>NC_090831.1:124240149-126640149 GCF_028021215.1 Eschrichtius robustus | reverse complement strand
AGAGCTTAATAATGAACATCACTGGGTCCTATCCCCTCCACAGAATTTCAGCAAAGTGTAGTTACGACTATAATTGATGGATTTCTGATTAATGAAGACCTTGAGACCCAAGCCGTGTTGGGAAACATCTCCAAGCAGGGTCATGAGTTTTCTCACCATCTTGACAGCCTGGGGCCTCTAAGATGAAGAGGGCATGGTTTCAGAGCTCCCAGGATGATTAATTTGCAGGATACCTGATGCTAGGCCGTGTCTCAGGGCTGGGCTGATCTTTGAGGGATGTGGGAGGCAAAAGGAAGGCAGAGCTGGAAGGGGGAGGGCAGATTTCCCAGGCATCCTGGGAAGACAATGGTCACCAACAAAGGTGGCCTTCAGGAAAGCTGCCCCCTCCCTGTAATCTGCCTGTGCTATCCTTTCTCCACATCTCTTTATCCCCAAGACTGGGCCTGAGGTCACAGACAGCATGAGTAGAGTATGGCTGTTGGGATCAGTGCCTGGGCTCCTGGCTAGACAGCTGGCCTACCAGCTGTGTGACTTGTGACAAGTCACTCAGTTTCCCTTCTGTGAAAGGGACATGGCAGTCGTATCTGGTCACAGAATGGTTTGCACTGAATCAATTACAACATGCAGAAGATTTTAAGTACCCAGGATATGTTAACTCAGTATTCTTCTTTTATTCCAAACCCTTCTTTTTAAAGATGAAAATACTGAAGCCAAAACAGCTTCCCAAGGTCAGGAAACTCAGCTCTTCTGATGGAAATATGAGAACCTTGGCATCGAGCCTTCCTGGTGCAAAGCCAGAGGCCAGGTCCCAGGCCATGGGTGTGCAGGAAGGGCGTCCTTTCCCTGCTTGAGAGCACAGAGGCCCTGGGTAGGGTTGTCAGCCAGAACATCTCTGCATGAGCAATGCCAATCAGTCACTGAGTCCTCCTCCTATCAGCAGACAAGGAACCAAAGCCTTTCGAGATGCCCATGGTTCACCATCAGCACAAAGCTAGTGAGGAATCAGAACTGATTGCTGGTACCTGAGCCAAGTTTTATGGCCTGTGGGGAAATCGTATTCCAGCATCTTGAAGTGAAAATGTCAAAATATTTTGTGCAAGTGAAACAATGTTCTTTAGTAATTTTCCCCACTGGCTCTGACAATCCTAAAATATACTTGTGTTCAAAGGAAACATTATCACACCCAGAACCTATTCACACACACATCCATTTAAGGCATAAACGCTAAATGCGACGCACTGTAAACATTACACTGCAAAGCTACGGAGGCTTACTTTCCCAACTATTTGAATATAAATTTTCCACCTCTGAGTTTCTTTAAGAATATCATTTAATCTTGTTTCTCCAGCCAAACTGAAATTACAGAATGATATGAAGTAGGATAGAAATTGACTATAAAAATGGCCCCTTTAAGGAGCTGATTGCCCTTGATTGCGACTCTATTTCCATCACAGGGAGCACCGTGAGCACACAGGAAATGTTCACTGAAAGAATCAACAGGTTTAAACAGTGATTGCTACATGGAGTCAGAGAAGCAGGAAGTCAGGGAGCGCCCGTGAGTTCAAGCGAGGTTTTGTGGATTTGGTGGGAAAAGGCAGAGTGAATGAATGAGATACTAGAAACAAGTATCCTGAAGGAGTTAGTAGTGTCCTATCTGTCAGGTTTCTGTACCAACTGCACTTGGCACAGGTGATGGCAGGGAGTTAATTACAACTAAAAGCTGTGCACTCGGTGAGCCGCAGCCCAAGGTAAGCAGTCCCATTACTCCCCTTATGATCCCAAAGCATTGATACTGTTGGAGAAGGTTACTGCACAGGCACAAACGATGCAGCTGAGAAAACCTGACTCACAGTGCCTGGTTCTCCTTCAAGGGGAAGGCTGGGCTGCTCATGTTGCATTTGGAAGACATTATGGGTTCCCACCAAAGCTTAGCCAGGGCTTCATGGAAATTGAATCAATCATCGACCAAGTTTAGTGACCTAGGAGTCTCATGAGACTTCCTTGGCTCCCTCTCCACCAGCTTCCTACAGTTTCTAAATTAATGAACAAAAGAGAAGTTTCATCAATGCAGAGGCATAATGGACTGTCTATGGATGGGATTCCATCTGTTCAAAAAATATTTACTAAGCACTTGATAAAGGCTGCGGTACGATGGAAAGCTATCTCTTCTTGGAGCAAACAGTCCCAGAAAAAGGACGGGCAATTCTACAAACACCAAATGTTATGAAAGGTTTAATAGGAAAATGTGAGTCAGTGGGGACATTTAACTAATAGGGAAATGAGCTTGAGAGGATCTTTAAAACTATAAATACTACTAAGAAGAAGAACATAATCACTTCCTATCTCACTGCAAGTGAGTGAGTTTATTACTTGGTTTTCTAGAATGTTCTCTGTCAGACCCACAACCACAATCCCTCTGACATTCTCCTGGGATATTAAGATCTAGAATAAGGTTGTAGAAGCAGACATCCCAAAATTTCTGAGTCTCCTGTACCAGGGCATTAATTGCATTGAGGGATTTGGGATATTTCCCCTGACATATGCTTTTTACAGCCTAAGGATAGGATATGGATCAGCACATTATCCAGCTATATAAAATGATGACTATGGTCGCTGAGAAATCAGAGCAAATATTTACTATATCACTGCATCCTTAGAGTGTGAAATCAGATATAGAATATTTGATCAAACGTTCGGGAACTTATCTTTCATCTAGTTTCTTACACGCTTTGTTAAATGTTTGGGCAGATTCTCTGCATAGTCAACGTTTGACATTTTCTTTCTCTCTTTTTTTCTCCTCCTAACTAGAGATCTGTCTTGGTGAAGCTGAACTTGGACCTGTAACCTTTTCTTGGTCTCACTTTGCTTAAGTGTAAAGTAAAGAATGCTAGACTAGATGATGCTGACAGTCCTTCCAACTCTCACATCCTATGACCCAAAGGCAGAGGAGAACTCTGCCGGAACATGACAAGGGACGCCGCTATCTTCCCTGGGGTACCCTCATGGCTCTGGCCCTTTCCCCACTCAGTTCTCTCTCACGTTCCTTTATCAGAAGGGTCTTCCATGACCTGTCTTTCTGAAATAGACTTTCCCCATTGCTCCCTGTCCCGTCTTTATTTTTCTCCTTAGCATTTGTCACTACTTGACAAGTGCTTCTTTCATTTTGCCTTCTCACATTAAAATGCAAGTGATATGAATGCAGAACGTTGTCTCATTGGTACCCGGGTACATCCCCAGCCTCTGAACAGCACTACATGTTGTGGGCGCTTGGTGAGCACTTGCTGAATGCTTGATAAATGCATTTGCTTGATCTGTCACCTGCCTTAATTTTGGTAGCACCTAAAGTAAGGGAAATGCTGTATTCAAATGAGCATGATCAGCTTGTTTGAATACAACACAGGCATGTGTGACAGCGTGTGTGCATTCATACTAAGAGAGCGTAAGACGGCCTCTATTTTAGATGAGCAAGCAGGGAGCGTGGAAACAAGCCTTCAGTGGTGGCCCGGTGAATGCCTGGCTTAGAGCGATAATGTACACAATTAACATGCGTTGGACAAAACTGACTTATAAATGGCATGTCATTCACTCACTCACCAGATAAACAGAGATAATGGGAAATGGATATTGAAATATAGAACCTAGTAGCAAGGTTTCCAGCTTGGTCTCAGCCCTGAGGAGTTCAGGTCAGCATATCTGGAGCGGACACCTGGGCAGAAGAGCCAGACAGGGAGCAGCAACCCCAAATCCAGCTCGGTGGGGACAGGGGCAAAGTGAAGGTGACTCCCCAGAATGGAGTTTCCATACACCCTGCAGCTCCTCCATCCCATGGTAAGGTTTTCTCCGGTTCAACATCAGGAAACCAAACCATGATTTCCATCACAAGAGCTGCTGGACCTCACTGCCATGTGGGTTGCAATGTAATACACAAGACATGCACGACTTGGGCATCCTGAAGGAGTCATCAGTGCAGTTGAAAGGACAGCCTGGTATGATTATAGGCACCAGAGAGAGAGGTGTGTAAATATCTTTAATTCAAAGGGAATACTGTCTTCCCCCAAATTACCCTGTCATTTATTTCTGTGACTCTGCCATGGTTGAGGGCACTTCCGCTCTGTAGGTAATTCCATAAGGGATTCAAAATTTATGAAACGTGCAGACACGATCAGTTTCCTTACTTTTAGGACAGCTAGTTTTTTGGAATCCAAACCTCCTATCAACCATCCTGAGTATCTGTTTTATTTATTATTCTTGGCATCGAATTATTTTTCATTGTTTGCAAAAATTATCCATTGGGGAGATTTTAACAACTTGAAAACCTAAAAGTTATTCAAGAGGCTTAGAAGGAAATTAACCCAAGACGACTACCACGGTAACGAGTTTGCAGGGAAAACACACATTCTAGCGTGTAGTTTTCTCTTCGGTATTTTGCCCCACAAACGATTTATGATACATTGTAGTTATAAAACATTTATACACGAGATGATGGGCTTATGTCCTTGAATCCTAAGTGGCTGATGCCACATGCGGGGGTACTGAGGAGGGCTATGTCTGTCCGGACGGGGATGGACAGAGGTTTTCCCGAGAAATAGCCTGTGAGATTAAGCCTTGAAGGATAAGTAGGAAAGTTCATGTTTTCTCTACCTCTACGTCTTTTTAAGACAGAAGGAATTGTTTAGCTAATGGAAATATTTTAAAATAATAATTTTTAAAAATATCCAACCACAGAACACTATTTTTTTTTATCTTACATAATTTCTCTCTTCAAACCATACCAAATGAAATGAAAATCAGACATTTGCTACTTTTCCACCTGGCCTTAGTTTCTCCTATCTTCATGCTATGGAGTCACAGCCAGAGCACCTCGTGAACGTTGGTGCAATGGCCTCCAATGCCGAACTGGGCCTGCTCTATGTACTACCAAAGACAACAAAACCAAGGGCATACTGGGTGACAGGAAACGAACTAGCCAGTGGCTTTACAACAGCACGTGACACAACCACAGCCCTTGAGGAATAGCACCTACTTAGACACACGTGCCTGGAGGCTTTTGTCAAAGGTCCCTCTTACTGTTAAGTAAATGACATAGCTAATGAACGCCACAGAGGTTTGGAAAGACAGTGATCAATGTGGCCTGTGCCCCTCAAAGAAGGCTTCTTGGAGGAAATAATGCTTCACCGGGATCTTGAAGGTAAAGAGGGCTACACCTTTCATCTGGTGATTTAGTTCCCTCTTAGAATTACCTTTTCTGATCACACTGAATTGCCAATATATGCTGATGGCACAATTTAAGAACGGCTGTATGAAATTTCTTTTTGAGAGACGTGATCAAGCACGTCATCCACTAAATCCCTGTACCACATTGCATCTGCCCTCATTCCTTCTGATAAAAGGCTGGAGAGACTTCACCCTTGGGTTTCACTAGCAGGTGATGCCTGGCAGGTGGCTGGTTTGCTTCCGCCAGGTGAGCTCTGCGGAAGCCCCATCCCTGCTCTCCCATCCTTGCCGGGGCTGCTGGGAAGTTGAGGGCTCCATCCACGCCTTACATCCAGCAACTGCCCTGAAACAGATGGCTGTCTTCTGATTCCTATGTCCCTTCAGGCGCATTCCTGCCACTATTTCCTTACAAATTTAAAGGACGCTGTATTTTCGAAGCTTCTGAAAATCTCATACGGAAAAGGCAGATTCAAAGTAAACCGGAGAGATCTCATGCTGGATCACATTTCACCTGAGGGATGCCAGATACCTGCTTAGGGCAAATGAAAAGCCTCTAAGCATCTTCTAAAATCAGTTAACTGGAACTTCTCTGTAGGCACATTTTGTGAGCAGGACGATTTTATTTTGTCATGGGCGCTACAAGAAGTAAAACTTAATTCATACCTGAAGTCAATAAGAGTTTTGACTTGTATTTCAATTAGGAAAAAAAAATTACTTCCTAACATGAAATTGGAATTTTAGAAGAGAGAGCTTTTAATACAAAGAAACGAAATACCAGAAAAATGAGATTATGTGCAATTTCTAACAGATGTTTGGGGATCACTAAAGACGCAGCCAAATCACTCAAGCTCTGCGTTTCCAAGTCTAAATCTATGGTCATTCTTGATCAGATGGATGGTCCTCTCTAGATTCCAATAAACAGGGTACAAAAGTTATCTAAGATATGCCTACAATAGCTAACGATAAATTTAATATTGGATACAAAAATGATTTAAAACTTAGCCCCAAGGGAACTTCCAGCCAGTGCACTCACACACCCCACTTCCCTTGAATATCACAGCTGAAGTGTTCCTGAAAACTGATGGGGATGGCTCCATGGGTAGACAGAGAAGTTGATATTATGTGGCGTGACTTGAGAGAAGGACCACCTTCCTAAAAATGGCACTCACACTTTTTATTCCCTCGTTATAACTTTGTTCCTTTAGTCTCTTTAGAGAAGAGGCAGCATGATGTCGTGAAACACAGTGAACTAGGGGTTAGTGACACGGTCTGAATTAGAATTCATATCACTCAACTAAAAGAGGTCATTTACCTTCACCTGTAGAAGGAAAGAGTTGAAACATCTTCCAGGTCTAACACTGTAGAGCATAAATTGATAGTGTTGGATCACTGACCCAACAGCTGCGATAGAAGTTTCTTCAATCATCCCTTGAAAAAAATCAGTATGGAGGTTCCTCAAAAAACTAAAAATAGAGTTGTCATATGATCCAGCAATCCCACTCCTGGTCATATATCTGGATAAAACTATAATTCAAAAAGACGCACGCACCCCAAAGTTCATAGCAGCACTATTCACAATAGCCAAGACATGGAAACAATATAAATGGCCATTGATAGATGAATGGATAAAGAAGATGTGTTACATATATACAATGGAATATTAGCCATAAAAAAGAATGAAATAATGCCATTTGCAGCAACATGGATGGACCTAGAGACTGTCATACTGAGTGAAGTCAGACAGAGAAAGCCAAATACCATACGATAGCACTTATATGTAGAATCTAAAATATGACACAAATGAATTTATTTACAAAACAGAAACAGACTCACAGACATAGACAATAGACTTGTGGTTGGCAAGGGGAGGGAAGGATTGGGAGTTTGGCATTAGCAGATGCAAACTATTATATATAGAATGGATAAACAACAAGGTCCTACTGTATAGCACAGGGAACTATATTCACTATCCTATGATAAACCATAATGGAAAAGAATATGAAAAAGAATGTATATATATATATATATATATATGTATAACTGAATCACTTTGCTGTACAGCAGAAATTAATAAAACATTGTACATCAACAATACTTCAATAAAATACATTTTTAAAAAAGAATCTCCTAGAAGAAACTGGGCATCACACTCAGCCAACAGCTGGTAACAGTTGCAGGTAGCCCCTTAGTAAAGACTGGCTGGAACTAAGGCCTAGAGGTGCTTCCCTTAGTCCAGGTAGGGGACGTGCTGGGTGACTGAGAAAGCTGGGGTATTGACTGCGGTCTGTTTTTCAATTTGGTTTAAAACCTGCCCCAAAAGGATCTTGGGGAAATACAAAATGATCAGCCCTACACAAGGAAGGGTAGAAGAATGCAATGGATGAATGAGATTATTGAGGTGATCTGACTCAGAGGCCACACACACAATTTTTTTCCATCCTCGGTTGTCCCATCACCTGTACACTCTTGAGGATGAAGCGAGGCATACGGGGTGGGTGTTGGGTGGGTGGAGGAGAGGAGCATGCCCTCGTGCACACACACACACTCTGCAAAGTTAACAACTTCGAGTTTCAACAGTAACCGGTTGTGGTTTGCTGCGATTTGCTGCTAAGGTTGATACATCGCAGAAGTATATTAGTCAGGAACCGAACTTTAAGAATCTGGGATGCAGAATTTCCTAAGGCACCCTGGGCTCTGGGCAGATCACTCCCACACAGTATTTCTGATTCAGGTGAAATAAAGTTTAAATAAATATCGGTGTCAGCCTTGAAGAAGTCAAAGAACGACAACCTAAAGGTGTGTCTGGAAGATGACAGGTGCATTCCTGGTGCTGGATCCATTGTTTCAGCAAACATTCGTTCGTCCGTTCACTGAATCAACACCTTTGAACCCCCTGCCATACATACATGCATGAAATGGAAGAGAGAGAAAGAAGACAGGGAAGGAGATGGACAGAGGGTGTGATGCTGGAGCTCTAGGGCTGGGAGGTTAAAAAAACCTTCTGGAACTCGAGTGGGTGGAGTCAGTGTGTCCTGCACAGACTGCTGTCTGATAGGCAGTGAATGACTCAGTGGGGCTGTGTCCTCAAAACAGGTTCCATGGGCACTGAATGAGCACTTACAGGCTTGGGTGAAATAATGATGTAAAGTCAGGTGCAGCCAGAGCCCAGAGGCTCTAAGTAAGTGTACAACAGTTTAACCCAGGAAAGAAGACTCTAAATATCATGGCTGTGGAAAACCAAATCTCCTTTTTTTAAAAAAAAATTAACATTCGTTTTAACTGCAAATGAACTAATTTTTATTATTAGAATAGGTACTAAAAACTTACAGAGGAAATTTTGTAGCTTTCCTTGAATGTTTACATTTCTCCGAAAATGTAAACTATTGAATTCAGGAAAACACAAGTAGGAACTGGAAGTTTTCCTTCCTATTTTCCTTTTTAAGAGATAAAAAGACACCAAAAAGATCACTCTAACATGAACACAGATATTTTAAAATAGTTGATTCCCAAACGGAAAAGGCAGATAAGAGTCATCACAATGCTCTCCTCTAAAAGCAGTGAGTTAAATCTTTTCCCCCCAAAACCACATGTGCTCTTTTCTTCCCTAGCCCTCTCCCCCAGCTGCTCATCTGCTCTGGGTGCCCGCAGGTTGGCAGCAGGCTTCTCTTCTAGACGTTGCGGTTTGCAAGCACCCATATCCTTCCTCAGCCTTCCAGAAAATCCTTTTACCTGTCACTGTAACGGCTGTTGCACATTCTTTGCGGGCTTTGCATCCTGACATTTTGTACCCAAAAACATTCTCGACACTTACAACCCAGAGGGGACATAAAATTTGAATCCGCTTTCAGCAAGCAACGGGAAAATCCTAAAATGGGACCCAGATACTATCTTTCCAAAGCTCAATAAACCTGGAAGTCTTTCCTTCCTCTTGTTTGCTTCAGTGAGCTTTAAAATTACATGTGAAAGAAGAAATGGTAATTATGTGAGGTGATGGAGGTCTTAATCAACCCTACTGTGGCAATCATTTGGCAATATGTAACTGTGTATCTAACCATCACATTATACACCTTAAACTTACACCCTGTTACATGTCAATTATATCTCAATAAAGCTGGAAAAAAGAAAAAAAAGGATTTCCCCTCAAAAATAAATAAATAAAATAAAGTTATGTGTGAAATGTGGACAGGTTACCCACTCTTCTCTGAGGCTCTGACCCTGTAATTCTAGGGCAAAACCTAGAGACAGTCCCTGGATCCTGTCCCTGGCCTGTGCCAACAACGCCATCGTTCAAAGCAATGGGGATTGTCCTGTCTTTGACCCTGAGCCTGGACTGCTCCCGGAGAGGACACTCAGAGGCAGGTGAGGAATGCAGCCTATTCTTGAAAGTCACCCCACGTTTCCCAAGCGATAAGAACTGGTACTAAACGCAAACAAACAAACAAACAAACAACATCACGCCAGTCTGAGCCCTCTCCCCCCTGCACATTCCCACACCAAACGCCTCCCGTTTCTCCAGCTGCATGCTGGAAGTGACTGCAAGTCTCTGGGCAAAGGAAAAAGGAGAAGAAATGTCCTTTTCAGAGTTTAAATTGTTCTCCTCTTAGCTCTGCTGACTTCTCTGGGAAGGATCTCTCAGGGGTACAGGGGTCAGCCACGCAGCCAGGGGCAGGACTCCTGGGCTGGTGCAGCTGGCCGCGTGCTGGGCGGGGCTGTCAGGGAGGGAGTGGGCAGTGGGCGGGGTCATTTATGGGCAGGGCCATCCGTGGGCGGGGCTGTAGGGGCGGGCACTGGGCGGGGCCCCAGCCGGCCGGCCCCTCCTCCTGAGCCCCGGGCAAGGAGAAGACCAGGCTGACCAGGGCCTGCTCCTGGAAGAAGCAGCAAGGCCAGGAGCTCCTCCATCCCACTGCCTCAAATGCCCACCCGGCCCTGCACGTGCGTGTGCACACGCACACACACACGCTCACATGAGCTTTCACACCTACACACTCTCACACAGGTACACACATTGACACTTACACACTCACACACTTATAAACACACACTTCTTACACACTCACACAGCGCTGGGCACCAGGGCACCCCGTCCTCACCCCACCGCTCAACGCCCCTTCGTGCCCCACCTTGTCCGCTGTGAACCTCTGGCTGTTGATCTCTGCGACAGGGAAGGGAGGGTTTACCTCAGGAAACACACACCAATTCCCCCACCAGGGTAAAACGCTTATTTCGTTTTTCTGAGCCAAGAAATCCCTGTTTAATGAATTGAGTGATTCATCTCCCATCACTCTCCACCCCACAGCTTTCCATACGTCACACTCTCTGCACCTTTCGCTGTCTCCTCACTTTCATGCATTGGGAAAGCAATGCAGTCTCCATGGTAATTTGGAGTTCACAGAAACTGCATTTCCGGCATTCATTTATTCCTCCGACTTACCGCTGGAATCTCCGTAATTCCTCATTTCTCTGATTTCCCATCCGCCTGAAGAAGCACTCCCACTCCTCGGCGCTTGCCCATCCCTGCGAGCAAATGACCAGACCTGAGCTCCCAGCTCCCCTTCCTGCTGGGCCACCCTGGGCTCCCCCAGCGAGGGCATCCTCGGTGCCCTCCTTGCTTCCTCAGCAGTCTGGGTGACATTCAAGTTTGGAGAAAGGGTGGGTGACATCAGAATTTAGGAGACAACAAAAAGTGCCAACCCCAACTCTCCTTCCAAATGAATAAAGGTAAAAATTGCCCACCTCTTCCCGTTCACACACACAGCCACAGACACACCGCTTACCGGTGCACCGGGAAAACCAGAGGACACAGTGGTATCCACTTTCTGATGGGTTGCGATCAGGAGGGACATGGTGGCCATCCCTGTCTGCTCACCTTGCTGGCATCCAGACCCCAGGAGCGGCTCCGACGCACCCATGCCAGCACCTTCAGCCCTCCTGGCCGGCAAGTGAAGCAAAAGCCGCCAGCTTGCCATCCTCGGCTTGATGCCTCACCCTTCCATGCCCTCCCTCCCTCCATCAAGGGAAAAAAAGAAGGGGGAAAAAACCACCCACCTAAGATGAAATTCACGGAGAAAAATCCCACCCTCGCTCTCAGGGATTCTCTGGGGACAAAGAGAGGAGTTGCCGAGAGGCTCTGCATGTGCTTTGGCATTGGTTTCCAGGGTTCAGGTCCCCATGCCCCAATCAGTTCCATCTGGCATCCTGTCTCCCCCTGCCTCTACTTCCCTCCAAGCTCATCCCTGGGACCAAGTCCATACTGGCTGGTGACAGAGCGCTCCCCCCACCGTGTATGCTGCTGCCTCGGTCTCATAAATTACAGCAGCTTCCCAGACGGAGGCCCCTTGGCTCCGAACGAGGATACCGTTTTATTTATGCTGCACTTACACACCTGCATGTTGAACTCTGTATTTAAATCAAACAACAAATCAGTGGTACCAAGGGGAGGCAGATGAAGAAAGTCCTGCCTGTCGTCCCCAGGCACAGGGCTTCAGGACTGACTGCCAGCCCGGCGATGACAACTCACCCCTGGAAGGAAGGTCAGTGCTCAGAACCATGCACCACTCCACCCAGCCACTGCTCCTGGACCAGTTTCACTGTCCTGGGGTCAGGAGAGGAAGCTATCAAGTGCAACAGAGATGGAATGTGACTGACATTTAGTTTAGTTTTCTAAGCGCAAAAAAAAAAAAAAAAAAAGATGGTCCGGCTTCATTCCTTCTCGTGTCTGTTAATTCTATGTGTTAATTACCAAGAAGTTACTTCTCTGAAGACTGGATTGGGAATCTTTCCTCACCTCTTCCCCCAGGAGTGGGGGATAAACTTCCAAGAGGAGTTTTGTTCTAAGACTACATGAAACCTACTTTGGGATGATTTTTTAAATCTGCTCAGTTCACAGAGGGGGACCAATAGCTGGCAATTCATCGTAATGAAAAGGCATCGAACCCACAGTAACTATACCAGAAGTCTCCTTCGGTTGAGCAGTGCATGAACGGAAAGCTTTTTAAAACAATGTTTATTACAATCTGCTGCTTGCCTTTGAGAGTTTTCCCTTCTAATCATGAAAGAATCAGCAGGGGAGATCCATGAAACTCAAAGGTATGAAATCTTACATCTTGGTGCATCACAACTTTTACCAAACGATAAACGACATCTAAACAAATCAAAAATATATGCTCACTTTCTAACTAACTTTGCCTGCCTAAATATTAAACAAACCAAACCGAACCAAACAAAACTTACTCGGGGCCAATGTGACTTGACTACGAACTTATTTTATAAGCACGTCTTTGTTTTTCTTTATTTTTTCTAAAGTTTCATTCAAATGAAATGATTCGACTTAAACTTTTTGAGCACCCACTTTATGAGCCCAGTCCTGTGTCAGGTAGCATAAAGAGAAACATGTCACATGAATGCCACTTGCCCCAAAACTTACATACGGCCTGGCCAGTTTTCCTCAGAAGAAGTCAATGGCATTTCTTGCTGAAATTTAAATCATCTACGATATTTTTAGTATAAATGCCTGAAAAATCAAGAACTTGCAGGATTTTAAAGGAAAAGTTCACCAGTGATTCTGGCTAAAAGCTGAATTCAGTGTGCCGCTTCTGATTACACTCAATTCCGGTGTGATTTCTGTGCTTCTCTGCTCCTGGCTCTGGCTGACCATCTAATGAGTCCTTTCATGTGTGGACTGAGACAGGGGAGTTAAATTCTTTCTATTTGCCTAATCTTTTCTTAAGGGTACTTCTTCAGATCTGTAAGATCTAAGCAAATGTCTGGCTGGATCACACCTTAATTAAAAACGTCAAGTCCAGTTTGGGGCCGGCAGGAGTAAGATGAACAGATCTTGGAGGAAGGTCAGAGGAAGCCATAAAAAATTAGTAAGATTACTCATTTCTCTACTTAGACAAAGAAACCAAAGGCACTGAGAATTTCTGAGGAAGACATGATTGCATGGAATCAGTTCAAAGGCAATTTTTTTGCATGAAGACATCTTTAAAGAGTGACAAACGGATACGTAGTTTTCACTTCCAAAAGGGAATGAGAAAGAAGAGAACCTGATTTGGATTTCAGCAGAAGTGCTGTTGGTCAGACACCAGAAAGTGGAACCAGTGGAACTGGGGACTTTTCTCCCTCTTTCTCTCTTTGGAGAGTTTCTAAACAATGTATTTATTGAGTGTTTGTTTTGAAAGAGAAGTTAGTATTTACCTTAATGATTAAACACAGTGCCTAGAAGTAAGACATGGCTATAGTTCAGATGGCTTTTGTTAAGGTCTTTTGTTTTTCTCTTCCTCAAAGATTTTTCCTCAAAGGACAATTATGGACTTGAAATTAAGGATTTTCATACTCAGACACTTGCAGTAATATATATTGTTCCAGAATCCCAATTTCACCAACACCAGAGCAATATGAAAAGTTCATGTTTCCATCCACCCCAAATTGTCAAATGCCATGTCTAAGAAACTATTTATTCCCTGAAATGTTGTATTGTCTCTTTTCTCTCTGTTATTCTGCTCAATTATTCCACCTCTACTGGAATACGGAATGTCCAGTTTTCCCACTGGATTTAGTGAATCAAAATCATCTCTTGGGGCTTCCCTGGTGGCGCAGTGGTTGAGAATCTGCCTGCCAATGCAGGGGACACGGGTTCGAGCCCTGGTCTGGGAAGATCCCACATGCCGCGGAGCAACTAAGCCTGTGTGCCACAACTACTGAGCCTGCGCGTCTGGAGCCTGTGCTCCGCAACAAGAGAGGCCGCGATATTGAGAGGCTCGTGCACCGCGATGAAGAGTGGCCCCTGCTTGCCGCAACTAGAGAAAGCCCTCGCACAGAAACGAAGACCCAACACAGCCATAAATAAATAAATAAATAGATAGATAGATAGATAAATAAATAATCATCTCTTGAGTGCAAAAGTAAATTTAAAAAACAGTATGACACAACCCCAGCCCTCCCTTCCTGTCCTCAGCCCATCTTCAGCCCCAGGATAAAGGGAACCCATCATGTCCTCCTGGCCTGGAAGAGTGGGGTTTGGACACTTGTGAGAAGGACACTGATATCCCCACAAGCATCGGTCACAGCAATGCAGACGGGTCTCCTGAATCTCTCTCCTCCCCATAATACAGGGAGTGGCAGGAAGTGGGCGTTCAGTAAAGGTCCATAGAATGAACATGAATGAGAGATCATTTCAAATTGATTAAAATCTTCCCATCGCTCTGAATGTGCACAGATCAAGTATTCATTCCTCACAGCCACCAGGACTGATGCCAGAGGGGAGCCTCAGAGATGAATCACTCAAACTTTTTTTCTTTTCTTTTTTTTTTTAAGTTTTATTTATTTATTTATGGCTGTGTTGGGTCTTCGTTTCTGTGCGAGGTCTTTCTCCAGTTGCGGCAAGCGGGGGCCACTCTTCATCGCGGTGCGCGCGCCTCTCACTGTCGCGGCCTCTCTTGTTGCGGAGCACAGGCTCCAGACGCGCAGGCTCAGTAGTTGTGGCACACAGGCTTAGTTGCTCCGCGGCATGTGGGATCTTCCCAGACCAGGGCTCGAACCCGTGTCCCCTACATTGGGAGGCAGATTTTCAACCGCTGCGCCACCAGGGAAGCCCCAAACTTTTTTTTTTACTTGAACTATAGTTGATTTACAATGTTGTGTTAGTTTCAGGTATACAGCAAAGTGATTCAAATATATATATATATATATATACATATATATATATATATATATATATATATATATATATATATATACACACACACACACACATATATTCTTTTTCATATTCTTCTCCATTGTAGGTTATTACAAGATATTGAATATAGTTCCCTGTGCTATACAGTAGGTCCTTGTTGTTTATCTATTTTATATACAGTAGTGTGTATCTGTTAATCCCCACCTCCTAGTTAATCCCTCCCACCTCTTTCCCCTTTGGTAACCAGAAGTTTGTTTTCTATGTCTGTGAATCTGTTTCTGTTTCGTAAATAAGTTCATTTGTATCAGTTACCACTCAAACTTCCTCAGTGCCCATCACAACTTTGCTCTTCAGGGTAGAGTGTCACAGAAGCCAACAATAAAATCAGAACTCATAGCTACATCTAAAAAGCTTATATTAAGAGAGCTTGAACTTTTTTTAAAAAAGTCCTCATGGGGAGACTCATGGAAGGACAAGATATATACAGTGAATGCATCGGCGCTCTGTACTTTTGTCCATCGGTCCCTCTCCTAAATCAGGATGCAGATGCAAACGTCAACGGAAGGGGGGTCGGTATTCCCATACTGTTCATTTTGCTGCAGTAGAAAGACGAGGAGGATGGTCCCCTCAGCTGCACCTGCTTGCAGGCAGCCTCTGCACAAGGGGTTCAGACTGCTACTCAGGGGCTCCAGGCTGGCAAGAGCAGCAATGACATATGCTCAGGACACCTCCCTCTCCATCCCCCCACCTGCCTTGATTTTTGGTTTGACTTCTGCCCATATTACCTAGATATGTTGTTCTAGAAAGAGTGCTTCCTAAGATCTCCTTGGAAAATGTAGAAGGAAGCACTCTGTTAGAAAGATTTCGTGAATTCTTAAATTACTATATACCTTCTTGAATTCTTAAGTTACTCTACAGATCAGATAATAACAACAGACATAAGAAGATAATGGCTCTGACCTAAGAATTAGGAGACCCAGTTTTTAACCCTGATAGAGCCACAAACTTGCTGTGCAAAATGATATTCAGAGAGATCTAATGTCTTGGCCAAAACTGTATCCGTAAACTGTGTGTGGGTGTAAAAGACGTGTAAGAAATGATGCTGGAAAAGCAGAGATGAACAAGTGACAGCACTTACCTCAAGGAGCTGATCACCTAGGGATGGACGCACGCAGGAGCTATGACAATACAGGTGATATAACAGGACCGTCCGGACCGTGGCTGAGATGCTGGCTTTCATCCCTACAACAGGTTTGCACCGTCTCAGCCCAGGACCACATTTCCCAGCGTCCCTTGCATGAAGGTGTGACTGCGGTCCAGCTTGCGATGAGAGCATCACGGTGCCATCTGAGCATGTGGTGCTACCGCTTAAGCTTAGCGCACGAGGAGGACAGGGGGCAGAGAGGAAGAAGAAAGGAAACTGGAAGATTTCTGAATTTAAGGCATATTGGTGCCATGAAAAAGAAAAGAAAAAAAAAAAAAAATCCAGAAGCCACCAAGACTGGGTAGGAGTCCGGCGGAAGTGAAAGGCTGGGAAAGGCTCGGGTCAGGGGTCCCAGCTCACAGGCCGATGGCCCTTCCATCTCTGTGTGACGCTGTGAACACACCCTGCCTCACCTGACACCGCACTTCTAAGTCCAGCAGTAAAGCCCCCACGGCTGCCTTCGTGCTATGTTCCCCTCCTCCCCTTAGGTATCATGTTCCTCGTCTCCATCCTCATTTATTTCCAGGCAGCTGAGCTTTTGAAAATGTTGACAATGTTTCTTCATTTTCCATGAACACCGTTTCTCCTCACTGGGTTAAACATCAGATCTTTTACTTTCACTACACAATTATTTCTAAGATATATTTTGATTGAATTTGAAGTTCTCGCTGTTTTTAACGAATTATATTTTCCATTATCAGTGTTTAAAAGTACGAGCGCACTTTTACCAAAGTATCTGCATGATTACTTCTGCATCCCTGAAGGGATAATAAGACTTAGACGCCACAGGAAACCTAGCTTTAAACCATGGTTTGCTGTTGGCAAAGTGGAATGAACTGGTCTTTGATGTTACTGTTGGTAAGATTAGGTTTCCTCATTACTGTCTTTTATAAAAATGTCCCCAAGAGGGTGCAAACAGCTGGCTCAGATACCTTCATATTTAGCACTTGAGAACCTGCAGGCCCTAAATGTCGTTCCTCTCCTGCACTCTCCTCCTTAACTTCAGGATCTCGGCTTCTCTTTCCTTCAAAAGATTGACACTGGGTCCAAGGACCTACTGTATAGCACAGGGAACTATGCTCAGTGTTTTGTAATAACCTATAAGGGAAGGGAATCTGAAGAAGAAAAAAATATATTTATACGTATATGTTTAACTGAATCACTTTGCTGTACACCTGAAACTAACACGATATTGTAAATCAACTATACTTCAATTTAAAAAAACCAGATTGACTCCGGTCTTGACTTGTTCATGTTTGGGGCTCACCTGCCCCCAGGGCTCCCACTCCAAGTCCAAGCACCTTCCAACATCTTGCACATTGTAGGCCAAAATAATAAATAACAAAACCAAGAATAACAGTCATGGAAATTTACTGAAAAGCTTCTGTGTTCTGGGTACTCATAGCTTGTCAAGTATTAACTCACTTAATTCTCGTAACATCTCAGTGAAGTAGATTCTACTATTTCCCCACTTTATAGGTGAAAAGACTGAGGCTAAGAAAGGCTGTGTTCATTGCCCCAGATCACACATCTGGTGAGTGGTAGAGCCATTATTTGACGTCAGGCATTTCGACTTCTAAGCCTCCACTATTCATTTCTATGCTTATACTGCTTTCATCATTCTTAAGGGATATGCAGTGGAGATTTAAAGAATAATATTATCTTGACTTCTACGGCTTGTTTTCACCATTTTGATGTTGAGACAAAGTTATAAGAAAACTCTTATTTTGACCAAGGCCTTAAGAAGAAGTTTTAGGTATGACTTGCTTTGTCAAGTAAAGAAATAGAACTGTAGTCGCAGAATTGTTTAGAAAACGTACCATATTTCCTCTTAGAGTTCAAGCTGCCTGAATTCCCTGCAGACCCATAACAAGAAGACATTCCTCTGAAACTTGCAAGGTCTCTGGGTAAAATGAACCCCATTTTCCTGAAAGATAACCTTTTAGCAAAATTTCTTTACTAGAGAGTTTAAAAAGTCTCTAGAGGCTAAAGTTTCCAGGCACTTTGTGGGGATTTTTTGGTCCTATTTCCAATGATCTAGCCTCAAAACGTGTGCGTAAGGGTGGTCTCACGGATGACCCCTTTCATAAGTGAATTATTCTCTAAATCTAAGAATCCTTGTGTTTCCACATTGGTTCTTTCTTCTGCTACATGTTCTTCACTTGGATATGTGCCCAGATTCTCCAGTTCTAACATGTTTCCTGTTTTGGACCGTGGACCTGGGTTGGTGCCTGGGGGTGACCCCATGCTTCCTCTGGGTCTGGCACATAGGAAGTATTAAGCGTTTTTTTTCAAATGTCTTAGCCCAAATGTGAGTCTGCACATGGACACAGGGGATCACCAAGGAGGAAACAGTGAGTTAAAATATCTCCTTCTCTAGGAACTGAATCTTTAAAAACACTAAGCCCTACGGTCCTGCTTTCACCTGAGCAAACTAGGGAGTGTGCACCACAGTGCAATGTGAACACACCTGCCACCAGCTACAGCCTTGAACTAACCCCCTGTTATGAGAAAGCCTATTATGAAAGGTGCCATGACTTACCTGCAACACCTGCGAGGCTGTGGCCTTTCACTATGGTCCAACCAAGGCCTGGCATTTGGCCCGGGACAGAAAAGGCCCAGGGATTGCTCGAAGGTGGGCAGACTTATGGTCTGAAGGTTTCCCAGGCAGATCAAGCTCCAGGGTGCCCGATCCTTTCCACGCTACTGGACCAGCATAGGCAAGGCCACCTTCTGAGGACTTTGTCAGTGACATGCCCACCTGATGGTCGTGTGCAGGACAAACTGGGCTGGATGAGGCCCAGTGGGAATGAAACTGTCAAAGTTACCGAAACGAAGATATGCCAGCTTTGCCTGAGAAGCCCCGTCTCTAGAAACAAATGTAGACCAAGGCCAGCCTTAAAGCTCCTCAGTAAAAAATGAACATGGCCCCAAACTCAAGCTACTCTTTTTCATGTAGACAATAAATGCCCCACGGCCGAAACTCTGCCATGACCCACCAGGAAGAATTCTCAGAGAAGGTGAACAATCACGGCCATTCCATCTGGAACAGTAAGAGAAGAGATTGGACCACCCTACCATTATACACGTGCACACACATGCACATACATACACAGACACACACACACAACCACAGCATATCCACCATCCCTGAGACCTGTCTGGGTGACCCGTCAGAAGCCAAGGGCCCACCTCTCCCCTTCCCCTGGATCCACCATGATGACAAGTGCCAGACTTCCCACCAGACTTCCAGCTCTATTGCCCGGTCCCGGACTAGGGATGGATTCACAGGATTCATTTCATCTTTCAGTTGACTTAAGTGCTCTGTAATATAATGGGAAGCAGAAAATGCATGCAAGCTGCACAGAAGTTTCTTCCTAATTGTGTTCATGGGACTTCCACAGAGTTCATTTTAGATTATGCCTACTTGGCTAAATTTTACTGAATGTTTAAAAAGGATTGCTTGATGCAGGTCAGAGCACTGGCTTAATCTTTCTAAGATTTCCATGAGCTGTAAGTATTTCCAGCCACACCACAAAAATCCCACAGCAGAACTTGATTCTGCACGTGAAGGAGAAAAGCCAAGGGGATTCGGTCCTATAGAAAGACTGAGGGAATAAAATGCAAATAACTATAAAGTAGAAAACCCCACCCATGTTATTGCCCATGGTTTTTCTTTACAGCATCTTCATTAAAAAAAATCTGAAACTTGTACAAGGCCTAATTTCTGAAGGCACCATTACATCTATCCCACTTTTGCTATAATTCACAGTACTTTATTAAAGAACATACAACATACTGAATAGATTTGTAGCTTCCCCCCTTTTATCAATTCCTAAATGCTTTCACTTGGTGTATTTTATTTAAGCTTCACTAAGTCTTGAAAGATAACAGAAGTAGACCATTGTCCACAGGGGAATACTACAACAGTACAGAGGATAAGAGACGTTAAATGTGCTGATCAAATTCATACAAGAGGCCAGTTGCAATTTACAAAGTAGCAAGCACATACATGCCTTAATCTTCCAGTGTAAGATCACAGGGCACTGATCTACCATCCTCACCATATTCAGCACATATTCAGAGATACTTTCCAACTGCTATTGTACCACAGGGTGAGGCCAATCCCTCCTGCCCCTCAACTCCTCAGAGTAATTCCAGCAATCTGAAGGTAAGAGGAGTCACGTATTCCCACATCATGCTGCCTACATTACAGACACACCTCGGAGAAATTGCAGGTTGGGTTCCAAACCACAGCAATAAAGCAAATATTGCAATAAGTTGAGTCTCACAAATTTTTGGTTTCCTGGCGCATAAAAAAGTTATGTTTACACTATACTGTAGTCAATTAGGTGTGCAATGGCCTTATGTCTAAAAAATGTGCATACCTTCATTAAAAATACTTTATTGCAAAAAAAAATGTTAGCCATCATCTGACCCTTCGGCGAGTCATAACTTTTTGCAATGGTAACATCAAAGATCACTGATCACTTTCCAGTTATACAGGTACCTAGAAGAGTCAAATCATAGAGCCAGAAAGCGCACTGGTAGATGCCAGGGGCCGGGGAGGTGGGCAGGTGGGGAGGGGGAATGGGGAGTTAGTGTTTAATGGGGACAGAGTTTCAGTTTAGGGAGGTGAAAAATTCGGGAGGTGGATGATGGTGAGAGTTGCACAACAATGTGACTGTACTTAGTGCCACTGAATGGTACAGTTAAATACGGTTACAGGGCTTCCCTGGTGGCGCAGTGGTTGAGAATCTGCCTGCCAATGCAGAGGACACGGGTTCGAGCCCTGCTCTGGGAAGATCCCACATGCCGCGGAGCAACTAGGCCCGTGAGCCACAACTACTGAGCCTGCGCGTCTGGAGCCTGTGCTCCACAACAAGAGAGGCCGCGACAGTGAGAGGCCCACGCACCACGATGAGGAGTGGCCCCCGCTCGCCGCAACTAGAGAAAGCCCTCGCATAGAAACGAAGACCCAACACAGCCAAAGATAAATAAATAATAAATTTATTAAAAAAAAATATGGTTACAGTAGTATGTTTTACATTATGTGACTTTACCACAATAAAAAAACATTAAAAGAAAAGATCACTGATCACAGATGACCATAACAAATGCAATAAAAACGAAAAAGTTTGAAATATTGTGAGAATTACCAAAAGGTGGCACAGAGACGCAAGGTGAGCAAATGCTGTTGGAAAAATGGTGCTGATAGAATCGCTCCAGGAAGGGTTGCCACAAATGTTTGATTTGTGTCTGCAAAGTGCAATACAACAAGGTGTGCCTGCCCTTCAGTTCATACAGACTTGCACCTGGGAAGCCTATGCACAGCCGTCTTGGTTATCTCATACAAGAAAGGTCAGAATCACCTTAATGGGGTCAGCACAGTGGTTCTCACACTAGTTGCACTTTAGATCCACTGGAGTAGCCTTTATAAAATACTGACACCCAGGCCCCGCTGCAGGTATTCTGATTATGTCTGGGGTAGGACAGGCCATCTGTATCTTTCTAGATCCTCCCTAGGCCGATCTAATACATTATCAAGCACAACGAACGCCAGAGTAGTTTTCTCGTGTTGGACACATGTCTTGTCGTTGCTGATCTTTACTTCTCTTAGAGAAAATCTATTTCTGGAAGTTTCTGTCTCATTCAAGCTTCCTACTTGAAATCACAGACTCAAGATCAAATTCAGACTTTAAGGATGTCATGAGCAAACTTATAGACTTCTGCTTCTGGCCATATGGAAAAACAGGGACTGGATTTACTCTCCTTCCTACAACTATAAAATTGGAAAAACACAAGAAATAATGTGTTTTGTAGACTTTAGACAATAGGCAGTAGAAGAGAGTAATCCCTGAGAGATAGGAAACAAACAGATGAACTAACAAACGCCCCAGATCACAGCCTGGAGAAAGTTCCCAGGCCTTAACATAAGAAGGCAGACTGACATAACACCTGGCAGTCTCACGAGTTGAGGACACAGAGTCTAGAGCTCAAGGAGGCCAATGGAGCTGGAATTTTTGGAGCAGAGGACCGTAAAGGAAAGAGCTTCACAGTCAGACCTGCAGCTGTGTCCCCTGGAGCCTTTCACTGAGTATTTATCTGCATACAGGTGTGACGGTGAACTGAACAAAAAAATCCCGTATCAAAATATGTGCAGTGCAGGTAAAGGAGTGCCAAGAGGGAGGTTATGGCAACTTCCATAATCGGGGAACTTCCATAGCCTGATAAAAAGCACCTAAGAAAAAGCCACAGATAACATTATACTTAACAGTTAAAGGCTGAACACTTCTCCCCACTAAGATCAAGAACCAAGCAAGGATTTCATCTCTCACACTTTTTTTCACCATTGCACTGGCAGTCCCAGCCAATGTAATAAGGCAGGAAAAAGAAATGAAAGCTATACAAATTGGAAAGTAGTAAGTCAAACTGGCTTTGTTTGTAGATGATATGATCATCTATGTAGAAAATCCTAAAGAAAAAAAAATCTATGGAAAAGCTACTAAAATTAATGAGTCAGTTTATCAAGGTTGTTTGATAAAAGGTCAATGTACAAAAATAAATTATATTTCTATACAATAACAGTGAACTATTGGAGTTGAAATTGAATTTTAAAAATTAAAAAACATTCAAAATATTATTAAAAATATAAATGAAGGAATGAACTTTAAAAATGTATAATACTTTTAAACTGAAAGCTATAAAACACAGTAGAGAGGAATTTTAAAAGACTTAAATTTGTGGAGAGATGAACATGCATATATATTAATAGACTCAACATTACTAACATGTCAATTCTCCCAAAACTGATCAACAGAGTCAATGCAATCCCAATCAATACCCAGATGGATTTTCTATACAAACTGACAAGTTCCTTTTAAAATTTATATTGAAATGCAAAAAACCTAGACTAGCCAAAACAATGTTAAAGAGGAAGAAAATCCTAGGACTTAAACTAACTGATTTTAAGACTTTTTACTAAAGCTACAGTAATCAAGATTGTGCAATAATGGTGTAAAGGAAGTCAAATAGACCAACAGAAGAGAAGAGAGAGTCCAAAAATAGACTCATATACATATAGCTAATTGATTTTCAACAAAGGTGCAAGTAAAGGCAACTCAATGGGGAAATAACCTTCCTTTCAATATACTGCGTTAAAACAATGCAGTATACACACACACACACACACACACACACACAAAGATCCTACAACGTTATTTCACACCACTTACAAAATTTAACATGAAATGGATTACAGAACTAAATGTAAGAAAACAATAAAATATCCAGGAACAGACATGGGAAAACAATTTACTGACCTTGGATGAGACAACAGTTTCTCAAATAGGACATGAAAAGCAAAATCATACAAGAAAAAATTTGATTAATTAGACTTTATCAAAATTAAAAGACTTTACTCTTCAAAAGACACTACTAAGGCTGTTAAGAAAATTAAACCAAGCCACATGCTGGAAGAAACTATTTACAAAATATTTATTTAACAATACATATTTAGAAGTTCAATAATATGAAGGCAAACAGCCTAATAATAAATTAGCAAAGGCTTTGCACCGCCCCTTTGCCAAAGAAGTTACAGATGGCAAATAAATTCACAAAATCATTACCCACCATATGCCAGTTTCTTACAAAGTTAAACATGTACTTATTGGATGACCAGCAGTTCCACTCCTAGATATTTTCTCAAAAGAAACGAAAACTTATGTTCACAAAATTACCTGTACATGAATGTTTATATCTTTATTCAAAATAGCTCCAAGCAGGAAGTAACCCAAATGCCCTTCAACTGTTGAGAGGATAAACAAAGAGAGCTATGTCCACACAAAAGAATTCTACATAATAATAAAAAGGAAGTAACTATAGAGAGATTCTACAATACTGCTGACTCTCAGAAGCTTTTCACTAAGAGAAAAAGCTTAGACACAAAGGGACACAAACTCCATGATTCCATTCACATGAGATTCTAGAAAAGACCTACCTGTTGTGATTGAAAGCAAACCTGTGATTTCCAAGGGCCAGGGGTGGGGAAAGGAATTGACTGTAAAGGAGGGGAAGGGAACTGCTTTGGGTGATAAAGTATTTTATATCATGATTATAATGCTGCTTACATGACTTGATACATGTTTCAAAACTCATCACATCACACTCGAAAACTGGGAAATTTTAACAAATGCAGATTTTGCCTCAATAAAGACAGCCCAAACAAGTGGATGAAAGAAAACAAAAAAGAGAAGAGTGTGAACTTACTGTGCAATGAAGGGAAAATATTTCACCATCATCACGACGGTGCCCCAGTTAGGGTGTCTTTCTATCAAAGCTGGGGAGGATAATTCATTAAATTAATGAGTTGATCTCTGGAATACTATGCATCAGCTAGAATCAAAGTTCAAGAAGCGACACTAATAGAGCTCAAAAGCAAAGAAATGAAGGAAAAATAAGAACCAGAATGAGCACTATGGCAGAGTATCACTTCCTGAACTTTGTGCCCCATCATCCTGACATAGCAAAGCTGGTGGAAAGAAGCTACTGCTGCATCAAAGCCACGAGAACAACAGCAAAAACAGCCAAAAGCTGCTTCTTTAGAACTCTGGAAATTAACCAACGGCATGCAACACCCAAGGAGTGTTGATTCAAGGAAAATGGCTGAATCTCAGCAAGGACAGAGGCTTTCCAGTCATTCTGACTTGTCCTATTTCCATACCCTGCTCCGGGTGGGCAGGTTAAACACAGTTACCAGATCACACAGCGACCCCACTCCTAGGTGAACATCCCAGAGAAAGGAAAACCTCTGTCCGCACAAAGCCTGTACACATGATGCTCAGGGCAGCGTTATTCCTAACAGCCGCAAAGTGGAAAGAGGCCAAATGTCCACAATTGATGCATGGATACGTGGCATTTCCATACCCTGGGATATTATTATCAATAAGTCATAAAAAGAATGAAGCTCCAACACATAGTGCAGCACAGATGAACCCAGAGAACACTATTCTAGATGAAAGAAACCAGTCACAAAGATCACACACTGCATGATACCATTTATAGGAAATGTCCAGAACAAGCAAATGTTAGGTGGCCAGGGGCAGGCGCAGCAGGGAACGGTGAATGAATACTAACATATATAAGGTTTCTTCCTTGAGATGATAAAGTATTCTAAACTTAGATCAGGGTGTAGGTTGCACAACTCTGAATACACTAAAAACCAGTTTAATTGTACACTTTAAAAATAACAATTTTGTGGTTTGTGAATTACACATTAATAAAAAATTCATCATTAAAAAAATCGTCCCAAGAGGGAAGAGATATGGGAACATATGTATATGTATAACTGATTCACTTTGTTATAAAGCAGAAACTAACGCACCATTGTAAAGCAATTATACTCCAATAAAGATGTTAAAAAAAAAAATCATCCCCAGGACTTCCCTGGTGGTCCAGGGGTTAAGAATCCACCTTCCAGTGCAGGGAACGCGGGTTCAATCCCTGGTCGGGGAACTAAGATCCCACATGCCGCAGGGCAACTAAGCGCGCGAGCTGCAACTACTGAGCCCACGAGCTCTGGATCCCCCATGCCACAACTACAGAGCCCACGTGCCCCGGAGCCCGCGAGCTGCAACCAGAGACAGAAAACCCACATGCCACAAGTAGAGAGAAGCCCTCGCACCACAATGAAAGATCCCGCATGCCTCAACGAAGATCCCGCGTGCCACAACTAAGACCCGACGCAGCCAAAAAAAAAGGAGCCCCGAAAGTTCAACGGTATACATATTTTTACAATAACCTATTTAAAGAAAAGGACATACAGGAAAAACATTAGAATGAATGCTTTGGGGAAGGGCAAAAGGAGAATGCGACATGGGGAAAGGGGAACCTTGCCCCACACCTTAATTCTTATGCAGAATTAAGTCAGGATTTTGCACAAGGTGTTTAAAAATTAAAAAGAGAATAAGAAGACTTGCTCTCAAGTGAGCTGCCCTCCCTCGATGCTCCCACAGCCCCCGCTGGAGGACAGGACAAGGCTTGTGCTCGGCTGCTGGTGTAGGGAGTGAACAAATGTCCGTAGGTGTTGGGGCAGCCCTTTAGGTCAACAGAGCTGTGGAATACGGGGCAGGGCACACGACCAGGCCAACTCCTCTCTCTGGGATCTCACAAGATTCCTAGAGATCCTTGATCAACGGGGCATTAACAAAACTCACTGCTGTTCTCTCTGAAGCCCAGGAGTTTGGTTTCAAGGTGTCGAGCTAGTACCAGCAGAGAACCCCAACCAGAAACTCAACAACTCAGCTGTTTTTGCCACACCTTCTATTTCTGTAACTGATTAATTATTCCTTCTCTGATTCCTGGTTCCTAAGTTTTAATAGCCCTTGACTTGTGCCCATGTATAGTTTGTTAGAGAATTAAAACCCTCTCTCGTACACACACACTCACAATTCCATAAAACACCAAAAAGAAGCATCACAGACAGCCAACAGGCTCGTGGTGGGAAATCCGGGAGGGACTCGGGCCTCTGGGTCACGCGGCTAGTACTCCGGCTGACGGACGGCACTGTGTTCAGCCAGTGTGAGACATGTTCCCAGTGGTACAGCTGAAGAGACGTGCAATGAAGCCAATCCCCCTGCATCCCCCTGCCCCATCGCTGCAAGGACGTCCAGGTGGTCTCCAGGCGCCCTGCTATATAACCCCTGCTGCTGGCCTGTTGAGCAGGAGCCCTGCTTCAGTGGCTCCTAGTAACAGCTGGGGTTCTAGGTGCTGGGAAATCTCCTTAAGGGAAACAGAGCTAAATTACGTAACACGTTGTGCTTCTCAGGAAGGGTAAGTGCATCAGGTCTGGAATGCTAAACCCTAAGCCATCAGTGTCCTCAGCAAGCACAGGAGGGCCGGGTTATGCATGTAGATGAATATTCCCCCTCGCCTTTGAGAACTGGATCTCCCGGAAGTCTCCTTCTGACCCAGAGATCACTGACTTTGGGATAAATGAGGTTTTCTTCATTTTGTCTAGTACCTCTTCTAAGAGTAGTTATATTTTACCAAAGTCCCACATCCCTTACAAAGTCAATTATGAAAAATCTGCTTAATTACTCTCCTTCACTGGAACAGGAGGGCAGGAAGATGCAGAGGCCGATGTGGGTGGATGGAGAGATGAAGGGTGAATGGCAAGGGGACAGAGGGAAGAGGGGAGGACAGAGGCAGTGGGGACCGAGGTCCCTCTTGTCCTGTGGAGGGAGAGTGGGAGCCTCCAGGGGGATGACTGTTTTCTGTAAAAAATTTTGGAGGAAAAGTGACTGCATCATAAACACCAGACCACACACACACACACGAATCAATTGTGAATACAGTTGGATATGGTTTATGTCAGAACCCTGGATATATGTGTATTTTTCAATTTAATCACCTCACAACACAAAAGATTTTCTCCACAAGAAGCTTTTGGCCACCACCAGGGAGATGCTTTTATGAGTCTTTGATTCCACTCTCATTCATCTGTCACATCCACTGTCACAAAGGCAAGGGGTTCCTTCCCAAATCCTCTCTCACAGCTCCCTCTTCTTGAAAGCTTGATCCAATCCCAAGGGTCTGAAAATTTATCAATCGCCCTGCTATGATTTTCTTCCATGGAGAATGGAACCCTCAGCAAGTTGGTATCATCAAAAAATTAAATTAATTAATTAACACCAGCTCAACAGGAAAGTGGGTAATCCTTTTGTACCAAAACAAGCATGTTTCCAAATGAACAGTGCCGCTGTAGGTTCTACTATCGCTCAGAGTAATACAAACATTATACCAAGGGTGCATTGGCTTAGTTTTTCTCAGACTGATGAGTCGAAGCTATTTCATCTTTGTCCACAGAGGACAAGACTGTGGAGCCAGGGCTTCACTCTTAGCGCCCGTGTCTTGTGCACTAAAGCAGGACCACAATGGTTAACGAGGGGAAACTACAGAAATACCCAAATATTTAAGCGCTGAGAGGTGTAGACACAGAGACACCGCAACACTGCCAAGATTCCAAACTGGCGCTAGTTGTAATGTGCGAGCTAATGGGAGCACTGTTGAGTGTATGCCTCAGCTGATTTTACAAAAGAAATATTATGAGATGCCCTGGATAAAGGCCACGGGTGCAGATTAAGAAAACCCTGGCTGACCGATGAAACACTGTATCATACAAGGAAACAAACAGAGCAGAAATTTTTATTAGCACACTTGTCCGAATTAACCCAAAGGCTAACTCCTTCCCCAAAAAACAGAGTAAGGAAGAATGAGGAGGGCATCAGGGCAAAGCCAGCTTTCACACAGCATGTTCCTGCCAGAAACCTCTCAGAAATGACACCTGTGAACAGAGAAGGAGCCACCAATGTTGGAGATGCAAGTCCACCTGGTCTACTGTTCTTGGAGCTCAGGTGACAACTAAGGTCGCCAAAGTCTACTGGGAGCAGGTGCAGACTCAGGTTTGGGGGCCCAGCCCCTGGAGCCTGGCAGGAAACACGGGCAT
Organism: Eschrichtius robustus; assembly: GCF_028021215.1. Classification (NCBI taxonomy): domain Eukaryota; kingdom Metazoa; phylum Chordata; class Mammalia; order Artiodactyla; family Eschrichtiidae; genus Eschrichtius; species Eschrichtius robustus. The sequence goes on along the minus strand of NC_090831.1, from coordinate 126,611,547 downwards.
CTGGTGAGCATAGGTCATGGAGCCTCACGTGCCCGGTGGGTATTTGTGCTGCTGGGTGACCTCAGACCATGTTACCTCTACAAAATGTCCTATTTTCAGAAATGCCAATAGTGGAGGAGTATAACAGACATTTTGCAGAAAAACTCGTAACATTTTAACACCTCCAGACCACATGCATTTTTGTTAGTAAATCTGGAAATTAGTACACATTCACAAATAGTAAATTCTCCTCAGTAGACTGAGTTGCGAGGGCTCAGGGGGAGGCCTGGTCCCTTCTGGGGTTTAAATGAGTATTTAGGAAGGAGCAAGGGGGCCCCGTCTCTCTGAAAGCGGCCTCCGAAGCAGGAGGCTTTCTCCAGCTCAGACCCTGAAACCCATGAGGGAAGTCGGGCTGCTGCCCCGGCTTTCACTCTGGTGCTTCCTTGCTCTTGCTACAAACTTAGTGTGTTCTTTTCTCTCCCACTCTTCTTACCTTCTCTCTTACCCTCACATCTCTTTTGCTCTCATTCCCCATTTTTACAATATGGCATACTCCTTACAACAACTACAGCTCTCGTGAGGATATTTTCTTAGCCTAGGAGCCTTCAATAAGTATGATTAAAAAATATATATCTAGTGCAAACCCTTTAAAAGAAACAAATGAAGGAGCAGTTCATTCACTCTGGGCAGGAGGACCTAAAGTCTCCAAAATAAAGAGCACCTTGGAACTGGGTCTTGAAGGATGAGTAGGAGTTTATTAAGTATAGAAATGAAGGAAGAGCATCCCATGAAGAAAGCACGTGCACAAAGGCATGGAAATGAGAAATTTCATGTGAAATTCAAGAAATTGTTGGTTGTGTTCTGTTGCTTGAAGGTTGAGTACTTATGGGTTGAGAAGGTGGTGTTTCAAGATGACTCTTAGGCTTCTAGATTGTCCTTTTTGGGTCTATGAGGGCAGCATTAACCAAGACAGGAAGTACAGGAAGGCGAGAAAGTTTCCAGGTGCAGATGATGTGTTTCCCTTCTGACATGTTGAGCATGAGGTGGCCATGGAGCTACCAGTTCTAAATGCTCGTTAGGAGTTTCTCAAGTAGAAATCAAGTTCACGTGAGGGGCTGGTACTGAACATACGGCGTGACGGCTGTGGTATATGAGACCAAAGGAGCAGATGAAGTCACAGTGACTACATGACATTAGACAATTAACAAGACTGAGGCCAGGAAGGCCAGGAAGCCAGTGTTTAAAGTTCAGGAACACACAGAAGCAAAAAGGAGAGAACTGAAATAGTTTGCAGAAAAGGCGAGAGCTCGTATTATCACAGGAACAAAGGCAGAACCAAACTTCAAAGAGGAACAAGGTCACTGGTATCAAATTCTGTAGAAATATACCAAACAGGGTAAGGATTTAAAGTAAACCACTGGATTACAAAAATAAAATAAAATAAAATAAAAACTAAAAACCTATTGCACAGAGCTCCCCTTCAAAACTATCGTGTGGAAGAGGTGTTTATCCTCAGGGCATCCACTGCCCCTTTCAGATTTTTCCTTTCAAAATCAGTCATCCACTGTGGATCTTTTAAATAAAGGTTTGTGAAAACCCATCTGAGCTGCCTTTAAACTGCCTCCAGAATGCCAGGACATCAGCTTTCCCGGAGACAGAGCGCTGCATGTATTCTCTCCTCCCCAGCTACACACATCTCTCCTGTACAACTGGCGCTTCTACAGGAAACTAATCAGCCGCCTCGAGGTCTGACGCGGGGTGGTGGCCCTGTCCCCTGGGCAGGTAGTGGACAGACGCCAACAACAGAGAGCTTCATTCCTTTGGAAAAGGAACACTCCTTAATCCTCGAGCTGCGCCGGAGGTGCCACAGCCTCGCGGAGCTACAGGTAAAACCAGCCCTGGTTGGCAACTGGCGAGGAAAAGGGAAAATCATCACCTTCCGACCTCTCCTGAGAGGATAAGCAGATGAGATGAGGTTGAAACACAGCTTTCGGATCCCTGATGCAGATTCAGCCGGGTAAGTTGAGTTGGTACCTGAGGACAAGGGGCTTGGATAGACGCCAGGGATCCTTGTTCTTGGCAGCCGTGGGACATCTGCTTCTTTCACCTTCCTGGAGAATCTTTTTATTCTGAGACTCCTTAAAAATAGCTCTGAGCAATTTTCAAAGACTCATCATCATTAAAGGGGTGTTAGAAATCATCACATCTATGCAAACTCAAAGCACAGCAGGATTTTCCAGCCACCTGCCCACCTGGGAGTGGGGGAGACCAGAAGACTCCCAACTTCCAGGATGGTTTAGAACCCTTTGGAAAGCATCCATGAAAGGCTGGACTTTCTCCTGAAGGGATACCAGTGGAAGACGTCTGCAGGAAATGATGCACCCTCAGATCACCTAATGACCTGGTAGGTAGGTAGATATCCACGTGGGACCCCTACCTGGCAGCTCGGAGTCTGCAGAGAGGACATATTCCTTCCCTACAGATGAAAACTCAATCTGCTCAGAGTGAGCTGGGCTGCTGTGTTTTGCTTAAAGTACCAACAAATGATTCATAGGTTCAGTGAGGAAAATATTGCATTTTTTTCCCCGTGACAAGATAAAGTTCAATATTTGCTAACCCTGTTCAATTTCCACTTTCCCTTACATCAACCATCACCGATCTTTTACAATAATGTAAAGAGCAAATGCCCGTGGCGTTTGCCCACAAGGATCTTTCCTGACCCAGATGGTGTGTGACTACGAAGAAAGTGGCCGATTTGTTTTGACAAACTAAAATGATTCCAGTGATAAGATTATGTTTACACCAGAAGCCAGCCCAGCTGCTAGAGCTCGATCACAAACTTCATTGGCCAGACTTGTCTCCAAATGGCTTTTGACTGTCTAAAAAAAAACAACAACAAACATCTATCCTCAAGGGATCAACTGCTGCCCCCATTTTCTGAAGAGATTCAAAAGAAACTGTCATAGAATTCCAAAGAAGAGAGACAAATTTGTTCACACATTGACCAAATTATGCCATATGCCATGGGAGCAGCATTCATGTTGATCATCATTTATAGTAAATTTGACAGAAAAAAGTCAGTTTCATTACTATGTCTCTGTGGACTTTATAGAGGAGTATATATGGACTTTAAAAACATACTGGAAAAAAATCACAAACGCTGATGTGTCTTTCCAGATTCTACCTTAACACACTAGGTGCTTTAAATTTTTATTCTATCCGAAAACGTGAGTAATGTTATTACTCAGCTGTAAAAAACAATGAAATAATGCCATTGGCAGCAACATGGATGGACCTAGAGATGATCATACTAAGTGGAGTAAGTCAGACAGAGAAAGACAAATACCATATGATATCACTTATATGTGGAATCTAAAATAAAAAAGAGCTACAAATGAACTTAGTTACAAAACAGAAATAGATCCACAGACACAGAAGACAAACTTACGGTTACCAAAGGGGAAAGGTAGGGGAGAGACAAATTAGGAGTCTGGGATTAACACATACACACTCCTATATATAGAACAGATAAATAACAAGGACCTACTGTGTAGCACAGGGAACTATACTCAATATTTTGTAATAACCTATAATGGAAAAGAATCTGAAAAAAAAAAAAAAAATATATATATATATATATATATATATATATGAATCACTGTGCTGTACACCCAAAACTAACACAACATTGTAAATCAACTATACTTCATTTAAATAAAAGATGAAGGAAGATATGCATTTTCACACACTGTTGGGGGGACTATAAATTGGTGCCACCACTTGGGAATATGCTTGTCATTTTCAATTTCCGTTTAAAATACAGGTAACTTATATCCCAGCCATTGCATTTCCCAGTATCTCTGCAGGAGGAACACAAACATGAAGGTAGAAGAGGAATATAGCAAGATGATGATTGTAGCCTCACTGCTCAAAGCAAAAATGTGAAAGCCACCTGCATGCCTGTCAATAGGGGAATAGCTTCTTTAATTAGAGCATACAGTTGCTGTACAATATTATATGTTACAGGTGTACAGTGTAGTGATTCACAACTTTGAAAGGTTCACTCCATTTATAGTTATTATAAAGCATTGCTTATATTCCCCGTGCTGTATGATATATCCTTGTAGCTTGTTATATACATAGTGGTTTGCACCTCTTAATAGGGGAACAGTTTTAGAGTCTACAGGATCTCCGCACCATAGATCACTCTGCAGGGGTTTGCGTGAATGAGGTGCGTACGTTCAAATCTAAGTCAACAAATGGGTGTTACCAAGCCCTGTTGTTGGGTGATGCGTAAGGTGAGAAAGAAAACCTCAGCATAATGATATTTATGTTAAAAAAATCTACAAAATTATATCTATATATCTACGTACCCTAATGTGTATATACACGTATATGAACATGTATGTATATGTGTATGTGTATTTATGTGTATATAGGTATACATTTTATACTTTCTATATAAATATTTATTTAAATATATTGATATTGCTTAATATTAATATGTATTTCAATATCCTATTAATATTATAGATAGTATATAAAGATTAGACATTTACCTATCAAAGTAATGACAGCAATTCCTTCTAGGAATTCCCGGGAGAAAGGCTGTGGAGATGATGAAAGAGGACGTGAGCCTTGTGTCCAATTTGTTAATATATTTTCAGGATAATGCATTAGTATATTTCCTGCATACTTAAACTAAAATTACAGTACCTATGACGAGCTCACAATAAGATTATACAAACAACTGCCTTTGTTTCACACATCTGATGCCCACTCCTAGGAAAAGATACTGAGAGAAACCAAAGCAGAATACATAAGAGTCCAAAGATAAAAGAGGAATTCTATTTTAAAATTTGAAATATAATTTGTCATTTTCAATTTAAAGTATATGTAACTTACATGTGTCTACTGTCCACGAATCCACCCCTACACACACACACACACACACACACACAGAGTCCAGCAAGGGGTCTTAGGGACACAAGCCACCTCAAAGGGGGTCCAGTCTATTCCTGTGAGATTTGGGTCCCTCAACAAGCTTCTCACCAAGCACTCCTGTAAACTCATCCAACACCAAGCATGCCAGGGAGTTTACTGAGCACACACAGTACTGTGAAGCCATAAACATACCCTAACAAGAAAGATAAGGGAATGGTAAAGAAAAAAGCAAGAAGAAGAAAGTAAAGGAATAAACATCCCACTGCATAGTAATTATACCAAGAAGTATGATTTGTACTGGGAGTTGGCATAAATCTCATTGCAATCAGCTCTCCTGACTCCAAAACAGAGTCGAAAATGAACTCTATTTAATTCTTTCAGAGTGGGAATTAATTAGGAGAAAAAGTTAACAATTTGGCTTTCCACTTGAAGTGTCCGTAGGAGACGTGTTTTTTTACCGTCTCAACAAATTCTACCCTTTTCTTCAGGAGGCTGCAGTAAAAAAAAAAAGGCAACAAGTTGAGTCCCCCTGAAAATATGATAACAACCGAGGGGATCCTGCACCCCACACCAGCTGAGAGAGTGGGGTCCCCCCCAACTCATGGGCCCCAGGACACCTGGGTTCATGGAGGCCCGTTAACAGCACGCATGATCTGTGCCAGGAACAAAGTGCTGCGGATCTGAGGTCAGAAGCCTGCTATTTATACTACAGGAAAAAAAAGTCATGGCTTCTTGTTATTGGCATTCTCTTACCCTTAGAGCCCAGCAGCATCGAAACAGCCCCCAGCAGAGTGGAGAGGAGGGCAAGTTCTTGGCTCGCCTTTGAAGCATGCCATCATTAATTTTTGCCACCAAATGCCTTTCATTAGAGGATCTCTGAAGTCATCAGGAGGTGAGCACATGTATTCCCTGGACAGCTGTCTCTGCCAGGCAGGTAAATATTATCCCAAGCAGAGGGAGTGGGTGTGTGCCTACACAGCAGATTGCCTTCCAAGTGCTTGGGAAGCAGTTTTTTGTTTGTTTTTGTTTTTAATTTGTCCGTGTTCACAGGTGCCGAGCAGAGGCCCTGGAGAACAGAGGGCCTCCCTCTACACAGCCCAGGAAGGGAGCCAGATGTGAGGAGCGAGATGCCCTGGGTTTTCCGGGGGCAGCACCCAGAGAGCTGATTTCAGCTATAGCATCTGCTCCTGCTGTCCGGCACCCCCAGAGATGGGGCTGCATGAGGGGAGGACAGAGAACCTCATGTATGTCCACGTGGGAGGGAGAACGGTGACTTGCCAAGGGTGCAAGCCCCCTCCAACCATCCTGTGGTTTACAAAGAAGTCAGACTCACCCAGCCAGGAAGAGCTGAGGTTGAAGGACCCCTACAGAGAAGAGGCTGGTGCTACAGGGAATATATGGATGGATGAGGGAGCAAAGGAAAATATATGAAATCCGGAGTGGCAGCTCCCTCCCCAAATCCATCCTGCAGCTATAACTGAACTGTAGTTGAGTGCGCTCCCAGCCTCCCTTGCAGCTGGGTGCAGCCATGGACTGAGTTCTCACAGGTGAAACGTAAGCAGAGGTGACGCCGGGTCTTGATGGAGGCTCCTCCATGTTCTCTCCCCTTTCCCATGAGCTGGAGCATTGATGTGCCCTGTGATCCAGCTTTGGCCATACCCAAGGTGGAGGTGGAGCAAGAAGTGGAAAGGAACCAGAGTTCCCAAGTGATTGCATGGATCGGAAGTGCCCAGAGAAATAAATTTTTTATGTTTTGATAAAAAAATAAAATAAAGTAAAATAGAATAGAATAAAGTAAAATAAAATAAAATAAAGTAAAATAAAATGAAGTCAGACTCAAAAGAAACAGATGTACCCAGCGCTATGCCAAACCCCGGGGTCCTGGCCAAAACTGCAGGTCTTGGGCAAGGTGAATCTCCCCTTCTTTTTCTGCTCGCCCACCTCATCTCCATTTCCCAGCCCGCCTTGCAGCTGGGCCTGGTCACATGACTGCGTCCTGCGCAGCAGAAGGGGATGCGTGCGGGGGCCATGACTGTCTCCACATGGAGTCCTCCCTGCTCTTTACCCGGCCAGGGGTGGAATAAAGCAGTCCCTTAGAGAATATCAGACGATGTACAGTGGAGATGGCCGAGCACACTTAGAGGTACCTGCTCCCATCCCACTAGCTTATTACACTGGCATCAAGTAGACGTTTACTGTGTCTGATTCCTTATTTATCATGTGGTCTATTTGCTACAGCAGTTCGCCTGCCCTAAGCTCCGTGAATCATAGAGCTATTCACCAAAGAGCATGTGAACTTGTTCAGGAAGTAGATGAACACACACTTCTTCACGTGAAAGAGGAATGAGAAACAGAAAGAGGTGGTTCTGAATTTTTTATGTCCAAACATCAGAAAACACAGAGAGTGGAAAGTAGGACGAATGACCCACTGGATTAAAGCTGAATTAGGGATCTTCACAACATGGGATAAACCACAGCATTTCCCCTACTCAGGCCTCATTCTCTTCCCCTGTAAACTGGGGGTTTGCACCCTGTGAACGAGGAAGTCCATCCAGCTCTGGTTCTCCAAGACGTCTGTGTTCAGGTGGGAAGTGGGTTGATGTGAATTGTTTCAGAAGCTCTGAGAGGCAGGGTCTGGCTCTGGAGGGTCTTCAGAATGGCTGGAGATGCTCGACCATCCACACAACAGACCCCGACTGTAGACCGATCCAGTGGATAGTCGGTGGGACTTGTAGTGACCCGGGAGGACCCATCAGTGCAACAGGCATGGTAAGTCCTTCAAATCCTCCTACACATTCTCTCTCAAATTCTACCCTTATTGTCTGATACCTCAGAACCCTGAGGACCATGCCATTGGCTGGATTATTTCACTGGGCCTCCGTCTGTTGCTTGAACTACTGTACCTCTGAGTGAACCTCACTAGTGATGTTACGGAACTCAGGTCCGGCTGCTCATCGCTCGAAAGCCAATACTCGAGAGGCGAGGTGGTGGTTTTATTCAGGAGGCCAGCAACCTGGGGAGAGGGTGCACTGATGTCCAAAAGCAAACTTCCCCCTGTCCATCAGGGAGCAAGGGCTCTTAAAGGAGAGTTTCAGGGGTGTATAAGCAGAGACAGGGGGCTACATGCAAAATCAGCACAGGCAGATCTGACAGTCATCTTGCAATTGGTCATGCGGTGGTCTGATCAGTGACATCTTGATTTTTCTAAGTGCAGTTAATCTTCAGTTCCAGGGTCAGTTTGTTCCCATTTCTTTGAAGCCAGTTCTTGGGACTGTGGCAGCTTATGTCATGGCTACAGTCTGGTCATCATGTAGTTAACTTCTTCTGCCTGGTGGGGCTTTCAGTATCTACAAAACAGCTCAAAAGATATGGCTCAGAATATTATCTATAGCCCTCAAGGAGGAACTAAAGGCCCTTGACTTTGTTTAATGACTCAACTATTATTATTTGGTCTTGTTTGACTCTTTCCTTTGCTTCTGCATTTTCTAATTTCTCTGATTAAATTTATTCTTTGGCTAAAGTTTACGACAGACAAAAGGCAGACAGAGTACATTGCGGGTGTGTGTGTGTGTGTGTGTGCAGGGCCAGGAAGGCTCCACAGGGTCCTGTTCTGTTTTAGTGACGGGAAGTCATTTCCTTGGCAGGTCATCCATTCCATTTAGGAACGATGTAAGGAAGAACGTACAAAGAGACTTATCCAAAGTCTGCCGTCTTATAACTTCTCTATTAGCCAGAATTTAGAACTAAGATCATATCTGGTTTTTGTTTGCTTTATTTTTTTTTTAATACTGAGAAAATCCTCAAAGCTTTCACACTGGCGGCAGTTTTTAAGGTGCTGGTTAGAACAACCTCCAGGTAATGAGCACAGCAGGCAGGCATACTGCTGCAGGATGGGGCTGCTTCTAGAAGCAGCGACAGATAAGCACGCGTGCAAGATCACTGACAAGTGTTGCAGTGGCCGGAAACCCCCGCGTGCTGAGGCTGGGCTTGGCTGAGGTGTGGAGGAAAGCTGGGTACCACGATTGGTTTGCCTTTCAGAAGTCTGCCCAGTGACAGTCTGAAAGGGTGCAATGCCCGAAAAAGACAGAGGGCCATGGCTCCCCCCACAGCAGCTTACATTTGGCCCATCCTTTGAAAACTGCTGAAGAAAATGCCCAGCCAAGCAGCCTGTATTCCTGAGTCAGACAGGCTGGCCCAGCTGGTCCCCGTGGGGAAGCCATTTGAGACTGTGGCCGCCCTTTCTCTGCCACGGCCTTGCTGCCACGTCAGATCCATCGTGGGGTCTTCTATGCCCTGTGAGCTGACAGCTGTTTTCATGCTCATCTGGCTCTCAACCCTGAGTGCTGTCTTCTCAGACTTTCTAGGACAAACACCTCCAGATCTTTGCAGCCTTCCTCAAAGAGCACCGCTGCCCAGCCTCTCCATCCTTCCCTAAGTCCTTCTCTGGGGCAGCCCAGCAACCACCCCCGGCCCCGAACCGTGGTTCTGCACTAAGCAACCGGCAGCTGGAGTCTGAGCATTGGACAAGATCAGGGAGCCCCTGCCCAGGTGTATCTGCCAGCTTCACCGGCCACCTTCTTAGGATCACAATCCAAGGTGTCCCGGCAGGATGGAAAGAAGCGCGGAATCTGTCATTCACACAGTCACCACTTCCTCCTTCTTTACATTATCCTCAGATTTAATAACTGTATCTGAGAGAGATTATTGGTTGGGAACGTAGGCTCTGAAATCATAACTCTTCTCTTCCATTTACTATTTGTGTGACCTTTTCCAAGTCACTTAGCATCGCCTGTACCCCATTTTCTCAGCTCTAAAATAATAACAACAACATAATAAAAGGACCTACCCTAACAATTATTAGGAGATTATATAACCCAATGCATGTAAAGTACTAAATAGGCCACAGTAAGCATTCATATGTATCCATGGTGATGACGATGACGAAGAGGACTTTTTCCTCCAAGAAGGTTTTACTTCTCCATCAAAGCCATTTATGCAGTTGTTCAGTAGGACAGGATGAAGAACAGAGTCTGTAGAAACCCGCTGGGGCTTTCTGTCCAGGCTGATGTGAATCCACAACCCACTGTCTTATTTTCCAGCGCGTTCTTCTCCATCTTATTCATCATGACGCCATGGAGGAATGATGCCACACTCAGGTATCCTGCAGGCTGAAGAAGGCTTCCAGGCCAAATAAAGTTTAATTTTTTTGAAGTTAATTGCCAATGCTGTAAAATTTTTAAATTTTATATAATAACCCATGTTTACAGTTTATCTTAAAAAAGTAGGAGCTCCAGGGCTTCCCTGGTGGCGCAGTGGTTAAGAGTCCGCCTGCCAATGCAGGGGACACGGGTTTGAGCCCTGGTCCGGGAAGATCCCACATGCCGCGGAGCAACTGGGCCCGTGAGCCACAACTATTCAGCCTGCGCGTCTGGAGCCTGTGCTCCGCAACAAGAGAGGCCGCGATAGTGAGAGGCCCGCGCACCGCGATGAAGAGTGGCCCCCGCTCGCCGCAACTAGAGAAAGCCCTCGCACAGAAACGAAGACCCAACACAGCCATAAATAAATAAATTAATTAATTTTTTTAAAAAAAGTACCTTAAAAAAAAGAACTAGGAGCTCTGGTCATTGGGGGCCCCCATTCCCACACTGTGACAATTGGCAAGAACGTCCCAGGTAAGGCTGGTGGCCTCCAGGTCAACTCGGCCCCAGCTGCACACCTACCGCCCATCACTCCTGCCTCCTTGGGCTCAATTTTCTCACCTGCCTGACCACAGTGGGCATCGAGTTTTCAGCCTTTGTTTGAAGTCGTATCCATGATGCATGAACCAGATTGACCTTCTTGAACAATTATGACTATCTGTACTACGAGGAGAATCTTACAGGCCTCAAATTTGAAATATGAAAATTAGCAGATGGACAGTAAGACACACACACTCAATTATTCGAAATTTAAACTTTATTAGCCTTTGCAATTTGATCTTCAAGGAAATGCTTTAGGATTGAACATATTTGGTCATAGTTTGCTATGCAATTTAGGCATCTCTTGACAAAAGAAACACACATCATTGTAGTAGTGATGGTTGTATTTTACAGACACACATCACTAATCTTGTGTGGCCACTTGGCTAGACTAAGGTGCCAGGTCGTTCAGTCCAACACTAGTCTAGATGTTTCTGTGAAGGGATTTTGTAGACGAGATTAACACCTACGATCAGTTGACTTTAAGTAGATTATTCTCCATAATGTGGATGGTCCTCACCCAATCAGTTGAAGGCCTTAAGAGCAAAAACTCAGGTTTCCAGGGGAAGAAGAAATTCTGCCTCAAGACTGGAACGTGGAAATCATTCCTGAGTTTCCAGCCCGCTGACTTGACATGCAGATTTCAGACCTGCCAGTCCCACAATTGTGTGACCCAACTCCTTAAAATAAATCTCTTTTCAGGAAAGAATTTCCTTTTCTGAAAATCGAATTTCAAGACAAACAAAAATTAAATTCCTTATGTCTTTATGTAGGTGTGCACACGCACACACGCACACACACACACACACACACACACACACACACACGTATCCTTTCGGTGGAGTTTCTCTGGAGAACCCTGACTGATTGAACAGCATAAAAAAAATCTCAAATCCCAGAGTTTGGTCCCGGTGACCAGGCAACCCCTCCTTTTCCAGCTCCATCATTTCACAGAGGAGGAAAATGGGACACTGAAAAGCCACACGGTTGCCCAAAAGATGCAGTAAGTGAGCAGACGAGTTTGGTGACAATCTCCTGAACCACAAGAACCCCTGAATGAACTTCAGTGAAAACACACAGTATTTTGAGGGTAAATACAGAAGCTTAGACATTTTTTACTTAGGTAAAAAAAAAAAAAAAAATGCCAGGAGGTCCACATCACTACTCTTGTTCTATCTCTAACCAGCTGTGTGACGTTAGGAAATTACCCAAAATCCCTCGTCTTCAGTCTCCTTATCTGTAAAGGGGCAGTGATAACACAAACCCTTATTTAATTCTTGTGGTTTTGAGGATAAAATAAAATATAGATTTAAGGGCACTCTGGACATTTAAAGGAAGAGAAAAAATGTTTTGAGAAGTGGGTGAGACTACCAAATAAAAAAAGATAATGATAGTATTCATATTTATTTTCAGTGCTCCTTCAAGGACTACCTTCTGAACTATCTCATTTCACTGCTGCAGGCTGGAGATAAATATGGGCTTTTGTCTCTCCCCATCTCGCCCGCTACATTATAAGATTATAGAAGAGAACATGAAAATTCTTCTAGGGAAAGATTCACAAAAATAATTTTCTCCTGTATTAAGACACACTTGACTATGCAAAGATTTAGAGATTTCTATGGTAAGCCTTTCTAAACTGTATCTGACTGACTTCTGTACTTGACAAGACCTTGAAAGATGGTGTGGTCTACTAATTTTAAGCATTTGCCATAAATTGTTATAACTGAACGCTTGGTTTCCTCTCAAGTTCTCCTGGTGAAGGATGTGATTTATCTTGCCCTAGAGATTTAGCTGAGACTTATAAACTATTAATAAAATAAGTCTGGAGTATAGTAAAGAAATAAAGATGCCTGTCAAGATGTCCTTTCTTCACCAGGAGGAATAGAGATGCCCATCCTAAGATGTACACAAAACCTTGGTTCCCCACATCTCAGTCCTTCTGGGGGTGAGCACGTCTGTAATAAACTCAGAGCATAGTCTGTATCTGGCAAAACCAAACTGCCCTTCTTGACTGAATCCTCTCAAGGAAAAAAATTAATTAAACACTTTATTTGATCTCCATATACTTGAGAGGATTAAAACCTGGATTTGAATCTCAACAAGTGTCACCCAATGATACATCAACTGCCCATATTACGTGGAAACAGTTGCCCGAATTTAATCATCTGCAAAGCAGGGATGATAGTATCTATTTCACAGTATGGTTGCCAGTTACTCAGGAATAGTAGCTACAAAGAAACAACACAAATGGTAGAAAATTTAGTGTCACATTAATTGAGCACTTACTATGTTAAACATTAAAAATGCTATTCTCAATACAAAGGACAATAGGGAGTAGGTCTTGCATTTAGGAGATATAGATTCCAAAACAATCCACAAAGACAAGTGTCTCGAAAGTACAGAACTGTCCAACTGGGAAGTAAGGTAAATCTAGTAAGGTTTTCTTGATTGCGCTGTTTCTGAGGGGAAGACACACAAGTGAATGTTTCTTATGTTTGGTGATAGAAGTGGTAGGGGGATGTCACCCCAAAATAAGGTAAAACAAAATAAGTCTCTCACCAACCCAACTGTAAATGCCTCCGTGGTCAGGCTGGTCAATTACTTGTACATTGTTTAACTACAGCACATCCTGAGTGATGATCACCAGGGAAGGAAGGGATCTGGACAAAGCAAGGCAATTCCCTGCAGCCTGGGTCTCTCAGTCAAAATACGGAGGGGTGGGCGGCACATTAGGAAACCTTACGAGATGAGTCACATTCTGTGGACAAAACAACCTGGTAAAGAAAGCAGCTACTCCCCTGATATTCACCGCTGTTCCTCCTCATGTTCTCTATCTCCACCCCGCCCACCAGATTCCTCTCAAAGCTGTTCAATCCATTAGCATCTCACCTTCAAATAGGAATATGTTCAGATCCTTCTTGATGAAAAAGAAAAAAACAACAACTCCCTTTCTTTGCCTGGCTTTATGACTAGTACATTGGAGCTGCAATTAGTAGCTAGATTGATAGGTGGAGTGTTCTACAATCATGATCTTGGCTTTTATTTCTTTTCTTTCTTTTTTTTTTTTGCCTCCTATTCACCCTGCAACCCAAGGTCCTCCATCCTTCCGTCCTCACTGGTCCCCGGACCGGCTCTGGACATACAATGGGCCGCTTCTTTGGTCTTTCTTTGACCTTTGGCATTTTGGATCTTTCCCTCCCGCTTGAAGGTTCCCATCTTCCCTTTTTCCCCCCACTGCTGCTTCCTGTTTATCTGCTCACCCCCTAACATTGGCTGTGTCTTGGGTCCCATCGCACAGGGGGATGTTTCTTCCCATGCTCCATCAGAAGTCACATGTGTGCCTGCAGCCCAGGGTTGGAGAGCTTCAGCTTACTACAGGAGGAATTTTCTACCTTCCGCACAAGGATGTCTGTTTCCCCCCTAGAGTTACACAGAAGGAACTGAATTCTTCTGCCAGATGATTAGAGGGAAATAAGGTTTATAAGGTACCTACATAGTTTGGGGTGTTAAAGTCCAGGGCTTAACTTACAAAAAGCGAATTCTCTACCTTTTAGGTGAGTGGGGGAAATCAACTGCTCATTTTTTAGAAGAGACACAAACCAGTGTCACGACTCCCCTTGACAGATTCCACCCTTCCCCGTTTTCTATCTGCAAATGTCCCCACTAAGATGCAGGCTCTCACATGAGGGATGGAAAACTAGCCCAGGGGTCTCGGAAGCGTCTCTCTGAAGCGCACCATGTGAGCCCTTGACTGAGTTCTGAGAGCAGCGTTCCCAAGCTGAGAAGGGTGATCTGAGCTGCAGGAAAATGAGGTTGGTCCCCTTGGGTCTGTTACAGCAGAAGGTTTGGGAAACGGAGCATGGAGTCTGGGCCTTGGGGCATTATTAGCACAGCCCCTGCCTCAGAGTAAAGGGTCCCGTGCTGTTATACAGTAGCTCCCCTTACCTGAGATGTCAGTTACCCACGTCAATCTTGGCCTGAAAATATTCCATGGAAAATTCCAGAAACGAACATTCATAACTGCTAAACATGTGCTGTTCTGAGTAACGTGATGAAATCTCTCCATCTTCTAAGACGTGAATCATCTCTTTGCCCAGCGTGTTCTACCCCTTAATCGCTTAGTAGCCGTCTGGATTACCAGATCAACCAGGGGGTATCGCAGGGCTTGGGTTCAAGTGACCCTCATTTTACTTAATAACGTCCCCAAAGCGCAAGAGGAGTGATTCTGGCGACCCGACTGTGCCATGGAGAAGTGCTTCCTTTAAGTGAAAAGGTGAGAGTTCTTGGAGGAAATAAAAATTGTACGCTGAGGTTGCTAAGATCTATAGTAAAAACAAAGACCTGCAGTAAAAACGAAGCTTCTGTCTGTGAAGTTGTGAAGAAGGAAGAAGAAATCTGCGCTAGTTTTGCAAAACTTACTGCAAAAGTTGCGGACACTGTGCTTAGTTAAAATGGAAAAGGCATTAAATTTATACAATATTTCGAGAGAGGAAAAAAAGACCACATATACTTATTATAGTATATTGTTATAACTGTTCTATTATATTATTAGTTATTATTGTTAATTTCTTACTTGCCTAATTTGTAAATTAAACTTTATCATAGGTACTATTTGAGGTTTCAGGCATCCACCGGGGGTCTTGGAACGTATTCCCATCAGACAAGGCGGACCAATTGTATTGAATCTCTGAGGCTGCACTTAACAGCTGCATTTCCATATTCCGCCCACCCCTCCCACCGCCGGGCACTCCTTGTGCAGGCAAGCTGGGCACAGACCATGCCAGTGCCTGGGGAAGGAGCATCAGAGTGGCATCCCTGAGCTTGGGATGAACATACACACACTACTACATGTAAAATAGATGACCAACAGGACCTACTGCATAGCACCGGGAATTCTACTCACTATTCCACAATAACCTAAATGGGAAAAGAATCTGAAAAAGAATGAATATATGTATAACTGAATCACTTTGCTGTACACCTGAAACTAACACAACATTGTAAATCAACTCTACTCCAATAAAATTAAAAAAACAAAAACAAAAACAAAACGGCATCAGTTCATCAATGAGTTTCAGCTAATGCATTTGGAACACAATCATATATTATTCTGTTTTACGTGTTTGCGTTTTGAATGTCTCTTTAAAAACATGACAGGGACTTCCCCGGCGGTCCAGTGGTGAAGACTCTGCCTTCCAATGCAGGGGGTCGTGGGTTCGAACCCTTGGTTGGGGAGCTAAAATCCTACATGCCGCGCGGTTCAGCCAAAAATTTTTCTTAGAAATGATGAAATTAATTGTGAGCTTTTTAAGAGTACAGACCACACGTGCTCTCTCTTTCATATTGTTTCCTGGTGTAATGACATGCCCTAAATGTGAATCAAAATTAACTTCTTCCGTTTTCTTTAATGGCACCTATTTATTTAACCCTGTTTAATATATCCTATTGGGCAGTCTTGATTATTGCTGGAGTGAGAAGCCCCTACTCCTTCTAGGTGACAATAGTTACCATTCTCGGTGGCAGGGGCCAGGGCGAGGAGGGGCCTGCATTAAGACCACAGTCAACTGGAGCTTCTTTTAATTCGTATTACACTTTATAAATTCTTTAATACGTTTGTATATTTTACCCTTTAAAAAACTCCAGTAAGGCAGACAAAGTAGAAAATCTCTCTAGGCCACATTTATCCACCTCAATATTAATCGTCATGTTTCAAAGTGGTTTTTCAAAGCCATGAAGCGAGTTATGAATCAGGCCAAGCCTAGCCCCAGAAGTAATTCCTGACTTACACAGAACAACTGTTGTAGGTTTGCTGGTTGTCTTGTAACATGTCCAAAATTCATGGCAAAAATATTCATGCATTGTCATGTCCAGTCCGCTCTGAGTGCCAAACTTTAGTCTACTTTCACACACGTGCGCACACACACACACACTCATACACACACACTCTCTCACACACACGCACACTCTCACACGCACACACTTTCACACACACTCTCACACGCACACACTCACACACATGCACACACCCTCACACGCACACTGTCACACACTCGCGCACACACACACTCACTCACTGTCTCTCCCACCTTCTCTCGAACATGCACCAACATAGTAACGCTTCAGTTTCCAAATACAACAAGAGGAGGGCAGGCGGCTGCCCTAAATCCTCTTCCTCTGTAATCCCCGGACCATAGCAGTGCTACTGCTGGCAACGGAAAACAGCAGAGTCACAGTACGGGGACCGGTCTGTTCTTTTCTTAAATAGCAGCTTCTCTGAGAAAGCTCATGGTGAGTTTTATGGGTTAAATCGTGTCTCCCTAATTCAGATGTTGCAGTCTTAACACACAGTATCTCAGAATGTGACCTTATGTGGAGACAGGGTCCTTACAGAGGTGACCGAGTTGCCAATATAACTGGTGTCCTTATACAAAAGGAGGTTTGGACACAGGGGCAGGCATAGTGGGAGGAGCCATGTGAACATGAAGACGGCCGTCCACAAGCCAAGGAGAGATGCCTGGAACAGACCCTGCCCTCACAGCCCTGGAATCGATCTTGCCTTTGCCTTCATTCCAGATTTCTGGCCTCTGAAACCGTGAGGCATTACGTATCTGTTGTTAAGCCACCTGGTTTGTGGTACTTTGTTAGGGTGGCCCCTAGGAGCAAATCAATACAGTACGTGATCTTGGATTGAAAGTCATAACCTACAAATGGCATGTTTCCACCTCTAAGTGTGTCAATGATTTTTCCAGGATTCCTTTGGCCAAAAGGAAGCTAAAGAAAGATTATTTTTTTATGTTACCTTATCCAACATACACTTTTTTTTAATTGAAGTATAGTTGATTTACAACGTTGTGTTATTTTCAGGTGTACAGCAAAGTGACTCAGATATACATGTATATATATATGCATGTGTGTGTGTGTGTGTATATTCTTCTGCAGATTCTCTTCCCATATAGGTAATTAGATTAGATTCTAAAGCACCTTCTGGGAAAGAGAATCACTGCACACCGTGCAAATTATCCTGGCAGTCTGGGGAGTATCACACCTTCAACAGGACCGTAACAAGTTTAGAGGGTACTTGTCAGCCCGGCCTTGCTATTTACTCATCATCTGTCTGGAAATCGGCATTTTCCTGAGGAAAAATACAGCTCCTCCAGGATCCCCTCCAAACTGCCCAAACTGCTCCCTTCCCAGCCTAAAATTCCCCACCCCTCCTTGGTGTTGCAAAATCTTACCACCCTGACTTGCTACCCCCCTTCCAGAAAGTCTCCCCCAACTGGCATCCCTTATCAATTATTTCCACACATCCCACTCCTGTGATATGTCACTACGTTCTCTGTATACGCTGGTCGCAGCTACAAGCTGTGTTACCCATGTCTGTGCCCTCTCACATGAGGCCGCAGGCTCTCTGGAGGCGAAATACTGGTCTTAGACTTGGAAATATTTCTCATGAGCCCTCAGGGGTTGACCACACACATCCACGTGTGCCCCACTGAGGAATTTGGCAAGCTGATTGAAAATCAATACTTTTATACTTCAATAAAAATGAGGATTTGAGAAAAATTCAATGCTCAGTCAACAGGGCATGCAGCTTGGGGGCACGCAGGACAACATATCCTCACAGAATCAGACTCTGCCAGCTTTCCCCTGCAACACTGGGGCTGTTTCCTTCACCCTTATTGATGCTAAAACTGCTTTCAGAAACCACCTTTGGTTTGGCAATTTCATCAGCGGGAATGAGACCTTCAAACACATCCTCAGAGGAGAGTTACAACAAATAAGGAAAAAGCAGGAAGGCTGTCCGGTTGGCGCCTCCAAAGCTTTCTGCCCTCCACCCCACCCCGCGCCCCTGGTTCTCAGACGAGGTGATCTCGAGACCCCTTCCTCCGTCAATCTGTTTTTCTAACTCCCTAATTTCACAAGGCATCTGTCTTAGTTCGAGCTGCTATAACGAAGTACCACAGACTGGGTGGCTTAAACATCAGGCATTTATTTCTCATGGTTCTGGAGGCTGGAAGTCCAAGGTCAGGGTGCCAGTGTGGCCGGGGTTCTGATGAAGCTGTCTTCTCAACTGTCCTCATGGCAGAACAGGTGAGGGAGCTCTCTGGGGGTCTCTTTACAAGGGCACTAATTCCCTTCATGAGGGCCCCACCCTCAGGACCTAGGCACCTCCCAAAGGCCCCACCTCCTAACACCATCACAGTGGGGGTGAGGACCTCAACATACGAATGTTGGGACCACAGACATTCCATCCGCAGCACCACCCACTTGCTCTCAGGACTCACCCATCCTCACTCCATCTGCTTCTACTGTAGCGAGCCACCACTGTCTCCTGACCCTGACACCTCCATGCCTTCTCATGGGCCTTCCAGCTCTGGATCCCACTCATTCCTTTGACACACCTATATCTACTGATGGAATGTTCTGTGTCAGGTAAGGCTAGGTATGGAGGGAGACGGGAAACTCAGAAGATGTCTGTCCTCTCACAGAAACTGCAAAGAGAGAAGGGAAGAGATGGAGCCACAATACACAAGCGAACAGAGAAACGAGGCTTTTGCAACTTTGTGGCACCCTAAAAGGAGGACAAAGCAGAGAGGCACTATGTAGTCACCGGCTGGGATGAGCCATCGTGAAAGGGAGGCCAGGATGCCCCTTTAGAGACTGTGGTGGTCGGGGGGGAATTGCTGAGGCTGAAACCTGCAAGAAAGAACCAGTCACAGGCAGAGCCTGTGCAAGGGCCCTGGGGCAGGAAACACCTTGGTTTGTTCCTGGAACTATAAGGTGGTTCTTGGTCTGTGGACTCACAGGGTGCCATCTTTCAAAAACAAGAAACTGCCAGTCACTCCCGTGCGCTTATGGTCTTCAAGACCCCCTCCTCGTGGGGCCTCCAACTCGTCCGCCTCCCCCGTGCACTGTTGCTGATCTCTGTCTGTGTCACAGCAAGACCAGCCTTCCCTCGGCTCCTCCAAGACACCCACAGACCTTCTTATGACAGCAGCAACCCCGTGTGCTCTTCCCTCTATGCCTGGAACGTCCCCTCTCCCTCCCTTCTGCTTGTCCCCTCAGAACTCAGGGTCCCACGAACTGGGCCGGGGCCCGTCACCTTGCTTATCCCTCTCCTGACAGACCCAAACACGTGTCTGTGCTCAGAGTATGTGTTCAAACAAGTGGCTGGAAAAGGTCTCATTCCAGTGATGAATGAACACACACGCGCACACACACACGTTCACAGGCAGTGGGTAGGAGCACGTGCTCGCTGCGAGGTGAATGGCCAGACAGACCAGAGCCTGGGCGTTCTAGAATCAGTGCAATAACCAGGGCTTCTTATGCAATCTTATTTCAGTTGATAATCCGGGGATTATTTCACATGCCAGGAGCAGTTTCCTCCTTGATTTCCCTTGGACCATTTTCCACTTACACAGCAGATGCTCATTTGCCTAAGTGGGAGCCGCTATCTGGGGAGGGAGGGCGGCTCAGCCTCGGCTGGCACAGCCTCTGCTCCAGGCTGGTGCTGGGGCACATCGTTCTCCCCATCCTCTTTCTCCAAACATGCAGCATCGCATCCGTCCGACTAGGGGTAAAAAGGTTTTTAATATTAAATATAAATTCTCTACTACATGTTCAATAAACACTGTGGGCTTCTGGGAAAGCAAAGTTGCTTTTTACAAACACAGAAGCTGGCAGACACATTTTTTCTGACAATAATCTATGAAAAACTCGCTGTGGCTCCTTGTTCATTCACACCACGGGCGGGAGCTGAATGGAGCGGGTGTGTGGCTTCCTGGGGGTGTTTGCAATTGAGATTGACACTTAGGAAGGGAAGGAAAACAGAGCAAGCCATTAGAAAGTAAATGAAGATCTGAAACCAGAGTGCATCAGAGGGACCAAGGGAAACCTGGAGGAGGCTCCGAGGTCCTGCCCCGCCTCCCCAGGGCTGAGGTAAGGAGGGGGCTGGTGGGATGTGGTCTGGCTGGGCTGACAGCCCTTCGAGGCCCCAGACGCGGGTCTAACTGAATCAACCTAATGTCTGAAAGTTCCATGATTCGTCATTCTTTTGAACAGAGCCTACTTAACAAAATCAGCAGATGTGTAGGTATAGAATTTGAGAGACAAAGGACAGTCTCTTTACCTCAAAATCTCTCCCTGGCTGACAGGTAGAATGCCACAAGTTGGCCATTCGAGATTCATTCCTTTGGATCTTTAGATTTCGGTATTTGGGGGTTCACTAGTTAATAAAATAATTACCCTTGGGCCCTTTTTAGTAAAACTTTATTAGGGATATTTAGTGAGGAGCAAGGCGCTTACAAAATCAGAACAGTCTAAAAGGGAACAGAGTGGCAAACGGGAGAACGTGGGGGTGAAGTAACCCCACCGCCGCGCGCAGGTGAGGTCACACGCAGCGTCGGCCGGCCTGCCTGGGCAGAGTCCTGGCCAGCAGTTCAGGAAGGTCAGCTCTGAGCGAAGTGGCCCTTCCACACTTAGCACAGGGCTTGTCCATCCTATTCTGTGCTGACTGGACGCAGTGTCTAAATGAGCAGGCGGAAGATGAAAGCTCTGTGCAGGTGGGAGGGGGAGGCGGGGTGGTACCCAGAGCTGGGCCTCCGAGGTACACGGATGCCCGAGGATCCCTCGTTGGGTGCCCTGTGAGGAGAGGCCCCCGAGACCAGCAGGCTGTGCGTCTGGGGACGTTAGAGCGGGGCCACCTCCTGACCCTCAGGGCCCAGCCTCCTCCTTGCACTCTGGGATGCTGACCCCAGCATCACCCCTCCCGCCTTGGGCCCCTGGGGCCCTTTACGCTCCCTGCTAAATCACCCAGCTCTCAGTAAACCATCAACACCAGCCAGAGCCGCTGGGGTCACAAGCCCGAGCCCGAGCCCACGGGCTCCCCAGGGAACAGGCATCTTCTGTGTCATCACCTGGTGTCATGAAAAGGCTTATCACCTCTTAAGAGGGTTTCGGGCATCAACCAACAGGTGCAGTGCACAGGTGACGAGAGAATTCCTCTAAGTCCCAGAGCGAGAAGATGCAGAATCCAACCTGGAGGGACTGAAGTTCAAGGAAGCCAGGACATGGGGCAAGGCCCAGCTCCTGGAAGACAGTGAATAAAGAGGCATGTAGGGGTGGACCAGTGGGCTGCCATCCAACCCTCTTTTTCATGGAAACGTGCACCTTGGAGGCACCAAGTTGGATGGAGGCTGGGGAAGGGCCAGCCCCTCGGGCACCATTTGACCCTGGAACTGCTAACAGAGTCCCTCTGTCCGATGCCCTTCCACTAGGACTTCAAGTTCCTACTGAGGTATTCTTGAGAGCTTCTTGGCTTTCCACACGACCCTTCTTTCCCAGCTAAATGTGAAATACTTGGTTTCAAGGCCTTGTGGAAATTGAACTTTCCTCAGAAAAGGCGGGGCGGGGTGGCGGGTACAGAGAGAAAAAGAAAAAGAGAAAGAGAGATTCTTATTTAGCTTATTCTGGAAACTCCTCTGATGTTTCATTCAGAAGCTTCAGTGACAAAAACTGATCCTTTTTCAACAGGATTGTATTTCTCATCTGGCCCTGTGTGCCTTCTTTAGCTCTACAGCCAATGGCATTTGCAAACCTTACCCATCGAATCCATATTTCTGGGAAAGACCCTGAGCCACTAGCATGGATGGTAGATGCTTAGAGATGCACTCAGGCCACTGTAGATGAAGGTGAGACATTCACAATCCCTCCTTTCTTCTTTCTTTTATGCAAAAAGTCACCCAAGTGATGGACCTGCTTGGGGCTCTGTCCAGCCGTGTCCAGCCGTGTCCAGCCCAGGGCTCATTCCACAGCTGTGACCTTGGCAATGGGGAGAGATACTCAACCACCAACCTCAGAGGGGCCTGGAATCTCTGCTCCGTTACAGACCCCACCATCCCTCACCCCCACCCAGACATGAAAGTCAAGCAGCGGATGGGCTGATGCACTTGCTTTAGAGAAAACAGCACTGCTGACTTGGTTTGCTCATCTGGCATCACGGGTTGCAGGTAATTCAGCACCTGGCCTGACCTTGTACCAACAGCAGCTGGTCCTTAATGACAACGTGCTCTAACCCTTCAAGGGCTTACTTCTGTGTCATCACTGGTGTGTGTCACAGGCTTAATATGCACTAGCACATTTCACCTTCATGAGAAACCCACACACAGGGCACACTTCTAAGACCGCACGAGACCTTCCTGGATGGCATCAGTGAAGAAGAGTTATTCCATCCACGGTAACTTCCTGGTCTACACGGGAAAGGTCTTGAGGCAATCTGGTCACTCGTGAGAAACAGACCATACCCCTCAATGCCCTCTGGATGTCTCTCCCACATCCAGAATTTCTCTAGGGGGGAAATTCAGGAGCCGTGATCTGGTTGAAAGCAAGAGGCCAGATGACTCGTCTGGAACCAACATATGCTTAGAAAATAAGTGGCTACTAACACACCATTGTGAAGCAATTATACTCCAATAAAGATGTTAAAAAAAAAAAAAAGATACAAAGATGTATTGTACAGAACAGGAAATACAGCCAATTCTTTATAATAACTTTAAAGGAAGCGTAATCTATAAGATTATCAAATCACTATGTTGCATACCTGAAACTCATATGATGTTATAAATCAACTGTACTTCAATTTCAAAAAAAGGAATGCCACTCTTAAAAAAAAAAGAAAAAGAAAAGAGTGGCTTTTTTTTTTTTAAAGGAATTCCTTTATTTTTATTATTTATTTATTTATTTATTTATTTTTGGCTGTGTTGGGTCTTCGTTGATGCACGCGGGCTTTCTCTAGTTGCGGCAAGCGGGGGCCACTCTTCATCGCGGTGCGCGGGCCTCTCACTGCCGCGGCCTCTCCCGTTGCGGAGCACAGGCTCCAGACGCGCAGGCTCAGTAGCTGTGGCTCACGGGCCCCGTTTCTCCGCGGCACGTGGGAGCTTCCCAGACCAGGGCTCGAACCCGTGTCCCCTGCATCGGCAGGCGGATTCTCAACCGCTGCGCCACCAGGGAAGCCCAGAAGTGGCTTTTTTAAAGCTTTTACACGCATCGGGGCTGTGGAAATGATTGCTCCCAGTGGCAGCTGGAGCAGTGACCGACCCCTCCCAGGTAGGCTGTCTCCTCTAGAGGGTGAGCGTTGGGGACCGTTGTGGCATTTACATATGTTTCATTCCTAGTCACCAGAGCCATCTGGGGGGGTGTGAGAGGAAGTGGGTCCAGTAGAGTAGACAGTACAGTCGGAGTGGGTGGGTCGCGGGCCCCATCCCTCTTTTAACTAACAGGTAATCAAATACGGAGTAAACCACTTCACCTCTCTGGGACCTTGGCGTCCCCAACTATAAGACAGGATCATCTAGTACAATCCCATAAAGGGTATTTCAGTGCAAAAGACTCATAACGAATTGGCTGCAGAGCAATGGTCTGCTGGGCCTGGACGCTTGACCTACTATCCATGTAGTTTGTACCAATCCTACTGGAGCCACAACCAAGGGGTCTGAGAAGGGAATTCCGTGTTCTCAGTCCTCTGCCAACACTCAGGCTGACTCTCCGGGTTGGGAGGACAGGTCAGTGTCAGCTTTTCACTGGTGAAACTGGCTGGTTTTTCCGTTTCCTTCCGCATGGTTTCCGCTTTCTACGTGCAGACTGGCTAAACCTCCCCCCTATGAGCAGAGTCAAAAGAGGTAGGACGAAGCCAGGGGGCTGTTATTCATAGTTAGTATGATTTTATTTGTGGGGAGGAACCATCCCATCTCTCGGCCTGGCCACGCCACCAGCGGGGTCAAAATCGTCCTCGGCCTTCTCTACTTTCTGCTGCTTTGGCGACACTCCTGGTTATAGGACGGTCGGTAATGTTCTGTTCCTTTGTAAGAGAAAGCTTTATGCCGTATGCCATCCACGCGCCCTCCGAGATCCACCAGTTTACCTAGTCCTCTGGGTAGCTGTCTCTTGGTACCCCTTCCCAGGAGGAAGTGCCAGCAAATGACCTTTCAGACGTAGTGTGGTAAGTGGTATAATAGAAGTCTGTGCACTTACTAGCTTTTATATATGTCTTTCTTACTGGGGTGTGGAGCTCCCTAAGAATAAGAATTAATTTTGTCTTATTCATCTTCTCATCCCCCTGAACCTAGCGCAAGCCTTCTGACATGCACAGAAATGCCAAGCAAGTGAAGGAAGCCATTCAGAGAAAACAGACCTTGGAAAGGATCCCTAGTTAAGCCCCTGAGTTAAGCCCCTTCATCGTGGTCCTCCCAGCACCCCACACTCACCTTGGAGTCCCTAACACAAGTATCATTTAAGACTAATTTCGATGATTGTTTGTTGAATGTCTGTCTTCCTTGCTAGACTGTGAACCTGTACACTTTACAAGCCCCCCGGGGCCATGTTTCTTTTGCTCGTGGCTCCAGCACTGAGCAGGCATTTAAGAAATATGTGTTGAATAAATAAGAGAATCATTCTTGGCAGTCAGAAGAGAATGACACACTTCTGTAATGTAACGCTTGTACTTTACAAACTCTGTGTAGTACCTAGAACATTTTAAGCGTTGAGTCCATATTAACCAATAATAATGAGTCTATTTATAAAGTGTGAGTAATAGCACCATTTCTAACTTAATGGATGGTGATCTTAATGTACCCTTTTCTAGGCACTGCAAAATAAAAACATTATCAAAAATGACGTCATTCTACCTCTTACTGAGTATTTTTATTCTGAGTATAGAGAATTACAGTGATAGCCCAGAAAAAAAAAATGAATTTTACTTAGGAAAAGGGGAGGGGAAAACCTTTGTATTATAAGAGCACACCAAAGAATTAAAACCTACTTTTGTGGTGGCATTGATGTATGTTGAAAAAGTGCTTTTGTGTCTACAGCCTAAGAATTTTTAATTAAAGGCTTTGGCTGGGCAAACGGAGTGTGTCAAAGCACCACGGCAGAGATGAGGCTCAATTAAGCGTTCCATGCACTCTGCAAGGTGACAAATCCAATGACCTCGCAAAGCACCCAATGCTTAGGAACAGTCATTATGAGGTCTGTGGATTTTTCCACCGTTCTTTGTTTTCCTTCTTCAAGGGACAGGACTTGAAGAATAGAAAGTGAAAAAGTGAAGATGCAGGAAAGTGGAGGGGAGATGTGGGGAAGGTCGTGCCCTGCGGGGACAGCGCTGGTCCTCATAAAGCAAAGCATACGCCCGCCTGTGATGACAGTATCACTAATTGTGACGCCTGTATCACTAATTGTGACGCGTGCCGTTTTTTCTCCGCTTATCTGTTAGACGTTTTTTAGCATCCAGTCCCCCAGAAGCAGAGACTCTATGTGTTTTTGAGAGATCCAATGTCATTTTCCTCGCTTTGCTCTCTTAAGACTTACAGGCTTGGGTTCTCGACCCCAGAAACTCCCATTTTTCCTAAAAGGAACTGAATGGCTGCTTTAAATGTCCAAGTGATAAATCTGACTGCTTCCCTCATACACCTTTTTAGCAACCCAGTGACAGAGTTTGGTACAACATGGGAAGTCCCTAATCCACATCTGGAGACCTCATCTGTTCATCTGAGGCAAATGCACGAAGAGAATGAAGATAAAGGAGAAGGTGACAAAGGATGATCTATCAGATGCCAGACACAAGCATATGCCCTATTCCTCGGGGTCCACACACGCCTCCAGCTTGGGAGATCAGAACTGGGGAACATCCCTCACATTCTTCAGAGAGAGAAGGGACCCTGGTTAGAATGCACAAACTCTCACCCTCACATGAGAACCAGGACAGCCCCTGCGGTCCCCGGCACACTCTTCTGAACCCACGCCACCCTTTCCTAAGGGGAATGGGACTTTGCTTGTGGAATCTCATCAGTCTTAACCAAAGGGTGTGCATTCTCACTCCACCGGCTGTCAAGTCTCCAAGGGGCAGCTCAAGCCCCTTTCCCACCCCTACCACCCAGCTTCTCCTGCACCAGGGTGAATGGAGCCGAAATGGGCATCAGGGCGGCTCTGAAAGAAGAAGAAATCACAAAAGAGCAAACTGGAGAAGGAGGTGCCCTAAGAGAACTGGACCACACGACTCCTTGGTCTCACTGATCATCAGTTTCGTGTAGGTTTTATGTAATAAACTTCATCCTTTGGGCAGCCATTGGCAAGCAGGATCTTCTACCCCCATCTCCTCACTGTGGGGTACCCAGGGGCATGGCGCTCACGGGACTCTCTAGACCCCTCTGTCCGTCCTAAGAGCAGCTCTAGAATTTGAGACTAGATGCTTTTCTAAAGGCAGGGGCTTCTCACCAGGCACCAAGGCCCCAAACAGCTGCTGTCACATCCCCAGGGCACCCCCTCCACATGACTCTTGTCTACCGCTCACCACACAGTTCCTGGGAGCCAACCTCCCATCAACCCCATTCTCAGGGCTCCTGGGGGCCCCAGCCTTGAGCTTCTCTCCCTGAGGAATCATACTGCCTTCTGGTTGGTCTTGGTCAGGCTCGGGCGGCCACAGCAAAGCACCACAGGCCAGGAGGCTTACACAACAGAATTTAATGTCTCACGGTTCTAAGGGCTGTCCTGGAAGTGCCATGCGTCACTTCCTCACCCACGACAGTGGCAGAAACTCAGTCCCAGGGCTACGTCTGGCTGCAGGAGATGGGGGATGCCATCTAGCTGTGCGCCAGGCAGACCTGGTGGCAAGCCGGTGACAAGCTTGTGGTCCCCATGGTGGCGTGTGACCTGGGTTCTCCACTCTGAGCCAGCATGGGAACCCCAGCTCACACTCCTCACCAACTTCAATTCGAAACACAAACCACCTGACCTCACTTAAAACTCTTCCTGTTGTAGACACGTGGATGGACCGAGAGACTGTCATACAGGCTGAAGTCAGTCAGAAAAACAAAAATACCGTATATTAACACGTATATGTGGAATCTAGACAGACGGTACAGATGATCTTACTTGCAAAGCAGAAATAGAGACAGAGACGTAGAGAACAAACGTGTGGATACCAAGGGGGAAGGGGGGGCTGGGATGAATTGGGAGATTGGGACTGACATATATACACTACCATGTATAAAATAGAGAACTAATGACAACCTGCTGGATAGCACAGGGAACTCTACTCGGTGCTCTGCGGTGACCTAAATGGGAAGGAAATCCAAAAAAGAGGGGATATATGTGTATGTATGGCTGATTAACTTTGCTGTACCCAAGAAACTGTCACAGCAGTGTAAAGCAACTACACTCCAATTTAAAAAAAAAAACAAAACTCTTCCTACATTGGTAGGTAATTCCTTCTGCCTTGCTACCTTGTTCATAATGGTGTATTATCTTGATATTTGGGCCGTGTCTCCATTGACTAGTTTATAAGCCTCTAAGAAAACTTGCATCCTCTTGCACGTTACTGTGATACCTACATATTTCCTGGGAAAAGTTAGCGCTCAGAAGCCAGTATGGACAGAACAGCTTTACTTTCCCCTCAAGAGAACTGTCCCAGCCCAGACTCAACTAAGGGCATGAGAGTTCTGGGAAAGAAAAGCAAATTAAATAACATTTCATCCCACTGGTTAGCGGCTCACCATATGTGCTGGTGACCGTGAGTGTAGCGCAGCACTAGGTCCTCAGAGGATGGGGAGGCCGGCTCTCCCAGTGAGGAGGCCTCGGAATCCGGCTGCAGGCCTCGCTCCGACAGTGGGAGCAGGAGGGAGCCGGTGGGCTGGGTCACCCACAGGCTCCATAGAGTTGGCCCTTGAGTGGAAGTGTGAGGTCAGGGGAACGGGCCAGCGGCGTGGCGGGCACCACAGACCAGAGCCAGAGGCAGGGCGCGGGCCCAGGCCTGGCCAGGTCTGACCACGTGAGCCTCGTTTTCCTCATCTGTACAGTGGGGCTCCTGTCGTGTTTCCTAGGGTAGCACAGAGAACCACCCAGATAATGTACACCAAGCACGTGGCCATGGGGCCGACAGGGGCCTGCGTGAGGGCGGAGAGGGGGGTCTAGCGGGGCGGGGGCTACTGTGCGCTGAGCGCGGGGCGTGGGCCTTGATGCCCAGATGTTCAAGCTGACATGAGAGGCCGTGGTCCCTTCTAAGCTGAGGATCACGTGATAACAGCAATGATTCACGGCCTGGCAACGGGGCCGCCCTCTCAGGACATGTGCCCTGTGTCACCCCCGGTCTCTAACTCACTCCTTGTCCCACCAAGCAAAGCCCATGTCCTTGTGTGCCCACATCCAGGGATACAGGACTCCAGGCCCATCTCCCCCGCTGGCCCTCGGCAGCCTCCTCCCATCACCTGCCCTGTTACGTGTCCACGGAGCCCGGCAGGTGATGGGCTGAGTGGGCTACGGCTGCTCCCGCTGTCGGTCCTTCCCTTGTTTCCACACCACCCGGCGGGACGGGCTCCGCATTGGTCAGGCCGTCCACCCACCATCCCCGGTGCTCCTCTGATGACCCAGCCACCTCCTCTCGGCCTCCTGCACCAAAGCCAGGACAGCGGAACTTCCGAGGTCTGTTTTCATCTCGTCCAGGTTCACGGGCGCTGCCATCACACATCCGCCACCTGACCTGCTGACCCGTGTCCATCCTGCCTCCCTGACTCCCTGAAGCTCCTGGGATGTGCTCACTTCCTTATTAACAGAGGGGTTTGCAGCAAACCTGGGTCTCGTGTGTGTGTGTGTGTGTGTGTGTGTGTGTGTGTGCAAAAGAGAGAAAATGAGAATGTGGGACAATAAAAATATCCCAGCAAAAGGTAAAGAACTGGCTGGTGCATGAAAAGACTTGTCTGCATCATCCACGGATCATATTCTCATTTCCTCTGTGCCCGATTAATGTGCCACCGAGTGGCTGGTTCTATGCCAGCTACTCAGCGAAGCATCTGCAGAAATTAACTCATGTACGATGGGAGAAGTGTCCCTGGCGTTGATAAAGACACAGCGAATATTCTGGCATTGCTTTTCCTTCTCGCTCTGAGAAAGGTAATTATTTTCTCAACCCAGACAAAGGTTTATCTGAATAGGCCTAGGCAAGAGCTGGGCGGGCTCGCCTCTTTGGCAGCTCCCACAGGACGCCCCTTGGCTCCAGGCAGAAGCAGGGCAGGAGCTGAGCACATCACAAGGCAAACTGAACAGCAACTGTCACGGAGTCAAAGGTCGCTATAGCCAAATGGGGTTTTGCAGATCATCGGGGAAAAAAAGGTTTTTTCATTTCCAGTTGAGGAAACTGAGGGTTCTAACAGGTAGATGACCATCAGGGGACAAAGACAGTGGTGGTGACCTTGGATGGAAACCAGGCTTCTGGGGTCCTGCCCAGTGTCCCTCAAAACACGACACACTTATGCTTGGGTAGATTTACAGGGCAGATCACCTCTCCCCACAGTTTGGAGCAAGTCAAACAAGTGATACTTCTAGACCGCAGCCAGAGTCTGGCCCGTTTGTCCTGGTCCCATAGGAGACCACGCAGCCTGGGGTCCCTCGGCTGATGCCATTTCTCTCTGAGCGATCTCCGTCTCCGTCAGAAGACGTGTCCCCTCTGTGGATGTTGGTGATCTACACTTTATATAAACAAAGTGATAAATCAAAGGCAAGTAGCAAAAAAGAAAATGGCAAGTTTACCTTGCCTTTTAGAGGTCTCACCTTTGTCATTTGTAAATGATCAACAGAGTTCCTTCTGCGGCTCTGCTCCGAAAACAAATGAGAAGAAACAGTTTTCCTACCCGTTTTGGGAGATCAACTACTCTGGAATGCCATAAATTAACCAGCGCATGAAAGCTGCTTTAGGCAGAAGACCAAGCTGATGGGTGATGCAAATTGATGCCCAAAAGGCTGAAAAACCACTGGATACATAGCCCTTTGATTTCACACATCCTTTTGGACACTTTTAGGAGTGTTGTTGAAATACAATGCTGAGGCCACCAGCCATAATACAAGTTCAAGATAAACATATTAAAATTCAACTGTCATCCCAGGAAAAAACATTTGTAAACAGAACTCGTGTACTCGGGGTATGACAGAAATCATGGCTAGGAGAAAATGGTTGTTACTGACAGCCTCAGAGGACCTCCACCGAAGCTGACAGAATAATGAATTTAAATAGTTTTTTTTTCCCCCATGAAATACTTGAACTAGTTTGTTCAGCAAAGAACACTATTTTTCTTCTGAGGACATTTACCCGAAGAAAGAAAAGTTACATTGATCACCATGAGTCTGAAATGAGGGCAAAACTTGTCTCATTTCCCATCATAGGAAGAATGTGGAAGCTTCCAGAAGGCACTGGGCTAGGGTAGTGAGCCTTCTCTTGCCATGTGCTTTGGAATGGGAGACTTTTTCTCCTTAAAATGGCACATCTTTCAATGACCTCCACTCTAATCTTAAGTGATGAATTTTACTTTCTTTTAGAAAGTGGTTAACATCATCTTGTAGTTCACTGGGATTCTTATCCATGGGATTTTAAACACAGTTTCTGGCAATTAGTTGGTGTTCCTAATTCAACAGGGAAGCTCCAAGTACACATGTGTGGCCTACAATCTCATGAGGCTGTTTTTTAAGGCCAAACAAGATACACAAGTAAGTGTGATTTCCTGTAGAAGAGTCACCTCAGGATGGAACGCAGCTAATCCTCGAAATGTTGCCTCTGTTCACAATGTTTTGGAATTCCTTTTTGAGAAGTGCTTTCAGAAGCATTTTAGAAAATTAGGCACATTATTCTAAAACAAGCTGTGCATGTGAAGCAGGGCTGCCACTGCTAGCTTATTTGAAGCCAAGTTTAGTAAATATTTCCTCAAGTCAAGCTCACCCCAATGGCCACCACTGAATGACTGTCTTTTTTTTTTTTTTTTTGCAGATTCAAGATATTCAAGAGAATGTATCCTTCTGTAAAATGGTGCAGCCACTATGGCAAACGGTATGGAGGTTCCTCAAAAAAACCAAAGATAGAGTCGCCATACCATCTAGCAATTCCACTCCCGGGTATATATCCAGACAAAACTATAATTCAAATAGATACATGCACCCCTGTGTTCACAATAGCCAAGATGGGGAAACAACCTAAATGTCTGTCAAGAGATGAATGGATAAAGAAGATGTGATACATATACACGATGGAATACTACTCAGCCATAAAAAAGAATGAAATAATGCCATTTGCAGCAACATAGACGGACCTAGAGGTTATCATACTAAGTGAAGTCAGAAAGAGAAAGACAAATACCATATGATATCACTTACACGTGGCATCTAAAATCTGACACAAATGAACTTATCTACGAAACAGAAGCAGACTCACAGACATCGAGAACAGACTTGTGGTTGCCAAGGGGGAGGGGGGAGGGGAAGGATGGATTGGGTGTTTGGGATTAGCAGGTGCAAACTATTATATATAGGATGGATAAACAACAAGGTCCTACTGTATAGCACAGGGAACTATATTCAATATCCTGTGATAAACCATAATGGAAAAGAGTATGAAGAATACACACACACACACACACACACACACACACACACACACACACACACACACATATATAACTGAATCATTTGCTGTACAGCGGAAATTAACACAACATTGTAGATCAACTAGACTTCAATAAAATAAATTTTAAAAAAGAGAATGTATCCCTAGAATATCCCCAGGCTCTAAAGGCAATTCCACAAGCTGAAGTTTGCCTCCCTGAGCTGTCTATGGAATGGCTTGTGAGTTGATTACATTGGAGGATCTAGTGAGAGGCAGCAGATGGGTCCATGATGTTTCCTGCTTTTGAAAAGTCTACTGGGACCACATCCCACTGAGACCACCGGGAGGCAGTGGTTGCCGAGCCTGGAAGTCCTGCTACCTTCCCTGAAGATGATGAACCACAGATGGCTACTCTGACTCCATGTTGTATAAGCTAGATGTGAAGGATGCCGTCACTTCCTGTTGTCTCACTATAGGGAGGGGTGGGGTGGGAGATGGGAAGGGTAATTGGCTTTCAGGAACAAGGCAAATAAAGGAATGGGACTCTGTCTCCCACACTGAGAGCCTTGACTTCAAGGCTGACAGATGGTCCTAGATGGTTGCTCCACATGGGGCCAACAAGAATTGTAAAGGTTTCATTCCATTAATGGTCAGTTAACTCACTCATAGTTGACTGGTAGTTATCCAAAACCCGTTTCTCTGAACTTTTCACACAGCTGAAGCTCTGCAGTCTAAATCACTCATCAATGACTTGTGAGGGAAGATGCACGGCTAGGAACTCTCCTCTTAATATTCCCAGATGGCCACCCTCATCGTGCCGTGCTCATTAAAAATGTTCAATGGCCCCCACTGTGAGAGAATAAAACACAGTCTCTTTGACTTCAAATTATACAAAATGAACAGATAATTCACTTCAGAGTAA
This sequence comes from Eschrichtius robustus, assembly GCF_028021215.1. Classification (NCBI taxonomy): domain Eukaryota; kingdom Metazoa; phylum Chordata; class Mammalia; order Artiodactyla; family Eschrichtiidae; genus Eschrichtius; species Eschrichtius robustus. The sequence continues at coordinate 126,578,552 of NC_090831.1, read as the reverse complement.
GTAATGGAGATGACTAACTACATTTATGGAAATTCGTTCTATCTGACAATCAAATAAATTACAATTTAAATAGTAATTCAGCAAAAAAAGTATCTTTTAAGTTGGTCATGATTAAAAAATTAGTAACAGAGAGATCAGATGAGAATGCAGTGGTGCAATTGTTCCCACCTGCTGCTAATGGGGAAACACGTTGATTCCTTTCTCCAAAGCCATTTGCAAACGTCACCAATAACCTTACAAGTCTTCCTATTTTCTCCAAGGCTTTTCTCTACTTTATCCATATTTATTTCTTTCATCAGCTCATCCATCTTAAGACTATAAATATCATCTGTTTGCTGATGGCTCCTCAGAGGGATATATGTGTTTGTTTTTGTGCAGTTTGGTTTGCTCATTTTTGTTTTTTTATGTTCCTCATATGAATGAAGTCATATGGTATTTGTCTTTCTCTGTCTGACTTATTTTACTTAGCATGATAGCTTCAAGGGCAAATGTTGTTCCAAATGGCAAGATTTTGTTCCTTTTTATGCCTGAGTAGTATTCGTGTGTGTGTGTGTGTGTGTGTGTGTGTGTGTGTGACATCTTCTTTATCCATTCATCCATTGATAGGCACATGGTTGTTTCCGTATTCTGGCTACTGTAAATAATTCCAGCCCCAATTTTGATGTCAGCCGTGGCCCCTCTTTGTATCTCATCCCTCATGTCTAATCTGACCCCAAATCCTACTTTCCGTACCTGAGGACTACCTATCTCATCTGAGCCACCATCAATCACTTCTTGGCTGAATCACTGATACAGCCTCCTGAAAAATCTGTTTCCATGCTCACACCCCCTGCAGCCTCTTCCCAACACAGTGGGCAGTGTGATCCTGCACAACCCATCAGACGACTTCACTTTTCTGCCCAAAGCCCTCCCATCACTTCCCTCTCACTCGAGGAAAAGCCAGTCTTTACAAAGGTGCCAGGCCCTCGATAAATGGCCCTTCAGTGTGTCTCTGACCCCTCCCAATGGACGTGTCTCGAATTCCCTCTTCTCCCCCTGCTGACCACCAACCCAGCAGACACCTTTCTGCTTCGGGTCCCTGCTCAAGCTGCCCCCCCTGCACGGACTCAACCACTAGGCTGGGCTGTTGCTCAACCGTGCCCTTCTAATCCGGTTCTGTATATAGAAGCAGAAAAATCCTGGGAATAGTTTAATATGGTATTAATGTAAGTCTTCCCTGGGTGCTGCTGTGACTTTTACTCTCTCGGCTTTCTATATTTTCTAACTCATCTACAATAAAAATGTGTAAGAACAAATCATTTTTAAGATAACGTGACGTACTTCTTGTTCATGTACTCGGTAACATAGTTCCCGTATCTCTTGGGGACCCACGAGTCCCAGCAGATGTTACAATGAACATAGTTCAAGTAGAATTCATGATCTCATTCATGAAATGCAAAATTCCACACTATGTATGTATGTGTAACAGAGATGAAGTAAAGGTGGCCACCAAAATATTAAAGGTGATATATATCAGCATGACAGAATTTCAGGTAAATTTTTACTTTGGAATCTCTTACAATGAGCACAGGTATGTATTCTTTTTTCGCAATAAGAGCTTTAAGTAAAACACATGATTTTTTCCTATAAAATAAAAACATATACCAAGGAAATATTTTTGTAACAAAACCTTTTGTTTTTTTTTTTTAACTTTTATTTTATATTGGAGTATAGTTGATTTACAATGTTGTGTCAGTTTCAGGTATACAGCAAACTGATTCAGTTATACATATACATATATCTATTCATTTTCAAATTCTTTTCCCATTTAGGGTATTACAGAATATTGAGTAGAGTTCCCTGTGCTATACAGTAGGTCCTTGTTGATTATCTATTTTAAATATAGTAGTGTGTATATGTCAATCCCAAACTCCCAATTTATCCCTCCCCCTCACCTTTCCCCTTTGGTAACCGTAAGTTTGAAAACCTTTTTTTTAATCTGCATTTTTCCAGTGGACCTGGGAACAGCTATCTGTTTATTTGGTGGAATGCCATATAAGGAGAAATTCTAAACAACAAATCCTTTCTCCAATCCTGTCCATGTAAACAACCAGTTCCTATAACCAAGACATGTTCTCAGGTTCTCTGCATAACAGGTAAGGAAAAAACAGAGGAGGAAGAATGTGTAGCTAACTTCTTATACTTCATTTGCCCACAGATCAAGTAACAATGACATATCAACTTCCATCAAACCTCCCCACTTCAGACATCTGAACCACCTAAATAAAACACACCCACCTTCCAAAAACACTGTTCACAAATATGATGGAGAAAAACCCAGCCCTTAGGTGGTCAAGGCAAGCAGGACTGGCATTCTCCTGCCCCTGCTGAACTCCCACCATCCCTTCCCCTCTTAATACACCAATGTTCCTACATAGAGACTGGGTATCAGGTGTGTTTCTCTCTCTCTCTTTTTCTTTCCTATTAGGATATAAATGTGGTTTCAAGTAATTTGTAATAGAGTCTCACAAATTACCTGATTCCTGCTCTGACGTGATTTACTTGTACACATGAGCACAAAAGGCTCACAGATAGAAACACGAATGTGACCAGCGAGAGGCAGCAGATTACATAGGATCAAATAGCTATGAATCAGGGCTGTGATGTCAGAAACCTTACAAGTATGGCTGGTGCTTCCTAGGGGCTTGACAACTTTTTTGCTGAATCAGTGAATTCCTGAGTTCAACTGGAGAGGCTACAAGGAGGTAGACTCGGCAGTGAACAGCTGTTACATGTGTCAGGAGTTTACCCCTGAGAAATCCCAGTGATGTCAGGTGGCGGCTGTGGTCTGCAGTGGACTGTTTAAGAAATCCATCACCATCACCCTCGCTATCCTGTCCCGCTAGGGACACCTATGATGTAATTGGAAATATACCTGACACTTACACCATGTAACAAACGTGAATATTCAGTTACCCCTAATGAGGAGATGTTTTAGAGTTTGTAGGGACAGAGGTGCAGGAAGATTAAGGAATCCTTAAAAAATTAGGATTTTTAAAAAAATATATTTATTTTATTTATTTATTTTTGGCTGCGTTGGGTCTTCGTTGCTGCACGCGGGCTTTTCTCTAGTTGCGGTGAGTGGGGCCTACTCTTCGTTGCGGTGCACGGGCTTCTCACTGCGGTGGCTTCTCTTTGTTGGGGAGCATGGGCTGTAGGCACACGGGCTTCAGTAGCTGTGGCACACGGGCTCAGTAGTTACGGCTTGTGGGCTCTAGAGCGCAGGCTCAGTAGTTGTGGCACACGGGCTCGGTAGTTGTGGCTCGCGGGCTCTAGAGCGCAGGCTCAGTAGTTGTGGCGCACGGGCTTAGTTGCTCCGCAGCATGTGGAATCTTCCCGGACCAGGGCTCGAACCCGTGTCCCCTGCATTGGCAGGCGGATTCCCAACCACTGTGCCACCAGGGAAGTCTGCCTTAGGTCACACACCTTCCACCAAGCTGGACTTCCACCCTCATCGGAACCTAGAACTTCATTTAGCAGGAGCTTGATCAGCCCTCGCAGGGAATCAGTGCTCTCCCTGAGCTCCAACTAATGGCTCCTCTCCCCACCCCCAGCACCATCCCACAGGGTCCACCATCCACCCTTGGCCCAGGCAGAGGGCTCTGTCATCACCCTGGATGGCCCACAGCCCTGGAAGTACAGTGTCGACGATCAGACCAGGTGGAGCTAAGCGGGTGACAAGGATGACAGTGTCCTCGAGTCCAGAAGCTTTCCTGACCTCCCCACCACAAGCTTGCAGAAACCTCCCACCAGACCCTGGTGCCCAGGATCCTGACTTCTCAAAGGATCCTGGGTGGTCCCCTCGCCTACAGAGAGCACTGGGTACCCACTGTGGCTCTGGCTTTGCACGCAGCCTGGCTTGTGGGTGTCCACGGTGCCCAGGAATACCTGCCCCAGAGCCCTGGGCCCTCTGGATCTGGCCCTCGATGCCTCAGGCCAACAACCAGCCAGAAGGTCCATCGCTCACCAGCCTCAAGGGCCCAGCAGTCACAGCTACAGTGACTCTCCCACCTCTAGAAGCACAGATCCCGAACCCGGGCCCCATGCCCAGCGCTGAGATTGCTAAAGAGGAAGGAAAGCCCTGGAAAGGGCCCAGAGAGCGGAAGAGTTTAAATAAGATCTCCAAGAAGGAGGAAAAGTTGGCTATAGGGAGAGAGAGAGATGGCTTAATAACAACTTTAATCTGCATCAATGAAATACGTGTATATATGTGTGTATATATAGAGATATATATTCATTGATGCAGATTAAATGAATGTGCATATATATATTTACACACACATATATAATATATACATATATTACAATAATATTATATTTATTAATAATTGAACATATATATTCATTTAAACCTCCTCAAAAACCTAAATGGTGATACTACTAGTATTCCATGTTACACATGAGAAAACTGAGGCACAGAGAAACGAAATAACTAGCCCTAGGTTATCCAGCCAGTAAATAACTGTAGATAACTTTATGTTTGGCGACATTTAAGTCTGGTGATATTTAAACCACGGCAGGATCAACTTGGTATTCGTGTTCAGCTACTACCCTCCTGGATCCCATCCCTCCCACTCTGGAGACCTTACAGAGACTCCCCAGTGACCGGGTGAGGATTATAAGAGTGACACACCTCACTGACCCCCCCAGCTCCCCCCATGGAGGTGAAGGAGTCTTCTGTCCATGAACATGTCTTCTCTAGGCTTTTGAACTTCCAAAGAAAGGGTCAAGCCTCAGCTTAGTGTGGTCGTCTTCAAGTTATATCTCAGGTGCTTAGCATGCAGGATCAAACACACCCATAATGAAAGGGGCTTTTGCCATTTTAAAGATTTAGGATGCTATGTTCACCTGGTCCTTTGTCTTAGGAGGCAAGCCTTTCTAACAGGCAGTGATTTTCACCATAAAGAGATTTCGGGCTTCTAAGTATTGGTCCCCTGAGTCCTCCATGCCTGGTCATCTCAAATCCCTTTATGTCCCTTTGCCACTTGGGCTGCCCTGACTTCCCCGCCTGGTTGGCAGCATTTGGCTTCACCCTTCATTCTTTCCTTGCTCGCTGGAGATTCAAAGACCATTTGTAGCACCTGCTTCTACAAATGAGTGGCTCTGGCCACCTTGAGGGCAGCCTGCTAGTCCCAAGCCATTTGGAACCATGGATGTCAGGGACGGTGGATTTCCGTGCCTCCTTTGTGGCCTGCCAGCTGTGGACTTCCCGCTCCTGGTTGTATCCAAAGACGGGACACCCGGCACCAGGAGCGTCTGGTCTTGCGAAACCCCCCACAAACCTGCAGGCTCTTTTCTTCTCTGACACGAGGTGATGTTTCTGCTCTGACAAATGTCCTTATGTCACATTTCATCAAAACTCAGAGATCACTGGTTGAATACGGAACCTCATTTTTTTGGATCACTTATAAAGAAAAAGTACTCCCAATTAAAATATGACATCCACACCGTGATATGAAAGATCTAAAAAACCATGTAAATCACGTGCATCTCAGACTTGAAGAAATGTGTGACATCAGTGACAGGTGGCCGGGACAGTTGCTTTAATTTTCAACAAAGAAAAGCAAACCCACCAGGGTCTGCAGTGTGTGGGAGGGTTGGGAGTGCTTCCACATCATCACAATCATTAATGACTCCTACCTCTGGGTTCCCGCAGGAGACCAGGATCTTAGTTGACCCAGATTAATGGTTCATGGGGCTGCTGTGTCGGAAGGCACCGCCTACCAGCTTTCTGCTTCCTGGTGTAAACAGAGCTGATGGCAGGTCCCGCCATGACTCTGCTTTTTCATGTTTGCTCTCCGGGGACACAGCTGGGTGTGTAAGCATGGCCACAGCCTGCTCCTCACACCCGGCTGTCCTTCTCCCCCGGCAGGTATGTTAGAGCCCCTGGAATCAAGACTGAGATGTGTGAGTTGGGAAGGAACAGAAGGAGGCAGGAGGCTGTCCCGAGCCTGGTGACCTATGTGATGTGCCCGGATCCAGCATTCGATTGCAGAGGTTCTTGTGAGCCTGCTTGGCTATTAATAAAGTAGTATATCTGAATTCCCACTCTGCTATTGTTTGTTGTGCGTTTAGCTCACCTGAGATGAAAGCAATGGGTTTGCTGAAGCCTGAACAACATGTTCCCTCTTTGTAACAACGTCCAGAAAGAGCCAAGCCCACACGCTGTTTGCCTGGGGCAGACGCCTCCCAGTTTGCATTCCATCTAATGGTATCGGGCTTGCCCTGGATTTATTTTTCTGCCTTCATTTCTTTTACTCAAATAGGTGTGTGTGTGTTAGGTAATCTATGCATTTTAATTCCATGGAATTGGGGGTGTTTTTTAAGCTGATTTTAATCCTTTTTTGGAACAACGGGACACTATACGTTTGTACATAAACAGAAATCTAGAATCCCAGAATGGTAGCACTTAAGGCATCTGGTATCAATCAGGATCAGCTGGGTTATGCTGCAGTAACAATCACCACCAGATCCCAGAGGATCTGTTGTTTACAACACCTCTGTCGTTTACAAGAACAAGACTTGCTTCTGGCTTTTGCTAAATGTCCATCGCGGGTCAGCAGTAGCTCTGCTCAGGGTCATCTCCACGCTGGGACCCAGGCTGACAACACACCCTCCACCCAGAGCACATGCTGATCTCCTAACAGGAAAAGAGAGACACAGAGAACCACCAGCAGGCTCTGAACGCTTCCATTTGGAAATGAAGCTGTCACTTTCTCCTACATTTTGGTGGTTAATACAAGCCGTATGGCCAAGTCTATAGTGCAAGGAGTTGAATAATTGTGAAAGACAACTGATCCCTTTGCTATATACACCTGAAGCACAGTAAATCAACTATACTTCAATTAAGAAAAAGAATAGCTTGATGAACAACAAAATAAATAAAATAAAACCAACACTCTGTATTTCCTAAATAAATAAGCAAATACAATCTACCACAGGTCCTTCAAGATCCTATGGGTAAATACCATTATTTAAGCCTCCTAAAGCTCAGTTTTTCAATCTATGAAGGGAGTTTTTTAGTGCATTTCATTTAGTAGTGAAATTGGTGACACCATTTGTAATAATATTAATAATGGCTAAGAAAGACTGACCACCTAAATATGGACAGAGGTGAGGACTCACCTCGGTGAATCGGGATCTGGGAGTGTCCTCCACTTCGGAGAACAGAGATCCCTCCCTCTCCCCCCTCATCTCTCCCCATATCAAGCATCTTTTCCAACCACAATGCTATGAGATTAGAAATCAACTACAAGGAAAAAACTGCCAAAACACACACATGTGGAGGCTAAACAATGTACTACTAAACAACCAATGGGTCACTGAAGAAATCAAAGAGGAAATAAAAAAAATACCTAGAGACAAATGAAAACAAAAGCACGATGATTCAAAACCTATGGGACGCAGCAAAAGCAATTCTAAGAGGGAAGTTTATGACGATACAAGCTTACCTCAGGACACAAGAAAAATCTCAAATAAACAACCTAACCTTACACCTAAAGCTACTAGAGAAAGAAGAAACAAAACCCAAAGTTAGTAGAAGGAAAGAAATTATAAAGGTCAGAGCAGAAATAAATGAAATAGACTAAAAGAAAAAAAAGAGAAAAGAAAAGGTCAATGAAACTAAAAGCTGCTTCTTTGAAAAGATAAACAAAATTGATAAACCTTTAGCCAGACTAATCAAGAAAAAAAAAGAAGGCTCAAATCAGTAAAATTAGAAATGAAAAAAGAGACGTTACAACCGACACCAAAGAAATACAAAGGATCATAAGAGACTACTATGAACAACTATCAATATATGCCAAGAAAATGGACAACCTAGAAGAAATGGACAAATTCTCTCTTTCTTTCTCTCCCTTCCTCAGTTCTTCCCTCCTTTCCTTCTTTTAAATCAGTTCTATGAGTAACTGAACTATGATAGGATTATCCCCAAATGGCATCAGAACATTCTTGAGCTTTCAGAAGAGCAAGCGGGTTGCATCCTGTTTCTCTTGGCCAATAGTGTGAAGACCTGACACATGAAAGAACTTTGTTCCAAAGGCAGTTCAACAACAACAGAAACTAGTAACCCAGTGCCATGTCTACAGTGACTCATCCTTCTATACTTCTTCCATTGAAGCTAATTATCAGCAGTCATAGAATGGCGTGTTGGCTGTACCTCGTGGGAAGCAGGGTTCTGCCAACAGCAGCAAAATTTGCAGATTTCCTATTCTTCATGTGGCCTCACTTGACCTCCCGTGAGATACATTTGAGTCATTTTTATCGTAGAACATTTTGTAGGGAGTTCCATCTCAGACATAGTAAACATCTATTAATAAGATTACGTGATCTGGGCTTCCCTGGTGGCGCAGTGGTTAAGAATCCATCTGCCAATGCAGGGGACACAGGTTCAAGCCCTGGTCCGGGAAGATCCCATATGCCGCGTATCAACTAAGCCCGTGTGCCACAACTACTGAGCCTGCGCTCTAGAGCCCGCGAGCCACAGCTACTGAGCCCTTGTGCCACAACTACTGAGCCCACGTGCTGCAACTACTGAAGCCCACGCACCTAGAGCCTATGCTCCGCAACAAGAGAAGCCACCGCAATGAGAAGCCCGGGCACCGCAATGAAGAGTAGCCCCCGCTCACCGCAACTAGAGAAAGCCAACGCACAGCAACGAAGACCCAACGCAGCCAAAAATAAATAAATTTATAAAAAGATCACATGACCTCCAGATACTGTTACGATTAGGCAACATCTCCTCTGACAGGCAGAGGTGTGATTTTCTGCACAGATGTATCCAAGGCTCAGAAAGTCTTTCCATTTCCTGGCCAACTTTACAGCATTCTGCACCAAGAAGGAACCCACAAATAAAGACAATTACTGCATCAACAACTCCTATTTGATTTTTCTGATCTAAAATGCATGAAACAACAGTTCATAAATTTCAGGCATGCTGTTATATATCTCACTACCTATCCTATTAGTTCTGTTGCTCTGGAGAACCCTGACTCAGACACCAGGTATAAAAGTTCCCTTTCGTAAATAAAAGGAGTTGGATTGATGGCTTTTACAATCCATCCACCTGAGTTTATATCTCCTTGATTAAAGTGTATTTCATTGTTCTAATCCTCTGAAAATTATCATTTACAATCTGCTAAATCAGGAAACCTTCTATTAAGCACATTCTTTTCATCAAAGTAGACAATCCTACAACTTAGGAAGAGGTAAGAGTTTACTATGGAATCAAATGGGTAGAAAATAATAGGTAAGAATTCAGGTGAATGAGGCCAAGAATGAGTCTGGGGTCTCTATTGGAGCCAGCTTGCTATATGAATGTTCTTTCATCTCTTCATCCCAGCCGGGCATCCTGCACATGAACACCAGGGGTTCCCCCGGGGACCATTTGAGAAGCTGCTGAGGAAATGCATAACCCAATCCTCCATCGATGGAGCAGGGACATAAGAGCAGATCACCTGGCACACAGATGGCACAGCGCCTTCTCCGACTGCCAGGCCCAGGGCTTTCTCACTGATTACAAACAGTTCCTGGGTAAGACCAAGGAAGGCCACCTGTGGTTTAGAACTTACTTCCAATCCATGAATTCTGCAGCTGGCCCGCAACAGGGGCAGCATGAGACTTGCCCAAGTAACACACACTAGCTCGGATTTCACCCCTCAAAACTTCTTGGAGAAGATAATGATCTGTTGTTGGTGTGCTTGGCTATATAGATGACACCACTCAATAATGTTTGAAAAAATTCACCTCTTCCTCAAAAAACTAAAAATAGAGCTGCCATATGATCCAGAAATCCCATCCTTGGGCATATATCCAGACAAAACTCTAATTCAAAAAAGATACATGCACCCCCTACATTCATAGCAGCACTATTTACAATAGCCGAGACAAGGAGATAACCTAAGTGTCCACTGACAGATGAATGGATAAGGAAGATGTGGTATAGATATACAATGGAATATTACTCAGCCATAAAAAGGAATGAAATAATGCCATTTGCAGCAACATGGATGCAACTAAAGATTATCATACTAAGTGAAGTAAGTCAGAAAGAGAAAAGACACCATATGATATCCCTTATATGTGGAATCTACAATATGGCATAAATGAACCTATCTATGAAAGAGAAACAGACTCACAGACATAGAGAACAGACTTGTGGTTGCCAAGGGGGTGGGGGGAGGGAGGGGATGGAGTGGGAGTTTGGGGTTGGTAGATGCAAACTATTACATTTATAATGGATAAATAACAAGGTCCTACTGTATAGCACAGGGAACTATATCCAGTCTCCTGGGATAAACCATAAGGGAAAAGAATATGAAAAAGAATGTATATATATGTATAACTAAGTCACTCTGCTATACAGCAGAAATTAACACAACACTGTAAATCAACTATACTTCAATTAAAAAAAAAATCACCTCTTCCTTTTGCCTTACTAGAAAATGGCCATAGTGATTAACTAATATGATCAATCATTTTAAGGCAGCAAAAGATATTCAGCTGAAAGGAATCTTTACTGATAAATTATTTTCACCATTTCATAATAAGGAATAATGAAGAAATCTTCAAACAAGCAATTTAAAATTATATTTCCCACTATTTTAAGTGTCAGTCTCCACAGCAATCAAAGCACCCTAAGATCATGTTGTAGAGACAAATAAGACATGATAATTTATGATTGTTATTTCCAGAAAATGGTATCTGCCACAATCCCATAGGGAATAAACACAATGCGGTATTTAATGCAACAGGCCTGTTTACAAGGCCCAAGCGGGGCCAGAGGCAGTGTGTTCTCACTGGTTTAAAACTAACAACCAATATTATCAGATGTACATCCTGCAGCCTTTCATAACTCTTTCAGGATGACAGAAAAACATCATGAATGATCAAATAAGATGTTTGTAGGGAAATATGCAATTTTCTGAATTGCGTGACTAAAGGTGTTAAAATTGAGGAGATCAAGTCATTCTGGAAAGGTCTTTGAAATTTTTCTTTTATCTTGCCATCACTAGAAAGATAAACATAATTTATATGTTTGCAGAGACAAGCCTGGTGCAAATGGAAATGATGGAAATATGAAAGATAAAAACAAAAATACTGTTTTTAAATAGGAGGCTTAGCCCACCCTTAGCACACCGGAAGGGAATAGTCCTATATAATCCACGGAAGGTTTCTGAGTCTACAATAAGGTTTCATAAACTTTTTTTTGAATGGAGGTACTTAATTCTTATCTCCCCAGAGCCTTTAAATACCCGGAGGGAGCCCAGGTGTCCGGGAGGGAGGGACGTGGCAGCCCCTTCCTGACAGCATACACCCTCCCTGAGACCATAAACTCTCAGTGCCTGGTCCAGACAGGTGGTAAAAGTACTGCCCCAATGACCTTGTATTTGTAAAACATCCAGGGGTTTAAAATTTCCCCAAGGTCATATATATATATATACACACGTCTTACTATATGTACAATCACATGCTGAATCGATTTAAACATTGGTAAACTATAGGAAAGAGGGCATCTTTTTTTTTTTTATAAAGTCTTTATTGAATTGTTACAATATTGCTTCTGTTTTATGTTTTGGTTTTTTGACGGCGAGGCATGTGGGATCTTAGCTCCCCAAACAGGAATCGAACCCACACCCCCTGCATTGGAAGGTGAAGCCTTAACCACTGGACTGCCAGAGAAGTCCCAGGAAAGGGGGCATCTTTTAACCGAGCAGGACTTTTCCTCCCAGAATAGATTCCCCTGATCCAACTCTGATGGGCAGGAGCCCTAAACCCCATGAACCAAGGTTCCCGAATGCCAGTCTGGGGAAAACTGTCTGGATCACCAAATCCTGGGCCTTAGAAGCCTTGCTACTTAGAGTGCGGCTCAAAGATGCAGCAAGGGGACTTCCCTGGTGGTCCAGTGGTTAAGACTCCATGCTCCCAATGCAGGGGACCTGGGTTCGATCCCTGGTCAGGGAACTAGATCCCGCACGCTGCAACTAAAATATCCCACATGCTGCAACTAAAAGATCCCGCGTGCCACAACAAAGACCCAAGCAGCCAAATAAATAAATACTTAAAAAAAAAAAAAAAAAAGATGCAGCAAGGGCATCACTCTGGGGTTTGTTAGCAATGCAAAAGCCCAGGCCCCACCCCAGACCAAATGAACAGAATCATTTTAACAAGATTTTCAGATGATCCCGATGCACATTTCAGTTTGAAAAGTGATGCGATGGTACCTACTAGCCCAACTGTGACAGCAAGAGTCAGTGATGCCACAGCTGTGGATTACTTTCAAGACAAAATCATGTCACAACATATCATGGGAGTCGGCGAAAGATACATAAATAAGAGACACTCACCAGAAATTTTTCTTTAACACACATACATACACACTCGCCCACGTGCACGCTCACATGGTAATAAAGTTTATAAAATAGAAGGTAAATATGTTCATTCCTTTTTATAGCTTTGAAAGTAAGAGCCAGAGTGAGCCAAAGGCTGCCTCTAACCCTGCTGAATATGTGAAAATACAGAAGAAGAGGTAAAAGGGAAGAAAATGCGGCAGACTGTTCAGGCCCCACTTGTTCTAAGAAGACGTTTCTTTGGAACCATGAAGAGAGGAGCCATTTATCTCAGAGTGACAGCTCCTGGCCCAGGTAAGGGGCTTACTCTTGTTTACTAATTTCACTTTCTCAAATCCTGATGTACTAATCCTTTCAAGACATGTCTGAACATATTACTGTCTTGTAGTTTTAAATATTATCATTTACTGTCTTTTTACCAAAAATACAGAAAGCAGCACAGGGACCCTGCAAACCAGGCAGCAAAGGAATAAAGCAGGTCCAGGCGGCCAAAGCCATTGCCCACACCCAGCAGCTCTGTCCCCAGCACCAGCGGCCAGTGCTACCTTCCATCTGTCTTCATCCCACACCTAAGTTTCATCCTCATGAATTGACCCTCCTCAAAGTGCTCCAAAGGCATCTCAAAGTGCACCTCTGCCTTCAGCGGTGACTCTCATTCTCTCAGTTTCCACCTACCTAACTTCGGTATTAGAAAGAAGCAAACGTCTTAAAAAAGAAGATCTTGTTAAAATTATTGGCCAATCAAAGAGGGGGTGCTACGTAATCAAACAGCTGCCACCAGAGGCCAGCTGCACTGACTTCTACAGGTGAGACAAGTGGAAGATACACCTGGTGTCAGGAATGGGGGCGGGGCGCCATCCAGGGCACTTTGTTCTTGGGCATAACTAAGGATGCCAGAAAATGGTCCCAAATCTTGACTTTCTCTAATCTCTTATACAATGGAATCACTTTGGACATGCTTACTGTATGCTTGGCAGGTTCCTATTACATTCGGGAGGGGTGGGTTTCTGTGCTATATGGAACTGAAATTCTGGGCTCCCCACTTAAGCTTTGAGCCTGATTTTTGTGCTTTCCCCTCAACACATTGACCAGCAAGTTTATAAGAACAAATGCCTCCCCTCCAAGAGAGCACATAGGTAGAACAGAAGCAGTTCTATTTTTGGACAGTTTAATCTCTTTACTAATTAAAACTAAAAGGGTATATTAGCAATTTTAGCTAGACAATATCAACAACAATCTGACATTTTCACTTATAAATAAAAGCGTTAAGACCCAGTTATTGATGAGCCCGGGAGAGAGAAGGGAGAAATGCCAAGCATAGACAAAATAATCTAATATTAACCCAACATCTGTACAGTGCTTTCTAATTGACAATGCACTGGCAGAAAGCTTTCTCTAAGGTCACACCTGCTTGACCCTATGAAATAAGAACAAAGGTGGTTTCTGAACCTTGACATCTTCGTCTGTGCAGAACAGGAATAAGTGACTTTTCCAAGATCCACTTTCAAAACAAACCTGTGAAATGGGTTGAGGCTTCCTTTAGAGTGAGGAAAATGTTATAAATTAGATTTAGTGATCATACTATAAGTCTGCACATGTACTGAATTCACTGAATTGTACACTGAAAATATGCTATGCAAATTATAACTCAATACAGCTGCTCAAAAAAATTTCCTGTGGACAGAAGGCACTCCTGAAACTTGAAAGTGTTCCCTCCTGTTGAAACAATTCTAATACACACACAGCTGGCAGGTAAGGGAAAGGGAAGTGGGGATTCCTGGATTCAGGAACTGGCTTAACTAAATAAGCCAGTTTTCAGTGAATATCAAAAGCGAGTTTTCTCTCTGGCTATTCAGAAAATAAGAGATGTGACTAGATTCTTGGCATTCATAAGAAACTCCACATTTCTAGTATATAACTCACAAATGTGAAAATGTAGGTAATGCATTGTAAATAAGAACCCTCCAGAACTGGCTGAACTCTCCTCCCTGCATTACTCAGATAGAGCCCTACGGAGAATATTCACTGTGTTCTGCAGTTTGGAGCACTAACTTCCAGGCATGCAATATTAAAGGGCTCCCCTGCAAAGCTTTAAGATGTTTCCAAGGTCTAAAAAAGTAAAATGAAACCGTGGCCTTTTACTGTACAAAAAGAATGTTGAGGGAAATGTGATAGGTTTCCTCACATATTGAATATATACCCAGTGAACAAAGGTAAGACATACACGGTGCTGGTCCAAACTACAGCTCTCGGACCAATAAGTAGAAGTTATAGGGTGGTAGAAATCAAGGTTAAAAGGAGTATTTTTACAGTTGAGGGGAAGCAATACCAAATAACCTCTCTCTAGCATGCATCCCAATTTTGAGACTATGATACTGAAAGGTAGCTTATAGAAACAAGAAACAATGCATCTCTGTTTGAAGAGTTACTTTGATACGTTCTAGATCAAATCAAAGAATTGATACATTGAGAGCTGGAAAGAACCACAGTGTTTCATTGAGACCCATTCTTCGAAGAGGAGAAAATGGATCATGACACGCAAACACAGGGCTACATAGAAAACTTTTATAAACGTACTTACTACTGGAAAACAGACCTCCCTCCCTGGTTCCAGCTAACATAATAGCAGCGTTTCCAATAGGCACCCTGACGTTCCAAAGCTCGATTGAAGATATTTATGTTCATCTTTTTTGAGTTTATTCCATAGGTTTACTGTTTTTCTTAAGGCAGAATAGCTGCAAAGGGTCTGATTAGAGTCTTAATGAGGAGGCCTCAGGGACCACCTGGAGAGTGGAACTCTCCACAGTTCAACAATTCCTTCCTGTAAAATGTATATATATTATATATAAATGTATTTTTTATATATACATGTATAAAAATATATATAAATATATATTATATACATATATAATATATATGCATATAAAAATATATATAAATATATATTATATACACATATATAATATATATACATGTAAAAATATATATATACATATATATAATTTTAAGAGTTTGATTTTCTACCCCTTAAGAAAAATGAAAGTAAAACCCCTTGGAGAACACTGAGCTTGAGAAATTTCAATATGAGGCAGACTGCCTTATTTTAAGCCTCACTTTTTTTTTTTTCCTTTTTCAAGTTCACGCTATTATTTTCAACAACCCACTTCTCTACCTCCATTGCTTTCTTCTTACAAATAGCTCTGTAGGAAATGCTGCAATTTTTAGTATCTCTAAATCCTTCTAAGCACCAAATTCAAAGAGCTATTTTGGCCACCGAAATGAAACAGGAAAGGGAGCCTGGGTGCAGACTGGGTGGACACGGCTGTTTGCAGAGGCTCCCAGGCTACAGGGCAGCTGCAGGTGCAACCCCTTCCTGAAGTGTCTGCTCCCCAGGTTCTCACTGATCCCCCGTCCAAGTGACCCCATGCCACTTTCTACCTGCATCCGACGCAATGACCCCCATTCATTTCACTTGGGTGTGTTTATATTATGACTTTGCAATGAGTTCAGCATACACAGGCCACAATTTCCAACTCCATCAAGCTCTCTCAAACTCACCTGGCAACAAAATCTTACCTGAACTGAACTCATTTGGTGGCACAATCTACCAGAACTGATGTGAAGCAATTGATCATTTTATCTATCCCATTTAGTGCGGATATTATTTTTATTTCCGCAGAAACCATCATGGTTTTGTTTACAGGGGTACCCAGACACCACTCAGGGTGTGACCTAATATCCAGTAAAAGCCCTGAGTTAGTTTCTTAAACTCTGAAAAGTTCTGAATTCCTAATTGAACCCAGGGTTCTCAGATAAGTGGTTCTGGACTTGTCCCAGGATAAGCTGTAAAGCATCGAGCGGGTATTATTGCCTTAATAAGTGCTTAATGGAATGTTCACAGCACTGAGTGTACTCGGTGGTGCCTGATCCAAAGTGGGGGACAAGACAGGAAAACTGCTTTAAAATAGTTGCCGAAACGTAACAGCATTGAAACTGAACTGGCGACAGTAATGTAAAAGGACATGGATTTCTCTCTTTCTGAATCCCGTGTGTGCAGAAGGAACTTCTTTTGACCTCGATTTATGAATCCACATGTTATAATGCTGCCACTGAAAGCAGGGACTGACACGTATCACTTTGTTTATGCCATGACAATCCCCCCAGGACTTTTCCATAGTCCTACTGTGCTGCTTGCTCTCCCTTGCTTCAGTTCAAATTCATTACCGGTTTGTATACTTATGCCCTGAATTACTTTAAATTGCAAACTTCAAAAAGATAGACACACTCAAAAGCTGTTTTAAAAGACCATATTCTGAGCAATCCCAGCCCCACATTAATCCCTCCCACCCAGATTCAGTAGAGCACCTGCTACATGCCAGGCACCGGGGAAGCAGAAAGTGAATGAGGCAAGACCCCCCCTGGGGAGCTCACATTCTGGTGATGGAGACACATTATAGTCAATCCAACCAGTGCATAAATTATACGATTTCAAGAAAAGTACCAGATACTAGTTAGCAAAGGACTATGGAGGTATCACGATATTGGGGCAGTGGGTAGAGAGTGAAGAATGAGTTTAGTGTGAAGGTCTAGAGGAAGAACATTCCAGAAACGGGGAGCCAACATCTAGGGCCAGAGAGCCCCAAGTGGAGGGAAAGCAGGTGAAGGGAACCGAGGCTGAATAAGGCTGATGTTTTGCAGGGACCCCAGTGAGGCCAGCAGGTTAGAGCAGACTCGAGGAGGGGCACGGAACAGGTGAGGCTGCAGGGATTTGCAGCAAACAGGCAGCGTCGGGGTAAGAAGATAGGTTTTATCCTAGTCTAGTGAGAAGCTGTTAAGTGAAGTAATCTGCCCTGTGTCTCAAAAGATCACTCTAGAGGCTATAAAGAGAATGATCTGTGTCTGACCCAAAGTGGAGGCCGGGAGGCCAAGTAGGAGGCTATTTCTGGTCCAGGTAAGAGAGGCTGGTGGCGTTGCCTGATGTGAAAGTCCTAAAAGAGAAGAGAAGCGGTCAGATTCAGGAGGCATCTGAAGCCTGAGCTGCTTGTTGATGGAGCAACCGGCTGTGATGTGTGAAGGAAAGTGAGGAGACAAGGATCCTCCAAGTGTTTGAGCTTGAACCCCATCGTGAATGATGGATCCATCATTCCACCACGATCAGCAGGAAGCCTAAGGAAGAAGAAGGTTGGGAAGTGTTACTGAACTCAGGTCCGGCTGCTCATCACTCGAAAGCCAATACTCGAGAGGCAAGTGTTGGCAGAAAGGAAAGGTTGTTTTATTCAGAAAGCTGGCAACCTCCGGAGAAGGTGGACTGAGGTGCAAAAGCCAACTCCCCCGCAGTCGATCAGGGAGCGAGAGCTCTGATGGGGGAGTTTTGATACAGAGGGAGAGACGGGGCTACAAGCAGAGCAACACAGGCAGCTCTGACAGGCATCTTGCAGTTGGTCACATGGTGGTCTGACCAGCATCATCTTGATTGTCTTAAGTTCAGTTAGTCTTCAGTTCTAGGGTTGGTTTGTTCCCATTTCTTTGAGGCCAGTTCTAGGGATTGTGGCAGCTTATGTCATGGCTACAGGCTGATCATCGTGCAGTTCAACTTCTTCCACCTGGTGGGGGTCTCAGTATCTACAAAGCAGCTCAAAAGACATGGCTCAGAATATTATCTACAGCCCTTGAGGAGGAACTGAAGGTCCTTGATTTTGTTTAATGACTCAACTATTACTATTTGGTCATGTTTCACTGTTTTCCTTGGCTTCTGCATTTTCTCACTTCTCTGATTAAATTTATTCTTTGGCTAAAGTTTTTCTACAAACAAAAGGTAGGCAGAGGACATGGGGGGAGTTCTGTCCTGGGAAGGCCCCATAGGGTCTTCCTCCATTTTAGAAGGAGTGAATCAGGAGTTCTGTTTTGGCTACGCCCATTTTGATAAGCCCATGAGGTACGTGAGAAGAACTTTGGTACAGAATCTGGAGCTCAGAGGCTGAGATAAACTTGGGAACCATCAGAACATAAAGCCATGGGGACTGGATGAGAGCACCTGGAAATGGGCAGAAGAACGAAGCCTGAGCTCTGGGGGCGGGGGGGGGGGGGGGGGGAGGCGGGGGGGGGGGGAGGGTGTAGCCGGGACAGGATATGAACATGAGCTGCCCTGAGATGGAGAGATCGGTGACCCAGAAGCAAACAGAAGAAGAGGGTCCAAAAGAAGGGTGCCGTCCCCTGTGGGGGGGTGTTGACAGTGTCAGCTGACCTTTGGATCTGGCTGCAAGGAGGTCACTTGTGACGTGGCAAGACTTCCCTGCAGTGGCAAGGACCAAAGCCTGACCAGAGAAGACTTTAAGAGGGAATGAGAGGAGTGGAAATAGCGACATTTGGTTATTATTCATCCCTGCAAGGGAAGGACTGGTCCCCTGGAAGGGTCCACGGCTTCAAGCTCTTTTGTGGGGTTTTAGGTTTGGTTTTTTTTAAGACAGAAAAGGATAAGAGCACATTTGTCCCCCTGATGGGAAAAATCCAGCAGAGAGGATAGATGGGCAGTGGTTTTCCCCTACGACAACACGGACCCCTGCTTGTCATGGAGGCTGCAGTGGCACCAGCTAGGCCCGATCTCCTGCAGGAGTCCTTAGAGGTCACTTAACACCCCTCCTCTTCCCCAGACTCAGAACCTCACCAAGTCCATTCAAGACCCGTGATTATCTCAGATCTCTAGGTAAACCATGTGGGAACAAAAGAAAGCAATATCCCTACCAAATACCAGTCCCAAATGAATTAAAACAACAAAAACAATGCATTGCTTAATGTTTTTCACCCAACACACATATAATCCTTTTAGAATAAATTCAATATGTGACCACTTATATTTTCATTCACAAAAAAATATTTGGACAATGTAACCATTCATTTATAACAGTATTCATAAGGAATCTTCTACTGAAATCCTTGAAGATGGGCAGTTTTTTGGTTCATTTGAAATGTGCTGAATTGATTTAAAGAATACATACAATGTTCTTAGAAAAAGAGCTGTATAAAATGTCTCTGCGTAGAGAATGGACTTGAGGACACGGGGAGGGGGAAGGGTAAGCTGGGACGAAGTGAGAGAGTAACATGGACATATACACACTACCAAACGTAAAATAGATAGCTAGTGGGAAGCAGCCGCGTAGCACAGGGAGATCGGCTCCGTGCTTTGTGACCACCTAGAGGGGTGGGATAGGGAGGGTGGGAGGGAGACGCAAGAGGGAGGGGATATGGGGATATATGTACACGTATAGCTGATTCACTTTGTTATACAGCAGAAACTAACACACCACTGTAAAGCAATTATACTCCAATAAAGATGTTAAAAAAATAAAAATAAAATGCCTCTGTAATAAGCTCTGTCCCTTTACCATGTAACCATAGTTACACAAAAAACCACTCCCTTTATATTTCAAATGGATCTTTATTGATACTCCGCTATCTGCATTTTTTCCTATCCATATCTATAATAAGTAGTATTAAAATAACCAGAATCTGTCGCTATTTCCAGGGTTTTGCTCCTATCTAGCTGCATTTAATGATTTCACACAATATAGCCGTGGTCTGAATTTTCCATTTAAAAGCCATAACTATACCTTCAGCTTTTTATTAAGTCTATTGTTTCATCCTCTATAAAATAAACTAATGTTTCTCAGCACCTCACAATGTGTGTTACCAGAAATACAGACTGTTAGACTAGAAACTTCCAAAATTCTTTATAATTCTAACTCCCAATGGACACATTGAGTCATTTCTACAATATCTTGTGCAGTTGATTATCCCCTAACTTTATAAACAGCAAAATGTTTTGAATTTTGCTATCTAACATGTCAACTCATATTTTTTTTTTATTTTTTAGATTGATGTGTCAACTTTTGTTGTCTTCCTTCTATTAAGCTAAACACTGCCAGCCTCTAATTTCAATCCTAGGATCTGGAACTCTCAAAAATCACACAAAAATAAATCTGAACGTATTTCCATGAAAGCCCTCCAAATATTTATGAACACCTGTCACGCCCTCCATCCCAGTGCATGAGTGGGCATTCTGCAGAGAAACAGAACCCACTGGATGTGTACATATATAAAAAAGAGACATTTTTTAATTGGCTCACTCAATTATGGAGACTGGCAAGTCTAAAACCTACAGGGTGGGTCAGAAGGCAGGAGACCCAGGAGCAAGCCGACGTTGTGGCTTGAGTCTGAAGACCGCCTGCTGCACAATTCCCTCTTGCTCGGGGGAGGTGAGTCTTTTGTTCTATCTAGGCCTTCAACTGATTGGGTGAGGCCCACCTGCACTATGGAGGGCAATCTGGTTTACGCAAAGCCCACTGACTTAAATATTAATCTCATTCAAATCCACCCCCACAGAAACATCCAGAATGATGTTTGACCAAATATCTGGGCACTGTGTCCCAGTCAAGCTGACACATAAAATTAACCACCACACCCAGGTTAAACGCCATTCACCTCAAATTTCCTTTGCTAACACAATTTCTCACCTTTCATGATGGTGATGTCTCTCTTCTGGATGTGTACCACCTTGCCTGGCCCTCTTCATTTAAGTCCCCAGAACCGAAAATCCAGCTGTGATCTGACTAACACAAAAGGCGTCAGAATGCTTAGCTCTTAAGTATTAGCTTTTGTAGTAGCTAATGAGATTTGATATTATTTTAATAGAAGCCTGCAGTATTTTTCTTCCACTCTGATACATATTTGTTCATAAAAGTTGAGGCTGAGTGTCCTTCAATGCTCTGAAAATATATTCCACTTATAAACAAAACTACATGTATAACCCTTCTATTCATCATCTTAGTTTATTTTTTTTCTCAACTTTGTGAATTGTAAGTTCCACTCTCCAAGCTTCACTGTAGCTTTGCTTTCTATTGATTCACTATTAGTGGCTCTAAGTTCTTTGGTATTTGCTTCCAGCATCAAATCGCAATTCAATCTCCACTTTTCAAAAATGGTTCTGCTCACCTGTCGCTCCTCTCAGGTACCCCGCATACTTCCTTGTTTCCTGACATCTTATAAGCACATCTTTACACCTAAAGTGAGTCCGTATGCCTTTCCTCAATTAAGTATCTTAGATTTCTCTCACAACTCTCAAAAATTATAAATACCCAAGCTTCACTTTAAATTTCATTGAAATTTTTCGTTTTAAGCTCCTTGCTGTAATAGCAAATTGCCACTATATACTGATTTAATCCCTTTGAAGAAATATTCGTAATTACGAGATTTTTATTTTGCCTTGGATCGACAATTTGGGAGAATCATCTTTCTCATCAGTGTATCATACCTTTCACATAGATACTAGTTTCAAACCTCCTTTCTTATTTGTAAAAGCAGCCAAAACTGGACTGCACTCCCTATGTTGAAATACTAAGAATCTCAGTCTACTTTTTTTGCAGAATGCATCAGACTTGTACTTACATAATTAGTTTTGTAACCAGTTACATATTACTTTTGCCACTAGAATGGAAGCCCCCAAAGCGGAAGGCAGGATTCTATTTTGTTCACTGAGGGGTCCTCTTGAGAGCCTGCGTGATGTCTGCATAGGAGACGCTTCACAGATGGTGAGCAAACGCCCTGGACTCACCAACCATTTAAGAAATAATAAGGGAGAGTGAGAGCCAGAACGCTCACTGTCACCTCACGGTCCCACTGCTACACCCACCAGCCTTTTAATGAGATCATTAGCATTGGAGGAGTTCAGTTTTATCCCCTCCACTTGCCCTTCTCTAACAGATGAGTATGCCAGGAACGGGCAAATTAACCCAAGGCTAAGGAATTGAAAGCTGGAGGAGATCCGGGGCCCAAGAACCCCACGTTTTACTTCTCTGCTTAGGGAAAAATTTGCCCACCTGCTTCTTTACACAGAGAACCCTACGCCTGTCATGGAGCCAGAGACTGACAACTTCTGAAAACAGCAAAAAGCCCTGCTAACCAAAGTTCTCCCCGACTTAAGTAGCAGACAGGGCACCTCTGGTGAACTCCTGTGATACATAAAGAATAGAAAATACTGGGCGTAATTAATAGCAACACAAACCCTTAATTGTGGAGCCCAAATGGAACAAATGAATAATCAAAAGATGATGTGATGGAAGGGTAAGAAGATAAAATGAAAAGTTAAAGTATTATTATAGCCAACAAACTGAATTATTGGACCAGCTTCCAAATGCCCTTCACGTGGCCTCAGTAAATAGGGCATTACTATTTTACTGAGTGATTACCTTTTTTTATATATTGAAAAGTTTCCTCTTTGCCTGGGCAATCTAAATCTTGATCCCTTCTCCTAAGACCAGAGTGAGCCCCACGTGCCTGAGTTAGATGATCCTGGACTTCTCCCTTCCATCTAAGTGACCAGGGGCAATTTTCCGATTGAGCTTCTTTGAGCCTCATTTGATAAATGGAGATGATATTACCTCCATGCAGGGCCGTTATGGGAGTTTGGTGAGATGCAGCATGCAAAGTGCCTACTTCATTGCCTACCACGTGCCAAGCACTGAACAATAATCGCTCTTGGAAGTAGGACTGAGGGAAGCACTAGCTCCTAAGAGCAAGGTCTGCGGCCCATCAGCTCCTCTGCCCACAGCTTTGCCCTCCCACCCGGGGCAGGACCCTAATGCTTCCTTCCAGCCCATGGGAGGCAAGCCCTGCTGCAGTTGTTTGGCTGAGTGCGTTTCTTGCTCGTAAATTCTGGGAAGAAGGAATGGCCCCATCAAGCACTGGGGTCTCTGGCCTGAGTCACCTGAGCCTCAATTGTGCCTAAAATCCTGTTGACATCTCAAGCCCTCAGCCTCTGTCCAGTCACTGCTGGTGAGTGTCTGTGGCTTTGCTGGCTCTTGTACAGGTTACTCATTTGAACGTTTTGGCTTTAAAGACAAATACAGATTAAAAATAAGAGGCTTCCGGTGGGGATGAACTGGGAATTGGGCATTAACAGATACCCACTACTACACATAAAATAAACAACAAGGACCTACTGTACAGCACAGGGAACTGTATTCAGTGTCTTGTAATAACCTATAATGGAGAAGAATCTGAAAAAGAATAGACGTATGTAGAAACGAATCACTTTGCTGCACACCTGAAACACTGTAAATCAACTATACTTCAATTGTAAAAAAGGGAAAAAAATCAGAAGCTTATTCTCCCGGTTGAAAATAAGGGAAAAAATTCCCTCCTCTCCTTTTTCTTACAGCATTTACCTTAGAAAGCTTGTCATTGAAAGCGCTGTTTCATCTCTTTCAAACGTATCTTTTTCTAGACTAGAGATGCCTTTTGTCAGCTTTCTGACCCACGAATGCCTTTCCCAGGACCCTGGGAGCCGCCATCCTTATAAACTGCCAACATCCAGGGAGAGAGACCCCCATCTCCCAGGTCCTGCGGGGACAGGAGCCTAACATTAATTGGTGGACTCCTTGCTCCAACATGCAAACGTTTGCCTTCCCTCTGGATGAAGCCAATAAACTGACACAGATGGTCACCAGATGACCAAGTGACCAATGGAATGAACTATGCCCACAAATGGTGCCGTCAAGGCCTCCTACTTGAGGACTAGTTACCGTTTATCATGAAAACATGTATGGAAGGAGCCACACCTGCTTGGCCATATATAAGGGGTGAGATTTCCTTCCTTCTTGGCATTTTCTTGGTGGATCACCTGTGATGGGCATTCTGATTTAATGCCAACTCAAAGAATAAAAGTGTTTTCTTTCCCTCCTACCTACGTGGAGAGGATTCCTGGGTAGGGAGACTTTGTTTGTAATTACATTTCCCCACAAGGCTCTACTCTAAAGATGCCACGTGGGAACTTCCAGAAGGTACCCGAATGGTGTTCTCGCTACAACTACACTGTAGTGCAAGCTCCACACACCTCTCTTCATTTGTGTTTAATATTAAGCAGTTCAAGGAAGAAAGGAGGGAGGACACAGGGCTTGAAGCAGTGAGAAAAGCTTCTAGAGTAAGATGCATGTGTGCCAAGACCCCATGGCAACCTGAGTCGACCTAAGGAAAGCTACTACAGAGTGTGACTCTCTATTCTCCAAACATGTTGCAGGAAGAATTCCCTGGGTCAGTAGAGGAAAAACAGGGGTCTGAAGGCATAACCCAAATGAACAGTGTCATTGCTGTAGTCATTCGGTTGGTCCTGGCAGAAACTTGACATTATTCTCAAGAGGATGGTTCTTCATTATCATTACTTGACCTGCTTTTGCATTAGCCCTTCCTCACCTTCCTCTGCTTTGTTATACGAAGACAGTTCCCCTTTCTGACTACTGCAGTGACCATTCCTCCCAGATTCCTTAGCCACTCCACGATCTGGGAGAAAAGGGAGCACAGAGACCTACCTCTGCATTGCGCTACATGGACTTTTCAGCTCTACGTACTCCCTTAAATTCACACTGAATCCATTTTTCAAGGAACTAATCTCCATGAAAAATTCCACTGCTCCTGTATTTGCTGGGTGGTCTTGAAACATTTCTAAGCGCTTTGACTGTTTTGGATCACACAGAAGCTTTGGGAATGCATTAGCTGTCATTAGCATTGTTAATGTAACAGGGAATTTTCAGATTTGCATAAGATCATTTCAACATTATCTCCTTTATATGTATTGACGAAGGAAAAAAGCCTTTGTGGTAGGCTTTAGAATAAAGTCTTATCTGCAGTAATTAACATTTCCTAGATGTCTGAAAAAATGAATCATTTACAATAATCATAGCCAAAAATAAAATTTAGTGAAAAGTGGGAAAACACCCAATTCTTCCTTAACGGCAAAACTCAAAAAATGAAAGTCATCTTTTGATCCTAATTCTACCCCTGTCGGCACCCCCCTAATGAATCGATTTTAAAATGAAATGGTTACTCTAAGAAAATAATGTTATTCTGGGTTCATAACTCACAGACCTGCTTGCTACCATAAAGCATGCCACTGATAAGGTTGAAAAGAAAAATAAAAATAAGACATGACACCTTCAGAATTTAGGGGTATAAGGGCAAATACAAATTAAAAATAAGGGGCTTAATTCTCCCTGTTGCAAATAAGGGAAGAGACACTGCCCTACCCCCCATTTTTTTCAGAACTTCTTCCTCAGTTCTTTTCCAATCTTGTTTGTAAATCTTTTTAATAGTTAAATAAGCCTCTCAAGAGGGAGGTTTCTGTCTGTCTTTGCAGTACTGTTTAACGTTTATTCAATAATAAAACTGGCTTCTTTCTCTTCTGACTATGTGGCGAGAGATGCTGGGTTGGGAGGAGATTTTGTTTTTAATTATATTTCCCACCAGGGGTTTGGACAGATAACAGGCCGTGCTACCCAGCAGTAGAGGGTAGAGGAAGGCTTTCCAAGGCCCGCCAGCCGAAGGCTATTCTGAGCGTGGTCTGCGACCAAGAGCCCGTGGGCAACCTCTTATCACTGGTTCTCTAAGAGATAAATACAGAAATTGAGAGCCTGCCATTTAGAAAGGTTTACAGCAGTTTGACGGGGTAATTTTAGATCTTTGGATCTAATAATACAAACTCAGGGTATGTACTTTATACATCATTTTTAAAAAATTATTTCATTGTGATTGCATTTTATAAAAGTACTGATCTATGATGGCATGGAAATTTAAAAAACAAAAGCAAAATAAATGGCCCTTCACCCCAGAAAGCTGGAGGACTGGTAAATTCAGAACTAAATTTTAGCATGCACCAGAATCACCAGACCTAGACTCCAGGTGCTTGTAAGGCTGACTTATGTTTAAGTATTTATTTAAGAAAATTCCTGTCTCCCATTTGTACTTAAGCAATACCCTCTTTTGCATAGCCGAATATTTGCAGTTATGTTCTACGTTGGGATTTCTGCTGCAAAACAATAAAAGCAGGATACAGAAAAAATAAAGTACAGATGCTGGACCCACCCTCCCACTCTCCATTTGGGTAGGTCTGGGTGAGCACAAGCATTTGCATTTCAAAAGTTCCCATGTGAAGCTGGTCCACGCACCACACTTTGAGAACCACTCTCCAGAATGACCTTCAAAGCAGTGCGAGCGAAGAACAAAGGGCACTCAGTTCAGCACCCAGTTCCACAAGGTTAAGTCCTAACCCCCAGCAGAGCTGACTGACAGTGCACACGGAGAGGAATTCAGGATGAAAACCCCAACAAGGCACCATGTGCTGTGGATGAGCAGGGCCTTATACAGTGAAAGGCACATCTCAGGAAGAATTCCAATGACCGCAGATTCCTGCATCTTCCCGTACATACAAAAGCAACAAAATCATTAACTTGAGGATCTCTGTTCTTTGTGACTAGCAGTAATCTCTTACCAAGACAGATGCTTGATGGCATGTATTTCCTACCAAAAAGTCATATATAAACTGCCTTCTTCCCCTCCTCTTCAGAGCAGTTTCCTCAGAGCTACTGAGAGCCCGTCTCCCGGCCACAGTCCTCAGCAAGTCTCTGAATAAAACTTAACCTCCCGGCTCTTATGTTTTTTGTTTTTCCTCAAGTCGACAGTAGTGACGACTGATTCATCTTGGGAAACCAAACTGGGAGTCTACACCAGGTTAATTCCCGCATGCGTTTCAGATTATAATGGATGGTCTGAAAGTATCACAATGAGAAGGATGCAAAGTTCAGCTTCCTAAGTGTTTGTATGCAAGTGAGCACGCATGTGCCTGCCTGTGCACCCACACTCACACTCGCACACCTCAAGCAAAATCAATGTGCCCTGTTGATTTCAACAGCCTCCGTTTTAATGACTGCTCCAGCACTTTGAGAATAACACAGGAGCAGAGCAGCAGTTGAGAGATCAAATTAGGTTAAACTGTTGTGTTTGGCAAAGCAGCTACTTGCAAGGTTCCTGGAGAACTTAAGTGAGAGTCAAAATCCAAAGCGGTGTGGCCTGAAAAAAAAAAAGCACAATCTAAACGTTGAGAATTATGTTTTATTTGGCAGACTTTCTGAGGACTTCAAGTCCAGGAGGCAGCCTGTCAGTTAGCTCTGAGAGATTGCTCCAAAGAGGTAGGCGAGGAGCAAGAGTACTTACAGGTTTCTGCAACAAAGAGCAGGGAGTTGGAACATCAAAACCATTAATTAGAGAAAACCAGACATCTCAAGTTAATGAATTTAGCGCTTTTCTAAGTATGGGAAGATGCATGAGTCTGAGTTCAGGGAAATCATGCCTTTGAGAAGCACCTCAGCTCTCTGGGGCCAGTATCCTGTGTCCCCCCAGGGTGCACATGGGTAGGGGTGGGGCCCGCAGTGGCTAAGGGCTGGGCAGTGGGCAGCCAGTTTGTCTCCATCTTGAGTTCCCTCAGGGCTCACCACTGGGAACGGCTGGTGGCTTGGTGGCCTGATGGCTGCAGCATCCGTTGTTCGCTGATATGGCAGCAACATTTTTCATTCACAGCGGATCAGTTTTTCAAGGGAGTCTACAAAAACAACGGCACTTGCCACCTAGACCAATTCAGTCTCCTCTTCTTTCCAGAAACCAGTAACTGTTTGGACATTCCCTCTTCAGTAGGCTTATTAACCCAAGCTTATGTTTTCAGAGAAAAACATAACTCAGGAGAAAACAAAACAAGCAAATCAACAAACAAAAGGGGGATAAGGGAGAAGCCCCATCTCATTCCTGGTCAGCCAACACCCGACTGTCTTTAGTGTTAAGGGATTCTTTCTTTTAGGCTGAGATCACGGTGGGCTGCTAAGGTTGGGGGGACGGTCCCATCCTAGGAGCGGGGCTCAACGTCCTCAAGCTGGGCATGCAATTGCCATGGGAAAAACAGAGACGGCTCGTCACAGTTTCGAGGGAGGATATAAATTCGGTTCAGAGGAATCAGACAAAGCAGCAGCAGCGGCAGCAGAGAGGACATTTCTTCCCATTCACCTCTGAACTTCTGTGCGGCTGTTAATTCTGAACATTAATGGAAGCCCAGTGCCTTGTTTCTACCTCCCTTCTTCTCTAGTAATGAATCAGCAGCAAGATTTCATAAAGCCCACTCACTATTCAGGATGCAAAACCCACTTCACTAGAGTGAGGCCATCTGAGTAAAATGTACATACAAGTCAGCAAAGCCCATGATCTGGTCAGACCTTCAGGGGCGAGTTGCACTTAGATGGCATTTAAATCAGGCAAGACCTTGGATTCTAGTAGAAATAAGGGTGGTTTTCATCACTTGTATTTTTGAAATGAGCAGGACCCTGTGGGGCTCCTGGGCACAAAAGCCTTTCTCTGTCCGTCCCCCACCCCTCCCCCCCCCCCCCCCCCCCCGTTTCTTGATTACAGGAAATAGGCTTCATTCAGCCTCGGTGACCTTCCCTGAGTTCCAAAGGGAAGGTTCAAACAGTTGCTAATCAGGGAAGGGAGGGGATGCAGAGACAAGGGAAGAGCAGTCAGGAAACAATAGTGCAGCCTTGGGGCAGGGTCCTGGTTCCCCTCAAGGGATACACAGAACAATATCTTTGAGCTGTTTTGCAGATTCTGAAGCTCCCACCAGGCGGGAGAAGTTAATTGTCTGCTGCCCACAAGCACACAGACCCCAGACCAGTTGGAACCAGAAGGTTGATGATGCCGACTCCCGATTACCTCACCACCAACCAATCAGAAGACTGTCCGCAAGCTGACCACGCCCTCTTTGAACCATTCCTATAAAACTCCTCACAACCCCCTCCAAGGCGGGACACACAGTTTGGAGGGCGTTAGTCTGCTGTGGCCCTCTTTGCCTGGCAAAGCAATAAAGCTGTTCTTTCCTACTTCACCCAAAACTCTTGTCTCCGAGATTTAATTCAGTGTCAGGGTACAGAGGCCGGATTTGGCTTCATTTTCTCTCGGCCGCTGTTTGCCCGTCGACACTGCTCTTTTTAGAAGGCCTCTGATGTCCACAACTGAGGACAGTTCCTCCCCAGGGTCAGTGGTCCCCAAGGGCTCTGTTAGTATTTTCCAGCCTGTCTCAACTCTCCTGACAGATCTGTTCTATTTTCTAGTGCCCCTGGCTTCTTATCCTGCAGCTGTTGCCTTGGCGTTTCCTTTCTCTCATGGTTCCTGACCCGCCCTGTGTCTGGAGACCATCCCTGTCTCTGGCCACACTGCTGGCTTCTGTCATTCCCTGGCGGCTCCCACAGGGCAGCCCTGACATTTACCTTCGCACATGGCACTTACCATGCCTCACAGATGAAGGGATACTCGACATCAACAGCCCCTTGGCTTCTAAGGGCTACGGTTGGTTTTCTTCCACAGGAAAAAGGGGGTCTATGTCCGCCATATGTGGACCATCCATTCACCCAGTAGATGCAAAATACATTTTACAATCTGTCTCTACGCCTTGTGAAATGCAACACAGGTACAGAAAAACGCGTCCAATATCAATGTACAGACATAGAAGGAATTATTACGAAGCAGCCTGTGTAAACCATGGCCAAGCATGAGAATCCTCCCCACACTTTTAAAGTCCCCCGAACGCCTCCCTGCCATAACCTCCTCTCCCACCAACCAGAGGTAACGGTTCTTTGATTTGTACAGTCAGAATTCCCTTAATTTTTCTAAAAATATCCCATCCATCAGGGATTCCATGTCAGTATCCCCTAACAGGACATCTTAGCTTTACCTGTTTTGAACTTTTTTTTTTTTTTTAACATCTTTATTGGAGTATAATTGCTTTACAATGGTGTGTTAGTTTCTGCCTTATAACAAAGTGAATCAGCTATACATATACATATGTTCCCATATCTCTTCCCTCTTGCATGCATCTCCCTCCCTCCCACCCTCCCTATCCCACCCCTCTAGGTGGTCACAAAGCACCGAGCTGATCTCCCTGTGCTATGCGGTTGCTTCCCACTAGCTATCTATTTTACATTTGGTAGTGTATATATGTCCATGCCACTCTCTCACTTTGTCACAGCTTACCCTTCCCCCTCCCCATATCCTCAAGTCCATTCTCTAGTAGGTCTGTGTCTTTATTCCCGTCTTGCCACTAGGTTCTTCATGACCTTTTTTTTTTTTTTTTTAATGAACAAAGCCATACAGTATGTATTCTTCCAGGCCCGGCTTCTTTTGCTCAGTGGCGTGTTTGGGAAAGTCCCTGTGTTTTTGAGCTTGTGTCCCTGTTTTTGCCTCTGTCTGGTACCCTGCTGTATCAATACACTGATGGAGTCTTGCATCCTACTGGTGATGGGGATTTGACCGGCTTCCAGTTTGAGGCTAGTATAAACATTCCTGCCATCAGCATTCTTGTACCTGTCCCTGGGTGCACACCTGCAAGGATTTCTTGCAGGTACATGCCTGGGAGTGAGACAGGGAGTCACGGGGCATGTAGATCATCCACGTGCAGCTAATGTGAAATCGTTCGCAAAGTTTCAGATGTGCCCCCCCACCCCCCGCAGTGTTCCACATCTTTGCCAAAATTAAGTGTTATACATCTTTAATAAATATTTGACTTTTCATTGGGTGTTTTGGCGCTGCGATTTGAATTTGCCTTCCCCTGGTTATGCTCTTCCCTCCCTTACTAGAAGGTCCTAGGGCAGATGACCCCTGGTCAGGGTCTAATACGTTTCTCAAGGGAACAGAGAGGTGAATTCTAAGTTGTTGGAGTTCCTTGCTTCCAGGTGATACTGCACTGCTTCTTACACAACAAACAGCAAGCAAGAGATCTGAGGAGGTATCACCTTCTATCAGCTAGACTGAAATAATTCTTGCTTTGCAAAAGGCTCGTCATTGCCGTAAAGCTTTGCAGGGATTGCTTCTCTCTTTTCTGTAAGCAAACCCAAACCAGTTGTGAATGTCACAACTTTCTGTCCAGAAGTCTTAGCCTTCTCCTCTCTGGAGATTTTCACAAAAGATGATGCTTCGTTTTGAAAAGACCACCTTTGTTGTGCACACCTGAATTTAATCATAGCTTTGTAATCTGTTTTAAACAGGTGAAAAATCAACAACAACAATAAAATAGGGAGAGGCCTGGGGAAGCTAAGAAATGGAAAAAGATAGCAATGGATGGATGGAAATAAGGAATCTCTAATGGTTAAATTCATAGTCACTCCGATCAAGTGTAAATAAATGGAAGGACATGTTTTTCCTGGAAAAGAGACCACAAAGGAGACACGTGGCAGCCATCAGATGAAGGTCAGATTGTAGCTTAAAGCAGGGATTAGACTAACTTTCCATAGTTCAAAGGCTTCGAGCTGGGACTATGGGAAATTCCCTGAAGGTAGGTTTCATGTGAGCAGAAGAAACACTGTTCTAGCAAGTAGAACTTGTCAACAATGGCCGGAGCTCTGAGTCCCTGCGTGAGTTCCAGAAGAGGCTAGAAATCCTACGGGGACAGAGCATTAGAAGAGATCTTGTTCTAGATGGTTTCTAGATTCCCTTCCAACATTCAGGCTCTATGTTTCCTTCCAGTTGTGGTGGGAAAGAAGAGAATTTTTGAAAGAATATGTGATGGGCAACAAAGACCCTGGCCCGGGAGTGGGGAGCAGCTGAATAATCTCTCCCAATCTCAGCAATTTCAACCATAAAAAGGAAATGATATTTGGCCTGCCCACACAATGGGTTGCTCTAATATTATAAAAAAGTGTGTGCAAAGTTGCTTTATAATCTCTAAAGAGGCTATGCAAACTGTAAGTTATCATACAGAGTGAAGTAAGTCAGAAAGAGAAAAACAAATACCGTATGCTAACGCATATATATGGAATCTAAAAAAAAAATATGGTTCTGAAGAACCTATGGGCAGGACAGGAATAAAGACGCAGACGTAGAGAATGGGCTTGAGGACACGGGGAGGGGGAAGGGTAAGCTGTGACGAAGTGAGAGAGTGGCATGGACATATATACACTACCAAATGTAAAACAGATAGCTAGTGGGAAGCAGCCGCATAGCACAGGGAGATCAGCTCGGTGCTTTGTGACCACCTAGAGGGGTGGGATAGGGAGGGGGGGAGGGAGACGCCAGAAGGAGGAGATATGGGGATATATGTATATGTATAGCTGATTCACTTTGTTATACAGCAGAAACTAACACAACATTGTAAAGCAATTATATTCCGATAAAGATGTTAAAAAAAAAAAAAGAGTGGGGATCTTAAAAAATATACGCACAATTTACCAAGTCATAGGAAGAGGAGCGAAAAAAAATCCTATTATGGAAAGTGTATCAGGATTTGATTTGGTCGGATACACAGAAATTTCTGGGAAACTCGTATTCAACCAGAAAATCCTTGGTCTTCTGTTATAAATAATTATAGTTTTTATAAAAATGTGTTACTTCTTTTTTTTCCTGAGCATAGAGATTCTAGTCCACAATTGAATCCTTTTGTAAGAAAGAGAGAATTTTGGCTTGAAGAGCATTAACTCTCATTTTCCAAAAATGTAGAATTAGAAGGTATAGAAAAATGACCTAATGTATACAGAGTCAAGAACAGACCCTAGAAGTTCCATTTCAGCCTCAAGTGCTAGAATCATAGGAGACTGTTAGTCTAGTTGGCTCAAGTTCACAGTTGGGTTCCCATTAGTAGAGGTTTTACTCCATGTTGTTTATATGCCACTAAAATCACAAAAAGAGAAAAGACAACCCACAGAATGGGAGACAATATTTGCAAACGATGAGACTGACCAGGGCTTCATTTCCAAAATACACAAACAGCTCATGCAACTCAACAACAACAACAACAAAAAAACCAAACAACCCAAGATCACAAAAAGAGAATTATTTGAAGTAAAACTATATGTTGCCTAATAGGTGCTGGGAAAAAAAGAGAGGAAAATCTTATTTTTCAAACACCATTATCATGAAGAAAAGCAATTGGCCCTAGTTTCTCCCCATGCTTGAGACCCAATCACAGCCGGTACATTGACAACCAGGTCTTGTGGCTGGCCTCTGGCCAGCAATTCCTTTTTATTGTCACCGATGAGTAACACCAGCCTGGAAGCCAGAACACCCTTGGCACCATGGTTATCACAGCGTGGTTACTTTCCCTTCATAGCTAAGAAAGTCAAGCTACCAAGGCGACTGTGCCCACAGAGCTCCCACCCAACCAGTCGGCACTCTGCTCAACACTGATGCAAGCACTGACCTCTGGGAAGCGGCTGCATCACACGTGTGTGGGAACACTTTCCCCATCCTCCCAGGAGCGACAGGGATAAAGGGGAATTCTGACCGGCTCTGTCCAGCTCCGACCTCTCAGCTCAGTGTGTGCACGTGTCCTGTGAGGTCTGGGACATGCTCTTTCTTGAGTTCTAAGCTGTGGGTCCTGTTAATCCAACAGAACTGGCTCCAAGAAACCAAAGGAGGTCACAAAAGTCTCCTCCTCATTGACCTTATTTTAAAGTAATGAAAGGAAAAGACAACAATGACCTGGGATTAATTTATGTACCTCCGGAAATAAAAAGGGTACTGAGGTGGTAGTTATTGAACTGTGATGCTGTGATTTATAACAAATACACAGCTTGGTCTGCAGCCACCGTTCACGGCTCCCAACGCCTTGGGATGTCCAGAGAGGTTAGAGCCACAGGGCGTCTTCTGTCATATTTGGTCTTTTGTCCTGAGATCACTTCAGACCCTTAAAGTGAGATGAGTATCTTGTTATTCATAACACGTCCCTTTAAATGACATCTGAGTTCCTGTTAACGAGGTGGCCTTAGGGAATCCCTTAAGGATGGGGCTGGTTTCCAGGAGAATCAACCATGATTAGAGGGTTGGAACTCTCATTCCCACCCTCTGATCTCCGGGGAGAAGACAGAAGCTAGAGATTGAATCAGTGGCTGGCGGCTGATGATTTAATCAAGACTGCCTATGTAATGGAGCCTCCAGAAAAACCCCAAAGGATGGGGTGTGTGGAGGGCTTCCGGGTTGGTGAGCCAGGACGCAACAGGGCTGGCGGCACCCCAGACTCCCCAGGGACAGAAGCTCCTGTGTCTGTGACCCTTCCAGACCTGGCCCTGTGTAGCTCTTCATATGGCTCTGCATTTGTATTTTAATATCCTTTGTCATAAACCTGTTATCCAATAAGTAAACTGGTTTCCTGAGTTCTGTGAGCCATTCTAGCAAATTAATGGAACCCAAGGAGGGGTCCTGGGAACCTCTGATCTCTAGCCGAGCTGTCAGAAGCACAGAAGCAGCTAGACTTGAGTTGGCGTCTGAAGTGGAAGCAGTCTCGTGACTGAGCCCTTTACATGTGGGATCGGATGCTCTCTGCAGATACATGGGGTTGGGACTGAGCTGAATTATAGGACACACAACTGGTGCGAGACAACTGCCTAGTGGTGCTAGAAAAAAAACCACATATGGTGACCACTAAAGTTGAGCGTGAGCTTCAATTTCATTGTAGTTTTAAGTGGAAAACACACTGTGTGTGGAATTCTCTCTCCTCTTATCGGACGCATTAGAGCTTGAAGAAGTTCTTAAAAGAAAGAAAAGCACAACTAGAACCATGGACTTCCTCATAAAAGCCGTTCCTCCTGAGCTCAGAAATGAACACCTGTCCATTCATGCATCCACCTGGGGCTCCCCATGCCCAGCACCTGCCCACGGGTGAACGAAGATGCTAATGCTTTGGAAACACACCACACCTCTTAGGAATAATACAGGGAGTTCAAAATCCAAATTAGCCACCAGGACAGATCAGAGAAGGGAGGGAAATCATCGAGGCATAGGAAAAGGCCAACTTAGGGTATTTACATGTCCCAACAGGAAGACCCAGCGATCCATCAAGTAAAGACTTGCACAGGACTCTGGAAAAGCAGGACTGCCCTATCTATGCTCTACAGTTCTACTCAAGACATTTTATAAAAGATCCTGAGCTAACCATCCATTTCTGGGTTAGGACTTCTTCCTGGAAATCTTAGCACCTTAAATCCCGTAAGGGGTGTGTGAAATGATACCTGCTTCATGCTTTTTTCTGCACAGGTGGGATTAATCAGTATCTCCAGAGGAGTCTGGTGATGGGGTTGATGATTTTATGAACAGACATGAACAACTAGGAAGTAGAAAAGTCTCTACGTAGATATCACACCCCTGGGATGCAAAGGGATAACTCTCGAAAACCATGACCTCCGAAGTAATTTTGGAACCCATTTCAAGAAGGCAAATTCCGCCCAGTATACATGCCCCAAAGCTCACCTTTAGAACTAACACCACGGCTGTTATGTCACCAGGGTGCCAATCGCTGTAAGGAAGCAGGGTCGTGTTTCCAATTACCTTCAGATAGAGGAAAAACACTGCATTTCTAAAGGATGTACCCCTAAAAGTCATCTCACAAGTGTGTGTCCCTGTTTCCAAGGAAGGTCGACAGTGGGGGTCTGTGTCCCACACAAGTTCCTATAACTCATCTATAAACCTCAAAGCCTTTCCTCTGCTCACCGGCATTATTATAAGCAGGGCATCAACAGTGGAAGGTCATCCTGTTTAGTAGAACTGAATCAGTAAAGTACCCAAAGGGCCTGAAAGCCAGCTCTCACTGTGCGTGGTTCTGCTCCGGGGTTTCTATCCAACACAGGAAGGGGAAGCAAGATTGCAGAAGATCCAAGGCTCATGGTATCACAGATGTACCCAATCAGTGATCAGAGCCCTACCATCAGTGGCCACAGGAAAAACATCAGCTTTCCCTACATGAGAAATTCATTCCCAGGCTGCAACTTTCATTTAAAAGCAACACCCATCAACCACGAGATTCTCAGGCATCCCTGTGTCTTGCAGACCTCTGACCCTCAGCTTCTATTTTCTGAACCTCCCCTGACACAACTCTGGTCACCAAGGGCCTGGCCATCCTCATTCACCCACCATCTGCTTGCAGGGCCACCAAAACACACCAAGGAAGCAGGACGCTGTCACCTAGGGCATAGGGCAGTCCCCCTGGGACTTTGATGTTTTAAATAACCTTTACTCAGTCTCCAGGAAGCAACCCAATATCTGGGAAAAGCTCAGATGGACAGAGTAAGGGAACCGAGCATGAAGTAATATCCTCTGGATAATCAAATCTTCCACTGACCCTAGAACCTACTGCAAGAGGATAAGCCTCTCTCAAATAGCCCATTTAATTCAAACAACAGTTAAATAAGTAGGATATCAACACAGTCATAAAGGAAGATTGGGTTGAAACAAATGCAAGTCATCCCCCATACGAATTTTCAAATGTAGAGTTTATGAAAATACAGTGATTTGAAAAAACAATTTCTGTTCTGAGAGACTGGAAAAATCTTGATCCCTTTCTAGGTGTATTAAATCGCAGATGGAACGTGGCTTAGTTCTCACAATATCAGAAATAAAGTTTATGAAAAAGACTCTTCTTAAGAATGAAAATAGAAGTTGTGAATGATTCCACCCGTGTTATTTCTTTTACTCATTTATTACGCCAAAATGAGAGAGTATACCAGGGAGCCTGCCTTCTCTGAATCAGCTGCCAGCAGTAATAAACTTCTAAAGCAACGTGTGAGGAATAAAACGTTCACTGAGATTTTAGGAAAATAGATTTTTCAATTAAGGATTACAGCAGGGCAAAGACAAGCCACGCGCTATTGTCACAGTTCTTGGGAACAAGAGACCACAGGTCCAGACCACATGGTCACACACGGGAACGTGAGTGAGTGGAGACTGGAATAAAAAGCAATTTCCATTCCTGGCTGTAAGGGGACCTGGCACCTCTCCCATCACTCTGGCAGGACCAAGCGTCCCCTTTTACACATCAAACCTCAGATGTGGGTCCAGAGAGCTCCAAGTGCCCCGCATGGAGATGGGGTCTGTGTCCATGTCTCTGTGTGTCTGTTGATGCACCAACACTGCATAATATGGCACGTTCCACCCCTTTTCACAGCAGTCAGATATGCAGCCACTCAACCGTCCGTAATGGGAGTAAGTCATCCTCGTCCTCATGGGGAATGTAAAATATCACCTGAATTCCAGTCAAGCGACGAGTGCAAAGAATTTGCCAGTCATCGAGTCCAACAGAGGCTGTGATTAGCCAGAGTCTTCCAAAACAACTGATGAAAAATCAGGGCTCAGTAAGTCTCAAAACAACGATTTAAGTGCGGCATGATCACTCAGGTAAAGCTGCGTGTACTCAGCCGGGATGTGACATTTCAGAAAAGGTACAAACCCAACTGCAGAGTAATAATTATCAATTTAAGAACTGATGGAACGTTGAAAAGTTGAGTGAGTCTGTGTCTCATTTTTCTCTTAGGCCAACAAACAGATGAGTCTAAAAACCTAACTGGTGGCTGTAGACTTATCTAGACTCAGTTCAACCTGCTCTGATTACACTTATAAAGAGCAGACACGGGGTGGGGGGGTGTACAGCCGGCAGCCCAGGGAACAGCCTTATTCACCGTTTGAGTGAAAATGAGATCAGCATTCTTCTCACTCTTTATTTTCTGAAGTGAACGCAGAGAGGGGGATAGTGGGAGGGAAGATCTTAAAAGTCTCTAATGAAGATGCCATATACAGATGTTGCGATGTCAAAACGTACCATCTAAGTTACGAGAAGAAACACTTACTGGACAATAGATTTAGGTGAAGAATCAATCAAGCATCATTATTATTAACAGGAGAACAAATCTGAATCCTCTCTCTCCCCCCTCAGTCCTAAATGTGTAGCGTTTACTAGCACATTATGGCACCATGTATGAGAGGAATTACGAGTGTGGGTGGGAATTTGATTGGAAAACATTACTCCATACATGTTTCTGCCCTGTTTATACATGAAATTATGCGGAACAACCCGACGGCTAAAAAGGGAGTGGGAAAATTAGGGACACAGATGTATTTTCACAGACAATTAGGTAAGCCACTCGGAGAACCCAGACTGATGAAGGCTCTGGAATGACTCGCCTGTCGTCTGCGTGGGGAGGGGGGTCGGGGGGGTTCTACAAAATAGTCCCTTTAATACGGTTACCGCGCTCCTCAGGCCAGAAGTCAAGTTCCAAGCGGCTGGCGCTCCTTCCTCCGCCAGGCAACAGGTGTCTTGCCGTGGGTGTGGTTAAGCCGGCTGGGTACTGGTTCAATTCGAATACATTTTTCATTTCCTGTCTCTTTTTGTTGAAAGCAAGACCTCGAAACGGATCACCGGCTGAGTTCTCCCAAACACACCTCTGGTCCCCGCCCCCCATCGCCTGCACCCAACCCACCTCGGAACCAGCTCGAGACCCTGTAGCTGAAGAAGTCCCTGCCATTTCCGGCTGTACCTTCAGAGTCGCACGCCAATCCCTACCTCCCCGCCCCTCCTTCACAACAAAGTACCGGCGGGCGAGGAGGGTGAAAACAGGGGCCCTCCTCCCAAACATCCCGCAGCAACCCCGAAAGGGTTAACGCATCAGCCAAATAAACACGCTCAGGCACACACACAGTTTCCAGAGAACAAGATGGCAACCTCCTGGTCCTCGCCAGGAGGGTCCAGCGCCCTGACCCCCTCGGCCCCCGGCCCGGGCTCGGGATGAGGACGGCAGGAGCGCCGAAGCGGCGCGGTCCCCGGGAGCGGGCGGGGGTCGGCGGGGGACGCGGGACGCCGGGGTCCTGGAGTTAGCAAAGTTGTCAAGCGCAATGCCCCCTGGCCTGCCGCCCTGAGCCTCCCACCGATCCGAGGTCCCCGGCGGCGCACGGTCCTCCTCGGGGAACGATGTGCTATTACTACGCTCGCTGGCAGAGTCGGCCTTTCGGGGGAGTCGTGGTTGTCATACCCGGGAGCAGGGCCCCGCCCGGCCGGCCGGCCGGCGGTCGCGGGGGCAGCAGCCGGAACAGAGCGACAGGCGCCCGCCCCGAGTGAGCCACAGGCTTTGCGGACCCTAACAGGTCGCGGGCTCGGGGACTCGCAGCCCCGAGGCCGGCGCGGGCATCCCGGCCCCGCGGTCCTCCCCTGGCCTCGGCGACCTCGCTCTCCGCGTGTCTCCCGGGGGGTCTGCCGCGAACTGGGACGGACGCGCAGCCGGCGGGGGCTGGTCCGCCGCCCCTTGCCCACCTCGCGCACCCCGCCCGTGGCGCAAGACACCGAGCCACCTGCCCAAAGCACAGGGACCCAGAGCTGCAAAGTTGCAATTTGCAAGCAAACGCCGGATCCTGCGCACCCGGGCGGCCGCCGCTGGGGGTAGGGGGGACTCAGGTGGGAAACGGTGGCGGCACCGCCGCGCTCCGCACGGGGGTCGCGGTCATTCCCGGGGGTGCGGGACTCGCCCCCCCATCCCCGATCCCCCCTGCAGGTCCTCCCGGCCCCCGCGCGCCTCACCAGCACTCACCATCACGTTCCCTTGCATTTTAGCCGTCTTAATCATCGCCTTTTCCTTCATTTTGCTCCAAGTCTGAACCCGACTTCTGGCCCAGAGAAGAGTAACTTAATCCATTGTCTTGGTGATGATTCAAGTAGAGATTGGACCGGCCGAGGATTGGGTGGAGTTGGCTTTTGCAGGAAAAAAAAAATTTCTTCCAGCGCTTCGGCTTCCCCCTCCGCCACCCTGCCCCTCTCCGCTCCCCGGCGGATCACAATAGCGATCAACTCTTTCCGGCCGCCGCGGAGACAGAAAAATACAAAGCCGGAGAGGAGGGTGAGGGGGTGATCCTGTTTCAACAAACACCGGGCGCCGGGAGCGGGGGCGCGGGGAAGAGGCCGAGAGCCGCGGGGCCAGCTCGACAGCCTGCGTGTCCTGCGGGCCGGCCGGCCGCGCTCCGCCAGCGACAGCTGGGAGACGCGCGGGGCGCACGCGGGGCCACTGGGCGGCGCGGCCGGCTGGGGGGAGATGCTCGGCGGGCAGCGCCGGGTGCCGCCGGCGCCGCACTGGTCCCTAAGGGCGGGGACCCCGGCGAGGCGGCGGCGACGACAGGGCGCGCGGGCCCTTGTGTGTGTATCTGTGTGTGTGTGTGTGCGCGCGCGCGCGCGTACACACACCGGCTGCTCAGCCTGAACCCGGCTGGACCGGGAAGCCTCGGGCTGCCCCGAGGTTAAGCGCGCCGAAAGGTCTGGGTAGAGCCGGGAGCCCCTCCAAGCACCCTCTCCCGGGGTACACGCCCCCTCCCCGCGGGCCGGGTGTGCGCGGCGCACGCACGCTTGCTTTCTACAAACAGGCACCGCCGCGATGTCCGCGGGTAGAGCCGCCGCCTCCCGCCCAGCGTGAACGCTGGATCGGCTGCGACTATCTCCTGGCTGCGCCCCCGGGAGCGGAGGGAGAGGCCGGGCAGAGTCGGGCGCCACCTAGCACGTCGGCTGCAAGGGTGGCGAAGCCGAGCCCCGTGAAGCGGAGGGCTCATAAATAATGTTGTTTAGGGTTACCATAGGACACACGTTGCGTCTCCATGGTTGCACTCTGGGTCTGCATCCGAATCTGCCGCCGCGGCTGGTCCACGGCACAGGGTACCCTGCTGGGTAGCAGCACTGCCGGCGCCGGCTGGCCTGGCCGCTCTGCGCCCGCACAGCTGGCTTCCCAGGCTCCACTTTTCCCCCCAGGCCTCTGCCCCAGCGGCGGCCCCTAGGGCGTCTTTGTTTCTTCGGACCTGATCCCACGCGCTTCCCACAGCCCAGCCCCGCGCCAAGGGGTCTGCCTGGCCCCGGAGCCCAAACCCCGGCCCTGATCCCCCACCCAACCTCCAGCCCAAGCGGCGGGTTGCCCAGTGATCGCGCCCAGTGTTCCCTGATCGCCACCCCCGGGGCGCTCGTGGGCGGTAGAATCTCTCACACCCGCGGGTTAGCCCCCTGGACCACACAGGGACGCGCGCTCCCGAGAGCGCGCACGCACAAGGTGGTCAAATTCAAATGCTGACCAACCCAAGCCGCCGGGAGAGCACACAGAGGATGCCCCCCACGCCGCGGCTTTCCTCCGCTTTCCTCCACCGAGGACCAGGCCACCGCAAAAACCGGACTGGAGCTGTTTCAACCGACATCAGCGCATCAGGCTTGAACTCACTGTCGTGTGTGTGTGTGTGTGTGTGTGTGTACGTCCTCGCCTGGGGGGCAGTGGCGGGAAGGAGAGGCTGGGAGCGGTTTGAGAAGCCTTTCCATTTTTTTTACATTCACAAAAAATCGCATGTAAGAATGAATAAGAGGCCCGTTTCCAACCCACACTCAAGCAGAAAATTCTGAGCGATTGCAACAGTAATTATATGTAAATTACACAAAATGCCTGCATATATTAAACATTATATATAATATAAGCATTATATATATATATACATATATGGTAGGTATGTATAAGCACACTCAAGCAGCAGGTGAAAATTACTTGTAACTAATGATTTGGCTTAAGAGGTAAGTGGAAGAAACAGGTGAACCAAAGCTGAATGGAAAAGCAGCTTTTAAAGGAACGTGGATTAGGATTTGCCTGGAAAGTGGCAGGCACAACACTATTCATTTTTTTAGGTTTAAGAAGCACTTTCCTATGTTAGGATTCTTAATGACAGCCTTTCTCTAGAAATGAACATGGGCACAGATCATCCTTGTACTGTTGACCTTTACACTAAACCCAGCTTCATGTGGACAAAAAATATTGCCAACCTAATTCTGCTTTTAAGCAGCATTAAAATGCTGCTTCTTTCTCTTCTTTGTTTGAAGTGGCATTAATTCCTTTAGAATCTTCTTCCCTCTCTTTCTCACCAAAACTGCTCCCTCACAACGTGGCTTTTCCCATCCCATCACACATTGGAGTAGGGAGGGAAAATTGAGAAAACACAGCAAAAATATATTTTACCGGAGGTATAATTGACGTATCAATTATGTTAGTTTGAGGTGTACAACATTAATGAGCTGATATTTGTAAACACCGTGAAATGCTCATCACAAGAGGTCTTGTTAGGGGTGGGATAGGGAGGGTGGGAGATGCAAGAGGGAAGAGATATGGGAACATATGTATATGTATAACTGATTCACTTTGTTATAAAGCAGAAACTAACACACCATTGTAAAGCAATTATACTCCAATAAAGATGTTTAAAAAAAAAAAAAAAGTCTTGTTAGAATCCGTCACCAGACCTAATTTAAGTAAAATTTTTTTCTTGTGATGAGAACTTTTAAGATCTACTCTCTTAGTAACTTTCAAATATGCAATACAGTATTATTAACTATAGTTACACTGCTATACATTACATTCCCATGACTTACTTCATAACTGGAAGTTTGTACTTTTTGACGGCGTTCACCCATTTCTCCCTACACCCCTACCCTTGCAATCAATCTATTTTCTGTATTTATAAGCTTGGTTTTTGTTTTTTTAGGTTCCACATATAAGTGAGAGCATACAGTATTTGTTTTTCTATGTCTGACTTATTTCAGTTACCATAATGCCCTCAAGGTACATCTACATTGTCACAAATAGCAAGATTTCATTCTTTTTTATGGCTGAATAATATTCCGTTGTGTGTATATCTACCCATCAATGGACACTTACGTTGCTTCCATATCTTGGCTATGGTAAATGATGCTGCAATGAACATGAGGGGCATATGTCTTCTGAAGTTAGTGTTTTCATTTTCTTTGGACAAATACCCAGAAGTGACATTGCTGGAATATAGTAGTTCCATTGTTATTTTTTTTGAGGAACCTCCAAACTGTTTTCCATAGTGGCTGTACCAATTTACATTCCCACCAACAATGCACAAGGTTTCCCTTTTCTCCACATCCTCATCAACATTTGTTATTTCTTGCCTTTTTGATAACAGCCATTCTAACATGTATGAGGTGATATCTCATTGTGGTGTTTTTTGTTTTTGTTTTTTTTAATTTATGGCTGTGTTGGGTCTTCGTTTCTGTGCGAGGGCTTTCTCTAGTTGTGGCAAGCGGGGGCCACTCTTCATCGCGGTGCGCAGGCCTCTCACTATCGCGGCCTCTCTTGTTGCGGAGCACAGGCTCCAGACGCGCAGGCTCAGTAATTGTGGCTCACGGGCCCAGTTGCTCCGCAGCATGTGGGATCTTCCCAGACCAGGGCTCGAACCCGTGTCCCCTGCATTGGCAGGCAGATTCTCAACCACTGCACCACCAGGGAAGCCCCTCATTGTGGTTTTGATCTGTAATTCCCTGATGATTAGTAATGTTGAGCATCTTTTCATGTACCCGTTGGCCATCTGAATGCATTCTTTGGAAAAATATCTATTCAGATCCTCCACCATGTTTTAATCAGATTATTTGTTTATTTGATATTAAGCTGTATGCGTTCTTTATGTATTTTGGATATTAGTCCTTTATCACATGTATGATTTACAAATATTTTCTCCCATTTGGTAGCCTGTCTTTTCATTTTGTTGGTTGTTCTCTTTGCTGTGAAGAAACTTTTTAGTTTGTAGTCCCACTTGTTTACTTTTACTTTTGTTGCCTTTGCCTTTGGTGTCAAATCCAAAAAAACTACCGCCAAGACAAATGTCATTTATATTTTCTTCTAGGAGTTTTACGGTTTCAGGTCTTACATTCATGTCCTTAATCCAGTGTGAGTTAATTTTTGTGTATGGTGTAAAATAGTGGTCCAGTCTCATTCTTTTGCATGCGGTCGTCCAGTTTCCCCAACAAAACTTACTGAAGAGACAGGGCTCGCTGTTCTGTTTCACTGATCTATGTCTGTTTTTACGCCACTACCAATACTGTTTTGTCGACCAGAGCTTTGTAATAAAATCAGGGGTTATGATGCCTCCAGCTTTGTTCTTCTAAGATTGCTTTGGCTATTTGGGGCCTTTTTTGCGCCCATACAAATTTTAGGATTGCTCTATTTCTGTGAAAAATGCCATTGGCATCTTGATAGGGATTGCATTGAATCTGTAAACTGCCTTGGGTAGTATGGACATTTTAACAATATTAATTCTTCTAAACCATGCGCATGGAATATCTTTCCATTTATTTATTCTTCATCAATTTCTTTCATT
This sequence comes from Eschrichtius robustus, assembly GCF_028021215.1. Classification (NCBI taxonomy): domain Eukaryota; kingdom Metazoa; phylum Chordata; class Mammalia; order Artiodactyla; family Eschrichtiidae; genus Eschrichtius; species Eschrichtius robustus. The sequence goes on along the minus strand of NC_090831.1, from coordinate 126,534,375 downwards.
AATGTCTTACAGTTTTCAGTGTCAGTGTACAAGTCTTTCACCTCCTTGGTTAAATTTATTCCAAGGTACAGGACAAAATTTTTTTAACCTGCCATTTTTATAGCTTCTTTTAAATTATCTCTAGAAATACAAAGCAGAATAATATGGTTTAAACTTTAAGTTAATAAATGAATAATTCTGATAGTTGTCTGAATGTTCTTCCCAACACTCACCCGAGAGCTATCAGCCAAAACGATTTGTCTGGCCACCTGTGCTCTCTTAGTCCTGCCTGGCCTCTGGAAGAAATGCCTGTAGAAAAAAATAGGGCTAAAGCAGGCATAAAGAGGGAATAGAACAGCAAAGCAACTCTGAATATTAAATAGTGACTATTCAATGTTTGCGACTCATCTGCTTTTAGTCATTGACTTAGGGAATGCTGGAGAGACAAAGAATGAGGATAGATAAAGAGGAGTCCAGGAGAAAGAAAGAAGCCAAGAGTATAGGGGGGAAATGCTTAAAAAAGGAGGAGGCTCAACTGCCATATTATTTGGGGATATTAAATTTTATAAGAAAATTAGATTAGGAAATATTTGAAGATAGCACAGACATCAGAACCCCTCTCCTCACCCCCAACCTCAGAATGTTTTTTTTTTTCTGTGCTGCATTTATGAACATGGGATGCAAATGTGGTCCTATACTTATCAACAAGTGTTGACTCATCTCCAGTTTTTGCAGTTGAATTTCCAGTTTTCTTTCTAATCTACAAGAAGGCATGCTCATCTCATGGTTTCCACTGTAGTATTTCTGCGAGGTTTGAGCAGGTGGGATCTGCCATGCTTTGCGGCACCCACACGCCATCTACCTTTGCTCAGTGTGGGCTCATGGACGTTATTTAACTCTGACAGGCTCTCTCCAAACCTGCTATAACGGCGTCGTTGTTTTGTCCATCGTTCTGCTCCATCCTTAATTTATGCACTGTTGGCGTTAGCAACTGCTTTGATTAAAGCAGCTTTGATTTAAGTTGAGGCTTTTGGCACAATGTTCAGTTTCACATTTGACATCAGGTGATATTTACAACAGAAGGACAGATTCATCGCGTCGTTCTGTCAATGTTCGTTTCTTGTGACTTATTAAAAATTTAACTTTGCCGAGGTGAATTCCGCTGTAAGGAAACGCAACATGTGAAATTCCCAACTCATAAAAGTGAAAGTCAAGGTAGCTTTATTAGGGTTTTCCAGAGAAACAGAATATACATGTGGTGTGTGTATATATATATATGTATATATAGTATAAATTTACTATAAGAGATTGGCTCACATGAATCTGAAGGCTCTCAAGTCCCAAAATCTACAGTCAGTAAGCCGGAGATCCAGGAGAACCAGGGGCATTAGTTCTAGTCCAAAAGTCAACAGACTCAAGACCCAAGAAAAGTTAATGTTTCAGTTTGAGTCTGAAGGCAGGAAAAAAAACTGATGTCCCAGCTCAAAGCAGTTGGGTAGGAGCTCCCCCCTTACTCAACCTTTCTGGTCTATTCATGTCTTCAACTGATTGGATGAGGCCCACCCACGTTAAGGAGGGCAATCTGCTTTACCCAGTCGACTGATTCAAATGTTAAACTCATCCAGAAAAAAAAAAAAAACACACCCTCACAGAAACATCCAGAATAACGTTTGAGCAAAGATCTGGATACCCTGTGGCCCAGTCGAGTTGACACATAAAACTAACCATCACAGTGCATAGGAAAAGAGAGTGATTTTCTCATCACAAACTATTCTTTACCCACAGATTAATTCATTACTCAAATTCTTTAAAATGTGAGCTTTCTTACTGCACTGAAAACATCATTCATCCTATATAATTTGATTTACCCATAAATTTCCAGGAAGATATCTTCTGAAAAAAATGAGATCTGTCAATATTTATTTTAAAAATTTCACCATGATAACAATGGTATAGAGAAAACATTTAGGAATTAAACAAATTAACTTAAAATGTGTAGCGATGCTTAATGATATGCCAAGCACAGTGATTTTATTATGGGAAACAGCCTTTATCCTCAAGGATTTCACAGGGTCTGGTGGGAGACATCAAAGTTAACAATATTGACAACAACAATATTAAGAATACAAATATGATTCAGGAATATAAATAAAAAGGCTTGTGGAGTGTTTGGGCAAATACCAGAGAAAGCTAAAACAACTGGCAACAGCTTAAACACGTCTCAAAGGAGCAATATAAATGTAGCAATTAGGGAGTCGTGGAGCCAGGGCAAGGGAAGACCAGCAGAGGAATTTCATGAGTAGTTCAGGCAGCAGCAGGTAGAAGCAGGGGTGGGTGATGGAGATGAGGTGGAGAGACACTCTGAGGTCAACGGTGACAGCGTTGAGCCATCTCCTATGGGAAACAGAGTGACGAGGCCACGGCCCCCACCTGGAGAATGACGCAGCCAGATCCAAGTTGTAAAGATGAATGTCTTCTCCAAGCTGCCCTCTGAAGGCAAAGAGGGCAGGCAACTGGGAAGCTCCTGCACAGATTCTGAGTAGGAACAACAAGGATTTGGACATTGTGGCAGGGACTTTGGAGGGGAGTCATTTATGCATCCCTGATGCAAACCTAGCAAGACCAATGTCGCCCCTGCCTGCATCTGATATTTCTCCACTGTTCCTTCACAGCCATGCATTGGCACATCACCAAGAGATGGAGACTAAATTTAGCATCAACTTAATGTTGCATAGTGATAATGCAACATTAAAACTGCCATGTTGGACACTGTAAATCAACTATCCTTCAACAAAAATATTTAAAAATTTTTAAAAATAAAAACTACAAATTAAAAATAAATTGCTATGTTGTCCACTTAAGCACTTATCTTTCTTACAGCTAGAATAGCCCTTATAGCAACTTATCTCACATATTTATTTACATGTCAGCTTCCCTGTACCAGACTCAGGGCATGCGCTGTCCCGCTTCTCTTTGGGTCCTCATGCCCTCAAACTGTGATGCACAAAGAGTACGTGTTCAATAAAAGTTTCTTGAACAGATGGAGCAATGAAGGGACACTTGTGCCATTGTCCCTCCCACTGCACTCTCAAGTAAGAACGGACATCACACAGTTTTTAATCTCTTTTTTTTTTAATATAATTTTATTTATTTATTTATTTTTGTCTGTGTTGGGTCTTCGTTTCTGTGCGAGGGCTTTCTCTAGGTGCAGCAAGCGGGGGCCACTCTTCATCGCGGTGCGCGGGCCTCTCACTATCGCGGCCTCTCTTGTTGCGGAGCACAGGCTCCAGACGCGCAGGCTCAGTAGTTGTGGCGCACGGGCTTAGTTGCTCCGCGGCATGTGGGATCTTCCCAGACCAGGGCTCGAACCCGTGTCCCCTGCATTGGCAGGCGGATTCTTAACCACTGCGCCACCAGGGAAGCCCTAATCTCTTTTTTAAACCTAGTTACATTGCTCTACTGATGAAAAAGATGTCAGAGAAATCCCAAGTGTACATGTAAACGCCCTTCCAAATTTAATTAGAAGGCCTTTATCTTTGACAGCGTTTTCCCTTGCCAGTGTAGACCAAGAGTCAAGGAAATTGTGTAAGTTAATCTCTGTCCCTGGCCTTGCTCAGTTGAACAGGGTTATGTTCCTTGAGCCATGTTCTCAGGAACGAGATGATTCTGACCCAGGTCCTCTACATTAGATGGGCCCTAGTGGTCTTCTATTTTAGGTAATAGACTCCTATGGACCAAAACATCTGTGGGTTGGGGTCTCTCTTCCCTCCTAGCACCTGTCTCTGAACACTAATCAGTGTGTTTTACTACATACCCAGTTCACAAGTGGAGGAAGGAAGGGTAAAGAGCCTGGGTTTCACACTCCTATTCATGCCACAATTCAACATTCCAGGCTAAAACCGCGGCTATTTCACCTGCTCAGCTAACACTGCCCAGTGTACAGTGTAACACTGTACCCCAGTGAAGACCTCTTGACTAGTACAGTATTTTGTTGGTATTAAATACCTTCTTAATGAAGTGTAAGAACTGTTAACTGTTGATAGCTCTTTTATACATTAGGAACATCTATACAGAGAAGCTTTGTAAATAAGCAAAGTATTGGAAAATAAAAGCAGTTAAATGCACGAAAATCCTATTATCTTTAGGCAATGTAAAATTCCTTTACATAACATCTATTTAAGAGAAACAGCAGAGCAGAGTATAAATTTTAGGGTTCCTGTGGAATATTTTGTAGAAAAAAAAAAATAGCCCAACACTTACGGTCTAAAAGTAATGGACATAGAACATGTCTGTAGGTAAAAAGAGGGACTTGAATTTGCTCCTAAGATTATGCATTCAGTTTAGCCACTGAGCTGGGAACACACAGATCTCTTGACTTTTGCCAGGGTTCTTTTCTCTGAGCCCAAGATTATAAATGCCCAGAAAGGAACGAAAACCCGAATGATTGTCAGGAAACTGTCATCTGTCTCAGCAATCAAGGAGAATCAAACCTGAATGTTTTGGAGTTGCAGGCCCATTGCAAATCTATGGCTGAAGCGCACATACAACACATTATTTCTTCCCTGCTAAAAATGCCACAAGCAGACTTTTTAAAAATACCTTTTAAAATATAAATTTGACTCTTGTTTTTCTACAAAAGTAACATTAACTCAAAGTCACAACAAGTTGTCATTTCACACCCACTAAAATGCTATAATACAAAGGTCGCATAATAACGACTATTGGTAGGGATGTAGAGAAACTGGAACCCTCATACGTTGCCGGTAGGAGTGTAAAATGGTGGAGCCGCCATGGAAAACAGTCTGGCAGTTCCTCAAAATGCCTGATGTTAAGTTACCGCTTCACCCAGCAATTCCAATCCTGGGTATATAGTCAAGAGAAGTGAAAGTATATGCCCACCAAAAACTTGGATACAAATGTTCATAGCAGCATTACTTATAATAGGCAAAAGGGGGAAATAACCCAAGTGTCCATCACTGATAACGGATAAACAAAATGGGATGTATTCTTACAATGGAATATCATTCAGCGATAGAAGGAATAAGGTACTGATTCATGTTACAACATAGAGGGATCTTATAAACATCTTATGCTGAGCGCAAGAAGCCAGTCACAAAAGAGTACATGTTGTATGACACCATTTACATGAAATGTCTACAGAGACGGACAGCAATGGTTGCCTGGGACTGGATCTGAGTTGGCGGGAGAGGAGACAAGTTTGTGATGGGCATCCATTGGGGGGAATGACTGCAAGTGGGTATAAGGATTCTTTTTAATCTAGAATTAGATGAAGCTGATGGCTGCACAACTCTGTAAACATACTAAAAATTGAGTTGTACAATTTGAATGGGTGAAATTTTTTGTATGAAAATTGTATCTCTATAAAACTTTTTAAAAATGCTGTGAGGGGAAAAAAGGAAAACTCCAGAAGGATTCTGCACTTAGAAGGTTTTTAAATTTCACTTTAAAGAAACTGAAATCGGAAATAAAAGGCAATGCATCACAGGTATAGTTAATTAATAAAGAAAACCTGAAACGCTTATCATGTCAAGAGATTGGCTAACAGATGTGTATGTTTTAAATAGAAACAAAACATTTAAGATAAAATCTTATTTGCTATTTAATACTATTTAAGATAAACCCGTCTTCTTTATACCTTTTTCTATAGAAATTGTCTGCTCATAATATTTGCCTATTTTTCCCTGTTGTTCTATTTATGTTTCCTCATGTTTATTTGCATGATTCTTTTTTGCATTAGGAAAACTGACCTTTGATGGTATACATTTTAAGTAATATGTTACCCATTTGTTGCTCAGATCTAAACCTCTTTAAATGTATAATTTTTATAAGTATATTTCAAATATTTTGAATGCATTAAGACTGTTGAGGTATTTGGTGAAACTTAAAATATAAAAAACAGAATTGATGGCACCAAATCTAGCTTGTTTTGCCTTTGCAACTGTAATTTCACTTAGGGGGGCAAAAACCTGTCTATCAGGAGAAAACATTTTAGGCATTCTTTAGGTACGACTTCTAAAACCAAAACAAAACAAAACAAAAACCCAGAGTTTAAGTTAAGAATTATCTGGGGCTACTCTGCAGGGCCAGCCCACTCTGGGTGAAGGGGGCAGTTGCCACGGTAGCAGGTATTGTCAAGCAGAAACGCACTTAATTCGAAATGTAGATTTGAGAAGCTGGAGTGGGTCCCATATCAGGTCTGACTTTGATGCTGATGGGTCAAGGTCTGGGAGCAAAAGATCACGCCCTTTGCTTTCTCAGAGCTCTGGGGCCTCAGCAGGAGATCTTAAAAGTATAGATGCTCCCTCCCTTTCTTTCTCTTTCTTTCTTTCATATTTTAAAATCTTGCTGCATCATTTCCAGCTGCATCTATTATAACTCCATCCTGACATTTTATCATTTTTCTGCCTCTTCTCATCTTCCTCTTTCCCTTTATTTCTCAAGTCCAGGTTGGGTGCATTGTTTCTTAAGCCTGAAGTCCAGTTTGGTGCCAGGCTTTGCAGGGATGGAGATGAATAAAGTCAAACATGGAAGCAGATGAGCATTTTTCTGGGGGGCCGCGCTGCATGGCATGCGAGATCTTAGTTCCCTGACCAGGGAGCAAACCCCGGGCCCGGCAGTGAAAGTGCTAAGTCCTAACCACTGTACCACCAGGGAATTCCCCGGATAAGCATTTCTTTCCCCACCTTTTTTACTTGTCTATTTCCACCAATTGCTTGTTGCTTTTGTCCATGTGATTTTCCTGAGAGATCTATCTTCTCTGAGACCATAACAAAATTTTGGGAGGATGAGTAAACTAACAGCTGTGATTAAGCCATCATCAGATCATTTTTCCTGGTTGTACCGTTGTGGGTCTTTGACATAGCAAGAAGTAGATATTCTGCCTCTGCCCCCAGTTCCTGACACAGGTTTCCTAAAACCCTTGTAATTTCCTGATAGGTGTACTAGGAGCATCTTTTGTTCCAATATTTGTTCTCTGACCCAGAGCTCCTAAATCCCTGAGGATTTCCTAGGTGATAGGAGCGTCTTCTGTTCTAACCTGGGGACTCTGGGTGGGTCACCAGGAAAACCAAATCAGATTAGAACTTTCAGCCCCACCGTCTGGGGAGGGAAGAGGGGATGGGGGTTGAATTAATAGTCAATCACGCCTGCAGAACGGAGACACCATAAAAATCTCTAACCAAAGGGGTTCAGAGAGCTTCTGGGTTGATGAACACCTGGAGGTCCAGGGAGGGTGGAGGGCCTGGGGAAGGCATGGAAGCTCTGAGCCCCTTCCCCAGACCTCACCCTATCTATGCACCTCTTCACGTGGCTGGCCATCTGTATCCTCATCCTGTATCACATCCTTCATAAGTAACAAGTAAATGTAAGCAATGTGTTTCTCTGAGTTCTGTGAGGTGTTATACCAAATTAATTGAACCTGAGAAGGGGTTCGTGGACCCCTAATCTGTAGTTAAGTTGGACAGAAGGTGGGTAATCTGGGGACCCGCTACTTGCAGTTGGCATCTGAACTGGGGACAGTCTTGCGGGGTTGAGTCTTTCACCTGTGGGGTCTGTGCTACCACCAGGTAGATAGTGTCAGAACTGAACCGGATTGTAGGACATGCAGTTGGCGTCTGGAGGCTTGGAGCACTGATTGGTGTGGGAAAACCCCACACGCATTTGGTGTCAGAACTGTTCTGGCTGTAGTGAAAGAAAAAGTTTCCTTTTAGGGCTTTTACCCTAAAGAATTGCTACCACCAAATTGTTCTTTGGGTTATGTTACAATATCTGTCTGCATTGAAGAATTCACTAAAAAGCAGTTTTCATTCATTCATTCATTAAAAACCAGTCCAGTGATGTCATCAAGAGCATTTCCCTTCCATTGCCACAATGTCCCTTTCAATGAGTAAGCTTCTCTTTGTCTTGATGCTAGAACGAGATTCACTCTACCCGACCAGGTAGTGTGTTTTGTGGATAATGTACGTGGTGCATCCCGTTGTCTTTCTCTCAATCGTGCCGGGTGCATAGCTCATGGTAGAAAGTTTCAAGACATGTAATTTATCTTCAAACCCAAGTCCTGGCTTCTTAGTTTTCCAACTCTTATCTACCCTTTACCCAAACTTCCTTCCTTATCTTATTTGACAGTGCAATTTTTTGGGAATGATTTGTATCTTTTGGATAAGCCAGATGCATTAGAGAATAATGGTAGGTATGGATAATCAATTACCATTTATTTATATTAAGTAATTGGCCAGATATGTCCTACTTAGAAAGTGTGGCTATGCAGAAAGTTTTAATTTTAAGACTGTAAAATTTAACTACAATTTTTAATATTTTTATAGCAAGGGCTCCATTTTTATACATATAAATTATAAATATATTCATAGTTTATGATAACTATTGTTGTTAATAATATTAATACCACTGTCTTCAATTTATATAAACTCTTTTCTCCTAATATAGAAAATTAATTAACCTAAAAGTCTCTAATTGTCCACATATGATTTAAAAGGAAGCATTATCAGTGATAACTGACTAGGAACATTTAGCAAGTGGTAAAATAGTTGGAGAGACCATCATTTCCATGTCTGATATGGGGAAGGATAATAAAAATGCAATTTTGTAACACCTGCTACTTTACTAAGCATCTCAGTCATGCTTTTAAAAATTACCATAGTCGATGTAATTATAACAGGGATACGCAGGCAGGGAGCATTCATTTATGTCTCCCCTGCTTTGTTGGCATGTTAGGGGTGCCTGTGAGTATCTCTGTGCCAAAGGTTATAATGTCAGCTGTTCTTGGTGATGAGAAAAGAAGGGAGTGAAGCAGAATATTCTCTAAAGAGCTCGGAAGCCATGGAAACAATGATAAGGGCGTGGTTTCAAGGGCAACAAGAGTGCCCAGGGCAGGACATGGAAGGCGTCATACTGAGAAATGGAGGAAAGTGTAATAAACGGACATTTTTAATTTTTTTGTAAGTTCTGCATTTTATTATTAATTATTTTGGCTGCCCTGAGCGGCTTGTGGGATCTTAGTTCCCCGACCAGATATCGAACCCATGCCCCCCTGCAGTGGAAGCATGGAGTCCTAACCACCGGAAGCCCCTAAAGGGACATTTTTTAAGGCGTAGGCGAGATTTAGGAAAAACCAACCAAGGGTAGCGCAGCATGTGGGGCTAGTAACTGGGGAACCATTCCCCATCCCAAGCTTGGAGGGGCTGGAGGAGGGGGCAGGGATGGGACCCCAGGAAGGGCAGCTGCTGCAGAGGCTGCCTGACGGAGGCTGGCAGCTCAGGGACGTGGCGGGGAGGGAGTGCTCTGACCCACTCCCCTCCGCCCTGCACCTCCTCCCAGGGCTTCCCTTTTGCCGGCCTCTCAGAAGCCACAAAGCAAGGATACAGTCCCTGGGGCACTGGGAGGGCGGAGAAGAGGGGCACCAGGAGGGTCGGAGGGGCCTTGCACAGCTTTCTCCTCCAACACGAGGGAGCCTGCCCCAGGTGCCACACTATTTGAAATTTAATTCTTCGCAAGTCACTCCTTTAGACTGAAAGAGTGGTCCACTTTTAAAAATCTAAATATACTAGAATAGATGGTGCAATCTTTTTTTAGTTTATTCTATTGAAGTATAGTTGATTTACAATGTTGTGTTAATTTCTGCTGGACAGCCAAGTGACTCAGTTATACATATATATATATATATATATATATTCTCTTTCATATTCTTTTCCATTATGGTTTATCCCAGGATACTGAATATAGTTCCCTGTGCTATACAGTAGGACCTTGTTGTTTATCCATTCTCTATATAATGGTTTGCATCTGCTAATCCCAAACTCCCAATCCATCCCTCCCCCACCCCCCACCTGGCAACAACAAGTCTGTTCTCTACGTCTGTGAGTCTGTTTCTGTTTTCGTAGTCTTTGGTTGTCCAGGAATAGCAATAATAATTTATATAATGAAAATAAGAATAGTAAGAGCAATCTTTACTTAGGGATAAGTGGGTCACAGACACGCCCTGGGTGCGTCACACACTACCTGACCTAGCCCCAGCACATCCCTATTCAGTAGGGACCGTTCCGTCTCTTGGTACAGATGGTAACAGGATGACTGTCACATCACTTGTTAATGGTGGAGCCAGAACTCAAATCTCACACGTCTGTGTTAGAGTTGCTGTTCTGCCCAGCTCAGAACACTGATTTCAGTTCTCACATCTCACCCACCTATTCCTGCACAGCTTGGGCTGGACGGCCATCTCTCATAGAGCCTGGGGTTCCCCCCCACTTGTCATTGACTTTGATCATTGGCGCTACTGTGTCCCCTTGGGTGGGAGCCTCCTGTCTCATTGTCTGAGTCCAGACTTGAGTCAGGGTTGCAATATGTATCTTGATCTGAATGGCATGAGTAGTCAGGTCAAGTCTGTCTTAGTCTGTGCAGCTGCTATAACAAAATTCCACAGACTGGGTGGCTTATACACCATAGAAATCCATTTCTCACAGTTCTGGATGCTGGGAAGCCCAAGGTCAAGGTGCTGGCAGATTCCGTGCCTGGTGGGGCCCTCTGCTGGGTTGCAGAGCTCACTGTGTCCTCACAAGCTCTCTGTGACTCTCGTAAAGGCACCAAACCCATTCACGAGGGCTCCACCCCCATGACCTCATCTAATGCTAATCACCTTCCCGAGGCCCCACCTCCTAATACCATTACAATGCGGGGCGGGTTTCAACGTGTGAATTTTGAGAGGACTCAGACATTCGGGCTATAACACTGTCCCCACCAGTCCTTGGACTGGACCCCGCTTCCCCTTCTCCAGTTGTGCCTGCCCCTGCATCTCTCCTGCCTCTGTGCGTCTGGTCCCTCTCTCCCACCCCAGCCATGGACCCCTTATCACGAGATTCAAACACTCCCATGACACCAAGAGATTCTGTGCATCGTCCAGCAACTTTTTATTTTCTGATCAATTCTATTTTCTATCAATTAAATTTTCTGAAAATTCTAATAATTTTCTGATTTATTCTCATTTTGTGGGCTACATTCCCAGGGTAAAGATCCAGCGAACTAGGGATATGCTGAAGACATATGCTCAATCCACGGAATGAATTTATATAGTTATGAATTTCTGAACGGCAAAGCAGTCCAGGGGGGCATAAACATCACTTTCGTGCATATCATCACACAGCACAATAAACTGTCACAACACAGCCTGGTGCTGCCTTAATTGTCACAGATCATGATGATTATACACGGCTTCCATTAACTCCACCATATCAAGCTGTGTTCTTTCCCACTCACATTCAGCAAGTCCTACGTACGGAAAAGGAAATCAAAATCTCATCTTCATTAAACATTTCTGTTTAAAGCTGAAGGAAACAAACCAAGGTCTCCAAAGCAGCTTGCGGAGTGGTCTTGTGAACGAGCGGTGGATTTAATTCCTCACACAGCAAACTGCAAATGTGCTCGTAGACAACGTTTGCAAAAGAAGCAAATGGTTCTTGGAAATACTGACCCGTGAATTATGCAACTACTTGAAGCCTTTTGTGTGATGGGGGGAGTGGAGGTGGGAGGTGGCATCATAGAAGGATACAGGGAGGGAGGGGGGTGAGAACCAGCATCCGGTCCTGGTCCGGTCCAGACGTTCCCTGAAGAAAACAGTCCTGACGCTCATACCAGCATCTCTGCCTTCCCTGGACACCGAGAACTGTCCCCCCGTCACTGCGCTGCAGCAGGACCAATCCCTGGGGTGACTGTCCCAAACTTGGGAACAAGAACCTTATTCCTGGTGGCTACATTCATCTGCACCATGTCTTTCTCCCAAATATTGTGACCACACACCTACAGGTCATCAGGTCACTGATTCCACTGAGTCTCTCTTTCAACTGATCGCATAGAAAATTATCTGGTCATTTTCAAGCAAGAAGGGGAAGGGGAAGAAGAAGAAGAAACAACAAAAAGTGAAAAACCCAAGACTCAATCCAGGCTGAGGGAGTATCTCTTACACTATCCTTAGGAGACGTTTGGTAGCGACTAATTACAAAGAGATAGACCTGAACATCAGTATGTAAATAGTGCTTGAAAACAATCACATCCCCACAACTTTAGGGCCAGAGAGAACCTTGGAGTCAACCAAGAACTCAGTTTATAATATTTTTATACAATTGATTCACTTCATTAACCTGTTCTTCATTTGTACAAAGGACAGGCTACCTTGACCACATCTAAATTATCACAGATTTCAACTATGTGGTATTTTGTCCTCAATGAGGTTTGAGAACTCTGCAGATACGATCTGAATTACACTAAGCAAACCAAACATCACCAAAATCTCCACAGCCATAACTCGATCAGAAAGTATTCTGGATGTGTGCTTATATGCTAAGCATCGTAACTACTCTAGATAGAGTATCAATTTTGCATTCTCTTTAACTGATGTCTTAATACTGCATGAACAGTGGATGCTGGCATCAAATGGAAACAACATCATCCCAAATGACTTAGCATTCAAAGTATATCCCCAGTCTCTGGTGGAAGAATCATGGCTTTGTTCCAAAGTCACGGCCAGAAAGCCATGAGCAGGGGCTGGGCAGAGAGGACATTTTTCAAGCGGTAGAAATAGCTCCTTTCTGATAGAATTTTAGATTTTGTGTCGAGCTTAGCACTTTAAATATTGACTACAGCGACTAGTGCCAGCAATTTTACACACACACACACACACACACACACACAGGATTTCTGTGTTCTAAGGACACACACACATACTAATAAGCATAAATTGGAATTATGTCCAATATTTTCTAAATAACCACTAAGGATTTTGCCTAACCTGTTAGAAAAGGGATATGATAAAAGACTTTAGATGAGAGCTTTAGTCTAGTTTGTGACCTAAAATGTGGTCTTGTAAGGAAACAAATTATTTCCATTTCTTTAAATCTTCTCCGTAACAGGAAAGGAATGAATTTGGAGCATGTATTATAATTTTCATCAGTATTTTCTATCCTTGCAAAGTAAACAGAGAGAGTCAGTGAATTAGGTGACAGGAAGTCTAACATTGTTTCCATGTTTTGAATACAATTGTGTTTTGGCATTTTCAAATGCCAGAGATACAGGTTTTGATACAGAAAGAAGCTCTAACTCCACACATCACCTTGACTTTTTCTGGGGCTAATTATCTTGCTTACATCTGGTATATGTAGCAGATTGATCTTCTTATGGAGTTAATAGCCCTCCCTCCGATTCAGGCACAGAGGCCTTGGTTATCTTGAAAAATGTGATTTGGATGATTACATAAAAGACATTATTAGTCATTAACACTTGAAGCTAAATTAATTATTCTAATAAATTAGCAAAACAGAGGTCCCTTGAGAATGGGACTGGGGGCAGATGTGCTTACATAAGGGTCTCAGAGGTAAGTGACAACGCGCGGTACACTGCTCCTAGGGCAGGCTCAGATATGAATCCATAGTGAGTAATTCCTCTGAAATCGTAATTATGCTTAGGGCTAGCTCTTCTCTTGATCATAACCAAACCTCATATTTGCACTAATTTTTTTTAATACGTAACATTAGGAATTAAATAACTTTGGTTTGTTTGGTGAAGAATATATAATCTGATCAACTCTAGACACTGCTGGGAAAGTATGGGTGTGAGTAGGAATGTTAAAATATAAATAACCCAAACCATTAAAAAAAAGTAACAAAGAAAATAATCTCAATGTACAAAGGGCCTGGGAAATGTGGTGGATGGACTTTAAGGCGGTCGCCCTGCCTCTTGCGTCCTGATGTCCGTGGGCTTGTGTGATCCCTTCTCCTTGAGTGGGGAGGACCTGGGATGTTCTTCTAACAGGAGAATATGGCAGAGGCGATGGGGTGCTTGTGGTTGCACGACGTGAGCTTGTACATCAGTCCTCCAGGCAGATCTGCCCCCTGCTGCCTTTGAAGAAGCCACCTGCCCTGCTGTGAGCCGTCCTATGGGTTTGCGGAAGCCCACGTGGCAAGGATGGTGACGTCCTGCTGACAACCAGCAAGAAACGGAGCCCCTCCCTTCAACAGCCCACCAGGAACTGAACACCGCCAGTGACCACACTGAGCTCGGAAGCGGGTCCTTCTCCCGTGAAGCATTGGATGAGACCACGGCCCCTGTGGACACCTGATTGCAGGCTCGAGAGACATGAGCAGGGGAGCCAGGAAGCTGTGTTCAGACTCCTGACCTACAGCCACTGAGACAATAAATGTGTGTGTTTAAGCCACTAAGTTTGGTGATGCTTTCATACTTAATAATACAATGTAATAATACAAGAAAGGGAAAAATAAAATGCTGGAAAGTATCAAAAGAAGAAAGCACAAAGTAAGACAGAAGGAATATGTCCAAAGATATTCATACTCCCAGTAATGGCTAATGGAGCCACATTTATCTATTAAATAAAAGGGGTGCTGCTGTAAACAGAATACAAATTAATTTTGCTTTTTTGCTCATTATAAGACACTTAAAAATAAAAGGGATAAAAATGAAGGTCTATAAAGAAAATACCAAGCAAATGCTGACAAAGAGAAGAAACGTGCTTGTATGAGACAAAGCAGAAGACAAAGGTGATATCAGTCCAACACACGAGGAGGGATGTTTCTTATCGGTGATGAGAAAAATGCTCCAAGAACATCAAAAAAAAGTCAGAAGCCTTTATGTACTGAAGACCCAGCTTCAAAATACATGAAGCAAAAGCTGACAGGAAAACTTCCATCCCCAGCAGAATTGCTAAAGAGACCATTGGAAAAAACTTGGTTTTTATGGCATTCCAAAAGAAATAATGGATAAAATGTTTAACTCGCCTTGCTTTTTAAAAACTATGTGGTTTAATAGGAGTGAAAGTGGGAGGAAATGTCAGGTTTTTATGGACCATCAGGTAAGGAGGCAAGTTCTGGTCCCAAGCAGCCCAGGAGGTGGGGTTGGCAGCTGGACTCAGTGGGATGACAGCAGTGGTGACTGAAAAAGCACACCTCTGCAGGGGAGCCTGAGGGAAAATCACCTGGCTCAGCCTCGGTGAAACATTCAAAAACAAGAAAAAAAATATTCCTGACCACTTCCAGATTCACATTAGTTGTATGGCCCAAAACACATCAAGCCAAACATTAGTTTAAGGCAATCCAATTTTGGATGTGTCCCCCATATTTTGGTTGAAGAAAATACAACAAATTTCTTCTCTCCAGGAATGTACTTTAAAGTCCATGCTCGAAGAATTCCTATAAAGTTTCAAAAGGAAGAAAAACTTACAGTAAAAAACAGCTCGACTAAATGTAACAAAATAAGCCGTCATAAATTAAAATCAAGAGACAACCTTCCCCCTATACATCAGACCTCAAGTTATAGAAGATATCACATAAAATGAATAGGATTAATGTGGTAAAGAAATCATTGAAAGCATGACAAGAGAACAGAGACTATCAAAACTGGCCAAATTAGAAAAATATTCAGAGAATGTTTAGAAATTAAAATACAAAAAAACAAAGAATCTTAAAGGATGGGTATTACAACATATAAAACACAGCTCAAGAGAGCTCATGAACTAAAATAGTGATTTGGATAGCCCTGATTCTAGTAATGGTTAAGTAGTGTATATCAGACTAACCTCATCAACTCTGGGAAAAAATTTTAAAGTAACACAATTTGATGCTTCTAGAGAGTTCCTAAAAGTAGGGATAAGCTGAACCCTTGAAAGGAGAGAACTTCACTGAGTTAGAACCACCTTTCCCCTAACAATACTCTTCAGTTCATGGATGCGGCTCAGTTGGAAAGAAAGCAGAAAGCCCCAGGCTTACTGGCTGTAGGTGCCAGAGCAGAGAGTTTGCGGCAGCCAGAGCGGCTGTAAATTGAGGTGAGAAATCTCAGAAATGAAGGAACCACAGTGGGAGGGGGGCAAAGCCTGCCTATAAAATCCCACAAATGTTAACTGACTTGTGAAGTATAGACGCATGCAGAAGACACCAAGTAGCCTGCAGAAAGCAACAGCTGAAAGACTAGACTTGCAAAGGAAGAGCGAAGCATTATGCACACTCAGGAGAACAGCGCCCGTAGAAACAGACCTTGAGATCATCAAAATCTTGGGATTAGCAGACAAGAAACCAACCACAGCTATTAAAATATGGCCAAGGGCTTAAAGGGAAAATGATTCTAAAGATTGAAGAGATGGGTTATCCCAGCAGAGACGGGTGCAGTATAAAAAATAAAACAAGTGGAAATCCGAAAACTGAACAATATCTGAAATTTGTTTGAAGTCCCTGGATGTTCTTAACACCAGATTGGTGATTGCTGGAGAAACAGTCTATAGACATGAGGATAAATCAACAGTTATTGTACAATCTGAAAAACAGAGTGGGAAAAAATATGATTAAAAAAAGAGAACAGAGCCCTGTTGAACTCTGAGAGAGTATCATGTGGTAAAATGCATGTATTGGGGCTCTGGAACTTCCCTGGTGGTCCAGTGGTTAAGACTCCACGCTTCCACTGCAGAGGGCGCAGGTTTGATCCCTGGTTGGGGAAGTTTAGTGTGCTGTGTGGTGTGGCCCAATAAATCAATATAATATAATATAATAAATATAATATAATATAACATAATATAACATAATATAATATAATCTCCGGAAGGAGACGAGAGATGGATGAGGCACGTGAACTTCCACTGAAGTTGGACACATGCTGGACCACAAAATAGGCCTAAATACATTTCTCAGAAAAGACACATAAAGAAGTTCTCACACACACACACACACACACACAAGGATAAATTGGACTTCATCAATACTAACAGCTTTGCTCATCAAAGGACACTATTAAGAGAATGAAAGGCAGACTGGGAGAATACATTTGCATATATCTGACAAAGGACTTGGATCCAGATTATATAAAGAATCCCTACAAGCAGCAAGATAAACCACCCAATAATAAAATGGTAAAAGGACTTGAACAAAAAGAGAGGAATTAATTTGAGAAGCCAGTGAGCACAGGATAAAAAGAAGCAAACTTATGCCTGTCTCTTCTTTCTTCCCCTCCTGCGATTCACCTCACCACCGGGAACTGCACTTGCCAGCATGAGGTCTTTTCTGAATCATATTGGGAAACAGTGATTTTAAACTCTCAAGTTTTTAAACATGATTTAAATACTCTGTATAATGTTCAGTGTGTCACTTTTTAAAGTTTGGATGTATAGCGGGATAAACAGGAAATACAAGAACTGGTTACCTGGGGGGCTTTTCTACTTACAGTATTTAAAAATGCAAGGGACTTCCCTGGTGGTCCAGTGGGAAAGAATCCACCTTCCAATGCAGGGGATGCAAGTTTGACCCCTGGTCAGGGAACTAAGATCCCACATGCCGCGGAGCAACTAAGCCCATGTGCCACAACGACTGAGCTCACGTGCCTCAACTAGAGCCCGCGTGCTGCAAACTACAGACCCCACGTGCCCTGGAGCCTGCGAGACACAACCAGAGCAGAGAAAACCCGAACGCCACAACTAGAGAGAAGCCCACGCACCACAACGAAGAGTCCACGCGCTGCAACGAAAGATCCCACATGCCTCAACGAAGATCCCGTGTGCCGCAACTAAGACCCGACCCAGCCAAAAATAAATAAATAAAATAAATAAATAAATAAATAAATCTTTTAAAAAATGCAAGGGTATGCATGTGAAATTATGTAAATTTCATTCAAATGCTTCTGAATCAAACACTGTAGAACAAAAGATTTGTTGCTGTGTAATCATTGTCTTGTATGCATTTGAGAGAAGTAAATATACCCATACTTATGTTTTAAGAAAAAAACACATTGTACGTTATCAGGGAAAAAAATTAAAAACCCATTAGAACAGCTAAAATAAAAGTGACCGAGTGTTGATGGGTCTGTGAAGCACCTGAAATGCTCCTACATCACTGGGCAGGCAGGTGAAACTAAGGACAGTGAATCTGGAAAGCCTTTGGTGGCATGTGATAAAGCTAAACATGCAGCTGTCCAATAAGCAAGATTCCACTTGTATGTATTGATTCGAGAGAAAAAAAAGAGCAAATAAGTCGATAATAATAATTTAAATAATCAAAATACAGATCTTCCTCGACTTATGATGGTGTTACTTCTCCATAATCCCACTGTAAGTTGAAAATATCCTCAAAAGTCAAAAATGCATTTAATACACCTAAACTACTGCACATCACAGCTTAGCCAGCCCATCTTAAATGTGCTCAGAGCTCTCACATTAGCCTAGAATTGGGCAAAATCCTCTAACACAAAGCCTATTTTACAATAAAGCATTGACTATCTCGTGTAATTTATTGGACTCTGTACTGAAGGTGAAAGGCAGGATGGCCGTCTGGGTCTGGAATGGTTGTCAGGGTATCATGGTTTCCCCCATGATCGCGGGGCTGACTGGGAGCTGCCCTGCATCATGAGAGAGGATTGGACCACACAGCACTGCCTGGGAGAGAGCAAATTTCGCAATTCCAAGTACGGCTTCTACTGAATGCATAATATCACTTTCACACCATCATAAAGTCAAAAAAATCTTAAGCTGAACCATCATAAGTCAGGGACCGTCTGTAAGAAAAACAATTGGAAATAATTAAAACAATCAAGGTGTCATTAAAGCCTGGGCCATAATAGGAGTCCAGTTAGGGCAAAGGGAGGGTGGGCATGATTAGAGGTAAATTTGCCTAAAGTCCTTGTTTGTTGAGATGAGAAGAAGGAAATAGATTAATTTTTGACGAATTACATTCAATGGGCCTATTAAAATGTCTGTGGTAATGACGAAAGGGCAGAAAGACAGTATTTCACTTTCATACTAGTGAGGAAAGAAAACGAATTGGTTTTTTTAATTCAAAAGAAAGCAAGGCAAGAGAAGAGAAGCTTAGCCAAGTATGACAAATAAATAGAAAGCAGAAGAGTAGAATTCCAATGTACGAGTAATTATAGTGATGGTTAAATCCAAAATTAACAAAGACTTAGAGCAAATACAAAACTCTGTTTAGGAGAGGCATATCTAAAATACAAGTACACATATATCTAAATTAGGTAACCAACCAGGACCTACCGTACAGCACAGGGAAGTCTGCTCAGTACTCTGTAATAAGGGAAAAGAACCTAAAAAAGAGTGGATATGTGTATATGTATAACTGAATCACGTTGCTGTACACCTGAAACTAATACAACATTGTAAATCAACTATACTTCAATAAAAATTAAATTAAATTAAAAAAAGAAAAAACAGAAAAAAATAAAAGTACACAAAAGATTGAAGGTACAGAATAAGAAATTATGTGATACACTGGTCAAAAGAAATCTGTAGTAGTATGTTAATATCTAACAAAGTAAGTATTACGGTGAAAGGAATCCACTTGTTTACACCAAATAACATGTGTGTTCATCAAAAGAGAAATGGAAAAACCACTGTAATTATTAAAGTAGAGATTTCAGCTAAACAAAGAGATTGGGCTATAAGATCTCCTCATAGAAGATCTCCAATGTAGCCTATTTTAAGAAAAAACAAGTTGTACAATAAAAAAAAAAATCATAATACCTTGTCTATCACATTGGTAAACATTCCCCAAAAGGATCATGTGTTCCAACTAAATTCTTCTTCAAGTTTTCCTGGTACTGAATTATCTTCCTCCTGAATAACTGCCTACTTTAATTAAAAAATAAGAGTTTAACACATCATTCTATTGCCTTTGATGTCTTGACTACCAAAAACTTCAGAGCAAACTTTAATGATCTTTCACAGATCATTAAGTAAATATTTACAAAAATACTTAAAAGATTTTTGTTTACTTCTACCATACTCCTGAACTTATATTTTAATTTAGAGTTTGGTTGTTCATATAACTTTGCAGTAAGTCATCTCAACTAATTGATACACATGCCAATTCAAAACAATGTATTTTATAAGTATATTGATTACCAACTAAAAATTATAGAAAGTCTATCACAACTGTCTTTAAATACATGAAGGGCTATCACATAGAGCAGTGCTGGCACATTATACACCACAGACCCAATCGCACCCACCACTTGTTTTTGTATGACCCGTGAGCTAAGACTGTTGTTTACATCTTTTAACTGTTGGGAAAAAATCAGAAGAACAATATTTTCTTCTTTGTGGAAATTAACATTTTTGTGAAAATTACACACAATTCAAATTGCAGCTCCCATAAATAAAGGCTGTTTGGAGAGAATCTTCTTTGGTACAACAGCAGAGGTGAGTACTTGCAACAGAGACCCTGTGGCCTGAAATATTTACCGAAAAAGTTTGTTGACCCTGGTATAGAGGATAAGAATTGTGTTGGGGGAGAAAGTCAATTTTTATCCCATAAAAGGAACTTTCTATCAAAGTCTTGGAAATACTCCGACTAATGATATCTGTGAAGAATTTTTAGAGGAGGTGTGACTATTACAAGAATACCCTATGTGTCCTAAAATTTATCCCAATATCTGGGTCTATTTCTCAACTAAACGTTGTCTCTGAGTCAGAGCCATGAATAAATAATAATTTACAGCATGATTAAAGTGGATTTCCAATCAGAGAAAAAAGCATGACTTCAATAGGTTTTGTGACAACTGGCCCATAATTCTGGAAAATAACGAAGGTAAATCTTCCTTGCTCACTACTGTAAAGTAAAATCCACATGGCTTGAGGATTTAAGTATAAAAGATGAAGTCATAAAAGGACTACAAGAAAATTAAGATAAAAATTTATGTCATTCTGCAATACAGGGGCAGATCTAAACATGAATAAACAGGTAGAAACCATAAAGGAAAGGAAGGAATGCAAACTACAATAAGGAAATATCTCAGAAAAAGAGAGAAAAGCTAAAAGGCCAATAATAAGATTACTAACCACAAGAGTATTGAATTACGGGAGCTGATATATTAATCACTGATCAAATATCTTACTCAAAATGATTAGCAAAGAATCAGAACAGTAAATTAGAAAGAGGAAATACGACTAGATGATATACGATGCAGAAAATAATGTAGATTAAATCAATAATGAGATATTTCTCAACGCAATACTAAATTGTTTTGATATGGGTCAAGTTTGGTAGCATCTCTGTCTACTGCTCCTTGGGCTATAAACTTGTGTAACCTTTCTGGAGGGCAAGTTCGCAGTGTTGCTCAAAAGACTTAAATACGTGCAGTTGATATTCCCTTATAGGAACCACCAGGTTCTACAGAAAGCTCTTGTTTTCATCTATTTACATTTCACAGTAACTCCCTCCATCTCAGAATCACTTGTTCTTCATTTCCATTCGGACATCCATGAGAAGCCAAGAAGAACATGGATACATATTAAATTGGTAAATCATGGGCGGATCTACAGTTAAAAATATACAGTGACAGTCACTTTGTATCTGGAAGCTTCTTCATCAAGATAAATATTTTACAGAGAAAGAAAAAAACACTATGTCCAGTGACTGCCAGCCTCCTCTTTTCTTGAAGTGCGTTGCTACTCATCTCAGTCACGTCCCAATTCCCCTCAGCCTATTTTCTCAGATATCTTTTATTCACAGTAAATGCTTAGAACATTCCTTTTTTCAGCTGACTCTAGTTACTTTAAGATTGATGCATTTGTGTGGAATATATAGGCAAAATGTGAAAAGATTTTCAAATATGGGCAAAACCAATTTGGCTGGAGTAGTTCTTGCAGACTCATTGGACTCAAACCATTATATTGTTTAACAAGACACAAATCTTCCTGGTAGTACAGAGATCCTCTTTAATTTGTATTTAGAAAATTTAATTCAATGCCTCATTCGGCACGAGAAAAATGAGTTGGAGCAGCCTGAACTTGCCATTTGAAATTGGGAAGAAAAAGCGCAGAGTGGGCAAGTCAACAAGACGAGATGGTTTCGGTCTTGAAGACAAGAACCTCAGTTATTCACATCACTTACCACACGTGAACTGAGGCTTTCATCGTGCAACTTGCTGGAGGTTACTCATGGAATTAAGTGATAAAAAGTGTGATGTTCTGACCTTCAAAGTAACAATGCATCTTTGTGTATAAGCAATAGAATAAACAATGTTTCAAGACTGGGAATTCATTTCTCCAAAATACTTTGCATCATGCTGAAGTAGTCTCCATCATTCTATAATATTTATGAAGACAGAGTTTGGTGTTGTCAGTGATCCAATGATGAGTTCAGCTGGTATTTTAATATTTCACCATATTGCAGGGGATCTGCTGTCTTCTTTGCGGCTCAAATGGCAGCCCACGGAGGAGGTGCTGGGTTTGGGGTTCTGCTCTCTTTCTAGCCACCATTTGCTTCTCTTACAGGAGGAAGAGTTTTTCTGCCTGATAGCTCGTTGGGTACCATTTCCCTGACGGATCAGGGCTCTGTACCATGCACTGTTTCTCTGACATGCCCTTGCCTCTGGTTTCACAGGCTCAGCTCAATGAGAAAAGCTCTCTTGAGCTTCTTATTGCAAGAAGTGAGGATGCAGGGGCAGGAGCTGTTGCTGCGGGAAGCAAATACCACCCCCATCTCAGGGCCCCTTGATGACACTTACTGGATCCGAGGCAGAAATATCTGCTGCCTTTTTCCATGAATTGTTTGGGTATGAAGATTCAAATTCCTTCATCAATCCCTTCTGTTTGGGTTGTGAGATGGTTTTCCCTCAGGCCCTTCTCAATGTCCTCTTCCCCCAGGACTCTTTTGTACTGAATCTCAGAGAGCCTTTGACCTCAGCTCTGGTTGTTCATTTCCAAATGACTTTCTTTTACTAAGAGACAGGGGCTAAAACTTTAATTTAATGAGAAAGCATTAACTATCTATTATATGTAAGGCCCCATCTAAATACCTAAACATTAGGAGCAGAAATCTTTTTAAATTTTATCCTGCCCTTAGGAAATCTCCTACAGAATACCAAAATTAATGCAAGTTAGACAACCAAATTACAGGGTAAAATGCATGAATTGCTTTAAGAAAAAGCACGAGACTTTTTACTGAAGGATTAAACATATTTTAATTCAATACTCTCATTTCTAGATTTATTTAACATTAGAAACCTAAAATTACATGAAGATCCTTTACATGCATCCACTCTTTCCTGGACTGAGAATTTCTGGGCAGTGTGTCCTTTTTCGCTAATATTTTTATGCAGTTAGTAACAGAACAGTAACTGAAATTGCCACACTCCCACGCATTTGCAACAATTTAGGTGAAGCAAGCTGGAATGCGATATTATACTAGGTGTTAAAGGTGGTCATCACAACTGGCATCCTATTTGAATTCTGCCCTTGTACAAAGTCAAAGTAACAAATTTATACATTCAGGAAAACGATGTATTCCTCATACAGACTCCGCGACAGGATGGTTATATAAGCTGTCATTGTCACACAACGACCAAAGCCAAGGTCTCTGCTGTTCTGAATAATCGTCTTCACTTTGTCAATGTAGGATCTTTCCATATATTTTTGATATGGACCCATGGTTCTCAAAGTATAGACCAGCAGCAACACCCTCATTTGGAAACCAGAAATGCAGATTTTGGAGCACCAGTGTCAGATCTAGACTTGAATCAGAAACTCTGGGGGCGGTCCCAGGAATCTGTTTTTTAATGAGTCCCCCAAGTGATCCCAGCACTACACTTTGAATCCATCACCCCATAATTGGTAGGTATCTGGATGCAATCAACTTTAAAGAGTCTATTTATGTCCATCGTAGAAATGTGTCTCTACCCCAGAAGTCAGTGGAGGAGAGAACTCTGTATATGTAGCTGTGACCTTAGAAAGGAGAAAGAGCTGGTCCCAGTGGGAAGCGTCTCTCTGTCGTGATCTTCTGCTCAGGTGTCTTGCCTTGGCAGGTACATCTTCATGCTCCATAACTCAACTGAACATTCTACTTACTCATCATTCTACGGCAAAACCTCTGGCCAAGGAATTATGCTCTCAAGGCCTCAGCAAAGGGATAATATACACACCTAAGAACCTCAGAGAGATGACTAATGATATACTGCCTTTGTGCTTATGTTTTATCTCTCCTGCCAGATTAAATCTGATTGTCACATTACTCTTTGGTTTCTTCTAGTCGGTGGTACCAGTATAAGAATTATAGCTTTTTCTCTTAGTTCATCTTCCCCAAAGCGAGAAAAAACCAGAAGAGTATAGAGCAAGACAAGTTTGTCGTGGCTAATAAGGCATCACTGTGGAACAGTGTGGGTCCAGCAGCAGCACCTGGGGACTTTTAGAAATGCAAATTCTTGGGCTCTACCCCAGATCCTTGGAATGAGAAACTCTGGGGGAGAGGCCAAACAGTCTGGTTTAACAATCCTTGCGGGTGTTTCCAGTAGCAAGTACGAGAACCACTGGCTTTGCGCACTGAATGTTACTCAAAAGCTACAAGGCTCCTAATGTCTCAGTCTTAAAGGGGGGAATGTCATGAATAAGCTCAAACAATCAGAGCGATACTACTGCATTATTTTAGTTTAAGCGAAAGCAAATGTCATCTTGCAGCTATATCAGCTTCGGGCAAAACGTGAACTCCAGGGGCTTCCCTGGTGGCGCAGTGGTTGAGAGTCTGCCTGCCAATGCAGGGGACACGGGTTCGAGCCCTGATCTGGGAAGATCCCACATGCCGCGGAGCAACTGGGCCCGTGAGCCACAACTACTGAGCCTGCGCGTCTGGAGCCTGTGCCCCGCAACGAGAGAGGCCGCGATGGTGAGAGGCCCGCGCACCGCGATGAAGAGTGGCCCCCGCTCGCCACAACTAGAGAAAGCCCTCGCACAGAAACGAAGACACAACACAGCCAAAAATAAAATAAAAATAAAAATAAATAAATTAAAAGAAAAAAAAGCGAACTCCAGGTCTCAACCCAGCCATTGTCGATTTTCTATTTCAAGTTTGAGGAAAAGTTTCCCACTTCTTCTACCAAGAAATCGAGCTGAGATAAGGTGATCCTTGATGTGAGCTCTTTTGCCCTGAGTTTGGTTTCTGTCATTTCAAGCAATGCATCCTCTCCGCAACGCCCAGCCCTTCTTTGTTGCTCAGCGTCCTGTCCTCCCCTTGGTCTCTGTTTCTCTTTATTTTATCTCTATCTTGTTTCAGTAACAGTGATAGAATAACCCATTTCTCACTTCTTTCTACCTGACTCAAGCAGGGCAGAGTTAACCTCCAGGTTTGTTATTGCTTGCTAATTTTCATCAACCTCCGTGGTCCCGAGTCATCGAAACGCAGAGGAGAGTAAAGCACAGATCAGAGAGAAAAATCACTCTGTTCCACAAGTTGAGTTCTGCCCCTGCGACTCAGACGCAGCAGTCAATCTGCTGCTGGGACTCTGGTGGCCAGTAGAACGCCTATGCCCAGGGACAGGTCTGGTCCTGGTTCTACCTGAACACACTCGTTTATCTCTAGGATGACAGTGTGAGGGTTGCAGCTGAATGTGTAGACACATTTTTTTCTACTGCTTGGGGAATTTCATACTGGCTCTCTTTATTGCACTCCTCCAAGATGACGCTTGCTTTCTTTTCCCAAGCAGCTCCCTTCCCAAAGCTAGCTTCCTTATTACTCACCTGGGATGCAGGTAGTGGAATCTTACACATATAACTACAAAGAGCTATAAAAGTGCATGATATTCGGAAAGGTTCTCATTGGCTCTCTATATATTCAGTGAGATGGTAGAAAACTGGTTCTGTATTGGTGCTGAAATTTATTTATTCTGGGAAGAAAAAGGGTTTTAAATTGTGAATGAAAAATGTTGCCTGCCTTATCAACAAACGAAGGATGCTGCAGCCAGCAAGTCATCAACTACTACTGATGCCCCTACGGTGAGCCCTGAGGGAACTCAAGATGTAGACAAACAGGCTGCCCACTGCCACGCCCTCAGCCACTGCAGCCACCCCAACGGTGCACCTTGGTGGAACTCAGGATGGGAAAGAAAAGGATACTGGCCCCAGATAGCTGAGGTGCATATCAAGGGCATGATTTCAATAAGCCCAGACTCTTGCATCTTCCCATACATAGAAAAGCACTAAATTCCTTAACTTGGGATGTCTGATCTTCTTTAATTAACAGTAATCTTTTGATGTTCTGACTACTGGGTCTTTTTGCAAAAAACCCTATAGACTCTGGCTCCTCTGATCTCTTTGGAGCGATCTCTCAGAGCTATCCCGGGCTTCAGGTCCTCAGAAAGTCTGCTGAATAAAACCTAACTCTCAACCTTAAGGTTGTGCATTTTTTTTCAGTCAACAAAGTTAACAAGTTTCCTGCAGAGGTAGCAGGGCACGAATGTGAGCTTCAGTATTAGACAAGCTGGAGTCCAAATCTTGTCTCTACTATTTTCCAGCTGAGTGAATTTGGTTACACTATTTAAGTGGTCTGAGCCTCCATTTTTAAAAAGTAAAGCTTGGGACAATAATGTCTACTTTGCAGGTTTATGGCATTAATAAGTTCGTTAATCTCTGTAACATAAATGGCACATAGCTGACAGTCGACTGATAGGTATTACTGTGAATACCTGGAT
The DNA here is from genome assembly GCF_028021215.1 of Eschrichtius robustus. Taxonomy (NCBI): domain Eukaryota; kingdom Metazoa; phylum Chordata; class Mammalia; order Artiodactyla; family Eschrichtiidae; genus Eschrichtius; species Eschrichtius robustus. Next base: position 126,507,915 of record NC_090831.1, on the reverse strand, counting down.
TAAAAACAAAAAAAAATTTTTTTTATGTAGATGTAAAGTTGGCAACATTCTATTGTAACGGACAACTTCTATATTTTGGGAAAGACAATAGCTCAAAAATTCTCATTTTCCTTGAGCTTAAATCCTGTTTAATCTCCCAATGTTTAGAAATGGCGATGCTCTAAAAAGAAACCCTATCACCTCTTGTCTTCTGACCTCACTGATCATCAGCAGATACTTGGTGATATGGGATTATAATGACAATGGTCACATCCATCCTGCCACTCTGCCTGGTTGTATAGGGAAGTCCACGGCCATGAACAAAACAGGAACTGCTGGACCTCTAGGTGGACCAGAGACAGCCTCGGTCTCAGCAGCACCAAACAGAGGGTAATCCATGCATTTTCGTTTTCACAACCTATCTGAACCTTGAGGATAATCTTAACTAGAATTCAGAGTGAATCTAAGATCCGTCCACCTGGAAGAGCTCTGGAATTCACAACCTGGTTACAGAACACCATGATATATTAAACTTACTGAAAATACCTAAATCTAAACATGCATCACGCCTCATCGAGACTGATGTGCTACATTCTGGCAGGGATGAGTCCTGGTAGGCACCAAAGTGTTATGAAAAGTACTGAGAGAAAAACTTGAAAAATCTATAAAATTGAATCCATTATTTTTCTGTAAACGGAAAAATGCCATTGTCCTATTTTTGCAGAACACCTCGGTCTAGGGAATAGGAACCAGTTACTGCTATTAAAGAAAACCAGAAAAAATAAAGTTATATAATGTCCTTTATGGAGGCATATGGAACTTCTAAATCCACTTTGCTCTGGCTGCTTTAAAACCAGAGCAAACTGCTATTTTAGATACTAAAGTCTAAATAGCAGGGTGATGCAGAGGTCTGGGATGTGCTGTACTTTTTCTCCCCTCAGGTGCTTACTTTTCTAGCTTTGATAGATAACACTGCACCTATTTTTCTCTCCGAACCTTTGGCCAAAGGCAATAAAAGGTGAAAAAGACTTGAGCCGAGAAGATCTGTGCAAAGATTTGATTTGTTGATTTGCATCAGCCTTTGGCATGAAAAACTTCCTGTTTCCCAGATTCTGAAGTCTGTGCACTATTGAGTGTGCAGATATAAATATTCATGTTACAACACAATACAGGCATCAGCTGGTGGCTGCTGGAGATCGTATAAGGAAGAAGACTAAACCACGTTTAGCTAGAAGGAGAGGACAAATCAGGAGCACACTTTCCTGGGCTTAAAGTCAGCTGTCAGCCCCTTCCCGTCCAGCTGAGCCATATTTTGCACCTCTCCCTGCACCCCACTCCCGAGTCTCCCAGCCTGCAACCGTCACTGGCATTGGTCCAGCAGCAGGTGCTGTGATAACACCACCTCCTACACTGCTGTCCCAGGGATGCTCAGAGCCAATGAACTGGGAGTACAGTTTCTTCCAAAGGCTAGTACTAGACCAGCATCCTGCCCCTAATACTACCGGCACCCTCAACTCCCAGGTCTGCACTCATGGGCACTTGATTGATGATGTTTTACATTCTGGCACGATTTTATTCCTGGGGTTGTACTGAGTCCCTAACACCAAGGCAAAACAACTAGGATTCCTAACTGTCTGTTAGTTGATTACCCCTATTTTGCAAAATGAGTCAGAGAGCAGAAATCACTGCTGTGATTACTCTGTAGACCCACCTGATCATCTGCTATCCAAAGCTGTCTTCCATGGGAACTTGGAAGATCAACCTTGAAAGCATTTGGTTCATATACTTGGATCTATGTTGAGAAGAGACACTAAAGTGGATTAACCAATGTGGTAAAAGGAGGCTTGACTTTTAAATGTATGAAACAAAAAATATAGTGATCCTTTCTTCCCTAAGCTCATCAAACTGCCTGTGGTGTAATTCTGAATTCCAGCAGAGGGCAAGCTTAGTCTTTTAGTTTTCTAGGTATTTGCACTACACCAGGAAGACAGCCTTTAGCTCTAAAACAATGTTTCCTATATCTGTTCACCCTCCTTAAAAACCACATCAGCATTAATCATACCCCTCACTAAATTACTTGTCAGGCATTTTGTTACAAAGTATATTACAAAGGAAGGAAACTGACAAGGAACAATACATTAGACAGAAATAAATTCCCTTTTCTCCCATTAGTTCACCTCTGGATTCATTAACATCGCACCTATTTACAGTCTGTTTTCTGCATACATAATGGAAAGGGGGCATCTTCAAGTCACATTAGCCAAGAGGAGAAAGTTCTTGCTGTACCAATTTCCCTGGATCCTAATGTTATTCGGGCATGGTACTACATTGGGTGGCTGAGATATTCCGTAGAGCACTTGCTAACGGTATTGTAAAATGAAAATACAAATGTCCTCCCTTTACTTACCTAAGTAATCAAAACTGAAATTTAGCATTAAAATATAGCTACAATAACAAGGTCCTACTGTAGAGCACAGGGAACTATATTCACTGTCCTATGATAAACCATAATGGAAAAGAATATGAAAAAGAATGTATATGTATAACTGAATCACTCTGCTGTACAGCAGAAATTAACACAACATCGCAAATCAACTATACTTCAATAAAATAAATTTTGAAATATACAGTATAGCTATAGCTACTTAATTTAACTGGATTGATGTCTATTTGTTTGCCATATCATCTCTCTGCATGAAGAGACACACTCTTCTTGCCTCAAGCTGTTTACTTATTCAACGATTATTCAATAGGCAAAGGTAACAAAGTATGATTACAATTCCAAAGTTCCAGTAAATACTGCTTGCTAACAGGTCAGTCTAAAAATTACCCTTAGTGTTACTGAACTTCAGTTTACTCAACTGAAAAATGGAGATAAAAATGCCTGTTCCAGCCATCTCATAATACTGTCTCAAGAATCAGACAAGATAATATTTGCAAAATGCTATGTGAACCGAAAGGTGATGGGCAACCACAGTAATTCCTTATGAGAGACACGCTACTGGGCTCTTTTTTTTTTTTTTTTTTTTTTATAATTTAATCTTTAGAATCACCAAGGAGAGTGGATATATCCTCATTTTACATATAAAGACACTGTGACTCTGGAAGTATTTTCTCAGGAAAGTGAACCCCAGAAGGATTAAGTATATTACTGAAGATGTGCAGCATTGTTGCTATTATTATCATAGAAAGAAATTAACTGACCCTCACTTTCTTTGGTATCCTTTTAATATTTCTGAGGAGATGGGATATACTCACATTATTAAACAACAAACCAAGAGTTTAAAATACAAGATGAAAGTCCACTAGATATCTTAAGACAAGGTGTGAAATCTTGGTGTCAGAAGAGGTCCACTATGACCTAAGGATGCAAAAATAAGAAAGGAACATGTCCCGTGGTCCAGCTGGAGCAAAACGCATGAGCAAGACAGGAGACGGAACCACTGCAGGCTGTTCTAAAGTGAGCGGGACCTTCAGGGCATAGGGCTTCAGTCTTCTTAGAACTGAGCACCGTGTGTATAAGACAGATGGAACCTAAGTATGTGGCATAGAGAGATTCCAAAGCCAGACTGGTGAAGTTGACCCCCTCTCCGCCCATCAGGAACATTCCAATTCAAGTCTTGAGCGTGAGTAAATTGGGCTATGCTTGAACCAAAGGAATATTAATTTTTAGATGGTGTCTGATGTGGGGAGAGTCAGCGGATGAGGGTCTGGAGGCAGGGCTCCGAAGAGGAGATGGTTTCCATCACCACTGTGGTGAACTCTGGCAAATCCCTTTTGCAATCTGAATGCACTTCCCCTACAGCATTTGTGAGAGATGAATACTTTAGGAGATCATGACATCGATTTTTAATATCGCCTTGAGAGATGCCAGGCCTCCACCAAATCTCTGTCCAAGGGTTGAAGACAAGTTCTAAGCTTTCCATGCAAGGCAAGGGAAACTGAAACCCTCCTTGGCTGTGCCACATTGATAAGGACATCTCTACCTTCATCCCACATCTGCCATGAGCCTACAAGGGCAGAAGGAGAAGAGCTTTGGGATTGTAACAGTTCTATGGTGAACGACCACCTTTGTCCCAATATAATGTGTCTCTTGGAAAATGGAAGAGGAAAAAGTATTCCAAAAGACTGTCAATTGAAATAAAGTCATTTATGCTTAGAGGCGTATATTATCTTTGGAATAACAATGCTATGCTTAAGAAACAAAATCAATTGTTACTAAATATAACACTGCAACATCTGTCCTACATATTTCTATGGCATCTCATTGGTCAAATTTAATATTTCACTCTCAGTCATTCATTCATGACTTATTTCTGTACCCCTGGACCCTGCTCAAAGTTATGTTTCTGTGTTCAGATGACTTTTAGTTTAATTCATTCCACGAAAATTTTCTTTTCCTCTAATGGGGTCTGCAAAAATGTAGAAAGAACGTTCAATCTAAATCAGTTATATTTATGGACACTAAGTGGATCCAATAAATGCAGAACAGCTTACTTTAAAAAAGCTAATCAATCCTTTATTTCATGGAAGTAAGACAGTCCATATTTAATAAAATAACATATTTTCTCTTTTGCAGAAGCTCTTTAGCCAAAACATGTGAAATGTATCCTAAACTATTGTGCTTTCCTCATGCAAAACTCTTTCTTAAGTTATAAGGACATTAAATTTGGAATGAGATAAAATGCTACCTATGATGGACTCGTTTAATACAACACAGCCCAGATCCCCCAAACCATTGTCCCCAGTATACACACAGAACAACCAAATGGAGGTCAACTTGGAAATCAACATGGAGAGAAAAGATGTTCTTGCCAACCCTCTGTCCTACACTTCCGTCCTTATTCTTCTAACTTTTGTTGGAAGATTTGCCAGGGCAAATAGTCTATCAAAGGCTGACTTTCCAACTGATCTTGGAAATTCAAGAAAACTTGCAAAATTCTCAAGAACGTGAATCAAAGTCCAGCGTCGGCTCGTGCCAATCACGGTTTCATTTTTTAAAAAATGTTGTGCACGCAGATTAGTTTTATGAGAGAGAAAAGCAATCTAACATGAGCTTGTTTTTAGCAGGTTTTGCTGTGCTAAGAAGTGAAAATCCAATGACTGAAGCTTTGAAATCTTTCCAAGCCCATCTCAGAGAAGAGTTTGATATTTCTAAGTCATTTACTTCACTGAGGGCTCTTGGCTAACAGCTGAAACTGGAAAAGTTTCTGACCTCAATCCACTGCCATTGATGGTGAGTTAAATTCATATCACTGAAAAGGATTTATACAATTTAACAGATGATTAAAGCTGTAACCAGGAGACAAGTGCATTATCCTTGGGCCCGAATCTGTTTTCCCTTGTTCTATTTTCAGTTTCCCATAAACACATAATGAAAGGGAGCACAGGTTCCAAAATACAATTCTGGGCCCAAATTGCCTTCTCAGATGAAGTATCTGCTTCCCCTCCTTTGGATGCCGGACGGCGGAGCACACAGGGTTGCTGAGTAGCATTTGGTTACACCAGACAAGAAACGTGCTCCTGGAAGCTGTAAGAAGGGGTTTCCACTGTCCATATTTAAGTCTGCACGGAAAGGATGCCCTGAGCAATTAGTGAATACGTTGGACTTGCCCAATTCCTTCTCCACACCGTGCTGAGTCCATGAGAATGAGGCGTGGTGACATGGGAGGTGGTGGCCCTCAGAGCCCGTTCACAGCACTGGTAAGTGCCCTCCCGTCCAGCAGTGACCTTGGTTTCCCCAAGGTTGTATCCTCAATGCCCAGAACGCTGCCTGCCACATAGTAGACAGTCAATACATGTTTTGTGGAATGAATGGGGACAGAAATCTGGCGACATGAAGCATCAAAGGAAAAAAGGAGAAACTCAGGAAGAGAGGACAAACAAGGAAGAGGAGAAGCAATTGTATAGATCAAAGTATCAGAATATGGCCTGAGTTTTTATAATGCTTTGCTTGAGGTTCTCGGGCCTCCCAAGTAGCAAAATATTGTTTATATAGTTGCACACAGTTCTGCATTTTTGCCTAGCTAATCGCGTACTCATGGAGATAACATAAAGATAAAGGGACAACCGCAATGTATCTATGTAACTGCACCGCACACTGGGGATGATTGGAAAGAAATCCAAGAAACTGTAAATTCTGGCATAAATATATTTAAGTGTTCTATAGACCTTGAGTTAGAATTACCCCCAAATGTAGATTTCTATGGTTTGAATTTCATTTTGTTTTCATATTATTTCCAACCAGGTCTTTTCAATATGATCTGTTTGCAAAATCATTTCTTCCTTTATAGCCTGTAGGTAATACAGTTATGAAAGTGATAAGTTCACATGGTAAAATCTGCAAACATGCAGAAAGGCAGAAATGAAAAGCAAAGTCCCATCCTCTCCCCAGCTGTCAGCCCCAAGATCCAAAGTTTCTGTGTATTCTTCCAGAAATTTCCCACGCATACACAAACATGGATTTGTGTATATTTCCATTTTTTGCCCATGAATATATTCCCCCATTGGATATACAGCAGTTCCTTTCCTAATTGGAAATTTTTATCCTAGTCAAATTCAGTGATATAAAAGCAATAATAATAATAATAAAAATAATATGCTATCTCTGGTTTCCTTTATTTTTTATTTAAATATTTATATATGGCACATGCTTTTTAAAAGCTTCTTTGTTTGAAAATAAGAGTCAAAGGAAATCATAATGGTAGTCCTGAGAGGTCCCATATAGGCTTCACTCAGTTTCTCCCAATAGTTACCTCTTAAATAATTATAGTACCATACCCAAACCTGGAATTCCACATCCGAGCAATGGGTATGTGCAGATCTATGTCATTCTCTCCCATGAGTAGATTCCTATAACCACCACTGTGATCAAGATACAGACAAGTCCATCTCCCTCCTGCTGCACCTTTAGAGTCAGACCCTCTCCGCCTACCATCCCTATTATGTTCTAAGACTCTCGATCTTATTTAATGTTGTGTTTTGTGGGCAGAGGAAGTGGGAGTTCTGCCTGGTGGGAATGAGGTTCTGCACTTAATGTCCAGTGATGCCAGATGCCAGGACAGAAGTGGGACCCCGGGCTCCCCATCACACGCCCACTAAAACACCCAGGTTGGCGGGGGTGGGGGGGCAGGGGCACCTCTCCACTGCTCCTCATGTGGTCTGACCCTCTGGGGTGCTGTCCTTCTCTCTGGGCACCGGCGAGAGTCCTTACTCTCCAGTGGCAGTGAGAGGGCCTCTCACCACACCAGCTGGAGGTGGAAGTGCAGCTCTCCACGTGGTCTCCATGGGCACCACGGCAGGGGATCCCCTTCCTGCCAGGGTAGAGGGAAGGGCCTGGCTCCCCAGGAGGCTTCTCTGACAACACCACAGCGGGTCTGCGGTGCCCCATTACACCCTGGCATGGCTCTCCTTCACTTATTCCTCTGGCCTTTACTTGGGGATTTGGGAGGGGGATGCAGTTTTTTGCATGCTGTTAGCTGGAGTCGAGTGGTCCTCGTCTGGAAGTGTTCTGCCTGGCTAGGCTGCCCCTTTCCTGGTCCTGCTGGAGAGCGCGGGCTTTTCGTAGGACATTCTTGGTTTGGACTCACTGGTGTCTTCAGGTCTCCCACTTCTCCATACCTCGTCTGGGAGACGTGAGGGAAAAAGAAACCCAAGGAACTCACACTGGCTGATTCTTTGCGTCTTGAGGTCTCTGGCTGGTCTGCCTTCTCTCCTCCTTTCAGAGTCTCCTTATGTTTATTTTACATAAATGGCCAGGGTTTTAGCTGTACTCCATGGAGGAATACAGGAAAGCGTGTCTACTCCATCTTTCCAGAAGTAGAAGTCAAAATTATAAAATACAACTTTAAATTCTTTTGGTTGCGTGAGTGTATGTTTCTTTCTGGTATTTTGGACATTTTCATAGACTATTGAATGTTCTACTGAAAATTGTTAACATTACAATTTGACATAACTTAAACATCTGGTATTTTTTCATAGTATTTTATCTGTTAGTGATTTTAACTTTTTCATTGACACCTCCTGATTTTTTTTCTGTTCAAAGTTGGTCTTCAACATTTGGTGGTCAAAAATTTCCCAATAAACATCATAAAAGTTGGTGATTTCAATTCTGTTTTCAGTATTCCACTTATTTTTCCAAATACCTCTACTTTTATACACTTGAACAACTGATGAGTTACACTGTTATTTTAGCATGCATATGTGTTAAAATTCATATTTTGCATTAGTATATGTATGCATATATTATTTGTATGTACTTATATATGCTTAATGTAATATTTTAAACAAAGATCAACAGAGCTTATAAGTTGCATGTCTATAATTAACAAACTGGGTTTCTTAATCTATTTTTCTCTCCCATTTGATATGGCATATGGAAGGCAAACTGACGTTTCTATATGCAGAATAGATACACTGGAGCTTCTAGGTGAATTTTTAATGAAGGTCATAATACTTAGACCGTTTCCAGAAAAATGTAGAAAAGAAATTAATTCCGTAGTGGGTAAAGTATATAAGCAGAAACCTTTTATATCCAATCACTGATAGCAATGCAGGTTTTCAGAATCTGTATGCAAGCAGCAAGAAATTGCAAATCTTTTTAAAAGTCCGAAACCAAACTGAGCAAATAAAAGAAGCCCACAGAGAGAGAACATGCTTCAATGGGCATAGTTTCAACTGGAATTAGGGGGTCAGGTGGAAAAGAGAGCCTCCTTTTCCATTCCTAGAAAAACCCAGAGCAATTCAGGCAACTAAATTTCATCCCAGATGCATGTCCACTTTGGTTGGGCCAGGAGCACAGCAGGCCAAGTTGTCATTTTTGCAAAGGTGCTAAGTGGGCTTTGAGGAAAAGGGTTGTTATGTGATACATGCAGGAAAGGCTGACTCCAAAGGGAATGGATTTCAGTGTGATTGCTAAGAATTACTGAATTCAGCAGTAATACATGAGGCCCTCTCGGAATATTTCATTTTCAAAAGCCTTTGAAAAAGCACTTGGGGGAAGCTTTCCTAAAGACTAGAAAAAATACGATGTCGAACGTATATTTTAACTCAGTGCTGCTGAGAGTATGGTAAGCGCCTCAGAAAGCCTGATATTATTCAAGTTATAACATGAGGTAATTTTTTAAAAAACGTTAAGGGGGGGGAAGTATGTAATCCATAAAGGATTTATATTTTATTACTAGGAAATATTTCTGGCAGGGATCTTACAAACACATTTTTTGTTAGATCAGCTAAGTAAGTGCATACAAACAAGTAAATATTTTCTGTCCACCAGTGGGCTGTTTAATCATCCTCATTATACTGAGTATTTACATACTGATTTTATTTCTGGAATGCTTTCTAGATATTAGCTGATTAATAGCTGTGCCAGCTCTGGGGTGGGTAGGCAATGTACCACCCACTTTGATATAAAAACGGAGAACAAGTGTGTTCTGGGATTGGGGGAAGGTGCTGTATTGGTCCGTTCGGGCTGGTGTAACCCAATACCATAGCCTGGGTGGCTTATCCACAACAGAAATCTATTTCTCAGTTCTGGAGGCTGGGATTCCATGGTCGGGGTGCCCACACAGTCAGGTGCTGGGGAGGGTTGCAGATTCTTGACTTTTCACTGTGGCAGGAAAAGGGTAAGCGAGCTCTCAGGGGTCCCTTTTTTAAAAAACTTTATTTTATTGAAGTATCATTGGTTTACAATGTTGTGTTAATTTCTGCTGTACAGCAAAGTGATTCAGTTATACTTACATATACATTCTTTTTCATATTCTTTTCCATTATGATTTATCACAGAATCTTGAATATAGTTCCCTGTGCTATATGGTAGGATCTTGCTGTTTATCCATACTATATATAATAGTTTGCATCTGCTAATCCCAAATTCCCAATCCATCCCTCCCCCATGCCTCCCCCCTCAGGGGTCCCTTTTGCAAGGGCAAAACTCCCACCATGAGGCCTCCACCTTCGTGACCTAATTATGTCCCAAAGGCTCCACCTCCTAATACCATCACATTGGGGGTTAGGATTTCAACATACAAATTTGGAGGGAGGAACACAGACAATCAGTCCTTCGCAGGGGTGAAAAGAAACATTTTTTTTTCATTTTGCCCTACAAACAGTTCACCTAGCCAAATAACTGAGCGGAAGAAAGGGAGTTTGGGAACAAATGATACGGAATATTATAAGTGCACTAACTGGGCCATAAACCAACCTGATGAGGAAGTGGTAGAAAGGCAGAGGGAGAGTGAATCGGGATTATCCAGTTAGAGACAAGAGAAGGGCAGAAGTGCTCCCCTGTAGAGGCTAGTTTTCTAGACCCTCCAGCTACATAAATACGGCCAATGGATAAAAGCCACAGGAAGCAGATTTTAGATGAATCACAGCAAGGCTTTTCTCATTTTGCAGGCACCTCGTCCCTGAAGGTGGAAAAAAATACACATTTCCTACGATAGGGCTCTGTGGACTTTACTCTGCTTTACATCCAATGGCAGCACAAGTATGTTACAAGTATGGTTATGAGAAAATGTTCAGGTTGTAGGTACTGAAAATGTACACATCATGTGGCAAATAAGAAACTGAGGCACTTGATAAAGTGACTTACCTGAGATCATATGTTTAATTAGCAATATATTTGGGATAAAAACCTAGGACCATGATTCCTAGCTCTAATGGTTATTCCATCATTAGACAAAGCAAGTTACAGTTCCAAGCACCGTATATACGACTTCACTTGTAAGTTATTGTGTTTTCTTTTGTGGCTCATCTTTTTTTTTTTTGAGAATAAAATGAATTTCAATTTTTGAGACAGAAAAGTATAGACAATAATATAATTCACCACAAGTATAGAAAATAAAAAAGACAAAATGAGACAAAAGTAACGACGAGAAAGGAATTCATCGTAAATAACTTACTAAAATAACAACTGTTTCCTTCTAGGCTTTTCTATGCACATTACTTATGTGAAAGAGATCATATTTGTTAAAAATTTGGCATCCTGCATTTTCCCCCTTAATGGTACGAGGATTTGTTAATGTAATAATCAAAGTTATGAAAAATTATTGTTTCTTATTCCTTGTCTATAGTTACTTATTATTCACGTGGATCTCTGCCCTTGGCTTTAATTTTTTAGCTTATCTGTTACCACTATTACTATGATTAATTGAATAATTACAAAAGATATCCGTAGACGTAAGGATAAAAATTCAAAACAGCACTGAAAGGTAACAATAAAAATGGACATTATTCCTCATCACCACAATCATCACCAAACACAGCATCAGCACCATCCTAAGTCCACATCCTCAAAGGAGGCCACTTTGGGTGGTACCACTTCTACCTGTCCTGTCAGCTACCTCCACAACCTGGGGAAGAAGCTTAGGCGTCTACCTCATTTTTTTAAATTTATTTTATTGAAGTGTAGTTGATTTACAATGTTGTGTTAATTTCTGCTGTACGGCAAAGTGATTCAGTTACACATATATATATATTCTTTTTCACATTCTTTTCCTTTATGGCTTATCAGAGGATCTTGAATACAGTTCCCTGTGCTATACAGTAGGACCTTGTTGTTTATCCATTCTATATGTAATAGTTTGCACCTGCTAATCCCAAATTCCAAGTCCATCCCTCCCCCGCCCCCCTCCCCCTTGGCAACCACAAGTCTGTTCTCTATGTCTGTTTTGTAAATAAGTTCATTTGTGTCATATTTTAGATTCCACATATAAGTGATATCATATAGTGTTTGTCTTTCTCTGTCTGACTCACTTCACTTACTATGATAATCTCTAGGTCCATCCATGTTGCTGCAAATGGCATTATTTCAGTCTTTTTTATGGCTGCATAGTATTCCACTGCGCGCGCGCGCGCGTGTGTGTGTGTGTATCACATCTTACTTATCCATTCATCCATCAATGGACATTTAGGTTGCTTCCATGTCTTGGCTACTGCAAATAGTGCATGTATCTATGCACTGGGGGTGCATGTATCTTTGATGGGGTGCATGAACATTGGGGTGCATGTATCTTTCCGAATTAGAGTCTTCTCTGCATATATGCCCAAGAGTGGGATTGATGGATCATATGGTAGCTCTATTTTTAGTGTTTTGTGGATCCTCCATACTATCCTCCACAGTGGCTGCACCAATTTATATTTCCACCAACAGTGTAGAAGAGTTCCCTTTTCCCCACAGTTTCTCCAGCATTTATTACTTGTAGACTTTTGGATGATGGCCATTCTGACTGGTGTGTGGTGATACCTCACTGTAGTTTTGATTTGCATTTCTCTAATACTTCAGGATGATGAGCATCTTTTCATGTGCCTGTTGACCTTACCTTTCAACTCTTCTCTTCTCTTCTTCTTACCAACTTTTCTTCTTATATTTTAGATTTTTAAAATCACCATTACCATTTTAATAATAAATTTGAATCACTCTTTCTTTATCCATTTTGAAGGAAACTTGTTTATTTTTCACCACACCAATTTTCCTTTTCCAGCAAATCACACAGCTCATTGCATTTCTTAGCCTGCTTTTCTGTATGACTAAGTTCTAGCTATTGGAATGTGGCAGAAGTATATGCCATTCTCAGGCCTGGCTCAGAAGACATCCTGGACCCATTCTGAGAACCTTCTGGTTCTTTCCCATTCTGAGGTTAGAATTAAAATAGTCTTAAAATATTAGGAAATGATGGATCCACAAATAGGAAGGACGTGGGTCCTTGACTCACCATCTTGAAGGCCACCTGCTTTCACTTAGTGACTGAAATAGAAACTACGATTTTGTTAAAAGATCAGGATACCAGGGTTTATTTGCTATAGCAGCTGGAATCGTTTTCAGTAATATACCCATCAATTTTAGACACCATCTCCTGACTACCGTTTGTAGGATGAAGAATGTTTGCACCTATATTACCTCTTGTATCTTCCAGTATGAAACCTACTATTCATTCCACTTATAATGTCAAGATTTGTACTATCTACATGCTGTTCTCAAATTACAAATAAACCTTTTCTGATATACTTGGGAAATTCAAAATCAATTAAAAACATTTAAACTATTAGGATTCTGGAAATATTATTCCCTGCAGTACCAAGTAGTGTGATTAAAGCCATAGAGAAGACAGAAGTTTAAATTATTAAGCTTGCGCCCCTGGAAGAAAAATGATCCCAGCTTTAAGATCAAATGGATTGTCTTTTTATGTAAATGATGTGAGGGAGTGTGGAGAGAAACATAAATAACAACAAAAATAACAAGGAGAAACAAACAGAAACTGAACAAATATTCCTGAAAAAACTGAATTTTTTCCAACTTGGCTATCATCCCCGTTTAACCACAATTGCTCAATATTTCAGGCAGGTCACAAGAAGTCCATTTCAGGAAGGAACCGGAGTACTGGTTATTAACAGAAATTTCTCTATGGACACCTTCTGGATGATAAAGAAAGTGACCTTGGAAAATACTGCAAAATACAATAGTGTAGCACTGTTTTAAGAACCGTTGCATTGACCACGCTACTCACGGCACAGAGGGTGATGTACCGAAAACAGCAACACGAATGCCTCTCTGTTGAAAAGTTACTCTGAACATGACATAACCAATTTACTCAATTTTCCTTTTTTATTATGCTTCCAGCTGGTCTATGATTTTTTTTAATTTTTAAATAATTCTAAATGGGCCTTTTCAATAAATATAAAATTAAAATGCTAAGAGAGATGAAAACATTTGGGTGAAATATAATTGGCGATCTTTTTTTCTTTCTCAGGGCATGTAAAGTACGGTCTAGCTTACAATCAATAGTCTTAGAAATGGAATAAAAGGCAGCATGACTGATGAACTCAACTCACCTTTTAATCTTGTTAAATAGAAGAAATAGGTCTTTTCACAACCCCCAAGATCATACATGTGATTGCTTAAATTTAATATTCATTGAAAGCTGTAATGTACTTTCTAGGCTGCCCCCCTGTCGTTCAATTATCCCTGATGATTCTTTACTGTATTCCTGGTTTACTTTCTTTCTTTTAAAATATCTTGCTTTCTCATAGCCAAGACATGGAAACAACCTAAATGTCCAACGACAGAGGAATGGATAAAGAAGATGTGATACACATATACAATGGAATACTACTCAGCCATAAAAGAGAATGAAATAATTCCATTTGCAGCAACATGGATGGACCTAGAGATCATCATACTAAGTGATGTAAGTCAGAAAGAGAAAGACAAATATCATATATATCACTTATATGTGGAATCTAAAATATGGCACAAATGAATCTATCTACAAAACAGACTCACAAATATAGAGAACAGACTTATTGCCAAGGTGGAGAGGGGGTGGGGGAGGGATGGATTGGGAGTTTGGGATTGATTAGCAGATGCAAACTATTACATATAGAATGGATAAACAACAAGGTCCTACTGTATAGCACAGGGAACTATATTCAATATCCTGGCATAAACCATAATGGATACGAATATAAATAAGAACATATATATGTGTATAACTGAGTCACTCTGCTGTACAGCAGAAATTAACACAACATTGTAAATCAACTATACTTTGATAAAATAAATAAATTTTTAACAATCTTGCTTTCTCTTCTTGGGCTCCTGTTTTGTTTTGCTGGATTATGACCTTGACTGTCTTTGCCTGAAATGGTTCATGTGAGATAAATGCTTCCAAGTTTGCAAGGCTGAAAATGTCCTTATTTCACCTTTACACCAATGCGAAGTTTGGTTAGGTGTTAAATTCTGGAACCCATGAATTCTGGATGTTCCCTTCCAACCTTGGAGACATTTATCCATTGTCTTCTGGTTGAAACCTTTTAATAAGCAAAATACCAAAGAATTTTCATTTCTTGGTAGGTAACCTGCTTTGTTTCATGGACTATTCCTCTCTCCCTCCCCCTCCACTCCATTCCCTCCCACCTCTGGCTTTTAAGATCCTGTCTACATATTCTTCTATAATTTCATATTAAATATGAATATTCTGGGCAGTATGGATCTTATTTTATTTGTCCTATTATATGGCCCATTTCAATTTGAAAACAGGTGTCTTCTTCAGCTCTGGGAAATACTCTAATTTCTTTATTTTTTTATCCTCTGTCTTCTTTTCCTTTTTTGAAGTATGAACTATTTCAGATAAGCAGAAAAGATCCCATGACCCTTGCACCCATCACCCAGGTTAAGAAACAAAACATGACAAATATAGTTGAGTATCCATCCTGCCTACCTCAAATTGCAGGTTTTCCCCCTTCCGCATCCCAAGCTCACTGCCATTCTAAACTTGGTGTTTTGGGGCCACACATTTTTAAAAGTGCTTAAGCTACCTTAATCTACATATGGCTAGATAAGTGCCCATCATTGTTTTGCATTTTATACTTCATGATGGTACCACACAGCACATACCCCGCAGCTTGATTTGTCACCCAATACTGTGTGTGTGAGGTTCATCCTCTTTGATTGATGCAGATTCCCTTCCTCACTGAACAGTGCTCCACTGAATTTCACTGTACGTTCTGTATCTATTCCTCCACGAATGCATTTACAAATTGTTCCCCAATTTTTACTTGTACTAACAATGCTGCATAAAAATTCTTGCGTCTCTCCATTTCAGTGTTTAACTAGCTCTTGGAACTAGTTCCTCCAGGGCTTACCCCTCAGGCTGGAATTGCTCCCTCATTAACTTTGCCAGGGTTGGCCCTTTTCACCTGTCCCGTGTGACAACTGCCTTTGTCCCTCTCTCCAACATATCATGTGTCGGAAGTTGCCTGTTTGCCATCGTGATGGGTGAGAAATGATGGCTCACTGTAGTTTTAACTTGCCTTTTCCTGACTATGCATAAAATTTGAGATCGTTCAGATAAATGTATTGGCCATTTGAGTTTTCTCTCCTTGAGTTTCTGGATTATATCATTTGTCCATGTTTATATTTAGTTGTTTTTCTTTCATTAATTGGTCTGTAGAAGCATTTTAGATATTCTGAATGGGAAAACCTTGGTTATGTGGGTTTCTCTGAGTGTGTGGTAGTTCCCCAGCCCGACATTTAAACATGATATCTTCTGATGCACTAATGATTTAAATGAAATATAGTGACTTCTAGCCTTTGTGGTGTATGTAGTTTGTAACGTGTGTGTCTTGTGTGCGAAACCCTTTCCACCCCGATGGGATCATTAAGATATGTCTATTGTACTTTCAAAATTTTTAGTCTTGTTTTTCATATTCACATCTTTAATTCGCCAGGACTTCATTCATGTGGGTGTGCTGAGGAAGAGTTGCTGGGTTTGTTTTTTTTTAATTGAAGTATAGTCGTTTTACAATGTTGTGTTGATTTCTGCTGTGCAGCAAAATGACTGTTATACATATCTATACATCCTTTTTTTCACATTCTTTTCCATCATGGTTTATTACAGGATTTGAATAGAGTTCCCTGTGCTCTACAGTAGGACCTTGTTTATCCTTTCCATATATAATGGTTGGCATCTGCTAATCCCAAACTCCCAATCCATCCCTCCCCCACCCCCTCCCCCTTGGCAACCACATGTCTGTTCTCTACGTCCGTGAAGCTGGTTTTATGTTTTCCCATACGAGTAAGCCACTGGTCTCGCATCATTTAGCGTCACTTGTTGCATGTTCCTTCTCTCCCACGGTCTGCAATGCCACCGTCTCAGACTGAGGAAACAGCCTCAGCTCTACAGGTGGGAGACAGGAGAGGGGCCTTGATAAGAACGGCCTGGTGTCCCTTCCACAAATCAGTCACTTCATTCATCTGCTGTTCCTCTCTGCAGCTGCACCATCGCCAGCGTGTTAGGGACCAGAGCACAGCCCTAATGAATGGGTACCCACGGGCTGAACACTTCTCTTAACAGGTGCTCCGACCACGACTTCCTTTACTAAGATGTATTTGTTAATGCGCTCTCATCTTCCTTCTGTCTTACAGGAATTTCTCAAAATCTTAATCTGCTGCTTCCCTCTGGGTTTTTCAGTCTCTTATAACCACAGTCCCTTTCGTACGTCTTTACTCTCATGTCAAGCTCTGAGGGAAGAGAGGGGACTTAATTATATAAGCTTTGTCCACCATTGTGAAACAGAACCTTAAATATTATGTGACCGAATGGTAATTTGGTGCTGTCATCAATATTTCTTCTAGGAGAAATAGTTATTTCTTCTAGGAGAAATAGCTATTTCCAATTTTTCGGTGTTATAAACAACACAACAATAATTATTAATGAATTCAAACTTTCTTCCACTTTTTAGAACATGTGACTATGTATTCTGCCCAGTTTTTCGAAAGAATGTACTCAATCTCTTACTATATTAGATACATTACATATGAAATTTGTTGCATTTTACCAGATTTTTGTTTTCCTTTTACTCCTGCTACAGACTTTAAATGTATAATATTTGTACATATAGCTCGTTTGTCAGATAATTAAAATCTAAGAATATTTTTTCCTCCTGATCATTTTATTGCTTTTATTCTGAGAATGTTGTTATTTATTGAGAAAATAGGTGATTATCCCCATTTTTCTTAGTTTTACGGTGCAAAGTTATCCTTTTTTCTGTTTTTATATTTAGCTACTTAAATCTATCTGGAATTAAGTTTGGGGTATGATATGTGGTGAAAATATTGATTTATATAATAAATGACATTGAGGAAATTGGCTAGTTTCTTGAAAAAAATCAACCGTTCCTTATTCCACTAATTGGTGATATTCTCTTCATGCATATTAATTTCTTCCCATAAATATCTCTTAATAAAATCTGTAGAATAACAAGTAGTAATTTAGAATGCCACTTTGTGAAGATGAACCCCAGTTACACGTGAAATACAGATAATCTGCACAGAGATGACAGATTTGCCAGTTTAAACAAGGGTTCTGACGACATCTTTGGCCTGCTTCGCCTTGGGAAAGCTCTACAAGTGACCTCACGTTTACCTTGTTCTGACTGAAGATGAACTTATGGGGACTTTATGAAGCCTCTTCTGCTGAAGCGTCACTAGGATGCCTTGAGATTTTTATGTCAGAAAGGCTAACCTTGGGAGCGACAGCAGTGACGATTTTGATTTAAACCACATCTTCGCTAGGCATTTTCATTTAGGGGTCTGTATTTTTTAACCTTCGATGACTCATCTTCATTAACATTTCACGATGCATGTGGAGATTTTTTTCCTACTTTTTAAAAAATCCTGGTCTTTCTTGCAGTGCATTGCGTAGTTCCATGTACACAGAGCCTTCTTGAAATTCACGGCAGGCTGATAACACAGGGTGATTTGTTGGTGCGGAAGGGAATGCTGAAAACCGTCCTCATTCATGAAATTCAAGAATTCGTGTAAAGAATCTTTGGCTGGAACTGGGAAGAGGATCCAGCAAAAACACAGCAGTTACACAAGCACGGAAAAGGCCTTTACACATCTCCACAGAAAACACGAAATTTACATAACAGGTGCGTGCCCTTAGAGAAGACCTCTCGTATCTGCATCTGTGAAACGAGGGATCCAGACCCAGAACCTCAAAGGTTCCTCTGACTTCACACACTCAGGCTTCTGTGGACCGTTTCCATCTTCACTCCGAGGCAGCCTTCCCCAAAGGATGAATATGCCACTTCCTACCACCAGAGGGGTCCTGAGGACCTAATAACAAGGAAACACACTTGGAAAATCACAGGGTAGGCAACTCCGGAGGCTGCCTGTGCCCTGCCCGCTTCTCTCTGCTCCTTCCCCCTCCACCTCACACTGCTTCCTCTTAGGCACCTGACGCCGGGGGAGCCTGGGCTTTCTGGCCCAGGGAAGAACGCCTCTCCCCACATAATCCGTTTAAGATGCTGTACCCCAGATATATTTGTATTTTAAACAGGGCGTGTGAGAGGGCAAAGCTCAACCTAGTAAGATGTCATCGTCCACAGCGAAATATCACATATTGAGAAGAAAATGACTGAGCATCTTTTAACTCAAGCCTCCTAGGTGGCCATTGGGTCCGGTCAGGTTCTGGCAATTTGCTTCGTTCTCATGGTAACTGCTCACTGTTCTAGACATTTCACTGCCCAGCATCCTGACTCATCAGTAGGAGCTATCTGTACTTGGGGACCTTTTCATTCTGGGTTATTGTATCCCTGCTTGATGATACAGAGTGTGTCCTGAGTAACAGTCTAGGCCAGGTTAAATAAGACTCCCCTTTGGAGCGGTGTGTTATTAAACCATGTTCTAATTGAACAGTTCATCAGAAGAAGAGCATCTTGGATATCTGTGATACTGTGATTTATAGGAAAAGTACATATTTGGTCTTCGTCCAGTTTCTGGCTCCCAGCTTCCCAGTGCCTTGGAATTTCCTGAGCAATAAGAGTGATGGAATTATATTTGGTCTCTTATCTCAGATCCTGAAAACGCTTCTGGGAAGGAGACTTTTGGATCCCACTCAAGGGTCAGGGCTGGTGGCCCGAGAAGCAACCACACAATGGGAGGGTTGGAACTTTCTGTCCCACCCCCTGACCTGGGGCGGGGGAGGGGCCCGAGGTTGAATCAGTTGCCAATGGCCGATGATTCAATCAGTCATGCCTTTGTGATGAAGCCTGCATAACCACCCAGAAGGACAGGGTTCAAGGGGCTTCGGGGTGGTGAACGCGTGGGGATTCGCAGAGGGTCGTGCTGCAAGAGAGCAGGGAAGTTCTGCACTCTTTCCCCACCCACGCCTTGCGCTCTGTATCCTTCATCTGGCTGTTGATTTGTATCCTTTAACATCCTTATAAAATAAATCAGTGACCTAGTGAGTAAAAGGGTTTTCCCAAGTTCTGTGAGCCATTCTAGCAAATTCACCGAACCCAAGGAGGTGGGAACAGTCGGTCAGAAGTACAGGTGACAACCTGAATGTGTGACTGGCATCCTGAGTTAGACGATCTTCAGAACCTTCAGTTTGTAGCCCGTGGGTCAGAAGCACAGGTAACAACCTGGACTTAGCAACTGGCTTCTGAAGTGGAGGGTGGTCTTGTGGGACTGAGCCCTTCACCTCTGGAGTCTGGTTCTGTCTCCAGGGAGACAGTGTTAGAACTGAGTTGAATTCTCAGACACACTGCTGGCATCCGAGAATTACCTGTTGGTGTAGGGAAGCCTCCACACACACATTGGAAATGGGATTGAGAACCTTATTTAATATCATGGCACATTTACACCGCGTGGTTCGCCTTGGATCATCAGGCCAATTGCCCACCATTCTACCATTATCACATAATTATTTTTTAAACTTTCAATGGAACTTGACTTAGGACTTTAGTATCTAAGTCAGAAATATCAAGAACCTGCCACGGGACAGATGTCCCAGTGCTTATTAAGAAGGAGAGGCAGAGTGATAAACCATGATGGCAAAGAATATGAAAAAGAATGTATATATATGTGTAACTGAATCACTTTGCTGTACAGCAGAAATTCACACAACATTGGAAATCAACTATATTTCAGTAAAATAAATCTTTTTTAAAAAGGAGAGGCAGACATTTGGATTATTTTGGAGAGGAAATAGGGAGAAGAAAAGAGATACTGAGAAAAAGCCAGATAATTCCATTTAAATTTCTACAGTTTTTGGGATAAGCACTAGTTAGACAAATGGCTTTGTCCTCCTCCGACGGTGCAGTTAGTAACTAAATACATTTTCAATGCTTTCTTCCCTATTACCTCACATTTCAATGGCATCATTTTGGCCATTTTTCTCGACTGTGTATCAGAATCACTATCAGGGCTGAAATAAAAATAAGTATACTAAAATGCATTTATTCCATCTAGAATTTTTTTTTTTTTTGGCTGTGCTGCCGGCTTGGGGGATCTTAGTTCCCCGACCAGGGATCGAACCCAGGTCCTCGTCAGTGAAAGTGCAGAGTCCTAGCCACCGGACCACCAGATAATTCCCCCATCTAGAATGGTATGTGATTTATTAAAAACTGCATGGCCCACGGAGGGGTTGGTTAAGCCTATGTCCTACAGTCTTACCACCTCTGAATTCTCTTCCAACTCTGAAATCCTGAGTCATCTGTCAACACCAGAAATGAGCTGCTGTGAACAATGATGATTTTTCAGTTGGTCACTGAAATCAAAGTGTAACTCAAACAGGGCTTTGCAGCTGTGAGATGACAAGCACGGGACTTGTCTAGCTGATGTCACGAAGAAGTGCTTTTATGGCACCAAGTCAGTGAACTTTGTCTAAAACTTCAGCATGAGGTGGCCATAGAGGGGACCCAGGGCCCCCTCGGGACACCCAAAGCATTTTCCTCCTGAGTCGGACTGGGATTCCTTCTATGAGCAACCCCTTTAAGGCCCTGGAGATTTCTAACGGGATGCAAACGTGTTCCCTCGTTGAGAAGAGCCTGAATAACTATAATCGCTAATCCGTGAACAATGCCTTCATTTGAAGGGCTGTATTTGAAAGCTTTTACATCAATGAACTCATTTGATCTCTACAACAACCCTGAGGAGAAGGCAGAGAGGAACACCTGACGGTACACCTGCAGGAGATGGGAAAGTGTGGCTCAGAGAGGTCACCTGACTTGGCAAAGAACATTCTCAGGAGGAAGGCGATCCAAGACCTTGTCCCAGGCTCTCTTCGTTGTATGTTAGTTTATCAAACCGTCTTAGGGACTACAGTTCCCTGAGCGGGACGGCTCACTACCATCCCCACGTCAAGTGAGGGGCTGGAGGATCCTTCCAACTTGAGCATTCTCAGCAGGAATTAAGAGAAGAGGAGCAAAACGGGGAGGGGGGGGTCACTGAGAGTCACAAGACTGTGGACTGATGCAGGGGGACAAGCATCAGGTCCCATTCATGGACCTATTCGTTCATCATCATTTTCGGCACCTCTGCCCCATGCTGGGCGTTTTGCAAGGTCATAGTGATACACAGACATGACGGCCGGCTAAGTGATGGCTAAAACGTGGTGGAGTGGGGACCAAGCCTTTGAGCCCCTAGAAAGCAAAGAGTTAATATCAAAGGGAAGAAGAAGGACACAGATGCTGTTTACAATGACATCTGCTTCCTGCCCGTGGTTGGCTGCTGGAACTCCTCTCCCAAAGGTGGGGACGGTATTTCTCTCGTTTCAGGCCACCTTCCTGCTGTCCAGGGTAACAGATTTTTCTCTCACACTTCATCCTGCCTCCACAGATTCCAAGCAGAAGCTGCCTTCAAGCCAAAGCATCGACCCGAGCCTAGGAAGGAATCGATGTGGGTATTTGGAGATGAAGAACGGCCGGGAGCAGAGGTATTCAGCCTTGGCACACAGCAGAGTGCATGTGAGTTTCCCTCCTGCCACTGAGCTGGAGGCATCCAGATTAGAACACATGCTCAGCCTCAGAGCGTTTAAGGAATAATTCATCACCTGCATTCCACCTAAACACAGCTAAAACCTCAACTAAGTAATGTTTCCTCGGTTATAAACTTTCAGGAAAAAGTGGCAAATCTCTGGAAAGCAAGCTGGTTTTAGGACTTGGACGCTTTGTTTTCGTACTATGCCTGCATCAGTACACATTCCTAAAACGGACATCAAATCTCCTAAACCTTTAAACTCTACTTCTATTGTCTTTTAAGGTAAGAAATATTGGCACATTCTAATTTCTAAAAGAATTTTCAGTTTTCTAAATGTTACGTGTGATATGTCAATTCCTGCTTACCGAGACAGTAGGAAAAGGATTCCACAATTGTAGAAAGTTTTCTAGCAAAAAAGATGAAAATAAAAAGGCTGTGTAAGGGTCATCCATTAAATGACATTTAATATTCATAAGTCTAATTTCTAGCACATTTTGGTAAATCAAATTTCCATCGTAGTATTTATTTACATTCAAAGAAAACTTTCTGCCATCTCTATTTATTCTTTCTCCTGCTTCTCCCATCTTCACCCTGAAACTAGGTCAGTTCCTGCCCACATACCACCACTAGAACAAAGAGAAATGGTCGTTCTTAAAGGGCCATAAGAGGAAACCCACAGCAGTACAAAAAAGACCAGAAATAGAAAGCATATTTTATAAGGAAAAGAAGATTTAAAAGTAAAAAAAAGTTCATAGCTACAGAGAACAGATTGGTGGTGGCTACCAGAGGTGGGGAGATAAGGGTGGCAAAGGGGGTAAACGGGGTCAAAAGGTACAAACTTCCAGTTATAAGATACACAAGCCCTGGGGATGTGATGTGCAGCAGGGCGACTCTAGTTAATAATATTTTACTGTATATTTGAAAGTTGCTAAGAGAGTAGATCTTAAAAGTTCTCATCCCAAGGAAAAAACTGTAACTATGTTTGGTGGTGGACGTTAACTAAACTTATTGTAGTGACCATTTTGCAATATACACAAACACTGAATCACTATGATGTACACCCAAAAGTAACATAATATTCTATGTCTACTTCTCAATTTAAAAATATGTAATAGTACAAGAGACTCTAAAACTAACAAATAAAACTAAAACCTAAAAGTAAAGTTGATAGATTGTAAACAAGAAAATAAGTAAAATATATACTATATTTTATTAAGTTTAAAATGTCATCGATTGTAAGATATACCATTACTTTATATACCACTGAGAAAGAAACGCCATTTTGAGACGTAAAATGGAAACACTAATTTTCACTTGACTTTATTTTATTAAAATAATACTTTAGATTTTTCTACATTGTTTATCATGTATCATTTCTGTCAATAATTAAGAATGAAATAACCTAAATAGGCATTTCTACAAAGAAGACATTCAGATGGCCAACAGGCACATGAAAAGATGCTCAATAGTGCTAATTATTAGAGAAATGCAAATCAAAACTACAATGAGGTACCACCTCACGCTGGTCAGAATAGCCATTATCAAAAAGTTTACAAATAATAAATTCTAGAGAGGGTGTGGAGAAAAGGGAACCCTCCTACACGGTGGGGATGTAAATTGGTGTAACCACCTCAGAGAATAGTACAGAAGCTCCTTAAAAAACTAAAAACAGATTTACTATATGATCCAGCAATCCCACTCCTGGGCATATATCCCGTAAAGATGAAAACTCTAATTCGAAAAGATTCGTGCACCCCTATGTTCACAGCAGCACTATTCACAATAGCCAAGACATGGAAGCAACCTAAACGTCCACCAACTGATGAATGGATAAAGAAGGTGTGGTACATATATACAGTGGAATACTACTCAGCCATAAAAAAAGAATGAAATACCGTCATTTGCAGCAACATGGATGGACTTAGAGATTATCACACTAAGTGAAGTAAGTCAGAGAAAGACAAATACCGTATGATGTCACTTATATGTGGAATCTAAAAAAAAAATGATACAAATGAACTTATTTATAAAACAGAAGCAGACTCACAGACATAGAAAACAAACTTATGTTTCCCAAAGGGGAAAGGGGGGGAGGGATAAATTAGGAGTTTGGGATGAACAGAAACACACTACTGTATATAAGATAGATAAACAACAAGGACCTACTGTAGACCACAGGGAACTATATTCAGCATCTTGTAATTACCTATAATGGACAAGAATCTGAAAAAGAATAGATATATAACTGAATCACTTTGCTGTACACCTGAAACTAACAACACATTGTAAATCAACTAGACTCCAATAAAAAATGAGTGAAATACATTGGTTAAGACATTCCTAAAATGTCTTCACATTCAGGACTGACTCTTCTGAATCACTTTTCAATGCAAATCAAATCAGTATCATTTTTCCCTGCACAATACCATGCTCTGTGCCATTAACAGTGTTTCACTGTTGTTAACGGGGTTTTCTTGACAGCCTCTGACACCTGTGCTCTACGTTTTGATGTAAGTGGATAAGTAATGGCAACAGCCTCACCACCTTTCCCTGAGCCCACAGATGGTGACAATGCATCCCAGTCTTAGAAATATCAAAATCTGGAACATCATCTCTGCATTAGAAGTGATGAATTACGGCATTATGAAAAAGAAAACAGGGACTTTCCTGGTGGCGCAGAGGTTAAGAAACCGCCCGCCAATGCAGGGGGACATGGGTTCGAGCCCTGGTCCAGGAAGATCCCACATGCCACGGAGCAACTAAGCCCGTGTGCCACAACTACTGAGCCTGAACGCCACTACTACTGAAGCCTGCGCACCTAGAGCCCATGCTCTGCAACAAGAGAAGCCACCACAGTGAGAAGCCCGTGCACTGCAATGAAGAGTAGTCCCCACTCGCCGCAACTAGAGAAAGCCCGCACCGAGCAACGAAGACCCAATGCCGCCAAAAATATAAATTAATTAATTAATCAATTAAAAAAAAAAAAAAGAAACCAAGTAGAGCTAGATAAGAACAATCAGGAATGAGAGGGAGCAGAGGACAGTTTCCAACTGAGTGGACTGGCAAGGCCTCCTTGGGAAGTTAACATTTGAGCAAAGGCTTAAACTTGCTGGGGAGTAAGGCACGCAGGTATCTAGATGGTGGGTACAAGTGGACAAACATCCCAGGCTGAGACATGCTGGGTGCTAGAGGAATATCCCAGGGCCGATGTCTCTGGAGTGAACAGGCCAGTGGGGAGAGGTGACAGATGAAGGCCGAGGTGGCTAGGAGGGCGTGGAGGCTGCTGTTGGGATTGGGTTACTCTGAGTGAGACCCTGTCCTTTGTCCTTGCAGAATTCTGAGCAGAGCAATGAGGGGACCCAACTTCTGTCTTTCCAGGACCACTCTGCCTGCCCTGCTGGGCATGACCTCCCTCCATGAGGGAGGTACTGCAGTGATCCGGAAGAGATAGTGGCTCAAACAATGGCAACTGTGGTGACAGAAGTGGGCAGATTCTGGATGTATTTTGAATGGAGAGCCAGTGGGGTTTCCTGACCCAGTGAAATACTTCTTTCCGATTATTTAGAATAAACATGGGGGAGGGGGGCTTCTTATCCAATGATTACTACAGTTTTCAAACTTTAAAACCTAATTTTATCTTCAGCAGTAAGAATTCAAATTTCCTTTCCCGATGCATTTTCTGAGCAGGCAGGGAACTGCAGGTAGCACCATCAGAGAGAGGAAATTTTAGTGTATTTTAAAGCATCAATATTGAACAAAGGAATGTAATAACTTGTGCTGAAAGAGGGATAATCAGATGTCATGCTTTAGGCCAGTGTAGGAGCTGATTTCAGAGATCAGCCAGAAGTCAATATTTTTGTTTGTCTTTTCTTTCTTAGTGTCTGTCAAATTTCTAGAGCACAGATAGAATTCTATGTGGAAACAGTACTGTATCAGGGCCTCAATACCATGTTGGCATCTCAGCAATGAACCCCCTAAATAAAGCCCAGGATGACCCATTCTATGAAGAATTCCCCACTGGTAGGCACAGGGGGCCTTGAACTTGGGCCTGGAGTTTCCATGATTCATTTCACCTCATTGAACCCTCGCTGGGGCCTCTGTGCTGGGGGTTCCCCCCTGGTCCCAGCTGAGGTGCTGGTGGGTTAGGTATATGCAGACCTGCCCCATTCCAATCCTGGACCCTGGTGGGCAACTAGGAGGCCCACCTAGTTGCCTCCTGCAGACCAAAGCTTCCCCAGCTCAGTGAATTCAATATCTCGGTGCCACTGCCATGAAACTATCTGACCTTAGGCAGGTCACTTCAATTTTCCATGCATTTCTCCTTCTGCTTTAGGGATGAGGGAATAAATCAATACCTGCCCTTCCTCCCTAGCAGAATTCTTCTTTTTTTTTTTTTTGAAAATAAAGTGACATGCTAGATGTATGAAAGTAAGAAAAAAAAAGATTGGAAAAAAAATGTCGGATAACCTTCACAGCTACCCTGAGGACAGAAGCTGACTCAAGGGTTCTCTGAATTTAACGCACAGTTTTTTGTTTATGTTACCTGCCTTTTAAAAAAATGTATACAACACATTTTCATCTTCTTTTGTTCACCTGCTCTACATTCTTTGAATATTTCTCTCGTTTCATGTATATCTTATCCCCCCAAGATTATAAAGCTTGAAATACTTCAGAACAGAAATAGTAAACACTAGGCATTAAACACTGGTTGACCTGCGGTTTACTGAAGTTCTCAAGAACGTTTATGAAGAAACACCCACCTAATATCATTCATACTTCATTTTCCTTGTAATGGGAGAACACCGATTTAGAATATAAATCTCAAATTTGGAAGAAGTAGTAATAAACTGAATACAGTGTGAGAGAATCCCATACAGTCCGAAACTAATGGACTATTTCTCAATGTGACAAGAATAAAAGACATTTTCCAAAAGTTTTGGTAAATGAATATATTACAATTCCATGGCCATTATGACTCTTCACTTTGAGACAAGCACAAGGATAAAAAATATGAAAATCTGTTTCAAAATATTAAGCTAATAGAAGATCTCAAATAAAATGAGATCAAACACCAATGTTGCAAAGCACATCAAATAAAGTTTAGAAATACATAGATAATTACAAATATTTCTGAGCTTTTATTATGGTCTTATCACTATGAATATGTACACACAGAGGAAAAAGTCTTTATAGGTATCCTTAAGAAGGCAGTGATTTCCAATGTCTCTGCAGAATATTTTCCATTTATCTTGCTAATTCTAGCGTTCTCTAGAGGAAATTGTCACCCACTGATGGAGGTGTTGATGCTACCATGTAGGTTTGATGCCTCAAGGAGAATGAAAACAGACCTGGAGAAGATGATTATTTACAAGTTTCTCACATATATGTGATATATATACTACATATATATCACAATGTACAATATTTTAATCTTCTTTTGTTCACGTAATATATTCAAGATTTTTTCACACATATGTATATATAAAACAAACATATATATTACATATGTACACAGTGTATATATGTACTCGCTATATATATCTGTATACACAATGCTGCCCAATGATGTTTATCATTTCAATGATCTTTGTTAAACTGGCATCAATTAAAACTTCATTTCTTTAGTTATTAGTTTGATGAAATTCCTGTTGTATTTGCTCTGTTTTTCATACTTTGCCTTCCGTTCCCATGGATTGAAAAAAATTATACCCTCAAAGCTTTCAGTGTTCTGTGAGACACTTTTCTTTACTCTCAAGCCTAAGATATATTTCCCACCCACTATTTCCATTAATTTTGCATGGCTTTTTTTCTTACTATATCTGGAATTTAATATTATGTGTGTATGCTACAAAGCTTTTAAATTGATTTTCTTCCAGAAAGCTAACTGTTCCAGGATCACTTATTGAATAATGCTGGCTTTCTCTACTTAAAGCAAATGAAGCATTCCTAAATATAACAATAGCTAAATTAGATAAATGTAAATGTGTACATTTTTATAATTTTTTATCCTAATAATTCTAGCTTTTCAAATTTATTTCCATTTTAAAAAGGAGCTTTAACACAGTGCTCTTGGTTTCACTTTAGTAATAAATCATTTTTTGTGTTAGTACTGATAAGACTGACAAAAAGCAACCTAAAAGTGAGCCTTCTAGAACCTTTCCTACATATGTCTATTTCCCACACAGTTCTAATTTGATTTATATTCTTTCTGGTCAGAATAAAGTAGATCCTTATGGCACTGTGTCCATTAGTGTGTGTGTGTGTGTGTGTGTGTGTGTGTGTGTGTGTGTGTGTTTCCATGATTCCTTCTTACTATGTCTAAGGAGGCATTGGCTATGCCTGGGATCACTCCCCCCAAGTGACTGTCTACTGGAATTAGCAGATACTTGGCTGTGTTGCCATCCAAAACAAATAACAGAAACTTTCCTGTGCAGTCTGAGTTGGATTAAAATGCTGAAGTTCCAAAATAATGAGATGCCACTTTCATCTGCCAATCCCAAGGGTGTAGGGAGAAGGTTGTGGGATGTGTCCCTTCACTTTTCTTTTCTTTTTTTTTTTTTTTTTAATTTATTTTTGGCTGCGTTGGGTCTCCATTGCTGCACACGGGCCCTCTCTAGCTGTGGAGAGTGGGGGCTACTCTTTGTTGCAGTACGCGGGCTTCTCATTGCAGTGGCTTCTCCCGTTGTGGAGCACGGGCTCCAGGCACGCGGGCTTCAGTAGTTGTGGCTTGCAGGCTCTAGAGCGCAGGCTCAGTAGTTGTGGTGCAGGAGCTTAGTTGCTCCGCGGCATGTGGGATCTTCCCGGACCAGGGCTCGAACTCATGTCCCCTGCATTTGCAGGCGGATTCTTAACCACTGGGCCACCAGGGAAGTCCTGTCCCTTCACTTTTTTGTCCAGATTTCCTGGGAAGAAGAGCATGCCATTTTGGACTGACTTGAGTCTCTGACTAAAATGCAGGTCCTCCAAATAGCCAAAGCAATCTTGAGACAGAAAAACGGAGCTGGAGGAATCAGGGTCCCAGACTTCAGACTATACTACAAAACTACAGTAATCAAGACAGTATGGTACTGGCATGAAAACAGAAATATAGATCAATGGAACAGGATAGAAAGCCCAGAGATAAACCCACACACACATATGGTCACCTAATTTTTGATAAAGGAGGCAAGAGTATACAATGGAGAAAAGACAGCCTCTTCAATAAGTGGTGCTGGGAAAACTGGACAGCTACATGTAAAAGAATGAAATTAGAACACTCCCTAACACCATTCACAAAAATAAACTCAAAATGGATTTAAGACCTAAATGTAAGGCCAGACACTATAAAACTCTTAGAGGAAAACATAGGCAGAACACTCTATGACATAAATCACAGCAAGATCCTTTTGACCCACCTCCTAGAGAAATGGAAATAAAAAAATAAATAAACAAATGCGACCTAATGAAACCTAAAAGCTTTTGCACAGCAAAGGAAACCATAAACAAGACAAAAAGACAACCCTCAGAATGGGAGAAAATATTTGCAAATGAAGCAACTGACAAAGGATTAATCACCAAAATTTACAAGCAGCTCATGCAGCTCAATATCAAAAAAACAAACACCCCAATCCAAAAATGGGCAGGAGACCTAAATAGACATTTCTCCAAAGAAGATATACAGATTGCCAACAAACACATGAAAGGATGCTCAACATCACTAATCATTAGAGAAATGCAAATCAAAACTACAATGAGGTATCACCTCACACCATCAGAATGGCCATCATCAAAAAATCTACAAACAATAAATGCTGGAGAGGGTGTGGAGAAAAGGGAACCCTCTCGCACTGTTGGTGGGAATGTAAATTGATACAGCCACTATGGAGAACAATATGCAGGTTCCTTAAAAAACTAAAAATAGAATTACCATATGACCCAGCAATCCCATTACTGGGCATATACCCTGAGAAAACCATAATTCAAAGAGTCATGTACCACAATGTTTATTGCAGCTCTATTTACAATAGCCAGGACATGGAAGCAACCTAAGTGTCCACCAACAGATGAATGGATAAAGAAGATGTGGCACATATATACAATGGAATATTACTCAGCCATAAAAAGAAATGAAACTGAGTTATTTGTAGTGAGGTGGATGGACCTAGAGTCTGTCATACAGAGTGAAGTAAGTCAGAAAGAGAAAAACAAATACCGTATGCTAACACATATATATGGAATCTAAAAATACAAACAAACAAAAATGTTTCTGAAGAACCTAGGGGCAGGACAGGCATAAAGATGCAGACGTAGAAAATGGACTTGAGGACACGGGGAGGGGGAAGGGTGGGACAAAGTGAGAGAGTGGCATTGACATATATACACTACCAAATGTAAAATAGATAGCTAGTGGGAAACAGCCGCATAGCACAGGGAGATCAGCTCACTGCTTTGTGACCACCTAGAGGGGTGGGATAGAGAGGGTGGGAGGGAGGGAGACGCAAGAGGGAGGAGATATGGGGATATATGTATATGTATAGCTGATTCACTTTGTTATAAAGCAGAAACTAACACACCATTGTAAAGCAATTATACTTCAATACAGATGTTAAAAAAATAAGGTAATTATTGATAGGTAAAAAAATAATAATAAAATAAAATGCAGGTCCTAATTTATAGTGAAGGATGTCTTAGGTTAAAATTTTGTCTTGTTTTGTTCTTCAATCTACTAAGGTTCATTACTTAATTACCTGAAGGGTCCAACCTGGTCACAATGTCCTCCCCCATTGAAATATGCTCGAGAAACATGCAGTAGAACAATCATGCAGCCAGTACTACTTGTGGACTGAGGACAGAGTTCCAGGTTGCCTACTTCCTACTCACTTTCCACTCTGCTCCCAGGGCTAGTGACTGCGGTGGTTCTCCATGGGGGCGATACTACCCCTAACTGGAGTGTTTTGTAAACCTCTGAGAGTATTTTTAATTAGGGATGCTACTGGCTTTTAATAAATTGGTAAAAATTATGCTAACTGTTCTTCAACACACAGGTCAATTCTACAAAATTGTCCACAGTAGATGGAATCTACTGTGGATGGTATATTTTCAATACTTTAGTACCCCTGTGAACTGACTGTTCATATGTCCAAAATTCATAGGTTAAAACCTAATTCCCAGTGTGACGGTGTTAGGAGGTGGGGCCTTTGGGGGTTATTAGGTCATGAGGGCGGGGCTCTCATGAATGAGATTAGTGCCTTTATAAAAGAGACCCAGAGAGCTCCCTCTTCCCTTCTGCCACGTGAGGCCACGGTGACAAGACAGAGTCCTACGAGCCAGGAAGGGGCCCTCACCAGACACCAAATCTGCCGGTGCCTTGATCTTGGACTTCCCAGCTCCCAGGCTGTGAGACATAAATTTTTTTTGTTTAAAAATCACCCACCCTATGGTATTTTTGTTATAGCAGCCTAAATAGACTGAGATGAGTGCATAGTTATCATGGAAATGTTTTACAAGAAGTTACATAAAAATACAAACATTTGAGAGAATATTATTGTGGAGAGGGATGAGTCAATGGATTAAAGATACTGTCTTGAGTAATGGAATAATTTATTCACTTCGTACCTCTACTTAATGCATTGTAAAATTTTCAATGTCATAGTTAGTAGAAAAGTGATAGCAGATGCTATACAAAAGCATGTGGACCCAGTTGCCATGATGTAAGAGAGGAGATTTGAGACTCCTTCTGGGAGACTTAAAATCAAATACAATCACACTGATGAAGTCACATGAAAGGCAGGGATCTCATTGAATTTCATTAATAAAGGTGATTTTTTAAAATATTTCATATTACTGCCAACTTACACATCTTAAAACTTATATAGCATAGTGATATAAACTTATGAAAATTAGCTACTGTAATATTTATTTGTTTTGGGATTAGCTGTTATTTTTCCTGTCCTCCTCAGATAACACCCTCAGAAGTTTACACAAGTTCTCTACAGGCGCCTGTGTTATAATTTTTTCCAGTTGACCTGCGAAAAGCATTGTATATTATCTTCAAGATCTTTTTAAGTTGTAGAGAACTGATTCACACCTGGACTTTTAGAAGAATTTCCTAACAGTAAATATATTTTCAATGATAGTTGTCACGGTCCCATCCCACGTCACAACAAAGGCAATTTTGTTGACATTACACTTGTAAATAAATCTCAGCTCTTCTGTGAAAACACTCTCTCATTATTTCCATTTCAACGGTTTATAATTTTCCAAGGTGTGTTATCTCCACCTCATTTAAGGTTATTTTCTTCTTTGTCTCATCAATACAAACAATGCTTACTCGTTATTGTTTACTGTAGCATTACTTTTTACACTAGCACCCACCTGTACTGTGCATTTTGTTTTCATGTACTTCTTGTAAAGAATAGCTTCTGATTATCTCATTTCTCTTAAATCTCTTAAATCGGTGTTACTGTCACCACAGGTAGATACAAATATTTGACTACTCCATTATGTATATGGTTATGGTTGCACGAAATCATTCTCCTAGAGGATACATATTAATATCCTTTCATTTGTCTGTCATATTGGAGATAGATGATTATATTGATTTTTGAAAATTATGTACGTAGGTAGCTTTATTATTTAGGAAATCTATTTTAGGATAGTAAAGGAGACAGTACAAAACATGTTCCTTGTTTGATTGAATTTAAGACACCATTGATTGTAAGACACATTATTTTATGTTAAGACATTTACCACAGACATAGAGAACAGACTGGTGGTTGCCAAGGCGGGGGGTGGGGAAGGAAAGGATTGGGAGTTTGGGATTAGTAGATGCAAACTATTATATATAGGATAGACGAACAACAAGGTCCTACTATATAGCACAGGGAACTATATTCAATATTGTGTGATAAACCATAATGGAAAAGAATATGAAAAAGAATATATATATATAAACTGAATCACTTTGCTGTACAGCAGAATTGACACAACATTGTAAATCAACTACACTTCAATAAAATTTTTTTAAAAACACATTGACAAAAACACAGTGCAACTAAAGTATGACACAATGTCTTATCAGTACTTGTAATTTTAGACAGAGTGGCATCTTCTGGAGCCTCACAGCACTAATGACGCAGTATTTCTTAAAAGGTTTCTCCACTATTGTTAGCTAGATTTTCTTCAAAGCACCAATAACAACACTGGTACTTTCTTACCCGAGGTGTCAACTGAAGATTTTCCGGTAACAACAGGAAGGAATTTGATAGGAATTGAACCCAACACAAGTAGCTACAGTAATCCACAGAACTCAAAGTTATGACAGCATGAACTCCCCTGACCAGGTGTACCATGTACAGGCAATGATGACTGTGTCCCAGGGGCCAGCACTGATTGTGAGATGCCATCATTGCAAAGCACCTGTGATTGCAGAGATGTTGTGAAACAACAGAATAGGGTATAAAGTGGGCAATGAAACTGGTAAATTTCAGAATCACTGAGCTAATGGGATTCTTCTCACCTGGCTCTTTTCCCAGTGAAACTTTTGCACTTATTAATAATTTGGTCCAGAAAATCTACAGACCCCCTGATGGATGAAAAGTCTATACTGTCCTCAGTTTGAACTGGTCATTCAATTGGTAGCTACAGAATATAGTTCACTAAATGCTACCAATAGGCCAGGGGATCCATGCTTTAAAAGAAAAAAAGTCCCCAAACCACACCCACAAGCTTTAACGGAGTAATACAGCTTTGGGGTTTTGAGATTTAATGTCTATAAAATAGATACTATGAAATTATTCTCTGAGTCTTAAAGAATTTAGATTTTCTTTTTCCTGCCATAAAAGAAAATCGGATGAAGGTATACATAGGTTGGCTAGGCAGCCTGAGGAAGGCCGGTACTGAGCCACTAACATGTCAATAACATTTTTCTTCCTCTCCTGCTCTAGCTCCTAGGGTGTACACTACAGGTTCCCAGGAGGAACACCCTTGCAATTCAGATCACCATTACAGAAAATCAGACAAAATAGATAAGCACACATGAAAACAAAAAGTGCAAATCACTCCCACCTTCAATGTCTAAATATTGGTATTTAGTAACCACAGTAAACAAACTTTTTCTGATGAAATTTTGACATATTATTGTTTAGTTTTTTAAAACAAAAATGGAACGCTTTTCTCAGTTGACTATGTTGCATGTATAAAGACACCATCTCTAGAGAATGGCTGTTTAGGTTTGGATATTGCTTGGTTTTTTGTTTTCTGTTTTTTCCGGTTACAATGAACCTCTCTTTACAAACATTTTTGTAAATTTATCTAATTATTTTTTCAAAACATTTCTAAAAGAAAACAATTCTCCCCCAGAGTTTTGTGCATATAGTTCCAAATTCATTTCTAGAGTGTTTGTATACATTTGTACTTCCCTAAGCAGCGGTGAGACTTTGTTCCTTTGCTGAAAAGAACATTGAATTTAAAAGATTGATCTTTCCAATCTTATAGATCAAAATAGTAGCCTCATTTTAATTTATATATATTTTAATTACTAGGGATATGGAGATCTCTAGATGCTTTTGTTATCTGAAATGTTATTTTGTGAATTAGTTAACATTATTTACATATTTTTACCGTGTTCATATTTGCATTGATATATAATTGCTCATGTACTTAGATTAATACTTTTAACCAGCATTGTTAGTCATAGACCATGAATACTACTAAAGACAGAGTTAATATAAAAAGACTGAAGTATGAATTTTGCAAAAGAGAAGTAAAAATGATAAATGTCTGGCAAGAGCACTCAAGCGAACCAACTGAAAACCTATGAGTCATGGTCCAGTAGATGGCCGATTACAAAATAAATGTACAGAAGTCAGTGTGGCCTTAGCAAATATATTCAGTTAGAATACGAAATGGATACATGTTTACGTGACAAACAATAATAAATATTTAGGTACTTAAATATTTAATCCTACATATTTGTTTTTTATTCCTATATGAAGAAAACAATCAAGTTCTACTAAAGATCGAACAACACTTTTAAAAATGAAGAGATACAGCACCTATTTCTCAACGAGAAAACTCAAACTTAGAAATGCATTAGAATTATAGATCGATTTGCAGGGCATGCCCACCATACATTAAAAATAAAACTTTTTCAAAATTAAAAAAAAATGTATCATAGTAAATTTGGAAAAATTGAAAACATGGGAAGACACCTGGTAAATGATTGAAAAAGATTAATAAATAGAAAAGAGGGGAAATAAGGGGGATGAAATTGTCCCTACAAAATACTAAAATTGTGTATATTTAATTCAACCAACAAATATATATTCAATCCCCATAAGCCAGACCCTGTTCTAGGCAATTGGGATGGGTCAACGAACAGAGCCCTGCCCTCAGGAAGCTTTCAGTCTAGCAATTGGCCAAACAGCGTGCTAACTGTGTTAGAACAGACAGACAAAGGGACCTGAGGAGAAGATACAGACAGACGCAAGCACAGAGAGATTTGACTTTGTGATAAGCCATGATAACCAGCTCCTTACCAAGCCTCCCTCCTGCCCTCCTGGGGATCTAAGTTTATTCCAATTCCCAGCTGCTCATTTTCCACAGATTGGAAAACAAACCAACCAACAAAACAAACAAAAAAACAAGAGCAACAATGGTAACAAGAGGTGACCAGAAAGCCCTGAAGTCTACTTTTGACTACCGTGGATTTATTATTTAGATTTCTGGATTCCCTGTGAATTAGAGGTAGTTAGAACTTCATTCTCATCCCCCTATGCTGGGTGACTGAGAATTAGCTATATGCCAAAAAGATTTTATCATTCAATAACTAAAGATGCTTCTTCAGTCTTCAGTTTCGGTCTGATATTTTAGGGGTTAACTTTAAATTATTTTATTCAAATCTAGTAAATATAAATGAAATTTGTATCAACTTCCCACCATTCTCTACCTGCCTGTTCCCTGTGAAATTCAGCATTTCAAGGAAAAAAACACAGACTTTTTTGGGGTGGTCTATTAATAATGGACCACTAGATCTTTTCAGACCCCTAAAGCTTATCATTAGAACTCCAATGTGCCATCATTTATAGTCAGTGATTTTTATGAGCTTCCCTGCAATTTAACTCTGTGGGTGTTTAAGATTTAAAATGGAAGTCATAAGGCATACCTTCACCTGAAATTAAGTCATTCTTATCACAATATATCACCCAAAACTAATTTTCTTCAAAAACAAGAAGAACTCAAATACTGAGGATTATCAAATATCTCCCTGGCAAACAATCTGATTCTTCTCAATGACATAAAAGATGACAGGATGAATGCTAGCTAAATATTAATGAACAAGGTAGAATCAATTCTGGGAATTCAAAAGTAATAGTCTTTATCATTTTTACTATCATGTAATTCCAAATTCAGAACCTCCACCTTCTACAATTAAATTCATGCTAAATACAGAAGTGCATATTTTTGTTTCCAGATCGATGAATTAGGATTTGCAACACAGGCTAGATCACATGATGGCAATGTTCTTTGCAAAATGCTGATTACACATTTATTAGATTTGTTGACACACTTTAATTACACATGCTGTACTAGATGCACAGAGAAAACTAGGAAAACCTACTTAATTTACTCACTGAGCACTAATTGTAACTTCTCACATGCTTTTATATTTCAAGAGGAATGACAAACTAACATTTATAGAATAACTACTGTGTTCCAGGCGCTGTACTATGTGTTTACACACACATTATGGATTCTTTTCCTTAAAAAAATACGATCATGTGATTCATCCATGTTGCTGCACGTCACTATGGCTCATTCTTTTACATTGTTTTATAGTATTCCAGTGTATGAAAAATACCACCATGTATTTATCCAGTCTGCTCTGATGTCCATCAAAGTTGTTCCCAGTTCAGTGCTCTGATAACAACGTTGCTATGAATATTCTTGTACATGTCTTTTGGTGCATATGTGTGTGTTTAGGAACGAAATTACTGGGTGGTAGGGTCTGGTCATGGTCGGCTTCAGTATACAGTGGTAGTTTCTCAAAATAGCTGTACTAACTTACATTCCTATCATCAGAGTATTCAAGTTCCTATTGCCATTTTAACTTTCTAACAGTGTTTGGGAGTAAAAGCTGATAAGCATACAATGTCCACTTCCACATCTTTACAGCTTCCACATCTTTACAGCTTCCATATCTTTACAACTTCCATATCTTTATATCCATAGATTTATATCCAATATAGGTTTTATGATTGCCCAAAAGAAAAGCAAAAAAAAGCTTATTATCACACTAAGTGAAGTAAGTCACACAGAGAAAGACAAAAAGACAAATATCATATGATATCGCTTATATGTGGCATCTGAAAAAATGATACAAATGAACTTATTGACAAAACAGAAACAGAGTCACCGAATTAGGAAACAAACTTACGGTTACCAAAGGGGAAAGTGGGAGGGATGAATTAGGAATTAGGAATTGGGGATTAACAAATACACACTACTATATATAAAATAGATAACCAACAAGGACCTACTGTATAGCACAGGGAACTCTACTCAATGTTTTGTAAGAACCTGTAAGGGAAAAGAATCTGAAAAAGAATATATACATATATATATGTATCTGAATCACATTGCTGTATACCTGAAATGAAACAACACTGTAAATCAACTCTACCTCAATAAAAATTAATTAATTTTTTTAAAAAAAGAAAATCAAGTACAGAGAATTCTAAAAGAGCAAATAATAATACACAAGATGACACCTCTAGTTTGGGCACTGTCAATAGCCGATGATGGAGTAATGCTTTTAAAGTTGGAAGTAAAAATAACTTTCAGCCTAGAGTACTTAGGCCAGCCAAATTATTAATCATGAGTGAATGCAAAATTAAAGATGTTCCTACCTTAAAGGACTCAAAGTTCACCTCCCATACACTCTTCCTCAGGTTTTGAGTTTTAGTAAAAAGACTCCCCAAATGAAAAAGATGTGATGTATGGTAAACAGGGGATCAACCAAACAGAGCAGAGAGAAGAAGCCTCAGAATAGCAGCTGGGCACCAGGCCTAGGAGCCCAGCCTGAAGCCAAGGATGGAGGCCTTGGGGGGGCAGGGGGATGTTTTTAACCCTGAAGGAGACCAAAAAAAAAAAAGCTTACCAGTCAGAAACACATGACTGTATGCCTGCCCTGTGCCTCGCTCTGTGCTCTGTGAACACGTCTGGAATACACCCTGCACGCTAAGTTCTACGTGTTCCATAAAAGGTTCTGTGGGTTTCCCAGCTTCATCTTCAGTGAGGTTCAGGTGAGCAGGTAAAGACAGGCAAGGGCTTCATGAACCTGCAGGTGTCACTGAAACCGAGCAGGACCCTGTGGGGCTCTTGGGCACGAAAGCCTTTCTGTGTCCCCTGTTTCTTGATTACAGGAAATAGGCTTCGTTCAGCCTCCGTGACCTTCCCTGAGTTCCAAAGGGCAGGTTCAAACAGTTGCTAATCAGGGAAGCGAGGGGATGCGGAGACAAGGGAAGAGCAGTCAAGAAACAACACTATAGGAGGACTTCCCTGGTGGCGCAGTGGTTAAGAATCCGCCTGCCAATGCAGGGGACGCGGGCTCGTAGCCCTGGTCCGGGAAGGTCCCACATGCTGCGGAGCAACTAAGCCCGTGCGCCACAACTACGGAGCCTGCGCTCTAGAGCTTGTGAGCCACAACTACTGAAGCCCGTGCACCTAGAGCCCGTGCTCCGCAACAAGAGAAGCCACCGCAGTGAGAAGTCCAGGCACCACAACCAAGAGTAGCCTCCGCTCGCTGCAATGAAGACCCAACGCAGCCAAAAATATATATATAAATAAATTAAAAAAAAAAAAAAAAAAAAAGAAACAATAGTACAGCCTTGGGGCAGGGTCCAGGTTTCCCCTCAAAGGATACACATAACAATATCTTTGAGCTGTTTTGCAGATTCTGAAGCTCCCACCAGGCGGGAGAAGTTAATTGTCTGCCGCCTACAAGCAAACAGACCCCAGACCGGTTGGAACCAGAAGGTTGATGATGCCGACTCCCGATTACCTCACCACCAACCAATCAGAAGAATGTCTGCAAGCTGACCACGCCCTCTTTGAACCATTCCTATAAAACTCCTCACAACCCCCTCCAGGGCGGGACACACAGTTTGGAGGGCGTTAGTCCGCTGTGGCCCCCCCTTTGCCTGGCAAAGCAATAAAGCTGTGCTTTCCTACTTCACCCAAAACTCTGTCTCCGAATTTCGGTACCAGAGTACAGAGGCCAAATTTCGGCTACATCACCGGCAGGCAAGGTGCACGTTTCAGCGAGTTCCGCAGAGCAGGGCAGCAGTGGGGCTGTCTACAAGGCGCCCACGTGGTGTTGAAGTTGCCAGGCTCAGTTCTGTCCTCCGGGTGTTAGTCTTCTCTTCTGCGTCTCGGGACCTTGACCGACTGCGGGGTCTGTAGACCAAGGTTAGTCACAGACTGGGTAGAGAAATGCACACGGCCAGACATGACTCTGGCTCCACACACACCAAGGGCACAGGTCGAGAGCTCCACCTTTACACAGGCTGGCGGTGTGCTGGAAAGACAAGCACCTTCCCTTCCTGAGCCCTCCTGGTTTCCCAGCCCACCCTCGCTTCTTGGAAACTCTCTCTCTCTCTAGCACACCTGCATTTGAAGACTCAGCCCGGGATGACTGTATCATTCAGAACTCATTTTATTGCAAATAATAGTAGCAAACACAACTTAAAAGGGGGTAAACACTAATGGGAGTTTGAGCTCTCATAACTAGATGCTTAATCCCACCTGAGCAGTGAATTTCTCCGTGGTCTGTTGAAGGCTGTAGCGCTAGCTTAGATTCCCTGGGAAAGCCCTGCCATTCGACATGGTTGGGCCATGCCTACCATGACGTGGGCAATGTCACAGACTCACTGGTTAGGCCTGAGTTCCTGGAGCTGGTCGCTTTGTATTATTCTTACTGGTTTAGATGAATCATGGTCCGCCCAATAGATGGGGACGGGACTAAACACTCCCAAACAGCACGGTGCCTGTGAAGAAGATTATGGGGGAGAAAACTGGTGTCTACCACAGTGATCCTGACTGTCCCTTCTAGACTGAATAGTCAATATTAAATGTGAGATGTATATGAGTAGGTTCATGTGTGTATTTCTCTGGGTAGCGGGCCTATGGCTTTCTTCAGATTATTATAATAGTTTGTGACCTTAAAATAGTGATTACTGCTTTATCACCTGATTACGTATCTTGATATATGAGAAAACCATTAATAACATCTTATAATTTAGGCTAAAATTCAAATACCCTTAAGATGACTGAGGCAGCTAAACTTATTTTCAACGAGTGTCATCTCCATTTTTGTAGAGGCAGATTCTGAGGCAGATCACAGGGGAGGGGACTTTCCTGTGCCCTCAAATCACCTCCCACCTCCAGGACGTGGCAAGCAGGGCTGCCTTCTTCCCTGAGAGATGCCCAGGGAAGCACAAGAGCTCTCAATGGGCACATGAGTCTGCAGAGCCTGGTTTTCCTTAAGTGGACCAACTTGATGGAGGGGATAGAGCTGGGAGCCGTGTGCACAGGGACTGCGCCTGGTCCCCGAGGGGCCGCACGCCCATCCCTCCCCACCTGTCAGCCCGCTGGCAGGCCTCATGAGCAGGACACCTTCCCTGGCTGATCACTTCCGGCCCACATCTGCCTCTGCTCCGCCTGAACGGCCTTCCCTGCAGCCCTGGGGGGTTTTGATCCAGGATTAATGAAGGATTCATGCAAGTTGCTAGGCTATTTCTCATCTTGGACCAAAACTTCAGGACTCTAAAGTGATGGGTGGCTGATCCAGGGCCTGCAGAAGACTTCAGTCTGTACAGGCGAATTGAGACGTGGACCCAGAAGTAGTCATAACGCTTCATGATCCTGACTGGCACAGATAATTCATTAACCTGCACTAAAAACTCTCTCTTCTAAAACAATTCAGGGAGGATGCCTAAGTACATAAAATGGTCCAGGCCTCATCAGTGTCTCTCTCACAAATGTCTTAAGAAAGGATTGTAATAAATATGACAGGGAAATTTATCATGGCCGTCACTGCTCATTTTTTTTCTCTTTTATTCCTACTCTAGCGTTAGGAACTAACGCTTTCCTTTCCTCTGAATCCTTTCCTTTCCTCTGAATCCAAGATTATGAGAAGAAATCAGGTTCATCCCATGATCATGGGATGATCAAATCATG
The DNA here is from genome assembly GCF_028021215.1 of Eschrichtius robustus. Taxonomy (NCBI): domain Eukaryota; kingdom Metazoa; phylum Chordata; class Mammalia; order Artiodactyla; family Eschrichtiidae; genus Eschrichtius; species Eschrichtius robustus. The sequence continues at coordinate 126,466,451 of NC_090831.1, read as the reverse complement.
ATCCATCCCATGGGGAAACATCTTTGTTTCAACCCACTTCTTTGCATCAAAATCCAAATAGAAACCTAGAGGACCAGTTGGTAGAATTAATCAACCTAAAAATCCTATTCTGTCCACGACCACACATCCCTCTCCATTTACCACCAATTTGGATTCTCACTTCATCCTTCTCATCAGCAGGCTTGGGAGAGAACTGGTCCTCATTTTTCTACGCCCATATTCTCAGGGTTATTCACTCTTATTTACCCCAAGGCTGCCACCCTCTTGTCATTTTCATGTCTGTTCAAGCTTTGCCCAAGCATATTCCTCAGAAGCCAAGGTCTAAGGGATGTTAGTGGGTCTAACAACATCCCTTATATTGTTAGATATTAATACTTGTCTAATGAATAAATACCTATTATGTGCTGTGAATTGTATTTGTATAACTGGCCCCAAGTAGACCTCATTCCTGATTTCATGAAGTTGATTATCAAGGGGCTATTTGAAAATTAAGAAGTACTCATAGCTAAAGAATTTTGGAAACCTTGAATTTGTTTTTAAAAAAGGGTTCCACAGTGAGGCCTTTCTAAAACTCATTACTGTGCTCACATACACTGTTAATTTCAAGAAGACTGACCACCCCACAGACTTATGGAATCTTGGTATCATTTCTTTGTCTGGGGGTGAGTCCACAGGTGTGCTCTGTAGGGGTGCAGTTCCAGCAATGCCATTTTCTTGGTTTGCAAGACACAGTATTCTTTGGATTCACTGCTTCTCTTCTCTAAACCCTCATACTCAGTTTCCATAAATGCTCCTTTCTCTGTTTGCACTTTTTTAACGATAGCCAGTTGCACACTTTTCTTCATACACTCTTCTCTGTAATCCTTAAGCTCCTGTTTAAAAACTCTTCATTTTTAAACAGTTTTAGTCTAACAAAGAAGTTGCACATATAGGAGTGAATTCCTGCGTACCCTAATGTTAACATCCGTACAGCAATAGTACAAGCAGCAAAATCAGGAAATTAATATTGCTCCAATACTCTGAACTACAGAATGTGTTGGATTTCCCCGGCTTTTTCATGAAGGTCCTTTTTCTGTTGCAGGATCCAATCTCGGATCCCAAGTTGCATGAGTTACCACCCATGAGATAACTTCTTCCTGTTCCAGGGAGTGTGAATCTTCCCCCTCCCCCCTTAAAGCTGCCCCCAGGGGCCTTCATGGCTCCCACCCACCTGCACTTAACCTCCACCAAATCACCAACTGTTCAGGCTGAATTCTTCCTACTGGGGTCTGAAGCATCAGAATCAAGTAAGTAAGTGTTCACATCCTTTTTCTATTTTTAATTCATTTTTATTGGAGTATAGTTGATTTACAATGTTGTGTTAGTTTCTGCTGTACAGCAAAGTGATTCAGTTATACACATACATATATCCACTCTTTTTTAGATTCTATTCCCATATAGGTCATTACAGAGTATTGAATAGAGTTCCCTGTGCTATACAGCAGGTTCTTATATATAGATATATCTATATTTACATATAGATATAGATATATAGATATAAATAGGAAAATAAGGTATGGAAAGTAAGAGATACAGCTGTCTTTATTTGTGGATAGTATGATCAAATATACACAATCAACCAAAACTTATCATTAGAACTAATGAGAGAGTTGTGAGATTAATGGATACAAGATCAATTTGTGAAAATAAATGACCTTTCAGCAAATAAATCAGAGCCACAGTTTCTGCAACAGCAGGATATTGCTGTTGTATGATAATGTTCCCCTGATGTAGAAGAACTTTATCTAGTGAACAGCCAATTCGACCAATGCTCAAATAGCTAAATGATGATTTTAATTAATTTACTTCCTTTCCACCATTTACTATCCAGTATGGTGTTAGCATAAAGCAGTAAGATCCAGAGCCTAGGTCTGAAGCCCAGATCTGCATCTTAGTGGACATGGGACCACAGGCAAGTTACTTAACATCTCTGAGTCCTTGCAAGAGCACCTCGGAGGACACTGTGAGGGTTAAGTGAAAGAAATACACTCCTGGCACACAGTTTTCTATCTTCTAATCCACAGAGAAACCGTCCTCCTTTTCTTGCCTAATCACTGCCTAATCACGAGGAATACTTCCTCCTTTTCCAAACTGCTGCACTTTACCAAAAGAAATTAAAAATTCCTGGTCCACCATAAAGTACTTTCTTTATTTCTAACTGTATTTTCACAGCTGTTGAGATATTGCTTTATTGATCCTGGATTAACTTTCTAGTCTATTTCCCATAATACCACACCCAGATCCAAATAATTGTTTTTCTCCTGCGACCCTAATTCCATTACCAATTTTCTAACTTTGAATCGTCCACTTCAGATACTGAAATCCATTTAGATGATAAAAAGAGCTCATGTTGCCTCAGTTTTTACTCACCGACACACTCACCACCACCCAGGGGCTGCCTTCACACCCCTCCATGAAACATCAGTTCCAGGTATCCATTTTACGCGAAACACAACAAAAATGGATGTATATGGCACCATCAAAGCAATAGTGCTGCAAAGGGATCTTCAATGGGGCGTAATGTAAATTTAAAAATTTGTAGTCTCTGATAGATTTGCCCGGAATAAGACTTCAAAGTCTCCCATAATATCGAATCCATATATGTAGAGCTTTTCTCACTTTTTTGAAAGTTGGGTAAGGCATAAATTTTACACTTGAATCTTCCATCTTCAAAGTTGCCTTCAGTGCAGCAATTTACTCAATCTTGCCCTTAAAATAAAAGCTATAATTTAACAAGTAGATTAAAAAAAAATGGGTATTTTTCTGCTCTCCTGGATAAATGGAAACATTTGCCTCACTCCAGTATGTGGATGTACCAAGTAGGAATTTCTAGACTTCTTAAGCTTACTTATAACTCCTGCTCACCCCCTCTGCCTTCCTCTTTTCCAGCTAGTAAATGTCATAGTGACATTTCCTTGTTTGTAATAACACATAATTTAAAGATTTTGACTGGGTCATTTTGCCTTTTCCATCAATCTTTTTCTTGACTCTCCTTAATTTAACACCGCTACAACCCAGGAGAGAGTACGTGACGTGAGAGCTCAGAGCTCCACCAAGGATTCTGCCAATTATTAAGTGGATTCTGATGTGTCTAGAATTAAAATAGATACTTTAAGAATAGAGGAACTATTTAGAAAGATTAAGGGGTTTTGATAATGTCCTGGTGAACTACAACTTAAAGAGAACAGGAAGTTTTATTGACGCAGAATCACTAAAATGTGTGAGAAGGGAAATATAGGTTTTCTTTGCCTATATTTCTTGGCCTGTTTCTTCAGAAAACTTCATTGTTTTATAATGAGAAAGTTTATAACTCTCTTGCTCTACTCATCCGACTGGATTTTGGAAGGGTTGCCTCTCTTAACCCTAGTCAAACTCAGAGATGAGAAACTCAGCACACATGGATATTATGGAATTTATTATTTTCACTTAGGAAATCAACATCATTCATCAATAAAGCTTTGCTAAAGACACTTTAAAAAAACCTGGTGGAGGGCTTCCCTGGTGGCGCAGTGGTTAAGAATCCGCCTGCCAGTGCAGGGGACGCGGGTTCGATCCCTGCCGGGAAGATCCCACATGCCGCAGAGCAACTAAGCCCACGCGCCACAACTACTGAGCCTGCGCTCTAGAGCCCGCGAGCCACAACTACTGAGCCCGCGTGCCACAACTACTGAGACTGTGCTCTAGAGCCCGTGAGCCACAACTCCTGAAGCCTGGGCGCCTAGAGCCCGTGTTCTGCAACAAGAGAAGCCACCACAATGAGAAGCCCGTGCACCACAAGGAAGAGTAGCCCCCGTTCGCCGCAACTAGAAAAAGCCTGCGTGCAGCAATGAAGACCCAGTGCAGCCAAAATAAATAAATTAAAAAAAAAAAAATACCCTTTAAAAAAAAAAAAACAACCTGGTGGATCCCTCACTATTTGGATCCACTCTCCTATCACCAAAGTTCTTCTGCACCTTCATCATCATTCACAAATATGTACTGGCCATGAACCAAGGGCAAGGTTCTAGCCCCTGTTCCAGGAATAAAAATATATGGAAAAATACAGAGTTGGCTCCCAAGTTTTTTTTAATAATCTAGCTGAGTAGACAAGCACAAAATATATTTAGAAATATAATATTAGTATTTTCTAGGCCCCTGGAGACCACCTAACACAATAAACTCTTTAATAAAAGTGGCTAAACATGGAGATGCTGATTCCTTGGTAATGGCCACAAAGCCAGTTGAGAGCCCAGCTGACCATGGGAAGCCCATTCTTTTCTTTCCTATTTCAATCCTCCTCTCCAAATGAATGGCACCACAATTTCTAATCACAGATCAAAGAAATGAGGGACCATTACGTGCCAACTACGACGAAGACCCTCTTCCCAAAATGAAAGACTTCCAGCGATATGTCACAATTACATACCAAATGCATCACGTAATACGTGATGCATTACTCAGGAAAGCAATGGAGCCTGGCTACTCAAAGTGTGCTCTGAGGGGAGAAACTACCAGAGCAGGACGAGAAGAAGATGATATCTGAAGTGGACAGCTGACCCAAGATGCTGGACCAGGCCTGTATACAAAAAAAAAAAGGGTGCTCCGGGGAAGAGTAGCAAGAGCAGCATTGGGGGGGCTTTCTAAGAAATGCAGAATCTCGGGCCCCACCCCAGAACTACTCAATCAGAATATGCGTTCTTACGAGAATGCCTAGGTGGGGAGTGTGCACACCAAGGTTTGAGAAGCACCACGGTAGAGGGGATTTTAGCATGAAGGGTGAGTTCGCCAAGAGTTCTCGCTTTCCTTGGATACACGTGAGCTCATAAGCAACCTCCATACTTAATGAGTAAAGAAAATGGAAACTTTCCACTTCGGCGAGGCTGCCTGTGTTTTTACATAAAGCAGCATCTCAAGCGAAGTGCTGTGTCCTCCGCTGCCCAGCAGAGACCCCAGCGCTTCCGTGAATCCTTTTCAAATCACAGAAGCCGAGATACATCCTCTCAATACACACACGGCGCTTAGGGAACATCACCCTTTACACATATCACCACCTGCCCGGGGTTCTCAGAGGTGTAAGATAACCCCAAGTAGAAAGAGAACCAAGCTTAACAGTATCTTCCTAACTCGGTTTCAACTGAGGCACCAAGAGTTAAGAACTGTAATGATGGTAGCCAAGCACCCCTACAGCCTAAAGGCTCTGTTAGACTATTAATACAGGAAATGATAAAAGGGTGTGAAATGGATGGCACACAATAGCGATCATCCACCTGAGAGGAAGCTTCCAATACAGAGAGTTGGTGGAATTCTCTGGAATCTCCATCCTTCCGGTGGAGAAGGATGTACAACCGGATGAGGAAAATGAAAGCCGTTGGTTGTCTCTGAGCACAGAGTTCCCCTCAGGGAGCTTGACATGGGGCCCCCCGAAGCATAAAGCAGTGGTACCCAGACCCCTCCTGGAAAAATTTAAAATCAAGGAGCTGAACCCAGAGTGCCTCTCAGGCAGCCGGATGTGAAGAGTGAGCAAGCTGTACCAGTAATGGTGACGGGACACGGGATGCTTCTCATGAACCAGAAATGGACCACGTGGGAGGTGGAAGTCAGGAGCCACTTAGCCAGGAGCCCCACCCAACAAAGTACCTAGCCCAGGGTGACACCAGGAAGCGTGAAGATGGGGACGGTATCACAGCTGGGGAAGATACTACAGTCACCCATCAATATCCTGTGTGAGCACATTCAGAGAAAACGCCCTGAAAACACCCCACGAAAGAAAAGGTCACTTCTGTGCATTTGCCACATCTAGAGCAATCTGTGACCCTCCATATTTGCTCTGCCTTTCCCCTCATTTCTTCTCTGTCTGAACTCAGCCTTGGAGAAGTGACAAATGGGGACGGGTGGGTGCATTAGAGGAATAAGAAACGTGCCAGGAAGGAGGCAGAGAAGCCGCCCCCCACCCGTCCCACAGACTTCTAGACCTGAAACAGGTCAAGCTGAGAGAGAGGAGGAGCCTGTCTTAACCTTATTATATTAGACTGGCCTGGGCACTTTAACTTCTGAAATCACACTATTTGTAACAGAAAAGGACCCAGCAAAAGCTAAATAGCTTCACAAATCTGGGTACAAACTAGCCAAAGATTTGTTTCAAAGGCACAGTTGGAAAAAAATAAGGTTGTTTCATGAAAGTTCCATGAGTCCAGGGCATTCAGAAGAACACTGGGAATTCATTGAAGAAGGAGGTCGGGTCTAAGGCTTATTGAAGCCCCGCAGGTGCTTTACACATTCCACATCATTTTTCCTAGAGCTCATTTGATTGAGAACAATGTAGAAACCCCCCAAAGTAGCTCAAATTAAAAAGCAAAGCAAAAACAATAACAAACAAATGTATTGTGGATGTAATCTAGATTTTCTGGGCCCCCCTGGGCAGTGGAGACCTTGTCCTGCCCTCATCTTGAACCTATATTCAATGTTACATCAAACGACCCAACTCCAATTGCCACAGAAAAGCCAGGTCTAGCCATATAGCACATCAGTGAGCCCATATGTTTTCTTGCTAATTCTCTGAAAAGTGAGATACAACACCCAACATTTCTATTCTGTTCCCCAACGTACATCTCCTGGCCGCCAGCAACATCTTTTTCTGCCTTGTTCCCTTTTATCTCTTGCTATAAAGCCTCACACATACCCTCTAATTTTCTGATAAATTCAGCTTTGGCGAGCTCTGTCCACTAATAACCTGGAACGTAGCCATCAGTCCCACTCCTGCTTAGAAAGCAATTCAGTGACTTTTTTTCCCCCCTCGCTTGTGTCTCTTGAGATACAGAGCAAGAATGCAAAGAAGCTTATCAAAAAGTCTGTTCAACCAAAACAGTTCTATTTGGTAGGAATGGGGAGAGGGAGTGAAAAATAGGAAATCTCGCTAGTAATTACAGAGTTTTCTTTATTTTCTATCAATTTTACATACTGGACATCTCAGAAAACAGAAGAAGCCTAAGAGGAAATAAAGGGGAGTAGAGACAGGCTTCAGGTGAACTGTACCCAGAAAGTCTGAAAGCGAGGCCAGGTCCTCTTGAGTCTCAGGGGTCATCATGTCTGTCGCCTCTGCTGCTCCCCCATCCCCTTTCTTCCAACAGTTATTCTTAGCAGCCCATGACCGTACATGGCTGTCAGAGTCTATGTGATCTTACCTGTGAGCCCTCTGTCCTCTGATGGGTGTCTCTTAGCTCAAATTTCCAATAGAGTGTTTTGACTGGCTCAGCACATCCTGGGGATTTATCCCCCTGGGAGCACGTGGTCGGCCCTGGTCTAAACAGCTGTATCAGGAGAAGGCCGAGTCCTCTGTTTCAAACAGGAAAGGAGAGGCGTGGGCAGGGTTCTACTGTCACAGACCATAAATGGCCCAGGAAGCAATGAATAGCATCTCTGTTACACACATGTCCAGCTGGCAGTTGATGAGTGAATTACGAAAGAAATGTTGCACCACCACAAAAGTGGATGGAGCGTGGGAGAAGGTGATACACATTGCTTTATTGTTTTTATTTGTTTCATATTGTGTCCCTCTTGATGATTTCTCAGACTCTTGACTGTTACGCAGAGGAAATTAAGCTGCAGAGTTCCTGCACTGGAAAGAACGAGACTCTATTCTCACGGGTTCCAAAGAAAAAGCACCAGAAGCCAGTACAGACAATGTTAAGTAATAACTGTCTATTAGAATTCTGTGGGTCCCTTAGTTGCCAAAGATCACAGTTATCAATCAGGGAAGAAGAAAAAGTGCGTTGCACTAAGCCTTGAGTCTGCGTGCTATTTCTATGACTGTAGGACACACGCTATGACCCGGCTAAACACTACCGACCACTCTTTTCTCTGACCAGCTGCAATCCTGCAATGTTTCCAGTCATGTTTCACACCCCCTGGTACTTTATGCTGTTGTTTCCTGTCTCATCTGTGAAAACCCTAACTCACTCATAAAAGTAGCAGATTTTTTTTTTTTTTTTTTAAGAACAGTAAGCAAGGAGTCCAATGCCTACGAAATACATAAATAAACCTCAGCACTGAGGAAAGGAATAGACAGACTTAGGGGTTGAAACTTACTGAATAACAGAATGCATTACTATTTATTTATACATTTTCAGTTTGAACACATTTTCTTGATTTCTACCCCCCTTGTGACTACAAGTGCTTTGCATATCATCATGGAGCTCCATTTCCTCAGTTTTTAAAAAAAAAAGGAGAAATAAAAACTTAGGTATCTACCTTAGTAGCTGTCATGAAGATGAAATAAGATAACATTCAGGAAAAAGTTATGAAAAGTGGAAGGACAGAGAAAGGCATCTCAAACTGTTGATCGCCTCTTTTCATTTCATTTAGGACCTTCCAGTCTTCAGGCCTCAAGTTTATGTCAGATATTCATAGTGTTCGTGTTTACACTAAGATACATGCTACTACATATAAAGTAGATAAACAACAAGGTCCTACTGTATAGCACAGGGAACCATATTTGATATCCTGTGATAAACCATAATGGAAAAGAATCTGAAAAAGAATATATATATATATATACAATTGAAACACTTTACTGTACTCCTGAAATTAACACAACATTGTAAATCAGCTATATTGTTCAATAAAAAATTGTTTTAATTAAATTTTTAAAAATAAAAAAAAGGAAGATAGAGACACTTGAAAGAGCATTATAATCATGTGGCATGAAGACAATTCAAACTTTCTAAGGCCCTAAAATGTGGGGAGGGGATGAGTGAGCTGTCAGATAACTTTCCTCCACCTCTGTTGACTAAATATAGATTTCCAGGCCCTTAGTCAAAAATAATATGAGATTTGGGATCTATAAAATTCCAACCCCTCTATTTCCTTCACAAGATACAAGATGCGAGATCATTAAAATACTGCTCTTGAGGTACAGCTTTTGACTTAAAACAATCCAACATGTTAGACCAGAAAAACAATTACTTCTCATTTACTGCCCTCTATTCCTGGAAATTTAACTTATGCATGAGCTTATATTTGTTTTATGCATTTTACTGAGAAAGCGAGGACAATGATAAATTTAAAAATCAATGAAACGTAAACCAAAATAACATAAATAGATTTTCACTAATATTCTGGAAGTCATTAAAGCAATTTACGTTTCATGCATTCCATTAAACTTTCTAAAATTCTCCAGGATGATTTAGATTCTGGGTAGTTAAAAGAATTTACATATATATTGTTTTATTTATATGGGTTTCTTTTCCTATTTCTTTCAGAGATTACCAACCACACAAGGAAGCCCCTTGTTTAGCATGAAGAACCATGGTTGGCAAGACAAACCCTGACCAGGACACACCCTTGGGAACATTAAATACCAGTGAAGCGTCCTTAGGCTGATACAGCATGTGGCCCTCGACTTTGTGTGCAAATAAAGAAGACAGACGTGAAACAGCCTGGTTCCATGGAATCTGCCCAGTCTGGGAACCAGGGAACGAAAATTGAGTCTTGACTCTCTCATGAACTACTTATACCCTGTTGGATCTCAGGTTTTATGAAAAGAGAGGATTGAGCAAAATTACCTGTGAAGCTAGATCTTTGGGTTTTGTTTAATTTTTTAACTTTTTAGACAATTCTAAAGGTTACATTCCATTTACAGTTATTACAAAGTGTTGGCTTTTAAAATACAGAGGATTCTCTTGAAATAATACCATTTGCAGCAATGTGGATGGACCTAGAGATGATCATACTAAGTGAAGTCAGAAAGAAAGACAAATACCATATGATATCACTTATATCTGGAATCCAAAATAGGACACAAATGAACTTATCTACAAAATAGCAACAGACTCACATGTATTTTTTTAAATCTTAAGAATTGCCTCTATTAAGGGAGGGCATCAGGAAATATGTAATAATCCAGGAAAGAGAGAATGAGAAGGTAAGAAAAAAATGAAGCAACGGTGGGCAAACTTGGGAAATAAATTGGAGAAAAAATAAAACCATCACAGAAATTAAGGGGAAACTGGAATAAGAACAGAAGCAAAAAAGATACTGGCATACATTTGCAGCTACATGGATGGACCTAGAGATTATCACACTAAGTGAAGTAAGTCAGAAGGAGAAAGACAGATACCATATGATATCACTTATATGTGGAATCTAAAATATGACACAAATGAACTTACCTATGAAACAGAAACAGACTCACAGACATAGAGAATAGACTTGTGGTTGCCAAGGGGGAGGGGGGCGGGGGAGGGATGGATTGGGAGTTTGGGATTAACCAATGCAAACTATTATATATAGAACGAATAAACAGCAAGGTCCTACTGTATAGCACAGGGAACAATATTCAATATCTTGTGATAAACCATAATGGAAAAGAATATGAACAAGAATGTATACATATGTATACCTGAATCACTCTGCTGTACAGCAGAAATTAACACTACACTATAAATCAACTATACTTCAAATAAATTAATTAATTAATTAATTAACAAAATAAATAAAATAAAATACAGAGGATTCTCTCTAATGGGAAAAACAGGCACTCCCACAGAAGATGACAGATGTCAGTGGTCAGGATCAGGGAAGCCGGGAATGCAGTAAGAGCTGTCGGCTGAGGTCCTGGTAGGTACAGCGATCAGAACAGGTAGAGAGGTCTGAAATTCAAGCCAAACGACAAGCTGGAGAGTGATACCTGCAACCAGGAGTTACGACGGACACCTTCTCAGGTGAATTCTAGCTCTGTGATGTGCTCACTCCCAGGCCAGAATGTGTGAGGGAGGAGAAAAGGCAGGATGTGAACCACGTTATGACAGCGATAAATCACAATTCACAAGCTTCGCGTGTATCTGTGATGCCCAGAGCAGCTTGTGAGTCACGGCTGATCTAAGCACTAGGAAGGCTTCCTACGGAGAGGAAGTCGGTGATTAAGCTGTGTCCCCAAATCCGGAAGGGAAATCCTTTAACCCGTGAAAAGGAGGAGGAGGTGCTTAATTCCAAAAAAAAAAAAAGTGCAGACTGAGGAAAAGTTTGGAAAGTGGGTGAAATGGCTCATGAAGCGAAGCTCTGCAGATCTAAACAGGAAGGGGCAGGAAAGAGTGGGAAAAGAGGAGTTATCTTGGAGAAGGGAGATCATTAAATTGGCTTTTGTTTTTTGTGAAAGGGGAAAAAAGGGACAAATGAGGACCTTTCGATTTAACAAGTTATCATTTATCAGAATGTGAATTTTGGAGAACATACATTGGGGACAAAAAAGAGAGACGGAGAGGAAAGAGTGACAGAAGAAGAAATGAAAAAAGACTGAGAATCAACAAGAAGCGTGGTTCACAGAGATTTAAAGAGTCCTGGGGAGGGGGAGGTAGGAGGGTAAAGCAATATTGGGAGAATGGCACCAGCTGGCTTTTCTTTCCTGGATATGGTCTCAAAGTGCAGAGGAGCATTAAGTTTTGTACTAAAGATTTAGAAAAATAGGAGCCTGGGCTGGGAGTTCTCCTGAAGGAAGAGGAGTGAAGTGGGGGGACGCGGTGGTGGCAGCACTGACAATGGGTTTTCTTGGAGGATTTTTGGGTCCCATTTGTGAGATCGATGTTGTCCTTAATGGTAGGGAAACCAGGAAAACGGCAGAAATGAAAACTGAAGTTGGCAAAGTAGAAAAATGCTATCTTTTCTATGATGGAGAATCTGTTTCAGGAAAGGTAAACCTAGCCTTTCAGCAACCTGGAAAGAGGCTAGAGCACCAAGGAATCAGAATTGAATTTGCAGGTCAAACTGAACTTTTCAATGACAAGAGTAATACTCACGAATTTGTAAACCTAATGAAAGAACTAGCCTTACCTGGAGAACTGACTCAGAGCAGACGTTATGATTTTGCATTTATGCAAGTTGAAAAGCCATGCGAATCTTATATCGGTGCCAATGTCTGCTTAAGGTATTTCCTTAAAGTGACAATAGTAAGAAGACTGACAGACTTGGTAAAAGAATATGACCTTACTGTTCACCAGCTTGCTACCTATCCTGATGTCAACAACTCTATTAAGATGGAAGTGGGCACTGAAGACTGTCTACACATAGAATTTGAATATAATAAATCAAAGCATCATTTAAAGGATGTGACTGTGGGAAAAATTTACTTCTTATTAGTAAGAATAAAAATCCAACATATGGAGTTACAACTGATTAAAAAAGAGATCACGGGAATTGGACCCAAGTGCCACAACAGAAACAGAAACAATCGCTAAATATGAAATAATGGATGGTACACCAGTAAAAGGTGAATCAACTCCAATAAGACTGTTTTTAGCGGGATATGACCCAACTCCAACAATGAGAGATGTGAACAAAAAATTTTCCGTAAGGTACTTTTTAATTCTAGTCTTTGTTGATGAGGAAGACAGGACGTACTTCAAGCAGCAGGAGATCATTTTGTGGAGAAAAGCTCCTGAAAAACTGAGGAAACAGAGAGCAAACTCTCACCAGAGATTTGAATCGCCAGAATCACAGGCCTCTGCTGAGCACCCTGAAATGTGAACTGAATAGGAGAAAAAAAGAAAAAAAAACTCCTACATCCGTTGAGATTTAAGTTCGGCAGGTTAAAGATGGTTGCAGCGTGTAGGGCGGGGGAAAAAGCCAAAACTCCATTTATGATAGTCTTCCTTTATGTTACAGCGCTGAGTTTATTTTATGACATAACTAAATGTTCTTCATGTATATACATTTTTAAAAAATGCTTTCTTTGAAACACTGGAACTTTCTTAAACTGCCGCGTTGTTTTTTTCTTTTTTAACTGCACACTTTCATTTAATGATAAGCACTCAGCTATACATCAGCATAAACATTAAAGATTTTCATGTGAGTAGGTTGGTATTTGTAATTTTGCTTTCTTTCTGCATAATGTTGATTACAAATTCTTTTCTTCTCCTTTTTCATGCTAATGATTACCTCTTATTCTCTACATGCAAAAAATTAAATATTTTGTGTTCAAATAAAATTAGAAAACCTGAGTGGCCTGTACATCCTGCAAAGATTTAAAACATGGCATTTCAATATTTTTGAAAACTACATTTATGATTTTCCATACGTGTTTGAGAAATGCATAGGAGTGTTTTACTGTAGGTGCCTCTGAGTCTATCATTCCATGGCTTCCTGAATTTTGTTCTCTTTGAAGTCTTCTGTGGTGTGAATTTAAAATTTTTTTCCATAAGAGATTATGTGGCATGTCATTGCAGCTTTTTTGGGGGGGTGGGTACCATATTAAGTAACCATTTTGCTACTACTATCTGATAGGTACCACTGTATGTTTTCTGCAATGCAGAGTTGACTCTATGTTGGCATTTTAGTTTGTTAAAACTATATAATTTTTCCATAAATACTTCGAAAAAAATTTTTTTGGTTTAATGAATCTTTTTAGCACATATATGCAAATATAATTTTCTTGCAAATATTCTCTTCCCTTTTCAGGGGAAAATTTGAGGATGGGGGACTCAGGAGAACAGGTGAAGTATGTAGTTACTCAGATCTGGACAATTTCATGTTTGTTAAATTGGAACCTTGACTAGTTCAAACTCACATTTAAACTTCTTCATCCACTCTGTTTAAATTTTTTAAACATTAAATTCAAGTAATGTTCAAACCCTCTAAAATAGAAGGTTGCAGTCATCTGTTTTTATGCTATGCATGGGGTCTGATCGCAAATACACTAAATGTGGGGCGTAGGAACTAAAACAAAGCCTGTTGTGTGAAACTACTTTCACTTATGGTTCAGTGGTTTTTGTACCAATATTTTTTTATACACTTCAGTGCAAGTCTTGTCAGTTAACCTTACTTTATGAGTAAGCTAAGTAACTCACATTACATTTCTTTAAGCCTGTTTTACTACTATGGCACTTTGAAAAATGGTCAGTAACCAACTTCTTAACTGGCAAAAGGTTCCATGTACCATGTGCTGAAGCATCTATTTTAAATGTGGTTATCTGTGAATGGTAATGATTTCCTTCATGTAAGTGCCTGTTCAGAGTTTCAAAATTTTAAAATGCCAAATATTTTCATGGTCACTTGCATGTAGTAATCTGGAAAATATTCAAAGAAAAATTGAAAACCAGTTGTATTTAACCATCCTCAAACTGTGCAACCATGATGTATAATAAAGAATTTGAACCAGAAAAAAAAAAAAAGATTTAGAAAAATAAAAGTTAGGAGTAAGTCTAGAGGGCTGTTGAGTTATCATAGAAACTTGATGCCACTGATTCCAGGGCTCCACTAGGTGAGGTCCCCCAAACCACTGATTCTAAAGTCTGGGCATTGAATTTATTGGTGAGAAAGACAGGGGGAGTCCCAGACCCAACAATGGCTGAGTTAAGGTCATGACAAACCAGCTTCACACATATAATTTTCAAAATGCAAAACAAATTGATAATCTGAAAGCCCTAGAGAACAACCCAAAGTGAGCAGATTTTGTAGAGGACAGGGTTTGAGGTAGCTGCTTCAGCTAGAAAGTGAGGGGGGATTTCTAGAACTAAAAAAAACAGTAGGAGAGCCTCAAATTCTGTGTATAAATGCTGCCCAAACCCCTGGTTGCCCCCTGAGCCATGCAAATACTGGGGAAATTCAAGGTGATCTAGATAAGGATAAAAGAACACAATTACATGTAAGTTGCTGTTTACTTAATTGCCTACCTTAGTGAGAATCAACAGAATCCAGAGTCTCCACCCAACATTCACAATGTCAAGGATAAAATTCAAAATTACTCAACATACAAAGAAACATGAAAACGTGACCCATTCTCAACAAAGAAGCACAATCAACACAGATCAGTCCCAAAACGACCCAGATGTTAGAAGGCAAGGATTTTAAAAAAGTGGTGATTACTAATGAGGGCCATCAATTAAAGGAAAATGGGACTCACACAACGAATGAAAGACAGCAAATCTAAGCAGGGAAAACAGAACAAAGTGGGGATTCTGGAATTAAGAATACAACATCCGGGGCTTCCCTGGTGGCGCAGTGGTTGAGAATCTGCCTGCCAATGCAGGGGACATGGGTTCAAGCCCTGGTCTGGGAAGATCCCACGTGCCGCGGAGCAACTAGGCCCCTGAACCACAACTACTGAGCCTGCGCGTCTGGAGCCTGTGCTCCCAACAAGAGAGGCCGCGATAGTGAGAGGCCCGCGCACCGCGATGAAGAGTGGCCCCCGCTTGCCCCAACTAGAGAAAGCCCTCGCACAGAAACGAAGACCCAACACAGCCAAAAATAAATTAATTAATTAATTAAAAAAAAAAAAAGAATACAACATCCGAAGTAAACCACTGAAGTTGCAAACAGTAGAATGGAGAAGACAGAGCACAAAATGTGAAAACTGAGCAATAGAAATGACTGTATCTGAAGAAGAGAGAGGAAAATGAAGATCTGCAAAATGATATAATGTGCCTAACATATGTATAATTGCCATCTCAACAACTTGAGAATAGGACAGGAGAAAACATTGGGAAAGATAATGGCCACAAAATTCCCAAATGTGGTGAATTTAAAGATTCAAGATGACCTTTGAACCCTTAGCAGGATACACAGGAAGAGAACCACGCCCGGGCATGTAACATTCAAACAATGAAAACCAGAGAGAAGATCTTGACAGTATACAGAGAAAAATGGCACATTACACACAGGGACCAGTGTAGCAAATGACTATTCATTTCTCAGTAGAAAAAACTGAGACCAGAATTCAGTGGAATGCCACCTTTAAAGTCCTGCAGAAATAGAGACACAGGTGTAGAGAACAAATGTATGGACACCAAGGGGGGAAAGAGGGTGGTGGTGGGATGAAACTGGGAGATTGGGATTGGCATATGTACACTATTATGTATAAAATGGATAACTAATAAGAACCTGCTGTACAAAAAAACAAATAAAATAAAAATTTAAAAAGTCGAATAAAAGTGCTGAAAGATGCTAATGCATATATATAGAATCTAAAAAAAAAAAAAAGGCTCTGAAGAACCTAGGGGCAGCACAGGAAGATGCAGATGTAGAGAATGGACTTGAGGACACGGGGAGGGGGAAGCTGGGGCGAAGTGAGAGAGTGGCATGGACATATACACACTACCAAATGTGAAATAGATAGCAGCCGCATAGCACAGGGAGATCAGCTGGGTGCTTTGTGACCACCTAGAGGGGTGGGATAGGGAGGGTGGGAGGGAGACGCAAGAGGGAGGAGATACGGGGATATATGTATACGTATAGCTGATTCACTTTGTTATAAAGGAGAAACTAACACACCACTGTAAAGCAATTATACTCCAATAAAGATGTTAAAAAAAAAAAAAAGTGCTGAAAGAGAAACCAAAATCTTATCAACTCAGAATTCTCTAACGGAGAAAAAAATACCTTTAAGAATAAAGGCAAAGTAAAACTGCAGGTGGGTCTAGCTAGCATTATTTCACAAAATGCATTCCTGTTGAACCAAAATGCTTTCTGTTGACAAGAGTCTTTTGTTTTTAATGCCCTGAAGGGAAAATGACAGAGACCCAACCTGAATTGAACCCATAGGCCGTATCTTTGCCATCCCTGTCTCGTGGTGAAATAAGCACTAGAAGTAGAAAGCAGAAGTGAATAGGAAGAAAGAAGCTAAATTCATCAGAAAAACACTTTTACCACTTGGATTATTTCTGGTTCAAAACCTCAGGAGCTTCGGGGTGTAATCTGAAACCTGCCCCCATATGTGGAGGGCAAGGAGAGACCACTCCAGACTGGCAGGTGGCAGTTTTAATAAGCAAGGGGACTTAGATCTCGGGTGGCCCCTAGACCAGCAGATCTCCGCACCTGCCCGCCAGAATCTTCAAGTTTATAGATAAGCCTTAACTGGATTCAGTCACATATTCAGGCCAGGTGGTCTCAACAGCAGCTCAATCTCTCAAGGCTGCGTCCTTGGAACGCTCCCACTGTGGGAACTGTAGGCAGACGCAGCTTCCAAGGACGGGGGCAGGGCAAGGAGCCTCCAACTGCCCTGGTCCAGCTCGCAGGTCAACCAGCAGTCATGTCCTATTGATTTCCCCCAACAACTATAAAAATGCCCAACATAAAGCAATCAAAATTAGAGCTTTAGATACAATATTGTATCTAGTTTATCAGTCAAAATGTTTTAAATATAAAATTTATTTTCCTCTCAATATGCATGACGTTGAAAATTTAATACTCTGGCAAGATCAGAAACCAGAACGTGAGGCTACCCTGCAGGCCTGAAGATGGTCACCCCACATCAGTAGCAGTCACTTCCATGTACCACTACTCTTATGTTTCAAAAAGCAGTGAAGAAAAGGATTAGTAATTAGCACCAGTGAAGTAAGAAGTTAACATAAGGAAAAAAAAATTTTTTAAAAAACAAATTACAGAATAATTTTGGAATACAGTTGAGCGACTACACATTAAAGTTTAAGTTGTCCATTCTGCAATACTGAGATGTATCAGTAACCCCACCTTTTACCACGGAAGACTTTAGTATCTTTTAGACTATGAAAAAGAAATGCAAACATCTTGTGTCAATAATAAAACTGCAGCTCTTCTTTTTATAAAGGTTATATTGGATTTTAATAAATTCCTTCTACAATGGTATGTAGGTTTTCCAAACCAAACTTTTAAACGTTCACATTGTTTAGTAATATTATTGCAAAATATATTCATTAAGCAATCAAAAAAAAAAAACCTACAATATATTATAACTATGGAAGATTTAAGTGGAAAGTATGGTGAAAATAAGAATCACTCTGTCTCCTAATTCTGAGCTCATCAGAGTGAACAGTGTGGTATATTTCCTTACTGCCTTTTCTCTTCACCTGTGTATTTCTATGTAATTAGTAGCATAAAGTGTATACCATTCATTTTGTATCTTTTTTAAAAAAAAGAAAGCAAGAGAGTAAGGCACTTAGTGAGTTTCCAGAAAGTCTCAATATCAGACCAGAGCTGGCAGAAGTCAGTAAGCCCTGGCGGGTGCAGAGCCCACCCCTGTGGAGTTGCCCCAGGTAAGCTGCTCGACTGGTCTGTGGGCTGCACCCAGCTGTTAGGCCCTCTTGCAAGTATCTGTAGAACAGCCCTAGCTGTTGACTGGTGCTTGACCAGTGCTTGACGGATACGCTCACTGCGCCCAGCCCCAGACTGACACGAGGTAGGGGAGACTGCGGGATCCCATGGGGACATTTTACTTTCCCAGTGCCAGGCAGCTGTCACTCTGGAGCTACCTCCTCAGGACCAGTGGCTCCTGCCCACACCAGGGATGACAGTTGGATTGGTACCCTCTGTGGTCCTTGGCAGCTATTAGCAGATGGTCGATGACCCCACAGTCAGGAGCAAGGAAGCTACAAAAAGGACCTTTCTTTTCCCAATTCTGGGGGTGTCAATATTTGAGAAGGAACCCAGAGGCAAATAACACATCCCAAGATGGCTAAACTCAACCACTGAGTGGCCACCCTAAAAGAGGAAGACAATAGATGTTTCCCAAGGAATGTCTGCCCAAGAACAAATCATAATAAAGTGCCAACGGAAATGGCGGTGACAGTAATCAGTAAATAAATAACACGAAAGGGAGTCCAGCTGAAACGTCTTCCGGAGAGGTTGAGGCTCTTCCGCCCAAGAAGTGTCCCAACATGAACCCTCCCAAGAGCACATAAAATGGAAACAAACACTTCAAACGTACAATAAAATAAACTGATATTATTAACTTTCATGCTTTATTAAAACTATTGAAACCTAAGTCTCATGTGGTCTGTCCAGTACTTTCCAATGTCAACTGTTAACCCCTGCTCTGTACGTGCCCCTCATTCTCTCCAGAACATTCACTAACACTCCATCCCAGCACTGCCACCTCACTGCAGCAACCTCCAAAACAAACTACCAACTACAATTTACAAAGCGCGAAGGCAAAGTACAACTTAACTAGATTCTTCTTTGAGGAAGGGGATTGGAATTTTTTTCTCCCAGCAGATGGATAATCATAACCTCCCTTTAGGCAATGGGGACCATCAAAGATTTTAAAGCATGAAGGGTGGGTATGACTAGAGCTGTGTTCTAGAGAGTGAAAGCAATCTGCAGATTTGTATTTGGGTTCTTGGAACCTAGTAGGAGTTTACAATGTTTGCTAAATAAATGACTGATGATGACTGTTTATTGAATTAATATGATTCAATGGACCAAGCGTTTGTTGGGCACCGGCTAGAGGCACAGGGCGATCCCTAACTCATGACTAAAGGTTTTTCTAGTACCTTCTAAATTGTTGCTGTGTGTTTGAACACTTCCCGGAAAGTTTTATTGGTGTCAATACCCTGCAGTATTGCCAAGAAGCCACTTTACCATCTGAACTGAATGCAGTTTAAAAAAGAAATTACCGAATGATCTTCTGAATGTCTCTACTACATACTCACTGATGAGTGAAACTTAGTTATCTTTAAAGTCTTATAATATCAGCTACCCCATACTGAAAAGACATCTCCTAAGGATATTAAATAAAGTAAATGTGAAAAGTGTAACTACTCGAATCATAGTTAACAAGAACAGAGATCAAGACATGAGGTGCTGATTCAAATATTTCACTTAGGCCTGAATGGAGTAGAAAACCATGGTTATCACTTAATTGAAATAAAAGTATTCAGTCCTGAAGCCTTATCTTACATAACAGACCAGGAGTTCCCTTATCCACCAAATGAATCTAACACCATTTCTAACTTCAGCTCCACATATGTCCAACAGCCAACAAATAGGTATTAATGAGAACAATCTGTTAATAACATGCTAATAAACACATATGCTTCTCTGCATATAAAAAAGGTAGAAGCAAAAACAGGCGTAGCAAACACAAGACGAAACCTTAGAGCACAGATTCAGGCTACACATCAAATCTAAGATCCAAAGAAAGTACTTGCCTTCTTTCAGTTTAAAACAAAAAATTACAAATACTCAAATATTTTTAAAGCACATTGATACATACACGGCCGCACAGCTTCCCTGTGTATGTAACCCAGGTAAGGAATTTCCTTGCAAACTAACCACTACCTAAGGTGAGAACAGACAGGTGAGGCAGAGAATAGGACAACCGACCATGGCCAAGCAAGGCTGTGCCGCACACGAGATCGCCGTGGAACCGAGACCTCCGTGGAACCGAGACCTCCGTGGGGATCTGCTTCTCTGCGCGCGTACAGAGATGCTTCCCTGGGCATGTCCCTCCCGCTCTGGGCCACTGGAGAGGTTCTGGAACGGTTCCTCAGGCCGCTGCCCGCCCCTCTTTCCTCCGAACATCAGTAATTTCCTGGAAATATTCCAGGCACGCGGCGGCCCATTAAAGTTAATTACGCACGTGTCCGTGACACCGACAAGAGCGTGCGCCCCCGGTAGAGCCCAGAACGCCTCCCGGGAAGCCCTTTAATGGAAGCTCCGGCCCAGGGGTCACGGGCTGATTCCGAGAGGCCCTGCCTCCCCCCGCTGACCTTTCGCCCTCCCCGAAACGCGGCAATCCCTGGAAACAGCTGCGTCTGCCAGCAAGCCGGCCGAGCCCCGGGCAGCCCAGAGCAGGTGCACCTGCAGAGCCTGGCGTTGGCTTTGGGTCGATTAAACACCACCTGTTCTCACAAACCCCCGCGCCCGGTCCACCGACTGGACTCAAGGACCCCCTCCCCGGCTGAGGAGGGGCCGGCGGCTCGGAATACGCAAACCAGCGCCCGTCCTCTCGCCCGCAACCTGCAGTCGCCACCTGCTCTCCAGGTTCCCGCACCAGCCCCTCCGTCGCGGGTCCCTTACCTTGTGGCCTTTCCCCGGGGGACATCTGACGTTATTGGAGGCTCCCGCTGTCTGATTCATGTCCGGAGGAAGTTGGGGGCCGATTCTCTACCTCTAAAAGTTCTTGGCGCGTGAAGGATGGCAAGGTGCGCGTCTCCCGGAGGCGAGGTGGGTCCTCCCTGTGCAGCCACGACCGGGCGGCGTCCCCACGCGGCAGGTTTCCGTGGGGCCCCCCGCCCAGGGATGCTAAGCCCTGCAGCCGGAGCCGAAGAAGGAGAAGCAGCTGCTGGGACCCGGAGGGAGCCCGGCCGGCGCCGGCGGCTCCGAGGGCGCTCGGCCCAGGGCTGCCTTCCCGGGAAATAGTCCAGGACTCTCCAGACCAGAAGCGCGAGCAAATCCAAAAGGAGCTCCGAGGTGGGGCGAGGAGGTACGTGTACGGGGAGGGTGGGAGCGGCAGGACTGAGCTCTTCCCCCGAGTAAGGGGTGGGGAAAGCCGCGGAAGCTCGAGAAGCCCGCGCCCCCCGCCCCCGCGGGCGGAGCTGCGGCCGCAGGGCGCGTAGCGCACGGGTTCGCGCGGGCCTCCAGCACCGACCTTCGCCCACCCCTCCACGCCCTCCAGCGCCGCGCCTGGAGCCGCAATCCGTGCGGACCAGGCAGCCCAGCCGGCCGGCACGGCTGAATTGAGCAGGGCCACTTGGAGGGGCGGGCGCCCGCTCTCGCCTGCAGCTCCTGCCCCGGCTCGAGCCGCCAAATCTTCCCGGGATGGTCGGGAGGTGGCACGCGAGGCTCTGCCGGGCGCCACTGCACAGGGAAGGCGAGGCAGTGGAGGGGGCGGAGGACGAGCTGGGACGGTACCCAGGCTCCTCGGCAGAGTCTCCACCAGCTACAGCTGAGGAGGAAGGCATCCTGCTCCCGGGGGCAGGCGCTGCACGGGGCGGCGGTCTGCGGGGCCCCATCTGCGTGACCAGGGCCGCGCTGGGGGGAGGGCAGCAGAGTGCATCCACTTCTTTCTGCAGTGGAAGTATTTGCATGTCCCCAGGGTTTTTTCTTTGTATGTTCTCCTCCGTCTTCTTTCTTTGGCGCCTGGGAAGTCGTGGTCTAATCAGGCAGCCTTCGGGTGGAGGTGGAAAATTGACCCTTGGGAACTAAAAATAAATAAAGTAATCAAGAAAGGGCACCTGCTCCATGAAGACTGCATTGCAACAGTTAGAATCACAAGTCTGAACAGTGGACCGATAGGATACAGCCATGTTATTTAGCCAAATGTGAAGTTTTGTCTCGATTTCTCTAGGTAGTGATAGTTTGAATATCCTGTATGGAAATATCAAGGCTCATAATTCGGTTTCGATTTCCCAGTCCCACAGCCTTAGTTTCATCATGTGTAAAACGAAGGACGGAGTTGGTTTCACCTGTGGGAACCAGAGCTGCGCAGGGAGTTGCTAACAGAAGCACATCTCCGCAGGGTGCCCCTAGAACGGTAAAAAGGAGATTTCAGTCTCAGGTGTTGGCTGTCATTTCTTTAAGAGTCCCAAGTCCAACCAGGAATCGTCTCCATTTTGTAAAATAAGTTATCACGTACCGTCGCTTCTGCCCACTGACAGTTCAAAGGTGACTCGTGACATTTCTATTCCGCAAATGTGAAGGCACATTTGGGGCATCTGAGTACCGCAGTGGACCCGGCATGGCTGTGGAGGCAGATGTCGGTCTAGAATCTCGGCTTTGCTTTCCCTGGTGAACATCTCCGGGCAAATTATTTCTCTCATTGATTTTACAGCTCTGAGGTAGGTGTTATCGTGCTGTATTCTGGGTAAAGAAACTGGCTCCGAAATATTGGTGTGTAGAAGGGGCTTAGCAAGGCAGTAGGCCTCATCGGATGGCAGGGGTCATTGTTACGGCTGCCGGGAGCGACAGGGAGCACTTCACACTAACACATATGCTCAAGTCCACTCTTTTCTGGAGGTACAATCCGCCAGGTGGCTGGCGCCCTGAGACCACGCAGAGTTTCCCGCCCCCGCACTGCTCCACTCTCAGCCTCCAGAAATTCATCGCAATTCCCACTGAGGGAGGGTCCTCCGGGTTTGTGTCTCCAGGGCTCCTGCTCCAGGGAAGCAGATCTCAGCCCCACCTTCCTGGATTCACTCACCTCTGCAGACTCCCCGGAAGCCCGGTGCCCTGGCGCCTCCATGCTCTTCTGGGTCCAAGAAACATCATCGATTTTCAGTGCATTCAGGTTTTCCTTGTTGCAAGGATGGGAGTGATGACTCCTAAGCTCTTTCCATGTTGGGGCTGAAACCAGAAGTCTCTGAGTGTATCTTTTTAGTCTTGGGGTCTCCTGTTGTCTTTTGGTTTAAATATTCTTTTTTTTTTTTTTTTGGCTGCGTTGGGTCTTTATTGCTGCGCGCGGGCTTTCTCTAGTTGCGGCGAGTTGGAGCTGCTCTTCGTTGTGGTGTGTGGGCCTCTCACTGCGGTGACCTCTCCTGTTACGGAGCACCGGCTCCAGGGCGCGGGCCCCAGCAGTTGTGGCACGTGGGCTCAGCAGTTGTGGCTCGCAGGCTCTAGAGCAAGGCTCAGCAGTTGTGGTGCACGAGCCTAGTTGCTCCGCGACATGTGGGATCTTCCCGGACCAGGGCTCGAACCCGTGTCCCCTGCATTGGCAGGCAGACTCCCAACCACTGTGCCACAAGGGAAGTCCTGTTTAAATATTCTTACCTCACTTTATCTCTCCTTCTCTCATATTATACTATAAGCAGCAAGGAAAACCCAGGTGGTAACTTTTACAGTGCTCAGAAATCCCTTTAGTTAAATAACCAAGTTTATTAGGCAACATTAGAAAACCTCTTCTGTTTTCAGCATAACTGCAGACTATGCTATCACTAAGCATAGGATCCAATGGAATCCTTGGGAGGCATTTCAGAAGCCACCTTCTATAACCCACATCACTATTTTTTTTAATCTTATTAAAGTATAGTTGATTTACAATGTTGTGTTAATTTCTGCTGGACAGCAAAGTGACTCAGTTATACATATATTCTTTTTTGTATTCTTTTCCATTATGGTTTATCACAGGATATTGAATATAGTTCCTATACAGTAGGACCTTGTTGTTTATCCATTCTATATGTAATAGTTTGCATCTGCTAATCCCAAACTCCCAATCCATCCCTCCCCCACCCCCCTCCCTCCTGGTAACCACAAGTCTGTTCTCTATGTCTGTGAGTCTGTTTTTGTTTCATACATAAGTTCATTTGTGTCGTATTTTAGATTCCACATATAAGTGCACATCACTATTTTTTAATGACTAGTTTGAAGGTTAGAAAATTCACTGTAGTGTGGCCAGCTTTACTAACGAGTCGTACTTTGGGGATAGTAAAATTTGGAGCTTACAGATCCGGCCATATTCATTACTGATCCATTTTTCAGTCCTGAATAACAATACTATACAAAAGATCACACTGTGTCAGGCTTGAAGAAGAAAATAAGAAGGATACAGGCAGAAGTTTCCCAGTTCTTTCCTTTCCTCCATTGCTGCCCACTCCCCAGACCCTCCTCCATCACTGGGACACCTGTGAGCTGTGTACTTGCTACTCTGCAGTGTAGTTGCTGTCTTCCAAGTCCCCCAGGCATCTTCTCAATGGCCCTGAAGTTGGAGCGAACACTGATCACCCCAGATTAGGGCAATAGAGGAGTTCTCCAAGGTAAAATGTGAACCATCAATCCACTTCTCAACGTCCTTCCTACCAGGAGTCAGGAAATCAGTACATAGAACGAGTCAGATGTGACACAGGTTTTACCAGGTGAAACACAGCCTCACATTATTGGCTGCATTCGGCTGCTGTTTCCTTGCTTAACAATTGTCTGTTTTGCTTTTTTGATAACTTTAATTGGGAATTTAAAAACAGACAAGTGCTGATATTCAATATCTGAGGGAAGAGTGGAAAGCTGGGCCTAGCCCTTGGGTTTCTGCTAATTGTTCCAGGGGATAAGCTGTAATGTCACTATCAGGCCACCAACACTGGGAGTTTTTACATCAAGTTTTAGTGGCCATTGCATGTTTCTGATGGTAAGATTTCAAGTTGACCGATCTCTGTCTTTTAGTTGCCCACTCTTCACACCACGCTAAGCAAACGACAGAGCAACAACAAAATGAGGTGACATGTTGTGCATTGTATTTGATTAAAATTCCTATCCATGATCATCTCTTTCAGAAAAGTGGGATAGTTTTAGTTTACCCACCTGCGATGCAAACTGGCATCTAGCCTTTACAGCAGAGGGAGGCAGAAGCAAAAACCAAGGACATTTTAAACGTGTGACTACACGCTGACTGCCTCACCTTTAGCTCTGGATCTGGGAGAAGAGTGAAATGAATTTATTGTAAGTCATTCTCTCTCATCAGTCTAGAAGCAGGACGGAGAAAAATACATTCCGCGTAGGAGAAGTCTTCCTATGATGCCACCTACCACTTCCACAATTAATTTAGCATCAACATTCTTTAATATTTATTGAACACCTACTGAACTTTCAGTGGGCACTCTGGGAGCTGATGTTTCTGCAGGACACTGACACCAAGCACACATTGGTCACTCTGGCATCTGGGGCAATTCTGGAATGCTCCTAAATTCTGCAGTGCCATGAGAAAATTTCTGGCACGTAGTGTGAAAGCTCTGTCCTCCTAGGAGCTATGACGGATAGCCATATATTTGCAAGTACATCATCTATTCCTTTGCAAGTCAGTCCAGAAGAATTTGTCACGTTGATTGCTTTGGCACTTTCAGCCCTTATTAAAACGAGTTGGTTATATAACCCCAGGCTGTGAAGTAGTCCAAGTCTGCATTTTGCAAACAATGACCACCAATTAGAAGTCTGTTCTAAACACCCTGTTCTACAGAATCTATTCTTCTTCAGTGAGAGACTCATGTCATCATACCCATTACCTGTCCCTAGAGTGTGCCCACACTGGCTCCCTTGGGTCACTAGGGCTTCTTGCAATGCTAGCTCTGCTCTTTTTCGAAACTTAACTGTCTTGTACCTTGTTTCCTTACTTCAAGTCTATTGGGTCTTCCCATACGATGGCCTGATTATTTAACTTTTAAATAGTCTCTTCAATTTATTTCATAAAGAAAGAAAAAAAGGCTGTTAAAAGCTCATGGTGGGGGACTTCCCTGGTGTCACAGTGGTTGAGAATCCACCTGCCAAGGCAGGGGACACGTGTTCAAGCCCTGGTCCAGGAAGATCCCACATGCTGAGGAGCAACTAAGCCCATGCACCACAACTGCTGAGCCCCTCGTGCCACTACTGCTGAAGCCCACATGTCTAGAGCCCGTGCTCTGCAACAAGAGAAGCCACCGCACTGAGAAGCCCGCGCACTGCAACGAAGAGTAGACCCCACTCGCCGCAACTAGAGAAAGCCCGTGCTCAGTGATGAAGACCTAACACAGCCAAAATAAATAAATTAATTAATTTTTTTTTAAAAAAAGCTCATGGTGGGCAGTGATAGGGCTAAATAGAGCTCCTTGGCTGCCAAGAAAGGAGTCTGTCCCAAGATTTCTGTATCTTCTTGCAAAAGTCAGCAGCGAGGAGTAGGTATTTTCACTTTGTTAAAGCTTTCACACATAGCAAATCCTGACCATGAGCTATCTTTAGAAGGTCATTCTACATGGCCTTGATGCTGGAGACAGGCATCCAGCGTGGGGCTGGTGGATCTCTACTGCCACGTGCCTCTAGCAGTGGCACAGGCTCTGTTGGGGCCCTGCCCATATCCAGTTGGCCATTTCTGTCCCTACCAGCCCGACTTCCAATGGCAAGTGCGTGTATCGATTGTCCGAGGGCTTTCTCTGCACGCTGATTGGTGTGTGGCAGGCTGGAAGTGCCGTGGATTTCATGCCCC
This sequence comes from Eschrichtius robustus, assembly GCF_028021215.1. NCBI lineage: Eukaryota > Metazoa > Chordata > Mammalia > Artiodactyla > Eschrichtiidae > Eschrichtius > Eschrichtius robustus. The sequence continues at coordinate 126,439,810 of NC_090831.1, read as the reverse complement.
TGCCAGCAATCCTAACCAACTCAACAATCGGGCTTGGAAGATGAACACCCCAGCCCTCAGCCTGGGATAAGATAACTCTGTCTTTCACAGTCCCCATTGCCCACGTGGAAAGCTGATTAACAATGCACCCCTACTGGGTCCCTTCTGTGGCTTATGTGGTCGCCTGGAGAAAGCCCTGGCCAACCTCCACCTGCAGGGAGAGACAACAGCTAGCTGAGGCCCCAGCTGTTATGCTTTGGAATCTGTCATGGCAGTTGTGCAACATCCAGCCTCCCTCCTCCCAGCCAGGAACAGAGTGTGGTCGAGACAGTAACATCTTCTGGGAGATCGGGGACCTCGCCGATGGCCAACTTTCATTCAAAGACTCTCTGAAGAACATCCATGGACCCAAAAAGGCACCCAAGCTTCTCTCTTGCCCTGGGATCAGACTTGCACTGTGGTCTGGTAGCTTCCAGGCCACCCTCTCTATCTTCCTTCACACAAGTGTTTTCCCTCATCAAGTTTTTTCATGTTTAACACCAACGTGGAGTCTCTTTCTTGACGAACAGGGCCAACACACCTCAATTCCCCACTCTCCTGGTGGCGTGTCTGGAATCATCTTCCAACTTAACTACTGGTGCCCCATAAGCCTTGATTTAGAGTCTATGTCTAGGGGGCCCCAAACTAAGACACATTAGGAAGTGCAACCTAACAGCCATAGCCTTAGTTTAGTTTTATCATGTTCTAAAATCACAGAATAATTAGAACTACAAGAGGTTTCAGAGGGGATGTAGCCCAGCACACTCACGTTTCATAGGAGAGAGAGAAATCAGTTCACCTCTCGCGCGAGGCAGAGGAAGGAGTGGAAGATTACTTCGGATAATGACTGTGAACTTCAGAGTTATAGATTGGTGCTCTGTGTTATGAAAGGAATCATTCCACATAATTGATACAAAATAAGTTGAACAGGTAGCTCTCTATCACCAGCACAGATGCTGGCAAAGCAAGCTGGAAATCCCAGGACACAGAGCTAAGGATTTGTAGATTCCTTGCAATGTGAGTGTCTGGAGTCTGGATAGGGAAAGTCGTTTACTCACCTACTACGCACAACTGTACTTGAGATGTATTTAGAAGCTGGTATGAATAGCAGTGTTGAAGGAATTGGTATCTATTTCTTAGTCAGTATATGCCACCCGTTCATCTGTTACCCAATAAGGGTTATGTGAATGGTTTTGACGTTTGCAGAGGTGGCATAATATTACGAAAACTTGGGAAATCATGATCTCTTCCATTTCCTTGCCCCAAATAAACCATGCAACAGTGATTAAGTGAATCCCTTCCTATTCGCCTTTTTCCTTGACGAATAAAATCCCAAATCATAATTCATTTGTATTGGTCTGATTATATGGCACTCCTGAAAATACATGGGTGCCTTTTGAATTGATTGTGTATGGTCATTCAGGGTACCAAATTATTATTTCAAAACTGTATAAGATATTTGTATGACAAAGTTCATTCTCTAGGTCTTATTATTTTAATTTGCTGTTGTAATCATGCCAGGTGAATTCAGCAAAGTGACATTGAGTATTGGCACTTTGTTTTTCTTTACTGGCTTTTCGTCATCTACTGTACTTCTTTGCCCCTTAGATCTGCCAGCTCTTGTGTTCTCTCTGACTGACCCCACTTACCTTCCCTTCCCCCATTCTGCATTGCAGGCTGCTGCTTCCCACACTTGGAACAGTTTCCTTCATCCATTCTGGCCATCACTCTCTGGCCCCTCTTCTTCAAACCGAGACATATGCTCAATTTCTGCACACTTAAGGCAGATGCCCTAATGTATTGACTCCAATACATTAATTCCTCAGGAATTTATGTCAAATTATGATATTGATGGTGTGTGTGTATAGATACACATAGAGATACATGTAGATACAGGTATAGCTCAAATATGACCTTAAACTGAAAGAATCTGCATCTCTTAAAGTAATTGTCACTGTGCCCACTGGAAGAACTGAAATATTTCAGTGCAGAGACATAAAAATTTGCTCTAATGGTATGTACTTTTTAGGGAAATAAATGAATTATTCCACTTTGAAAAAAATAGTCATTGAGGCCCTTTCTTTTGATAGTGGTGGATCTGGCTGGACTCCTAGTCCGGTTAATGATTTTTGAATTATAGTCTAAAGCTTCATTAGATGGAATCTTACTAATTTGGCAGAAATCTGAGCTCGTTTCTTCGGTATCCTCTGTGATGAAGAGGTTGACTAAGCAAATCAATAGTGCAAACAAAACCCAACTCCTTAAGAGAAACAAATGTTTCAAGCAATGTAGCGTATCAATTGCCTTTCTTGTCATGGCGAAATACACATAACATAAAATGGACCATCTTAACCGTTTTAAAATATACAATTCAGTGGCATTAAGTGCATTCACAGTGTGTGCGAACATGGCTACCCTCTAGTTCCAGAACTTTTTCATCATACCGCCTGGAAACCCTGTCCGGGTTGTAAAGATCCTTTCTTGGAAACCCACAAGCGTGTTCGTTGCAGCATTGTTTGTGATGGCAGGGAGCTGGGAGCGAGCTCTGTGGTCTTTGCTAGGAGAGTAAATAAGAAAAATGTGTGGACACACCGGAAGCACGATGCAGTAGGTAAACCAATGCTTGACTTCTGTACAGGTTGTCAGACCAATTCCTTCTCCCTCAGAGGCTGTAGACAGCATTTGTCCACGTTATCTTGTTAATGGCTGATGCAGGATTAGAATCTGAAGCTTTGTTATGGTTACAGATTATTGCCAAAAGAGTAGTTCAGCACAGCCAAGGTTTTCCTTTTAAATTCCTCAGAGTCTCCTGTGGGCAACACAATGACTCAGAGATTCAGCTGTTTTCACTGTGCTGCTCTGTCTTCTCCACGTAGGGCTTGCAGTTCCCGAAGCTGGGACCAGAGGGCTCATGCTTCCTTGTAGAGGGAATTTGCATCTCTGCTCAGGGCCCGCTGGCCAGAATCAGTCCTGTGGTGCCAGCCACCTGCACGAGAGTTGGGAATTGTATTTTTTGTGTGCTCAGAAATGAAACAAAGCAGATAGCGGTGAGGGTGAGCGAAGGCTCCCACACCAGCAATCTTTAATCCAGGTTCTTCCTCCTTGATAATGCCACTTGTAGGTGAGCTATCAGCGTGTACGTTCACTGTCCTATTAGTGGTGCAGCCCTTCAGAGCTGCCCATGCAGGAGACTGGGAGGTGGGGGTCCTGTGGGTGCAGGGAAGGTCAAGGTCACAGGCAGGAAGGGCACGTGGCTTTGCCTTGAGGACTCAGGAGGATTTCAGGAGATGAGGAAAATGGTTCGGGTTATTCTGAGCCACGGGCATCACTTAAGGAAAGGTGAGAGGGAGGAATTCTTACAGCCCGTCTTGGTAAAACAGGCAGATCTGTCTAATTCTAGCAAGATGGTTCTGTAGAGAAAAAGCAGGTTGGATCTTTGAATGCTTGACTACAGAGCCTGGACTTTATCTCACGGTTAATAGGCAGGAATTGGTTTGCTAGCCACTGGTTCTTAGCAGGAAAGAAGAATGTGCCGTTTGGATTCTCTAGAACCAGTGTCACTCTCCATTTGTATTTGCAGATTCAGCTTCAATGACATTTTCTTACGTTCTTAAAGTTCCACAGCAGGCACTCAGGAGGTAGTGGCTGTGCATTTGTACCTTGGGTTTTCTAAGACTAACCACCCGGTGAATTTTGCAATACGCTGTTCAGTGATGGAGGACCCAGGAAAACCAAAGGCACAATCAGGGCCTCTCTGAGCGATGGTGGAGCTGCAGGCGCTGGCAGGAGCTAACGCATTATTACTAGGATAGGGCTTGGCAATGCCTGTCCTGTGAGCTACCTGGGCTCTCTTTGTGTGGCCTGGGGGACTTGTAGCCATCCCTGTTGACCATCATCTCCAGTTACACTCTCCACAACAGTATATAAAATAAAGTTGAACATTCACTGAGTACAGTATCTGTGAAGGAACTTCATCTTTCAAAACAAAATGAGTGCTTTTGAAAGGCAAGTAAATGAATAGAATACCCATAATCATTGTTGAGTTATCCTGTGTTTACTTGGGACGGAAATGAAAACAGAGCTCTTAAAAATTGTAAGAGGTTAAATGAAAGCACGTTACTTGAATGAGGACCCCGTACATTTTTGCTCTTTCATGCTGGTATTGTGAATAACCCAGTGGGGGCATCATTAGGTTCTCAAAGAGCAAGGAGCTTTTTATTATTGCCCCCCCTGGCTAGTCCTAAAGAAAACAGTAAAATAATGATCACTTAGGTGACCTCCAAGCTCCTTTTTCCCTGCAAAACTTTTATGTTCTTCATGATTCCGTATAGAAGTAGTCAAGGTACAAAACAAGAGGGACGGGATAGACATCATCCTGAGGATGTACACCTGGGAGAGGAGGCGGGCCAGAGCAGGTGGGAAAGATGGGACTCAGCTGTGTCTGTACACTGTCATCTCCTTAAAAGAACTGAAGCAAATAAGACAAAATGTTAGCATTGGATAAATATCCGGTAGGATGCTATTATCATCCGAATGCTTCCCTTTGTTTGAAATTTATAATTAAGTAAAGAGTTATAAAATAAAGCTGCAGTGAAATCCCACAGTCTTAGAGACCATTATGAGGAGTTTTGATTTGTTTAAATACAGTTGAATGAACAAGGTAATAATATGGATTCCGGTGTAGTAGGGAGTCTTTACTGAGAAATTATATTTTTAAGCAACTGCACACAAAAATATAAACTCAAGGAACATTCTGTTCAAAATGGTATTTTACTCAAATTCATTCCAATCGGTCCCATGGAGGGTTGTCCTTGAGTCAAGGGACAGTTCATAATTCATTTTCTTGTTTTGTTAATTAACTTGGTTGCAGAAGATAATCATATTCCAGCTTCAGATGTACCAGGATAGGGCACGTGTACCAAGAACTACGATTGCTTGTCAATTTACTGAAAAGAGATTAAATCTAGCTTTGCCTTATCTACAAATCTAGGGGCTACTTCAAATCTTTGGAGAGTGTGAAAAGTGGTACAGAAATCTAAGGATCAATGCTTTTAAATGGGTCCCCCTTCCTGGTTTTCTGGCTTTATCTCTCATCAACTGCTTACCACTCTTCCCAATTACATTCCACTCTTCCCAGTTACATACCACTCTTCCCAATTGCATACAATGAGGCAAAATCTTCTATGGTCAATTCTTGTCATTCACCGTGGCGTGTTCTATAAAGTGTCGTGAACACTGAATTAGTGAACATTGAACCACTGCTCCTGGAAGAAACACAGCATTGGTTTCCTGTGAGCCTCTGGTCACCACATTTTCTTAACTGATCAATACCAACCTTCTTTTATGTGAATTTGTAACTCTTGATCCACCAACACTGAACTCAAGTCCACCAGCGGTATAACCCATGCGTGAACGAAGTTTGTCTCACACACGTGGCTTCTCCTTGAGGCCTGTCACATTTAGAAACACGAGGCGGTCCTGCTGCACTATGCTTGGGGGTCTTTTTCAGCAGCGAAATCACCAAGAAAAACCCCACAAAATGTGAAAAACATGGCACAAAATAACCCTGAACAGGACGCTGGTTTACAGTCTGAGCTGAAACAAAGAGGCAGGGCGTTGCCCTGTTTGACCTCCGCTGGGGACGCACATGACAGCAACTCAAAATCGTCACCGCCTTGGGCACGTTTGTGAAAGACTGCAGAGGTGGCGCGAGTATTGATTTTGAGGTTACAAATGGATTTTAGCGAGTCAGTGAATTTGCAGATATGGAGTCTGTAAACCATGAAGTTCAGGACTGACTATACTTGGCAAGTGCAGCTCTGGCCCAGTGACCTCTGGAAGTAGCCCGTGTGTGTGTGTCTGTGTGTGTGTGTGTCTAGAGGTAGCTGTAAATGTAGGTGCAGATGTAGGTGTACATGAGGTTATAGATGTAGGTGTACATGAGGTTATAGATGTAGGTGTGGATGTATCAGACTTAAAAAGCAGAAGCATCTGGGACAGACCAGGAATAATGCATCTTGCAGACTCTGCCGTGTTTAGTAGCGAGGGCCCTCCTCTGCTCTGAAGACAAAAACCAAATGATCTCCAAGCCCAGGGACCATGGCTCAGTTCCTTGCATGTCTGAGACACGTTCCTACCATAAGGCCTTGGTGTGTGCTGTCCTCTCCATCTGGAATCCTCTTCCCTCACTCACCCCATAGCCGGTCCCTTCCTCCCTCAACGTCTCAGATTAAACGTGCTTCCTCAGAGCTCCTTCTCTGCCCAACCTTATAAATCTGGTTAATCCCACCCTTTAAGCTCCAGGACACTAACCTGTTGTTTCCTCGGCAGCAGTTAACCCGATCAGCTTTTCTAGGTTCCATTTTGCACTCACTGCCTGCGATGGTGCCTGGTGCACGGTGGTCAGGTTTGTTGAATGAGTGTTGGGATGAAGGACACTGAAGATGGCCAAGCCATGCCCAAGTTCACACAGATGGGTTATCTCCTGGCTACCAGCTCAGGGGGGCATTCAGGCATAGCCAGCTGTCGCTCTGTGGTATTAACTAGATTTCCAGATGATGGCAGATACATGTAAATTACATGTAGAGGGAAACCCCAGTGATCTATAGCCATGGTTTTCAAGGATCTGAAGGGCCTCTGGTTTCCATGAGGCTCTCAAAACCACAGCAGTGGGTAAAGGGGAGCTGAGGAAGGGAATGTGAGCCGTCCACGCACTTGGCTTCCAGGTCATCCAGGACAGCCAATTATGGTACTGTTTATAGATTTAGACCTCGTATTGTGTTTTGTTTGACAAGAGGTTTTCCTGACTTATTCAGATGATATTAATTGGCCATTAGTTTTCAATAATTTAGTTTGGCTTTCAGAGTCTTCCACATTGTGGCCCCAGTAACCTGACTACTTGTCTATTTCCCTAAATCATGCTCCTTTCCTGGCAGGTGGATTGACCCCAGGTCTAGAGAACGCATGGCCTGCGGTTGAAACACTGCCCCTTTGCTTGAGCTGGTCCTCATGCCTACAGGCCTTCATAGACATCTCTCATCATTATCCTTGTTTCCAAGAAAGGTGAATTCCTACCTCCACGAAGCCATGGAGGATACACTAGCCCACACTCATCCCAGCTTCCAAGATATTACAGATCTGTTAAATTTTCTCTCCTATTTGATTATTAACTGTTTCTATCAACAGAGCATCTAAGATTTTGTTGTACAAAGCAAGTATTCAGTAATGCATGTTGACTGATTAGTGGCTGAAATTTCATGAAGTTTGAGGCCTCCTCTCTCTTTCTATTTCTGTCACACATACACACACAGAATATGTGAAGATAACATATAATTAACACCCACTATTTTTTCAATGCATTTATTGTCACTTGCTAATTCAATAAATAATTATTGAGAATTTATTATGTGTCAGACATTGGAGATACTGCAGTGGATAAAAACACAAAAATCTTTGTTCTCACATAGTTTGTCCGTTAGTAGGAAGAGACAGAGAATAAAAAATAAGTATAATATTTTGTATGTCAGATCATGAGAAATGCTATTGAGACAAACAATGCAGGGAAGGGGGGTGTGGGGTGGGAAAGGGGTTGGGTAGGGGAAGCCTCACTGAGAAAATGCTCGCTGAGCCAAGACCTGGAAGAGGAGAGAGAGTGAGCCCCGTGGCCGCCTGTGGGCAGAGCACTGCACATGACGGCAGCAGGTGCAAAGGCCCTGAGGCAGAACTGTGCATGGTGTGTCGGAGAAGGGCGAGGGGGCTGGTGGAGCTGGCACAGAGTGAGTGAGGAGAGTGATGGGGTAGAGAGGTAATTGGGTGGGTTATGTGTGGTCGTTGAGGCCTATTGTAAAGATAGTGGATTTTTGTCTGAACAAGATGCTTTGTCATTGGAGTTATTGAGCAGTGGGTGACTTGATCTTACATTTTTTTTTATAGATTTATTTTATTTTTATTTTTGGCCGCGTTGGGTCTTCATTGCTGCTGTGTGCGGGCTTTCTGTAGTCACGGTGAGTGGGGGCCACTCTTCGTTGTGGTGCGTGGCCTTATCATTGCGGTGGCTTCTCTTGTTGCGGAGCACGGGCTCTAGGAGCAAGGGCTTCAGTAGTTCTGGCACGTGGGCTCTAGAGCACAGGCTCAGTAGTTGTGGTGCACGGGCTTAGTTGCTCCGCGGCCTGTGGGATCTTCCTGGACCAGGGCTCGAACCCGTGTGCCCTGCATTGGCAGGTGGATTCTTTTTTTTTTTTTTTTTTTTAATATATTTATTTATTTATTTTTTGGCTGTGTTGGGTCTTTGTTGCTGTGCGCGTGCTTCCTCTAGCTGTGGCGAGCAGGGGTTACTCTTCATTGCGGTGCACGGGCCTCTCATTGCTGTGGCTTCTCTTGCTGCAGAACACGCGCCCTAGGCACGCAAGCTTCAGTAGTCGTAGCTCGCGGACTCTAGAGGGCAGGCTCAGTAGTTGTGGCACACGGGCTTAGTTGCTCCGCGGCATGTGGGATCCTCCCAGACCAGGGCTCTAACCCGTGTCCCTTGCATTGGCAGGTGGATTCTTAACCACTGAGCCACCAGGGAAGCCCCTGATCTTACATTTTTAAAAAGTCACTTGGTTTCTGTGTTGAGATTTAGGCATAGAGGTTTAAGAGCAGTTGACTTATAACCTATTAGGAAACTGTTGTAGGAATCCAGGCAAAGCCTTTGGGGGTCACGATGGTGGGGGTGGGGAGAAATCAGCAGATTCTGAGGACACAGCATTTTGAACACAGAGCTGAAGGATTTTCTGCCAGAAATTCTGGGGTGGGGGTGGGGAGAGGAATCAAGGCTGACTCCCAGGTGTTTGTGGGAGGAGCAGTTTGCGGATGGCCAATCAGAAGTCTGGTTAGGTTTGAGTTGCCTATTAAACATCCAAGCAGTGGGATATGCAAATCCCTGTTTCAGGGGAGAGGGACACACCTGGAGATAACAACTTGGAAGCAGTTGCTATGTGGATGCTGATTGAAGCTATGAGGCTGCAGCCCATCACGTAGGCAGTGAGCCTCAACCCTGTTCATAGACCCATAAAAATGGACATCCAGAAAAAGTAGCTGGAATGTAAGTTCCGATGTACCAAATTCTTCATACATTCCCCCGGCATATAGTAGCTGCTCAATAAAATTTACTGACTGAGCAGTGATTTACAAGACTTGTCCACCGAGACCTGGCCATTGTTGAACTGAAGAATTGAAATATCCTAACTTCTAGTCCAAGGGTCTGCTACTGTCCTTGACTCTCAAGCCAGATTTAATTCTTATTATTTTATGCACAATAAACACAAATGTGCTTTACATTTCTATCCTAATTTCTTTACTAAATTGCAGTTTGGCCAAGTTGTTATTTTAGATAGAATTTTCTTAATCTTATGATGCCTTTAAAACTAAAGTTAGCTGCATTTTTTTATTCTTATATTTTAAGAACAAATGAAGACATGAAATAATTTTCTTGATGAATCCAATTTTTTAAGGGAAGAGTAAGAATTTTTTAACTTAATAACAATGCTTTTTTACCCGTCCCATTGAATTATAACAATATTCAACCCTTTTAAAATCTGATTGTTATAGATTTTCTCTACATCGTTAGAGATGATATGCTATATTAGATGTTTAAAAGCCTGAAAAACGTAAAGATACATCTTGGTTTGTGTCAGATAAATTTTATAATAAAAAGGAATAATAGGTATAGGGAATGAATTAATAATATAATGTGCATTTTTTAAAATATAGGTTAAATTAGATTTAGGATTATATTAAATCCAACTGAATCTTGTTATTAGCACTAACTTGGAGGAATATTATTCTCCCATACAGGTGAGTTACTGTGTGTACTCAGTGTTACTAAAATATAAAAAGCACTGCCTTTGGCTTATTATCCTCATTCTGGCTTTTCTCCATCTAAGTGACAAGCATCCTTTCCATGTCTCTCTTTTCCTTCTGTCCCCTAGTGATTCTGGAATTCCCACTATTTTCCATTATCATTTTTAGGGGTAAAACCTATAAAGATGGGAGATTTTTCCTCAAAACAATCCTGCTATACCACTTACACTTATGCTTGCCTTGGAGAATGCAGACACTTCCATGAACACCGTCGGGGTGTAAATTAGTTCTTCTCTGACAGAGGATGCCAGGACAGTGGGTTTTGTTTTGGAGATGTGTCCCATGAGCACCGCACTGGGGTCTGTGGGAGGAAGGAAGTGCTGTGTGGCCAAAGTGGACCATGAGCCTTATGAGTAGACATTGCTAGAATCTTCTATGAGGGGTAGGATGTGAAGGACTGAAGCTCTCTGCCCACGAACGTCTCCCTCTCTGGCCTGATGTGTCTGCATTCAAGATGCATTCCTTTGCAATCTGAAAGATGACGAAACCTAAAGGAAAATTTTCCAGGAAGGTAATCAACTTATAATGATGTGTGCACATCTCGTGACATCATTGATTATTTTTCTCAAATAGAAAATATTGGGTGGGCCAAAAAGTGGCCCATATTAAAATGGCTACACAAAAATTCACCAATTTTGATGTCTTTTTTTAAATGCATGCTGATATGACAGCTGTCCCATGCAATCTAACACAATTATTTGAAGTTAAAGACATCTTAGGGGAAAAAAAACCGAACGAACTTTTTGGCCCATCCAATATATAAACAAATTAGGGGTCAGGAAAAGATATGGGTAGCCAGTTTCCTGACAGTGGGCAGAAGAGGGGGCTCATAAGGTCATATAAAGTTGCTCCTAGGAAAAGCAATGATTCTAGAGACTTCCTCTATCATAGCATTTTTATGAAAGATGACTGCTTGGGAATTTCAGACCAGCTCCCCAAATTGAAAAATACACGTGTCAAGTATTCATGGAAAATCTGAGCGAGGGCACCTGGCAGAAGGCCGGGCAGACCTCTCATAGTCAGTGAATAATTGTTGTCCAACTCATCACCTGCCCGGGAATGGGGCTGGGAAGGACGAAGGGTCCCACCTGCCACCAGGGAAGGCTGTGTAGAGAGCATGATGCCTGTCACATTTCTTTTTCGTTTTTTTTTTTTAAATTTATTTATTTTTGTCTGTGTTGGGTCTTCATTACTATGCTCGGGCTTTCTCTAGTTGTGGCGAGCGGGGGCTACTCTTCGTTGCGGTGCGCGGGCTTCTCATTGCGATGGCTTCTCTTGTTGCAAAGCATGGGCTCTAGGTGCGCAGGCTCAGTCGTTGTGGCACGTGGGCTCAGTAGTTGTGGCTCGCGGGTTCTAGAGCGCAGGCTCAGTAGTTGTGGCGCACAGGCTTAGTTGCTCCGCGGCATGTGGGATCTTCCCGGACCAGGGCTCGAACCCGTGTCCCCTGCATTGGCAGGCGGATTCTTAACCACTGCGCCACCAGGGAAGTCCCGATGCCTGTCCCATTTCTGACCGCACAGAGCCTGGCTTCTGTGATGGAGGCAGGAGGGAGTCTGGACGGGTCAGAACCGCCCGCTGCTGTTTATCCCCATCTGCATTTTCAGCAGCACCAAACTTTGTCAAAGCATATGGTTTACTTCGTCTTCATCATACCGTGCACAACACACCTGACCTCAGGTGATGCTCCCATCACGACTGGGGGGGTTCAAGGAATGTCTCCTGGTTCCCTCCTGTGGTTATGACTGTCCTGGTCTTAACTAGCACCCGACGATTTGCGGTGGTCTTTCTGTGGCCACATTATTAGCAGCCCTTTAAGCATAGAGTGTTTGTTTTATTTATTTATTTATTTATTTTTAATTTATTTTTATTTTTTCACACACACACACACACTGTATTTTATTTTTACAAGAGATAAATAGACTGACACCAAGCATTGTAAATGGATGACCACAACAAAAGCAACAACGATTGCAATTACCAAACACGAAACACACTCATTCTATGTCATAATATTGACATTCAGTCCAGTAATCCTCCACTGTAACAGCTCCTTTACTTTGCAGTGAAAATTGATTTGTATATTTTTTGCCTCTGAGTCCTTGTGGGATTTTTTTTTTTTATTCAAACAGAAAGTCACAAAAATTATAATCATCCTCATCAGTTCACTCAGTCCCATGTAATTAATTTTTTTTTCATCTTGATCTTTTGTTAGCACTTTTATGAATTCATCAGTTTTCCATTAGAGTTCTGAAATGCTTATTCATTCAGTTCAGCAGTATAGTCAGTTACCAGAAACCTGTACTTGTCAGAGTCTTTTCCATAAGCACAGAGCGTTTGGATGTGGGGAACAAGCAGCCCGGCAACTACAGTTTGACGTGGCCCGAGCAAATCATTCTTAACTTAAAAAATGGATAATTTATTATTAGACAGAGATAGTCTAAGCCATATCAAGGAAAGTGAAGAATAAAAGGAAAAAACCATCTGAGCACAGAGATTTGATTTCCGTTTATTAGCTGGCCTCTCACCGTGCAGCTGCCCACCACGCTTTCAACATATTCTATGGTATTTTATAAACACCCCTCTGCGTTTACTGAGTCTCTAACGTAATCCTTTGAGTTTACTTTTTAAATTTTTTTGTTCCCATTTCTCAGAGCAGCAAGTCCTCTGCCCATGTTTATTATTCTAATTATCATCATCACCATTAATATCATTTTATTTTGTTTTGTTTTTCTGGAGTTGTCCCCTTTGAGAGCCCCCATGCCTCCAGGGTGGACTTCTAACTATTATTATTTTTTTCAGATAGTGTAATTATTGAGTATGGATTCTCAACCAATCATGCTTACTAGGACTCTTAATTATTAGCTGTAATGGAGCAGTCCCTCCCTGGGTGGGTTTGAGGTCACCCCACAATTCCTGCAGGTCTCCAAAGTGCTACTGTAGAGGTAGGAGACCCCGCAGTGTCTCAATTTTCGCAGTAACTTCACTCTGTGTGAGCGTTTGCAGGAATCAGCAGACTGGTGTCAAGGAAGAACCACACTGTGGTAAGCCCAAATTAATGTGCACCAGAAACATGTATATCATTTAAAATGAGCACTCATGAAAAAAATGTGTTCTCACCCTGTCCAATTCTACTGCTAAGTGAGGACCCCTAGGTTCACGTGGAGACGAGGCATGCTTGGCGGAGCCTGGCTGGAACAGAAGTCTTATGACTTGAAGTCCCTGTCTTTCCCTTTCACACCCTTTCAAGGGTGTAGATGGGACTTCCCCGGCGGTGCAGCGGGTAGGACTCTGTGCTTCCAGTGCAGGGGACGTGGGTTCGATCCCCGGTCGGGGAGTTGGATCCCACATGCCGTGCGGCACGGCCAAAAATAAATAAATAAATAAAGCGTACAGATGGGTTTTCGGGAAACATTGCAAAAGGAAACACCCCCCGGCCCCCGCATGCTGCCTGCAACAGGGAGACTCACAGAGAGTAGATCTTCAGTATTTGCTGATTCCATATTCGCGAAATCCCCTACTTCCTAAAAGTTATGTGTGACCCCCAAATCAGAGCTCCCAGCACCTTTGCGGCCATTCAGAGACTTTCACAGAGCCTCAAATACCCGAGCTGCTCACTGAGGTTGAGCCAGACGATGCTCTGCCTTCTGGTATCAGCTCTCGTGCTGTAGACCAGCGTCCTTCTCAGGGTCTCTTTAGTGGCATGGTCTCTGCATTTTTTAGCTCTTTGTGGGTGATTTTGTTGTTAAAAGGGGACCCTAATCATAGTGACGAGGTGCTTTCTTGTGCTCCTGAGAGCAAGAAGGCTGTGATGTGCCTTATGGAGAAGGTACCCACGTGTGTTAGATGAGCATCGTTCAGGCTGCGTTATGGTGCTGCTGGCCATGAATTCAATGGTAACGAATCCAAAAATATATTCAGTAAGGTTTCTTTTAGCAGAAACACACATACAACAAGGTCACGTATTGACTGGGTGACCAAAAATGTTGTGACCAGAGGCTCCCAGGAACCTAAGCCTGCATTTTCCATAGGAAAAATGGTTCAGTGTTTGCTAATTCAGGACTCATGGAAACTTTATAGAATATAAAAATTACAAATAACAAGAATTGACTGTCCGTCTTTGAGTGCTTTGAAGTCTGCATTTCGGGTGGGCGTAAATATTTAATTCCCTTTGTGTGTGTGTACACATGTATATGAGTGTTTACGATGAGAAATAACTATCCTCATTCTTCCAAATTGCTATGGGTTATTTAATTGACACATATTTCTAAAGCTCTTCCTCTGCATCAGCATTTTCTTAAGTTCTTTGGAGAATATGGATATGTGAAGTCTTCATCACCTTGGCTCCAAGAAATGCATTCTAATGCAGCATACATTGTGTGTGCATGCAGCATACACACACAAATCTAAGGAATATAATATTGAAATAGAGCTAAAAAGGGCTACAGGAATTTATTGGCCTATTCCTGCTTTGAAGACCAACATGGTCAAACAAAGGGGCTGCTGGGAGGATGCAGAGGCTGAAGATGGCAGGGTTTTGGGCAGGCGCAGAAGAAGGTGGTTAATTTCAGGATGAATGCAGGATAACAGGTGCACCAGAAACCCTATGGAAGGGAAGTAAGGAGAGAGTGAGCTTATACTATACGAAATATTTTAGAGTAATACAATGCAATTTAAAGCCTATGGGAAAAGACGGCTACGTTATTGCCATTTCATCACCATTTTATTGTGATTTAAAAGCTTTGCATAAAACAATATCTGAGACCTTCAGAGGTAATAGTTAAGTAGAAATACCTTTGTATTAAAACAGCTATGGACATCGAATAGTATTTTAAAAATAAAATACTAGGAACAAGATGGGCCCTAGAATGAAACAGGTTTTAAATTGTGTTGAGGTACAATAATGCCTGCGTGTTTATTGTGTTAATTAATAGGACATATTGTGTGATAGCTGGGCCTAGCAGCTGTCTCCGTTGTGGGTGTCGTTTATAAAAGAGCAAACTTAAGAAGAAACTTCTGTAGGTCCTGGGGTGCGGGCAAGAGTCCTTCCTGACTGTTCTGCGGGTCGTGGATGAAAGTGTTGCTTATAGAATGTGACCCAGGCTGAATCACATATGCTGGCAGAAGACAGGGGACAGTGGCTGTGTAAATTGGCCACACAGTGTAGAGATGGTGGTAACCCAGTCACACGGCCCCCGACTCCCCACAGGAAGGGTAGGACAGGCAGGTGACTCTTCTCTGACTAGTTCTGAGAGGTATATATACTGCACTTTTGCAGGGACAGAGCAAAGGATTTTCTACTTCTTTGAGTTCAAATATTTAGTTTCAAGTTGCTTTCTTGAGTTTGCAGAGCTTTATAGACTCGGAGGCGAGACCAGCCTCCCAGGTTTCTGATTCCCAGTGAAGCATTTTTTGTACTTGACTCGAATATTTTTCTGTGGTCCAGGCAGAGCTCTGGCCTCTGCCTTAATACCTTTAATCCAATTGTAGTCAAGTCTTGCTCTCACCTGAGGTCTCTTTTCTCCCCACAGTGACTTTGCATAATGCATTTTCGGTGCTTTATGGATTGATTTTTACAGTTTAACTCTCAGAGGATATTCTTTGTAACAAGTGTGTTTGTCAGCTCAGGCAACCATAACAAAATACCATAGGCTGGCTGGCGTAAACAGGAGAAAAATATACTTCTCACAGGCCCAGAGGCTGGAAGGCCAAGATCTAGGTGCCATCTGATTCATTTCCCTGGTGAGGGCTCTCCTCCTGGCTTTCAGACGGCCACCTTCTCACTGTGTCCTCACATGGCAGGGAGAGGGGAGGAAGAAAGCTCCCTGGTGTCTCTTCTTACAAGGGCACTAATCCCATCAGGAAGGCTCTCTCCTTATTCATTCGTCTAAGCTTCATTACCTGCCAAAGGCCCTATCTCCAAATACCATTGCACTGGGGGTTAGGGTTTCCAAAATGAAGGGGGGATGTAGGGACATTCAGTCCATGGCACCAAGTAACCTGAAGGAAACAAACATCGACTATAATATCCAGACGTGGAAATCAGTAACTTGGGGACGGTAATAAATAGTAGAAAGTTTTACTTAAAGTCAATGCTATTTTCCTAAATTACATGTTGATACTTTTTAGAGGCAAACTGCCCAGTAGTATAGGCTATTAATCATAATTGAAACAATATACCTCACAATTACCTGGACCTCTCCAGGTGTGACAAAGCACACATCCACCAGATGGAAGTTACAATGCGATATACCCTGACTCTCCATCACAGTGTCGCTAGGCAGTTTCTCTCTCAGCATTTTCACGGGCATCTTACTGACTCTGATTCAGATTCAGAGTCAGTAAGGACCGTAGAAGTCCGAGCTTGCAAACTTGAAAACTGCTTCCAATGTACCCTTGAATATTCCCCACTTATGTCCCTGCTCTACTGTTTACACCTGACGATAAATTCCACCATCAGTTATAAGGTACTTATCGTGATGTTTGCCGTCCTTTGAGCCAAAACTATTTGCCAGAGGACGTAGGCGTCTTCCATTACCTTTCTTGTCTTTTCATAACAGAGCATCAAGCTCAAAAGCGACTCTACAACTTTGTTGAGTTGACTTAAATGACATTTAAGTCAGTGTTTAAGCCAAATTGCCCACAGGATTCTCTAAACAGAAATCTCATCATTATACAGTCTGTGGTGTTTCAGTTCCTGGGTTTTGCTTCATCATCTTTCAGGAAAATTTTGAACAACTAGAAAAAAGAAATTAAAATTCTGCAGAAGTCATAGCAGAAGAACATGCCCTAATTCCCTGTAGACTGTGTGTTTAATGGAAGTGAGTAGTCCTTGCTGGGGTGGAGTTGTTTCCTAGGGCAATTGGGAATCTGCCCAGAGTTCTGTGGGAATCTCTTGCCTTTGCATTTTTTTCTAGGCTTGTGAAGCAGCATAAAGGTATCAGCCTGTTGACAAGACAGGCAGCTGCCCAGTCGTATCTGATTTACACCATTTCTTGAGACTGAGTCAGATTTGGACCCGAACAAGGCTGAGCTCCCGTATGCCTTCCTCGAATCTAGACTTAGGGACCCTCTGTGAGGGCTGCTGTGAGCACCTGGGCTCAGGACGCCCACCTGGCCAGCTGAACAGAGACTATCAGCCTCGGTCACACACCTGCTCCCTGGCGGAGTACAGAGTCCGAGGGGGGGCTGTTCCCCCAGAAGTGGACATGACGAGGTGCCTGCATGGGCGGGTGGTTCCAAGCAAACAAGAGGAACTGCCTGCAGTGGCATGATGACCACTTACCAACCCAGGAGAGAAGCGGTCCCATCTCTATAGCGTGACTTACCCAAGACCCAGCTCCCTCCATCCTGACCCCAGGCGTGTATGGGCGCGAGCGTGTCAATCTGAAATTATTGATCAAATTTGTTGCAGGTTCTCTAAACTCATCTTGGACTTTTGCAAAGTTTATTTGACCAGGAAAAGAATATTGTAGGAACTCACTCAAAAAGGGATCACGAGCTTTGAAACAGAAAAGTCAGTGGTTTCTGCCTGTAACAGCAGTCCTTGTTCATAGACTCCTGCTTCTAGAGAATAGGCAACAGGTTGTGTTTAGTTCCCTGTTTGGGGGGCCGAGCCTCTCCCTTCGTGCTCCCCCCACCTCCAGGTCTCCCCTGAGTCCCTGTCTGGTTTTCTGATGGAAGTCCTTCTCCTCTGTCTCACTCTGATGTCCCTGGTACCTCCCAACCATCCTTCCTCCTCTTCTGAAATGCTGCTTTTTCTTCCCTCTCAACTTCCCCTAGACCCCGTCTCACCAGGAAGAGGTTTTGGAAGCAGGTATCTTCATGTGACACTAAGGTCAAAATTTCATTGAACCTAGTTTTCTGCATCTTTGTTTCTGTTTTGATGTGAGTGGAGGTGGGAATGGGCTAAAAAAGAAAAAAATTACCCTTGAGGCTCCTGTGAGAGAAAAAAAGAAAGATAATACATCAAAATCAACCAGAGTAAGATATAATTTTGCCACATGTGGTCCTACTTCAGGTGGAAATACGGTACAGAGGTGTGCTCCTTTGGAAGTAGGGACATCCTCTTAGACATCAGAAATAAAGTGCTGAGAGGATAGACCTCATGTTAGGACTCCCACTGCAAAACACACATGTACACAAGAACACAAGGAAATTTTGGAAGGTAATAGAGATATTTAGTACCTTTATTTTAGTGATCATATCACGGGTATATGCCTATGTCCAAAGTCATCAAATTGTATACATTAAATGTGTGCAATTTCTGTATGTCAATTATACCTCAATAAAGTTTTAAAAAGAAAGAATCAATCTTCTGGGACAGATGAGCACAGAAACGGTAGTCAGTAACGAGAGAGTATGAAACAGATTCCCATCACTCACTCCAATAAAGAAGCAAAGCAACAACAAAGATCACTTCCCAGGAGCAGGACTAAATTAGAAAAGAAAAGCATCTGGGTTGCTCCTGGGGAATAAACGGACATGGATGCACTTGAAGTCACGTAGCACAGTTAAGATCACCGGCTCAGGTACAGGGCAACTCTGGGGCATCCCATTGCATGGGGAGAGTGGGGCTAAGGATGTGTGACTCAGCTGGGAGAGCACACCTCAGGGGTCTCTGACAGAGGACCCTTCAGTGACCGAGGACCCTGTCTGCTGGGACGGCCCCCATTGTTGCACTGGCGAGCATGGCAGGGATGCTGAGACAGGTCCATTTCTGGAGACCTGGGACTCCTCTGATGGAGGACTTTGGATTGAGGGCTCCCACTGGCCTCACCAAACTCTCCTGAAGGCTTCTCTCCGTCTTAGACACTCCTGCCGTCCTTTCTCCTCTCTCTTTCCCTGGAGGATGGGCAGGGAGGGGAGGGGCCCCTCTGATATCCTCCTATCCTCTCCTCGCTCCCTCCTTTTTCTCTCATAGGGATTTCACCTAATACACTTCTTACCTGTTTAATCCTGTCTCAGTGGTCAGAGGTCATGGACTAACAAAGGTGGTACTAACAGTGGTCTGAGATGATAGGCAATACATCGGGGAATTGATGCTTTCCACCCTCCACCTGCAGGCGAGGATGTCCTGCTGGTTGTGAGCTGGGGCGTGGATAGTCCCTGGCACAAAGTGGTAGCTGAGCTGTGTGACATTTCACGGATGCCGACTGGGGAAAGTGTTTGTATTTTTGAATGAGATGGTCAGTCACGTGTGGCCACAAGAGGAGACAGCAGAGAGGCTCAGGAAAACAAGGTATATTATACACACAGCTCCTAGAGATGAGAATCCCAGCACTCCATGCAGGGCAATGTGGGGTAGCACCACGGTGGTTGGGAGGCAGAAGACAGGGCTGATGAGAAGTTACTGTATACTGAGGAAAGCAGAATCACCAGGCATGTCAGAGACGGCTGGACATAGGGTCTGCGCTATCATTGATACCCAGAGGTCCAAACCCTCATCATGGCCCAGCTTTAAGAATGGGGAGCATGTGAGCTACATAAAATTTGCAGTCTTAGCTTCCATTCACCTCACAGTGATCCACTGGGACCATGAATCTACTCAGGGGTCGTTTCTCCAGTCCCAAAGTTCATAACTGGGATTAATATCCTTAGTTTTTGGAGTAACCCCATCACTGGGTTTCTAGGATGGGGAATAAGAGCTATGCTAGTGGGGAAGGCCCAGTGGAAACTTCTGAAAATCCCTCCTCACTCCCCTGCCAAGATAGTAAATAAAAAATATTATATCCTAGAGGGAGACGGCAAAGATGTATGCTACCACGAAAGACTCAAAGAATACTAGGCAAGTGAACCCATTATGTCTCTACTCAGTTCAGCAGTTTGGCCCCTGCGAGAACTGTACACATCCTGGAAAAAGACCGTTGGCTAACACAGACTAAAGAGTAAGCTGTGATTGCAGCCAGACATGGATTGTTGCTAAAGCAGATGGGTGTGGCCTCACGTACATTGTCTGCATCCATTGATCTTGCAAATGTGTTCTTCCATTCCAATAAGAAAAGGCATCAGTAAATGTCCACCCTCACTCGGGATGGACAACTGTGTTCATTTGTACTTTGTCTCAGGGCTGTGCTAATTCTCTCTCCCTCTCTCTCTGTGGTGTCCCCCAGCCTCCCCCCGATCCAATCCTATTTTTCATCATAACGGTTTCTCCCAAGAGATTTTTTGTATATTTAATCTCATCTGCTTTGCAGAATATCTTGACCAAGTCAATGAGCATCTCAGAAACTATAGAATGTCTGACATTTCTAACTCTTACTGTTCTGCATGTAAAAGTATTAGTGTTTATGTTAATTTTTTAAAAAGAAAGTAAGTTAAAGGTCAGTATGGCCTAGTGCAGACTGTCAATCATGCCTGGAAATCACCTGGAGAGCTTTAAACACAATCAGAAAGAACAACCTCTTGGTCTGGGTGGGCCTGGGCATCCGAATTTTGACAAGTAAATAATCATCAGGTCTCAGCTTTCTTTCTGTCCAAGAGAGACAGTTTAATTCCCTGGCTCATGGCTTGCTCCTGCGTTTCCTTCAAAATTTTCCTCAAATGTTTCTTTCTCAAAGAGGCCTTTCCTGCCCCTTAGTTAATGTTGTAATCTCCCCGCATGACGCCCCCGCCCCGTCCCTGCTGGGCTCCCCATTATGACACCTCTGTCCTTAAAGGGAGCTGTAGGATGAACTTGTTCCCTTGGCTTAAGGTGCAAGCCCCTCTGCTAGAAAGTAAGCTCCATGCAATGGAAACAGTGTGTCCTTTGTTCACGAGAACAGAAGTCAGCAAACTACAGCCCATGGGCTCAATATGACCCCACGCCTTCTTCTGTGAATCAGCTTTTGGGGAGCACGGTCCACCGTTTGCTTTCATATTATCTGTGGCTGCTTTTGTGCTGCACTCAGCTGCTGCAGAGACTGTCCGAGGGCTGGCAAAACCTAAAATATTTACTGTCTGGCCCTTTAGAGAAAAAGTTTGCTGACCCTTGGTATAGAAAGTATCTGGCAAATAGTATGTGCTCAACAAATAGTCACTCATTTATTCAACAGTGTGTCTAGCACAAAATGGGCACTTGAAATGGTAATTTTCTATTTGGTTTGATTAAAAGTGAGTGTGGCCAGATCAGAGAATCAAATCCCTAGTATTTAGAGAGTAAAACATTCATCTACACGGACTGTGAGAGATTTGCTAAGGCTGTAGGTAGAAAAGAGTACTGGGTTTCTTTACCTTCACACTTTGCTTGCAGAGGAAAGGGACGTGACTGGGAAAAGGGGGGTTTCATTGCCTCTTTTTGTTGTCCACGTAATTTTTGTGCTTGTTTTCAAGCCTCAGTTAATACCAATCAAAAGAATTCTCCCTACTTAGGAAATGGTGTTCTTTTATTGCTCTATAAAAGGTGAATTTCCCTGCACAGAGGTTCAGGCTTCTGGCCTCCCCTAAGGTTCGGGGTCCGGATGACCTTTGGCTGCTGGCAACCTAGAAGAAGCTGTGTTTGGAATTTGCTCACCATCATCACCCTGAGATCGATTTTTAAGTCTTGCATTAGTGTATTCATGAGGGAACATCTGCTTTTTCTGCCAAGAGCAAAATTGTGAAGTTGGAGAACTTTATCAACAGAATCTCTGGCTTTTCCTCTCTTCCTTGACCTTCAAGGCAGGGTTCTTACCCTTTTTTCAGAAACAGACCCTTTGACCCTCTGGTGAAGTCATTAGACCCTCCTAAGAAAGAAGTTCTTAAATGCAAAAAGAAGAAGAAAAAAAGAAAACCATGGGATTACAAAGAAAATGAATGACTATATTGAAATTGCAGTTATCAAAACTTTAAAAAAGAAATTTTGATATAGGAACGTACTTTTTAAACTAAAAGTTACAGATAAGAATTTCAAAGTCATGCTGAGAGTAAATAATATTCTGAGGCATTTGCAACAAGCTTAACGTGGTATTAAAAACGTCAATGATTTCTAATGGTAATGAAGTCACAGGTATTGCTAATTCAACAGGGTTGTTGCCTACATTCATGATTGAAGGAGATGCTAAATTTCAGTTAATGGTGAAGGAAATAAAGATGCAATTTTATCTCCATATTCTTTCACAGACGCCCCTGCCCCCCCACCTTTTCCACCCCAATGAAATTTTCTGGCAACTCTCTAGTCTTGGAAAGTATACTTCAATTTAACCTTCGGGTGAATTTAAGCCCATACATTTTATCACCCAAAGAGAGGTTCCTTTTAAACTGTACCTCTCAATCACAAACGAGGTCTTCTTTTCTTTTTTTTTTTTGATTGGGGTACAGTTGTTTTGGTCTGATTTTCTTTTTAAAGAAATTTCCCTGGTAGCCCCTGAAATCCTCTACAGGTGTACTGGGAACTCTGTTTATGCCTACAGTTAGCCTGGATTTGCATTAGCCAATTTGCGCATAGCTAGTGTGCATTCTGAAAGCTGATGAGATGGATATAGAATTGTACAATTTGCAACAAACCTGTTAGGCAGCGGTAGGCTACAGTTGGCCCTTTGCAAAATAATTTGTGTAGCATTTTTAAAAATAAATTTATTTATTTATTTATTTATTTATTATTTTTGGCTGCGTTGGGTCTTCGTTGCCGCGTGCAGGCTTTCTCCAGTTGCAGCGAGCGGGTAGTATTATGGGAATTTATCTTCTGCACTGCCTCACTGTCTTGATTTTAGGTACACTTATTCCTAAGAAGTTGTACTAATGGAGTATTGTATTAGTAGAGTTGATAAAATAATAATGATCTTTTGCAGTCACTGAGCATCTTTGTCCCCTGACTTTGCACAGGAAAATTAAAGGAACAAATTGCCATTGAGTGCTTTCCACCTCTGCAGGAAAAATCAGCAGGAGAGCACAAGCTCAGAATTATCAATGAGCAGATGCTAACAGGTTATGAAACTATGCAAATTGCAGGACCCTGGAATAAATGAGCTCCAGTTGCTGCTCTGTCAATTTAGACGTGCTCATGGAACTCAGTAAGGGACGTTAGGGAAAATATTTAAACTAGAAAGAAATATCTGTAATATTTTCTTTCTCCAGAACGAGCCATTTCTGGGACAGCAGAATTACTAATAAATTTACAAACCCTGTGTTTCACTTACCCGGTGGCCATTTTCCTCCCTTTTCTTTGTGGCCGGCATTACTCACCTTTTCTTCCTCCCAAGAAATGAGACTGTAGGCACTTAAGCTTGTGCTGGTCCATGATTTGAAGAGGATGTGGGGCTGAGAGTATCCTAACAGATCATCGGTGCTTAAAGCCAAAACCACGTGACTCTATATATGACACATTTATAGAAGGCAGCATAGGTATTCTTCTACATCTAACATTTTATGATTCTAATACCATCTTACAAAATAATAATAAAAACTAGAACATTGCATCAGAATGATTGTCTGGTGAGGGCAGTAGAAACCCTGAGATTTATTTTGTGCCATGCTTTCAATGGGCGTTCGGAACGCAAAGATGAGAAAGACATCTCCTGCCCTCAAGGAGATTAAAGGGTGGTGAGATAGACAAAGAGTAAGCTGTTGACTGAAAAACTGTGATGAGTGCTTGGAGACAGATAAGTACAGGAGACGAAAGGGGCAAAGAGCAAGTTTACCCGAGGCTTCCTGGAGCGTGTGGTACCTGAACGGGTTAAAGTGAAATAGAAGCCCCCTGCCCCCCAAACGAGGACAGGCAGAGGGGCTTTCCAAGTAGATCAGCCGAAAGGTGAGTGAGATGAGGCACATTAAAGACATGACAAGTAGTTTAGTATGGCCAGGGGAGTCTAAAACATGTGCCACTGAACTCCTGCCTCCCATCGTATTGCACTGCGGGGAACTGGCTAAGATGCTCTGTGGTTGACAAACATTGTTCTCCGAACCAGGGACCTGCATCCTCTCAGAATCAATCAGTCAATCAGTCAATCAATCTCTCTCTCATCTATGTTTATGCACTTAACAACAGCACCATACTAAATGATGCTAACAGACAATTATTGACTTGGAAGCTAGATCTACAGAAAGCACCCTGTTGCTCTGTAGAGAGCTGTGTCAAAATATAAGTCAGGGCAATGGACAGAGGGGTTAGTTAAGAAAGCCTGAAATTCATCCCATCAAAGTATCAGAAGGAGACAATGAGGAACATGGAAAAGAGATGGTATTTGGAGAGATCATGGAAGGGAATGGAATTTTCTGTAATTGTTGAAGTCCAGTCTTCAGAAACAGGTAGCCAAAATCTTGAGCAGGAGAAATAAGAAGGAATGGACACCTAGACATGCCATAGCGAGCATGCAGAGCAAGGGAGACTAAACTCTACCTTTCAGAGAGAAAAGACAGACTATCTACAAAGGGAACATAAGTAGGTGGAGAGCATGTCTCTCAGCAGCATAACCAGCAAATAGAGAGAGAAGATTTCTCAACTGATAACTCTTTATACAGTGAAACCATTTTTCCAGAATGAGGACAAAAGAAAAACACTTAGTACCAAACAAAAAACTTACACTAACAGAAACTAAGAAAGAAATCCAGAAAGCGCAGGTCAGTCCAGGACAAGATAAGGGGTTTGCTCCACGATGTAAATCAACAGACTGGGAAATACATGCTCCTACAGTACGTGGACTTCCTAATGATGTAGCTGATTTGCATTCTGGATCAAGCTCCTTGTCAGGTTATGAACGAACTAAGAGTTTGCAGGCCAGTGCTGACGTGTGCACCACACACTGAATGGTGGTGCTCAAAGGATGTGCTTCAGGAAAAGAGAAAAACCATCCAAAGAAAGATTCAACATGTAAAAATAATGGCGAGGAAAGAAAATGGCAGACAACGAGATCTAAAAAGTGTTTTTTTTTAATTTACTTAATTTATTTATTTTTGGCTGCGTTGGGTCTTCGTTGCTGCGTGCAGCCTTTCTCTAGTTGCGGCGAGCTGGGGCTGCTCTTCGTTGCAGTGTGCAGGCTTCTCATTGCGGTGGCTTCTCTTGTTGCAGAGCACGGGCTCTAAGCGCGCGGGCTTCAGTAGTTGTGGCTTACCAGCTCTAGAGTGCAGGCTCAGTAGTTGTGGCACACGGGCTTAGTTGCTCCGCAGCATGTGGGATCTTCCTGGACGAGGGCTCGAACCCGTGTCCCCTGCATTGGCAGGCGGATTCTTAACCACTGCACCACCAGGGAAGTCCCTAAAAAGTGTATTTTTAAAAAAAACAAAAAACTGATCTTCGAAGTTAGGAACTTAATTGTACGATAGTCAGGAATGGGCAATCAGACTTAAAACATTGTAATTGGCTTAATTTGTAAATATGTTGATTGCCCTTTAAACCTTTTCTAGGTAAAAATGCATATTAAAATTCTTAGAACTACCAAAAGATATAGAAAGAATAACAGCCAAACTAGTAGAGGAGAAAATGGAAAAAAGACAAACAACAAAAACAGACCTCAGTTGCTCCAAATGAAGAAAAACAGGGGAAAATGGAAAAATGCAGAAAAAGTAAGACACATAAAAAGAAAAAACCATTAGGCAATAATGAATTCAAAGATTTCAGTGATCACAATATTGACCCAAACTGTCTAGTTAAAAGTCATAAAACATAAGAACGCAGAAAACCTGAAGTCAAAGGATGGGAAAGGTGTACCAGACAAACACTAATTTATTTTTATTTAGGAGATGCTAATAAAATAATAATATGTACAACTGGTGAAAGTACATTAACATCGTAGAAATATAGACTCCAAGGGGGAAAAACATTTTAAAAATAAAGACATTAATTATATGTTGATGGTTTGCTTCACTAAGAAGATTAAGCAATTTTAAATGTGTATCCACCTAGTTCTATAACCTCAAGATACATCAAAATAAATATATACAGATATAAAATTTCAAAACAATAAAAATAAATGAGATAAATTAGGGGTTTGGGGTTAACATATGCACACTACTATATATAAAATAGGTAAACAACAAGGACCTACTGTACAGCACAGGGAACTATACTCAATATTTTGTAATAACCTATAATGGAAAATAATCTGAAAAAGAATATATGTATGTATATATATGTGTAACTGAATTACTTTGCTGTACACCTGAAACTAACACAGCATTGTAAATCAACTGTACTTCAATTAAAAATGCATAGTGATTTTAAAAATTAATGACAAATCCATCATAAGACCAAGATATCCTAACAACTGGTCATGGACCAAGGACACCAGCCTCCTGTGCTTGGGTGTCAGCCATGTACACAAAGTCTTCTTGGGAAAGGAAACATAACGAGATGGCAGCCACAGTGGAGAAAAAAGAGGCAGCTGCTCTCTCCTGTTCTGAGGTGCAGAAAGGAAATCCTCATTCCTGTCATCCTAGGGCTTCGTCTCTGAGAGTGGTCATCTCCTGCACATGCCAGGAGACCCTGGGAAGGAACTTTCATGCCTCCAAATTTCCTGACCTGCACCGCTGTGCTCCTACCTGAATTTCTAAGAGGCTATTCGAAATTGAACTTCAGCGACTACCGCAAATGGTTATGTATCAAGAAATTATCAGACATCAGCAGATTTGCATGAATGCGTGAACTTGTTGAGGGAAGCACACCCAGGGTATGCAACTTCAGCCGTCAGGATAGGAAGGGAACAGGAAGCAACTCAAGTAGGACCAGATTCTAGAAATCAGGGAGCCACTCAGGGCCACTGGGGTGTCCCTCATGTTGCATCAGTAATTTATAGAGGCATTTTTCCTCCTCTTAGATTCTGTCTTAAAATAATCAACCCTTTTGCCAATACTTGACTATTTAGTAACGTTTATTATGATCATGTACCAGATATTTGAAGTCAAGAGTGAACGCCATCCTCCATGTGGGCGCCATTAACTGCGCTGACTTGTACCTCTGTGGCTCACTCAGGCAGACCCCAGTGTCTGAAATCCTCACCCACATTCTTTCTAGCTTTTCAAATGTTAGGTAATTTTGAAAGTCAATGTCAAATTCCACCTCTTCCATGCAGTCCTCCAGCTCAAACAGATTTCTCCCTTTGCTGAGTTGACATACCATTCAGGGTCCTCAACAGGTGTGTGCACTCTGTATGGTCTTCCCTCCTCCTTTCCTAAGCTTTGGTCTTGGGTCCAAGTTTCAGGACAGGGTTCATGTTTCATACTTCCCTGACATCAGCCGCAGGGAGAGATGCTGATTGATGGATTCACTGTTGTATTGATGGAGACAGCAAAATGAATTCGATCCTATCTCTTAGATTCTTGTAGCTTGGAAATGCAATGATCTTAGGACAAAAGATCTGAATTTCAAACGGGTGAATCTTGAAATTGATTTGGAAGTAATTCTATTCTATAGCTCTTTCTTAAACTCTAATATACCCGCTGAGTTATACGGTGTTTCAGTCTTTGTGAAAACAGTGTATTAATGCACCTCTACCAGGTAAGATCCATTACTAACTTCATGAGAATAGATAAGTTCCCAGTCCCTCCAGCTTCTTACTTAGTTTTGTAAATCATCACCACCATCAACTTTGAAGTCCCTTCTGCCAAGTGATCCAGGCATAATGAAATAAAGGCAGATTTGGAAACACTTGGGAAACTTTTTCTCCTCTCATAAAGGGATCATTATCTTTGTCTTTTGCTCACAAGAAACACCTTGGGGTAGCTGAATGAGAAATGTGGACATTTTGCCGTAAAGCGCTAAAAGATAATACAGAAAAAATATGTCAATTTTAGATGAACGGAAGGGACAAATAATGAGAAAAATGTCTCTTAGCTGCAGCCTAAAACAGCTTCACAGATACCACTGCAGCGAAATGTAAACTGAACTCAGTGGGATCCGTTGACGTGCGGAACGGCAGCAACCCTCACCACCTGGAAATCTTGTTTGAAAGGAAGGCACCTGGAGAAAAAGAACCCTGGGCATCATTCAGCCTCTTTAAGAGCACAGGGGAGAGCACTATATAAAAATGATAAAAATCGTTTCGGTGCCTGCATACCTTCTCTCAGCTGCTGCCAGGTGCTAATGTCTCATGAAGCCCTTGCCTCAGACCCCCAGCGACTTGTCAGTCAATTATGCAAACCTCTGCCTATGACCCTTGGGTTAGCTACACACAGCTGGTCCAGGACACAGCCCACCACAGCACCAGCTAACTCCTCACCAACACCTTCCTCTCTATCATCTATCTCTCTATCTTCCTAGCTATCTCTCTATCCATCTATCTCTCAATCTATCTCTCTATCTCTCTATCCATCTATCTCTCTATCCAGCTCTCTATCTCTCTATCCATCTCTCTACCTATCTTTCTTTCTTTCCTTCCTTCCTTTTCTTTCTTTTTCTTCCTTCCTTCCTTTCTTTCTCTCTCTCTTCCTTTCTTTCTTTCTTTCCTCCCTCCCTCCCTCCCTTTCTTCCTTTCTTCCTTTCTTTCTTTCCTCCCTCCCTTTCTTCCTTCCTTCCCTTCTTTCTCTTTCTTTCTTTCTTTCTTTCTTTCTTTCTTTCTTTCTTTCTTTCTTTCTTTCTTTCTTTCTTTCTTTCTTTCTTTCTTTCTTTCTTTCTTTCTTTCTTTCTTTCTTTTCCTTCCTTCTTTCTTTCTTCCCTCCCTCCCTCCCTCCCTTCCTTCCTTCCCTCCTTCCTTCCTTTCTTTCCAGACCCTGTGTTCACCTCACTTGGTCCGTCTCTCAGCATCTCCCCTCCTGCTTCCTGGTTATTTGCCTCAGCCCCCCCCACCCCGCCCAGGAGCCCCCTCCCCTCCTGAACCGCTCACTGTGTGACCACTGCTCTTCACACACTGGCCATCAGCTACCCGTGGTTTAGGCTCCATCATTACCTGCACCACAGGTGAGGGCCATTGACGACAGTAACGGTGAGGCTGTTCATTTCACTCACCAGAAACAATCTGAGCTGCTTACTGACCATGCCTGAAAGAAAAATCTAGCAGTCTCAGAACTGTTACTGCCAATTCTGATATATTTGGTGATTAGGATGCAGTCTATCTTGCCGGCGTTTCTCCAGAGATGCAGGCGTACCAAACAGAAACAGTTCAGACGTGAAAGCCAGATTGTTACCACTGCTCGTTTGAAGAAAAAAAAGAAAATGACTTTTTAAGTTTGTTTTTATTGTAGATCATTTCTTAGGATTAAAAAAATAACATTTGCTTACTGTAGCCACCATGATGATTAAAAATGGATACCGTTGAAATGCTAATGAAATAGACAATCATGTGTTAGGAAAACAGCTTCCAGTGGAGGAGCTAAATACCAATTTGGTGCAGCAATTATTACAGGGCTTTATTCCTGGATCTTTGAGGGTCTCTTCATTTAAAGATAATCCAGAAATAATGAATTGAGAGCTTAGATACACTTTACAAACATTCCCATGACTGTTTGACAAAGCTCTTTAATGCTAATTACATGCAATTTATTTGTAAGTTTACTTACTGGAGGATTTGTAGTTCCATATTATGCTGATTTTTAGTATAATCAGGATTTACTACTCCAGTATGTGTCCCAGATTATGAAATACCTGAATTCTCTTTCCTTCCTCCCTTTCTTGCTGTGATTTGTTCATTTATTGAGTTAGGTGTTACTGAGCACTGCTATATACCTGCCATAACCTGTAGTCATGTTCTTACAGGTGTGAGGAGAATTATAAAGCTATGTGAGCACCTAGGGGTGGGAGAGGAGGCATGGAAGCCAGCCCTGGGAGATCAGAGCCACACGAGAGACCCGGTTAGTGTGTGGGGTTTTATCCTGAGAACAGTGGCCTGGGTTTGAGGGGCTACTTTTGTGTTTTCGATACAAAAGCGCGTGGTTGGCTCTGTCTGCCTCGTGGGGGGTAACTGAAACCAGGCTCCCCTGGGAGGAACTGAAATACACAAGTCAAAGGAGCCAGGATGCTGAAGGGCGGGGTTTAAAAAAATTAACTAGAGAAACAAGAAGTTGGCGGAATCATCAGGACTTAGTGATTAGAAGCAGAACGTGAAGGAGAAAGGGAATCAAAGATGACTTGGGGTTTGTACAGATCGTGGGGCCAGTCCTTGAGTCAGAAAAAGTGGCAGGAAGGTGAGGAGTGTAAGTGTGGGTGAGGCAGCTTTGAGATGCCTTTAGGATCTCAAAGAGGAAATGCCCACGAGGCCAGTGAAAGAGGTCCGGGCCGAGATACCATTCGAGGCTTCTCACACGGATCATTGATGCTGTGGGCGTGGGTTTTGTTGCCAAGGGAGAGAGAGTGAGAACACAGAAGTGGCATCTTTCAGGTAATGGACCACGAGGAAGAACCTCCGAAAGAGTGGCTGGAGAGAAAGCAGGGAAACCAAGAGGAGAGAGCATTTCGAGAGGGAGAGAAGGCCAGCAGAGTAGGAAGACTGCACAGAGGTCAAGGGACATGAGGACTGTAAGGGGGTGGCGGCTGGAGACACTGCTCCCAGCACCTGCATTCAGCTCTTCCTCCTGGGCTCCCTGAGCTGCGGTTCCTCGCCTGTTGCGTCTAGATGGGAGACATGTGACTATGGAGCTGCTTGGCGGCGGGCTGAGCGGGTTCACTCCGCTTAGACCCCTGAGCCCACATCATTCGCCCAGCTATCGGCCCCCGACTCTCTGTGCGCCACTCTGCAGTGACCTCGGAGGGCAAGCGGGGAAGAGGCAGCGTCATGAGACGGAAGGCACCTGGGTCCCTGACGACGTGGAGCAGAGCCCCTCCCCCACTGGGGCTGTGACCTAAGGAAACAAAACAACCTTCAGTCGCCTGAAGCCAATGAGCTCTGAGGATCAGCTGTGTGGAAGTGGGCACATTCTGACTAATACGGTGTACGCTGGACTTAGCAATAAGCAGTGTCACCGCTGGTGACATCTGCTGGTAGTGATTTCAAGACGAGGACAGAACTGGGTGTCGATAAACCAGAAAAACTAACCCAGGAAGCTTAACTCAAGAAGTAGTGCAGGATCTATTATTTATAGACTTTTTGATGATGGCCGTGCTGACCAGAGTGAAGTGACACCTCATGGTACAGCGATTATGGAGAACAGTATGGAGGCTCCTTAAGAAAACTAAGAATGGAGCTACCATGTGACCCAGCAATCCCACTGCTGGGCATATATCCAGAGAAAACCATAATTTGAAAAGATACATGCACCCCAATATTCATAGCAGCACTATTTACAATAGCCAGGACATGGAAACAACCTAAATGTCCATCAACAGATGAATGGATAGCGAAGATGTGGTACATATATACAACGGAATATTACTCAGCCATAAAAAAGAATGAAATAATGCCATTTGCAGCAACATGAATGGACCTAGAGATTATCATACTAAGTGAAGTATGTCAGACAGAAAAAGACAAATGTATGATATCACTTACATGTGGAATCTAAAAAAGTGATACAAAGGAACTTATTTACAAAATGGAAATAGACTGACAGACAGAAAACAAATTTATGGTTACCAAAGATGAAGGAGGTGGGGGAGAGATATATTAGGAGGTTGGTATTAACAGATACATAGTACTATATATGAAGTAGGTAACCAATAAGGACCTACTGTATAGCACAGGGAACTGTACTCAATATCTTGTAATAACCTATAAGGGAGAAGTTATACATATTATATATGTATATAACTGAATCACTTTGCTGTACACCTGAAACTAACACAACATTGTAAATCAACTACACTTCAGTTATACAGATACATAGATAGATAGATACAATTTAAAAAAAAAAAAAAGAGAAAAAAAAGTAGTGTAGGAAGGGAAGGCTCAAGCCGCAGCTGTGGAACGGAGGTAATATTTCTTGAAAGAACATTGCACGCTTTCTCTTTTGCATTTCCTTGTTTGTAAACCTCCTGTGTTGGGCCGGAGGAATCCACCCGCCTCACAGAAATTTAGGATTATTACACCCACAATGAGAAAGAAAAATAACGTTCAGCTTTTGACATTCAGAGTGGGATTTTTTAGAGTCTCCAAGCTGACTTGTTTTGTTCATAGTGAGAAAATAGTTTGGAAAGCCAGATTTTGTGGAGAGACAAAAGATAATTCAAAGTTACAAAACTGCATTTTTTCATATCAAGGGCTTCTGTCTGACCACCTGACCACTGAGCTTCCTCTAAGCCAAAGCCAGCCTCAGCCACTGGGATAAAACACCCCAGAGAGGTGATTCTTAGTTAGGACACTTCAAGTACCCAGGAACTTCTTCCAGGTGTAAATTAGAACTAATGTGGGATTTTCCTGGTGGCACGGTGGTTAAGAATCTGCCTGCTGGGGCTTCCCTGGTGGCGCAGTGGTTGAGAATCCGCCTGCCAATGCAGGGGACACGGGTTCGAGCCCTGGTCGGGGAGGATCCCACATGCCACGGAGCAAATAGGCCCGTGAGCCACAACTACTGAGCCTGCGCGTCTGGAGCTTGTGCTCCGCAACAAGAGAGGCTGCGACAGTGAGAGGCCCGCACACCGTGATGAAGAGTGGCCCCCGCTTGCCGCAACTAGAAAAAGCCCTCGCACAGAAACGAAGACCCAACACAGCCTAAATAAATAAATAAATAAATAAATAAATAGCGTTCCCTTAAAAAAAGAATCTGCCTGCTAATGCAGGGGACAAGGGTTCGAGCCCTGGTCCGGGAAGATCCCACATGCCACGGAGCAACTAAGCCCGTGCGCCGCAACTAGTGAGCCTGCGCTCTAGAGCCTGCGAGCCACAACTACTGAAGCCCTTGTATCTAGAGCCCGTGCTCTGCAACAAAAGAAGCCACCGCAATGAGAAGCCTGCGCACCGCAACAAAGAGTAGCCCCCGCTCGCCACAACTAGAGAAAGCCCGTGCACAGCAATGAAGACCCAACACAGCCAAGAAAAAATGAATTAATTAATTTTAAAAAAAAAGAACTAACCTGTGCCCACACGTACGTTGATATTGAAATATTTTAAAATACATTACAACACGGAAATGTAAAACCACATCTCAACTGCCTAGGGATAGTATTATACACAGAGCCATAAACAACCAAGCAGGAAAAAAGCAGGCTACATCAGAGACCCACTTTCTCTACTGGGAGATGGGGTGTGACCAGGGAAGGGGGGCAGTCTTATACTGAACTGAGAATTATTTCTGGAAATGCCAACACTTAAATCGGCTATTTTTTTCCTTCTTTGGATGCCCCTTATGTTGACTCTCTTTAGTTGTTCAAACAGCTTGTGGTTTACAGTTCTACGTTCTCCCCCCAGCGATGTCCTCCCATGGGGAATATCCCAGGACTCTGATGTGGACATTTTCCAAATCCATCACTCTTATTCGGAGACGAGGCGGCAATACTGCTGCTGTGCAGACCCGCCTCCGGGGGCATCCGGTCATCAGTAAGGATGAGAATGTAGAGCATGATACTCTTTGCACCCGTCCCAGGGATTGTGAAATTTCATAATTCTTTATTTTGAGTTCAGTGTCGCCCTCTTCAGGCATTCTTAATGGTTTTAAGGTGGGGGCGGATGAAAGAGGAGACCCTTCATCAGCAGGCATTGGTCCAGGCAGTGCTTGAACGCTGCGGGGAGCGCTGTGAGCGCCGCCTGTCCTGAGGGCAGGGTCTCCATCAGTTGTACCTTGGTCCTGCTCTCTCCCAGCGGAACCCTGGTCCATTGGTCTCTATGCTCTTTCTCCGTACCCTCTGGAGAGTTCTTTCTTTTCCTTTGTCTATCTTGGCCACACCTGAAGTCGTGGGAAGGAGTACTGTCTTGTAGGATGCTAATTAGCCTTCTCATCTGGCTTCCTGCTCTTGCAAAGTTGGGGAAGCAGCTGTGTGTTTTATGGCTTCCCTGTCAAAATCCTTCACTGTCCCGTCTCTTCGACACTGTGGTTCAATCACACTTAGTTACGTTCCAGATTGATTTGCTCTAGTCAGTTCTTTGAGCCAGGAACTGTACCGGAAATTATTGCCTAGAGCTCATTTTCAAGTTTTTCATCTCTTTACATCGTTGCCCCTCTGTCCTTTCAGTTTAGCCACTGCTACTTTAGGTGGTGGCTTGAGGAAAAAGCCACACCTTAATCTGGTCTTTGCTGGGAGGCTGGGGCTTGTTGGTGTCAATCAAACACCTTCTCAACCCCATTTCTTACTTTTTGGGTTTAGAAGCAATACAATCCTCCCAGGCCTCAGTGTACTGGACTCTTGCTATTCTTGTTTTCTCTTGCACTAAAATTTCCTGGTAACACCTTGACAAATGTACCCAATGATGTTGTAGACAACAGTTTTAATAAATGTTTGTCCCAGTGCAACAGCTCCAACAGGAGTTTTTTTTTTTTTTTCTTCATGCAGCCCATCATGAAGTTATTGTCTCATATTTTCAATTTTTATGTTGTCCCTTCCTCCCTTCCTTTCTTTCTGCAAAACCCCACTCCTGGTTCAAATTTATGCATTAGTCAGGATAGGATAATTGCTGTAACCAACCATTCTAAGCCTCAGTGGTGCAGTCTCATAAAATGTGTATCTCATTCATGCAAATTCCAGTGCAGACCTTCCTTCTTGGGGCAGCTCAACATGGCGAGTCCAAGATGCTCCTTCACTCTTGCGACGCTCTGGCTCTGAGCCCTCAGGGTCTGGTGTTGCATCGTATGCTGTCAACTGTCCAATAAGCAAAAAGAGACAATACTGCATGAGTCCTGTGTACTTGTTCTTTTTAGTATCTACCAGATGAGTTTAGTGTCTTTCAATAATAAGCATCTTCTAATATAATAGCAATAAGCTCAGTATTTGTTGATATTCTTTTGAAATGCAGGAGATTATTGAGAGAGGTAGCATATTTTTAACCAATGAGGGAAAGGATGGGGACCAAATGGATTCTGGGAGCCTTGGAAGAGCATGTGTGTGTGGGAGAGGGGGGTGAAAATAAATTTAAGAGGTTAAAAAAAGACGGGAATAAAGACGCAGACCTACTAGAGAATGGACTTGAGGACATGGGGAAGGGGAAGGGGAAGCTGGGAAAAAGTGAGAGAGTGGCATGCACATATATACACCACCAAATGTAAAATAGATAGCTAGTGGGAAGCAGCCGCATAGCACAGGGAGATCAGCTCGGTGCTTTGTGACCACCTAGAGGGGTGAGATAGGGAGGGTGGGAGGGAGGGAGACGCAAGAGGGAAGAGATATGGGGATATAAGTATATGTATAACTGATTCACTTTGTTATAAAGCAGAAACTAACGCTATTGTAAAGCAATTATACTCCAATATAGATGTTAAAAATAAATAAATAAGTGAATTTTAAAAAGTGGACTTGAAGTCAAAGACAAATGTGACTTAGTTCAACTTTTTTTTCAGAAGAGTAGTAATGACTGCAGAAGTACAGAGAAGGATAGACAGGAGTTGATATAGACAATACAAAAAGTAAATTCTTTAAGAGTTTACTGTTAGCATTAAATTGCTACTAGCTTTAGTATTAATGAATAATTATAGGTATGCATGTATGGAAATATGGCACAACTACAGACATGCTTAAGAGACAGCATAAGTATATTATAATAATTATATATTTAATATAGAAAATTTCCTATGTCAGCTGAACTCATTGAAAATCAGTTTAGATTTTCTCCAGTAACTAAACTGAGTGAGAACGGTCTAATCTATTCAATAAAACATCACACAGTCATTGCAATAAAGGTCATGCAAACTGCACCGTAAGCAACTTACAGTGATATTGGTCATCATTACAGAGTATATACAATTCAATATCCTCCCTGTTTCTCTATTTTATGTGAAAATCACATTTTCAGCTCTATGAGAGAGAAGTGCATCTAAATACAAGAAGGGTATCTTAGGGTCTCTTATGGGTGGGCTCACATTGAACTGCCTGGGGAATTATCCCAGTGGAAATGGCAAAACTAACAGATGTGAAGTGGGGTTCATTCCTTAAAGTCATTCATTTTTTGCATGGTCCAGAGAGAACATTTTTCCCTTTGTTATTACCATTGTTGTTATTGTTTTGCAACTCAAATGTGGTTTAGACTTTCCAATGATTATGTATTTATGAGGTTCTCCCATCAATATTTTCTAGAGATCTTGTGTCCTGCTGAGTAATTGGGTTCAAGGACCTGAAGACTGGAAAATTGAGTTCAGGGATCAGATAGGACATCATCTCAAGGGCACCTAAGTCTCTCTGTTTGATGAATCTCTTCTCAAGAATCAGCTTCCAAGTGACCCGAAGACGTCCCAGGTTTAGATGTATCAGTGCAGGTGGAGCTTTACATAAGACTAAGGACATGTCAACTATCTACATGAAGGATGGAGGGAAGTGGTTGGCAGAGACCGTGGGGGAGCAATTACCCAGCCCTCCTCCATCTGTCCCCTGTGCCTGCATCACATGTGTGCGTACACGTGAGCACACATTCACATGCCCACACAAATAAAATGTCGATACATAATGTTATATGGTGGTTTGCCCTTCAGTAGTCGCTGAGGATAAGGGCTTTTATAGGTTCCAAACAAATACATCTTCTCCCTCAAGGGTGGTCAGGAAATAAATGTGAAATTGACTCCGGAAGATATATTTTTCTTACATTTCTGTACGATTGGCAGGATATGAGTATTTTGAATGTTTTCTCCAGGTTTGATGTTTTAGTTTCTAATGCTCATCAGAAATATTATCATATAATATCTTAGATCATTCTGTAATCTTTATAAATGTTCCGGAAAGTACAAACAAATAAATTTCTGCAGCCTAGAATCCATTATGTAATTGCTTACCAGACTAAGGTCACTTGAGTTCTAACTAAATACTTGCTTATTATTTACATAGACCCAATATACTTTCTGACAAATCCATTTCTTCTCATTACCCTAGATGCACAGTTTTGTTTTATTGATCAGATCATTACAAGGAATCTTTTTGATGCAATGGTAAATGGGGTTGTCTCCTTAATTTCTCTTTCTCATATTTTGCTGTTAGTATATAGAAATGCAACAGATTTCTATATGTCAATTTTGTATCCTGCAACTTTACCATATTCATTGAGGAGCCCTAGTAGTTTTCTGGTAGCATCTTTAGGAGTTTCTATGTGTAGCATCATGTCATCTGCGAACAGTGACAGTGTTACTTCTTTCCCAATTTGGATTCTTTTTATTTCTTTTTCTTCTCTGATTGTTGTGGCTAGGACTTCCAAAACTCTGTTGAATAAAAGTGGTTAGAGTGGGCAGAAAATATTTGCAAATGATGCTACCAACAAGGGATTAATTTCCAAAATAGACAAATAACTCGTACAGCTTAACATCAAAAAAGCAAACAACTCAATCAAAAAATGTGCAGAAGACCTAAATAGACATTTAACCAAAGAAAACATACAGATGGCCCACATGCACATGAAAAGATGCTCAACAACACTTATTATTAGAGAAATGCAAATCAAAACTACAATGAGGTATCACCTCACACCAGGCAGAATGGCCATCAATAAAGAGTCTACAAATAATAAATGCTGGAGAAAATGTGGAGAAAAGGGAACCCTCCTACACTGTTGGTGGGAATGTAAATTGGTGCAGCCACTATGGAAGGCAGTAGGGAGGTTCCTTAAAAAACTAAAAATAGAGCTACCGTATGATCCTGCAATCCCACTCCTGGGCATATACCTAGAGAAAAGTATAACTTGAAAAGATACATGCGCGCCTATGTTCACAGCAGCACTGTTTAGAGTAGTCAAGACGTGGGAACAACCTAAATGTCCATCGACATGTGAATGGATAAAGAAGATGTGGTACATATATACAATGGAATATTACTCAGCCATAAAAAAGAAAAATAATTCCATTTGCAGCAACATGGATAGACCTAGAGATTATTATATTAAGTCAGACAAAGACAAATATTATACCACTTATATGTGAAATCTAAAAAAATGATACAGATGAACTTATTTACAAAACAGAAATAGACTCCCAGACATAGAAAATGAACCTATGGCTACCTAAGGGGAAAGGGGTGGGATAAATTAGGAGTTTGGGGTTTACAGATACACACTACTATATAGAAAATGGATAAAAGACAAGAATTTACTGTATAGCACAGGGAACTATATTCAGTATCTTGTAATAACCTACAATGGAGAAGAATCTGAAAAAGAATGTGTATGTGTATAACTGAATCATTTTGCTGTACACATGAAACTAACACAACATTGTAAATCAACCACCTTTCAATTTTTAAAAATGGTTAAAAAAATAAAATAAAATAAAATACAAACCTTTGGATTGGAAGCCATTCAGAGTGGAGGTGAACTGGAGTCCAGTCTACCTCTCTCCTTGCCTCTGTAGAGAGCAGGCAGTACAGGACAAGTCGTTACGTGATAGGCTGTCGTAGGGACCCCCGGATGTCCTTCTCCTCTGTCCTCTGTCTCCTGAACTCTGTTGGGCTCCTGCGGCCTTTGAAGCCGAGGACGAAGGTCTTGTTCATTATGGTGGTTTCTGCTTCTGGTTCATTCTTTCTACCAGGAATGGCTACAGGCGCTATCTTGATCCTCACGTGTGAAAAGTGTTCGGGTAATGATTTGCCAGAGGTATTCATTTATATCAAGTATTAACTTTCTTTCAAAGAAAACTGGTCTTTTCTTACATGATGAAACATCAGGAATTGAGCCAAGACTTGGGAACCATTGACCTCACAATGCAGTGCTGAAGGAGCATCTTATGTTGTCATGTGTCTCTCGGTACGTGGATCCCCACACTAGCTGACGTTGGCCCTCTGTAGCTTGTGGGAATTCATTCTCATCCCCAGGTTTCTCTCTGGACAGAAGTGAAGAAGCAGTTGGGAGAGAGGGAGAGAACGTTGTGAAGTAAATGTTGAGGTTTATTTTCGTTTGTAGGTTTATTCTTTTTGTTGTTGTTGTTGCAGAATTGTTGAAAAGACAATCCATTTCCTTGTGAATTACTTTGGTACCACTTGCAAAAATCAGTTGATTATATGCATGTAAGACATTTTTGGACTCTCTATTCTGTTCCATTGTATATATGGCTACTCCTTATGTAAATATGACATTGTCTTTTTTACTGTAGGTTTATAGTAAGTCTTAAGATTAGCAAATATAAGTCCTCCAGCTCTGTTCCTCTTTTTTCAAAATTGTTTTGACTATTCTAATTCCTT
This sequence comes from Eschrichtius robustus, assembly GCF_028021215.1. Taxonomy (NCBI): domain Eukaryota; kingdom Metazoa; phylum Chordata; class Mammalia; order Artiodactyla; family Eschrichtiidae; genus Eschrichtius; species Eschrichtius robustus. Next base: position 126,400,845 of record NC_090831.1, on the reverse strand, counting down.
TGCATTTTCATTTCCACTGTGTAATTAGTTTGCCTATTTCTGTTTTTTAGAAAAAGCCTACAAGATTTTGATTGGAATTGCTTTGTATCTATATATCAATTTGGGTAGAATTAATCTCTTAAAAATGTTGAGCCCTTTATTCCATGAATGTGGTATATCTAATTTATTTAGGTGGTCTATAATTTCTCTCAGAAATGTTTTCTAATTTTTAGTTTATAGAATATGTATATATTTTGATAGTTTTAATTTTTGAGTGCTATTATATATTTTTTGGCCACGCCGTGTGGCATGTGGGATCCTAGTTCCCCCACCAGGGATCGAACCCGTGCCCTCTGCCTTGAGAGAGGGGAGTCTCAACCACTGGTCCACCAGGGAAGTTCCCATTGAGTGCTATTATTTTTATATTTCAATTTCCAATTGTTCATTGCAAATACATAGAAACATAATTGATTTTTGTACATTGCCCTTGTATCTTACAACTTTGCTAAACTCACCTATTATCTCCAGTTGATAATTTGTGGATTCCTTAGGATTCTCTCTCTCTCTCTCTTCTCTCTCCCTCATTCTTTCTTTCACTTTGCTAGGAACTTCAGTAAAATACTGAATAAAGGTGGGGAGGATGGACATCCTTGCCTTGTTCCCAATCTTGGAAAGCTTTCAATCTTTCATCATTAAGAATGATGTGAGCTGGACCTTCATGTGGGGAAGAGATCTTGACTTTCACAAACTTCACACCAAAGCATCTCAAAGCGTGGGCCTTGGACCAGCAGCATTAGCATCATCTGGGAACTTGTTAGAAATCCAAATTCTTGCCCTTCATTCCAGACTGAATCAGAAACTCAGAGGATAGGACCTAGCAGTATTTATTTCACAACCCCTCCAGGAACTTTTGATACATTCTGAAGTTCGGGTACATTGCTTCAAATTCTTCCTTTCTTCCTCTTCTTTTCTTCCTTCTTTCCTTCCTTTCCTTTGCTCAACAATTTATAGAGTATTTAATAGTTATTTGGCCACTTGTCTGAGGATGGATCTACCTATATATGAAAGACGGTGTTCTGACATTTGTTTAGACATTGTGGTTTTGCTGGCATGCCTGATAAAAGTCTAACGTGAGAGTAATTCCCTCCTATTCATGCCAGAAATCAGCCCTGCCTGATGTCCCCAAAAGATACCCTGCCACTTTGAGTGAATGTTTTGCCAACCAAACAGTGGACAGATGCTACAATGTGAGTTTTTATCTCCAGGTGCTTTCACTAACCTTTAAATAAAGGCCACTCCTTTCAATATACCAACTCAATCTCAAATTTTTATGAAGCAAACAACATCATAAGGAATTTGCTGATTGTTTCATACTTCGTCTCACGAAACTCCACACTCTCGGGAAAACAGTAGCTTGAGGACATTTACAAAGAGAAATTAGTGGTCAATTTTTGGCTGCTTGAGATTTGACACCACACAGAAGATCCCTTATGCAGAACTGGTGGAAGTGAGGAGTGAGATATAATAACACAGAACAGTGCATATAAATATCCCCCCAATTGCTCTTCATTTCTGTATTTCGTTTTTCTACATTGAATTAGCATAATTTTGCACCAAAGACAAGCAAATCAGATGAAAAATCACTTTGCTTTGACATATTAATAACAAAAGTACAACATGCACTCACACATCAAACTCTTCCAGAGAAAATACAGAGAGAAGGTGTGAAAAGACAAATCGTTTACCTGAGTTTATTCTCAGAGAGCTGGAGGTCAGAACCTTCCAGTGTGCCACTGGAAGCAATGCTTTTTGGAAAATAGGGTTAGGGTTAGAGTTAGTTCTGAAATAGTTCTGAAAGAGTGATTTTTTTTATTCTTTTCATTCCCTGTTAGCATAATGTTGGTTAGTCCACTGGATGGGCTAAATTCCAGGCTCCCCTCTCACATGCTAGGACCATTTTTGCCCCCATGAAACTCATGTGTCTCAGAAACATCTACGTGATGAAATATGAGCACTGCAGTATAGCTTCTAAAATTTTTCAAAATATTGCTCCAACCCAGCTTTCCGGTTTCAAATCCTTTTCCTTTTTAAAAATTTATTTAAAAAAATTTTTTTTAATTAAAAAAAAATTGTTTTTTTGTCTGCACCATGCGGCATGCGGGATCCTAGTTCCGCAAGCAAAGATCAAGCCCATGCCCCCTGCAGTGGAAGCACAGAGTCTTAACCACTGGGGAAGTTCTGTTTCATCTCCTTTTCATTCCCTAAACATTATTGGCCTGCAATGGTCAATAATAAGGGTATATGGAATTATTTTATCACAACGTTACCTATCCTATATCCCAGGGTAGAAACTGCAAAGATCTAAAGAAAGATGCTCTTCTAAGTGGAATGATATTTGGGACATCACTGTTTAGGATCACGACCCAGTCACCTCTGTGGTTCATTCATAAGACTGGCCCTGGGAAAAATCCATCCCTGGGCATCCACTGTGGCCAAATCAGAGCCAGTGATATTCTCCAAACCAAACTATTTGAAGGACACACACAATATAATAATTTCTAGAAGCTGGGAAAATATGGATAAGCAGAAGTGTTATGAACAAAATAATTGTAAAAGGGTTTTTATGTTACTCTTATGCAGAAGCTCACAAATCTATCCACATAGAATGAGGGAAATGGTCTTGGTGATTGTGAATTCCTTGCCTCTGTTAAAAATAAGAAACTGCATAAATATTTAAGCAGGTTTTTTAATGATATTGCTGATGTTCTTAGGCGTGCAATTCTCTTGGCGGTGGACTTTGTGTACCTATTTGGAACTCTTGTCCCCATTAGTCTCTAAATCCTTTCCAAGGAATTGGAAGGGGATAGAATTCTCTTTATTGATATAACATGCAGATAAAGTTGGCATTATGACTTTAGGCTAAAAATAATACTAAGTACAGCACAAGAGTAATATGTTATATCATTATCCATGGTTTTCTGGAAAACAAGAGCAACCACAGTTTCTGCCACTTTTTGGCAATCAAATTTTCATGTTTTGGGTAAACCACAGTATTCGATTTGGATACAGTAGTTTTCGCCTGCTGCCCTAGGACATGGTATAATAACTATTTTAAAATAGAGGTCTCTTCTCTGTGAGTCTTCCTATAGCCAGAATTTTAAAATTTGTTCATTTATTCCACAAATATTTACTGAGTACCTTACATGCGGAAGGTGCTGAAGATGGAACAGACAGCAGCATAGTAAAAATTCCTGCAAGTAGAGAACAGGCAAACGTGGAGACAGCTGGCAAGGACATAGTAACTTAATAAGATAATTACAGACCATGTGCAATTCTGTGACAATTACAGACGGTGTGCAATTCTGTAATAACGTCAGCTGGGTGATGGGATAAGCCGTGGGTGAGTGATGGATGTGGTGAGGAGGCTCTCCTGAGGTGGAGATGACATTCAAGATGGGTCTAAAGGCTGAGAAGGATTCGTCCATGTAAAACTGGAGAGCATAAGATTAAAATTATTTTCCTTCAGTGTATACATGTTCCTGAAAACATGTAGTGACCGGAAATTTTTAAATCCATAATTCTTATTCAGAAATCAGGAAACCTTAACATAGGATGTACAATCATCTGACATATTTTCAATTTGCATAGTGAAAAATATTGGGTCAGTTGTGAGATAAACCACAACCCTTCTCAACCCTCTGTAAACCTATTCTTTCTGTTCCTTGTACACATGACCCTGTACCCACTAAAAGTTGGGGAATTCCATAATCTTGTTCTCCAGACTTGTATGCAAAACCATTGTCGAAAAATTGCATCTCTCCTTACAACTTGTACTCTAGCCTCAAATATTAGTGTGTCTGTCCCTTGGCTGGTGAGATTCTATCTGTCCATGGTAATCTTCTATTATGATGAACTCCCGCTAATTATTTAGAGTCCATTTCAGGGAGCAAGTACGTTTCTCCCTAAAGCCTCTTCCCTGCATGTCTCTTCCTTGTCCCCTCCTTCCCTTCCTGAGATGCAGAAATCCTCCCTGCTGCCTTGGGGTCTCCATGCAGGGTTCACCCTGCTCAGATGGGCTGAAGGGGCTTCTGTCCTCCCAGGAGAAGCCCCGGAGAAGGTGCTGCTAGTGCAAAGGAGGGAGATGCCGTGAAGGCGCTGCCCCTGCCTGGTGCCCCTCAAATGGTATCACCTCAATAATCTCCTATTTTAACACTTCTGCAAAAAGGATCCTGCTTGTCATTGCAGACGGGCCCTTTAATTGTGTCTTCAGTACTTTGTGCTGGGTGTTCCCAATACTCTTTCACGTGGTTTCCCACATGAACGGTGAGACTCAAGAGACCGTTCTTGGCAGAAGAGGACAAAATCGACAGGTTCCCTTCCTGAGCAGTGAGATTCTTAGTTATTACCCTAGAGAGACTCTCCTGTTGCCCGGGAGACAAGCAGCATGGGCTCTAAGGGCAACATCAACACATATACACACACACAACCCCCGAACTGGAAAAATCCAGATGTCCATCACAGTAAAATGAATAAATACACAATATTATGTTCATATTCACATAGAAGTATAATATAAAACAGTGAAAACAAATACATTTGAGTAATATGTATCAACGTGCACTATTCCCCTACTTATAAATTCTTTTTTAGAATGAAAGCAAGTAAGGGACTTCCCTGGTGGCGCAGTGGTTAATAATCTGCCTGCCAATGCAGGGGACACGGGTTCGAGCCCTAGTCCGGGAAGATCCCACATGCCACGGAGCAACTAAGCCCGTGCGCCACAACTACTGAGCCTGCGCTCTAGAACCCGTGAGCCACAACTACTGAGCCCACATGCCACAACTTCTGAAGCCTGTGCTCCTAGAGCCTGTGCCCCGCAACAAGAGAAGCCACCGCAATGAGAAGCCCGCGCACCACAACGAAGAGTAGCCCCCACTCACTGCAACTAGAGAAAAGCCCAAGGGTAGCAACGAAGACCCAACGCAGCCAAAAATAATAAATAAATAAATAAATAAATAAATAAATAAATAAAATTTAAAAAATAAAAAAAGCAAGTAATATTTCATTGTATAGTAAGGAATCATCTTGAAAACTCCAAAACAAAAAAGGCTAATTGATGTATTTTGGGGATACATATATAATTAGTAAAACTATAAAGAAAAACAAGGGAAAAATAACTACAAAATTTACAATAATGCTTAATTTTGAAGGAGAAAGAGAAGCAATTGAGGAGGGGCTCAATTAGTTGTTCAGTGACTTTAATAGTCCATTTCTTGGGCTCAGTGATTTATGAGTGAGCATTTTATCTTTCATATCTCATAATCTTTATATTATAAAAGTAATTCATAAAAACAAATGGTTCTCTGCCTTATTAGCAATTTGTTCGTTCCAATTAATTAAACATGCCGCAATTAAATCCACACTGGAAGTTGGAGTCCACAGAGGAAATAACTTCCAAAGACCCATTCCAGTGAAAAATGGAAAATCCAGCAGTTTCCCCGGGAGAGTGGCTCTTTTCTGATTGAGTTCAGTCCCGGAGAGAGAACCGCGGCAGACTGACAGCTGGGGCTTAGGCTCTTGCCCAGGCACTCCTCTGAATTTCTGCTGAGCTCTTAGATTAGCTGTGATGTGTCTGCTCGCTTCATCCGGAGCCATTTTCTTTCCAAGAGGATCCATGGTCCATGGAGACACTGAGTGTGCTGGAAGCAGCTCCCTTCATAAACGCAAGCCCAGGAAGAGCTATGATGGGCAGAGAGAGAAGCAGGAGTGGCGCAAAGCGGTGTTTGAAGGGGATTCTGGCTGTGACCACAGCCCTTCTAGATTGCTCTTTCCAGCCTTCAGAACACTTTACATCACAGCCCCTCCCTATCCAGCCTTATCTGCAGGGCTCTCCATCAGCCACAGTCTGGGCCCTGTGGGCTCACCTTCCGGCCGTCTGTAGACACGTCCCATTTCCACACAAAGCCTTTGCTTATGCCACTGCCTCAGCTGGAAGTGCTTTCTCTCCACTGGACTTGGGCCACGTCTAACCCTCTAGCAAGGTTAAGTCCAAGTCAGTCAATCAATCCTCAATCCATCAACCAAACAGCTTGTTTATAAATGCAGAGTAAAATTCAAATTTTACTGCATCAATGAAACTATCTCAGATGAATCTAATCTACATTGATCTCATCACCATGTAGACATTTAGTCTAACTTTTAATATGCATATATGTGTTGTCTTATATTTTCTAGGGCAATAGTTACCAAATACTTTTTACTTATGGCCCAATTACTGTACCGTGGGGGCAATGAGGAACTTATAGTCGACCAACCGGTCCAGATCCAACTTCCTGTGGGGAAAATATAAAGATAATGACAAGCCACTGTATCTGAATATTTCAGTGGATTGTTCATTTTTGGCAACAAGGGGTGATTAATATTTATGATGTGGATACACTGAAGGTCTATTTATGGTAGAATCCCAGGCACAACTGTTGCTAATGCAGATATTCCTCTCTACTCACTTTATGTTAATCAAACACTACTAAAAAATTGAACTGATCATAAATATAAGCTCATAGGAATTTGTAATTCAAAAGTAAAAATAACGGCAATTGAACACCATGATTAACTCAACATGGATGTTGCGATGATTACAGAGTCCTTCCTGAAAGTAGAGAAATGTAACTACCTGTCGGGGAACCTGCTTTCCAGGAGCTTTGCAAACGTTGCTAGACATTTCATGGCAACCAGACTTCTTTGTAGAATGCTGAGTAAGGGTGTCAGGAGACTCTGCTCCTGTCCTCATTTTCAGTTATGAATGTTAATTTGAATAACCCTTAACAATTCACTTATTAGGTAATACACAAAAAGCTTTTAGTCATTACATGAAAATGAAAGCATCTGGAATTGCATATGTTTTACTGGTAATTCAAGATAAAATTTGCATTGTTCTGAAATTTTTCAAGGTGTATCAAGAAGTCAGAGATCGCAATCTGAAAAATCACTGCCCTAACTCTGTTCTATAGCCCGTGGATTATATTTGGTTATGCTGTGTTGGTTTTGCTTATGTTAACAGTTTTTGCGTCTCTAAGATCTGCAGAGCACACCTGCAGGTTGGTTATAAGAAGGACCAAGAGTCGCTCAGCCGCCATCTTGCTTACCAGATCTACTGTCGAGGTATCGCTGTGGCAGCACTGTGTTCAGATCACGTGGAACAGAAATGACACCCTTACAGAGAGTTGACCTGATCCTTGAAGTTTCTGATGTTTTTTTCCAGCATTTGCTAAATAGATAAACATTTATAGAGCTCAAAATTTATTACAAGTTATTTTAAAGGTTTGGCTGATACAGATGTTCCACTTGTACTGGCAGCGTGACCGCCAGTTAACGAAGCATCTCAGTTCATGAATCTCTCCTGCCGTTCATCCTGACAAGTTGGAGAGGAAGAGGCTGCCTACAGATGGTGTTTCAAGTTTCACATATTCATTACTGAGCTACACAGTGAGCAGTGGTGAGGAAAGATCAAGAAAAGAGAAGAGAGCCATTCCATTTCTCCCATCAAACACAGGCAGCTGTTCAAGACAGTAGTGATGTTCTGATATGGCACAGTTGGCTGGTGGGAAAATTCCATTGGCACCACCTGCATACCAACTTTTATTTCAAATGCCATTCTGTAGGATGTGTAGTGATATTTCATTGTGGATTTGCTTGTCCCTGATGGCTAATGAAGTAGAGCATGTCTGATGAATTAATAGGGCCACCTCTAAGAGACCAAGGAGCCACCTAAGGGACTATCTCATTCAGGGCACTGTTTCCATCGGTGTGGCCAGCAGGATTGTCTTCTGTGGAATCGCTGGACACTCTGTGAGGAACGAGTACACAGGTGTTTAGTGAAATACATTCCCTCAAAGCCCAACTTGCAACTAGGAACCAAGATGGCGGAGTAGAAGGACGTGCTCTCACTCCCTCTTGTGAGAAGACCAGAATCACAACTAGCTGCTGGACAATCATCAACAGGAAGACACTGGAACTCACCAAAAAAGATACCCCACGTCCGAAGACAAAGGAGAAGCCACAATGAGACAGTAGGAGGGATGCAATCACAGTAAAATCAAATCCCTTAACTGCTGGGTGGGTGACTCACAGACTGGAGAACACTTATACCACAGAAGTCCACCCACTGGAGTGAAGGTTCTGAGCCCCACGTCAGGCTTCCCAACCTGGGGGTCCAGCAACGGGAGGAGGAATTCCTAGAGAATCAGGCTTTGAAGGCTAGTGGGATTTGACTGCAGGACTTCGACAGGACTGGGGGAAACAGAGACTCCACTCTTGGAGGGCACACACAAAGTAGTGTGCACATCGGGACCCAGGGAAAGGAGCAGTGACCCCAGGGGAGACTGAACCAGACCTACCTGCTAGTGTTGGAGGGTCTCCTGCAGAGGTGGGGGGTGGCTGTGGCTCACTGTGGGGACAAGGACAGTGGCAGCAGAAGTTCTGGGAAGTACTCCTTGGCGTGAGCCCTCCCAGAGTCTGTCATTAGCCCCACCAAAGAGCCCAAGTAGGCTCCAGTGTTGGGTTGCCTCAGGCCAAACAACCAACAGGGAGGGAACCCAGCCCCACCCATCAGCAGTCAAGCAGATTAAAGTTTTACTGAGCTCTGCCCACCAGAGTAACAGCCAGCTCTACCCACCACCAGTCCCTCCCATCAGGAAACTTACACAAGCCTCTTAGATAGCCTCATCCACCAGAGGGCAGACAACAGAAGCAAGAAGAACTACAATCCTGCAGCCTGTGGAAGAAGACCACATTCACAGAAAGATAGACGAGATGAAAAGGCAGAGGGCTATGTACCAGATGAAGGAACAAGATAAAACCTCAGAAAAACAACTAAATGAAGTGGAGATAGACAACCTTCCAGAAAAAGATTTCAGAATAATGATAGTGAAGATGATCCAGGACCTCAGAAAAAGAATGGAGGCAAAGATCAAGAAGATGCAAGAAATATTTAACAAAGACCTAGACGAATTAAAGAACAAACAAACGAGATGAACAATACAATAACTGAAATGAACACTACACTAGAAGGAATCAGTAGCAGAATAACTGAGGCAGAAGAACGGATATGTGACCTGGAAGATAGAATGGTGGCATTCACTGCTGCGGAACACAATAAAGAAAAAAGAATGAAAAGAAATGAAGACAGCCTAAGAGACCTCTGGGACAACATTAAACACAACAACATTCGCATTATAGGGGTCCCAGAAGGAGAAGAGAGAGAGGAAGGACCAGAGAAAATATTTGAAGAGATTATAGTCCAAAACTTCCCTAACATGGGAAAGGAAATAGCCAGCCAAGTCCAGGAAGCTCAGCGAGTCCCATACAGGATAAAACCAAGGAGGAACATGCCGAGACACGTAGTACTCAAATTGGCAAAAATTAAAGACAAAGAAAACTTATTGAAAGCAGCAAGGGAAAAACGACAAATAACATACAAGGGAACTCCCATAAGGTTAACAGCTGATTTCTCAGCAGAAACTCTGCAAGCCAGAAGGGCGTGGCATGATATACTTAAAGTGATGAAAGGGAAGAACCTACAGCCAAGATTACTCTACCCAGCAAGGATCTCATTCAGATTCGATGGAGGAATCAAAAGCTTTACAGAAAAGCAAAAGCTAAGAGAATTCAGCACCACCAAACCAGCTCTACAACAAATGCTAAAGGAACTTCTCTAAGTGGGAGACACAAGAGAAGAAAAGGACCTACAAAAACAAACCCAAAACAATTAAGAAAATGGTCATAGGAACATACATATCGATAATTACCTTAAACGTGAATGGATTAAATGCTCCAACCAAAAGACACAGGCTTACTGAATGGATACAAAAACAAGACCCATCTATATGCTGTCTACAAGAGACCCAATTCAGACCTAGGGACACATACAGACTGAAAGTGAGGGGATGGAAAAAGATATTCCATGCAAATGGAAATCAAAAGAAAGCTGGAGTAGCAATACTCATATCGGATAAAATAGACTTTAAAATAAAGAATGTTACAAGAGACAAGGAAGGACACTACATGATGATCAAGGGATCAATCCAAGAAGAAGATATAACAGTTATAAATATATATGCACCCAACATAGGAACACCTCAATACATAAGGAAACTGCTAACAGCTATAAGAGAGGAAATTGACAGTAACACAATAATAGTGGGGGACTTTAACACCTCACTTACACCAATGGACAGATCATCCAAAATGAAAATAAATAAGGAAACAGAAGCTTTAAATGACACAATAGAGCAGATAGATTTAATTGATATTTATAGGACATTCCATCCAAAAACAGCAGATTACACTTTCTTCTCAAGTGCGCATGGAACATTTTCCAGGATAGATCACGTCTTGGGTCACAAATCAAACCTCAGTAAATTTAAGAAAATTGAAATCATATCAAGCATCTTTTCTGAGCACAACGCTATGAGATTAGAAATGAATTACAGGGGAAAAAAAGGAAAAAACACAAACACATGGAGGCTAAACAATACATTACTAAATAAGCAAGAGATCACTGAAGAAATCAAAGAGGGTATCAAAAAATACCTAGAGACAAATGACAATGAAAACACGACGATCCAAAACCTATGGGATGCAGCAAAAGCAGTTCTAAGAGGGAAGTTTATACCTATACAAGCCTACCTAAAGAAACAAGAAAAATCTCAAATAAACAATCTAACCTTACACCTAAAGGAACTAGAGAAGGAAGAACAAACAAAACCCAAAGTTAGCAGAAGGAAAGAAATCATAAAGATCAGAGCAGAAATAAATGAAATAGAAACAAAGAAAACAATAGCAAAGATCAATAAAACTAAAAGCTGGTTCCTTGAGAAGATAAACAAAATTGATAAACCATTAGCCAGACTCATCAAGAAAAAGAGGAAGAGGACTCAAATCAATGAAATTAGAAATGAAAAAGGAGAAGTTACAACAGACACTGCAGAAATACAAAGCATCCTAAGAGACTACTACAAGCAACTCTATGCCAATAAAATGGACCACCTGGAAGAAATGGACAAATTCTTAGAAAGGTATAACCTTCCAAGACTGAACCAGGAAGAAATAGAAAATATGAATAGACCAATCACAAGTAATGAAATTGAAACTGTGATTAAAAATCTTCCAACAAGCAAAAGTCCAGGACCAGATGGCTTCACAGGTAAATTCTATCAAACATTTAGAGAAGAGCTAACACCCATCCTTCTCAAACTCTTCCAAAAAATTGCAGAGGAAGGAACACTCCCAAACTCATTCTATGAGGCCACCATCACCCTGATACCAAAACCAGACAAAGATGTCACAAAGAAAGAAAACTACAAGCCAATATCACTGATGAACATAGATGCAAAAATCCTCAACAAAATACTAACAAACAGAATCCAACAACACATTAAAAGGATCATACACCACGATCAAGTGGGATTTATCCCAGGGATGCAAGGATTCTTCAATATATGCAAATCAATCAATGTGATACACCATATTAACAAATTGAAGAAGAAAAACCATATGATCATCTCAATAGATGCAGAAAAAGCTTTTGACAAAATTCAACACCCATTTATGATAAAAACTCTCCAGAAAGTGGGCATAGAGGGAACCTACCTCAACATAATAAAGGCCGTATATGACAAACCCACAGCAAACATCATTCTCAATGGTGAAAAACTGAAAGCATTTCCTCTAAGATCAGGAACAAGACAAGGATGTCCACTCTCACCACTATTATTCAACATAGTTTCGGAAGTCCTAGCTACGGCAATCAGAGAAGAAAAATAAATGAGAGGAATACAAATTGGAAAAGAAGAACTAAAACTGTCACTGTTTGCAGATGACATGATACTATACACAGAGATTCCCAAAGATGCTACCAGAAAACTACTACAGCTAATCAATGAATTTGGTAAAGTAGCAGGATACAAAATTAATGCACAGAAATCTCTTACATTCCTATACACTAATGATGAAAAATCTGAAAGAGAAATTAAGAAAACACTCCCATTTACCATTGCAACAAAAAGAGTAAAATACCTAGGAATAAACCTACCTAGGGAGACAAAAGACCTGTATGCAGAAAACTATAAGACACTGATGAAAGAAATTAAAGATGATACCAACAGATGGAGAGACATGCCATGTTCTTGGATTGGAAGAATCAAATTGTGAAAATGACTCTACTACCCAAAGCAATCTACAGATTCAATGCAATCCCTATCAAATTACCAATGGCATTTTTTACGGAACTAGAACAAAAAATCTTAAAATTTGTATGGAGGTACAAAAGACCCCGAATAGCCAAAGCAGTCTTGAGGAAACAAAACGGAGCTGGAGGAATCAGACTCCCTGACTTCAGACTATACTACAAAGCTACAGTACTCAAGACAATACGGTACTGGCATAAAAACAGAAACATAGATCAATGGACCAAGATAGAAAGCCCAGAGATACACCCAAGCACCTATGGTCAACTAATCTATGACAAGGGAGGCAAGGATATACAATGGAGAAAAGACAGTCTCTTCAATAAGTGGTGCTGGGAATACTGGACAGCTACATGTAAAAGAATGAAATTAGAACACTCCCTAACACCATACACAAAAATAAACTCAAAATGGATTAGAGACCTAAATGTAAGACCGGACACTATAAAACTCTTAGAGGAAAACATAGGAAGAACACTCTTTGACATAAATCACAGCAAGATCTTTTTTGATTCACCTCCTAGAGTAATGGAAATAAAAACAAAAATAAACAAATGGGACCTAATGAAACTTAAAAGCTTTTGCACAGCAAAGGAAACCATAAACAAGATGAAAAGACAACCCTCAGAATGGGAGAAAATATTTGCAAACGAATCAACGGACAAAGGATTAATCTCCAAAATATATAAACAGCTCATGGAGCTCAATATTAAAGAAACAAACAACCCAATCCAAAAATGGGCAGAAGACCTAAATAGACATTTCTCCAAAGAAGACATACAGATGACCAAGAAGCACATGAAAAGCTTCTCAACATCACTAATTATTAGAGAAATGCAAATCAAAACTACAATGAGGTATCACCTCACACCAGTTAGAATGGGCATCATCAGAAAATCTACAAACAACAAATGCTGGAGAGGGTGTGGAGAAAAGGGAACCCTCTTGCACTGTTGGTGGGAATGCAAACTGATACAGCCACTATGGAGAACAGTATGGAGGTTCCTTAAAAAACTAAAAATAGAATTACCATATGATCCATCAATCCCACTACTGGGCATATACCCTGAGAAAACCACAATTCAAAAAGACACATGCACCCCAATGTTCATTGCAGCACTATTTACAATAGCCAGGTCATGGAAGCAACCTAAATGCCCATCGACAGATGAATGGATAAAGAAGATGTGGTACATATATACAATGGAATATTACTCAGCCATAAAAAGGAATGAAATTGAGTCATCTGCTGAGACGTGGATGGATCTAGAGACTGTCATACAGAGTGAAGTAAGTCAGAAAGAGAAGAACAAATATCGTATATTAACGCATGTATGTGGAACCTAGAAAAATGGTACAGATGAACTGGTGTGCAGGGCAGAAGTTGAGACAGAGATGTAGAGAACAAACGTATGGACACCAAGGGGGGAAAGCTGTGGGGGAGTGGGGATGGTGGTGTGATGAATTGAGCAATTGGGATTGACATGTATATAGTGATGTGTATAAAATTGATGACTAATAAGAACCTGGTGTATAAAAAAATAAATTAAATTTAAAAAATTTAAAAAAAAAGAAGGACCAAGATTGGATGGCAGCTTCACAATTTACTAGTTAGGTGACCTTGGACAAGCCACTTAAACTTTTTGGGCCTCAGTTTATTGACCTGTAAAAGGGGAATGATATCTCATGGAATCATTGTAAGATTTATCAATGTTCGGGGCACAGTATCAAGCTCTGGTTTTAAGAGCTGTGGGAACACAGCTTATACCCTCAGTGAATTTGAAGGTTAGTAGGAAAGACAGTAGGAAGTGAAGTGAGATTATGTGGTCTAGATGCCGCCCTGGGCCCCTTCCTCTGACAGCCCGAGACCATCTGCCATGACCCCTCCCCTCCACCAGAAACCAACCTGGGGCTGATTATAGGTTTCATCCCCTTTCCTATGATCTGTTCTTCTTTCTTGAAGGCCTTTTTCTCCCACAAAAGTGACTCTCTCTCCATCAGTATCAAGCAATACCTGGTTTGCTAATCTCTGATAAAGTCTGTTGCGTATTACTCATTGCAGGCATGACATTGTAAAAGCCTGTTCCTAGAAATAGTAAAAGCTTCATCCAAGGGAAAATATCCCTATCACGAGGAGATGGGGTACCACTTGGGGTGCAAGCTCCTGGATTTGTATGCAGAGTCCTGTGCATGTGTGACTTTAGCATTTTTACAGAGTACAATCTGTAACTTTCACCAGGTTCTCCAGGGGATCCATCACCCTGAAAAGGTTAAAAGCCAAATCTCTCCATGAGAACATTGCAGACAAAGCAGCAGGCCCAACGTGGCAGACACTTTCATGTAGGATAGACACTGTCCCCCAGTTGTCAATTGTATAATGGCCCTGTCCCATGAACACTGTAGCTGGCCTGGAAAGTTCAGCCTAAATCAAGTCTTTTCCCAGTTACTTTCCAGCCTACAAGGATAAGCATGGCCTCTTGCACAATTTTCTACAAGGGAAGCTCCGAAGTCCTTTAAGCAGTTGTACAGGGCCTTATAAACCATCCTCAAAGAAGCATGAACTTTTATCTCCCTGAAAACTGGTCATCCTTCTTTGAGACATTTTTATGGACTTGTCTCTCTAGTAAGCACTTACTCCTAGGTCCTATGGGAAGCCAACTTTATTAGTCCAGCTATGCCTCAGACCCTTTGTAAAATGTTCCTGGAATCTCCTGCCAGGTAGAGGAAATCTAGGAGTGACTCAATCCTCAGTGGGTAACTAGAAGAAAGATAAAAGCCAAAAGGAAAGAGAAAAAAATGCCTAAAAGATAAGAAATCTGCTATATAATAAAATCAGAATCAATTCAGGATTAGTCTCTTTTAACATGGAAACCACATATGAGATCTTGGAATATACGAAGGCAACTGTAAATCCCTCCTATGAAGCTGGAAACCACTCCTGGGAGCCAAACTAGAAAATCAATTTACAATCAATTAGAAAAACGCAATGTTACCTTAAAAGGCTTCTAGGACAAGATTTGAACTGTAGTTTGATTGATACACAGTGAGTATGGGAATAGGCTCTGGAGATGGACTTCCCTGGGTATCAATCCTAGCTTCTGTGCAAACACAGGAAAATATATTTCTCTGTACATCAGTTTCCACAAGAGGTTGTGATGAAAATTACATGAGTTAATATATGTAAAGTGCTTAGAACAGTATCTGACATTATAAATGTTCAGTAAATGTAGTCTCTTACTTACTAACATTATTATTTTAGCTGACTTTTTTTCTTAAGTTAATAACTGTATTCATGTAGGAATCATCCACTCAAATATGAAAATGTCTTGCGAGAGCCATTCAAGGGTCTATCTGAACGGTGCCCAGGGTGGATGGTGCCTCAACTCATTCACACAGGTCAGAAGAGCAGGTGCTTCGTCCTCTGTAACTTTCAGGAGATGACATCAACCAATCACATTTCTCTCTACTCCCCCTGGATGTGTTACACATTGGTCCTCCATGTAGATTTGCCAATAAGGCACAATGCCCTGACCTGTGAAAGTGGAACTCCAAGTCTGCTGGACACATTATAATCTAACAAGTTATTATTCTGAGTTTTTGACATCTATCTTTTTTGAGTTTACTTAATGTTGGTCAGTCACCTGCAATTCCATGATCTCTGGGTATTTTATCAAATTTAATTTGGGGTCATAAAGTCCTAAGGGCCACGGTCTCACCACTGCATTTTCATCATCCTCCTATACCTCGCCCCCTGGGACTCTGAGGTCACCTCTTTGTGTCTCTGCCTGCTGTGGCGGAGACGGCCTACACAATGTGTGCGTGCCCCTCTTCATGTAGTCTGAACTTAAGTCATTAGAGAGTCATTATGATTTTGTTTTAGTTCTCCTGATATTCCCTTTCAATGTGCAAAAACTTGTGGGAAGTAAACAATTAGTAGATAACATTACCATGGGCTGGTTGACAGGTGGATAGGAGGAAACTTGGGCCCTGTGGGGAGGGAGATGAAGAGTGGAACTTAACAAAAGGTAAGAGATGCAGAGGTGGGCGGCTCGAAGACAGCTTCCTTCTGTGCTGTGTTCTCTTCTTCACACTTTGCTCACCAGCGTCTGTGTCAAGTTACAGGGTTGCTCTCTGAGAAGTATCTGTGCAGTGACCACAGAGAGTCTGTGTAGCGGGAAAGTCAGAGGTCCCCTCAAGCTAGAAATAGCATGTAATAGAAAGAGGATGGAGTGAGAAGGGAGGAAGCATTTTCAAACAACTGCCAGGAGATAATATGGTCTCATTCTAAAATCCATTGAGTAAGTAATGTGTAAGGGAATAATAGGACTATAGCAATTTCATTTTGCATTTTTAATGTCTGGCCAGGAAATACCAACAGAGCAAGAATGAACATTTGTTTTCGTTTTTCCTGCTGAGACAAATCAGTGATAGAAGATTGAACATCTCAATGCAGAGATTCAACTAAGGCCACATTCAGCATATTCACAGAAGGCCAATCTCTTAGGGTAGCAGAGAAGTTAACTACTTTTAAATAATCAGATGTGGAATTGAAAGAAAGATAGAGCCTTGACCCTTATTGGTAATGATTAAGGCTGTTCACAGAAATTCTGGTTTTGCTCTTTCTGGGTATTGTAGAAGGATTGTACTTCACAACTCTCCTTGAAGTTGACTAGGCCATTTTGCTTGTCTTGTTTAACCAATAATACCTTAGTGGAGGTGACATGTCACTCCTAGGTGTAAACTCCAGGTTCAGTGCTCTGATGGCCATGGTCTTCCCTCTGATTGTGGAAGTATATGCCAAGATACAGCCTTCTCCGTGAGCAGGACCACCCTCCTGGCCCTCACCGGACATGTGGCATGAGTGATAAATATTTGATATATGAAGCCATTGAGATTTTTAGATTGTTTTTTGCACAGTAAACCTAGCCTGTCCTGACCGAGGCAAACTGCTGAGAAAAGTATATTATTCTGGATGTTGAGAGATTTGTGTTGTAGAGTGATCATTTTCTCTGTAACCCTGAGGAAATAATTTCTTTGGGCCACTGAGAGTACTTGTCTCTTTTTAAAAGCCCTCTCCCCAAGTTGGAATGATCCCCATGGCAATGGATTAGAGTTGAAAACATCAGTATGATTTCATGTTTAGCTTAATATGAAACAGATGTTACATATAGCAATATTTTTAGATACGTGCATGTACACAGGTTATATATACACATATAACTCCCTGCTCTGTAAGCTGGGAAGACCTAGAAGCAGTAAACACCCTGTTTCCCCACCCCCCAGAAGCAACAAGTACATCTAACAGCCAGATTTGGATTTCTAATATCATTCTCCAATATTAGAAAGCAGGCCCCTTGGAGGAATGGGGTAAGAAATAGACAAGATGAAATTGAAGCATCTTTTACTGCCAGAAAGTAAAGAAAAGGAAAACACAGCAATTCCGCAATGCTGGGAGTATCAAAGGGACACAAAGGAACAAACTGAAATAACTCCCAATGTCCAAAGCTGGAACATTTTGAGCAAAAAATACATAAAGTAATATTGCATTATAACCCAGAGTACAAAATAAATATCTGGACTTCCTGGGCAGTCCAGTGGTTAAGACTTCGCCTTCCACTGCAGGGGGCGCCGGTTCCATCCCTGATCGGGGAACTAAGATCCCACATGCCGTGCAGTGCAGCCAAAAATAAATAAATTAATTTAAAAAACGAAACAAAATAAATATCCATAAGTCTATACTGATATGAATAAATGATTGAATAAATAAATAAATGAGGAAGAATAAACAAAGCTACCATGCATGAGAATTCTAAATAATTTATGTAGACACACCATCCCTAAGGAGATGGCACATGACTCCTACGCCTTAAATGTGAACCTCACATAGTGACTTTCTTCCCAAGATTACAGATATGGAAAGGAGGAAAAAAAGATAATTTCAGAGAAACCGGGCAAACTCTATCTCAAGCCAGGTGATCAAGGCTTACATCAACAGTGATACGTCATATGGATAAGCATGTACCCTTGACATGATGTGATGAGAATGACACTTTACCTTCCCTCAAAATGAGAAAAATCAGGAGAAAAATATCAGGCGGGTCCCAATTAAGGGACAGTCTACAGAATACCTAATCAGTATCCCTTAATATTGTCAAGGGCATCAAAATCAAGGAAAGTCTGAGAAACTGTCACAGCTAAGAGGAGCCTAAGGAGACATGAAGACTAAATGTAATGTCTTATCCTGGATGGAATCCTGGAACAGAAAAAGGACATTAGGTTAAAAACTAAGAAAATCTAAATGAAATATGGACTTGATCTAATAATAATGTATTCACATCGGTTAACTAACATACCACACTAATGTAAGATGTTAACAATAGTGTTAGCTGGATGTGGAGTATATGGGAACCCTCTCTACTATCTTCTCAATCTTTTTTGTAAATCTTAAGCTGTTCTAAATTTAAAAGTTTATTTTAAAAATACCATTTAAAATGCCAGAAAAAAAAATGGGCTACTTAGATGTTCAGGCTCTCTAGAAGCTACAAAACACTGCATTGACAACTACAAATCTTTACTGAGATAAATTGAAGACCTAAATAAACTTAGTTATACCATGTTCATGGATTAAAGATTCAATATTGTTTTGATGTCAGTTCTCCTCCAAATTGTTCCACAGATTCATTGGGATCTAAATCAAGACTCCAGCACAACTTTTGCAGAAATTGACGAACTGTTTCTAAAATTAATATGAAAATGAAAATGACCTAGTATATCCAAAACATCTTTGAAGAAGAGCAGTTTATGCACAATGACTATCTGTTTCTTGATTTATTATAAAGCTACTCTACTCTATAAAACTAATATAAAGATAAGTAGAAAGAATGGAACAAAATAGAGTAAAAAAAAGTCGACTGACTCATAGATGATCAATTGATTTTTGACAAAGATGCAAAGGCAATTAAGTAGGTATAGTGTTCTTAATAAATAGTCCAAGAACAATTGTATTCAATATATCCAAATACCAAAAAAATTAAAAATGGACTTCCAATCCATACCTCGCACCACATGCAAAAGTAACTTAAAGTGTATCATAGTCCTAAATAAAACATAAATCTATAAAACACCTAGAAGTAAACATAGGAGAAAATCTTTGTCATCTGGGGTTAGACAATGTTTTCCTAGATACAACACCAAAAGCACAATCCATAAAATAAAAAATAAATATGACTCGATTAAAATTAAAAAGAAACTTCTCTCTGAAAGATATTGGTGAGGAAATAAAAAGGCAAGCCTTAGACTGGGCAAGGTATTTGTAAATGACATATCTGATAAAGGACTTGTTTCTACAATATATATATCACCCTCAAAACAATTATAAGAACATAAACAACTTGTTTTCAAAAGTGAAAAGGTTTGAACAGGTATCTCAGCAAAGGAGATATATGGATGGTAGATGTATGCTGAGCAAGGTAAAAGTGCTTAACATCATTAAACATTAGGGAAATTCAAACTAGAGCTACAGTAAGACTCCACTACACACCTATTAATGTCTAAAAGTAAAGACTGACCATCCCAAGTGTTGATAAGGATGTGGGGCAATGGGAAATCTTTCATACAATGCTGGTGGAAATGGAAAAAAGGTACAACTTCTTTAAAAACAGTTCAGAATTTTTTAAAACGTTCAACAACCTACCCTATGATTTAGTCATTCTCCTCGCAGGTATTTACCCTAAGAAAGAAAGAATATGTCCATTCAAAGACTTGTACATGAACATTTATTGAAGCTTTATTTTTAGTAGTACAAAATGGATTAAACCGAAATATGCATCAACAGGCTAACAGATAAACTTTAATTGGTATCTGTTGTATTTTCATTGTATCCCTACAATGGACTACTACTTAGCAATAAAAAGGAATGCAAAGTTATAAATACAATAACATTGATGAATCTCAACATAATCCTGCCCAATGAAAGAAGGCTGATAAAATGCAATCTATGACTCCCCTTTTATATTCCCTTGATATTTATATAAAGGTCAAACTAATCTATAGTGGTAGAAAGCCATTCAGTGGTTGCCTGTGAACAGAGCAAAACGGGGAAATGGGATTACAAAGGGCCACAAGGATTTTTTGTGTGGATGGGTGTGTTCATTGTTTTGACTGTGGCACTCATGGTTTCCTTTGTCCAAAATTGATCTAATTATGTACCGTAAATACTGCATTTTATTATATGTCAATTGTTGCTCAATAAAGCTATTAAAAGCATATATCCTCATATATCACTTGTACAATAAAACAATGCTCATAGTAGTTTTAGTCAAATGAGCCCCAAACGAAAAACAACTCAAATGCTCATTAACAGGAAAATGAAATAAAAAAATCTTTATACAATAAAATGTATCACAGCAAGGAAAAGGAACAAACTTGATATAGGCAACACTAGAGATGAATCTCAGAGACATTCTACTGAGCCGAGGAAGCCAGACACAAAATTGCGTGATTCGATTTACATTGACTCCAAAAAACCAGTAAAACCATTCATGATGATAGAAATCAGAAAGTGATTTTTTTTTCTAGGAGTTGGGGAAGATTGACCAGAAAGGGTGACGAAGAAACTCCCTGGGGTTTGGAAATGTTTCCATGTTGTTTTGATGATTACATGCTATATGCAAAGCACATGGAGCTCTTGAGCTTAATTAGTATCTGTTATATTTTAATCATACTGCAATAAAAATAACAAAAAACAACTATTCTTAGAGATGATGAGAGGAGATAGATATATGGATGGATGGATGGATGGATAGATAGAGAACAGCTTCCTTTTTAGCCCAGTGGGATGGAGGATCATTTAACAGAAAAAACTGCCATGTTCAAACATGCTCCAGATAACACTGAAGTATTGTTAAAAGCAAAAGCAACGTATTTGTCCCCGTCTGTGAGGTACAATTAAAGTCAAAGAAAATGTATTTGCGTAGCTATACAAGCAGGCAGTGTGCAACATGGACCATCTGGCCTTCCTGGTTTCTGTAGCTATGGCAGACACACCCTCTACTTCCACCTCTGGGAATATCTTGCTCCTTGCCAACTGCTGAGAAAATGCCCAAGATAAAATCCATCAGTCCCTGGTTGTCAGTGGCGTGGGGGAAGGCTGTGGGCATAGTTATAGAGGTGAAGCTTGTCTTCACCCATTTCATTTCCTTTTTAAAATTTTATTTAAATATAGTTGATTTACAATGTTGTGTTAGTTTCAGGTGTACAGCAAAGTGATTCAGGTATATATATATATATACACACATATATATATATATATGTGTATATATATATACACACACACACATATATATATATATATATATATATGTGTGTGTATATATATATATATATTCTTTTTTAGATTATTTTCCACTATAGGTTATTATAAGATCTTGGGTATAGTTCCCTGTGCTATACAGTAGGTCCTTGTTGGTTATCTATTTTATATATAGTAATGTGTATATTTTAATCACAAACTCTTAATTTATCCCTCCCCCCTTTCCCCTTTGGTAACCATAGGTTTGTTTTCTATGTCTGTGAGTCTATTTCTGTTTTGTAAATAAGTTCATTTGCATCATATTTTAGATTCCACATATAAGTGACATCATACGGTATTTGTCTTTCTCTGTCTGACTTACTTCATTTACTATGATAATCTCTAGGTCCATCCATGTTGCTGCAAATGGCACTATTTCATTCTTTTTTATGGCTGAGTAGTATTCCATTGTATACATGTACCACATCCTCTTTATCCACTCACCTGTTGATGGACACTTAGGTTGCTTCCATGTCTTGGCTACTGTGAATAGTGCTGCTGTGAACATTGTGGTGCATGTATCTTTTCGGATTAGTTTTCTCTGGATATATGCCCAGGAGTGGGATTGCTGGATTGTATGAATGCCTCATGAAGCTTTCATGTTTGGAAGTTCAGAGAGTGCACAGGAGACAGACCTGAATATTCACAGTCTACTTCTGCCACCCACTTTGTCCTCGACCTTGGTAAGTTAGTTAACATTTTGGTGACTCCAATGGGTAAATAATAAAAATGTCTGGGACTTCCCTGGTGGTTCAGTGGTTAAGACTCTGTGCTTCCACTGCAGGGGCACGGGTTCGATCCCTAGTCAGGGAACTAAGATCCCGCATGATGCGTGACTTGGCAAAAAAAAAAAAAAGTCTGCCTAGGATTTGAATTGTTATCATAATTAATAAAGTAACAGATTAAAAACAACTGGTAAAGTGCTGTGCACTTGATATACACTCTAATTGACACATTTCACTGTTATAATCTCAGAAAATATTCCGTCCCTTTCCTGAAGGGACACAAATAACCAGGGCATATATATGTACTCACACATAAGTATTACTCGTCAGATTCTCTTTTATGAGATGGGGAAACGGGAGGCTAATGGAAAAAAATCATAAATTCTATGATTAAATAATTGAACCAGGGGGAAGAGATTTCCCAAAACAAATTCAGGATTTTTAAAAGTGGGTGAGTATATATGTTATGAGTGGATAGATGAAAATTACATGCATACATACCACCGGGCATTGAATTTTCATATTGCCTCCAATCTGTGAATAAAGAGTTCTTACAGTGGTCTGGGAGAATCCCTATTTGAGACACACAAAGGAATCAGAGAGTTGAAACGAAACCAAGTAATAGACTCTATTCAGTGCAACAAAACACTATCAATGGTACTTTAATATCAGCTGAAATTATGTGCATGTGCTGTGTGTGTGTGTGTGTGTGTTGATTTGTGTACACATTGAGCTGTAGCCACACACTGGCCTCTGAGAATTTCTTCAGAAATACCAGGCATATTTTACCCCCATTTTGGAGTGGGGCTTTTACGCCTACTTCTCTCTTCTTGGAGCACCAGTTCCTTAAATATTCCCCTTGTTGCTTTCAGGTCCCTGCTCAAATGTTACCTTTTAGAGATAGCTTCTATGAACATCTTAGACAAACAGAGCCCAGAGTCATTCTCCTTCTCCTTAAGTAGTTTTATTTTTCTTCACGTTGTTTATCACAACCTCATGATACAATGATATTTATTTATTCATCCATTAGGACCCCCTCTTCCCCTCCACACACACATGCTGGAATGTTAGTCCCATAAAGCCTGTAATCTCTGTAACCCTAGAGCCTAGGACGATGCCTGCACACAGCTAAGACTTGAGAAATATTTGTTGAATAAAACACTACACCAGTAAAGGATGCATCTTTTTACTGCACTCATTTTTTAAAAAACAAATCTCCAGGATTCTCGGAGGTAAGTCGTTAAGGAAGTGAAATGATCAATGGATAGTAAAGATTTTGACTCTAAAAGCATCTGTAGATTGAGGTTTGCACAGGTGAATGCCTGCTAGGCACAATCCAATTCCTGTTAAAATAATTAACTTTATGTTTGCTGCATACTTTCCATCTTAAGAGGTCACAGCCTTCAGGGCACACTTTGCTGAGTTGGAAGTGGGAGCTAAGTGAGGGTGGTGAGAGACAGGCAGGACTTCAGGACCCTGGACAGAGGCAGTAGGAGGGGTCTACTGAAGACACCAGGGGGAAATCAGGGCACCCAGCCTGCTTGCTTCCACCTGGAATCCAGCCTCTCGCTGTGATGAAGTGGAACCCTGTTCTGTCTGCAGTCACTCCTCTAATCTTGCTCAGGTCAAGCAGGTGTAGGTTCCACAAATACAGCACAGTCAGTCTTGCAGCAGAAGAATCCACAGGCTTACTGATGTGGTGGAAAACTAGGAGAGTCAGACACATTGGATAGATATACTTTGTTTCTTTTTCTATACTTCAAGTCAAATGGCACTTTCCTGGAAATATAGGATTCTGGCCACTGACAGAAACTCCTTTATTCTCCAAGTGGCTCCGGCAGCCTGTAACTTTCGACGTAGCAATTTGTTCCAGCCTAAGAATGGGGAAGGAGAAGACTCCACTCTAAGGAAACATACTGGTAATTTTTCAGAGTTTCTTTTGAGCCAATCAGATAATGAGATAAAAGCTCTAATGGTGTTTTTCAACCTTTTTTAAAAAAAATCATCCCCCCAGGGAACCTTTTTGGACATCTTTTTTCCTAATTTCCCTCTCCAACCTCATGGCATTGCTAAGGAATAAAATTCTGTCAGGTGCGGTTAAGTTACAGAGGAGCAAAAACCATTGTAATACCTGAGATTTTTGTTGTCCTTGCAAGAACCAATTTTCTTGGGGACAATGTCACCTCCATTGAGAACATCCATTCTAAATACATATTTTTATACTTACTCCACATAGCAGCTTCATGGCGGAGGGTTTACAGTTATTTAAATCTCACAATGAGGAAAAAACCATGAGAGTAAAATAACTTGAGTTATTTCAAAGTAACTCACTAAAGTAACTCAGAGTTACTGAGTCAATAGTAGCTGAGTTAGGATTTGAACCAAGGCTTGCTTGCCTTAAAAAAAAAAACCCACCAATTTGTGGTCTTGAACTCTATGCAGTGTGGCCTTGAGCAAATCACAAATGACAAATCACAACGGACGTGTGCTAAGCAAATGCTTAATGAGCCTTTTCAGTTATTTTGCAAGAATCTGTCTGGGGGACTCAGTCAGAATTTACTCTAGTCTGCGAGTTCTCTCAAAGATTTCATATTTTTAAATATTAGCTTTATTGGGACTTCCCTGGTGGTCCAGTGGTTAAAAATCCACCTTCCAATGCAGGAGACGTGGGTTCGATCCCTGGCTGGGGAACTAAGATTCCTCAAGCCACAGGCAACTAAGCCTGCGTGCCGCAACTACTGAGCCTGTGCTCTAGAGCCCGTGAGTCACAACTACTGAGCCTGTGCACCACAACTAGAGAGAAGCCAGCACGCTGCAATGAGGAACCCTTGCGCCACAGCCAAGACCAGACACAGCCAAAAATAAATAAAATAAAATAAATAAATAAATATTAGCTTTATTGAGATACAATTAACATAATGATAAAACTTATTCTTTTAAAAAGTAGAATTCAGTATCTTTTAGTGTATTCACTGAGAGGTGCAACCATCATCACTATCTAATTTCAGAACATTTTCATCAGCGCAAAAAAGAAACCCCATACTCAATAACCACTGTGCTACCTTTCTCTCAATACCTGGCAGCCACTACCATACTTCCTCTTTCAGAGGATTTGTCTATTCCAAACAATTCATATAAATGGAGTTATATAATATGTGGCCTTTTGTGACTGACTTCTCTTACGCAGGATAATGTTTCCAAGGTATATTCATGCTGTAGCACCTATAAGTACTTAATTCCTTCCTATATCTGAATAATAGTCCACATTTTTGTTTATCCACTCATTAGTTGATGGACATTTGGGTTGTTTCCAATTTTTGGCTATTATGATTAATTCTGCTATGAACATTCTTGTAAGATTTTTGTTGTGACTATGTGGTTCCAATTCTCTTGGGTACTGTGGAAGGCAGAAGAATGCACCCCACCAAAAATGTCCATGTTCTAATCTCCAGAATCTATGAATATATTTTGCTACATGGGAAAGGGAAATTAAGGTTGCCAATCAGCTGATCCTAAGATAGTGGAATTCTCCTGGGTTGTCTGTGCAGGTGCAATGTAATCACGAGTCCCTGAAAGCGGAAGAAAGAGGGAGAACAGGAGGTCAGAGTGATATGAAATGAAAAGGATGCATCTGCTGTGTCTGGTTTTGAGGGTGAAGGAAAAGTGTCAAGAGTCCAAGAATGTGGGCAGAAGAGGCAAGGAAATGGCCTCTCCATTTGAGCCTCCAGAGGAGGGGAGCCCTGATGACCCCTGGATTTTAGCCCACTGAGACCTGTGCTGAGCTTCTAACTTACAGTACTGATGGATAACACATTTGCACAGTTTTATGCCATTAAGTGTGTGGTAGTTTGTTACAGCAGCCAAAACTGGTGTATACCTAGTAGTGGAATTGCTGGGTCATGTGGTAACTCTATGTTTAACATTTTGAGGAACTGCCAGACTGTTGTCAAAAGCAGCTACACTATTTTCCATTGCCACCAACAGTGTATACTATTAAGCCTCTGTAGTAACTTTTTCATTGTTGTTATTGTGCTTTCTCTATTCTAGAATTTCTATTTGGAAATATATCTCTATGTAATTATTTGGTGAGTTATTATTGTCATACTTTAGTTCTTTAGATATGATTTCCTTTAGTTCTTTGAACATATTTAAGATAAGTCATTTAAGTTTGTTGTTCAAGAAGCCCAATGTCCTTGCTTCCTTGGGACAGTTTCTATTGACTGCTTCTTTTCCTGTGTATGGACCATACTTCCTTGTGTTTTTCCCCCTTTCTCATAGTTTTTTGTTGACTGCTGACCAATTTAAGTATTGTAATGGGGTAACTCTGGAAATCATATTTTCCTCATATGGAAAATATGAGGTCCTTGTTTATTGTTTGTTGCTGCTGTTGCCATTTGTTTTTTTAGTGACTTTTCTTGAGCTAGTTCTGTCAAGTCTGCATCCTTGTCCTATGTGGCTACTGAAGTCTCTGCAGCTAATGTGGTGGTCAGCTAATGACTGGCAGAGGTTTCCTTAAATATCAACATATCCCTGAACTCCTTGAACCCACATGGTCTCCCCTCCCTTGAGGGTCTTTGCCTCAAGACCCTCAGCAGCCAGACCCGTGCAGCTCTGCCTTAGCCTTCACTTCCTGCTGGAGCATACCCTCCAGGTCAGCCAGCAGTGAGAGATCAGAGTCTCTCAGACCATTCCTGGGCATGTGTGTGGCCTTCTAGATCCCCAGGGTGTGTTGGAGCTTTTTAAAGCTTACCAAGGACGTCTCACTCTGAAGCTTTCCTTCCGTTTTTGATCAACCTCTTGTTTGTTCTATTATCACTGCCTCCTCAGCTTCGATGTTAAACAGTTGCTGGTAATTTTTTTCAACAAACATCCCCAAGGAAAGCACTGTTTGTACTGAGTGAGCTCTGAGTCAGGTCAAATTAAACAAGTCCTCCTCATGGGCATATTCAGGGAGCTGCCGGTCAGTTCAAGTAATGACAATTCTTGGAAAACCGTGCTTCTTGAGGATCTGTGGGTTTCTGCAGTTCCAGTGATTGTGTGCTGGTGAGAGGTGGGTGGGACAGTGCAAGTGAAAACACAGCATTCACCGTTCTTGTTGAGATGCCGTCATTTTTCTTGCATAAACTCTCCTTGCATTGTTGCAAGGCAATCATCAGAGTTTTAAAAAATTTAGAGTTTTTAAATGTTTATTTTGACAGTTGTTGCAGTGGTCTTGCTTCTTTTATGGAGGAGTGGATTTTCAGGGGTCCTTATTCCAACGTTCTGGATGTGCTTCCTGCTTCCAGTCCCCATTTTTTGAGGCTGTTGCTTCTCCACGTTCAGTTAGTGGCTCTCTTTCATGGCGACCCTCAGTTGAATATTGATGAAGGTTTCAGGTCCACAGTCCAGTGGTACTCATTTTAGTCATTCAGTTCCTCAGTTTCGCTGTTGAATCACTGCACACTCACGGTCCTTTAACCCTTAGGCTTTGCACAGCGACATGTTCCTGAGTCTTCCCTTCACTCCCTCTCCTCATCTAGATCCTCCAAGTTGCCTGAGCAAAATGCCAAGAACATGAAGCTGCCTCTGCAGAGCTGTTGCCTGGCTGATGTGGCTGGCATGGCCCTGGGCTGTAACCACGGGGTGGAGACTTTCCAGGTTCCACTGCCATCGTGGCAAGGAGCCAACCACTCCCTGTATCCGCAGATTCCTACAGTGTGGGCGTTTGTCATATATATATATATATATATATATATATATAGCAAGAGAAAGAGAGAGCCAAATAACAGTCACCCTATGATGTTTGGGGATTATCATCCATTTTGTGGATCTTAAATAAATAAATAAATAAATAAATAAATAAATAAATAAATTTTAAAAAGAGGGTAGAGGAAAAGTTTAAAAAAAAAAAGACAAGCAGTTAATAACAGCAGAGCAAAAAGATACAAAGATCCTGAGACCCTAATAGCACTGTTGAACTACTCCATTCAAAACCCTAGACTATTGAACAGTAGATGTTTTTAATGTGAACAAGTACCAAACCTGATTATTTGAAGCCACTCTATAGCAGGTTTTCTGTTACCTGATACATTTTCCCCCCACCTCCCAAATGTTTCACCAGCCTGTTTCATGTTCAGCTTTGTTGTTGGAAAGCAAGCTTTCTTTCATTTCCTTCTTCTTTCTTCTTAGATTCTTTCCCTTAGGTCACAATTAGATCGTGGTCACTGAGAGGACAGTTCTACTACACATTTTAATTTGCCATCTGATTATTGGAGAGATTTCAGAGACCACACCGAGGAGGCCTTATTGCATGAATCAAAAGCTGGGGTACACGGTCATCAGACGAGAGAGACAGTTGTGAAAATTGTATACACTATTCACATGTGCGTACGTGTGGGCATGTATAGGTTTTCAACATCCGTATTGTATCTTTCAAACCGTAACAAATCCTTGACACCACCCATAGAAGCCAAGGGAAAAGAAACATTTATCCATTGTGTATTACATGCCTATGTGCCAGAGGTGGCGAGATTGCGCTAAGGGTTTTCATTCCTTATCTCATTTATTCCCACAGTTGGAAAGATTAAACATTATTTCCATTTTCAGACCACAGGGTGAGATTTTGTGAAGCTACAAGTGTCTGGAAGATTACACAGGTAACCATCGGTACAGCCAGGAGTGAAACTCAGTTCTATCTGACTCCAAAGCACACTTTGCCACTTGGAAAAGGTGTCTTTGTAGTAATTTGGCATCTGCTGCGTTGTGATGGGGAAGAGAGTTTGGATGCTGCCTGATGGAGTTCCTCTTTACTTCTATTTCCTTTTCACAAGACTGTTGGAAAAAGAATAAAATTGTCTAGATATTCTGCCTAATGCCTGGACTCTGGCAAGAGAGGCAGGGGAGCTGAAATCTTCCATAATAACTGATTAATCCAGTAGAGGGTCACTTAGCACTGAGAGCCCAGGCTTTCCTGAAGCAAATCGATGGGAAGAGGGACCTCTTTTCTGCACCATCATCCTTACCACTCTGCGTGAAAGGAGACTCATGTGCTGTGCAGCTGAATGCAAATAAATAGTTGGGCCATTGAAAGCTGGGCCTGTTTTCTTCTGTACCTCCACTCGGGAGCCCCGGAGTCTGAGGATGTAGCACCAATGAAGTAAGATACGCTGGGGTTCGGGTGTTAACAATACAGAACTCCCTGTGAACCAATTTGGGGCTTTACATTTTTAAACAGCATCCTTTTAATGAATATGGTTTTTCACTAAAATGTTTCAAACCAGTTTTGCTCTGATATGAGGAAAGAAAGGCAACTCTTGAGAAATCCAGTGGAATGAATTTTCAGCACAGAGCTGGGATAAAATAATTTTGCATTTATCATTTAAGTTAATTGTAACGAGCTTCCGTCTAATGAGCCTTACCTCTAAACTCCATTGAAGACAATAGTTAATTGCTTCATTTTAATAAATGTTGTCAGGATAGTGAATATAACAATGACTGAACACTCAATTACGACTGGCACTGGAAATGAAGATATACAGAGCTTAACGAGATGTGGGATTGGAAAAGGCAATTAGCATCCAGAGGTGGAATAGGACGTTCTTCTAAAAGCGACATAAAGCAAAGCAGTTTGGTTGAAGTAAACACAGAGATTCAGACTGTTGTCATTGCTGAGCGCCTGCTATGTGGAGGCGGGTGTGTGGGACAGTAGGTGCACTCACGTGCTTGTTTCGTTTGGTCCTTATTTTGTCTGATGAGGAAATTGAGGCTCAGAAGATTACGCAAGTCGTGTAGTAGAACAGCTCCTCAACGGCAGTTTCATGATTCAGAGCCTTTCTTTTCTATTTTTCATTTTTATTTTTTAAAATTGAAGCAGAGTTGATTTACAGTATCAGGTTACCTTCAGGTGTACACAACCACAGTTCAGTTATACATATATCTATATATTCTTCTTCAGATTCTCTTCCCTTATAGGTTATTACAAAATACTGAGTAGAGTTCCCTGTGCTCTACAGTAGGTACTTGTTCGTTATCTATTTTATACATAGTCGTGTGTATCTCTTAATCCCAACCTTTTAATTTATCCCTCCCCCCACCCCCTTTCCCCTCTGGTAACCATAAGTTTCTTTTCTATGTCTATGAGTCTTTTTCTGTTTTGGGAATAAGTTCATTTGCATTTTTTTTTTTTTTTTAGATTCCACATATAAACGATATCATATGGTACTTGTCTTTCTCTGTCTGACTCACTTCACTTAGTATGACAATCTCTAGGTCCATCCATGTTGCTGCAAATGGCATCAGAGCCTTTCTTCTGGAACCAGTTGTTAGGATATTGCCCTGTCACTTTTTTTGCTAACTTTTCAATGAATGAAGGTAGAAATCCAGAAAGTCAGTGGATCAGAAAAGAATCTAAGTAAGAGAAACACGTTCTACTCCGTGATGGAATATAATATTTGGATTTTCACACACTGTTATGTTCCTGAGCCTTACAGATGTAGGTGTCTATAAATGGATGGTTTGCTTCTGCTCCTAGAAATGGGAGGAGCTCTCTCTATATAAATGCGTTGAAACAACTCTTGGCAGGTAAGCTGTACCTCACTTATTTGACCAGACATTTGCCACCTGTATCTAGAGCAATGCAATTTGTCTTTACTTGCTTCCCTCCCACTGCATGACTTAAAGATGCCTGATTCAGGTTGTCTAAACCCAGCTTCCTCAGAAACCAGAGCTGCAGGAAAAAAAAATAGCTGGGACACTTTTGTTAGGAAGGAGCAATGGAAGTGAGAGAAAGCAGGGAAAGAAAGGTGGAGATCAGTGCGGGTAGGGCTCTAACACACTCACCTCTGCTCCCTGGCAGGTCCACATGGGGCCACTGCCCATGATATAGCAGATGGACTCATGCAGAACTGCAGCAGGTCTATCAAAGCTTTATAGAAAACCATGCTTTGGAAGAGTCCATCCCTGCTCCCTGGGATTGCCTGAAGTCTTCCTAAGTCAGAGTCTACTCCCCTTACTTCCAGGTTGCATAACCTCACCATTTCAGCAGCTACCGAGGACATGCACATCGTGCTCTGCAGCTTCAGGCGTGCTGTGGGTCAGAATCATGCCCTAGAGCTGCCGGGGCCCACAGAGAGCTGCTGGCGATGGGAGAAAGCTGTCTCTCTGGTCACCTAAATTGCCCTGGGAGCAGTCACCAGAAGATGGCAGGTGGAAAGGATTTTGATTTGCTCATGTCCTGTCATGCAACAGTGGCTCAGAATTAATTGGTAAAGCAAGCAGCAGATGTGCCAGACATGGATGAAACAGAAAATCTAATATATCTTGGTCATGTATTCAACCAAGAATCTGCTAATCACATACATGACGACAAAGGGATACAATTTCTGAGAATACAATTTTAGCTATTTTTCATACAGGCCCTACTATATATAAAATAGATAACCAACAAGGACCTACTGTATAGCACAAGGAACTCTGCTCAATACTCTGTAATGACCTATATGGGTAAAGAATCTGAAAAAAGGGTGGATATATGTGTGTGTATAACGGAATCACTTTGCTGTACACCTGAAACTAACACAACATTGTTTATCAACTATACTCCAGTATAAAATAAAATAAAATAAAAAAAAGATCACAGGTCTTGCTATAACATTGGGAAAACATAGGTTAAGCTTTCAGATTTTATATAAATGAGCATTGGATGTGAAGAAACAGAATAAACTACTTCCACACAGGACCAAAGCCTTCTTCTGATGGGCAGAGACAAGCAGCCACTTCATCCCTGTGGGCATTTACCGGGTCTGGCAGCACAGCCTAGGAGGAGCATTGAGGAAGAAGTGGAATGTTGCAAGTCAAAGAGAAAGTACCTGAATTCTTTTTTTTTTAATTGAAGTATAGTTGATTTACAATACTGTGTTCATTTCAGCTGTACAGCACAGTGATTCAATATTTTTGTAGATTATATTCCATTATAGGTTATTATAAGATAATGGGTATAGTTCCCTGTGCTATACAATAAATCCTTGTTGCTTACCTATTTTATTTATTTATTTATTTTAACATCTTTATTGGAGTATAATTGCTTTACCATGGTGTGTTAGTTTCTGCTGTATGACAAAGTGAATCAGCTATACATATACATATATCCCCATATCTCCTCCCTCTTGCATCTCCCTCCCACCCTCCCTCCCTCCCTATCCCACCCCTCTGGGTAGACACAAAGCACCGAGCTGATCTCCCTGTGCTATGCGGCTGCTTCCCACTAGCTATCTATTTTACATTTGGGCTTACCTATTTTGTATATAGTAGTTTGTATCTGTTAATCCCATACCCCTAATTTGTCCCTCCCCCCTTCCCTCTCCCATTCGGTAACCACAAGTTTGTTTTCTATGGCTGTCATTCTGCTTCTGTTTTGCATATACATTAATTCACATTATTTTTTAGATTCCACATGTAAGTAATATCATACAGTATTTGTCTTTCCCTGTCCGGCTTATCTCACTAAGCATAGTATTCTCTAGGGCTGTGTTCTTAATGACCCTGCATGAGAAGGAGCTACAACACAGAGCAAGCATGATGACTTGATGGGATTTTTACTGAACACATCGTGATGCAGGGGGCTGGGGGCTGGATTGGGACAGAGAGAAAGAGCTCATGACCATGTGATGTATAACAAATTCAAAGTCCTTTTGGAAGGAGTCACCTGACGTCTGACCCCACTCTCCAGACACAGGAG
Organism: Eschrichtius robustus; assembly: GCF_028021215.1. Taxonomy (NCBI): domain Eukaryota; kingdom Metazoa; phylum Chordata; class Mammalia; order Artiodactyla; family Eschrichtiidae; genus Eschrichtius; species Eschrichtius robustus. The sequence goes on along the minus strand of NC_090831.1, from coordinate 126,367,833 downwards.
GGGAATGGCAATCGTTAGAGACCGCCCAGCCTCAATCCAGATCAACGCCTCATTAGCTGGAAGCAAGCAGAGCCTTTACTAGGGGAAAATATTCTCCACTTCAGTTTCCACTGTTCCTCTTTGCACAATATCCAACGTGCAATAAAAACTAATTATGTGACATGAAGAAGCAGAAAAATATGACCCATAATCAAAAGAATAAGTCTGACAATAGAAGCAGAGTCAAAAATGACCCAGATTTTGAATTAGCAGACAAGGACTTAACAGTAACTAATTTAATGACGTTAAAGAACTTAATGAACGAATGGTTAAATTAGGCAAAAATATGGTACATTTCAGCAAGAAAAAAAGAAGAAAGGAGGGAAGGAAGGAAGAAAAGAAAAATGAAAAGAAAAGAAAAAGGAAACTCTTACCAAATGTAAAAACTTCTAATTGAATTGCAAAATATCTGAAATGATGTATTACTGGATGGGTTTAATAGCAGGAGAAAAGATCAGCAGATCAAAGGCATGTCAAAAATTATATAAGCTGTCAAATCTTGGTCTATTGCTAGCAACTCAAATTTTTATTATAAGTCACTTTTTCTTGCTTACTATCTATCCATTCAGTTTTTTGTTGTCAGCCGGAGATTTTGGATTGTATAGTGTAGTCTCTGTATGAAGTTATCTTCCTCTGAAGAGTGTTGAAGTTTACTTTGGCAGGCACTTAAATTACTTAAAAGTGGCTCACTTTTCTCTTGTTAAGACTGGGTTTTGGGCTTAGTTAAGGTGTGTTTAATTTGGTTTTTCCCTCTTTACTAGGGAGTGGCCTTTCCTGGGTCACAACTGTCTAATTCACCAAGGTCTGTCCTCTCTGGTCAGGCACAAAAGCCAACATCTCCCTGCATGTGTGACATCTACTTTCTGCTCAGCACTTAGTTTCCATGTACCTGTTCCTTGCTGTTCTTTCTGTAGATCGCCCTGTGCATAGCTTGGGAACCCCTCAGGCTCTCAGGGGATACGTCTGCAGTCGTCTGGGGTCCCCCCCCCCACCTACTCCAGCCCTCTTGGCAGCCTCAAACACTGATGCTTCCTCCGTCCAGTGAAGCTCTTGCTTCCTTCTCAGCCCTCTTCCCCTACCCGAGGAAGCTGCAGTGAATATGGGCTCAAATTCTTTTCTCTTAAGGGTTGTGACCAGATCCCGAAAGAGCTGTTTTACCCATTTCATCCAGTTGGACAGTGCTTTCCCATCATGGCCCAAACCGACATTCCTTTGCTGCCTGCTTAGCCTTTAACATCCAGACAAAATGGCATTTCTCTATTTTTCTGTCTGATCCCTGAATGCAAAATGAGCCCTTCGACGATCGGGGTTGCACTACACATTATTTATCAATGCTGTACCCCTGCATGTGGAAATCTGTCACGTTACATATAACTCTGTAACTGCTCTTCCAGACTGTGAGCTCCCTGAGGGTAGTGGCTGAGTCAAAATGCTCTTTTATTCATTTTTTTTGAGGTTAATTTGTGCTTTTATTTGCCAGCATAACTTAACTACAGTGGCCTGCAAACTTTTTTGATCTAAAAAGCACATTTTACATCACAATCCAAGACACACACACACGTATATAATAGGTATACATATATAAGTGAAAAAGGTTTGCCAAAAATGTCTACCGTGAATGTTAATTCTTTTTTTTTTTTTTTGAGACCTTTTTAAAAAGCAGCTTTAGGTTTACAGCAAAATTGACAGGAAGGCACAGAGATTCCCCCATATACCCCCCCAGACACACACTTGCGTAGCCATTATCAACAGAGGGGTACTTTTTTTTTTTATTAAACCAAGGATGAACTGCACTGACACAACATAATCACCAAAGTCCACAGTTCACTTTAGGGTTCACTTTAATGAAGTGAATAGTGTTGCACGTTCTATGGCTCTTTTAATTTCCATTCCCAGCACAGTCCCGTGGCCCATAATGTAAGCTGATTGGCCCATAGCTGAAATGGAGGGAGTCACTGGGCGTGTGCCCTGCACCGTGGGAAGAAACTGAGAGGCAGGGACACCTGTAGCTGCAGAAGAAGTGTGGCTCCGTCACCTCCCTGATGTGACTTCAGCAGACTTGAACATATTTCTTTATTTTATTGGACTATAGTTGATTTACAATGTTGTGTTAGTTTCAGGTGTGAGGCAAAGTGATTCGGTTATACATATATATATATATATATATACATTCTTTTTCATATTCTTTTCCATTATAGTTTATCACAGGATGTTGAATATAGTTCCCTGTGCTCTACAGTAGGACCTTGCTGTTTATCCATTCTCTCTATATAATAGTTCGCATCTGCTGACCCCAAATTCCCAATCCATCCCTCCCCCACGCCCCTGCAACCACAAGTCTGTTGAACATATTTCTTAAAATAGTAACTGCTTGATGTGCTACAGATTTGCCCAAGTTTGTATTCAAAAAACCGCCTGGACCTTTCTCTGTGCTGCCCTCTTGAGGTGATTCTTCCAGAATAGGCCAATTTTTCAAGGCAAAGTACTTCTAAGGAATAACAAAAAGCTGAAGGATGAGCTGGTAAAAGGAATAGCTGAAGGAGACAGGGGTGCGTGGAGACGGAGCAGTTCTGCATAACCAGACCCAGCCATGGGTATAAGCGTCACCCACCAGAGGTGTGTGGCACTCTTATGGGTTGAACTGTGTTTCCCCCCAAAATCCGCTGAAGCGCTAACCTCCAATACCTCAGCTTGCGACTTTGGAAGTAATCAACTCGGTTCAGATAGGATCGTATTGGAGTAGGGAGGGTCCTTAATCCAGTGTGACTGGTGGGCTTAGAAGAGGAAGAATAGGCACACGAGATGGGAGGATGGAGGGTAGGAGCGATGCAGCTGCCAATCAAGGGAAGCCAGGGGGTGCTGGCAATGCCAGAGTTAGAAGGGGCGAGAAGGGGACTTCCCTGGTGGTCCAGTGGGTGAGACTCTGCGCTCCCAATGCAGGGGGCCCAGGTTCGATCCCTGGTCGGGGAACTAGGTCCCGCATGCATGCCGCAAGTAAGAGTCCACATGCCGCAACTAAAGATCCCACATGCCACAGCTAAGACCCGGCGCAGCCAAAATAAATAAATCGATCATAAATAAAAACATAAATAAATATTTAAAAAAGAAAAAAAAGAAAGTATCCTCCCTTATAGGCTTGGGGGAGTGTGGCCCTGATGATACCTCGATTTCAGACTTCTGGCCTTCAGAACTGTACGGCAGTGCATTCCTGTTGGCTTAAGCTACCCAGTTTGTGGTCGGTTGTCACGGCAGCCCTGGGAAACGAATGCAGGCGTTAGGAGGTCTTGCGTATAAGAGAACTTGTCATGGTCAGAAGAGCACCGGGCTGGCTTTCAGTAGAAACAGCATGCCACCCCTCTTTCCTGGGGCGGGGGGCGGGTTTCTGGTTTCGCATGATAGCGAGAGTAACTCTGATGGCACTCGTTGTTTAAACGACCGGGAAGCACTTGTTGGGGGGTTGAGGCTGGATAAAGACTGGTCAACTCAATGATGGAATGATGATTCCGCAGGAGATGGCAGCTGGGGTTTGGGCTAGTGATAGAAACCAGCCCCTGAGAAGCAGGTGCTTTTCAGAAATGTCTGTCCCTGTATCTATTTATTCATGTCCCTGTCAAGCCTAAATTTGTCACCTGCTCAGCAACACCTGATAACATCCATGAAACCCTGGGTGAGTCACAACCAGCTGAGGCCTCAGGTGTCATCTGTAAAACAAGGGATTTAGATCACACAGTCCTTAGCATGATTTACAATTGAAAGATAATATGATTGAAAATTTGAAGCAGAAAGGATTTGAAATGACCTCTCAGTGGTGGTTTTGCTTAACAGAAAGAGAATTCTCAGTGAAAACAACATTGATTGCTTTGCTGAATATACATATATAAACATATACATGTATGTGGAATATATGAATCCTATTAACTGCCAGAATTATTCATTTTCAGAACTGCTCCATTCTTCTGTAGGAACAAATTAGATTTTGAAAACAAACTTATGGTTACCAAAGGGGAAAGGTGAGGGGGAGGGATAAATCAGGAGTTTGAGATTAACACATACACACTACTATCTATAAAATAGATAATCAACAAGGACCTATTGTATAGCACAGGGAACTCTGCTCAATATTCTGTAATAAACTACATGGGAAAAGAATCTGAAAAAGAATGGATATATGTGTATGTATAACTAAATCACTTTGCTGTACACTGGAAACTAACACAACATTGTAAATCAACTATAATCCAAAATAAAATAAAAATAAACAAAAAAGGACAAATTAGAAATGTGATTGCTCTCAATGTCAGTATTCTTTTCTGGGTATGCTGCAAGTCATTTCCATGTTTTACATTTTATTTTTGTCCTTTATTGGGAAGCAAACTGTTCGTTTCATTTTGCTTCATCACTCCTACTACCTTGAAGTCCTGTCCATTCTTTTTATTTGCTGAGGTTACACTATTGACTATGAGTTACCAACCTGAACAACCTTGCTTTCAGTGTCATCATTCATCTCATTAACATGAATAATGGTGTGTCATCTGGTCCCAAGACAACGACAGAGCCTGCGGGGAAATCTGTTCTTATTTAGTCCAAGGACAACACACCTGTGGGTAATAGCAAACGCCCTTGGAATTCGGTGCCTTGTTTCTACTCTAAGCTGTGTGTCCTAAGGATGCGAATCAAAACTTTCTGGATTTTTTTTTTTTTTATTAAAAAGTGTGGGGCCTGTGGATATAATTCTGAAGATCTTTTCCAGATTTGGGAAACTCTGCTTCTAGTTTCTATGATTCTGTGCTGTTTGCAGCAGTATTCAAATTTCTCGCACTTCTGGCAAATATCGCCTGCTTCGGATCTTTGACTGAAGTTTAATTTGACGCAGAGAAACTTAGTTACAAAGCAGCATGGATGCCCCGCTGCTGTGTTGTATGCACTTTAATTACTGTTGCTTTGATTAAGTGACAGTAAAATTCAAAGAATTCTTAACAAGCTGGTGAAGCATAACCCTTTCTTCATGAAATCACACTGGTTATTGAAATGAGGCTTCTAGAATTCATTGTCTTTTCTACAAAGACCGATTAGTGACTGGTACCAAAACCTCTCTATTTTAATGTAAAGGCTAAGAAAACATATAGCCTGACACCACTACCCTCATCTCTATACTATCTCCAAGTCAAAGAAAGTGTTTTCCAAAAACTAGTCTGAATAAAGGGCAAATTAGTCTTTCCCCAGAGTCTTACTGCTAATTGGCCTAATGTCTCTTAGAAGATATATTGACAACCTGAGCTTTACTAATATGTTGGTGTAATTGTAGAGAGAGAAACACAGAGGATAAAAGAGAATTATATATTTTCATACTGCTATTTTCCTTCCTTTTCCAGTTAGAGTGAGATCGTGCCCATGTGGGATGCGTTTGGAGAGTATTTTCATGTAATTGCTCCTATATCTGTCCACGTGACATATTTGTCACTACCAGATACTGACGGTGTGTTCTGTGCACATGGGCTGGTCACCGTGTTCATGAGGATATGTTATAATTTGTACAGCCAATTATAAATTGTGATTGGAAGGCTTCTCTGACCAAGAGTACATCTTCACAGACTGGCCACACTGTCTGATATTTCTACCGGGAGAGGGATTCAGACATTATATTTCCTGGAAGGGATAACAAAGGAACTGGCCAGAGGTTTATTCTGGAAACTAAATCCAAGCTGAGTTGCAGTATTACCATATTGAATTTTCTTGTAGCATGAAGAAAGGATTGGGAAGAGGGGTGTGAAGGGTGTCACTGTCTTGCCAAAGGAAAGGTAGGCTGTGTTATTCAGTATAAACTGTGCTAGACTGAATGAAACTCAGGATATCAGTGTTCGAGTTAAGCTTCCTAAAAATTAGTTGCCTACATTTGGGCAAGTCATTCCAATTTTTCTCATCTATAAAAATAGGGAACTTGATGAAACCATCTAAACTTTCTCCCGGCCCTGACAAGCCATAATTATCTATGTGTGTTCTTGCCTTGCTCACCTGGCTGGGGAGAAGATGGCAGCCAGTGGACACAATGGGTCGCAACCACTTCCAAACATGATAACTGACGATAACTGTTCTCTAAACAATGAATTAAAATGAACCTGCAAGGTATGACCATGTTGATCTGGAATCATGGATTCTCATATTAGAAAAGGTGATTGAAGCCCATGTGAGTCAGCCCCGTGGGAGCGGCAGAGCACAGCTGGTTGGGAGGTCACTTCCTGGGATTCTCCATAGGGCTGCCATGGGACCTCAGACCTGCGGCAGAAACTCTGCAGAAGCAAGAGGTGACAGAAGGGATGGAAGGGCAAGGGAAGGACCATACATGCAGATGTGGAGTGAAACACCAAGTGGATGTGGGAGAGGCAGCCTGGTGGGTACGGCAGAAGAAATAGGCAAACAAGTCATAAGAAGACAAAGGTCAAAGGCAGGGGAGCAGGGACCACAGGAAAATCGAGCAAAGAAGCCACTGGACACTCAACACGTCATGTATGCAGACCCACACATCCGAACAGGAGGCTGCTCATGGTGGTACCAGCCAATGTCATCATGATTCCTGTTCATCCTCAATAGGTTTAACCCTCCTTGACCTGGGATACGCGAGTCTTCCAACAGTGGGCTGAAACAAGATGATCTATTTAGGTTCAGGACTTGAGGGATAGAGCCGAATTTCTGAAGAGACTCATTACCTAGAAACTGAAGGAATTGGTAAAACAGAGAAAAAAGAGAGAAAAAAGGATTGAAAATAATTTAATATTTGATGTTTCAAGGAAATGAATGACAGATCAGAACTTTATTGGTCTCTGTTTTAGTAGCATTTTGATTTTTAATTAATATGGGTGGGGTGGAATATCGTGAACTTTTCAGAGCTTAGGGCCTCTAAACTCGGGTAAAGTCTTTTAAAGAATTATTACAACTGAAGCAAATTGAAAACCAGTGAGCTCACCTACGATTATAATTTCAGTTTCTAATCCTGGCTCTGTGAATTACGAGTATTGTGAGTTTGGGACAATTACTTAATCTCTTTAAAAACCCATTCCTAATTGGTAAAAATGGGACTGCAATTATCCGATTTAAATCAGATAGTGGATGGCGTATGTCATCATTTTCTTACCATGGTAAGGCATTGTGCTCAGCGCTTGACGTAAAGGATAATGTAAAGAAAGGAGGAAAACGAACTTCTCACGTCTCAACGCCATGCCTTTACCCCCACCTCGCAGATAATGGATTTCCTCTGCCTGCCTACCTTCTGCCTTCTTCTCTTCTGTTTCTTCCCTCTCTCTGAATTGAAGATTTAATAAGACAGCTTTTAGGCATAATGGTAAAAATTGCAGCTCTGCCCTTTACCAGCCATGTAACCTTGGAGAAACCACTTAATCTCCTAAACCTCAATTTCCTCATCAGGAAATCAAGGATGGAAACATAGTCTTTGAAATAGTACCGGGCAGACAGCAAATCATGAATGTCTGGCAGACACTTGGCAATCAATAAACTGAAAATAGTGTTTTCCATGGGAGGTGAAATGGAATTTTGGTGGTTAATATTTATCGAAGGACATCTGTGTTGTCTTTTTACTTTGCCTCAAGAATATCGAAGGTTAAAAATAAAATACAGTGTGTGTGTGTGTGTGTGTGTGTGTGTGTGTGTGTAAAAAAATAAATAAATAAATAAATTACAAAAAAAAAAAGAATATCGAAGGTTATCATCAACAGGGAACAATTTGCTTACTTAATGTTCATAGCACGTGCATCAACTAGAAACTACAAAGGAAATAAACATGGTGTTTCTCAATAGTTGTATTTGAGATGGAGGTTTGGGGATGGGTTAGGGTTAGGAGATGTATGTAGCTTGAAATGTACCCAGCGCCTATGGTTCAGAAAACACCACTCCGTCGTGAAGGACATTCTCAGCCTCCATTGAGACAGCTTCAAATGTCCTCAGACCAAACTGGATGACTCCTAGATAGCCAGACACAGAGAATTAGAGACATTGTCATGAGGACAGGGGGCCATAAACCCTATAGTCTTATTGCCATGGTTACGCCTTTGGAGATGAACATTGCTTCCTGCCCCAAGGGTGGAATGGTGGGGGAAAAGGTAAAAGCAAGAGAGCAAAAATGGACGCTATGAACAGAGTGCCTGAGCCTGTCTCAAAGGCACAGAAAGAGGAAGAGCTGGTTTCCAAAGCCCCGATGAAATGCAATACATTTTTCTAATAGAAAAAGCAAAAATCGGGAGGCTGCCATAGAATATTTGGATATGCGCACATCTCAGATATACACTGAGAAAAAGAGAAGAGACAGCAAACTGGAGAGTCGCTGTTGACCATGCCCTTTACTGTGCAGAAGTGTTTTTGTGTGATGTAGTCCCCCTTGTTTATTTGTTTTTGTGGCCTGAGCTTTTGGGAGCCATACCAAAAAAAGCATTGCCAAGGCCAATGTCAAGGGGCTTTTTCTCTATATTTTCTTCTAAGAGTTTTATAGTTTCAGGTCTTACATTTAAGTCTTTAATCTATTTTGAGTTGAGTATATTATAGATAAGGCTCGGATTTTATTCCTTTGCATGTGCATATCCAGTCTGCCCAACACCATTTACTGAAGACACTGTCTTTTCCCACACTGTGTATTCTTGGTGCCCTTGTCGAAAGTTGTCTGACCATATATGCTTGGATTTATTTCTGGGCTCTCTATTCTGTCCCATTGGTTTATGAGGAGGCAACCGTTATTTAGAATAAGTATAATTAGTCTTAGGTTCAGAAAGGTCTGTAAACGTCTCTGTGTCTAGCTTCACATATATAACTCGGAATCCCTCCAGAATCATTCGTGGGAGATACTCCTCCAGCTTCTCTTTAAATAACTTCAGTGCCAAGAAGTTCCTTAACAAGAGGTCTGACATTGCTGGAATAGTCTTGCTCTGGATGAGCTCGTCCTACTTCTTTCCTCTAGATAGAGATGAGAAAACCATGGCCCTTGGGCTAAACCTGGCTCAGAACCTTTTTTGTAAATAAGGTTTTATTGACACAAACCCAAATCCATGCATTTACCAATTGCATATGGCCGTTTGGGTGCTGCAAGGGCAGAGTTGAGTATTTGCTATAGAGACTGTATGGCCTGTAAACCCTAAAATATTACCATCTGGCCCTTTCTAGAAAACATTTGTGGGTCCCTGATATAGAGAAATAGTCTCCAGACAAGAATGGACACTTGCTAATGAGCATACAAGTGATTGATCGGTGGCAGGGGGGCTAGAAAAAAACAGCAGAAGTTATATTTCTATTTAGGTTCAGTTCATCCTTTAAAAATCTCTGCTTTCATGTGTATTTTAAGTATATATACAAATAAATTGGGTCATGCGTAGAGTCGTGGATGGACCTAGAGACTGTCATACAGAGTGAAGTTAAGTCAGAAAGAGAAAAACAAATATCGTATATTAATGCATATATGTGGAATCTAGAAAAATGGTACAGGTGAACCGGTTTGCAAGGCAGAGGTAGAGACACAGATGTAGAGAACAAACGTATAGACACCAAGGGGGGATGTGGGGGAGGGGCAGTGGTGGGATGAACTGGGAGATTGGGATTGACATATATACACTAATATGTGTAAAATAGACAACTAATAAGAACCTGCTGTATAAAAAATAATTAAATTTAAAAAGAAATGAATATAAAAAAATCTCTGCTTTCATGTGTATTTAACTATATATTCAAATAAATATATAAATATCTATTTAAATATTATATTTAATATATTCAAATATTATAATATGTATGTATTACTTTTAGCAGTGCCTGGCACAGAATAAGTGCTATAGAATTTTAACAATTATTATAACTGTATTGATATGATATATTAATTAATATATTATCATTCATTATATATACAGCAATTACTAGAACTGTATTATAAACCCACTCTTAATTGCAACTGTATTATATAACCAAATATAATAAAGTGACAATAATTGCTCAAATGCTGTAGAACTCATTATGTGCCAGGCACTACTCAGTCATTTACATGTATCAACTACAGTAAGTCCCTTATATACGAACCTTCAAGTTGCAAACTTTCAAAGATGCGGATGTGTATCTGGTTCCAGCAAGGAACCAGAACCTGTGCCATCAACGTCAGGCGTGAGTGAAACTGTAGCTTGCCCTCCGTCTCCTATTGCTGACCATCCTTCAGCTCTATTATCTCCCACCTCCTCTCCCTCCTCCAGTCAGTAACTCTTCTTGCCTGGTCACTGGATGCCAGCCCCTGTGTGCCACCTGTTGTACTGTACTGCTGTACTTTTCAAGGTACTGTACTATAAGATTAAAAACGTTTTATTTTTTTGTGTTTGTTTGTTTTTTATGTATTATTTGTGTTAAAAGTATTATAAACCTATTACAGTACAGTACTATATAGCCGATTGTGTTAGTTGGGTACCTAGGCTAACGTTGTTGGACTTATCGAACAAATTGGACTTACGAATCCACTCTCGGAATGGAACTCGTTAGTATGTAGGGGACTTACTGTAATTAATTTCTCACATCAACTATTAGTGTCATTATTATTATCATTCTTATTTTCTAGGTGGTGAAACTGAAGCTACTGACTCTTATGTAGATCTCCTGGCTATTGCAGAACCCCACTGGCATTTATTATTTTTTTGTCATTTAATTTAATCACGCTTAAGTTAGGCAAATTATGTGATTGATATTATTTGAGGGAGCTGACTAGTCCTCAGACGGCCCTCTCTGGAGCCAGAGTCTCCTTCCAAGACCTCCTTAAAGTTACATTGTTATTTGAAACCAAAATTATGACTCTGCGTCAGACAACCTGGCATCCCTTTGCAATCTGGGCTTCATTTTCTCAATTCTAATGAAAGGAGAGAGTCGTATTATTCCAGTAGGAATATCTGAAAAGCTCCCTTCAGTTTGCTGAGTGGGTGGGTGAGAGAGGGAATGGGATTCAAGTGTCAGGCTTTGAAAGAAAATCCAGTTGTCTGTTTCATCCCCTTCTGAGCTCTGTAGCTTTCAAAGCTGTTGTGTGTGGGCAGGAAGTTTGCGGTTTGCTTCAAAACTGTATGGAGATCATTAAAAACAAGGTCTGTCCAAGGCCTGAAATTCACACCAATAGTTAAATATTGAACTAGTAATCTGTGGTTTTCTAGTTTAAACATTATTTTCACAGGTAACCACTGCACTTGAATTTTACATGACCTGTTGCAGTCTTCCTGTGGCTTGGTTCAGCAGCCAGGGTCAGTTTTCTAGCCGGAAAACTCCTGACTGGGGTAAGGAGAAGGATTTCCCTTCTAGGAAGAGGCATCAATTTCTACCTTTAACTTTTTTTTAATAAATAAATAAATAAATTTATTTATTTATAGAGGCATCAATTTCTACCTTTAACTTTTTTTTTAATAAATAAATAAATAAATTTATTTATTTATAGAGACATCAGTTTCTACCTTTAACTTTTTTTTAAATAAATAAATAAATTTATTCATTTATGGCTGCATTGGGTCTTTGTTGCTGCGCGCGGGCTTTCTCTAGTTGCGGTGAACGGGGCTACTCTTCGTTGTGGTGCACGGGATTCTCATTGCAGTGGCTTTTCTTGTTGTGGAGCATGGGCCCTAGAGCACGTGGGCTTTAGTAGTTGTGGCTCGCAGGGTCTAGAACGCAGGCTCAGTAGTTGTGGCGCACGGGCTTAGTTGCTCTGCGGCATGTGGGATCTTCCCGGACCAGGGCTCGAACCCGTGTCCCCTGCACTGGCAGGCGGATTCTTAACCACTGCACCACCAGGGAGGTCACTCTACCTTTAACTCTTGACTTCAGGTCTCTTTAACGAGGAGCTATTACCCTGGTGAGATGTGTTGGAAGTACATAATTGAGAATATTCACTGCAGTATTTAATTATGTCTCGGTTGCCTCATGTGTGAACCAAATAAAAATGGTACCCACATCAGGCAGGGTTTCTTGAATGTTAAATAATAGGATATGTGAAAAGTGGTTAGTAAATGCTTTGTAATAAGCCAGCTATTGTTGTTATTGTATTTCAATATTCTAATTGCTAAAGACTATAGTAACTCTATTTTCTGCCCCCCAAGACTTAATTTGATGGAATTCTTCATTTTGGGGTCTAGACAATGGTGTTCTTTGGGCTTCTCAGAGATGTACTGTGTCAGGGGGCTGGGAGAGGAGAAGATATCCAAAAATGGAATCCTGCTAAAGAGAGACGGAGCTGGGTCCTGTCCTGCAGGGAGGCTCCAGGACATTTAGGGAAGAACGAAGGGACCCAAGGAGTCTGGGAAGCATAGCAGTGGTGAGATGGAGCCAAGCGTCTCCCAAAGCCTGACACCTTGGCGTTGAAAGTTCTTTTCGCAAATGAGAAGAAAGGTAATATCTAAGTGCCTGGACACAGGGAAGATAGAATACCAGGGGTCTGGTCTCATGGGGTGGGACCGCTATGGCACTTTATCATCTTCTATGATACTCATTAATTTACCCAAAGCTTCTTGAACCTTTGTGACCTGTGTAGATTGAAGAATAAGTAACCTAACCACAGGCTGGACTGGGGTCTAATTTTGGAAGCCATGCAAGGTGGTCACTGCAATTTAGAAAATTTGAGATATATTGTGGCTTTTTTTTTTAACAGTTTTATTAAGATATAATTCACATACCATGCAATTTAAAGTGTATAGTCTAGTGGCTTCTGGTACATTCACAGAGTTGTTCATCCATCACCACAATCCCACCATCAATTCTAGAAAAAATCATTACTTCAAAAGGAAACTCTGCACACCAGTTAGAATGGGCACCATCAGAAAATCTACAGACAACAAATGCTGGAGAGGGTGTGGAGAAAAGGGAACCGTCTTGCACTGTTGATGGGAATGTAAATTGATACAGCCACTATGGAGAACAGTATGGAGGGTCCTTAAAAAACTAAAAATAGAGCTACCATATGACCCAGCAATCCCACTACTGGGCATATACCCTGAGAAAACCATAATTCAAAAAGAGATATGTACCACAATGTTCATTGCAGCACTATTTACATTTAGTCACGGAAGCAACCTAAATGCCCATCGACAGACGAATGGATAAAGAAGACGTGGTACATATATACAATGGAACATTACTCAGCCATAAAAAGGAATGAAACTGGGTCATTTGTAGAGATGTGAATGGATCTAGAGACTGTCATACAGAGTGAAGTAAGTCAGAAAGAGAAAAACAAATATCGTATATTAACGCATATATGTGGAACCTGGAAAAATGGTACAGATGAACCAGTGTTCAGGGCAGAAATAGAGACACAGATGTAGAAAACAAATGTATGGACACCAAGGGGGGAAAGTAGTGGGGTGGGGGTTGGTGGTGGGATGAATTGGGAGATTGGGATTGACATATATACACTAATATGTATAAAATAGATAAATAATAAGAACCTGCTGTATAAAAAATAAATAACATAAAATTAAAAAAAAAAAAAAACCTCTGTATCTGTTAACCATTACCCCCCACCCACCTTCCCCAGCCATAGAAACCACTAATCTACCTTTTGTCTCTGTAGATTTGCCTATTCTGGCCATTTCATATAGGATTCGTCATACCGTACGTGGTCTTTCGGGACTGGCTTCTTTCACATAGCATGTTTTCAAGGTTCATCCTTGTTGTCATATGTAACAGCGCTTCAGTGCTTTTTGTGGTAGGATGATACCCCATTATGTGGCAATACCACGTTTTGTTTATCTGCTCATCAATTGATAAAAATATGAGTTTTTTCCACTTTTTGGCTGTTATGAATAATGCCGCTGTGAACATTCATGTACAAGTTTCTGTGTAGACATATACTTTCCTTTCTCTTGGGTTGTTGTAGCTTTGTAAGGAGACCCCTCTCCACTCTTTTTTCTGCTTCTCCTGCCTTCCCCCTCCTCCTCCTCACCAGTGTAATCCCCTCTGTACTTTCTTTGTAACCACAAAATCCAATCATCCTATTCAGGCTTTGGCCAAGGCATAATGAAAATGGTTTCCATTCCTTTCCTGAAGGACTTTCACCTTAAAGCCATCAGTAGATAATAACTTCTTCCTGCTGCTAACAAGGGGCTGTCAAGTTCACCATTTCCTGACAGAGGTTAAATGAAGAGGTCAAGAACAGACAGTAAGTCCAGAGCTGGGAACCAGTTCCTCTTTGGGAAACTCCACACCTTAGTGCCGCCCATTAAAACCCTCCCTACAGAAAATCATTCTGGCTGAAATTGCATCCCAGAGAATCCCATCTCATCGTCCAGACAGAGTAGTTTCTCTTTTAGGGTCACTTTGGTACAGCCCATGTCTTCTGAAACCCCTGAAACGTTTACATTGTTGATTTATTAGCTGAAGTATTAGAAATACATTATTAGAGAAAAAAATGTACGTATGTCTCTATCTGTATGTCTGTATATTTGTGTCTGTGTGCATCTCTGTGCATCCATGTCTGTGTGTGTGTCTATATATGTGTGTGTATATGTGTGTCTCTGCGTGTCTATATCTGTGTGTCTCTGCGTGTCTATATCTATGTGTCTCTGTGTGTGTATGTCTCTGTGTATGTTTATCTGCATCTATGTTTGCTTGTGTGTCTATGTGTGTATATGTATATCTCTGTGTATGTCTGTATGTATATGGGTTTCTCTCTGTGTACATGTCTCTGCGTGTCTGTATGTTTGTATCTCTGTGTATGTCTGTGTGCGTGTCTGTTTCTGTGTGTATCTCTGTGCATCTGTGTTTGTGTGTGTCCTCCTGAACTAGATTTTAAATTTTCCTGATCAAGAACTTTATACATTCTTCTTTTATCTGCAGTAGAACCCAGCATAGTGGAGAGTACATAGCAGATTCCGAATACATAGCTACTGACTATTCAATTGGTGGTCATTAGCAATATATCCCCATCTAGCTGGTGTTAATTAAACATGCCGATTTCTTAATTTAAATACATGAATGTACATATGTGATCTGATGTCTGAAGCCCACTCTTAGTTGCTAAAAAATTATACGGGAGGAAATTAATTCCCTCGGTCCAGAATTTACATCTTAAACATATAAAATAAGAATGTTAGTTTATGATATATAGAACCTTAACTTTTTAACATAGTTCCTTCTGTCAGTGTCAGAAATTATCCGAACTTTCCATGGAGTTCACAGCCTTATGCCCAGTCAAGGGCTCAGTTAATAGCTAATGGTGACATTTGAACTTACACAGAGTGAGCCTATGGTGGAGATCCCTTTAAACAGCCATTGAGTGCTGTTTTTGAAAATTTGATTTGCCATTGAGAAAAACATGCCTGCCATTTCGAGCATTAATTGTAGTCGTTGGAGGGTGGCATGACTTATGACCTGGTTGCCTTTGGAATCCTCAAAGGTGTGCTGTTTTAGTTCCTCCTAAGCGCCAGCATGTGTGATGAGGGACAATCATGTCAGCAGGTACTGAGCACTGAGGCAGGTAGCTGGCTGACTGTCAGATATCTGAGCCAGTTTCCTCGTTGTCCTTGGAAAGTCTGCTTCAACTCCATTGCAGCCTGGTTTCCCTGCCTTGGTTATGGTACCACCCCGCTACTTATGGTCCAGGGATGGAAAATTTCTCAGAGGATGCAGCTCAACTTCAAACATAGGACAAATGGATGAACTGTTATGACGTGCACCGGACTTCTTGAAACATTGGCTTATGTTGTTCAAAACACTTAATTTTTTTAGTTGGTTTTTGTGATTTAGTAATTCAGCTGAAGCCCGCAAAGTATTTGTAGGCAAGGAGGGTGGGAGCAAGGGTGACTGCCGCCATTTATAACATTAAAGATGATGGCACAGAAACTGGGAGAAAGTGGGGAAGAGGAGTCTGCAGTGTCAGGGGATGTCCTGAAAGGGGTCTGTCCCATCACCTCGAGTCTCCTTAAGTGGCCTTTTCTCAAGGAGCTGCTCCTTCATCCAAGATCTAGCACCATCTCTCTGTTCCAGAGAGGTTCTTTCTCATTTCTCTGTAGCTCACAGAAGCTGACTTTCAGAATACTACCCTCATCTTTCCCTAGGTTTTAGTGAATTACAAAACCCTGGCAAGCCATGAATGTGTGAAATATTGAGTCTATTCTGTCTTGACAGAATAACAAAGTTTTTAAAAATTGATTTCTGCTGTATACTTAAAACAGGGACTTCCCTGGTGGTCCAGTGGTTAAGACTTCGCCTTCCAAGGCAGGAGGTGTGGGTTCGATCCCTGGTCAGGGAGCTAGGATCCCACGTACCTCATGGCCAAAAAACCCAAAACATAAAGCAGAAGCAATATTGTAAAAAATTCAATAAAGACTTTAAAAATGGTTCACGTCAAAAAAAAATCTTAAAAAAACCCGACAAATTTTGTTAGTATTTACTAAAACCCAATGGCAAACAAGTTAACTTATCTCGTAGGCTGAATTACTCAGCCCCACCCCCAAATTCATGTGTTGAAGTCCTAACCCCCAGTACCTCAGAATGTGACTCTTTGGAGATGAGGTCTTTAGAGAGGTCATTAAGGTAAATGGCGTCTTTAGAGTGGGCCCTGATCCAATTTCACTGTTGTCCTTATAAGAGGTTAGGATACAGACATGCACAGAAGGACAACCATGTGAGGACACAGGGAGGAGATGACCATCAGCAGGGCAGGGAGCAAGGTCTCAGAAGGAACCACCTGCTGGTTCATACCTATTAAAATTTGCCACATCATAAGTATAAGGTCTCCTTTTCTCTTATCAGGCACAGAACATCTCCAGCTGAGTTCTCCTGAGATTTAACCTGGTTGTTACTCTGGCAGCCGGGCAAGGACATGGGTGGGATTCCTGTTGCCTTGAGCGAGGGGGCTTCTGCAGCCTCTTTGAGCACAGAAGGAGGGCTGGCTCTTACTGGGGATATATGGGCCCCCTCTACAAGCCTCTCAGGTCCACGAGGAGGCACTGAATCCCTATCAGCAGGTATCTATCCAGACACCCTGCCCCATGCTTCTGGATTCCAGGTTTCCCCCACCAGGACCCTGACCTTTGCATAACAGACTTGTGCTGCTGTGCATTCACGCACATCCCTGGAGATCACGACTCTTACAACTTCTTGCAGTCCCCAGCCTGCTTTTCCTCTGGGCCTGTCCTTCTTCTATTTGTAAATGAAAACAGAGGCTCTCTGGCTTTACACTTAGACATTAACTTCTTGTTAACAGCCTTCACTCTCCTGTTACCCTTCTGCAGTGTGTCAACTCAGTTCCCCAGTAACCAGCCAACTCCTCTGTCTTTGTGAGTGCCCCCTGCCCATATTTTTCAAATGCCTGCATCGTTGTACCTGTCACAGCGTTTCCCTCCACCAGAACATCTCCCCAGGTCACCATAAACTGTGCAGTTATAACCTGGTCTGAGCCTTGGCCAGATTCTCTCCATGTCCCATCCACAAACCAGGATGTCCTTCTCTCTACCCTCCATGAAAGAGGGAGCACATCCAAATCCTATCCTACCTTCTCCACCACTCCTGATACCACTTGTGCTAGTCTGGGTCCTCCAGGAAGCAGATGGGAAGATGTGAATAAATGTGTAAATAGTTTATCAGAGGAAACACCTGTGGTAGAAAATAGGGCGGGTGCAGAAGAAGGTGGGAGAGACACTGACCTCCAGACAAGTCGACCCCAAGTGGAGAAGGGAGGAAGGAAGCCTGGGTGGAGGCATCCTAGACTGCTGTGAACTTGACGAAAGTTTGGCAAGACCGCCAGCAGTCCTCACCTGAGTCAGCCAAGTCTCCCAGTGATGGACCTGCCTCAGTTTCCCCGTGTATTCAGTTATTTGCTGGAAGCAGCCCATGGGACACATGGCTTCAGGGATGCATTCACAAAGGAATCTTGGCTTTGTAGATGGAGGGCTGTGAGATGTGTTCTCATGTCTGCCCAGCACATGTGTTCAGTGCTCTCAAATGCTCAAAATGCATTCTCATCAAAAGCATGAATGGTTAAAATCATGCTTCCATGTGTTTAGATGCTCAGGTATTAGCAATTTGAAGGTTAAAAGAGTGCCATTTTCTCAGAGACATTTTTCTAATCAATAAAATAATTAAGTTGTCATACCTTATATTTTTCCGTTTGGGTTCAATATAGTTATTTTTAGTTTGGAGGGAAAAAAAGCAGCTTGAGCACATTCTTAATTTACTAATTGATCTATGATTTTCTACAGTCTGTCTGCCCACACTAGAATGTTATGTGCACTTAGAGAGCATTTTATATGTTAGGTTGAGGCTGACATTTCCACTCCTGTTGAATCAAATTGAATGAATGAATGAGTGAGAAGATAGGTGCCTTCTATTTAAAGAATTTAAACTAAAGGGATGTGGAAATATTGCAAAAATAAAAGAAAGAGAGACAGATGGACAAGCAAGGGTGTGAACTATATACTTAAAGGCAGAGCAACTAAATATATGGGATACGTCACCCCTCAACAAATTCCACTAGGATAAAAAAAAATTCCCAAAAGTTTTCATCTGTGACATGCTTTTCAAAGTATGCTTTTGCATGATTTCTTAAAATTAAACTGGTTTCTGTATTTTCTTACACGATATGAAGCACACAATGGAAGTGATACTTTGAAACACGATGAATAAAGCAAAAATGGCTTGTTGAGCTGTGAAATGTGGATTCTCACGAAGCTAGGGTTGTCAGATTTAGCACATAGAAATACAGGGCACCCGGTTAAAACTGAGCTTCAGAAAAACAACAAATCATGTCTTAGTATAAGTATAGCTCATGAAATATTAAACCATGCAACAAACAAATGTTTGTTGTTTGTTGAAATTCAAATTTATCTGGGATACTTTATTTGATCAGGGTGCCCTCCAAGCTGCCAAGGCCATCATGAGACATAATGGGTGAGACACCCCACCTATGCTGAGCTTTCTGTCCTCCATCTCCCCAGCTGTCCTTGGGGAGACACCATTTCAATATCTCTCCATCTTGCTATAAATAGGAGCTCGCAGGTAATTTTCAGTTTAGAATGGGTTTTATACACTGAAGTGAAAAAAGCAAAAAAGCTGAAGGATGTTGATATTTCACTGACCTAGTCGAATGCGAATTTTAACGAGAAGTCATTCTAATCTCAACGAGCCATTGATGATCAAGCAATAGCTCCATCTGGAAGACAGATTGGTGGGAACTCTCCCAAAGCATCCCAAGTCCTGTAATACTGGGCGGCTCCTATCTTATCAAAGTGATAGAAACAACATTGCTTTGTGATTTTCTTTGCATCAGTGATTCTCAGACTTTTCCATCTTATGACACGTTTACACGCCTGAAAAATATTGAAGACAACAAAGACCTTTTGCTTAAGTGAGTTATATCAATTGCTATTTACCATATTAAAATGAAAATGAGGACATTTAAAAGTGTTTACTGATTTATTTAAAGTTATTCCATGTCAATATAAACAAATTAGTTTATAAAAATAATTATATTTTCCAAAACAAAACACTGAGAGCAGTGGGGTTGTTCTATATTTTTGCAACTATCTTTAATACCTGACTTAATAGTTAAGATGCCGGATTCTCACACCTGCTTCTATGTTCAATCTCTTGCAAGATGTTGTTTCGGTTAAAGACTATGAAGAAAACCTGGCCTTGTACAGAAATGAAATTAGAAAAGGGGGGACTATTTGAATAAGTTTCTAAGAAAACTGTGAATATTTGTCCTTGATAGTACGCCAAAAAGGGACAAGTGGTAATTTCTTAAAGGTTGGTTGCCATGTGGAAACTGAGATCATATTCGTGAACTTTCAACTACATGCTCATGAAACACTGAGAGTAAAAAAGTCCAAGGACATCATAGTATTTTTAGGAAAATAATGACTTCATGGACCTCTATGAATCAAGGGTCTTGAGGAACCCAGGGGTTCCTCCACCACACTTGAGAACTGCGGCTCCCATGCCACGATTAATTATGTCATCTTTTTAAGAACTGAGAAGATGAAGAACGGGCAGAAGACCAATGACTACCCTCTTCCGATGTATAAAATAAGAACAGAGACACTCTTCAGAGCACGGAGACCCATAGTCGAGGGTTCATAGTCTGCCTTCACGGGCCCGTATTCCCTGTGTTCCATCAACAGCAACCTCCTTCAATTCCTCAGGACCATCCTTTCCTTCATTACAGGGTCTTTGTCGGTGCCGTTTCGTCTTCCTAGAACATGCCTCACAAATACTCATGCCCTCTACAGGCATATGTGTGCATGTGTGGAGTGCCTTCTTGCAGATGCCTGTACACACACACACACACCCACACACACACACACATGCCTTCAGGGCTGCAGCCAAGTCATTATTTCCCAGGAATATATGTATTCTCAGGAGTTTCTGTCAAGATGAAAAGGTTCTCATAGAACTTACCACAATCTGACATGAGCAGGACCACGTGGGCAGGGGATGAGCTTGGTGACAGCAAGGACAGTATGGCGTCTCTTCGCTCTTGTAGCCACAGGTCTTAGCATCACTTCAGGCTAAGTAGACACACAATAAATATAGTTCAATGACTGGATGATAAATTCACGATATCAGGGACTTTCCCGGCGGTCCAGTGGTTAAGACTCCAAACTTCCACGTATGGGGGCACAGGTTCGATCCCTGGTCGGGGAACTAAGACCCGCATGCCCCAAGGTGTGGCCAAAAACATAAATAATAAATTTCAAAAATTCATCATGTCAAAGAGGAAAAAAGGTGCAATTTTCGTTTCAGCTCTAACTCAGCCTTCCTCGTCTCTCCTCCATGGCCCTTCACAAGGGTTAATTCAACAGAACAGAACACAACACAGCACAACACAACTCAATAACAGTACTCCCTCCAAAAAAACACTTTGAGAGCCAAAGCAGATTAGTTTTTTTTCTTTCTGTATATTTTCCTGAAAAAAAAAAAAAAAGTCTAGGTAATTTCCAGATCTTTGGAAGTGATAGCTTGGCTTAAATTAATTCCCTTGTTTTAATGAGAGTTTAGAAAGTGATTTCCTTTGCATGATTCTGAATTGTAACATTCAGAATGTGCTTATCAAGTCATGTGTTATGATGCCTAGTCTCCCTCAGGAATTCCAGAGGCGTGTGTGTGTGGGGAGGCGGATTGTTTGTGTTGGGGGTAGAGGGTGGTTACCACACAAACAGACAGATGACACACACACACAGAAATATACACATACAATCACACTCAGACCTCATTTCCTGAAGAGGAAGATCTCATCCGTCTCACGTTGCTCTAGTTCTTTGTCTTAGATATTTAAACTATTGGTGAGAATAGAGTGCAAAGGAAGCACATTTATCCCTGACAGCCCGCATTTTGTCTTGCCCTTTGGTCCTGCCATGTCACTGTCTCTGTTGTGAATAGCACAGGCATCTCCTATCAGGGAACTTCCTCAGAGGACCGAGGATACTAGTGGCAATGATAGTGCTGTTACATCAGGCTCCCGATTCTCTTTGATCCTTCGCCCTCACAGCTGTCGAAAGGGGGAAGTCACCGCTGGTTCTGAGGATGAGCCCTGACCTGATGGGAGTCACCTCCTGGGGGGAAGGCGAGCGTCGGGGTGCTCACTGCAGGAGCCAAGCCTGCAGAGCGCAGGGGCAGCCTGGTGTGAAGTTTGCTCTCGGCCAAGAGAGACCATGGCAGAGCCCTCACTTTCTGTTTGGATGCCCTTTATGGGAGAACCAGACGTTGGTTCTGGTCAACTGCCCAGCATGTGGCATGAAAAATGACAGTAAGTCCCAGCAATGAGTGCTGTGCTGTTTAACTAACTGGTCGTATCCATTCTCAAATTTGTATATTTCCCCTTAAAATAACCACCTGCTGCATTCTTCTGCAGCCTGTAGCACTCTCATGATTTGAAGCAGTGTTTTTAAAAGTGTGGCACCCAGACCAGCAGCAGCAGCATAAGTTCTATGCAAATGTTTGCACTTGGAAGAAATGCAAATTTTTGGACTTCACCCCAGAATCAGAAACTCTGGGGGTGGAATCAGGAAATCCATGGGAAACAAGCCTTCCAGGTGTTCTGATACAGCCAGTGTTTGACAACCACTGACCTAAACCATTGAAACCACTGGGTTAAAACAAAAACAAGTAAAACATGAAAGGAGAGCAGGCTGGCAGGAAGGAGAAACACATCAGGCCATGATCCCTCTTGAATTGTTAGTGGCGCTATTTGTTCTCCAGGTTAGGTCTAGAGCTCAGCAGGTGCCTGATGGAAAACAGTGGCCAGTGAGTTCTGACAGGGTCAGGAAGATGGATGGAGGTTTCTGAGGAGGGAGTGCATGGATTTCCTCATTCTCCAGGTAGATCGCAAACAATCCCAGTTGCTCCTTCTCTTCCTTCTTCTGGGGGGCCTTTGAACACCACAAGCATGGCAGGCAGTTTGGTGTCTTCTGTTCTTCCCCCTTGCTTTCCAACAGCCCCTGGCACTGAGCTCATGTGGGCCATTTGTGGCTTGAGGGACATTTCCCTGCTTCCTCAGACAGTGCCTGGAAGGCACAGGGCATCCAGGGGTGGGGCTGGTCCAAACCGCCCCTCCTGGGAAAGGGTTACCAGCAGGCAGGGTTGGGCGGGGGTCACCAGGTGGGGTGGTCACCACCATCCAAGATGCCAACTGCCATGGAGCTGTATGGTCCTTTCTGTGTCTCCCTTCTGTTCGCCTGTGAAAAAATCAGGCTTGATCTCAGAACTATTCTCAGGATATTCTGAGAAATCTTCCCCTACGCTGACCAATTGCCTTTTAAATGTTTGGCTTGCTGAAAAGCTATTGGGAGCGCAGGAATGTCACCACTGCCTGAAACACGGTCCACCTTACAAGTAACACATGAGGTTCAATTTAAGGGAGTCCAACCGACTCCGTGGCTCAGGCCCATAGCTCTTCTTTAGATCTCTTCTGCCATCAAGACTTTCTACTCTTGGGAGTGGGAAACAAAGGGCAAGGCTCTGCATCAGTGACTAAAATGGACATTAGTCCCTCCTTGGGTGTAAGGCATAAAAGTCACAAGGAAATGCAGTGGTTTTCCAGAAAGGGTCATGTATCAGTTAACCACCCGTTAGCACCTTCGTTTAAATGAATTCCATCTTACCCCAGCTTGGGAAAGCAGCTATAGGAGAAAGTAGGGAGAAGGAGGAGGGTGAAGAACAGGCTGAATTCTCTGGCTGCAAGCGAGAACATGAAACAGAAAACAAGTGGTGATTATCCACGCCTCTTGACCGTTTTTCCCCCTTTTATTTTCCTTTTATTCCCTAGAATAGTGGGAATTTTGAATTAACAAAGCACTTGGAATTTCTGATCCCCAGAACAGTTTTTTTTTTTTTAACATCTTTATTGGAGTATAATTGCTTTACAATGGTGTGTTAGTGTCTGCTTTATAACAAAATGAATCAGCTCTACGTATACATATATCTCCATAGCTCCTCCCTCTTGCGTCTCCCTCCCACCCTCCCTATCCCACCCCTCTAGGTGGTCACAAAGCACAGAGCTGATCTCCCTGTGCTATGCGGTTGCTTCCCACTAGCTATCTATTTTACGTTTGGTAGTGTATATATGTCCATGCAGAGTGAAGTAAGTCAGAAAGAGAAAAACAAATACAGTATGCTAACACATATATATGGAATCTAAGCAGAACAGTTTTTAAAGTATGGATTTCTAATCATTGCACGCACAACTCTCCACAAGCATTAACTAAGCAACTACTGCATTCTAGGCCCAGGTAGAGCAGAGCTGCCTCCAGTCTTTAGGTATCTGGGTGTTTCCCAGAGACCTGTCCTATGACAAGTAGAGAAAATTAGAGTGGAGGGGCAGCTATGGCTGGTGGGATTGGAGGAGGCAAGCCTCACAGACACATAATTAACCACAATCCTCCTGAAGTACCCGCCTCCATCACACACCAGCCCACCCTCCTGGAATGGTTTGCTGTCACTCAGAGTAAGATCCAGCAAGATGGGGAAGCCCGAGAGGGCTCTTCCAAGAGGCACCTGGGGTCTCACTGGGGCGTCTTTTTCGGATCAAGGCCTGTGCATCTTTCCTGGTTGTGGAACTGCGGGAGAGGCGGGAATTGGGGAGCCTTCTTCTAGAGTAAATGCCAGAGTGGGCAGTGAGATGTGGGCGTATCCCCCTGCATGAGGAGTGGGGCTGGGAAAGGCCGGCAGGGCTACCGTGGCCTTGGCTCTGAGTCCTTGTCTCTGGGAGCCTGAGGACACAGGTTCGGTACCCCCGGGAGGGGGCAAACGAGAGTTGAGAGGGTGTCAGAGCCCCAGGCCCATGTCCTGGATTCTGCTCTAGGTGAGGGGCGAGAAGGAGTGGGTGCAGAGGCTTCCCTAGAATCAGAAAAGCAGGGCACACGTCCCATCGTGTGGCTTAAGGAGATGAGTGGCTTCTAGGGGCACCCAGGGGTCATCAAAGCCATCGTGGGTCAGAATCCTCCAAAAAGCAGTGACATCAACTTGATATTTTATTTTCCGGTGGGACTGAAGCTCCAAAGGTCCTCCCTGCTTTTCTTGGCCTCCAGGGCTGACCTAGAATTTGGGCTGAGCTGGACCTTCCAGTGACCGCACTTGACATATCACATTTCAGTGGGGCTGGGAAAGGCAGGGCTTAGCACCTAAGGGACAGAGCCACAAATCCTGCTCAGACCTCCGGGGAAGCCTGAGGGTCCTGAGTCTGTGTCGGGGTCCAGAGATAGGTGAGTTGTAAAGTCGTGGGTAGATGGCCCTTCTAGACATTCACCGGCATGAAAGGCTGTGCAGGGAGGCTGGGCTTTGTGTTTGCTTGTTTATTTAATTCAGGTAGAGGGAGAGGCTTCGGGCGGAGGGCCTTGAGGATGGAGAGGGGATGCCAGAGACACACGGTCCTTCCAAGGGGGCGGGGAGCGAGGGCCTTCACCAGGAAGAGAGGGGCAGAACCAGAAAGTGATGCCGGAGACCTGTAACCTGGGTCCCAAAGGAGCGTTTTTCTCTGTTGTTTTGTTTGTTTGTTTGTTTTGTTTTTGGCCGCGCCTCGAAGCATGTGGGCTCTCAGTTCCCTGATCAGGGATCGAACCCGCGCGCCCTGCAGTGGAAGGGCAGATTCTTAACCACTGGACCACCAGGGAAGTCCCCCAAAGGAGCGTTGCTAATGCCCAGGCGTGCAACAGGCTGGAAGGAGGCCTCCAGCCTAGTTTGGTCAGGGAGTCAGGCTGAGCAGCCCCTGCCCAGATTCAGGGACCCCGGGGGCCTCCCATGGTAGCCCTTTGGCCCGGAAGCCCCAGCTGCCTGGTTGGGCGGGTGAGCAGGTCCAGGGTGAGCTCACCTGAGCGTTTGTGACAGAGAAGGCTGGGGCGGGGATGCAGAGCAGGAGGGTAAGGCTGGCAATAGGGGTCCCGTTGGCTGAATAAACATGTGTGAGATACTCTGGGAGGCCAACAGTTTATCTCAAGGGGGATCTTCAAACCTTAAAGCTGGGAAAACGGGGTTTCACAGTTTATGAGATGTTGTTTGTGGCCATGGGATGCTGGCTCTGGGGGATTTAGACTCTATATGTGTAAAGCTAAATATTGGGGTGGGTTGTATTAACAGTCTCTTTCTGAGTTTTTTGGCCAATGAAATCACATAGCTGCAAGTTGGCCCCCAAGGACTATCAAAGGGTCACAAGAAACTCTAATATGAGGAGGCCAGCAAAACCCTCACCCCCAGCCTGCTCTCGCTCTGTCCCACCCACACCTCCGCAACCCCTGGACCTGAGGGAGACTTGTGAACTCAGTAAAGGCAACACGGTGGGAAATTTGGCAACCCTTGGATTAAAAGAAATGTAGTTGACACTCTGTAATGTTAACAAATGACACCCAACAGAACTTCTCAACGCTGGTGCTGCTTTTCCATCTGTGTTAAAGCTTCCAGCTGAGAAGGTAGAATAAACAATTAGGGGTCAAATATGAATGAGGGGCCAGTAGGAAAGCACCTGGTTGCCTTAAATGAGTTTGAATCATCACTGCCACCTTGCTAGGAGGGATCGTGACAGAACACATAGAACCTCCAAGCGTGAGCTGAGAGCCACGGGGGGAAAGGAGAGGGGCTAAGGCATAGGACGTGTGGTGTGCTGATTGTTCTTTTTCTTTCCTTCTTTTTCTTTTTTTTTTTAATTTAATTTTTATTTTGTATTGGAGTGTAGTTGATTTACAATGTTGTGTTAGCTTCAGGTGTACAGCAAAGTGATTCAGTTATACATATACATGTATCCATTCTTTTTTCAGATTCTTTTCCCATATAGATTATCACAGAATGCTGAGTAGAGTTCCCTGTGCTACACAGTACGTCCTTGTTGATTATATATTTTATATATAGTAGAGTAATTATTCTTAAAAGGGGAAGGTAGGTCCTAAAATATAGATGATTTGGGAACAGGTTACTTAAGAAATTGTGAACCCTTTAAGAGAATGTGATGATGGATGAAGAACAGAATGGATTCACTAAGGACAAATCATGGCAAACAAGTACACTGTAGCACTCTTGCACACACACACACACACACACACACAGAGTAGGGTTTCCCAGCATAGATTTATGTTGGCCCATGAGCTCTCTAAAATAACATGCACATTTTTTGCATGTGCATATGTGCGTTTTCAGGTGGGAAGTCCATCACCTTCAGTGAAATTCTGAAAGGAATCCAAGACCCCAGAAACGTAAAGACCCACTGTCGTGAAGGGATGGGCGGAGGGCGAGTACATTTGTGTGTTTTGGGCCAGGTACCATGCAAGTTTGTGAAAAAATGAGGTGACGTGTATTTAGGTAGAATAATTATTATTGCCTGCATGATATAGAGAGACAAACTGAAAGTCAGGTGAAGTCATTTGCTGAAGAGTGAACTTTTAGTTACATAGCACATCTGGGATTTTTAGTTAAGCCCGTGTTCTCTCCAAATATTGTTAAAATTCAAATACATTATAGCCTTAGGGAAAAGTTCCTACTGATGTAAATGTGAGTAAAATGTAGAGAAGTGGATTTTATCTACTAGTATTGATAGAAAAATGGAAAATCTTGATTCAATAAATCAATTTCAATTTGAATGAAACTCATCTGTGACATGTTTCTACACTTTCACTTGGTCCAATTCTGCCTCAGTATTTTTACAGTATTTTACAAAAGTGGTTTTCAAGCAAATTTTTACATAACACCCCTTTAATCAAATGTGGTTATTTGCAATTTTTAAAGGCTTATTGAAGTATAATTGGTACACAAAAATTGCACACGTTTAATGTATGCACATTGATTGATGAGTTTGGATGTAAGCACACACCCATGCAAGGGACCACACATATCCATCACTTCCAAGCATTTCCTTGTGTTCTTTGTTTTTGTTTTTGTTTTTTCTTTTTTGAGAACATTTAACATGAGCTCTATTCTCTTAACATATTTTAAAGTGCTCAACATTGCATTCCTAACTATAGGTACTGTGTTGTACAACACACCTCTAGAACTTATCTATTTTGCATAATTCAGTCTTTATACCCACTGAAAAACAACTCCCTATCCCCCCTCTCTCCAGCCCCCAGAAACCACCCTTCTATTCTCTGCTTCTCTGTTTGATTATTTTAGATTTCTCATACAAGTGGAGTCATGTAGTATCTGTCCTCTGTGACTGGATTATTTCACTGAGTATAATGCCCTCTAGGTTCATCCATGTTGTAATGGCAGGATTTCTTTCTTTTTGAAGGCTGAATAATATTCCATTGTGTGTACATACCACATTGTCTTTGTCCATTCATCTGTTGATGGACGTTTGGGTTGTTTCCATATCTCGGCTATTGTGAGTAATGCTGCAGTGAACATGGGGGTCCAGATATCTCTTTGAGATCCTGATTTCAATTCTTTAGGATATGTACCCAGAAGCGAGATTGCTGGATCATATGGTGGTTCTATTTTTAATTTTTTGAGGAAACCCTATACTGTTTTCCATATTGACTGCACCATTCTACATTCCCACCAACAGTGTATAAGCATTCCAGTTTCTCCATATCCTTGTCAATACTCATCTTTTGGGGACTTCCCTGGTGGCACAGTGGTTAAGAATCTGCCTACCAATGCAGGGGACACAGCTTCGATCTCTGGTCTGGGAAGATCCCGCATTCCACAGAGCAACTAAGCCGGTATGCCACAACTACTGATCCTGTGCTCTAGGGCCCGCAAGCCACAATTACTGAGCCCATGTGCCACAACTACTGAAGCCTGCGTGCCTAGAGCCTGTGCTCTGCAACAAGAGAAGCCACCACCACGAGAAGCCTGCGCACCGCAACAAAGAGTCGCCCCCGCTCGCCGCAACTAGAGAAAGCCCACACGTAGCAACAAAGACCCAATGCAGCCAAAAAGTTAACTAATTAATTAATTAATTTAAAAAAACTTATCTTTCGGTTTTTCAGTAATAGCCAATGTAACAGATGGGAATGATTTCTCATTGTGGTTTTGATCTGTATTTCCCTGGTGATTAGTGATGCTGACACCTTTTCATGTGCCTCACTTGCATGTCTTCTTTGGAGAAATACCCATCCAAGTCCTTTGTCCATTTATTAATCAGGTCATTTTTCGGCTATTGGATTGTAAGAGATTTCAAATATTTTGAATTTTAACCCCTTGTCAGATAGATGGTTTGCACATATTTTTCTCCCATTCCACAGGATTCCTTTTCACTCTGTAATTTGTCTCCTTAGCTGTCTTCATCTCTTTAAAAGCTGAACATGGAGTAGGAATTTAACACACCGTAGCACTCCAGAAAGGAAATGAAAAGCAATGGGTAACACTGATGGGAAGTCACACTTGGGGTCAGTGGCTTGACGTGTTAAAAATGGCCTGGACTCCCTCATGGGGCAGAGAGCCCTCCCTGAGAGGAGAGGTTCTGACAGAAGTGACTGCCTATCAGCAACACTGTGCAGGGGATGCTTTTCATTTTATTGAAGTGTAGTCGATTTACAGTGTTTTGGGTGTACAGCAAAGTGATTCAATTATACTTATATATGTGTATAGATTATTATTAATGTATTATAGATTATTACAAGATATTGACTATAGTTCCCTGTGCTATACAATAGGTCCTTGCTCTTTATCTACTTTATATATAGTAGTATGTATATATTAATTCCAAACTCCTAATTTACCCCTCTGCCTGTCTTCCCCTTTGGTAACCATAGGTTTGTTTTCTATATCTGTGAGTCTATTTCTGTTTTGTAAATAAGTTCCTTTGTATCATTTTTTTAAATAAATTTATTTTATTTATTTTTGGCCGCATTGGCTCTTCGCTGCTGTGCGCGGGCTTTCTCTAGTTGTGGTGAGTGGGGGCTACTCTTCGTTGTGGTGCGCGGGCTTCTCGTTGCGGTGGCCTCTCTTGTTGCAGAGCACAGGCTCTAGGTACACGGGCTTCAGTAGTTGTGGCATGCGGGCTCAGTAGTTGTGACGCATGGGCTTATTTGCTCTGTGGCATGTGGGATCTTCCTGGACCAGGGCTCAAGCCTGTGTCCCCTGCATTGGCAGGCAGATTCTTAACCACTGTGCCACCAGGGAAGCCCTGTATCATTTTTTTAGATTCCACATGTGGTGATATCATATGATATTTGTGTTTCTCTGCCTGACTTACTTGACTTAGTATGATAATCTCTAGGTCCATCCATGTTGCTGCAAATGGCATTATTTCATTCTTTTTTATGGCTGATATTCCATTGTATATAGGTACCACATCTTCTTTATCTATTCATCTGTCGATGGACATTTAGGTTTCTTCCATGTCTTGGCTAAATAGTGCTGCAGTGAACATTGGGGTGCACGTATCTTTTTGAATTAGAGTTTTCGTCTTTTCAACTTTTTTTTTTTTTTTTTTTTGAATATCAGGAGTCCCACTTTTTTTTTTTTTAAATTTATTTATTTATTTATGGCTGTGTTGGGTCTTCGTTTCTGTGCGAGGGCTTTCTCTATTTGCGGCAAGCTGGGGCCACTCTTCATAGCGGTGCGCGGGCCTCTCACCATCGCGGCCTCTCTTGTTGCAGAGAACAGGCTCCAGACGCGGAGGCTCAGTAGTTGTGGCTCACGGACCTAGTTGCTCTGCGGCATGTGGGATCTTCCCAGACCAGGGCTCGAACCCGTGTGCCCTGCATTGGCAGGCGGATTCTCAACCACTGCGCCACCAGGGAAGCCCTTTTCAACTTTTTTTGACTGGGAATTTGGATCCCACTTTAACGCTCTTCCCAAATTCCCAATTTGTAGTATGATGTTGAACCATCAGGGGGTTTACTCTTTTTGTATGAAATCAGAAGTAGGAAGTTCCCTCATGGCAATGTTGCTTCTCGGGCTTTCCCGGGTGGTAAACACAGGACATATGTACCTGGCGGTGGGGGGTTGGGTCGGGGCATCGCAACATCAAATCAGCAGTTGTTAAGTGGATCATCTTGCAGCACACATTTCATGGTGCTTCTCTCACGACATCAGAGTTCTGTGTTTTAGACGTGTGACTCAGCAGTTTGCTTGCAGTTGTGAATATCAAGTGACACAATACACGTGAAAACACCGTAAGTCACAGAGTACCTCATAAATGCAGTGGCTACAAGGTAAGCATTTGTGCTGTCTTCTAAAAGCAGCCCAAAGCACTGCATTTAAGTTTTGAATGTGACACTTATAATATACTTGTAATATAAATAATATATTATGACAAATAATATACATTCACTTATGATATTTATGGTATAAAAATTCAGTTGTGTAATTTGAAATTTCCATAATTTTATATCTTAGTAGTAATAATAAATGTATTGAATGATTAAATTTTAAAAGAGCTCATTTAGTAGAATGGTGAACTAAACCAATCGTGATTTTTAAAAACATAAGGATTAATTAAAGCTTTTGCACTTAAGTTAAAAAAAATCAATTGCTCAAATATGGAATCAGATCTTAGTTCATTTGACAAACACCTAGCTGATGTGGCTAATTTTAAGCTCAGTATGACCCACCCATGTTATATGGATCTTAGAAACAGCACCCTAATCTTAGGAAGAGCTTTAATTTTTTAAAACCTTTTTATTTTCAAATAATTCTAAATTTACAGAAAAATTTCAAAGATAGGGCTGAATTCCTGTGTATCCTTCACCCAGCTTCCCCTGTTCAATGTCTCCCATAGTCATGGTATAATTGTCAAGACTAGGAAGTTAAATTTGGTATATTATTAACTGAACTAGGAACTTTGTTCTCTTTAATCAGCTTTTCCACTAATGTTTTTATTCTAATCCAGGATTTTACATTTCATTTAGTTGTTCTCTCTCCATGATCCCCTCCAGTCTGTGACAGTTCTCAGTCTTGCCTTGTCTTTCATACACTTGGCACTTCTAAGGAATAATGGTCAGTTATGTATAGAATGTTGCTGAATTTGGGTTTGTCTGATTTTCTTCATGATTAGATTGAGGTTACAGGTTTGGGGGAAATATGTCACAAAGGTGATGTGCCGTGATTGTGATCTGCTTAGTATGTGCACCATATTAGGGCTACGTGATATCGACAAGTCTTATTACTAAGTAAGTAACCTAGGTGACCACGTGGTGATGTGTTATCTTCCATGTTACTCCACAGGAAAGGTAATATTTTTCCCTTTGTAATTAATACTTATCTGTGAGGGAGGTACTTTAAAATTGTGCAGATACCCTGCTCACTCATTTTAGCATTCATCAGGGGATCTTGCTTGCAGTAATTATTATTCTGGTGTTCTAATGATGGTTTTCTGTCTCCCTCATTCCTTCCTTGGAATTCTTCTGTAGGGAAGAGTTTTCCTTTTTTCTTCATTTATTTATTCAATCATTTATTCTTCTTCATTTATCTATGTCGGTATGGACTCATGAATGTTTACTTTATACTGTCAGTTATAATCAAATACTATCAGTATCTTTTTTGTTTCTCAAACTGTTTCTAGTTTGATCACTGGGAGCTCTTTCTAGTTGGTTCCTGTGACCTTTTGACATGCACCAATGCTTTTTTTTTTCCCCACTCTCTTACTTTCTGACCTGATAAGATAATCCAGGTCTCTCTTGCAATTTTTAGGTAGACATTTTGTGTGTGTGTGTGTGTGTGTGTGTGTCTGCGCTGCGCGGAATGTGGGATCTTAGTTCCCCGACCAGGGATCAAACCTGTGCCCGCTGCAGTGGAAGCACAAAGGCTTAACCACTGGACCGCCAGGGAAGTCCCAGTTTACGTAGACATTTCAGTGTTGATATCTCATATGAATATTGGTGTTCAAGTTCTCAATTCCACATTTTAGGACGAATATTGCATTTGTTTGAGATTTTCAGATGGTGGCAAAGAGAATGGTATCAAGGGTATGACAATGCCCCACACCTGGGCTTTCTTGGTATCTTCATTTGAGGTTTGGCTTCAAAATGGAAGTTTGTACCTATGTAGATGGAGTGGAGGGAAAGGGAAATTACCAGGGGTCACCTTATGGTCACTTTCATGGTAGAATTCCACGCATGAAATGGCAGTGATAAAGAGGTGACAAAGCCTCACAGAAGGGAAGGGAAGGGTGTTTGGGGAGAGACACCAATCAAACCCATTTGCCCTGGTGAGGTTATGTTTAGAGTTGAGCGGATGAGTGGGGGAAGGAGCATAGGGTGGCAGGGTCACGGGCGAGGAACTTACAGGATGAAAAACCACTGCACATCCACAAAGAGGAGTAGTTGAAACTTCCTTCTGGAAGTTTTCTCAGAAAATAAGTGTCCATTTACAATACCAGGCTGGCTTCTCAAAAGGCAAAAGCCACAGACACCGGCTGTCCCTGCCAGGAGATTCTCCTAGGGAAAAGATCTTGATGGACTGAGAAATTTCCTCGTAAATATACAGAAAATCATATCTGCTCATATATTTTTCAGAATGTTTTCTGTTCTTGCATTAAAGAGGTGAAGGCATTGCAGTGGGGGGGGGCAGCCATATATAAAGTGCTTCATTCTTTCTCAGAAACATTAAAAAGATACTTAAATTCTACAACATAAAACTTATTTGTGGTGATTTTATTCATGTTTTCCAAATACAGTAAACTCTAGTTTATGGGGCATTCTATCAAATGGAAGCCTATTTACTGGTACTTAGTGCTTCTGTAGTACCCAAGCCAACAAAAACAAAACAAAAATCAAACATGATTTCATAGCTTGTCTCATTATGAACCTTGAAGTTCATAACTAGAATGGATTGAGGAAAAAATTTCCCTATAATCTTAGTGTTAAGTGATTTCTCTTTGTCTCTGATTTATTTTAAGTTGATCATCTATGCATTACCAGAATGTTTCTTCAAATAAAACATCCAGTTGCTCAAGTCTGCAAATCTGACAGAAAGGCAATGCAACAAATACCTCTTCTTCCAATGGGGGATTTGGATCTGTAAGACTTCAAAAATGAAACTTCAGTTCATTAGTATTTCTCTTCTTTGAAGCAATGGTTTTCTATCTATGAACACATGCATTGAAATGATATCTTAGGCCTGTGGTACAACCAACCCACTCCTCTGAAATTCATGAAAATAAAGTTCACATGTGGGAAGCATATTTTGCTTTTAAAAAATCTACTCTGTATAGCACAGGGAACTCTACTCAATATTGTGTAATAACCTATATGGGAAAAGAATCTAAAAAGGAATAGATACATGTGTATGTATGACTGAATCACTTTGCTGTACACCTGAAACTAACACAACATTGTTAATCAACTATACTTCAATTAAAAATTAAAAATAAAAATAAAAAATTTTAAAAAAGGAAAAAAACCCCACAGAAAACCTTCTCTTCCCACATATAAGAATTTACTTATCTGTTTATCAAAGACAGAGGTCATCTGCTTGCCGTACTGAATAACTGGCAACCTTCAAGCTAAAGGTCATTTACACGTGGTCTTTCCCAAAGTTTACCAGCCTACGTCCTCCTGAAGTGAAACGTCATTGCCTGTGTGTGTGTCCTTAACGTTACGGTCATTCATGACCCTCCATCCCTTTAGCACTCGTCCCAAATCTTCCTATGTTCCAGCCACATTCATTTTTTTCTTTACAGGTAACCTGATGCGTGCCGCCGCTGGAATGACTTTTCTTTCCTAATCACCTCCTGCCCACTTCCCCATCCAGTTTCATTGTTCTTTATTCTTCAAACCTCAGCCCCAAAGCACAGGTCACTTGTTTGGTGACAATGCTGTCCTCTTTGTTACCATAGCAGACTGTCCACGCCTCCCTCGGAGAAACTGTGACGCTTTGTTGTAACCATTGACCTGCCTGCCAGGAAGCCACTCCCAGCTGGGAGTCCTGGCCCGTTTGTGCTATAATTTTATGTTCTACACACCAGACTGAAGCCCCAGCACCTGGAAGGCACTCAGTGGATTATTAATGAACGGTGCAGGGGGCTTTACCAGGACAACATTTTACCTAAAAAGTCATAAAATTGCGTATGAGGTGCCTAAGACATTGGTGTCTTCACTCCTCTTCTCCAATATTTTCTTTCTTTTTATTTGTCTAATTGAAGTATAGTTGATTGACAATATTGTGTTAATTTCAGGTGTACAGCAAAGTGATTTGGATATATATGTTTACATATATCTATATGTATATTTTACATATATATATATGCTTTTCAGATTTTTTTCCATATACTTTATTACAAGATATTGACTATAGTTCCCTGTGCTATACAGTAGGTCCTTGTTATTTATCTACTTCATATATAGTAGTGTGTATCTGTTCATCCCAAACTCTTAATTTATCCCTCCCCCCTTTCCCCTTTGGTAACCATAAGTTTGTTTTCTATGTCTGTGAGTCTGTTTTTGTTTTGTGAATAAACTCACTTGTATCGTATCTTAGATTCTGCATATAAGTGATATCCTATGATATTTGTCTTTCTCTGACTTACTTCATTTAGTGTAATAACCTCTAGGTCCATCCATGTTGCTGCAAATGGCATTATTTTCTTACTAAAATGTCAGATTTAGAATAAAGTTGAAGGAATTCTACATTAACATCCATTTATCCATAACCTAGATTCTACCATTAACATTATTGTGCTCACCTTACCATGTATTTATCTAATCACTCCTGTATCTGTTCATCAATTCATCTTATTTTATTGATGCATTTAAAAATAAACTGCAGACATCAGTAACTTCCCCCTAAATACTTCAACATGCTTATTACTAACTAGAATTCCATATCTGTTTTTTTCCCATTGAGGCAAAGTGTACGTACACTAACATGTATAAATATTAATGATGCCTTCTCCGTTTTATTGGGTTAGCCAAAAGTGCCTTCGGATTTTAAAAATAAAAGACACATTTTTCGTTTTCACCAAGGACTTTATTGAACAACAGAATTCACCCTTTTGTTCCACTACCTTCTGCCATTTTCCAGGCAACTTCATAATTCCATCTTCCCAAAACTTTTTATCTTTTTGAGCAAAGAACTGGTCCAGGTGCCTTTTACAGTCTTCCAGGGAATTGAAATTTTTTCCATTAAGAGAACTTTGTAAAGACTGAAATAAATGGAAATCTGAACGTGCAATGTCTGGTAAATACAGCGGACGAATCAGAACTTCTCAGCCAAGCTGTAACAGTTTTTGCCTGGCCATCAGAGAAACATGCGGGCTTGCGTTATCCTGATGGAAGATTATGCATTTTCTGTCGACTAATACTGGATGCTCTTCGTCGAGTGCTGCTTTCAGTTGGTCTAACTGGGAGCAGTACTTGTTGGAATTAATTGTTTGGTTTTCCGGAAGGAGCTCATAATAGAGGACTCCCTCCAATCCCACCATATACACAACATCACCTTCTTTGGATGAAGACCAGCCTTTGGTGTGGTTGGTGGTGGTTCATTTCGCTTGCCCCACGATCTCTTCCGTTCCACATTATTGCATAGTATCCACTTTTCATCGCCTGCCACAATTTGTTTTAAAAATGGAATGTTTTCATTACGTTTTAGTAGAGAATTGCATGCAGAAATACGGTCAAGAAGATTTTTTTTTGCTTAACTTACGTGGAACCCAAACATCAAAGTGATTAACATAACCAAGCTGGTACAAATGATTTTCAATGCTTGATTTGGATATTTTGAGTATTTCGGCTATCTCCTGTGTGGTATAACATTCATTGTTCTCAATTAACGTCTTGATTTGATCACTATCAACTTCAACTGGTCTACCTGACCATGAAGCACCGTCCAGCGAGAAATCTCCAGCCCGAAACTTCGCAAACCACTTTTGACACATTCGATCAGTCACAGCACCTTCTCCATACACTGCACAAATCTTTTTTTCTCGTTTCAGTTGCGTTTTTACCTTTCTTGAAATAATAAAGCATAATATGCCAAAAATGTTGCTTTTTTGCTTCCACCTTCAATATTAAAATGGCTACACAAAAATTCAACAATTTTTATGTCTTTTTTATTTTATTTTATTTTATTTATTTATTTATTTATGGCTGCATTGGGTCTTCGTTGCTGTGCGCGGGTGGCGAGAGGGAGCTACTCTTCGTTGCGGTGCATGGGCTTCTCCTTGAGGTGGCTTCTCATTGCAGTGGCTTCTCCTGTTGCGGAGCACAAGCTCTAGAGCGCAGACTCAGTAGTTGTGGCGCACAGGCTTAGTTGCTCCGCAGCATGTGGAATCTTCCCGGACCAGGGCTTGAACCCGAGTCCCCTGCATTGGCAGGCAGATTCTTAACCACTGCACCACCAGGGAAGCCCTTGATAAGTCGTTTTTATTATTTTTTTAATTTTAATTTTTTTTATTTTTGGCTGCATTGGGTCTTCGTTGCTGCGTGGGCTTTCTCTAGTTGTGGCGAGTGGGGGCTACTCTGTTGTGGTGCACGGGCTTCTCATTGTGGTGGCTTCTCTTGTTGCGGAGCACGGGCCTAGGCGCGCGGGCTTCAGTAGTTGTGGCACGTGGGCTCAGTAGTTGTGGCTTGCAGGCTCTAGAGCGCAGGCTCAGTAGTTGTGGCATATGGGCTTAGTTGCTTTGCGGCATGTGGGATCTTCCCGGACCAGGGATCAAACCCAGGTCCCCTGTATTGGCAGGCGCATTTTTAACCACTGCGTGCACCACCAGGGAAGTCACCATTTTTTTAAATGCACATTGATATGACAGCTGTCACATACAATCTAACAAAATTGTTTCAAATGAAGTTAAAGGCAACTAAGTGCTACTTGAGCCACCTTATAGAAAAAACCAAACGAACCTTTTGGCCAACCCAATAAAAACTATGTACACATGTATTTTTTATTTCATAGAACATTACTAACAAGATATATAACATTACTGTCACCTTGTAAAGTTCCTTCATGTCCTCCCAGTCATGTCTGCCCCTTCCATCTGAGGCAACCACTATTCTGATTTTTGGGGTCATAGATTAGTTTTCTCTGTTGTGGAACTTCACATAATGAAATAATTTGCTTGTGGCTTTTTTCATTAAGCACAGTGTTTCTGGGATTCCTCCATCACATTGGTGTATCGATCACCTGTTCTTCTTTATTAATGAGCAGTGTTTCATCATGTGACTATCACTCAGACTGTTTTCTATTCTCCTATTGATGGATACCTGGGCTGTTTCCAGGCTTTGGATATTATGAATAAAGATGCTGTGAAGATTTTTTACAAGTCTTTTAGTAAATAAAAGTTTTATTTCTTTTGGGAACTTGCCTAGGAATTTCTGTCTTGCCTATCCTGACTAATATGTTACATCCCTGCATTATATTATTATCTCTATTTATTTTACAGGTGAAGAAACTGAGACTTAGAATGTTAAAGTCATTTCCCCATGGTTTGTTTTTTTTTTAATTAATTAATTTATTTATTTATTTTTGGGTGTGTTGGGTCTTCATTTCTGTGCGAGGGCTTTCTCTAGTTGTGGCGAGTGGGGGCCACTCTTCATCGCGGTGCGCGGGCCTCTCACTGTCGCGGCCTCTCTCGTTGTGGAGCACAGACTCCAGACGTGCAGGCTCAGTAGTTGTGGCTCACGGGCCTAGTTGCTCCGCGGCATGTGGGATCTTCCCAGACCAGGGCTCGAACCCATGTCCCCTGCATTGGCAGGCAGATTCTCAACCACTGCACCACCAGGGAAGCCCTCCCCATGGTTTATCTTTTCTCTTTATCTACCTATTAAATCTCAGGCTCTCTTTCCCCATATCTATCTAAATTCTACTGTCTTATGAATAAGGCCTAGTCTAACACTCAATTCCATGAAGTTACTTTTGTTCAAATGGATTTTCAGTTGTCTCTCACACCAACCAACAACCAATTATGTATTCTCTTGCATTGTTTCCGTAATGTTTCCAGGAGAGAATTATAACTTTAAAGAGAATGTGAGAGATTTCTCTGGTGGTCCGATGGTTAGACTCTGCACTTCCACTGAAGGTTCAATTCCTGGTCAGGGAACTGGGATCCCACATGCCAAGCAACATGGCCAAAAAAAATAAAGAAATAAATAAAATAAAATAAAAATAAAGAGACTGTGATCCTCTTAGGAGTACTGTGCCTTCTGCTTTTTTGGTAATAATTCTATTTACCCCTCTCCCCAGTAGTCAATGCAATGCTAGTTCCCTATCATTCTGCACAAATAAAAGGCAATTTTGCTTAAAGAGATTAACTTCTTAGTAAACTATTGTTTATTTCTGAACCATCCTTAAAGCTAAATGTTTCAATGTGGCTTAACATCAATTCCTTTGCTACTTTTGTCTCCAAAGAGATGGTGACGTTAAAGTCTGGAATTCAGTGCTATATTTTTCCTGAAGTTGCACTGACCATTAAAACTCTTTTTCCAATAGGAATCTGACAGTCTGTAGTATATTTACATTGAGTTAAAGGAGAGGAAAAAGGGTTATAGGAATAGTGTTCAAGCTTTTCCCCAAGTACATTTACTGTCTTTTTTATGGGAAGCAGTATGAAGGAGAGTAATGTGACTAATGAATTTCTACCTGTGTGCTCATAAAGATTTATACTCCAGGCTGAGTGCTATTACTGACCAATCAAATTGCTCAGCTACTCCTACCCGTTTTATAAAAGTTAATAATAACCCCACTGCAGCACTGGTGCAAAAATAAAAACTGATTTATGAAGAAGGTTGATTGTTTTGTACCCCTCATTCAGCTCTATTTTCCTGGTATATATTGGGAGGATGGGTGAAGATGGACCTTGCAACCCTAAGAGTATCTCAACCACCTAACATGTCTGCAGTGAGGTCCTAATGCAGTTGCATTGCTACCCTATTCCTGGTACCTACAGCATCCAAAATAAATGTGGTCTTAGATAAGGCCCGGCCAGGGACATGGTCGACTAGTAGTTTAACTTTGAGCAACTCAGCTAATATTTCTAAGTTTTAGCTTTGAATGATGAGTCTTTTATTCACACAAAGTTTTTTTTAAGGGCAGCCAAAGGAATAAAAGTCATACAGGCTGGATAGAAAGAAGTTAAATTCTCATTCTTTGCAGGTGACATGATCATTTCTGTACAAAGTAGGAATTTCCAAGTAAATCCAGTTAGTAAGATTGTAAAGTGCAGTGTTGATATTAAAAAATCAATTGTATTTTTATAATAACAACAAACAGTTGGATGACATAAATGCTATTTACAATAGCATTAAAGATGTGAAATAACTAGAGATAAATGTAACAAAATAAGTGTAAAATCCAAGCAAACTAAATTACAAAACACTGCTGAGGAATATTATAGAAGACCTAAATTAATGAAGAGAAATACACTATTCATGAATTGAAAGACTCAACGTTGTTAAGATGTCAGTTCTACCCAAACTGATCTAAA
This sequence comes from Eschrichtius robustus, assembly GCF_028021215.1. Classification (NCBI taxonomy): domain Eukaryota; kingdom Metazoa; phylum Chordata; class Mammalia; order Artiodactyla; family Eschrichtiidae; genus Eschrichtius; species Eschrichtius robustus. Next base: position 126,328,010 of record NC_090831.1, on the reverse strand, counting down.
GATACAATGCAATTCCACTCCACATTCCAGGAGGCTTATTTGTAGAAATTGGCAAGCTCTTTCTAAAATTTATTTGGAAATAAAAGTACCTAGAATAACCAAAATAATGTTGAAGAAGAAAAAGAAAGTTGAAGAACTCTATCTGATTTATGTAAGCTCTACTAAGAAGCTATACTGTCAAGACCATATAGAATTGGTGTTAAGAACACACATATAGGGAATACCCTGGTGGCCCAGTAGTTAGGACACAGTGCTTTCACTGGGTTCGATACCTGGTCAGGGAACTAAGATCCTGCAAGCCACATGGCATAGCCAAAAAAAGAAAAAAAAATAGACAGACATATAGATCAATGAAGCAGAGCAGAGAGACCAGAAATAGATCCACAGGTATATGGCCAAATGATTTTCAACAAAGATGCCAAGGTCATCAATGGGGAAAAAATAGAGAAAGAGGTGAATTCCAAGTGGAACCTTCAGCCTGAGAGAAGGCAGTCATGAGAAAGAACACAGCATCTTCAAGGAAGGATGAGGAAAACAGCATAACTCAAGCATAAATGAATCCAAGGTTAGGTTTGAAGAGTGAGATCTTAACAGACAGTTGTGTGAATTCTCTGGATGACTTCAATCCCAGCAAGGTACTGGATCTATACAATAATCATTCATAAATGTAATTTTTCAGTAGCTGTGTGGCATCCATGAGAATGAGTCCCCCATTTCTCTCACACGTACATGCCTTAATAAAATCCTTGCGTCTCAAGGACACAAACTACACCAGCTCCAAAATCTCCTTCCAGGGGAACAATTAAAGAAGGAAAGAAGTAAGAGAGCAATTAAAATAGAGGAACCCAACTTGGGTTCTATATCCTGTGCTGAGCTATAGATGGTAAGGGGTCTCCACTATGCCCTCAATCAGGCTACTTCATTAAAGACTGAGCTGATCTCACTCTGGGGCCAGCAGAAAGCTGTCTTGGCTTTGTGATTTGGGGACAAATTAAGAGTATTTTTTAAATAAAAACCTGAAATGGATAGAGAGAAACAGGCATCCTTAGACATTCCAGAGCCATCCTTAGGGAACATCAGCTGAAAGAAGACACAGCTCACTTTGGTTTTTTGGTTTTCTTGGTTGGTTTGAAGTCACTATATATATATATGTGTGTGTGTGTGTGTGTGTGTGTGTGTGTGTGTGTGTATATATACGTATATATATAATACATATATGGCAAAGATTCCTTATAAGGAATTAGCTACAGGATTATGGAGGCTGACAAGTCTCAAGATCTTTGGGTGAGTCTGCAAGCTGGACAGTGGATGGTGTAGGTTCAATCCAAAGGCCAATTGGCTCAAGGTGCAGGAAGAGTGGATGTTTCAGTTTGTCTAAAGGCAGGAAAAAGCTGAAGTCCCTGTTCAAACGCAGGCAGGCAGGAGGAATTCTCTTTTACTTGAGAGGGTATGGGCGATAAAAAGGTGTCAGCCTTTTTGTTCTAGTCAGGCCCTCAACTGATTGGGTGAGGCCCACCACGTTGGGAGGGCAATCTGCTTTATTCAGTCCAACAATTCAAATGTTAATCTCATGCAGAGACACCCTTACAGACACACTCAGAATAATGTTTGACCAAATATCTGGGCATCCCATGGTCCAGTCAAGTTGACACATGAAATTAACCATCACAGATGTTTTTGGGTTATAGGTACTGACCTTATATTCTAAAATAGAGTTAGGTGAGTGGACCCCTTAGAGTGAGTGTTTAATTTCACATTCTCCAGCTCTATGTATAGATTTACACAGGGGGGAAAAAAAGGAAAACTAAATATTCTTATTGTTTGATGCTTAAGTGAGAAGAACTATCATACCTCCAGAAAGGACTTTCAAATCCCCACACCAAAGCCCAGGGAGCAGGAGGGGTGCAGACCTCATTACTGTGGTTCTGGACCCTGACTGGGACCTGGTGATCACACGAACACCTGGTGAGTGAACTGAGAAAGAGCTCATCCCTGAAGGGGAAAGAGGAAATGATTATTTTATGAGGTTTTGAACACTTACAGCTTCATTAAGCTCCTGTTTCACCTGCCTCCAAGGTTTAATCACCCTCTATGGGTAAGAAATTATGTTTGTTTTAATGAGAATCTCTTCTGTCTCTACTGATTTCCCAGGACTGGATGATGGCAGTAGTCCTTTAAATACTGAATTCTGAGGGCTTTACTTTCCTAAGATTATCTAAATACTTCCCACCTTCAAGGCCAGTTTCAAGTGTAACATCTTCCAGGACACCTCCTCACAACCAGAGGCCAGTTTGCCTGGAAATTAAGGTCAGCTCTTCTAGAACTTATGGTCTGCACCTTTCACCTTGATGCTTGATTGTAAACGTCTTCAGTTTCTCCAACTTTCCTTATGTCTAAGTAGTTCCAAACGGATAGAAAAGGTCTGGAAATAGTTTCATTTTTGAAACCCCACTCCTTGTGCCTGTACTCCTCCCATATCTCATTTATCCTCCTCCGTGTCCTACACATGGAATTAAATTCCTGATCACGAGGACAAAAGAAAACACGTTGGAAAACCCTGTGGATGATGGTGCCCTCATCAGCTTCAAAATTTGTCCTCCTCCTTTTTTCCCGTTGCCATCACTCCAGTCCAAACCATGTAGGAGGATCCTGCCATGGTCTCCTAAAGGGCTCTACCCACCTCTCCTGCCTTCCCTACCTATCTTATTATGATTCAGACTAAATCATTTTATGCCCCTGATTATAACTTTTCAAAGGTTTATCCCATCAATCTTAGGACAAAATCCAAGCATTCTAGTCTGGCCTGTAGGGGGCCTGCATAACCTGACCTCTTGTTATCACCACCTTAACTTTCCCCCTCCAGTCACGGAAGTCTCCTTCAGTTGCTCAGAAAAGCCAAGCTTCTCCCTCTGTGATTTCCTCAGCCTACGATTTCCCCTTTCCTAATCTCCCCTTTCGTTTACTTATTCTGATAACCCTAAATGTTTTATCACCCATATCACTTCCCAGGGAAACCTCTGTGATCCCTCAGCCTAGGTCAGCTCTCTCTGTTATAAGCTCTGCCTGTATCCTGTGCTTCTGACAGGTCAGAATGTGATGACTAATTATTTATTCATAATCTAGTCCTGCTATTAATCAACTGCTCAGGGGAGAAGCTGCCGCATTCCCAAGCAGAGGGGGTGGCAACCAGAGTGGGAGCTGGAATGTTCTGAGTCCCGTGTTGCAGTTGTTACCAAGAAAGGGCTCACTGCCCGATGCACCTAGAGGCCAGCACTATGGCACCGGCTTTTGAGAAAAGAAGGAGCTTTATTGCAAGGTTGACCCGCAAGGAGACAGGAGACCTAGGTCAAATCTGTCTCCCAGATCCAGGGTTCCGGGTGAAATTTAAGGGATTCGGGGAATTTCAAACTTGGAAGCTGATTGGCTAGTCTTGAATCCGTCCATATAGACTACTTGAGCTGCTGGAAGCCAGATTTTCCTTCTTGAAGGACTTCTTCCTTCGTAAAGGGCTGTGGTGGCAACGGTTCTATTCTTTGAGTTCAGCAGCTTGAAGCTTCTTGGCTCCAGAGTCATCCTGGAGACATGCATTCCCGTCTTGCACGTGCAGAGTGCCGTCTCTGTAAAATAAGTCCGTTTGATTCATCCACAACCTGTTTTAAGGGAGCAAAAGCAGTTTAAGCTGGTCAGCATTCTACATGCTGTTTTACTGTCACCCCACGAAAACCGAGGCTGGAGAGCCATTGGCAGGACAAAATCTATAGGGGATAAGGGGATATGGGGAAGGATCTGGGAAGGGGCTCGGGCTGAGGAAGCCCCCGGACGGTCTGTCCACTGAGCAATGTGTAGCTGGACAATGGTGCTTGGGGACACCTGGCTGGCACCCGCTGTAAACCCTGAAGAGGCAGAGAGGGCTGCTGAGGGTGGACCTCAGCCCAGTGCCCCGCAGAAGCAGGGAGAGAGGAAGAGGAAGTAAGTGGCTGCAGAGACGGAGGCGTCTGAAGCAGGTCTGGAGCTCGCAGAGGAGCGTGTCCCTTTGCAAGGGCAGGCCAGGCTGATGGGGCAGAAGCAGGCTCAGCACGAGGAAGGCTATTCCCAGAAAGAAAATAAATGTGGAAAATGCTCAGGGGCAATTCAGTGATAAACTCGAGGAGGCCAAGGCCTGGGCGGAGCTCCTGGAAAATAGCAACCCCAACCCAGGGAGGGAGCCAGCCTCCTGGCAGGAAGTGGCTGGGCCGCATTTCCCTGCCTGGTGAAACCTGGAGGCTGCCCGGACTTGCGCAGCCTAGGCTGACTAAGCTCCTTTATCATGATGAAAACTTTCCATCATTCTTTCTTTACATAGTTTTCTATTATCTGCCCCACTGCAGCCTTTCTTCAGGCACTCTGATTTCATGTATATTAGGCGATACGAACTTGTCTCACTGCTCACTGATGCCTTGTTGACTTCTTGTTTTTTCTCTAAGGTTTATTTTGGATGGTTTAGGTTACTGTGTTCTAATTTTCTCGAATCTTTTTTCTGCAATGCCTTATCTGCTGTTCATCCCATTATGTGTATTTCTCATTTTAGATATTGTACTTTTCAACTCTACACATTTGTTTGAAGTATTTTTTTTAGTAACTTCCATGCCTCCATTTAGCTTTTGAATACATGGAATACTGTTAGAAACATGATTTTTATGGCTCTGTCTCCTAATTCTAACATTAATGTCTTTTCTGGGTTAGTTTCAACCGATTGATTGTTATCCTAATTATGGGCTGTGATCTTCTGCTGCTTTTTATGGTTAATAATCTTTGATTGGATGCCAGACTTTGTGAATTTTAGCTTGTTGGAAGCTGAACATTTTTTTATTCTTACGAATATTTTTGAGCTTCCTTACCTCCACCCTGGAATGCAGTTAGGTTTCTTGGAAGCAGTTTTATCTTTTTACGTCTTGTTTTGAAAATTTGCTGGACGTGATGAGTGTAGGACTAGATATTCCACACTCGCGGAGAACACCCTTCTGAGTACTGTACCCAATACCTATAAATTAGGAAGCTCTCCAGCCCAGCTGGTGGGAACAAACACTAGGTCAGGTACTGCGTGAGCGCTGGGTGTGGTCACTGCTCATCATTTTGTGGGGTTACGAGTCCCAGCCTTTGATGGCTTCCTCATATGCTGATGAATTCTTTGCTGAGTATTTGAGGGGCATCCCCTGTAGTTCTCTGGATCTCTCTGTGCGCAGCTCTCTCATTTCTGATAATCTACATGCGAGCTGTAAGCACCATGGTCTCCCCGAACTCTTAGCTCCATCTCCATAACTCAGGAAGTTTCCTGGTTTATGCCTGTTACCACCCTTCACACAGCTAACTCTCTAGGGCAAGAATCCAGGGCAATGATAGGACTCTTGTTTCTTTCCCATGTCTCAGGGGTCACTGTCTTCCATTGCCTGACGCCCAAAACCTCAAAGCCATTGTCTCATGGACTTTTTTCTGTTTTTCAGTTTCCCAGTCAAGAGGGTAATCCAGTCTCTATGAGACCATCTTGGCCATAAGCAGATATCTCATCAACCAAATCCAGATTACCCCACATAGCCCTTTAAAAATTGAGATATCATTTACAAACCATCAAATTCATCCTTTAACAGTGTACAACTCAGCGGTTTCCAGCACATTCACAAGTGTATTTAGTATATTCAGCATTACCATTATTTAATTCCAGAAGATCTTCATCACCACAAAAAGAATTCCCATGCCCGTTAGCTGTCTTCCCCATCCCATCCTCCCCCAGTGCCTCACACCCCGAATCTACGTTCTACCTCTAGGGATCTGCCTGTCATGGATGGTGTGTATAAACTGCTTTACACAACATGTGGGCTTTGTGCCTGGCGTCTTTCAGCAGGAAGCGAAGGGTAAGGCAGAGATGTCAGCTGCCCACTGAGTGTTAGTGGTGTCCCAACACACACATGCAGACGCTCAGCACAGCCCGGAGACTTACTGTTTCCGAGCATTTAAGGAAATCTCTGCAATCATTAGATGCCCAATAAACTCCTTGAACAGAGACTCCAGTGCCTATAGATGGAAAAGTATACAGACCTTACAGAAAAGTCACTAAGCAAAACAAACCACAAAACAACTACAGACAGCAACCCAACAAGCCCCAGGGATTGGGGGAATCTGATTCCCAGAGATGCCATGTGATATCACTTAATGGAATCCCATTTTCAACAAGAACACATGAGGCATGAGGCGTGCCAAGAGGCAAGAAGGAAGGGTAGAGCCTCAAGTTCAGCCAGAACCTCAAGCCCAGGCCCCTCCAGATCTATCCTGCGAACTCAGCCCGTGGCTTGTTCATTCCCACGCACGGGCTTCTAGATCCCCAAGAATATACCAGACCTTCCTCAAGCCTCTCTGGATACCACCTCATTCTCCAGATCTTCCTTTTGAGATTTTGGTTAGCCTGTTGTTTGCCCAACTATTAACGCACAGATTATTTATTTGTGTATCCAGTCTCTAAGTGTTTTTGACAAATGTCCGTGAGAGAGGCTTTGGGCGCGCGGCAGGCTCTGAATCAGGTAAAATAAAAGCAGCCACCCAAGTGGTATCTTCCAGAAAACCATCCAGGGTGTCAAATAGTGAGATTCTCTGGGCGCAAAGCTGTGAAGGGGCTTCTACCCCATGGTGTCCACCGTGAGGCTGCGAGGCTGCCGGTCCTGTCTGTGATGGGACCCCTTGCTTTCCCAGGCTACTGCAGAGCTGCAGACAGAGAGGTTGGAACAGAGAATACGGCAATGCCACAAAGCCTGCTGATTCTACTGAGATTGGGCTGCTTTTCTTCAGTGAAGGCTCCCAGAATTGCTGCAAGCCTTTGGTTAATTTCTCAGAGTTGATACTGGCACTTTTTGCCAGTTTCCTCCATGCTTTTATGGAGGAGAGAATTCAGAACCGCCAAAGGAAAAGATTAATTATGCACTTTGTTGCTTAATATCTTTCTCCTCTGCTAGAATGTGGTCTCCATGAAATGGGAAATCTCTTCTGTCTTAAGATAGCAATTCCAAGGCAAACTTATGTGACTTGGACAAGGCAAGTGATCGATAAATATTTTTCAATGGATAAATGGATGGATGGATTGAAGGGTATCCTCTCCAAAATGAAGCACGTGGAATGTGACCTCGGCACTTGGTTGCCTTTTCATTTCCTTTTTCTCTCCTGCCAATAGCATCCACCCCCTGATGTTCACACCCTCACTCAAATGTCTTCCTTTCACCCTGGCCCTTGATGCGTAAGGACCTCACCACCAACAGCTGCATCTAAGCTACACCCAGCACAGTTCAGAGCAAGCATCTAATCGTGAGCAACCTTTAGCTGCACTTCATAGAGTGACAGAAAGCACATCTTTAGGACGGAGTTTTCGTGTCAGTACCTCGTCCTGGCACCTTAGAGCCTCTTAAATCTCAGCAATCCATCTTTGAAAGTTAGGTTTCAGATAAACGTCCATTTTCAAACGGGGAACTTTCAGCTCTGCTGAGATGATGCAATTTGTTAAAGAACCACTCCCATCCCGACTTCCAATTGCCACCGAATGTCTTCGAGAAAAGCCTCTAGAAATGAGAAGAGTTTTCTCCTGCTCCTGACGGGATGGCGGCTCCTGCTGTAGCGTCAGATGTCCTAGTTCCTGAAGTGGAATCTTCCTCGTTTTCCCCTAAAGGCTTCCATTGAGTTGGAAGATCATTGACTTGACACAAAGGATGCCCCTGTCTCTCTCCCAATCCTTATTCCTATGATGCCCTTGACCTTATTTTCCAGGCCCTTTTCATTCCCCACAGTGAAAAAAAATAGACTCTTTTTCCTTTGTTAGCTGGAAACCAGAAATATGCTGGGGGAGAGGATAATATAGGATTTTGAGGTTGAAATGACATTATGCATATGGAGCCTGATTCTCCAGGGAAGTAAAGCCTGTCCATGCATGAACACACAAAGCGTGTCCCAAATTGGCTTAAATTTATTTTATTTGACTTGCTCCGGCCCTTGAGAGAAATGAATGCACTCTTCGGATCACCGTCTGGGATTCCAGTGATTGAAAAATGCAGGCCACTTCAGCAACTCCCCTCCACTATAGAACACTCACATTTTCATGTGACAATCCGCCTACGAGGCTTTGAGTTGAGTGTCTATTTATGCATTAGCTCTGGCTGTTGCTTTGAGCGGCTTAATTCTCAGTCTGCCGCTCGGAAAGCTGTCAAGGGTGAAAATGAGCCTCTGTCTGATGCCCTCGAAGCCTGGGGCCCAAGGATGGTCATTCGGTGGATCTTTGAATCTCCTGGATTGATTTGCAAAAGTTTGTGTGTGTATATATATATATATATGTTTATTTACTTCAAGATAGGGTCTGTAACTTTCATCAAATTCTCAAAGGGGCCCAGTATTCAAAAGAGATTAAGAACCAGTGGTTTAAATAATTGAAAGTGGTCAATTATTTATCTAACTTTTCCAGGCTGCTTCTTGGCACTGAACGAGCGCACAACACTTCTCCACGCCCTCCCAAGGGGTCTAAAGCGAGCTTGAGGAAGGAGCTCTTTTGCTTCTTCCTCCTTCCCTACCCCCCCTCCCTTTCTTGGGCCCTTCCTCTGCCACGTGTTCTTTCTGTAGCAATTCCTAAAGCGTCCTCCTTTCTCTCCTGAGTAACTCCTGGTAGCCAGTCGAAGAATGAAAACTCCCATCTCGCTGTTCTGAGAACTTCACACGAGGGCAGGGCACACGTCCGCTTCTCCGGACGAGCAGCCTGGCATTCAGGAGGTGCTGCCTAGGGCACAGCTTGGGAACCCAGCCCCAAGCCCAGCACAGCCACAGTGTAGCATACGCACGGTGCAGTCCTCTGCCCTCAAGAAGTTTACAGTCTCGTTGATGAGACAAGGCTTAAACGTAGTAGAACACTTTATAATTCCTCAGTTGTTTTTTATGTGGAAGTGACGGTGTGCATGTCAAGGATGCTACAGAGACAGAAAGTTCAGTGAAGCATAAAGTGTGCTTGCGAGGAAGGGACACAGAGAATTGTTCCCCACTCTCCGGGGAGATGCCCAGAATCACGGACAACCAGGAGTCTGGTGGTAAGCAACAGAGAAATCTCCACATTTCTGGTCGTAAGCGACAGAGAAATCTCCGCATTTCTTAAATTAAACAAAAATTTAATGAGCTAGGTAAGAATGATTTCTAATTATTAAATTAATTTTTATGTAAAGAGATTTTCTATGTTAACTGAGAACAATGTGTTCTCCTAAGCAGAGATAAATTGCCTTATTTACAGTGTTCATTTATTTGGGAAATCCTTTTTTTTTCTCATGAAAAAAATTGAAGTCATCTTTGGTCCAAACTCTTTCCAAATTATCACACAATTTGAATTGTGTGAATTGAATTGAATGAGGTTTTATTTTGCTGAGAATTAAATTTGTTCAGAAAGATATATTATAAAAGGACACACACACACAAGCATGTACACACACATATATGAAAATACACCTAACAAAAGAATTCTTTAAAGGAGTAGATCTCATGTGGTTTTTTTTTTTTCAGTATGACTCATACTGAAACTTGGATCTTTTGGGGGTTAATGAAAGGCTTAGAGTCAATATTCTGAAACTCTGGAATAGTAGGATACCAGAAACCTAATTAGAACCATTAAATAATGGACTAGAACACTTAAAACCACCTAATCATAATGCCAAATTTCCCTCCCCACCTCTCACAGGAGTCCGTCTTACAGATATGAAAACTTAGGGACAGAAATGTGAATTTACTATCAAGATCACATAATTTATTAGTTAGGATTTGTCTGCATATAAGACAAAAACCCCATTAACAGTGGCTTAAACATATAAGCACATATTTTGTCCCACATAGACTAAATCCAAAAACAAAAGAAAATAAATGCAAGGTGGGCAGTCGAGGCTGATATGATGGTCCCATGTTCCTTAAAAGTCCAGGCTGTTTGCAGCTTCCATTTTCATGGTCCCCTCCATGAGCCCCAGCAGGGGCTGCAGCATTTCACCCACCTGCCAGGCAGCAAAAAGCTAGAAGATGGAAGAGCCAAAAGGGCACACTCAAACTCTGTCCCACCTGAAGGAGCCTTTCTCAGATTCCCAGCCAGGCACACCTCCCTGGTCATAACAGTGATATGACCATCTGTCATTCAACTTGGGCTGAGAAATGTCGTCTTTTAGCTGAATGCATTTGGTGCCTTAAACACACATATGCAACAACAGCAACAACAACAAACAAAAGCAGTCATTGAAAAAGGAGTTTTGTTAATAAGAAAGAGGGAAAATTTGATATTAGGCAGATAATTTTTTGCTGCAGAACCAATTCATATCAAAACTAAAACTTGGGGTTCTTTAATAGTATTTTTTTTATTTATTTATTTATTTATTTATTTATTTATTTATTTATTTATTTATTTATTTATTTTTGGCTGCGTTGGGTCTTTGTTGCTGCGCACGGGCTTTCTCTAGTTGCGGCCAGCGGGGGCTACTCTTCGTTCCGGAGTGCAGGCTTCTCATCGCGGTGGCTTCTCTTGTTGTGGAGCAAGGGCTCTAGGCACGCAGGCTTCAGTAGTTGTGGCGTGTGGGCTCGGTAGTTGTAGCACACGGGCTTAGTTGCTCCGTGGCATGTGGGTTCTTCCCGGACCAGGGCTCAAACCCGTGTCCCCTGCATTGGCAGGCAGATTCTTAACCACTGCGCCACCAGGGAAGCCCAAACTTGGGGTTCTTAAATAGCAGTTCTTTCTCTTTTTTTCTTTAAACATTTATTTATTTACTTGGTTGCACCGGGTCTTAGTTGTGGCAGGCAGGCTCCTTAGTTGTGGCTCGCCGGCTCCTGGGTTACAGCACGTGGGCTCCTTAGTTGTGGCATGCGAACTCTTAGTTGCAGCATGCATGTGGAATCTAGTTTCCTGACCAGGGATCGAACCCGGGCCCCCTGCATTGGGAGCACGGAGTCATACCCACTGCGCCACCAGGGAAGTCAATAACAATTCTTTCTATGACAGAAAAATTGAGAATTCTTGAATGTAAAAATCCTTACTGGATATAGTTAGAACAAAATAGCAAGACCTTAGAGATGATGAATCTTCTCTTTCTGCTATCTCAGTGGCTATCCCAGTGGCATTCAGATGTTATTTCCTGGAAAGCATCCTGAGTTTTACAGCAGAAGATCTGCTTCAAACCCCAAGGCCACAACCTAATGGTGTGATCTTGGTCTTGTCACATATCCTTTGTGACTGTAAGTTTGTACCTGTAAAATGGAGACACCAAGACGTAGAATGGAGGGGCCTTTAGCTTCTCCATAATTTCCATCAGCCTTCTCAACAAGGCCAATGCAGATAAATATACAATCTAAATAATGTACTTCCTAGATAAATTCAGCTTCAGGACAAAATCTTATTCCCCTTTTCATCAAGATTTACTCACCCCTTAAACTGCTCTAATGTGGATATTATGAAGTTGCCACTAAAAGGCCCTTTAGGTATTATTTGTGAAGGCGCTTGGCAACTTCTTTTATAAAGTACTAAAACACACACGTGCACACACAATTCCTCCGAAGAAACAAGGATAGCTTAGACCTTGGGAATAGTGGCATGGATACCCCTGAGAGCACAAGAAGGAGGAGAAAGAAAGAAGTTGCTCTGAAGAGTCTAAGCAACAGGAAACAAGAAAAGTTAATTTCTTGTTCAGAAAACATTCCGAATTAAGTAATTAATTAATTCCTTGTAATTAATGCATAACTGAGTTTTGAGAGTTTGTCTTTTAGTCAGTCAGGTGACGGTCTCCCAGAGAGGAAAGGGAAATTACTAACAGGGGAGAGAAAATTGACTATCAAGAGATGACAATGGGCAAATGATGAAAAGGCACAAAAGACCTTGAAAAACTAGAAAATGCAAACATTGGACTGACCAAATAATCCCAGATGGTAATGACTTTTGTTTTCATCCATTTATTCACTCGTTATTTCATACATTCAACAGGTATTTCTGAGGAAGTTAACAACCCTATGAAAAGTTTTGTCCTTGAGGGCATTGTAACACAGTGAGGATGATGATGATATCATGATAGTGATGTGATGATGGTGATGATGTGATGATGATGGTGATGATGGTGATGGTGGTGATGATGATGGTGGTGATGATGATGGTGATGATGATGGTGATGATGGTGATGTAATGATGTGATGATGATGGTGACAAAGGTGAAGAAGAAGATGAAAATAACTGCAAATACTGATGTAGTACTTGCTGTGTGCCAGAGATTGTTCTAAGCATTTTGTTGAATTATTTCATTTAATCTTCACAACAACTCCATGAGTTGACTGCTATTTTTATCCCTACTTTGCATATTAGGAAGCTGAGACATAGAGGTGTGAGTCATCAACTAAAGGTCAATTCTGTTTTTATATAGACCTCCAAGAAAGCAGAGTAGTGTGTTGTGGTAGGTAACTTCTGTGATGGCCCTTGATGACCCCCCACCTCTGATATTCGTGGCCTTAAGCAGACTCTTCCCCCAGAATAACTTTCTTCCAGCCAATAGGGTAACTCCATGTTGAGGGAATGCCACTTTGTGATTAGTCTAACTTCTGTCTTGCTTGTAGACTCTGCCCCTTACTGACTTTGATAAAGCAAGTTGCCACGTGCAGAAGGCCCACATGACAAAAATCTGGGGGTAGTCTCTGGTTAATAGTCAGCTAGAAACTGAGACCCTTAGTCCAACAGCCTGAATGGAATTGAATCCTGTCAAAAACCACATAAATGGGTTGGCAGCAGATTCTTTCCCAGTTGAGCCATCAAATGAGACCTCCGCCCTGGCTGGCACCTTTACTACAGCCTTTGAGATCCTCTGATGTGGAGGATCCAGCCAAGCCATACCAGACTCCTGACGCTCAGAAACAGTGACATTAAAAAAAGAAAAAGGGCTTCCCTGGTGGCGCAGTGGTTGAGAATCTGCCTGCCAATGCAGGGGACACGGGTTCGAGCCCTGGTCTGGGAAGATCCCACATGCCGCGGAGCAACTAGGCCCGTGAGCCACAACTGCTGAGCCTGCACGTCTGGAGCCTGTGCTCCGCAACAAGAGAGGCCGCGATGGTGAGAGGCCCGCGCACCGCGATGAAGAGTGGTCCCCACTTGCCGCAACTAGAGAAAGCCCTCGCACAGAAACGAAGACTCAACACAGTCATAAATAAATAAATAAATAAATAAATAAATAAATAAATAAATAAATAAATAAGAACGAACGAGAATTTCTTTAAAAAAAAAAAAAAACTATCCTGCCTTATTAAAAAAAAAAAAAAAAGAAAAAATGCATGTAGTTTTAAGTCACTAATGTGTGGTAATTTGTCATGCAGAAAAAGGTAAATGATACGTATATAATATTTTTCAGGAAGACTCCCTCCAAAAATGTCTAAAAGCAAAGGGACTACACATTAGAAGTACAATTAATATCACTAGTAACAAAAAGTAGAAATCAAACTACTATTAAGATACAATAATATTTTACAATTTTCCGGGAAAAGCATAGTAAATTATATAACTCACTTTGGAAAGGGCTCGAGGAAATGGCACTGTTAGTATGAGTGTAAATCAGTATAGTCTTTTGGGAAGAAATTTTGCAAAATGTATTAAGACATAAAATGGACTTTCTCTTTAACACAGCAATTCTACTTGTAAAAATTTTATCTAAAGAAATAATAAGGTTTGTGTATAGAAATATACCAGGGTGCAGCTCAGTGAATAATTTTAATTCTATACTTAAAAATTACCTAAAATTGAAAACAATCCAAATATTTAACAGTTTGTTACTGATTAAATAAGTTAGGATAGCTCCAGAGATAGAATTGTATGTATTCCTTAATATGTTTAAGGTAGGAAAAAAATTGAATGACATAGAAAAATAATTATGATTTATTAAATCACAAAGTATCTTATAAAGTAGACCACACAGTAAATCTTTATTTGTGTAAATTACATGCACAGTTATGCATCTATGTAGCCTACATAGGAACAAAAGACTGAAACAATTTATATTAGGATGGTTAAAGACGTGCCTCAGTTGCTAGGACTATAGTACAGTATTATGGATGATTTTTATTTTCATATTTGTTCTTTTCTGCATTTTCCACGTTCAAAAAATGGTTATAGGTTGTTCTTGTAATTAGGAAAAAAATAATGTATTATTGCTAATGATATAACTCATTTCATGATGCCAGACAGATATGTTACTTATGTTCATTTCTTTTTAATTTGTAGGCTGAAGACCCAGAAAAATACGTTAAATCAAGAAAATGCTGATAATATATTGTCTCTGGTAAGGAATGAAGTTAACCTTTCGTTTTACTCTTGATAGCTAATTTACTTCTGCTTGTGCGTCGCCTTGTCAACGCGTCAGTGCAACAGCATGGGTGTTGGAAGCAAAATGATATCTTAACAATGTCAGCTCGGTGCTTTGTGACCACCTGGAGGGATGGGATAGGGAGGGTGGGAGGGAGACGCAAAAGGGAGGGGGTATGGGGATTTATGTATATGTACACTTTGTTATACAGCTGATTCACTTTGTTATACAGCAGAAACTAACACACCATTGTAAAGCAATTATACTCCAATACAGGTGTTAAAATAAATAAATAAATAAATAAATAAATAAATAAATAAATAAATAAATAAATAAATAAATAAAATAGAACTAAAAAAAAAAAAACAATGTTGGCTGTAGATAAGAACTGCTGAGCTATTAAATATAAAGGGTATAAAGTAATCAAAAACCATCCTCTTCTAAAATATTGAGCACACAGAATGTGCTTGAAAAGTTCCCAGAGAAGAAACACTCTACAAAAATTGGAGCCAATTTACTGTCCATGAGAGTCTCCCAGAATAAATCATTGATCATTCACTGAAATTTCAGTGTGATCCCTGGTTGAAATGAGCAACTGAATACAGATCAACCTTGGATGTATGTCTTGGGCTCTCATGGATTCTAACTTGATTAAACCATGCATAGTATTTATTCTTCAGCAGAAACTCTTTGTTTCAATTAATCAATCAAGGCTCTAGCAGAGCAAAACATGATTAATTAATGATTGTCTGTACACACCAATGCCTCAGGGATGCCTTGATTTTCTCAGGCTGTCCACACATACGGAATGAGTAGATCATGACAGGGAGTTAAGTTGGTGCCGGTGACAATGGTGAGGAACATGGCAGCACTTTCTTTATCATTGCTAAAAGACAAATTGGAGAAAGCTCTATACTCTGCACAAAAATAACCACTCTGGATAAGCTCTGTATAAAACAGAATGACCCAAATGTGTCCAAGTTGAAGAATAAGACTGTATCTAGTAAGAACCAAAGCAATCATAGGCTCATCTGTAAAATACATACAGAGATAAGAGAGAAAATTTTAAAGAATGGCATGAACAAACACTCGAAGATTTTTCAAGTCCATAGCAAAATCCATGGCCCAAGCAACACAGCTTCTGCCCTGCAATGGGCCTTCAGCTCTGCGTTATTATTTTTTATTGGTATTTTTTTGGTTGATTGCATATTTTTGTGAGAGCAATCTCAAATCCATTGTGTGGCCGAGACAGGGATGTGTTTCTCTGCGCTATAACTTGTGTTTTTTGGGCACAGACTGCTAGGATTTAGGGATTCAGCACCAGCAAACATATTCAGTCCTCATCAATGAGCTCTGGGGACATTGGGACACCCCCAGTTTCTTTGAGTGACACCATTTCTCAGAATAACTGAGAGATCCCCAGAGACATAGGATAAGGGGGCAGATCTCAAGATAGAGCAAGGCATGGTGTGAGGTGGGGTTCACCATCCCAGTTGTCATTGACCAAGAAGACCCACAGCATCACCTGATGGTCTGATAAGAAACATCTCGCTCCTGAGGTGAGCAGGGTGATTGTGCAGGGCTGAGAGACGTCCACTGGTGGTCTCTCTCCAGGCCAGAGCTTCTGCACATCCTTCCTATAATACCACCATGATTACAGGCACCACTAGAGCCAAATTCAGCTACGCAATATGATAGCTTAGTAATCTTGAACATACTACTTTCTCTCTGAGCTGATGCAGCTAAACACTACCTGTGGTACTTAGCACATACTAAAAGAGAACGTAGATGGTATAAGATATATGGTCATTGTCACTAATGTAAATGTTTTAACATTCTGGAAACATCCCTGGGCCTTCTGCACATTCTGTAGAACATTCAATTAAATACTGACCTGCTATTGGGTTATCGATGGTGCAAGAATGGAACCTGGGAATTCGTAGCTGCTGTGTCATGGGCTTTATGGGTGGAGTTTTGCCCTGAGTTAGTCTATGGAATTTTGCCAGGGTGAGTTTAGTAGATGGGTCAGGAGGTGGGTGGAAGTATTTCCCTGGCATCTGTTTGATATGCCCTATTTGTCTCTGGTTCGGAGGGTATTGTCCGAGGCCATGAAATCTATGTCCACCTATTCAGGAGTGGAAGGGAGAAGAAAAGTACGGCATTTTGGTGACTCCTTTTACCTCTACCCTGCACATTATGAGGTGAAATCCAAGCTCATCACATTTCAACAAATTCAGGAATTAGAAGAGGGTTCAGTAGAAAAAGGTGTCCTTTCTGAAACAAAGTGACTTAGAATCCTTGAAAACTGTATTTTAAGAAGCTTGAATGAGGACTTCCCTGGTGGTCCAGTGGTTAAGACTTCACCTTCCAATGTAGGGGGGTGCGGGTTCGATCCCTGTTTGGGGAGCTAAGATCCCACATGCCTCGTGGCCAATAAACCAAAACATAAAACAGCAGCAATATTGTAACAAATTCAATAAAGGCTTTAAAAATGGTCCACATCAAAAAACGAAACATCTTAAAAAAAAAAAAAAGAAGCTTGAATGGCCATCAATGATCAGTTAGGAGAGTGTGTGTCTCAGGTGTATCACAGGGCAACAAACTCCGCACCACTCACCGGGCACACCACCTGCCCACAAGTTTGCCTGCCAAGGTTTGCCACTCCCACCATCTTATCTGTGTCTGGTGAGGCAGAGAGTGGCTAGTGGACTTCCAGACACACTTGACTTCATAGAGGAGACTTTCTGACCAGTGCCTGTGTACTGTCATGACCTGTGTATCGTCTAGCATGGCTCTGTGCATTGCCTATGTAGCTTATTATTATTGTGTAGATTATGGTGACCATATATCAGGGTGCAGTGGATAAGAGTTTAGGCCCTGGAACCAGACTGCCCGGGTTCAAATCTGACTCTGCTGTGGCGCCTTAAGCAAGTTACTTAACCTCTCTGATCTTCAGTTTCCTCACTTATAAATTAGAGATCATAATTGCTCCCATTGCATAGAGTGATTATAAAAAATAAGTTAAGGTACATAATTTGTCACAGTACCAAGCACATTATAAATTATCAATAAATATTAGACCATGGGGTCAGGGATAGTTTGGACAGTGAAATACCCCTGTAGCATCATATGTCAGGATGCCCTGGTCCAGCTAGCCATCAGTCACTTAATGTACTACCCGTCTCCTTCCAAATAAAACCTACCTCTGGGCTACATCCCATCAGCCAAAGTATCAACATCGTTCTAGAAAAAGATCAGCAAGTCTAAAGGGACATCTCGGTCTTATAACGACCTTCATTCACATAACCATTCAGAAAATAGTTCTTAAGTGCTTCCCAGACTCAGGTCCTTAGTAAACACAGACAATATAATGGAAATCACTTTTGGCAAGTCCTTTCCTATCATGAAGTGTCCATTGTAAGCCACCTTGAATCCTCCCTGAAATAAGCCAAAGAGCAAATAAATTAAGTCCCTACTAGAAGAAAATTCATAAAAATGTAAATAGTAAGTACTTCAGAGTGGAGTATTAAAACTGATTTTTATTTACTTGTCTGTATTTTATACATCTCTGTAAGAATGTATTCCTTTGAAGAAAACTTACCTGCATATATATATTTCCAACTTTCTGAAAATGAAAATTCAGACTCAGGAGGGCCAAGTCAATAATCTGAGAACCCTATTTTGTGAAGATTAAAGGAAAACGAGGCAAGACATAGGAAAAGCCATAAAAGCAGGTTGGAGATGGCAAGCCAATGACCTAAGAGGCCGATGTCCAGGCATGAGCACAGCTGGTGGGCAAACAGCCACATTCTTTTTTTTTTTTTAAGATTTTTAGAAATTTCATATAATGTCTGAAACATTTATATTAACATATTTCCATACATATTTCCATAAAACAGCCACATTCTAACTATTCCTTCCTAAAGCAGTCATGAGGAATTGATTCTCCTCTCCCACTGCTGTGGGGAGGGAAGAAAGTGACCGGAGACAGGACAGGAGCTGATCACCAGGGTTCCTACAGCAATACTGTCAGCCCTGCCTGGTCCCTGCAGGCAAATCTGACCTCTAAGCCAATGCCCCCTCCACCTGGCATCCAGAAGTCTTGGTAAAGGAGCTTTAACACAGCCCTGGGGGGCTCAGACACAAGGAGAAAGCTGGTTCTCAGTGCCGGGCCATTACTGAAGTCAGGCTGGCTCAGATCCTGCACCCCAACTCTAAGATCAGTCCCCCCCCCATTATATCAAAGGTTTTGTTCCTGGGTCAGATCTTCTGCACCTATGACCCTTTGAGACAGACATTCTCCCCTCTCTCAGCATTGGAGACCTGGCCCTGGATCTCAGGTCTGAGGGGCCACTTTGCCATGAGCTAATGGATTTCTCTGGTGATCTCCATTTGCTACGCTGAGTCTCTAAAAAGGGTTCCTAGCTCAAGCAAGTCTGAAGTTTTTCAAGGTACTTTCAAAGCCCTTTTGAGTTATGAGATGACTTAAAATAGAAAAATCAATCGGACTTACAGAAATTTTCAAGAGTTATCATTCTTATGCAACCAAATTATATGGTCCATGCTATGCTCTAAGCTTATCTCAAGAGTGATGTTTAAAATCAATTTTATTGAGGTTCACTTACATACCAATAAAACACACTCAGTTTCTGTGCACAGGTCAATGAGTTTTGACAAATGTATACACCCATGTAACCATCACCACTTCCAAGACGTGGAATATTTTTATCATCCCCAAATTCCCCTCATACCCCTTTGCAGTCAGTTCTCCCCTCGTTTAAGAGTGGGCAAAAGCTGATGTGTTTCCTGTCACTATACATTAGTTTCACCCCTTCTAGAATTGCAAAGAAACTGAATCACACACTATGTCCTTTTCTGCGTTAGCTCTCTTTCATTCAGCATAGTGTTTTGGGGGATCATCGTTTTGTTACATATGTACCTCAGTAGTTCGTTCCTTTTTGTTGATGAGCAGGAATTCCATATTGCATTGCATGGGTGTAACCCAATCTGTCCATCCTTTCCCCTGTCCACGGACGTTCGGTTCTTGCTAATTTTCAGTTGCTGTGAATAAAGCAATGGCTCAAGTCTTTATGTGGATATATGTTTTCATTTCTCTTGGGTAAGTACCCAGGGGTGGAATTCCAGGATGATACAGTAAATGTACTTAAACGTATGAGAAACTGTCAAGGAAACTTGAAATGTTTTCCAAAGTGGATACACCTTTTCACATTTCCTCTGGTGCCAGACATCTTTGTTTTCATTTGCTTCACATCTTTGTCACCACTTGGTGCTGTCAGTCTTTTACATTTTGATTATTCTAGTGGTTTTGATTTCCATTATTTTGATGTCTAATAATGTTAAGCTGCTCACTGGCCACATACATATAATAGATAATACATAATACATGATATATAATAATATTATATATGTCTTCTTTTGTGAAGTTTCTGTATAAATCTTTTGACCTTTAAAAAAGTCAATTTATTGAGGTATGACTGACATAAAAAGTTGTACATATTTAATGTATACAACTTGATGCGTTTGGAGATACACTTGTGAAACCATCACTACAACCAGTGCCATAAACATGTCCATCCCCTGCAAAAATTGCCTCCTGCCTTCTTAATTTTTTTTCTTTTTGTGATAAGAACACTAACATAAGAAAAAATTTAATTATACAATATAGTGTTGTTAACTGAAACTAAAAATAAAACTACCATATGAACCAGCAATCCCACTTCTGGGTATATATCCAAAGGAATTGAAGTCAGGGTCTCAAGATACTTGCATTGCCATGTTCATTGCAGCATTATTCACAATAGCCAAGACATGGAAGCAACCTAAATGCCTACTGATGGGTGAATGGATAAATAAAATGTGGTATTTATATACAGTGGAATATTATTCAGTCTCAAAAAAGAAGGTAATCCTGCCATTGGTGACAATATGGATGAACCTGGAGGACATTATGCTAAGTGAAATAAGCCAGACCCAGAAGACCAAATACTGCCTGATTCCACTTACATGAAAAGCTAAAATAGTAAAACTCATAGAAACAGAGTAGAATGTTGGTTCCCAAGGACTGGGGGTTGAGGAAATGGGGAGGTGTTGGTCAAAGGATACAAAGTTTCCGTTACGCAAGATGAATCCTGGAGATCTAATATTTTTAATTGAATTGCTTTCCTACTACTGAGTTGTAAGAGTTCTTTATATATTCTTTTTTTTAATTGAAGTATAGGTGATTTACAATGTTGTATTAATTTTCTGCTGTACAGCAAAGTGATTCAGTTATACATATATATACATTTTTATATTCTTTCCATTATGACTTATCACATGATGTTGAATATAGTTCCCTGTGTTATACAGTAGGACCTTGTTGTTTATCCATCCTATATATACTAGTTTGCATCCGCTAATTCCAAACTCCCTATCCATCCCTCCCCTACCCCATGTATGTTCTTATATGATCTGGATACCGACTCTGTCAGATATTTCCTCACACTGTGTAGCTTTCCTTTTCATGTACTGAAAGATGGCTTTCAAAGAGTAGAAGCATCTAATTTTGATGAAATCAAATTTATCAGTTTTCTGTAAAGTTTGCACTTTGTGTCTCCTACATAAGACGTCTTTACATACTGTAACATCACAAGAATTTCTCCAATATTTTCTTCTAGAAATTTTCTACTTTTAGCTTCTAGTTGAGGCTTATTTTTCACCGTTTGTATATCTAGTTGTTTCAGCATTATGTGTTGAAAAATCTCTTTTTTTTCTCTATTACCTTGGCAGCTTCATTGAAAATTAGTTTATTATTTACATTTGGTTCTTTTTCTGGCCTGTTCTGTTCCACTGATCTGTATGTGTGTACTTATGGCAATACTACACTATCTTGATAGTGTAGCTTTACACTAAGTCTTGAAATCTGTTACTGTAACTCCAACTTTGTTCTTCCAAGATTATTTTGACAATTTAGGCTTCTTTGTATATTCATATAAATTTAGAATCAGCTTAAATTTATAAAATATCCAGAGAGAATTTTGATTAGATTGCATTGAATACATATATCAATTTTATAGAGAATTGCTCTCTAAATAATATTGAGTCTTCCAATCCAGGGACATAGTATGTTTCTCCATTTACTTGTGTGTCCTTAAATTTATCTAAAAAAACTTATGTAGTTTTCAGTGTATAGGTTATGAATGTATTTTTGTTCAGTACATTCCTAAGCATTTATTTTTTTTTTTTTGCTAATACAGATGTCATTATTTTCTTAATTTCAGTGCCTCATATAAGGAAGTATCAATATATCTTATTACTGGTGATTCTAACTTTGGTCACATGGCTAATGTACTTTCTGCCATACTTCTCCACAGTAAAGTTACTATTTTTCCTGTTTTGATTAATGGCTATCCTGTAGGGAGATGCCATTTTTTTTTTTAAGATTTCTTTTTTGGTTTGGAACATTTTTAAAGTCTTTATTGAATTTGTTACAATATTGCTTCTGTTTTATATTTTGGGTTTTTGGCTGCTAGCCATGTGGGATCTTAGCTCCCCAACCAGGGATCGAACCCACACCCCCTGCACTGGAAGGCAGTCTTAACCCCTGGATGGCCAGGGAAGTCCCTGTAGGGAGATGCTTTAAATCTATGCAGGTATCCATTTTCTCATCCTACTTTTGTCCACTAATTTTAACATCTATCCACCACTCTTTTCAAAAAAATTTTATTGAAGTATAGTTGATTTACAGTGTTGTGTTAATTTCTGCTGTGCAGCAAAATGACTCAGTTATACACCTGTATATTCTTTTTCATGTTCTTTTCCATTGTGGTTTATCACGCACCACTCTTGACTGTAACAATTTCTGCTGTGGTGTTTGTCCACTGGTGATTTCCTTTTCCATCATTCCTTCTACATGTATGAATTAGAATTCCAGTATAAGAAAGAGCTGGCCTTGGGACTTCCCTGGCAGTCCAGCGGTTAAGACTCCGCACTGTCAATGCAGGGGCATGGGTTCAATACCTGGTCAGGGAACTAAGACCCAAATGCCGCAAAGCATGGCAAGAAAGAAAGAAAGAAAGAAAGAAAGAAAGAAAGAAAGAAAGAAAGAAAGAAAGAAAGAAAGAAAGAAAGAAAGAAAGAAAGAAAGAAAGGAAGGAAGGAAGGAAGGAAGGAAGGAAGGAAGGAAGGAAGGAAGGAAGAAAGAAAGAGCTGGCCCTTTTCCTCCATTTGTTTATTCGACTATCGTTATTTACTTTCTTCCTCAAATTATTTCAGTTTTGGTCGCTGTGATATGGGAGCTCATTCTCTAATAAATTCTTCAAAAGGGCTTGAGGAAAGTACAGAATTACCTTACCTCTTATATGTTGACAACTGTTTTCCAGTGGTCTTGATGATTTTTTAAAATGCTGCTTTATTTTTACCTCCTTTATGTTCCCTTTTGAAGAATCAAATGGCAGTCTAATTCTTTTATCTTTGTAAATTATTTGATCTTTGCTTGAGGATTTCAGAAATTTTTTTTCATCTTGAAATCTAAAAGTTTTACTAGGATGTGTCTCTGAGTTGATCATTCAGAGTTCATGCTCCCAGATACCTAATAAATCCTTCCAAGGTATAGATTAAAGTAATCTTTTTTTCTAGAAGGTTCTTGGGTTACAGTTTTTAAAATTATCCTATTGTTCTGTTTTCTTCCTTGGGGACCCCAAAAATATAAATGTTTTTCCCACTTTGCCTGTCTTGCATTTCCACTACTTTTTTCTGATGTTTTTATTTTTTTAACCTCATTTTAAAATTATTTTGATTATTTTCATCTTCATTCAATGATTCTTATTAAATTTTCATTTGAGTCTACATCTTGTAATTTATTATTAAAATCTGAGGTAATTTTGTCTTCTCTTTCATTTCTTTCCTAAGTTCAATGAGCTCTCTTTTTGTTTCTCCCTGGTGTTTTTTGTTTGTTAATTTCTGTTCATACTTTTTGCATTTCTCATCAAGGTTCTTTTTCATATCCTCAGATGCTTGTTTGAGTACATGTCATTTCACCTGGAGTGCTGTCTTACAGTTTTCTGCTTCGTGACTATTTGCCAGGGTGAGAGAGTTTGCCTCAGTTGATGGGTATTGAATTTAGTTTGGGTAGGGTTTTTGGCAATAACCTGTGGTGATGTGTTAAACTTTTATTGTTCATTTTTGTGGGACTGGAGTGGTTTACATAATTTCTAGTTTAACAGTGCCTGCTTTTTTTAGTAAAGCAACGTTCAGGTACTCTAGTGGATTTTTTTTCTTTTTTGGTATGAATATGTGTGGTGGGGGAGAGGGGCTGTGTTTCTTCTGATTTTGTGGGGCTTTGTCCTGCAGGACCTCAGAATTTCCCCCTTTGCTCTTCCCCTTCACCACTACATCGCCAATGTCCTGTCTCACCTCCTTTTTGCATTTTCTTCCCTCCCCGGGAAGTTATTCATTTGGAAGATTCCCCTTTCAACTTGTGTGTTGAGTCCCTTCCGGGAACCAGGACACTTTTTAGTAGTTTCAGTTTCGGGTGGACTAAGTCTTTCCGGGCCGTAACTGTGGGTCAGTGGCCCAGGGCCAGCTCCCTTCTTTTCTCGCGCCTGCCCTTGTAATTGGTCTGTTTGCTTCTCACAAAGCCGGAAGGAGAGTGTGTGTGGGAAAGGAGCATGAGAAGCTGCACTCCAGCATTTCACATCCTCTCCCTTTATTATGTAGCTATTTTGAAGTTCGGGCATTTTCTGTTATGGCGAGGGTGTGGTTTTTGTCTACTTTTTTCCTTTCTTGATGTTCTTCCTTAGATCTGGAGAAAAACTGGGGGGATGGGGACCTAGACTATTGCCATTGTCTTCAGCTATCCAGGCTTCGTTTATGGTACTTACTTTTGCTTACGTTTCTCTTCTTTTTTTTTAACCTTTTATAATTTGAAATATTCAGTCATTTATTTTTAGAACTTTCTAATTACAAGTTATACATTTCCTTGTCAACACTGCTTTTCCTGCATCTCCCAAGTTTTCCTATGTTGTATTGTGTTGGCCAAATAGTTCATTCGGGTTTTTCCGTAAAATCTTACGATCAACCCAGTATTTTCATTTTCATTTATTCAAACTATTTCCTTGTGTTTTCCTTTAAAGAAAAAAAAAACAAAAAAAAAACTGTGGGCATTTTAAAGTATCTTGTTCAATTTCCACACATTGGAGGGATTTGCCAAATATATTCTCATTATATTTTAATTCCATTTGATTTCAGAGATTATATTTTTGTTTGATTTAATTTATTTAAAGATTATTGAAAAGTGTTTTATGCCCTGGAGTATGCTTTATTTTGGTGGCTATTTCATGTACAGTTGAAATTATGTGTATTTTGCCTCTGTTAGGTGGATATACCATAAATATCAATTAGATCAGCTTGTTGACAGTGCCGTGCCGTTCCTGTGTTCTGGATTCTTTGGAATCTTCTGTTTACTTGTTCTATCCATTACTGAGAGATAAGTGATGGAATTTCTGACTACAGTGGTAGATTTATGTATTTCTGTTTTCAGTTCTCTCAGATATTTCTCTGTGTATTTTGAAGCTCTGTTATGTTTGTATACATTTAGGATTATGTCTTCTTAGTGGATTTCCCCAGGTTATCACTATGACATGTCTTTCTTTACCCATGGTTATAGCCCTTGTTCTGAAGTCTACTTTGTGTGATATAATTATTACCACTCCAGCTGTCTTATAATTAGTGTTTGCAGTGTCTTTTCCATCTTTTTTTTAACTTCTAAGTTAAATGTATCTTTATATTTAAAGCATGTCTCGTAGAAGACCTATAATTGGTCATGCTTTTTTATTAATCTAACTTCTCTGCCTTATGTCTTTTAAATGGAGTGTTTAGACCATCCACACATGCAGTGCCAATAATGTTAGATTTAAAGCTACCATCTATATGTTTATTATTTATTTATTTATTTATTTATTTATTTATTTATTTATTTATGGTTACATTGGGTCTTTGTTGCTGTGCGCGGACCTTCTCTAGTTGCGGCAAGCAGGGGCTACTCTTCGTTGCAGTGGCTTCTCTTGTTGTAGAGCATGGGCTGTAGGTGTGAGGACTTCAGTAGTTGTGCCTAGCAGACTCTAGAGCGCAGGCTCAGTAGCTGTGGCACATGGGCTTAGTTGCTCCGTGGCATGTGGGATCTTCCCGGACCAGGGCTCGAACCTGTGTCCCCTGCAATGGCAGGCGGGTTCTTAACCACGGTGCCACCAGGGAGGCCCCCATCTATATGTTTATATTCCTTATTATCCTCTTTTTCTTGTCTAATCTTGGATTAAGTATGTTTTACAAGTCTATTTTATTGCCGCTATCAGCATATTAGCTACGCTTCTTTTGTAGTGGTTGTTCTATAGTTTAGAATAAGCATTATTTATTTATCTACCTTGAGATAATAATATACCATTTCACATTTAATATAAATACCTCATAAAAGTATACTTTAATTTCCTCCCACCCAGCTTTGGCACTATCTTTTTCATACATTTTATTTCTGTGTAAACTGCACAAAACATTATTATTTTTCTTGAAACACTCAAGTTATCTTTCAAAAAAATCTTTTAAAAAGGATTTTAAAATCTTTTGTGCATTTACGAGCATATTTACAATACCTTGTGTTCTTCATTTCTTTATGTAGACCCACCATTTCTTTTTTTGTTTAACATTTTTGTTGGAGTATAATTGCGTTACAATGGTGTGTTAGTTTCTGCTTTATAACAAAGTGAATCAGCTATACGTATACATATATCCCCATATCTCCTCCCTCTTGCGTCTCCCTCCCACCCTCCCTATCCCACCCCTCTAGGTGTTCACAAAGCACCCAGCTGATCTCCCTGTGCTATGAGGCTGCTTCCCACTAGCTATCTATTTTACATTTGGTAGTGTATAAATGTCAGTGCCACTCTCTCACTTCGTCCCAGCTTACCCTTCCCCCTCCAAGTGTCCTCAAGTCCATTCTCTACATATGCATCATTATTCCTGTCCTGCCCCTAGGTTCTTCATAACCTTTTTTTTTTAATATTGCATATATATCTGTTAGCATACGGTATTTGTTTTTCTCTTTCTGACTTACTTCACTCTGTATGACAGACTCTAGGTCCATCCACCTCACTACGAATAACTCAGTTTCATTTCTTTTTATGGTTGAGTAATATTCCATTGTATATATGTGCCACATCTTCTTTATCCATTCATCTGTCAGTGGACAGTTAGGTTGCTTCCATGTCCTGGCTATTGTAAATAGAGCTGCAATGAACATTGTGGTACACGAATCTTTTTGAATTATGGTTTTCTCAGGGTATATGCCCAGTAGTGGGATTGCTGGGTCATATGGTAGTTCTATTTTTACTTTTTTAGGGAACCTCCATACTGTTCTCCATAGTGGCTGTATCAAGTTACATTCCCACCAACAGTGCAAGAGGGTTCCCTTTCTCCGCACCCTCTCCAGCATTTATTGTTTGTAGATTTTTGATGATGGCCATTCTGACTGGTGTGAGGTGATACCTCATTGTAGTTTTGATTTGCATTTCTCTAATGATTAATGATGTTGAGTATTATTTCATGTGTTTGTTGGCCGTCTGTATATCTTCTTTGGAGAAATGTCTATTTAGGTCTTCTGCCCAATTTTGGATAGAGTTGTTTGTTTTTTTGATATTGAGCTGCATGAGCTGCTTGCAAATTTTGGAGATTAGTCCTTTGTCAGTTGCTTCATTTGCAAATATTTTCTCCCATTCTGAGGGTTGTCTTTACATCTTGTTTATGGTTTCCTTTGCTGTGCAAAAGCTTTTAGGTTTCATTAGGTCCCATTTGTTTATTTTTGTTTTTATTTCCATTTCTCTAGGAGGTGGGTCAAAAAGGATCTTGCTGTGATTTATGTCATTGAGTGACATAAGATTCTTATGATTGCATTGGCTATTCGGGGTCTTTTTTGTTTCCATACAAATTGAGAAATTTTTTGTTCTAGTTCTGTGAAAAATGCCATTGGTAGTTTGATAGGGATTGCATTGAATCTGTAGATTGCTTTGGGTACTAGAGTCATTTTCACAATGTTGATTCTTCCAATCCAAGAACATGGTATATCTCTCCATCTGTTTGTATCATCTTTAATTTCTTTCATCAGTGTCTTATAGTTTTCTGCATACAAGTCTTTTGTCTCCTTAGGTAGGTTTATTCCTAGGTATTTTATTCTTTTTGTTGCAGTGGTAAATGGGAGTGTTTCCTTAATTTCTCTTTCACATTTTTCATCATTGGTATTAGGAATGCAAGAGATTTCTGGGCATTAATTTTGTATCCTGCTACTTTACCAGATTCATTGATTAGCTCTAGTAGTTTTCTGGTAGCATCTTTAGGATTCTCTATGTATAGTATAATGTCATTTGCAAACAGTGACAGCTTTAGTTCATCTTTTCCTATTTGGATTCCTTTCATTTCTTTTTCTTCTCTGATTGCTGTGGCTAAAACTTCCAAAACTATGTTGAATAATAGTGTTGAGAGTGGACATCCTTGTCTTGTTCCTGATCTTAGTGGAAGTGGTTTCAGTTTTTCACCATTGAGAAGGAGGTTGGCTGTGGGTTTGTCATATATGGCCTTTATTATGTTGAGGAAAGTTCCCTCTATGCCTACTTTCTGGAGGGTTTTTATCATAAATGGGTGTTGAATTTTGTTGAAAGCTTTCTCTGCATCCATTGAGATGATCATATGGTTTTTCTCCTTCAGTTTGTTAATATGGTGTATCATGTTGATTGATTTGCATATATTGAAGAATCCTTGCATTCCTGGGATAAACCCCACTTGATCATAGTGTATGATCCTTTTAATGTGCTGTTGGATTCTGTTTGCTAGTATTTTGTTGAGGATTTTTGCATCTATGTTCATCAGTGATATTGGCCTGTAGTTTTCTTTCTTTGTGACATCTTTGTCTGATTTTGGTATCAGAGTGATGGTGGCCTCGTAGAATGAGTTTGGGAGTGTTCCTCCCTCTGCTATATTTTGGAAGAGTTTGAGAAGGATAGGTGTTAGCTCTTCTCTAAATGTTTGATAGAATTCGCCTGTGAAGCCATCTGGTCCTGGGCTTTTGTTTGTTGGAAGATTTTCAATCACAGTTTCAATTTCAGTGCTTGTGATTGGTCTGTTCATATTTTCTATTTCTTCCTGGTTCAGTCTCAGAAGGTTGTGCATTTCTAAGAATTTGTCCATTTCTTCCAGGTTGTCCATTTTATTGGCATAGAGTTGCTTGTAGTAATCTCTCATGATCCTTTGTATTTCTGCAGTGTCAGTTGTTACTTCTCCTTTTTCATTTCTAATTCTATTGATTTGAGTCTTCTCCCTTTTTTTCTTGCTAAGTCTGGCTAATGGTTTATCAATTTTGTTTATCTTAAGAACCAGCTTTTAGTTTTATTGATCTTTGCTATCGTTTCCTTCATTTCTTTTTCATTTATTTCCGATCTGATCTTTATGATTTCTTTCCTTGTGCTAACTTTGGGGTTTTTTTGTTCTTCTTTCTCTAATTGCTTTAGGTGTAAGGTTAGGTTGTTTATTTGAGATATTTCTTGTTTCTTAAGGTAGGCTTGTATAGGTATAAACTTCCTTCTTACAACTGCTTTTGCTGCATCCCATAGGTTTTGGGTAGTTGTGTTTTCATTGTCATTTGTTTCTAGGTATTTTTTGATTTCCTCTTTGATTTCTTCAGTGATCTCTTGCTTATTAAGTAGTGTGTTGTTTAGCCTCCATGTGTTTGTATTTCTTACAGATTTTTTCCTGTAATTGATATCTAGTCTCATAGCGTTGTGGTCGGAAAAGATACTTGATACGATTTCAATTTTCTTAAATTTACCGAGGCTTGATTTGTGACCCAAGATATGATCTATCCTGGAGAATGTTCCATGAGCTCTTGAGAAGAATGTGTATTCTGTTGTTTTTGGATGGAATGTCCTATAAATACCGATTAAGTCCATCTTGTTTAATGTATCATTTAAAGCTTGTGTTTCCTTATTTATTTTCATTTTGGATGATCTGTCCATTGGTGAAAGTGGGGTGTTAAAGTCCCCTACTATGATTGTGTTACTTTTATGGCTGTTAGTATTTGCCTTATGTATTGAGGTGCTCCTATGTTGGGTGCATAAATATTTGCAATTGTTATATCTTCTTCTTGGATTGATCCCTTGATCATTATGTAGTGTCCTTCTTTGTCTCTTGTAATAGTCATTGTTTTAAAGTCTATTTTGTCTGATATAAGAATTGCTACTCCAGCTTTCTTTTGATTTCCATTTGCATGGAATATCTTTTTCCATCCCCTCACTTTCAGTCTGTATGTGTCCCTAGGCCTGAAGTGGGTCTCTTGTAGACAGCATATATACGGGTCTTGTTTTTGTATCCATTCAGCCAGTCTGTGTCTTTTGATTGGAGCATTTAATCCATTTACATTTAAGGTAATTATCAATATGTATGTTCCTATTACCATTTTCTTAATTGTTTTGGGTTTATTATTGTAGGTCTTTTCCGTGTCTTGTGTTTCCTGCCTAGAGAAGTTCCTTTAGCATTTGTTGTAAAGCTGGTTTGGTGGTGCTGAATTCTCTTAGGTTTTGCTTGTCTGTAAAGCTTTTAATTTCTCCATCAAATCTGAATGAGATCCTTGCTGGGTAGAGTAATCTTGGTTGTAGGTTTTTCTCTTTCTTCACTTTAAATACGTCCTGCCAGTCCCTTCTGGCTTGCAGAGTTTCTGCTGAAAGATCAGCTGTTAACCTTATGGGGATTCCCTTATGTGTTACTTGTTTTTCCCTTGCTGCTTTTAATATTTGTTCTTTGTATTTAATTTTTGATAGTTTGATTAATATGTGTCTTGGCGTGTTTCTCCTTGGATTTATCCTGTATGGGACTCTCTGCGTTTCCTGGACTTGATTAACTATTTCCTTTCCCATGTTAGGGAAGTTTTCAACTATAATCTCTTCAAATATTTTCTCAGTCCGTTTCTTTTTCTCTTCTTCTTCTGGGACCCCTATAATTCGAATGTTGGTGCGTTTAATGTTGTCCCAGAGGTCTCTGAGACTGTCCTCAATTCTTTTCATTCTTTTTTCTTTATTCTGCTCTGCAGTAGTTATTTCCACTGTTTTATCTTCCAGGTCACTTATCCGTTCTTCTGCCTCAGTTATTCTGCTATTGATCCCTTCTAGAGAATTTTTAATTTTATTTATTGTGTTGTTCATCACTGTTTGTTTGCTCTTTAGTTCTTCTAGGTCCTTGTTAAACGTTTCTTGTATTTTCTCCATTCTATTTCCAAGATTTTGGATCATCTTAACTATCATTACTCTGAATTGTTTTTCAGGTAGACTGCCTGTTTCCTCTTCATTTGTTTGGTCTGGTGGGTTTTTCCCTTGCTCCTTCATCTGCTGTGTGTTTCTCTGTCTTCTCATTTTGCTTAACTTACTGTGTTTGGGGTCTCCTTTTCGCAGGCTGCAGATTCGTAGTTCCCGTTGTTTTTGGTGTCTTCCCCCAGTGGGTAAGGTTGGTTCAGTGGCTTGTGTAGGCTTCCTGGTGGAGGGGGCTGGTGCCTGTGTTCTGGTGGATGAGGCTGGATCTTTTCTTTCTGGTGGGCAGGACTGCGTCCGGTGGTGTGTTTTGTGGTGTCTGTGACCTTATTATGATCTTAGGTAGCATCTCTGCTTATGGGTGGGGTTGTGTTGCTGTCTTGCTAGTTGTTTTGCATAGGGAGTCCAGCACTGTAGCTTGCTGGTTGTTGAGTGGAGCTGGGTCTTAGCGTTGAGATGAAGATCTCTGGAAGAGCTTTTGCCATTTAATATTACATGGAGCCAGGAGGTCTCTGGGGGACCAGTGTCCTGAACTCGGCTCTCCCACCTCAGAGGCACAGGCCTGATACCCGGCTGGTGCACCAAGACCATGTCAGCCACACGGCTCAGAAGACAAGGGAGAAAAAAATGAAAGAAAAAATTAAAATAAAATAAAGTTATTAAAGTAAAAAATAATTATTAAAAATAAAAAGAAAGAAAGAAGAGAGCAACCACACCGAAAAACAAATCCACCAATGGTAACGAGTGCTAAAAACTATACTAAAAAAAAAAAAAAAAAAAAGAACTGAGAGAACCCTAGGACAAATGGTAAAAGCAAAGCTATACAGACAAAATCACACACAGAAGCATACACATGCACACTCACAAAAAGAGAAAAAGGGAAAAAAATATATATATCGTTGCTCCCAAAGTCCACCTCCTGAATTTGGGATGATTCGTTGTCTATTCAGGTATTCAACAGATGCAGGCACATCAAGTTGATGGTGGAGATTTAATCCGCCGCTCCTGAGGCTGCTGGGAGAGATTTCCCTTTCTCTTCTTTGTTCGCACAGCTCCCGGGGTTCAGCTTTGGATGTGGCCCCGCCTCTGTGTGTAGGTTGCCTGAGGGCGTCTGTTCTTCGCTCAGACAGGACGGGGCTAAAGGAGCAGCTGCTTCGGGGGCTCTGGCTCACTCAGGCGGGGGGAGGGAGCGGTACGGAGGAGGCGGGGCGAGCTTGCGGCGTCAGAGGCGTCGTGACGTTGCAGCAGCCCGAGGCGTGCCGTGCGTTCTCCCGGGGAAGTTGTCCCCGGATCACGGGAGCCTGGCCGTGGCGGGCTGCACAGGCTCCCGGGAGGGGTGGTGTGGAGAGTGACCTGTGCTCGCACACAGGCTTCTTGGTGGCGACGGCAGCAGCCTTAGCGTCTCCTGCCCGTCTCTGGGGTCCGCGCTGATCGCCGCGGCTCGCGCCCGTCTCTGGAGCTCGTTTAGGCGGTGCTCTGAATCCCCTCTCCTCGCGCACCAGGAAACAAAGAGGCAAGAAAAAGTCTCCTGCCTCTTCGGCAGCTGCAGACTTTTTCCCGGACTCCCTCCCGGCTAGCTGTGGCGCACTAGCCCCCTTCAGGCTGTGTTCACGCCGCCAACCCCAGTCCTCTCCCTGGGATCTGACCTCCAAAGCCCGAGCCTCAGCTCCCAGCCCCGACCCGTCCCGGCGGGGGAGCAGACAAGCCTCTCGGGCTGGTGAGTGCTGGTCGGCGCCGAGCCTCCGTGCGGGACTCTCTCCGCTTTGCCCTCCGCACCCCTGTGGCTGCGCTCTCCTCCGCAGCTCCGAAGCTCCCCCCTCTGCCACCCGCAGTCTCCGCCCGCGAAGGGGCTCCTAGCGTGTGGACACCTTTCCTCCTTCCCAGCTCCCTCCCACTGGTGCAGGTCAAGTCCCTATTCTTTGTCTCTGTTTTTTCTGTTTTCTTTTGCCCTACCCAGGTACGTGGGGAGTTTCTTGCCTTTTGGGAGGTCTGAGGTCTTCTGCCAGCGTTCAGTAGGTGTTCTGTAGGAGCAGTTCCACATGTAGATGTATTTCTGATGTATTTGTGGGGAGGAAGGCGATCTCCACGTCTCACTCCACCATCTTGAAGGTCTCCCTAGACCCACCATTTCATCTGATTTCAGTTTTCTTGCATTGGAAGAATTTCCTTTAACATTTTTTTGTTCTGCAGGGAGCTAAAGCGTTACATAATCTCATACTTGCTCTGATGTCAGATTCACAATATTTAAACCAGAGCCTAGAATGCTCCCCAAATTTGGAATTAATCAGCCCTTAGAATCTCTGCCCCATTACTTCTTCCACTTGTTAAAATGCCTGGTTAGAACCCATTAATCTTCTTTGATAGGATTTTCCCTAAAATTCCACACTGGATTCTGAGGTGTAATTCCCAGGTCCTGTCCCCTTTCGGACTGAAGAATTGAGTTATCCACATTTTGAAAATATTGGCTGCTGACGGCTCTCAGTTGAACCTCTCTCTCTGGAAATTGCCCTCAGATGAAGATAGTCTCCCCACCTCAGGTCACACCTCTTTCTGGGGACAGCCCACATCCCATGACACCTGACCTCCCATCCTTCCTTCAGGGCAGCCCTGAAGAGCAATCCTGCCTCCAGAGCCCCCGTGGAATCTGCTGAGGCCATTTTGCAAATGGATTCTTATTCAGCTTCTGCCACTGCCATTCCTGCCTTCCTCACTCCCCCATGGGTGTTGATCGCCAGGGCACAACCCAATGAATTTCTTCCATAAAAATCTCTGTCTCATGGTCTGTTTCATGGATAATGTGATTGGTAATATTTAATGCCAGGAGTGGTCTGAAGAAACAGACTCCAAAATGAAATTTGGGAGCTGATCCCCTGCTGGTAGGCTGGCAATAAGCGTTACATTAATGATAAGCAGAGGACGGGAAGCCAGTGATCTGCAGTCATCGTGCAGTTGCTGAAACTTTCATCAGTGATGAAATGGGATGAGACACCAGAGGAAGGAAATGCCCTGGCTGGTGCAATATGCAACTTCTCAGTTGTTGGAGAGGCATGGGGGAAACAGCAATTACAAGGATCATCAAATCAGATGATGGATGCAGGGGAGAAAAACAATAAAAGGCTGAGGGTTGTTAGTCATCAATTAGAGTCTCAGTGTGAAAACCAGAGGACTTCTTCGTAATTTATAAAAAGGCTCTCATCTTCTGTAGCCAAAGGACAGAAAGTAAATTGTGTATCTGACCTGGAACTTAATTATAAGATAAGTAGAACTTCAGAGAAGGTCACTTCCTCCACTCCAACAGGAATGCATGACCAAAGTCAGGGCCATGATTGAGAAGGGTGGGGCCCTGAGACTTGGGATAAGGAAATCTGGGGTACGTGATGGAAAATCTTGAATCCTACACCCTCTGGGTCTATAGAAGGAGCAAATCCTCCCAGTTAAGACTAATGTTCTGTATTTGCCTAAAGATGATGTAGAGGATTTTGCCTTGCAAAAATGCATGAGCTCTCTCTGTCCCCTCCACCACCCAACTCCCACCCCTGGGGTGACACACACTTCCCCTCCTGGTCACCGGACGAATAACAAAGCATAGATCAAAACATAAGTGGGGTGGAAAAGTTCTAGGTCTGCCAAGAAAAAATGCGACTATATTCTGAATGAGCTGTAGAAATTAGTTGGTACAGAACAGGCTCCTGAGGATGCTGACTCAAGGCCCAGAATATAGGACTCGACAATGAGAGTTTATTTATGTGGAAGAACTCTACCGTGATGCAGGGTTTAGCATCCTCAGAGCACCTCAAGGAACGGGGGGCTAACAAGCTAACAAGACAGCTCTTGGAAGCTTGATAAAGGAGTGGCGCACACTAAGTTAAGTATCAATGCCAGAACTTCCATGGCGGAAGGCGGATGAAAGAATCAGACTCAGAGGAGTTGGTATTTTAGAGTGGATATATGACCACAAAGGTCCAAGTGATAAGGTTTGTAATGATAAGGACACAGCACTGTTGAGAAGCTCCATGGTGATCATCCTCTGTCATCCAGAGCTGCTGGTGGAAGATGCTTTTCTAGAACTAGACTCACTATTATCAGAGGGGATGATAGGATTCCTACATCACAGAAACATGGTGACAGTGCTTAGCCATCAGGAGCAAAGTGGGACAGTTATCTAATGAGTAACAAGGTCAGAGTGACAGTCAGGGTCTCTGATGCCAAAAGAGCAGTGAATAGAGTTAACAGAATACGGTATCTCTTGGGGCAAGATAGATGGGCAGCCAACAAGGGGCTTTGCCAACCCAAAAATCAAGGATAAATGACCAGAAGACTGAGGGAAGGCACCCTAATAAAAACCATGATCCATGGCCCAGATTCTAGACTTGAATCACTTTTTGGACAGAGCCCATTGACTGATGGAGAGGTCTGGTGCCTGGGTAAAAGAACCTTGAACATCGTAACAGCTGTACACAATAATGATTCACCCAGTCTTTCCCCAAAGGGGATCATGGCCATTTATGTAGGTAACACATTGTGGGGGAAAGGGAATACTCACACATCTCGAAAACTGTTGGATGGAGGGTCCCTGGGATATAAAATATCATCATAACCCTCTTCACCAGTAGCTGGTGGTGTGTATAGTGGGACAGGCAATAGGGGAGTTCTGAGGCCAAAGGTATACATGCCATCAACTAGTGGTATTTCCTGGTCCCTGAATGTATAATTGGAATAAATACACAATATATATAGTTGGTAGAACAGCTATGTTAATTCTTGGGCTGTGAAATGAGTTATCCTGGTGAAGATGGCCAAGTGAAAGGCTTTGAAATTGCCTCTCAATTCCCTGCCAGGTTAGTAAATTTAAAATAGTATTGCATCTCAGAGGAAATAGCAGAGATGAGTTCTACCCTTAAACACAGAAAGAGCTCAGTGGTGGCGTTTCCCATTATTTCTCTATGTAATTCACCAAGCTGGGCCCATTCCCAACTCACCTATGTAGCAGCTCTAATTGCAGCTTCTCTCCAGCTGTGGCATCTTTATGAGAGAAGCTTAGCATGGCCTCAGGTATAGAGTGTGTGACCACTGATGTGGGAAATGCATTCTGTTCCATTCCTGTTGATAAAGGGAAATCAGAAATAATTCTCAACTGCTTGGAATAGACAACAGTATACATTTATAACCTGTCTCCAGAGTGCTGTTAACTTTTCTGCTCAAAGAGACCTGCACCATCTGGCTATACCCCAGAAGGTCACACATGTCCTGATATTGATGGTGTCATGTTACCTGGGACAGAAGTAGCATGTACATTGGAGGCCTTGTAAGACGTGTGCAGTCCAGAAGTTCGGAGATAAATATTAAAGGGCCAGTCATATCACTGAAATGTTTAGGGGTCTTTGGCATAGTGTGACTTGCCCTACGAATTAAGGATAAATTAATACATATCACTTCTCACCACCAAGACAGCAGCACCGTGCAGTGGGTCCTGAAGTCAGCATATTCCACACTTGGAATACTTCTCCTACTCATAAACCAGATAGTACTAAGGCTGTCAGAGGTCCAGGATGTTGTACAAGCCCTCTCGACACTCAGGCTGTGGGACCCAGGAGACTATATGTCACTAGAGGTACCATGGTGGGAAAAGATTCAGTGTAGAGTTTAGGCAAACCCCAATAGGAGAATCACAATATCAATCCCTAGGTTTCTGGAGCAAAACCTTGAAATCCATAGCAGAAAAACATATATTTCACAAAGCAGCTCATGAGTGCTACTAAGCCTGGGTAGAGATGGAGTGCTTAGACATGGGACATAAATCACCTTGTAGCCAGAACTGTCAAAATCAGGAAAGTGGCAGTGTTATACTATTAGCTATAGTAACAGTTATTGTGTGTACTCATTTTTTTGATGTTTAGTTCTATGACATTTTATCCATGTATAAGCACCACCACCAGCATACAGCACCATAAAGAAAAACCTCCTACCTCTTTATGGTTACATCTTTCTCCCAATATTATCTTCTGGTAGTCATTGCTTTGTTCTCTATCACTGAAATTACATCCATACAATGGAATACTACTCAGCAATAAAAAGGAGCAAGCTACTGATATATGCAACATATGATTTTTTGGCTTTCCTTGTTGAAGTGTAATTCATATAACAGAAAAATTAAAATCATTTTAATGCAGACAATTCAGAGACATTTAGGACATTCACAATGTTGGGTAACTACCACGTCTATATAGTCCAAAAGACTTTCACCTCCTCAAAAGGAGACTCTGTGTACATTAAGCAATTGCCTCCCATTTTCTGTCTCCCCAGCCCTTGGCAATGACTAAACTAATTTCTGTCTCTATGGATTTACCTGTTCTGAATATTTCATATAAATGGAATCGTACAATATGCGACCTCTTGTGTCTGGCTTCTTAAACTTAGAATAATGTTTTTGAGACTCATGCACATTGTAGCATGTATCAGTACTTCATTTCTTTTTATGGGTTAATAATATTCCAATATTACCACAATTTGTTTATCCCTTTATCCATTGATGGACACTGATGCTTCTTCTTCTACCTTCTGAGTATTTGCTGCTATAAACATGCATGCCCATGTACTTGTTTGAGTACTTGTGTTCAATTCTTTGGGGAATATACCTAGATTGGAATTGCTGAGTCATATGGTAATACTATGTGTAACTTTATGAGGACCAGCCAAACTGTTTTCCATAGTGGCTGAATTATATTAGATTCCCACCATCAACATCCAAGCGTTCCAATTTCTCTACATCCTTGCCAACACTTCTTATTTTACATTTTTTATTATAGTAATTCAAGTGCCTATGAAGTAGTAACTCATTGTGGTTTTGATTTGCATTTTCCTAATGTCTAATGATGTTGAACATTTTTTTCATGTGCTTGTTGGTCAGTTGTATATCTTTTTTGGAAAAATGTCTCATTAAATCCTTTTCCCCTTTTTAATTGGGTTGTCTTTTTGTTATTGAGTTTTAAGATTTATTTATATATTCTGAATACAAGACTCATGAGATATATGATTTGCGAATGTTTTCTATCATTATATAGGTTGTATTTTTACTTTCTTAATAATGCCCTTTGATGTTTTTAATTTTTGTTTCTAAAACAAGGTTTTTAATTTTGATAAAGTCCAAATTATCTATGTTTTTGTTGTTGTTGTTGCTTGTGCTTTTGGTGGATATGGCTATCCAATTATCCCAGCAACATTGGTTGAAGAAACTATTCTTTCCCCATTTAATGATCTTGGTACCCTTGTCAAAAGGTATTTGGCCATAGATGTATGGGCTTATTTTTGGACTCTCAATTATATTCCACTGGACTATAGGTCTGTCCTTATGGCATTACTATACTGTTTGATTACTGTAGCTTTATAGTATGTTTTGAAATTAGGAAGTGTGAGTTCTGCAACTTTGTTTTTCTTTTTCAAGACTGTTTTGGTTATTCGGGGGCCCCTTGTGATTCCATATGAATTGGAGGATTAGCTATTCCATTTCTGCAAAAAAAAAGGCAGTAGATATTTTGATAGGGATTATATTGAATTTGTAGATCACTTCTGGAAGTTTACCTT
The DNA here is from genome assembly GCF_028021215.1 of Eschrichtius robustus. Classification (NCBI taxonomy): domain Eukaryota; kingdom Metazoa; phylum Chordata; class Mammalia; order Artiodactyla; family Eschrichtiidae; genus Eschrichtius; species Eschrichtius robustus. The sequence goes on along the minus strand of NC_090831.1, from coordinate 126,289,747 downwards.
CTTAAGAATATTAAGTATTCCAGTCTATGAGCATGAGGTTTCTTTCCATTTGTTTAAGTCTTTCATTTGTTTCATCAATGTTGATAGCTTTCAGTGTACCAGACTTATCACAGTGATCATCTTGAAATGTATAGAAATATCAAATTACTATGCTGTGCACTAAGATCTAACACAGTGTTGCAGGTCAATTACACTTCAAAAACAAACAAACAAACAAACTCATAGAAAAAGAGATCAGATTCATGATTACCAAAGACAGGGTATAGGGAGAAGGAATTGGATGAAGATAGTCAAAAGGTACAAACTTCCAGTTATAAGATAAATAAGTACCAGGTATTTAATGTACGACATGACAAATATAATTAACATTTCTGTGTGTTATATGTGAAATTTCTTAAGAGAGTAAATCCTAAGAGTTTTCATCACAAGAAAAAATACATTTTTTTCTTTTATTTTGAATCTATCTGAGATTATGGATGTTCACCAAACATATCATGGCAATTATTTCATAATGTATGTAACTCAAATCATTATGCTGTACACCTTCAACTTATACAGTGCGATATGTCAGTTATATCTCGGTAAAACTGGGAGGAAAAATTCTTAAAGATGGCAATACTGGATGAAAGGAAATAATACTTTTTTAAAATGTTGATTAAACAGTAACATTTTAAAATTAATGTAAAGCTATATACATTTTTAATTACAATTATGTTTTAAATTGCTACATAGGGAAAACAAAGATTGTGAGAAAATGAACCACATATTGAGTGGTTATTTCCAGGAGAAAGAATTGTAGGTGATATTTACCTTTTATTTTCTCTTATGTATTTTGTGTATTTAAAGAATTCTCCACAATAAGTGTACATTGCTCCTAGAACCAGCAAATGTATACTACCTCATTAGTTTGTATTAAGACAGATTACTGGTTTTTAATCCCAATATAAGTGGGAGATTAAACCAGATAAATTAGACTTATTTTAATACTTGAAACTTTTAGTTTTAGAAGAAGGTTCCCTTATAAAACTCTCTTAAAATGAAGTATTTTTCTTCTTTTTATTTCTTTTAATAGGAATGGCATTTGTCCTAGGGAATATAACCAGACATTTAAGATGAGGCTAAAGGATAAACACACATCTCTGAATTCCATGTCCTAGTATTGAGATCCAATCATTTTTCAAAGGTTATATAGCAGTACCTTATTCAAATCCTATTAGAGGGTTTGCATCAGGGCTGAGGTAGTACTTTGACTGATCCAGAAAAGTGAGGTTAGGTGAACTAGATTAAAGAAAGGAAATAGACATCTATTTAACTATAACCTAGACTGAGGCAATGCCTAATGCATCCTAAAGAAATCAGGGGATTTGGTCTCTACCAAAAGACTTTAAGGCAAGAATCACTATAATTTGAAACGTAGACGTCCCTGGCCAATCTCTTGAATTTTAATCAGTTTTTACAAAATGACTCGTTCAAAGGAAGAGCAGACCAGAAGGTATTACCTAGAAAATACACTGGTATCATTGCCATATAATAAAATATTTTTTATAAAAAACATTTTTATGAAAAATATATCTTTATAAAAATAAAAATAGTTTATAAAAATTGTATTTTCTAAAAAGTATTTTTGCTGCTATTTCCAATTAATCTACAAATAATCAAAGATCTATCGTCTGATAATTGTGAGAGTTCATACATTGCACACTGAGTTCCATGTCTTTATATCCTGAACTCTACTGTGGAAATAAGCTTAAAGGGCAAGTGAACATTCCAGGAGGAGGAAATAACAGGAAGAAATATTTCTATTGAAATTCCAACCTATTGAACCCATTCCTCCTCACTTCAAATGCTACCTACTACAGTGAATATGAGCATTGTCTTCTTGTTTTTTTCCCTTAGTAAACTACTCATTCTTTAGGGTAGAGGCCAAGTTTAGTTCTTCTATAGGGTTGCCTAGAAGCAGGGCTGAGACAAGTATTCGTCTCCATGTGACTTATTGAAGGAGTCCACTCAGGAAAAGGGAGTGAGGGAAGCGTGATAGGGCAGGGTGCACCGCTAAGCAAGCTCCTGTGATCTCAACAGGGCACCAGCTGGAGGCAGAGCTGAGGGAGGTGGGTGGTACCCACCAGGTCCTCACTCCTTCATACTGTTGCTAAGGAAACCTGAACCTTAGGAACCTTCTACTGGGATGAGGAAGAGGAAGTGTTTCATCCAGTTCTTGGGGATCGTTTATTTGCACTCAATCAATCCAAGGGTCAACTTCCTATAAAAAAAAGGGACATAAAATTATTGGGAACTACAGACAATTCAGAGTTATGGGCTAGTTATGTGCAAGGCAGAGACTGATGAAAAGCAAGCCTGTGTGAGTGAAGGGCTGGTAGCTTGAAACAGCATGACGTGTCCAGGAAGTGACACATAGGTCAGTATTGTTAGAAATAACCTGAGACCGGGAAAGAGCTAGAGGGATGCAAGAGAGGCCAAGTCAGAAAGGGTCAGTGAGCCTGGTTGAGAAGCTTGGATGTTACTCTGTGTGCACTGGGGAGGGTTTTAGTAAGGGAATGACCTGGTTGGTCTTGTATTTGAAAAATATTATTCTTCCAGCTGGGCAGAGGAAATATTTTTGATAAAGAGTACAGATGGGTGACCCAGTGGGAGGCTACCATATAATAGTCTAGGTTGTAAATGATGAGGACATGAAATAGATCATGTGGTAGTGCAGGAAAGGATGGGATGGGTACTTTAACTATGTACCTGAAATCTGCAGGACCTTCTAACCAATATAAGTAAGTGGTGGATAACTCCTAGGTTTTGAACTTGAGTGAGTCACTAGAAAGGAAGACAATTGACGGTGAATAAGAATCAGTTAGGAAGGTAAGCTGGAGTGTGTGTGGAATACGCAAGCGGCCCATGGACAGGTGAGCTGGAAGCAGTGGTCTGGGACCCTTGGTCTAGCCACATTAGTGGAATGGGAGTGTCAAGGCCATAGGCCTTCCTGGTTCAATGGCCAGGAGCCTCTTATGGACCCCTGAGGCTTAGAGAGGCCTAACCTGCAGTGGATGGGCCTCAGGGAACATATATACACTCCAGTGGGCTACTGATGACATGAATTCCATTCATGCTTCAAAGCCCAGCATGACCATGGCTATGGTTAATACACATGGTTGTCTCAGGCTCTCCTTTCTCCATCCCTGGCAGGATTTTGTAGTTTTACTTATCTTATTTTCATTCTTACCTACAATTGTATTTATTCTATAGTTTCTTAGCCATCAAACTTCCCTTTGGCTTAGGCAGCTGCAAGACACAAGTATGATGAAATCTGGCATTTGTTAAACTATTTAAAACGACTCAGAAACTGCCACAACATTGCAGTTTATAATAAGTAGCCCCATGAAAAAAGTATAGGGTGCTGTGCTGAAAAATTTCCAAAATCCTAAGGCCACTTTGGTCGTCTGGGAAAATATGGAGCGCTGGGATCTGGAAAAAAACAGAGAGACAAGCCTTTGTCATAGTCATTGTTGTTTTTAACTGAAGTATAGCTGACTTACAGTATTATATGTTTCGTCTGTCTTCACCATTGTCAAAGCAGAAAGTGCCCCAAAGTTAATGAGGTAAGGAAGACTTTATTCAAAGCTATTGCAATAGGATGGAGAGACCAGAGCACAACCTGAACTTAGCTCTGCTGACGCAAATGTGGGAGAGTTTTTGTGATCTGGGGTGGGGGAAGGGAACATAGGACATCTGTCTGAGAATTGGCTTTTCCCCAAAGAAAAATAAACCTTCTTGTTTCTTTGTAACAGGAGGTAGCTTTACAATTTGGAGGAAAGTGTCCACAAGAGTTAGGCTCCTACCGCCACAGGGACCAGAGATGGGCACTATCTCCCTTGATACGTACACCTTAAAGGGATGGCTCCTGGTCGTTGAGAAAGACAGCCCCGGGTCATGAAACTGGCAGGAAGCTTTTAAAAGGGTTTACATATCTAAGGGACAGAGAAAGAATTTACAAGTTTTCTAAAGAAAATGCTCTAAGAAAAGGGGGGGGGGCAGGGGCCAAGAGTCAGGAAGAGACCAGTAAAGTTTAGTCAAGCTGAGGGGTACGCGAAGGCCGTCTTGGTCACCATAACTCATCACTCTTATCAGGAATGAGGTTAATACCAGGGACAGCTAAGATGACGTGGAAAAGACAATGGACAGAAAATCAAAAGAATTTTCTGAATCCCGTTACAAAATCTGGAGTAAAAACAACCTTGTTTTTGATATTCAGATTCTACTGCTGTAAAATAGATTAAAAAAAGAGTGGATCATCTGGGCCATTTATTTTAATTCTAAAAATATATTAAAACTATTTTTTTTTTTGCCTTAATTTATCTAAGAGTTGTCCAACATGGGTAGGGTGTGGTTGGGAAACACATACATATCTGACTTGTCAGAATTCATTTTGTCAAGGCCTCCCCAGAAGGCCTGGAATAACCCTCCCCTTTGAGAATCTGGTCTATGGAGGAGTCTAGTACGCCTGGTTCCATTCATCCCTCAGGTATATTTGATAATGATCTAGAACATAATGGAACTCTCAGAGGCACACACTAGGGCCTCATCCCTGGGGGTAATGGCTTTGCACCGAGGGAGAGAAGTCACAGCTTCACTACATCACCTCTGAGTGTGTAGGGTGGTTTGGGAAGATCAGAGACTAAGAAAAATCAAGGATCCTTACAACGAATAATCACGCCAGCAAAAGGTCTGAGGGCTTAACCCCCTCATTCTGAGGCATCTCCAGCCAAGTTCCTGGGAGGGATGACTGAATGGGGGAGAGGAGACGTCTCCCGGAAGGGGTCTTCCTCCTTGACAACTATCCCCCTTGGGTACCACGACCACTATCTAGCACAATCCTAAGAACCTGAACCAGAGTCAGGGAAGCATCTATTGCTTTTCCTTTAGGTGTGAGAGTCGTGGACAAATATTGGGAGTGACTGTTATCAGCTGCGGACATAGAGTTACACCACAGAGAGGGCTATCCCATGCCGTAGGAGTCCAAAAGGCTCTTTTGGGGGAAACCATTCAAAGTTTAAACCGCCTCTACCTCTAGGTCCCTAAGGGAAAATAACCCCACCCCCTTTTTCTAAGGACACGGCACACTTCTGAACAGGGCGGCGTCTGATTCCATCAGGGTCTGTGCTGAATCTCTCTGAACAAACCTTGCTTTCCCTGCTCACGATGAGGGTCCCCTGAAGATGCTAGACGAGAGTACACCGGATGGAACTCCTCCATTTCAAATATGACCCGTGGCAGATCTTAAAGGAAGTGCTGCAGGGAGCACGCCAACCCTATAGTCACCAGACACAGGCCCTCCCACCCGCTACCCGCTTTACACAAGAGGTCTCAGAAATCCCTCTCTCCTCCCCCCGGAGAAGGGAATGACTGCGTCTCCACTGGAGGAATGTAATTACAGTTCACATGTCTACAGAGTGGACCAAATATTTTTTATTCATGACTCACATTAAATGCACATTAAGTGCCTACCATATATTACATTAATATATATTAATCTCATTTAATACTTAGGGTTTGGGAGATAAAGGAAGGACGGAGAGGACATTTAATTTAATTTGGCAAATCTGAGCTAAAGCGAAGGAAGACAAAGCATGTTCCGTTACTAACGGGATGAGGCCGAAGATCCAAAGTATTGTACATTTACATGAAAATGCCCTGTGGTGGAAGCTTTCGTATCTAAATAGTGGGGCCAGTGTGGTCAACACGTATTTGTAAAACACCTATTATATATTACACAGCATATTAGATGTGTTATCATGACTAACAACTGAGTTGTTAAAGGCAAAGAGAATAAATATTCGAAAATGTCCAGAAAGAAACCAAGTGTCTTAAAATGATAGCCAGACTTATTTTCTACATAGGACTGACCTTGAGGATGGGGAAAAGCAGGGCTGCGTTCACAAGCCCAAACGTACACTACCTCCGATCCTCACTTTTATCTGCCCTTTTTCATGAATTCTGACGAAGGGAGAGCCAACAGGATATCATATTTTGGTTTAATTTTTGTTGCCAAAAGCTTCTCCCTTCCTTTCCACTTGACAGCCATAGGAAGAATCTAATTGATAGAATTAAATCACACTTCTTTGGTGGGAGGACTTCTCAGGACTCCAGCCACCATTGTGAACATAAACTCCCAGAGCAGAAGCAGGAAACAGAGGGAGACAAAGACGCTTCCCTCTGATTCCCATCTCTCCTTCCCTATCCTGGTTCCTATTACTGGTTCCTGACAGAGCCTGTTTCTCCTCTTTCCATCAATCCAGCTTTGATGGTCCCTCAGTGTTTCAGCTGCAATCTCTCCTTTTTCATCGTGTTTTCCCTGATCCTTGTCAACCCAGACTGGCCCGTTCTCTGAATTCCTATGAGGCGTGATTCAGCCTAGGCTTCCATGATACTCCACGTGGTTTTTCTGTTGTCTTGAGGAGGCAAGGTTTGCATGCTGCTAACAATTGTAAACCCCAAAGGGCTTTATAGCCTTCATGATTCTGGACACACAGCTAGGCACTTAGTAGGTGTTAATAAACATTTCTTGGGTGGACATGGGCTCCTTGCCTCCTTGCCGGCCTTTCTTCTTAACACAAATATTTATTGACCACCTGGCCCCTCCACTAAAACATAAGATAAACTATGGCAGGGCCAGAGTGCCCCTCACCGGCACAAGGAGACTATATTCATTTCTGGGCCTTTGCAGGGTGTAAGACCTGCCTCTTTTCCAGCTTCTGGCTTCTGTTCTGCTTCTCCTTCTCCTGCCTTAGGAGGCCCTGGGTGTCCAATGGGCACCAATCGGAAAAGTCTGACAAATAAGCCAAGCAGGGCCCCGAGGGACCTTGGCGAGACGCCGGCAGAAGTGCCGAGGCCGGGTTACCACAGCCCCAGGACGAGCTGGATAACGATACTGCCACCACTCCCACGGAGCTGAGACCGCGGAGGCGGAGGGGCAATGGGACGTCTTGACAGCGGATAGTGAGCTGGCGATGCAAACCGTCTCCGCGCTCGTCAGCAGATTGTACCGACGGCTTAAAAGCGGCTGATCCCTGAGCCTCGCTCAGCGCCCGAAAGAAGCGCCAGGGGGCCACGCGGTCCACGGGAACCACCGGAAACCCGGTGCGCGGCCACATCCACACGCGCCCGCGAGACAAGCGGGCAGAGTCCCTGGGCTCCACAAGGACACGGAGAGTTCGACTGAAGGCTGTAGAGGAAGATGTAATAAGGCCCCGGCCAGGGCAGCGCAGGGACGGACATCAGGGCGGCGACCGGAGGGCACAGGGCGCAGCGGCCGCGGGGGATGCTCGGCTCGGAGCTGTCCAGCGTCCTGAGCGCGTTGCGCGCCCAGGGGTCTTGGCTGGGCACTCAATACTAGTTTTCTTCTTCTCTTAAAATCGAGCCAGCTTTTCAATATTAGCAATAAACCTTATCCAAGGAAAACACGCACAACCTTCTTGAGAGCTCTGCTAAATCTTTGTCCCGCCAATACATGTACACTACGTATTTAAAATGAACAAAAATGTGAAGATGCGAATGGGAAAGTTCTCCGAGAGCTTAGGTGGCAAGATCCCGGTGGATCCCGTGGCCTTGCCCTTGACTTTCCTCTTACCCCTGAGGCTTGAGAGACTCAAGGAGGCTACCAAGGGCCTCCTTGGTAACTCTTGGGGTGAAAAGAGCAAAGGAGAGCTTCCGGCGTGATTGGGTTCTCCCGGGTACTGTGATATAGGGAGATGAGGGCAGTAGTTTTCACCGCAAAAGGGGGAGGGAGCACACAATTATTAACAAGAGCCTTTCCACAGAAGAATGCCCCAAACTGACAAGTGATTTTCTTAACACAGACGAAGAGAAAGAATGAAGGAATCTAGCACAAACACATCCCAAGACCACGAGGTCAGTCCTGCCAGATAAAATAAGCTCTGAGTCAGAGGAATAGAAAACACGGGATTTTTTTCTCAACTCCATATGCATAAAAGCACAAAATCATCTTCTTACATGTCCCTTTAGATAAAGGCAAAAGCTTAGTAATAAATATAATTAGACCTATTTCACAAATTTATTAACTAGCTACTAGCTTGGGGTTCTTACTTTCCCTTTCACCTATGGCTGTCAGAAAAGAAAGTGTGATTCAATGTGGGAAAGCTTTCAGGCTTGCAAGGCAGACTCTGAGCCCATCAACTCATGGTGGTGTCTGTCACCTTGAAAATCTGCGTTGGCTTAACTCCTTCTTGGATGAAGAAAACTGTTTGGCTTGTGGGGCCTGCTTTGATATTACATTTGAATTTTTCTGGCTCACAAACTCAAACTGATTTGCTTTAAAGCTTTAGACTGCAACAGAGAAAAATTAGATCTGCTCAGTGAGAAAAGCAAAATGAAAACATAACACCCTGTCTGGGTGACATTATATCTCGGGGAAATGTCACCATCACCCAGTGAATCCAGGTCTTGCCAAATGGCCTCCCGACATAATCACTGTTACATTGGCGGACTTTTCAGGGAAGTTTCCAGAAGGCAACGTCACGGTAAGATTTCCAATTAAGTCTGAATCCCTCATGAGACTGAACACTCACAATTCTTACTCCAGGGAAAGGCCCAGTTTCCATAGCAAATAAAAGAGAATATTAATATTGTAATATTCTCTTACAATTGGAGATCCCATAATTTCCTTCAAAGTGTTTTTTGTATCTATTATCTGATTCTGTCCTCATTACAACTCTGTACAGTGCCAAGGGCAGGCTTTATCCACACTTGCAAGTAAAGGAAACAGACAGTGGGAATTTGCCTTGCCGGTTAGAGCCAGGAACGCAATTTGCTTCTGACTCCCAAATCCAGTGTCTTTCCCACCCAGCTTCAGAAACAAATCTTCCTGACTCAAGATGAGGAGATTTAAATTCAAGACAGCAGAAGAGGGCATGAGACCGTGAACTTTTAATTCTTCCTACACCTCCTTTTATGACTCTGATCATGGAGTCCAACCACAGATTCAGAACCTCCATCAGCAAGCCTGAATGGCCAGCTTCAGCCCCACCAGGCCATTTGAATATTTTGTCACTTTTCTCCACCCTTCTAAGCCCTACCCATATTTCAAGAACTAATCAAGCCTGAGTTCCTCCTGAACCACTGCTTGAAGAGGGGGCTGATGGTTAAAACCCCTGAGGCGGCCCTGGTTTGGGCTTCACTCTCACTACTTAGGTGATGTTTCAAGGATCTGGCAACTGTGTACACACTGTAACATGTCCTGATACCCTTAAGGCACTGTGATTCTGAGAGGGCGGGCCAGTGGCATCCTATGTAACCTACACACAGGAAGCAATCTTAACAGCTGGAAAAAGTATTTAATTAAGGGCTTAATTGTGTGGAACAAATGGTATGTCCTATAGAGGTCCATAATGGAGAAGATGAGCTAAACTGCGATCCTTGGGGAAGACTAGGTAGTGCTGAGCATTTTATTTTATTTTACTTTATTTTATTGAAGTATAGTTGACTTACAATGTTGTGTTAATTTCTGCTGTACAGCAAAGTGACTCAGCCATAAATATATATATACATATATATATAAAATATTCTTTTCCATTATGGTTTATCACAGGATACTGAATATAGTTCTCTGTGCTCTACAGTAGGACCTTGTTGTTTATCCATTCTATATATAATAGCTTACATCTGCTCCCCCCAACCTCCCACTCTATCCCTCCCCCATGAGCATTTTGTTTAAATAAGCTCACCATTGTTTTCCGTGAAGATCTTTAAATAAATTATCTTTTAAAAATAGATTTAGCTTTTTTATGTCCAATTTAAGTGATGTCCTTGGTATAGCCATTTTATAAATCAAGATTTAAGAGAAAAAGTATGCTTTGTTAGAAAGTGCCTGTTACATTAGGAGGTAAGAGGCAAGGTTTTTTCTTTTTTTTTTAGCAATAGTAAAGGGCCTTACTCATCTTTTTTTTTTTTTTACAGGAGATAAATAGACTGACACCAAGCATTGTACGTGGATGACCACAACAAAAGCAACAATGATTGCAATTACCAAACATGAAACACACTCATACTATGTCATAATATTGACATTCAGTCCAGTAATCCTCCACTGTAACAGCTCCTTTACTTTGCAGTGAAAATTGATTTGTATATTCTTTGCCTCTGAGTCCTTGTGGGATTTTTTTTTTTTAATTCAGACAGAAAGTCACAAAAATTATACTCATCCTCATCAGTTCACTCAGTCCCATGTAATTAATTTTTTTTTTCATCTTGATCTTTTGTTAGCACTTTTATGAGTTCATCAGTTTTTCATTAGAGTTCTGAAAATGCTTATTCATTCAGTTCAGCAGTACAGTCAGTTACCAGAAACCTGTACTTGTCAGAGTCTTTTCCATGAATTTCTTGAAGATGAAAGCCTTTTATAGGAACATATTTGCAAAAGCATCAGAGTACACCCAGAACTGTCTGTAAATGACAAAAGAGTTAAAAATGACCACTGTTAAAGATTTGATGAAAGTTCATAATAATGCAGTTGACAAGAAAATTAGTTATTTCTGAGATATACATTTTAAAGTAATAACTATGATTATTACTTATAACATTATACCAGAACATATAAGATTTTTAGAAATTTCATGTAATGTCTGAAACATTTATATTAACATATTTCCATACATATTTCCATACAAATACAAATATGATTTTTAGAAATTTCATATAATGTCTGAAACATTTATATTAACATATTTCCATACAAATACAAATATAAGATTTTTAGAAATTTCATGTAATGTCTGAAACATTTATATTAACATATTTCCGTACAAATAACCCAATGAAAGTTTAGTATTAGTTGTTTTGTTTGTTTGTTTATACTGCAGGTTCTTATTAGGCATCAATTTTATACACATCAGTGTATACACGTCAATCCCAATCGCCCAATTCAGCACACCACCATCCCCACCCCACCGCAGTTTTCCCCCTTTGGTGTCCATATGTCCATTCTCTACATCTGTGTCTCAACTTCTGCCCTGCAAACCAGCTCATCTGTACCATTTTTCTAGGTTCCACATACATGCATTAATATACGATATTTGTTTTTCTCTTTCTGACTTACTTCACTCTGTATGACAGTCTCTAGATCCATCCACTTCTCAACAAATGACTCAATTTCGTTCCTTTTTATGGCTGAGTAGTATTCCATTGTATACATGTACCACATCTTCTTTATCCATTCGTCTGTTGATGGGCATTTAGGTTGCTTCCATGACCTGGCTATTGTAAATAATGCTGCAATGAACATTTGGGTGCATGTGTCTTTTTGAATTACGGTTTTCTCTGGGTATATGCCCAGTAGTGGGATTGCTGGGTCATATGGTAATTCTATTTTTAGTTTTTTAAGGAACCTCCATATTGTTCTCCATAGTGGCTGTATCAATTTACATTCCCACCAACAGTGCAAGAGGGTTCCCTTTTCTCCACACCCTCTCCAGCATTTGTTGTTTGTAGATTTTCTGATGATGCCCATTCTAACAGGAGTGAGGTGATACCTCATTGTAGTTTTGATTTGCATTTCTCTAATAATTAGTGATGTTGAGCATCTTTTCATGTGCTTTGTGGCCGTCTGTATGTCTTCTTTGGAGAAATGTCTATTTAGGTCTTCTGCCCATTTTTGGATTGGGGTGTTTGTTTCTTTAATATTGAGCTGAATGAGCTGTTTATATATTTTGGAGATTAATCCTTTGTCCGTTGATTCGTTTGCAAATATTTTCTCCCATCCTGAGGGTTGTCTTTTCGTCTTGTTTATGGTTTCCTTTGCTGTGCAAAAGCTTTGAAGTTTCATTAGGTCCCATTTGTTTATTTTTGTTTTTATTTCCATTACTCTAGGAGGTGGATCAAAAAAGATCTTGCTGTGATTTATGTCAAAGAGTGTTCTTCCTATGTTTTCCTCTAAGAGTTTTATAGTGTCCAGTCTTATATTTAGGTCCCTAATCCATTTTGAGTTTATTTTTGTGTACGGTGTTAGGGAGTATTCTAATTTCATTCTTTTACATGTAGCTGTCCAGTTTTCCCAGCACCACTTATTGAAGAGACTGTCTTTTCTCCATTGTATATCTTTGCCTCCTTTGTCATAGATTAGTTGACCATAGGTGCGTGGGTTAATCTCTGGGCTTTCTATCTTGTTCCATTGATCTATGTTTCTGTTTTGGTGCCAGTACCATATTGTCTTGATTACTGTAGCTTTGTAGTATAGTCTGAAGTCAGGGAGTCTGATTCCTCCAGCTCCGTTTTTTTGCCTCAAGACCGCTTTGGCTATTCGGGGTCTTTTGTGTCTCCATACAAATTTTAAGATGATTTGTTCTAGCTCCGTAAAAAGTGCCATTGGTAATTTGGTAGGGATTGCATTGAATCTGTAGATTACTTTGGGTAGTATACTCATTTTCACAATGTTGATTCTTCCAATCCAAGAACATGGTATATCTCTCCATCTGTTGGTATCATCTTTAATTTCTTTCATCAGTGTCTTATAGTTTTCTGCATACAGGTCTTTTGTCTCCCTAGGTTGGTTTATTCCTAGGTATTTTATTCTTTTTGTTGCAATGGTAAATGGGAGTGTTTCCATAATTTCTCTTTCAGATTTTTCATCATTAGTGTATAGGAATGCAAGAGATTTCTGTGCATTAATTTTGTATCCTGCAACTTTACCATATTCATTAATTAGCTCTAGCAGTTTTCTGGTGGCAGTTTTAGGATTCTCTATGTATAGTATCATGTCATCCGCAAACAGTGACAGTTTTACTTCTTCTTTTCCAATTTGTATTCCTTTTATTTCTTTTTCTTCTCTGATTGCCGTGGCTAGGACTTCCAGAACTATGTTGAATAATAGTGGTGAGAGTGGACATCCTTGTCTCGTTCCTGATCTTAGAGGAAATGCTTTCAGTTTTTCACCATTGAGAATGATGTTTGCTGTGGGTTTGTCATATATGGCCTTTATTATGTTGAGGTAGGTTCCCTCTATGCCCACTTTCTGGAGAGTTTTTATCATAAATAGGTGTTGAATTTTGTCAAAAGCTTTTTCTGCATCTATTGAGATGATCATATGGTTTTTCTTCTTCAATTTGTTAATATGGTGTATCACATTGATTGATTTGCGTATATTGAAGAATCCTTGCATCCCTGGGATAAATCCCACTTGATCGTGGTGTATGATCCTTTTAATGTGTTGTTGGATTCTGTTTGCTAGTATTTTGTTGAGGATTTTTGCATCTATATTCATCAGTGATATTGGTCTGTAATTTTCTTTTTATGTAGTGTCTTTGTCTGGTTTGGGTATCAGGGTGATGGTGGCCTCATAGAATGAGTTTGGGAGTGTTCCTTCCTCTGCAATTTTTTGGAAGAGTTTGAGAAGGATGGGTGTTAGCTCTTCTCTAAATGTTTGATAGAATTTACCTGTGAAGCCATCTGGTCCTGGACTTTTGTTTGTTGGAAGATTTTTAATCACAGTTTCAATTTCATTACTTGTGGTTGGTCTGTTCATATTTTCTGTTTCTTCCTGGTTCAGTCTTGGAAGGTTATACCTTTCTAAAAATTTGTCCATTTCTTCCAGGTTGTCCATTTTATTGGCATAAAGTTGCTTGTAGTAGTCTCTTAGGATGCTTTGTATTTCTGCAGTGTCTGTTGTAACTTCTCCTTTTTCATTTCTGATTTTATTGATTTGAGTCCTCTCCCTCTTTTTCTTGATGAGTCTGGCTAATGGCTTATCAATTTTGTTTATCTTCTCAAAGAACCAACTTTTAGTTTTATTGATCTTTGCTATTGTTTTCTTTGTTTCTATTTCATTTATTTCTGCTCTGATCTTTATGATTTCTTTCCTTCTGCTAACTTTGGGTTTTGTTTGTTCTTCTTTCTCTAGTTTCTTTAGGTGTAAGGTTAGATTGTTTACTTGAGATTTTTCTTGTTTCTTGAGGTAGGCTTGTATAGCTATAAACTTCCCTCTTAGAACTGCTTTTGCTGCATCCCATAGGTTTTGGGTCGTCGTGTTTTCATTGTCATTTGTCTCTAGGTATTTTTTGATTTCCTCTTTGATTTCTTCAGTGATCTCTTGGTTATTTAGTAATGTATTGTTTAGCCTCCATGTGTTTGTCTTTTTTATGTTTTTTTCCCTGTAATTCATTTCTAATCTCATAGCGTTGTGGTCAGAAAAGATGCTTGATATGATTTCAATTTTCTTAAATTTACTGAGGCTTGATTTGTGACCCAAGATGTGATCTATCCTGGAGAATGTTCCGTGCGCACTTGAGAAGAACGTGTAATCTGCTGTTTTTGGATGGAATGTCCTATATATATCAATTAAATCTATCTGGTCTATTGTGTCATTTAAAGCTTCTGTTTCCTTATTTATTTTCATTTTGGATGATCTGTCCATTGGTGTAAGTGAGGTGTTAAAAGTCCCCCACTATGATTGTGTTACTGTCAATTTCCTCTTTTATAGCTGTTAGCAGTTGCCTTATGTATTGAGGTGCTCCTATGTTGGGTGCATATATATTTATAATTGTTATATCTTCTTCTTGGATTGATCCCTTGATCATTATGTAGTGTCCTTCCTTGTCTCTTGTAACATTCTTTATTTTAAAGTCTATTTTATCTGATATGAGTATAGCTACTCCAGCTTTCTTTTGATTTCCATTTGCATGGAATATCTTTTCCCATCCCCTCACTTTCAGTCTGTATGTGTCCCTAGGTCTAAATTGGGTCTCTTGTAGACAGCATATATATGGGTCTTGTTTTTGTATCCATTCAGCCAGTCTATGTCTTTTGGTTGGGGCATTTAATCCATTCACGTTTAAGGTAATTATCGATATGTATGTTCCTATGACCATTTTCTTAATTGTTTTGGGTTTGTTTTTGTAGGTCCTTTTCTTCTCTTGTGTTTCCCACTTAGAGAAGTTCCTTTAGCATTTGTTGTAGAGCTGGTTTGGTGGTGCTGAATTCTCTTAGCTTTTGCTTGTCTGTAAAGCTTTTGATTTCTCCATCAAATATAAATGAGATCCTTGCCGGGTAGAGTAATCTTGGTTGTAGGTTCTTCCCTTTCATCACTTTAAGTATATCATGCCACTCCCTTCTGGCTTGCAGAGTTTCTGCTGAGAAATCAGCTGTTAACCTTATGGGAGTTCCCTTGTATGTTATTTGTTGTTTTTCCCTTGCTGCTTTCAATAATTTTTCTTTGTCTTTAATTTTTGCCACTTTGATTACTATGTGTCTCGGCGTGTTTCTCCTTGGGTTTATCCTGTATGGGACTCTCTGCGCTTCCTGGACTTGGGTGGCTATTTCCTTTCCCATGTTAGGGAAGTTTTCGATTATAATCTCTTCAAATATTTTCTCTGGTCCTTTCTCTCTCTCTTCACCTTCTGGGACCCCTATAATGCGAATGTTGTTGCATTTAATGTTGTCCCAGAGGTCTCTTAGGCTGTCTTCATTTCTTTTCATTCTTTTTTCTTTAGTCTGTTCCGCAGCAGTGAATTCCACCATTCTGTCTTCCAGGTCACTTATCCGTTCTTCTGCCTCAGTTATTCTGCTATTGATTCCTTCTAGTGTAGTTTTCATTTCAGTTATTGTATTGGTCATCTCTGTTTGTTTGTTCTTTAATTCTTCTAGGTCTTTGTTAATCATTTCTTGCATCTTCTCAATCTTTGCCTCCATTCTTATTCCGAGGTCCTGGATCATCTTCACTATCATTATTCTGAATTCTTTTTCTGGAAGGTTGCCTATCTCCACTTCATTTAGTTGTTTTTCTGGGGTTTTTTCTTGTTTCTTCATCTGGTACATAGCCCTCTGCCTTTTCATCTTCTCTATCTTTCTGTAACTGTGGTTTTTGGTCCACAGGCTGCAGGATTGTAGTTTTTCTTGCTTCTGCTGTCTGCCCTCTGGCGGTTGAGGCTATCTAAGAGGCTTGATGGGAGGCTCTGGTGGTGGGTAGAGCTCGGTTTTTTCTTTTTTAAAGCACATCATCACCTATGTTATTTCACTTCTACTATGTACGAGCAAAGAATTATTTTTTTAAAGTGGTGGGCAGACTGGGATATAAATTGAGAGATCCCTGAAGGAAATACTTCAGTTGCCTAGTAATTCTTCCTGATGCTCAACGGAAACCATAAACCTGGAGGTTTGGGGGAGATTCTTTGAATTTTTGCTCAGGCATCTTTAAAGGTTCTTGCAGAATTAAATAGGACCAAGACTTGTGTCCAGAAAAATCAAGAGTTCAGACCAATTCTCATTTCCCAGGTCTAGCTTAGAGCCTCTGGGTCAAATACCAATTATGCATGGTGTTTATATTTTCAAAAGGTATTTAGAATAGATCCTCATAATTTACTTAGGGTAAATTATGCATATTAGGGGTTTTTTTAAGAGAAAAAATTTGCTGTGGTTATTCATTCTTTTCCATGAAACTTTTGGAGAGAAGGTCCCAGTTTAGACATAGCACTTGCCAAGAGCAATTCATATAAAATGGAGATGAAAGAAATATTCCCTTGTTTCTTAATTCTGCTCTACACTGATTAGTACAGCACTAGTTACTTAATGCCTTGCACTTGTTGGGCAAATACCTTTTTCTGGACAGATTTGGTCCAGGATCATGCAAAGTCATATTAATATGCTTTGGAAACGGAAATTGTTTAGGAGGTTTTGTGAAGTACTGCATTCAGGCCAAACAGATGAAGGCAATCATGAAGGCACCTTGTGATGAAACTGCATATCTTCCCCCACCTTTGGTGCCTGATCTACCTTCCTCAGTTTCTCCAATGCAGACAGTTTTGGTTACGCAAAAGAATATTGGGTTCTCAGAGGGCGGAATGACTCTCACATAACATACACATACAAATAACAGCAATGTGTCTCCCCACTGGATGGATAGTGTAATCACTCGGGCTTACAGCTCTTCCCTGTGAGCACAGTACCTGTCTCACCATTGGTACCTCTGGACACGTATTGAGTGGGCAAATGAGTGAGGGCTGGAAATGTGACATGGAAGTTAGGTGGATGGGTAGAGCGACTCCAATGCCCTTCCTATGATTCTTCCATACTTGTCCCCTAAGCCACAAACTATGATTATTTTATTTTATTTTATCTTATACTTTATTGGATTTTCCTTTCAAACGACAAAAGTCACACATGCTGCTTGTTACAATGAATAAAATCAGCAGTTTGGCACAGGGAAACACAAAGTAAAAGTCAACTATATCTCCACCTCCCCTTCCCTAGCTAACCCCTTCTCCAAAATAATCAGTGTGACAACTTTACATCTATATTCACACAAATGCACGTGACCACACAGAGACACAAAGAACACACACACATACACACGCTCACTCAAAATATATTCAGTTCATGTATACTTCCCTGCCAATTGTGTTTTTTCAATTAACACATATATATTCCTTAATAGATGCATAATATCCTATAGGTAGATGCACCAAGATGTAATAATTTTTTATGCATTGACAATTGGTATTCCAGCTTCCCTATTTTGTCACCACTATAAATAATGCTTCAGTAAACAACTTTGTTCCCATATTCTCATAAACTGATGGTATTATTTCGGTAAGATCGATTCCTAAAAGCTGCCTTTCCATGTCAAAATGCAAGTGTATTTTTACTTTAATAGATTCTGCTAAGTTATTTTCCAAAGCCATTGAAACAGTTTATACCCCCATAGCAACATAAACAGAACGTCCCTTTCCCCTGTCGTTACAGTGCTGGGTATTATCACACTTCTCACTCATCATGGTTAAGATTTTAAGAGGAATTATTATCTGTTTTTAGAAAGAACTACTTTTAGCCACACAGAAAGGTTTACAGACTGTACTATTCAGAGCCCTTGTCTCCAAGCCGACTCTACTCAATCTTAGTAGACAAACCATTGTAACAGTGTGAGGTTAAACACTTAGGTTCATCTAGGAACCCAAGCTGTCGCCTTTCTGTCTAGCAACTTGGCATCAAAGACAAACAGAATCCTCATCTGTTCCCTCCCAGCCGCCTTTACCAGACTTTGCCCCAATGTTGACTCTGGGCAAGGTGTCCAGCACACTGACCTTGAGTGACCTTCAGGATAGACTGACTCAGGGCATCTCATGCTCCTTCGTGTGTCCAGTGTTTGCCCAACGCATGGGGCAGAGAAAGTGATCAGTATACACTGTCAGTTACAACATGAAGTTATATCAAAGCAGTGAGTCCCTTGGAGACAATAAATGTAATAATATGCATGTAAGAATTCTCTCAAGACATAGTAAAGATGGCAGAATGAAGCCAGCCCACATCATCTCCCTCCCACAAGTACCTAGTAAATAAATAAACACCCAGTCAAAGATTCAATGGCAACAAGCAGACAAGGAAAGAGGTCCAATACAACATACAACGTATAAACTATGAATAAGGTCCCTTATAGAAGGGACAGCAAAAGAGAAAGAAATAGGTGATTATAATGTGGCTCACTGTAGCCCACATCTTGCCCCATCCTCACCCCAGGAGCAAAAATGAGGAAAGGAGAGTCAACAAAATCCTAAAAATTCTCCCTAATAGCTTACAATTTGGAGCAGCCCTTTAACAATTCAAAGGGAAAATTGAAACTTCTGTCTACCACTGGGACAGCTACAAGAGAAGAAAAGGGACTCCAGGGTATGTCACTTTATACACAGAACCCGAATTTGAGTTGGGAGAACAAGGCAGTTTAGCACTGTTGGATTTATATTGAACATTTATTACATACTACCTTTCAGCACCATTGAAAGTTATTCATTTGGATTACCTACTGTTTCTCAGGTCAGAAAGAGTGACATGTACTGCAGGCTTGGTGAAATAAAGTAACTGAGGTTCTCACATCCATTCATTCGTACATTAATCAGTGAATGTTAAGTGTCTGCTGTGTCTCAAGTCCATTCTAGGTGCCAGAAGCTCACTGATGAAAAAGAGCAATCAATCTCCTTCCTCCTAGATCTTATGTTCTAGTAGGATGTGTAGGCACAAACTAATAAATGATAGACTATATAATGTGTCATGTCATGGATCTCGATAAAGAAAGAATTACTCTGACACTTGCTAAATTGTTAGGAAGACAAGATGAGACTATTGCAATAGGGAGAGAGATGGGGCTCAACTCTGAGCTCAGCAAGACAAGTGGGAAGTTATAGCCAAGGAGCGGGGTGGGGGGCTGGTGGATGGAGAATTGCTAAGAGGTGACACCAAGAGTAGGAGGATTCTTGCTAAATCGACTGAACAGGATACTTGCTGAAGGCAGGCCGAGGACTTAGACATCAAAGGTGGGGGATGAGGACCCGGATCAGATACCCTGGGTGGTCAGCTATCGAGGTTGGGGTGCGGGGGGATTCTCACGAAACTGATTTAATAGGATTCTTGCTACACTGGTCTACACAGGCAGAAAACAGTGTCCGAGGATGAGTCCTAGCCAAAAAGAGGGCTCAGAGGAGTCTCTCTGAAGTTTGGTCAAAGAGAGACTCTTTGTCAGTCTCAGAGAGAGAGAAAGAGATTGAGAGAGAGAACAAAACTAAATTCCTCTTAAACAGGGCCTCCCCTGCACCAGAGCATTTAGGATACAGAAAAGTTCATGGAAAGCCATAGTCAGCCTTTTAGCTGTAGCTGGATGGACGGGGAGAGGATCTGGTTCATTTTAAGGTAAAAATTGTCAGGGTGCATTCATGTGTCAGAGCCCAAAAATGTTTTGGACAAAGTGACCGATATTAAGTAAGCAAAAAAAAAAATGCAAGCAAACATTATTATTAGAGTTAGACAAACATACTATGGCCAAAATAAATGAGCTAGAGAGAGACACACACACACACGCACACACACATGCACACACACACGCACACGTACACGCACACACACGGGGTGGGAGTGAACACAATACAGGAGGAAGGAAGGATCATAACGTATGAAAGACGAAAAAAAAGATTCTGGAAGAAAGTGTCATCCAGAGCAGGTATTCTAGGAATGATTTTAACTATAAGGGTACTTAATAAAACATAGAAAGTTGATTTTTAAAAATCTCATAGATTAAGGGATTAAATAAGAAATTAAATTATAAAAATATGATGAAGAGATGATAGAGCTAAGGAAGTAAATTGAGAACACAAAATATGCCATTATTTATCTAATCAGTAACCTAGTTGTATCATAAAGAATATACGTGTGTGCTTTCTAATAAATAAATTAGATACCTCGAGGAAAAAAATAGACATGATTGAAAATTCAGTTGGTTGGATGGAGGAGAGACATGAGATAGTAAGGGAATGCTTAGGTACAGAGAAAAATATTAAAAAATTTAGAGTAAGTGGGTGGGGGAGAGAGGATTGGGAGTTTGGGGTCAGCAGATGCAAACTATTACATATAGGATGGGTAAACAACAAGGTCCTACTGTATAGCACAGGGAACTATATTCAATATCTTGTGATAAACCATAATGAAAAAGAATCTGAAAAAGAATGTGTGTGTGTATATATATATATATATATATATATATATATATATATATATATGTATAACTGAATCACTTTGCTGTACAGCAGAAATTAACACAACATTGTAAATCAACTATACTTCAATAAAAAAAAAAGATTTTAGAGTGAGGATAATAGCCAGGAAAGAACGGTAAATACAGCCTAACATAAGAACAATTCCTCAGCGAATCCAACAACAACAAAAAGCTGCGAAAGTCCTCATAAAATTTATAGGAACTATTTTCTTTAATTAAGAGTGGAATCTGCAGATTAAAAAAGCATGCTCTATATCAGGAAGTATTGATATCCAGACATGCTATGAATAAATTATTAAGCTATAAGTTTTTTTAAAAAAAGATTTATTTTTAGGTTTCCTGCTGTCAAAACCAGTCACCTTCAAAAGAAAAAAAGAAAGAAACAAAACAGGACGATCTCAGGTTTCTCCATAGTGACAGTCAATGCCAGAAAGCAAGGAAAGGGACTTCCATTCTGAGAAGGCAACAGACTAAGCAGCTGAATTGACCCTGTTACTGAAAAATTAAAACAAAAAAACTTAGAGAAAATATGCAGAGTCTTAATTAAATCCATTGATGATCTGGTAAGACATAAACAATCCTTAGGTCAAAATAAATAGGAACTAAGTTTGAGCACAGCAGTCAGTTTTAATCCCAGAATATTAGATGAGTCTATCCAACCTGAACCTTAGATGCAAATTCCAGGACCGTCCAGAGCAGGAATCCAATAGACATTCTTCTTCCAATAAAACTAAGACACCCCGCATTCAGTGGGCGGGCTTCTTGGTTCAGTGTCATACTTCTTCTGAAAGCCAGTTCCCCAAATCCACATTCCTAGGTTGGCATGAGCTATGTTCTTTGTCAGTTTTCATTTTTAAATAATTTCCAATTTATAAAAGATCGTGAGAATAATACAAAGAAGTTCCTCTATCCTTCATTCACATTCAATATTTGATATAATTTTGCCATGTTTGCTTTGCCATTTTTTCTCAATAATTTGTAAATTGTAGAAATTATGCCTATTTACTCCTAAATAGTATATATGTATTTCCTAATCACTAGGACATTCATTTGCATAACCATGGCACAATGATCAAAATCAAAGAACTTAATATTGACAGAATGCTTTGTAAGCTATAGACCTTATTCAGATTTACCCAACTGTCCCAGGAATGTCTTTTTTAGAAATTTTTTCTAGTCTAGGAGCCAAACCAGAATCATACATTATATTTCATTTTCATGTCTCCTTAATCTCCTTTAATCTGAAAGGTTCCCAAGTCTTTCCTGGTCTTTCTTAACATTATCATTTTTAAAGAGAACAGGCCAGTTGGGATGTCCTGAGTTTGGGTTTTCATGATATGCCCTTATGATTCAAGTCCATTTATCTACTTTTGGAAAAATTGCAACATAAAAGATACCGTGTTCTTCTCATTGCATCACATTAGGAAACACAATCATATGCTTTCTTGGTTTGTCCCATTATTATGTTAATTTGAATACTTCCTAAGGTTGGTATCTGCCAGGTTTTTTTCCATATAATGTGACTGAGTTTTCCTTTTGTAATTTATTAGTAATCTGCGAAGAAATTCTTTGACACTCTATAGATATTGTCTGCCTTATCAAATGCTCACAAACTAGTTTAGTAGCCACTGATTATCCTTGACTAAATCAATATACTATGATGTTCAAAAAATGATTGTCTCCTAACTCACTCCTACATTGGTTAGTTGACATTTTACTCAAGGAATAGCTTTCCCTCCCTCCCTCCTTTCCTCCCTCCTTTTTTCCTTCTTTCCTTCTCTCCTTCCTTTCTTCTTAGTCTCATGGATTCTTATTTTATTCAATAGATTATAATTAAGCACTAATTTTTTTTATTAAAGTATAGTTGATTTACGTTGTATTAGTTTCTGCTGTACAGCAAAGTGATTCAGTTATATACAGATATATTCTTTTTCAGATTCCTTTCCATTATAGTTTATTACAAGATATTGAATATAGTTCCCTGTGCTATACAGTAGGTCCTTGCTGCTTATCTATTTTATATATAGTAGCGTGTATCTGCTAACCCCAAACTCCTAACTTATCCCCCCCCCCCTTCCCCTTTGGTAACCATAAGTTTGTTTTCTATGTCTGTAATCACTAATATTAAGGTTCCCAGGTTTGGCCACAAGTGCCCCTTCAAGCCAGCCCTGTGTCGTCATGATGTGTTCCCATTCTCTTATGAGCACTTCCTTACTTCATGGAACAAAAAGTTGTTCCAGGCTCATCTTTTACTTTACCTAGACCAGTCCTGGAATAAGTGATTTTTCCAAGATTCCCCAGATCGTTTAAATGGAAAATGGTATATAGAAGTTGTTATCTGGGTGCTAGATGTGTGGACTGAATCATTAACACTGTATCGTACTGTGACCGTGGATGTTTCTAGATGATAAGCACACAGTAAGACCAGTGCATCCCATTGTCTTTTGCTCCTTGCTGCACCTCGTTTGCCATAACCTGCTCCCTGGGACTGAGGTAAGGTTGTGTGGAATATCAGGCAATCTGTAAAATCTCAAATAGTGGTGCTGGTGGCAGAGAAAGGAACGGAAAACCTAAATCTGAAGTGCGCACAAGGACTAATGTCTGCCCCCCTCCAGAATGGAAGTTCGGTGCAGTTTATCTGCCACCAGATGGCCAGCTGCTCGTGGAGACGTGGTGCCATATCAGTATGCTCAGCTCTTGACCCTTTGGGCCTTCAGCTGTGACTGTAGCTCCATCTGCCTTGGTGAGATGGCACCCATGCTGTGGGTTGCATTTCATGCAACGCTCAAAGCCTCTGTCTCTGCCCCCATGGCCACTATATTCATAGGCCCATTGCAAGCTTTGGAGCAGCCAAAGAGGGAGGCTGACTGACATCCGTAGGTCAGATCATCCTGTTCAGTGTGTTGTCTAGTACCTTCTTCCTGGTGGGCACTCTCCGGTGGGTGTTAACGTGAGATCCAGGGATCCCCATATTTCGGGTCCATTCTGTGTAGGTCCAGGCATATACCCCACACTTAGTTTTCCCGCACTTCCAGCCGTGTTCCTTCTAGGCCCCTGATGTAGTCTGAGACCTAAAATTTAGGTCCAATATTATGTGCTGCCTTGACCTTTGATAGGAAAATAGTGGGAACTATTTCCACAATTTCCATCAGAACAGATCTTGGAAGTAAAAACTTCCATTAGGTCCCTGCAATTCTGGAGTCGTCCTCATTGATTCCATGGAGCCCATTTTCATGACAGCACTTTCCAGCATCAGCTCTGGAAGAGCTTCCGAAAGATCCAAATGCCCTCCTGTGAATGCATTCCTTATTACCTTAGTGAAGAGATGTCCTTGGGGCCCTCTTGGGAAACATTTTTGGTGGTGGGTTCTCAGATCTTACATAATAAATCCATTCTACTATTCCCATTTTCCTTTATACTCTAACTCTTTCTTCAAAACTAAGTCAAGGAAAATCTAACATCTCCATCTCATTTACTGTGAGATATTATCATGTTAAACTTCCAGGATCCATCCCAGCAGATACTAGATGACCTACAGATGTCCTGGCCAGAGCACTGGCTCATGTATGTCGCAAGCGTCCCCATGTCAATCATTTCTCCTCTCACCAGCTTTTATACCCCACCCCAACCCCCATGGTCCAGTATCCTTAAGATCGACTCCCACACATGTTGCCCAGTTTCTCCTGGGAAAACTAGCCAGCTCCTGCAATCCCTTTTAGCATATGATTTATTTACCTCCAGGCCAATAATTGCATTTAGTGCTTAGCATGACCCAAGCCAGGAAGGATGAGCATTGCTCTGGAATGTAGAAAGAGTGGTGATGGCACATTGTAATGAAAACGAGTGTCACCTGGCTTCAGGTGACATCATGCTTTATTCTTCAGGCAAGGAGAAACTGCCCTTCTCTGACAATAGGGAAGATTCTGCTGTTGCATACTGAACATTTAAGTAGAATTGGGGGTTTAAGGATTCTCAGGCTCATCTATCCAGATGGCCCCATCCTACATCTCAGGTTCCCACTGTTTTCCTATCAGTGACTTGTCAAGGCTGTGTATTTGGTCTCTTTGGCAGTCTGCCACTTTACAGTGAGATTCTGGACCTCATTTTCAAACAGTCTCTCATAAGACTGTAGGAGGTGACAGCTTCCTAGTCTAATGCTAAAGAGATCCTTTGGCTTTCAGAGAGTGTCTTAAGTCAGCATTTTGATGCCCTGAGCCTATTTTACTTACTTTAAAAATGTTTCCAATGTCATTAATGAAGCTGAACCACTTCACAATCCTTATAAGCATTATTTCCCTAATACTATGTGTTACAATCCCAATGCCTCACCTTCCATCTATACCTTGTCCCAGTTAACTACATGTGATGCCACTGCATGCCCGGGATTATGAGTACCACTCCACTTACCACCAGCAGGGGGATCCTTATTGCTATCAATAAACTCAAAAATATCCAAACACTATCTTGAAGATCTGCTTTCCTAATGACCTAGGTCCACTTCTGGTATCAATATCTTAGAATGAATTCAACACTAAAAAGCCCTGTAGTTATTATTTGAATAAGTACAATCCCAGAGAACTAGAGTTAGGAATATGATGAGTGAGGTAGGCAAGATGGGGAGGCAATGTACAAATGTGTCATCAAGTGGGCTGTTGCTAAGTGTGAGGACTGCACGATTCATAGGAATGTGGCCCTGAGAAGTACATAAACTGCATCTCAAGACTCCCCTGTTTAGGGATCATGGAGAAAGGGGGAACAATTTAACATTGGCTCTCATTTTCCATTGGTCAAAAAATCTTCCTCTGGGTGTTAACTCCTCTGCCCTTTTGGGTCATGTATGTGCTGAGTAGGATCCTGGGGTGACATTCACAGGAAAGCCCCAGACTAGGCGTTGAAACGCACAGCATGGCAAATAGTGACACACCGTCGTATTATATCTTTATAAAATTGGTCCATACCCATGCGAAGTTGCAGCAGGGGAGAGGTGAGGCCAGAAAGGTCTGAGAGATACATAAGAGGCATTTGATTCTCTGATCTTTTTTAGGTCTTGAATAAACTTTGAGAAACTAGTTCCAAAGGAATTAATTAATATTCATCTGAATTTGAACTCTTCCTTGACTCTTTTGTCTCTAGATAAAATCAGGGATTATTAAATGTAATACTTTTAAAATTAAAAATAATATGTATGTTCTGAAACTATACTTAAAAATCTCTTTATCTTCCTCCTCATCCTTCTATTTCTATATCTGAGTAGAGAAATATCTGAAATGATATTCACAAAATGACAACACTAGTGTTTTTGAGGATTCGAGATGATTTATTGCTTTCTTTATACTTATCTGAATTGCTTGGATG
Source organism: Eschrichtius robustus (assembly GCF_028021215.1). Taxonomy (NCBI): domain Eukaryota; kingdom Metazoa; phylum Chordata; class Mammalia; order Artiodactyla; family Eschrichtiidae; genus Eschrichtius; species Eschrichtius robustus. The sequence continues at coordinate 126,263,850 of NC_090831.1, read as the reverse complement.
TTTTATAGTGAGCATGTATCATTTTTATAAATGCAATAAATTCACCATTCAAATAATAATGTTGGCACCAGAATCTTTGATGTCACCATGGGTAAATGAATCTTTGCTCAATTCCTAATCCAATAAGTAAATTCACCTAAATTAATTCACAGCAGAAGAAGTTCACCTAGTATTTATAATAATAGGCAACATTGCAAGCAATTCTCCAAAAATTGTTCTGCATGCCTAGAAACTTTCTGGGGTGTTTGGACTAATAGCTGGGCTAAAAGTTTAGAATAGGGAATTACGAGTCAAATAACCCATTATTCCAATTTCTTAATCTAAGGTTAGGAACTACCTACTAGCTTATTAGTAAAATAAAAATATATCTGGCTTTTTTTTTTGACAAATAGAGTTGAGATATATACCAAGTCTGGAAAAGATTAATATCAATTAGATACAGTTGAAACAACGTTAAAAGAATCCCTCTTTGAAACAAAAATGTATCCAAAATGCATACCAATGAATCTTAGAAGTGATCATCATCTGCGTCAGTTAGGTACTGTTGCACAATCAGCTCTAAAACTTAATGACTTAAGGTACATCATGTGTTATTTCTCAAGGGTCAATGGGCCACCTGGAGGGTTCTGATCTGGCCAGGCTCTCTCATGCCTCTGTGGTCAGCTGGTGAGTTGAATGGATCAGCTGATTGGCTTAGGATGGCCTTGGCTGGGATGATATTGTTGTGTCTCTCATGCTCCGGTTGGCTGGTCTGCATGAACGCTGGACAGATTTCCAGGAGAAAAAACAAAAGCATGCAAATTCTCTTGAGGTCTAGATTTGGACCTAGCACATTGTCACTTTCTCCACATAAACTCAAAATGGTTTAAAGACCTAAATATAAGATAGGGGCACCATAAAACTCCTAGAAGAGAGCGTAGGCAAAGCATTCTCTGACATAAATCATAGCAATATTTTCTTAAGTTAGTCTCTTGAGGCAAAAAAAAAAAAAAAGAAAAGAAAAATAAACAAATGGGACCTAATAACACTTAAAAAGCTTTTGCATAGCAAAGAACACCATCAATAAAACGAAAAGACAACCTATGGAATGGGAGAAAATGTTTGCACGAGCGACAGGGGTTAATTTCCACAATATACAAACAGCTCATACAACTCAATATCAGAAAAACAAACAACCTAATCAAAAAATGGCAGAAGACCTAAATAGACATTTCTCCAAAGAAGACATACAGATGGCCAACAGGCACATGAAATGATGTTCAACATCTCTAATTATTAGAGAAATGCAAATCAAAACTACAATGAAGTATCACCTCACACAGGTCAGAATGGCCATCATTAAAAAGTCTACAAATAATAAATGCTGGAGAGGGTGTGCAGAAAAGGGAACCCTCTTGCACTGTTGGTGGGAAAGTAAATTGATGCAGCCCTATGGAGAACAGTATGGAGGTTCCTTTAAAAACTAAAAATAGAGCTACCACATGATCCTGAAATCCCACTCCTGGGCATATATCCAGAAAAAACAAAAACTCAAATTCAAAAAGATACATGCACCCCAATGTTTGTAGCAGCACTATTTACAATAGCCAAGACATGGAAACAACCCAAGGATCCATCAACAGATGGTTGACTTAAGAAGATGTGGTACATGTATACAATGGAATATTACTCAGCCATAAAAAACAATTAAATAATGCCATTTGTAGCTACATGGATGGACCTAGAGATTATCATACTAAGTGAAGTAAGTCAGAGAAAGACAAATATCACATGATATCACTTATATGTGGGATCTAAAAAATGATACAAATGAATTTTTTACAAAACAGAGACAGACTCACAGACATAGAAAACAAACTTATGGTTTCCAAAGGGGAAAGGTGGGGAGGGGGACAAATAAATTAGAAGTATGGGATTAACAGATACAGACTACCACATATACAATAGCAGCAAGGATTTACTGTATAACACAGGGAACAGTGTTTAATATCTTGTAATAACCTATATTGGAAATAATCTGAAAAAAAAAATATATATATATATATATAACTGAATCACTTTGCTGTACACCTGAAACTAACACAACATTGTAAATCAATTATACTTCAATAAAAAAAAATATGTCATGTAATGCCCCTCTATTATAGATGAGCAAACTAAGTATAATACTAAAGTAGCTCTATATCTTCTTCAATGTTATGAAGCTAATTAAGGACAGAACTAGAATAGCCGTATATTTATGCTATTTCTGTAGTTACTCCAACAGAAGGCAGAATTTTACTACATTACTTAGAACGTAGATGAAGTACCCAAAACAGTCAAATCCAAGTAGCAATATTTTCTTAGGTCAGTCTCTTTATAGTACTTCTAATGAAGCAAAGTCCTTGACGGTCCTCACTTTTTGGGTGGTCCATCTCTTCTGTTGCCAGGCCTCCTGTAGGTCTTCATTTTGCCCCGTAATCATGCAGAATTGCTGCCTTTCCACCACACACGTGGTGGCCACTTGTCACTGACCCTTGGGCTTGACCTTCTTCCTCAATGTCCATATCCGTCATACTCTATTTCATCAGGACCCTGTTTTACTTCTCCAAAGGCAATAATGTCATGGAACTATGGTATCACTTCATGCCTTTCGGTAGTGAATGGTCTGCACTGTGTCAGAGGGGAGAGACTGTTGACCAACATAAAGTGATGGATGACTCTTGTTCTTGTTTGAAAGAATTTCTTCCCTCAAGGCAGCAACCACCATACAGGATTGACGGAAACATTCTGAAGACAGAGTTCCGTAAAGGGAGGATAAAATAGGGGGGAAAGGGAACAGGAGTGTGGGAGGGGGAAAGGGGAAGGCTTTTAGAAGAGTCCTGGAGAGACCCCAGGTAATATTTCCATGCATTAATACCACACCTTTTCACATTGATAGTAAAGAAACTCAGAATTTGACCATTGTGGTATATTTACCCATTTGAATAGCCAATTTAGTTTTTGCTGTGGGTTTTTTTTTTGTTTTTGAATTCCATTCTCTTTAATGGTAGTTTTGATAAATGGTGATTTTCATACACACTATAAAAAAGGATGATTGATTTTATAATGGATTTTTTAAAAAGCAGTACATTCAAATGCAAATTAAAATGTGTTGCAGCTGCAGTTCTCACAAAGGAAAAAAAGTCCAGATAATTCAAAAATTAATTTCTTGTTTTGCAAGTGTTTGGCCCAGGCCTCAGTCTCTGCTCTTGACCCCAGCTGCCACCATTTACCAGGCCACCAGGGCAGAGGAAGTCTTCCCATCTGCATAGCCTTGGGAATAAAAAAATCATCTCCCCCGAGGAAAATATGAAAGGGAGGAAATCACCACTTTTCTTCTCTATTTCAACCCCCAAGCCCCCAGACTGTCCTCTTTGCTTATCCCTGGCCACTTGCCATGATTACAGCAAAAACAAACAAACAACAGAAGAGGAGACCCCTTTGCTCTGTAGATGAATGGCTTACAATCAGGCTTTGAATGAAAGAATGAGAGAAACGTCTGAGAACTATTCATTGTGTGTGTTACTGCCCCAGACATTCTAGGTGTTAGCAAACACAACAAAAACCCCTAATTTCCTGGGGTTTATATTCTATTTGGGAAGACTGCAAAAATGTGAACAAACAGTTATAATATAATATCAGATAGTGATGTTGTTATTAAGAAAAACAGAGCAGAAAAGGGGGATAGGGAATGCTAGAAATGGTAGAAATATACTGGGGGAAAGGGACCTCTGATTCTCAAAGAGTAAAGCCCATCCCGAGACCAAGACACAAGCCCATCTGTCTCTCTGGACAGGAGACTTAACTGGATAGGCCGCCTTCCCACCAGAAGGAAGTGTCAGGAAGAAAAACCAGATTCGCAGGTCATTGGGAAAATTTCCCCAGAGGGATGGGCCTCCACTGAGAATCATGGATCTTGGGTCAAACTGTCAACTAAATGTCCAAGTTCGTGAAGCTGGTTCCTAACGGGAGAGGAACGGGGGTCTTGTGGTTGGTCTTCTTCCAGAACTCCTTACAGCTGTGAACATTAATAACACCATTACATCATTAAACAACATTTTGCTCATGTTTTTGTGTAGGACAGAAACACAACTGAAAAAAATGGAAAGAACTCTTACATCTCAATCTTTTCTTTTTAATAAATTTATTTATTTATTTATTTTTGGCTGCATTGGGTCTTCGTTGTTGGGTCTTAGTTGCTGCGCACGGGCTTTCTCTAGTTGCGGCGAGCGGGGGCTACACTTCGTTGCAATGCGCGAGCTTCTCATTGCGGTGGCTTCTCTTGTTGCAGAGCACGGGCTCTAGGTGCGCAGGCTTCAGTAGTTGTGGCACGTGGGCTCAGTAGTTGTGGCTCACGGGCTCTAGAGCACAGGCTCAATAGATGTGGCGCACAGGCTTAGCTGATCCGCAGCATGTGGGATCTTCCCAGACCAGGGCTCGAACCCGTGTCCCCTGCATTGACAGGCAGATTTTCAACCACTGCGCCACCAGGGAAGTCCCTTGCATCTTAATCTTGGTGTCAGTTGTTTTTTATTAACATTTTGGAAGCTCAGTGGATGGCTCTGAGGTTTTACTGGCTGAGTCAATGACTCCCAGGTTATAATCTCCCGCAAAAACAATTAAGGAAAAACAAACTCAGAGAGAAAGCGCACATCCTACATAGAAGGGCTCACGACTCCGTTTGCTAAATGCTCCTAAAACAGAAGAAGCTGCTGGTTCAGAAGGGCTCCTTGAAATAAGCTTCCAAATTGTCATCTTAGTCATATATCTCACTTAAGTGTGTTTGTTTCTCTTAGCTCATAGACTTCATGAGAATGAGTGAAAAAAGTTCCAGTTAAATCTATTTGTCACCTTAAAATGTACACACAAAATTTTTTAAAATATTAATTTAAAGGTAACATATGACTAATGTGTAATAATTTCTAGTTTAAATAATGTCAGACCTATGGATTTTAAACTTAGACGTTTCCAGAGAGCACTATCTATCAAATTGTATTTTTAAATTTTTGAATTTAAAATTTCTATAGTTTTTAAAGGTTACTTTCCAATTACAGTAATTACAAATTATTGGCTATATTCCCCATGTGGTACAATACATCCTTGAACCTATCTTATACCCAATAGTTTGTACCTCCCACCCCCACATCCCTATATTGCCCCTCCCCCCTTCCCTCTCCTCACTGGTAACCACTAGTTTGTTCTTTATATCTGTGAGTCTGCTGCTTTTTTATTATATTCACTAGTTTGTTGTATATTCTAGGTTCTACATAAAAGTGATATCATACAGTATTTGTCTTTCTCTGTCTGACTTATTTCACTAAGAATAATGCCCTCCAAATCCATCCATGTTGCTGTAAATGGCAAAATTTTACTCTTTTTTATGGCTGAGCAATGTTCCATTGTGTATATATACCACATCTTCTTTATCCATTCATCTGTTGATGGACCCTTAGGTTGCTTCCATGTCTTGGCTATTGTAAATAATGCTGCTATGAACACTGGGGTGCATTTATCTTTTCAGATTAGTGTTTTTGGGTATTTTTGGATATACACCCAAGAGTGGAATTGCTGGGTCATATGGTAGTTCTATTTTTAGTTTTTTGAGAAACCTCCATACTGTTTTCCACAGTGCCTGCACCAACGTACATTCCCACCAACAGTGTGTGAGGGTTCCCTTTTCTCCACATCCTCGTCGACAGTTGTTATTTGCATTCTTTTTGATGATAGCCATTCTGACAGGTGTGAGGTGATATCTCATTGTGGTTTTGATTTGCATTTCCCTGATGATTAGTGACGTTGAACGTCTTTTCATGTGCCTGTTGGCCATCTGTGTGTCCTCTTTGGAAAAATGTCTATTCAGTTCTTCTGCCCATTTTTTAATTGGATTGTTTGTTTTTATGATGTTGAGTTGTAAAAGCTGTTTATATATGTTGGATATTAACCCTTTAGTGGTCATATCATTTGCAAATATTTTCTCCTATTCAGTAGGTTGTCTCTTCATTTTCTCGATGGTTTCCTTTGCTGTGCAAAAGCTTTTAAGTTTAATAAGGTTCCATTTGTTTATTTTTGCTTTTATTTCCTTTACTTTAGGAGATGGATCCAAAAAATATTGTTATGATTTATGTCAAAGAGTGTTCTGCCTATGTTTTCCTCTAGGAGTTTTATAGTATCGGGTCTTACAGTTAGGTCTTTAATCTATTTTGAGTTTATGTTTGTATTTTTATTACCTCTCACATATAGTTTTGACCCCATGACCCAATGCTGCTGGGAGCTTTTGTATCATTGGAAAGTTGATCACTCTTCCCTCCTCTCAGTGATAACTGAATGGGTTGAGCACCCACCCTGCGTTAGAGACCACCCTAGCCCTTTACATGACTATCTCACATAGCCCTGTGAATTGATATTATTTTCTATAGAGGGCACAGAGATGGGAAGTAACTTGAACAAGGCCCCACAGCTAAGTGGCAGAGCCAGATGTGAACTTAGGCAGCCTCATAGCAGAGGTGTTCCACCCCCTCCCAAAGCCAGGGCAGTGGACCCAGTCATGCTTCAGGGTGAGCACCCCCAGACCCATAGGTAACACGGGGGACAGCAATGGGGTTGTGGCTGTAGACAGCAGAGGCTTTCGGCAGCAGCACACAGAAAATCAGGTTTTATTTATGTCTCAGTAATGAAGTTCCACATAAAATTTAATTTGAACAATGCTTCTAGGACTAAAAAAAAAATTTGAAAAAGTTTGAAAGAGCGAAAGAGTTGCATTTTCTCTTGATAATTCTCTCTTATGCTACTGTCTAGAGTGTCTACACGTAAGTTGGGTTAAATTTAGTCAGTTGAATTGTTACAATTTATGTCTCTGAAAATAAACCACAATAATTATGTCAACATAAAATGCCATTTTTTTCCTTTACTGCACTCTCCTGAGAGACACGATAATTTCCAGGTAGCAGCAACCCTTTACTGGAGATGTTATGGTCCTATTGTTTAGAACCAAAGGCATTGGCAATATATAAAAACTAGGGGCTTGAGTAGGCGGACCATCTGGTCAAGTGAGCATTTTAGTTGGTTCAGTCTTTGGAGAAAGGATTTTGTCTGCAGAGTTTGAATCCACTATTCTATCTTGCTATCTCAAAGCCAAAAACCAGTGACCTTCCAGACACTGGACTCCTTGCCCCAAACATGACTTCTCTGTCCAGAATCAGCGGTGCCTGTAGAGGGTGGAGGTGGTACAGCAGGAAGGCTGAGCCCAGGACGTGGCCTGGCATTTCATGATGCTGTTTTGCATGCTTTATATAAGTGCCTGCTCTTCACGGCTTCATGAAGTGTTTCTACTACAAAAACAATTCAATTTTAGGGAGAACAAGCCTTTGGCTCAGTGATGAGGTCAGCCAAGTATTTGTGCTTTGGCTTCATTTCTACACGACGGGTTTCTGTTCACTCTCTCTGGCCTTGAGCGGATCCCCACGTGAGGATCAAGGGAGGGAGAAGTAAATGGGGAAACTGAGACCTGGCCCCTTAGCAGCCTCGCCTGCAGGAGGTCCACGTCCCTGCTGTATTTGTACATTAGGACATAAACCGACATCCGGTGTGGACTTAGCCCCTCAGCAGGAGACGATGCTGGGAAGCAAAGGCTGAGGGGAGAAGCCGGGGTCTTACTGGGAGGACGCTTAGGATGTAATAGACAGAGCCATCCTCCTAGTAATACAGCGTGTGTGTGTGTGTGTGTGTGTGTGTGTGTGTGTGTGTGTGTGTGTGTGTTTCAGCTCAGAAGGAAAGTATTTTCTGTCTTAACGAAAATGCTGGCTCGGATGGTAGAATTTCTATAACAGAGAAGTGTTCGCTGTGGTGTCTGATGCTCTCTGTGCAGGTTCTTCTCCATCCTAGAGGTGGAGGTTGGCTCCCAGCCGACACAAACACACCGCTCATATTTACTGCAAAATAAACACACAGGTCCTATTTACCACAAAAGTTCACTCTGAGAAATGTTGCCTCCACTTCCTCCCGTGCCCCATCGGCGCCCATGCAGAGTAGGCCACCAGCTCGTGTTTTGGGTTGAATGGACCTAAAGCCACAGTGGGATTTTCCCAGGATCATCTTCCTCTCTTGGTTCAGATACTTTCTCTTAAGAAAAAGCCCTGAAGGAAATGCCTCGTGTTATTGCCTCGAACAAACTCATCAACAAAAGAAATACTCTTTATTAACTAGAATGGGGCAAGGTTATTAAAGAAATCATTTCACCTGCTAAGTTTTGTAGGAATATTATGATCCATACTACAATTTAAGAGAAACAAGCAAAGAAAAACTAAGTGCTTCTCAGGGATGCTGATTAGATATAATTTTTTTCGGAGAATTCAGTCGATGCTAAATAGTCCACTTGTAGTTACAATTGTGGGGAGTGAAGCTGGTGACAGATCTCCATCTTCTTGTGTTTAATGAGTAAAGGTGGCCTGTCTGCTTGAGGGCGCTTCCCTGGGAGGAGGTGGAGGGGAGGCTTCTTTGATGTGAAAGAAGCAGGCTGGTTCCTGTCTTATTCTCCTTTGTTGTTGTTATTTTGTTTGTTTATGTGGAAGTACAGAGAACAGTCACATTATGAACTACACACAGGAGACGTGATGGACACTTATCTTTATTAGTGGCCAGAAAACTGGTTCCATTTCAGCCACCACTTAGCTTGGTTGCCTCCAAGGTGTGAACTGAAGACCTTGGGTTCCTGCGACATTGTCCCTTTGTTTCGTGCCCCCCACAGGCAGATGCCAACCTCAGGGTCTTGATGGGTTATGGGAACTAGATGGATACAGTGAAAACATTTCCAGCTGGGTTATTGGCAGCCTGTAACTCAGGGTCTCCATCCTCAGCATCCCCATCTATGTAACAGTGAAGGTCATGTCTGCACTAATACTCATAGTCCTCAGTGTTGCAGGAAGGTCCACACCAGGTAAAAAGGTGTGAAAGAGTTTTTAGACTGCCATGTGCCTTAGGAACGTTGTATCACTCTTATAAATGAACTATGTTTGTTACCAAGCTTGTGCTTCTCGCCACATGACAGGCCAATAAATCGAGAGACAAGTTGTTGGGACAAGGAATTGTGACTTTATTCGAAAAGCCAGCAGACCAAGAAGATGATGGACTCGTGTCCCAAAGAACCATTTTCCCTGCGTTAGAATTCAGGCCTCTTTTATACTAAAAGGGGAGGGCGTGTGGTTGGTTGTTGAAAACTTCTTGGTGTTGGAATCCTTTGTTCTTGCATCTGTCCCCATAGGTCAGGTCATGATGTTCCTGTAAACCTCCAACAAGACAAATGTTATTCTCTGTTCTGCAACTTTTTATCTCTATATGAATGGAAAAGTGTTACACCTTTCAACGTCAGAGCCTTGAGAATGGGCTGTCCTGTATATTTCAGGCTATAGGCAACATTCTTAACTTGTAGCAAAAGCAATAGAATACAAAGATTAAACTAAAAGAAACAAATCCAATATGGAGTCAGATTTGTTCTTCCCTCTTAAACATTGACCCTGGGAATGTCCAGCAGGCCTCACTCACTTTAAAGCAATTTCATCACATCCTTTCCTTGTTGACAAGGTAGATTGGGGGGCAGGGGGCACAGTTAAAGTCAACAGAGTGAGCCGCTTGGCTTGGAGATTCCTTTCGGAGGGACTGGAGAAGGAGATGGAGAAGAGGGCTCTTTGCCTGAGCTGTGCCTCCCCCTCCCTGTGGCCTCACCCACTCCTTATTCCTCTGGCCCCCAAATGCCCTGTAGTTTTCCCTCTTTTCCGACCCTGATTCTGTGCCCTGACCAAGAACACAGCTAGGCCACAACAGACAGACACTGAGCCCACGTGGGCAGGAGGCCTGCCCCCCCGGGGCACTTGGGCGCAGCTCCAATGCACATCCGAGTTCCCTGCCTACGTGGATGTTGCACTTGTGTGATGGCCTCCCTGGTATGGCTCCCACAGTGTGACAGATACCAGGAGGGTTGAAGTCCTTTGTCTGGTGCAGTGACAAGCCTGTTCTTTTGACTTAATTCATTTCCCACCAATGCCAAGTTTTAATCAGCAGCCCACATTTCATAAGAAAGCACCTTGCATGGCACCTACCATGCATTTTCCATAAATGCTATCTAACATCCAGTTGATACAGGATAGAGTTCTATCAGCCAGAGTCTGAGTCCTACAGAGATGGCACCCCTTATCGCTATATCATCTGCTGGAGCAGACTGTATCCTGCCCTGGCACCTTGCTCCTGCTTGGTTAGAGTCTTACAATGTGGGCTGTGTCATATTAGAGATATTTCTTCCCTGTTACTGTGAACGCCTTGAGAGCAGGGACCATGCCTTCACTTAGACGTCTGTTCCTAACTCCCAGAAATATTTTTTTGATTTGAAATGAATTGAATAGAAATAGTGACTGTTAGAAGAATAGTTCAAAAACATTGGAAACTATATGCTAAAGAATTGCACTCAAAATAAATTATATAAAATATAAATAAATGATCTAAAACACCAAGTGCCATAATGATATGCAATTTACCCAACTTATAAGAACATCTCATGTGGTTTGAAATTATCCTTCCTTTGATATTTGATGAGTGTACCAATTTTAGGTGCAAAGCCCTGGAAGGATAAAAAATCTCACAAACAGATAACAAAAAATCTCTAAAATTTCCAAAATAGATGCTGGCATCTATATAATACAAAGGGGACTAATGGTGTCAGGAAAAGCCTGGTTTTTATCCATCTTGCTGAAGGCGATATAGCAAATGCTGCATTCACTGCATGTAACAGTGGTCTAACTAAAATATGTGATAGTAAGGCATCAGGTCAAGGATTTATTAAGTATTTACTATCAATTACTCTACCAGTCACTCAACATGCATTAATTAAATGCCTAATGCATATAAAGCATTATGGGAGGGGGGTGGAAGGTGGTCCTGGTCGTATCAGGCTTCATTTGCCACTAATAGCATGTAACAACAATAAATAACTTTTTTAATTGAAATATAGTCAATTTACAATGTTGTGTTAGTTTCTGGTGTATAGCAAAGTGATTCAGTTTTATATATATATGTGTATATATGTATATGTATATATGTGTGTGTATATATGTGTATATGTGTATATACATATATACATACATATATATATATATATATATATATATATATATATATATATATATTCTTTTTCATATTCTTTTCCATTATGGTTTATTACAGGATATTGAGTATAGTTCCCTACGCTATATGGTAGGTCCTTGTTGTTCATCCATTCTATATATACTAGTTTGCATCCGCTAGTCCCAAACTCCCAATCCAACCCCACCCTTGGCAACCACAAGTCTGTTCTCTATGTCTGTGGGTCTGTTTCTGTTTCACAGTTAAGTTCATTTGTGTCATATCTTAGATTCCACATATGAGTGATATCATACGATATTTGTCTTTCTCTGTCTGACTTCCTTCACTTAATATGATAATCTCTAGGTCCATCCATGTTGCTGCAAATAGCATTATTTCATTCTTTTTTCATGGCTGAGTAATATTCCACTGCATATATATATACCACATCTTTTTATCCATTCATCTGTCTATGGACATTTAGATTGTTTCCATGTCTTGGCCAACAATAAATAATTTAAGTCACAAGATACCTAAACGCTAAATTTTGCAGCACAGATTAGGAAGGCATAGAGATTTTGAGGAGGGCTGGTCAAGGAAGGGCAGTTGTCGTGCTGGAGCTGGGCTATGAAGGATGAGTAGGACTTGGCAGGGAAGCAGAGAAGGATGCAGGAAAACCCTTACTAGGGCAAGAGGAGCAAGGAGGATGCTGGAGCCATACAGGAGCCGAAGCCTGGGAGTCAAGAAGAGGAGTGAATTCTTGATACCATAAAAACAGGGAGCTTACAGAGGAGTTTAAGGAGGAAAATTCCCTAAGGAAAGTGGTGTGAAGGAATCTTTATCTGGAAGCAGAGACCGGGACACTGGTAGCAGAAGAGTAATCTTGCTCGTATCTGTTTTTAGAGCTGATTACTATGGTTTAAATTACAGTAAGCCACCCCCATCTTCCCTGGGAGCTTCCAGACTGGTGCTGGCAGACACTTCTCTTTTGTGGGCATCAGCCCTAAGAGGTCCACTCTGACCCCCTGCTGAGAAGAGAATGGATTCCAGTCATCCCAGGAAATGTTTGGTATCCCATGTACTGTTGCGGGTGGCACCATCACACCTTGCACGGGCCAAGCCCGTGTTTGGAGGGGTTCACCCAGCAAAGAAGGCCGTCCAGAAATAATCTGGAAGATCATAAATTTGTGCTACCTGAGTAACACTGTTATCTTCTGGATTCCTAGGCACCAAAGAGGAAAGTCATAAAAACAAACCCAGGATGCAACTAATTTATGATAAAGACTATATATTTGCATATAGAATGTGTGCAGTGATATTAATCAAAATCATATATGACATTTTGCAAGCTCCAAGTGGTATCCCGGAGGTGATACAATGTTGACTCTGTTACTGAACTTGACTTGGGTCTGCTTGCCCACATGCAGTAAAGCCAGTCTACTGACACCAGGTTGTGGTGAAGGAAAGTACATCATTTGTTGCAGGCACCAAGCAAGGAGAACAGGCAGCTCAAGCTCGAAAGACCTGAACTCCCTGATGGCTTTCAGGGAAGGGGTTTTAAAGGTAGTGTGAGGGAGGGGGCTGCAGGGTGCGTGATCAGCTCGTGCACAATTCTCGGACTGGTTGGCATCAAGGTGAAGTTCAAGCATCATCCACCTTCTGCTTTCAACCAGTCTAGGGCCCATGTTCTTGCGGTCAGAGTTTTCACCTGGTGGGGGTCTGTTTCCTTTAGAAACAACCTAGGAACGTGTGTCAGGCCTTTATCTATATCCTTCAGGGAACTGGGAATTCAGTGACTCTGCTATGTGGCTGGTCCGTAAGTCTAAACTGTTACCAGTTTCCCAGCCCAACAGCTGTTCTTTGTTTCTGTTGTACGTCTTCACATTCCTAATCGTTAGCTCTCGAGCCAGCCTTTTAAGACTCAAGGGAGGCCTGGGAGACTAAAGCAAAAGGCTTTTACTTCGAAGGACAGGGGCCCAGGGGCTCGTATATGGCTTCAACTCTGCCTACGGCCCCTCTGGTCACTCAGGCACGCACTCTTAGTTAGCCTGGTCCCGAGGGACACGTGTGGATGCGGAGACAAGCCCAGCGCATTCACTGAACCCTTGGAGCACCTTCTGTGTGCCAAGCACTGCCCCGGGCACAACAGAGACGAATGGGGGACACGTGACAGTGACAAAGCTCCGCGTGGGGCTGGCACTGCCCTGATACCTTCCGGCCGGCCGGTTGGTCGGTTTTCTCCTGGTTTGGTGTGTAACATGCATTTCTATTCACTCCCTCCTGAGTACACACACGAGGTGTTCTGGAGACAGATTTCCTATGAAATACTTTGCAGTACAGAACAGCTGTCTCAGCCTCCTGTGCCCCGTCCTGCTGTGGGCTGCTCAGTGAGAGTTGGTGGGAATTTTCCCTGCGTGAGCAGTCAGACCGCCGTAGACGAAAGACAAGCAAATAGCATTTGTTTTTCTCTATGTATACGGGAAAAGAAGCAGTTGTCCTCCCCTCCTGCAGTGTGGCACCTCCTTGGAAATGTGGCCCTTATTCCAACCCTTCGGTATGTAAGTACCAAAGTCGCAGTTGCCCGGGTTTTGTACCTTTTGAGGTTAAACACCTAAGAGGTAGGTACCGCAGCTTTCTGCCACCTGACGCTTAACCCCGGGAATTAGTTGGGCTGAACCATTTGGCTCTCCTGGAGAGAAAAGGGACGTTCTGTTACTTTTAGGATCAGAGCAATTAACTACACAAACAACTACAAATCTCATTCACATGGGCTGGGGGAGTTAGACTCGAAGACTCAAGAATTTCAGGAGATGACGGTTTGGGCTTCCCCGGCGGTGCAGTGGTTAAGAATCTGCCTGCCAATGCAGGGGACACAGATTCGAGCCCTGGTCCGGGAAGATCCCACATGCCGCGGAGCAGCTAAGCCCGTGCGCCACAACTACGGAGCCCGTGCGCCACAACTACGCAGCCCGTGCCCCACAACTACTGAGCCTGTGTGCCACAGCTGCTGAGGCCCATGTGCCTAGAGCCTGTGCTCCGCAACAAGAGAAGCCACCGTGATGAGAAGCCCGCACGCTGCAACAAAGAGCAGCCCCTGCTCACCACAACTAGAGAAAGCCTGCACACAGCAACGAAGACCCAACGCAGCCAAAAATAAATAAATAAAATAAAACATTAAAAAAAAGAAAAAGAGATGAAGTTTTACTGGAGCCCTGAGAGATCTGAGGAAGGTTTATTTCTCCACAACGGTGTAAACAGTCCCAGTTAACCTCTACGAGGAAGCTCTTATGATGCCTCTAGCCTTGGTGTTAGCTCATCTGAAGACTATTCCCCAACGTCATTTCCTCCTAGGAATTCAGAAGTGTAAAGTACAATACAAGGAGGGCCAGAGTTCTAAGTCATCACAGTCTGGGTCCAGCAAGTTAGAGACTTTCCAAAGATGACACAGTTAAAGAATGACAGAGCTGGGACCAGACTCCAAACCTGCTGACCTTATACTTGGAGCCTTCTCATTAATATTGCAGGTTTCTAGTGCCCCTGTGGAGCATATAAACAAGTGCTAAGCAAACAGATAGTGGGCTGACAGTTATTTTTAGTGGATTTGTGTGTGTGTGTGTGTGTGTGTGTGTGTGTGTGTGTGTGAAGAGTTTACTTGACTTTTTAAAAGCTCAACCTGTTCTTCAATAATTTCTGACATAAAAGCAAATAATTGAGAACATACAAATCGTAATCCAAATGCCTCAGCCCCCATTTAGCTGCAAATGGAATTAATCTGAACTTTCTTCACATTCCTTTTCTGCTGGAAGATTTGGACAGGGGCTACTCCCAAGACCAAAATTGGTCCTACACTGGGCAAAATCGTCTTGCCCAGGTGCATATTAGAAGCAAACTGGTAAACTTTTCTAATGCACAAAAGACTTAGAAAGTGATCAGTGTTGTGGACATCTGTTAAGATAGAAGCATCATGTGAAGATAATCTGTGGCCATGATTATTATTCACATATCAGAGAAAACTTTCCGTCTGCTTTCTCAATTCCCTATAGCTTGAAATAAGAAATATCTTAAAGGGGGTGAAACGGGAGTGATTTTTTAATATCTGAGGATATTTGTTAATATCTGAAGGTAACTTTTACTCTGCCTGTCCTTGTACCTAACACTGAAGGGGGCCAAAATAACTAACTGCCCTACACTGTCGACTGATCCAGACCCCAAATAACCCAGGACCTGGGAGTCTTTCTCTTGTTTTTACAAAAAAAGTGAGATTATGCTTGGTTTCTATGAAAAAATTTTAGTAAAACATGAATCATTCCAGAAATGGACGTTTAGACATTCTCATATGGTAGATATCAGGACTGGAGAGAAACTAGCTCAGGACAACCTATAGAATATTCCAAACTATCATGACAACCTGAACTCACAAAGTGAACTGATACGGAGCTACAGAAACTGCTAAGCTTCTCTCTGGCCTCAAATGATAAATGAAGGTAAAACAGTCCTGCCACCTAACGCTAAGAAAAATAAATAAATAAAAGTGAAACCTTCACACTAACAACAAAAACAATACAATTCAAGTAGATAAAGGAAAGAATGAAAATGAACATTTACTGGCCCACCGACATGTGCCAGTGGCCATATTTATGTGGTATATTTAATCTTCAAAACAACACTGGTGTTATCCCCACGTTTTATCTATAAGAAAACTGAGGCTCAGAGAAATTAATTACCTAGCTCAGGATTGTACAGCTCTTCAAGGGTTCAAATCTCATTCTGCCTGTTCTAAAAAGCATAATTTTTTTCCGCATTATCACTAACCTCTAAGAATAAATACATTTAATGAAGTTTGAAGGTATAGAAACAGCTTGGGCAAGTTTCTACCTGCTTCCGGGGAGTCACTAGTGCTTCCTTTTATGTACCCTTGGCTGTGCCAGGCTCCCCTGCTCAGTCTCTAGGAATGAAGCCAGAACTGCCCCAGGTCCCAGCCCTCCTAGTTCTGGAAGAATCATTCTTCTAAGAAGATGGAATTGTTCCCATGAGCTCTTCCCTTGAAAATGTAGAAAGAGGTAGGGGAAAGGCCTGCTATTATCAGATGCAACCCTAGGAGACCTATATAGTTTCTACTTCTGATATCAACCTTTCTGATACCAAAGATAGTCACTGGAATGACATTTTTTAGATTACTGCATCTAGGTATAATTCATGTATCTTAATTTGTTGACAAAAATATATCCGCACCGTGAAGTAGATTACAAAGTGGAGGCAATGACTCGGTGGCCACACCGCTTGCAATGGGATTTTCTGGTCATCGGATCAGGAAGTGACACGAACTTTCCCATCCCTTGAGTCTGGGATGGCCTTGTGACTTATTCTTCCTAATACACACTGATACATACTTCCAGCTAATCATTGAGGGTCTTCTGTCACTCCAGAGTTGAACTTGCTGTTTTGGGATATTTAGACAAATGTAAAAAGCAGCAAAAAGTAAGACTGAACTGTCCCTGAAGGAGCATTAACATCTAGTTTAAAAGAAAACACACACACACACAAACACCCTATACTTAATGGATCAACAAGACAGTAGGTAGTTACATGATAAACCGTGAGTAGTGGTGCCCAGAGAAGGCAGAGCTAGGTCAATGCAACAAATCATCTTATTTCCTTACTTAGAAGTTATTCACTTTATGCCAACATGGATCATTCCAGCAGCTAAGTTTTCCTTTGGGGAAAACTTGGCCAGTAATTCTGTTATCAGTAATTACTAACTCAGTGATCACCAATGGCCTGTGATACGCGTCCGGTTTCATTTGCATGAGTCTGGGTTAATAAACATTAATGTAGAGGAATTCTAATCTATTATTAATTTCTCAGCATCTGCATAATGCCCTCTCAGGTAAAACTAATAAAAGCTTCATAGGATTTTCAGCTTAACAAAATCTCCAAACAGAAATGCAGTGAAAACAGGGTAGAAACTACCCAGAGGAGAGCACGGACTTTTTTTTAGTTTTTATTTTATATCGGAGTATAGTTGACTTAACAATGTTTACAAAGTATAGTTTCAGGTGTACAGCAAAGTGATTCAGTTATACATATACATACATCTATTCTTTTTCACATTCTTTTCCCATATAGGTTATTACAGAATACTGAGAAGAGTTCCGTGTGCTATACAGTAGGTCCTTGTTGGTTATCTAGTTTATATATAGTAGTGTGTATATGTTAATCCCAAACTTCTAATTTATCCCTCCTCCCCCCACTTCCCCTTTGGTAACCATAATTTTGTTCTCTAAGTCTGTGAGTCTGTTTCTGTTTTGTAAATAAGTTCATTTGTATCATTTTTTAGATTCCACATATAAGTGATATCAAACAATATTTATCTTTCTCTGTCTGACTTACTTCACTTAGCGCGATAATCTCTAGGGCCATCCATGTTGCTGCAAATAGCGCTATTTTCTTGTTTGTGGCTCAGTAATATTCCATTGTATATATGTACCACATCTTCTTTATCCATTCCTCTGTCAGTGGACACTTAGGTTGCTTCTGTGTCTTGGCTATTGTGAATAGTGCTGCTGTGAACATTGGGAAGCACTGACTTTAAGAAAAACCTCAGAAGAATTTTCAGAAAATGTGACTAGGACATCCCAGTCTCAGAAATCCATCCCACTTCCATAATGTGTCCTGAAGAGAGAGACTCAATCTTCTTCTGTGAGATGTTCCTTCTTTCTTATTCCCCCTAAGCACTCCTGTGGTAAAGATGTGTTGCCACTCCTATCCAAACCCTGAAATTAATGGAACATTCCAGGAACATTTCTACATGAATAGGAGAATAATATAAACCAAAAACTAGGTACCACTGAACCAGGATTCAGGGTCATCTGTGGATTATGATGGACTTGTAGAGATTTCCATGTAGAATAAACTTACAGACAAGGTAAGCTCCACAAGCCCATGGAGGGTCTGTTTGGGACACTGATGTGTTCAGAGTTCCGAAGACAGTGCCAAGCATGTGATAGGCACCCAGTGAATACTGGTTCAGTGGCTGAACACCACAGAGGGCACTGGACCATCTGAATGCAGCAGGACAGTACTGTTCACGTCCCTTTATGAGTCACTGGGAGTTAAGGATATTTGGAGTTGGCATCCAAACTCCAAATAGGTGGAGCATTATTTTAAAAATCATTCCTGTCAAAACTCATCTCTTAAAGGCCACAACTAGAAACAAGAAAATTATAAAATGGGAAAGCTCATTGGTAAAGGCAAACATACAATAAAGGTAGGAAATCATCCACACACAAATATGGTATCAAAGCCAGTAATTGTGAGAGGAGGAGAGTACAAATGCAGGATAGTTAAAGTGCATTTGAAATCAAGAGATCAGCAACTTAATCATGTATATATATATATATATACATATATATATATATATATATATATATATATATATATATATATATATATATATATATACACTGCTATACCAAAACCTCATGGTAACTGCAAACCAAAAATTTATAATAGATACACGCACAAGAAAGAAAAAGGAATCCAAACACAACACTAAAGATAGTCATCAAATCACAAGAGAACAAAAGAGGACAAAAGAGAACGAAAGAGAAAAAAAAAAAAGAGAAAGAAAAGACCTACAATAACAAATCCAAAACAATTAACAAAATGGCATAAGAACATACATGTCGATAATTACCTTAAATGTAAATGGATTAAATGCTCCAACCAAAAGACATAGACTCACTGAATGGATGCAAAAACTCATCTCTTAAAAACCACTAAAACGTATTTCTACTTGGCCCTAGTATATAAGGGTATTTAGTATGTGGCAAAGATAGTTTTCTAGGTAATAGGATAAAAAAGATGGGTTATTAATAAATAGCCTTAAAAACTGGCTAGCTATTGGCAAAGAAAAATAAAGCTCTCTCTCTACCTTGTTTTTTGCATAAAAATAAAGCATGGAAAGATCAAATATTAAAATGTAAAATAAATGCAACCAGAGTACAAACATTGATGATATATGTACAATCTTGATTGTATAACTGAATCTGAATCATATAATCCAGCTTCTTCTCATAACAAAAAGCCAGAAGATACTCGAAAAGGATTAATACATTTGAGCATGAAAATGTTTTAAATTTCTGTAGAGAAAAACTATAATAAGCAAGGTTAAACACAAATGGCACCCTGTGAGAAAGTTTATATTTTACGTATTCAACCCATCATCAATTGATTTCATATAAATCAATCACGAAATAGAAGATGAATTTGCAAAGTAGAAAGTGGGCAGAGAGCACAGATGGGCAATTCATCCTAGAATTCCAAATGGTGGATAAGCATACCATTTTTCTTTTATTAGTGGTAGGGCTGACAATTGCAATAACAGTAGTTTGCCTATTGATTTGCAAATATCTTGAAAAACTGACAAAATCCAACATTGACAAAGATATAGGGGTGAACACATACCTACACTGGTTGGGAGCATAAACATAATCTTTCTAAATTATGCAATAGCTAATAACATTCTGAATGGTCATACAGTGGTTCATACAGATACACAGACACTCACACCCTCAGACTTCCTAAGGACAAAAGTGAATTTTCAGAGATCCGCAAAGAAGAAATGTATTTCTGTGTGCCTTGCCATGTGCAGAGAGCCCATCTCCCAAAGCAGCTCCACTATTTCACGTCCTGCAGGCGGTGTTGGTTTCCCAGCTTCAACCCTGACGTTCAGATTGCGCCCTGGGGCTTAGAAGGAAGAAACAAGTAACCTACTGCTGTTTAGTTAATGTGTCCCCTCTCCCCTTAGCTACACAAAGTCCTCGCCTGTTTGTTTTAGCTTGTTATTGGAGTATAACATGCATATGAGAAAGTGTAAATATATTGTAAGGGCATAGCTGCATACATTGCCACGAAATTAACACATCCTTGTAACCAGCATCCAGATCAAGAAACAGCATCACCAGCACTTCGGAGCCACCTTTGTGACCTCGTCCACTCACACTGTCTGCTGGGTAACACTCTCCTAACTTTCAACAGTGAGATTAGTTACATCTGCTTTTGTACTTTAAAGAAATGGCATGTTTATATTGGCCATTTGAACACCTTCTTTTGTGAAGCGACTGTTAAGGAGTTGTGTCTATCAGTTTGCTTGTTTTCTTATTGATTTAAAGGTGGTCTTTTTTTTTTTTTTTAAATCAAAATGCACCCTTGGACAGGTTCTCCAAAGAAGACATACACATGGCCAACAGTCACACGAATTGTCACTAAGGTCAATGTCACTAATCATCAGGGAAATGCAAATCAAAACCACTGAATATCACCTCACACCTGTCGCAGGATGGCTAGTAACCAAAAAACAAAGACGACAAGTGTTGATGAGGATGTGGAGAAATTAGAACCCTTGTGCACAGTTGGTGGGAATGTAAATTGGTACAGCCACTATGGAAAACTGTATGGCAGTTCCTCAAAAAAACTGAAAAGAGCACTACCATACAATACAGTCTAAGTATTGAAATGACCATTGGTAAAAGGCTCAATGAAATATTTAGCCTTATAACTTTCCATCCAAGACAGTGGGAAGTTTTATTTTTTCCAATTCCATCTCATTCGTCCAGTTTTATACCTTTACCCAAACACTAACAAAAACACACATAGGCTTAGAGAGATATCTGGGTAGATGCTCACCAAAATATTAACAATGGTTTCTTCTTCACGATGGGATTTTAGTAATTTTATTTTTCTTCACTATTTAATTTCCTTCCTATTTGATTTTCAAATAAGCAGGGAGTATCTTAGTCTCCTAGGGCTGCTATAACAAAGTACCACAAACATGATGGCTTAGAAAAACAGAAATTTATTCTCACAGTTCTGGAAGCTAGAAGTCTGAAATCGAGGTGTTAGCAGGACCCCACGGCCCATGAGACTTGGGGCAGAATCTGTCCTGGCCTCTTCGCAGCTTCTGGTGGTGGATGTCCCTCCTTGGCCTTCCTCTGCTTGTAGCTTCATCACTCCAACCTCTGCTTCTGTTGTCACAGGGCCTTCCGTGTGTGTGTGTGTGTGTGTGTGTCTGTGCCTGTGTATCTTCTTATAAGGACACTAATTGGGTTAGGGGCCTACCCTGCTCCAGTATGATCTCATATTAACTCATTACAACTGCAATCGCACTATTTCCAAATAAGGTCACAGTCTGAGGTGGTGGGAGTTCCTGTGTTTTCCCATAGGACTGTGGTTGGAAGGCACAGTGTCGCTTTTGAGTCAGTGGTAGAGATTATAAAGTCGTTTACAAACGATTCCTGTGAAATGACTTTTCCCATCACTGGAGAGCTAAATTGGAATACCCCAGACTAGGAATACAAAGTCTAGAAAAATGTTTTGCTCTTGCCAGGGTAGTTGCCTTTCCAAGAAAGACTTGTCCATCTGGGCATATAATAGTCAATACAGGGCTTCCCTGGTGGCGCAGTGGTTGAGAATCTGCCTGCCAATGCAGGGGACACGGGTTCGAGCCCTGGTCTGGGAAGATCCCACATGCCACGGAGCAGCTAGGCCCATGAGCCACAACTACTGAGCCTGCACGTCTGGAGCCTATGCTCCGCAACAAGAGAGGCCGCGATAGTGAGAGGCCCGCGCACCGCGATGAAGAGTGGCCCCCGCTTGCCACAACTAGAGAAAGCCCTCGCACAGAAACAAAGACCCAACACAGCCAAGAAAAATAAAATAAAATAAAATAAATAAATTTTAAAAAAAAGTCAATACAAAGTCAAAATTCATGGCAGAAGGCAGTTGAATATAATCCATTAAAAGGTATTTAAATGTAACTAGAGAAATTGGTTCTTGTCATTGTCCCACTTTTACAGTTTTTCCAGGGTAATGAGTTTGACAGATGGGACAAGTGCCAGGAACAGCCTTAGAATCTGAATGAAATTTCCTCACTGAAGACTGAGAAGCTCTGGATAATGTATTACGTTAAACAGCATTTTCAGCATGAAAGAGTGAAATCCTCTCTTGAGGTAAAACACATAATTAGTTTATGAGTGGTAGACAACGGGAATAAGAACATATTACGAGCAGTGAGAACACTGACAAACCTACATAAAGAATACTATGATCATCTTGGATTGTATCTGAGTGAAAAGGGCTTTGAAATCTACAACTAAATATCAATTCATAGATGCAAACTATCATATATAGATTGAATAGACAGCAAGTTCCTACTGTATAGCACAGGGAACTATATTCAACATCTTGTGATCAACCATAATGGAAAAGAATCTGAAAAAGAATATATATATATATATATATATATATATATATATATATATATATATATATATATATGCATAACTGAGTCACTTTGCTGTACAGCAGAAATGAACACAACATTGTAAACCAACAATACTTCAATAAAATAAAATTTTTTTAACTAATAAAAAATAAAATAGGTAAGCTACAAGGATATATTGTATACCACAGGGGAGTATAGCCATCGTCTTGTAATAACTTTTTAAAAATTTAACTTTAATTTTTAGAGTATAATCTGTGAAAATACTGAATCACTATGCTCTATACCTGAAACTAATAAAATATTGTAAATCAACTATACTTCAATTTTAAAAATAGACCATTATTAATTAAAAATTAATTCATAGACAGTTATTGTACCAGTCTTTGGAACCACATTGAACTACAGTAGTGAACTTATTTCTATAAGGTAAAACAAGAGACTAAAATCCCCTCTTAATTTGTCAAGTTTTTTTTCCCAGTTAATCTCAAGTTTGGTTTTAAAAAAAGGTTATCTCAGTAGCTCAATAATTAAATAAAATTTGAATGTCAAGTCTATTTTTATGATCCTTATTTTAATAAGATAAAGAAGCAAATCTTGTGTTACCTCTTGGACATTATAGCAAACACAATGATAGCTTTAGACATTTTTTTAAAAAACAGTTTATAATTCTTTCCTGGGGACCTGAATTTGGAAAACGTGAAATTACGAAGAATTGTTAGGGGAGACAAGTCATGAACATAAATCATAATTTTTTCTAGGATAAAAAGTAATTATAGGAAAACCACAGCAACAAAAAATGATTACTTTAACCTTTTCAAAATTAAGTAACTTCTAAAAATGATTCAAGAATATACCACAAGCACAGAGAGCTAACAGAATTTTTTGATCCTTCCAAAAAATATTGTTCCACATAACCTACTGGTCTAGATATCCATAGATTGTTTTAGTGTTGTCAGATGATAAATATAACACATACTAAAAAGTGTATGGCATTCAGCTAAAGCTGCACTTAGAAGAAAACATATAGCCATTAAAGCTTATGTTTAAATAAAAGAAAGGTTAAAAGTGACTGAGCTAATCAATTTAAGAAGTTTCTTTAAAAGTAAGTAGAAAGGTATAGTACAGATAAGAAAAGAAAAAATACGATAGAAATAAAGGATACAGTTGAGAATGTCAACAAACCAGAAGTTATTTCTTTTCTCCTTCCTTTGTTATTCACAAACTCTTGTTTTATTTTTGTTGTTATATATCATCACACTGGAGAGAGAAAATGATGCACAGGTACCACGCTCAAGGATGAAGCTTCTCTTGATCTTTCCTACTCAGTTTATGCAGGACAATAATTGTGGCCCACTAAATTCATGTCTATAAAAACACTATAACATGGAGAAATCCTCAGTGAAATAGAAAGAGGAGGTAGAGGAGAAAGTGGAGGAGAGGAAGGAGAAAGAGGGGAAACCACACAAGAAATAACATTGGGAATGGTAAAGGTTTCACAACTGCAGGTTTCTCAGAGACTTTAAAGATATTAAGAGAATACGTTGAACAACTTTAGCTAATAAATTTGAAATTTAGATACGTGGACAAATTTCTCAAAAATATAACTCACCTATGATAACTCAAGGGGAAAAATGAACAAAACCTGAAAATACTGTAACCACTAAGGAAATTGAATTAGTGGGTAAATAAGTTTCCCTAAAAAAGGCACTCTTGTCTTATCAATACTGTACATTCTTCCAACTTTCAAGGAAAATTTCGTCTCAACCTTATTCATACTCTGCCAGTGAATAGAAAAGAATTTCTAACTCCTTTCTATGACATCACTAAAACTCTGAAACCAAAACCAAATAAGGTCAGAGGAATGAAAAACATTAGGTCAATCTCTTTCCTAATCTTAAATGCAAAATTCTTCAAAAGATTTTTGGCAAAATGAAATCCAGCAGTGTATTACAAAAAAAGATAACCATATGGTTTGTCTCCTTTAATTTCAGCTAATGAATTAAAGAAGATAAAGTATATGAATTTGTGGGGGAAATCCCACTTGGTCACGATGGATTATTGCAACACACGCCAAAAAATGTTAAAACCTTTGGTACCCACTCACAATTTCAAAAGTCTTAGCACATGAGGAATCAGAGAACTTCACTAACTATACAGTTTACCAAAAGGTCACATCAGGTATCAGTGTTAATGGTAAAATGTTAGCAGAAATACTCTGTCTTGTTCCTGACCAAAAAAAAAAAAAGCTTCTAGTACTGCTTCTATTCAATATTAAAAGGAGGTCCTAGGTAGTGAAATAAGACCAGGAAATAATTAAATTATAAGATTTGGAAAGGAAGAAAACTGATGTATGATTATAACTGTTTTCACTTAAAACCCAAGAGAATCTATAGACAAGTTTATAGATGACTTATAAAACAGTTTAGCAAGCTAGCTGCTAAATAGATCAATATAAAAAGTTATTTTATGTGCAGGGTTCTTTTTTAAAATCTGGGTGCTAATTAGATGAGTGAGTTCACTTCATGAAAAATCATCAAACTGTACACTATGAATTGCACCTTTTAAAAAAAATTTAAGTGATACTTCAATAAAAGTTTACTGGACTAATTAACCCTCACGAGACATCTTAATTAATAGTGAAAATTTATAAGCATGTCTTTAATCAATGATTACAGAAAGATCCCTGCCAACTACACTCCATTATAATTTTCTTGGAGACCCTCCTGGCAAGGTCTGGAAAAGTCCAGACTGTTCTTGAAACATGACAAAGGTGTGTAGTATGACTTTTAGAGCTTACAACAGAGTTTAGCAAGCTGACTGGACAGAAGCAGCAGATTAAGAAAAAACCGACAGCAGCCCATCTTTCCAGCAATGTGGCACGAATGAGCATCTGTGTCGGGGGGGTGGGGAGGAGGGTTGGGAAGAGGCTGCCTAGCCGGGACCACGTGTCCCTGGTCCTGTACCACACGGACAGCCATAGGCAACGAAATGTACACAGAAGCCCGCATTTCATTTCAGGACCAATGCGGTTAAGAAGTAGGAGTGCCTTCTCTGCTCATCCTTTCCCTGCTATGGTGATCTTAGAAGCCACATGTTGAAATTAAAGGGCCACTGATGTAAGCCCCCCATGTAAGCCCAGAGGGAAGGCCACCTGCAAGTGCCAACGGTGGCCTATTCTGGGAGTAGCCAGGATCTTGGAGGTGGAGTTGTGTGTGTCAGAAGCTGAGTAGGGAGGGCTCACAGGAACCACACCTGTGCCGGAAGCAGGTCAGAGCAACCAGGGCGTTGAACTGAGATCGGTTGTTACAGAGACCTCAGCTGATCCCATGCGGATCTCTGGAGCTGGCTGGGCTCCCATTGTTTTCCTGAATTGGGTTCTTGCTCTCCTGCTATAACACATATTTGTACATGGTGAGAAGGTTCACACAGTCTTATCACCAATTTCTATATAATTAATTTCCATACACAAAAATTAGTTTTTATGAAACTACTTTGCAAAATGAACAAGCTGTGATGTTAATTACTTACTAGTGAATGTGAATTATTTATTAATTAATACTTAAGGCCTGCCCCCCTCCAGTTTTCATGCTGTTTAGGTTCTGAAACAGTTTCCTTGTTGAGATTAATAAGTAATTTAGAGCCCCCTTTCCTTTGCCTACATTAGAGTATAACAGGCAAGAATGGAGGTCATGCACGCTGAGATAATGGTAGAAATAGTTACAAGGATAATTCTTAATTTTTACAATAATAATGACATGAGCTTAGAATTTTTAAACTGTCAGGGTCTCATTAAAAAGCAGTTCGTATTTTTTAAAGTGCAGACAATCGCAGCTTGGCGAACATGTCGAAACAGAAGAACCAATTTAATATCTATAGATAGTGTGGAAAACCTATTTTCTTTAGGTGGTTTGGATAATTCATGCCATTTATCTATTAGATAATAGATAATACATACCCAGGAAGGGACTTCCAAGCACCAGAATAATATTTTCATAAAAATCTTCAGAAGGTTATTTTCTCAACCTTTTTGAAAACATATGACCTCTTATGATAAGCCTGACACTCTCACCACCTCCTCTCCAAGATCTTGCTCTAACCTTTACATCTCTTTAATAATAGCTAATCTAAAGTCAGGTATACTTGGTAATTTTTAAAAGATGGCTTTGGGGTCCACGGAGTAAAAGAATCACTTAATTATCTTGATAATGCAGACTACTTAAGCTTACAAAGAAAGCCTGATGGATCCCATTTGGACATCTAATGTTGAGTAAATTATATTATTATGCACAATCTGGCACGTGGGACTCAGGATCCAATAGGTGAATGTTTTACATTGAATTTATTATTCAGTCCTCACAAGAGCACGGCAAGATCATTATTATTACCCCCATGTTTACAGATTAGGAAACTGAGACTAATAGGCAGGAGAGTAATTTGTCCAAAATCATATAGCAAAGCTAGTCATTTACCTTTTTTGCCCAAGTAGGACTGGTCGTGGTGGAAGTCCCTATACAAGGTAACAAGAAACAGCACATATAGACACTCCAAATCAGAATGTCCAGGAAAATAGTTCCTGCTGGTTTATCCCCTCATTTCCGCCCCCGTTGTCTGCTTCCTACCCCACCCCAATCATTACAGATAGGAGGCACTCTCATCTATACATATGCTTGTTGGATAGTCCATATAAAACTTATTTTTTAAAGCATTTTTTTTATTGAACTATAGTTGATTTACAATGTTGGGTTAGTTTCTGCTGGACAGCAAAGTGACTCAGTTATATACATACATACCTTCTTTTTTATACTCTTTTCCATTACAGTTTATCACAGAATATCGAATGTAGCTCCGTGTCATACAGTAGGACCTTGTTGTTTATCCATCCTATATGGGATAGTTTGCCATCTGCTGACCCCAGACCCCCAGCATGTTAACAGTTATGATCACTTACTCCCTAGCCCAAGCCCTACTATTCCCTTGAACTACCCTGGAAAAAATGTGAAATGGCCATTGGAACTTGGAAACAAGGGGAAAAGCCCTTTGAATTCTAAAATCCACACAAAACAGATCAGAAGTATGCTACATAATCCTCGAAAGACATAATAACTCTCAGCCTGGCAAGACAAGAAGATAGTCTAGGTAAATGAATAAATCTAAATAAATAATGTGTTAATTATTCGTAGAATGACACAGTTACTCAGGCCAAGGTCATGGCTCCCATGCAGGTACTGAGCAGGGAGAGCAGGCTATATATTTTATGTATCATTACATGTACACAAGTGTATATACATTGATCGTACAATTATATTATTGTTGGTTTTCCCACTAACAGGTCTTGCCTATGGAGTAAAGATATCTCAAGTTTCTTTAGTTGAGGAACAAATTTTAATGAATGATTTTTATCAGTCAATATTAAAATATTGACTGTCTTATTGTTAATTAATTAACTAATTAAACAATAACAAATATTAAAAGTCATATAAGTATTAAAAGTCCTATAACACGTTCCTCAGTCCCATTCCAGAGTGTAACCAGTTTTAGCCACTTGCAGTGTTAATTTTTCTGCTAGTAATTTTCATATTGCTAAACAGTATGTTGTATCACTATTTCTGGATTTCTCATTGCCTTATAGTTGTAAGAGCTAAGGATTCAGCATACTTATACTGATTTCTGTCTTCTACTCATTTCAAGTTGTTATAATTACACCACCATTTTTTGTTCCTCTAATTGGTCCCATTTGAAACTTAAGTATATTCAGTTTGAAGACTCAGGTCTTACTTGGCCCTGGATAATTTGCGGTGGGGGGGGGGGGTTATTTGATTATTAGCTCTTTCTACTTCCCTTGGTCTTGCTTTCTGTAACGTCTATTAATTAAATATTAGAACTTCTGGATCAAAACTCTGACCCTCTTATCTTTCTTCATATATTTTCTCACATTATTTTTGTGCTCTAAATTCTACATGGTTTTCTCAGACTTTGCTTTGACCTCTTACACTGAATAATTAATGCCCTATCCCATAATACACATGGTCCTATTTCAGCTTCCAAGAGCTAATTCTTGTTTTCTTACTGAACCTTTTTCATACCAAGTTTTTGGTTCTGTTTTAAGTGTTTCTGGTTGTTCTACTTACTTCAAACTTTCTTTTTCATGCCACAGGATTTCCTCAAATGTCTGGTTATTCTTTGTTGCCTTTTTCCTTTGCAGAATGAGGCCGATAGAAGGTCCAAACCCTTATGGGGTCCCAAGGGCTGGGATGATAGCCTCTGGGGATTCAAGTGAATTCAAATGCCATCACCTCGTCTCCTGAGCCCCTTGTGGAGACATGGTTTCTTCCTGTTCTGTGCCTTAAAAGAATCACATTTTTTCCATGAAGATGGGGTCTGGTTTTATTCACCTTTATTGCACACCCACCCCCAGTTTAGTGCTTTGGGCAGAGTAGGCCCTCGATAAATAAATGCTCAGTGAATGGATGAATTAATTAATTAACAGTAAGGCAGCATTGTGTTAACTTGTCATTTTTCCGAAATAAAGAATTTTTTATGCATTATTGCTCTTCACTTGAGAATCACAGCTTGAATCAGCAAAAAATCACAACTTTTAATTAAGGAAAAAGTAGAGAAATTAATGGACAAAAACATTACTTTTAACGGAAGATGGCCTAAAGACAGAGGGAGGACATTAAAAAAGGCACCACAAACATTCCGTTCAACATTAAACCAGAGATTGAACTCTTTTTAGGTTTCAGTAACTACATTTAGTAAAAGCAGAATAATATAAAGAGATATATCCATGGATAACTACCACTCCACTTGGTTTAAAACAGTACAAACTTTGAAGACAAAACTGACATAATTTGACAGTTAAGCTATTGAGATTTAATTATCAAGTGCTCCTTAGGTCTGGACAATACGGATAATAAACCCAGGAAAGAGAGTACATTTGAAATGTTAAGACTTTGTGCTAGTTAGTCCTTAGAACGCATTCTGGTGGAAAGCTTTTTTTTTTTAATTGAAGTATGGTTGATTTACGATGTTGTGGTAATTTCAGCTGTACAGCAAAGTGACTCAGTTATACACATACATACCTTCTTTTTTTATTTTTTTAATTAATTTATTTATTTAGTTTTGGCTGTGTTGAGTCTTCGTTTCTGTGCAAGGGCTTTCTCTAGCTGCGGCAAGCGGGGGCCACTCTTCATCGCAGTGCGCGGGCCTCGCGCTATCGCGGCCTGTCTAGTTGCGGAGCACAGGCTCCAGACGCGCAGGCTCAGCAGTTGTGGCTCACGGGCCTAATTGCTCCGCGGCACGTGGGATCTTCCCAGACCAGGGCTCGAACCCATGTCCCCTGCATTGGCAGGCAGATTCTCAACCACTGCGCCACCAGGGAAGCCCATACCTTCTTTTTTATATTCTTTTCCATTATGGTTTATCATAGGATATTGAATATAGTTCCCTGTGCTATACAATAGGACCTTGTTGTTTATCCATCCTATATATAATAGTTTGCATCTGCTAATCCCAAACTCCCCATCCATCCCTCCGCCTACGTTCTCCCCCTTGGCAGCCACAAGTCTGTTCTCCATGTCCATGAGCCTGTTTCTGTGTTGTAGATAAGTTTATTTGTGTCATATTTTAGATTCCACATATAAGTGATATTATATGATATTTGTCTTTCTCTGTCTGGCTTACTTCACTTAGTATGATAGTCTCTAGGTCCATCCATGTTGCTGCAAATGGCATTATTCATTCTTCTTTATGGCTGAGTAATATTCCATTGTATTTATATTCCACATCTTCTTTATCCATTCATCTGTTGATGGACATTTAGGTTGTTTCCATATCTTGGCTATCGTGAAGAGTGTTGCTATGAACGTTGGGGTGCATGTATCTTTTTGAAGTACAGTTTTGTTTCTATCACAGAAGCCTCTTTTTGCCTTAAAGCACTGTCTCTAGGAGATTCCTAAATTGCACACATTCAGGGATGATGGATGACTCCTGAATTCCTAACTATCCTGGGAGTGATAGATTTCTCAGTTATTTACTCAAAAAGAGAACTCTCATAAATGACTTCCTCTCAGAAGTCACAGGGGGGTAATAATGGGAGTCACGTGGGTAGAGAGGTATGACGCACAAAATTAATAGAAGAGAAGCAACCTGGGTCAGGAATCATAAGGGGGAACGGTGAGAGCTGGGGGAAAGGGGACAGGGTATGGAACAAGCAGTCCTTAACTTAGCAGTTTGGCTGCCACATCAGATCCCAATAGTCCCTAAAGCCCTTCCCCAAAGGGAGAGCCAGGGACCCTTAGCTATGGTGGTTAGAAGGTCTCAGAAAAGGCAATGACTTCAGATAGATGATTTCTTCCTCCCAGCTAATGCCAGAAATCACTTAAGATTGGGGGTGCGATGGCACAACTGTCTGAGTCCCCATTCTCCACTTAATTTCTCCATGGTACAGTTGTTGTTTTTTTTTTCCTCACATGCTTATCTCACATGGTGTTTCTGAGAACCAAATAAAATAATATCTAGGAAAACGCCTTATAAACTGCATACAAATATATGGATCTATTGTGCAAAAGTTCAGCTGCAATGGCTCTTTGTTGCTTTCGTCATCTGGCATCCTCTCTCGGGGGGCAGTGCTCTTATATGACTTCGTTGGGACCATCAAACACACCTGCTCCCTGACTACAGAGTCACGGATGGCATTTCGTCCCCCTGTACAGAGTGATTGGCCCACGGGGTAGACATGAGCCAGACAGAAGCCTTAAATGGAATTAGGCAAGGAAACGCTAAGGGCTGGAGGGCTGGGATGGTTGATTTCACGTGGCAACTTGACGGGCCATCAGGTGCCCGGATATTTGGTCAGACTTCATTCTGTATGTGTCTGGGAGGGTGTTTTGGTTGAGATGAACGTTTGAATTGGTGGACTCTGTAAAGCGGGTTGCCCTCCCCATGTGGGTGGGCCTCACCCAACCAGTTGAGGGCCTGACTAGACCCAAAAGGCTGACCCTCCTACAGGTAAGAGGAATGCCTCTTTCTTTGAGCTGGGACATCATTTTTCCCTATCTTCAGACTCA
The DNA here is from genome assembly GCF_028021215.1 of Eschrichtius robustus. NCBI lineage: Eukaryota > Metazoa > Chordata > Mammalia > Artiodactyla > Eschrichtiidae > Eschrichtius > Eschrichtius robustus. Next base: position 126,232,371 of record NC_090831.1, on the reverse strand, counting down.
CGTGAAACATTTCACCTCTTGCTGGGTCCAGAGCGTGCCGGTCTCTGGACTAGAGCTACATCCCTGCCCTCTTGGGACTCCAGCTGCCAGCTACAGATCTAGGGACATGTCAGCCTTCAGATCACATGAGTTAGTTCCTTATATTAAATACACACACACACACACACACACACACACACACAGTCTGTTGGTTCTGTTTCTCTGGGGAACCCTGATTAGTACATGGATGTCTTTTCCTTTTGAGTTATGAGCTGTAAAAATATAGGTTTGGGGCTCACATTGGCTATCTTTCCTGCCATATGCAGAGAGCCTTTAAGTACATCAGCTCTTAAAGCTGTTCACACTGATTGGGGAGACAGTATTTGCCCAAGCACACCCACCCTCTAGCACCTTCGTGCTTCTGTCAGAGTGCCTTGGCACAGACCTAGACCTCAGCATGTCTGGGGAGAAAGTCAATCACCCCCGTGGCACCTGTAATCCCAGCAGGCACCCATGACACCCACCTGTGACCTTATTGTTGGCTCTAAGGGAATTCCGTTTTCTCCGCGGGGAGCTGGGGAAATGCTGTCCTGAAGACTTGCATTGGTGAAATGCACAGCCACAAATATAAAGCAGATTCTGACTCACAGAATAAAAGTTTGGGAGGGAGGCCAGCGAACGGTCCTACCTCCCACCCGCTGTAAGAACCTTCACCACACCCATCCTACCTGGTGATCAGAGAATTTTCAGATGGGCAAATTCTCCCAAGGACCCTGAGCAACCACAGACGCACGTTTCAGAAAGGTCACGGGCAAGATAGAGGTGGGCAGAAGGACCACACTGCGGTTTGGTTTAGGGGTGAGACATAAAGATATTCCCTTCTGCAGGGTCTGGAGCTCTACCATGGGAAATGTTTCCCTTTGGATCAACGCGTTACTGGCTTCAGAAATAAAAAGGGCTGTTATCATTAAGATTTAATATGCACTTTAGTGCCAGGGACTGTGCTAGAAACTTTGTATACATTATCTCCATACGATTCATCAGATGCCTCATAGAATCCACGAACACACTTTACATCAGCAAAGTCACACAAGTTGTCCGGACCACACAGGTTGTAGGCAGCCGAGTGGGCTGTGCCTTGAGGTCTGCGGCCAAATACCCAGCACGTTCTATGGCATCAGCATCTGGCGTCCACAACCTCCCGTTCCTGCCCAGATGTTACGGAATTGGGCATTACTCTCACTTGGGACCCATCAGGGCTAAAACCCTCTGTGTTTTAGCAGAAAACAAAAGTGACCACCCCAACTGCCCATATCCACAACCCCAATCAAACTTCATGTAAGGAAAGAACAGAAAGTAAACAGCAACTAATTTTTATAGACTCAAATGAAGAAGAAGAAGAAGAAGGAGAAGGACAAGGAGAAGGAGAAGAATTACTGCGGCCTGATTAGAATCTTGGAACAGAAAGGAGATGCCCAGCAGCTCATATGGTCACATCTAACCAGGAACGTGTCCTACGAAACCCCAAACAGAGGGGCAAAGCTCTGCCTTTGCTTACTCTTCCTGCAGCCGGCAGGATGCTCCTCACCCACCCATCTCCAAGAAGCTCTGGACAGGCTAGATGGCTCTCCCTGGGGGAGGACCATGCCAGGTACGCCACGCCAGAGATGCTCACCCCAGACGTCCACGTGAACAGTTCTCCCACCTCCTTCAAGAGCTGCTAAAATGACAGCTTCTCGTGCCAACTACTCTGATGTCCAACTTAAAACTGCAACCACCCCTCCCCATACAGGTGCTTCTGACCACCTGTACCTGCCCCAAGTTTTTCCCATGGCATTTATCACCTTCTGATATACTACATGCCACATGCATGCACATACATACACACACGAAGGTATCTATATGTACTGTATAGACTACCTATATGATACTATGTATACTACATATGTGTGTATATAGTATGTATGTATATATATGTACACACACAGTATGTAGTATGTATATGTATAAATTATATATATATATATATATATATACTGTACAATCTTTATTATGGTTTTATATATAAAGTCTTTGGTATATTTGTTGCTTATTGTTTGCATCTCCTTCTAGAGTGTGAGGTCCATGAAGGCAGGGAGATTTTGGCTAGTTTTTCACTGCCCTATCCCAGCCCTCAATTTGGTGCCTAATCTGGAGTAATCATCCAACAAATATTTGTTGACAGATCGAATTTAGGTTTTAGGTATTTAGCCATGTAAGGCATTAAATGACACCACTTAATGTGCATCTCTCCCTTATTAGCTGTCACATATCTTAGTGTTTTCAACATGTTTGATGGGACTTCCCTGGTGGCGCAGTGGTTAAGAATCCACCTGCCAATGCAGGGGACACGGGTTCGAGCCCTGGCCCGGGAAGATCCCACATGCCGCGGAGCAACTAAGCCCGCAAGCCACAACTACTGAGCCCACGTGCCACAACTGCTGAAGTCCACGTGCCTAGAGCCTGTGCTCCGCAACAAGAGAAGCCACCGCAATGAGAAGCCCACGCACTACAACGAAGAGTAGCCCCCGCTCGCCGCGACTAGAGAAAGCCCGTGCGCAGCAACGAAGACCCAACACAGCCAAAAATAAATAAATTCAATAATTATTTTTTTAAAAAGTTTGATGAATAGTTCTGAGGGAATGAATGAAATATCGACAGCTTCTTGCCATCGTGACTCCTAACGCCACCGATAGGAGGGCTGTTGTAAACATTTAGAAGTTTAAGCTCCTCCCCTCCAGTCGGTCATCCATTCACTAACTCATTCTTCATTCATTCAGCAAATCTTCACATCTCTGCTACCTGCCAGGGCTGCAAACGGCAAGGTTCATCCACAGCAATTGCACATAAGCTGGTCTCAAACTGGTGAAACCCTCCATCTCTATCTTTTGAAAATTCACTAGGAAAACAAAGGAATGATGAGATTTGAGTATTAATTGTCCACTTTGTTCATTCTTTTGCAACGATCTTCTGCAAATGACATGTTTCTAGGTCCCCAGAAGGCTGTGGCTGTACCACCTGTGAGGAGCCCCGGGCTCGGAGCGGCCGGGCTGTGGTCCAGCTCAGCGCCGGGTTCCCTGTCCTACTTAGACACGTCCACTCCCAGGCCTCCCGTTCCTCACCGGCCACCTCCCTGTAAGACATCCGCATAAGCAGAAGTGGATGCACGCGATGTTCCCTGAAAGAGCAGTACTTGAGGTGGAATTCACATAACTGACTATTGGATGTTGATGCTGAAAGACCCGCGGGTGCCCACCTGGAGCAGCGGGATGGGGGCCTGTCCAAGGAGCTGTGAGGACTTGAGGAAGGGCAGGATTTGGGGGGTGGGTTCCCAGAGAAGCAATAATTACAACCTCCACTGTAGTTAAAACTATGTCAGCATGCATTCAAATTACTTTGCCAAGCAGGTGGCGAGTTCTCACGTTACTTCACGGAATTAATATTTTCCCCGCAAACAAGGGATAGAAATGAGCCTCACGTGAGTAAAAAGCCCATAATTCTGGTCTTCACAGAGGAAAGAGGTGGGTTGGGGCCGGGGGCATCGTTGATGAGCCTCGTTTTGTGCCGCTGCATTTGCTATCTGTTCCTATTTCTCCAGTGGTACCAACATTAGGATCACAAGAGACACTTGTACCAGCAAAGGGTTCATTTCTGTGTCACGTGGGCCAGGCTGTGGAAGAACCAGGGAAACTGAGGGAAGAAAAGCCCCTTTAGAAACGCAAATAGACGGGAAGCGTTATTGCAACGGAGATAACTTTAAGGGACTTATTTCATCAAATTACCCTCAACCTCCGCCCAGCTAAAGTCCCGAAAGGTGTGTGCTGAGTCTGGAAGCAGAAGCAACGAACTCCGACCAAGTAACAGAAAGGGCTATGCGCGTGCGCAGTGTGTGCGGTCTGTGCGGTGTGTGTTTTGTGTCAGTGCGTACCGTGTGTAGAGCGTGTGTTCAGTGTGTGTGAGATCCTGCACGGCGAGGAGGGGGAGGCGGAAGGGGACGATGGCGGGGGTGCCAGGACCACCGGCCCCAGGGCAGCCCAGCTCTAGGTGGAGGTTCCGGGTCCAGCCCTGGGCATGGCTGCCAGGCGCACCTGTGGGTGGGCGGGTGTTGGGGTGCCGGCCTTTGCGAGCACAGATGGCCTCGCAGGTGGTGATCAGTGCAACACTTTGCAAAACAAGCTTCAAAGGAGGCATCAAGCTGAGATGTGGGCTGTCAGAACAAACCAGCGATGGGATGGGAATGTGGACGGCCTCCAACCCTTGCGCCCGGCCCGTCTGCTGGCGGCTCAGAGCCTCGGAGACCAGGCCCCGCAGTGTCTGTTCACCCTCCTGCATCGCTGTCCCGCCAGCATCCTACCCCCCAGCCCCGCAGCCCCTCCCCCCGGGCCCCGTCATCTCTGCCCGTCCGTCCATTTCTGGGATCTCGGTGACTTTCTCCTCTTCCCGCAATCCTTAACCTTCTCCTTTCCCTTACCCCAAACCCACGTGTGTTCAAGGCATGGTGCCCGGTGTCACCTTTCAGCCAAGTGTCCCCCAGCTCCCTCCAAAGGCCCTGCAGTTATGGGACTGTCTGCGGTGCCAGCTGAGGCCTCTCCCTTCCCCAGTGCAGCGTGTCGCCGCGTGTCTGCCGTCGGGGCCACCGTCTCGTTTCTGCCGTTAAATAAGAAACGCGGGGGAAGGAGCTAAGTATCAAGTGGTCCATGGCCTGTAGCACCTTCTTGCCAGGGCCAAGCCCGCGGTTGCCGTGGGGAATGTGGAGGTGTCCGTTCCTCGGTAGAGCTCATTTCAGTTCTGCTAGCAGGGCCGGTCCGCTCCCCGGGGGAAGGTGTCTCCGGGGCCTTGTGACCTCACCTCCACGCCGGTGCATCCCAAGAGCCTGGACCAGGGGTGGCCCACCTCCCCCCAGGGGCCGGCAGAGGGATCCCCCCATCCCCGAGGCGGGGGGCCGGCAAGGCTCAGATGCTTCTTTGTCCTGCAAGGGCAAGGGAAACATGCAGACGGAGGGAGAATGTAGGTCCCGGAAAGCTGTGAAACAGGCAGCTTGGTGGGGCTTGGGGGGAGCCAGACAGAGGCCCACCGCCCTCAACAGACATCGTGTAGAGTGACTCTGAGGGAGGGACGCTGGGAAGGAGGGCCTCTCACGAGCAGGGCGGGAACTGCGGGACAGTTTTCACTGGAGCAGCTCCAACAGTGAGATGAGGGGCCCTTACGTAAAGCGCATCCCCCCGCCCCCCCCGAAGGAAGTGCCCCTGAGACCCGGGCGGCCGTCTGGTCTGTGAGGGTCCCCCGGGCTGGGGGGCAGAGCCTGAGCCCGGAGGCCCGAGGCTCACGTGCCGCCCCCTGGGGTGCCCTGGGTCGCGCTTACTCAGGCATTCACAGAGTGTCCGTGGTGGGTCTCGGTTTGCACACTACCTCCTGCTTCCCATTACATCGTCCTGCCCGCAAATCCAAACCCGGGAGGCAAACGATGGACAGAGACGACTGATATAAAGAAACACGAGTGTGCAGATTGCTGTCTAGAGGGGATGATTCTGCCCGGCTCTGCAGAGGCTTTAGCTCCCACGGGGCAACCAGCAAGTTCCCAAGACGCTGCATTATTCATATTCAGTCCCGTGCCCCTTCGTTGAACAGAAGTTGTATCCTGCGCAGGACACCTTCTGAAGTCGCAGGGCCTCAGGGGCTGGGACCAAGGGCATGGGAGGCCTCAAGGTCGGCACCGATTTGCCCCCATGGGCAGGGCGGCAGATGTGTGGATGGCAGCATCCACAGCGGTGCACAGCCAGGGAGAATGGAACCACTGCCCCAGACACTGCAGCTGGGGGACGCCCCTGGAGCAGGAGTCCTAAGCGAGGTCTGCGGACTTTCTGAGATGCCAGGTTTCTGTGCGTCTGCAAGGCCGGCCCTGGTGCGGCTCCATCCCCTGTCCCCCAAGAGGGGTGGCTCCGTCAGATTGGCTGCGTGTTCCATCAGAAGGCACCAAAGGGGACCATCTACAAAAGAAGAGTCCCCCAGAAATCACGGCCCCTGAGAACAGATCCTGTGCCCTTCCCTGCAACTCCATCCTCTTAGGATTTGAGGACCAGTGAGCTGAGGGGCCTTTATGTCTCTAGCTCCCTGCACATTCCCTGACTTGGTTGTCACCTGCGTTGCAGGATTGGGCTCCGTGACAACACTGCCCCCCAGCAGATGCCCCAGAAACGCAGCTGACAGGCCAACTACAACTCGCCCCGCCCACCTCCCCCTTGGAGAGGCCCCTTAGCTGCTCCCCGGGAAAACTGTCACTCTGCAAGCAGTTCTGTTTCTTCAGTGCCTGTGTAAACAGTCTCCCTTGCAGGCAGAATCCTCCTCATCAGTCTGCCCTGTCGGCAGCTGGAACGGGAACGTAAACACAGAACTAATGCCGCCCCACTAGCCTCTGTCCCCGGGTCTCCCTGCACAGAAGGGAGGGGGCGCGAGGAACAGGATTAAAGTGAAAGAAGGGCGCTCAGCTGAAGGTACAGCCTCTCCTGATGCCTCGCACTGAGACCCTGAGGCTGGCCGGGGTCCCCTCCTGTCCCTCACTCTCCTGCCCTCGCTGTCTGTAACGAGAGGTCACTGCCGCCTGGGCGGCTGAGTCCTTCCGAGCCCGTCCTGGGATGGGGACAAAGCCAGGAGGGCAAAGTCAAGGGGAGCGGGGGATCTGACTGCGGGGTATGGAGTCACCATCACAGGTGGGTGGAAAAGGTAGTGGTATGGCCTGAACTCTGTCCCTCAAAAGGCATATGTTGAAACCACCACCCCGGACCTCAGGATGTGACTATGGCATAGGGCCTTTAAGGAGGTAATTGAGGTGAAACGAGGCCCTGTGGGTGGGCCCTGATCCACTATGACTGGTGTCCTTGTGAGAAGAGGAGATGAGAACACGGACAACACAGAGGGAGGACCTGGTGAGGACTCAGTGAGAAGGCGGCCACCTGCGAGCCGAGGAGAGAGGCCTCAGGAGAAACTCAACCTGCTGACACCTCGATCTGGGGCTTCCAGCCTCCAGAGCTGTGAGCAGCCCCCCATTGGTGGCGGGAGACTGCCCACAGTCTCCTAATGCACCCAGGGCAGCTTGCTTGGGAAGCAAATTAAACTCTACTTGAAACGCTCTAAGCTGATGTAACAGAAGAGATTTCCAGGAGGGCCATTTCTGAAGACTTGCAGAAATGCTCCTTACGTTTTGTTGTTGTCGTTGTTGTTTTATTTTATTTTATTGACGTATAATTGGTTTACAATGTTGTGTTAGTTTCAGGTGTACAGCAAAGTGATTCAGATAGATATATATATATATATATACATATATATATGTTCTTTTTCATATTCTTTTCTGTTATGGTTTATTACATGATATTGAGTATAGTTCCCTGCACTATATGGTAGGACCTTGCTGTTTATCCATTCTATATATAATAGTTTGCATCTGCTAATCTCAAACTCCCAATCCATCCCTCTCCCACCCCCTCCCCCCTTGGCAACCACAAGTCTGTTGTCTATGCTGTGAGTCTGTTTCTGGTTCATGGGTAAGTTCATTTATGTCATATTTTAGATTCCACATATAATTGATATCACATGGTATTTGTCTTTCTCTGACTTACTTCACTTAGTTTGATAATCTCTAGGTCCATCCATGTTGCTGCAAATGGCATTATTTCATTCTTTTTTATGGCTGAGTAGTATTCCATTGTGTGTGTGTGTGTGTGTGTGTGTGTGTGTGTGTGTGTGTATGCCACATCATCTTTATCCATCTTTATCCATCCATCTTTATTCATCATTCATCTGCTGATGGACGTTTAAGTTGCTTCCGTGTCTTGGCTATTGTAAATAGTGCTGCTATGAACATAGGGGTGCATGTATCTTTTTGAATTATAGTTTTGTCCAGATATATGCCCAGGAGTGGGCTTGCTGGATCATATGGCAACTCTGTTTTTTGTTTTCTTGAGGAGCCTCCAAACTGTTCTCCATAGTGACTGCACCAGTTTACATTCCCACCAGCAGTGCATGAGGGTCCCCTTCCCTCCACGCCCTCCCCAGCATTTGTTGTTTGTAGACTTTTTTTTTTTTTTAAACAAGGGGTGGGGTGTGGCGAGGGAGGATTTTATAAATTTATTTATTTATTTATTTATCTCTGGCTGTGTTGGGTCTTCATTTCTGTGCGAGGGCTCTCTCTAGTTGCGGCGAGCGGGGGCCACTCCTCATCGCGGTGCGCGGGCCTCTCACTGTCGCGGCCTCTCTTGTTGCGGAGCACAGGCTCCAGACGCGCAGGCTCAGTAGTTGTGGCTCACGGGCCTAGTTGCTCCGCGGCATGTGGGATCTTCCCGGACCAGGGCTCGAACCCGTGTCCCCTGCATTGGCAGGCGGATTCTCAACCACTGTGCCACCAGGGAAGCCCTGTAGACTTTTCAATGATGGCCATTCTGACCAGTGTGAGGTGGTACCTCATTGTTGTTTTGATTTGCAAGAGATGCGCCTTACATTTAAGGTAACTAAGTGACCCTGTTTTCCCAAGTCAGGTGCATCTTACTTCTGGAGCCCTGGAATGATGATTAATAGTGTTTCCCTTCACTCTTTCATCTGGTTTGGATGAGAAATTATTTGGCAAAGTTATCCTACATGCTTGCGCTCATGCACACTTGAGTGTCATGATACTGATAATAAAAATGAATAAATCATCCTACTCACTTTTTGGGTACCAGCACTCAGTTTCTTTTCAGTGGGTTAAGAAATGCAGCATATGACATTAATCACAATATTTAAAAATTCTCTTTTTTTCCACTGGGCCATTAGTTCTATTATTGCAACTGAGTTTTAAGTAAATCCTCTACAATCAAGAAGACAAAGCCCTCTTTCCTAGAAGATTCTTCAAAGAATCTTTGACAAGAATCAAAGGACAAGAATAGTTTCCTCCAAAGTTTCTGGGGTCTTGTCTTAGGTCATGTAGTATCAGGTCAGAGCTGGAATTTTTGTCTTTACCACACTTCTGGGAAGGTTCAACATGAATTTTTCTCTTTGGGGGTATGGGTGGGAGGCAGTGTTTTTCCTTTTTTTTAATTCTGCTTTTTTAAAATTAATTAATTTATTATTTTTGGCTGAGTTGGGTCTTTGTAGCTGTGCGTGGGCTTTCTCTAGTTGCGGCGAGCGGGTCTACTCTTCGTTGCGGTATGCGGGCTTCTCATTGCGGTGGCTTCTCTTGTTGTGGAGCACAGGCTCTAGGTGCGCAGGCTTCAGTAGTTGTGGCACGCGGGCTCAGTAGTTGTGGCTTGCGGGCTCTAGAGCACAGGCTCAGTAGTTGTGGCTCGCAGGTTCTAGAGCACAGGCTCAGTAGTTGTGGCGCACAGGCTTAGTTGCTCCGTGGCATGTGGGATCTTCCCAGACCAGGGCTCGAACCAGTGTCCCCTGCATTGGCAGGCAGATTCTTAACCACTCCGCCACCATGGAAGTCCAGTGTTTTCTCTTTTTGTTTGTTGGTTGATTTTTGGTTAAATATTTGAAGATAAATGACAGAGAACCAAAGATAGCAGATCTCACTCTGATAGGCTCGGGTGTGCGAAGGAGACTTCTCTTCTGTCCCTTCTAGAAAAGAAAGGAAAGGGGAAATTCAAACTTCTTCTAAGCATGAGCCCAGTCATAGAATTTGTCCAGTTTTTTCTTTGCTTCTTTTCTTGCCCCTGGTTTTTCTTCTTGATGACATGTAGGCCATAGGCCTGTGTCTTAGTCCATTTGGGCCGCTATAAAAATATACCATAGACTGCATGCCTTATAAACAACAGACATTTATTTCTCACAGTTCTGGAGGCTGGAAGTCCAAGATCAAGGCACCAACAGATTTAGTGTCTGGTGAGAGCTCTCCTCCTGGTTCACGGACCTTCTCGCCATGTCGTCACATGACGGGGGCAAAGGGGCTTTCTTGGGCTTCTTGGATAAGGGCACTGACTCCATTTATAAGGCTTTGCCCTCACAGCCTAATCATTTCCCAAAGTCCCCACCTCTAAATAACCCTCACATTGGCTATTAGGTTTTCAACATATGCGTGTTGGAGGAACATGAACATTCAGTCTATAGCAGCCTGTGTGCAGATTCCTGTTGAGAAGTTGAAAACCATTAAAAGCTGCTGTCCTGCATTTTTTTTCTCTGCTGTTTCAAATCACAGAGGGAGGAATAAGGTCAGGTTTACATCAACTCTGAATGGAAGAAGCAGCCTTGAGTAAAGGACTACAGACTGGAAGGCAGGCCCAGGACGTGATGCTCCTCTACTATATAAGGCAGTGAAGCCAGCAGAGAACAAGAGATGTGTCGCCTTGGTGATGAATGGCCCAAGAACACTCAGACTTGTAGCCAGCTGGCGTGAGAGATGGGCTTGGACAAGAGTGGTTCAGAATTACTGAAAGGAAAGCAGTTTTCAGAATGAGGAACATAATGTTCTGGTGAAGTATTTGATACCTGTGAACCGAGCTAGAAATTGAACAACAAGGCTGTCCAGAAATGGGTAGGAAATCTTCAAGAGCAACAAATATGGGGTGGGGGGTGGGGGAGGAAGGTTGGAGATAATGTGATCACGTCAACAGAAGGAGGTGAGTCCAAGTCACAGCAACAAGATATATTCTGTGCAATTTTTAATAGTTTTATTGGAGTGTAGTTTAACCCTGCTTTAACTACTGCAAGTGTACAACCCAATAATTTTTAGTAAATTTGCAGAGATGAACCATCACTTACCACAGTTCCACTGGAGAGCATTTCCATTGTCCCTCAAAACTTCCCATGAAGTCAATCAATGCTCCCTTCCCAATAACCACCAATCAGCACTCAGGCTCTATAAATTTACATTTAATAAGGAGTATTCACTTGCTTATTAATATTAATATTCACCACCTGGCTTCTTTCAATTAGCATAACATTTTGAGATCCACTCATGTTGTAGCGTGTACCAGTAGTTCATTCCTTTTTATTGCCGAATAGTATTCCATTGTGTGACTCTACCAAATTCTGAAATGACCAATTGACAGACATTTGGGTTGTTTCCAGCTTGGGGCTGTGATGAATAAAGCTGCTATAAACATTCATGTATATAAGTCTTTGCAAGGACATACGCTTTCATTTCTTTCAAGTAAATTCCTGGGAGTTTCATGGGAATTTTAGTGGGTATGAAGTGGTTTTGATTTCATTTCCCTAAAGATTAATGGTGTTCAGCATCCTTTCCATGTGCTTCTTAGCCATTCATGTGTCTTCTCTGGAGAAATGTCTACTCAAGTCTTTTGCTCATTTTTGAGTTGGGTTCTTTGTGGTTATGACTGAATTGTAAGTGTTCTTTATGTATTCTGCAGACCAGTCCTTCATTAGAGTTTGATCTGCAAATATTTTCTCGCAGTCTGTGACTTAACTTTCGTAACGATGTGCTTTGAAGTACAAAAGTTATCAAATGTAAGAACTTAAATTTTGAAACTTAGAAAGAGCTGTGAGCCGTTACTGATCTCTGGTGTCTCACTGCCTTGCGTTCCATTTCTTAGCTTTCTTTTTCTTTTCTAACCAAAGTAAGCAATTCCCTCTATTAAATTCCTTCTGGTTAAGAACTACAAGTGGTTTCTGTTTCCCTGGTTGGACCCTGACTGATACACCTAAAAGTCCTGAAGTTTTATTTGCTCCGGATAATGGCTCTTTCTTCATGAGGTCCTTCTGTCAGGAATGATCTCTCCAATTCCTTAGCCCCACCCCTGACACACACCCTTGACCAAGCAAACTTTTATTCATTATTGAGAGCCCAGAGCCAAGGTCACTTCCCTCAGGTGTATTCCCTCACCCCCAGTCTAGGTCACATTTCCTTCTCTTCCAGAAACGTCAAGAGAGAGTCAAGAGTCCAGGAGAGAAGGACTCTTTCCTCTTATCATTATTTTCCCCACCACTCACCACAGTTCAATAAATCGGTTTGAATGCTTGAATATGGCAGAAGTTCATGGGTCTTTGAACCTGACGTTTCATATTTTAAGAGGATCAGAGTGAGAGTGAGAGCTGTTGAAAGGAAGAGAGCTGAATAGATTGACTTAATGAAGTAAAAGGAATGCTCTCCGGGGGCCAGGAGCTGTTCTCATGTTGACTGATGAACAGACCCTGGAAAGCCCAGACGACAGACGTTTTGAAGGACCTGGGACTCTAGGCATCAGGGGAAGAGAGAAGCTACTTGGAAGCCTGAATGGGACCCCTAGTTACGTTGATAAGAACAGAATGAGACATGAGTGACGGTGCCCCTGTGGCAGGAATCTCGGGACTGGACCCAGGATGTCTGATATGAACTTTTAAGTTTTTCCACTTTCTGTTTGGAACATGCGTCTGTTATGGACTGAATGTATGTGTTGCCACCAAATTCCTGTGCTGAAGCTCCACCCCTAGAGTGGCTATATTTGGGAAGTAATTAAGGTTAAATGAGGTCATGGCGGGTGGGGCTCTGATCGGATAAGATCAGTGTCCTTATAAGAAGAAACAGCAGAGCTCTCTCTCCCTCCCCCTCCCCTGTCCCCCACCCCATATGCACACCCTGAGAAAAGGCTGTGTGAGGATAGCAGGAATGTGGCCGTCTACAAGCCAAAATGAGTGGTCTCGCCGGCAATTAAACCAGCCAGAAGCTTGATCTGGGACTTGTAGCCTCCAGAACTGTGAGAAAATAAATGTCTGTTGCCTAAGCCATTAGGCATGGTACTCTGCAGACCAGTCCTTCATTAGAGTATTAGTCCTTCATACCATTAGAGTATGGTATTTTATGGCAGCCCTTGATTCAATCGATGGCTTGATTCAATGAGGGAGGGAGTTTGTCTCTTTGCTTGAGTGACAAAGTGAGGAGAAAAAAGAGCATCCTGAAGAATAATGATGACAGTGGCTTAGCGCACAGAGCGCTTAATAAGCCCGGGTCCCGGGCTAAGGGCTTTACATGTATCAACCTGGTTAAGTCTCGCAACAACCCCGGGAGATGGGATCAGGAGCCAAGGCACAGACTAATTGTCACACAGTTAATCCACAGTGGAGCTAGTGATGCCAAATCCAGGCTCTGTACCCTGACACTGAATAAAATCACAGAGACAGAGTTTTGGGTGAAGTAGAAAAGAACAGCTTTATTGCTTTGCCAGGCCACAGTGGGCTAATGCCCTCAAAACTGTGTGTCCCGCCCTGGAGGAGGTTGTGGGGAGTTTTATAGGAAAGGTTCAATGAGGGCGTGGTCAGCTTGTGGACATTCTTCTGATTGGTTGGTGGTGAGGTAATCAGGAGTCAGCATCATCAACCTTCTGGTTCCAACCGGTCTGGGGTCTGTGTGCTTGTGGGCAGCAGAGAGTTAACTTCTCCCGCCTGGTGGTGGCTTCAGAATCTGCAAAACAGCTCAAAGATATTGTTATGTATCAATATATCCCTTGAGGGGAACCAGGACCCTGCCCCAAGGCTGCACTATTGTTTCTTAGCTTCTGCTCCCTTGTCTCCGCACCCCCTCCCTTCCCTAATTAGCAACTGAACCTGCCCGTTGGAACTCAGGGAAGGTCACGGAGGCTGAGTGGAGGCCATTTCCCATAATCAAGAAAAGGGGGGTGCTTCCCTGGTGGCGCAGTGGTTGAGAATCTGCCTGCCAATGCAGGGGACACGGGTTCGAGCCCTGGTCTGGGAGGATCCCACATGCCGCGGAGCAACTGGGCCCGTGAGCCACAACTACTGACCCTGCGCGTCTGGAGCCTGTGCTCCGCAACAAGAGAGGCCGCGGTAGTGAGAGGCCCGTGCACTGTGATGAAGAGTGGCCCCCACTTGCCGCAACTAGAGAAAGCCCTCGCACAGAAACGAGGACCCAACACAGTAAAAATAAATGAATAAATTAATTAATTAAAAAAAAAAAAAGAAATGGGGAACACAGAAAGGCTTTTGTGCCCAGGAGCCCCACAGGGTCCCGCTCGGTTTCACTAGGGGTCCACGCCCAGGCATGCCCTGCATCGCAATGACTCTCAGAAGTGTGGACCAGAAGGGGGCAGGTCAGAGGACAGAGGAGAAACGAGGAGCAGGAAAGCTCCTCGAAAGCAAGGTCACCTTGGGAACTTGAGGTGACCAGTGACCCGGCCCATTCTAATTCCGATCCTGCTGTTTGCTGAGACGGGTTTGGGATGAGTAGACAAGAAAGTGTCAGCTTCTTCAGAGGGTACTGAAAGGTGGCCCTGTCTGTCCCATCTACTTATCCTGCATCCATCCATCTCCAGCAGCAGCTGTGGAAGTAAATGAAGACCAACCAAATGAGAACAAGCAAGGGCTCTTCATTCAGAGGTTGCTTTAGCACAGGAGTCGACTGCCATCCCTTGGGCTCAGCAGAGACTCAAAGGCAGGCAGGGGAGCAGGACGGCTTCACGGTGCGAGGAGGAGCGTCAGGGTGCCCTGATGGAGGCTGTGGGCGCCAGGGAGCTGGAAGCGGGGGTCCTGTGTGATCAGTTAGGGGTGCATATTGGGATTTCTTTGTCTTCCTGCAAGTCTGACTTATGGATAGTAGTAGGCTGGCTTCCTGGGCTGGCCACTGTATGTAACGGGTTTGTCTCCTGGGCTGGCTGCTGAAGATTTGGTCAGCGTTCTAATTTTTTTTTTTTCTGGCCATGCCGCTTGGCATGCAGGATCTTAGTTCCCTGACCAGGGGTCGAACCCGTGTCCCCTGCAGTGGACCTGCAGAGTCCTAACCGCTGGACCACCAGGGAAGTCCCCCATGTGCTAATTTTATATACGGTCTTGCTGTTTTCCATTTGTATATTCAATCTCTCGAAGCTAAAGGAAAAGATTTATCACTAGAGGCATTGATTTCCTCCAGCATCGTTTGCCTCAGGTGGGGAAGCACTCTTTAAATCAGTAGTTTTCATCCAAGACTGCACATGAGGACCACCTGGGAGATGAAAGGAATCACCAATTCCCAGGGCCTACCCCAGGCTGCCTAAGTCAAAATCTCTGAGTGCGGCTCAGGCCTCAGTAGGTTCTAAAACCTGTTCAGAGGATTCAATTACTGCCAAGAACAAGAACCACTGCTCTGAAGGTCAAACATGGCAGGAAAGACTCCCTCAAATGTTAATGTGCAAACAAACCACTTGGGGATTTTGTTTAAAGTGCGGACTCCAATGAAGGAGGTGAACTTTGTTTCTGTCTAACAAGCTCCCAGGTAGGCTGAGGCTGTGGGTCCTCTGGCCACACTTTACGTACAAAGAACCAGCATTCAGCTCAGAAAAGGAATAATTAAAGGGCAGTTATGGATGGATCTTTCCACTCACTGGGAAAGTCTACCTGGAGCTGCTGTAACCAGTGAGATGTAGAAAAATCAGCAGTGAGGCATCTGGAGCTTTGAGTTTTGTCTCTTGGGAAATAAAAAAACAAAACAAAACAAAAAATAACCCATGTGTATGTTCTTGGGTATGCAGCATAAACTTTCCAAGCCTCAGCTTCCTAATACACTATATAAGTGGTTTGTACTAGATAATCTTCTTTTTTCAATTGAAGTAGAGTTGATTTACAATGTTATGTTAGTTTCAGGTGTACAGCAAAGTGATTCAGTTATATATACATATATATCTTTTTTCTTCAGATTCTTTTCCCTTATAGGTTATTACAAAGTATTGAGTATCGTTCCCTAGATAATCTTTATAGAATAAAAATCGTGGTAATTAATATTTTAATGCTTGCTGTGTGCATAAAATATGCTAACATTTTACTATGAGAAGCATATAAGATAATAAACGTAACCTTGTTAGGATTGCCAGGTTAAATACAGGACACCCAGTTAAATATCGGATTAGCAACAAATAAATGATTAGTTTAATTGTGCCCTGTGCAATATTTGGAGTATTCATAGCTTATCTGAAGTACAAACTTAACAGGGCATCCTGTATTTTTATCTATTAAATCTAGCAACCTGAAAAGGTCTTAGACCCATCTCACAGATGAGGAGACCAGGTAGTAAAGTGGAGGAATTGGTACTTGAAGACACAGAGTCCCCCTCTTAAGCCCAGACTCTTAGCTGCTGGCTCACCCCGCTAGGATGATATTACTTGTTGAGGCTCTGTTCACTGGATCTCCATCTTACTTAGCCAAGGCAGCCACTGCCAGGCCCCTGCAGTACATCTCAGGGTCACTGAAATCCAGGTTTGGTTAGAACTTAGTCGTCAGGTCGGGACCTGGGACACCACCCTGCCACCTGCCAACAGGTGGATAAGAGACCCGCCTCTCACCTCGCTCACGTCCCAACAGCACTGAGGAATTTTACCTACGTTATCACTTAATAATGAAAGAGAAACTCCCCGGGAGAAAATCTCCTGCTTCCAGAATTATTCGGCAAAAATTGGGACCCACTTTTCTAGACAGGATACAAACTATCGCTTGTGAAGTTAATTGGGACAACATCTGTGGACAGTGGATTTTAGAAGTGGCCTATATCATCGTCAAAAAGAAATCCTCAGCCCTTCAAATTAATTATTCACCTATTTGTAATGGAAAGCACCTGCTTTCCATTACATGCTAAGTGAGCAGGAAGCAGAGGTTTACCACAGTGGATTAAGGTTAATGGTGGGGAAAAAGCAAAACCTGTGTCCAGATTTGTCACTGAGGGAGGAAGGGAGACCAGGACAGCCACAAGCCCAGTAGTGATGGCATTACAGGTACATCACAGAGAAGGGGACCCTGGGGGAAGGCAAAAATTATGAGGAAATCCAGTCAGAGGAGGGGTGTCCCAGCTGGGGAGTGGAGAAGGGTTGTTTAAATAAATTCCAACAGGCAAATCAATGGTCCATGTCAGGAATCTGGGGCTGGATTTGGGGCTCAGAGAAAATGTGGAACCCCAGTCTTGGAGTCATAAAGACATCCCTGACCACGTGAAACCAGAAGGTGGAAACCTACGGAAAAGAAATTAACACTGACTTGACACCCAATAGCTATTTTTAAAAGACTGAGCCCCAAATAATGATTTCACCAGATACAGAAAGTGTGTTTTCCTATCATTCTGCAAAGGAGTTTTCCTTTTCATCAGAGGACTGTTCTTCAAAGTGAATCACGTTCATTTTCTCTTCCAAGTTCATGTGTGTAAGAACGCATGCAAGTCATGGCTGTTGATACTTGGACTTCATTAGCAGCAGAAATACTTTTCAAATAGTTGAAGGACAACAGATTTTTTTTATTATTGTCACCAGGTGCTTCTAAAAGGAAATCAGCATCATGAATTGTAATCGTAGCTCCACTTTTCTCCTCCAATTCTGGAATCACAGAAAAACTTTTGGGAGTTCATCCTGTCAAAGTTGAAATGGCTGACGCTGTTCTGAATGCCGTTCCAAATGCAATTTAAAGGTAAACGTTAAACAGGAAATTATTTGGTTTTGAGGTGGTAATATAAATTTTGGTAGAGCAGAGTCACATTGTAAAGGCAATTTTACTAAATTAAGAAAACTGTGACAGCTTCTATTTTAACTGGTAAAATATTGCAACTTATTTGGGTGTATGGCCAGTACGGGGGGCAAGGTGTAGGGGAGAGAGAGGAGTGGGGAAAGAATAACTGAACTACAGTATTTTTTGAGAAAAATCTGACTTTGGATATAATAAAAATACTTTAGCACGGCAACGCGCGCTTTCTCTTTTTGAAGCTGCCATCAGTCAGATGGCAGAAATGTGTGAGCCTTTGAAGTACTTCAATATAAACAACCTAAGCAATGGTATTAAACTCGTTTTTTTAGTACATTTTAGTACTAAATGAATCCACTAAGTTTTGACTGCATGTTTTTCAAACTCAGGTGGAATCCTTTTTATTCAAAAAATGTCAATACCTGATATGACAAGAGTAACTTTAGATTTTACACCTTTTAGTGAATTGTAATTATTGAAAACAAAACATTCAGGAAGGAGGCACTGAAACTCACCCTTTCAAAAGCAAGGAGGCTGATAAATTAAATCAAAAAATCCCAAATAGTCTGCAAAACAAAATTTTTTTTTTTAAAGCAGGTCACAGGAGAAGCTTTTTTTTTTTTTTTTTTTTTTTTTTTAATTTTTGGCTGTGTTGGGTCTTCGTTTCTGTGCGAGGGCTTTCTCTAGTTGTGGCAAGCGGGGGCCACTCTTCATCGCGGTGCGCGGGCCTCTCACTATCGCGGCCTCTCTTGTTGCGGAGCACGGGCTCCAGACGCGCAGGCTCAGTAGTTGTGGCTCACGGGCTGAAAATTTTAATTGGAAATTTCATAATTGCATTTTGGAATATCTCAACCTTTTCAATTGATAAATTACATTCTGTAGTGGAATAGAATAAAATGGAGAAGGTCAATGATTTTTAGCATCCAAATTTGACAATATTCTAAACAATTCTGTATGGGTTGGTCCTGTACACATTATTTTTGAGAAAATCTAATATAAATAGAGGCAATAAAAAGCACCTGTGAACATATTTGATATTTTTGCTGATTTAAAAAATAAAAGAAATAGGACTGAGAATATCCTCCACTTAGCAGAATATGTTCTGTGATCACTAGGGCCTCAGGGAAGAAGAAGTAGCATCCATGTTCCAAGCATAATTATTCTGCCTATGTTCATTTTTAATATTTATTAAAACAATATAAAGAGTTTTATTCCATTTCAATGTATATTGATATATCATTTTAAATTTTGAAAATAATTTTAGTTTTAAAAATGGTTTTACATTTTAGCTAATTTATATATCTACCTATATTTACCTATATAGTAAAGGCAACTTGTCAGACACTTAACGTAAATTCCAGGATCACCCTATGTATAGGCCTTTCTACTTTCTCCGAGATAAAGTTTAACATCCAGGCTTCTCAGAGGAGAAAGCATGTACTCCTTGCGTTTACCCCTGACAGCAGGAATTCTAGAGCACAGGGAAATGGCAGAGAGCATATGCAGAGACAGAGCAGATAGTCACGGCCACCCTGGATGAAGGATCTGACATTTAGTATCTACAGCCCTGGTTTCTGGCAATAAATTCATTGCTCGGGTCTACAACCAATTGAGAGAGGAAAATCCTTGAAGAAACACCCTGCAGAGCAGCCCTGTGCATTTTCTTGAGGAGGAGGGACCGTCCAATCAGCACTGTTGCTGGAGAGTTCCAAAAAGGCTCCTCCTTCTCCCAAGTTCTTGAGAATCTCCAGGCCTGTCCAGTTCCTTGTGGTCTAGAGTGAGGGGAGGAATAAGTCATCTTGTATAAAAGTCATAGCTTTGTTCTCCCCTCAGAGCCATATGTTGGGAACAATAACTAATATCTTACAATTCAAAGGCCATTCAGGTTAAATTAAGCTGCTCAGCCTCAAATACATGAAAATTAAACTGTTTGAGTTGGATGTGCTGGAACACTTAAGTGGGCGATGATCAATAATGATACTCCCAGGCCGATTGATTGGACTGCTTGGTGATGAATTTTGTAAGTTACTCATTCTTGTAATCTACCAAGAAGCAATTTTATTCAAACCGAGTCAGTAAAATCAGTAAATAAATTAACAAGGAGAAGTCGATTAAGGCATTCCCTTAGACATCTTCGGCTTGTGTGTGAAGGTCCCATCACATGGAAAACACTATTTTAATCTGAAAAGTGGAGAGTGCATTACTTTTTTTTTTTTTTTAATTTAATTTTATTTATTTATTTATGGCTGTGTTGGGTCTTCGTTTCTGTGCGAGGGCTTTCTCTAATTGCGGCAAGCGGGGGCCACTCTTCATCGCGGTGCGCGGGCCTCTCACTATCGCGGCCTCTCTTGTTGCGGAGCACAGGTTCCAGACGAGAGTGCATTACTTTTAAGTCCTTCAGATCCCCCTGCAGCCCACTGGGTCTCTACCTGACTTTAATTTTACGCACTGGAATGACAGCTCTTCCTGCAGCGTGCATGGTGTTGAAAACACAAGACTCTTATATTAATGAACCCCGATGAATGTGCTGCAGGCACTTGCTAGAGAATTCAAATCTGAGTAGGTGGAAATCCATGCCTGCCAAGGCTCACTTGAGACATCTGATATCTGAGAAAGGCCATCTAATGCCCAAGTTCACTAACAGTCTAATAGGGTTTTTTATGTCCTTTTGCTACAGGAAGCCAAAATGTTAGATTGCAACGAACACAGACTATTATAACCTAGTCAAAGCAATTTCGCAGGCAACTAAGATGAATTCGTGGTGTGCCTTCTTCCATTTGAACAAGATGTATGCATGTTTTCAAAACCTGTATTTAAATGCATTGTCTATTCTCTTACCCAGGATTCTCTGACTCATCCCCATTTGAATTCAATAACGGGAAAAAGCTTGATAAATAAACCAGAATATTTGCCTTCAGAAAGTAGCAGAAATATAAATCAATGCCTTTCTCTTTTGCCTTGGTAACAAGGAAGCTAGGAAGAATAGAGTCAATTAACAGAAGGCAAAAAAGTTCTTACAGGACAATAAGAGAATTATTATAATTTTTAAATGTTTTGTATTCTACACTGTGCTTAATTTTTAAGATGTCTCAAAACTGTTTCAATACCAGACGGAGTATAAATTCTAGTGAAGATACAAGAAACAAACAGGATAATGGGCAAAATAAAAGTTTTGCAAGCTTGTTCTGGTTGTTATATTTTGGTATCAAAGGCTTGAGGGATTAGAGGAAATGTTTGCCTTCTCAAATCTTTTCTGGTCCAATTTTCTTCAATGGATATATTTATCTATGTATCTATCTGAAATAAAGATAGGCTTTTGGAATTGAATATTAATTCTTCAAGATATATTTCAAACGTTATGTCCTCCACAAAAAATTCCAAATTCATCCTACAGTGATTCTTCTGGCTTGGGGCGCTGTGCGGTAGATTTTGTGTATATTTCAAATAATGTCACTTAACTTTAATCTCTATTTTATTCTCTATATACTATTTGAGAGTAGAAATTATATCCTGTTTTTCTTTTTTAATTGTATATATGTAAGGGGTACACCTGTACCCATTGTGAAAGAATTAACACAATCAAGCTAATTCACACATCCATCACCTCACACAGTTACCTCTGTGTGTGTGTGAGAACACCTAGGATCTACTCTCTTAGCATATTTCAAGAATAAAGTACAGTATTTTTACCTGTAGTCTCCATGCTATACATTAGATCCCCAGAAGTATTCATCTTGCGTAACTGCAACTTTGTACCCCTTGACTAACATCTCCCTCATCAACCCCTCCCGCAGCCCCTGGCAACCACCACTCCAATCTCTGCTTCTGTGACTTTGACTATTTTAGATTCCACCACATCTAAGTGAGATGATTCAGCATTTGTCTTTCTGTGTCTGGCTTATTTCGCTTAGTATAATGTCCTCTAGGTCCATCTATCTTATTGCAAATGGCAGGATTTCCTTCTTTTTAAGGCTGGATAATATTCTATTGTGTGGATATACCACATTTTCCTTATCCATTCATCCACTGACGGACATTTAGCTTGTTTTCATATCTTGGCTATTGTGATAATGCTGAATAAACACAGGAATGCAGATAAGTCTTTGAGATCCTGATTTCGTTTCTTTTGGATAAATACCTAGAAGTGGGATTGCTGAATCATACAGTAGTTCTATTTTTAATATTTTGAGAAATCTCCATATTGGTAATGGCCTTACCAATTTGCATTCCCACCAACCATGGACCACTTCTCAACAATGTATCACTTCCTGCTACATCCTTGCCAACACTTACCTTTTGTTTTTTTAAATAATAACCATCCTAACAGGTGTAAGGTGATATCTGTTGTGGTTTGATTTGCATTTCCCTGATGATTTATATCTTATGCTTCTGCTCTGCCATCTCCTAAAGGACCTAGTGAAGACTGGATAGGGTAGCAGTAGATGCTTAGACAGTCTTACTGTACACCAGTGATGGCAGTGCAACATTTCCTCTAGTAAGAACTGTCTATCCGGCTTAGCCCAAGTCAGACTTAGAGGTTTAAAACTCTCTAAACCACACCATGTGGTTTTCTGGATGTATCCTGGGTTGACCAGTTATACATAAGCAGACCTAGATGTTAAGAGTCAGATTGTGCTTATGAATTGGCACATGGAACTATTCACTTCCTGTGCCCAGGACTGAGCCTTACCTTGGCACTGGGGTACCAGGAGACAATTAAATATGGAGAAGAGAAGACCCCCAAAGCCCAGGTGACCCCCAATGCCCGATTTCTCTCTGCTCCCTCTTGTCAGAAGCCAAAGTAGGAAGGGGGGAGTTTGGAAGGACAAACAGATGAAGCAGCAGCGACCGGGAAGGGGGGCAGGAAGAAGCTTCCTCACCGGTGCGGAGCCATCTGTCTTGGAACCAGAGAGGGGTGCCCCGCTGGGAGCTCTGGAGCCTTGGATCCTCGGCAACAGGATCCTGGGCAAACGGACGGCCACATCCAGGCTCAGGCCAAGGACAGCACCAGCTGCACCTATTTTTAGGTTGGGAATAAAATAACTGAAGCATGAAGGGCTGGCCCTACTTAGAGTTCCACTGAAGGACCCCCTACTCGATACCTCAGGGGGTTTGCAATGGAGATAAGCAAGTGTCTGATTAATCTGATGGAAAACCAGGTGTTTCCTCTTTTAAAAAAAAAAATCGTCCCTTGAAAGAGAGCCCCTTGTAGGCACCTTGGTCCCACCTCTGGGGACTGGCATGGTGCCGAAGGCATCACATAGGAGATCAGGAGACACAACTTCACCTCTCTCAGCCTCAGTTTCCCCAGCTGCAAGGAGAAAAACATTGTCCCTGGGTTACTTTCCTACTGTTGCATAACTAATCCCCATGCAGTGAGCAGCTCAGAACAAAACCCGTTTATTAGCTCACAGCTCGGCAGGTCGAGTCGAGGCTGGCCATGGTCAAGTTCTCTGCTCATCCTCATCTGGAGCTTAAATGGTTGTGACACAACTCAACTGCTGGTGGTTACAGCCCTGAGGTCCCATTTCCTTGCTAGGGGTCAATGGGGGCTGCTCCAGCCCCTAAAGACCACATGTGCTATCTGCCACATGGTCCCTCCACCTTCAAATCCAGCAAAGGAGACCTTCTCACACATCCAATACCCTTCATGCTTTGAACCTCTTTCTCCAGGAAGAGAAAAGTCTCACCTTTTTTTAAGGGCTCACTTGATTAGGTCACCTTGATAATCTCCCTACTTTAAGGTCAGCTAATTTGGGATCTTAATTACATCTGCAAAATCCCTTCAGAACAGCACCCAGATTAGCATTTCAATAAGTAGGAAAAAGTGCGTGTACACCAGGGGCTGAGAACTTGGGGACAATATCAGACTTTTGCCCAGCACAGTTCCTCATGGGTCCAGTGGTCTATGGTTCCACGAAAAAATAAAAATAGAATTTTCATCAATTGAGAAGCAGAGATGAAGTAGATCTTGTCAAAGAAAAATTAATCAGTCAATCTATGAAAGAAACGGAAAATTTTATTCTAGCCAAATTTGAGGATTATAACCCAGGAAGAGCATCTCAGAAAGCTCTGAGAACTGTTCCGCCCGTTAGAAGTCAAGACATAGTTTATATACATTTTATGAGACAGAGGGCTGTACATCAAATGACGTATTATTGACGATTTACATAATCCAGATCTAAGCGCCATCGAGGTGGATCATGCAGCCTCTTACAAGATCAAGGAGGAATGTTATCTTTAAGGAGTTGTCTTATTGATGCTGGGAGAATGTTGGCTCTTCATGGTTGAGCAGCTATTTCTGCCCGTGGGGGAGGTTTGGTCCATGCATAATGCAGATACACAATGCACCGTAGGGAGAGAGGAGGCCAAAGGGCAGAGAAGACTTTTTATGTTTAAATTTTTCTTGTCTTGCCATAAAATATGAATTTTATTTCACAGTTTCCATTGAAGGTTTAAAACTCAACCTCAGGCTGGCAGGAAGGGAAAGAAAGAAGGAAAGAAGGGATAGGAAATGTGAGGTCTACTATGAATCATGTAGTTTTCATATGATGACTTAATATTTCTCAGTGTATATTATGGGAAACACCTTTCCACTGGTTGTTAATAGATATGGCACAAAAGGGTAGCTATAGTCAGGTAAGTTTGAGAAATGGAAAATTTTTTTTAAACTTAATAGGAATAGGACTAAACACATGAGATGTTCTGAGAATTCCTGCAAGGATTTACATCACATATTCAACCTTCACAAGGGGAAATCAACATCGCACTAAGGATGGGATTCTAAAATAGACCATTGTTTATGTTTTAATATTTCTGAAACCACGTCATATTAAACCTGATAGATGTAGTGTAAGCTGCATTATGTGAAAGTTGATATACGCATCCTATAATGTGACTTCACTTATACCCAAAGGCTGCTGTATAATTGATGGTACGGAGGACAATCAATGGAGTCAGAGCAGACAGGGAGGGCACAGTGAGGGGGCCCAGACAAGAGCCATGCCAGGAGCTGCCCCCACCCCCGGCTAAGGTGCAAAGGGTGGAGATGGTCACAGTGAGCCCCCCTTCCCCAGGTGTGCAGTTCTTCAAAAGCTGGCATCTCAGTGAGAGGCTCAGTCCCTGAGCTGGGTTCCTGGACAGAGGGGCTGTCTGGCGGGACCGGAATCCTTGTGGGAGGTACGGCACTGTCATAGACACTGCCTGAAACAGAGGCGGGGGGTGGTCCCCAGCACGAGTCTCCCAGTGGCTGAATCAGGCCAGAGATCACTTGACAAAAAAGCCTGGGGAGTCAGGTTTTCAGAGCACAGGATCCAACAGAGGAGGGCAGGAAAGGACAGGAAGAGCAACCAGGAAACGCCTGGAACAGCAGACGGGAAGTGCCTGGAACGGCAGACGGGAAGTGCCTGGAACGGCAGACGGGAGGTGCCTCGAACGGCAGACGGGAGGTGCCTGGAACGGCAGACGGGAAGTGCCTGGAACAGCAGACGGGAAGTGCCTGGAACAGCAGACTGGAAGTGCCTGGAATGGCTAGGTTAGGTAGAAGGAGAGAGCTCTCTCTGGACATTCCCTCTTAGATTTTTGTCTTGTGAGGAAGGTGGGAGGGTCAGTGGGGTGGAGGGGAAAGGCTGCCCTTTCTTTATCCCGTTAGCTGCAGTGTGGCTCCCCTCCTAGGGCCCATGGCAGGTAAACCCAGCAGATGAGCAGTAGTGTCTAAAAAGACAAAAGGCAAAGGGAGTTTGAGGTCAAAGCTGTAGACGAACCTCCATTAGACACCCCGATGGAGACAAGGAACAGCCAGGCTTAGGTGAGCACGAAAGCCAGCAGCTGCCTTCCCTGTAAACACTGTTCAGTGCGCAAGTCAGGATCAACCTGGCGGCAGAAGGCCTGGGAGGTTCAGAACCATGAAACGGCCAGCCACTCAGGAGGAGGCGTGGTGGCCACTAGGCATTCACACCGGGACCATCAGTTTTGGATCAGTGATGTAGAGGGAGGTTTCCAGGAACTGTGCATGAAACCAAGGAGTCAGTGCAATAAAGAGCATGCAGGAGGGGCTGGAGGCATATCAGGAAGAGCAGAGGATGGAGCAGCCTTGAATCCAGCAGGAGCCGAGCATACGGTCCAGCCCAATCCCGAGCCACGGGCTCCAAGGAGACCTGGGGAGCAGGTACGGAGACTAACACCTGGGAACCAGGAGCACAGCTGGGGCACAAGGTGAGAATCCAGTGTTAGGACCCTGGAGAGGAGACCCCGGCAGGACCAGAGGTCTGACTCAAGGTTCAGCTGAGGAACAAACGCCAGGGGTAAGGACCCTTGTGACACTCTGCTCCAGGCCGTGGTAAGGATGGATCCTGGAGGTCAAGTTTCAGATGCACCCACGGGGTAAGAGTCAATTGCATATTACTGCCAGGTTAGAGGGAGCAGAGATTAGGGACCTGGAAACGTGTACAAGGCTCTGGGACCCTCAGCAAGAGGCTGTACATCTTGGTCTCATCTGTAAGACAAAGCTGTTGGAGATCGTGGGCTGGTTGAAAAGCCTGGTTTCTAAGATGAGTTCAGTGCTGAGACATGCACTGCTTTGTAGCCGTGTGGCCATCTGGAATTAGATGTATTATGCGTGGCCAGTATTGTTTGTCAGGAACCAGAGTCGTCAAGTCCCGTCACATTTCTCATACTCTCCTTCCATTATTCCAGTCCGGGCTTCAAAAGGTCCCTTCTGTTGAGTGAAGCTGGCCTCCGCCCCCTGCTTCACCAAAAACACCATCTACATGAAGATCTTCTCATAAATGTAAATAAGGAAATAAGCAGTAGGTATTTTCCTATACCTAATTCATTTGCACAATCATTGAATGAAAAACACACAATATTTAACTATTAAACTTTCATAGGATGCAGTAACTATGCATTTCTGATGCAAAAAAAAATACATTTTCATGATTTAAATAACATTTTTTATGGTAATAGCTTGAAGCACTTGGAGCGATACCTGATAGATAATACTCAATTTTTTATTATTTTTTTAAATAAATTCAATTGAAAAATTAATAAGAAGAAACCTTCGACTGTATAATGGAGTTTTAATTTGGAGATTATTTCTTAATTCTACTGTACTGGAACAAAGTTATAAGTGGTTCATATCATCAAAAGATTACCTTTTCAGGGTTTAAGATTAGTACATTTAAACTTTGTAATAATCTGCTGGAATATTCTCTGCTTTTCAGAGGAGGGAAGCAATGGCAACTCACATAGGTGAACTTGCTTTGGGAACCTCTGGCTTCTTAACCAGCATATATTTCCTCATTTGACTCACTTAAAACCCCTGTGAAGACTACTATATATAAAATTGATAACTAATAAGGACCTCCTGTCTAGCACAGGGAACTCCACTCAATCCTCTGTAATGACCTAGATGGGAAAAGAATCTAAAAAAGAGTGGATATGTGTATGTGTATAACTGATTCACTCTGCTGTACAGCAGAAACTAACACGACACTGTAAATCAACTCTACTCCAGTAAAAATTAATTTTAAAAAATAGCGTTTTTTACCTCACTCACTTGGAAGTCAGTAAGAACATATTCCTAGTCGTACGCCCCATCCCCACGTCACCGAGGCCCACCCTCTTCAAAA
Organism: Eschrichtius robustus; assembly: GCF_028021215.1. NCBI lineage: Eukaryota > Metazoa > Chordata > Mammalia > Artiodactyla > Eschrichtiidae > Eschrichtius > Eschrichtius robustus. Next base: position 126,205,336 of record NC_090831.1, on the reverse strand, counting down.
ATGAGGAAACTGAATACACAACAGATCTGTTGGATGCCTCCTGCCGGGTCCTGTTACGGGGTAAGGCTCGGGAGCGGTGTCGGTGGAGGTCATCACACGTTACTCCTGCTTTTGGCCCCTGTAGAGGGCTGCCCCTCTCGGCCTGAGACTGAGCCATCTTCAGGGTCACTAGCTTGTCCTCAGGAGAAAGGACTCAGTGCCAACCTAAGCACATCCCCCCGGCCCACCACAGCCGACGGCCACCTTTCCTCGCATCTGATGCTGAAGACACCGAAGAAGCCACAGCAAACACATTTCTGACTCCAAGTAACTGCCAGCGGGCCCAAGACCTGGACCAAGAAAATACAGCATGGTTGGACTTGGGACAATGTCGTGTAAATGAGGACTTCGCGTCCCTAAGGCTTCCTGGAAGCCTGGAGGACGCCCACGGGTGCCTTTCAGCAGCTCCTCTGCCCACCGAGGTCAGTGGCCCATCGCTCGCCACTAAAGCTGATCAGTTTGTCCCAGAAATGTCAGTTTCCTCTCGGATAGCCAGGGAGGCAAGGGCAGTGGCGATTTTCAGAAATGAGTATTTTTGTTACCCTTTGATATGCATTATCAAAAATTGGCTAGAATCACCTGAAAGCCCATGGCTATGATTAGCCGAGGGCAGGAACAGGAGTGTCTGCGGGACAAAGCGTAGTGGTTTTCACTGCGGGGGCCTCTGCCCCGGCAGCTCGTCCTTCCTCTCCCTTCTGGCACACCCTTCAGCACCACTGCCAGCGAACAGGCAGCACCCGACCCCAGAAGGAGCTCAACCACAGCTTCCTGTGTGCTTCTAGGTCTGTTCCTGGTGTCGGTGAAGCTGCTTCCAACTGACCGATGTTTAGATTAGTTGTTGAAACGCAGAGATGCGGCAGAGGAGGTGCGCCAGAAACAAGACGCTTGGAAACGGGCAGAACGTTGACAGGTGCAGGACAGACCCTCATAGAAATTGTCCTCTCCCTGGCCCCTCACAGTGCCTGGAAGTACACCAGTTATATTTTTAAAGGTATGAATCGTTTCAGGCACACCAGGAATAATGGAACAAGCCCCCACCCTGTACCTGCCCTGTAGCAGGCACTTCCACATACCTTAGCCCTTTGTTCATGCAGCCTTCACAGTGATGCTGAGAGGAGAAAATAAGAGACATGTGACATGTGACACCTGTCAGCGCAGGTGTGGGCTGGCAGGGCTGCTCAGGACAAACCTGGGAGTGAAGCTTGTCTCAAGATCACAGCTGTTCACCCTACTGCTTTGTAACCTGGATGGCACAGTGGGATGCCGTACCCTCTACTGACCTGAGTAAAAACGCAAAATCTCCATGGGATGCAAAGGCCTTTTCCATGCACAAGATGCAGAAGCAAAACATTTGCTAGCAAGAAACAATCTCCTCCAACAGAGGGAGGAGAAGTGCGTTTGAGGCCACATCTAATATAAATCAAAGGATTATAGAGCAAGAAGCACGTGTCATATTCTCAGCAAGCACATGTCTGCAGTTTCTTTTGAGTTTGGAGGGATGGATTGGCATGAAACCATGATTCCAGCTGATTAAAAGGCATTGGGTTGTACTGGAGAGGTCCCATATCTCAGATGTCACCATTTGTCTTTCTGAAGGAAGAATGTGAACCCTGAAGCTTAGACTGGTCATAAACAGCACATATGAGCAATGCACCAAATAACTCAACCCTTGTTCTTTGAGGGCTTTCTGCGTGCTGGGTATTGCTTAAGTGCCACAAGGAATTCAAGATGAAATCTAAGGTGCACATGGTCCCAGGTGAGACAATAGAGGACAGCAAATGGTCACAGTGGATGAAAACAGAATGCACAACCGTGTACTGGTTAAAGGACTTTGTGAAAACGCAGAGAATTAAAACTAAGCTAATCAAATAATTTAGAATAGAGGAATTTTAAAAGATATAGCATGCGGTGACTAAAAACTGAGCGAATAAATAAAAGAGAAAGATTTGATTAATTGGACTCCATCAAAATTTAAAACTTCTTTTTTTATCTTTTTTTAAAATTTCTTTTAGTGAAGTATAGTTGATTTACAATGTTGTGTTAATTTCTACTGTACAGCAAAGTGATTCAGTTATACCTACATATACATTCTTTTTCATATTCTTTTCCATTATGGTTTATCACAGGATATTGAATATAGTTCCACGTGCTATATTGTAGGACCTTGTTGTTTATCCATTCTATGTATAATAGTTTGCATCTGCTAATCTCAAACTCCCAATCCATCCCTCCCCGCAAAACTCCTGTTCTTCAAAAGGCATCATTAAAAAAAAAACCAAAAAGACAAGCCTCGACTGGGACAAAATATTTTCAAATCCTATATCTTAGAGAAGTATACTTATAATACAAGCCGGCAATTTCACTACCAGCTGTATCTCCAAGAGAAATAAAAATATATATCCACACAGAACCTTGGCCATGAATGTTTATAGCAGCAGTATTTATAATAGCCTAAAACTGGAAACAGCCCAAATGTCCAAACAGGTGAACAGATAAACAAACAGGTGAATAGGTCAACAAAACGTAGTATATATCTGTATCTGTAGTAGTATCTCTCTATCTATCACGTGATAGTACTCAGCCATTCAAACTAATAAACTGTTGAAACACTGCAACCTGGATGGATCACCAAATAATCATGCTTATTCATTTTTGGTTTGACTTATGTATTATGTTTGAAAAATAATCATGCTGAGTGAATTTAGATAAAACTAATACACTGTAGGCTTCCATTTATATAAAATTCTAGATTATACAAACCAATGCCCGTTGACAGAAATGAGGCCAGGGATTTTGTGTTGATGGGCGGGCATGGGTGGGGAGACAAAGGGGCACGCTGGTGCTTTCATGGGTGTGTGCATGTCAAAACTCACCAAATTATAAACCTTAAACATTCACAGTTTACTACATGCCAATTTTACTTCAATGAAACTGTTTAAGATATATGTAAAAATTAACAGAGGAAGAAAAATTACACACCACAAAAATTGAACACAAAAAAGGCAGTAAAGAAAGAACAGAAGAACAAAAATACATGAGACCTGGAGAAAACAAATAGCGAGATGAGTGGAACCCAAGCACTTCAATAATTACATTAGACGTGAATGTTCTATACACTCTCATTAAAAGACAGATTTTCAAACTTGATTTAAAAAAAAAAGCAAATCCAATTATATGTTGTCAACAGGTGAAACAGTTCAGATTCCGGGACACAAATAGCTTGAGCATGAAAGGATGAAAAAAGATGTTCTATGCAAACAGTGACTGTGAAAGAGCTAGAGAGACAATATACTATCATAGAAAATAGATTCAGAGACAAGAAATATTGCTAGAGTTCAAAGACGGACAGTTCATAATAAAAAGTGTCAATACACAAGAAGACATAAAAATTATTAACGTGTAGACAACTAACAGCAAAGTCCCACCTCTAATATTAATCACAGGAAAATAGAGTAAAAGCGCGCGTAACCTTTGCCCTCTGCTTTTCCCCATCTTTAGAGGTGAGCGTAAGGTAATTCCCCTGCGGTCGAGTTTGCAGAAGTCGTGGCTGAGGCATCAGGCCCGCCAGTGTAGAGGGGGAAGTGCAGTGAGTGTGAGCCAGCAGCACGCGGGGCAGGGACAGATGTGGCTGTAAAGAGGGAAGCAGACGGGGCTTGGCCGGGGCGGGGGTTGGGGGGGACCAGGAACTGGGCTGAGAAGACGGGTAGCGAGGAGGATAGAGAAAAGGGCTCTGACTGCGGCTTCACGGGCCAGGTTCCAACACTGACTTTACGCTCACGTGGGAGATGAGATGGAGTTATCCCCACACCACAGATGGGAAGACCGAGGCCGTCAGAGGAGAAGCACTCCTCCCAGAGGCGATTTTGTGACTCAGCTGGACTCCCAAGCTGGTGTCCGCTCCACCGGTCACACCAGGCTTCGTGTGGGTGGCCCCTCCTACCATCTCTTGGGTGACTCCAAGCTCGGGCGGTCCCTGGGACCAGCTTCTCATGCAGTGTGAGATACAGGAAATGCCTCTTGCCACCGGCATCTGTTTTTGAAGGGTCAGGTTTGCTGGTTCTGCCTGGGAAGAGCCCACCATGCAGAGCTCAGTGAGGAAATTGCCTGTCGGATATGGAAAGAGGGCTTTGAGGGCAGGTGACATCTGGGAGATACAGAGGTTCATTTCTCCTTCACCCACCTGGGGTATCCGGCTCGAAATGACGTGACCTACAAGGACTAGCTGGGTGAGTGATGTCTCTGCCTCTGACACCAGCTGTGTGAGAAGCAAAAAAATAGGGGTGACAGCAGAGAGCTCCAGGCACCACTGGGAGAGATAGCCCCCTTCCTTTCCCCAGTGGATGCCCTTGACCTCATTAAAAATAAGATGAGGCAGAAATCAGAGAGGGCACAGCCTCAGCCCTGGAGCCTGCTAAGATCAGCGGGAGTTCTGAACGCCCGCCCCCCACCCCCTTGGACACAGACTTCTAGGGAGGGGCCAGAGGCAGCATGCTCCGTTAAAAACCCATCAACCACGGAAATTATTTTTAGCAAACTGATGACTTCATGGAGGGCTGGGAATACTACATAGAGGGCTGGAAAGGTGACAGGGAGAGTCAGGTTAAACAGATATCAGGAGCTGTAGCTGGAAAGCTGGGAAGCATATGTACTGCAGCAGGGTCACACCCCAGCTGTGCAAATGTAGGCAAAGTATTTGACTCCTCAGTGCTTCAATTCCCAGTCTTATAATAACTATGTTGCAAGGGTAAGAAGAATAGTGACACAATATGTAAAATGCTTACTGTAGTGTCTGCTCCTGGAAGGCACCCAGTGAATGTCTGCCGATCATTATAAATTATAAATCAATGTACACACATTCAGTGCTTTCTTATTAGTCTACATAAAATTCCTGACCTACAGGTAGGATATGTCACATTATGAGTCCTATATTAGAAACCTGTTTATGTCATTGTTGTACCCAAAACACACTGTCTGACTTTCACAGTGAGGTGGTGGTGAATAGCACACATCCTGGAATCTACTAATGTTTGAATCCTGGCTCTGCCTATCATGGCCTGTGGACCCCCAGCCAGTCATGAACCCCTCTTGGTTGCAGTGTCTTATCCGAGGATAAGAAACATATAGGGTTGCTGTAAAGATTAAATGAGCTACTACTATTATGTATCGCCCTTTGTTCCTGAAAAGCGTTTCTCATGGGAGTGTGCGTGCAGGGTGGGCATGGGGACGGGGGCAGAAGACTGGAGGGGAAGAGAAGGTTTCCTTCTATTCCTCAGCATCTCTGGTCCTGTCATGAGGCAGATCGAGGTCCAGGTGAAGGCTGCACCTGGGCCCCCTGTATCTCAGTTATGACCGTGAGCAGATTGATTTGGCTGTAAACAGAGTGTCAGGGGGCCTTCGATGCAAGGCTGTCTCTTTGATTTTGCAGTTGGTTTGATATCCCAAAGGCAGGGAGGCCTTGCCAAGAGGATCCCAGGAGCAGCGTGCAGTTTGAGAATTTGGGAAGTGATGCGGTGTCAGTGCCCCCTCGTTACACCACAAAGCCCCTCCCTGCCACTGCTGATGGTCATTGCACTGGCACGAGCACTGGGGTTTGCTTGCTCTTCTTGAGGCAATTCCTGAGCTCCAAGGGCAGAAAGCCAACCACGGCAAGGAATTCTGCTACTTGGGAATAGAAGGGAGGGATGTCGAGGTTTGATTGTTCTGAAACATTAGAAACTCTGCAAGATGACATCTCCAGAGCATTTAATATTTAGCGCTAAGCATCATGAGGGGTAAAAGGAGATGAGTTTCTGTCTGCAGGGTGCTTACACTCTGTAAGGAAGTCTCTTTCCTGCAGAGGGTGGGAGCTGAGGGTGCTGTGCTGGGCAAGCCAAACTCAGGGGCTTGTCTGCACCTGGACCTAATTAGATGGTGAGATCATGAGTCGAATCCCACGACAGATGAGACTTTGGGAGATCCTGGGAGGAAGTGGGCCTGTGAGATGAATGCAAATAACTTGTGGCCAGAACATGGAAAATATGCTTTTAAAAAGAAGACCAAGTAACAACCGAAGAAAAATTATTTGAGGACTCAGTAATGATACTAACTGGTATAAATCAACATCTTGAAACTACAATAGAAAAAAACAAAAACAAAAACAGAACACCTCTGGCATCTGGGACTAGGGCAGTAACTGACTGGGAAAGGGCTGAGGGAACTTACAGAGATGATGGTAATGTTTTATATCTCTTGATAGGGTTTAGATTATATAGATGTATTCATTTGTCAAAACTCGACAGATGTACACCAAAGACTTGTGCATTTATCATGTGTAAGATTTGCTTCAAAAGAAAAAAATGTAAAAAAAGATTGAACTCTTGTTAATGATAAAAAAATAAATTAAAAAAAGAAGCATATTCAAAAAGAAAAATCACCAAAACATGTCTGCACATTTTTGACCCTCCATAAAAAGGAGGGCTCCAATTCACCTCTCCTTGAAGACAAGCCATCTTTTTTTTTTTTAACATCTTAATTGGAGTCTAATTGCTTTACAATGGTGTGTTAGTTCCTGCTTTATAACAATGTGAATCAGTTATACCTATACATATGTTCCCATATCTCTTCCCTCTTGCATCTCCCTCCCTCCCACCCTCCCTATCCCACCCCTCTAGGTGGTCACAAAGCCCCGAGCTGATCTCCCTGTGCTATGCGACTGCTTCCCACTAGCTATCTATTTTACGTTTAGTTTATATATGTCCATGCCACTCTCTCACTTTGTCCCAGCTTACCCTTCCCCCTCCCCATATCCTCAAGTCCATTCTCTAGTAGGTCTGCATCTTTACTCCCGCCTTGCCCCTAGGTTCTTCATGACCTTTTTTTTTTTTTTAGATTCCATATATATGTGTTAGCATATGGTATTTGTTTTTGTCTTTCTGACTTACTTCACTCTGTATGACAGTCTCTAGGTCCATCCACCTCACTACAAATACCTCAGTTTCGTTCCTTTTTATGGCTGAGTAACATTCCATTGTATAAATGTGCCACATCTTTTTTTTTTTTTTTAATTAATTTATTTATTTTTGGCTGTGTTGGGTCTTAGTTTCTGTGCGAGGGCTTTCTCTAGTTGCGGCGAGCAGGGGCCACTCTTCATCGTGGTGCGGGGACCTCTCACTATCGCGGCCTCTCTTGTTGCGGAGCACAGGCTCCAGACTTGCAGGCTCAGTCGTTGTGGCTCATGGGCCCAGTTGCTCCGTGGCATGCGGGATCTTCCCAGACCAGGGCTCGAACCCGTGTCCCCTGTATTGGCAGGCAGATTCTCAACCACTGCGCCACCAGGGAAGCCCGCCACATCTTCTTTATCCATTCATCTGTCGATGGACACTTAGGTTGCTTCCAGGTCCCGGCTATTGTAAATAGAGCTGCAATGAACATTGTGGTACGTGACTCTTTTTGAATTATGGTTTTCTCAGGGTATATGCCCAGTAGTGGGATTGCTGGGTCGTATGGTAGTTCTATTTTTAGTTTTTTAAGGAACCTCCATGCTGTTCTCCATAGTGGCTGTATCAATTTACATTCCCACCAACAGTGCAAGAGGGTTTCCTTTTCTCCACACCCTCTCCAGTCAGAGTGACCATCATCAAAAAATCTACAAACAATAAATGCTGAAGACAAGCCATCTTAATGGCTCATTTCTAATGAGTAGGATGTGGGCATATACCCACTCGGTAAATGTTGCGGAGGGAACGAGTTACAGGACAGAGTGAAAGCTTTTCCTGAATGAGGAAAGGAAGCCAGTGTGGCTCCTCTACTCAGAGAGATGCCCCCTCCTCCCCCCAGGCCCCAGGGACAGTCAGCGTTGCCTTTCTCACCCCCCGCCCCCCACCTGGCATCGGGAGTGAGCCACAGGCCATCTGTCTTGGAGTCACACTCCTTCCCCCAAATCAACCACCTGCCGGAGCGAATGAGCGCGATCCCTGAGAACACGTGATGAAGGTCGTTAGGAGCTCCCTCCCCTGAAAGAGCTTCCAGTCCTCTCGGTGAACCAAGAGCCTGTCAATAGCCGGAACCAATCTTGCTGGGTTCAGTGCTTAGGGAAGAAAGGCTTCTTGACGTGTGGCAGGGGCGGGGGGACGAAACCCAGATCTGGCGTGGTAGAGCCTGTTGCTCCTGACCAAGTGTCCACACAATCCTCTTTCGTTCCCAGACCCCTTCTTGTCTGAGGCAAATACAAGCACGTGTGTCTTCTCTAGGCTCACTCGCTCTCTCTCTCTCTCCTCCTCCCTTTCTCCCTCCCTCCATCTCTCTCTCTCCACTTGCCTGGAGGGAAAGAGTCTAAGATGGTGTAGCTGCATTATGAAAACCATTCAGATCCCAGAGTCACTGCCAAGGAGAGGACCCAGGTCTGTGAGAGGCACAAAGCAGAGCGGTGCAGGGGAGCTCGCTCAGGGGACCCATGCAGGAGATTCGCTCAGCCCACATCAGACTGTGCTGTGAGTGAGAAACAGGGTCTTTACACGTCCCAGGGTTGAGGTGCTAGGGTTTATTTGCTACAACAGCTTAGCCTATTCTAGTCTATCTAATACATATGGGGTATTGTTATGATGTGATTTCTTTCGTGTTAGGTTTCCTATTCATCTTCTGTGAAACTTACAGGATTTAAGCACTGTCAAGACATGTTAAGTAGTTCAACATGGAGTCACCGTGGCCAATGGGAACTTCCATACTAGTTGTTTTGAAATGTCCGCTGCAGGACTGCGGGAGTCTTCAAGTGATGAACTAAGACTACTGCTTTAGATGAGAAGTTTGATGGGCCATGCATGTCACTAGAACAGGAGCAACGGATAGAGCCAAGATCCCTTCCCCTGGGGTAACCGTGACGCCTTAAAAAGAGATGCTAAGCAGAGTGACTTGAAGGTTCTTTGTGGGAGGACCCAACCCTTAGTTACCCCCTTTCGCTACATGACTGGCCTGTGTTGTGTTCCAAATGTGTGCAATATATGATTTGTGATTCGTGGCTATTGACTACCGGTTCGTGTATCTCCAACCCCGTGATTCTTACCTGCCCTTACTGCTGGGCCCTGCAACAAACAGTTATTTTGGATGGAGAAAATAGCATGTGCCAAGAACTCTAAAGTAGGATACAGAGAAAACAAATGGGGGAAATTTAAGCCTCTCCTCTGAAGTCACCCAGAACAACTTTTGCCAACGCTAAATCTTCAATTACAAGCTGTAAATCATTTTTGCATGTTATTAGGCCCAGTGATTTTTCAGTCTGATGTGACATATTTCAGGCCTTTCCATCAAATGTCAAGAAATGTAATGTCAAATTCTGAGTTACTTTGCCTACTGGATAACAGTGAAAGGGCATCGTTTGCAAAGCTTACCAGCCTGGAAAGAGCTTTGGCCAGGGAGCCAGGCTGTCAATTCTAATCCCAGCGCTGGCCAAGGCCACAAACGCATAGCAGCTGGGCCATTACTGTGAACGAGAAGATTGGAAAAGATGATCTTAATGGTTTCCACTAGTTTTGATGATTGTGTACTATTGTGATTCTAACAAGGTTTATACCTCCTGAAGTTTGTCACGCTGTGTTGCCCCAAGAAAGCTCAACAAACGAAACTGATTGAACACATCTGTAACCACGTGATCGCAACTCAGAAGAGGGTTTCCACAACCCTGATGGGGTGCAGGGGATGCTGGCTTTGGTCTTGTGAGGTCCTGGCAGGCGTGCTGAACTCAGCCTTGGTGATAGATCTTCTGAGAGAGGAGAACCTTCCCCATTTTTTCATAAGAATGCTCTGGGTCAACCTAGTAGACATCTGGCCTCACATGCTGTTCTTTGTAAAGACCACTGGACTTTGTTTAAGGTTTGGAGTTTTTAAACCAAGCACTAACACGACTTGTCAGCCAAATGAATTTGGACAAGTCACTGAACCTCTCTGAGCCTATAACTCCATCTGTGAAATAAGATATAATAGTATCTACTTTGCAGGATTGTTATGTGTATTCAATGAAGTCCTGCATATGAAAACCTCTAACAAAACCTATTTCACAGAGTAGACCCTTACAAAGTTTAATGAACAGATGTACAGTTGGGTGGATGGATGGACAGATGGAAATTATTCTATCTAAAACCAACGACTGGGGAGGCAATCAAGATGGCAGAGTAGTAGGACCTGAAGCTCACCTCCTCCCACAGATAAAACCAACTACTTACTAGGGAGATAGGGAATGTTTTAGGATATTGTAAGAGGTTATGGCTTAAACCGAAACATTGCCTGAATCTCTTTGCATTATATCCTTTGCTATCCTAGAGGGAATGGGTTCTCTAAATTCTGTATCTGCTGCCTAAAGAATTATTATTGTTTTCTTATCATTTGTCTTAAGGCTAATGATTTCAAGCTATCCAATAGGCTCCATTCTTCTGCTAAGTTTTGAATTTCAAAACATTCCTGTTCAGCCTTCCATTTACTTCACGACTTTACAAACTTTGATCACCCTGACTTTTCCACCTTCTTTTTCTAGCTTGAAGCGCTTTGTTCTTTTTAGGTTATCGGCATAAGACAGCCTCCTTATCCCTTTGATCATGTGAAGTTTTCTTCTTTGAATCGTCTCCAGCACTGTTATGTCATTATTCTTAAGAAGCCTTGACTCTCAGTTTAACCACATAGAGGATGGGAGGGAGAGAAAACAGAGGAGATCAAATAAGTTATGAAACTGATGTTCTGAAAATAAGAATATGTGGTAATTGCCAACTGAGTGATAGATGCTTTGGTGTGCCCCCCCCCCCCCAACCTCGAAATTCTAATAGAAAGTGAGAATTGGGAGCTCCCTTGGGGAGATCATCTGATCTCTTCCACACGCAAGCTCAGACGTAAGAATCATCTGAACCACTTGTTCAATGTACAGATTCCAAGGCTCTGTGGGGACCAGTGCTGTCCAAGATGGTGGCCAGCAGCCACAGGTGATGAGTGAGCACTTGTAAGGTGGCAAATCCGAAATGAGTTGTGTTGTAAGTATAAAATACACACTAGATTTTGCAGGCTTCGTACAAAGAAAGAATATAAAATATCTCATTACTATTTTCTATTGACTACATCTTGAAATGATAGAATTTTGAATTTATGGGATTAAATAAAAGATATGGACCTCCCTGGTGGCGCAATGGTTAAGAATCTGCCTGCCAATGCAGGGGACACGGGTTCGAGCCCTGGTCTGGGAACATCCCAAAGGCCGCGGAGGAACTAAGCCCGTGCGCCACAACTACTGAAGCCCGCGTGCCTATAGAGCCCGTGCTCCGCAACAAGAGAAGCCACCGCAATGAGAAGCCCGCGCACCTCAACGAAGAGTAGCCCCCTCTCGCCTCAACTAGAGAAAGCCCGTGCGCAGCAACGAAGACCCAACGCAGCCAAAAATAAATAAATAAATATATGTATATTTTTAAAAAGATATTAGAATTAATTTCACTTATTTCTTTATACTTTTTTTTAAAGATGTGGCTGCGAGAACACTAGAAATGACATGAGTGGCTCATGTGACATTCTACTGGACAAGCCTGGTCCAGACATACTGAATCCGAGTCCCTGTGGGAGGGGCTTATGCTTATCAAGTAGTCCTGGTGACTCTCAGGACCAGGAAAACTGGGGAAGCACAAATAGCACAATGAACACATTTGACAGATGAGGAAATTCACATTCAGAGAGCTTTATCAGCTTGTCCAAAGTCATGCCAAAATCCGTATTGTAAGGGCCAGGGAGTCAAATTATAACCTCATCGGAAAGTAAGCTGCGTTAAGTGCAGAAATTTGGACTGTTTTGTTCACTGATGCATCCCCAGTGCTGAGAGCAGTATCTGGCATAGAGCTACTTATAAATATATATTGAATGAATGAGACCACTTAGACACAATGTTCATGAAGTTAAATGCATAATTTCAATCCCCTAACGGCCTGGTCTGCTTTGTTCTCTTCTTGAGACTGCAGATAATAAGGATTGTTATCTACAAGGGAAAGGAAAACACATTATAGGTCATCTAGAAACTATCCTTGAAAATCACAACACAAACCACATTAGCATCTCCTAGAGAGCGTCTCCTTTGCATGCAAATTTGACATTCAACTCATCCATTCAAACAGTGTCCTAAGAGTAATTTGTACCACTAAGAAACATAGTCGCAACAGGGTTTTTTCCCCCCCAGCTCCACCTGTTGGAAATACTACCTCCTCTACCAGAAATAAGGAAGGAATATTTTTTTCTTAAACCACCTAAGCTGAAAGCACCCAGAGGACCTACTCCCAACTCCCTCTGGGGCTCATGGTTTCTATTTTTAATCATGCAGTGTGCAGAAAGAAAAACAGCTCTCAAAGAAATTGCTTTGCAGAGAAACTGTAAACATCCTCTGGCTTCTACATGTGAATGTGGGAGAGCAGTGGACTTTTCAGAAATCAGGAATGACAAGGGAACAACGGCATTTGAATCACCCAGCAAAAACAAAAACCAAAACCTAAGTACTCTCTTCATCCTCTCTGTCCTATAAATTACTCACCAGGCAGCTGCAAGTAGGAAGCCCAATTTCATACCGAGTGATGGAGCAAATCTTCCGTGTGGGCAAACATTCAGTAAGATGGGAGGGTGACTCATAGACCATTCTGCCCATTGTTAGAATGCGTGCCCACCTGCCTCTTCAAGGGCTGAAATAATCTGTTGTCACACTACTGCAGGAAAATCTAATTGTAACCTTGGTCCCCCAGCCCCTCTTGAATTGCTCACTCACAGCCTCGGCTTTAATTACGTAACACTTGGAGGGAGAAACACAGAAAAGACAAAGCCTGTGTTGGTCTTTTAGTAAAAATGGAAATTGATCAGAGTTCAGTCACGTGCTTGGTGGTCTGGGGACCATGTGCGGTATCACCCGATCACCCGGAAACTTGCTTCTATGCCTATTGCCAGGGCCCACCCCAAACTCTCTAATTACTGAGTGCAACCCCCAGGAAGATGTACATTTTGCAAGGCCTGATTACGCACAGCCGTTAATCACGAATCATGCGAGCTCCAATCATCATGTTCTATTCTGTCCTCCGAAAGGAGGAACAGGTAAGGATTATCCTACCTGACGATGGGAAGATGTACATTTTAATCAGCTCTCCTAGTGATGACCGATGCCCGCAAATGTTTGAAAATACCAGTCTAGAGTCACATCTGCCACACTGAATTTTGTGAAATTCAAACTCAACTATATGGATGAATAAATACACGTCACATTCCAGTGCATGGGACTCTTTCCTCAGGCCCCAGACTCTGCTTCTGAATCCCAGCCTGTAGCAGCCACTATCCAGCAGGACCATCGGTGTGATAGCAGCACCCAGCAGACAGCCTCACCAAAGACTCCTCATTCCCAGATTGCCTGATCCGGACCCAAGCTCCGAAACCCTCACAGGGCATTCTGCTACTAACTACAGTCGGAATCAAACGGAGCCGGTCATGCAATTTGGACCGTATGCCCTACCCACCTGGTAGACCCTGATGCCCAGCCTAACACCCTAGTCTACCGTGGGGAAGCATCCCCTTCTTCTGCCCGATGTGCTATGGGGACCTCTGTGCCTTGTGTCCCATTCCTAGACGTGCTGGGGCTCACCATCCGTGAGGAATCCCAGAGGTAGAAACCTTTCAGGGAAAGGTTTATCTTAGATGTGCTTTTGGGCTGAGTTCAGAAGGTTGGGTGTGATCACGGTAGGGAGAGAAGGAGGCAGTCAGGGTGGAGCCTGTGAGAAGGAGCCAGCAGAGCTGAGGGGTGTTTACTGCAGTGTCACCAGGCAAGGAGACACCACAGAGGAAAGGACAGTCAGCTGTTGTTGTTTCTTCATACCAGTTCATCCCCAACCCACTGAGCTCCTATTTCTGACCCTTCCAGGATTAGATGTAGGGGGAGGAGCTACAGAAGCAAAGGTGATTTTACATTCACAAGGCAGGTGCTCTGGAGGATTTGGCATTGGTACCGCTGGCCTGTGTGAACAACGAAAAAACACCTCTGTGTGTGTGTGTATCTGTGTGTGTGTCTGTGTATATCTGTTGTGTATGTGTCTGTGTGTGTATCTGTGTGTGTGCCTGTGTGTGTCTTTGTGTGTGTCTGTGTGTGTGTCTTTGTGTGTGTGTGTCTGTGTATATCTGTGTGTGTGTGCCTTTGTGTGTATCTGTGTGTGTCTGTATATCTGTGTGTATGTGCTGTGTGTGTATTTGTGTGTGTGTCTGTGTGTGTATCTGTGTGTGTGTGCCTTTGTGTGTATCTGTGTGTGTGTCTCTGTATATCTGTGTGTATGTGTCTGTGTGTGTCTGTGTATGTGTATCTGTGTGTGTGTCTGTGTGTGTATCTTTGTGTGTGTATCTGTGTGTGTCTCTGTATATCTGTGTGTGTGTCTGTGTGTGTCTTTGTGTGTGTTTCTGTGTGTCTGTATATCTGTGTGTATGTGTCTGTGTGTGTCTTTGTGTGTGTATCTGTGTGTGTGTCTCTGTGTATCTGTGTGTGTGTGTGTCTGTATATCTATGTGTATGTGTCTCTGTGTGTATCTGTGTGTGTGTCTGTGTGTATATCTCTCTGTGTGTGTGTCTTCGTGTGTGTCTGTGTGTGTGTCTTTGTGTGTGTCTGTGTGTGTGTGTCTGTGTATATCTGTGTGTATGTGTCTGTGTATGTGTATCTGTATATCTGTGTGTGTGTCTGTGTGTGTATCTGTGTGTCTGTGTCTGCCTGTGTTTTGCTCCTTCCTCAAGATACTTACTCTGGGAGGTCCACCTGCCCTCTGTGTTCAGCTGAGCGACACCTCTCCTCCAGTTGGCCCCTTGCAATTCTCCCCCTGCCCCTGAGCTTCTATAGCCTCCCTTCTCCCTGGGGTCCCCCTCCCCTCCTAGTGGTCCCCTTGGCATGCATCGGTTTTAAGACAATGTGGAATGTTCGGGAAATGTGTAGCTTTGCCTCCCATCAGGGAGCTCCAGCCACATCCTCCTGCCTTTAAGCATCTGAGGGATATCAGACACTAGGCTGGATGTTCTGCACATTCCATGGAAACTTCTGGAGCCTCCTTCTGGTTTTCTGGACTAAAACACCCTGTCCCCCATCCCCGTAGGGGTGGTGAAGTGGCAGAGTGGAGGAGAAATGCCGAGCACTTGGAAAACCCTCCCCAAAGGGACTGTTTGCCTCCTCCTCTTCAAGCTCATCTTTTGAGAGGGCTGGAGGTTGAAGACTCACTAACATTGACTAACCAGCTTCAGCTCTTTCCCCAAGCAATTCCTACATAAGTCAACTAGCTCCTCTCTTGAAAATGCCGTGATGCTTTCCGTGATCCCAGGCTTTGGGGCCTCAGCCAAAACTGACAAGCATCTCATTTTAATACCTTGTTTCTCATGTACAATTATAATTCAAGGTGGTATTTATTCTAATGGAAACATGCATATATTGCAATAGAATTACAAGGTAATCTAACAGCAAACAAAGGAGGGAGTGTCTAACCTTGTCTGGGACAATTAAGAGGATCTTTGCAAAGGAAGTGATATGTGAGCTGCATCTGAAGGTTGAAAAGGAGATATTCAGTTCTGATGGAGACGGTGCTATTCTAGGTTTGACACAGCCAAGTGCTTCTCTTTCTGTGACAGCTCGTGCTCGTTAGACAATCTCAAAAACGGTTTCCAGAGCCTGACACCCAGTGGCTGTCAAACCATTTGTAGAGAAAGGACAGGGAGATGGGAATAATAAAGATGGATTTGAACAGATAAGTTAGAGAGAAGCTACACCCCTACCACACATACGCTTCACTGACCTGGGAGAAGGGAGGGCTTTAAGACAATGAAAATATTCACATCGCTCTGTGTGTGTGTGTGTGTGTGTGTGTGTGTGTATCCCTGTACACACACACACACACACACACATACACACACACACACACACACATAAATAGGCCATGGGTTTAGAGTCCATGTTTTGGCCCCTCTATCCAAATCTATTCCAGAAGGTATAGGTAATACTAGAAAAAGGGAGAAAAACATGAATACAAGGCCAGCAACTCCCATATAATTGTATGCCAATGTCCTACAAAGCTTTCTAAAGGCTCCAAAGGGGAGCAAATAGCAAGTGAATTCTCGAGAGTGACACACAGGGCATGTGAAACGTTCTGCAGAGTTAATACAAGCTGACTCCAGGCCCCTGAGAAGATGAAAACTCATCAATCCGGGTATTTCCTGGGGAGGCAAGTACAGAACATGGTTCCCTAAGCCAGAAGATTAATCCAATTCTGCCCTGAGACACTGAGCGCTAGGAGTTTCTGGGATTCTCCAAGGGCCAAAGGTGGAGCACTTAGAGCCAGAGGGGTCTCAGAGATCAATTCACACAGCAGATTACACAGATGAGGAACCTGGGGCTCCGAGGTATTCCATGTCTTTCTTACCCCAAATCTCATCATTAATCACCAGTGACGCAGAACTAGAGCACAGGGTCTGTGCTCTTTATGTCACGCTAGGTGACATAAAGGGAAAATACCAGCTCGCCTGTGAGCGGGGCACGGAACATGTGTGTTTTCTCTCCCTACGATCCCTCTGGAAGCCCCACTAAAAAGAAAGCAAACGTGTGACGTTATATTACAAACCTACAAGGACGAGGAGACCCATTGAGGAACTGATCCCAGATGAGAGATGCCAACAGAGTGCTGGGAGAGGCAAAGCAGATGCTGAGGTGGTAAATAATACGTGAGTGGGCAAAGCTGAAACCTAATCTGCAGAGAAAGAAAGCAACAAAACGCAAGGCGATCGACACCACTGAACTGTGGGAAAGCCCCAGGAGGTGAACGCTCCAGGTGCCACTGAAAGTGGGGCTGAGAGAGGGGCCGGGGGACATTTGTGAAGGACTTCAAGTCCCTCTGTCCCTTCACTCGGCCAGCTCACCCTTCAACACCCACACAAAGACACAAAGGCAGACCTCTCCATACACGTACCCCAAAGGCAGAGCTGAGACAGGCTTGCTTGGGAATATTTTATTTAGGAATCTGATCCCAGGAAGTGGGAGTGAAGGACGGACAGAAGGAGGGAGAGTCATGAGCAGGTGCCTTATTCTGTGGACCAGAGCGTGGGTGACCAGTTGTTCCAGCTCACCAGGATTTCTGAGGACGCTTGTGAATTGGTTCACAGAACCCCCTGCCCTGGGAAAGGGGCGGGGAGAATACATCTCCATCACTTCCACCTACTGTGACTGGTGGCATCAACTTCCCTGTCCCTCCAGGTTGCACACCTGTGACACCTACTGAGTTTCCCCTCCAAGGCACCCAGGAAGCTCAGGGGCAGAATCAAGAGTTGCTGGCCAGGGTGAACCTGCGTGGGGCTGGTCACCCCTGCATGGGATTTGTCACCACAGCAGTGATGGGAACAAAGTAGATGGGGAGGATTTGAAGTGATTCAAAACAGGTCTCAAGTACAATTATGAGCTGGAGGCTCTGGGCTTGGGAGTTCCAGGCACAGGGGAAGGTTTTAGCAAGGGGCAGAAAACAAAAGCTTTCATTAAAAACCCAAACACTGGAAAGAGACTTCCCCAGTCCACTTCCCTTGCTTGGTCTCAGGAAACCGGTGGCCATATTTATATCCTCAGGCACAAGAGAGGATCTTCCCAAGAGAAACGGCCTAGCAAAAGATAAAAGACCTGATATTTCAGGGTGCCTCTAACAAAATGACCAGGTCTCAGCCCAGTAACCCTAAATGAAATCCTGCTTTAACCATGCTCACAATTCTCCTTTGCCGCTCACTCTTTTTTTTTTTTAATAATTATTTATATATTTATTTATTTATTTTTGGCTGTGTTGGGTCTTCGTTTCTGTGCGAGGGCTTCCTCCAGTTGCGGCGAGCGGGGGCCACTCTTCATCGCAGTGCGCGGGCCTCTCACTGTCGCGGCCTCTCTTGTTGCGGAGCACAGGCTCCAGACGCGCAGGCTCAGCTGTTGTGGCTCACGGGCCTAGTTGCTCCGCGGCATGCGGGATCTTCCCAGACCAGGGATCGAACCCGTGTCCCCTGCATTAGCAGGCAGATTCTCAACCACTGTGCCACCAGGGAAGCCCATGCCGCTCACTCTTAAATAAAAACAGAAAGCAAGAGACCACCAGAAAATTGAGGCAAGCCTGTATTACTAAAGACAGCTCTGGTTTTTCAAGTTTTCTCTTAAATAGATTGACTCTCTTCCCTTCAAGTGCATTTCAATGTTTGTTTGGCTTTCCTTTCGCTGTTAACAGTAGCCTCAGGGGACAAAAGAATCTTGGCTTTCAAGAAGCAGCATTAAGATTAAGAGCACTACCAAACATAAAATAGATAGCTAGTGGGAAGCAGCTGCATAGCACAGGGAGATCAGCTCGGTGCTTTGTGACCACCTAGAGGGGTGGGATAGGGAGGGTGAGAGGGAGACGCAAGAGGGAGGGGATATGGGGATATATGTGTATGTATAACTGATTCACTTTGTTATAAAGCAGAAACTCACACACCATTTTAAAGCACTTATACTCCAATAAAGATGTTAAAAAAAAAAAAAAAAAGATTAAGAGCACATGCAAATGCCGGAACCAAACCTGGTTGCATGAATGTACATTGGTGCAGCCACTGTGGAAAACAATATGGAGGTTTCTCAAAACATTAAAAATAGAACTACCATAGGACCCAGCAATTCCACCCCTGGGTATATATCCCCCCAAATCCCACTAATTCTAAAAAATACAGGCACCCCAATGTTCATAACAGCATTATTTATGATAGCCAAGACATGGAAACAACCTAAATGTCCATTGACAGATGAATGGATAAAGGTGTGGTGCCTATATACAATGGAATACAACTCAGCCATTAAAAAAGAACAAAATTTTGCTATTTTCAGCAACATGGATGGACTTGGAGGGCATTAAGCTAAGTGAAATAAGTCAGAGAAAGACAAATACTGTACGATAGGACTTACATGTGGAATCTAAAAAAATACAACAAACTAGTGAATATAACAAAAAAGCAGCAGACTCACAGATATAGAGAACAAACTAGTGGCTACCAGTGGGGAGAGGGAAGGGGGGAGGGGCAATATAGGGACGGAGGGTGGGAGGTACAAACTATTGGCTATAAGATAGGCTCAAGGATGTGTTGTACCACACAGGGAATATAGCCAATATTATAATACAATTATTACAATAATTGTAAATGGAAAGTAACCTTTGAAAATTGTATTAAAAAATAAACTTTTAATTTTAGAAAAAAAATCTGATTCCCTTAACAATAGCAGCATGAAATTGGGAAAGTCACTGAACTTCTCTGTTCCTCAGTTTCCGCATCAGTTAAATGAGAAATACTGATGAGCCCCACGTGCTCCTGGTGCCACTGGTCTCTGCGGAAAGAGCTGCCACAGGGCACCATTCACGTGGAACAGATGGAAACGGCTTCCCCCGGAGGTGTGCAGCGGGTGAAGAGGCAGGACCAGATGACATAGCCCTGTTCTGCAAACGCGCCAGGGAATGTCCCCAGGATTGTGCACACCGTGGGCCATCCACCAGCCTCTGTCCCGCGATCAGAGTGATGGGGCTGGAGACACCCGGGACCCTGCTTGCTTTTGGAGAAGTCTCCTGCCTGTCCCCAGTATGCACAGCCTCACTACCCCAATTTGCACAACGCTCCTATGTGTGCTTCATCGTATACACATCCATCACTGAGTCACACATCATCCTTTATTAACTGGAAACTCACCCCACTTAGCTTTGTACATCTCTGAACACTCACGCTCCCTTATAGCCCAAATCCTCCCACCGTGCCTTCTAGAACTCAAGGTCATCAGCAAGCTCTTCTCTATTTCAACCTCTTCTTGGAACAATCTCTTCACCTTCTCCTCTGGCTGGAACCGGCCGACTGTGGAGGACTGAGCGTCCCCTTCAGCCTGTTCTTTCGAACCCCTTGCACAGGTGGTCTGGGTCGTGAAGTAGGTGTTTCCAGCTCCTCATTGTGGTTTCTAGACCGTCATCCCTCCTCACTCATGAAATGAATCTGGTTCTTTGAAGCTCTTGCCATTAGCCAGCCTCGTTAGCTCCCTGTCATTATGACAGCCATCTATGGGTCACTAGATCAGTCCCCTCTTTTCTTAAAGATCACTGTTTTGATCTGTTTGCATGTATCTAAGCACAATTCCCACCCACCCCCATCCCGCCTCACTTGTGTCCTGAATTCAATCCCCTCTCATCTGCTCAAAGATATCACTGTGGCAATTTTCCATCCTCTCTCACATCATAAATGTCCCTTTCTGTGGATTATTTCCCTTGATCGTACAAAGATGCTCTCATCTTTTAAAACAATAATAAAAGAACCTCCCTTGAACTCAGATGAGTCTCTTGCTTCTCCACGTGTCCAGTTCGCCTTTTATCACGACTCGGCAAAAGAGAGCCTACAATCCCTGAATCCACATCCTTTCCCATCATTACCTTGGAAAACTACTCCAGTTAGACTGTTATCTCCACAATGAAAACCAAAATCACCTTCATCAAGGTCAATTCCATGTCATCATGTCATCTAATAGTCATTTCACCAGGATCATTTTTCTCAGCTAGGTATGCTACCCATCAATGCCTTTCTTTTTCATGAAATGAAATGTTGCCTTTACTTGGCCTCAAGGAAGTTCCGGACTGTTTGAAGGAGCCATGGAAAGAGCAGCACAGGCATCCACTGGTCTGGGTCTCTGTAATTTGGGACCAATTTTAGGATTAAAATAGGCACAGTATCTCTCGGGGCCTCTTCTACATTCTACATCCAATGACTGTTTCCTACACACAGGGACGCACTGTGCTGACCTCTGTGTGGTGGATGCCGAGATGGAGACTTTGACCTTGCCTTCCAGGGCTCACGATGCAGAAGGGAGACATTCTCATTGGCCTAAGAAAATAACTTATTTTATTCTTTTCCCCCTCTGCCCAAACTGACTTCTGCTGACTCCCCTCTGACTACCCAGTGAGTCTATTACCAATATCTTAAATCATATTTCCTCAGCTCACTCTCAAGCATATCACAGTGACAACTAGGAACAAAAATTGCTGATTAAATTCATTCATTCTTAGGGCAAAATGATTGGGAGTCCCCTTTAAACTCCTGTGTTTTTTGAATTTAATAATGCTCCTTATATTAAAACAAGAATTAATATTGAACAGCTTAAGAAACTTTGTAAAGTACAAAATGTATAGATTGAGAATGGTATTAAAGCAAATGATAGGCTTTTCAGACTGATAGGTCAATTTTCCTTCAAAGACTTCACTTCTTTCATGTTGTGGACACTTAGAACAAACAGCATGACTCAAAGTGTGAACACTTGCAAGAGGCTTTACTATCTGTGTTATGTTTTCCCTTGAATTTCTTTTTTCCACACCAGAACACCCAACGCTTTCTGAAAATTGTATCTGCCAAGTATACAAGGTATCAAAAGAAGTTTTCTAAAAAGCTGAGAAATTGTCCTTTCTCCTTTCAGAGTCAGGAACCACTGTTTGGAGAAACAATTGATGGCATTGGGGACTTTTTTTGATACTGTGATTTCCATATTCTGAATTCTGAGAAACCATGGAAATGTATCTATTCAGTAAACATCTATCAGTAACTCCTGACGACTTTTATTTGAGAAAATACCATACACTGAAGAAAATTCCCTAATAGCTTGACTAAAGACCAAAACTATCTTTGAAAATACCAATAAGGCCCCAAATTTTTGTTTTCTAAGACATTTTTTTTTAATATAAGGGCATGAATACATCATCATTTAAAGTTCTTCTCATTCCCAATAGCTCCTACATATCTTGTATTTGGTTCTGTCTTTCAAAATATTATCCCTAGCCAGGATTTGTGTATATTTAAGGAGGGTGAATTACCTGGGCTTGAATTCACACCAGGTAAGGTGACTCACCTGTTCCTCCTCTAGTCTTCATTATCTCTGTAAACAGATGCTCAAACCCAGGACCTGGGACTCACTTTTGTCTTCTCACCGTCACTCACCTTCATACCCAGCACCAGGTCTTGTCATTTCCATATCCACATCTGTGGATCTGAATTCTCACTATCATCCCCTATCTGGGGTAGCCATAACCTTTCACCTGAACTGAAACCACAGGCTCCTAATAGGTATCCATTTCTGATCCATTCTAATCCATTCTACACATAGCTGACAAAGTCTTGTTGGTATATCACTTCCTGTTCAAAGCCTACAATGGTTTCCGTTCACAAGCAGGATATCCGACAGAATCCTTATCAAGGTCCAGACAACCCTGCATGATCTGTCCTCACGCTCCCCTTCATTTAACTCACTATTCTCTAGTGATAGTAATATTCTTTCGGGTCCAGCAAAGATCTCTTCTGAGTCAGGACCCTTGCACGGGCTACTGCCTCAGCCAGATGTTAAGTCAGAGCAGCCTCTGCGAATTATAACTTTAAATTGTGGAGTCAGAGAGTCCTTTCTGAGATCTGAAGAGTGAGTCCCACCCTGCTCACTGGCTCAGAGCACATCCCTTGAACCTATTAAAGTCACGCTAATGATCTATCTGTTTTTAGTCTGCCTCCCTACTGGATTGTAAGCCCCATGAGGGCAGGGGTATGTCTGTTTTCTTATAAAGAACATCCCCTTTGCTTGGAAACTTGCAAAATAAATAATTGCATACTTAATAAATATTTGTTAAAGAATAAATTAATGTTATTTTTCCTTCTAAAATCTGGCTTGCCCCAGAATGTGTTACTTTTTCTTTTTAATCTAAATTCAGGTTTTTTTTATGCAAAAGACTGTTTCTGAGAAACAGAGGGCTCTCTCTCACTCAATTCCATGTGTTGCTGTAACAAATAAATCTCTGTGTTGAGCTATTACATGTTTTTAGATTTATTCCTCACTCTCGTGAAACTCATGTGAGTGTTTTTGACCTGCAGGCAGCTTTCCTCCTCTAGAAGAAAACCCAAGCCCCTTCCATGTGGGAAGCAACCTGTTCAATTGAAGCTGTAAGGATGTGCTGCTCATTTGCATCAGGACCGGAGGAGGAGCGTGGAGGGAGGGGCACAGGATGCTGTGCGCCTGACCTGCACCCGCATCCACCTGATGGAAATCTGTGACCTGGCACACAGAACTGCAGGAGAAACAGGGAAATATGTTCTAGCCCCAAAGGAAGAGAAAATGATTTCATGATCAGTTCAAAGACAATCCCAAGCTTATCAAAGAATTGTGTTTCAAGAATTCCTCTCTCACTGAAGCTGTTTATTCTTTGGAATGCACTTTATTCTGCCCGCTCCGTCCCCTATACCACACAGGCTGGGTCTTTAAGCCAGTGCACAGGAAACACAAACCCAGGAGAATGACGGCTGAGTTGGCCAAGATCCCAACCCTCTCCCTCTGCAGGACAAGGTCGCTAAGTCACCACAGGCCTCTGTGATCTGAGGCAGGAGCGACAAAAGGAGATGCCCAGGGACTTTAACGTGAACAGACCTGGGAGTGTGGCCATGTGGAGGGGAAAGCCTCGCACAAATAGTAGCCTTAACCTCTATTTACGCACACCTTTCAGGAATGGTTAAACCCCCAGGAACGCTACCCCTCCAGCTCTCCCCACTTGTTCCCATTTTCCTCCTTCCCCTTTCAACTTTTAACTGAAATACAATTTGTTTTCCTCTGAAGTGTGGGGGAAATCTTTTATTTAAAATTCAATAGCTTGCGAAAAATTCTCTGAGTCTCAAGGGTCCTGCGTGCACCTTTGGGTTTCCCTACAAGGAGTCAGTGAAAAAAAGACAGAGAATTGTTCTGCATTTGTAGATAACTTTTTAGACTTACTGTCTTTTCTGAGATTTTCCACAGTTTGAAACAAAAGTAATGTGCTTGCTCTAGGGCCATCAGTTATCAAATGTTGTTCCATAATGGACCAAGAGTGAGAAACCTCGGCTAGAAGGAATAAATTAGAGAAATAAGAGACTGAAGGCTGCCCCCCAGGAGCCAGGGAATAAATAGTATAAAGGTAAGGGGCTGAGGAGCCCTGTGAGACCTGAAGGGTTAATCAGGCCCTCGCACCTGCAGGAGACAAATTACCCATGAGTGACACCTGACGGAAGCAGGTGCCTGTTAATGGCAGCGCCATTTCCTTTCCCAGAGGGAAGGAGGGCAAAGACCTCAGCGAACAGGTTGACAAAAATGAACAGCGCCTGCTCAGGGAAAGTCGTGGCACTTTGATTTGCAGCGCATACATTTAATTCAGAACCACCTGCATCAACCCATTTCTGTACTTCAAAATGAAGGTGTAAGAAAGCCATTACCTATCTTAAGGCGATTACATGAAGCCCACTTTTCTCTCTTTTCTTTTTTATTGAAGTATATTTGACCTATAATACTGAGTAAGTTTAAAGTATACGGCATGTTGATTTGATCCATGTATATATTGTAGTTTGGTTGCCATTGCAGTGTTAGCCAGCGCCTCTATTCGGGCACAGTTATTACTTTGTCATGGTGGGATTAATTAAGAGCTGGTCTCATAGCAAGTTTAACAATTATAATACAATAATGTTGTCTATATTCACTAGACTGTGCATTAGATCTCCAGGACTTACTTATCTACTGGTTGTAAGTGTGTGCCCTTAAGCATTTCCCCTTTTCTTCCCCCAAGTCCGCCCCCAGCCCCTGGGACCCTCCATTTCACTCTGTTTTTAGGAGCTTGGCTATTTTTAGATTCCACCAATAAGTGAGATCATACAGTGTTTTCTAATGCCTAGCATTCACTTCTGTTAGTTGACTCTGCCTTTTCTCTCTACTTTCTTAACTCATTCTGATTCATCTTTTGTCACTTTCCCCCATTTCTCCCTCTTTAGTTCTTGGTTGCTTCCCCATCCCGCTCTTCTCTCACCATGTCAGCCCCAGGACCTCCGTGAACTCAGATGATCTGGTCCAGCTAATTTCCTTCTCATGCCGGGCAGCAGATGCCATACTTCCAGCCTCATTCAATTCGTGATCAATCAATCCAAAAATATTTATTGAGTGCTTGTACATGCCAAGCAAAGAGGTAGAATTGGCGGGGGTGGGAGGGCAGGCAGAGAATTTCATTCCCAGGATGTCAGAGAGCTGGCAAAATTAGTGAAACGCTTGGGTTGGTGCAGACTTTGGTGTGAAGGTGCTGGTGCAGATTAAACAATGTAATTTGTAAGGAACATTTAGTATGGAGCCAACTAGCTTCACGGCACCAACCCCTGACACGTACTAAGATCTTATCACCTCCTCAAATTAATGCCGAACTAACAAAATGACAACACTGATCCCCCGACATCTGTAGCACACTTGACGGCTTTTGAACCTCATCTGTCGTTTAAAGGCTGATGATTCCCAGAGTTACGGTGACCGTCTGCTCCGGCAACCCCACCACCTTCAGCCCTACATCTCCGGCCACCATCCGGGTGAGAAAGACATGGATTGTAGTACCAAGCAGCCAGCAAGATGCTTGGAACCCCACCTGCTAATAGGGTGTCTGCTTGATTGAAAGTCACAGGGTCGGGGTGGGTACCAGTCCCCTCAGCATCGGTTTGGAACTTGGAAATGGCAGCGTGTGCGGGAAGCCAGAACACACAGTGGCGGCAGCAGAGCACTTTGCCGAGTCTTCGCACAGGCTGTGATTTTATCTGGCGTTTATGCTTATTGGGGCCGGTGGAAACTTCCTCCCCTAGCAGGGGGACTGAGGCTAATGCTCGTGTACCACATAAGGTTACACCTCAGTTACGATTTTCATGAGAATCATGTCTTCGGAGACAAGCTCTTGGGGAGAGATTGCTCTTTTTTATTGTTTTGCCTGAAAATGGGAAATTCCCTTCCTGCCGTGAGGCAAGGCAGTCTTCTGACCTCCCTCCAGAAACACACAGATGCTAGCGCACTGTACCTCCCCCAGATCACTTAATCTGGGCACGACTTGCAGAATTAATGAGTCACAAGGATTCCAGTTGCACGGGGATATTAATCATGATCCTGATTTGCAGGATCGTCCTAACGTTTCAAAAATATATTCTTCTCAACTCTTATTTCGCTCTCAAGGAAATTTGAGAAGCAAGGCCTGGTATTATGGTTGCTTCTCTCATTCAGGAGTAAGAGGTGGTCCAGAGTTAGCTCGATTTCCTAGGGTCACTAGAGAAAAGTCTTATGGGAACACTGGTCTCCTGATTGCTGGTCCCATTTGTTGATCTTACCCCATCGCATTACATCAGTAATGCTTCCTATTTGTTCTTCTCCCCATAGTCAGGGAGTAAGTCTCACCCAAGCGTTCATTGTGACGTTTCTGACTTTCCTGTCCGTTCCATTGCTACTGTCACCGGTTAAATCTGGTCCTAAACACTCACAGTGACTTCCTCACATCTTTACTTCTTCCACGTCCCTTGGTTCCAACATGTATCCAACATCTATCCATTCCTTATGACCACATTATCCCTCCTAAAAGTAATCTTTGAGACTCTATTATCTACAAGATAAAACCAAACTCTTCACTCGGGCGCGAGAGACCCCTGCCTACTTGTCTAAGGTTCCTTCCAAGAAGCATCCTTCTCTCCAGTCAGCTCGAGAGACCCAGTGTTCTCAGAGGGTATACGTATCCTCGGACCTGAGGCCTTTTCCTGCCCCTCCCAATCCCCTCCATCAAAGACCGGGTGAGCCCTGCTTGCCCTGTAAGCCTTTCTGACCATGCCAGCCAGCTGTGACCTCTCCTTCCTCAAGTTGCCTACCTCTCACCTGCCACAGGGCAAGTTTTGCCCCATGTTCTTTAAGCAGGATTGTGTTTGTTCACTTCCCCGACAGAACCCTAGGGAACTTGACTGCACTACTTTCTTTAGGCTCCAATCATATGGTGTGGTCCTCTGCACATAATAGACAAGGGCATTTGTGCCCTTGCTGAGCTACTGAGAGTTCTAGAGCCCTTGGAGAAGATGGGCAAAAGGGATAAAAAAAAAAAAAAAACAGCCAAGAATTTCAGTGTGGACCTCCCAAATAGCCACAGCAATGGCATCTAAGAAGGGTTCTGCAGTGGATGTAAATAATTTAGTGGACTGAGTTTTTGAAGTAAGTAAAGGAAAGGCCATGAAGCACTCTGAAACTGGAGGAGGAGAACCAAGGTTCCCCGGGGGTCCCTTGGAGGGGCATTTTTCAAAGGCATTCAGTGTGGCTACCAGTTTACAGAGAGGTCAGCTTCAGAAGAGAAAGTCAGGGAGTCTCCATGTCTAAACTCGTTTTTAATGAAAATTTGTATCTCCTGTAGCCACTTACTCTCAAAGACCTTGCTGTGCCCTATGACACACACCCGGGGTGAGCTCAGTCATAAGCCCAGTAAAAGAGTCATAAGCCCAGTAAAAGAGGTGCAAAGCTTCCCCAAGTCAGACAGAACCCGGAGTTCTTTCCTTGGATAGCAAAGACCTTCTCTCTTGGGTGACCTTTTCTTTCAACACTCCTTGCCCTGCCCCTATTTCACTGGGTCTCTTCTCCCCTGATGACCTGATATCTGGGTGACCTGGGGTCTTGAAGACAAGAAGTGCTTCTTTTTATTGCTGTTGAGTTACTCTCTCAGGCAGGTCTAACCTGAGGGCCCTACAGCATTCACAAAAGTCAGAAAAACAAGATGTTTAAACTGGAGGGACCTACCAGTCACCTCATCCAAGCCCCCACTCGTAGATAATAAGCCCACGTCCAGTCTGCTGGAATTATTTGCTCAGGTTCACGCAGGCTCTTAGTGATGAAGCTGAGAGAAGGTATTTCCTCGGTTCCCCATATTAACCCTGATTCAGATTGTGAAACCAAACAAGGAAGTGTATTCAAACTGTGTCTAAAGTGAGTCTAAATAAGGGATTGGTGAAGGTCTAAGAAGCTCTGTGTGCTAAAGCATATGAATTGGGGGGCAGTTGACTGAGGAGGGCACCCTCAGTCAACTGAATGTTTCCAGGATCACTTATTTTCACCGGGTTCTGAGCAGGTGAGCCTGCATGATGATTGTCCTGCCCACCTGGTGATCCCCAGATTCCTGTTCACTGACATTGTCCCTCAATGGAATGCACAGGCTCTTTTCAGGAGATATTGGCATGTAGATTGCAGGGAGAGTGAATATTTCACACCTCCTAGAGGAAAGGCAAAGATGCGCTCCCACCCCCAAGAAAGCAGTGGGCAGCGTCAACCGCAGCTTGTCCTGTTCCCCACATGGAGGAGAGGGAGGGGGTGAACTGTGTATCACAAACGCCAAAGCTTCTCTAATTTGCCTGCCTCTGCTCTCATTACTAACCCAGAAAGGCATGACAGAGCCCCGGAGTTGTATTAAAATTCTCCAACAGAGGTGTTCATCAATAAGCAGCGAGGGTGAAAATAACCGAGGGTGGAAATAATCCCTCAAAGATCATAATTAGACTACACAAAACCCCCAACAAAAAACAAAGCAGAATCACTGGGTTAATGAGTGGCAGACTGATAATTAAATGTGAAAACCTTATGCCTTAGGATAAAGTGTGCCCTAGAAGAATGTCTGAGTTCTCGGATAGGGGGAGAGGCTGCTTCCAGATGGCAAAACAAGGAACACAGAGCCCGCGGGAGTGCGGACAGCAAGGTGGTGAACTCAGTAAACTGGGATCTCCCACAGGTCAGCGTGGGAAGGTCCCAATTCCCACAGTTGGAAACAACCTAAGGGTTTTTCCATTTCAACGTTCAATTTTAAAAAATTGAGTGCAATATTGGCTTTTGGTGAACGCTGGTTATTTTCTAAATACTAACAAGTCACTAATTTAGGAGTTCATACTGTATTTTCCAATAATGTTTCTTTTAATCCTGTCTTATTATTGTGGCTACCATGCTAATTAATGTGCATATATAATGCAGGCATGGGTGTGGGTGTTTATGCCATTGCCCTCAAGAATTTACAGTAAAACAAGAAACATAAAATACTTTGATATTCCTGAAGAGTTCATCATTTCCTCATGAATGACTTTTGATTATTGAAAGCCCCTCTTCCTATATAAATAAACAAAATGATATTTTCCCATAGACTGGATATCAGGAGAAATTATAAACTTTTTCCCCATGCTAAATCACCTCAAATTCCTTTAGATTTATGCTATACTAAAAATTCCCAAGGTCATTTGACTTCACAACAGAATTTTAAAGGGCATGGGAGTGGAGAAAGTCTCTTAGAAACATCATTATGGGTTTTGAAACAAGTTCTGTGTTCATCACGCCTCATGTTAAAAAGAAATAGGAGACATGCGGGCTGGATAATAAGCTAGGAACTTAGTTGGGGGGGCAGGGAGAAATGAGTTATGACTAGTAAAATACAACAAACTAATTTCCAAGAAACAAGGTCCACAAGAATGAACAAAGAACTCCACATGCCCCAGAGTCAAAGTGAAAGCATTTATTAGAAGCATCCCTAAATAGGGCAAGGCTGAGACACAGCAAGGCACATAGGAAAGCAGGACATGTTAGAAAACAAGATGCAGAAGTAAATGATCAACACTTGGAGATTATAACTTGAAAATAATATTCACAGAGACAGAAAGAAGCAAAGAGCTAAATAGATCTATAAAAGAATCTTTGTGTGTTGTAAAGAAAAGGGAATTCCCATGGGTTAAGAATTCTGAAACTACTTTGTGTTTTAGGGTTGAACAAATAAGTACATTGCAGATAATGAGAACTAAGTGTCTCACTGGCAGAGAAAGAATTTACAAATAAGAAGAGGGAAAAGCCTAGAAAAAATTCTCTGGTGCTGGATTGCGGTTGGAGATATCAATATGGACTCATGACAAAAGCATAAATACAGATGTGTGTATGCATGTGTTATACGAGTACATATATTCTTAGCTATTTCAACTGAGAACAGCTAGAAGCAGCAGTGACACCCCAGTATCAATGAGCACAATTATCTTCCATGGTTTGGTTTCTAAATACCATTCTCAAAAACAAACAAATAAACAAATGAAAACGGAACTGTGGACAAAAATAAAAAAATGTTGCCTGCCACTTCAGTAAACAAAGAATGTCGCCTGCCATTCCAGTAAACAATAAATTATGCTCGCCATCAAGCCAACAGCCACTGCAGCAAAGCCCCACCCCTGAGAGTAACTCAAGATGGAGAAAAACAGGATACTGGCCCTAGATAGTTAAGATGCATATCAAAGGAATAATTTCAGTAACCCCAGACTCTTGCATCTTCTCATACATAGAAAAGCACTAAAATCATTAACTTTAGATGTCTGGTTTTTTGTGAGTAGCAGTAATCTTTTGATCTTTGACCACATTTATTTTTCAGCAAAAACACCCATGTATCCTGGCTCCTCCCTCACCTCTTTGGAGCAATTCCTCAGAACTAGCTGAGAGGCTGTCTCCCCAGCTATATAGTCCTCAGCAATGTCTCCAAATAAAATGTAATTCTCAACTTTTATGCTGTGTGTGTGTGTTTTTTTTTTCAGTTGACAGAACCAAGCCTCCTTAGTAAAGGGGTTGATTTCAGGACTGGAACAAAGAAAATACCAGATGAGCCTGGAGCATCTTGTGGAGCTAGAAAATAAGAAATTGCTGAACAAAAAAAGCACACATACTGAAAAGGAACAGAAACCAACCTGAAAGGTCTCCCAATGGGCAAAGTTACAACAACTCAAGACACACATAAATAAAATAAATAACTATAGTACTAGACTATAACTCAAAGAATAAAATAAATATCCATGAGTCCATACTGATAAAAATAAATAACTGGATAAATAAATCAATGGAAGAAGTGGCAGTTCTTCCTCACAGGAGAATCCCAATTAATAAATGTAGAAAGAAAGGGAGAAATAAAAAATCACCATTAACATAGGCAAAGTATTCTTAGGCATAAATTGTAACAATATTTTCTTAGATCAGTCTCCCAAGGCAAAAGAAATAAAAGGAAAAATAAATAAATGGGACCTAATCAAACTTAAAACCTTTTGCACAGCAAAGGAAACCATCAACAAAATGAAAAGACAACCTACAAAATGGGAGAAAATATTTGCAAACGATGTGGCTGACAAGGGGTTAATATCCAAAAT
This sequence comes from Eschrichtius robustus, assembly GCF_028021215.1. NCBI lineage: Eukaryota > Metazoa > Chordata > Mammalia > Artiodactyla > Eschrichtiidae > Eschrichtius > Eschrichtius robustus. The sequence continues at coordinate 126,174,271 of NC_090831.1, read as the reverse complement.
ATACAAACAGCTCAGACAACTGAATAAAAAAAAAAATCTTAACAAACAGCCTAATCAAAAAATGGGCAGAAGACCTAAATAGACATTTCTCCAAAGAAGACATACAGATGGCCAACAGGCACATGAAAAGCTGCTCAACATCACTAATTATTAGAGAAATGCACATCAACACCCCCAATGAGGTATCACCTCACAGCAATCAGAATGGCCATCATCAAAAAGTCTACAATAATAAATGCTGGAGAGAGTGTGGAGAAAAGGGGACCCTCCTACACTGTTAGTGGGAATGTAAATTGGTTCAGCCACTGTGGAAAATAGTATGGAGGTTCCTTAAAAATCTAAAAATAGAGCTACCATATGATCCTGCAATCCCACTCCTGGGCATATATCCAGAGAAAACTCTAATTCGAAAAGATACATGCACCCCAGTGTTCACTGCAGCACTATTTACAATAGGTAAGACATGGAAGCAACCCAAGAGTGCATCAACAGATGAATGGCTTAAGAAGATGTGGTGTGTATATATATATATATATATATATATATATATATACACACACACACACACACACACTCTACTATATATAAAATAGATAAGTGACAAGGACCTACTGTATAGCACAGGGAACTATATTCAATAGCTTGTAATAACCTATAATGAAAAATAATCTGAAATATATATATAATATATGTATAACTTAATCACTTTGCTATATACCTGAAACTAACACAATATTGTAAATCAAGTATACTTCAATAAGATAATGTTTTTTAAAAAAATGTGCTTTCCCTTTGGTTCAGACAGCACAGTTGTTCACCTTACTACCTCCTAGGAATAGAAAGGTCCCCTGTGATTCATGAAAGGGGTGGTTTTGTGGCTTAGACCAGAAAAAGAAAGAAAATTAATTTAAACTTGCTCCCCCAGGGCAAGGGGCTCTCACTACCACTTGCTCTCACTCATGCTATTCCTTCTAAATTGGCATCTCATGCACTATTTACAGTCATCCAAAAGATGATATAAAATGCAGTGCAAGGACTGTCTCCTCATGGCTGGTAGCACACCTCACTAGCCTTGACTTTTTCAGCCTGTAAATCTCATCTTTGGTGCTTCCTTCTACCTCTTCCATGCTGAAGAGTCGTGATCATCTCATAGCAAATACAACAATCTTATATCTGTGGGATAACCACTCAACATATATGTGCCGATTATCTATTGCTGCATAACAAACTATCCCAAACTTCGACTTAAAGCAATGAACACTTATCTCACAGTCTAGCAGGGGTTTGTGGCACAAGGGCCATCATGAGGTTGCTGCCAGATGTCAGCCGGGGCTGCATCATCTGAAGGCTGGACTGAGGCTGGAAGATGCTCTTCCCAGGGGGCCCACCTACATCCCTGGCAAGATGGCACTGGCTGTGGGTGGGAGGCCCCCTTTCTTCACCATGTGGACCTCTCCCCGGGACTTCTTAAGTGCCCCCACCCTATATTGTGGCTGGTCTTCCCAGAGCACTGCTCCATGAGAGAGCAAAGAAGAAGCCACAGTGCCTTTTATGATCCAAGCTTAGAAATCACATCCCATCCTTTCCACCATACCCTGCTGGTTATGCAGGTTGTCTCTATTCAACATGGGAGAGGGAATAGATCCTAGGAGATTATAATCATTGGGATCATTTTGGAAGCTACCTGCCCCAATTTTTCAGAAAAGGAAGTAATGGTAAAGCTAGAATTCAGTGGTTTATAAGATGCCCACACTCTCTATCTTCATGTTGACTTGTCCTAAAAACTTCATGATCAAAGCACAGTAAGCCAGTCACACGAGGACACTTTGTTCTCTCACCTACAATGCCATGATCATTTTCCTCCAATCCCAATCCTTCTCTTTGGCCTATTCAGAGATTATAATCATTTGATTGAGAGCAGATCTTAATTGACAGGTGGGGAGAGTCGATAGATGGCAGTGTGCATAAAGAATTTGAATCATTGATAAGTAGATTTCTCTAACCTCCAAAGTTCTTCTAATACTCAGGGTGATGGGACCACCCCATTAGACTTTCTGAGAGAAAAAACATTTGTATGTGACTTACACCAAGCAGACTTAAGCTTTGCAGACAAGTTGAAGGCCTCCCATAAATCTGATTTGGTGAATCACTTTGACTCTGTTGCTGAGTTCACTCAGCTGTTGAACAAAAGTGGAATAGATCAGTGATTGCTGAATTTGACTGATGACCTCATTCTTCTGGGTCAAAATCAGATTGCCAAGCCCTATCCATGAACATTATGATTTTCTGGGTATATGGTGAGATCCCAGAATCTATATTTTATGTAAGCTACTTCAGAGGGTTTAGGAATCATTGAACTAGTTCAGATTTTCTTGACTGGAGATGGCAGACCCTCTTACTTTGGGGAAGGAAAAATAGTGAGCTTCTTTTTACTTGAAAAGAGTTTCTACATTATTGAGAATGGATTAAATGATTTAGCAGATGGTCTTCCAGATATACATATCTAAACTTTTATGCTTCTAGGTAGGAAAAAAGTTTGTGTATGGCGATGCAAAATCTTATTACAGTAAGTTTGGTCTAATCTTTTCTATAGCTTTATATTTGTTATCACTTTCCTCTGGGGCAGTAGGTCTTGAACTCCAGTGTCAAAAAGAATCACCCAGCCTAGATTCATCCTCTTAAACCAGGGTTTCCAAAATTTCCTTGATGATAAGAACCACTTGGTGGTGGTTGTTAAATGCAATACATAAGAGTTAGATCTCTTCCCTGATTCTACTTTGGAATATCTAGGTCATTTTGTAAACAAGCGTTCCAGGCAACTTTGGGAGAGTCTGTTCCGAGGACCTGTAGGTGGAGAAATCTAGAGATAAAATATCCCCATCTTGTCCTTGTGCACTTAAGGTGACAGAGGCCACCCACCTGGCTAAGGTTACACAGCTGGCTAACCTCCACTTGAATTGCATCTTGTCTTAAAAGTTTCTTGAATACTGGGTCTTTAGAAGCAGTATGGGCTTAACCACTTTTGTTGGTCTCATTGGAGACAGATTGAAACAGTAAGATAATGCAAGTGAGGAAGAGAAAACTAATTAGCAAATTCATTTTATGCCGTGTCCAAATTTTTAAAAAAAGAAGGAAAAATGAAAGCCAATAAAGGGTCTAAAAAAAATTGTTATTTAACCCTTTGATCCAGATAGCTCCTGGAGTCCAAGAACTGACAGTTCCAGTGGTAATTAAGGAAGACAAGCTATTCAAATTATAAATAGGAAACATGCTTTCTAACCACTGGCTACTTTCTCCATATTATTTCAAGGGTGACCAATTTCAGCAATAATCACCGGAATACCTAATTTGGGGGAGAGCCCAAATGAATTGTATATTATTGTTTATTATGACGAGAGAAGCAGGCACTCGCTGGATGGCGCCATGGAGACCATAACTACAGAAAAAGAGGATATTGAAAAGTGTTCTAATGATCCATCAGAAAATTAGCCTCCTTGATTCTGGACCACGTTAGGGGCTTCATGTGGAGAGGATGCTAAAACTGGAGCCACTGACCGCCCCTGGGTGGGTCCCAGTCTCCTGGGCTCTGGTTTGGTACTGACATCCAACAGCCTGATGTAAGGATTCCTGATGGATATTCTAATACTGAGGCTTCCTCCGCAGACCAAGGAGGACCCCATAAGCCTAGAAAACAGTCCAGGCTGGGTGGGAGAGAGCAGACCAGCAGACCGCCTCATCGTCTCGTCCTTGGTTTCTGCTGGAGGCCCCAAGGAGCTCAGGTCTGCTGCACTTCCCGTACTCACTCAGCAGCAGCTGCCTCTTCGAAGGGAAGACCCACTCCCCTTCCCACTTTTCTGCCTCCGCTCCATCCCTGACTTATGCATCCCCAGGGAGGAAAGAGTGGGTAATGTGATTGGCAGGCACTTGACATTATTGGACTTTACTTTCAAAATAGGTGATGTCATTGTGTTATAAGTTGGTGCTTCTGCACAGAACATTCCCATACATGTTTACCTTCTCTGTTGCGTTGTCTCAGGCAAGCAGGTCCCCTCCACTGGCTCTCTCCATGGGGTAAGGAAGGAGGAATGCCCTGCTTTGACTACCCCTACCCTATTTTCTCTCTTTTCTGTCTGTCTTCAAAAGAGATAGAGAGTTCCAATTTCTTGTCCACATAACAGATTGAGGAAATAGACTTGGAATCCACTATGGTTCTCTAATACCAATTCTTGCAAGCCTACCTTTGGGTAATTACAGGATTCTTGCTCAGTAATATTATACTCACATTATTATAAAATTTAGGTATATCCTCCACTGCTCCAAGCCCTGAAGGGCAGAAAGAGCAAGGCATAACTTGAGTTCTTAAAAAATAGCGTCCGAGGGTGTGGACTCTGTAGACAACCCCCCTCGTTGTGACTCTTGACTTTGCTCCTTAGTGGTTGTGTGACCTTGAGCACATTTACCTTCCCTGGCCTCGGTTTCTTCATCTGCATATTAGGAGAAATAACGGTCACTGACCCAAAAGATTATTGTGAAGATTAAATGAGTTAAAACCTATAAGTAAAGCTGATGTTCAAAGTGCCTGGAACATAGGAGAGAATAGTTAGATTTTTATTACTTTATTATTATTATTATTATTAACATCATGATAAAAAATTATCACTTTAAGAATCAATGTTGATGTTGACAGTGCATCGCTAAGATTTTTTTTTTTTATAAATTTATTTATTTATCTATTTTTAGCTGTGTTGGGTCTTCGTTTCTGTGCGAAGGTTTTCTCTAGTTGCAGCGAGCAGGGGCCACTCTTCATCGCGCTGCGCGGGCTTCTCACTATCGTGGCCTCTCCTGTTGCGGAGCACAGGCTCCAGACGCGCAGGCTCAGTAGTTGCGGCTCACGGGCCCAGCTGCTCCGCGGCATGTGGGATCTTCCCAGACCAGGGCTCGAACCCGTGTCCCCTGCATTGGCAGGCAGATTCTCAACCACTGCGCCACCAGGGAAGCCCCATTGCTAAGATTTTAAAGGCATAAAGCAGACGCATGGGATCTGGCTGACGTTAAACTCTATGTTAGTCAACAACCACAAAAGCTAATCTGACCTTAGATGGTCTCAGTAGAAGTGTCTCACTCAGATTGAAGAGGAATCATCCTCTATTCCTCTCATTACCTAGCAGTGCACCTGAGGGAGTACCTCTGTGATGCCACAAAATTAAGGGACATTAGCAAATGGGAGCATGATCCCATGAAAAGGACAATAATCCGGGTCCTAAACACTGGAAAACAAGACAAATAAAGGGTTGGAAAATCTGGAAATTTTCTTTTTCACCTCGAGAAAAGAGCAGATCAACAGCATATGGTTCAGAGTCACAGGCAGCGTGAGTGAGAGAAAAGACCATTAAACTGCTCCATCCTGAGTTCTACTTGTGTCTCTTGCACAGACATGCTGTGTGACCTTGGGTAATTTACTTCCTCCAGCTGAACTTCATTTTTCTCATCAATATAATGACTCTCAATTCCTTCCAGCTTTAATATTCCAGGATGCTGAAGGATAACATTGGCTTTGTATCCCAAATCCTCCCATTTACTGGCCCCCTCTTTTTGGCCTGCTCCAGAGCTCTGGCTGCTAAAATATAAATACAAACAACTGAGCCAAATGGGAAATATGATAGCAGCTATACTGATGGCAAAGTAGTTTGGAGAAAAAAACTTGGCAGTGGTATTGAAGCAAGGGTTATAACAACTCCTTTGCCCCCTGAACTGAAGCCAAGGGCACAGACCAGAACTGATCTTTCTACTGACCTATCCACAGGCTGACAAGCCTGAAAACTGGGAGAGTCCAAGGGCCTAACAAGAAAAAGCAGGGACATTTATAACCTCCCTCTCTTAACAGACTGTGTGCATTCTCACAAGAGGGAAGACAATCTCCTTCCGTTCCTTGGAACATTATGATGTCTTACTTTTCTGAGTCCTTTTGCTGGGAAAAGTGTGATGATGTAATGGTAGTTTGACTTATTTCTGAGATTCAGCACCACACTTGCCAAAGACTCCATCATTGCTTTATTAACTTCTTGATGATTTCTTATACACGGTGGCATCGCCGTGATCAGATCCAGTGCATTAATTACGCAAACTTTATTCATGGGTGCGGTATAACTTGAGGAGTAATTGGAAGAAATAACCTATTCTAGAGCATCCCTCTAGGAAGAATGTAAAAACAACCTAGTAAGTTATTAAACCTTTAAATAGATGCTTTTCTCTTCTGTCTTCTTTATAGGAGTGCTTCCTAACTACTTAAAATTCTTCAGCCCAGGTAAATTTATCACAGTGCAGAGAAGGAAATACAAGGCTTGGAATGAGAAATCAAGACTTATTGATTGTCTTCTCACACTAGCTATTTTAATACAAGTTCTCCATCAATCTTTCCAACGATCTCATGATGTAAACAGCATTTGCCACATTTACAAATGAGACAGCCGTAGCTCTCCCGTGGCCAGTAAACCAAAGAGCTACATTTGAATGTGGCCTTCTCTGATTCTAAAACCCATAGTCTATTTCACCAGCGTTTCCCTGATTGCATCAATACGTATTTCACTACTCACAGCATAGCCGTGAAAGAAAAGTTGCAACTCAGGATAAAAGTGTGTATGATATCAGAATATCTCAAAACACGTGCACAAGTGCTGCTTTGACAACATATCTGAGATGCAGTGCTTCAGTGCGTGTCCCTCACTGGTTGAGTCATCAGAGGCACCCGATCTGTGTTCCAATCTTAAGTCCTCAGCACAGTGCCTAGCACCTTACAGGTCCTCCAGAAAGAGTTTGAAGGGTACAATTGTTAGACTGCCTTGAGCCTAACAAATGTCACTGTGGGCTTCTCATGCTGCCAGCGTGGTCTCCCGTGACTAACCAAAATAAATCTACTTGCTAGAGGGAAAATGGACAAAGTGCTTCTGTTGAAATACAAATGAAGTTTCTGTAATATATTACATGGCAGGATTATCCCATTAATTCAGAAAACTTAGACAGCTGTTATAGTCCTAGAGATGTGAGGAGTCACAAGCCAGGCTGAAGAGCCTTGGCTGCATCCAAGCACGGATGGTGAGCTCTTCCTTTGAAGCCCTACGTCTATCCGTGATCCAAGCAAGAATTTAAGCTGTCTTTATGAACCTCTCTGCTTCAGTTCTGTGCATAGGCCCCTGATTTGCTGTATAATAAGTGGTAAGACATTCTGGGCTGGAGGGAGAATTAAAGAGAAAGTGACAGTGACTTCCTTTCAAATTCTTAGACTTAGAGCCTCCACTGCCATCTCCAATTGCTGATCAGGATTTAGTGTCATTTCCCAAAAGAGTGAGTTTCATCCCTACCCTTCCCTGCCCCCAGTACTTAGTGGCACCCCTTTCCCTTCATAATCAGAATCAAATCACCCAGCCACAAATCACCCTTGAACTCCCTTTTGTTTCATTTGCCCAACGACACAAAGATTCCAAAATTGCTAGGTATTAGTCTCAGCCTCCAAATGAAAAGAACCATTATTTTGTCTTTTGTTGAAACGTTTCTTACTTTCTAAAACCTCTAATTCAGCCAAGTTCATAGAAGTGCAGCAAAAAATAAAAAATAGCTGCAAATGGGTCTTTAGATATAAGTGTGTGAGGACCCACCTTAATGTTCATCATTTGATACCTAGACCAACATATTGTGGCTATGATGGAAAGATCACTACCTATTCATCACTGTTTCACTGTAGCAGAGTTTGTGTGTCATTCTGAAGGACAGTACCTCAGACTTATACGGTAAACTCTCCTTGGCATCATGCCTAGGTCTTTTTTTAATTTAATTTTTATTTTACATTGGAGTATAGTTGATTTACAATGTTGTGTTAGTTTTAGGTGTACAGCAAAGTGATTCAGTTATACATATACCTATATCCATTCTTTTTCAGATTCTTTTCCCATTTAGGTTATTACAGAATACTGAGTAGAGTTCCCTGTGCTATACAGTAGGTCCTTGTTGATTACCTATTTTATATATAGTATATGTTAATCCCAAACTCCTAATTTATCCCTCCTCTAGGTCTCTAATAGTCATTCTATTCCTGTAAAGTCAACAACTTCTGGATGGTGAGCTTTTTGATGAGCTCAGAAATCCCATAAGCATCTGCTCATTGCCTTCCTTCTTTTGCTGTAAAGAAAACCCCTTGATCAAGACCAGTTTGGGATTTGATGATGAGTATAAGATATCAGGCCCGTGAATGATGGAAGAGGCCAAGTTTCCCTTCTCCATCATCCTTCTGTGCGTCACGGTGCTGAAGCAGCCCACATCTAACTTATGTCAGTGTGTTATACAGAACTATCCCAAACTGGGCTTTTGTCTTTTCCAATCAACGTCCATGAGTAACTTCTCGCAGGCACGGACCAGGCACTCTGTTTGTGAGAGAGGCTTGCTTGCAAATTGCTTACACCTCCAGGTCCTGCTACTGCAGGTGCCACAAATGCCATCGTCATCTGATGATAGACAGCTGCCAGGGCAAGTCCAGTCTATGTCTGGACAGCTCAGATGTTCCTGGGTTCTTGAAGGGCACATCAGATCACCTATGTCCATGGTCAGCCTAGCAACAAGCAAGAGGCCATTTCTCCAAAAGAGAATGTCATTTGCCAAAGAAAGCACAGATTTGCTCCCTGTGCCCAGGGGTTTGCTACAGGCTCCAGGCATCAACCCAAATGTCTCAGCCACTGTAGGTACCATGAGCTCTGCTGCCATAAGGGCTGAAGATGGACCTTCTTGCCCTGCAGCCAGGACCAACTGGAGGACTCTCCCTTAATCTGGGCTCCACTCAAAGCTAATAGCTTCTCCAGTTACCTGTCAAAGTAGTTATTCTGTAATAACCTAAATGGGAAAAGAATTTGAAAAAGAATAGATACATGTATATGTATAACTGAATCACTTTGCTGTACACCTGAAACTAACACAACATTGTAAATCAACTATACTCCACTATAAAATAGCAATTTAAAAAAGTTAGTTGGACCAGAACATTTCAGTTTAACTAAGAGTGCCTTTTTCCTAGTGATGAGAGGAGCAGGAGATAACTCCTCGTCCTTAACTTTTTGAGACGAGTCCCAACAAAGCTCAGATCAGCAGAACATCAGAAACTTTACTAAGGAGTCAGGCTCCTGTGTTTTCCTAGAAGAGATATTCAACCCTGTAAATGCATACATACATACATATGTGCATACATGCCCTCTATCAGAAAAATATCCATATTTCTACAGCTACCCAGTTGATAACATATAAAGAATGTAATTTTCCATTACATATTCCAGAATTAACAAAATGTATGGACAACATTTTAATGTATAACATATTAAACACACACGAACTATTCACACAGCTGAAGAAATAAAAACTCTTCTCACGTTAGCTCTCCCTCCTCCACTTCACCCCAGCCTCACCCCAAAGGAAACCACCATCCTGACTTTGGTGTTCATTTTTTGAAAATTTTATTGAAATATAGTTGATTTACAATGTTGTGTTAGTTTCAGGCGTACAGCACGGTGACTCAGATATATACATATTCTTTTTCAGATTCTTTTCTCTTATAGGTTATTACAAAATATTGAGTAAAGTTCCCTGTGCTGTACAGTGTGTCCTTGTTGGTTATCTATTTTATATATAGTAGTGTGTATGTGTTAATCCCAACCTCCTAATTTATCCCTGCCCCTCTCCTTTCCCCTTTGGTAACCATAAATTTGTTTTGTAAGTCTGTGGGTCTATTTCTGTTTTGTAAATAAGTTCATTTGCATATGTTTTTAAGATTCCATATATAAGTGATATCCTATGGTATTTGTCTTTCTCTGTCTGACTTAGTTCACTTAGTATGATAATCTCTAGGTTCATCCATGTTGCTGCAAATGGCATTATTTCATTCTTTTTCGTGGCTGAGTAATATTCCATGGTATATACACACCACATCTCCTTTATGCATTTATCTGTCGATGGACATTCAGGTTGCTTCCATGTCTTGGCTACTGTAAATAGTGCTGCTATGAACATAGGGGTGCATGTATCTTTTTTAGTTATAGTTTTCTCCAGGTATATGCCCAGGAGTGGGATTGCTAGATGATATGGAAACTCTATTTTTAGTTTTATAAGGAGCCTCCATGCTGTTCTCCATAGTGACTGCACCAATTTACACTCCCACGAACAGTGTAGGAGGGTTCCCTTTTCTCCACACCCTCTCCAGCATTTATTATTTGTGGGTTTTTTGATCATGGCCATTCTGACCGGACTGAGGTGTTCATTTATTCCATGTATTTCTTCAGGCAGAACCACACTGGGTTTGTCACTTCATCCCCAGATGGTGCTCAGTAACATGCTTATTGAATGGCTCAACTCCCTGTATTTTTTAGAAATTACATGGTCCATTGTAACCAGTATTTCTGGGTGGTGAAGGTTTTCCACGTAAGTTACTCCACTGTGTTCCCAGACACAGATGAACACTCACTTTGCACACCCAAACCTTGAACTCCCTTTTGTGATTCTACTGGTGAGTCAATGCCAGCATCGCTAAGAATAGACTTCTCAAATGGCTCTCATTAATACATAGGCGACAGATAGTGAATCATCAACTCCATTATTTCATTTATCCCTGAAGAACAAAACCCACTTCCATCCCCTTCCACAGTGTTTCTGTGAAGGTATTTTGTAGATGTGATTAATAATTATAATCACTGAGTGTCCAGTCTGCCAGCACAGAGACCAACACCGAGCCATTAATATGGCACCATTCCCTGGGGTGATCAGTCAGCAGGTTGACTGCACTGGACCACTTCCATCCTGGAAGAGGCAGTGCTTTGTCCTTACTGGAATAGACCCTTAATCTGTATACAGATGTACCTTCCCCATGCAGTGCTTCTGACAAAACTACCATCTAGAATGCCTTATCCACTGTCATGGCACACCACACAGCACTGCTTCTGGTCAAGGAACTCACTTCTCAGAAGACAAAGCATGGCAACGGGCCCATGCCCATGGAATTCACTGGTCTTACTATGTTCCCCAGCATCCTGAAGCAGCTGGCTTGACAGAAAGATGGAATGGCATTTTGAAGGCTCAATTACAGCACAAGCCAGATGGCCAATATCTTGCAGGGTGGGGCAAAGTTCTCCAGAAGACTGACTGTTCTGAATCACCGTCCAATATACAATGCTGTTTCTCCCAGAGCTGGGATTCACATGTCCTGTAATCAAGACACAGAAATAGGAGTGGCTCTAGTCATTATTAACAACGGTGATCCACTAGCAAAATTGTTGTTTCCCATCCTTGTGACCTTAGGCTCTACTCATCTAGAGGTCTTAGTTCCAAATAAAAGATTGCTTCCATCAGGGGGAAGAAAACAATGATTGAAATTGAAATAAAAGTTAAGATTGCATCCCGCCACTTTGATCTCCTCATCCCTCTGAATCAACAGGCAAAGAAAGTGTTTGCTATACTGATAGGGTGAATGACTTTGACTCCCAAAGGGAAATTTGGTAGCTCCTACACAACGGAGGTAAAGAAGAGAACATCTGGAATACAGAATATCCCTTTGTGCCTCTTAGTACCATCATGTCCTTAAAGTCAATGGAAAACTACCACCATCCAATTCTGTGGAGACTGCTAATAGCCCAGATGCTTCTGGAATGCAGGTCTGGAGCACTTCACCAGGCAAAGGCAAAGAACCACAACCAGCTGAAGTGCTTGCTGAAGGCAAAGGGAATGTGGAATGGGTAGTAGAAGAATTAGTTATAAATACCAGCTACAACCATGGAAACTGTTGCAGATACAAGGCCTGTAATAGTTGTAAGAACTTCATTATTTTGTTCTGTTTGCATATACATTACCCAAATATTTTCTTTGCTTTCTTCTATTGTCCCCTTATCATCTCACACAAAATGTATTAATAGTAGTGAACGTTACAGCATAGTGTTTATGCTACAGGATATTGATGAATAAGAGTGGGCTTCACTCAAGGACTGACTCTGCATCCCCTTCTGGGGGAAGGGGTGGCCCTGATTTTGTTGTACATGGAATAGTTGTATCATGTAGGGTTGAAGTATGACTTTGTTATTGTCTTTAGTTAGAAATTAAGTATGGTTTAAGGAATTTTGTATGGTACCAAGTTCACAAAGGGGTGGACTGGACAGTGACGGTCTATTGGTGTCGGCTTAGCTGCAGTCCCGTCACTCAATGAGACACCGGTCTAGGTGCTCCTGGGAAGGTACTTTGGTCACACGGTTTTAGCTGGTATTTATAACTACCTTCTTTTACCGTAAGAACCTTTTTATTCCAACATGCTTTTCAAATGACTTTGATATTCACTATGGCAGTGTATCCTGGATACGTCCTAAGTTATCATCCTCAAGTGATGGGTAGGTAGACAGGAAGGAAAAATGAGTTTCTCAGAACTGCAGAGACTGAGACCTAAAAACAATAAATATATCTCTATAATTTTGTTCATTCTATTCATCGGCAACTTTAGCTAAACATGAGTGGAGCATGATGGCTCCTCTTCCCTCTCTGACCCTCCCTCGAGCCTGACAATGTCACCACAGACGGTAGTTTGCCTTGACATTAACTGTCCTTCAGGAAACATTTCTGTGTAATTAATAACCTTTAATGCGTACTTTGTTAGCTACAAAACCAAATGACTGTCATTCGTAACACTTAACCTCATCAATTCTGACATTCTCTAAGGCTTTGATTTCTGTAAATGCCTGGTGACACAACGGTATTTGATAGAAAAAGTTGACATAACAAAGTTGCCGAGTCTGGGATTGTGTTAAAACTGACAGTTCTGAATGTAAGAGTTTGATCCAAAAGTAGAATTAACAGAGAGCTAGCAGAAAGCAAGGAAAGTTGAACAAAAAATGGGGGATGACTGGTGAAGGATAGTCAGTTGATTCTAATTTGAGGAAAAACTGACACAGAAAATCAGGCGACCACAGCAAGCCTTTGAAGAAGGTAATAGTCACATAAACATGGGCTCCTGTAAAGAAGAGGAAATTCAAAGTTCAAGCTGGGGCTCTTCCCACTCAAGAGACAGCTCGTCACCAATGTGACAACTTGTCAACTCCACTACTTTTGCCTGAGAAAGTGAAATGAGCAATTAAAATTTTCCCAGCATGTATACTCACACTTCCATCCATGTGCATAAATGGTACCTAATTTATCTCCCCACTAAAATTAACTAGAAAACTGGACAAATATATATGAAATAGTAATTTTCAGACATAGGACATTGACAGCACAGGAGTATGATTCCTGAAAGAAGGAAAAAAATAAGATGAGCCTGACAATTATCCTGGATTACAACCTGAAGCAGTCTGCAGTTCACAGCACAAGAGGGGAAACTAAAGAGACCCCTGAATGAGGTGGTGGAGACCCTAGGGCTACAAATGTGATAAAATTTCGTAGAATTGTGTGCCCCCCAAAATGGTTGTGTGTAAAAACCAGTTGAGTTAATAGTATTTTTGTAATGTCAGTTTTCTGACTTTGCTAAACCTGTTATATAGTATAATGTAAGATGTTGTCATCGGGGAAAGCTGGGTAAAGGGTATATGGAACTCTCTGTATTAAATTTACAACTTCTGTGTGAGTTTAAAATTATATCCAAATAAAAATGTTTTTTTAAATAGAAGCTAAAGGTGTTTTAGAGGAAGAAACATTAAGTGAATTCTCATTGCTACGAGATTTTTGTTTGTTTGTTTTATTGAAGTATAATTGCTTTACAATGTTGTGTTAGTTTCTGCTGTACAGTCCCCTCCCTCTTGGACCTCCCTCCCACCCCACCCCCCATGCCACCCATCTAGGTCATTACAGAGCACTGAGCTGAGCTCCCTGTGCTATACAGCAGGTTCCCACTAACTATCTATTTTACACAAAGTAGTGTGTATATGTCAGTCCTAACCTCCCGGTTCATCCCACCCTCCCCTTCCCCCACTGTGTCCACATGTCCATTCTCTACATCTGCATCTCTATTCTTGCCCTGCAAATATGTTCATCTGTACCATTTTTCTAGATTCCACATATATGCATGAATATACGATATTTCTCTTTCTCTTTCTGACTTACTTCACTCTGTATGACAGACTCTAGGTCCATCAAGAAATATCAAAGGAATTTCTTCAGGTAGAAAAAAAAATGATACTAGATGGGAATTTTCACATATAAAAGCAGTGAGAGCATTGAAGATGGAAAATATGTGGTTATATGTAAAATAATATTTTTTATTTTATTTATTTATTTTTTATACAGCAGGCTCTTATTAGTTATCTATTTTATACATATTAGTGTATATATGTCAATCCCAATCTCCCAATTCATCCCACCACCATCATCCCGCCCCCCCACCGGCTTTCCCCCCTTGGTGTCCATACGTTTGTTCTCTACATGTGTGTCTCTATTTCTGCCTTGCAAACCGGTTCATCTGTACCATTTTTCTAGATTCCACATATATGCGTTAATATACGATATTTGTTTTTCTCTTTCTGACTTACTTCACTCTGTATGACAGTCTCTAGATCCATCCACGTCTCTACAAATGACCCAATTTTGTTCCTTTTTATGGACGAGTAATATTCCATTGTATATATGTACCACAACTTCTTTATCCATTCGTCTGTCGATGGGCATTTAGGTTGCTTCCATGACCTGGCTATTGTAAATAGTGCTGCAATGAACATTGGGGTGCATGTGTCTTTTTGAATTACAGTTTTCTCTGGGTATATGCCCAGTAGTGGGATGGGTCATATGGTAATTCTATTTTTAGTTTTTTAAGGAACCTCCATATTGTTCTCCATAGTGGCTGTATCAATTTACATTCCCACCAACAGTGCAAGAGGGTTCCCTTTTCTCCACACCCTCTCCAGCATTTGTTGTTTGTAGATTTTCTGATGATACCCATTCTAACTGGTGTGAGGTGATACCTCATTGTAGTTTTGATTTGCATTTCTCTAATAATTAGTGATGTTGAGCATCTTTTCATGTGCTTCCTGGCCGTCTGTATGTCATCTTTGGAGAAATGTCTATTTACGTCTTCTGCCCATTTCTGCATTGGGTTGTTTGTTTCTTTAATATTGAGCTGAATGAGCTGTTATATATTTTGGAGATTAATCCTTTGTCTGTTGATTCGTTTGCAAATATTTTCTCCCATTCTGAGGGTTGTCTTTTTGTCTTCTTTATGGTTTCCTTTGCTGTGCAAAAACTTTGAAGTTACATTACGTCCCATTTGTTTATTTTTGTTTTTATTTCCATTACTCTAGGAGGTGGATCAAAAAAGATCTTGCTGTGATTTATGTCAAAGAGTGTTCTTCCTATGTTTTACTCTAAGAGTTTTATAGTGTCCGGTCTTACATTTAGGTCTCTAATCCATTTTGAGTTTATTTTTGTGTATGGTGTTAGGGAGTGTTCTAATTTCATTCTTTTACATGTAGCTGACCAGTTTTCCCAGCACCACTTACTGAAGAGACTATCTTTTCTCCATTGTATGTTCTTGCCTCCTTTGTCTTAAATTAGGTGCCCATATGTGTGTGGGTTTATCTCTGGGCATTCTATCCTGTACCATTGAGCTATATTTCTGTTTTTGTACCAGTACCATACTGTCTTGATTACTGTAGCTTTGTGGTATAGTTTGAAGTCAGGGAGCCTGATTCCTCCAACTCCGTTTTTCTTTCTCAAGATTGCTTTAGCTATTCGGGGTCTTTTGTGTTTCCATACGAACTGTAAAATTTTTTGCTCTAATTCTGGGAAGAATGACGTTGGTAGTTTGATAGGGATTACGTTGAATCTGTAGATTGCTTTGGGTAGTATAGTCATTTTCACAATACTGATTCTTCCAATCCAAGAACATGGTATATTTCTCCATCTGTTTATGTCATCTTTGATTTCTTTCATCAGTGTTTTATAGTTTTCTGAGTACAAGTCTTTCACCTCCTTAGGCAGGTTTATTCCTAGGTATTTTATTCTTTTTGTTGCAATGGTAAATAGGAGTGTTTCCTTAATTTCCCTTTCTGATTTTTCACTGTTGGTGTATAGCAATGCCAGAGATTTCTGTGCATAATTTTGTATCCTACAACTTTACCAGATTCATTGATTAGTTCTAGTAGTTTTCTGGTGGCATCTTTAGGATTTTCTATGTATAGTATCACGTCATCTGCAAACTTCTTCTTTTCCAATTTTTACTCCTTTTATTTCTGTTTTCTTCTCTGACTGCTGTGGCTATCAGGACTTCCAAAACTATGTTGAATAAGAGTGGCGAGAGTGGACTTCCTTGTCTTGTTCCTGATCTTAGTGGAAATGCTTTCAGTCTTTCAACATTGACTACGATGCTTGCTATTTGTTTGTCATATATGGTCTTTATTATGTTGAGGTCGGTTCCCTGTACACCCATTTTCTGGAGAGTTTTTATCATAAATGGTGTTGAATTTTGTCAAAAGCTTTTTCTGTATCTATTGAGATGATCGTACGGTTTTTATTCCTTAATTCGTTAATGTGGTGTATCACATTGATTGATTTGCATATATTGAAGAATTCTTGCATCCCTGGGATAAATCCCACTTGATACTTTTAAAAGTATGATACTTTTAATGTGTTGTTGGATTCTATTTGCTAGTATTTTGTTCAGGATTTTTGCATCTATGTTCATCAGTGATATTGGTCTATAATTTTCTTTTTTTGTGATATCTTTTTCTGGTTTTGGTATCAGGGTGATGGTGGCTTCATAGAATGAATTTGGGAGTGTTTCTCCCTCTGCAATTTTTTGGAAGAGTTTGAGAAGGATAGGTGTTAGCTCTTCTCTAAATGTTTGATAGAATTTGCATGTGAAACCATCTGGTCCTGGACTTTTGTTTGTTTGAAGATTTTTAATTATGGTTTCAATTTCATTACTTGTGATAGGTCTGTTTATATTTTCTAATTCTTTCTGGTTCAGTCTTGGAAAATTGTACCTTTCCAAGAATTTGTCCATTTCTTCGTGGTTGTCCATTTTATTGGCATAGAGTTGTTTGTAGTAGTCTCTTATAATCCTTTGTATTTCTGCGGTGTCAGTTTTGATTTCTCCTTTTCCATTTCTAATTTTATTGATTTGCGTCCTCTCCCTTTTTTTCTTGATGAGTCTGGCTAAGGGTTTATCAATTTTGTTTATCTTCTCGAAGAATCAGCTTTTAGTTTTATTGATCTTTGCTATTGTTTTTTTCATTTCCATATCATTTATTCTGCTCTGATCTTTATGATTTCTTTCCTTCTACTGACTTTGGGTTTTCTTTGTTCTTCTTTCTCTAGTTGTTTTAAGTGTGGGGTTAGATTGTTTATTTGAGATTTTTCTTGTTTCTTGAGGTGAGATTGAATTGTTGTAAACTTCCCTCTTAGAACTGCTTTTGCTGCATCCCATAAGTTTGGGTCATAGTATTTTCATTGTCATTTGTTTCTATGTATTTTTAAATTTCTTCAGTGATATCTTTGTCTATCTTTCTGTGAATGTGGTTTTCGTTCCACAAGCTGCAGGATTGTAGTTCCTCTTGCTTCTGCTGAAATGTAAAATAATTTTTTAACCTCTTTACAAGTTGATTGACTGCTGAAAACAAAAATAATAATCAAAGTGAGTTTGTATTAGTTATTAATTGATACATAAATGATTATCATAAACACTTGTCTTAGAATAACAAACATTTGTTTTCTCACAGTTATGGAGGGTCAGAAATTTGGGAGTGGCTTAGTTGGGTGATTCTGGCTCAGAGTCTCTCAAGAGGTTGTGGTCAAGGTGTCAGTGGAGGGTTTCGTCATCTGAAGCCTTGACCTGGGCTGGAGAATCTGCTTCCAAGATGGCTCCCTCACATGGCTGTCGGCAGTGGACCTCAATGACTCAGTCATTGCTGGCAGGAGGCCTCTCCACATGGGCAACTTGAGTGTCTTTTTGATGTGGCAGCTGGCCTGCCCCAGAGTGAGTAATCCAAGAGAGAAAGCAAGGTGGAGGCTGTGATGCTTTTTATGATCTCAGAAGTCACACACTGTCATTTCCACCATATTCTAGTCTCCATAGGGGAGTCAGTACATCCAGACCATGCTCAAGGGAGGTGAATTACACCCCACCTTTTGAGGGGTGGATTTCAAGGGATCTGGGGACATGTTTAAGAACTATCACATATAAAAGTAAAATGTATAACAAGAGTGGCACAAAGCACAGGAAGGGGCAAATGGAAGTATGCAATTATAAGTGTCTTATGCTGCATGCGAAGTGGTATAATATTATGTGAAAGTAGGCTGTGATCAGTTAAAATCGTATGTTGTAAACCCAAAGAAAGCACTAAAGTAAAACTGTATTTCTAATAAATCAGCAGCAGGGATAAAGTGGACCCATAAAAAATTGTTTATGTAATCAAATATAAGGCAGGAAAAGAAGGAAAAGGAATAAAGAATAGATGGTACAAAAAGAAACAAAATAGCAAGATGGTACATTTAAAACCAATCATATCAATAATTACATTAAATGTACATGACTAAACCCCCAAAATAAAGTCAAGGATCATTAGCTTGGACTTACAAAGTAAAACTAACGATATGATGGATGCAAGAAACGCACTTTAAATTGTAGCTGTATTAAAAGTAAAAGCATGGAAAAATAAATATCATAAAAAGACTAAACATAAGAAAGCTGGAATGGCCATAACAATATCAGACAAAACAGATTTTGGAAGAAGGAATATTACAGAGAAGAAAGAGGAAATTTTATAATACAGGGGTTAATTTATTTTAAAAAAAATCATAAATGTGTAAGCACGTCTAATATGTACCTAGTAACAGATTTAAAATATATTAGGCAAATATGAGAAACACAGAAACATAAAAAACAAAAAAAAGGCAGAACTAGATATACCCACAATTATAATTGGAGATTTTAGTGCTCCTCTCAGGAACTACTATAACAAAGAGGGAAAAAATCAGTAAGGAGAGAGAAGACAAAAAGCATTATACCTAAGCTGACCTCATTGTCACTACAGAAACCTGTACCCAGTGACAGTAGAATAAGCAATTTTCTTCAAGTGCAGTCAGAGCATATATGAAGAAAAACCATATTAAGTGGCATATATCAACTACAAACACATTTAAGAGTAGGAGTCCACAAGCTCTAATCCTTTAGCCAAATCTAGCCTACTCCCTGTTTTTGTAGATGAAGTTTTGTAGGTAAAGTTTTTCTGGAACACAGACATGTACACTGTTTATATCTATGGCTGCTTCTGCACTACAGTGGCAGAGCTGAGTAGTGGCTCCAGAGAGTATATACTAGCCCACAAAGACTGAGCTCTTTACCATCTGGACCCTTACAGAAAGAGTTTACTGACCCCTGTTTAAGAAGATTGAAATCATAAAGATCATGTTATCTGATAACAACAGAATTAAACTAGATATCAATAACAGACTCCTAGAAAATCCCCAAATATTTGAAAGTTGAATAACACATTTCCATATAATGCATAGGTTGAAAACATTAGACTAGAAAATATTTTGCACCAAATGAAAATGAAAACACAATATATAAAAATTGGTAGAATGAAGATAAAGCAGTACTTTGAAGTAGATTTATAGCATTAAGTGTTTATGTTAGAAAAGAAGGAAACATCTCAAATCACTGATTCTACCTTAAGAAGCTAGAAGAAGGCAAAAGAAATCCAAAATAAGCAGAAAGAAGGAAATCATAACAATAAAAATCAAAATCAAAGAACAGGAAAAACAATAGAGTAAATCAATGAAACCAAAAGCTGGTTTTTTTTGAACAGAGAAATAAAATTGGTAAAACTCTGGTCAGACTGTTCAGGAAAAAGCAAGAAGAAACACATTTCCAAACTGGTCTGGAATGAAAGAGTTGTCCCTTTATATCCTACGTTCTCTAAAAGGCTAATAAGATAATAAGCAATTATAAACTCAAAAACTTTTATAAGATAGATACATTTCTTGCATGACCAACGTATCAAAGCTCAATCAAAAAGAAATGGATGTGGAGCAACTGGAACACTCATGCATTGTTGGTGAGATCACAAAGTCATACAACTACTTAGGAAAACGATTTGGCAATTTTGTGTAAAGTAAAACAAACACTCACTGCACTGTCCAGGATCACACTTCTACGTGCTTCCAGGGGACGTGCTTCCAGACTTGTATGTGAATATTCACCTCAGCTTTTCTCATTACGGCCAAATCCTGGGGAAATTCAAGGGTTCATGAACTGGTGAATGAACAAAATTGTTATATTCACACCATGGAACACTATCCAGCCATTAAATAGGACTGAACTACAGATAGGATTTCATTGTAACAAAATTGTACAAAAGGTTTCAACTGTTGTGGCAGAAAGCAAATCAGTGGCTGTCCGGACTGTGGTGGGGAGAGAATTAACCACACGAGGAGGGAAATTTGTGGAGCGAAGGCAATGTTCCCTGTGACGCTTGTGGTGGTAGTTACACAATCATGCACATTTGTCATCAAATTAGACACGAAAGTTGATGAACTTTATTGCGTATCTATTACACCTTAATAAAACGGATTTTGAAAAAAGAAAAAGAAGTTCCAGGTTATGGTAGAAGGGAAAGCCTGGGAGGGGGCAGGGTGGCCGGGGACGTGTGGGTCAGTGTGTCAGGGAGAGGCCAGTCCTGAGGGCGGCCCTGACCGGGCCCTTCCGGCCACCGGAGGGGGTGCACAGGTCAAGCCAGGTGGCTCCTGGTGGGGCCACCTCCGTGTTTCAGATGAAAAGCCTGACCTCAGAAAGGCTGTGACTTAACCCAAGGACTCAACCCAGTGACAGAGGGGCCAGGGTCTGAGTGCCAGGCTGCCAAGCAAGGAGGAGGCTGTGAAACAGCAGAGCTGGAGAGAGCAGGAGACACACACAGCACACACACAGCACACCGCAAACGTACACACACGACATACAGCAAACACACACATGCACACAGCAAACACATAAACACACAGCAAACATATACACAACATACAGCAAACACTCACACAACACAGACAGAGCACACACACAGCACACCGCAAACGTACACACACAACATACAGCAAACACATGCACACAGCAAACATGTAAACACACAGCAAACACATACACACACAACATACAGCAAACACACAGCACACTGCAAACATACACACACGACATACAGCAAACACACACACAACACACACAGAGCACACCGCAAACATACACACACAACATACAGCAAACACACACACACAGCAAACACGTAAACACACAGCAAACATATACACAACATACAGCAAACACACACACAACACAGAGCACACACACAGCACACCGCAAACGTACACACACGACATACAGCAAACACACGCACACAGCAAACATGTAAACACACAGCAAACACATACACAACATACAGCAAACACACACATGCACAGAGCAAAGACACAGAGCACACACACAAACAAATACACAACATACAGCAAACACACACACAATACACACACAACACTGCAAACGTACACACACAACATACAACAAACACACACACGCACAGAGCAAACACATAAACACACAGCAAACACATACACAACATACAGCAAACACACACACAAGACACACAGAGCACAACACACTGCAAACATACACACACAACATACAGCAAACACACACACACACAGAGCAAACACATAAACACACAGCAAACATATACACAACATACAGCAAACACACACACAACACACACAGCACACACACAGCACACCACAAACGTACACACACAACATACAGCAAACACACACATGCACAGAGCAAACACACAAACACACAGCAAACATATACACAACATACAGCAAACACACACAACACACACACAGAGCACAGCACACCGCAAACGTACACACACAACATACAGCAAACACACACACGCACAGAGCAAACACACATACAGCAAACATATACACAATATACAGCAAACACACAGAGAACACACAACACACTGCAAACATACGCACACGACATACAGCAAACACACACACACACAGAGCAAACACACCACAAACATACACACAAAATAACAGCAAACACACACACAACACACACAAAGCACACACGGCACACCCAGCAAACACACACACAAGGTCACACGTCAAAGTTAGGCGTGTGATCCAGCAAACAACCACATTGCAGCTGGTCCCACAGGAGTGAGGGGTCCCTGGTCTCCGAGGACAGATGTGCCCAGGCGGTCCTTCATCAGGATGAACTGAGCACCGGGAGAGGTGCAGGAATATGCGCACGGCCATCAGCCACGCCCCCCAGGTAGCTGGGTGTCTCCCAGGCTCTGCTCTGCGCCCACCAGGGGGAGGGGGAGGGCCGCCCCCAGGACCGTCCCGCTGGGCAGCGTGCGCTGTGGCGAACCCCGTGACACACGTGGAGGAGGCTGCGAGCAGGGACAGGAGGGCGACAGGTGGACACCGTGGGGCGGAAGGGAGGCGTCCAGGACGAGACGTCCTCCCAGTCGGCTCCGGCTGCTGCAGCAAACAGCGCGGACGGACGGGGCGGCTTAAACAACAGACATTTATTCTCTCAGGATTCTGGAGGCTGAAAGCTCAAGACCAAGGTGCCCGCAAATCACTGTCTTCCTGGCGTGTAACAGCCTGCTCACCTGGCCTTTCCCGGTGCCGCACGTGGAGAAAGGGAGGTGGGGGGGACAGAGGGAAAGAGGGACAGGGAGAGAGGGAGAGGGAGAGAGAGAGAGAGAGAGGGAGAGAGAGGGAGAGGGAGGGAGAGAGGGGGGGAGAGAGAGAGAGGGAGAGAGGGGGAGGGAGAGAGGGGGAGAGGGAGGGAGAGAGGGGGGAGAGGGGGAGGGAGGGAGAGAGAGGGAGAGAGGGAGAGAGAGAGGGAGAGAGGGGGAGGGAGGGAGAGAGAGGGGGAGGGAGAGAGGGGGGAGAGAGGGGGAGGGAGGGAGAGAGAGGGAGAGGGAGAGAGAGAGGGAGAGAGGGGGAGGGAGGGAGAGAGAGGGAGAGGGAGAGAGGGAGAGAGAGGGAGAGGGAGAGAGAGGGAGAGGGAGAGAGAGGGAGGGAGAAAGAGAGAGAGAGGGAGAGAGAGAGGGAGAGGGAGAGAGAGAGAGAGAGGGAGAGAGGGGGAGAGAGAGAGAGAGAGGGAGGGAGAGAGCCCTTTTTCTCTCTTCCTCTTCTTATGAGGGCACTAATCCCATCACAAGATTTCATAAAACCTAAAACCCTGCCGTTTGGGGTTTGATTTTTTTCAGTGCTGGCATGAATGTGTTCTATAGTTTCTGGAACAAGAATTAAACCCCAGATGGAAAGTGCCTTCCACGCCACCCTCATTTGAAGGAAAATGCTCAAAATATAATTTTCCAAATGAAGAAAATGTTCCCAGTCAACGATTTCTAATCGTTTGATTGGATGTTAATAAGGCGGGTCCAAGCTCCTGCTGCCCGCAGGGGCACAGCTGGGGGCCGCTCCACTGTGCTGCAGGGAACAGCCCGCCAGAGAGCAGGGACCAGGGCCCCCGACAGCTAGCGCTGGCTGTGTTGTCCTTCCCACACGGTTCCAAGACGTGAACATCACACGGCTCCGCAGACAGAGGCATCAGGATTTGTCCCTAGGCTTCCACGGGGGAAAGTCTCCAGACTGAAGGACCTGGCCTGTGAGAGCCCCCGGCCAGGTATCTCCGTGTCCTTCACCTGCCCACTTCCTCCCCCCAAACCTAGACGCCCTTCCTCTGTGTCACCTCTCTCACCGAGGTGCCACTGTCCCCTGCACGGACACCCACACAGCTACCCTGGGGCAGAATCCACCTTGCAAATTGGTCAGCAGCTCTCATATAAACTGGCACTTCTTTTGGAAATAAGTATCAAGAACTTTAAAAACATTTGTACTTTTTCATTCAGTAATGGCATTTTCTGAGAATCTATCCTGAGATTCTAAGAATATCGTCGGGAGCAGGGAGGCACAAAGCTGTGTAATTACTAAATATAATTTTTTATAGTGGAAACTTGGAGATAATTTAAATATACAACCGTAGGGTAGATGCTTTATAAACTATGATTCATTAATTACATGGACAATTACGCAGCCAGAAAATGAGGGGTACCATAATTTTTGCCAGGCTCTCATATTTTGATGTATTTCCTTCCCATTATTCCTTCAGGCTTCTTTTTTTTTAGGTAAATATAAAGTTAACTATAATTAGCAGTGGTTGCTTTTTCTCCTTTTCTGTGTTTTCCTAATATTTATGATCCACATGAATTTCTCTAATGGAGCAATAAACAAACTCTTCTCAAGGAGTGAGGGCACAGAAAGGTTGTCTTTGCAGCTCAAGGGAATATCCTGACTCCCGACTGAAAAGAGTGAGCTTGGTCAGGGTTCAGCCCCAGATTTAGCCATTGCGGTTAATATCTGTGAGTTTTGTTTTGTTTTGTTCTCAAATACTCCATCCAAGGTCAATCACGCACACACACACACACACACACACACGCACACACACACAGATGCTTATGACATGTCTGCTCCTGGGTCAAGAGCCTGCCGTGAACTTGGGAAGGGAAAGGAGGAAAGCCCATGGCAGAGGTATAGTGTGCTGTGAAGATCGTTCCGAATGATAGCACGGGGCATCTTGCTTCATCCTCTCTCTGAAAAGAAAGCAGAACCCACCGCAGTTGGGAGCTAGGAGGTAAGAGCAGGGAGCAAGCATCAGTGCAGGAGGGCCCTGGAATCCTGTTAGTGGGACACCTCCGGCTGTGCAGCCCTGCCCTCTCCCCGCACCTGCACCCTGCTTTGTGCAGACACACCTGTCTCCTAGGCTCCAGCCGTAGCGGCCTTCTCCCTGTCCCTGGGCCCCGCCAGCCCATCTTCCCACCAGGCCTGGCACCTGCGCCCCCCTGAGGAAGCCCTTCCCCCAGACCTATCCAATCTCGGGCCCCAAACATCACAGAGGTCTCAGTTCAAATGTCCCGTCCTCAGAAGCCTTCCTGAACTATCCTGCGAAGCCAACCCGCCCACCTCCAGAGTCTCTCACTGCAATCTATTTTCTCCAGGACATTTGCCAGTGCCTTAGATTTTCTGGTCTGTTTATTGTGTTCATTTTGAAACGTCCCCCTAACAGGTAAGTTCCCGGAGGGCAAGGGCTCCGCTGCTGACGGCCGCGTCCCCAAGTGCAGCCAAGGTGGGTGCTCACCAATCACCTCTGCTGGGGGAGTGGATTCCGGCAGCAGAACTTGCCAGCCCTGAGGCCACGTGTCTCCTCCTCTAACCTTCCCCTCAGCTCCCCTGGCTGGCAAAGCCTGGCCCTTTCTGAGAGAGAAGAGGCCGTTTACCAAGCACAGGGCGATACTCCTCCCTGGAGCGATTTCTCTTCTGCCTTTAGGCTTCTGATACTACACAGAGGCAGGCTAAGAACTCGGAGACCTGAGATCTGCTTTCAGTTTTACTATTTCTCATAAAAATCATGTAATAATTCTGCCTCTGTTTCCACATTTGTCACATGGGGGAAAAGATACCACTTACTTCCTAAAAGGTAAATAGATGAGAAAAGCCTTTCCAAACCCAAAGCGTGTGACATTTTCTGTGAAGAAGCTCGGGGCAGAGCCCCACTGCAGCTGAAGCTCTTTGATCTCCACTTCCCGTCCAACCACCAAGGGTGGCTCTAGTTTTAGTCGTTTCCTAAGGAATCAGGCACCGTTATTTTTCCCCCATCTCCTGGCTGGAGCTTAGAGTCCCATGGACCACACCTGGATGGGCACCCCCCCTACCATGGGCAGTGGTGAGGCCTTCACCCAGAGAGAACCAGAAAAAGTAAAGCATACATCCTTGATCCCCGTCCTGGTGATGGCACTAAGAAAGGTGTCCCATGGTGTCCTCGTGGCTATCCACTTTGTCCCCAGTAGTCACCAGGCCATCACATGTCACCCAGTAGGCGGTTCCAAATCCGGGGTGGGGGGGGAAGGGGGGGAAGCTGGCAGAGGGTGGGGAGGAGGGGCAGGAGGCCTGATGTGACAAAGCCTCCCTCCCACCCGCCAGGGTGTCCTGCCTGCCTGGGGCCCTCCCAGAGGTTCTGAAAGCAGCTGGGACTTGAGAATCAGCCAGATTTGCTAGCTCAGGATTTAAATTCTAGCTTGATACCTGCTAAGCCTTGTGACTTTGGGGAAGTTACTTAGGACCCTTGGGTTTTTTTCTTCTGCAAAATGGGACTCAGAATATAATTCACTTAGTATTATCATAAGAGTGTAAGGGCACTTCAGTTTTCTAGGATAATTTCTGGGATAAAGTAGATGCTCGATAATTCCCTACAGTCCTCTGTCCGGTAGGGATGGGAAATTTGAGGTCAGCCCCACCCCACCCCATCTGGCTCCTCCAGGATCCAGGGGTCAGCCCGGATCTTTCCTCTTCTCTTCAACCTCGTTCCCACAGAGCCCTGCTGGGTGCTAACATAAACATGATATATGCTATCACGCCATCCTCCATGAGCACATTTACTTTAACCCAAGATTCCTAGAAATGTGGTGAACATAGAATTTCAGGCCAACTGGAGGCTGGTGGGGAGATAGATCAGAGGAAGTCTATTTTACCTGGAATCCAGGGATTGGCTAAAACTACTGTTTCTAAATTTGAAGTGATCATGTGGCCCCCAAACAACTGAAACCATATCCACGCCCCGGGGCGCCTGTCCTTTGAAGTAAAAGGTTTGTCCTTTAGTCTCCCAGGCCTCCTCTGAGTCTCAAAAGGCTGGCTCAAGAGTTACTGATTAGGAATGTGAAGATGTAGAAACAAAGATTAGCTGTTGGGCCAGGAAACTTGAAACAATTTAGACTATAAATCCGCCAGGTAGTAGAATCATCCGAACTCCCAGTTCCCTGAAAGATATAGATAAAGGCCTGACACAGATTCCTAAGTTGTTTTTGCAGGAAGCAGAACCAGATGAAAATTGTGACCACAAGAACATAGACCCTAGACTGGTTGAAACCAAAAAGTTGATGATGCTTGAACTTCACCTTGATGCCAACCAATCTGGGAATTGTGCATGAGCTGATCACGCACCCTGCAGACCCCTCCCTCCCACTGCCTTTAAAACCCCTTTCTCTGACAGCCATCAGGTAGTTCGGGTCTTTTGCGTATGAGCTGCCCGTTCTTCTTTCTTGGCGCTGGCAATAAACACTGAACTTCCCTTCGCCACAACCTGGTGACAATAGACTGGCTTTACTGCGCATGGGTGGGTGGACCCAAGTTTGGTTTGGCAACATGGCCTTCCTGCCCTCATCCTTCTTACTACCCTCGTTGTGACCCCCACCTCCACCCTGAGGTTTAACAGCTCAAAGTCCACTTGGAATCTCTCTCAACCTTTCACTCAGTGCTCAGCCATGTCACCTGGTCTCTTCTCCTTCACGACAAACTTTCCCATCTCCAGAGCCACTAGGAAGCCATGCAGACCCCTCTGGGGGGCTCGCACAGGAGGGCTGAAATGATTTCCCTTCATGGGGCCAGTGGGACCGGCGCCCCAGGTGGGGATGAGGCGTGAAGAAGAGCAAGGCTCTGTGGGAGAGAAACGGAAGGGAAGCGAAGAAAGCAGGGACAGGAAGGGGGAAACGAGACCGAAAGGTGAGGCTGGAGGCGAGGAAGAGTGTGCCGTGACCTCACGTTCATGCTTTCAAATATTCATAAATTCTCTCCTCACCCTCTAAAATCCAACAGGTGCATTGGTACTTAACTTTGGAATTCAAGTAGGAGCTCAGGCTGAAAGAGGCAACATGTCAGAGTTAGTGGGATAATCGTTTAAATTGTAGGAGTAACCCAAACTCTACATTTTCAAAAGCAAAGAATTAAAACAAGAAAATGTCAAGGCTTCTCTTTTCTGAATTGTAGATTTCGAATAGTAGATACCTAAATTGTACCTTCATGCTTTTTTTAATCAGAGAAGTGAAAATAATCACTCATTCCTAATAACAGGCTTTCCACGGGTAGGTAGAGGACATTTTCTACTCCATTCAGTAAGTGGAAGAGGGAGTAAAGGGCATTCTTGACGAGGGAAATAGAGCCTCTGGAAATTGTCTTAATAGCAGGCTGGGAGTTCAGGCAACAGGGGTGACCTCAGCTTTCCTGGCGCTGCCCTCCCTACCTCCCACCCCTGCTCCGTTTCACCATGACTCAAGGCTCCCCAGATACTCCAGCTGCTGGTGCCTCTTCTCCAGATACAGAGGGTGAAGGTCATTACCAGCAGATGACACACTCGTGCCCACTCATCCTGTAGGTCCCACCACAGTTGCCAGCTTCTTCGCCAAGTTTCCCCAGGTGAAGGTCACACTTTCCACTTCCTATTACAGGTGTTTGCTTGCGTGTCTGTGTCCTCAGCGGACTCCTTTCTTGCAGTTATGGGAAACAGAGAACTCAGTCTTAACTCTCAGCCAGAATGGAAAAGAATTTAAGACTTCAAATGTCTCTGAAGCTGAGATGCTCCAGAGTCAAATGTATCCTTTGGGGAGGGTTTCTGATCTAAAATCAAAAATTGAGAGTGATTTTAAAGAAGTGATCCCTTGAAGCTGGAAGAAAAACAGGGTTAATTTCGGCAATAATTTAAGGTGATTAAGGAAAAACGGGATACCTAAATTACACCTTTGTGCTTTTTTTTCCCCTTTAAATAATTATTTTTTTCTCAAAATAGTAATGTTTTATATTCAATGCTTAGTTACTTAAATAGATTACAATATCAGTCAGGGCCCACCTGGAAAGAGAAGGCACGTTCCTATGGGATTCTGGAGAGAGCTGCCTGTAGGGACTTATGAGGGGCTGCGGGGTTAAGCACATCATCTGAGAAGGTGGGAGCACCCAGAAGTAGCAGTCATGGGGAGGGGTTAGCATTCCCAGACCCCAAGGGTCAAGAAGAAGAAATACAGCCCCCTGGGGAGGGCTTGAGCTGTGTGGGAGGCGGAGGGGGTGGGGTGCGGGCACCCAGCAGAGCTGAGCTTCTCGGAGAGATGAGCTTCTACTGGGACAGAAGCCAAAAGTGGGCGCAGGAGAGTAAATCCCCGCCCTCTCCCCAGCTATGTCTCTGGCTGAAGCAGGGGGTACAGCCTCAGGGCAAACAAAGACATCCCCAACAGGCATGTGGAGAAGACCAACAAGGAAGAAGAAGAAGGAGGGGGGAGGGGGAGGGGGAGGAGGAAGGGAAAGAGGAGGAGGAGGAGAGGGGGAAGAAGAGGAGGAGGAGGGAGAGGGGGAGAAAGATGAGGAGGGAGAGGGGGAGAAAGATGAGGAGGAGAAAGGCAGGGATGAAGAATAACCAGCATGAATATTTTATTTTATTTTTTTAGAAAGTATACTGGTAGGAAGGGCTGCTAATCTCCCTCCTATTTTGTCTGCCACACTTATCACCTCAATTCAGATCAGAGGAAAAAGTCAAATGCAACAGCAGTTACCTAATCGGAGTTAACACCTGTACCAAGAACATAATCAGAGGCAAGCATTGATTTTTTCAATGGAGACCTACAAGACAACATCAGATATGCAAGGGAGGGAGAGAGGGAGAGAGAATGAGAGGAGTCTCTGATGGCCAGTAGAGTATCACCAAGAGTCTTCTCAGATCTGAACCTCGTTGCTGTAGTTTACTTGGCAAAGCCCTGAATTAGCAGCAGACCTGTATTTTAACACCCTCCCATGAGGAAAAACTAATTTGCATTTGGTTAAAGCTGTTTAAATGAAGCAGGTTAATTTTTTCTAACCAATGTTTAAATAAGTGCAGCGATCTTGATGGTTTCCCCTGGGAGGAGCACAGTCCTGGGAGGCTGAAGTGCACTTCCTGCCCCAGAGAGGTGACTGCCTGATCCTGGATCACAAATATTCAGTCAACGGGAAGTGAGCTGCATCTCACAGTGAATCTCTACGGAGTCTCCAGTCACACTGGATCACACATCCCTGTGTTGTTTTATTGGCCGTCTTTCCCCATAGAATGTGAGCCCGCCTAGGGCAGAGATGTCTGTCTCTTTCACTCCCCGCTGTTATCCACACCAAGAACAGCGTCCAGCACTGTTAAGATTTAAGATTCTTAAAAGGTGTTAAAATAAAAGGTGTTCAAAATCTATTCATTCAGTGAATGAAGAAGTGAATGCATGATTAGTGAGCCCTCCAGGTCTAAAGGAGACACGTTGTCTATAATATGTGTTACGGTAGATTAGATGCAGGGTCCGTTTCCCAGACCCCTGGTGCTGACTCCCCAGAATCCCATCTTTTGGTCCATGTCACCAGCAGCCTCTCCTCCACATCAGACCCAACAAGCATGTGAAGAACCAGTAGAATCAGGCAGTCAGGCTTTCTCTGGATGGGACTTCCTACCCCCACTAGACCGAGGACAGATGGAAGAGCCTCTGCTTGTTTACACGCTCATAACTTAGATTTCATAAAGATGACATTACGAACGTTTTGGAATAGGAAACACGTTGGAGGAGGTCATCGAGGGGACGTGACAACCAGCTGACCCTCAAGGCGGACCCAGGCAGTGGAGGTTCCTCATCCCTTCCCCACATTTGGAGGTGCGTCTGCCCACCATTCCACAGCGAGAGCCATTCCAAGGACGCAGCCTTGAGAGAGCGAGCTGGTGCTGAGACCACCTAGTGTGGACATCTACTCATCTGTGCCCCCAAGACAAGCCTCATAAGTGAGTCCCCTTGCTTATTAAAACTGCCACCTGCCAATCTGGAGTGTCTGCCTCTTTCTTCGGTCTCTCTTTGCCCTCCATGTATGGGGACCAGTTTGCAAACCAACAAAACAATTATTCAACAGTTTTTGAGCATCCACTTCCGGTGAAGCTCTGTGCCCCTCCCGGACTGGCCACTGCCTTAACTGGAGAGAAAAGGCAAGTGCGAAAGCAATTCTTATTCCATAGGATTGTAAGACTGTAATAAGGGTCGTAATCCATGTGCAAATTTCTGCAAGTTCTATTCTGGTCTCCGACAGCGCACACGTGTACACATGGTTCAGATTTTTACCCATCTCCCTTCTAATTTGTCTAATATATTTCACATCAATAGGTCAATGAGAAAATAACAAGACACACCAATATGTTCCTTTGCAAATGTAATTAAGGAATCTTCCGGCAAACAAATAAACTCCTAGCTAATGCAAAACTTGTTTTCAAAATGCTTTTTCTCTTTTTCTGCCCGGAGCAGGCTTACAAATAAATATTGAGTGTGCCAGGAAGTTGTTCAATTATTCATGTACTGAACTTTTTAAGCGTAGCTAAGAAAGACAATCTCCTTGAATTTACCTACTTGCCTGAAAGCTATGTGTTATTCATTGTCAGGGAAGAGGTTTCTCCATATTCATTTTATTTACCTGTCAGTAGCACGTCTTCAGGTGAAGTATCTCAAAATGCATTTTAAACCATTTCATTTTACCCCAGTTAGTGTCTGTCTTCCTTAAGCCTGAACTCAAAGGATTCTGCCCCATCAATTATTGGAGAGGTCAGAGATACACATTGTAAGCATCCATGAGCAGATACCCACCCATCACTCACTCCACAGGTCGTGAGGGAGGAGATACAATGAAGAAAGGGCACTGCGGTCAGGGCGGGGAGATCCTACTTCTTGCCAGACACAGTCATGACCTTGGCAATCACTTTACACCTCTGAGGCTCCATTTCTTCATCTTACAACTTAAACCTCAGAAAAGCAATATTTGCTCTGCCTGCATCACCAGGCTGAGGTTATATATATTAAAATTTTCTATCATTTAAGAGATGATTCAATATGCCTATGAAAATCCCTACTTTCCCTAACGTAGGAATTTGCATGCATCTCCCAGAAAGCAAAGCAGTAAACATCCCTGACTGAGAGAGTTTTCACGACTTAGAATGTACGGGCCACTCTTTTATCTGATCATTTCACAAACATTGATTTCAGGGCTCCATATGGTCAACACCAGCGGAAGACACTGGGAATGCAAGATCCTCCCTGCCATGGGTGAGCTCACAGAATGTTGAAGGAGCTGGACAGGAAAGAAAGAGGGTGGTAAGATGGTAAGTTACAAGCTATTCCAACATTGGAGACGCCAAAACGTGAAGATATGACATCATGAAGGTGGTGGAAGGGACGATGGAATAGGAAGTGGAGTGGAGTGGAAAAGTACCAGTTGTACTTGGGGGTGTTTCTGGCTTGGATGGGATGACGCGTTGGATAGTGGCCGATCCCGGGTAATATAAGAAAAGGTGTAACTGAGGTGAAAGAAACACGTAGACCTAAGGTTCGTGTTTGGTGGTGCAAACCTATGGATTTTATTGAGTATGGAGAGGTTACCATGGGGACACACACACCCAGAGGACACAGTCTGGAGGACCCAAGAAGGCAAGTGGACACAGAGTTTGTAGGGGATGTTGAAAGAGTTACCGGATGAATGAAGCATAGTTCTTACTCGCGAGAACCTTACTACCTAGCATCCCCTGACGAGGGTGGTCAGGGATAACTGGGGAGGGTCAACATGAAACTAACCAGGCCCCCTCCCTGTCTTTCTGAAGCGTCCACAGACGAGCCTCCTCATCCGCGATGCAGGCTCGTAAATCCAGGTTGTAAATCGAGTGGACGGGCTCTCCACCCATTTTGCACCCTCAGCTCAGACAGTGTGTTACTATTTTTTTAAATTTTTATTGGAGTACAGTTGATGTATAATGTTGTGTTAATTTCAGGTGTCCAGCAAAGTGAATCCGTTATACATATACATACCTACACTCTTTTTTAAAGATTCTTTTCCCATATAGGCCATTACAGAGTATTGAGTAGAGTTCCCCGTGTTATACAGTAGGTTCTTATTAGTTATCTATTTTATACACAGTAGTGTGTATATGTCAATCCCAATCTCCCAATTTATCCCTCTCCCCCTCACCCGCTGGTAATCATACCTTGGTATTGCTCATGAGACAAATCTCTAGGTGCCTTCACATAAGAAATTTACTCTACCCTATAAGATCTAAAACCATCAAAGAAGAAACGTGGATTTCGCATTCACAACCACCTTTTCCTTTCAAAAACATGCATCCGTAACTGTGTCCCTGCATTCAGGAGAGTTCGACTTTACATCTGCGAGTGAGTTACACACGGGGAGTGGAGGCTCAGACAGAAGTATTTCTCAAGGACAGACCAGTAGGAGGGCCGAGGTGAAAACCTGGTTCCTTGCCTCCGAAAGCAGCATCTTAGCAAAAGTCAGATGCTTTATTTATTAAATCACTCACTGGACGACTTGTCAGTTGAACACACGCCGGATGCTAGGAGAGAGATGAAGAGGCAGTAGCCCTGCCTTCAGGGAACTCTTTGGACTAAACCATTGGACGTCAGGTGTTTTCTGGTGAACCAGCCAAATACCTTCTTCAGGGAAACTTTAATCCCCACCTGCCTGACCGGGGGCGGGGGTGGGGATCCTCTAGGCTCCGCTTAAATGCTTGCGATCAGAGCACCCCGGGGTGGAGACAGCCTCCTGCCTACATCGGAGTGGAAGAGAAAAGCCCTCTTTGTCTCCACCTTTCTCTGTCCTCACACCTCCCACACGTCACCCGGGAACTCACCTCCGATCCAGGCGGGACCTCCTACCCTTGCGTCTGAGAAGAGACAGCACTGCCTCCTGGTGGCCAACTCGAGGCTCTACAGAGTGGCAAGCCGGCCAGGGCCACCTTCTCTGGATCGATTCGGAGAGGGAAAGGGGACAGGCTTCCCCCTGTTCTTCAGCAAATAAAGGTGAGCATAACTGAGACCAAGTGTGGCTCTGGCGGGCAGCATCCTTGCCATGACCCTCACCTGCACCGGTGATGCTGCAGGGCCCTCCTCCCGCTCAGGGCTCCTACCTTCTAGCCCTCTTCTTTCCCCCATGTAGGAACCTTCTCCCAGAGAGGACCTAGGAGCTGTCACTTATGGTTGCTATTGAAGCCATAACCCATGCGGTTCACACCAGGAGAACTCTGTCACAGGGATTTTTTTAAAAACATTGTACAAAGAGGAGGAAACTTGATTAAAGAGGAATTCATTTCCATCCTTACTGGTAACTCTCAAAGGCTGTTAAAGGCAATCGAACATCTAATCCCGAACAATGCTTCTCACATCCCTTTTTACCTTCTCCAAAATTCTCCCCCGTCCTCTCCCCTGATACCACTCTCCATTCCACTCCCATGTGCCAAACAAATAAAACGACACTCCCCGCCCACTCCACTCATCCCCTGACACCTCTCAGATGTCCTGTCTTCCTCCTTCCAGCTCCAGCCCGTCCATCTCTCTCCTCGTTCACCTGTGCTCACAAGTGCCCGAAGCACCTGCCTGGCCTGGCAGACACTCTGCCATGTGGGGAGAGGGATGAGCCCACCTGAAATGTCAGACACCTTGATGGACCAGTAAGAGCAAGGCTGGGATATTCATACCTGAGATGTTCCATCAAAGCCACTGGCACCGCGGTGTGACGTGTGCTCTCTCTATTACCTCTCCTGGCCTTGAACTCGAGTGTGGTCATGGGAATATACAGGAAATGACCTCTAAGCCTTAGAAGTGGGACCTGAAACCACTTGGCAAGGATGGCTATTCACTGGTCAAAGGGGAAGAAAAGGAACTCTCTGAAGAGTATTCGAGTCTGGCTCTGGACTGATGCTAATTATCAGAAAAGCTTTAAAAAAAGAAAAACTAAAATCAGTCCTAGGAGAGCTTATGGAGGTCAGGCGATAGATACTCTTCAGTTTGGTTCTTTGTCACAGGAAGTCCAGTGGAATAAGGGACACATTTTGTGTTTAGCTCCCCAGCCCTAGGAGATGTGCTGAGAGTAGGTATGCTTATAACTGGCAGAATCCCCACACTGATTCCCTGACCTGTGGGGTGAGAACTGTAATGGTAGAAAAAACCTACAAGAAGCCCCAGGAGCTATCTCCTCTGCCAGAATAGTAAACCATGAGCAATACCACATTCCTGGGGGAATTCAGGCATAATGCACCAGAACCTGCAGAGTGAAAGGAACTATACATCCCTAACTGCCTTACCTGTTGTGGTTTTTTTTTTCATATTTTGATGTGGACCGTTTTTAAAGTATTTATTTGTTACAATATTGTTTCTGTTTTATGTTTTGTTTTTTTGGCTCTAAGGCTTATGGGATCTTAGCTCCCCAACCAGGGATTGAACCTGCACCCCGTGCATTGGAAGGCGAAGTCTTAACCACTGGACCACCAGGGAAGTCCCTCTGCCTTACCTGTTTGAATGGTGCAAAACCCAGATGAGTCTTGGAGGATGACGGTGGGTTATCACACACTTAATCAGGTGGTCATGTCCATCGTAACTGTAGTTCCACATGTGGTATCTTTTTTTAATTTTTTAAAATTAATTTATTTATTTATTTATTTTTGGCTGTGTTGGGTCTCCATTTCTGTGCGAGGGCTTTCTCTAGTTGTGGCGAGTGGGGGCCACTCTTCATCGTGGTGCGCGGGCCTCTCACTATCGCGGCCTCTCTTGTTGCGGAGCACAGGCTCCAGACGCGCAGGCTCAGTAGTTGTGGCTCACGGGCCCAGTTGCTCCGTGGCATGTGGGATCTTCCCAGACCAGGGCTCGAACCCGTGTCCCCTGCATTGGCAGGCAGATTCTCAACCACTGTGCCACCAGGGAAGCCCCCACATGTGGTATCTTTACTGAAGCAAATCAGCATTGCTCTACCACCGAGTGTACAGCTGTTGACCTGGCCTATATTGATAATTTCCCCCATTTCTATCAGTAAAGATTATCAGAAACAACTCATTCTCTTGTGGTAGGAGCATCAGCACACCTACATCACCCATCTCTCCTGCTTTGGTCCTAAGATAGACCAGAGGGAATTGAATGTCTTAATATCAAATCAGGTACCACATCACGTTGATGACATTTTGCTAACTGGAACTGATGAGAGGAAGTAGCAACGGTGAGAGGGTAAGAGATAAGCCCCACCAGAGTTTGGAGACCTACCATACTGATAAAGTTTCTAGAGATGCAGTAGCTGAGATATGTCAGAATATCCACTCTAAAGTGAAAATATACTGTGACACTCTGTAGCACCCATTTCAAAGAAATAGACATAACTGTTGATGGACTTTTGGCTTTTTGAAGGCTACATATAGGATATGTAAGCATGATCTTGGAACATGATTACTGAGTAATGCTTAAGATGGCCAGTTTGTCGGGGGGAGCGGGTGGAAAGAGTAAAGAACAAGAAGGTCTACTGCTTAGACTTCCATATCATGTCCAGGAAGTAGTTCAAGCTGTCTTGTCACTTATGCTGTGTGTCAAGATATGCAACGGTATTTCCTGTGTGTGAGGCAGATAATATATTTTACAGCAACTGAAAAATCCCAAAGAAAGAATCACTGCATGGTCCCTTGGGTTTGGGAATGAAACCATGCCCTCTTCTGCCAGTAACTAGCCTCAAGTTGGTAAGCAGTTCCCGGCCTCCTATTGACCCTGGTAGAAATTAAGTGCTTGACCACCAAGTGATTGCCCATCATCACTGTTTTTTCCCAATCCACCATCCCTGTGTGGAGCTGTAATACATTTGGTTATTTATGCGTGTATTATGCAAATCCATCTGCAAACCAGACCTACCCTTTTTTGTTAACTTTTCATAGGGAACCCTCATGAGGCCACAGGTGTGTGTTGAGGGCAAAGCAGTAGACACAGAAATAGGCAGAGTTTCCAGGTGAGTAAATGACCCAGCTACCTGTGCAATTAACTTGTGCCTGTTCTGATATATACCATTTCCAAGGGATAATTTAATATTACTGTTAATATCCAATCTTATGATTTGGAAGATCAGGAAAAAACATTCAGCTGATGGTGGGCAGCTTGGGGTGGCTAACATTTTACCTTTCAGGTGTTGACATCACTCAACATATATGGCAGCTCGTGGAACTTTGTTGTCCCCGGCATTGAGAACACATTTATTTTACTTGAATGACAAACAGGTAAGGGAAGGTTTGGAGGGGACAGAAAGAATGAACAGTACTGGACACTTTCATTATACCATCCAAACCCACTCTCTGCCTTTCTTCCATCTGCCTCTACCCTGGGAGGCTGAACTAGCTGGACTTTGTCCATGGCTCCCTTGCCATCTGGCTTCTGGTTGTTTCACATAAATGGGAAGCACTGCCGGGAGACTGGACTGGAGAACAGAGTGAAATCAGGGTACTTTTTTCCTGGATTCCTCTGTGATGGGTCGTTATATGTTGAAGTAAGTTTCTCTACCAAGACCACAGCCCCTGTCAGGAAACCCTCTGCTACAACAACAGCTACTATCTCTGGGTTCTGGTCAACTTTTCCTCTCCTTAACCTTCAGTCCTGAGGGTAGTAATGGCTCCTCCATCTTGCTAGTTGAGAGCGTTTCAACCATCGCTCTTGGTTTCCTGTAACCCTGCTTCCATATTTATAAGCAGCCTCTTCATTAAACCTTCCTCAATTACCCACTTGAGTATGGCATCTGTTTCCTGCTAGAGTGTAAGTGATATACATTCAGATCAGATTCTCAGAGCAAAACTTCAAGTAATTAGAAATCAGCAACAAGCACAGACTTAAATGGACTCAAATTACTCAAGATAATAAGTTATTCCCATAGGAAACTAAGACATATTTGGAACTGAATAACAAGAAGTGTTCTACATCATAGTCATCTATGGTAGGACCAAAAAAAAAGGGAAATATGTGCATTAATAAAAGAAAAAGATTAAAAGTAAATATCTGAAGAACTTAAAAGCTTAGAATAAGCTTTTAAAAATAGGGCAGACATAATAGGTAGGAAATTAATAAAATGGAAAAAGAAAAAAACAAATGAGCTTCAACAAAAGAAAAATTTGCTTTTTTAAAACCTCTAAGAAGAAAGATCAAGAAGAGAGAAGAAAAGGAACAAAAAATTTCTTACTAGTTATCAAGACTTACAAAACTGTAGTAATGAAAACACTATGATATCAATGCCAACATATATCATAGAAAAGAATAACTATTAATTATAGAACATTGATAAATGACATTGCAAATCAGAGAAGAAAAGCTAAGCTATTCAATAAATAGAGCTGGGAAAATTGTTTATGCATACATAAAAAAGCTGATACCTACCTCACACCACAAAAAGAGAAAAAATTTAATGAATTAACTATCAATATATAAAAATCAAACCCCCAAATCCTACCAAAAAATAAAGACAATGCCTTGGGGAAAAGAAGAAATTATTAAACAAGTGACAAAAATCACAATCAATGAAGAAAAAGATGGATAAGTTTAAATATGCATATGTGCATATAAAGCATGAATAATATATATAATGTTTGCAGAACTGTACGTGTATTATATAATCATCATAAAAAGGTATTTATTCACCCAAGAAAGTAAGCCACTACCATGTGCTGATAACTCTCCAAACTGCTATAGATCCTACAGCAAAGCTGACGTGATCTCTGCCCTGGACCGTATGTTGGCAGATAAGCAAACAGGTTGAACAACGCTGCACTTAATAACACAATGAAAATATTACTGTTACTATCATCCACACCATCATAAAGGAGCTTATTTCCAGACAAATTATTAATCGATGTATCAATGTAGTTGTGGTGAGATATGGCAGACCGGGGGGTGACCGATTCTCCCAAGGCATTTACCCTGTTTGTTTAGTCATTCAGTAAGTATTTATTGACTGACCCTTGAATGCCACTGTAATAAGCCCTGGGATAAAAGGTGAATAAGAAACAATTTCTCCTCCAAGCAGAAAATCCCTGAGATCACCGCTGGGTAGAAGCAGACGCATAAACAGGAAGGTACAGTATCTTGTAATGGGCATTATGGTGGGGGGAACTTATTGTGCTATGGGGGCATATTGAAGCACCTACCCCAGACTCTGGGGAAAGGGGTAGGTGGGTTTATGGTGATACTTCAAAGCCCAACAGTGAAGGCAAGGAAAATATTTTAATTCAGATAACTGAGTGAATCATAAGTCAGAATTCTAAATGCATACATTGCTATAAAATTATAATCGTGTGTTAAAGGCTGTCATTCCAGTTTTGAGCCAAGAAAGTTCAGAGGTTCAGAACAAAACAGGTATTTCAGAGACCTTAACAACAAACGTTGCTACAGCAGGAGTTTTCTGAGGTAAGGATAGTGCAGCAGCAGAGTAACTATTGTTTCTTGGAAAAGCATGAACTAAGAGGCAAAAATCTTGAGTCTCTGTCCTGATTTTGCTGCACACTCACTTTCTAAAGCCTAGAGTAAGCCAATTATCCTCCAGCGTTTGGGAATAACATCACAAACGTAATGTGTTTATTATGAGAATTAGAGCATTAAGGTTAAAGTGCTTAATAAAGCAGTACACGAATATTATTATTAAGTGGCATGTGCTTATGAAGACTCTAGCAGCATTTCTCACTGATGGAAATTACATCATCTTCATAATTGCTTCATTTTGTCTTTATTGAGGTATAATTTTCATATAATAAACTGCACACATCGTTAGTGGATCATTCATTGAGTGTGGCAATTTTATACATAATATAACTACAAACTTCAAAACATCAAAATGTAGAACCTTACCCTACCCGGAAAAGGTCGTCTTCCTATAAATTAATTCTACCAAAAAAAAAAAAAAAAAAAAAAAACCCACTACTGTCCTTATATGTAGAATCTAAAATACGACACAAATGAACCTAGCTACGAAACAGAAACAGACTCACAGACATAGAAAACAGACTTGTGTTTGCCAAGGGGGGAGGGGGGAGGCAAGGATTGGGAGTTTGGGATTAGCAGATGCGAGCTATTACATATAGGATGGATAAACAACAAGGCCCTACTGTATAGCACAAGGAACAATATTCAATATTCAATATCCAATATTCAATATTCACAATGGAAAAAATATTAAAAAGAATGTATATATAGGTATAACTGAATCACTTTGCTGTACAGCAGAAATTAATGCAACATTGTAAATCAACTATACTTCAATAAAATAAATTTTTTTAAAAAACTACTGTCCTGTTTATATCACCATGCTTATGAAGGATTTTAATCTGTATTTTTCTTTTCTAGTAATATCCCGGTCAGATTTCTGGCCTCATGGTTATACCGGTCTCATAAAAATACTGAGAAGTGTTTTCTCCTCCTCCCCTTTCTGGAAAAAAAATGTGCAATAATGGTAATATTTATCTTTAAATGTTTGAAGGAATTCACTAGTGAAGTCATCCTGGGCTCAAACTGTCTTTGTTGATATGTCTCTTTTAAAAATGTAAATATATAAGTATATATATATGTTTTCAGATTTCCTATTTCTTCTTGCGTTCATTTTAATCAAATTTGTTTATTTCACTTATATTGTTGACTTTATTGGCATATGTTGTTCATAATATTTCATTTTCATCTTTATTTTGTCTATATTTATTGATAGGTCCTTTTAAATTTTCTCATATTGATTACTTGTGCTTTATTTCTTTTTTACTGATTAATCTAACATGGAGTTTATTAATTTTGTAAATCTTTTTTAACATATCCACTTTGATTTTGTTGATTTTTGTCTAGTTTTTATTTCATTGATTTCTGCTCTTAATTATTTTCTCTCTTCTATTAATTTTGAGCTTAAGATGCTCTTCTTTTCCTAGCTTCTAAACATGGAAGTTTGTTGGAAATGGGGGAAAGTAAAAAAATCAATACTATAAATTTCCTTTCCTTATAAATTTATTGGAAAACTATA
The DNA here is from genome assembly GCF_028021215.1 of Eschrichtius robustus. NCBI lineage: Eukaryota > Metazoa > Chordata > Mammalia > Artiodactyla > Eschrichtiidae > Eschrichtius > Eschrichtius robustus. The sequence continues at coordinate 126,133,555 of NC_090831.1, read as the reverse complement.
AATTTCATTCTCAGCACTGCTTTAGCTGAATATAAATTTTGTTATGTTGGGTTTTCATTATCATTCAGCTCCAAATATTCTTAATTTCCTTTGTGATATCTTCTTTGACTCATAGGATTTTCTTGTTGTTGCATAATTTTCTATTTGACTTTTTCTAGAGATTGTATTATTGTTGATTTCTAACATGTGTGGTCAGAGAATATACTTTCTATGATGTCGCGCCTTTAAAACTAATTGAGACTTATCTTATGGCCCAGCATATGGTAATGTTCATGAATGTATCTGTTTTTGTACCCACTGTTCTATTCATGTTAGGTTAAGTTGGTTGAAGGTTATGTTCACATCTCCCACATCTTTATAACTTTTGCCTAGTTGTCTTATTAATTATTGACAGGGATTTAAAACCTCCAACTCTGGTTATGGATTTATATATTTCTCCATTACATCTGTCAGTATTTGTTTTACATATTTCAAAGCTCTGTTATTAAGTGCATTCAAATATAAAACTGTTATGTCTTATTTCAATCTTAGAATTTCCATCATTTCTTTTTATGGCTTTCATTTCTGATGAAATTCCTCATCTGCTTATGTATATCATTCACTTTTTCTGATATATACTTTAACACATTTTTTATGGTTATTTTATAGCCTCTGTCTGCTAATTCCATAATCTATATCTTTGGCTCTGAGTCTACTGACAAAAATTTTCTCTTGATAATGGATCACATTTTCTTGCCTCTTTGCTTGTCTCTTTAATTTTTAAAATTTCACTCTGTACATCCCATGTAAAAGAATAATTGAGAATTAAACAGATAGTATTTGCCCCTGAAAATGGTAGGACGCTGAGTCAAACATATCTGTAATTGGGCTGAGTCTGGGCTTTGTTGCAGCTTTGATTAGACTCATTCTACCCCTGGCTTCACATACTTTGAGGGCAGGGTCAAGACCGTCCCGTCAGCAAGGCTTAGAACCTGAGAACTGGAGAGATTCTGAGGCTCCAGACTTTACACACGAGCAGCCACTTCCTGAGCCTTTGGAGGTCTCTCTCCATCCTTCTACGGGAGGAGCAGGCTTTGATTTGCTGCTGCCTCGCATCCAGGAGGAGCCTACTGTGCCCTAGGAATCTCCCCTGGCCGTCCTGCACATCCCCAAACCTCCAGAAGGGCCCGGCCATGTACTTGGTCCAGGTACCACGCACATCGGGAGTGCTTACTCAGCCTCCTGTTCTGTCCCCTGCCTCGGTGCTGCTACCATGCACCCAGCGAAGGTCCCATGAGAAGGATGTGGTACGTGGGTGGGGATTCACTCCAAGCCTGGGAATCCTCAGAATTCCAAACCATCCTCTTAGCCCACACGTGGCTGATGAAGAGTTGACTAAAAAGATGTACAACATGAGAGTTCTGAGTTAAGTTTTATTTGGGGCAAAATGAGGACTATAGCCCGGGAGACAGCCTCTTAGATAGCGCTGAGGGACTGCTCCGAAGAGGCAAGGGGGAGGGTCAGTATAGATGTGATTTTGGTGAAGGGGGAACGTGCAGCAAACACACATTTTGGCAGAAGGTGGCTGCAAGTCACGAGGAGCAGACGTCTCCATGAAGGATTTTAGTGCTTTTCTAGATACGAGGAGATGCAAGAATTGCGCTCATAAAATCTTGTCCTGGAAATACCCAACCATCTGAAGGCCTGTTCTGCCAGTTTTTCCCAGAGCACAGAGGGCTTCCTTCCTGCTCTCCACCCTGAGCTCCTTTCAGGGGGTGTTGAAGGTCAGCAGCTGCAGCAGTACATGATTTATTCCTTGTAGAGGCAGATGGCAAGTGCCAATCTGTAGTTGGCAGAAGTTTAAAAGACAGGTGGGTGCCACATCCCACACATACTGAGTAAAGAAAAACGTGGCAGGGATGAAAGTACCCATGGTCTCTGCTAGGAAGGGCTTGTGTCTTACTGGAATTCAGTTCAGTTGGGTTTCCCTGTGTTCCCAGTTCTAGGTTGCCTTTAAACATGCATATGATTTTGTCACTTCTCTGAACTATTCTGATTTGTGGGGTGGGATCTCCTGCAACTCACTACATCCCAGCTGCTGAAGTGTCCATTTGAAGCTGTGTTCGTGTCTAGGGTGTGGATGTGAATAAATCATCCTTGGGGTCAGAAAGAAATAAACGCCAATTTAAATAGTTCTCTGGGTAAATTTTGATTTCTTCTGTTTTACACACACTGAAAATAAATGGTCTTTGCTACTGCCCATGTTTCCACATGAAGTGATTCAGACCGTGTACTGCCCGAAGCTTCCAAGCCTAGGAGACAAGTGGAGGTTGAAACACAACCTCAGCTTTTTTCTCCCGGTTTATCCTCTCAAATGAAAATCTGTTCTTAATTCATCCATGGCTCCATGTGCAAAGGCGAGCAGTGACCCCAGTATCGTTGTTCTGTCTACAGATCGATAAACTCGTCCCCCAAATCTGGGCATTATGGCTACTTGCAAGAATATTGCCTAAATTATCTAGAATAACTTGTCATATTGTAAGGCCAGATGTTGAAAAGAAAAAAATTGACAAAGATACAGAGAAGACCCCAGGTACTAATGGAGAAGTCACTGACCTCTTTAGGAAGTTTCATGCAATGTAGCAGAAGCGACCTTTCCAAACAAGTTTCTTTTTCAATGAACTTTTTGACAATTTCTTTGCAATCTCATTCCTCTGAAGGAGTGTGAGTTTATCCCTATTTATATATTTTTTGGAGCATAAGTCCACATAACTATGAAATAAAACTTGATCCAAAATCTTCACTTAAATAAGATACAAATGAACTTATTTACAAAAAAAAAAAAAAAACAGACTCACTGACATAGAAAATAAACTTATGGTTACCCGGGGTGATGGGGGGGGAGGGGGAGGGGGAAGGATAGATTGGGAGTTTGGGATTGACATATACACACGGCTATGTTTTAAAAGGATAACCAACAAGGACCTACTGTATAGCACAGGGAGCTCTGCTCAATACTTTGTAATAACCTAAATGGGAAAAGAATTTGAAAAAGAATAAATACATGTATATGTATAACTGAATCACTTTGCTGTACAGCTGAAACTAACACAACGTTGTTAATCAACTGGACTCCAATATAAAATAAAAATTAAAAGAAAAACAAAAGAACACAAAATCTTCACTTCAGTTCGTTTATGTGTCTGTGCACAAACACATTATATGAAAGCCTGTCATTCGTTTTCTTTAACTGGTTCCATCAAAAAATATTGATTGAGTTCTCATAATCTGTATTCACTGTTGCCTCCCCAGAGCCTAAATAATTACCTGGCACAAAGTCCCTGTGCCTACTTTCTAGTGAAGAGACATCTACGAAGGATACGGAAAAATAAATAAACCTCATTTCTAGAAGTGATAAATCTGATAATGGTATAGTTTCGTATTTCAACCAGAACACTCTTGAGAGTAATTAATGATTACATGAGGAAAGCAAGTGTCCCCAGGGATGGCCTGGGTGTAAATAAGACATATGGAACTTAGGGGAAAGTTCTGTGAAAAAAAGGACATTGGGGTTATGGCTTGGACTTGAGAGGGAGTCAGATGGAGTCCGAGTGGGTGGAGAGCAGACGTTAACAGGGGCTCAAGGGAAGCCCCGTGGAGGGGTGGCCTTCCATCCTAATCAGAATGATGACAGTGAGTCACTAACCAAAGCCTGGAGGAAGGGCAAGTTCGGGCAGGGCCATGGCAAGTGCAAAGGGTCTGAGGAGGAAACAAACCTGGTGTGTTCAAGACAGAGAAGGAAACAATGGGCTGCCATTAAGTGAAGGAGGCTGAAAGTGATGGGAGATGGATGGAGTCAAGAGAATCGGGCTCTGCCGTCCTTACGGACCCTGCTGGGAGCTGGCAATTAACTCCACACAAAGGGGTGACTCGGTGAAGATCCAAATGAGAGAGATAAGTTCTCATCTAATTAGGGGGAAATATTCATGAGATTCACGTGCTAAGGTGATGCCCTTAAATCAGTCTAAACTCGGCAATCAGCTAACTTGCTGTCTCAAGAAATGTCAAGGTGAGGTTTTTTTTTCCCCACTAAAGTGAACTATTTTACCATGAGAATAATGCCTTACTTTTGCAAAAGTTTTCTTGCGGTGGTTATACGGAACTACATTTTTATTTATTTTATTTTATAAATAAAATAAAAAGGCTTTGGAAGGACCTGGAAGGGTTGTTTGGGTTTCCAGGTCCAGTCCAAGTTCAGCACAGAGTGCTGTGAATGCCTGGCTGGGAGAGGTGGTTACGAGGAAGGGGAATCAGGACAGGTGGACATTTCATAGGTCAGAAAGCATTTTGCCTATTAGTAGAAAGGCCTGCATTACGTTAAAAAAAATCAATTGCAAAACACAATAAAGGAGGTGAGCCTTGACAACAGAATCAACTAAAACCTCCCACATTTTGGCAGTAAGTTCAGGATGTGATAACTTTCCTTAGATGTCAATGCCACCTTAGAGGGCAGGCAGAGACACCTCCCGCCCAGGTAACATGAAAGGGTCCTGCACTCTGCTTCGCTCAGACTACATCTGGAGCCGAGACTAATTAGAAACCAGAGTGGGAGTCATTCCACAAGGGAAAAGGTGAATGACATCATTTTGAACTCAGGAAGAGAAGGTGATCAGACACCGGCTCCAAATCCACCCAGGGCAGCCTTGCATATCACGCTCCTCTGAGTTGCTCTAAACCAGTGTTGGCACAATTAACCCAAAGGGTACAGGTGATTCTTCATGTCATCATATGTCCGGTAATCTTATCTCAGGATAAAATATGAGAAATGTGCTTCCATGATGCTGCTTCTCACAAGTGCGTACTTACCTACAGGTGGAAATTTCCAGGAAAGGAAAGTTAGGGATGAAAGTACCTCTAAATGGAGGGTCGGTGGGCCAGAGCCGTACCGCTAGTCTGAGCAGTGATGTTTCAACCATCACTTTTTACCCCTAGAACAATGCTATTGGGACCCAGGGGTGTACAGTAGTCGCATGAGGAAGTGTCTGGGTTCGTAGCAGCTACCAGGAATCTCCGTGTCTCTGCTCTGAGCTGCTTCTTAAAAATGATGCCCAAGAGGTAAACACTGGGTCATCAAGCTGTCGAGAATTCTGAGAGCTGGGACCGCCTCTTCAAGGGAGTGAGACACGGAGAAACACAAGGATGATGGTAATGAAATAAAATTAATAAAATGAGCAGCTCCCAAAGAGTTCTTAATGTCAGACATTGAGCCAAGCGCTTTGTGCTGTCACTTACCTTCATGTAAATCTCTAAGTGGCTTCTATCATTGCGGGCTTTTTACAGGCAAGGGAGCTGAGGCTAGGGTTAAGGACGTGTCTGGGAAGTGGGGCAATGACGATGTGGAATCTGGGCTGTCTGGCACCAAAGGCTGGACTTTTTTTCCTCATTTTATTTTATTTTTTATTGAAGTACAGTTGATCTACAATGTTGTGTTAGTTTCTGGTATACAGCAAAGTGATTCAGTTATACATATATATATACATTCTTTTTCATATTCTTTTCCATTACAGTTTATAGCAAGATACTGAATATAGTTCCCTGTGCTATGAAGTAGGTCCTTGTTGTTTATCTATTTTATATATAGGAGTGTGTATCTGTTAATCCCAAACTCCTAATTTATCCCTCCCCTACCTTCCCCTTTGGTAACCATAAATTTGTGTTCTATGCCTGTGAGTCTGTTTCTGTCTTATAAATAGGTTAATTTGTATCATGTTTTAGATTCCACATATAAGTGATATAATATTTATCTTTGCCTTGCTTAGTACGATAATCTCTAGGTCCATCCATGTTACTGAAAACAGTATTATTTCATTCTTTTTTATGGCTGAATAATATTCCACTGTATATAGGTACCACATCTTCTTTATCCATTTGTCTGTTGATGGACATTTAGATTGCTTCCATGTCCTGGCTACTGTAAATAGTGCTGCTATGCACATTGGGGGTGCATGTATCTTTTCAAATTATAGTTTTGTCTGGATATATGCCCAGGAGTCGGATTGCTGGATCATATGGCAACTTTATTTTTAGTTTTTTAAGGAACCTCCATACTGTTCTCCATAGTGGCTCTACTAATTTATATTCCCACCAACAGTGTAGGAGTGTTTCCTTTTCTCCACACCCTCTCCAGAATTTATTATTTGTAGACTTTTTAATGATGGCCATTCTGACCAGAGTGAGGTGATACCTCATTGTAGTTTTTGTTTGTTTGTTTGTTTTTTGGGTTTTTTTGTTTTGTTTATTTATTTATTTTTGGCTGCATTGGGTCTTCATTGCTGTGCGCGGGCTTTCTCTAGTTGCAGCGAGCGGGGGTTACTCTGTGTTGTGGTGCGCAGGCTTTTCATTGCAGTGGCTTCTCTTGTTGTGGAGCACAGGCTCTAGGCCCGTGGACTTCAGTAGTTGTGGCTCGCGGGCTCTAGAGCACAGGCTCAGTAGTTGTGGCACACGGACTTAGTTGCTCTGCGGCATTTGGGATCTTCCCGGACCAGGGTTCGAACCCGTGTCCCCTGCATTGGCAGGCAGATTCTTAACCACTGCACCACCAGGGAAGTCCCCCTCATTGTAGTTTTGATTTGCATTTCTCTAATCATTAGTGATGTTGAGCTTCTTTTCATGTGAAAGGCTGGTCTCTCAACCAGGACAAAATTGAGCCCCCATTGAGACTGAGGAGGGATGGCCGAGGACAGAAATCACATGGACCAGAGCCACTGCCAAGTCCTTCACTCGGACTCCAGTGAAAGGCCAAGCAACCAAGTGTCTTTTTCTGCCGTTGCAATATCTTCACTCTAAGGCCAAAAAGGAATTTTTATCATTTTATATTTCTCACTAACAAGTAAATATACCAATTTCCCTCCAGAGAAATCCTCATGGATTTGTCCCATAGATACTAGCTAGGGTTTAATTCAATCACAACAATCCTTAGAGAATTGTGCAGGCCAGCTGAAAAGCAAAGATATTACATTTATATGCGTAACATCTATCAAACCTATAGCTCTTAAGATATTAAAAGCTCTATCCTTAGTAATATAGTCTCAGATGGATTTTAAATAAACATTAAAAATATATGTAGACAAACTTCCCGTTATAAGAGTAATGAGTCCTGGGGATCTAATGTACAGCACAGTAATTATAGTTAACAATATTGTATCATATATTGAAAATTTCTAAGCAAGAAGATGGTAACTGTTTTCACCACAAAAAAGAAATGGTAATTATGTGACGGGATGGAAGTGTTAGCTAATGCTATGCTGGTAATCATTTTGCAATATGTAAATGCACCAAATCAACCCACTATACACCTTAAACTTACCCAATGTTATGTGTCAATTATGTCTCAATAAAGCTGTGGGCAAACCTAGGGGCAAGATGGGAATAAAGAAGCAGACCTACTAGAGAATGGACTTGAGGATACGGGGAGGGGGAAGGGTAAGCTGGGACAAAGTGAGACAGTGGCATAGACATATATACACTACCAAATGTAAAATAGATAGCTAGTGGGAAGCAGCTGCATAGCACAGGGAGATCAGCTCGGTGCTTTGTGACCACCTAGAGGGGTGGGATAGGGAGGATGGGAGGGAGGGAGACGCAAGAGGGAAGAGATATGGGGATATAAGTATATGTATAACTGATTCACTTTGTTATAAAGCAGAAACTAACACACCATTGTAAAGCAATTATACTCCAATAAAGATGTTTAAAAAAAAAAAGCTGTGGGCAAATAATTTAAAATACAGAAATGATTTAAATATATATGTAGAAAAGAAAGCCTACAAGAAGTTATAAACAAAAAATATTTGAGTAGGTGCTAATTATTTTTAAAATGGATAATAAACAATCCCTATTCCAAGGCAACGATTAAGCATTAAAAATGGTAGCTTAGGTGGAAAGCATGTCTTTTCTAAAAACGGCCGAAAAAGTATCTCCTGTTTGAAATGCTCTTGTAAAAGAGGTAAAACCTGCTTATCCTCCCCTTGAACCTGGGCAGGCTCAAGGCTCACCCGGAACCAGCAGGCTCACTCAGAAGCGAAGGATGGCATGGAAGCTTCCGGGTGATTTTTTCTGCAGTGTTGGATAACTGGGCCTGGAGGTGTTGTCCTCACTCCCCACAGAGCAATGAAATAACTTTCCCAAGGACACACAATTTTATTAAATGCCAGGTTAGAAACCAGATCTCTTGATACTTAAGCCAACGTTATTTCCACTACGGCCTCCCCTGCCACCAAAACTCTTTGCAACTGATTCCTCCGATGTTTACCACTGAATTAACTGGATTTTGAGTTGTTACCTGAGTGTTTGAGCAATATATTCTCTTGGCGTACTTTGTTGGTCGTATGTAAATTTTATGCCATGATAATCCATTATAAATAGGAGGGATTAAAAAAATACGCCATTGCCTTAGTTTTTCCATACATTTTTCCCCAAAAGAGACCCATGTCAGTCATTCATAATAAAGCTCCGTTTTGCCTTTATCGTAGTTCCAGTGAGTTGCTATTAATTTTTAAAAAGCAAGACATTAACCTCTTATCTTTTGAAATGAAAGAAATGGGAAGGAACTTCAAGATTGAAAATGACCTCGACGGAATACATTAAACAGAATATGAAACGGCCAGACTTTAACAAATGTAATTTAGAGAAAACTGCTGATCAAAACATAGCATTTCTCCTATTGATTTCTTCCTTTCTTGATTCTCTGTTTAGGCAAAGGAAGAAAAACTGGAACAGGAGAAGCAGAGATTTCAAAGAAGGGCTAGCTTTAGGCAGAGGTGAGCTACAGTTTGTTATGACAGGTGAATGTCAACAGAGGAAAAGCAGGAAAATAGCCAAAAACTGAGAAGGAAAAGCAACAGACCCAGAACAAGAGATGAGAAATGTCAACTCTATGCTTTGTTTTCTTACTTATAATAATTACAGACATATATATATATATATACACATATATACGTGCATATACACAGTCTATACACACACACACACACACACACACACACACAGACTGAAGTTTCCTTTATTTTTTACATTTTTATTGATTTATTGATTTTAATTTTACATACATGTACTGTAATTAATTTTATATACAGAAACCAGGAGTAAGTATTGCTTGTTTGTATCAACTGTATTTTTTTAAAAACTTCCTTGATTTTATTTTATTTATTTTATTTTATTTTTTTAAATTTTATTGGAGTATAGTTGATTTACAATGTTCTGTTAGTTTCAGGCGTACAGCAAAGTGATTCAGTTATACATATACATATATTCATTCTTTTTCAGATTATTTTCTCATATAGGTTTTTACAGAATATTGAGTAGAGTTCCCTGTGCTATACAATAGGTCCTTGTTGGTTATCTATCTTATAATATAGTAGGGTGTGTATGTTAATCCCAAGCTCCTGATTTATCCCTCCCCCCCAAGTTTCCCCTTTGGTACCCATAAGTTTGTTTTCAATATCTGTCAGTCTGTTTCTGTTTTATAAATAAGTTCATTTGTATCATTTTTAAAAATTAGATTCTACATATAAGTGATATCATATATTTGTCTTTCTCTGTGTGACTTACTTCACTTAGTATGATGATTTCTAGGCCCATCCATGGTGCTGTAAATGGCATTATTTCATTCTTTTTTATGGCTGAGTAATATTCCATTGTATATATGAACCACATCTTCTCTATCCATTCATCTGTCAATGGACATTTAGGTTGTTTCCATGTCCTGGCTATTGTAAATGGTGCTGCAGTGAACATTGGGGTGCATGTATCTTTTTGAATTATGGTTTTCTCCAGATATATGCCCAGGAGTGGGGAAGTTTCCTCTAAATCCCTTCATGCGATGAATGAGGACACTGAGCCTGGAGGTGATTTGAATCAGCGGCCCCCAGTCACACTGCTATTCAGTGGCAGCCAGAGAAGACCCCGTTCTCAGACTGGTGTGCTCTTGGCTTCACCGTGGTCTGGCCAAGTGCATTATCTGTTACTAGAAAATGCTCCAGCCCTGCTTCCTCCACTGGCAAGGGGCTGTGGGCGCCCTGGGCACAGGCCTCCATCCCTGAGGGGAGGCTGTATGTGCCTCAAGCCCATTGTTCTTACCCTCATCGGTGAGGGTCCGTCTGTGTGTTTCTTTTTCTGCACCAGGGCTACCACACTGTCCAGCATGGTAGGAGCTTGATAAGCATTTGCTTAATGGGCTAATAAAAGTAAACAACTCTTTCATCTATATTAGTGTTTGGCTGAATGTCTGACACCAAGTCATGGTGGAGGAATAGAGTTATGACCAAGACAGAGTTGCCCATAAATGTCATCTTCTGCCTTCTGGCCTTACAGTTTTTCCAGCTCAGAGCCTTTCCATGTGCATCCTGAGGGGAAGAAGACTGAAATTCAGTGATAATAGAAATAAGAATATTACTTCGGAAAAGACAAAATCTCTAATTCAAAAAGATACACGCACCCCAATGTGCATAGCAGCACTATTTACAATAGTCAAGACATGGAAACAACCTAAATGTCCATCAACAGATGAATGGATAAAGAAGATGTGGTACATAGATACAATGGAATATTACTCAGACATAAAAAAGAATGAAATCTTTCCGTTTTCAGCAACATGGATGGCCCTAGAGATTATCATACCAAGTGAAGTCAGAGAAAGACAAATATATGATATCACTTATAGGTGGAATCTAAAAAATAACACAGATGAACTTATTTATAAAACAAAAATAGACTCACAGATAGAAAACAAACTTAGGGTTCCCAAAGGGGAAAGGAGGGGGTGGGATAAATTAGGAGTTTGGGATTAACAGATACATACTACTGTATGTAAAATAGATAAACAACAAAGACCTACTGTATAGCACAGGGAACTATATTCAATATCTTGTAATAACCTATAATGGAAGAGAATATGAAAAAGAATATGTATATACAGATATACACACATAACTGAATCACTTTGCTATACACCTGAAACTAACACAACATTGTAAATCAACTGTACTTCAATTTTTTTTTAAATTAATTAATTAATTTTATTTTTGGCTGTGTTGGGTCTTCGTTTCTGTGCGAGGGCTTTCTCTAGTTGTGGCAAGCGGGGGCCACTCTTCATCGCGGTGCGCGGGCCTCTCACTATCGTGGCCTCTCTTGTTGCGGAGCACAGGCTCCAGACGCGCAGGCTCAGTAGTTGTGGCTCACGGGCCTAGTTGCTCCGCGGCATGTGGGATCCTCCCACACCAGGGCTCGAACCCGTGTCCCCTGCATTAGCAGGCAGATTCTCAACCACTGCACCACCAGGGAAGCCCTGTACTTCAATTTTTTAAAAAAGAAGAATATTAGGCTGCTGCAGCTCTAGCAGCAACAGGCAAATCTCCAAATACTTGAAAATAGCTTAAGAAATTTGTGGTACCCTGATGACATAGAAACACAATCAGAATGTATGTAGAGTGTACGAAAAAAATACGAAAGCAGATACCCTGCTATTTCCTCCAGTTGGTTGTGTGTCAAAGAGGCGGATATTAGGCTATAAACCGTATCTACCGTTTACAGCTCTCTGTTCCTTACCTACATCTTTATTATACACCTACAGCAGGCAGCTCGGAGAAGCTCTCACCTTGGAAAAGAGACATCACAGAAACTACACACATACACACCGAAAACCCAACCACAAATAGATTCTGAATTTCCTTTTGAAAGTCAGTGCATATTTTTCCCTGAATCCCCTTGACATTATATTTACACTTATAATTAACATGTTATAATGTGCAATTAATTGGAGAAGATGGGAAAATGGTTTCCCCAAATCCAATATATTAAATTGAGCATTTCTATCTAGTTATTGCAGGAAGAAATATTACTTATAACAACCGGCATCGTATCAAATAATGGATTCTGCAACGTCTCCAAGTAGGAGAAAAAAGTTCTTTAGGGAGAAAGTAGAAGTTTAAAAGTGTGATGGAATAACCTCCATGATTACATTTCCAGGAGAAAACATTTCACTTTCTTTAGGTTGACAGAAGCAAGATGATGCATTTCTGGGAGTAATGAATCTCTCCTCCATCTGCCAGATGCTTGCCTAAACAGGGTAAATTTTCTTTCCTACCTGACAGTTACATGGCCGCATAATTAGGCAGAGAAATGCTCCCAAAGGATCACAGACACTGCAGAGAGGGGGATTAGGCAGATATTACCAAGTCCTTGGCTCTGGAATGCCATGCCGGCCAGCTTGGCTGCACTGTTTTGCCTTCACCCTGATTTCCACAATCCTCTTCTTGACTTTTTCCAGCCCACCATTCCTGTTTTAGCCTTTATTTGCCAAGCTCAGGGTTATTCCTTATAACCTTGGTCATGAGCCCCTGGCTACCTACTTAAGCATCTCTAAGATGGCTGTAAGAGACCCTTTGTACAAGACACGTTTTTATTCCATAATAGTCCACAATATCAACCTCATTCCTCAGCCTCAGCCATCCCTAGCTTCCCCTTCTTCTATTGAGGCAGATTTAATCTCCATAAACTGACAACTCCAGCTATGGCACCATGTTGCTCAGGTGACTTATAAGGCAGAAACTCCCTGGAACAGGAGCTATGAATAAAGTTGTGGCTAAGCTGCCATCTTTCAGGGGCGTTTTAGAAAACTTCTAATAGTGGGAAGTACGTCGTAATACACGTCTCCTGAGATGGCCTACTTCTCACGCTTCAGTCCTAATTGTCTGTTATGAATCCACGCTTTATCTAAATCCTATTTCTTCATTTACTTCATAGGCACACTTAGAAAGCATACTATCCACATCATTTCATGGGCGAGACGAAGAGTCTGAGTGACCCTTTGAGCTGAGAAAGGAATTAAGAGTTTGGGAGACAGAGGGTATTCCCCTCCGAGAACACCATATCAAGAAGCTGGCTCAAAGACTATACCCCAGATTTCCAGGACCTCTCATGACCCCACCACTTCCACACCCGACAGACTACCGTCATCTCCAAGGTTACAGCCCAAAGTTCTTCAGGAGGCAACATCACTGACCAGTGGATATGTCTAGCTTCAAGCAAGCAGCCTCTCTTGGCTGGGCCTCAGAGACCTTTTGTGGATGGGAGGACAGAAGACGAAGATAAGTCCTCTTCTAGCTTCCGTTGCTTTGATCGTAAGACAGTCTGCGACTAGTCTGGCTGGGATGTTCAAGCCCAAAACATACTTGAGTGTTTTTCCTAAAGGTGCATCTCTGGAAGACTCTTAGCATCATTACCTAATTCAAGGAGTTAGTTGGGTCATTAATTTCTCAAACTGTTTTGGTGCCTCAAGCCTCTCTTGATTAGCATTGCCCTTCTTTAGCCCATCACTTCCATCCACAGGGGAATGTCAGCTCATTCTTACCTGCTTCTGGGTACTGATGCACAAACCTTCAGGCAGACACAGGACTCGCCACTCTGGCAAGGTATCCATTCTTTCTACACAGCCTTCCTATGTGCCCCCTCCAAAAGGCACTGTCTGGGTGCTGCATTAGAGAACAACATGGATAAGTCTTGTTTTCTGATTTTTAGGACCTCATGGTGCAGGAGGAGAGGAAAGTCACTGAGGAAAGACCCGATAACACCATCAATCTTAAATGCCATGGAAGAATTAACCACCTGGTCACTCTGACATGAACCCAAGAACTACTTGTCCAGATTGTGAAACACAAGATGGAATTATTTTTAATTTTCAAATGAGACGTTTAGCCCCACTTTACTCTAGCTTCATTTCATGTGGTGGCTCATTCCCATCAAGCAATGCTCCTCATTTTTCTTACTCTGTTCCCTAGAAAACACCTGGAGCCCTCTCTCCCATCAGTCAAGTAAAGTCTAGCCTCCTTTGGAAGTCTAGTTCAATATATTCTATAAATAACTTCTATAAATTTAGTCATCATTACTTCAGCACATACCGTTTTTCCCTCCCTTTAATTTATACAGCACTAAGTAAATGTAGTATAACACTAAATTACAAAGGTTGCTTATGGTTTTCTATTTTACAGCAAGAATATAAAATTTGGATCAAAGGTCTCAGGATATGGTCCCTACTGATTGTTAAGCTAAATTGTTTAATATCTGAACTCTAGTTTTCCCATTTTTAAAATGCTGATGGCTTTAGCCCCTTCAAAGGAGCATTTAATTTATTTAACCAATTATTTTTGAATCTCACTTTCTCTCCAGTCAGCATCCTAGATCCTGAACTTGTAGTCTCTTCCTTCAATGAACTCAAGTAAACAACAATGAAAATATAGTGTGAAAGACTTCCAGACTCAGATCAAATATGTAAAGAGCTTGGAAGTCGTCACTTTTGTCCTTATAACCAGAAAAAGCTGGACATACTGAAAAAAAATCAATGATTTTTACTGGACCCATTAGAGAACTGAAGTGGCAGAGAAACCCCTCCCTCCTCCAAATCTGTGGATACAGAGAGTCACAGCTGAGATCCGTTACCTGCAGCCATAAACTGGCAGAACACCTAAGTGATAATTCTGATGGATTGCTGGAGGCTGTTACTGGCATAAGCGTAAGAAACTCCTTTGGGCTGAAGCTTGGAGGGAGGTGCAGCCACGCTTCCATGGGCTTTTCCTCCAGAAACTTCACCAGGTTCTCACAGAGAAGATTTGAGAAAGTTCCCCTCACAGCTCTGACAGGGGGAGAGGAGTAAACATTGCAAAATATGCCCAGACTGGTTTCACAACAAAAGCCTACTCTAGGGGAAAAAGTTTTGTCAGAAATTTATCCCAGCAGGTGGAAGAGAATTCTGCCCACTCCAACCCCCTCCAGCCTTCTTTCTCACCTAATAGAGAAAAATAAATAAATAAATAAACATAATTGGGATGCTGGAAAAGGAACAAAGGGAACAGAAGAAATATTTGAAGTAATACGGCAGAGAACTTTCCAAAATTAATGGCAGACACCAAACCACAGTTCCTGAAAACTCAGAAACACACAAAACAGGATAAATACATTCAACCTGGTAATATGATGACTCCAATACAGGTGACAAGCTTTATATATATATATAATGCAATATCTAAAGCAACCACTAAAAACCTATATAAACAGTTACACTCAGAAACATCATAGATATATCAAAATGAAATCCAAAAAAAAAAAAAAAATTCAATAAACCCATTGGAAGGCAGGAAAATGAAAACAGAGAAATGAAAGACAAAGAGAACAAATGAAAAACAAAAATAAAAGGGCAAGCTTATGCTCTAACATATCAATAATGACTCAAATGTAAATGCTCTAAATATAACAGTTTAAAGAAAGAAGTTGGCAGTGTGGATTAAAAAAACATTACCCAACTATATGTTGTCTGCAATAAACTCACTTCAAATATAAACGTGCAGGCAAATTGAAAGTAAAAGAATGAAAAAAGATGTACTATGCAATCATTAATCAAAAGAAATCAGGAGTCTCTATATTAACATCAGATATTAGTAAACTTCAGACAAAACAAAATTAATAGACAGAAAGAGACATTATACAACAGTAAAAGGGTCAATCTACCAAGAAGACATATCAATCCTAATTGTGTATGCACCAAACAACAGAGCTGCGAAATATGTGAAGCAAAAACTGATAGAACTAAAGGAGAAACAGATAAATCTATAATTATAGTTGAAGACTGCAACACCCATCTCTCAACAATTGACATAACTAGACAGAAAATCAGGAAGGATACAGAATAACTCAACAACACCATCAAGCAACAAGATCCAATCAACATTTATATAATACTCCATCCAATAACAGTAGAATACATATTCTTTTCAAGTGTCCATGAAAAAACTGTACTAAAATAGACCTTATCTGGGACTTCCCTGGTGGTCCGGTGGTTAAGAATCCACCTTCCGATGTAGGAGACGTGAGTTTGATCCCTGGTTGAGGAACTAGGATCCCACATGCCACGTGGCAACTAAGCCCCCATGCCACAACTAATGAGACCGCACACCGCAACTAGAGAAGCCCGCACGCCACATCAAAGAGTGCATGCACTGCAACTAAAGATCCCATGTGCCTCACTAAGACCTGATGCAGCCAAATAATAAAACTAAAAAAAAAAAAATAGACCTTGTCCTGAGCTGTAAAACAAACCTCACAAAATTAGAGGAAGTGAAGTCATAGAGTGTGTTCTCTGACCACAATGAAATCAAACTAGAAAAAAATACCAGACAGATAAAAGGAAAATCTCCAAATACTCGGAAGCTAAATGGCACAAGTCTAAATAATCCTTGGGTGAAAAGGAAGTCTCAAGGAAATTATTTTAAAATACATTGAACTGAAAGAAAATGAAAATGGAACAAATCAAAATTAGTGGGGCACAGCTAAAGTAGTAGTAGAGGGGACATTAACGGCATGAATGTCTGTATCAGAAAAGAGGAAAAGTCTCAAATCAATAATATAACTTCCCACTTCAAAAAGCTAGAAAAAGAAGAGCAAAATAAACCCAAAGGAAGGATAGAATGACTCTAAGAACAGAAATCAAGGCAATTCAAAACAGGAAAATAATAGAGAAAATAAATGAAACAAAAAACAAGCAAGGACGTGGAACTGTTTCGGTTCCATTTACAATCTCTCTCCTGACAGTAACCACCAGACTCCAATTACTTGCAAAACACCAACTGCCAGAAACTCTTGTTTCTCACCGTGGACCTTGCCTTAGCTGAGCTGAAGGAAATTATGCACACAAACCTGCTGGAACTATCACTCACCTGCTACACCTACTTTTAACAACCATTCAGACTTCAGGGCAGCAAGAGATGACTGGGGAGTCTCTGAGGCAGAGAGCTAGCTGGCAGGTGCAGGTAAGACCTGGCAGGTGCAGGCAGAGGAAGGATGAGAGGGAAGCTTCTTAAGACAAGCCTCCATCCTGCCCATCCAAATACAGCTAACGACCCACAAGACAAACAAACAAGTGTCCTGAACGTGAGCCAGTTAGCAAACATTGCTTCCAGAAAGAGAGGGTCTTGGCTAAAGCCAGGGGGGC
This sequence comes from Eschrichtius robustus, assembly GCF_028021215.1. NCBI lineage: Eukaryota > Metazoa > Chordata > Mammalia > Artiodactyla > Eschrichtiidae > Eschrichtius > Eschrichtius robustus. The sequence goes on along the minus strand of NC_090831.1, from coordinate 126,116,538 downwards.
TCCCCAGCATGTAAAACTGTGATGTCCAGGCCTGGGTCAGACAATGGTGTTCAGCAAGTAACATGACAGCAGGGAACGATGACAAGTGTTTTCTCTGTATAACACTTGGAGTTTAATTTTTGCTCAGCCTACTGAGACGTCACAAGGGTACCACGTCAAGATGCAATAATTCCAGTCTGGCTACCACTGATACTAAAACATAATCCCCTGATGTTTTCATAACCTACCACAAATCTTTTTGACCATAAGATGCCTACCTGTCATGGAGAGTCAGCAAGACTCCTCTGGTGAAACTAAGTGGGAAATAAATGAGGGGTGTTGATTCAAGCCATATTTGCCATTCTTTCTGAGTTTTCATCATTGGAGTCTATAGTCTTTGAAGGTGCCGGAGCCAAAAGAAGTCTTAATCACAGTAAGAGAGCTGTATTGTTTAGATGACTTTTTTTTCTATGTCTTATATTTTATGGATACTTTGTTTTCCTTCAGCACCAGTCACAAGCCTTCCTCTTTTACTGGACTTGTGTATCGCAGTATCTGTTCTCCCTCTTTCCTGGGTGTCATGGGCTGAGTTGTGTCCGCCCCCTCCAAATTCCTATGTTGAAGTTTTAACCCCCAGCGACTCAGAACATGACTGTATTTAGAAATAGGGCCTTGAAAGAGGTGTTTAAGGCAAAATTATGTCCTTAGTGTGGTTGATAATCCAGTCTGACTGGTGTCCTTATAAGAAGAGGAAATTTGGACACACAGAAAGAGAGCCAGGAATGTTGTGTAAAGAGGGACGGCCCTGTGAGGACCTGGTGAGGAGACGGCCACCTGCAAGCCAAGGAGAGGGGCCTCTGCGGGAACCGACCCGGCTGATACCTTCATTGTGGGCTTCCAGCCTCCAGAACCGTGAACAAATAAAGTTCTGTGCTATTAGTGATGGCAGCTCCAGCTGACAAATACTCCAGGGTTCCTTCCCAGAGAGGATAAGCAGAGACATCCCCTTTGAGAAGCTCAGTAAACTTGCCCTGATGCTCTCCCCACAAGTCTGAGCCTTTTCTCCCAAAACCATTTCAAGAGTAAGTCCCAATTCCCAGTGGAATTGGGGGTTGGGGGGGGCGAAGCTCACCTCAAGGGCCTCATTAGTTGGGTTTTCCATTAATCCGTTTCCCTCCGACGTAATTCCTTTCCCCTCCCCTGCCCTTGTTCCCATCTCTCTCGACTCTTCTACCCCTTCTCCACTGTACCTCTCACTTAGCATTTCTATTTGTGGCTGAAATTTGTAGTTTGGTTATGATGGGACATTTTCAATTTTCTCCAAATGTCCCTAAAATGATTTGAGGATTTTTTTCACACATTGTGCACCTTTAGTCTTTTGTAAGGGGTCTTTTCGCACGGACTCGTGAATATTGTTAACTGACTTTGTTCATCGCTTCCAATTACCGTTCTCATGGCCAAAATCAGAGGCACGGGTGACTTGCATCCTCCTCTACCAAAGTCCCAGAGGCTGGCACTCTGCTGAAATGACAGCCCTTTCCTCGCCAGGCTAAGATGGTCCACCACCCGTCCACCTCCTGAGCTGCCACGTGATTTCCCCATGGGAGCCTCCTCTCCCCCGCAAGAAGGGCCATGCTACCTTCCCCCCAACACGCATCTCTCTCTCACTCAGCTCCCACGCACGTGTCCCTACATCAACCCCAAAACATAGTCGTGTTCATCCAGAATAAGTCCATTTTCTAGAGTCTAGGCCAAAAAATGCTATGACTTAGCCCACATTCACATAGCCCAAGAGTGGCAGATTGTGGGTTAAATCCCAGGTGAAACTTTAAAAAGACCCATTCGTTCTCATTGTGTATTCACCTCGCCTTTTCATTAGTAGTGCTGATTGACCCCTAAGGAACTATAGGATTTTTCTGACTGATTTAAGAGAAACACTTACCTTCACTCCAACCTCAAATCGGATGACTCTCTTCACATCATTCCCCTCCATGCTATCACAAAATAGCTGAGAAAGCCAAAAACAGCCAAAGTATCTGGTGGCTTTGATACTTGCCCATAACACAGGAATCTTAGCAGGTGTGAGTCATCTTTAAGAATTATTATGTTTCTTGCTTTGCTTTCTATATCAAAGGGGAAAAAAGAACTCTCGTGGCTGAGATTTGCATGGGAAAACAGCCTAGTTCTCTCTTTCCATAACCCTTTGAATAATTAAGACACAGAAGTTAAACACATTAACATTCCTTCGGGCCACAAGGCAACAATGAGGAGAAAGAAATGATTTTTTTTGAGATCCTCAAAGGATCTTAACATTGGAAAGAAAACCATTCCTGAAAAGTAACTTTCGAGCTGATACGTAGTCAAACCTTGATTTGATGTCGCCTGTTGTGCTAAGGTCTGTCTTTCCAGACGGAGATATTATATCTCATTTGGAATTTGTGACAAGGGCCGACACCTATATACCTGCTTGTAGCGTGGAACAGTGGAGATGACAGAGCATGGGGGGCAGTTGGAGCACGGACTCTGGGGTAGATCTGCTGTGTTCTCAGGGCACACAGCCTTTTACAAACTCTGACCTTGCAAGTCAATAGCCTTTCTCGGGCTCCTCCTCTGTGGCATGGGGATAATAATAGCGCTGACTTGACTAGTGCTAATACTTGCTAACATGGGACCTGGTGCAAATTTTAGTGCTGACTGTATCTGCTTAATGAAATAATTAAAAATGTGCATCCCTGACACGTGTGGAATGAAAGCAGAAGTGAGATTCAGGGGAGCCAGCTTCTAGACCCAGGTCTTCTGCAGGAAATGGAGCAGTTTTGCACCAGTCATTGTATCCTTGGGGGCCTCACTTTTCCCATGTGTAAAATGAAGAACTTGAACTGGAAAATCTTGACTATTTCTTGTTCCTCATCCAAAGAGGCAACGCCAATGACTTTTATGGATGGTGTCCCGCGAATCTTTAAATGGCCTGTCTAAAAGGTTGCTGGAAGCTGAACAGCCCACAGATGTTCAAACCTAATAAAATTTGGACCCGGAGCTGAAGACTAATCAAACACAGTGGACACAGAGAAGCAAAGACACTAAGTTGTGATGTAGTTACTTATTTTTCATGCCTCTTGGAGAAATTCCATGCATAAAGAAATCGTTGGGACAGAGGCAGCTTCGGTTGCCATATTGATACAGAGTGTCTGCCATGAGTCAAGGGCAGGCCTCTGTGGAGGTGGAGGGATTGGATGTCCCGTAGTAACTTCTGCTTTGGGGAGAATGAGAGTGTTCTGTGCCTGTCTTCACCCCAAGTGTTCAAGTCTAAGCCCATAGCTCATTTGAACATACCAGAAGCTTCTAGTGGGCAGGGGACCCATCACGTCATTCAGAGGAAATAGAGGGGTGGGGGCAGTTTCCTTCAGCACCACGAGTCAGGGAGCTCACTAGGCTTGACCCTCAGGAGGATGTCACCATCCAATGCTCCGTGGTAACCACTGCCCAACAGAAGATGTGTAAACACAGCTTAAAGATTTTTTTTTTTTAATTTATTTTTGGCTGCGATGGGTCTTCGTTGCTGTGCACGGGCTTTCTCTAGTTGCGGCGAGCGGGGGCTTCTCTTGTTGTGGAGCACAGGCTCTAGGAGCGCGAGCTTCAGCAACTGTGGCATGCGGGCTTCAGTAGTTGTGGCTCGTGGGCTCTAGAGGGCAGGCTCAGTAGCTGTGGCGCACGGGCTTAGTTGCTCCGCAGCATGTGGGATCTTCCCGGACCAGGGCTCAAACCCATGTCCCCTGCATTGGCAGGCGGATTCTTAACCACTGCACCACCAGGGAAGGCCCAAACACAGCTTAAAGATTTTTATTTCAGCACGCTCTGAGTGATGGCTAAGGAAAAGCATTAAAATTTTTGCTTTGAAAGGGTGTCAAATTATTAGCCCATTGGGGACGCCCACGTAACCATTCCAGTCCTTACCTGTTTCATTGGTTATATAGGTTATTTGGGTCATTTTGTTGTAAATCTCAAGTTTTCAAACAACTTGAAGCCTCAAGTCCAAGCTTAATTAAACCTATTGAAGAGCAAAGGAAAATAAGCTTTAAAGGTCGCCTGTTTGGCTCATAAAATCTCAGCCCAACAAACCAGGAAATGTTCAATTATTCCTAGGATGCCATAAAATTTTTATGGCTCAATCCTAGGATTCCTCTTAAGTCTCTCTAAGGCACGGATGTTTGTCCTCCTCTCCTCCCCCACCCTTGCATTTGATCTTTTTTATGTGCTTGAAAGGTGAGTTTGCTTTTCAATTTACTCTCATTCCCTTTGGTCCAGTGCTTTCGGGGAAGGGAGGTGGGGAGGGGAGGAAAGATGCTTGCAGAACTGGCTATTGTTTGCCATGTTTGCGTGGCTTTCCCTTGTCTCCAAAGAAGTAGAAAACATCGTGATTCCCTAAGTCCAACCCGAGATGATGGAGGAACTGACACGCGCCTGGCGGACTTGCACCGAGTGGCTCCCAACGAGGGAGCACTGTTGCCCCTGGAAGAAGCGATAGTCTGAGGCACACTCCACGCTCCAGCTGCCAAGTCGGAGGTTTTCTTCCCCCGCCACCACCACGCCCCCTGCCCACCTGCCTCTCCTCAAAGCCTTGGATCAAGTTCAACGTCCAAGCAGAGAGAAGAAGTCAAACTGGCTGAAAACTTGGCCTGACCTCGGGCCTCGGTTCCAATGACTGGCTCTCTGCTTTGTCCTTAAGTGAAAATAGCAGCTAACATCTGTGTCTGTCACTGGTTAAACCTTAACTTGTGTTATGTCACCCTCCCAACGACCCTGTGGTGTGGCTGGTTCACGATCCCACTTTGCAGAGGAGGTCATGGAGGCACAGAGAGGTTACACCCTCTGCCCTAGATCACAGCCGTCGACAGAGGTGGAGCCCAAGCTCAAGGGCAGGAAGCCAGCCCCGGGCTTAACCACTGTGCCATCTTACCAGCTTGGGTCCCACTTCCGGTAACTGGGTCTTGTCGCATTCCCATCTCCTAATCTGAGGTCTTTTTTTTTTAATTGAAGTGTAGTTGATTGACAGTGTTGTGTTAGTTTCAGGTGTACAGCAAAGTGATTCGTATATATATGTATATATGAATTCTTTTCCCTTATAGATTATTACAAGATATTGAATACAGTTCCCTGTGCTACATAGTATGTTCTTGTTGGTTATCTATTTTATATATAGTAGTGTGTATATATTAATCCCAAACTCCTAATTTATCCCCCCTTTCCCTTTTGGTAAACATAATTTTGTTTTCTGTGTCTGTGAGTCAATTTCTATTTTGTATATAAGTTCGTTTGTATCATTTTTTTGTTTAGATTCCACATATAAGCGATATAGGATATTTGTCTTTCTCTGTCCGGTTTACTTCACTTAGTATGGTAATCTCTAGGTCCATCCCAGTTGCTGCAAATGGCATTATTTCATTCTTTTTTATGGCTGAGTAGTATTCCATTGTGTATATATATCAATACCACACCTTCTTTATCCATTCATCTGTCAATGGACCTTCTTTTCTTAACAATCCCAAGGCCTCTTGCCTCTCTGAGGTCTACTCCTCCCATTGTTTCCCTTCTGGGGAAGAAGTCTCTGTCTTCAGTTTCCCCAAGCCATCTGGGTCCCACTGGACCTGATACCAGCTCTCTTCCTGTCTCCAAATGTTGAATGATCCTGGGTCACTAACAGCTGCACCCAGGCATCTTCCAGAACAATCACATCCCCCACTGTTAAATGTTCAGATGCCCATGCTCCCCCCCACCACTGCCAAGGTCCCTAGTGATGTGTTCCACTTCCTGACACACTAAGTAGGATTTCATTAGAAACAGTCCCCAAATAAGGAAAGCTTTCCACTTACTATCCCAAAAGTTACCCTCAGGTCTTTCTAAGCACCTACATAGACCCCAAGAGACTCCCTCCACACCCACTCCAGGTAAGCCTGGGCTCAGTGTGGTGGTAGGAAAATTGATTGACTGTATGGGGCCCATGAAGATTCTTCAGGTAGACGGGCCTCTGCCTTCCCTGTGAGCCTGCCATCTTGAAACTCCCCATAGTCAACGGAGGAGTGCTGGCTGTCACCAGGTATAAATACCCTGTGGATGTGGTTCATCTCAAATTAAAGTCCAAAGAGAAAAATTAATAGACATTTAACTTCTCACTTGGTCACCTGGGCGGTGGGAGCTGTGACCTCCCATTAGAGCTGAGCACACCTAGTGCCCAGATCTTGGTGTCTCAGTATCATCCTCCACTGTAAGAAGTCAGTGATGCTTGGAGATATGGCAGATTTCAGGTTTGGGGCAGAATCATTGTAACAGAAATAGGAAGTAAGGGCTAGGAAGTAAGCAAAAACGACGGGACACATCAAAAGATAACAATCAGGTTAAAGAGGCTCCCACTGACCAAATTTGGAACAATTTGAACATGAAAATAAATATCATTAATAAGAGATTGTAACACCTTGAGTGAAAAAGGAAGCCATGAGTCTATACTGATATGGTTAATAAACTGAAAATCTGATGGGAAATTAGATATTTTCATAGTTTCAAAGTCTTTCACCACAAAGAACTTATTAATTATAAAGGGAAAAAGAGCAAATTTACATGGAGAAATACCACCTTCATCAAGTGCTTAAAGTGACCATAATTCACAAAAGGACTAATTGGAATTACACAGCACCTGATAGGATACAAAGAACGAAACACATGGTATTCCTGTGGTATGATTAGATTCAGGGCGTGCATCTTTAACAGGAATTAGGAAACATTGGATGAAGCCGAATTGAGGGGCATTCTGCAGAATAACTGGCCTAAAATCTTCGAAAGTGCCAAGGATGTAAAATAAAGGAAAAAACGAAGAACCTTTCCAGATTAAGAAAAGGTGACAATTTAAGTTATTTGTGATTCTGAATTGGATCCTTTAACTCTAAAGGAAATTATTGGAACACTAAGGAAAATGAGAATGAGGTCTTTGCATCAATTGGTAAGAATGCAGGTATACTACTTTCAAAATGTTGATGGTTGTATTGCAGTTATATAGGAGAATGCCCTTGTTTGTAGGAAATACACATTAAGTATTACATAAAGATGTTGCATCAGTATTCTTTGTGCTGTAATTGCAACTTTTCTTTAAGTTTGAGATTTTTTTCAAAGTTTTTTTAAATTAAAAATTAAGCTTAACCACCACAAAGAATAGGTATAAGATGTATAACTTCCCAACCAGTAGAGAAAAAATAGAAACTATAAAACAGCTTGATTTGTTTTCAAGAAGATAGTATAGGGATGAGGGTAGAAAAACAAGCAAAAGTCTAGCAAACATAAGGCACAAAGTAAGGGTATAGATTCAGGCCTATTTGAATGAACATACACAGGAAATGTAATTGGATAAAACCTCCCAGATAAAAGATACATTTTCATTTCGTCTGAAACAAGTACTGAAAATAATGTAAGAGAAGAAAACGGGACAAATACCAACCAAAGGAAAGTTGATGTTTCATCATTAGTATCAGGCAAAGTTTACTTGATGCAGTGCATATAACTAATGATTATAAAAGAGACAAATCACCAGGAAACTGTAACAATTTGGAGCTGGTATGAACCCCATATACCTGCAAACTGAATAAATTCAGAATTGAGAGAATAACATGGAAATATGATAAATCTAAAATAATAGTGATGTTTATACCTCTTTCAATGACTAATCAACCAAGAAATTTAAAGTATTAAGGATACAGGACCAGGTGGCTTCACAGGCGAATTCTATCAAATATTTAGAAAAGAGCTAACACCGATCCTTCTCAAACTCTTCCAAAAAATTTCAGAGGGAGGAACACTCCCAAATTCATTCTATGAAGCCACCATCATCCTGATACCAAAACCAGAAAAAGATATCACAAAAAAAGAAAATTATAGAGCAATATCACTGATGAACATGGATGCAAAAATCCTGAACAAAATACTAGCAAACAGAATCCAACAGCACATTAAAAGGATCATAGACCATGGTCAAGTGGGGTTTATCCCAGGGATGCAAGGAGTCATCAATATATGCAAATCGATCAATGTGATACACTATATTAACAAATTAAGGAATAAAAACCATATGATCATCCCAGTAGATGCAGAAAAAGCTTTTAACAAAATTCAACACCCATTTATGATAAAAACTCTCCAGAAAATGGGCCTACTGAGAACCTACTTCAACATAATAAAGGCCCCATATATGACACACCCACAGCAAACATCATACTCAATGGTGAAAAACTGAAAACATTTCCACTAAGATCAGGAACTAGACAAGGATGTCCACTCTCTCCACTCTTATTCAACATAGTATTGGAAGTCCTAGCCATGGCAATCAGAGAAGAAAAAGAAATAAAAGGAATAAAAATTGGAAAAGAAGAAGTAAAACGGTCACTGTTTGCAGATGACATGATACCACCCAAAAATCCTAAAGGTGCCACCAGAAAACTACTAGAACTAATCAATGAATTTGGTAAGGTTGCAGGATATAAAATTAATGCACAGAAATATCTGGCATTCCTATACACTAACAATGAAAAATCAGAAAGAGAAATTAAGGAAACAATCCCATTTACCACTGCAACAAAAAAATAAAATACCTAGGAATAAATCTACCTAAGGAGGTGAAAGACTTCTACTCAGAAAACTATAAAACACTGATGAAAGAAATCAAAGATGACATAAACAGATGGAGAAATATACCATGTTCTTGGATTGGAAGAATCAGTATTGTGAAAATGATTATACTACCCAAAGCAATCTACAGATTCAATGCAATCCCTATCAAACTACCAACGGCATTCTTCACAGAATTAGAGCAAAAAATTTTACAATTCGTATGGAAACACAAAAGACCCCAAATAGCCAAAGCAATCTTGAGAAAGAAAAACGGAGCTGGAGGAATCAGCCTTCTCGACTTCAAACTATACTACAAAGCTACAGTAATCAAGACAGTATGGTACTGGCACAAAAATAGAAATATAGTTCAATGGTACAGGATAGAAAGCCCAAAGATAAACCCATGCACATATGGTCACCTAATTTATGACAAAGGATACAAGAACATACAATGGAAAAAAGACAGCCTCTTCAATAAGTGGTGCTGGGAAAACTGGGCAGCTACATGTAAAAGAATGAAATTAGAACACTCCCTAACACCATACACAAAAATAAACTCAAAATGGATTAGAGACCTAAATGTAAGACCGGACACTATAAAACTCTTAGAGGAAAACACTCTTTGACATAAACCACAGCAAGATCTTTTTTGACCCACCGCCTAGAGTAACGGAAATAAAAACAAAAATAAACAAATGGGACCTAATTAAATTTCAAAGCTTTTGCACAACAAAGGAAGCCATAAACAAGACAAAAAGACAACCCTCAGAATGGGAGAAAATATTTGCAAATGAAACAACAGACAAAGCATTAATCTCCAAAATATACAAACAGCTCATGGAGCTCAATATCAAAAAGATAAACAATTCAGTGAAAAAATGGGTGGAAGACCTAAATAGACGTTTCACCAAAGAAGACATACAGATGGCCAAGAGGCACATGAAAAGCTGCTCAACATCACTAATTATTAGAGAAATGCAAATCAAAACTACAATGAGGTATCACCTCACACTGGTCAGAATGGCCATTATCAAAACATCTCGAAACAATAAATGCTGGAAAGGGTGTGGTGAAAAAGGAACCCTCCTGCACTGTTGGTGGGAATGCAAATTGATACAACCACTATGGAGAACAGTATGGAGGCTCCTTAAACACCTAAAAATAGAACTACCATATGTCCCAGCAATCCCACTACTGGGCATATACCCTGAGAAAACCATAATTCAAAAAGAGACATGTACCACAATGTTCATTGCAGCACTATTTACAATAGCCAGGACATGGAAGCAACCTAAATGTCCATCGACAGATGAATGGATAAAGAAGATGTGGCACATATATACAATGGAATATTACTCAGCAGTAAAAAGAAACGAAACTGAGTTAGTTGTAGTGAGGTGGATGGACATAGAGTCTGTCATACAGAGTGAAGTAAGTCAGAAAGAGAAAATCAAATACTGAATGCTAACACATATATATGGAACCTTAAAAAAACACAAATGGTACTGATGAACCTAGTGGCAGGGCAGGAATAAAGACATAGACATAGAGAATGAACTGGAGGAAGTTAGAGTAGTGACATATATACACTACCGAATGTAAAATAGATAGCTAGTGGGAAGCAGCTGCATAGCACAGGGAGATCAGCTCGGTGCTTTGTGACCACCTAGAGGGGTGGGATAGGGAGGGTGGGAGGGAGGCTCAAGAGGGAGGGGATATGGGGATATATGTATACGTATAGTTGATTCACTTTGTTATAAAGCAGAAACTAACACAACACTGTAAAGCAATTACACTCCAATAAAGATGTTAAAAATTTTTTTAAAAAGCAGATCTTAGTAAACACCAAATAATCAGTATTATACAGAACCATGAATTTTGAATCTAGTGATATATTGCCCTTCCCTCCAATCCAGGGCTAAGAGAAGGCAGAGTAGGAGCCTTAAAATTCAGTGAGATGAACCTTGCTGATGCTAATTCAACCACATCAAAGTATCTGCCTTGCATCGTCTAAAATAACTTACCCTGTCTCGGTGGTAGAAAAAGCCCAGGTCTCTAAACAGCCCTCAGATCTTTCTGTCGTCCTGTGCTTTGCAGTGAAGTCAATGCCTTGTTATCCCCAATCAGTCACAATCCTTGAAGACCACAGCGCCATGCCCACCCCCCATGTGCCCTGCGACCTCTCAGACCACTGGGGTCCCACCTGTTGCCTCGCACATTTGGATTTATCCATCACTCAAGCTAATAAGTATCCTCTAAAATACGAGAATAACCTTAAGTGAAGATGTTTGATTGTTTTGTTCTCCATCCTGAGTTGTGGTTTTTAGAGAGAAGTAATTAGCAAGAGAGAGCTGAGGGGTGCGTGTGAGTGTGTGTGAGAGAGTGTGTGTGTGCACGCGAGGGTGCAGCCTGGGGCTGTGGGTATCAGGACCGGGAAAATGGTTTTCTGGCAAGTGTGAAAGAAACACAAAAATGGAAACAGCAGGGCCCTGTACTTCCCTTGCTTCACAACATTCCTCAGTAACAGAGAGATGAACAGAATAGGGCTTATCCTGATTGCATCTTCAATTCCGTGGTGATGATCTCCTTTACAAAGCTCCATGAGGCAGGAGTTTGGGAAGGGGCAGGCCTGTGGGCTTGGTACCCGCTGAGGCTAAACAGTGCTGTGTTCCCTGCACATTTGTTGCGATGCCTTGAGAGCCTGCCGGATGCTCAGAGCTCCGGGCTGGAAGCCGGGCACATCCCAGCTGGATGTGAAAGCAAGCCCTTCCCTCCTCATCCCCTCGTCGTCTTCGGGAGATGATGGTGGATGTGAATCCTGAAGGTGTCTCCTACTCCCACTTCTCTGAGGCCAAAGTCTCCAATGGCCCCAGAGTGGAACATGAAGACAGCATTGTTTCAACGTCCTTAAAAGAAAATATGGTGGACCGAGGGTTAAAAAGAAACTCTATAAGCTTTTCAGCCCATAAATAGGGGTTTGCAAGTTTCCGAGAGACTTTTACCCCACTCGGCACCATGAGAACCCTTGTCCTACTACAGTGTGATGTTGACCCTCTCACAATTTGCAGGAGAGGCATTTTTATTTTGAGATGGGTATATTATAAACTCCTGGCAACCCATGAGTTGGCTGCTAAAATAGGATGTAAGCAGATATTTAGGAGATGGTGCCAATTTGCTGACACTATTTTTAGAAGATGCAAAACACAAGCAGAATTGTTAATTAGATCATTTTCAAATCCAGAGACACCTTCTGATAAACGCTGCCATGCTGCCAGAGGCCCTGATTTCCCCCAGACAATGGTTGGGCACACTAAATTGAGCACCAAAAGAATAGCCTTTCCAATTTGTCTTCCAAGTACACAGAAGATAAACAGTTTGATTTTTATCTGTATTGCATTTTCAAGGTAACACAAGCCAATGCTCACTTAATTTGCTCTTGGCTTGAAAAGGGTAGATCAATATGATAAATAAATCACATTGAACAAGGACTTTATTGGTACTTGGCTGAATATTAATAGGCTTATTTGGGCCTCCCCGTCACGTCTGCCAGGGGGCAACAGGTAGCCCCCGCTGACAGGGAGCCGTCGGGCAAAGACGGGGAGCTCATCACTCGTAGGGGCAATTGAGTCAATATGCTCCCAAAGTTCTCTTGGACAGATGATGCTGATCATGGTGTATGACTGAAGGATAAACTGCAGCACAGATTTCCAATACGTGAACGAGGCTTAACTTGGACTTCTTCCATAGATAACTAATAAGGACCTACTTTATACCACAGGGAACTCTACTCAATACTCTGTAATGACCTATATGGGAAAAGAATCTAAAAAAGAGTGGATCTATGTATAACTGACTCACTTTGCTGCACACCTGAAACTAATACAACATTATAAATCAACTCTACTCCAATAAAAACATTTTAAAAAATAAGACCTTTTCCATTTTAATTAGCTCATCCCCGCTTTTCCGCATCACTGGCGGTCCTCAGCATCAGGCTGCCCATGTTCCACGGTCACGGCTCACCATGGCTCCGCGGGCGGCGGGCGGCTGGCAGGGGTGACGGGTTGCTGGACAAGTATTTCAGTGAAATATGATCCTTCCACCCACTGCAGTTCCTGCACTCCTCCTCAAGTATTCTATAAAGCAGGGGAATTAAGAGGCTAGTGATGCTGATAATAATTATCACAACAAATAAGCGTTTTAAAAGAATATTCTCCTTCTTGAAATCACAATTATCGTAGGGTTTTTTCTTGACCCTCAGCATAACCTTATAAGAGGAAGTAAGGCAGCTGTTATCTATACACAGTATAGATAAGGAAAGTGGAGTTCTGAGAAGTGAAGAATAACGAGACAGAAAGTGCTGGAACGGTGCCCGGCACCCTCAGTGCTACGCACGGGCTCCCTGTTTGATTTTCGGCTTCCTTGAGCCTCACGACCACCTGTGAGCTGGGCTCTGATGGTGTCCCCGTTGTAGAGATGAGGAAACCGAGGCTTGATTAAGCCATGAGATGGAGGTTATGCCAGGCGCAGCGGAGGCGAGGCCCACACGAGGCGTTCTCGTGGGTTCCTAACCACTGTTTGCCCTGCTGCTCAATTCAAGTGCCCTCACCAAGGGCTCCCCAAGTTGCCAATGTGACGGCGATCAGAACTCAGGCCTCCTGGTGTACAGCGCGGTGGTTCTCTCGCCCAATTCTGTCTCATTGCTCCACAGACAAAACATTTAGAGGCAAATAACTGAAGTAAGTACCTGTGATATCTTCACATAGGCTGTAGAGAGAACATGGTCTGAGGACATTTGGATTTCTATTCTGTCCATTCTGCTCTTCAATAAATCCCCTGATTGACATATACACCCTACTATACATGCAGTAGACAACCAACAAGGACCTACTGTATAGTGCAGGGAACTATACTCAATATTCTGTACTATTAGGGAAAAGAATCTGAAAAAGAATATATATATTTATATATATACACACATATATATGTATGTATGAATAACTGAAACTAACACGATATTGTACATCAACTACACTTGAATAAAAAAATAAATAAAATAAGTCCCCTGAGAACTGGCCTGCTGGACATCCTGGGCAGGCACTCCTGCAGCTGCGGCTGGTGCTTTTCGTTGCATCTTCCTAATTCCACGTGGTCTGGGAGGGGTCCAGTGTTGTCCATCTTGGTGGCCTTCAGTACAGTCCTGCCCTGTAAAACACTCAGTCAAGTTCAATTGAACAAGTTGGTGAGAGTGGAGGGAAATTTTTCAAGTTCCTGTAATTTCTAAATGCTATGCCTGGATCCTCCACATACACGGCCACAGTATTCTTATTCATTGCCTATAAATGCCTGCATTAATCCTTCCAAGGTAGAGGTTACCCTCACTGACCCAGAAAATAACTCTCTGTTTATTTCTCACATTTTCTAAACAATCAACTCTGCTTAAATATGTAGATGGATTGTGGTACTAACATCCAACAAATGTGTATGATTAGTCTTTTACTACCTGTGATTTTCAATATCTAAGAGATGTAGTAATTGCAGACTACAATCACTACAATGGTAGTGATTGTAGTCTGCAATAACTTGAATTCAATTCTTCCTTTATCCTCCAAGTGAAAGAGACATCACTGCAGATTTGGGTCAGGAAGGCTGGCGCCTTGTGACCAGCAGGGTCAACCTGGACAAGTCACTTGGTATGCCTCAACCTCAATTTCTTCATCTGTAAAACGGAAATAATTAAACAAATATAGTACAATGTTTCATTAAACTTTAAGTGCAGATCAGTGGCTCTCACTGATGACTATAACAGCCACAAAGGACATCTGACTGTTTGAACTAGCTAAACTAACTGCAACAATGTATCCATTCACCATGTCTGCCACCCTCTTTTCTGATTTCAGAAATTAACGCCCAGATGTCTTAAGCAAATCAGACTCAGTTGGGTTGCATCTTCAGAAAAGCCACAGGGGTAGCAGGGTCCATGCTGGTTCAGGAGGCCTGGGTCCTACACTCTTGTTATTATTGGTTTCGCTTCCCCCAACTGTCAAATGAGAAAAGCACCTTCCTTTACCATTTTGGGGATCAAATGCAAAATATTCAGCTAGGAGAGTGCTTTCAAAAGTGTGACACTAAGGGAAAGTCTATATAGTCCGGCAGCCCCAGCCAGGTCTGGAGGTGGGGGGAGAGCCTTCCAGGAAGAGACATTACAAGGCCCGTGGAAGCATGTCATTCCCTGAATGGGGAGCTCCCACCCACGTGCTAAGATTTGAAGGGTCCCAAAGAGTTCCCCTCCCCACTTTCCCTATGGATGGTCAAGGCACCTGACCTGCAGCATCCTAATTGGCTGAAGGCACTATGTTCCCAGGAAGGGGTAACTTATTAATAGCATATTAATTGTTTTATATGCATTATTTTCATCCCATTATCATCTAGTAGACAGGGGCCTGAAAAAATAGAACAAAAATAGGTGCTTTCAAGGGCGAAGGGGAGAGAGTTTGAGAAGGGACGATGATGTGGTGGGGCGAGGGGTGAAGAACCATCTGGTGAGGAACCCAGGGCAGGAGGGAGTTGAAGGTCACTGAGCCCTGGGGATGAGGGAGAAGCTGTGTAAAGAGTTTATGATGCCGCAGAAAGTGGGGCGAGGAGGGGCTGAACTTTGTTAAGGACTGTCCTTGTCAAACGGAAGAGCCGAGACATAGATCTCTACCTGGGCATCCTTGTCAAACAGAAGAGATGAGTTACAGGTCTCTACCTGGACGTGTCCTTCAAGCTCGATTGCTCTGGGAGGGCCCCTCAGACACCTCCCACCCCCCTGACCCTCATCCCGGTCCCGTGTCGCCCTTCAGTGTGACTGACACTTCCGTGTATGTACCAGTCTTGCCCCTGGTCTGGATTGCACACTTATGGAAACTGTCTTCTGGAGATGCCCTGCTTCCCAGGCCTTCGGACTTGGCCTGCATGGCATGACCACCTGTCCTGTGACCATCAACTCACTCAGCGGATCAAAGATTTTCTCTCCTCAGAAGCCAAACCATTAGTGGGATCAATGCCACCTAGCTGAAGAGCAAGACTCCTTTATTCCAGCATCCCACATTCATTAAGACTCTTCATGTTTTCATTTCTTTTCCACACTTGGCCTTAAAAAGAGAGAGAGAGACACACACACACAGAGGATGCATTAATCTCCCATTTTCATGAAGCTCAGCCCTACATGTCAACGGAAGAAAAGCCAATCACTACTGTATGAAGCACAGAAAAATAGCATTTATTTACTCATAATTGCATTCCTAATATATCACTTACCCAAAATGTTTGTCTTCCTGAACTGTAACACATCTAGAGAGTGAAAAGCCCACAGGATATATAGCAAAGTGCCAGGCATGACAATGTGAATTAAGTAAGCATAATTTACCAGTTCTAATAAAATGATTTTTATTTATGGGTGAGTGCTAATGCAGTTCTGACATGGTCTAATTTCTATTTTGTTATTTATGAAATAGAATCCTCACAATGCACTAAATCACCATGAGCAATTCCTTTTAAAATCGGTTCCATTTGCTGGGCACATATTATTTTTTATTTAAGAACTGCACTGGGCTTCAACAATTCGAAGTTTGCAACAAGGAGTAAATAAGTCAGATGATTGCCTAATGACATAAATGAAGGAGTCCTCACCAAAATATGAGTCCACCACGAGGGACCATGGGGCCTGAAGTTCCCCACCTTACGTCCCTCCACTAGTTCAAGAGTTTAACAAGGAGGTCCTGTACCAGTCAGTGTGCCTGTCAAAAAACAGAACACTGAATTGTGGGAAATTCAAGCAGGGTTTATTTGCAAAGGTGAGGACAGAGTGTAGGGACCAGACTGGAGAATGCAGGGCTGGTACAAGCTGGGGAAGAGGTCACCAAGCCCCAGAAGGCAAGGAACCCTGTAGGACAGCTTTCCTGGAGAGAAGCAGCTTCTTTTAGCTGAGGGAGACAGCTAGACTCCCCCCCCCCACCCCCCACCCCCCGAGAGAGAAAGCCAAAGGAATGAGGACCCCGACCCGCCCTCTTCCCACCCCTGACCTCCGTCCAGGGCTTTCCACTGAAAACGATCAGCAGATAACATGAACCACAGAGAGCTAGAAACAATGGGAGACCAGTGAAAAAGACTGGGCAGGCCCTGGAGGAGGGAAGCAGGCCAGGACCCCTGAGTAATGATCCCAGATCAATTTCACAGACCTCAGGGCAGATGGAAGAGCCCTGGGCTGGGAAACACGGTGATTTGAACTTGTTTATTTGCTAGACAGGGAGGAAATTAACTGTTATTTACAAAAAATCTTCGTTCCTCCTAAGGAGGGTGGCACCAAGAGCACGATTTTCTCTTTCCTGTCTCATGGCGATGGCCACATTTCACATGTAAACAAGAATGAGGCTCAATTTCCTTGGCTCTATTTCAATCTGCTTCAGGACAGACGGGCCCCCTCCCACCTCCCTGTGTTCTCCTGGAGGGTGCATCTGGTGCAGAATTTCATCTCGATAAATACTGGCTCATTGATTGAGGGGTGAAGGACAAGTCTCATTCCAAGTGACAAAAAAAAAAAAAAAAAAATCATGCACTATTTTAAAGGAGAGGTAGTGTTATTACTTTTTACCATGTAGAGTAAGGTAACCCAACATCAATGCCAGTTACAACTCAGACGGTTCTTTTAACCTGCTTTTGGAAGGAGATAAGGGGTTTGTTTTTTAAAATAATGTGTTAGCATTTTTCATGCACCGAAGGGAGAGCTTAAAAGATTTAAAGTGAACTTCTTAATTTAGTTTCTTAAAAAGACTAAGCATTGTCTTTGCTTTCTCAATTTGAGTATTAACTGGTTTTATAATATGCTTCTTTTCCAAAGGAATAAAGATAACCCTCAATCTATCTCCTAGTCTATGGACCACGAATTAGAGGATGCTGAAGAAGGAAGGAACACACTTGCTTCCAGAAAGGGATTTAAAGCAGCAGGTCTGAACTGATGCGATTTTACTGTCATCTTTAACACAAAGAATTAAGCCAAATGGTGAAGAATAAAGTTTTTATAATCAGCTTTACTCCACAAAAATACTAGTAGGAGGAGTTCTGTGAGTGAAATAAAAGTTGGAATTCAGCAAAATGAGGGCAATTTGATAGGGATTATAAATATTGCCAAAATGTGCCAAACTCAAGAGTCCGAACCTTGTCACCCTCCCAGACACATAGGACTCCCAGGGCTTTCCACGTCCCCCCTCGTGCATGTTGTTTTGGAGCAACACAAAAACAGTTTCTGCTAACTATTTATTTCAGCCCATCATCTCTTTTCCCACAGGCAAGAAAACCTTCCAGCCTCTCTCTTCCAATATTATGAGACATTTTTTTCTCCCTCGATCGAAGGAGTAGATGGAACTCAGGCCGATTTATCTCCACCTCCTCTGGATATTCAGGATATAAAGCAAGCCCATTAAAATAGCATACATGCGGCAGCTGCATTAGGAAAGCAACTGAAATTTTCCATTAAATGTCTAGATAGAATCATAGAAAGTTTAGAGGTACAAGGATCCTTAGACACCATCTCATTAAACTATGTACCAGAAGCATAAAAAGCAGTAATTCCAAGCATTCACAGTCTCTGCCAAGGTCATTCTCATTGGCTTCATCTCCTAGCACTGTCCCTTGATGTCACTGTCCTGCCACAATCTGTGACCTTGTTTCCATTCTAGGTCACAGATATTTAGAGTTTTGCAAAACTTGGGTCATTTTGGTATTGACCTTCACTCTCAGAACCATCCAGATCTAAAGTATATCCTATATGTCCTTGGGATTCAAAGCAGGAATTTCCTGTTAAGGAAGTGTCTTTGATTCCCTGAGCTGGCTCAGAATACACTAGGCCATCCAATATCTCTCCCATAGCTCTTCTATCTCTTCCTTGTTTTAATATTGATTACTCTAGGCCATCAAATCTCCATCAGCCAATTCTAGTGTCACCTTCCAAGACAGAAAAACAAGATGTGTGCAAATCCCAATGTGGCTGGGACTCCAGCTTGGGGTGACTCCAGTGTCCCTAAGGGATGACTAGAGGCTGGTGAAACAGCCTGCCAGAGCAACAGTTAACACAAGTACTAAGGACAGTCCTAGAAAAGAACTCATCTCGAGAAGAAAGTCAAAATTCTCAAGTAGGGTTTGCAAAGAGCGGGTCGTGCCAGAGATTGAGAAGAGGAATCCAACTAAAATGCAGTGTCTGTCTCTAGGATTGTTCATCCCGGCCCTGAATGACATGAACAAATCCTGGGATGCAACGGTTGCCATGAACACTTGAGTGAGAATCGGAAGAGGCGCGATGTCTGCCGAATTGGTTCCAGCAGCTTTGGCAATGACAAGAGACAGTGCCCTCTGGTTAGACACGAGCCCCTTGACCTCCGGTGTTGGCAGCCTCCGTTCCAATGATGGCAGTAGCTCAGCCAACGAGCATTCATGGCTCAGGTGCTGACTTGGCAATGGCAACAGTGGCAGGTGTCACCCCAAGAGCCGGCAAGGGAGCAAGAAAGGGACAAATGGGTAATGACTGTGACGGCCAAGGAAAATACTTGGTAAAACACATGAGAATTCCAGGGAGAGTTAACTAAAGCTGGTTGTCCTATTTCTTGGGCTGGAGAAACTTGCCTCTTTGGGAGAATTTTTTTTGTCCCTATATGATTTCTTTTCAGCTAGCGCAGGCTTTTAAATAGTTTCAAAACTAAAGTTACTGTTGTTGTTCATTAAGACAAATAGTGCATCATCTCTAAACTGGTCCCAAAACTTTATCTTTTTTATATTATACCCACCATTCGATTAATCTTCATTTAACTTTAAAAATTATATTAGCTGCACTAAAGCTGTGTAACAAACCACTGCAAAAGTCAGTTGCTTAGAGCTTGCCTTTGTACTTTTTTGTTTCTCATGAGACTGCTGGTCACCTGGAGCAGCCCTGTGTTGGGCTGTGAGCCAGCTGAGGTTGGCTTTGGTCTTTGATTCAAGTTCAGTTCTGTTCTACTTGTCTCCACATTCTCTTTGGACCAGCAGCTCTGCAGGGCACATCCTTCTCCTGACGGACCCCAGCAGAGCAAGAGACCAAGCCAAACCACACAAGCACCTTCGAGATCATTGGTCACATCAAGTTCACTAAAATTCCATTGGCCAAAGCAAGTGGTCAAGCCCGAGGACTATGGGGCTAAGAAATATACCCTCCCCACTCAGCACGCTGGGCGATTAGTTGCCAGAAATGAGAACAAGAAGGCAATCTAGCACAGAAGATTTAATTAACAGTTACTACTGCAGTGGAAACAGGAACTATCTTTTCCCTTACCCCTTTTCTCGAAAGCATTGCTTGCTTGGTGTAGATCCAACATTAGCAAATGTTTATTGGATAAATGCAAACATTAGAGGGAAACGCCATCACAGATTTTATTGCCTCCAGTGTTTTTTTTTTTCCCCCATTTGGTTTCCTTATTTCAAAAAATACCCTCGTGCATTTTCAAGCTTCACCCTAACTTTGGTCCTACAACCTTGAGGAGAAGAATAGTTTACTTATAAATAATATTATTTCCACTTAACACCTGAATTACATTCAAGGTCAGATTCCAAGTGGCTGGTTTCTGCTTTTCAAATCCATAATGCCCTTTTACTTTTTAATATTAGGATAAGTCTATCAAAAGGCTTCACTGATCTTAGCTGACTCTCAGCTCTCATCTTAGGAAACCAAGCCACTTAGGTGAATGTTGCTAGATGGGCTCTCAAGACCTAGGAACACTATGAAATGTACGTGAAACTAATAGGTCCAGCAGTGGTCCTCCAGCACCAAAGATTCTCATCATCTGCATCGGGAAAACAGCAGAAGTAGCAGAGAGGCTCAGCCTCTATAAAGCAATTGCATGGCGCTCTCCTCACGAC
Organism: Eschrichtius robustus; assembly: GCF_028021215.1. NCBI lineage: Eukaryota > Metazoa > Chordata > Mammalia > Artiodactyla > Eschrichtiidae > Eschrichtius > Eschrichtius robustus. Next base: position 126,095,985 of record NC_090831.1, on the reverse strand, counting down.
CTACCTAGTCCCTCCCTTGTGGAAAAGAAGACAGATCCAGGGAAAGACAGAAAATCTTCATCCACTATTGTTCTAAACGGCTTATTATATCCAAATGGTATGTCTGTATTATATTAGCTGCCTTCACATCTTGTCCTATCATCACACCATGGCAGTGTTTGCATTTGCTTATCAGGCGCAGAGGAGATGATTGCTTCTGACTTGTTTGAGCACAGAGGGGAGCTAATGTGACTAGACAGAGAGCTGGGGCTGCCACCACTGCTGTGGGAAGGACGTGTCACTCATCAGCTCTCCTGCAATCAGCTGTCCCGACAGTTCCCTGAAAGGACGCCCAGCAATACGGGCCACACTGCGAGATGTCTCGGTCCTGAATACAACTCAACACGATTAAGCAGTGATCACTGTAAGTGTTTCGTCTTGTTACTCATATTCCCAATATATGGCATTCATTTGTCCTGGAATCCTAGAAAGCTGGGGAAAGAGGGGGAGGTTGGAAGGGGGGGCAAAAAGAGAGAGAATACTTAGACACAACTTCAGCAGCTCATGAGACAAAACCCAGCAGGGTCCAGCCTTTGCCATTGTGAAGCCATTGGACACTGGTCATTGGGTCACCTTCCTAATGCCCTTCTTCTGGAGCCCGTTCTCTCCCTCCAGGTCACAAGGTTTTCCAACTCAGCCTCTTTTTCTCTATCTTGGCCTCAAACAGGTATCCAAACCTCTGGCCTGAAAAGATTAGTGGTCAGAGAAGTTAATTGTAAGGCTGCGTGCACACACACACATGCAGGTGGGGCAAGGCAGAGGGATCTTTTCACCTGGTGAAGGATCAGGTGAGGAAAACGGATCTTGGTTCCATACGTGTGGAATAAAGAGAGGTTTGCTATGGAAATAAGATGACATGTAATCTGTACTTCTGACCTCCATAAACATTTGTGCCAATTTGTGATGCACTCTAGCTTGCAGGGGCTTTGGCCACGTTTTACAACCATTTCTTTGAAATAGCCTTCGGTGGTGCAGCCATTGCTGAAACTTCCATGGCAACCCACGACTGACTTTTCCTGCCCTGGTGATGGCTCGTGTTCCCTTCACAGCAGGCCTCTCCACTCCGTCTTCATTTGTTACCAGAGAGAATGCATTTCGCCTGAAGAAGAGTAAAATCCATTAGTGAAAGGTGGATTTGGGGTTGGCATTTGCGAATTGTGAGGACATTTTAAACTGTGACTGAAAAACATCTAACTGGGAAATTATGAAACCCAGGTGGCCTAACAAAGTGTAATTATGGCCGCTGAACACTCTCTGATGGTCATCTCAAAGGAAAAATAAGTCCAAACCCACAAAACATCGATAACAGTAAAGGAAAGCACAGGAAGGCAAGCCCTGCATCGGGGATGTTCCGATGTGTGTTTGCGCCACAGAAACAATTGCGCGGGAACGCTTGTCTGAAAAGGACCAAATTTCTTTATTTTCTACAATTAAATTAACTCCATGATGAGCTCCCGTCTTTCTGAAACGGTGTGAACTACAATTCGACTTCGACCATTCTTGCCCTTCTCTGCCCCAGGAAAATTTTTAAGTTCCGTGATCTGACTCAGCACCAAGGCATGAGACAGTCATCACCTGTGCATGTGGTCCCACCCGCCCTGCCTCCGTGGTGCCTCCAGGCCTGTGGTCCTGCTTGGAGCTAAGCCTACAGTCTCTCAGTATGTGTTTGTCATATATCTCTGATGGTTGCATTTTAAATAATGTCTCCTGACACCCCACTGAGATATTAGCTCGCTTTCTTTTTCATTGATCTGCATCACCCCTTGCTCTTTCTCCTAATTTTTTTTTTTTAAATAAATTTCTTTATTTCTTTTTGGCTGCGTTGGGTCTTCATTGCTGCGCGCGAGCTTTCTTTAGCTGCGGTGAGTGGGGACTACTCTTTGTTGCGGTGTGCGGGCTTCTCATTGCGGTGACTTCTCTTGTTGTGGAGCACGGGCTCTAGGCACACGGGCTTCAGTAGTTGTGGCACGTGGGCTTTAGAGCGTAGGCTCAGCAGTTGTGGCGCATGGGCCCAGTTGCTCCGAGGCATGTGGGATCTTCCCCGACCAGAGCTCGAACCTGTGTCCCCTGCATTGGCACGCGGATTCCCAACCACTGTGCCACCAGGGAAGCCCTCTCCTAATTTTTATCGTATTATAAGTTTCAGTTCTACTACTGATTACCCTATAGCTTAAAAGCACTTAAATCTCTGTTTTTGGATCTCTCAACTTTATTACCTCTGGATTCTCTATTTTATAAAATAAGGAACTTGATACCTCTATGGTTTCTTTTAGCTTCCCCTCCTTTTTTCCACCAAATATATATATATATATAATTAAAGTGTAAAGATGAGCAACTGACGATAAAGAATAGCATGTAGACCTAAAGAGACATTTCTCCAAAGAATAAATACCGATGGCCAATAGGCACATGAAAAGACGCTCAACATCATTAATTATTAGAGAAAAGCAGATCAAAACTAAAACGAGGTACCACCTCGCACTGGTCAGAATGGCCATCATCAAAAACTCTATAAATAAAAAAATGCTGGAGAAGGTGTGGAGAAAAGGGAACCCTCCTACACTGTTGGTGGGAATGTTAAGTTGGTGCAGCTACTATGGAGAACAGTATGGAGGGTCCTCAGAAAACTAAAAATAGAATTACCATATGATCCAGCAATCCCACTCCTGGGTATATATCCAGAGAAAACTCTAATTCGAAAGGATACATGCACCCCTGTGTTCGTAGCAGCACTATTCACAATAGGCAAGACACGGAAACAACCTAAATGTCCATCGACAGATGAATGGATAAAGAAGATGTGGTATAAATAAATAAATATATATACGTATTTCATTCTACAGAGAATGAAATGTAATTTGTGCTATTAAAAGAGTGTCCCACAAAAGAAACCGTTCCAAGAATCTAGATCAAACAAATTTTCTTTTCTTTCTCTCGTGACTGCCCAAAATCTGGTCACATTTAAGTTTGCTTCACCTAGGGTGTGACTTCCTTAGAAAGCTGTACAGTTTTCCTGGAGTTTCTAAGTACAGAACACATGATATCACACCTCTATAAATTACCAACTTCTTAACCATCCTCCTTGCTTCACTCCTCAACCTCCTCAGAGCCCCCGGTCTTCAAACTCCAATCTGGACACCACGTCCTCCAGGACCACCGGCCCCCTAAATCCTGGGAGTCACCCTTCTGCACTGAGCTGGAGTCACTGTTATGTGAATTACTTGCATTTTGCTGGAACACATTCTTGGTCATTTTCTTTGTGTCCAGAAGGAGTGCACAAGAAAAATTTTTCTGAGACTTTATGTGACTTGAAATGCACTTATTTTGCCTCATCACTTGCTATTTTGACTGGTAAAAAATTTTATATTTTAAATCATTTCCCTCCAGCTTAAAAGCATTTGTCTATTGTTTTTTCACTACAGTGCTGACAATGAAAAGTCTAATACTAATACCGTCATATTCTCATTCTTTGTAGAAAAACTGTTGGTGCTTGGTTTTATTCTCTCTGAAGTTTTAGAAATTTTTCCTTATACCTGGTTGCTTACATTTTAATGAGGCTATGTCTTGCTATTGGATTTCTTCCATTCATATTGGTTAGTATTCATGGACCCTTTCAATGGAAGGATTCAATCTTCTTTTTAACTCGGGGAAATCTTCCTCTACCTTTTCCTATTTCCCCTCCTCTGTTTTTTCTCATCTCTCTTTTGTGATAGATCCCATACTTTGATTCTTCCAGGCTTCATCTACTTCTCTGTCACAGCCTGGTCCACCTCATTGCCTTTTTGCTCTACGCTTGGGAATATTTCCATAACATTTTCTTTCACTCCTTGCACTGAACTGCTCATTTCAGCGATCATATTCTTAAAGTATAAGAACTTTACGCTTGTTCACAGGGCGTTCTTTGTGTTGAATGCTATATTGCCTCAAAGTAAATTTAGGCAATGAAAACATTAAAACTATTTTTCCAATAGTATCCATCAAGAGATCCATTTCCTCTGCAGTTAATTTTCCTCTTTAAGTAAAATAACATCACCAAAAAGAAACCAAGATAAACAAATGTGTGGTGGTCCTTGGTTATCTATTCGCATGTATGAACAAATGATTTGATTAGTTAGCACCGGTAACTGGGGTGGGTTTCACCTGCTGCTGATTCCTGCCTTAAAGAGAGAGTGACCGTGAGCTTTCTGTGTTACATGAACATTTATTTATCATTTATTTCATATACAGGTGTATGGGCTCCACTTCAGGGCATCAGGCAATCAGGGAAACGTTACTTTCAATGACAAAAGGAGGAGAGTTTGCAGTGAGACACCAACACCGATCCCAGGAACCCCAAGGACCAGGAGGTTGTCCAGCATCATTAGCAACTATGTCACTGGTTTGTGCCTGGGTCTAAATGCTTGTATCAGGGTATCAACAGGTTCAAGGCAGACCAATGGCACAGCTGCTCTGCAGGTAGAAGTTCAACACTTCAATGTGAATTGCATCCCCACCCACTCACCTGTACACACCTGTTGATTCCTTGCTTGGAGCCTTTCCGGAGTCCCACCAGTGAGATCGGCTTCCTCCTTGTCTATAATTTCCCCTCAGCTGATTCACACTGAAGGTTCCTCTGCTTTGTTTACCTGTCAGCATTGTCCCAGTTTCTTCCCACCCTTCAGAAATTCTCCCCAAATCTCCGATCTACTGATGCGGCTCTCACAAGAAATTCCTTTTGTATTTCCTTATAATAACTTGAATGGGATTTGAACAGGGAAGAGAGATAAACATCTGAACTCAGTGACCATCTTGAATGGGAAACACTAAAGAATATTTTTATCTTCAAGAACTTCTGACCAAAAATGCAAATTTATCTTGGAGTCACAACCACTTGTGGCTCTTTCCTGCTGGCAACTTAGTTAATACCTGAGCCGGTAATGAAAGGGACACAGGGCAGGACCCCTTCTAGGGGTTGGGAACTGAGAGGACAAAGGAAGTCAGTGGTGTTTGGAGAAAAAGCAAGTCAAAGAAAACCCTAAGACCAGGTTCAATACAGAAGACTAGGAAGTGCATCAGTTTGGGGCAAGATGGAATTTAAACAGAAATTCAGGTCATAGAACTGATCTGTGTGACATCTCCTTTTCAGACCTCTTATCTATGAAATGGACAGGATGTGATAATAAAATGAGATTATGAATGTCAAATGTTTTTAAAAGCAACGATAGAGTTGTAGATGTTTCACAAAGTCCATTTTGTTAAGTCTGTCCCTTTAACTAAAATGATAAAGTTTCTGTGTCATTGGAAAACTACAGAGGATGTCATTCAGAAAAAAATAGCCCTTTCAAAAGATTTAGGATTAAGTATAGAATAATTAGGTTAAGCAAACAGCTTAAATGAATGAGCTGCTCTGTGATATGGTTCATAGCACAGAGAAGAATAGCATTGTAGACAGTAAGACAATTAAAATCACTGCCTTCATTAAGATCCCATGACATCTGGGAAGAAAAGGCGAACAGAAGCTAATAGGTGTGTGGAAAGGGATTTCATTCTTTATTCCCACTCTTTTCTTAGCCAGGAGGCAGAAATTCAAGTCCTTACTGTGGAAACTCATTTTGAGTCCAGCCCTTGGTTTATTTTTACATTCCATTCTCCATTGCTATTCTTTGATTTGGATTTTCAATTGCCTTATGTAAAAATTCAAAGTTGTTCCTCATTTTGATATTTGATGGGATTTTTTTTTTTTACTCTCTTGATGATGTCATATTATACTTTTTATTAGTCTGAAATCAATAATTCTTACTCTGTGTCCATAAAGGTAACACTCATTTCAGTAAGTTTTCCTCTGCTCAGGTCTCCGGACATAATTATCCTTCAGACGTCTCCTTTACTAGTTGATTCTTGGATAAATGTTAAGTTATTGTCTGTGTCTATTTTGAAGCCTCGCAGCTATTTCTTGGTAGCAAGTTCTTTACTCCACCCAACTCCACTTATCAAGCACCTCCTAGGATCAGACATGGTGCCAGGGGCGTTGCATATATTATCGTTCATCCTCACACCAAATCCAGCAGGTGTCATCACCCTTGCTTAGCACATGAGGAGCGTGTGACCCAAGAAGTTAGGCAACTCGCCTGGGACCCGGTAGGGCCAGGATTCAAATCCAGTTTGTCCGACTTCAGGGTTCTTGCTCTTCCTGCCATATTGGAGAATCGCTCCAGCACACGGCACTGTCCAATAGGTGCTTCACCACCACAAGATCGTCACTTCATCCAAGAGGGTCTTCATAACTTACCAAGCCATGGATTAGTCTTTAACACCCATTTTAGCTCTAAAGTTTGATATACATTCCTCTTGGTTTAGCACCAGTTTAGAAATGCTTCACAGGGGAATGGTCTCCAATAACCATTCTGTCTTAGGACTAGAAAACTGTATTTTTCATTCTCAACTTCCTTCACTCTCAAACTCATATCGTTCTTTTCAGATGTCAGAAAATCATTATTGTCTCACATTAAAAAAAAAAATTTCTAGAAAGTTATATGGAACCATTTCTTAAAGAGGACAAAACTCTTCTTTTTAAATTTTGCTAACAACACTTAACGTAAGATCTACCCACTTGATAGGTTTTTAAGTGCGCAATACGGTATTGTTATTTATAGGCAAAATGTGGCCTGTAAGCAGGTCTCTAGAACTTATTCATCTTGCATAACTGAAATTTTATACCTGTTAATTAGCAATACCTCGTTTCCCCCTTTCCTCAGCCCCTGGCAACCACCCTTCTATTCTTCAATTCTATGAGTTTGACTCTTAGATATCTCATATAAGCGGAATTATGCAGTATTTGCCCTTCTGTGACTGGCTTATTACTCTTAGCATAATGTCCTAAGGTTCTTCTATGACCCTTCTATTTTTTAAGGCTGAATAATATTCCATTGTATGTATATATCACTTTTTATCCATTCACCTGTCAATGGACATTTAGGTTGTTTCCACATCTTGGCTATTGTGAATAGTGCTGCAACATAGTTGGGAGTTCGGTTTGATAGATTGGAAACAAAAACAGATCACAGAAATATATTTGAGCTCACACATTTTGATGTAACAGGAAGGAGGATATATCTTATATAAACCAATATTTTTTAAAACTTTAACTCACATGTAGTATTCCAAGTATTTAAACACAGAGAAGCTAAGATGTCTACCAACTGGTCAGAATAGAATAGCATCTCCAAGGACAGACAAACAGAAATATAAGTAGAGAGGGACAGAGATGTCAGAAGCTATCTACCAAGGATCTATATGTTGGAAGGATGTATTTGCAGTCACTCTATATTCTACTCTGAGGCTTATTTACTGATAGCAAATGCCCTCCCCTTTAAGGGCTGTTAGCACAATAAATTGGCATATGTTGAGATTGGCCAAGTGAGAAATGTTATCAGCACTCGCATACTTCATTTTAAATCTCTTTGGTGTATGAAGACACTATAATGAATTTCCCTTAATAAACAATATATTAGGCTGAAGTTAGAAGTGTCAAAACACACGGTTTCCTAAGGGGTCATGAGGAACAGCCTCCTGCACATATTCACACTTTCAATGAATATCATTTTTCCTGCAGTTGACAAATTGACCCTTAGATCTGATTGAATGTTTTACATATTGATACAAACTATGGAAGAGGCAGAATCTCACAAACACTGCCCTGCTTTGTAGCTGAGATTTGGAGTGAACATAATAAGAAAGATGAAAGCCAGTTTCCAAGATGACAGCACAGCCCCTGCACAGATGCTTCTTGTTTCTGCTGAGCTGGAGGGTGAGGGCTGAATCAGTGCCCCTGGCGCTGCCAGGGGAGAAGGCACGGGTGATGGACCGCTCACGGGACTGGGAACCAGTCAGGAAGCACCAGGAGGAGATTGGAATGCGGGTGGCCCTTCCTCCTTCTCAAGGCTGCGGTCCCCCTGCAGCTCTCCCCATTGTAGATACTTCCCAGTTACTGGCATGGATGAAAACTGTCGCCTGCCATATCAGTAAACAAAGGATGGTGCAGCCATCAAGCCCTCAGCCGCTGCAGCCACAGCCAACAGTGAACCCTGAGGGGATCCAGGATGGAGAAAAGCAGGATCCTGGCCTTAGACAGCTGAGGTGCTTATCAAAGGAATGATTTTAGTGAGCCCAGACTCTTGCATCTTCCCATACGTAGAAAAGCGCAAAAAAACCAAAAAAGTGCTAAAGTCATTAATTTGAGATGTCTGGTTTTCTTTAATTAACAGTAATATTTTGATGTTCCAACTACCTTGTTTTTGTTGCAAAAGCTCCCATACATCCTGGCTCTTCCATTACCTCTTTGGAGCAATGCCTCAGAGCTAGCTGAGAGGCTGTGTCCCAGGCTTAAGTCCTTGATTTTGTCCACCAAATAAAACATAATTCTCAAATTTTAGGTCGTGCATATTTTTTCAGTCGACACTGGGAACTCACTGACAAAGCAGAAATATGACTCACAGAACCCCAGACCCAGCATCACCAAACAGAGCACAGAAGGGAGGGCTTGGAGCTGAGAGGAGATAGTTCAATAACTAGTGCAGGAAGTCTATGACAGCAGGGAGAAAAAAAAGCAATGTAAAAACCAGTAGGAGGTAAATGGAGTTGTTCTTTGCAGACCACATAGGTTAAAAAGGTCAGTGAAGAAACCTCTCCCTGGGGCTTCCCTGGTGGCGCAGTGCCTAAGAAGCCACCTGCCAATGCAGGAGACACGGGTTCGAGCCCTCGTCCGGGAAGATCCCACATGCCGTGGAGCAACTAAGCCCGTGTACCACAACTACTGAGCCTGCGCTCTGGAGCCCGTGAGCCACAACTGCTGAGCCCATGTGCCACAACTACTGAAGGCTGCAAGCCACAACTACTGAGCCCGCGAACCACAACTAGTGAGCCCGGGTGCCACAACTACTGAAGCCTGCGTGCCTAGAGCCCATGCTCTGCAAAAAGAGAAGCCACCACAATGAGAAGACTATGCATTGCAACGAAGAGTAGCCACTGCTGGCCGCAACTAGAGAAAGCCCGCGCCCAGCAACGAAGACCCAACACAGCCAAAAATAAATATATAGATTTATTTTAAAACAAAGAAAAAGAAGAAAACTCTCCCCGAGGCAGAGGTCCTGGACCACTAGTCCTGACCTACCTCATGTATCCTGTCCCATATCTGCATCACTGAAATTCAAGCACCAACCTGGACTTTCACAGGTGAAACCACTGACCTAGACTGCCTTCACATTCCGCTCAGCAGGACTGAAATTCAGACAGATTTCTTCCTGACCTCCCTTTTCTTAGAGGCTTTACTTTAGAAAACTTAAAATTGAAAATCCTTCCTCTGCCCTTTTGAGATGTAAATCTTTTTAGAAGCCTCTCACCAGTTTTACAATCCATGAATGTCTCTCTCAAGGACCTGGGAGCCATCCCTTTGAAGTGCAAACATCAGGGCAGAGGGGGCCCCTCTCCAGTCTCTGTGGAAGGGTGGGAGCCTAGCTTCGTGGGTGCCAGGCTCCAAACTGTAAAATTACCTCTGTCAGGAAGATAGGAGGAAGTTTACTTTTCCTTGGGGAACCACTTAGCCAACACAGCTGGCCTACAATCCTCCCCAGCTCTGGAAAACTCCTCTGCTGTTTGTTTCAGTGGATCTGAGTGTCCAAACTTGGTCTGTCCTTCCTGCATTGCTACCAATCACATGGAAATAAAGTCAATCTTTGTCTACTCATCTCGTCCAGGGCAATGTTTCTTTAACGCCACGTTGAGAGTTTCTTAGAACGAGCAATGGTCCTAACAGGGAAATATTTTGCAGAATGTCATTTTAATCTGACTCCCAAAGTGTTCACTGAAACAAAAATGGAAGGATTAAAATGAATTTACACTTATTATTTATAAATTTGGAAAGGTTTCTCTAGTGTCAAAATATGCAAACTTTACAGGGAAAAGTCTTGCCACTTCCTACAGAGGCTTCATAAAATCCTTGCATAGTTGTCAAACCTTTTCTTTTAACTTGAATTACCTGCTTTGCATTTATTATAGAAATAGCCAGAATCTGGCACATAAAAGTAAGAGAAGAAAAGACCACTTCTGTTAAAATGAAACTCCTTTTTGTTAGCCATAGAGATTTGGGTCTCAGGATCTGGATTAGGAACTCAGTCAGTATATTTACATAATGTGATCGTCCCAAACTTCATTTATTCTGTTAAATAACATTAAATATCGTTTTAAAGTTACCTACAATCTTTATCATTGTATTAAGAAATGTATAAAGCCATAATGAAAATTTTCTATAATAAATAAGCAGCAGTGACATTCCCGAGCAGCTCCAGTGGTGAGCAAGAGAAGCATGAATTTTGAAAGGACAGGCTCTTGTACGAAAGCAAATTGCTTTGCATTCACGCAGAAGCGAATGATAGAGATTCTTACATAAAATTTATCATGCTTTTCTTTTCCAATGCCCAAGTGGTTTTTCTATTTGAACAAAACAAATTCTGAAGTCATAACATAATAATAACCTGCAGTGCTACTCAAAACAAAACCTTACCTGTAAGCATTTTTTAAAAAATTTATCCCAGAATATATTCAAAGTTAAATATATAACAATCAAAGGGAATTCAAATCCCTTAATACAAAGCCAAGGAAGCATGTCACCTTAAAGCACTTTATCCAGAGAATGGGTTCTGATATCATTTGAAAAACCTAAATGTATTATAAGCTATGGGAAAAAAAAAAACAACAAAAAACCAAGGAAAGCAACTAAGGACAGTTTTAAATCATCTATCTTTTTAAAAATTTCCCCAGCTTTGTTGAGACACAATTGATAAACAACATTGTGTAAGTTTAAGGTATACTGATTTGGTGATTTGATACATTTATTTATTACAAATTGATGACCAACATAGCATTAGCTAACACCTGCATCATGTCACATAATTACCATTTCTTTTTTGTGGTGAGAACATTTAAGGTCTACTCTCTTGGCAACTTTCAAGTATATGATACAGTATAATTAGCTGTAATCACCGTAATGGATATTAGAACTCCCCCCACTTGCAAGTGGAAGTTTGTACCCTTTGACCAATATCGCCCTATTCCCCCACCTTCCAGCACCTGGTTGCCATCACTCTACTCTGTTTCTGAGTTCAGATTTTTAAGATATTCCACCTACAAGCGATATCATACAGTATTTATCTCTGCCTGATTAGCCTAATACCCTCGAGGCTGGGGTAATGAAAATATTTTATAACTTGATTACATTGGTGGTTTCAAACTGTGTACATTTTTCAAAATTCATAGAACTGAACTCCTAAAAAAGGTGAATTCTACTGTAAAGAAATGGTACCTCAATCTATCTGAATTGTAAAAATGTATACTGGTCATTGTTATCAGGATATAACCTCATTCCAGAAATGCGTGTGTGTCCATTTGTGAAGAATACAATGTTTGCCCTGAGAAAAATGTTTAAGCTGCGTGTTTTCTGAGTTACCCAGATTAATAGTTCAGAGAATCTGCCTTGAAAAGGAAGACATAGAGAAAATAGAAAAGACAGTGATTGGAAAAAAGAGATCAAAGTTTCGATTAGTTTTTCCCGTGGAGGATATTTGAGTATGTTTGAATTCTGAAGCAACCATCCTTTTATTATCTTACTGATTGACCTTGAGATAAACACTTAACCTTCTTGGGCCTTGGTTTCCTCACCTTCAAATACTGACAACCTCTCCCTCTTTCTTCCTCAGAAAGCTGTTATTACAATGATCTAATTAATTGAAAAGGCACCCCCAAAAGGTACAGGAGCCATGCAAATGTAGGTTGGTAGCTGTTGTTTTTTATTGCAATTTTTTAAAAGATTTGTTTATTATTTATTTTATTTATTTTTGCCTGCGTCAGGTCTTAGTTGCAGCACGCGGGATCTTCGTTGAGGCACGCGGGATCTTTAGTTGTGGCACGCAGGCTTCTCTCTAGTTGTGGCACGCAGGTTTTCTCTTCTCTAGTTGTGGTGCGTGGGCTTAGTTGCCCCGTGGCATGTGGGATCTTAGTTCCCTGACCAGGGATCGAACCAGCGTCCCCTGCATTGTAAGGTGGATTCTTTACCACTGGACCACCAGGGAAGTCCCTATTGTTGTAATTTTATTATCATTATTAGTTAATTATTGTCATTTTACATCATAAAGAAAATTCTGGGCTGAAATGTAAAGAGTTTCAATAATAAAGTAAAAAAAAAATGCAGCAACTTGATGAAAAGAAGTCTATAAACGATTTTCTTTTCCACCCTAATCTAACTATCATACTCTTCAAAGAACTGTTATTCTGAAAAACAAACCTAAGGCAATATCTACCAACAGAGCTCCCATCACATGTGATCCAAATGGTCATGTTTTTGGAAGAGATTCTGTTTCAATAAAGGCATTAATACCACGGTGGAAAGTGCATGGCATCTGACAAGCTAGAAAAAGAAGGATGCCAGGAGCTTTAAAAGACAGTTAAGGAGGCTGCATTTCACTGAGAAAGAAAGGCTCCCTTGTTTGTACAAAACGGGGAGAAAATAGATGAACAGCAGCCTCAGGCAAGCAGACTGGATGACACAGAGCAGTCTTAGCTGCATGACCGTCCCACGTCCACACACGGTCCCGACAAGTAACACACCCTGGAACTGAAGGACACAGCCAGCATGTCTCTCACATACAAAGCCGTCTGTACTGGGGAGAGGCCAGCGAGTCATGGCAAAGACCCATCGGAGACTCAGAAGACCCACTTGACATGACAACCAAATGGCATGAGTTGAGGTATGCATGAGTAATGTGAAGCATCACATGTTGTAAAATGTCTTCTGCAAACATCCGTTGAAGGCTTTCTACGAGCCAAGAGTAGTACAGGACTGAGGTTAGTGAATATCAAAACAATACAGAAGGAGACCAGACTAGAAACTAGCTCTCTGTGCATCACACAATATTCTTAGTATGTAGAAGGGATACCAAGACCACCCTAGGGAGCTCAGCTGACTCACAAAGTAGAAATATGATTTGGGATATTTTTATAATTGTCAGTTATGACCATTCCTATGTGTAGCACTTTCACTGAACCATGACTTATATTGAACAAAATCCCACAAAGCATAACAACCTTTTGAAGAAATATTTCATTTCTTTTTTTTTGAAGTATAGTTGATTTATGATGTCGTGTTAGCTTCAAGTATACAGCACAGTGATTCAGTTATATATGTGTATATAATATATATATATATATATATATATATATATATATATATATATATATATATATAGGAAACACCTGTTCAAGGTTTCTTAAGCAGACTTGGCCTTTGTAAGTTACTCTCCATCGTAAACTTCCATCTCAGACTCTAAGGAGAGTTTGAAGGTCTCTTTGCTTGCCGGTGGCTAACCTAACATGACTTAGAAATAATGCAGTCCCCCACTCACATACAATTAAGCTTCCGTACTCACTTGCTGCTCTCTTTTATATGAAAAATTCTACAAACTTTTCAAGAATGCTGCCTCAAAAGTTCATCTTACTTTGACTTGTAAAACTCTATTGATTCTCAGAAATTCAGAGCTCTTGGACCATCTCTAGTTTGACGATTTAAAAGCATCGTTTTCATCACACCTATACCTTTTGGGGCCATTTGCAATTGAGCACTGAGGCCAACACACTCTCCTGCCCGTGTCATAACACTGAATCTACAAATGGACAATGGCCAGACCACCATGACAACAGAACTCTGACTCACAGCCTCTGTGGCAACCAGCCTGGGAAACCACACCACAGCCTCTGCAGCCATCAGGCCAGATGGTCTGGATTGGTGAAGGATGGCCAACTTCCCTGCTTTCTGCCCCACTTCCAACCCTGGGCCAGCAAGAGAAAGCCAAATAGGCCCCCCAGACCGATAATATAAAATGCCAAGTTTCTAGTTTGCCAACTTCCAGCTCTCCTGGGCCAACAACCTCTAATCAGAACATACCCGAAGCCTTCCCTTCTTCGTATTAGGAAACGTTTCCTCTTTCGTGCCGGCCTTTGAGTCTCAGGCAAACAGGTGACGATGGTTGACTCTCTTGCTACAGCAATCTCTGAATAAATAGCCTCCTTTCATTCTCGTTTGGGCGTCCTTCGTTTATTTCCACAATGTAGAAGTTCATCTTCTCCCAGTTTGACTTGTCAAGCACTGTCATCATTCTCAGAGAATGATTACGATCTAAACGATTCTGCGAAAAGGCATGTTTTCCCATTCTGTGTTAAGTAATTCTTGGTTGAGGCAAAAATAACTTATCTTCCAGAAGCAAGTATTTTCTGGAAAAATAGCTAAGACGCTGAACCAACTAGATAGCTTACTTGTTAAAACTAACAGCTGGCTCACCAATATTCACGTCAAGAATTCCATCCTACTGGGCCCACCCACACAAAGCTATCGTAGACTCTGTCCAATACCAGGTGCCCTCCTTGCAAGAACCCACTTAAATCACTCAGCCCAGGCCCCAACCCCATAAATATACCCCAGCTTCCCTCTTCTGAGATACTACCAGACTCTGTCTGTCAATGTAGTGTTCTCCCTAACTGCAGTTTTGTTTTGCTTGTTTGACGCATTTTATGGTGGCCTTTTGGGAAATTGACAGCTGGTAATCCTGCAGATTTTGCCAATATCAACCAAGACCTTCTTCCTGCCCTGGCTCTACAATCCACACTCAGAACAGCATATTCTCTGAGACCCCAGAGCTGCACACACAGGGGTCTGAGCTATGATTTTTTTTTGTCAAGCTCCCAAACACCAAGTTTACTTTGTCCCCCAGGCGTGAGTAGCCCTGTTTAGGAATCCTTTGATTATCTGGTCCAATTTGAAAATTCTTATCTTTGGTTGAATCCTGTCTTTTTTTTTTTTTGTTCTTATCTCTGTTTTCCCTCTGTTCTTGTCACTTTCTATTTAAAATCTGTGAGAGGAAATTTATAGGGAAGAGAATAGGCCTAGGGCTGATAAGTCTATCTTTGCTGTTGGTTCCAAGGCTGGTAGAGTCTTACAGAAAGGCTTTGATTTGGTGACTAGGGTTATTTATACTGGTCTATATTCATTAGAGGTATTGGTCTGAGGTTTTCTTTTCCTGTAATGTCTTTGTCTGGTTTTCATATCAGGGTAATCCTGGCCTCATAGAATGAGTCGGGGAGTGTTCGCGCCTGTTCTAAATTTTGGAAGAGTTTGTAAAGAATTGGCATTAATTTCATAATGTTTTGTAGAACTTTGGGACTGTATTTTTTGGGTGGGAAGTTTTTAATTACTAATTTAATCTTTTTATTTGTTATAGGTCTTTTCGGATTTTTAAAATTCTTCCAAGTCAGTTTTGGCAGTTCGTGTCTTTCTAGAATTTTTTCCATTTCATCTAAGTTATCTAATTTACTGACATACAATTGATTCCCCTATTATTCTTTTTCTTTCTCTAAGGTCTGTAGCAGTGTCCCCTCTTCATTCCTGACTTGACTAGTTTGAATCGTCTCTCTTTTTTTCTCAGTTAATCTAGCTAAAGATTTGTCAGGTTTGTTGATCTTTTCAAAATACCAACTTTGCTTTTGTTGATTTTCTGTTTTTCTCTTCTCTATTTCATTAATCTCCACTCTAATTGTTATTATTTCCTTCCTTTTGCTTACTTGGGCTTAGTTTGTCCTTCTTCTCTACATGTCTTAAGTTGGAAACTTAGGTTATTAATGTGAGATCTTTCTTTTTCAATATAAAAATTTACAACTATAACTTTCTAAGGACTACCTTAGTACCTTGTTTGGACATGTTGTGCCTCGTTTGCATTCATCTCAAAGTATTTTCTAATTTCCTTTGTATGTCTTCTTTGACTCATTGATTATTTAGGACTGTGTTTCATCATTTCTACATATATATGAATTTCCCGAATTTCCTTCTGTTACTGATTTCTATGAGTTAGTAGAGGGTCAGCCCAGGACTGCAGTAGAGTTGACCCTTGAACAATGTGGGCTTGAACAGCGTAAGTCCACTTATATGTGGATATTTTTCAACAGTAAATACTACAGTGCTACACGGTCCGTGGTTGGTTGAATCCACAGATGCAGAGGGACTGTGGATACAGAGGGGCAGCTATAAGTTATACTCGGATTAACCCTCCACATTGTTCAAGGGTCAACTGTCATTTTATCTCTGGTTCTAGACTGTGCCCTCTGGCAAGCAGACTTGGAGAAATACTGCAGAAGACTCACATAATAAATCCAGTCTTATCATCCATAGGCATGAGTACCCTTTGCTCACCATTCCCCTAAACAACCCTTGCGTAATCTAAAACCTGGAAAATTGATTTTTCTTAAGAGGCGTCTGAGAAAGATGGCCCTCAAAACCTGATGGACACAATCTTATACTGTTAAGTAGCACAGCAGAAAAATCTCAAGGGTTCAATCCTTGAATACACACTTGCCTTTCCCCAGACAAGACATTTTCTTTTTTTTTTTTTTTTTTGGTACAACTCTCATATTACTCTTGTTTTTCTCTGCAGACATTGAAGAGTGGAGGTGTTCAGGAGCAGTGGCTCACAGACTTACATTATTGTTTCAACGTGTACATCACTGGACATCCCCAGGGACCCAGTGTGTTGAGTACAGTGTAACGAAAAGGCACCGTGGCACCTCTGTTAGAAATTGTTTATTCACATCTCATTTTGAAGAGACTTATGTAATAAATATTTGAACTTTTAAAGAAGCTGTCTATGAACCTTCCTTTGCACTGAGATAGGAAAATAATGCTTGGGAGTTCCCACTGATGCACAGGCTAGCTTCCTGGAGTAGCATGTGATATGTGGTTACAGGCATTCTGTATTTCATAGCTAAGTATATATAAAATACAGAGCGATAATATGGTACCTTCTATTGTATACTAAGAAATCAGCTGAGTCTTTGTGGTTCCATCTAGGCAAATTTCATTTTTTGGTTCTCAGCCCCAGCTCATTCAGACAGCAACAAACTAGTTTTTGGTTTGGTTTTGTTTGGGAGTGGTTGCTTCTCACTAGGGAGTTGTATTGTTTCCAGAGGATTTCTTTTTTTAAAAAAATTATTTATTTATTTATTTATTTTTGGCTGTGTTGGGTCTTCGTTTCTGTGCGAGGGCTTTCTCTAGTTGCGGCGAGCGGGGGCCACTCTTCATCGCGGTGCGCGGGCCTCTCACTATCGCGGTCTCTCTTGTTGGGGAGCACAGGCTCCAGACGCGCAGGCTCAGTAGTTGTGGCTCACGGGCCTAGTTGCTCCGCGGCATGTGGGATCTTCCCAGACTAGGGCTCGAACCCATGTCCCCTGCACTGGCAGGCAGATTCTCAACCACTGCGCCACCAGGGAAGCCCTCCAGAGGATTTCTAGCAAGATTTCAAGTCAGTGCTCCCATTTGTTGTGGATTTTCCTGTACCCAAATGGTGCTTCGTCTGAGCTGGGTTAACTCCTACAAAATGATTTTCTACTAGTGATCCATTGTAATAGTTCTTAATTTATGTTATAATCATTTTCATAATAATAAAGTAATTTAGTTAGCCAACTGTGAAACACCCAGGTAATTAAATAACACTTTATTGCTTCCAATCTCTTACTGTCAGGACAAGGGTGGCAGTAATCTTAAAATGCAAGCAGTTATAGAAATATTTGTTAGCCTAATATGCCACTGTTTCTGCCTGTCTACATTCCTAGTTGCTTTGCCCTTAAAAAAATGTGAAAAAGCCCACAATCACTGGATTTTATCTAAACCAGGTGTTCTTAGAGAGCTAGAATGCACAGTTTCCCGTGCCAAAGGAACAGCATTTTGACAAGACTGCTCACATCTGCAGGTCAGGCAGAAAATACAAGTGGAAGGTTATGGCCCGAATTGGCACCCTGTGCATGAATGTCTGGTCTGTAGACCTGCCCGACTGAGGCCCTGGTGCTGTGATACTGCCGCCGGTGCTTAGCAGAAGGAACGCCATTCACAGAGAGGACGTGGCAGCAGCCTGTGGCCTTCAGAGGCTGACACGGGAACTGTCAAATGTAAGCAATCAACAGAGTATACCTATTACAGTCTTACAGACAATTTCTAAGAGCAAAACACTGGGTCATGACTCCGGTCTAAAAGTTAAAACTGATGATGTTGGAATAACAGGATGTGGTGCCTGCAATGAAGTCCATTGTGTTAGATTCCAGAAAAGTAGCAAACTGAAGGCAGCTGCTGTGGGACAGGCTCTGCCCCATCTCATTTAGTTTCCTCACTGGAGCCAACAAACCAGGCTTGTACCAGCTAGGGAGAAATTCCAACCCAGCAATATCTTTAGTGCTCACTTCCTTAGTTTTACTTAGACTTACCTGTTACTAGAAATACTCTTTTCCAGCCGTACTGACGGACGTGTAGGCAGACAGGCAGTTTTGCACAGGTATAATCTACCCTGGTCCTTTCAGCGCCGGCTAAGAATTTACAAAACAGTGCTGTGTAAGAGCAGAAAGAAAACATATTTCTTTCAGTGGTTACACCATTTTCAGGCTAATAAGCCTTCAGGCATGGATATTAAAGTTTTCCCAAAGTGTAAAAGCTAATCAGAGAATTCTGCACTAGCTATTAGAACCCCCTTCCGGCCACAGTCTTCTCTATAGGCAGTTGAAGCTTTGTTTTGTTTCTTGATGGGTTAGCTGATTGCAGGTTATAAAAAAATTCTTTGATCTTCCACTGTTCTCAAGGAGGTGTATACACTGCAAGCTGCTCACTGAGTTGAGACCCAGCACAGAATGGGCTTTTGAAGGTCTTGTGGGCTGACGTACTTTTCCTTCTTGAGAACCGTAGATTTGCTTGAGCTCTGAGTGCCTGGTGGGCTTGGTGCCTGAGCTGCCCTTGGGTGGACTCTCGGTGGTCCTGCTTACTGCCATGGTCTTTGGGGGTTTCAGTTCCAGTTCCTTCCTCCAGACCTGGAGGACCAAAGCCACGCACTCTCGGTTCCATCTGTCCATATCTCTGGTTCCAAGCTGCTTTCTGTGCAGACGGTGGGACAGGTGTTTCCCGAGCTGGTAGCTTCTCCAGGCCCACTGAATGACCGCTGCTGCCTTGTTTTTTCTGCGAAACAGCTCTTTCCTGCTTCTTTCTCTCTGGATTATCTGCAGCCGCAGCTCTACGGGGAGAAGGTCAGTATCCACACTGTGCCCAGAGAGGGGACCAGGTGCTGGATCAGTCTCCTTAGACAGCTGAGTGTCCTCAGACAGGGCGGATGTACCCAGCTTCCAGACTCCTGACCTCAGCACCTCTGTGCTCGGTGGCAAATCTGAGTAGGTCCCTCCTGCGAGCTTGTCCTGCGTCACTGTGCTCCTTGGCGTCCGGTGGTGGAGAGGCCCAGCGTGGACGGCCTCCCCCTTGGCCCTGCCAGGCCGGCTGCACCAGCCGGGGAGCGCCTCCCTCCTCTGAGCCTTTTCGGGGAGGCACGTTTGGCCCCGGGTGCGGCGTCCTGCCGCCGGCTGGGCTTCCAGTGGCTCTCCTGCTGTGGAAGGCTGGCAGCTGCCCAGCTGGGGTCCTCTCCTTCCTCAGCAGACCCGGGCCCCCCGACACAGGAGGGCAGCTTCAAAGAGCCCTTCCCCTTGACACACTGCTGCTCACCAACTGGACGAGACATTTTCTATTCATTGAAAATCTGTCCTGTATGGACACCTCAAGCTGAAAATGAGTTGGAATTCTCTAAAAGCAGGTATTCATCAGAAGAAAGCAGCTTCCATCAAAAACTCTCAGATCAAGGGGACATCGGCACGAAGTAGACAAGTTCAACCAAGATCCATTGAACGAGATGCAGATAATTTGAACCACACATTCTCATGCTTTAATTTTAAGGCTTTTGTTTTTCTTTTCTCTTTATTTGCTCTGGATCATTAGGAGATGCTTTTTGTCTATTAACTAAAGTTCTTGTAAGATTCTTATCATTAATATATCATTGTGCAACCTTTGCTTCTCCTTGGTACGAACCCAATTTGGAAATAAAATTTATTAATAATTTAGTCAAAATATATAATCAAACAAACCATTTGGTTTGTATTCACTTTTCTTTCTGTGTCACCCGCTTCCTTTGCTACTACTTTCTTTTAATAAGTCAGTTGGGTTCTTTGGTAATTGGATTCAAACACAAAGCACTTTTGAGATTGCCAGCAACACAACAGGATGGCCAGCCCGAAATCTAAAGTCCTCTATCATACGGTACACAGAAAAAGAGTTTTCTGTCTCCACAGAATCAGCATTCAAGTGCCTGTCACAGGCAATGCCTTTGTGATTGAACTTCCGAAAAATGAAAGCCTGTAAAAGAGCGAGGGAACAGTTGCTGTCTATTTGGAAGCTGGCTCATTTTCACAGATCTTAGGTAAAGGGCATTACTCAGGTTCTACCCTGACCTCTTTTGCTTCACTTCTATCTGATGACCTCTAGTCTCAAAATCCATCACCTGGCAAGAATCACACTTGATGGGTGGCTTTAAAACTTTGCCATCCTATAACATGGTAACTTGGCCTCAGATATGTTTTGGCTGAAACATATCATCAGATTGTCCCTAATGAATGGTTTGGACTCGGAGCACAAAAGCCTGTTGGCTATGACCTGTAACTTATATAAGAATCTCTTTTCGGGCTTCCCTGGTGGCGCAGCAGTTGAGAGTCTGCCTGCCAATGCAGGGGACACGGGTTCGAGCCCTGGTCTGGGAGGATCCCACATGCCGCGGAGCAGCTGGGCCCGTGAGCCACAACTACTGAGCCTGCGCGTCTGGAGCTTGTGCTCCGCAACAAGAGAGGCCGCGATAGTGAGAGGCCCGCGCACTGCGATGAAGAGTGGCCCCCACTCGCCGCAACTGGAGAAAGCCCTCACACAGAAACGAAGACCCAACACAGCCAAAAATAAATATAAATAAATAAAAATTAAAACAAAAACAAAAACAAAAAACCTACAGCCTAACATATAATAGCACTCAATAAACTGTTATTATTAAAAAAAAAAAAAAAGAATCTCTTTTCTCTGTACACTGCTTTGTGTCTTCAGGATCATCCTCTCTCTCGAGGAATTCTGTGAATATGAACACGTGGTGTTTAGATATGGGCTGGCCTATCAAGGTGGAACACATCCTGCCTTATGGGGAGAATATTGTGCTTACACATCTGCAGATCTCTTGCATTTTTGATATGACAAAAAGGTCTGGAAAAGAAAGGTATAGTGAAATGAGGTAATTTAGTTAGTACCCTCATGGAGCTGTTCAGATTGAGGATGAGATCTCTTCTTTTGGTGTAATTTGGGTATTCTGTTTAGATGTGGACGACAAGCTCTGACCATGATCGTTCTCACAGTGTTGGTTTGTGTCATGTGCTCAAGTGTGTGCTCGTTAGTGCTGCTGTATAGCCGCTGTCCCATCAAAGGATCCAACAAGTGTCCTCTAACGAAAAGCACAAGAAACTCCGACGCTCATAAACGCTGGAACAACTCATGTCTACCTGTGACCATGACACAGCAAACAATGTACAGCTCAGGATTGGTCATGTCCCCAGAAGATAATGGTCTATCCTCTCCCTGGGCTGAAGAATCGCCAGAGGGGGAGAGGCAAGAATTGAAACCAACATTTTATTGCTGTGCCCAACAATTCTGAGATCAAACATGTTTCACTGTCTCTGGGCTAAAAATTCTGGGACAAACATGCTTTCCAGTTGCTTGCTAAACAATATACTGGAGTCTGGCAAAAATTATCTCAGATACTTGCCTCAAGGAATCCTTTCTCCTGAAATATATCTCTGTAAACCAACTGTAAAAACGTGCCTCTCAAGACTTACATCTTGTTCATTAATACTCTCTTCAAGACCTTCACCTCTCTGTGCCCACCTATCCAAAGCTATTTTAATATAAACTTGTCCTATTACCAATCAGTATCTTGTATAGTAGATTGTATTAGTCAGGGTTCTCCAGAAACCAGTAGGTGATAGATGATAGATAGATGATAGATGATTGATAGATAGATAAATAGATGATAGATTTCATAATATATAAAATGTATTATATTCATAATAATATAGATTTATTACAATAAATTTGTTCACATGATTCTGGAAGATGAGAAGTCCCTTGATCTGATGTCTGCAAGCTGGAGCCCCAGGAAAATTGGGGGTGTAATTCAGTCTGAGTCCAAAGGCCTGAGAACCGGAGGAGATGAGGTGTCAGCTCCAATCTGAGGGCTGGAGAAAATGAGATACCCCCTCTCAACCAGTGAGGCAGGAAAAAAGGGGGCGAATTCTTCCTTCCTCCACTTTTGTTCTATTCAGGCCCTCAATGAATCAGGTGAGGGCCACCCACACTGGGGAGGGCCATCTACTTTACAGAGTCCACCGATTCAAATGCTAATCTCATCCAGAAACACTCTCACAGACACATCTAGAAATAATGTTCAGTCCGGGTGCCCGATGGTCAATCAAGTTGACACATAAAATTAACCACCACGTTGACCCACCTTAAACCCACCCAGCCTGGGTGCTAAAATCTTGTGAGTATCTTCCCTTGACTTTCTCCTTCTGAGACACTAACAAGACTGTGAGGGGGTTCTGTCCCACGTCTAATAAACTTAGCTCTTCTGGTTCAACACATTTTACAGATGGTGTTTGGTGGGAACTGGCAACTGACAGCCCATGCCTCCCTCCGACACATGGCAAACCGAACCCATACCTGACATAGAGGAGTGATCCTATTCGTGAAACCATCCCTTCAGGTATGAATTTTCTCTCTTAAGGTCAATCCATAGTCCATTTCTTTGTCAATGGGAATTTGATTTGCTTCCGGCTTTTTCACGTTATGAATCGTGCTGCCATAAACATTATTGTACATGTCTCCTGGTGCACATTGTCAAAGAATTTTTCTTGATTATGTACCTAGGGATAGAATAGCTTCTGACCTCAAGGTCTGCAAATATTCAACTTACAAGAAAACATGAATCTTTTTTTAAAGTAATTGTCCCAGAAAATGTTCCCACCAGCAATGAGTATGACAAGTTCTTGGCCCAAATCCTTATTACCATTTAATAGTACCAACTTCCTTAATTTTGGCAATCTGATCTATAATGAAATGGAATATGTCTTCATATATTTATTGGCCATTTGTTTTCCCCTTACAGTAAAATGTCCATTCATGTCTTTTGCCCAATTTTTACTTTTTCTTTTATAAAATGTTTTAGTATATCCTGATAATAATACTTTATTATGTGTGTTTCAAATATCTTCTCAGTTTGTGTGGTTTTTTTTTCCTTTTTATAATGCTTTTTCATGAATAGAAATCATTTATGTTAAAATAATTAAATTTATCATTCCTGTAATTCATGGTGAGCATTTCTGGGTTTTGTTTCAAACAAACAAACAAACAAAACTTTACCCTAATCAAGGTCAAAAAGATATTGCACTTTTTCTTTTCAAAAATTTTAAACAGTGCCACATTAAATCCTTAGTCGATTTATATGCAATGGGTGGAGACAAGGGACCAGACAGGAATCAGAACTCCACTGCACACTGGGCACCCACAGGGGAGCCTCAATACCGTCTCTTTCAGAGGTGAAGTGTGAATCAGACTTGTCTTAAAGCCACAAACAAACCTAAGGGGGGAACCCCTGACAAGAGCTGATGATCTGCCTGATCCTCCCAGGTGGGAGTTGTGTGGCCACGCAGCTCTGCTTTGATCAAAGATGGCATGATTCAAGCCTGAAGGAACGTCGTCACCCCCAAATCTTCTCCCCTCTGAGCTGCACCTGCAATTTGAAATCCTACAAAACAAACCTATCAAAGCATCACCAAATAAAACTGTGTGTGTGACACTGCCACCTTGTGGAAATATGGAGCAAGGCAAGGTGAGCTGTTAGGGGCCGGCACTGTTTCCCAATGCGTCCTGAAGTGACACAGCAGGTCACGGCATGAGATGTCACCTTTCTGGGACAGACAGTGCAGAAATAGCACACGTAGAGCAGGAGAGGAAGGAGGATGAATGTATCCCATCCTCCCGGCTTCCTCCTGTCTTCTGTTTGCAATTGGTCAACATCCATCTGGTGGGGAGTTAACTCCTCTGGCATATACCCTCACTGTGTTATCCGGCCCCTGCTGAGCCACCCAAGATACAGAAGTGACAAGAGGAGGCATAAATGCTGGGCGTGCGGTTGGCTGGGGGCAGCAAAGGGGGAGGTGACTGGTCAGCGCCCTGCAGCAGAAGCGTGTGGGTCCGAAGGGAATCTGCCAGCAGTTGAAGGTAGAAAGCAGCTGTGTGTCCAGGAAGCAGACCAGAGAGTCCAAGAAGTCATGTTAAAGGCATCAGGTACATTTATTTATGATGTAGTGTTGCGGGGTGGGTGGAAAGGCAAATTTCAAAAAAAAATTTATAAAATGATCGTCCCAGTCTTGGTATGCATCTTTCTTTCCACGCTTTTTCCAGCACATGCAAACTGTTCACACTGATGAGCGTGGGGAGTGAGGGAGTTCACACTGTAACGTTTTTAATTTAAAAAAAAGGAATGCCCCCTTTCCTAATTTTTAAAAGTCGAAGGTCTATTAAGTAAAAAGTGACTATGATCTAGTTTTCAGGTGCTGGGTATTGAGTCCTATCAAATACAGGATATGCCTTGATATTTGCCAAAGAAACATTTGCCCATGACCTCCTAGAAAGGTCAGCTCCACAGCCGGAAATCAAAAAATGTGACTCATCGCTCTCCAGCCTACAGTAGGACAGCAGTCACTGCCCCCAATTATGCAATGTCCCTCCTCAAGAAATCCCACCTCCTTAAAATCAATGATTCCACAAGCTCCCCTAAACTAGCACAATACTCACTGAGATCCCTCATCTGCAGAATGGGCCAGGTCTGGATGTTGGGCAGAAAATCTCTAAAGTAAAGCACACACAACTCATCAAGAAAGGGCTAGTAATAATTTTACAGAAAGTCAAAATGACCAAGTGCAGGTCTTTGGTTTTTTCAGAAATACTGTTGGAAAACAGTACCTGGATTATAAAGAGATCTTGGGAGAGAACAAGGATGGACACTTTGGGGGCAAACTATGGACCCCTGGGTCCCTGAAAGAGCAGAGGAGCCCAGAGCCCTGATCATGGGTTACATCGGTGGACTTTGGCCAAGGTGATGTGGACTCAGTGTGTGTGTGTGTGTTGGGAGGGCTGGGACTAGAAGCATGCCCCCTTTCAAGGTGACCGCTTTATTTAAGCTAAGATTCAGAGCGCTTCCTCCGGTCTATGTGTCTCAGGTGCCAGACCCCCTGGGCAGCCCCTTAGGCCTGGCCAGTGGGTGCTGGTGATAAGCCAGGGCACCCTGGGTCCTCTCCGCACTATCGTGCTCCCCTCCCCTCCAACAGTTTACATGTGAGGAAACTCAGGTTCCAAAAGGTGATGCTTCTCACCCAAGGTTATCCAATTACCCAGTGGAGGGCGGGTGTTCAGACCCAATTCTGATTGCAGTGGGCAGTGGTGCCCCTACTGGCCAATGACTGAGTCAGACGCAGGCAAGTGGGGTGGGTGCTCGGAGACTGGGGCAGACGTGCATGGACCCAGAGAAAAGGAGGTGAGATTCAGATAGGAAGAGTGGGGGAGGGGTACTGCTGATGGGGGAGGGGTACTGCTGATGGAGGATGGGGTGGCCCAGAGCTGGTAGGAGACACCACCCAGGCACAGAAGACAGTGGGTTCATTCAGACACAGCGTAATTTTTGTGCAGAGCAAGATAAGACTGGGAAAGCTCTGGGTCAGAACTTGTCAGATGTTGAATGCCAGCTTGAGTTTTCTATTTTGAATCAGGTTTCAATGCACGTGTTAGTCACGGTTTCTATTTTCTTATAGTACGTTGTGCGGAAAACCCCCAAGAGCATGGCTGTGTCGTGGGTATGCCTCTCGGCTGCCCTAACTTGGATCGCCTTTAACTTTCTCTGATTCCATCTCAAGGCCCAGGATCCCGGATGGCTGATCTAACGCCCTCATCATCACAGAGGCTTAATTCAATGTCCTCAGCTTGCAGAGTCTGCATGGTGTTCTAAGACAGCCCCCTGAGTGCCAGCTCCAAGCCTGCCCAGAGTCTGGAGAAGTAGGAGGGGTCCCTGCATTGTCCTCACTGTACCAAGAAGAAATCCGAACCCACCCTGTGTCATTGTCATGCATAACAGGGAAGAGAGGAAAGAAAACTGTTCTGATTGAGAGATGATTAGATAGTCAGGATGTTTTGGAGACACTGCTGTGAGTGCATTTTCAGAGAGAGTTCTGTTTTGATGTTTTCAAAGCTTTCCTTGAAGCCGGTTAAGACACAGAGCTATTTTCATCCTGAATGTAAAACAACAATGGGCCCTCATGCTCCGTGAATAGACAATTACTAGAAAGTGACCCAACGTTGTCCTCCTGTCTGCGAGCGTCCTCTCCCCTGGGAAGGGCACATGCTCTCAGGGAGGAGAGGCACGTGGTTTGGGGACGTGGTTAGGATAACGAACAGGTAAGTCAGAGGAAACACCCATGGCGCTGGTGTCTGGTCTCTGCAAAGTCTGGATCTTCTACAAACTTGGGGATATGTGTCCTCAACAGATGGCCCTGGAAGGAGACACACAAGACTTGCTCTGCCAACATCAGGAACTGGACCCAGAGACAAAAGCAAAAGGTCGCGGCCAGGTCGCAGCTCCTGGGCAGGACCAGGAAGAGAAGACCGGGGTCGCTAGCTCCGCTCAGCTGTCCGGCTGAGCCTGCAAGGGTTTGGGCGTCCTCTTAGAAAGGACGCCCAAATAATTTATGGGAGGCACTTCTGAAAGCAAAAGGGGATGCTATGAATAATTACCCCAGAACCAAACCTGTCCAGGGCTGATCTGGACACGAGTCACCCTACTGCTAGACTGTGTCCCATCTCCTCTGCCCAGCAAGCACCGGCCACCACAATCCGACGGCACACTCCCGTCCTCCGTCTGGTCACCTCGTGGCCTCAGGCCGGTCACCTGCTGGCCCTGATAACTAACCACAGCCCGCTTTCCTATCCTGCCAAACACATGCACAGGCATGTGTCCACATACACGTGCACACGGGCGCATGCACGCTCCTGCACACACATGCACGCGCTCACACGGGTGTGCGCCAGGCATATCCTTCTGACCCCTCTGAGCCGTCGCAAATCTCCCGCGTTCTTCACAGCAGATCAAGTCCCTCCCGCCACCCGTCTTCACGTGCCTTCGACAGCAGAGTTCTGAGATTTCAACACATGGTACAGAACTACGGATGCTTTTATCCTCAGCTTCCAAACCAAGAAACAGGGTGGGAGGAAAGACAGGCAGTGAGGGAGAAAAGCATGAGCTGGTGGCGACAGCCACCCTTTTCTCCCCCACAGGCTGTCAAAACCGTTTTCATTCCCTGAGTGCCATTCCGACCCTCAAAGACACTCTTTTCCTCGCAGCGACCAGTGGCTGGGTGAGAAGGTAGCCCACCAACTCCCACCCCTCCTCCACCCGGCAGGTCTCCCGTCCCACACGCATCCTGGCAGGATCCAGGCGATCGTAGGAGCCCCCTTTCCCAGTCCCCACCTGCCCTTGTTTTCCATTGACTGAGCGTCACGTACAGGAGCCATGTGGCCACAGACCGTCCTGACCTCGGACCCACTCTCATCCTCAGTAAAACGGGTAGGATCCACCTGTTAGACCTGCCTCTGGAGGTTGTCAGGAGAACAAAACAAAAATATAGGTGATGAGAAAGCAGTTTACCTGCAGCGTGGAGTCTTCCGTGCCGAGATGCTGACGGTCAGCCCGAACATAATTAAGTTTTGTTCCGAGAACAGCTCAGTTACCCACGTGGGATCCTTTATGACTCATCGTAAAGCTAGAAAGCTAAAAGTTTGGATTTTTGTTTCCCAAATCATCTTGTCTCTATAGCAGTAGGTCAACATAATGGCATAATCTGTTTTTGGGGGTTTTTTTTAGGCCTGGGTACTGAAGGGGCTGATCTCTCTGCATTTTTAACGATGCCTGGATTCATTCGAGGACAGGCGTCTAATCTGCAATGAATGACCTGGTGGAAAGAGCTCCCACAGAAGGATTGGCAGGGGAGCAGGGTCAATTTTCCACTGTCCTGAAGGTGGTGATCTTACTACTGTTGTGTCTTAGATGTAAGAGGTGTTTTTCTTCCCCTTGCTCATGCCGGGGGCCTGTCCTCACATCCTTTCTGCAGCTCCCCTCCAGGATACTGTCCGGTCCTGCATCTGTACCACCGCCCAATCCCCCACTTCCCACCACCGAAAGGCCCCAGGTGAGTCACCTGCTTCCTGTCTCTTCAGTCCTGCTTTCTGAATGTTAATGATGGGTGGGGTCAATGTACTCACCTTATTCCTCCCAGATAACCTTCTGCACAAACTTAGATTTACTCTCTGCATTTACTTGCCCAAGCCCAGAGAGTGACTCAAACATTCGAATCCCAGGCGCTTGTACAAGCTGGGAGCAGGAGGGATGGAGGTGATTATCAGCATGGCGTTGAGAAGAAGAAAGAAGAGCTTTTAATGAGGAAATTGAGAGGAGAGAAACATGAAGGTAGGAAGAGACAACTAAGGTGAAGCCAGAAATGCAATTAGAAGACAGAGCATGCCCTCAGAGCCGGCTGCTAAATCCTCAGAGGATCTTCACAAAGGGGCTCAACAGCAAGGCCGGGGGGAAGAACAATTCACGGGGGCTCCCAGGCAGAGCTGTGACACCTCCCAGGGAACGGCAGTGAATGGAAGCCTACAGCTGCTGGCACGTTCTCCGTGTAAAGTCCACTCCTACTCACCAGTATCACAGGGGCAGACAGGCCGGAGGCATGTGAGCTGTGGTGACGCGGGATGAGAGAGGAGCACAGGTACCGTAGAATGGGAACAGGGGCAGGCACTCAGAGGACTCCAGGAGCACATCAAAGGCAATTTAAGGTCCATTTGCCTACCGACAACCAGGCCTGGACGTGTGGGTCTACGAGACTGGAAGAAGAGAAGCGAAGTTTAAATACATCGCTCAGACGATCAGAATCCCATCATCACATCACAGAAGGTCAGAAACCGTCTGAATTATGTGGTCCAAACTCCTTCTTTATTTAATAGATAGACGACAGATAGATAGATAGATAGATAGATAGATAGATGATAGATAGATAGATAGAAAGATAGATATAGGTAGATAGATAGATAGATGATAAACAGTGATACTTGGAAGGTAAGATGAGATTTTCCCAATGCCATCCACTAGAAAGGTGCAGAGAGGAAGCAACCTAAGTGTCCATCAACAGATGAATGGATAAAGAAGATATGGTACATATATACGATGGAATATTACTCAGCCTTAAAAAAGAATGAAATAATGCCATTTACAGCAACATGGATGGACATAGAGATTATCATACTAAGTGAAGTAAGTCAGACAGAGAAAGACAAATATCATATAATATCACTTAGATGTGGAATCTGAAAAAAAAAAGATACAAATGAACTTATTTACAAAACAGAAATAGACTCACAGACTTTGAAATCAAACTTATGTTTACCAAAGGGGAAACATGGAGGGGGGGGGGTGGATAAATTCGGAGTTTGGGATTAACATATACACACTACTATATATAAAATAGATAATCAACAAGGACCTACTATATAGCACAGGGAACTCTACTTAATATTCTGTAATAACTTATAAAGGAAAAGAATCTGAAAAGGAGTGGATATATGTATAACTGATTCACTTTGCTGTACACCTGAAACTAACACAACATTGAAAATCAGGTATACTCCAATATAAAATAAAAATTAAATTAAAAAAGAAAGAAAGAAAAAAAAAAGATGCAGAGAGGAATATAGATCTCTTGATATCCACCTCATTACAGCCCCACTTCAGAACTTTCTTCCATCTTCTTACGTGCTATGTTTTGGACAATTTAAAGTCAATCAAGACCCTGAAAATTATTACCATTAGGATAAAGCCCTATGTAATACCCTCCCCTAGTCAAATGAGGCCTCACTCCCCAGATTAAAATGTATTTGCTTCCAAATACGAAAGTATAATAACTAAACAAACTAAATAAACACATTTTTAAAAGTGACCTTGCACTCTGATTCCTTTGTTAATCTGTCTTATCTCAGCCCTGCAATGGTTTTTATGCTGGGTGATTTTTACTGAGTAAATGATTATATTCTCTCCAATAAATGAAGAAATGGTGCATGCACAGAGCTTGCTCTACGTGCCAGCCATTGAGGTACCAGGTACCCCGGTAGGGTTGGGGGCCCCTCCCGCAGCTGCTGGCATTGTGGATTTTCCCATTAGACTGCAACAACCTGGAAAGATAAGATTTAAGTTACTTTTTAAAAGCAGTAATCCACAACTACGTGTCGAGTGCCAGCAAGTCTACGAAGACAGAGATGGCTGATGGAACTGGTGAGGTCCATGGGGAGTGTGGACCGAGATGCCGACGTGTCCCGCCTCTTTGCAGGTAAGCGCTAGCCTTTCCCCACCTGAAAGGAACGTGTCCTTCTGAGAGAGGAGCACGAGACATACAAAGTGCCCACCAACCAACAGAGCCACCAGATTGGATGCTGGCGTGTCAGGTCCATCTAGACCCCACTCCCTCCCTTCCACCCTCTGGGGACTCTGGTTAGGCGTCTGCCTGCAAACCCCGGGAAAGTTACCAGAAGTAACCTCAGCACATCACTGAGTGTTCATCGTGATAACCAGGTGAATTCAGACTATCAGTTAGGTGCCCGCGGGACGCGGTCTGCACACTCAGAAAGGATCATCGAATTGAGGGGAGTTAACTGAAGCATCCACTAGTGAATAACCAGAACACTCTTGTGATGAAAACACACTGGGCCAAGATCACACGGTATAGAAACCACGGCATAAGACGTAAGGCAGATTACTGTTATGCTAACATAAGACAGATTCACTGAGGACTTAAAGTGCAGGGTACCTTGATTTTTGTTTATATTTGAGAGCAAATTACTTTCAGGCTGGAGGGTGAGTTGATCTGAGCAGGTACCAGTTGCCTAGGATTGGGGTTGAAAGAACCCAGGAAGCACGTGAGTCTCACCAAGAGCAACCTTTGTTGTTCCTTGGTCTGGAGGGAGGGGAAGGCGTAGTTAACCAGGATCTGGGGAGCTGCAGCTGCAGCTGGAGAAGGGGACCCCCTCCTGAGGCAGGAGATAGACAGGCCCCAGGCTAAGCGGCTCCAACTGGTTTCCTGCTGCCCTTTGACAGCACAAGCGAGATGACTGGCCAGAGACAACCCAGAAAACTGCCCCCATATAAGTAACCTAAGCCGCCCCTATGGCGTGCAACTCACTCTGAGTACGTCCGTGTGCTCTTCCACACGTGCTTGGCTGCTAACAAACAATTTATCTGCTTCACAATCTCTGTCTCTTTGCTGAATTCTTTCTTCAAAGACCGAGGTCCTTCTTCCAGGCGTTCCACTGCCAGAATCACTCCCACCCCCAAGAGGAGCTGTGGTCTTTGGTAGAGAGACAAAGTCACTGCTGAGAGGCAGCCTGGCAGAGGCAGGGAGAGATGGAGAGACAGAGAGAGCCCAACCTTTCCTGCTCCTGGTGCCCCATTGTCCACACCTAATTGGGATCCAGGAGGTCAGGGAGCCTTGTTGCTGCAACCTGTAAAGGTCAACTATCTGGGACCCAAAGCATCGAGGGGGAGGGTCCAGGGCAAGAGAAACTACATTTCCCAGGCATTTATTATAAAACAAGAGCAAGCCTAGACTTCAGCCTGCCGGGAGCACTTCCTGGTGGAGAAGACGATACTCATCCTCAGGGAGCCAGCCGAGGTAAATGGTGTGCACCTTGAATCAGACACACCCAAGGTGTAACCTGCTAGGAGTTAGGGCCGAGCTCAGGAAGGTTAAGTTCTGAATTGATACGATGGAGTCATAATGCTGACCTGGGAGCACCTCTGTGATGATTAGTTTGGGTAAATACAAAGCATTCAGTGATGTACATAGTAGGACATAGGAGATGCTCAGTAAATAGTAGCTGGCACTCTACTGCTCTTTTCCTAAGACAACGCAAGGAAAAGCACCGTCTTGGGAATATTGGATTACCTTCTCTTGCTTTATGACAAAGATTTGTGGCTGGTAACAGTTTTGATAGACTGTTGAATCACTGCCTGTGAACACAGATTCAGAACACTTACACAAGACTAGTGTAGCTGGGTCCGATTTCTGAGAGCCCCAAGTATCTTGATTTTTCCATCACTTCAGAATGGAGATCTCGAATGCATGGATTCAGGATGCTAATGGGAAAACTCAGAATCTCCAAAGAGGGACAACCAGAGGAACATCATTTTCCTAGATTACACGCCTCCATTCCCCATAGAGCAGAGATTCTCAACAGGATGGGGAGGGGGGTGATTTTGACCCCAGGGGACATTTGGCAATGTCTGTAAACATTTTTGTTGTCAAACTCTGGAAGAGGAGGGAGGGCTACCAGCATCTAATGAATGGATGCCAGGGTTGCTGCTAACCATCTTCCAGCACAGAACAGTCTCCACAAAAAAGAACTGTCCAGCCAAAAATGCCAATAGTTCTGAGACTGACAGAAGTGCAGTGAGAGGTGGCATGAAGGCTGTGTATTTGGTTCATGAAGGGGGTGGACAGTGGGGGCAGCATAAAGGATGGGAACCTTTGCTAAAGAAGAGGAAAGAATCCCCGTGTCTGGGGAAAGCGGCGGAGGATGGGGGTGGTGGTGGGATGAGTTGGGAGATTGGGATGGACATGTATACACTGATGTGTATAAAATGGATGACGAATAAGAACCTGCTGTAAAAAAAAAATAAATTAAATTAAAAAACAAAAAAAAGAGTCCCCTTGTCTGAGTCAAGCCGTGGGGCAGCTGAGTAGCGAGTAGAAGAACCTGGAAACGGTGAAAACTACTCTGGGCTGATCCCCTCCCCCCTGCTGCTTTCTCCATGTTCCTCAAAACTTCCAAGAAACTCTCTTCCAAAGGGAGAGAGTATCGAAGTGGGAAAACTTGCTTTTCATTTCATTCTCTTT
The DNA here is from genome assembly GCF_028021215.1 of Eschrichtius robustus. NCBI lineage: Eukaryota > Metazoa > Chordata > Mammalia > Artiodactyla > Eschrichtiidae > Eschrichtius > Eschrichtius robustus. Next base: position 126,062,940 of record NC_090831.1, on the reverse strand, counting down.
ACCCATAGTTGTCCCTACAGCTTACGGGAATGTTGCAATATTCTCCTCCTGAAAGTAACTAAATATCAGTACTATGAAAAGTAAAACTGTCCAAACATGATTCTGATCTCCAAGGAGATACAAAATGCCCACATAAATTACTGTGGGTTGCATGGAAATATTTACCAAGGATCTCCTGTATTCATTTGGTTACTCATTACAAAAACAGGGTTCAAACTAGCTTAAATTGTAAAGAGAACTTTACTTGTTCTTCAGTGGGTAAGTCTACAGGCAGGCCTCGGTCCAGTGGTTCAATGATGTCCTCAAACCTCTCTCTACTCTACCTTCATTTTAACACACTGGTTCTCCTCGTGGTCACATGATGGCTGCTACTAGTTTCCAAGGATATAAGCTGGGTGTAACCCTGAACTCACATACCAGAAAAGGCTCTGAGGTTTACCATGATGGGCCTTAGGTTGCCTGCCCATCCCTGAACCAATCACTATGACAACCAGAATGAGATTAACAGATTGTTGCTGAAGAATGATCAATCCTACAAAAAACTCAGGGTTGATAATGGAGGACTGAGTGGCTTCTCAAACTATTTGGGATATTATTCCATATTATTATTTCCAGAAAGGAAAAGAATGGCTGCTGGGCAGCAAAAAGCAGATGCATGCTATTCGTGCCAGGTCTAACTAATCAGTTATATATGGCATCTTATAGTGTCCCCAGCACGGTGCTCTGTGCAGGGGAATAGAGACTTGTATAAGACACGGCCAACAACCACAAAAAGTCAGATTGTCTAAATGGTAAGGCTAATGCACATGGAACAGTGTGAGAATTATACAAGAAAGAAGAAAAGAAGACGTTCACTAAGTGCCAACTTGCACAGCACAGACAGCAAATGGTAGAAATTCAGAGAAGGATACTCTGACTTCCAAGAGAAGAGATTGAAGTTGGCCTCAGAGGATGTGTAGGATTTGTATCAAAGGCAGAAGGAAATGGTTGCACGCTAAGCAAGAATAAGAAGTGAATGAGATTGGAGACTCGCCTGCCTGGAGCAGAAACAAACCCTCCACCTCCAAATTGATTCCCTCTACTAAGGACCTGGCTTCCATCATCCACGGTGACCGTGCCTCCTTATTTATTTTGACAAGCTCATTTAATGTGAGCAGAAAGACCATCTCATTGAAATGAGAGAGATTTGGGTAGTCAATTCCTTTTATCAGTTTTCCCTTCTAGGAGTAGCGTTCTACCTATCAATTTTCCTCTTCAAAACCATTACTCAATCAGCCAGAAAGGGAACCAGTGCTTTTGCTGTGCAGACTGGTGACAAACGAGGACAGTAATTTCCCTGAGCGGGCACCTTGGTTTGCCATTTGCCTAACCAGCAGCAGAAAAACACAGTGTCATAGATAATGCCTTGAAGATTACAATGGCCTTTTATGGAAGATAACTAAGTTTGATTGGAAATGTTAACACTGCAGATTTAAAGAAGGCAGCTCAGTCATGAAAGACTGTTTCTACATGAACCCATATACTAACTGCAGGCATGGAACTCACAGATCCTTTCTAATTATTCTGCTAAGTGTGAAGGACAACCAAAAATATGTCTTCTCAGAATCTTCCATACTGCCCTTCTCCCGCTCAAGAACATGCAGTGGCTCCCTGGTCCCTGTTGGAATGCAGGCAGCTTTCAAATGAGATTCAAGGTCATTGGGAATTGCCCTCAGCCACATGGAGCTGCTTTACCCGAGGTTATGACCTGTCAGGGACCTGTTGATTCCGGAATCCAAAGGCTGAGCCCCCTGGCCTCAAACTGGGAGAAACTTGAAGATGTAGCCCAGCTCCCAGCAGGACTGTCTGAGGCCTCATTTGCAACTGCATTGCAGCTACTTTTCCCCCTGCCCAATCTGCATACCTTACCTCCCTATCAGTGGTCCCCCCTGTTGTTTATTTTAAGTCTTCTATATCCTTACTGGTTTGTCAGCTTGATCTGTCCTGTACTGAAAGTGATGTGTTAACATCTCCTACCTGTTTCTATTAATATTTCTATCTCCTTGCTTCTCCCGTAATTGTTGCTTCATAACAGTGGTTGTTCTGTTAATTGGTGTATATATATATTCATTACCATTATATCTCCATTACATATTATGTTTGTAGCATTTTAAAAATGTTCTTGTTTGTCACATTTAATGCTTTTAGGTGTCAATTCTACTTTGACATTAGGATTGCAACCTCGTTTCTCTTATTGTTTCCATTTTCCTTGTGTTCTCTTGCTGGAGTTTTTCTAGTCATCTCTTGTTTAGATGAAGCTCATCCTCTCTTGAATTCCTCAAGAACGGGGCATGGCACACAACTCCCCAAGTTTTTGAGTGTTTGAAACCATTGTCTACAGTCTTGATGATTCACAGTTTGATTAAAAATAAAGGTCCTAGACTTCCCTGGTGGCATAGTAGTTAAGAATCCGCCTGCCAATGCAGGGGACACGGGTTCAAGCCCTGGTCCCAGAAGATCCCACATGCCGTGGAGCAGCTAAGCCTGTGTGCCATAACTACTGAGCCTGTGCTCTACAGCCAGCGAGCCACAACTACTGAGCCCACATGCCACAACTACTGAAGCCCGTGCACCTAGAGCCCATGCTCCACAACAAAGAGAAGCCACTGCAATAAGAAGCCCGCGCACTGCAATGAAGAGTAGCCCCCACTTGCCACATCTAGAGAAAGCCTGTGCGCAGCAAAGAAGACCCAACGCAGCCAAAAATAAATAAATAAATATATTTTAAAAAAATAATAAAGGTCCTTTCTCACACTTTCTTTCATTGAGTTTTTTGAAATTCTGCTCCATTGTTGCTTTGTTTTTTTATGTTGTCTTGAGAAATCTAATTACAGATTAATTCTTTTGCTCTTGCAAGTTATTTTAATCCTTTTTACCTGAAAACCTTGAAATATTTTTCTTTATCTTTTAAGTCTAATAGATTTACTGGGATATATCGTAAATCTAATCATTCCCTCTTTGTTTTCCGAGGAAATCAGTGGACCCTTTCAATTATAAATTCAGGTCTTTTTCATGTCTGTAAAGTTTTCTGGGATTACAATTTACATATTAGCTCTGTTCCATTGTTTGTTTTCTACATCTGTGACTTCAATTACGTGTATGTTGTTTCTTCTTTGTTGATCTTCCCAACCAACCTTCTTCTCTTTGATCCTTTTTACTTCTTCCTTTATCTTATTTTCGTGTTGTTTTCTTGCATTTCTTCAATGCCTCTTATTACTCTCTTTATTTCTTTCTGTTTTCCTGTCCATTTTTATTTTTAATTTTTGATTTCTGATTCCAAGTGGTTCTTCATATTATAGGTGTTTGAAAATATTTAATTCATTTGGAGCATATCTTATAGTTTTGCTTCATGGTTGTCTCTAGGGAAGGAGTTTTATCAACTGAAATGTGTTAACTCTCATTTTTTATATTTTTGTAGTAACTTTGTATAGAATATGTGTGGAATACTTTGTATTCACACAATGCTTTGTATGAATAGTGTGGAACTTTATTCAGTTCCACACTATTCATTTTGCATATTTGTGGTAGTTTACAGGATTTCTAATCTAGTGGCATGATGTCCTCTTCTGTCTGTATAGTCTGGTTTCTTTAATGTGTGAGTTTCTAATTGATGCATGGAGTGGTTCTTCACCCTCTAGTTTTTATATTACTTTTGGTCTTGCAGGACTTTAATTTTTCCTTTCATTCCTTTTATTTTTACCACCCAACCCCCGAAAGTGCCTATCCCTTATTTTTTGCCCTTTTTCTCACCAGAAACTATGCTTTTTGAAGACTGCCACTTCAAATCACATATATTTTAAGTCTCTTCCCTATAATCAGTGCTATGGTCTACTAGTAAATTTTTTCAGTATGTTCACAATTATGTTAACTATCATTCTGGTTGTGGTTTTAGAATAATTTTAGACCTGCTGCTCATTCCCTTATTCTCTCTTCTGTGCAATGTTTTTGTTTTGTTTTATTTTGTTTTTTAAATCAGATTATCTTTGCCTGTAACAAAAGTTTGCCAAAGAGTCTGAGAGATTGCTTACCGAGATTTTATTTTCTTTTATTATTGCTTAAAAACAACGTAAATTTTGCACATTCATTGTCTTCTAGTTGTGCCAATGTCCTGGACTTTGTGTAATTTTATAGGCTCTTCTTTTGTATTGTGGTGAGATGTGGATTTAGGAAGCTGTCATTGACCCCAACTACCTGGAAGAAACAACAAGTATTTTTTGAGAGCCACCTGTCATCTTGACTTAAGCTCTGAATTTGCAACTTATTAATTACAAGGCAGTGAATATGTGGAATCTAGAAAAATGGTAAAGATGAACCTATTTACAGGGCAGGAATAGAAAGGCAGATGTAGAGAACAGATGTGTGGACACAGTGGGGGAAGGAGAGGGTGGGATGAATTGGGACATTAGGTTTGACATAAATACACTACCATGTGTAAAATAGATGGCTAGTGGGAACCTGCTGTATAGCACAGAGAGCCCAGCCCAGTGCTCTGTGATGGCCTATTTGGGTGGGATGGGGGGAGGGAAGTCCAGGAGGGAGGGGATGTGTATATGCGTATGGCTGATTCACTTCGCTGTGCAGCAGAAACTAACCTCCAATAATAAATAAATAAATAAATAAATAAATTCTTACACAGAAAAAAATTTTTTTTAATTTTTAAAAAGGTATTAAAATTCCAAAAGCAGCCTAATCAAAAACTTTGTAGGGATTTGGATATGAGAATCATTGTTGTGAGACAAGGTACAGTATAGTGGTTAAGAGGGCAGGCTCTGAAGTCAGACAGAAGTGAGTTTGAATTCTATCCCTGTTACTTATCAACTGTGCAGATGCAAGTAAGGATTTTTAGGCTCGTTTTACAGATCAGAAAGCTGAGGCCTAGAGAGTTCATCACATACCCACCTTCATAGAATACTAGTAGCTAAGTAAAATAATGCATAAAAAGGGGCTCTTGTTAGAGTTTATGGTGCATAGCAAATGTTTGTGAAGTGTTAACCATTATTATTAACAAAATAACTGAAGAAATTAGGAAAGTCTTTACAGATGATAAGTGCTTAATTTGTACATTAAAATTTCAGTGGTAATTGTGGAGAGAGATTCCTGGGAGAATTATGAAGTGAGCAAAGATGCAGGAATGACCCTTGAGCTTGAAATACTGGCAAAAGAAAGTGACACGTAGAATTTCAGAAAAATGAAACAACCTTTCCTCCCCATCTGAAGATTTACATGGAAAAGCAGTAGTATGTAAGATTAGATTGATTTGAGGGCGTGATTATGGAGGCAATTGAATGAGTTTGAGGACTTGGGGCTTTACTTAATCCAATGTTTCTGGAGAAGCTGACCCAAATACTATTAATAATGTTCTCTGATAAAAAAACATGTTCTGAGTATATATACATTTGGAAAAATTGGATTGAACTAAACTCAACTCATTTCTTTGTGTCAGAAACATGCTCTGAGCTTTAATATATTGGTTTGCCTTATGAATCTTCAAAATGAGGATATAGTATTGAGCAATATTTCTCACATTTGAGTATATTGTGACCCTTTTAATAAAAATAAAATAAAATGCTCAGATCCCAGTTTGAGTAGGGCAGAAAGAGAACTCGTCAGCCTGAAATCTGGGCCTGCTGAGGAACGCTACTAGGGCACTGACCATTGCTGTTCACACAGGAGAGAATGGAGAGACTAAGAAGACATGAAACCTCATTATACGGCAGAACTGTTTGACCTGGCTCATCCTCTTTCCATGTTCGGGGCATTATCTCTTGCTCCATACCTGCATGGGTGAGCTCTGGAGATACAGGAAACCGTTAACTTGTCTGCTGTCTATAATTGCTGTTGATTGTTGGTCCATGCAGGTTTGTATTTGATGGTCATGTCCACTCCATCCACACACTTTCAGCAGCTTCTTGCTGTTACCATTCCATGCTTTTGTGTCATAACTCTCTTCCAGGAGGCAGGACCAGCCCCTGCATTCTTGGGGCCCTGCGAGGGGGGATGGATGCTGACCCCAGATGGAGTACATTCTCTTATTCCTCCATCTTCTGTGATACCTGCACCTGCCCCGTCAACACACACACCTTACCAAGCCTCCAACATGCCTGAGCTTCTGCATTCCTGGGTGTGTGTTTTCCTTATGGGTGAGTCTATCATGAAATACTCATATTTCCTCAAAGAAAAACCAAGAGTATGAACATTGCGGCTTGTGTAATCTTGTAATGGCTGCTTTAGAAATAGTTTCAAACCAAGGCTGGGCAAAGCTCCCCCAGTTGTCTGTAGACTCTGCTATTTTCCAAGGCACAACTTTTCTACATCTGTATCTCTGTTAGTTGAGGGGCATGTATTCTTTTGCCTTAAGAGGTGGCTCTCAGAACCTGCAGAAATAGCTCACATTGTCATTCCAAAAGCCTGCAATGTGTCAGTCCTGACTAAAACTTGTGGGATGGCCCTTGCCTGTCCTGGCCAACAAAGCCTTAGTCGGAGCTACAGGAATCACTTTCTCTCTCTAGGAAGAGGTTTGAGTCTCTTACAAATTCCGAGTCTGATAAAAGGGTCTTCAACATCACTACAACCATGAAATCTGTAGAGAATTTAATGTCATCAGCCAGCTTTGCCAAGGCTGCGCCACCCTTTCCTTTTTCTGTCAAACACTCTGCATCTGCCCAGGGTCTGCAGAGCAATCTGAAGTCCTCTCCCAACTCAGTGTCATCAGAGATTACAGTAGGGATTTTGAGAAGATGAGTTATCTCTGTCTATCTATACTCCAAGAGTATTTCTGGTATTGTGTTCAAAAGAATGAGCCTGCTTTTAAAGACTGTAAACTATCAGTGTTATGCTTGACCACTACACAAGTATGTTTGTTGATACTGAACATGGACCAAGCACAGTTCTCAGCCATTTACATGCACCAGTTTATTCTTTTATTGCTTGCAATCTGCAAATATTTGCATCTTAAATCATTACCAATATTGAAACTTTCAAACCGCATCACAAGTGACTTCCAACATTGTGGGCAGGCAAAAGCCAATGACTTAGAGGCTGTGTGTGTCTGTATGTGTGTGTGTGTCTGTATGTGTGTGTGTGTGTGTGTGTGTGTGTGTTTTATTGAGGTAAAAAAAAAAGCACACAATATTAAATGTACCATCTTAACAACTGTTAAGTGTACAGTTCAATAGTGTTAAGTATATTCACATTGTTGTGTAACAGATGTCTGGAACATTTTCATCTTGCAACACTGAAACTCTACACCCATATCCAGAGAAAACCATAATTCAAGAAGATACATGCACCCCAATGTTCATTGCAACACTATTCACAATAGCCAGGACATAGAAGCAACCTAAATGTCCATTGACAGAGGAATAGATAAAGAAGATGTGGTACACGTATACAGTGGAATATTACTCAGCCATAAAAAAGAATGAAATAATGTCATTTGCAGCAACATGGATGGACCTAGAGATTGTCATACTGAGTGAAGTAAGTCAGACAGAGAAAGACAAATATCATATGATATCGCTTATATGTGGAATCTTTAAAAGATGGTACAAATGAACTTATTTACAAAACAGAAATAGAGTCACAGGTGTAGAAAACAAACTTATGGCTACTAGGGGGTAAGGGGGGGAGGGATAAATTGGGAGATTGGGATTGACATATACACACTATTATATATAAAATAGATAACTAATAAGGACCTACTGTATAGCACAGGGAACTCTACTCAATACTCTGTAATGACCTATATGGGAAAAGAATCTTAAAAAGAGTGGATATACATATATGTATAACTGATTCACTTCACTGTATGCCTGAAACTAACACAACATTGTAAATCATCTATACTCCAATAAAATTTTTAAAAAAGAAATAAATAAAATAAAATAAAAGCAAGAGATTTGCCTAGAAAAAATCAATAAAAATAAAATATAAATGAGAGATTTGCCTGGGAAAATAAAAAGAAACCATACCCACTAAACATTAATTTTCTCTCTTCCTTCTCCCCTCAGCCATTGGCAACCATTCTACTTTCTGTTTCCACGATTTTGACTACTTTAAATACCTCATACAAGTATTTGTCCTTTTGTGTCTGGCTTATTTCACTTATCACAATGTCCTCAAGGTTCTTCCATGTTGTAGCAGGTATCAGAATTTCCTTCCTTTTTAAGGCTACATAGTATTCCTTTGTGCATATATACCACATTTTGTTTATTCATTCATCTGTCATTGTTCATTTGGGTTGCTTCCATCTCTTAATTATTGTGAAAATGCTGTAATAAACATGGGTGTGCAAATCTCTCTTTGAGATCCTGATTTCAGTTCTTTTGAATGAATACCCAGAAGTGGGATTGCTGGGTCATATGGCAGTATTCTTTAGTTTTTTTTTTTTTATGGACTTCCATGTTGATTTCCATAGCAACCACACCATTCTAAATTCCCACCAACAGAGCACAGGCTCCAACTTCTCTGCATCCTCATCAACACTTGTTATTTCTGTACTTTTGATAGTGGCCATCCTGACAGGTGTGAGGTGATATCTCACTGTGGTTTTGATTTGCATTTCTCTAATGGTTAGTTGTGTGGAGTATCTTTTCATGTGCTTATTGGCCATCTGTATGTATTCTTTGGAGAAACATCTATTCTAATCCTTTGCCCATTTTTAAATCAAGTATTTGGGTTTTTTGTTGTTGAGTTATAGAAGTTCCTTATATATTCTGCAGGTTAACCCTTTATCAGATTTATGAATTGCAATTACTTCCTCCCATCCCATAGGCCAGCTTTCACTCGTTGGTTGTTTGCCCTGACATGCTGAAGTTTTTCAGTTTGATGTGGCCCCATTTGTCTATTTTTTACTGTGCAGCCAGCCATGAGTTAGAAGTTTAAAAAAACAAAACAAAACCTGGAAATCGACTTGGGAAGCCAGTCCCCTTGTGATCAATTAGGAAGAGAAGAACGTCTGTTGATGGGAATCTTAGGATGTTTTATCAGTGATGCAGAAGGCTGGCTCTACAGGCACCCATCCAGATGAAGAACTATGAGTCCTGGGATGAGAGGCGTGGGGAGGGGAAAGACAGACAGATGGACACGCAGGAGGGAGACTCCAGCTCAGACAGCTCACCTGCCTTGTCTGTTTTAAATGACACCCCTCCCCCGCAGTCACTACTGAGGACCAGGGCTCACTCAGGAGGCCAGACAGTGAACCACCGGAACAAAATTTAGGAGCAAGTGGTGGCATCCAGTTCTCAAGGCCCCCGGTTGACAAGATTGCAGGGTGTGCCCCAGAATGTGCTCTTTCCTGATATTCTTTCTGCAGTTACTGAGCTGGAAGGGTGTTGAAGGAAAGCAAATCCTCAGGATGTGGCTTGTGGATTGAGTATTCCACCAATTTAGATGATCTGCCCAGATACTGGGATTGTGATGTAATAGAAAGAAATAGGGGTGATGCACCCCTCATGCAATCAGAGGAGAGGAATGGAAAACAACACAGGAAGTGTCAGCCCAGCTGTGCTTTGTTTATTTTAAAACCTAGATCACCCTCATCGTGTTTTCTGTAACAGTGAGAAACACAGAAGGAACTGGGGTGACTTTCGGATCATCTTACGATTTGCAAAGCTAGAAGAGGTGTTTTCCTGAATATTTAGGATGTGCCTATACTGGGATATCACTAGACGAGTGAAAGAGGAGGTGGCAGTCGTAACAAAAATAGCAATAATGATATCCTACTCACGTGATTGTTAAAATGGACAAGGAACTTTAATAAACAACTGATCCTAATGATGTCAGGACATAATTAGGACATTATCCAATTCCACAGAGGCTGACAGCTCACAAAGGGTAAGTAATCACCCACAACGGGAAGTGGCAGAGCCTAAAATAAGAGTCATGGTCTTCCAGCCCTTGGAAGGTGCTCAATAATACATGTTCAAGTTGAATTTAACGCAAGTTAAAGATCAGCCTTACCTATGAGATGTATCGTTCAGACTTTGCTGGGCATCGTGGAAAGAATGATAAACCAAGTGCAAATCAATAGGGCTGGACACTGGAACACCTTCCATCCAGTTGCACTGTCTGATCTAAAGACTTCATGAAATAATTTAATAATACAGAGAACTAAATCGACTTACATATACAGCTCACATAGAAATATTTAGACACTCGTCTATCCAATTTTTAAGTTGATTTCACAATTCAACCCAGTTTTCACTCCAGGCTGACTCTGTGTGGGATGTATGGTTACAAGGTAGCTCGACCGATACTTGAGTTCATGTGTCTGAGTTCTGGTCGCTTTGGAGCACACCCCTTGGAAGCGTCTACACACACCCCTCTGATGCTGCAACAGCACAGTCTGTTTTACAACTTCCCTGTTGGAACAGCCATCGATCCACTTCAGCATCTTTTGTGGTACCAAATCCTTGGGCTTTGAGGGGGAAATGGGATATTTAAAAGCACCCAAAAGGCACTCTGAGTTGTTTTAAGATAAACGAATACCATATCTGGTCAAAGTTAACTAGTAAAACTGAGTTGGGTTTAATTGTTTTTTAAGAAAATATCTAGAGCTTTTCAAAAGACAAAGCCATTCTTTGCCAGGTTTTTGGAAAGTTAGCTCCCCCACACCCCACCAAGAGGACAGTTTGATAATTATCACTTATTTCAATGCGTAATTCTGATAGGCTGTTGGAAGGCCTGTTGCTTTGCTTCCTTTTACGGCAGTTCAGCACGACCAACCGTTAGGCGCGACGCCCTCCCCAGGTGCCCAAGCTCCACCCTCTCTAGTTCTCGGGTTTAGGGCACTTTCCATCAAGAGGCCCTGACTTCCGGTTTCCACAGCAGGTTTCACTCTCCGGACAGCGAGAAAGAGCTCACGAATGCCTAAATTTCCTCTTCCCTGCTTCTGTTTTTTATTTGAGTAGAAAAGGAAAAAAAAAAAAAAAAAAGAATATATATATATATATATATATATATATATATATATATATATATATACTTATTTTTTTGAAGTAACTGACACCATGCTACTCATTTCCATAACCCCTTTCTGATTTTTAACCAGCACAGAATAGCCCAGCTCATCTAAGATGAACCAAACTGCCTGCTCTTCTGTAATTCATAGCTTAAAACGTACAAGGCATGCTTCCTCTTGCTTACTGAACTCTGCAAAGTAAGTTTGTACCGTGCAATGTGTATGCAACGTTGGTACCTGCTTCCTAATTCCACTTGAATTAGCAGGAAGCCTGCGGTTATAACCGGATGAGACTCTCTTTAATTTTTTAAAAAGCAAAGCTTTGAAGCAAAGCTGTCAGGTAGATTCTCCACACCAAATAGAACAGCTGACCACAAAGAGCCTCGCGTCTAACATTTGTGGTTGTTCTCTTTAAGTCAAGAGGGAAGAATCTGTTGCTAAAAGAGGAACCGTTTCTCCCTTAACATGCTTTGATTTATTGTTCTGCTGTGTTTCGGGCGAAACTCTAAGTAGGAGACGTTTATCAAGGGGGAAGGGAGAGGAGCAAGGGTTTACCTTGCTTGTTGTCTCTTTGAGTGAGGAATATCATTATTTTCCATTAAGTTTGATCCTCTTAGCTACAGTGTAGGAGAGAATTCAGCACGTTGGGAAATCATACTCTTGCAAGCAACTAAGGCACCATTTAGTCAGTTACTAACCCAAAGCAATAAAGTTAGCCTGAGGTAGTCTTCAAAATTCATTAGAATGGCAAAATTCTACCAGAGCTGAAAATTTGCTTTGACATGTTGCACATTTCTTATGGCAGATATCTCCCACTCCCATCCTCACCATGCAATGGCTCGTATTTCTAGACGGAGAGAAACCATCTCGACATCTAATGTCTACTAAACTCCCAGTACTTAATCCAGAGCCCCATGTGTAGTAGATGCTCAAAAAACAGTGTGTTAAATGGATTATGCAAGATGCCATCCAACGATGATTTTCTTGATTTGACACCAAAAGCAAAGGCAACAAAAGCAAAAATAAACAAGTGGGATTATATCAAAATAAAATGTTTCTGCACAGCAAAGGAAACCAACAACAAAATGAAAAGGCAGCTGACTGAATGGGAGAAAATAATCATATATCTGAGAAGGGTTAATATCCAAAATATATAAAGAACTCCTACAACTCAACAGCAAAAAACCAAACAGCCCAATTTAAAAACATGGGCAGAGGGTCTGAGTAGGCATTTTTCCAAAGACTGTAGATGGCCAACAGGGAAATGTAAATCAGAGCCACAGTGAGGTATCACCTCACACCTGTTATAATGGCTATTTTTGAAAGGACCAGAAACAAGTGTTGTTGAGGATGTGCAGCAAAGGGAACCCTTGTGCACTGTTGGTGGGAATGTTAATTGGTGCAGCCGCTATGGAAAACAGTATGGAGGTTCCTCAAAACATTAAAAATGGAACTGCCTTATGATCCAGCAATCCCACTTCTGGGTATTTATCCAAAGAAAATAAAAACACTAATTCCAGAAGATATATGCACTCCCATGTTTATTGCAGCATTATTTACAAGAGCCAAGATATGGTAACAACTTAAGTCCTGACTGATGGATGAGTGGATAAAAAATGTGATAGATACAGAAATAAATATTATATGTACATATATAAAAAAAGATGACATCCTAGGTAAAGACAAAGGGAGCAGATTGGAGGGAGAAGTGGGGATGATGGAGACAAAAAGCATAAAACTGAGCCTCTGCTCACAGGAGCTTGTAATGTGATTGGAGGGATAAGCTAGCATACACGTGAAAATGAATTTAGTTGTATCATATTTCCCCTGGAATCCTTCCCTTGGCCCTAATTCTTCATTTAAGAGTTAGAAAGAGACCCCTGAGCCTGGCTCCAACATAGCACAGCATTTGAGAGTATGAGACAGGCAGGTGATGGAGGCTGCAGAGACCGTGGTGAGGAGTGTTTATTTCATCCTAACAACAAGAAGCCCCTGATATGTTTGAGAATGTAAACGATGTAACACGATCTGATTTATGTCTATGAAGAGTCACTGGGGTGGCTCGTGGAAGAATGTTTGGGGGAGTGAAAGGAAGCAAGGAGGAAGGTACTGCGTTACTCCAGGTGAGAGGGGAAGGCGGCTTGGTCTAGAGTAACAAGAATGGAGAATTCCAACGCAATAGTGATCTGTTTGGAGGCGGAACTCTGACCGGATTTTCAGATGGATTGGATGGGTAAAATAAGGGGAAAGAATAAAAGTTAAGGGTGTTGTGTAAATGTTGATAATTGGTCACCTCCCCACCGGAACCACAAACGGGCTCTCTCCAGTCCCTCCCATCTCAGAAAAATGGCACCTTATTGCAATCATGAACTTCACTTGCACATATCAATTTTTTAAAATAAATTTATTTTTATTTTTGGCTGTGTTGGGTCTTCGTTGCTGTACGAGGGCTTTCTCTAGTTGCAGCGACTGAGGGCTACTCTTCGTTGCAGTGCGCGGGCTTCTCATTGCGGTGGCTTCTCTTGTTGCGGAGCACGGGCTCTAGGTGTGCGGGCTTCAGCAGTTGTGGCACGTGGGCTCAGTAGTTGTGGCTCGCGGGCTCTAGAGCGCAGGCTCAGTAGTTGTGGTGCACGGGCTTAGTTGCTCCGCGGCATGTGGGATCTTCCGGGACCAGGGCTCGAACCCGTGTCCCCTGCATTGGCAGGCAGATTCTTAACCACTGCGCCACCAGGGAAGTCCCCACAGGTATCAATTCTGAGAAGCTTTTCACCAAGTGGGGAATTCAAGTAAGTGGTTAGATATATATGTCAGAACTCAGAGTAGTGTTCAGGCCTGGAATCACCAGCATCCAGGAGAATTTAAGGCAACAGAACTGGATGACACTATCTAGAGAATAAATACAGACAGAGAAGAAGTAAGACCTCAGGAAGATGCTGTAGGATACACCAACATTTATCATGCCGGCAACTGAGAAGGAGCCAGCAAAGGAGACTGAGGAGAAGAAGCCAGAGAAGTAGGAGAAAGCCTACCAGAAGTCAAGGATGAAACCAATTTCAAGGAAGGAGCGACCACCTGGGTCAGACGCTGCTAAGCTGTCATGAAAGATGAATAAAAATGTCATCAGTTTTGGAAAGACTGAGTTTGCTGGTAAATTTGACAAGACCAGGTTCTATGTGGTGATGGGGATAGAGACCACGTGGAAATGTTGGTGATAAAATAGACCCCAGACGTTACCCACTTCAGCCATCTCTGAAGAAAGCTGCACCATAAAGAAGACAAGGCCTTTCTCCTGGGCACAGGGGTGACCGTCAATTCGCAGCCTTTGCCACTCTTTAGGATGTGTTGAATTTATGCCCCAAAAGGCCAAAAGCAGGGCATGGGACTTCATCACAGGACAAATCTCAGCACACATTAGCCGTGCGTATTCTGTCAGGAGTTACTGATCTGGGGCCCATGGACCTGTGGGTTTAAGAGAGACTATATGCAAAGTTACGTGCAAATACATCTTTCTAGTGAAAGGGGCCATAGCTTTTATCAATTTCTCAATGGGCTCATGTCTTCCACTCGAAAAAAAGATATTAAGAACTTTATTCTACACCAAAGAAATTGTGCAGCTCACCAGACCTCAAGAGACCTTCTCAGGGCTTCCCTGGTGGCGCAGTGGTTAAGAATCTGCCTGCCAATGCAGGGGACACGGGTTCAAGCCCTGATCCGGGGAGATCCCACATGCCACGGAGCAGCTAAGCCCGTGTGCCACAACTACTGAGCCCACGTGCCGCAACTCCTGAAGCCCGCACACCCAGAGCCCGTGCTCTGCAACAAGAGAAGCCACTGAAATGAGAAGCCCGTGCACTGCAACAAAGAGTAGCCCCTGCTCGCCACAACTAGAGAAAGCCTACGTGCAGCAACAAAGACCCAATGCAGCCAAAAATAAATTTAAAAAATAGGTTAAAAAAAAAAAGATTCATTGCATCCGACGTGGATTCATCAATTAGGTCTTCAGTTTGAGGGAGGTCCCAGCTCCCTTCAGGACTAAGCCTCATTCTTCAATCCAGTTTTTCTTAATTTTTTAATGGAAGTGTAACGCTTCAGAAAAATACACATTTTGAGACCGTTTTAATCAGAGAACCTTGTCACTTTAGATAAAGTGGGTGCTTGCTCTCTTTATTCTGCCAGCTGTTTCTCTGTATGTGCGCTGTACCAGCTAAGATCCAAGAGGAGTCAGGAGGAGCAGGAGACCCTGGAGCCCTCAGCAGGGGCTGTGATTCTGTCCCTGCCCAGCTCCTCGAAGGGAAGCCTTCCTATTGGTGGTGCATTTTCCCCTGCAGGGTGGGGTTTACTCTGAGGAAATGAAGTACTGACTTATACAGTTCCTGAGATAGTTCACACTAGATTAATCTGGATATGTAATAAAAAATTAATAAGCAACAAAGAATCACCAGATATTAGATTAAAATGGTCACAGACAGAGGACCAATTCTGAAATATGCCCTATCACCAAGACATTTTACTGACATCTCCTAGGAAATTGTGAGATAAATATAAAAACCTAGAATCGATAAAGAAGATACACACACACACACACACACACACAATGGAATACTACTATTACTATTACTATTTCAAAAAAGAATGAAATAATGTCATTTGCAGCAACACGGATGGACCTAGAGATTATCATACTAAGTGAAGTAAGTCAGACAGGGAAAGACAAATACCATATGATATCATTTATATGTGGAACCAAAAAAATGATGCAAATGAACTTATTTAAAAAATGGAAACAGACTCACAGAGCTAGAAAACAAACCTATGGTTTCCAAAGGGAAAGGGGGTGAGGAGGGATAAATTAGGAGTTTGGGATTAACAGATACACACTACTGTATATAAAATAGATAATCAATAAGGACCTACTGTATAGCACAAGGAAATATAGTCAATATCTTGTAATAACCCATAATGGAAAAGAATCTGAAAAAGAATATATATATATATACATATAACTGAATATATATATACATATCTAAATCGTTCTCTGTACACACCTGAAACTAACACAACTTTGTAAATCAACTATACTTCAATTAAAAAAAAAAGGTACATAAAAACACACATATATATAAAAATCTATTATGCTGGAGGTGTGAAGGGTTCAACCTCACAACAGTGGGTTGCTGTAAGCAATTCCTCAGCTGCACATGGTGCCTTGTAATTTTAGGCAGAGCCAGGAAATTTTTAGTTAAGTGAATGCAATCATTACCTTTAATGCAAATTGAAGAAAGGACTTCTAAATTAATGTTAATAAAAGAAAAAATGATCAGTCGCTAAAATTCCAAGTGGTTCATAGGACATCTTTCCAGGGTGACTGGAGAGACGGGAAAGCATGCTGAAGGTCCTAAGAAGGTAGCTGTCGATTTTGTTGAATAGACTGCCTTCCTCGTAGATTTCTGTCTCTCCTTATGCTGCCTTGATTGGTGGAAATCCTTCTCTTTCTTTCCTTTAGTAATTTAGAAGTTTTACATCTTATTTCCATCGACTAGTGCTTTTCCTTCAAATTTTAAACAGAAGACTTAACAATATGGTCAGTGGAATAACTTGAGACATATTCGTCATCTTAATAGTTTAAATTCCCCCATTAAAAGGCACCCTCTGACAGTTTAAATACAAGTTCATGCTGTTTACACGAAACACATCATAACCAAATGACACAGGAAACGTTACTAAATAAAGGAAGAGATGAGACACATGAGGAAAATGCCAAGAAAAAGCAGGTGTAGCAATGTTAACACGAGATGTCAAAGCTGACCCTTCTTAAATAGGGCAAAGGAGTAATTTTATATTGATTACAGAGATAATTCACTGAGAAAATACAATAGTCATGTATCCGGGGGCACAGAATAAAACATTAAAATGCTTACAGTGAAAGATATGTAAATTCAAGGAGAAATTGGGAGAATTAGAAACACATTTCTCAGAAATGGATTAAATAATAAAAATGAGGTTTAAGAATTTGAATAACATGACTAACAACCTTGATATAATATTTAATAACTATGTATAAAATTTTTACACCCGAAACCAGAGCACACACTTTTAGGGTGCTAATGGAACACTTAATAAAAATTTCATTAGCTGAGAAACATATGGTCTCCCTAAGACAGCGATGATTCAGAACGTGCTTTCTTAGGGGTGGTGGTGGGATGAATTGGGAGATTGGGATTGACATATATACACTAATGTATAAAATGGATAACTAATAAGAACCTGCTGTATAAAAAAATAAATAAAATAAAATTCAAAAATTCAAAAAAAAAAAAAAAAGAACATGCTTTCTTACCATTGCTCAAGAAAACTAGAAAGGACAAGAGGACTGTCAAAATAAATCTAACCACTTAGAAAATATAAAACACTCAAATATAACTTTGGGGCTAAAGAAGAAATGAAAGTAAAAATTGCCAACCGTGGGTTCTGATATAAGAAATGTTCACATATTGAAATATAGGGAAGTCATTGTGGCTTATACATGAGTTCCCTTGAATTTGATGCTAAATAAAATGGCCTGTTTGTGGTCTATCAAATATACATTGAACATCTGCTTTCATTATTAAAGAAAAGAGCTCACTGACCAGAAGTAAAGAATGTCCATGTTAAAAATGAAGATTAAATGCCCCTCTTCTTGGGACACCAATGCTGGCCCTCCTTTAATGATAAGACTGCCTTTCCAGGTGCCAAGGTCATCCTGACTTGCTGTGTATGTGTTGGTCTGTTCTTTCTAATTTTTCTTTTGAACCTTGAAGAAATGGATCCCTGACTTGTTTAATGTTCTTTGTCCCGACAAGATATAAAACTGTACTGAAAACCCTGCTTCTCCAAAGCAGTTTCTCAGAGTCATCTGGGAAGTGGGCTTCCGGGCTAGTCCTCAGTTTGGCTCAAATAAAACTCTTTTCTATGCTTATTATTGACTGTTTATTAATTATTTTCAGCGACTGTTCAAACAAACAAACAAAACCCCAAGAACCTGGCAGGCCACAACTGAGGCAACAGCTCCTACACTGGCTGTTTGTGTTTCTTTGTCGGTAACTCACCCAACAGCTAATTTCTTCCTACCCTCTTCTGTCAGGCTGCCTTCTCATCTATTTGTGGGAGCCGTTTGTGAAGAAGGGAAGCTTTTATCACACAAGCTGCCCTGTGTTCTTCCGGTTTCTCACACCTGTTTTGATTTGTTTTGTGGTGTCTCTGCACGTTCAGAGACTTTACATTTTTAGGTGGCCAAGACCGCCCACCTTTTCTTCATGTGTTCGAGTTTCTAGTTTATTTTTTAAATCTTTTTATTGAAGTATAGTTGATTTACAATATTGTGTAAGTTTTAGGTGTACAGCACAGCAGTTCAGTTATATATATATTCTCTTTCAGATTCTTTTCCCTTACAGGTTATTACATAATATTGAGTTTCTAGTTCCACTCAAGCAGATACTCCTTCTTCCTCCGAACTATAAAAATATTATCCCAAAATTTTGTATTTTTAAGATCATTTATGTTTATATCTTTAATATATTTGAAATTTATTTTTGAGTATGATTGGCATAGGATGCCTAGCTTCTTCTGATAAAAAGATTGATAAGATTATATAATATAAGTAAGATCAATCTTACTTATATAAGATTGATCAGCTAGTAGTGTTCTTTTCCCAATTGATCTGAATGGCCATCCCTATCACGTATTGAGCTCTGTAGTCTCATTGCTCACTGGGCTCTCTTTCTCTGTCTCCCTCTTCCACTTTTAAGGACCCTCATGAAGCCATGGGGTCCACCTGGATAATCCAGGATTCTCTCTATTCTAAGGTCAGCTGATTATCACCCTTAATTCCACCTGTACCCTTAATATCCCACACCACGTGACCTAACATGTCCATGGGTTCCCAGCAAGGAGTAAGAATTATCTTGCCCACCATGGAGTGATGGTTGGATCCCTCACATCTTTCTCTGAAGCTAGAAATTAGGGTCAGCCTGGCTCTGATGGCATGAGGTCATGAGGGGGACCCTACGTGGGCCTGGGAGCTGGGAGCTGGGAGCTTGTATGCTGGGCATGAAACAGCCTGAGAGGCAAGAGAGAAGGGGAGGAGCAGGGGGCCCTGCCCCCGTAATTATGGTCCAACAGGTGCCAGCAAGGACCAGTTTGGTTAATCAGATCCATCACATGGGTAGAGGAGAGGGAGATAGTGGACCATCTTTCTCCCTGAGGAGGAATGGTACATCCATCACTTGCCTCCATCCCCTCCATTTCCCCCACCTGCTCTGTATTTCAACTTCCCAGCCTCCTTTGCCAACCAGCCTTCTGGTGACTTTGGCCAATGGGAGGCTCCCATGGACCCTGAGGAGCAGGAGAAGGGAGGAAGCTGCAGCCAGTGTCTCCTTGCTGACTAGAGCCCTCACCAGAAGTCCTCCCCCACCCGGATGCTCCTAGAACCTGCCACATGGCCCCAGCTTCTGGATTCTGCTGACACTACTTCCCTCGGTTGTCCCCCCAGAAGTGGCTGGACCTCCTGTTAATCTCCCTGCTGCCCCTAATCTTTCTCTTGCCTCCCTGCCCCCGTTTGACTCTTCTGGCCTTTGTCATTGTAACCAGTTCCCTGTGTTGAATGCTTTCTGTTCAAAGGCCTGGGGTGGTTTCTGCTTTCTTACTGGATTTGGACTAATACATAGTTGTAAATCCCTTAATGAAAATGCAAAGGTAAGGGACTAGGGCCCTGATAACCAAAAGAGCTGTCATTAGTCAAAAGTAAGTAAGAAATTAACAGGGAACTTAAGTAATTCAGACTCTAAAAGATTATCAAAGGCAAAAAATATCAATGCCCTTTGAGGTCTGAATTCTCAGGATAAACCATATTGCTCCCGTTCTCTCAATAATTTCCAACATTCCAACCAGCAGTGAAGGAGGGTTCCCTTTTCTCCACACCCTCTCCTGATGGATCCACTTAAGCAATGAAGTTCTTGTCCATAAGCAGAATTCACACATGTCAAGGAATAGCTATGCTATAGATGTAGTGACCTAAGTTTGGTGTTTATACAAACAACCTAGGGAGGCAGTTTAAAAATGAAAATTTATGTGTCCCATTCCCCAAAATTTAGAAGGTTTGGGTGAGACCCCCGAATCTGCATTTTGGAACCCCCCATGACTCTGACACAAGTAATCCTGGACTCTGTGTTGAGAAACTCTAGGTCTGATCAATGATCTCCAGGAGGCTACTTAAACATGCTTGGCCTCAGTTTCCCCATCTGCCACATGTGGATAACATGACCTCAGAGAGATGTCACAAGGATTAAATAAGGCTCTGCAAATATCTGGCCCATGTGGGGCAAGGATGGCAAAAGGGAAAAGGGGTTGTATGTACCCTACAAGTTAATTTTTGCTGAGTGTTTAGGACAAAATTCTTTCTTTGATTTTTTAGTTTAACAATATGTTTTTATGTTTTGAGGTGTCAATATTGGTGACTCAGATCTAGACTATGTATGTGTCCCAAATTCCTTTAGCTGACATGGAATAGAAATAGTTAATCCAATGCCAACATCAGTTTTAACTGGGAAATCTCTATTTCAAGTAGAATTTTAAAAGCTATCTGATGGGCAGGAGATCCTAGTTTAATTTATTTTTTAATGGTTCTTAACTTTGCGATCTGGGATAATAAACTAAATGGAGAGAAAATGCCCCAAAACTCAGTTAGAATACTTAAGACTAGTTTACTTATTTATGTTAAGAGAGTCAGCTCAAAGGCTCAATAATGTAGAAGCTACTTCTTATAAAGTTAGTTATAAAATGTTAAAAGCTCAGTGACAATTCTTAGAAAACTAAACTTCGTCATCTCCTGCCTTCACGCCCCAACCTCAGAAATTAGCCAATTAAGAGGGCAGACAGCAGAAGCAAGAAGAACTACAGTCCGGCAGCCAGTGGAATGAAAACCACATTCACAGAAACATAGACAAAATGAAAAGGCAGAGGACTATATACCAGATGAAGGAACAAGATAAAACCCCAGAAGAACAACTAAATGAAGTGGAGATAGGCAACCTTCCAGAAAAAGAATTCAGAATAATGATAGTGAAGATGATCTGGGACCTCAAAAAAAGAATGGAGGCAATGATTAAGAAGATGCAAGAAATGTTTAACAAAGACCTAGAAGAATTAAAGAACAAACAAACAGAGATGAACAATACAATAACTGAAATGAAAGATACACTAGAAGTAATCATAGCAGAATAACTGAGGCAGAAGAATGGATAAGTAAACTGGAAGACAGAATGCTGGAAATCACTGCTACAGAAAAGAATAAAGAAAAAAGAATGAAAAGAAATGAAGACAGACTAAGAGACCTCTGGGACAATATTAAACACATCAACATTCACATTATAGGGGTCCCAGAAGAAGAAGAGAGAGAGAAAGGACCCAAGAAAATATTTGAAGAGATTATAGTCAAAAACTTCCCTAACATGGGAAAGGAAATAGCCACCCAAGTCCAGGAAGTGTGGAGAGTCCCAGGCAGGATAAACCCAAGGAGAAACACACCAAGACACATAGTAATCAAATTGACAAAAATTAAAGACAAAGAAAAATTATTGAAAGCAACAAGGGAAAAACGACAACATATAAGGGAACTCCCATAAGGTTAACAGCTGATTTCTCAGCAGAAACTCTACAAGACAGAAGGGAGTAGCATGATATATTTAAAGTGATGAAAGGGAATAGCCTACAACCAAGATTACTCTACCTGGCAAGGATCTCATTCAGATTCAACAGAGAAATCAAAAGCTTTACAGACAAGCACAAGCTAAAAGAATTCAGCACCACCAAACCAGCTCTACAACAAACGCTAAAGGAACTTCTCTAAGTGAGAAACACAAGAGAAGAAAAGGACCTTCAAATACAAACCCAAAACAATTAAGAAAATGGTAATAGGAACATACATATCTATAATTACCTTAAATGTGAATGGATTAAATGCTCCAACCAAAAGACACAGGCTTGCTGAATGGATGCAAAAACAAGACCCATCTATATGCTGTCTACAAGAGACCCACTTCAGACCTAGGGACACATACAGACTGACAGTGAGGGGATGGAAAAAGATATTCCATGCAAATGGAAATCGAAAGAAAGCTGGAGTAGCAATACTCTTTCAGATAAAACAGACTTTAAAGTAAAGGATGTTACAAGAGACAAGGAAGGACACTACATAATGATCAAGGGATCAATCCAAGAAGAAGATATAACAATTATAAATATATATGCACCCAACATTGGAGCACCTGAATACATAAGGCAAATGCTAACAGCTATAAAAGAGGAGATCGACAGTAACACAGTCGTAGTGGGGACTTTAATACCTCACTTACACCAATGGACAGCTCATCCAGACAGAAAATTAATAAGGAAACAAAAGCTTTAAATGACACAATAGACCAAATAGATTTAATTGATATTTACAGGACATTCCATTCGAAAACAGCAGATTACACTTTCTTCTCAAGTGCACCCGGAACATTCTCCAGGATAGATCACATCTTGGGTCACAAATCAAGCCTCGGAAAACTTAAGAAAACTGAAATCACATCAAGCATCCTTTCCGACCACAACGTTATGAGTTTAGAAATAAATTACAGGGGAAAAAACCGTAAAAAACACAAACACATGGAGGCTAAACAATACGTTATTAAATAACCAAGAGATCACTAAAGAAATCAAAGAGAAAATCAAAAAATACCTAGAGACAAATGACAACGAAAACACGACGATCCAAAACCTATGGGATGCAGCAAAAGCAGTTCTAAGAGGGAAGTTTATAGCAATACAATCCTACCTCAAGAAACAGGAAAAATCTCAAATAAACAATCTAACCTTACACCTAAAGGAACTAGAGAAAGAAGAACAAAAAAACCCCAAAGTTAGTAGAAGGAAAGAAATCATAAAGATCAGAGCAGAAATAAATGAAATAGAAACAAAGAAAACAATAGCAAAGATCAATAAAACTAAAAGCTGGTTCCTTGAGAAGTTAAACAAAATTGATCAACCTTTAGCCAGACTCATCAAGAAAAAGAGGGAGAGGACTCAAATCAATAAAATTAGAAATGAAAAAGGAGAAGTTACAACAGACACCGCAGAAATACAAAGCATCCTAAGAGACTACTACAAGCAACTCTATGCCAACAAAATGGACAACCTGGAAGAAATGGGCAAATTCTTAGAAAGGTATAACCTTCCAAGACTGAACCAGGAAGAAATAGAAAATATGAACAGACCAATCACAAGTAATGAAATTGAAACTGTGATTAAAAATCTTCCAACAAACAAAAGTCCAGGACCAGATGGCTTCACAGGTGAATTCTATCAAACATTTAGAGAAGAACTAACGCCCATCCTTCTCAAACTCTTCCAAAAACTTGCAGAGGAAGGAACACTCCCAAACTCATTCTGTGAGGCCACCATCGCCCTGATACCAAAACCAGACAAAGATACCACACAAAAAATTACAGACCAATATCACTGATGAATATCGATGCAAAAATCCTCAACAAAATACTAGCAAACAGAATCCAAGAACACATTAAAAGGATCATACACCATGATCAAGTGAGATTTATACCAGGGATGCAAGGATTCTTCAATATACGCAAATCAATCAATGTGATACACCACATTAACAAATTAAGGAATAAAAACCATATGATCATCTCAATAGATGCAGAAAAAGCTTTTGACAAATTCAACACCTGTTTATGATAAAAACTCTCCAGGAAATGGGCATACAGGGAACCTACCTCGACACAATAAAGGTCATATATGACAAACCCACAGCAAACATCATTCTCAATGGTGAAAAACTGAAAGCATTTCCACTAAGATCAGGAACAAGACAAGGATGTCCACTCTCACCACTATTATTCAACATAGTTTTGGAAGTCCTAGCCACGGCAATCAGAAAAGAAAATGAAATAGAAGGAATCCAAATTGGAAAAGAAGTAAAACTGTCACTGTTTGCAGATGACATGATACTATACATAGAAAATCCTAAAGATGCCACCAGAAAACTACTAGAACTAATCAATGAATTTGGTAATGTTGCAGGATACAAAATTAATGCACAGAAATCCCTTGCATTCCTATACACTAACAACGAAAAATCAGAAAGAGAAATTAAGGAAACAATTCCATTTACCATTGCAACAAAAAGAATACAATACCTAGGAATAAACCTACCTAAGGAGGTGAAAGACTTGTACTCAGAAAACTACAGAAACACTGATGAAAGGAATCAAAGATGACATAAACAGATGGAGAGATATACCATGTTCTTGGATTGGAAGAATCAATATTGTGAAAATGACTATACTACCCCAAAGCCATCTACAGATTCAATGCAATCCCTATCAAACTACCAATGGCATTTTTTACAGAACTAGAACAAAAAAATCTTAAACTTTTTATGGAGACACAAAAGACCCCGAATAGCCAAAGCAATCTTGAGGGAGAAAAACGGAGCTGGAAGAATCAGACTCCCTGACTTCAGAATATACTACAAAGCTACAGTAATCAAGACAACATGGTACTGGCACAAAAACAGAAATATAGATCAATGGAACAGGATAGAAAGCCCAGAGATAAACCCATGCACCTATGGTCAACTATCAAGGATATACAATGGAGAAAAGACAGTCTCTTCTATAAGTGGTGCTGGGAAAACTGGACAGCTACATGTAAAAGAATGAAATTAGAACACTCCCTAATGCCATACACAAAAATAAACTCAAAATGGATTAAAGACCTAAATGCAAGACCAGACACTATAAATCTCTTAGAGGAAAACATAGGAAGAACGCTCTTTGACATAAATCACAGCAAGATCTTTTTTGACCCACCTCCTAGAGTAATGGAAATAAAAACAAAAATAAATGAATGGGACCTAGTGAAACTTAAAAGCTTTTGCACAGCAAAGGAGACTATAGACAAGATGAAAAGACAACCCTCAGAATGGGAGAAAATATTTGCAAACAAATCAACGGACAAAAGATTAATCTCCAAAATATATAAACAGCTCATGCAGCTCAATATTGAAAAAACAAACAACCCATTCAAAAAATGGGCAGAAGATCTAAACAGGCATTTCTCCAAAGAAGACATACAGATGGCCAAGAGGCACATGAAAAGCTGTTCAACAACACTAATTATTACAGAAATGCAAATCAGCACTACAATGAGGTATCACCTTGCACTGGTTAGAATGGTCATCATCAGAAAATCTACAAACAACAAATACTGGAGAGGGTGTGGAGAAAAGGGAACCCTCTTGCACTGTTGGTGGGAATGTAAATTGATACAGCCACTATGGAGAACAGTATGGAGGTTCCTTAAAAAACTAAAAATAGAATTACCATATGACCCAGCAATTCCACTACTGGGCATATACCCAGAGAAAACCATAATTCAAATAGACACATGCACCCCAACGTTCACTGCAGCACTATTTACAATAGCCAGGTAATGGAAACAACCTAAAAGCCCATCAACAGACGAATGGATAAAGAAGATGTGGCACATATATACAATGGAATATTACTCAGCCATAAAAAGGAATGAAATTGGGTCATTTGTAGAGACGTGGATGGATCTAGAGACTGTCATACAGAGTGAAGTAAGTCAGAAAGAGAAAAACAAATATCGCATATTAATGCATATATGTGGAATGTAGAAAAATGGTACAGATGAACCGGTTTGCAGGGCAGAAATAGAGACACAGATGTAGAGAACAAACATATGAACACCAAGGGGGGGAAGGGGGGGTGGGGGGGGGTGGGATGAACTGGGAGATTGGGATTGACATGTATACACCGATATGTATAAAATAGATAACTAATAACAACCTGCTGTATAAAAATAAAATAAAATAAAATTCAAAAGAAAAAAAAGAAATTAGCCAATTAAGAACCAGCCAATATACACAAAACCATAGAGACCCCTTAATAATGCAGCATCCAGTTGTTACTTAATCATCATTAAAATGGTTTTAAAGTAAGTTAACGTGCTAATAGCATCGATGCTAACAAGCCTCATTTATTTTTCACATTCTGTGAATAATTAGTGGGTAGAGCGTTCTGTCTGAATGGGCTTTGTTGCCTCACTGGGTAAATGTCCTGCAAATTCAATCCACTGCACAGTTATGTCGCACCTTTCTGCAGAGTACTGGAGAGCAGGGCAGGGTCAGGTGCAAAAAGTAAAAACCGTTGTGCAAATGAGCATGAAGATACAAAAAGGAGGGGGAAAGGATTGCAAGGGATTCAAGAAAAGCAAAGTGTAAATCAATTGGTTTTGATTGGAATCTATGAACCTGAATGCCTTTTACAAACCAGGAAATGGCTCCAGCAGAAAAGAAAGAAGTTTAATAGATCAGTGTGTGGGAGGAGATTGGATTCAAAGGCACCAGGAAAACCTTGGGCTGGCCACCACACTGCAAGCGTGCAAACAGGGAATTTAACCACTGTAGGTAGTGACCGACATCATGAGTCGGAGAGAATGGTTGCAATTATCAAGCATCAAGCATGTTCTTGGTCCAGTTTAGATTTCCATAGTGAACACTGGGAATAGGGGTCCCCACATATGGGAGCATACTTTGTGTCCACATCAGCATCTTCACAGGACCCTGCTAAAAAGCATCTTTGGTTGGTGCATCAGTGAGGATGTAGTGATGAGCTTAACGGCTTCCTTCCCTCTGCCCTGCCCTGGACTGGAAAGTTGCTTGTTAGATGTATGGAAACTTCTCTAATTCTGAGACCATAGATCTAGAATTCCAAAGACAAAGAAATATATATATATATATATATATAAAAATATATATATAAATAAATATAAATAAAAATATAAATATATATAAATATATAAATATAAATATATATATATATCTCCTGTTTGATGAAATGTCGGTTCATGTTTTTGTCCATTTTCTAATAGAATTGTTTGTTTTTGAGTTTTGAGAGTCCCTTACATATTCTATATACAAGCCCCTTATTGAATGAATATGTGATTTGTCCATAAACATTCTCTAATATTTTGAATCTGTGAAAGCTTTAAAATTAAAATTCAGTGCTTGTTGGAGTTTAAAGGATTAAATGAAGGTTTCAAGAATTCAAACTTTTACTGTGTGCTTTATTAAAGAAGCGGCGGGAAAGCCTGGGCCCTGCTTTTACAGAGGAAGAAACTAGAGACGGATACAGGACCGGGGATACTGGAGAGCGGAATCGTGAGGGGCGGGCATCTGGCCTGAGGGAGCTCCTGGGAGGCGGGCTCTGACTGGTCCAGCTCAGACCATCACGATCGCTGCAGCTCACGCGCCACCTAGTGGGCTCTGTAAACACGGCCGCGTCCTGTGAAGTGCAAGTTCACACTTGCAAGACGTACATGTTCTCACCCAAGCTTCTCTAGAGGAATTAGCGACGCATGATATTTATTTCTACCCACCGGGACGCCCATCACACACGGCTGATTCTAAGAGGAAACATAGTTCAGGTAGCACTCTCTGCTTCATTCTTTGGGGCTGGTAAACCACCAGAAGGATGAAAGACGGCTGAGACCCATGTTAATGCAATGGAATCTCATAATAGCTCTTCACCAAGGAGCCTCGAGTTTCCTCGTGCGTTTGCTGTATCGCTCACCCTCGGGGGTGCTGGTCCACAGGTGGAGACGATCCGCCTTGAGGCAGTGGGTCGGGCAGGCGGCCCAGCAGCCTATCTCTGACCCTGCTTCCAGGACGGAGCGGCAATGGCCACTTCTCCTGGGTATTGTCACCAGCGTGTGCTCCCCAAGCGTGTGCCGGGAAAGGCGGGCCTCATCCCCTGTCCCATTTTAGACAATCAGAGAACGTTAGAACCCAGAGAGAACCAAGGAAAATGGTGGCTGCAGTTTTTTTCAATGAAAAATAAAGATTTTTCTCTGACACATGTTTAACCAATAGAGCAAAACACCTGAAATGAGGACCGTCATTATCTTCAGATCATCTCGTCTAGGATGCTTTCTTACTTTGCAGCCCAACTACATACGGGACATGAATGCGGTGGGTGGCAGGGGTGGGGTGGGGTAGGAGGAGAGGCGGAGCCCACAGGTTCCTTAGCCCATCCCCACGAGGCCCCCAAGGTGGCTCCTAAGACTTCCTAGGACTTCAGATCACAAGTCAAAAAACACTGAGATGCCCTTCTTTTTATTTATTTATTTATTTTTAATTTGGTAAGTACCTTGTCTTTTTTTTTTTTTTAATTTGGTAAGTACCTTGTCTTGTTTTTTTTTTAACATCTTTATTGGAGTATAATTGCTTTACAATGAGATGCCCTTCTTTTTAAAGGCTGAAGAGTACTTTATTGTGTGCATATGCCACATTATCACAAAAGGACAAATACTGCATTGTTCCACTTCCATGAGGCATCTAAAATAAACTCAGAAACAGTAGAAGGTGTCGCCAGGGGCTGAGGGAAGGAGAACTGGGTAGAGTTTCAGTTCCACCAAATGAGTAAGTTCTGGAGATCGGCCACCTGTAGGTAACAGCACCATAGTGTGCGCATAAAAATCTGCTAAGACGGTAAATCTCGTGTTGTGTCCTTACCACAATAGAAAAAGTAAAGTAAAAAAATAAAACAAGCAGACTAAACTGTTGAATTGGCTAGGAGTGTTCTTAAAGGACAGCTAATCTATTGAGGAGAAGATGTCATATCACCTTGGCACTGAATCACCAGATCAACAAAGTTCACTTATCTGATATGAAAGAATATATTATGTTTTACATCTTCGGAGGGAAAAGAACCACTGAGAAACCCACTACCATGTTGTACAAGTGGAAAAAAATGTCCAGAAACTGAGGACCTGCTGGAAGACACCCAGTTAATGCAGAACCAGGATTGGAAGCCAAGTTACTTACATGGTTCCTCATGAAATCCTCATTCTAAATACTAGGGAAGTCTCAATACCTGCTTCCGTGAACTCTTCACACTAGAGGTCAAGGGTTCTTTAATGGGGAATGAAACAAGCATTGTCACCTCGTCCTGCCTTGGCAAGTTAAAAGCTGACATCACAAAAGAAGTATCCGTATACAGGAAAGTGCCCGCGGGTCTTTATCTGAGGACCTCAGAAATGCAGCCTAGCTGCTCCCTGCCCACCCTCCCAGGGACAGAAAAAGGACCAGCCAGAAACATTCCCTCTGTTTTGTCTTTCCTTCGCTGAGGCCGTGGAGAAAAGCCTGAGAAGGCTGCACATCTGCCTGTTTCCCACACTTGCTGGACGGCAGCAGAGAGGCTGAGGCCACTGAGGGCAAATGAGGGCTCTAGGGAATGGCTCAGAGAGCGATTCTGAGGATGCAGGGGAGAACCGTCTACCCAGAGGGAGGAGGGGCACAAAGGAGGGCAGCTTCAGCTGGGGGCTTGGGGCCACCAGGCAACAGCCCCAGAGCCCTGGTTCCTGGACAGGGAGAGAGAACAGTTAGGAAAGGGAAGGACACTGTCAAGGGACGACTGAGGTCTAGTCCTTCCCCTTTGCTGACAGCTTTGCCTGGGAGAGCAAAGTTATATTTTAGGGAGGAAATCAGATCTCCACCTTCTGGCCGTTTGCCTAGAGCCCAGAGAAATAATACCAGACAATTGCATTTGAGTAGATTTTTGCAAACTCTGCCAAACTGACAGATATGAATTTCACTTCTTCAGGATCGCCCTTCCTAACCCAATCAAGGCAAGATGCTGAGTCATGGCAGAACCCAAGCCACAGCAGACACAGGAAAGAGCACAGGAGGCGTGGACCTAGACCATACAGAAGCCCTGTAAATCACTGGCAAAAGAGTTACTCAACTCCCACAGCCTCTGATCTCCCGGCAAGAAGAGGGCTTTAAATCCCTTGTCATCACAATGTTTGGCATCAACTAGATCTTACCCGGACACTCGAGGCACCGATGTTAATGAAGACAATAGCTCCTAAAACGGCTGTCCACAAAACCTGAGTGTTTTCACTCAATAAAACTCTCCCCACAGACATAGAAAACAAACTGATGGGTACCAAAGGGGAAAGGGAGGGGGAGGGATAAATGAGTTTAACAGATGCACACTACTATATGTAAAATAGATAAACAACAGGGACCTACTGTGTAGCACAGGGAACTATACTCAGTACCTTGTAATCGTCTATAATGGAAAATAATCTAAAAAAGAATAGGTATGTACGTATGTATAACAGAATCACTTTGCTGTACACCTGAAACTAACACAACATTGTAAATCAGCTATTTTTTGATAAAACTTAAAAAACAAAACAAAACTTTCTCACTCAGTTTAAGTCCAAAGTGAATGTTGCTGATCTTGAGTGACTCTCCAAGTGATAAGATAGGAACCAAGACCCCTTCCATTCTGTGTCACCTCCACTTCCCCCCACCCCATGGTTTCCAAGGTCACCCAGGAAGGTGAAGGAGCCTGGAGGTTGCCCAGAGACACTTGTAGGGGCCAGGACTGGAAGTGGTGACCATCAATTTCACTCACACACTATTGGCTAGAATTCAATCAGATGACCAGACCTAACTGCAAGGGGTGCTGGGAACTGTAGTCCAACTGTCCAGGAAGATGGGAAAATACACAGATCTCAGCACCAGAGCCACAGGTGTACGTTGACATGATTTTCCCTCATAAGAAATTTTTCTGAGACCACTAGAGATATCTTGTCCTTCTGTGCAGGAAAATGGATAAAAGTATACTTCCTGGGGGCTTCCCTGGTGGCGCAGTGGTTGAGAATCTGCCTTCCAATGCAGGGGACACGGGTTCGAGCCCTGGTCTGGGAAGATCCCACATGCCGCGGAGCAACTAGGCCCGTGAGCCACAATTACCTGCGCGTCTGGAGCCTGTGCTCCGCAACAAGAGAGGCCGCGATAGTGAGAGGCCCGCGCACCGCGATGAAGAGTGGCCCCCACTTGCCACAACTAGAGAAAGCCCTCGCACAGAAACGAGGACCCAACACAGCCATAAATAAATAAATAAATAAATAAAAAGACGTTCCATTTCACTGTCTTTAAAAAAAAAAAAAAAAAAAAGTATACTTCCTTAAAGCCCTCCGAGACCTGCCTGTGATGCTATATGAAATGCTTAATTTTTGAGACTAGAGGCATCCAGCAATAAACTCACCATTTTAATTGTATAATATTTTACAACTTCCAAAATGATTTCTCAAATACTCTTTCATTTGATTTTCTCATTGCTCTTCTCCCAGTGTCTACAAATTTCATTTGGACAAGAATTATTGACTGATTGCCCATTCTCCCAGGCTCTGGTCCGGGCACCAGGGACGCTGAACAGGCAGTAGATTTCCTACTTGCACCCTGCTTACATCCTTGTGAGGAACAGCGGCTTGTAGTTATAAGTAAAAAGTAAAGTAACAATATACAAGGTACTATCAGATGATAAGACCCCAAAGAGCAAAAGCAGGGCAGTGTGATAGAGGGGGAGCTTGCGTGGGGGAACGGGCGTTTTAAAATATCCCTGGGATTTGTTTAATCAGGTGCGGTGGGATGACAGGCAGGTAAGGTGACAGGCAACTGACTTCCCTGAAAGAAGCCTTTATTACTCACTGTTCCCAAGAGGAGAGGGCAGTCATGCTGTGCAAGGCCACACGGGGAAGCACCAGGTTCAGCAAGAGGCGGAAGGAGCAAGGAAAAAACACAGGCGGGAGCCTTCATTGTGGTTTCACTGCAAGGAAGGGGCAAGGTAGACAAGCTGAGCAAGTTTAGGATTGGCTGGCGTGAATAATTTTAGTGGTCTCTAGGCTATAGGGGTCCCTAGTCAACCAGCACCTGGCTCTGGGGGGATCTGGGAGAGGGGAATATCGGCTTGGTGTGTGAGAGTTAGACTAAGGAGGTACTTGAGGTTGTGGGTTCTGGTTTGGACATGAAAGACATGCTCAAAAGCAAGTGTTTTACTTTCTTTAGGAGTTAACTGGCCCTGGGAAGGGGAGACTCTCCAGGACCAGAAAGGCCCCAAGATGTCAAAGCATCTTAAAATACAGAAAATAAAAAACATGATTAATAGTATGCAGCAGGAGGTGCATCAATTCAGGATGGAGAGCAGCGAAGTCCTCCCTGAGAAGTTGATATTGGAGAGGAGCGCAGAATCGCAAGAAAGTGCCAGCCACACAAAGACGGGGTTGGGGGAGCACAGCAGACAAAGGAAGGTCCGCTCATCTCAGAGGAGGGAATGGGCCACTGTGGCTGGAGCAGTGAGTGCGGACAGGGCAGCGGGAGATGGGGCCAGACAGGCTGGGCTCTGGAGGCCACAGCCATTGCGTTCTATTCTAACCACATAGGAAGCCATGAGAGGGTTGTTCAGGGAGCAGTGCGGTCTGATTTGCATTTTTAAAAGGTCACCCTTGACTGCAGAGAGGAGAATGGCTTGCGTGTGGGCACTGGTGGAGAGCAAGGAGATAGGGTGAGAGGTGGGTGCACTACAGCACCAGGTGGGGAGTGAAACAAACACCATCCCCTGCCTTATCTAATCCTGACCCACCGTCATGCCTGCTTTTTATGTGACTTCACTCAAACACGGCCTCCGTCACAGACATCATTCATTTATCTCTATTCCCTTAAATCTAAGTATTTCTGGTTCTCAGAGTGATCCCCCCATTTCTCACCTGTCTGCTACTGCTGACAGAAAGGATGCCAGGAAGTCCAATCATTTAGCCACAATTTATTTATGGATTGTCCAGTGTATGCCCTCAAAAGTTTGGTAACTATGGGAAAGATAAGCAAAGTTTATGATATAATGGTCCTAAGTATAAAGAACTGAAAATTCCACTGGGGACTCAACAGCATGTGCATAACTCAAAAGTAAGACATTAACCCTAAGAAGGGGAGATGGAGGCCAGAACACTCAGGGCAGGGCTCATGAGGAGGAGAGACATAAACAGATCTTTAAAGAACTGTCATCCACTTCTTGGACATGAGAGCACTGAAAATAAGCAAAAGATCCCAGAGCCCACCTGTCACCACCCACACTGTGCAATAGGGAAAAGAACGAATTATTTGATAAAGAATGGAAAAGAAACAAATAGAAATAAGCTGTTATAAACTTATAAGTACCAATCTGTTGATTTGATTATAATTTATTTCATAACAGAAAAATATAAAAGTAATATTCCATGGTGTGTGTGTATATATATATTATACACTCACTTTTTCTTTATCCATTTATCTGCCAAAGGACATTTAGGTTGTTTCCATATCTCGGCAATTGTGAGTAAGCAGCAATGAACATAGCAGTGCAAGTATCTCTTTAAGTAACTGATTTCAATGCCTATGGTTATAGACCCAGAAGTGTGATTGCTGGATCATATGGTAGTTCAATTTCTAACTTTTTGAGGAACCACCGTACTGTTTTCCATAATGGCTGCACCAATTTACATTCCCACCAACATTGTATAAGAGTTCCCTTTTCTCCACATCCTCACCGACATTTGTTATCTCTTGCCTTTTTTATAATTAAAAAAGAAGATAATCCTCCCGTCTCTGACAACATGGATGAATCTGGGGGGAGTTAGGCTAAGTGAAATAAGCCAGACAGAGAAAGACAAATACTATATTTGTATTACTTATATGTAGAAACGAAACAAAGAAATAAATAAAAAGCCAACTTCATAGAAACAGAAAATAGAATGATGGTTCCGGGGGCTGGGGGAGAGGGAAATGGGGTGATGTAGGTCAAAGGGTACAAACTTTTAGTTATAAGGAGAATGAGTTCTGAGGATCTAATATACAGCATGGTGACCACGTATAGTTAATAATACAGTATTAGACACTTGAAAGTTGCTGAGAGTAGATCTTAAGCGTTCTCATCACACACAAATAAAGGAGTTAACTATATTGACCACGTGAGGGAGAGATTTGTCAGTTATCTTGATCTTGGTAACCATTCTACAACATATATGTATATCAAATGATCATGCTTTTGCTTTTGACCTTATTAAGAGAGAACTGTTACACAAGTTTATAGTTAAGCCTGAAGTTATTTTGTGAAAGATGGGACATCTCACCATGCTGCGGCGACATTTCACCGAGTGGGTGCTGGGACCCCATAGAACCACAGAAAGGTGTAGTCACACGAAGCAATGAAGGCTGTCTGGAGGATCCCTGGGTTCCCTGGGATGTGATATGGTCCAAGAGTAGAGTCTTCCCCACAGCCCACAAATCTTGTGGGCAAGGATGTTCCTGGATGGAGTCCATGAGGACAGAGTCAGATTTCAAAGCTTGGAAGTAGAGGCTTTATTTTCAGAAAATCTATGGGAAGTCAAAGATATAAGATAGTATAGTATTAGCAGTTCCAAATGTCAGGACCACACATAAAAAACCAGAGGACCAAGTTATAACACCTCTATTCCTTTAAACCTGAAGTAAACCAGTTCAGACGAATGGCCATTTAATGCTTTCTCAATGACTCAGGACTAATACCTGCATTTTAAAATTGACTAATATCTGCATCAGGAACACGCAAGAATTTGAGCCCTGTTGGCACCTGCATTACCAGAATAATGATTTCATTTAAATATTTTGCTTTACCATATTTAGAGTCATAGAGTTATAGTATGTTCTTGGGAGTCTTAGAAATCATCTAACCAAAACCCCTCATTTTTAGAGATGAGGAAATTAAACTACAAACTATCCACTAAGTGAAATAAAAACCATATCAGATATTTACAATCCTCGAGGAAATTCTGTCTTCAAGGCAAGGAAAATGATATCCCACATCTTACTAGATGGAGCTTTTGCAGCCATTCTTAAGGGAGAACAACATAGGAAATTGTACGTGTGGTCAGGTTTAATACATTCTGAATTTTTGTCCAGTTCAAAAGGAAAACTGAAGTTTGCCTTTTCAGAAGCTTTGTAAATCAATAAGCAGAAAGAATCAAACAATACCTCAGCAGCAACACAGCTCAGCACAAGTATTACAAAAATTATTTTTGAATAGTTAATTTTTTAAATGACTAAACAGAAGAAATACTATATCCTTTGTCCTTTTTATCTATAAACTTGGTCTTGCTAATTTGAAAAGAAAAATTGTTAAGTAGCCAATAGTACATTTCCTAATTTTGATTCATGTTTGTCTGGATCACACAAAGTAGTTATTTCCCAGTTTCTAGAAGAGGCACGTCTTGATCATCATTCTTAAAAATACAGCCAGATGTTCATCTTAGAGGAGATTTCCATGACTAGAGGCTACAATGCTGTATTTTAATTGCCAATCAGCATCTCTTCTCCACTTATCTTTGTATGTCCTTAAGACCAGGGACATTCTCCTATCTCTGGCATCTCTGGAGCCGAGCACACTGTCTGGTGCTTAATAGATGCTCAAATCTGTCAAATGCATGGACACCACCCACCTGTCCTGCACTCAGTGCTAAGCAGATGCCTGGCACATCATTAAGAGATGGGGGGTTGGGAGTGAATCTAAATCTCTAAAGATTTCCAAAAGGATTTATCTTCTGGCTCTTCTGTCTAGAAAATTAATTTCGGTTCAAAGTGACACACTGGACAGAACGAAGACAAAAATGCGTGATCGAGCCATTCTTGAGCAGCGATCATTACCACTGCTACACGATGGAATGACCAACGCTTCCCGATGAATAGTTCCTAAGGTAACATTGTAATAATGCTGAAAAATCCTTTCATCACGAATGATTTAGAGCACCTGCTACATGAAACCATGTCCAAGTGACATGGGACTTCAACAGAACTGTCCTCTGCATACGGTCATCACCCATTTCTAAGTTGTTTGCTTTTATTCTTTATACTGGGAGGGGTGCCCCTTTTTAAGAAATCTTTTTTCCTTAAAATGACTGAGACTTTCAAATAATTGTTCCTTAATCACATCATTTTTCTTAGTGAAAACAGAAATTCTTCATCTTAAACTTTGTACAGCCTCCCCCCCACCCCCGACTCTGAGACCAGGGAAGAACGAGGTAGGAAGAGGAGTCATATTTTCATCACGTTTTCCATGGAAATCCCACCTCGGACCAGCAGTTGGTGATCTGAAAGCAGGAATAATAACACCTGTCTCATGGGCTTCCTACTTCTTGTGAATCCCCACAACTCCAGGGTTTAGGAAGATTTGACCTGATTTTCAAGGTTTGGAGGTTGTACTTATCTTCTTGGAGCAATAGAAGAGTGGTTAAATGATGAAAGTTTCCTTTGAGGGTCCTTTCCTGAAAATAAACTATTTATATCTACAATCTTCCTCATCTTGGGAGCAAAAAATAAGCTCACACAGGGCTCCTCTGAGCATATTACTACGCTATGGCAGAAGCTTCAGGAACAATACTTCTTTTCCTATTCCAAGTCTGATCCACTAACCTAAGCAACCTCTTTAATGATTTTCTTCTGTATTTGTAATCCATGTTCTTAAAACATTAAAGCCATGAATGTTCATTTGTAAGTGGAAACCTCCTTAGATCGTCACAGACATACATGGCATGGGAACAGCCCACATGTCCAACTACAGACTTGACCAAAGACCAGAGGTCTCTGGACCTCTCAGCCGGCTGCCAATGATGCTGAGACCCACTCCTGCAGCATCCTTCCCTCTGTGCCTTGTTGCCATGTGCCCACAGAGCTTAAATGCTGCCCTAGGAAAGTGGGGAAGGAAGAACTCCAAATTCATATGAAATGTCTATCACCCTGAAGGAATGGTGCCTCAAATTAGACATGAAATTTTGGAACATAAGTTACATTTTTTAGGCACCCGATTTGTAAGTCAAAATTTGAGCCCAGAATATGGGAAGGCTTATCTAGAATCTCCAGGAATACTCATACAGTCATGAATTGATAAAAAGTCCTACAAATAGAGCCAAGTGCCCTGGAAGCAGTGGCTGTAACCCAGGATGGAATGATCAGATTCAGACATCATGGCCAGCTTGCAAAATCATGGACAATGATGAAGCTGTGACTGAAAAACTGCAACAACATTCTGTAAGATTGGTCACCCAAAAAAAGAGGGAAAGAGAAAGAATGCAGGCTTGTTGTAGTTTCTTGTAGATTCAATTTTCTGGATACCAGAAGAACACCTGAAAAGCAAAGAATGAGACTTACAACCTCTGATTGGGACTAAGGGGTCCTCTAAGTATCGAACCTCTTTCTGCAGAGAGAAGTGGCTCCAGCACCACCAGATCCAGCCACTGAAATGCCATTTTCCCACCAAAATGATATGCCCCTTCATCGGCCATGAACATTGAAGGCTTAGGGGATGCATGGAGAGGTCTTGCTTGGAGAAGGCCGTACTCCATCGCAGTTAGAAAGAGTACAGAGGATTTCTAAGAGCTGTTGGTGTAGGATGGCCTAACTCTCCTGTGGTCTGGAGTGGGCCAGAAGCAGCAGGAGACCCTGGCTCTGGAGGGGCATTGAGGGTGACACTGGGGCATGACTCTTCACCTGTCTTCCTGGATTGATGACACAGGACCCCAAATCTAATCAGTGCTTGCCCTCAGAAATTGGACATCATCCCAGGGAAACAAAAAGGGGAAACCATTAATTACTGTGACTGGTAGAATGAGGGCCTGAATACAAATTAAGTTCAGACGTTTAAAAATCTGTGGTCTGAGACTATTATTTACTATAAAAGTCTCTGATTTTAAACCACAAATTATACTTCACAGTGTAAGTACAATCTAGTTCCCTGTGCCCAACTATGTTGGTTGCCAGTGGTAG
Organism: Eschrichtius robustus; assembly: GCF_028021215.1. Classification (NCBI taxonomy): domain Eukaryota; kingdom Metazoa; phylum Chordata; class Mammalia; order Artiodactyla; family Eschrichtiidae; genus Eschrichtius; species Eschrichtius robustus. Next base: position 126,025,198 of record NC_090831.1, on the reverse strand, counting down.
CAACAAGCACCAGTGTTACCTTCAGGTATAATGACCTGAAGAACAGATTCCTTCCCCAAGAATGCCCTCACTCCCCAGGCAGGCTTTGTCATGTGTCTTGCCTTAATTCTGGCCTCTGAGTCTTCTGACAGGTTAGCAGGGATTCTTGAACTTCTATTGCTCTGTCTCCTAGCTGGCACTGTTATCTGACCTCCTACACTCTGGAATCAGAGTTCCTGGGTCCACAAGGCCTTGGCTGAAACTCTTTGAATTTGATCTTTGGACATTTTGACTTAGAGCGCTACCAGCCCAGCCTCAGGCCCATCCCTCAACCCAGACCAGACCCACAAGATTCTCTGGAGGACACAAAGAAGACCCTTCTGAACTGAGACAGCACCCCATCCCCTCAAAGAGCTATGTAAAGAAGAGCAGGTAAAAGGGCAATTAGACCTGAAGAAGAGAAGTTAAAACTGGAGTATGAGGTGGTATTTCTACATTTCACATCAAGCTAGATGAACATATCATGATTGCTAAGGCACCATCTCACATATTTATTCAGAGCTGGCCATAGAAATAATTTTGTTTCAAAGCAATGGAAAAAGTTGAGATGAATAATACATTTTTATCTATGCCAATATTTAAAACAACCAAGCAGCACTGTGCTGTTTGTTCAAACCAGTCTGTGTTTTACATTGTGCATGTAAATTTACATTGTGCATGAGTGTTTCAGTAGAAATTTCTTTTGAAATGTGAAATTGTTTATGATGCTGACAAAAATTCAAAACAATCTACCATCTATAGATGCCCCACTGTAATGGATTTTTAAACACATTTATTATCACAGAGTCACCACAGAAAAGATAGACCACAGATGTAGCACAAGTGTGCTTCCTTCATGAAATTTCCCAAGGATATTCCTTTTGCAGAGATTGAGGGTCTGTGAGCAGTTCTGATTCCCTCAAGAGACCCACGTTCAGACGTAGAAAAGAGAGACTCTGCAGCTCAATGCTACATAGGCGTTTGCTTCACCTCTGGTTGCTTCAAAGGTTTCCAGGACAACAGTTCAAATGAAAAGGAAACATATCAGTAGCTTGAACATAGATCTAGAATTCTAAGCCATGAATTCCAATGGTGTTTCCAAATCACTACCCAGAATCAGAAAACATAAACTGTTATGTGCTACATGTTACGTCTACATGTCCCAGTGAGATCTATTCTTGACAGTTATTGGGAGAAAATTCTATGGGGATTCAGAGTCTCGCCAATTTGCCCCAATAATGAAGTTTTATACATCCAGTGGTCCGGGGCAATGCCCCTCTACCGTCAAGGACAGGTTGTTGCAACTTGTATCACCTGCCACCAAAAAAAAAAAGGCATAGTGACCTTTTCTGCAGCCTTTCAATTAAACTGGTAATAGGTTAGAGCAAGATTCTGAAGTCTGACATATGCTATTTCCAAAATCCAGGTTCAGGTGTATACCAGGGCAGAAAAGAGTTCTGCAGCAAATCCAGTGACCCGCCCAGGTGGGCCACATGCCTGGCAGATCCAGGTGCCAGGCTTCCAGGAGTAGATAAGTCTCTGGCAATCCCCAGCGGGAGAGTTCCGGAATAAAACTCTGCCTTCTGCTGCAAAGAGCTTCCTGACTTGGAAAGCAGTGCCCGGATTGCAGCAGAGATTAAGTCCTTGACCGTTAGTGGGGAGCCTTGGAGTGAGTGTTGCCCAGCACGTGATCCCGTATTGGGCCAGAGTGTCCGAGTCTTTCCAGCCTGCCTCACTCGACATGCCGCTGCCCCAGGAAAGGTGACATGAGGCAGCCCTCTGCAGCCCTGAGCACACTACCCTCAGTGGGGCAGCAGGCTCTTTTTTTTGAAGGGGGATCTGGGTGAGAATCTCCACATCTAGGATTCTCCTCTTAATGAATCGATTCCTTTATCACTGTGAAATGTCTTTATCTTTGATAATATGACTTATTTCTCCCATAGTCTAATTTGTTGGATATTAACATGCCCATTGTAGCTGTAGGAGTCCGCTTGGGCTGCCACAACAAAAGAACCCAGGCTGGGTGGCTTAAAAACAGAAACTTATTCTATCGCAGTTCCAGAGGCTGGAAGCCCAAGATCACGGTGCCAGCTGGGTTGGATTCTGGTGAAAACTCTCTCCTTGGCTGCAGACGGCCGTCATCCTGCTGTGTCCTCAATGGCCTTTCCTCTGGGCACGGGTGCAAAGTGGGAGAGAGACCTCTTGTGTCTCTTCCTCTTCTTATAAGGACACTAGTCCTATAGGATTCAGGCCCCATCCTTATGACCTCATTTAACCTTAATTACCTCCTTAAAGGCCTCGTGTCCAAATGTAGTCACGTTGGGGGTTAGAGCTTCAGCATATGAATTGGGGGGAACACCATTCAGTCTATGACACCAGCTTTCTTTCTAAGATTAAAGTTTGCATGATAAGCCTCTTTGTCCTTCTCCTTTTAACTCATCTTTTGTTCATGTTTAAAATGCAACTCTTGTAAATAACATTTATATGATCTTGCTGCTTTTCTTTGTGTATCATTGCTGCCTTTTAGCTGGATTGCTTAGTACATTTCTATTTAAGATAATTATTGATACGGTTGGGATAAGTCTATCACACTGCGATGTGTTTTTTATTAGCCTTATCTGTTGTTTCCTTTTTTCCACATTCCTTTCTTCTGTTAGATTTTCTTGATTAGCTGAGTTTTTAGTACTCTTAAATCCATGTTATCACCTTTATTAATTTTTTTTTAAATTCTTCAGAGATTTCCCAACTTGACACAAGGGGGCCAGGCCTTTATACCCCCATATCAATCCCCCAGAAAAAGGGTGTGACCTGGAGCAAGCTGCCTCCACAACAGAGGCAGGTCCTGAAGGGAGATGACGACTAGGTTGCCTGCCAGATCAATGGCAGCAGCAGGGGAAGCAAGGCCCTTATTCCTATCAGGTGATCTGTGCAGCTGTGTTCACCACGGAGTGTACGCTGAACATTACAAATGCAACCTCGCTTACTGTATGGATTTTGTTGTCTTTCTTTCAAGAATATTGAGGTTTGTTTCACCAGGCAATTAACTTACTTGCAAATCACCCTAGTCCCTTGGAAGCTTATTTTAAAATTTCATTATGACGGGTCTACAGCAGTGGTTATCAACTGGGGGCAACTTTTTGATTGTCACACCTGTGGGCTGCTACTGGCATTTAGTGGGTATAGTCCAGGAATGCTGCTGCACATCTTATAATGCACGGGACAGACCCCTCCCCAGCAAAGAATTCTCAGCCCAAAATGTCAATGGCGCCAAGGCTGAGGAATTCCCATCAGCAGCAGGCTTTACTCTATGGCTAAAGGAGACTTACTCCCAAATCCTGGCCTTGCTGGGGAGTCAGCAGGGTACCCAAAGCATTCAGCATGGCCTTTCCACTCTGCCTGGACAGACTTAAATGTCCTCCTGCCCAATCAGAGAGCCAGAAGCTCCGTGGAGCTCACAGCTCCTTAGGAGTCATTTATATTGCGTGGCCATATGGAGTCTCCACCAGTGAAAATGCAGCTTAGTATTCAGACAGGGGACCTCTTTGCAGATTTCTGGAGCTCTCTTTCTACGTAGATCCTTCCCCACTGGGACTCTAGCTGGTACAATGCACCAACCCCAGCTGCCCCAAACCCCCAGTCTGTCTTCTCCATTCGGTAAGACTCACATGCTCCACGTGGATGCCTGCCCTACATCCTGGTTCAAAGCTGCCTCAGACAGAAGGCACAATGGTTACAGGGCTCGGCTGGGTTTTTCCTTCTCTTTTGGATCACAGGCCAGTGCTGCTGCTGTGAACATTTGAAAGCAGTTGCTTTTTTTAATGTGTCCAGCTTCACAGCAATCAGAGGAAAGTTTAGTGCAATACCTGACACTGCATCATGACCAGCAGCAAAAGTCTCCCAAGTAGGTTGTGAAGGATTCCCTTCTTCTTTCTCTCTCTTGCTTCCCCCAGCTCCACCGTCCCTTCAGTGCCCGTGTGTTCACGGTGTGCAGGTGTTTTCTGTAAACAAACATCGATAAATCTCTCACGACCATTAAAAATTTACTCGTCATTAAAGTCACCAGTCCCCAAATTCATCAATAGCACTCTGACAAATAAACTTAAGAAACTCATCAGAAATGTTTTACTCTTTTCCCTTAATATTTTGGACTTCATAAAAAAGTAGGCCCTCAGTTATGGATCCTGCCTTGTCACCCAAAACTGGACAAGCTCCCAGCCCTGGCCAGTCAGAACTCTCAATTGCAAAGGCTTAAAAAAAAAATTTTTTTTATTGGAATATAGTTGATTTATAATGCTTCGGGTGTAGAGCAGTGGTACAGTTATATATATATATGCACACACACACACACGTACGTTTTCTTTTTCAGATTCTTTTCCATTATAGGTTATTGCAAGATACTGAATATAGTTCCCTGTGCCATACAGTAGGGAACTTGTTTATTTTATCGGGGTGGCCAAAAAGTTCGTTCGGGATTTGCCGTCAGACGTTATGGAAAAGCCGAACGAGCTTTTTGGCCAAGCCAATATATACAGGAGGGTGTGTCTGTTAATCCCAAACTCCTCGCTTATCCCTCCCCCCTTCCCCCTTTGGTAGCCATAAGTTTGTTTTCTATGTCAGGCTTTTCTAAGTATAAGGTTTGGTCTCTACTCAACATGCGCACCCCGTCCCCGGCTCCTCCAGCAACCTCTGGGCCCCAGAGGCAGTGCGTTGGCACGGACTGCCAGTGTCCCTGCCCCTGCTGACTGGCGATATATCATTGGTTAATAGTGACGCTAGAAATTTCACCACCGGTAGCATCACGGGATCATTTGCAAAAACTCTTGGGATCCTAGCAAAGCATCCACTTTTCACGTGAGAGTGACTTGGCTGTGTGCGTATATCCCCGCCCTCACATTAACCACCTTTCTCAGCTTTAATCAAAGTTCCTTTTCACTTGAACAATTTTCGCACAGCCTAGAATCCTCACCGCAATTTCTCAGGTTGCTTTTTCTCGTTTATATTACAGCATGTATGGCCGCCTTAGTCACATCACAACTTTAAGTTATGGTTGAATTTAGCATTCTATACTTCTGAAGTTTTGGTTAAATTTCCTAAGAACCATTGCCTTTTTAGACTGTTTCACTTTGTTTTTATTTCAGCAACACTGGTAGTTGATGTTCTTTGGAGAACCATGTTTTACAAAGAAATGGAATTGATCGCTGGGAGCAGGTCAGTGAATATCTGGAAAGTATAAACCAACAAACTGATTTGAGACGTGGCCACGGATGTGTAGATGCCAGCAGCTGGTCGGCTGCCCCTCTGGCTAAAGGGCTCCCCGCCTTGCGGAACAGACTCAGAGCCTGCAGGATTCAAATACATCCTTAGTAACCTTATAACATGTGCTGGACCCTCAGGATGACTCATGGAATACTAAACACTGAAATTCCACAATAGTACATCCTGCTCAGCTCTTACTGTTTTATCATGAGCATTTCCCTCAGTCATTATGGTCAGTAAATATTTACCTGGCAACTCAGTGAGTGAGTTTAAAATATCCCATTATATAGACATGTCTCGTGTTAGCCATTCCCCTACTCTTGGGACATTTCAGTTGCTTAATGCCTTTTAATTCAGTATTCTCATCTGCAAAAATGGGGATAATATGCAGAAATGTTTTACCTCTGCACCCCAGAGATGTGAGGTGAGTATGGTCTAAAGTGGGGCCTTACAGGAAGGGCAGTATTATGGAGAGAGAGCTTTCAGGCTGCCTGAACATGTTAGAACTCACCCTATAACACATCCTCCCCTCTGCAGATGAAATAGTACACACGTTTAAATACGTTATAAATTAGGCTCCTTGTTAGATTAACTCACTGAGGGAAAAATGAAACAGGTGGTGGGTAAGAATCAAGAACAGATTGTCATACTGAGTGAAGTAAATCAGAGAAAGACAAATATCATATGATATCGCTTACATGTGGAATCTAAAAAAATGGTACAAATGAACTTACTTACAAAACTGAAATAGAGTCACAGATGTAGAAAACAAACTTATGGTCACCAGGGGAGAAAGCAGGGAAGGGGGGATAAATTGGGAGATTGGGATGGACATATACACACTACTATATGTAAAATGGATAACTAATAAGGACCTACTGCATAGCACAGGGAACTCTACTCAATACATATATGGAAAAGAAGCTAAAAAAGGGTGGATATATGTATATGTATATGTATATGTATATGTATATGTATAACTATGTATATGAGTCCCTTTGCTGTACAGCAGAAACTAACACAGCATTTTAAATCAACTATAATCCAATAAAAATTAAAAAAAATAAAACAGAGGCGTGGGCAAAGTGAGACAAGATTAGAGGGGCACTGCAGGGTGTGAGCCCCCAGCCCCTGGAGGGGATGTAGCAGCAATAGGGACCACTCACCAGCCCCATGGAAAGCAACTTCACGTGGCCTCACAGCAGTGCAGGAGGAGGCCCAGTGACCAGGACACTGCAAAGCCTGGTTGTCGTGGGACCTCTGTCTAGACGGACGCAACTCCGCAAATGGCTTTCTGTTTGCTCAGTAAGGGGGTTGGGTCCTCAAGGCCCCTCCCCACTTTTGCACATCCTCCATAGCTGACTGACCCCTGCTGCTGTTTCCCCCCAACCATTAGGTGCTGCCTCTGTCTTAGCACATGACCTAAAGAAGCATTAATAGCAGTTTGATGAGTTCAGTTAAGATATGGAAATCCAGGATTCAAAGCCAGGTGTTTTCTTGAAAGACATTCACTGCTGGCTGAACCTCTATAATAGGAAAATAGGAAAACAAAATAGTTTCATTACCACGATGTTCTTTATTCACAGTAGAGCTTGTATTTACAGTTCTCGCTTACTTGAATTGTAGTGTCCTGAGGTTCAAGGGGAAAAGAGATCCTGCTTCTTAATAGGCAAGGGCAGCTTCAACAAGGCAGCCACGGAGCCGCAGGTGTGTGGCTTTGGCACGGTTGCTCTCCTCGTGTGTCACTTCCACGCAGTGACTGAATCAGGAGGTCTGGGGACTGTCGGGTTCCTCGTCTGTCAGGTTGTTCAGTCCAAACTCTTGCATATTTGTTTCTCTAAACTCAATTATTCTACAGGCTAGTATTGCATTCAATTACACATCTCACAATATTCAAAATGGCTCATTTGTTCTGGGAATTACATGCCTCTAATTTATCACAAAAATGCTGACAACCAGCAGAATGGTAATGAAACACAGCCTGCCACCAGCAGGCTTTGCATTCTCTAGAATGCAAAGCGAGACGGCACGTTTAAACATGGCTACAGTGCCAGTCAAGTGCCAACTGTACGGGACCGAGTGCCATTAGGTGTAATGCTGGTTTGTATTTATGCCACTCACTCCTCCAGAGAGCTTTGCTGTAAACCTACAGCCTTCGGGGATGTTTCCTCTTTCAGCCTGAAGGACTCGCTTGGTCATTCTGCCAAAGGCACCTAACCACTTCCAAGTAACCATTTTGCCACTGACAATAGATGTCCTTAAGACGCGGCAGTGATGTCCCGTAACGGACATCATGATGTGCCACCCAGATCCTCCTTCAGGGATGAAGGATTTGTCCCCCTCCCCAGATGATGGACATCCCTCAGCTGTCACCCTCTCTGCAAACTGCCCTCAAATGAAGAGGCTCCTTCACCCCAGATCACACCACTGGGGGCAGAGGAAGCCACACCTCATGACTGACCACTGTGGGAGGAAAAATGTCGGTGCACCATGGGACCACCTGAAAATGCTCCAGCTTCCGAGCTCCCCAGGCCATCAGCTGAGGTTGTTGTTGACACCCCAATGCCAAGGTTGCCTCAGCCATCCCCACTCTCCTCCCTTCCACGGGTGTTGCTCTGGGAACTGCTCTTGGTAAACTTCCTGTAGGCAAGCCTGCATCTCAGAGCATGCTTGGCCCCATTTTCCCTTTTCCATCAAATTTAAACTGCTCACCCTGGCTTCCAAGGCCCCTAGAATTCAGGCCCACCTTCTCCGAACGTAGACGTTTAATGAGGCCAGACTTCTCACTCTTCCCCACTCATGCCACCATCATTTCTGCTTCTGTGTCCTTTCTTTCTCCTCCAACATGGGGAATTTTTACCCTAAATATTAACTGCTAAGCGTAAGAATGATAAACTCAATAAAGAAAGACTCAGAGTCCCTCGGACGTTGGTCTAGATGGGGATGGAACGAACATACAAAGACGGCAGCCAGTTTTGGTGGAAGAAGAAAAACCATCACTCTCTCTGCTTCTCTGAGAATGATGCAGGTGCTGCAGGAGCATTGCAGCGATGGTCTCTGATTCAGCCCTGAGCTCCCAAAAAAGGATGAGAGAAAAGGAAAGGTGAGAAAGCAGAGAAGGTGGGAAAAGCAACCCTTTACATGGGCAGCAACTGTACCAGCCCAGTCACCTCTCCCATCAAGGACCGCTCTCAGGAAAAACCAGGTGTCCACATTCTTGAGAAGATTTCCACTTCTGATGTCTGATAATGGATTTGCATTTTGCAGAGCAAGAAGGGGGTACAGTTGAGAAGAGGGGTTATTAGATACTGTTATACCCTACTTAGTTCTCAACCCCACACAGCGCTCAGAGAGTCAGATGCCTTGGCTGAGAACACAGAGTTAATAACTGCAAATCTTCTGTTTCAACTGCAGTGGCCTTTTCACTCCATTGCAATACCTCTAAAATATCATTAGACTGACACCAAATAGCACTTTTACTGTGACAGACACACCAGAGACCATAATTTAAATTAAAGGATTAAGTATGTAATGGTGCCATTTCAGGCAACTTGCAGAACTGTAGTTCACATTAAACAAATGCAAATCCTTCATAATCCTTTTTTAAAAATACTTAAAACTGATTTTTACTCGAAGAAAAGCCAAGTTTCCAAAATCAATGAATATAGTTCAAAACTCTTATCTTAATTACATTTTCTCAAGTATGCTCATTCTTTCAGACCGTTTTTCCTGGGGCCTGAAAACTTTTAGCACAGGGTTGAGTTAGCACATGAGGGGAACTCCGGGCAGTATTGATCCAACAAGAATCCTACAAATAATGGTTATTGAACAATGCTATAGAATATCTAATTTTCAGCCAACAAAACAAAGGCTTATTAAAATATTTAACTATATTTAAAGCCTGAAACTGATAAATTGAATTATTCAACAGAATTAATCACTTGCATTTTAAGCTCTGGTGTGTTACATCACGATTTACTATCCATTGTAATTTACAATGAAAGGAAATAGTCCAGCAAGGAAAGATCATCAACAGCTTACCAGTTTTCATGATAAAAGTATTTAGGATGTGGCTCTTTGAAAATTACTGGAATAGAACACATGAGGTTTATGGGCAAACATAGTGTATATACCAGGATTTTCTGAGGAGCTTATAAAAAATACAGATGCCTGAACCCACCACAGAGACACAATAGACTCATCAGAGGTAGACACAGGCATCTATCTGCTTTTTAATAAGTTCTCCAGATGAACCTGCTGAAGAGCCAAGCTTGAGAACCCCCATTAAAATAGACAACATCGGGACTTCCCCAGTGGCCCAGTGGTAAAGAATCCACCTTCCAGGGCTTCCCTGGTGGCACAGTGGTTAAGAATACGCCTGCCAATGTTGGGGACACGGGTTTGAGCCCTGGTCCAGGGAGATCCCACATGCCACGGAGCAACTAATCCCATGCGCCACAACTACCGAAGCCCACACGCCTAGAGCCCGTGCTCCGCAACAAGAGAAGCCACCACAATGAGAAGCCTGCACACCGCAACGAAGAGTAGCCCCTGCTCGCCACAACTAGAGAAAGCCCGTGCGCAGCAACGAAGACCCAATGCAACCAAAAATAAAATTAATTAATTAAAAAAAAAAAAAAGAATCCACCTTCCAATGCAGGGGACGTGGGTTCCAATCCCTGGTCAGGGAACTAAGATCCAACATGCGGCAAACTACAGAGCCCACGTGCCCTGGAGCCCGCAGGCATGCCACAACAAGAGACAGAAAAACCCACACGCCACAACTAGAGAGAAGCCCGCGCACTGCAAGGAAAGATCCCACATGCCACAACGAAGATTCCGAGTGCCACAACTAAGACCCAATGCAGCCAAAAAAAAAAGAAAAAAAAAATAGACAACATCATATTCCTAGGACTGATCCTGGCAGACATTCGTTCTCTTTATCTTAGGAAGCTTTTTCCTGTCCTAAGAACTCTGCAAATCTGACTTCCTCCACAAAGCCTGCTCGTATCACTGGGGGAACATTGGCAATTGCTAAAACCATATGCCAATCAACCCCAAGACATGCATCCGCCCAGCAAAACACACTACACACGTGATGACAGTACTGAGAACAGTTTTACCAATGAGAAAGTCTCAGCGTGAATGCCAGACTATATGCAGCAGGTATGTCATTGTACTACTGGGGTTAGGTGGAATTAAACACATTTCAGTGCATGATTGGAGCTCACAGCAATATCAACGTCCATCCCCTCTTGCAGAAGTAAAAAATGACTCAAAAGTGAAGTCATTATCTGGTTTGTAAACAAAATTTATGAAACAAAATTCATAGAGTCACTGTTAACTATTTTAATTATTATAATAAATAGGAGAGCACATCACTTAAGGAGAAACAGTTCTCCAGTTCCATGCATAATAATTGGATTATTAGTGGCTACATGAGCTGCCCTCCTTGTTGAATGCAACCATGTATCTTTGCAACACCTAGCCATTAATAAATTACCGTTTAAAATTCTAATCACAAAGATTTTTTTCATAATATTAGGTTCAATTTGCATATTTGGTCTCTCCAACAAAATGGGGGCCCAGTAAGCATCTTTTAACTGTTTCAAAAGTTATAGAAATAAGAGACAAAAAAATCCTACTAAATATTTCAAGGTCATAAAATGCACTGGCTCTCTCCAAACTTTGCTGCTAGTTGTGTACAAACCCTCTACAGAATCTCAAACAGAATCAGTAATGGAACTAACTAATTCTCCTGCTCTTTCCCTCTCCCTCTCCCTCTCCCTCTCTCTCTCTCGATCTCGCTTCTGCCATCAAGGCACAGGTAGACCTGGGACACAGTGACACCCTCTGGCCCTGGATTCCCAAGAAATGCTAAACCAAAAGAGGAAAGGTTGCCCACGTGTGTGCTGAAGGCACAGTCTCCATTTTTATGGCCAGAAGAATATTAATCCAGAGCTAAGAAGAGACCCAAGGCCCCCATACATGCAATCAGAGATGTCCCCAGTGCCATGTTTTTCCCTCAATTCTGCCAACAGGCTTTGCTCTTGACTCTGGTTAAGAGTCCAGGTCCTCTTGCTTCCTCTCTCTTCTCTCCTTAAGCTAGAAGACAGACACCATTCCCATTCAAAGTTTCCATAAAAGGCCTGGGTGTGCCGTGTGCTTTCCTGGCTCATCAATAGTTTTCTCTAGTTCTGCGTTCACCTCAAACTTGAAAGGCGTAGACTGAAATTGTCGAGGAGTCTGACGGTGGTTTAGATGACTGTTCTCCTCAATCAGGTTTCAGCTGGATGCTTAAGTTGGACTTCTCATCTAAATTTTGGACCCCAGGTCCCCAGTTTTGATCTTAGTGATCATCCGTACCTGGGTTCACTCTTTCCATTGACCCAAGCCCAGTTTCCCTGACCCTGTCTTGGCCAAGATCACTGACATTGAGCACCTGTCTGAGTTACAGTTTCTTATAACTGTTTTAATTCATCATCCTCTCTTTCCCAGGAACATCTATAGCTCAATCCTTAACTCAAAATGCCCAATAGGGGTTTTCAGTCTTACCTCTTAACCAATATGAGAACAATTCTCTCACAAATACATAGGATATAGGGGTAGCAGCCATTGAGTCTGCTCTGCATTGAAGTAGGGCAGACTTCAAGCTTCATCTTAGGAGTTCTTAATCACAGGGTGGCCCCTAGGCCCCCTAAAATAGTCTATCTTCTCCCTGACTTTTTGAAACCCCATAATAAAGGACAAGTCCTTTCCTTAAAATTCAGTATTTAGGCTGTCAGCTTACACACACAGTACCTTCATAGGAATTAGTCAAAGGTGGTCCATTTAGGATTAGGGCAGAGAATCTATAGTGAGATCCCTTTTTCTGGAATAGTCCACAAGGACCCGGGGCTGGGAAAGTGACTAAGGTCTGAATTCAGCCCATCATGTTGCCCCCTGAGCCAGGTGCCCTTGCACAGGGAACAGTCTGTACAACCAGAAGAGCTGGGCCCACAAATTCCTTTAGAAGACCAAAGCATCGCCTTAGATCCATGTAGCGGGAACGTCCTTTCAAAGCAGTGTTTGAAAGCATGAAAGGAAGAGCAAGATAAAAGCCCAGATAATATCTGAGAGAAGAAAGGAACACATAGGAGAATTTTTTTTAAAGGAGAATCCAAAAGACAAAAACAAACTTTTATCTGTTTCATAATTTACCACATGGAGTTTGCCTGATTGGGAGAACTAGGGGTCCTTGCAAGAGAGTCAGGCTAATATTTCTTTGTATCCCTGAGATATCACTTGGAGTATTAACCACAGTAAGTCTTCAATAAGCTTTTGGTCGATAGAGGAAAGGGAGGGGTGACTAGCCAGTTTCCATGAGCCTAAAGGTTTAAATTAAAACTATATCTGGTTAAAAGCTATGACCCACATGGTGATGTTCCAACAGGTCACTTACTTCGTAACTGTGGCTTAAATGGATCCTCCATACATGTCAATGATTCAAGTGTTAAATGGGAAATATGCACATACGGCGTACTGCATTAGATATATATGAAGGATACTAACAAATCCTTGCAAGTAATCCTTAAAAGGCAAAGGGGAGGGAATTCCCTAAGAGTCCAGTGGTTAGGACTCCATGCTTTCACTGCTGAGGGCCTAGGTTCACTCCCTGTTTGGGGAACTGAAATCCTGCAAGCTGCGCAGCACTGCCGATTAAAAAAAAAAAGGCAAAGGGGAGAAAATACACCCCTGCCCCAATGAATTTCACCAAAGATGAAATGTTCTCTGGAACATAGCAGAGCATAAAGCTAACTTGGCTACTTGCTTTGGTTTCTTTGGCATCTTTGTCTACCATTAGCAGTGAGGGTAAAGGAGAGTTAGATAAATTCTCCAGCAAACATCAAAATCTCAAAGTATTTGAACAGAATGCACATGACTAAACATTTTAAGGACTTATAGAGCACTGTCGTCTTGTCCCAAAACCCCATAAAAACTCTAGCTAGACTAAATCTCTCCCTAGGGAGCAAATACAAAATAATAAATTTATCTCTAAGACCAAGTCAAGGATTTAAATCTATAATAAGACTACTGGTCCAAAGGCACTGGGTAATAAAAATTCACAAGTTGTTGGGTTAAATATTCACGGAGCATGAACTGAAGCTATACCAGTGAGTTTTCTTCTCTGGATCAAAAATGTAGGATTACAAATATTTAATAAGTAATATCACGGGACTCAGTGTCACTTATTGCAAATAAGAATACTTGTGCTAAACCTTTCCATCAGACAAAAATGGTGGTTTGCAGCCCACATGCCAGTGCAGGCAATTGAGAAACAGAAAAGTTTTATTTCATGTAGTTCAGAGTCGCAGTTAGAGGCGGAATTCTAGAATGGCAGCTTGGGGAGTCCAGCCAACCCACCTTCCTCAGGAAAACAACCGCTTAACTAGTGAGAATTATTTTTTTAAACAACCATCTGCAGCCTCTGGAAATTGTCCTAAGGGCATTTAGCAAATGAATGGAGAAACATTCATTTAAGAAAATCTACTAAATCTCTGTAAAAACAGTGAAAGTCTATGGAATCTGAGCCCCCTCCCACCCCAAGCCCCCCAGCCCTGGGTAACTCGACCACAGGTGCTCTGACCTGAGCAGATGCAGCTAAGAAGACGGGGGCTCTCTCCCCACCTCACTCCCAGTGGAGCTACATTTTCACTTTGAAAGGGTAGGTGACGGGGTGCTTCTCAGGCCTTCAGAATTCCAGGCAGGGACTTCCCTGGTGATGCAGTGGTTAAGAATCTGCCTGCCAATGCAGGGGACACGGGTTCAAGCCTTGGTCTGGGAAGACATCACACACTGTGGAGCAACTAAGCCCATGTGCCACAATTACTGATCCTGCACTCTAGAGTCCATGTGCCACAACTACTGAGCCCATGTGCCGCAACTACTGAGCCCACGTGCCACAACTACTGAGCCTGTACACCACAACTACTGAAGCCTGAGCGCCTAGAGCCCATGCTCCACAACAAGAGAAGCCTGCTCACCGCAACGAAGAGTAGACCCCACTCGCCACAACTAGAGAAAGCCCATGCACAGCAATGAAGACCCAACACAGCCATAAATAAATAAATAAATAAATAAATAAATAAATAAATAAATAAATAAATAAATAAATAAAAAAAATTCCAGGCAGGCATGGCTAAAAAGATGAGACTCCTACCTTGTGGTACAGAACGTCTACCCCAGGTATGATGGGCTGACAATACCGAGGCCTCGATTGACCCCATACCAGCTGATTCATAAGCAGAGGCTCCACAGCAGGAGTACAAGCCCAGAAGACCAGGGGCTACCACCCCAACCCAGCACTGCTCATACAGCAGGTGTGTCACTCCAGGAGAAGCAGACCAGAATGTGAATGGATTAAACAATTCAATCAGAAGACAGAGATTGCCAAACTAGCTTTAAAAAAAAAAAAAGACTCAATTACATGCTGTGGACAGGAAACACACTTTAGATTCAGAGCAGAGGCAAAAAGGTTGAAAATTAAAAGATAGAAAAATGTATGCAAACAGCATCCTTGAAAGAGGTGGAGTTGCTATATTAATATCAGACTAAAGGACTTTAACAAAAAAAAATTACTAGGATCAAAGAGAGACATTTTATAATAATAAAAGAGCTTATTCATCAGGAATGTATAGCCATTGTAAACATATACACACCTAACAAAAAGGCTGAAAAAATACATAAAGCAAAAACTGACATAACTGAAAGGAGAAATGAACAATTTAACAATAATAATTGAAGATTTCAATGCCCCACTTATAATAATGGGTAGAACATCTATGCTTTTTGCTAGGTTTATTCTAGATTAACTGTGTATATGGTTTAGGTTGCTGTGAGAACTTCCTTAGAATCCTCAAAGAGGCAGTGAAGGGATTAAAGTAAACACAGAGGGACAAATGAGGGTTAGAGACAAAGGGTTGGGGGGAAGGGGAGCCAAAGTAAATAGGTAAATTACTTTAAGATATCAGTGGTTCTTTAGAAACTCACATAAAGCAAATATGCACAGCCCACAGTTCCTTGGCATTATCAATACTATATGAAAACACTACAATTTCTCTGAGCATAGGATTGTCAGAAAAAATATAGGATGCCCAGTTAAATTTGAATTCTGGATAAACAATGAATAATTTTTAGCATAGGTATATCAAAAAATGGTATGGGACATCCTTATACTAAAAACTTATTTGTTATTTACCTTAAATTCACATTTAATTAGGTGTCCTGTATTTTCACTTGCTAAATCTGGCAACTTTGAGGGTCTGTGCTATATATGAGGTGGCACTTGCCCTCAGCATAGGAGATAAAGAAAGCAGGGGTGCAGCCTTGAGAGTAATAAACAAGCCTAATACTCTTCCAACTGTGATGTGAATAGTATCCTAGGGGAAATGCCAAGGAGTTGGGGGTGGGAATTAGCATCTTCAGCTTAGGAAAAAAGTGTTAGGCCTTGGAAAAATAGTAGGTTATTGACTCGCCAGGGTGGGGGTGGGGCAGGAATGATCACCAGAATTCCAACAAAAGAAACAAGTTATTCAACTAAGCCTGTCATTACAGCATGATTACAAGCACTATGGGAGGTAGAGAGGAGACAGGAGAGCAGGGAAAGTAGGCTTGCCCCAAATGAGAAAGTTTACCTGAAGACAGGAATAGAAAGACATATACAAGTAAAATATGAGAACTGTACAATACATTTTTGAGTGAGTGCCCAGGTAAAATCCAGGAAGGCTTCTTGGAGGAGGAGGAACTGGTGCCAGGCATCAGAAATGACAGAAGAAGTATACACACCCGGGCAGTGAGAGGCAACATGGTATCACGATTTCCACCCTTTCAGCGCCTTTAATTTTCAGCCACTCTTTCACTCTAGACAAAGCCTGTTCCCATTCTGTTCCATGTGTTCAGGTCAGCGGAACTGCTGGGGACAGTTGTGCAGGTCCTACATAGCACAATGCTATGGTTATCATTTACATCATGGTGCTCTGTCTGTAGCCACACGCTGCAAACTGGAAATCCAGGGCTCGGAGGGCCCAGGTGAGGGCTTAAGTCATAGTTAGTGACCAAGAAAAGATTAGCAATTAGTAAAACCTTCTGGAAGGAAAGTTAGCAATAGCTGAACAAGAGCTTTAAATCTTTCGAGCCAGTAATTCCTCCGCCTCTGGGAATTCAGCTTTATAAAATAATCATGAGTGCGCACAAAGATTTAGTAACAGAGGGTTGTGGCTCAACGCTGCTATGAACAAACAAGAAACAGCCTCGAAGTCCAAAAATTGGGGATTAATTAAAACTATTCTAAGTATTTTAGACAAAGGATATTTAATACAAGATATTGGTTTTCAGCAATTCCATCTCGTCGGTAATTAAGCAGGGAATGGCGAGCCAACCCGAAGATTAGCAAGGCAGGCAGATGTTACCGCTGCCTGGCTTGGCGGGGAGCACGGCGCTGCTCTCAGAGACCAGGGGCTGGGATCGTCAGTCTGTGAGTGCTGGGGCCACCCCCTTGAGCAAGAGAGTGGGGGAAGAATACTTTGTCTCCTGCCAACCCCCATGCTTCCATTCAGTCTCCCAGTGGCCCAGCCAGGATCCGAGACACCCTGGAAAATGGAGTCTCCATGACACAGAGCAGAGCAAGGTAAGAGTAGGGATGAACGTGAGAACAAATGGGAAAATGGCTAGCTTGGTGGACAAGCCAGGTTTGCGTGGAATGATTTCATTCATAAAAAATGTATGCACGTCAAGACATAACAGACAAAAGGAATAGAAATGAAATATGCTTCTCTCTGGTTGCCGACATAACGGATGAAAGTGTTTTCTTGTCTACGTTTGCCAAATCATCTATATAAACATGAGACATGTATGGAGCGTGCACGGTCGATTCCCTCCTCCTTGACTGAAGCTCTCACTCCCAAGGCCGCAGGGAGTTTTGGTGGCCAAACCGAGACCTTCAAGCCCTGCCCCATCCTGGGGTGGAGGCAGGGTCAGGCTGCACCCAGAGACTGACTGATGAGTGTCAATCAAGGCCCACCTTGCCCCCCCCCCCATTCCAGGGTTACTCTGAAGGGTCATCCCAGAACCAGAGGTCCCTCTAGAATCGGCCAAGGCCATCAGTACTGACAGGAGCCGGGAGAACACGCGTGGGACCTGAGGGTTCTGGGTGGAGGGAGTGGGACACAGGTTTACCAGGATGGGAACCCTTCCCATGGCCAAGGACCGAGGGTCCTAGCAAGGACCCAGGAGCCGGTGCTGACTTGTTGCTAGTGCAGGGCTTCATGAGGGCCACTGCTTCCTCCAAGCTCCTGGCAAAGGACAACGACCTGAACTGCCAAGGTAGATGGTGGCCCAAAGGATGGAGAGACTCAGAGGCATGAGCCTGTGAGGGCGGTTGCTGTGTAGGCAACACTCCCCCCGCCCCAGATATCTATGCTGCATGGGAGGGCCTGGAAGACATTTCATTTACAATTTAAAACGTAATAATAATAAATGGTACAAGGGCACCCGGTACGTGAAGTCTGACTCTACAGATGGGGCCGATTGTCACAGATGCCCTAATGGAATCAGGCTCCCTGTTAGCAATGTGGATGCAGGACAGTAGCGGTAAGTATCAAGGTCAGGGTGGTACACAAGGGCATGGCCCTGAGCGCTATGGGAAGAGTTGACAGATTAGGACACGCCCAGCAGGCATATAACTGAGTCCTACATACAGTATTCTTCAGTCTGTGCAACCACAAGACATCAATGTGGTTGACAGGAGGCTGGGAGCAACTGCCCAGGAAAACATCGTGACACCTCGCCCAGTGTCCTCACTGACCCACTTCTCAAACCTGAAACACACTGGCTGAGAGGAGGCTGTGTCCCCAGGGGAAAGGACCCTGCAACGCTCTGGCAGGTGCACCCGGGAATGATTCCCCCAGTCCTTTCCCACACAGACCTTCAGCCCTCTGGTCCATGCAGCCCAGGTTTGTCTAGAGGTCGAGGAATCTCTGCTATAGCGGTGCTGGGTATATGTGTTTAGTTATACAGATCCACTCTCCCTCTGCTCTCTGCCCCAGAAGTCTGACTCATAGAAATCTCATCACTGACTCCCAGGTGTTTCAGCCACTGGGGTGCCCTAGCAGGAATTCAGAGGGGAAAAGGCAGGTGAGGACAGGCTATGAGTCCTTGAACCCATCCTGGCAAAGTTGCTTCAATTTGAACGTACCCCCCACCCAATGGTCATTGATTTTCTAAAAGCAGCCTTCCCTAAATGAACCTATCGTTCCAGGTTCCAGGTTCTGGTAACCTTGCCCCCACCCCCGTCCCTCTGACCTAAGGGTGGTAACAGCTCTGTCCATTGTGACCCCCTTTACCCAGCCCAGACCCTTATAAATAGTCCCATTATTAAATCCTCTAGAAATTATCCTGATTTAAGGATGTCCCTCTTCCTTGCTGTAAACCTACTGATGCAGCAGCCCAAATTCTAGTTATTACTTTAAAATGTATATCTCAGAAATAACTAAATTTCCTTGTCAATTGCATTATTATGAACTTTCATCAAATCTTTAACCGTGGTCATTTTTAAGTCTTTTGTCATTTACAGATAGTTCTGTGTGTACTCTGATGCTTTCGCAAAAATGTTCCTATAAAAGGGTTTCATCTTCAAGGAATTCATGGAAAAGACTCTGACAAGTACAGGTTTCTGGTAACTGACTATACTGTTGAACTGAATGAATAAGCATTTTCAGAACTCTAATGGAAAACTGATGAATTCATAAAAGTGCTAACAAAAGATCAAGATGAAAAAAAAATTAATTACATGGGACTGAGTGAATTGATGAGGATGATTATAATTTTTGTGACTTTCTGTTTGAATAAAAAAAAAAATCCCACAAGGACTCAGAGGCAAAAAATATACAAATCAATTTTCACTGCAAAGTAAAGGAGCTGTTACAGTGGAGGATTACTGGACTGAATGTCAATATTATGACATAGCATGAGTGTGTTTCGTGTTTGGTAATCGCAATCATTGTTGCTTTTGTTGTGGTCATCCACTTACAATGCTTGGTGTCAGTCTATTTATCTCTTGTAAAAATAAAATACAGTGTGTGTGTGTGAAAAAATATATATATATATAACTGTATACAATGTGACAGAGTCTATGTTGATAAGCTCCTATAAAGATACCACATATGGCATGGCAACTTCAAAAAAGAAAAAAGAATACCAATAACACAATATAAAGCATTACTTTTAATTAACAAAAGCAATT
The DNA here is from genome assembly GCF_028021215.1 of Eschrichtius robustus. NCBI lineage: Eukaryota > Metazoa > Chordata > Mammalia > Artiodactyla > Eschrichtiidae > Eschrichtius > Eschrichtius robustus. Next base: position 126,005,646 of record NC_090831.1, on the reverse strand, counting down.
AGCACTAATTAAAATGCTCTCACATTTGTCAAAGCGCCATTTCACCTTAATTGCTAGGTGTGTTAAATAGGCAACTAAAAACAAATTAAAATGAAGACCCCAGAAAAAAGGGAGGCAGGCAAAGGCATCTGTGACAACACTCAGGCAGAAACGCTCCTCGGCTTGGAGACATGCAGCACTGCCCTTCACGTGCATTATGGCAACTCCTGCCCAGTGCGCTTCAGGAGACAATGCCACAAATGCGGATTAGGGAGTTGGGTTAAAAATGTAAAGTAAGCAAACTTGAATTTTGGCATAGGAAGGTAAAAAATTCTTTCTGGACTTTTTCACAATATCTGCAGATGAGTACTTCCTCAGTGTCTCCATGGCCAAGTTCAAACAAGGAACTTGAAAGCCATTCCTCCCTCCAGTTGCTTAGGTGATGCTGTCTTGTGAGACACGCTGTTTTCAGGGCTTGAGTGGATGGCAAAACATGAAGTGTGGTAAATACACTCAGTAAAACAGCTCATTAATGGGTGTCATAACTAGATGGGGTTTAATGGCAGAAGCACAGTTTATGTCAGACCTTGCAATAGGAGTAGGAAATGTTTTGAATAAGAAGAAAGAAGAAAGAAGAAAGAAGCAAGGGCATCCCAGGCAAGAAGAGTAGTATAAACAAAGGCTCAGAAATTGGAGCTAATTGGTCTTACATGCACCCCTTGTATTTAGAAATGTTGGTCTGAATTACATCTTGTGGGGTGAGTTGTACCCTCAGGGAAGCAGCTGACTATTTTCAATTGGGTAAGTTATACAATATTCCTGGTGTACTTCTCCAGTGGACCTGGTGATGGGCTAGCTATTCTCCAAGCTACAAGAAGAAAAGAATTCTCTAATTCTCCAAGAATCACCTAGCTGCCAGAGGACAAGCCTACCAGCATTAATATAAATGTGTGACCTTCTGTAAGTTACTTCATCTCAGAGTGATTCCAAGAGTGATGAGAAAGTGACAACAAGTTAGCAAATTAATGAAAGACATGAAAGTAGGAACATAGAAATTTCTTTACATGCCTCCCACAAATAAATTACATAGTCAGTATTATTGAGCTGCTATAACCTGACAGAAGGGCAAAGTTGGGATGCATTAAGCTCTGTTTCAGTGGTTGTTTTTAATGAAAGTGAGAAAATTCAAGACTTCATTATTTTGAAGGCACTAATATTTACAAAATGTCTTAAGTTGATGTTGGCATCACAAATGAAAAATTTCTGCCCTCAGGGATTTCTGAATCTTTCAGGACCATTGAAATTAAAAGCAAGTGTGAGGCAGATGTTTGGTTGGGGAAAATCACCAATAAATAGTAAAATGACAGGTGTCTCAAGATTTAAAGTCCAAGATTCAATAATTTCTAACTCTGAATGATGGAAAGCATTTCCGTATCACTTATAATCTTAAGACAAATTTAGTGACCCAGGAAAAATTGAAAAATAAAAAGGGCACAGGGAGGTGGGAGTCACACACATATCTCAAAAAAGCTGCCAAGCTCGGATCCTGAAAAAAAAAAAAAAAATACACAATATCCCAAGCCCATGAGAATCTTCTAGAAGTTGACAAAAGGGAGTTGGTAAATGATGGTACCTACCCTGTGCACTGTTGGTGGGAATGCAAAATGGTGCATCCATTGTGGAAAACAGTATGGAGGTTCTCAAGAAATTAAAAATGAAACTACCATATTTTTCAGAAATCCTATTTCTGGGTATTTATATAGAAGAGTTGAAATCAGAATCTCAAAGAGATATCAGCACTCCTATGTTCATTGCAGCATTATTCACAGGCGTCAAGATATAGAAACAACCTAAGTGTCCGTTGATGGATAAATGGATTAAGGAAATGTGGTACATGCATACAGTAGAATATTATTCAGCCTTTAAGAAGAAGAAAGTTCTGCCGTTTATGACAACATGGATGAAACTGGAGGGCGTTATGCTAAATGAAATGATTTAGACAGAGAAGGAAGAATATTGCGTGACTCATCCTTCTTATATGAGGCACCTAAAAAAGTCGAGTGCATACAAACAAAGAGTAAAATGGTGGTCACCCGTCATCTCTTTTCCCATCAAACTTTCCTAATCTGACCCGCAAGGACTTCTGGAGGCTGAAGTTCACCTGACAGCTTACTAGAACTGCTGTTAACCAGGTGTAAATTTCACAGACCACACACCAAGCTCCCTTGTACTTTTCTCCCCACATCTAGCATCTAGCACAGTGCTTCAAGGGTAAGATGCTGCGTCTTTAAAACAAACAAGGAGTGCAGACTACCTGGAGTGACCACTGCTTCAGGTAGCACACTGCTTTGACTCAATGTGACCAAGATGGTATTTCTGGAAATCCAATAAGTGGGGGAGGAAGCTGTTCAATAAAGGGTATGTTTGGGGCCAAAGTTCTCATCAACGATATGAACAGTCACCAACCCTGATTATGCTCATGGCCTGATGTAGACTGCACTGGACTTTTAAGGCCCCTTTCCCATCAAATAAAAGTGCCAGAAGACATCTTTCCACCTAAGGTTACTAAAATACAGGCCCTGGGCTCCTAAGACTTGAGAAAGCTAGCCCTCCCCACGCTGCTACAAGTACAGGATTTTTACCCACTGGTCAAGATCCTATCAGGCAACCTCGGGATATGATGTGTCTGACCCTCAGAAATGCAAGCCCTGTCCCTCAGATGGCTTGAAGGTCAGCCTTGTGCGGCTCCCCCAATTCCCTCAGCCCCCTCCGACTCCAGGATCCAAGTGGCTTCTCTGTTTCAGCGGATGCGGTGGCCTCATGACTCAGAGCCTGGCCAGCCTGTACCTCCTTCCTCCTTCTGGTACAGTGCACTCCTCAGAGGGGCCAGGGCTGCGGTGAGAACCTGCGCATCTGCCCAGACTCCAGCAGGACACTCAGAGCCTCTGGGGTGAAATGCCACATCATCGTGGCAGCTGTGGGGGGCAGATGACAACCCAGGGGGAAGGGCAGGTAAACCTCCATGAAGCCAACTTTGACCAGTGGCAGAAAACTTACTCTCCCTTCCCTCAGATGGACTGTTCCCAAGCACGATTCTCTGAATGGCCTGTCCAACGCCATCCAGGTACCCCAGGATGTGACAAGGTGTCTTCTAGCAGCCCCATGTGAAGCAGGGGCAGGGCAGTCCCATGTGACCTGCTCTTCCCCCGACCCGCCCCTCACCACCATTTTCCATCTCTCTCTGCCCTGGGATAGCACCTCTGCAGCCCACCTGTGATGAAAACTTGCCTTGGGTCTGCCGTCTTGGAAAATGCTAAGTCACTTGGTCTTCCATTCTACTGGTTAAATGAAGTCCAACGTCTATGTGCAGGGCACCAACATGCCGGTGTGAGCAAGGGTGACCTTGCACCAGACAGATCTCAGCTCAGATGTTGCTTTTGTTGCTACCCAGCTAGCCTCTCTGGATTTTATCGAGTAGGGACTTCATAAAAATCTCGCAAGGTAGTTAGACAGAAACTGGCTCATTTGACAGATAAAATACTGAGACAGAAGTTGATTAACTTCCCTAGTTTACACAGTGAGTGGCTGTGTTAGAAATCCTTCCCTCATAGACTTCTCCACAAGTGTCTGCATATTGTTTGACGAGCCCAGCAATGACCACGGTCAACTGCAATGTTCAACTCTCCCTTGTTACAATAAAGATTGATGTGCACACCCAAGTTCTCTCAATGACACTAAAACAGCCACTTGAAAAGTGAGTATTGGGTGAAACAGGTGTTTGGCATCGTGAAGACCAAAATAAAAGTTTTGTAAATGAGTTTAAAATCAAATGCCACACACTGTATACATCTACGCTGCCAAAAACCTTTTGATGGTTGTGAATTTTTTGCCAGCCGTATGCTAACATCAAAAATAAATCTGTATTGGGATTGACATGTATACACTGATGTGTATAAAATTGATGCCTAATAAGAACCTGCAGTATAAAAAAACAAACAAACAAAACAACTAATACTAAACTTTCATTGGGTTATTTGTATGGAAATATGTTAATATAAATGTTTCAGACATTACATGAAACTTCTAAAAATCTTATATTTGTATTTGCATGGAAATATGTACGGAAATATGTTAATATAAATGTTTCAGACATTACATGAAATTTCTAAAAAAAAAATAAATAAAACAAATCTGTAAATAAATAAAATAAAATTCAAGAATTAAAAAAAATAAAATAAATAAATAAATAAATCTGTAGGCTGCTGTAGGGTTTTATAAAAGGAGCCAATATCTCAAAAACGCTGCTGAGATTGTTGGCCTTGTTCTCAGCAAAGTACAGAGAGCCTTTGCACTGCAGCTAGCATCATGTGTCTGTCCCCATACAGAGCTGCCAGAAGCATCTGCAGAGTTCCGGATGCCAAGAACAACTGTGGAATATATTATCCAAGCTTGTTGGAGTCCAACTCTTAACAGTGTTGAAAACTAATTTCCTATAAGAAGCCTTGCATATCAAGCTATACAAACATAACAATGGCCAGTGTTGTGAATAAAACACAGCTGCCCATATGCACTGGCTTCAATGCTATTGTATACATCCACTCTGCACTATGGTGGGGTCCCCGAGGTTTCCCTGGTGAGTTTCCTTGAATTTCTGTGAAGTACCGAGGCTGCCACTGAAAAAACGAGGGAGATAGGAAATGTCAGGACAAAGTCAGAGATGGAAAAACTAACAGCTTATGCCACTCCCAGGATCCATAAGTCACAGCAGAAGTCCTGCCCTGCCAGGGAATTCCCTAAACCGTGGGTGTTGGAATGTGGACCACAATCATGTCTTCAGGTATCGGGCAGGTAAGCTGTCAAGACTGACAGGTGGGTCTGCTTTTTGCAGAGCCCTCCAGAGCCCTGCTGTCCTTTCTGCTCATGTATGCTGTCTACAGTAAAGGGCTCGCGTTCCACATGCATGTTACTTCTGGAAAACTTCCCAAGGCCCAAGCACGGCCTGATAACACACCTCCTGAAAGCCTGCTATAGCAAGCACCACTCCGGACACTGAGGATGGGGCTGAAAAGGGTGAAAAACCTCTGCCTTCAGGAGTGTCTGCTTTACTGGGGAAGACAAAACAGGAAATAATAGAGACATGATCATAGTAAGTGTTCTATCTACAGATCAGGATAAATGCAATAAAAGAAATAAACAGGGTCATAGAACTGTGAGTAAGGACAAAGCCTCTCTCCTTATGCAAACTTTACTCGGGCTCCTCTGAGCCCTCCTCTAGACTAACCTTGGCCGCCATCCTTGCTGGGCCAGCAGACCCCAGTTTTAGCAAGAATCCTGTTAAGTCCACTTAGAAAGAATCCCTTACCCTTGGCATCTGACCAAATGCCTCACCCCCCACCATCCCACAGGTGATATCTGATCACCTGGCCTGCCTTCAGCCGAATCCTGCTAGGCCAGTTTGAAGAGCCACCACCCACCACCCTTGATGCCTCCTCCTAATCCTTTCCCATCCACAGGCCCCCCCCACCCTGCTCCTTGGCCATAAATCCCCACAAGTCCGTGTTTTATTCGGAGTTGAGCCCCATTTCTCTCCCCTATTGCGTTGACACCTATCACGATAGCTCTAATAAAGTCTTCCTCACCATTTTAACAAGTATCAGAATAATTTCTTCTTTAGCAAGAACCAAGGGAAGAGGTGTGTTATCTTTTAGAAGGTGAGTGTGGAAGGCCTCCCTAGTGAGCTCAGGCCTGAAGGATGAGAGGGAGCCAGCTGCAGGAAGAGCGAGCGCAGGGTGTCCATGCTGAGAAGAGCATGACCATGGTCATGGCGCTGACCATGGTCCTGACAGCTTCACATTCAGGGCTGCGGCAGAACAGCTGGGCAGGTTCAACGGGAAAGGGGGTCCGTGTGACAGGGGCCTCAGGGGTGAGGGCTTGAGGGACAGAAGCCGAAGACGAGGGCAGGGGCCACCTCATGCAGGCCTTGCAGGACTCTTAATGGGCTTCGTTTCTTTGAAAGCGGTATCCAGGGAAGGTTTTCAGGTAGGGGCGTGTCATGCTCCAAGTGACTATGGAGATGAAGGTGGTAGCTAACTTTTGGTTTTTCAAAAAAGTTTTAATTGCGATATTGTTGGTGGTTAACTTTTGATTTTACATCTACTATCCATCTGAGCCTGAGAATAGACCATCTCCTGCCCTACCAAAAATGTGCAGTTTGTCTAAAATTGCTAGCTCGAGACTCAGGGAAAGCCAAATAGCACTGAGGTCTCCCATGAGGGGATGAAAGAGGACACAGCATAAAGCTGCAGCCCAGCTTCGGACGATCTCTTTACTGAAGCAATATCTCGGGCAGCTCCAGGGACCCAGACTTTATTACACGGCACAGCTGTACACAGCTCTGTCCTACGTATATCCTATTGGAAGGATACCAGATAGCCAACTAGTCGAGAAAACAATGTCTGGGCGTTGGAAAAGCTGAGATGTCCTGCCCAGCACAGAATAACGTTTCCAATGCAGCATGTCCAGGAAGAGAAAGCAGGGCTGAAGCAGAGAGAGTATGAAGACTCAGCTCTTCTATTTCACAACCACCACTCTCAGCCCTACCCTGCATCTACTTACAGTCACAGGGGAGAGAGAGCACATTATCAAGGTTTTGTTGAGTTTCTTACGTCCTAAGAATGCTTCCCAAAATGGTTAGATGAAAACAAAATACTTTTCTTTAAAAGCTCACCTTCAGAAGATATGCGAACAGCCGACAGCATATAGAAAGATGTTCCACATCATTCATCATTAGAGAAGTGCAAATCAAAATCATACTGAGATACTACTTTATACCCACTAGGATGGCTACAATGATAATTTTTAAATGGAAAATAACAAGTGTTGGTGAGGATGTGGAAAAGTTGGAGCCCTCACACATAGTTGGTGGGAACTGAACATGGTGTAGCTGCTGTAGGAAACAGATTGGACGTTCCTCAAAAAGTTAAATGTAGAACTACCATATGCCCCAGCAATTCCACTCCTAAGTATATACCAAAAAAATTGAAGACAGAGACTCAAATACATGTATACACATGATCACAGCAGCACTGTTCACAATAGCCAAAAGCTAGAAACAACCTAAATACTCATTCACAGATGTACAGGTAAACAAAATGTGGTATATACACAATGGAATAAAATTCAGCCATAAAAGGGAAGGAAGTGCAGATATACACCATAACATGAATGAACTTCAAAAACACTATGCTAAGTAAAGGCAACCAGTCATGAAAGACCATTTGTTATATGAGACCACTTCCATGAAGTTTCCAGAATCGATAAATCATAGAGACGAAAACCAGATTGTTGGGGTTTCCCTGGTGGCGCAGTGGTTGAGAATCTGCCTGCCAATGCAGGGGACACGGGTTCAAGCCCTGGTCTGGGAGGATCCCACATGCCGCGGAGCAACTGGGCCCATGAGCCACAATTACTGAGCCTGCGCGTCTGGAGCTTGTGCTCCGCAACAAGAGAGGCCGCGATAGTGAGAGGCCCGCGCACCGCGATGAAGAGCGGCCCCCGCTTGCCACAACTAGAGAAAGCCCTCGCACAGAAACGAAGACCCAACACAGCCATAAATAAATTAAATAAAATAAATTTAAAAAAAGAATTACCAGGTTTCTAATAAGTCATTATAAAAAAAAAAAAAAAAAAAAAAAAAAAAAAAAAAGCAGATTGTTGTTTTCCAGGGTCTGGAGAGAGGGAGAATGGGAACTCATTGATTCAGGGGTACAGGGTTTTCTTTTGGGGTGATGGAAATGGTTTGGAACTAGATGGGGTGGTGGTGTCACAACATTGTGAATGTACTGAATGCCAGTGAACTGTACGCTTAAAATAGCTAATTTTATGTTACGAGATTTTATATCATTTTTTAAAAGTTTACACTCTCTGAAACAAAAAGTACCCTAGCTCAGTCCTCCTGAATCCCCCTGTTTTCAGTATCTCTAGGCCAAAAGAGCTCCCCATCCTCTGGTGACAGACCCCCTTCTCCTGGTTCAACTGCCACAGGAGGGGTCAAGCTAGAAGGAGGGGGTCACACACTGTGGGTTTCTCTCCTATCTTTGAGGAAGTGAGTTTAGAGCCAGTATTCACATCAGGGGATTCTCTGAGGCCAAAATACTGGAAATGGGAGTAGTGTGATCTCAGGCACTGAATAAACTTGAATTTGGACAAATTAATATCTCTGAATCTGAGGAACGATAGCATCCCTTCTTTTTTATTGAAATATAGTTGATTTACAATATTGTATTAGTTTCAGGTGTACAGCAAAGTGGTTCAGTTATATACATATATTTTCAGATTCTTTTCCATTGTAGGTTATTACAAAATATTGAATATGTTCTCTGTGCTATACAGTAAATCCTTGTTGCTTATCTATTTTATGTATAGTAGTTTGTATGTGTTAATCCCATACTCCTAATTTATCTCTCCCCCGCTTTCCTCTTTGGTAATCATAAATTTGTTCTCTATGTCTGTGAGTCTGTTTCTGTTTTGTAAATAGATTCATTTGTATAATTTTTAGATTCCACGTGTAAGTCATATCATATAATATTTGTCTTTCTCTGTCTAACTTACTTCCCTCAGTCTGATCATCTCTAGGTCCATCCATGTTGCTGCAAATGGCATTATTCCATTCTTTTTTATGGCTAATATTCCACTGTGTATACGTACCACATCTTCTCTATCCATTCATCTGTCGATGGACATTTAGGTTGCTTCCATTTCTTGACTATTGTAAATAGTGCTGCTTTGAACATTGGGGTGCATATATCTTTTTGAATTTATAGTTTTGCCCAGATCAATGCCTAGGAGTGGGATTGCTGGATCATACGGTAACACTATTTTAGTTTTGTAAGGAACCTCCATATCGTTTTCCATAGTGGCTGCACCACCGCCAGGTATAGTGGGTATCCTCAGCTTCAGTGGCAAATACTGGAGTACTGGACACGCCCAACACCATGCTGAGGGCTCTGGGTGTCCTCGGACAACAAAACGACTTGGTTCTTACTCATACACCACGCCCCCAGTCCGCATCCCTGGTGACCACGCACTCAGAAGGCTGGAGACCTCATCTGAGCCCCCGGTTCCTTGAAAGGTGAGGACTGCGGTGGAAAGACAGCCCTGGATCCTGCCGGGGAGGTGCATCCGAGCTCCTCCCGGCTGCACTCACTTTACTCGCTTCCTGTTTGGAAATGGAGACTGCGGCAACGTGAAGAAGCCTCACCGCCTGAGGAGGCATTGCTTCCTCTTCCTGCTAAATACCAAGGCAGAGGCTGCGTGCACCCAGTGCACAAAGACTAAGCTGAAAATCAGACCTCACTGCACAACTGAATTCTTCTTCTGAAAACAACTGTCTTACACTTAGGTACACATACACTTTCCCTGGAGCAACAGACTCATCACGATTCACAATGTTCAGGTTGTAACATCTACCAGCGGGCAGGGCACCAAGCCCCACCAGCTCTCCCACGCTGGGCTCGCAGCGGCCAGGTTCAGGCCAGTTCCATAAATTGAGTTCCCACCGTGCCCGCGACACTGGGCAGGGCCTTCCCACCCTCATGCTTCACAGTATCCCTGGGGGGCAGGGGGTACCTCCACTTCCCTAATAAGTAGATGGAGATTTGGAGATTCTGAATCCCCTAAGAGCAAGCTATTAAGGGGCCTCTCTGGGATCCCAGCCCCACGCAGCTTCCCCAAGGTAGCCACTGATCAGCTGCACGTTCCCAGAATAAAAGAACAAAGAGTGATGGCGACAGAGCAAAGCTCCATTAAGGTGGATCTTGCCCCTGACTGCTCCAAATTATTGATCAAATACTCAGCGACAAGTACAACTTTAAAAGCTCCCAACTACGTCCAATAGCTCAAACCATGAACAATGTGTTGCCAGGTGGAAGGCTTTTGAGCACCTGCTTTAATGAAAATAATTGTAATCAGCAAACTGATCAGAGTCAGAAGCTACTGCTTGAAAGCAGTTTCTCCCAAGTAAGATGAGCATTCCCCCCAGGGAATAATGATCGTTATTAATTCACTTAAAGATAGGCCTTCCCAACCTATAGCTGACATGGGGCTGCTTTGAGTGGGCACTGATGTTTCACCAGCTCAGGATCCATTTCCCCTTTTTCTGATAGACAAAGAGTCGATCCCCCTGGACACCGCAGTCTCCTCATTCTCTGTCCCTTGTTTGGGTTGGGCTGTCTCCAACTTCTGCTCCAAGGGTGGACATGTGACCCAGGCCTGGCCAAACCACTCAGCTCTCGAGGCCGGATGACACAAGACCCAACAGTTCCAATTCAGGGACATAATGTTAGCACTTTCAGTGACAAGATCTTCTTTCTGCTGGAATTGTTAACAGTGAGAGGGCTAGCAATAAGCCTGCCACATTTTGCTAAGTGGAACAACCAAAGCCTAAAAAAATCAAAGTCTTCAAAGGGAAAGGGAGACGGGAGTGAAACACCTTGAATGGATTAATTATGTGAGTTCCTGGATCCAGCCATGCTTGGATCTATCCTAGGTCACCCAATAAATTGCCTTTCTTAATTAAAGCCATTAAAATTGGAGTTACTTGTAAACGAAAGAGTCCCAGCCAATACTACTTCTTCACTTTCCAAAAAGAGTCAACCTTTTGACCATGGTACAAATGTAATTTGCAGTCCACTCTGTGCAAATTGAAACCAACACCACACAAATAAGGACTCAAATGAATGTCTCCTTAGACTTCTTCCTAGGAAATGAGTAGCATTTGTATCTCGCACATAGTTCAAGGCTGGTAAAATGCCTGCAGAGACTTCCTTCCAGGGTCACACAGACAAGTTATCTCTAAGTGAGTAAGGAGACGTGCCCCGCTGACCGCCAAGAGTGGTGTTTCAAGGCAAAGACACAAAGGAACGTGATGCAGGATGGGATATTGTCTCCTCCTTAGCTGTACAGCCATTTTTTTAATGAGAATTTTTAAAATATTTATTTATTTATTTTGGCTGCCCTGGGTCTTAGTTGTGGCATGCAGGATCCTTTAGTTGCGGCATGCAGACGTCTTAGTTGCAGCATGCATGCTGGACCTAGTTCCCCGACCAGGGATCAAACCCGGGCCCCCTGCATTGGGAGCGTGCAGTCTTACCCACTGCACCACCAGGGAAGTCCCTGTACAGTCATTTTGAAACCTGGGACGTGCATCCTGCCTCATGGAGACCTAGTGATACAGTTCAGCAACATAAGCTAGTGGGATACACCTGTATTTGTTTCCAGAATCATCTTCTCTATTAAGAAGTATCTGGCTGGTCCAATACACAGCACTCCCCCTGGACAGAGGTCTGGACAAGCCTCCTGCAGGGCTTCTGAGCCCCTCGTGTCCAGCCCAGGCATGTTTGTCTCTAGCTTAGGTACAGAACCCATCCATCAGTTGACTCCAAGGCATGACACAAAGGGCAGGAGACAGGCAACTTCACACCAAGTTTACCCTTGGGGAGCTGTCTCTCCAGTGGAGAGTAGCTCTCTGCTGAGCAAGGCACGGCCTTGCTCTAGAGCCCCGGGGTTCTTGGTCACTGCTCCTCTACTGTGCTTGGAAGGCTTCGACAAGCATCCTTATCCTGTATGGATACTCCTAGCGCCGCCAGACCTTCTAGGTTCAGTGGCTCCAGTGGCAGGATAACTTGAACTCCAGCCTGGACTCTCTGCTGAGCCTTCTTGCTCTGCCTCTTTTGAAACTGACAGTCTTCCCACTCACCCAACGAGTGGGTTCAGGTGATATTCCCAGAGTGGTATATGCTGCCGCCAGAACCTGAAGAGGCACACCAGGCACAGTGCCTCTTTCTTAGCAGTAAGCACGCCAAGGTGCAATCTTTTCTCATTCACCTCAGAGGAGATATCCTGCCATGCCCCAGGTCATCAGAACCCATAAACTTCTTGATGTGACAGGCTCCCAAATATTCATGGAGTTTCCTCTCTCATCCCCCGGCTCCTGTGTGAACTACTAGGGCATTTAGGGTACTTGCTGTTGGTCAGATCCAATTAGCATTTTGTCACCAATATTATGGACCAGTATGGTATTGTGTGGAATATCAAGATGTTCGATGATCCCCTTGATCGTGAAAACAGTTGGAAGGATCTAAAGGGCCATTCTATTCCCAGGTGCCTTGGATCTGAGGTATGAGTGCAACGCAAAATGTATTTCCTGGGTGAAATCCTCTGTCTCAATCTGAAATTTCCCTCTGTCTTTAGAATCTGATTACCCCCAATGAATCCTAACTCCATCTCTTCCACCTTCCCTTCCAATGCCTTGCTTTAGGTTCATATACTACAAAGCCAAATCCTTTGTATTTACTATTAAAAGCTAAATACACGTTTCCATCTCCCAGGGAAGAGAAAGCACGAATCACCTATTCTCAGCTGAAACCGAGGTGCAAAAATGATCAGGGAGCTCTGGAGCACCTCTGGTTTTCATGTAAAATCCATTTTTGCATCTGATGGAGAAATGGCCTCAGCCATCCCTCATCCTGGATTACCCACATCCTTGATGCCATGTACGATAGATCTCATGTTCATTTCGTTCACTGGATGACGGACACATAAGAAGGGATTGACCACATAAAAGGCCACGTTGCACAGGGAACTTTCTCAGTGCGATTAAATTTTTGGATTAAAGCATACTTGAAGGATTCAAGATGAAACAGTCATTCCAAATGTAAAGGGCTTCTGATGTGGAACTGGAAATAAACTCTACCAGAATTGAACTTAGCAGTTCTTTGTGTTTGTATATAATAAGAAATAAAACAAAAGAAAACCAAGTGTGAAGCCCCTTTTCGACATGTTTTTGACAGAGGTCAATATCCATAGAAAATTTTTCAAGTTGGGATTTGCTCTAAGTCTGGGGGAGGAGTGAGGAGAGAGCAGCGCGTGGGGCACAGGTACCGACCACGGAGGTCCAGGTTTGGTTTTACTTTCCCTGTGGACCACTGGCCACAAGCCATCGCCCCAACCCCACGGGCTGTGTTCGCTTCCTGGACATGGTGCTTCATGGAAGTCAGAGAGGCTCCTGCCCTTTCTCCTTTCTGTGTTCACGGGAGGCACGTCCATCTGCATGCGTGTGTCACTGACACGCACGCTCCGCGGCTGAAACTACCGCCGCGATCGATTCTTCTCCTGCTTCCGCCCAGCTTAGCTGGGAGTCAGAACCTGCATCGGCAGCAAATTGTAAGAGGAATGACGAGCAGACTCATGTCATCGCCCCCCTTGCTCGGCACCTGCCTGTCAACATCCTCACCTGCTGTTTCAGAAGCATTTTCTTTTAAAGTAATAAAACTGCTTGTTGGCATTTCTCGGGATCACTAATGCAGCTGTCTACTCCTGGACTTTGTGATGGAAAAAAAGAAATCCAATACGATCTCCCCATTCTGGGGGAGCAGTAACAAGAAAATCTAATTTTATCTTTGCAAAGACATAGTCCTGCTGCCACTTTGACCTGAATTATCTACTGGAGAAAAGTCTTTGGACTAGAAAGAATGGCTATGTGCAGCTTCGAATTCTTTCAATCTGCTTTTTAGCCTATAAATTAGTATATTCGATTAAGAAGGCTATGGGTAGGCAAAGGGATTATTTTTAATTAACCAGGTAATTAGCCATTTTTCAAATAATTGTTAGACATTCCCAAACTTTTATGGTTTACAAACGCCCTAATTTCAGTTGCATTAATTTTTTGAGATGACACCTAAATCTCTCTTTCTCTTTCTCTCTGTCTACCCAGACAAACACACTTATACATATACACTTATTTTACAGAATTAAACCTAGTTTTGATTTAGAGGTTTTAATGTTGCTTGAGATATTACTGGTGGCGTTGTAAAAGTCAGGGCTGTTAATACTTTAAACTAGTGTTTATGGGATTTCCAATAACATCATGAAAAATACAATTATATCTCCTTTTTTCCAAATTCAGAGGGTTTTAAATTTTCTTTTCCTGTTCTTCTAAGGAAGGACATCTAGTACTTGGAGAGATCTTGTGCTTTCCCATGGCTGGTCATTTATATCACATCCAATTCTGTGCCAGGTTGTTAGAGGCGAGCCGGCAACCGTTAAGCCATCCTTTGTTTTTCTACCTGGAATATGGCACAGAGGAAAAATGTTTGGGACTATCCAGGGCATGGAGCACAAAAAACTAATGATCTATATCAAGGGTGATGAATGGTACAATACTTTTGGCTGCAAAGGGGACCGAATGGAACCAATCTGAATGAACCTGAGAAGGAAGTTATTTGGCTCTATAACTGAATGTCTGCAGGTGGGGTAGATCTGACAGCTGGTTAATCGCAGCTCACTGCTGTCACCAGAAGCACAGGTTCTTCTCTCTCACCTGTTCACAAGGAAGATGCTGCTTCCCTCATCTGTGTGCAGCTACATGCTTCCTCAGAATGCCTGTGAAGAGACCTCAGTAGCTTCTGGTAGTTTTCCCAGAGCGAGGAACCTCCTTCTCCAGAAGGCTCTAGAAAACCCTTCCTCACATCCCACTGGCCAGAATTACATCAGTCCTTCCTCCACCAATCATGGGGAAAAGAGAAGGAGAGAAAAATCAGGCCACCCCTCGAGTGCGGTGTCCTTTCCCTGTAGCACTTGGGCTATGAGAGGAAGGAATAAATAAAGTAAACTGAGTTCCTTTTAGGAAAGGAAAAGGGAAAATCTTTGCCAGGGACCAGCCAACAACACCTCTCCAGGTGCTGAGGCAGAAGTAACGTTATTGCATCTAATTCGAAAAGACACATGCACCCCTATGTTCATAGCAGCACTATTTGCAATAGCCAAGACATGGAAGCAACCTAAGTGTCCACAGACAGATGAATGGATAAAGAAGATGTGGTACATGTATACGATGGAATATTCCTCAGCCATAAAAAAGAATGAAATAATGCCATTTGCAGCAACATGGATGGACTTAGAGATTATCATACTAAGTGAAGTCAGACAGAGAAAGACAAATATCATATGGTATCACTTATATGTGGAATCTAAAAAATAAAATGATGCAGATGAACTTACTTTACAAAACAGAAACAGCCTGACAGACAGAAAACAAACTTATGGTTACCAAAGGGGAAAGGTGGGGAGGGATAAATTAGGAATTTGGGTTTAACAGATACACACTACTATATATAAAATAGATAAACAACAAGGACCTACTGTATAGCACAGGGAGCTATATTCAATATCTTGTTATAACCTATAATGGAAAAGAATCTGAAAAAGAATATATATATAACTGAATCACTTTGCAGTACACCTGAAACATTGTAAATCAACCCTACTTCAAAAAAAAAAAAGAAAGATAGAAAGAACGTATTGCAGAAGGGACTCTTCCAGAGCTCTGTAAACAAATGGCTAGACCAGGTCCCAAGCCAAATGAAAGCAAGGCCCAGGAGGGTAACAAATGGACAGGCTGATGCCCTGCAAAAGGAATGGTGGGGACTGTGGCCAATTGGGGTGTGCATGCCTTCCTAGGGCATCCTTATCCAATTAAACAGAGGTGTACCCCTGCTACCACTCTGACCTGAATTATCCACCAGAGAAATAGTCTTTGGACCAGAAAAAATAGCAATGTACCGCCTGCCCCATGCCCATGACCTGTCCCCTCCCCCTTCTCATCCAAACCTACATGTCCCTAATGCTTCCCCCCAACCCTATCCTTTCAAGCCCCCTCTCATCTGTGGTGTGGCGCAGACCCACATTCCACATACCATGTAAATCCCATCCATGGGCCATTCGGGATTACCCAGTCGGCAGGCAACCACGTGTGAGCACAGAAACTAAAAATCGGAACTTTGACACATTTGTTTTCATTGCTTAGGGCCCTGCCCCAGCTTATATTCAACTTCTGGAACTCAACCCCTTGAATACAATTGAATGATCTGGACAGGCTTTATCTGCATTTGAACGTATACTTTGCCACTTACGAGATCTGTCACCTTGAGAAAGGCATGTACCTTCATTTTACAGATGAAAAATCCCAGGCTCAAAGATGAATATCCACCTCCAAGCGTTTTGTGAAGATTGCATGTGGATTTATGTAAAACACCACGCCCTACCCTCTGTGCATTTGAGTATCACCACCCACACCCCCTCCCCAGGGTTTAGCACGTGGACAAAGGTAAAGCAAAAGTCTTGAACTGCTCCGTTATTTTCTAAGCAGGTCTCCCCAGGACTCCAGACTCCAGCTGCTTGGGCCTTGGGTGCTGGTTTTCTCAGGTTTCTCCCATGAACGCTGTCTCTGCTGCCAGCCTGCCACCCCCCAAGCCATCCTCTGCCCTCCCACCATGAGGTTGCTCTAGTGCTGCCCACCAGATGGAAAACCAGAGAGCAGCCTCCCTTTCTGGAACGTTGCTCCCAACACGTCCAGAGCACCCCGGCCCAGGGACGCCTCTCACGGGGACAGGCAATGGGGACAGCACACCTTTTGTCTCCTAACCGCGGTCTGGTAAATCCGGGGGGACCTCTGCTGCACGGCCGTGTTGACTGTTCTCCAGAAGCCTCCCCCACCGCATTCATTCCACGTTTGCTTAGCAAAGGAACAAAACTCCACGATGCAGCCATGCTTGATGCCCTTTGGGTTGAGAAGAAACCTGAAATACACATCATGCCTCCCGCCCCCCCCTAGCTCCCACACGAATGGAACCCCCATCTCCCAAACTGCCATGGCTGCTACTGAGGATAATAAAACAAAAAATAAAAGATGTGCATACAGTTTCTAAAACAGTAATTTTTTTAAATCGTTCATCCTTTGATTCCCCCCATCCAGTGAGATTACTGGGCAGCTGGTGAGGTACCCATTTTATAAATAAGGACGCTGGGGCAGAAGGAGGAGAAATGATTTGCCTTTCAATCCGCACCGTGAGTGATGGATGGAGTTGGGACTCAAATCTAGGCCTGTTACTTCGGACTACAATTTTTTCCATTTTATATTCCACTTTATCCCCTCATCTACGAATCCATAAACCATTACTTCACTGCTTCTTGCTTTAATTTCCCTTTGTAAATCAAGAGTAAAGATTCCATGCAAAGCTCTGAATCACGTCCATTTCAGCCTGAATAAAATGCTTCACCGGCGCTTTCATTTCGAATTCACTGTGGTCCACCCCCGAGTACACACCTCCCGTCCCATTCAAGGTGACCACGTGATCCGTAAGCAGCCATTACCCCGCAGAGGATCACGAGGGCCCTCGTATTTGGGGAATAGAGTTACACTTTAGTTTTCATTTTATGAGTTCAAATAAGGGAAGGAGTCATGCCAGCTGAACATAAAAATGATATTTTAAGGAAAATCTGAAATTGTATTTGGCCCTTATTTTTTACCTCTGGTTCTAACGTGAATTTTCCCTCCAGGTCTTTGGGTAGGACTTTTTCCAAGAAGAAGATCTACGTGTGAAATTCTTTCATAGGATCGGGCCCAGTCTTGGGTCCCACTTGGCAGAAGGGCAGGAGGACGAGGTGACTCCCAGAGGAGTTGTGAATGAGTAGGTGTGAGCTGTGTGGCTCACACTCGGGTAGACTTGGAAAAATTAACACGTGGCTGTAAAGCTAAATTAAAATGTCAGATCTGAATAACTCTGCATGGCTATGGAAAGAAAACAAATTAGCAGTGAGCAAGCTTCCAGCTCTCCTCTTAAGAGCATTCTACGTTGATGGCGTGTTTTCAGGTTTTACACTGTGATCCCAGCTTTGTTGTTACACAGCCTTAGGAAGGGGGAATGGCTGTGGGCTGAGGTCGGAAATTCACTCTCAGTGTTAGATGCTGACTTGACATCTGGTAAAAGTGGGAGCCCTCAAATGGCCTGAGCGCTCTGAGTCCCCTACCCCCTCCAGCCGAACAACTCTCCTGTGGCCGGGACCAGGCACAGTGTCTGCTTATCCGTGAGTAGTGGGTTTCGGTTCCCTATCAGACAAACCAATTTCATCACTTCATGGGAACCAGGGTCACTCCACCCTCCTGTCACGACAAAGCCTGCCTCTCACAGCCCCTGTGCATTCAGTCTGTTCCCAAGTGCCACCCCCCTGTGGCCCTGCGTGGTGTATGCTGTCCTCCCCGCCCACTCCCCCCAGCTCTGAGTCTATGGGACCAGGAAAGTGCCCCACTGATCAGTCTCTTCTTGGTGACCATCGACCATTCGTCACTTCCCCCCCCCTCTTCTTCCTCTAATCCTTCTTTTTCTCCCCATTCCATTATCTATGGTTTTCTTTTCTTGCACAATGATAATTATAATAAATTTGCCAACCACCATACTTCAATTTTTATGGATGCCACACATATGTTATATAATCTGCCCTCCGAAGGAAACTACAGGTGGTCCCCCGCAAGTCTCCTAATTGGTCTTTTTTTTCCTCTAGCAGGGAGGGTAAGAACAGAAAATGTTCAGCCAGAAGGCTTGGGTTCATCCCCTGACTTCTGCTTACTATTTGTGTCATCTTGGTCAAGTTATTAAACCTTTCTGGGTCTCAGTTTTCCCACAGACAAAATGATGATAATAATACTCACTGCATAGGGTTATAGTAATATTTTAAAAGATAAGGCATTATGAGCTTAGCACAGGACTTGGCACAGAGTTTTCATTCAAGTGCTTGCTGCTAGAATGTTTGAACTGGACAGACCCATCGCCCTAGCTTCATGGTCCTTTCCCAAGGCCTGGGTTCGAATCCCCCACTGATGAAAACCTGGAGACATACACTCACTGCACATACACAGCTCTGCACCGCCGGTGTCCTTCCCCTCCCTAGATTGAGATCTCATCCATGGTTTTTAAACCTACATGAACGTAAGAACCATCTGTCAGTCTTTAGAGATGTACAGATGCTGGAAGATCACTCCTGACTCAGCATCACTCAGTCTCCAAGGATAGCGATGTGCAGCCAGGATGAAGATACCCTGGGCTGACCCAGGTTCATTTCAGAACCAACGTCCATGAGTCTGTTATCCTATATTCCATTTCCTTCTGACTGTCTGAAATCCAGTCATTTCATACTTGATGATATGAAAGCCAGTGGCCCTGTACACAAAAATAATTAAATTCTGCCTAATGAACTTGGATATAATTCTCAAGAATATTCCCTGGACTAGAAATGAAACACTTTGACTGGAGAGAGTGGGTTTTAACTCAGCCGCTGGGGAAAAAGAAACAGGAATTGCAAACAAATTCCCAATTCCCAAATTCCCCTTCAGGCCCAGAGAGGAAACTTAGAGAAGCAAGTGCTTATTTATGAAGGAGTTTTCTGTAATAATTGCATAACTTTTGCCTCATGCACAAAGACTCTGAAAAGATAGCCAAGTTGTTTGAGGTCTCTTCTATGTAAGATGGATTTAGATACCTATAAGTCTCCTAGACATGACCAGACAGCATCAATAAACTTGAATGATGGCCCAGCACTAACATAATTAAGAAGAATTAATCCTCCAGATTCGGCAGCAATAGGTGTGTTGTCCGTAAGAGCCTTGTCAGCACTTCAAATATTTCTCAGCTGACAAAGATTGGACATTTGGGAAGACAAAATAGGTGTAGTCAGACACAATCTGACAAGATCTGCTAAGATGAATCAACCTCCCCACCCTGGGGAAAAAAAGAAAAACAGTGTTAGGAAAGCAGAGAGTGGGCAAAGCTTATGTCCCCAGACTCTGGAAGTCAAAGGAACATTAACTTCACAAATAGAGCTGGTAAGGAAATGACCCAGAGTGAATTCCTGTTTGTTGGGAACAGAGCTGGTCCATGGCAGCGCTACTCAAAGCGGCTTGTTGACAGTGCCAGTTTGCAAAATCTTCCAGTTCGTGAGGAGATAAGGAGTTTGTGCCAGAATATGTCAACTACATCACTAAATGCACTAAAAGTTCAGCTAACTTTTTTTTTCCTGGCGAGAAGCACTGCACTGCTTTATCCTTTGATGCAAACTCCTGATCCCATCAATGACGGGAAGTCCTTGCTCTTGGTGGAGCGATCCCTGGCCTCCCTGTAGTGGAGGCTGTGATTTGCTGTGCTGCTCTCCTTTCCGGGACGAGGCGTTTACTCCTCTGCGAGGATGGAGTAGTAGCTGCTCACGACTCATGGCTAAGAGAATCTCCAGGAGTTACTCTAGACCAGGATTTCCCTCTTCTGCTCTGTCAGACTGCATCATCCGCTCCCAAGCACTCCTTCCTGCACCAAGTCTCAAATCATTTATAAAACGGCTCCTTTCGGGCTTCCCTGGGGGCTCAGTGGTTAAGAATCCACCTGCCAATGCAGAGGACACAGGTTCGAGCCCTGGTCCGGGAAGATCCCACATGCCGCGGAGCAACTAAGCCTGTGCGCCACAACTACCAAGCCTGCGAGCCACAACTACTGAAGCCTGCGCACCTGGAGCCCACGCTCCGCGAAGAAAGAAACCACCGCAATGAAAGCCCGCGTGCAGCAACGAAGACCCAATGCAGCCATAAATTAATTAATTAAAAATATTTTTAAAAACAAAACAAAAAAAAACGGCTCCTTCCTCTCTCCCTCCAGCTGTGTGTGGGGGGGGGGGGGTGGTGGAATTTTGTGGGGGGGGGGACGTGTCAAGGGGATGAGAAGGTGGTACTTTTAAGGTCTCCAGGCCTAGTTCCTGGGAAAGACATACACCCCAAAACTAAAATCTGCTGCCACCTTTTGGTGAAACAGAAAAATAAAATTCTTAAAATAGAGAAAATGTATTTCCTGTTAAGATTTTGAAGAAGAAGGAAAAAAAATAACGTTGAGTACCCTAGAACAATTAATATACTTTGTACTATAGACTGTAGTTTTGGTCACTACTTCTGACGCTGTGAATATTAACATCAGTTCTGGGAATGAATTTTAATATTAATAAAGAAATATTCAACTTAACCAAATACCTGACAGGATTCTTCATTGACTATTGTGAGGAGGGTAGACAGCTAGAAAGATGAACAGATTTAAGTATCTTTAAGAGCAAGAAAGAACAGATGTGTCTAACAATTCTTCCGTGTGTGTGCAGAACAAGCTCGGGGCTGCCACCCATGGAAGGCAGGTGTGAACACACTGAGTGTGGCCACCTTCCCGACACAAGTCTCCTCGCCCTACTGCACACTCAAGAGCGCAATCCTGGACCAGCGACTTCCTCTCAAAGTCCAATCACCACCGTATGACTTACCCAGACAAGGACCCCAACTGTTGTCAACAGGGGTCTGGGCTCGGATATTTCTTTTTTTTTCAACAAGCAAAAATTATTTTATTGCCATTGCAAAATATCCATTCACGTCTTCTGAAAATGAAATATTTTTTATTTACAATGTTGTGTTTAATTTCTGCTGTGCAGCAAAGTGACTCAGTTGTTCATATACATATTCTTTTTCATCTTATTTTCCAGTATGGTTTATCACAGCATATTAAATATAGTTCCCTGGGCTCGGATATTTCTGATGAGTGGTGTCAGAGACCACCCCGTGTCATGTTTAATTGAAATATACCTAAAGCTATGCCTGAAATTTAGCTAGTGATCAATCAATAGTTATTGAATAAGTGAGTGAATATGCATGGTATTTTGAGAACTAAAGAAGGAGCTGGGAGGATTTTTGTAAAGTTGGAGGGGGGTGGGGTAAAGATCACCTGAGGAAAGAGAGGAAGCAGTGAAAAAAGGTGACTCTGAGATGTCAGGCAAAAGCCATGCTGTCCCCGCAGAACACCCAACGCCAGAGCCAGCCTCCCAGCCCATCCCCATACCAGCCCCGAGCTACTCTAGCACTATTGAGGGCGTTGTACCCCACAGACCCAGGGAAGGTGGTGCTTCAGCAGAGCATGTGACTGAGAACTGCTGTGGGGAAGCATCTCATTCAAGGGCTCCCACAAGGATATAAACACATCACCGCTGTCTCTGCCTTCATGGTCACATGGCGTTCCCTCCCCCTGCATCTCTTCACATCGTCCTCCCTCTGTGCTTGTCTGTCTCTTTGTCCATAATCTACCCTTTTTATAAGGACACCAGTCATAGTGGATTCCAGCCCACCCTAATGACCTTGTCTTAACTTGATGACATCGGCAAAGACCCTATTTTTAAATAAGGTCACATTCTGAGGTGGGGGGATAAGGATGGAGCCAGCCTCTAGATGCCCCAGAAAGGGGAAAACTAGAAAGTCACAGAGATAGGATTTAAGATGAAAATAACCCCCTAACCCACACCCTTTGCATTATCCTATGTTTCCTCTCACAACCGTTTTGCCAGAATTTAAGCTTTCTCTAATCTTTCTTTCCTCTTAAGGAATATTTTAGTGTTAAGTCTCTGATCTGGAATCATATGAAGTTGCTTTGCTAAGCTCCAGGGCAGCTGTCTGTAAATGCCCGTACTATGCTTTTTATGAATTTCTCCAAGACACAGGCACTTTGCCCCAGGTTCTCTCTGCTCATAATCTGTCCTCAAAATAACATTCCTCTCATTGTCTCCTCCACCTTCTGAGCAATGGAAAGTATAGCAAAGTTAAGTCAGAAATCAAGCTGTATAAAATCACAATCACAGTGACCAACTTGGTATTATGACCGTAGACCAAAATTCACTGTGAAGAAAAATCCCGAAACCTCTAGACAAGACTGTCAAAAGTTATTTACTCCATCTCCCTGGAGGGCATTCAGTCGGACACTACCACTTGTCTAGCCAACATGGGTCCACCACCTTCCTTGCACACACGCCAAAAAAAACTGCATTGGTACAGAAGTATGCTGGGAAGCGCTTTGTTTACACACTCTCAGAAGGAACAAGGTAACCTCCCATTGGCACAGCTACACTGTAAATATATTAGAGCTTGTCATGTCATAGAAGAATGACAAATGAGATTTAGTGATATTCCTGGTGACTAATGCCACGGTTGAGAATCAGTTGTAAAGAGCTCTCTTGATAGCCTGGAGCCAGATATTATTATCTTCTCATGAATTCAAGAACTCCAAGAATAAAAGCTTAATGTATGAATAAGCTTTGTTCCTGCCATGATTTGATGGATACGAGGGACAGCTTCCTTGAAATGGATTATTATTTTTTTACTATAGGGTAAGTGAAATCTCGGTATAAGACAAAATCTCTCCCCGCCTCGCCTGCACCTGCTCCCCCCTCACGCTTACACACACGGACATGCCCTTGAGAGACCTGCAATTAACCAAAGGAGGGAACCAAGAGGTTACAGCCATCTGACAGTGTCTAACAGTGGGAGGTTGAGCTGCTTCAGCAGGTGGCCACTGTGTAAAGTGCAGAGATAAATGCTGTGAGTCTGAGGTGTGAGCTGTGAGATGGATAGACTTGGCCACAACCTCCTCTGTCACCTGGCTTCACACACCTCCACACTAGTTAGAGGTCCTGATATCAGTGTCAACCCGAGTTCTGCATATTCCTCTTACCTCAGTGTACGGCTCTTCTAGAAAATGGCCACACGTCCCTTTAGGAAGGGGTCAGGGAATATTATTTTAAATATGGGCAGAGAAATGACAGAGTCCTTCAAAGGAACTCAGCTTTCCATTCAATCTAAGCATGAGAGTTGGCTCAGATACAGAAACTTGGTGAGGGATCAAAGTATTTCATCAACACTTTGATTTTTTTCTGATCACAAAAGTCAAGCAGGATACTCAGCACCTACATGTCTTATCCTACGATAATCATGAGTTACTGGCCATCACCGCAGATTTCTGTGGGTCAGAGAATCTTGAAAAAGTCCAGCTGTTTTTCATCACCAGAGCCCCCTGGGGGTTGGGATCTTTGGTCACCTGTTCAGCCTTGTTGCCCATTATGCTATTTACATCCACTAGCCTCTAACACTTAAGAACTGCCTCTTGCCGTCTGTTTGTTCGGAATCCTATCACCCTATTGACCACAGGCAGCCCAGGTCCTCGGCAATATTTTCTACTGTCAGTGTTGGCCTACAGAGGACAGCCATCGCTGGCTTCTCAGAGATGCTGGGGGCTCCCTCGCTCATGCCGTCTTTATCACCACGGTGAATGAACGTCCTCTGCGCTTGTTTAGGGAACACGAATCAGATTTCCCTCTCATGCAATAAATCCACTCCAATCGCACACTTCCCTGAGCCGCCTGAGCTGTTCTGAGAATCCCTGACAAAAGACTTCCGGAATCTCTCATTTACTGTGTTCCTCCTCATAGTCAAACTTCAAGGAGTCATCTCAACCGTATATTAGGACCAGCTGCAAGAGTTCCTGCCAGTAATCTCAGTTGTGAATCACAAAAGGATGCTCCCACATTCATCAACTTGCCACTTTTCCCCTTGTATTCGATCCCTCCCGCCATCACCTTCAATATCCATCCCCACGCGTTCTCTTGCTTCCTAGCAGTTCATATCATTCAGTCCTACAACTTTTCCACTGAGCAGGCATTTTTCCCATAGCAGAAACTGTATTTCTCCAGTTGGACTATACTGAACCCTGATTCAGCTATTGGTCTGGAGACAATGAGGGAGACAGGAACAGATTTTGAGGGAAAGCATCATCTTCGAGGCATCAGCCTAGCTAAGCTCTCGGCATGGTCTCCAGGTCGTGGTAGAAGCACCCTCTGGTAAGAGGGGCTATACTGCTTTTTCCTGCCTGGAGGCTTCAGGAGGACCTAGGAGTTCAAAGTGGAAGAGGAAGTGGGAGCTACATGAGGAGCAGAGGGTCCCTTACAGGAGACCCACATCATTCAGACCTGGGGGAACACTGTCCTGGAGCACGAAGTCAATCAGGTTTTATCGCCAACCGAAACAAAAAAAGCAGCCGATGTGTTAATTAAATTTACTCCACCGAAACATCTTTCCCCAAACATCAAGCATGAGTCGGGAATCACCCCAAATGTACCTTTTAAGTTTCAGTATTCTAGTTCTCATACATTTCAAGACTTTGCAGGAAACTTTCATTCTTACCGTTTTTCAAATGAACCCAAAATATGAGAAACTTGTCACTGCTCTCTAAGTGCTCTAAGTGGTTTTTCCTTTCTGTCACTAGCCCAGGAGAGTGGCCCAGGAACAGACAGATCAGCAAGGCAGTAATTCTCAGGGCAGTCTCACAAAGCCACCTCCACGGCCACCGAGAGAGAGAGGGATAATGTGCAAAGAAGGTGTGATAATTCTCTGGCTGTCACAGGCTCACGGTGGCCAGCAAGAGCAAAGGCCGGGATATGTATGGTCTTTACTCCCGACGGGCAGGAATATCAGTGCTATGAACGTGCCGCTGTGTCGGGTGGGGACACTGGGGGCTGGATGGAGAGTCATTTGTTAAGGGCTCCATTTAATCTCCTGTCAGCCCATTAGCATATTTAAACAGTTTTCATCTGGCTTCACCACTCATTAAAACTGCTGACAAGGATGGGAAGTTCTGCTTCATGGGGTGAAACATGGCAAACAATATGGATATCAACGGGTTTATTGCAGGGCAGGTGTGAGTCTATGGAACTGGAGAGCCAAACCCCACAGGTGAGGCATTACGGAGCCAGACCTGCATCACTTTACAGGGTGAGCACCATCGCCCCCGGGGCACGCACCACTCACATGCACACAGCATTTGCCCCACTGTGAAAGGTCACATGACTTATTGATACATAATATCTTTACTAAATCTTCACGCCTCCATCTATATAGCAATTCACAGTTGTTGAGATCTTTTCTTATCTGTTGTTTCGCTTTATCGTCACAAAAAGAGAGGCAAGTGCAGTAGCCTTTGACAGATCAGGGAACTGAGGTCCAAAGCTGTAGCGACTTGCCCAAGTTGAAATGTTACTGTCTCCTCCTTCCCCTCATTCTGTTCCTCCTCTTCACCTTCCTTCATCTTTTTCATGGTCATTCTCTTCATCTTCATGATCCTTTCCTTCTGCCTTTAATTATATAAAGAAGTCATACAAGTCAATATCAAAAACAATTTGATTTAAAAATGGATATTTCTCCCAAGAAGATGGACAAACGGCCAACAGACAAATGAAAAAATGCTCAACGTCACTCATCATCAGGGAAATGCATATCAAAACCACAAAATCACCTCACAATCAGCCGTCAGAATGGCCATCATCAAAAAGGCAACAAATAACAAGTGCTATCCAGGATGTGGAGAAAAGAGAACCCTCGTGCGCTGTTGGTGGGAATGTAAATTGGTGCAGCCACTATGGAAAACAGTATGGAGGGTCCTCAAACAGTTAAAAATAGAACTGCCTCTCCCGGCGTGCCCCGCGCCGAGTTCGGGGTGTGGGGGGGCGGTACTCGGCGGTGCCGCCATGACTATTCTCCCCAAAAAGAAACCGCCGCCTCCCGACGCCGACCCCAGCAACGAGCCGCCGCCGCCGCCCGGGCCGCTGCCCCCGGCGCCTCGCCGCGGCGGGGGTGTAGGCGTGGGCGGCGGCGGTCGCGACCGTGACTCGGGCGTCGTTGGCGCCCGTCCTCGAGCCTCGCCACCGCCTCAGGGCCCGCTCCCGGGGCCACCGGGTGCCCTCCATCGCTGGGCGCTGGCCGTGCCGCCCGGCGCCGTGGCAGGTCCCCGGCCACAGCAGGCCTCTCCTCCTCCTTGCGGGGGCCCCGGCGGTCCCGCGGACGCGTTGGGTGCCACGGCAACGGGCGTGGGCAGTGCCGTGGGCGTGGGCAGTGCCGTGGGCGTGGGCGGCGGCTGCCCTGGGCCGGGTCACAGCAAGCGGCGGCGTCAAGCCCCCGGGGTCGGCGCGGTTGGCGGGGCGAGTCCTGAGCGTGAGGAGGTCGGCGCCGGTTACAACAGCGAGGATGAGTATGAAGCGGCTGCGGCGCGCATAGAGGCCATGGACCCCGCCACCGTCGAGCAGCAAGAGCACTGGTTTGAAAAGGCCCTGCGAGACAAGAAGGGCTTCATCATCAAGCAGATGGAGGAGGACGGCGCCTGCCTCTTCCGGGCTGTGGCTGACCAGGTGTACGGAGACCAGGACATGCACGAGGTTGTGCGAAGGCATTGCATGGACTATCTGATGAAGAATGCCGACTACTTCTCTAACTATGTCACAGAGGACTTTACCATCTACATCCACCGGAAGCGGAAAAACAACTGCCATGGCAACCACGTCGAGATGCAGGCCATGGCAGAGATGTACAACCGGCCCGTGGAGGTGTACCAGTACAGCACAGAACCCATCAACACATTCCATGGGCTCCATCAAAATGAGGACGCACCCATCCGTGTCAGCTACCACCGGAATATCCACTACAATTCAGTGGTGAATCCTAACAAGGCCACCATTGGCGTGGGGCTGGGGCTGCCATCATTCAAGCCGGGCTCTGCAGAGCAGTCCCTGATGAAGAAGGCCATCAAAACCTCGGAGGAGTCGTGGATTGAACAGCAGATGCTGGAGGACAAGAAGCGGGCCACAGACTGGGAGGCCACAGAGGAGGCCATCGAGGAGCAAGTGGCTCGGGAGTCCTACCTGCAGTGGCTGAGCGATCAGCAGAGACAGGCTCGCCAAGCCCGCGGCCCCAGCCAGCCCCGGAAGGCCAGCGCCACGTGCAGCTCTGCCACGGCAGCAGCCTCCAGTGGTCCGGAGGAGTGGACCAGCCGGTCCCCAAGGCAGCGGAGTTCAGCCTCGTCACCCGAGCACCCTGAGCTGCATGCCGAGCTGGGCCTCAAGCCCCCTTCCCCAGGCACTGTCTTAGCTCTTGCCAAACCTCCTTCACCGTGTGCACCAGGTACAAGCAGCCAGTTCTCGACAGGGGCCGACCGGGCTACTTCTCCCCTCGTGTCCCTCTACCCTGCTCTGGAGTGCCGGGCCCTCATTCAGCAGATGTCCCCCTCTGCCTTTGGCCTGAACGACTGGGATGACGATGAGATCCTAGCGTCGGTGCTGGCAGTGTCCCAACAGGAATACCTAGACAGTATGAAGAAAAACAAAGTGCACCGAGACCCACCCCCAGACAAGAGTTGATGGAGACCCAGAGACTGGAGACCATCTCCCAACCCTCACACTCCTGCCCTCTGGTGCCACCCCACCTTCTTTGGCTTTCTTCCCTCTTGCCGTCTTCCTTCTTCCCTCTCTCCCCTCCTTTCACTCCTCCCCACTTCCCTCTGGCTAGCCCACCCCTGGGCACCCTCTCATCGCTGCCACCGCCATCATCACCTGCCTCTTCGCCAGCTGACATGCCCTGTTGCCCCCTGCACAGCACCATCCCTGCCTCCCACAGGGGACTCGGGCAAGGGCGCTGAAGGTAGGCGAGAGGCACACAGAGACAAACCAACTGGCAGCCAGGCAGCCCCTGAGGAGAGACGTTCAGACAGAGGAAAGTCTCCCTGTCCCCCGATTCCTTCCAAGATCAGAAACTTGTCACCGCACCACAAATGATGCTGGGGAGGCGGGAGGAAGAAGTGGGAAAATCTCCGTCCCAGTACCCCAAGAATGTCTGAGCCTTCAGTGTTGAACTTTTTCCTTATTAAAATGTACTGTTATCTTATAAAATCAGCCAGTCAAAAAGTGATGTAGACAACAACAACAACAAAAAATAGAACTACCATATGACCCAGCATTTCCACTCCTGGGTATTTACTGGATGTAAACAAACACACTAATTTGAAAAGATTGCATCCCCATGTTCATTGCAGCATTATTTACAGTAGCCAAAATGTGGAGGCAACCTAAGTGTCCATCAACAGATGAATGGACAAAGAAGATGTGGTATGTATACATACAATGAAATATTACTCAGCCATAAAAAAGAATAAAATCTTGCAGTCTGCAACAACTTGATGGACCTAGAGGGTATTATGCTAAGTGAAATAAGTCAAACAGAGAAAGACAAATACCATATGATCTCACTTATATCTAAAAACAAAACAAAACAAAATGAAAACAGACTCATAGATACAGAGAACAAATGGGTGGTTGCCAGAGCACAGAGGGATGAGGAGATGGGAGAAGTAGGTGAAGGGAAGAGGTACAAACTTCCAGCTATAAAATAAGTAAGTCAGAGGCATGTCATGTATAGCAGAGGGAATATAGTCAATAGTAGTGTAATTTGTATGGTGACAGATGCTTTCTCGATTTATTGTGGTGATCACTTCGAATCCCTATATTGTACATCTGAAACTAACATAATATTGTACATCAACTATACTTCGATTTAAAATATAAGTAAATAACTATGAATATAATAATAGCAGAAGAAAGGTATCTGCATGTCCTAAGAAGTTCCCGAGCTGGCAGCACCTGAATAATCTCTTTTATTTGCAGCACAAGACCCTATGTGGGTTCTCATCCACTTTCCACCATACATACCCCTCCCAAGTCTCCTCTGACAATGGAGGAACTTATCTAAACCTGCTAACCTCTCATGAATGTCCACGTGGGACCCATGAGATGGTCATTTCATCTTCTCAAGGAGCTTCAGGAGGGTCTCACAGCGTTGCTCATCTCAAATTCTTAGTGTGTAGACGGTGCCCAGTGACTGAGTGACCAGGAGAAGGTCTGCCCAGTTGAGTCTCAGGGAGATTCTGGTCCATCTGGTCACATTTCATTCTGAATATAAACTAAATATAATACATATAAATATATCACCTCCTTGTGTTCTGTCTTATTTTCCCCATTCTTTGCCCTAAATCATGGACTTACATCTTATCTACTAATTTAGCTAAATATGTTCTTACTCTAATGAAATAGATTGTCTTTCCTTTCAGTATAACCTAACAAGAATTAGGAATGTGAACATAAAACTAGATTGAAAAAGCAAGTATCTTTTATCAGTCTTTTTATTAGTAGGATTATTATGTATGAGATATAACCTATCTATCTATGGTAGGCAGCTTGGTGAATTTTGCGTAAGTGTGTGTGTGTGTGTGTGTGTGTGTGTGTGTGTGTGTGTGTATTCACCATCCTGATCAAGATTCAAAGACATTTCCAACACCTCAAAAGCTCCTTCATGCTCCTACCCAGTTAATATCCTCCCACCAAGTTAAACATTATTCTGAATTCCATCCCCATACCGTAGTTTAACAGGTATAAATGGAATCACAGAGCGTGTCCTCTTTTGTGTCTGGCGTCTTTGTCTCATCACTACGTCTTTGAGATACATCCAGGTTATTGTACCTATTGCTAGTTCATTCTTTCTTATTGTAGTTGTCTGTTGCATGTGTATATCATAACTTTTCATCCTTTCTGCTGTTGGTAGGCATCTGGGGAGTTTCTACTTTTTGGCTGTTAGAGATATAACTACCAACTTTCTTGTACATGTCTTTTAGTACATATGCAATCATTTCTTTTGAGTATATGCCCAGGACTGGAATTGCTGGGTCACAGAGTAATTATATGTGAGGCTAAAGGTGTCCTTTAGTGGTATTGAGGCAGCATACAGTTCTGAATGGAAGGGCCCTGACAACAGTGCCTAGAAGACTGAGCATTGACATAATTTAAATTCAGAGTTGATTAGACATCAGTTCTTGGGGCTACAGTGGCTGCAGAAGGAGCTCAGTTTCTACCCCGAGACCTGAGTGACAATCCTCTGGCTGAAATGAATAGAATAATGAATTACAGAAAATGGGAAAAGGAAGAAATTCATGGGAGGAGAGGTTCACTTCAAGAATCTTAAATGCTTCATGGGAGGAATTCCCTGGCGGTCCAGTGGCTAAGACTCCACGCTTTCACTGCCGAGGGCCTGGTTGGGGAGAAAAGATCCTGCAAGCTGCTGCTAAAAAAATAAATAAATAAATTTTACACACACAAAAAGGTTCTTCGTGAGAACAAGACCCGGGCTTTATAGTGGGAGGGTTGCACCTTGTTAAATGTTACTGGCGGTAGCAGACTGGGGGTATTGTATTAACTGGTGTGCATTTTGGGGGCTGTATCCATGTGTGAGCTTGGCGGGGCAACATGGCTGTCGTAGCCAATACTAATGCTCACCAATATCCAATGCTGTCTTTCTTGAGCTCATGGAAGATGCTACTTCCCAGACCCCCTGCAGTTAGGCAGGGCCATGTGACTAGTTCTAGCCAATGAACGGTCACTTGCGGTGATGCCTGTCATTTCCAGGGTGACACAGTGACCCTTAAGCTTTCCTGTTGTGCCCTCATGCGGGACTGTGAGGGTCTTGTGCCGAGTTGGATGGAAGCAGCTGAGACTGCTGGGTCCCTGCTTGGAGGACAGCTCTTTGGACTGTGGCCCGCACTCACAGAGGATTTTATATAGAAGCAAATACATTTTTGTGTGTTAAGCTAATGAGAGTTTAGATTTTATTTTGTTACTTCAGCATGTCAATGCTCAGTCTTCTAGGCACTGTTGTCAGGGCCCTTCCATTCAGAACTGTATGATGCCTCAATACCACTAAAGGACACCTTTTAGGTTTTCCAAACTAAAATTAAAACAGTACTTAGACAAGTGAAAAAATACAATACTGCCATAGATTAGGACATCCCTTGCCTTCCCTGTAAATTTACTCTGTACATTTTGTATCTGAATTTTCAAACGCCTGGAGAGGTTTGCCGAGCATCACGGTCACTATGGAAACAGCAGGCTGAGGAAGCAGAGGGGATGAACTACTCTCTCCACTCTGGGCTGGGCTCATCTGTACTGTGTCCTTTGGCCCCACTGCAATGAGGCAAGTGTGATCCATGTTATACACTGTCTTATAAAGGAATCCCTGCGTGGATTATTTTTTGAAGGACAATTGAAGAAGAGACATATCTGGTAACGTTTAACAGGAGGCCTCAGGGAAGAGTGGAATAAATCTCTCCAAAAAACATTGATCACATCTGACCCCTTTCCTTGTACCTCTCTGAAAAGAGGCTGGCGACTCCTTCCCCAGAACCCACTCTTTTCCTTCTCCTGCACTTCCCTTCATCGCTGCTTCTGAAATAGATGATGCCTTACAGCAAATGCCAGATTATTGCTGTAAAATGTAATGCAATACAAGAACAGATCAAATTTGTGGAATGCCTTTTGTGAGATGATCCAAAGGGTTCTGTATAATGGCTATAAAATTGTGAAACACATTGTGGAACAGATTTAATTTTTAAAGCAGCTGAAAATATATATTAATGATTTCCCATCATTATTACTCATCAGAGGTCTCTAGGAATACTAATAAAATGACTCTACCTACAATTATTTCCAACCGAGTGTTTCTTTGTGGAATTCAATCTGATCTTATAGCACGTAATTGGCCGATCAAGATAATGTTCTGAAGGGGGAAGAAACATGGGGATGTTTCAGCCAAAGAGCCATCTGCTTTTGTCATTAGCTTCCTCTTCTTCCTTCACCACCTGCTCAGCCTTCACCTGCTTCACTCGGCTTGGATTTGCTTACAATTATGCATTGTCTGAAGATCATTAAGGTAATGTAAATTGGATGGAAATTTGTCCTTGGTAGACAAGGCAGGTGGATCTAGGCCTACTGTGTAATTGCCATGTGCAAATTTCCCATCCATTCTTTACGATCCAATTCAAGTCCCTATCCTTACCTGGCAGAGGTAGTGATGCTTCCCCAACATGCTCTCTGATCTCCCCACCGTTTCACTGCCATGCCTTTGATGTCGCCAACCAGAAGGCAGCAGAGCCAGGGGCAGCCTCACCCAGTGTGTGGGGTAACAGACTTGACTGGGAAAACAGTCCAGGGAGTTGTGCAAATGCACTGCGCAGGTTTTGGGGGCTGGGAGTCTGTCCTATAGGGCAACCGTAGGGGCAGTTTTGTTGGCGGGGTTACGAGCAGACAGCCTGGGAGCAGGCAGTCTGGGATGCAGAGCTGTCCGATACAGGAGCTCTTTTGGAAACACCCAAGAATATTGGGGCTCAGAGAAACTGCAGACCCTCTTCCCAGGGAACGAGACCCCCAGTGTTGTGGGAAGCTGAGTGGAGTGCGATGCCCCCAGTGGGAAATCAGGGAGCCCTGGTCCAGCGGGCTCATGGCCCAGGCACCCCAGGGTCACTGCACCACAGTAATATACATTCGAGAAATATGCTGAGTGACTAAACGCCTGGAAAAGAGTGAATACGTCCAAGTAGAGCTACAGGAGGAAGCACCAGGGCACCAGTCTGAGGTCCATGGCTGGTGGCCACTGGGCAAGACACACAGAGCCAGACCAGAGGCTGTCTGACTTGGACAGGACACAGCCCGGGAGCAAGGACCCTGGTTATAACCAGTGACCCCCTGTCCCCCGGTGATTGGCCGTGACCACCATGCCTGGTCCCGGCACCCGCCTCAGTCTCCTACGCTGTCTAACCCCCGCCCCACACTCCCCTACACCTCCTGAACCCCTCCCGTGCCTGGCCCACTGCTGCCCATGCACAGACATTCCTGATATTCACTAATGCATGCTTCTAGCCCCGAACAGCCCTGTTCCTTCTGCCCCGGGCAGCCCATTCCTCCTGGGCTCTCCCGTCCTGCCTTACCGAGGATGGCCATCATCTCCTGAGTGCTGAACTTCTCCTGCCTGCAGGACACCTTCATCTCCTGCAACTGGACCCACACCCCCCCCCCCAGAGGCATGCCCAGGCTCACCTCCGACAGCCAAGAGTCAACCCGCTTCCAGTTAAACATTCAGTATCTTTTTATGTCCATGCCCAACAGTCACGATCTACCAATGAGCCAAAACAGAGCAATATTGGCACCTTCTCAAGAAA
Organism: Eschrichtius robustus; assembly: GCF_028021215.1. Taxonomy (NCBI): domain Eukaryota; kingdom Metazoa; phylum Chordata; class Mammalia; order Artiodactyla; family Eschrichtiidae; genus Eschrichtius; species Eschrichtius robustus. The sequence goes on along the minus strand of NC_090831.1, from coordinate 125,972,080 downwards.
TAAGCCAAGGACATAGGGCCTCTCTGATCTCATAAATATCCAGGCTGCTGGCACCTGCCTCTGTCTAGATGGAGCCTCAGCTGAGGGCAGAGCCGAGGCTGAGAAAGAGCCCTGAGGAGCAGGCGGCCCACATCCCAGTTCTGCCTGGACCAAGGGCAGAGCCTCCCAGCTCTGAGGGTCTCGGATGCCTCGTCCTCTACTCTCTGGAGGAAAGACTCCCTCGAGCTGGGCAGAGGCCACCTCCTCACAGGAGAGTCTGTCCTGGCGGGGGTGGATGGTGGCCAGAAATATAGGACACCTGGTCGGTGTCACCAGAGTGTAGATCACCAAGGAGCAGTTTCTCGTCACAGGTTCACATTGCCCTTTTCCCTTTTCCCCCGTCTCATCGCCCCGCAGCTTTCCCCACACATCACTCTGCTGGTGTCTCTTGTAAAATGTCAGAGCTGCCTGCTGCTTGAAATTGTGTATCTTGCTTCAAGCAGAAAAAGCACGGGAGGAACCTCCCCTTCGTCCCCTCCTCTCACCATCCAGTCCCTGTGTGGTTCAGTCTCCATTTCTGGGGGCAAAAGAGGATAAAAGCAGTGCTGATTCAGGAGACAAGGACCTGGGCTCTACTCACTGCTCTACCTGGAACTCGCCGTGTGACCTCAAGCAAGTCAGTTAACCTCTCTGGTTCCCTTATCTATAGAATGAAGTTTGGGGCTATCATTCTTTCTAATCTCCCCTCCAGCTTTTCTGTTCGATAATTTACGGCTTGCAAAACCGCAGAAGGCTTCATCATTTTTGACTGATCTCATTAATACAAATGAAGGAAAAGAATCTGGCATTTTAAGAAAAGTGGCCAAGAAGCCAGAGCATCACTATTCTCTGGTGATGGGTTTGGAGATCCCAGGAAGGGAAAAGCTCCTTATTGCTTAATCCCTATCTCTCCAACAGGCCAGACATAAAATCCTTTAATCAAATCGAATAAACTCAGCTAAGCTTTGGAATGGGACTAAGAAATAGCTAATGTGTTTTCTATCCAGATTTATTCACACGGTCTCCTTTATAAATGTGCTCCCAGGTGATGCCGGGAAAAGTGATGGAGAAAAGCAAATATGTACCGTGAGGAGTACTGAGGGTGTGGAAGACACTTGAGTGCCTTTAGCAAAGAATACTGTCCTCACCCTTCCCGGGATGAGAGCTGATCTCATTGAGGATTAAGAGGGGAGGATTGAGACAGACCCCACCCTAGGTGTGGGCAGGTAGGGCATCAGAGCTGGTTCCCACAGCCCAACTCTTATTATCCCACAGTCAGCGTCCATGATTTTTTTTCATACTTTGGTGCATTTGCAAAGAGTCTCCCTTGACCTGGAAAATGCATCCAGTTTCTCGGGATACCTATTCCAGTGTATGCAGTGTATGCACTACTACACCTCCCTTGCTGGGAAGTGAGTCCTTTGGTCTGGAAAAATGCTATGCAGTGGGTCAATTACCCTGTAAGCCCTTGGTCAATGGTACTGGCTAAGACCCTGCAGGCAGGAAAGAAAAACACATACCCAGAATAAGCATCAATTCTAGGAAGACTAATGGTTCCCTTCTCAAGGATGGAAGTGGTCTAGTGCAGTCATTTTTGCTACCAAAAATCTGTGTGGTCTCTTCAAGGGATAGACCCATATTGGGGTTTAGTGTTTGTCTTTGCTGCTAATAGGCTGGACACGAGCAGAGGCGGTAGCTAGATCAGCCTTGGCGAGTAGGAATCCACGCTGCCTGGTCTCCATCCCAGCCACCATGGCCACGTTATACACGTGTGCATGACGCCAGCCCTGGTGGCTAGTGACAGAGCCTGGCCGACTTCAACCAGCCAAGTCTCTCTGTATAGTCAGTTGATAGTGAGTCTTCTGAAGTAGCTTCTCCCTGGTGAGCACTGTCATGTGATACAAGTCTTCACACTTCATGTCCACTACCATGGGTCCATCTACACACCTCTTACTCAGAGCTCCTTGCTACTGACTCTCCACTGTAGCTTTTTCCAGGGCCCTAACTACCCAAGCCATTTGGGTAGAGAAGGACTTTTAATAATCAAGTGGTTAGATGAGCTGTCAATGCCAGTCAGCCTCTTTCCCCAGCCACCCCTGTTTTGCCCAGTGGGCTCGCGAACAAAGTGGCCATGGTGGCAGGGATGGAGATCATGCATGGGCTCAGCAACATGGACTTCCATCCACCAAAGCTGACCTGGCCACGGCCACCCTGAGTGCCCAACCTGCCAGCACAGAGACCAACACCGAGCTCCCAACATGGCACCATTCCCCAGGGTGATCAGCCAGTTACCTGATGGAAGGTTAAAGGTATTAGACCACTTCCATCATGGAAGAGGCAGAAATTGGTCCTCACTAGAACAGATATTCCAGATATAGAGTTACTTTTCCTGCCAAAACTACCATCTGTAGACTTCCAAAGTGACTTTCCCACCATCATGGCACTCCACACAGCATTGCTTCTGAACAAGGAACTCACTTCACAGCAAAAGAAGTGCAGCAATGGGCCCATGCTCATAGACTTCTCTGATCACACGTGTTTCCCACCATCCTGAAGCAACTGGCTTGACAGAATGATGGAACAGCCATTGGAAGACTCAATTATAGCCCCAGCTGGGTGGCAATACCTTGCAGGGCTGGAGCAAGGTTCTCCAGAAGGCTGTATATGCTCTGAATTACTGTCTATTCTCCCATGGCCTGGATTCATGGGTCCAGGAATCAAGGGGTAGAAATGAAGTAGCGCCATTATCATCCCTAATGACCCACTCGCAAAATGTTTACTTCATGTCCCCATGACTTATGCTCTGCTGGTCTAGAGGTCTTGGGTAGAGAGAGACGAATGCTTCTACCAGGAGACACACAATGATTCCATTGAACTAGAAGCTAAGACTGCCCCCCACACCCAGCAACTTTGGGTTCCTCATGCCTTTGAATCAACAGGCAAAGAAGGGAGTTACTGTGCCGGCTGAAGGGAGTTACTGATCCTGACTACCAGGGGGTATTGGATTGCAACGCCACAATGGAGGTAAATAAGAGTATGTTGGAATACAGGAGATCCCTTAGGGCGTGTCTTAGTATTTCCATGTCCTGTGATTAAGGTCAATGCAAAACTATGACAGCTCAATCTAGGCAGGATTATGAATGACCCAGACCCTTGAGGAATGAAGGTTTGAGTCACCCCACCAGGTAAAGAGTCATGAGCAGCTGAGGTGCTTGCTGAAAGCGAAGGGAATACAGAATGGGAAGTGGAAGAGGGTAGTTATAAACACCAGCTATGACCAGGTGACCAGTTACAGAAATAAGGAGGTAATGGTTATGAGTATTTCCTCCTTATTTTGTCATGAATATGTGTGTGTTACGCAAATATGTTTGCTTTGTTCCCTCTCTTTTTCCCTTATCTTGTAACATAAGATGTATTGACTTTACAGCACAGTGTTTAAGTGTTGTTCTTTTACATCACAGTGTTTAAATTACAGGGTATCAAGAAGAGTAAACATAACTCAAGGGTTTTACCCCCTCTTCTGTACTAGGTGTTAGTGCATTTGGGGGTTGTAATCAGAACAGTTGTATCATGTGAGGCAGAATTATGACCAGAATTATTGTCTTTATTTGGAGATTAAGGATGGTTTGAGGAGATGTGTATGGGTGCCAAGCTGACAAGGGGTGGACTTGTGATGGTTAATTTTATGTGTCAGCTTGACTGGGTCATGGTGGGAGTCCCAGATATTGGCTAGACATTATTCTGGGTGTTTCTGTGAGGGCGTTTCTGGATGAGGTTAACATTTGAATCCATACACTGAGCAAAGCAGATTGCTCTCCCTAATGTGATGGGCCTCCTTCAATCAGAGGAAGCTCTGAATAGAACAAAAAGGCTGAGCAAGAGGGAATTTCTCCTGCCTGGCTGCCATCAAGCTGGGACATCATTCTTTTTTCCCTACCTTTGGACTCGAACTGAAATATCAGCTCTCCCTGAGTCTTAAGCTTGCTGGCCGTCAGACTGAACTACACCATCAGCTTTCCTAGGGCTCCAGCTTGCTGACTGCAGATTTGGGAACTTAGCTTCCATAATCACGTGAGCCAATCCCTTATTTTACATACATACGTACATACGTACACATATACCACATCCACGTCCACACACATGCACACACATCCTTTTAGTTTTGTTTCTCTGGAGAACCCTAATATTAGCCCCTTGTATTTTAATTGCTAGAGTCTTCTATATGAAGGTCAAGGTCGCCTGTTTTCTACTTCTGAATTCTGCTCTGTGGTGAAAATCGTCATAACTAAGCCTGAATGCGCTTGGGGACATCCAGGGTTGATACAAACATTGAGTCCTGCTCCCATCTGCATATCAAGTGAATGAAACGAAGGCTTACAAGCTGCTTGGAAACCTTCTGGTCCTCTTACAGAGCCCCTGGAGAGCTAACTTTAACCACAATTAATGTGCTCTCTTGGATGGGGTGTTTTCACGCCTGTGGCTGTCAATCGCCCCTTTGCCAAGGCCTCTGTATTCAGGGAAATGTCAAGTGTAACTACTATAATCCTGGTTTCTTGACACGTTCCCGTGCTTGAAGACTGAGTCCACTCCAAGTTATTAGGGCACCGGAGCCACGTGAACGGCATCCCTAGCCTGTGGTCAACTTTCCCTGTACACTTCCTGCAACCACGTGCCAGAGCAGAGAGGTTAAGTGTTGGGCACGTTCCTTCTCCCAGGGTGACTGCAGGCGGGACGGGAGATTCACGGGCGCCGTTTGGGGCCCTTGCTGCGTCGTTTGTCATGAAAATGAGGTATTAGAATTTCAGCGCCTAATATGCTCCCTGAGTTATAGCAGAGCGTGGGGCTGCTCCTTTGGTATTTCCCATAATATGTAGCTTTGTCAAAGGCTGATGGCAAACGAGCAGTTCAAAAGTGCCTTGGAAAAGCACACTCTTCTCTTCAAAACAGCTCACATTGCAGAAAAAATTACAATCAGTCAAAATGGCACGTGGGATGAAGCTCACATACCTAGAGGAAACCGTTTTAACCCTCAGAAAATACCTATAAAGTGACGCATTCAGATAAAGGACCTCCATGGAGCCTGTGACAACAGCCTGCTCTGTGGGTCCCTGGCCACAGACACCCTACTAAGCCCTCGTGCTCCCCGAGAGCACCAGGCCTCGCCATGCAGGCAGAGGAGAAAGCACTGCTTGAAATTTCCCCAAAGAACATCTGCCTGAAAGCGTCTCCCCGCCCACACAATATTGTGCTCAAATGTTCACCATCAGACTTACTTTTTTAAGAGCCATGTGGCAATAGATGCATTTAACCAAGTTAAATGTCTATCTTCCCAGGGAAAGAGAATACATTCACAGTTTGTAGGGCTCATTTAGAAGGAAAAACTGGTGCCAACTGTCGAGAGCTCTAGGGAAGAAGATTTTAATCCCACTAGCACCCAACATGGAAAGGGTTCCTGACAAAGAGGTCTCGACCATGGGACATATTCAAATAACAGCCAGACGGTCCTCTACCTACACTGGATAGGAAGCTGGAGCAGGAGGGCACCAGGTTCCTTCTGACACAGATGTCCTGCAACGTTATCATTAACTCAGAATAGGGAGAACAAGGGGATTCTCCTCTTCTCTGGAAAGATATTAAGAATGTTACGAGATTACCGGGCAGGGAAATCTAGGTTCTGGTCCTGATGCCATATGTGTCCTTGGGTGACGCATGTCATTTCTCTAGAGCTTCTCATCTGTTAATATTAAGTAGAGGGATTGTCTCCATTTCCCAAGTGTCTTACTCTGATATTCCACAATTCTCGGAGCCTGGGTGAGTCATATGGGATCTTTCCAATCACTTTAGGGAGGCAAAATAATAATAAGATGCCAGAGCGGCAAAGAGGGATCAAATCTAGCACCAATTCTAATTGGTTGGTAGTGGTTGCTTAGAATACTACATCAAAGGAGGATCTGAGGCCAAGTCCAAAGAGAAGTGGGAGGTATTTCCATAAATAATTGAATATTACTGCCAAAAGGTCTGGAGTATGAAAATGTTGACAATAAGCTCCATATTTGCCATCCCTGCAGTAAACCCTTAAAAATTCAACTTTTCCAGTTTTAACCATCACAGGTGATTGATGACCCAAGATACATCAAGGAAAATACAGGGGTTGAGATGGGTTGAGAAGCTGAGTGAGGTCACTGGTCACAGGCAGGAAGGTCGCCAAGGCCTCGGGGTCTGGAAGCACAGCCCCAAACTCAGTGCGTGGGGATCTGGCTTCTTTCTCACCGTACAGTGGTATTGTTCTCTGCCTATCGTGTCTGAAGGTATTCTTCAAACACTTCCATTACATTTTATTCTATTTTAGGGAGGAAGTGACAAATTGATTTTGAAGACTTGACAAGGCTCCTGGAAAAAAGATCGCTCATAAATGTTAAGGGATTTTTCTATAAAGCCTTTGCTCTGGTGCAGGAATATTTAAAGCATGAACTGAAATAAGATTTATTAAAGTGCTTTCTCTGGTACAAAGCTGTACAACTGTAATGCATCATTAATATTATTAATAATAATTGGTCCTTCATGTCTTCAAAAATGATATCTATACACACTGTGGGGAATTCCCTGCCTGTCCAGTGGTTAGGACTCAGCGCTTTCACTGCCGGGGGCGCCTGTTCAATCCTTGGTCAGGAAACTAAGATCCTGCAACCCTCACGGTGCCGCAAAACACACACACACACACACACACACACATACACACACACACAAATTGTGGACAATGAAACTTCAAACAATCCATCCTGACATGAAGACGACTGATGAGAATTAATGTCTAAAGGAACAGATAAAAACTGGGTGAAATGAAAGAAGAATGAGTCTCCGGGGGATGTACCACACCCTCCCAGTTACCCTTTATCTCATTTTTCTAACTCGTCTTTTTCTAAATTTCTAAAACAACGCAAGGATTGAGAATAAAGAAATGGGCTTAATGAAGTGATGACTACAGGTGTTAAATTGTCTCTAGGCTCTCAAGTGGCAGCCACTGTTGACCAGAGCAGCTCTTGATGAAACTTGCCAATGAAAACTCAATCGATAAAACTCCTGAGGCAGCAGGAAGAGTGGTTGGCGGAGGATCTGGAGTTTGATCCCATAGTCGGAAAATCAGCTTTGGCAAACAGGGTCACTATTTTCCCAAAGAAGTGTCAGATTTTCAATTTCTTGATTTGGGCTGATTTAAGTCACTCCTGGCCCAAACGTGAAAGGCAGAAAATTATTAACTCAACAGCTGCCTCTAAGTTTATATTAGTCAGGTGTCTCCAGAGAAACAGAACCAGTAGGAGATCTCTCTACCAGTTAGCCAGCTGGAGGGAGAGGTTTCGAGTAGCTGGCACATGTGACTGTGGGGAGCTGCCCGGTCTGAAATCTGTAGGGCTGGAAACCCAGGCAGGAGTTGAGGCTGCAGTCTTGAGGCAGAATTCCTTCTTCTCAAGGAAACCTCAGGTTTTGCTCTGTTGTGAACTGAATGTTTGTATCCCCGTAAATTCATATGTTGAAGTCCTAACCCTCGCGGTAACAGTATTTGGAGATGAAGCCTTTGGGAGATGATTAGGATTAGCTGAGGTCATGAGGATGAGGCCCTCATGATGGGATTAGTGTCCTCAGAGGAGACATTGAAGGGCCTGCTCTCTCTGCCACATGAGTACACAGTAAGCAGCAGCCATCTGCCAGCAGGAAGGGGGATGTTCCCCGGGTGTATGCGGAGAAGGGGAAGAAGGTCGTCTGGCTGGCAGGAGGGAAGGACTGTCACAAGGAGACACACACATAGAGTTGGAAGGGAAAGCGTTTGACGCACGAAGGATCTCAGATGCAAGGCCGAGCAGACTGTGCTGAACAGCTCAGGAGGCGAAAGGGAGACCAGAGGCAAATGGAAGAAAGGCATATAAGAAATAGGAAAACGTGACAAAAGGGAAAGGGGAACTCATATTACCCGAACGCCTATGATGCACTGGGCATTGTGCTGGGCACAGGTTTTCTTGTTCAATCCTCACTACAACACTGCAGGGCAGATAGATCTTTCCTCCTTTACAAGCAAAGAAAAGGAGGCTGAAGGCCACACACCTCAAAGAGGCAGACCCTGCTTCCACACCAGGCCTGTCTTACACAAGCCTCTGCTCTCCCACCCTCTCCTTTCCACCCACTGTTGCTCCTAAAAGGATAGAGTTGTAATATGTGTAGAAACTATGAGCGACTCTCTGGGTGATGGAGGACAGCCATTGCTATTCACCTGGCGTCAATCTAGTCACTTTCAGCAAAAGAAGAAGAGGAGAAGGAACAAAGGCAGACAAGGACTCAGTTCCCCCGGGAGACTTTCATCCTACGTTCAAAGACAGAACAAAATGAAACGCACATTTTCCTCCCTGAAAATATCCAAGGCTAGTTATGCAAGACCAGTTCCCAGCCAAGCACCAAGGAGAGTGAAATCATCCTCCCCACGCCTCCATGTTCCTTCTTTCTTGCTTCTGTGGTGCCTTCTTGAAGCTCCCCTTCCCCTTCCAATGGGAAAGGGATTCCCAAGGGCCAAAGGGATTCCCATCACTACCTGCTCATCGTGATTAATGGTTGGATTCTAAGGCCATATTTCCTTAGTTCAAATCCCTGCTCTGCTACTTCTAACTCTGTGACCCCGAGCACATAAGCCTCCTTACATTTCGTTTCCTGAAGTAAAAACTGGAAATAATAATAGTACCAGCCTCGCAGGTTGTTGTGAGCATTGAATGAATGAAGCATACATTAGAAGAGGGGCAGCAGGTATGGAATGTGCTAGCTGTTATTACAGAATGTGCAGCGAGGTGGCTGATTGAGGGGTTGAGGAGAGAGAAAGCATAGCTAATGACTTCCTGCGGGTCCTCCAAATACAACCACTGTTTGCCATGATCCTTTCTGCTCACTTTCTGCTAATTTTTTGAATGAGGCTGACAATAGTCAGCCCAGAGTACTGTACCACAAAGGATACGATCTAAAGCCAGGATACTGCCATCGAATTTTAGGTTATTTTATAGATGAGGAAACTGGGGTCCAGCAAGGTGAGGGCCCTGTCCGAGGTCACACACAGCTAGTTGTTACCGAGTCCAAGCTCCCACTGCTCGTCACATGACAGGCCAGTAAATCAAGAGACAAGTTGTTGGGGCAAGAAACAGAGCCTTTATTCAGAAAGCCAGCAGACTGAGAAGATGGTGGATTCGTGTCCCAAAGAGCCGTCTTACCCAAGTTAGAATTGAGGCTTCTTTTATGGTAGAATCCTTTGTTCTTGCAGCTGCCCATGTCCATCAGGTCATGAAGTTCTTGTAAACCTCTGAGAAGATAAATGTTATTCTCCGTTCTGCAACTTTTTATCTCTATACGAATGGAAAAGTGTTAACACCTTTCAAGGTCAGAGCCTTGGATATGGGCTCTCCTGTATATTTCAGACTATAGGCAACATTCCTAACTGGTAGCGAAAGCAGTAGAATACAAAGGTTAAAGTAAGAGAAACAGAGCCAATACTGAGTCAGGTTTGTTCTTCCCTTTTGTTTTCCCTGCTACACAGTGACTTCTCAGCAAGCAGGCTGCTGGCTTAGAATCCACACCCAAGCTGTTCCCAGTCCCTTCCCACGTGCGGCTCTGTCTCTCACGCTAAGTAACAGGTAGACAATGAAGAAAAATGTTGGCTTGAATGTGATTTAGCATCATGAAGAATATGACGGGATAACCAGCTGTTTGCCATCACTTCTGGTGATAGGCTGTTACAGCAAGAGGGTTTCAATTAAACCCGAACAGAAGAAACAGCTCGTGACTGGGCACCTGTCAGGTGTCTTGTTCTTTGGGCTTCAGTCCAGCACCACAAGAGATGGGTACAGACTCACTGTGACCCACGGGAGCTGCAGCCTGGGCTCCCTTAGAAAAGTTGCTATCCCCACCCCGGTGCCAAGAGTGGCTACGAGAATGATGCTTACACCATCATTCTCACATCTATCTAACCCTTTCCCTCAGAACTGGCCACAGGGATGCCCAAGAAGCCACCTAGTGACACCTTAGAGGAAGCTGACCCCCACCTCCTCCTGTAGGAGCTAAGGGGGAAACTGCACAGGTGTCCACACAGCAGCCGCAAATAATGTGACGCTACCAGCTGGACCCCTTGGCTGTGGCATGGAATAACTTGCTCTTGACTAGTTGTCCCAAGGGTCAACTATGGACTCAATAAATACTTTAGATTGATAGTTTACTGATCACCATGTGTCCTTGGGCATTTTTTTTTTTAATTTGGGTAAATATGGGCAAGACAGCTATTCAAATTAGACAATGTTTGGACCCCATGCAACAACTCCTCTGCCTGCAGGTTGAGAATGTTATTTTAGGATGTCCCATAATCTACCTCGAGGTTCCAATAGCCCTGTCGATGCCTGTCATTGGAGTTGGCCAGCTAAATCAGTGGCTAGAATTTCAGGCAGTTGCACAGTGAAATTTTTAAGCATGGAGTTTCTTTTACTATAATATCCAGCATGGGAGAGGGTGTGGAGAAAAGGGAACCCTCCTACACTGTTGGTGGGAATGTAAATTGGTGCAGCCACTATGGAAAACAGTATGGAGGTTCCTTAAAAAACTAAAAATAGAGCTACCATATGATTCTGCAATCCCACTCCTGGGCATATATCCAGAGAAAACTTTAATTCAAAAAGATACATGCACCCCTATGTTCATAGCAACACTATTTACAATAGCCAAGCCATGGAAGCAACCTAAGTGTCCATCAACAGATGAGTGGATGAAGAAGATGTGGTATATATGTATATACAATGGAATCTTACTCAGCCACGGAAAAGAATGAAATAATGCCATTTGCAGCAACATGGATGGACCTAGAGATCATCATACTAAGTGAAGTAAGTCAGACAAATACCATACGATATTGCTTATATGTGGAATCTAAAAAAATAATACAAATGAACTTATTTACAGAACAGAAATCGATTTACAGACATAGAAAACAAACTTATGGTTCCCAAAGGGGAAAGGGGGGTGAGGGATAAATTAGGAATTTGGGGTTAACATATATACACTACTATATATAAAATAGATAAACAACAAGGACCTACTGTATAACACGAGGAACTATAGTCAATAATATCCTATAAGGAAAAAAATTTTGAAAAAGAATATATATATATGTATATATATATGAATCACTTTAATCATTTCACTGTACACCTGAAACTAACACAACATTGCAAACCAACTGTACTTCAGTAATATTAAATGTTACACAAAATTAAAAAAATAAAAAATCCGGCGTTAACTGCCAGCATTTACAGTCCCCTCTTCCTTCTGTCCAGGTGAGGTGAGGGAACAAGAAAAATAAAAGAAAGAGAACAGGAAACTGCTTCGGGGCTGTACAGTCAAGGTGGAGGCAGGCAGAAGGCGGGAGGAAGAGGACAGAGACGAGCCTAGTCTTCAGGGGAACACTTCCTGTCCCGCCCGCTGTTAGGGGTCTGGGCAGGGGTCATAGCCTCCATCTCCATTTATCCCTTGACTCACCACCTCTCCACACGACCTTCCCCCATCCTCCCTTCTTGCATCAACACACGCACACACTCCCTCCCGACTCCAGAAATGCTTGGGTGGCTTACATCAGAGGAAAATTAACCATAGCCACTTCTGAGCTCCTTATAACTTATGCCTAATTACCGAGTCGCATAATAACCATGACACATGTAATTAATTACATGTTTGATTAGCTTTGTTGTAAGTTTTATTTGCTATCGATGCTGAACTCTGTTCTGTGAGCTCAGCCTTCATGGTGTGGAGGGCATGGTTACTGGAAGGATAAGGAAGGGCTGAAACGTGGGCAGAGTCACAACCAAGGATCACCTGCCGGGAAACAATGCGGCCAAATGGAACGTATCGAAAACCCAAGGGGTTCAGAGCAGTTCTGGAGACAGAGAACACAGCCACCTTCAGAAAGCAGGTGGGCACACAACAGAGAGGGGGCTGGAGAAAAGGCAGAAGCAGGACGGAGACTGCTCCACACCAAGCATAGGCGAGGAGCAAGTGCAGATGAACTGGGGCTGATATAGCTGGGGCACCCGGTACGCAGGCACATATTTCAGGGTCTGAAGATGATGTTGGATCCATAGGACAAACTCAGTGCATTGTAAAAGGTTTGGATACGGCAGGTGTACCTTTCAACCATCAAAAACTGGAGAAAATACACGAATGTTCATAGAAGCACTATTCACAACAGGCAAAAGGTAGAAACAACCCAAAGGCCCACTGAGCCATGAATGGATAAACAAGATGTGGTCCGTCCATACAAGGAAATACCGTTCAGCCTTAAAAAGGAAGGGGGGGGGGGGGGGCGGAGCTTCCCTGGTGGCGCGGTGGTTGGGAGTCTGCCTGCTAATGCAGGGGACACGGGTTCGAGCCCTGGTCCGGGAGGATCCCACGTGCCGCGGAGCAGCTGGGCCCGTGGGCCACGACTGCTGAGCCTGCGCGTCTGGAGCCTGTGCCCCGCAACGGGAGGGGCCGCGATAGTGAGGGGCCCGCGCACCGCGATGAAGAGTGGCCCCCGCTTGCCGCAACTGGAGAAAGCCCTCGCACGAGACAAGGACCCAGCGCAGCCAAAATAAGTAAATAAATAAATAAAGTAGCTATAAAACCCATTGCTAAAAAAAAAAAAAAAAAAAAGGAAGGGGGAAATTCTGACACCTGCTACAACATGGATGAATCTTGAGGACAATCCACTAAGTGAAATAAGCCAGACATAAAAGGACAAATCCAGTGTGATTCCATTTATATGAGGTCCCGGAATAGGCACATTCATGACGAGAAAGTAGAACAGAGGTTACGAGGGCCTGGGGGAGAGGGAAATGGGGGGTTATGTTTAATAGGGGTAGAATTTCCCTTCGGGAAGGTGAAAAAGTTCTGGAGCTGGATGGTGGTGACGGCTGCACAGCAATGTCAATGTACGTAATTCTACTCAAACGTACATTCAGAATTGTATGGTATGTATATCTTACCACAATAAGAAATCGAGAAGAAGGTTGGGATGTTGAGGGAGGAGACAACAGGAGGCAAAACCATTTTAAAGTTGTTCCCTGGGGCGCCGGGTTTAAGCGGAGGATGGGCACAGACAAGGACACAGCAGGCTGAGGAGCCCGACACCTGGGGACAGACAAGAAGGGCCAGCAGGCCGGCCATGCCCAATGGACCACGTGCTCCCTCCTCATCCGCAGGTAAGTCTGGCTCGTTCCTACCGCAGCCCCATCTCTCCAGCTCCCGTCCCAGTTCTAATTACAGCCGCGGTGATGCCAGGATCACAGTGCAGAACACAGGCTAGAATTCAGAGTCGGCTGGTGAACATTCACATGTAGCAGGAAAGGCACCAAACTGGGGGAGGGATGGATTGGGAGTTTGGGATTAGCAGATGCAAACTATTATTTAGAGAAAGGATAAACAGCAAGGTCCTACTGTACAGCACAGGGAACTATATTCAATATCCCATGATAAAACATAACGGAAAAGAATATGAAAAAGAATATATATATATGTGTAACTGAGTCACTTTGCTGTCCAGCAGAAACTAACACAACATTTGTAAATCAACTATACTTCAATAAGATAAATTTAAGTGCACAGTTGGGGCAAATTCTGGACAAAAGATACAGAGAGACCAAAAAAAACCCAACTGCCAATTTTGAAGAGGCTGGAGCAAAAACTGGGTGTCAGGAGCAGAAGCGGGGTACTGCGCATGCCCCCTGCACACAACGCCACTTCAGGGGTGGGCAAAACACCTAAGCCACCCCTCTGGCCCGACCCTTGGACACACCCCTACCCTCACCCCGTATAAGGAACAAGCTCACCCACACACACAGGGAGCGAGAGAGCAAGGGAACCTATTGTGTGTTCTCACTCCCTCCTGCTGCAGCAGGGGCCCCAGTAAAGCCTTGCCTGAAATAATTAATTAATTAATTAATTTTAAAAATTTTAAAATAAAGACACAAAGCTGAACCCAAGAAATAGATGTCTTTGGATATTTACCTAAAGAAATACTCCTTTTAGGTAAGCTGTGACAAAGTGAGAGAGTGGCATGGACATGTATCCACTACCAAACGTAAAATAGATAGCTAGTGGGAAGCAGCCGCGTAGCACAGGCAGATCAGCTCGGTGCTTTGTGACCACCTGGAGGGGTGGGATGGGGAGGGTGGGAGGGAGGGAGATGCAAGAGGGAAGAGATATGGGAACATATGTATATGTATAACTGATTCACTTTGTTATAAAGCAGAAACTAACACACCATTGTAAAGCAATTATACTCCAATAAAGATGTCAAAAAAAAAAAAAAAGAAATACTCCTTTTAAAAATGTCTACCATTTGCTATCTTGAGCTGTTTTGGTTTTTTAAATTATATTTTTATAAAAGGAAAAGCATCGCGGATGATTAGCATGACATCCTAGTATCTTTGTGTAGATGATGTGATTGACACACACGGAAGCTGTGTGTCAGGTTGAAGCCTGTAAGTCAGGGCTGGATGGAGGGCTGAACCTCCTCGAGGGACCACAGAGCTGCCCCGTCACCGAGGCCCCTGCTGCCCAGGCCTGCTTAGCGCTGCTCCATGTGTCTTTTCCATACGGTGGGCAGCTGCTCTGTGGGTTTAGATGGCAAGTGGCGGGAGTGATTCATCGTCGCCTGGCACCTCTTAATCCCATTTTAATAAAACCATAAATCAGCACCTCACAGCAAGATAAATCCCCAGAAGGCACAGCAGTGCCATAGGAACAAGAGCCAAACCAGGTGGCATGGATGATTCGGGGTCACCTGGGCATTGGTAGTGCCCAGCGGGCAAGGCCCTGTGGGGAGTGAGCACCTAGAATCTATGGCAACAGCCAAGCCTAACCCAGGGCCTCTCCCGAGAGCTCAGTCCTAGATCTGGGGTTAGGAGCCAGGTTTAGGGTTATATTCAGCCCATAAGCACCTGCACAGCCATACATGTTGATAGAATATTGAAATGGTTCCCTACCAGATGCTATGGACTGAATGTTTGTGTCCCCCCGCAAAATCTGCATGTGGAAACTAACTCCTAGTGTGATGGTGTTTGAAGGTGGGGGCTTTAGGGGTGATTAGGTCATAGGGTGGAGCCCTCAGGAATGCGATTCATGCCCTCATAATGGGTTGGAGAGACCAGAGCACTGTCTCTCCAAGAGGACAGCCGTCTGTCAACTAGGAAGAGAGCCCTCACCACCAGACACCCAATCTGCCAGCACCTTGATCTTGGACTCCCAGCCTCCAGACCATGAGAAACAGATGTCTACTGTTTAAGCCCCACAGTCTGTGGTACCTGTTATAGCAGCCTGAACGGACTAAGACACCAGATGATAAATATCCACAGCCCCAAGGTCCCAAATGACCTTCCTGCCGCCCCCCAACCCTGTGACCTCATCTGTGACCTGGTAAACCTCACCACCACCAAACAAGTAAAAGGTTAGCCCTGGCCCAGCAGGGAGCCTGCCCTCCTGCTGTGGTGGAGCCCTTTCTGATGGGTGGATGCCTTGCTGCCCTGATAGTTAAATGTTTTTAGTATCACTGCCATCTGTGCTGCTTTAATTTATATCACACAGATGAGAGCAGCCCAGCCTAAAAAGATGCAGAGTGGAGCAGGAAAAGTTAATTCTGACATGTAAGTATGTTTATACAAAACTTTTCTTTCCACACCTTAGAAAAGTCAATTTATCAAGTCCAGAAATATATGTTTTGAACAAATGTGCATGGTTTTCTTTATGTTCCTAGAATCAGAATGGCTTCAGACTGTGACTTTTGTAGAAGAGCTGGATGATGATTTACTGCTGGTCCCATGACATTTGACATTCCCAAGGTCCTATCTTCTGTCCTCTTGGAGAATTTTAAAGATAAGATACATATATAATTCCAAAAATATATACACTGCCTTAATTTATTAGAGGAGATATAAAAAGAAAACAATTTCTAATACAATATACATGTTTCATGCTTGGTCACAACTATCCTCAAAAATAATAATAAATTATATTGTCCTGGACATGCATATAATAAATAAGTTTGGACTGGAGAAAAATAAGATCAGAAGCCATTCTGACAAGTACAGAGAAACCAAAGGGAGAGACAGGACACCAGAATATATTAAAAATAAAAATAAAATCAGTATATATTAAAAATTAAAAAATAATAAATAATCTATGTTTATAAGTAAAATGGAATTAGGTTCTAGGCTCAGCAATTATAAACAAAATTTCCACCTTTTTGAACGAACTTTGAGAGCCATGCTGATCAAGACAGCTCTTTCTTGGACAGTCCTTTCTAGGACACCAAAGAACATCCCTGGATCTCATCCTCTGAATGCTGGTGGTGGTCCCTTCCTGATGACAACCAGGAATGCTCCCCCAAATTCCAAAATAGCCCCATCGTGAATCCCTAATCCAAACCAACACCAGAGAGACGGATACCCCACCCTCCTGACAACAAGCCTGCATGAGAGTGCCAGGGCCATCAAAGGGCTTGGGACAGAGGGGAAAGCCAGCCTTTTCTCCTGAGGCTGGACATTGGAAGCAAAGGGAAATAAAGAGCCTCAAAGTTGCAGGTTAGATTTTCAGCTTGAAGGGCGTGGATAGTGGTGCAGCCAGCAGTCAGCTGAGGTCAGCTCGCGCCAGCACCCAAGAGCCCATGGGAGCATCTCTCTCGTCCCCCCATCAGGACACCACATGGGAAGCTGGGAATCAGACCTAGCGTAAGTATTTACACCAGTGATATCAGAACTCTTTTTTTGAGAGCCCTTTTTTGGTTGTTTTCTTGTTGTTGTTGTTGTTGTTGTTGTTGTTTTGTTTTTTTGACCGTGCTGCACAGCTTGCAGGATCTTAGTTCCCTAACCAGGGATTGAACCCAGGCCCTCGTCAGTGAAAGCTCCAAGTCCTAACCACTGGACCTCCAGGGAATTCCCGAGAGCCCATTGTTAAACATTTACCCACACACCCCTGGGTGCAGACTTTACTACAAATGGGTAAGAGAAGAGGAAGAGAATGTTTTAGGAGAAGATGGTGAATTCAGCTTTCGGCATCTTGAGTTTGAGAATGACGATGTTTAATGCCTAGTTAGTCTACAATTCACTTAGGAAAACAGCGATTCTAGCTAGACGATTTTCATTTTCTTATGTCCTAGAGAATGGAGCGACTGCCTTGGGCCAACACTTGGAACACTGGGTACAGGAGGTCCAGTCCCTGCTCTACCCTTGGAACTGGAAGGGGTCTCTGGGGGCAGCTGGGTAGGAGGGAAAGAGAGAAGGGTGGGTTGTAGATGAAGCATACTACATGCCAGTGGGAATGGCTGTCCTCTCCAAGATCCCATTCACCTTTAGGATTCTTGTTTTGTAGTTGGTTTTTTTGTTTATTTTCTTTCAACACTGCCTTTAAATAGTGTTTAGTGCATGCTTATCACATAGTAGGCTCTTAAAGAAGGTCTTTTGAATGACCGAATGCCCAGGAATTATGTTATCCAGAGTCCACAGATGAAGAAAGTTAAAGGTTTGGGACTTCCCTGGCAGTCCAGTAGTTAAGACTCTGGGTCTGCAACGCAGGGGACACGGGTTCGATCCCCAGTTGGGGAACTAAGATCCCACATGCCGCGAGATGCGGCCAAAAAAAAAAAGTTGAAGGTGCACAGAAGCACGTGGTACTCCAGCCCCTGGGCCCTGGCCGGAGCCCAGCAGCAATCCCAGCAGCAAGGCTCACTCTGGATCGATCTGGAAGCCTGCGGACCACGGGACTCAGAGGGGCCCCCGCAAAAGAGCTGCTCCTTAATGAAGTTCCCCAGTGGTGCACATTCATCACTGTCTTTGGGCTGCACTCAGCACTGGGAGAATATTAAGTTAAGAGGAACACATTAAGTGCGGGTGTAAATTAAAAGCCAAAGCATTCTATAATCAAAGAGTCATTATTCCAAAAGGAATTACTCACTGGGAACACTTTTATCAGTATTTATGGCTCTATTATATTATAATGGGCTATTTAATAATAAAAAATACATTATATTGATTAGAAGCTAGCATTTGATTCAACAAAATCGCAGAGGTCCTATATATATTTTCATCCATGCTGTAATTTATTCCCTGCTGCCCTACTTTTATTGTGCCCTGACCTGGGGAAACAGTTAAGGACACATAGATATATCACTCTTTCTGCCGGGGAACAATACATGTGAACTCCGTGAACCAGTTTGAAACTGGGCATTAGTCTTGGCTGTACTTACAGAAATCAAAGATTACTACTATGTACATCCTTGACCTTCTGGGATTGGAAACATACCACCTCCACTGTGGCAAGGTAAAGGAGGAATCAGAGTTTTCAGGCTGCTGTGGCTGTCAGTGGGAGGGCATGCGCTGTGAGAAGCAGAGCCAGAATGGCAGGTGAGGGGTCAAGGGGAGGAGGAGAGGGGAGAGGGCAAAGAATGGGAGAGAAAGTGGAAAGCAGAAAAGAGAACAAAAGATGCAGGAGGGGGACTTTCCTGGTGGTCCGGTGGTTAAGACTTCGTGCTCCCTGCCCTGGTCAGGGAACTCAGATCCCACATGCTGCACAGAGATGCCTAAAAAATTTTTTTAAAAATTTAAAAAAAGATGGAAAGAGGAAGGGGGTAATAGGAAGAGAGGACGGGGAAGAGGGTGGACGGGGAGCAAAGCAAACACCAGCGCCCCAGGTCCAGGCGGTGAGAGGCACAGGGGGAGGGCCTTCCCCCTCCCCTATCCCTATCATTCCTCCCTCCCCAAACCAGTCCTAAACCACGTGCAAACCCAGCTAAGCCAGTGTACCTGCTGAGAAAGCATAGCTTGCACCCCAGTTCTAGCCTGACTGCCTTCCCTAAGCTCCTGGAAAAAACCCAATTCACAACGGATCGTGAGATTGCGTCAAAGTTTTATTTAACTCATTAGTGAGAAAAAAGCTGCAGAATCAAAGAGCTGGTTGAATGAGGGTATGAAAAAATGGGATTTATACCATCAGTGGGAAAAGGAAATGCTGAAATAAGCTTGTTGAGTTATATATATGTATATTTTTTAAACCGGTTAATATCCTGTAAGTCAATAAAACTATAACCTTTGAGGTTATCTTTGCTACTAGTTAGGAAAAAATCAGCCCGCTTCATCAGTTTTCTACAAGTTAACCTCTCAGTTTACAGGTTTGTAAAACATCTGGGTCTCAATCAATTGTGAGTCCAACACAATTATATTCCCCAGGACAGTAGGATGGCCGTCAGGTGGGCTTATTAAGTGCTTGGGTGTGAGATTCAAAGGTCACGAAACCACGTCTTTGCCTATTTTCAAGTTTTAGACTATTTTTTCTGAAGATCCCCCTTATTAAAATCTGATGCCTTGGGGACTTCCCTGGCAGTCCAGTGGTTAAGACACCGCAGTTCCACTGCAGGGGGCATGGGTTCAAACCCTGGTCAGGGAAGTAAGATCCCTCATGCCGCACCGTGCAGCCAAAATAATAATAATAAAATTACAAATCTGGTGTCTTCACTGAGTCTAACACCATAGCAAGTTCAACCAGAGTTGTACTCAACCTGGGATCCAGGTCCTCGTCCTCAGGGAAGAACCCATCTTCTGCTTCTAGACTCCTTTACAGCCCGGGGAAAGAATCCCTTCTGTGTAGAGAAGAATTCATTTTATCCAAAGAGAGATCTGGTCTTTGTCAGTCACGGTGGGCTTCTCAGACCACATCTGATAGTTTATGCTCAGGAGGGGCTCAGGTGGGGTCTGCTGACAGTCTTAGGGTGGGAGCTGGCCTTGCAGAAAGACCAGTGAGTGACTGGAGGGTTAGGGCTTTGAGATGCATGATATCAGCCCAACCTCTGGGAGGGGAGGGGGTCTGGGGGTCCTGCTTAACCAGTTCAGCCAATCTTCCCCACATAATGAAGCCCCAGTGAAACCTCTGGACTCCAAGCTCGGATGGATGAGCTCCCAGCTGCTGTGCTCTGTGCATTGTCACCCGCCAACGCCGGGAGGGGGGTGTGTCCCTGAGGACGTGGAAGCTTCCAGTCTGGACCCTCCCAGACTTGGTCGTCTTGCATCTCTCCCTTGGTCTGGTTCTAATTTGTAACCTTGCACTACAACCAAACTATAATTGTAAGTATAGCATTTTCCTGAGTTCTGGGCATCATTCTAGTGGTTGTAGGAGCCCCCAGATTTGTAGCCAGCCAGCCTAGAGTTAGGTCGGCCCTGGGGACCCCCGGACTCGAGGCTGGGGTCAGAGTGTTGGCAGTCGCGGCAGCCTTCAAGGCTGTGTCCTTCTCCTCAAGTAGGGCCCACCCGCTGCCTTCTTCATTAATTATCCTTTGCTGCAAAACAGATGACCACAAACTTAGTGGCTTAAACAACACACACTGACTGTCTCGCGGCTTCCGTTGGGCAGGAGGCCAGGCCAGGCTTACTGGGCTCCTCCACCAGAGATCCCACCAGGTCCAGTCAAGGTGTCGGCCAGGCTGGGCCACCACTGAGGCTCCACCAGGTTCCCAAGCGCACCCGGCTTGTGGCAGGGTCAGGACAGAAGCCTCAGCGCCTCACTGGCTTTTGGCTGGAGGCTGCCCCCGGCTCCTTGTTCTGCCGGCCTCCCCACATGGTCTGATCCACCCGAGGCAGCCAGGGGACAGTCTACAGAGAGTCTACCAGCGAGACAGCAGTTACAGTCTTCTGTTACGTTGTCACCAAAGTGACATCCCATCATTCTATTGGTGGGGAGTAAGTCCCAGTTTTCCCCATTCAAGATGTGAGTACCAGGAGACAGGGCGCCCACCCCAGCTTCCATCACGGGAATCCCAGAGTTGAAACCGGTCTACTGATTTTAACTTAAATCACTGATGGCCCAGAAGAAAACTAATCTGAAGGTTCAAAATGTGTTCACTCTGTCATGTCCCACCCTCTCCCCGAGTCCCTCCATTCAACCCCTGGGTTCAAGGCCCAGAGATCCACGAGCAGGATGGGCCTGGGGGTGAGGATGGAGACAGCCCAGGCCTCCACCTTCAAGGCTCTGGCCCCCACCTGGTGGGAGGCCCTGCTCTCAGTGCCAAGAACATGCAGGTTAATAAGACCCAGCGTCCACCCTTGAGGGGCCCAAAGTACAGACGACACGCCAAGACACGTCTGTCTGCAGACACTGGGGGGTGGCATGCTGGGTTTTAGAAAGAGCGTTTGGGTGACAACGTGTAGCTACAGCAGTCTCCTCTTTTTGTGGTTCTTGAGACTCCCATTCCTGTCACCAAGCCAAGGCCACCTGCCAGAAGCGCTGGCAGGAGGAAAGAACGAGGCTTCAGGCATCATGTCCTCGCAGGCCTGGCAGAGCAGACTCGAGCCCCGAGAGGCAGGCCCTGTCCCTTCCTGTGGCCTTCCTGGTGTCACTGCCCCACTCGGCATGACTGCCAGGCAAGGCTGGCGTCCCCAGGGAACAGCCTCTCTCTGAAAAGACACGTCCAGTGGTACTGACGGTGTCGGGCTGGATGTCAGGAGACGTGCGTCTAATTTATACCCTCCCCCGCCACTTTTCCTCGTTGGTAACCATAAGTTCATTTTGTATGTCTGTGTCTGTTTCTGTTTTGTAAATAACTTCATTTGTATCATTTTTTTTAGATTCCACATGTAAGTGGTATCATGTGATATTTATCTTTCTCTGATTTACTTCACTTAGTATGATAATCTCTAGGTCCACGGAGATGGGGTCTTTAAAGAGGTGGGGTCATTAAAGTAAAATGATGTCACTGGGGTGACCCTAATTCAACATGATTGATGTCCTTATAAGAAGAGGAGATGAGGACACAGACATGCACAGAGGGACGACCACACGAGGACCCGGGAAGAAGATGGCGTCTACAGGTCAAGGAGAGAGGCTTAGAGGAAACCAACCTGCCCACACCTTGACCTCGAACTTCTAGCCTCAGAACTGTGAGAAAATACATTCCTGTTGTTTAAGCCACTCAGTCTGTGGTGCTTTGTCAGCAGCCCCAGGAAACTAACACATCTCCCATCCTCTTCCATTCCCCTCTGGTCCTTCTGTTTCTATTAACTAGTCACAGTATAGATACAAAGGCTGATTTTAATTATTTGTCCGCTGAATTTTATCTCTGCCATTTTTAACATTATAAACAGAGAATAAAATGTTTAAATTTGTCTTTTTAAATACACTTTCAAGTTATTTTTACATATAAAATAAGCCATATATATTATAGAAATATTCTTAAAGTATTATTTATTCTCAGAGGTTTAATCAGCCTAATTGAAAAGAAGATTCCAGCCCAGATCCTGAACATCAGCTCAAATTTGCATTCTACTGAGCTTGAGGCATTTCATCAGATACTTTGCTAGAATCTCTTATTCCATGCACAGCTATGTATTGACCACCTATTATTAAGGCCAAACTTTCAGCAGGTAGATGAGTCATATTTTCAGGAAATAATTTGCTTCTGTGGTAGGAAAGAAGAGTCTAGAAGACCCCTTATGTCTCTAGGAAAGCTTATCTCATGTAGGATTAGTAATGCAAGATAATTTAAACAAAGGTGTTGTAAGAAAAAGGCAGGAAAATAGCAACCAAATGTGTTAACAACAAAAAAAAAAACACTAACTAGAAAAATGTCGCCACAGAAGAGTTGAAAACAGTGACCTAATATTGCACATGCATTTTTTTAAATCTTAAGAATTGCCTCTATTAAGGGAGAGCATCAGGCAAATATGTAATAATTCAGGAAAGAGAGAATGAGAAAGTAAGAAAAAAATAAAGCATCAGTGAGCACATTTGGGAAATAAATTGGAGAAAAAATAAAACAGTCACAGAAATTAAGGGGAAATTGGAATAAGAATAGGAGCAAAAAAAAGTACTGGCATAATCGCTAAGTGACATAGGGGATGAGTAAATAAAATAAAATGAAAACAAAGACCAGATTTTTAAATGATGAAGAGAACACAATACATGTAGAAAACAAGAAAAGGAGAGCCAACAAAGGCATAATTGGGGTTTTTTTTTAAAACAAGAAAAGAAAATTAAAATGATAGAACAAATTAAATTTATAATTTAAGAAATCTTTCCAGAAATAAATACTTACATATACACATTTTAAAGAAGTCCAATGTACCAGAGATAATTAATCCAGAATTGTTGGCCCTATGACATATGCTATTAAAGTTACCAAACTTCAGGGCTTCCCTGGTGGCACAGTGGTTAAGAATCCACCTGCCAATGCAGGGGACATGGGTTTGAGCCCTGGTCTGGGAAGATACCACATGCCGCAGAGTAACTAAGCCTGTGCGCGACAACGACTGAGCCTGTGCTCTAGAGCCCACGAGCCACAACTACTGAAGCCTGCGAACCTAGAGCCCGTGCTCCGCAACAAGAGAAGCCACCGCAAGGAGAAGCCCGCACACCACAACAAAGAGTAGCCCCCGCTCGCTGCAACTAGAGAAAGCCCACACGCAGCAACGAAGACCCAACGCAGCCAAAAAAAAAAACTTCAAAGATTTAAAAAATGCTTTGGGTTGCCAGACAAAAAGATAGTCACTTATAAGGGGAAGAAATCAGACTTGTCCCAGCAAAATTCAAAGTCAGAAGACAAGGTCCTCAAGTAGAGTGTAAGTCAAGTATTCTATATCCAGACAAATAGTCCTTCATGGATGAAGACCACAAACAAAAGTTGTTAACAGGAAGGACTTCAAATAATATTTCTTTTATGAGTCTTCCTTGAGGAAACTGCAAGAGTATGAATTTCAGCTACTTCAGATGGATTAGGGAAACTAAAGACTAAGAAGAGCATTGGTGACATTTAACAAATATGAGGATTATTGACAGAACAGAACACAAAGGCTATGTGCCCCATGATGTAGAAATGATGCCACTAACCAAAATATGGGCAAAGAAGGGGAAAGAAAGCAGGAGATAGAAAAATTACACTGACTGCCTCATCTCTCATAGCTGCAATTCAAAGAACATAAAGTTAACAAATCAAGTAATAAAAGAACATAGATAAATTCTAAGAAAGGTAACCTTAGCTATCATTTGGTGGTAGAGCGGTAGAGGAGGGATAACAAGCATGATCATTTCATTATGGCAAATGAAAGACAAAGAAGTGAAAGATTAAGGGTATTTTATGAATCTATTATAAAGATAACTATTAGAATAAAAATCTTCAGAAAATATTAAACAAAATATAGAAGATATAGTAGAAGACTTTTTTTTTAATGTATAAAGATAGGCAACACAATGTCCATCAACAGGAAATGGTATAGTCAGTCCTACGGTAGAATGTTCTTGGTGATACCAAGGAAAAAACTGCTGATGTATGTAACAAATGGATGATTCTCACACACTACGTTCATAGGAGAAGCCTAGCCTAACAGATATGTTCTGATTCTACATCATATATGAAGTTCTAGAGCAGACATGACTCATCTAAGAGGAAGAAGAAAAAGCGTTTTCTTGTTGTTGGAGAGATTAGGCATTGATTGTGAAAGGCCAGAACTTTCTGAGGAGGGAGAAAGGATTTACATCATGCATCATGAGAGGATTGTGGATTTCATGGATGTAAACATTTGCAAAAACTGTAGACCTATTTTGGTGTAAGTTGCATGATATGAGGACTATATTGCCCAACCCAGTCGCCCTGTATTAAATATCACCTTTAGAACTCCAGCCTCTGGTTAGGGAATTGTTTTCAGTTAAATGGTTAAACTCTCCCCGCAAGAGGAAAAGCACCGAAAGCCACAGTCATTTGCATCCTAGCAAGACAGAGTTCATGAGGTCCTTCCCGACATAAAAATGGTCCCAGTCAAACTCAACAAAGCAGGAAGTAGAAATGTGGCTGCCAGGGGCTGGGTGAGGGGGAAGCAGGCAGTTGCTGTTCCACGCATATAGTTTCAGTTATGGAAGATGGAAAAGTCTAGAGATCTGCTGTACGACTTTGTGCTTGTTGTTGACAGCACTGCACTGGACACTTAAAAGTGTGTTAAGAGGGTAGATCTCAAGTTATCTGTTTTTTTAAAAATGACGCAAAGGCAGCTTTGGAAAAAGAAAAGGGGCAGGGAGTTTTCAGAGACCAGAGCAGAAAATAAAGAGGTAATGAGTCCAAAATACAAACACCATTTCTTCACAGCATCCATTTTGACCCCTTATGAGGGATTTGAATATTTAAGCCAAAATTGTCACATTCACAATCCACTCATTGATTCATCATTCAAGCATTTGTTCATTCAAACTTCTGCTTATCAACAAATAGCTACGTGCCTACTATGTGCCATGTGTGTGCGTGTGCGTGTGTCTGTGTGTGTCAGAGCAGTGGGGAGACAACTGCTACCCAATAATCATGCAAATAAATGTGAGACTGAAGTTGTGATAAGCATAAAGAACAGGTGTATAACACCTGAAATTTGAACCGAAATTTGAAAGATGTGGCGAATGAACTAAGCCAGGCAGCAGAGAGAACGCGAAGCCCTGCGTGGAGAGTGACCAGGAAGTGGACCGGGAGGGCGCTCTCTGTGGCCCAAGCAAGCGCCCAGGAGGGGCTGGTGGGGAGGCTGAGCTGGACCATGAAGTTCGGGTGAGGTTGGGCAAGAGGAAACGGAATGATGTGAAGGCGATTCTGAAGAGGCAGAGAGATGCACATGACCTTCGATTGCTGAGGGGCGGTGAGAAGAATGGCCTCACTCCAGAGGAGGGGATGTATGTAAACAGATGGGGCAGGAGGGACGAGGCCAGATTTGAGGGAGGACTTGCAGGCCATCGGAAGCTTGCTGGCTTCCTCCCCATCAATCCAAGTGACTCTCACAAGCCAAAACAAATACATATGTATAATATATATATCTCTACTATATATATATTTACTATATATATGTACTATATATATGTAGTAAATGTACTATATGTACTATATACATTTACTACATATATTTACTATGTATACTTACTATATGTATTTCTTATGTATACTTGCTCTCTATATATGTATTATATATATATATATCCTTTCTCTATATATATATTTACTATATATTTTTTCTATATATTTATATTTACTATATATTCTATATTTATTATATATTTACTATATATATTTCTATGTATATTTACTCTATATATACCCAGTATATATATTTACTATATATATACCCACTATATATATTTACTAAGTATATTTATTATATATATTTATTATATATATTTATTATATATATATTTACTATGTATACTTACTGCATATTTACTCACTATATATATAGTGGGTATATATATAATACAAATATATAGGGTACCAGAGGGTGCCAGAACACCACACGGCCACACCTGCCCCTGGGGCATTTCTCTCTTTGAGCTGACGAGGACCATCTCTTAGTGTCAGTGGGCAATGCGCCTGAGGCTGGACCTAATTGGTTTTGTCCAGAGTGCAGAGTTTTGTTGGCTTCTCAGACCTAATTCTATCACCACCAAGTGCCAAGTACGACCATCTCCAGCAGAGAAAGCCAGCGGCTTTTCCAGTTTCTCATTCTGTAATAGCATTGTTTCTGATAAGTCATAAAAAGCTTTTGAAATATGTCTAAGGAAATATTGAGAAAGAGCTACTTTTTAAGTTAGGCAGTAGTTAAAAAGAGAGAGAGAAATATAAGAATAGAAATAACTTCCATTCATATAGAATCATGTATCATTCAAAGTGCTAGAATGGAGTAATTTCCGAAGGTCACAGAGTAAATTATTAGATGAAATGGAACCAGAACTCCCTTTTTCTGACTCAAAGTACTGCGGTCCTTCCTCGAGACCAGATGCCCCTATGGAATTGCTAAGACGGCTCATTGAGGATGAACGAAACAAGGTCTTTTTATATCACTCCCTTCATTCTGTCATGTTTTCTATATCCTCATTGAAAATATTATACATTGACGCAACAGCCCAATTGGTGTCTGGTGTGCCCTTCTCATGGGCTCAGCTGTAGTCCCACTTCTGTTCAAAGCCATTTTCTCACCATGAGGAGATAATAATCTATGCATTCAAGCCAGGCATGAGCACACAATCCCAGGGTTCCCTTTTGAGATTCTACTTGCCCCCCAGACTTTGGGTACCTGTGACTGTACCAGTCAGGATGCTGATGGAAACAGCACACCCCCAAAAAAAATTAAATGAAGGATGTATCATGAATTGGTATTCCCAAAGTTGGCCACAAGACTGAGAGAAATCAACAAAAGAAGATGAATTAGCCCAGGACTGACTTCATCAGAGGTTACTGGCACTCAGCCGGAGTGGAAAGGGGGTGTTGGTTATCTGAATCTAGTGAGAGCTGTCACTGGAGGAAAGGGCTGTAACCTCAAGTGGAGAAATGCAAACACACCAGAGAATATCCCAGGGCAAGAACTAGCCAGACCTCTCCTCCCACCTTCCATGTCCTGTCTGTGCCTACCATGGGCAGGATACTCCTGGAAGGCACAGGATAAAAAGCCTGTGAGGCCACCCAAAGAGGCCAGGCTTCTAGAACACTGGTGCAGGTCCAAGGAAGAAATACAGATGGCCAATAGGCACATAAAAAGATGCTCATCATCGCTAATTATTAAAGAAATGCAAATCAAAATTACAATTAGGCACCACCTCACACCAGTCAGAATGGCCATCATTTAAAGTCTACAAATTATAAATGCTGGAGAGGGTGTGGAGAAAAGGGAACCTTCCTATACTGTGGGTGGGAATGTAAGTTGGTGCAGCCACTGTGGAAAACAGTATGGAGGTTCCTCAGAAAACTAAAAATAGAATTACCATATGATCCAGCAATCCCACTCCTGGACATATATCCAGACAAAACTGTAATTCAAAACAATACATGCACCCCTATAGTCATAGCAGCACTCTTCACAACAGCCAAGATATGGAAGCAACCTAAATGTCCATCAACAGATGAATGGATAAAGAAGATGTGGGGACTTCCCTGGTGGTCCAATGGTTGAGAATCCGCCTTCCAATGCAGGGGACGCAAGTTTGATCCCTGGTCAAACTAAGATCCCACGTGCCGCGGTGCAACTAAGCCCACACGCTGCAACAACTGAGCCCATGTGCCACTAACTACAGAGCCCACGCACTCTGGAACCCATGCTCCACAACTAGAGAGAAGCCCACGTGCCACAGCGAAAGATCCCGCGTGCTGCAGCTAAGACCTGACGCAGCCCTCAATAAATAAATAAATTTTTTTTTAAAAAAAGATGTGGTATATATATACGATGGAATACTACTCAGCCATTAAAAAAAAGAACAAAATAATGCTGTTGCAGCAACATGGATGCAACTAGAGATTATCATACTGAGGGAAGTAAGTCAGAAAGAGAAAAACAAATACTACATGATATCACTTATATGTGGAATCTAAAATATGACCCAAATGAATCTATCTATGAAACAGAAACAGACTCACGGACATAGAGAACAGACTTGTGGTTGCCAAGGGGGAGGCGGTTGGCGGAGGGTGGAGTGGGAGACTAGGGTGGGCAGATGTAAGCTTTTATATACAGGATGGATAAACAGCAAGGTCCTAACATATAGCACAGGGAACTATATTCAATATCCTATGGTAAACCATAATGGAAAAGAATATAAAGAAAAAAGAATTTATATATATGTATAGCTGAATCACTTTGCTGTATAGCAGTAATTAACACAACATTGTAAATCAACTGTACTTCAATTAAAAAAAAAAAAAAAGAAGAATGAGTCTAGAGGGACAGGCAGAGATGCCCAGCATGACAGCTGAGTCTCAAAGCCCAGCTTAATTCATTTTATCCAAGTCAGCCTCTCTGGGCCTCTATTTCCTCATCGACACAGCACCCACCTCACAGGAGATCCTCGAATGACCTGCACCGGCTGGATGAATGAGTAAAAGGATGAATGGGGCAGCGGGGCAGCCCCTGCGACCCTGGAGGGAGCGCTGCCCCGGGCTCCATCCTCCCACATCACTCTCTCTTCTTGATTAGACCGTCTGCACCTTCCCCTCCCTTAGTTAGTGTCTAGGGCCTGGACATGTTTGATGGTCATTAGAGCCACTGATGGAAGAGCTCCATGCCAGGCCTTGGTGTGAGGACATGTGACACAGCCTGGGTCCTTGCAGGCTGATAAGCACATGCCAAGGCCTTGCAGGAAGATGGACGGACAACTGCAAATGGGGTGACATGGGTGCCTCCATCCTCACGCCTCTCCTGGGGATACTCTCTCCGCGCCCACCATGCAACGGGGTCTGTGGAGGTACTGGGGGGACACCGAAATGGGGAGAAATGTTGCAATGAGAGAAGGGGATTTGGTTGCCCACAGACGTCTTGGATATGCTTGAGACGTGGCATTGCCAGTGACCTGATGTCCCTACAGGGATAATAAAAATCTCCAGTGTTACTGCAAAAATGAACAAAAGAATGAGTGGAGTCGTTGCCTACAGACCACACACACACACACACACACACACACACACACACACACACTAGCTATCTGGCCTCCGATCTGCAGTGTAACGAGTACATGCCAAAATATGTCTTGTTTGAGTTTTATGCTAAAACCTGCTACCTCACACATCCACTGCTCCCAAGGCCTGCTCAAAATACAGCCCGGAGACCACACAGCAGTCTCTTCCGAAAGGTCATTGGCTCCTTCCCTACTCTTAAGCCCCACTTCCTCGTGTCATGGATGGATATTTTTTAAGTTGCTGATACAACTCATTAGATGTTAATGCTTTCAGAGTCCCAGTTTCTGCAGAACCTTGTCCTGGTAGTGGGAAAAGCCCAGACTTCTTTTCACCTTAAAAATACTGTATCGACATCTCTTGGGGCCAGATGTTTAGATCTGTTTCCCACCCATCCAGACATCAAGACCATGCTGGGGAGTCTGTGCTTTTCCATCAGCAGTTCTGTCTCACTTGATGGTAGTAAAGCACCGATAGAATTAATTGAGTTTGTAATCCTCCATCGATATGCACAGGAGACATGTGACACAGCACAAAGGCCAGATCCACCTTGGCCCCTGGTCCCCACGAGCCTCGGAACTGCTGAAGACACTGGGATCCCAGGGAGCTGCTGTTAATTACAAATATGTCCCTGGGAAGGAGGGACTGTCCTGGGCCTCCTCACCTTGCAGCCAAGCCCACGCTCAGGAGGGAATCTGAGACTAGCCACTCTGTCCTGTATGTGAACTGAAGCCATAATTCCCCCCCCTCCCAAGGACATTTGCCAGTTACACCTTATTTTTCATTAAGAAAGAAATAGCTGTCTCCCTATTAAAGGATCTCATACGTCAAGAGCCAAGGAACATGGATATTCTGGTCCAGGGTACATCCCAGTGTCCTGTAACCATGACAGGCATTTCCTTTTCTATAAAAAGCCATCCTTGGGTGAGTGACTCCATCCTATTCTGTCCCTTTACTGACCAGCAGCGACTGAGTCAGGGTACCGTGGCCGACAGCAGGGACAGAAGGAGAAGCGCCTCTTTTTTTTTTTCAAAGCAGTTGGCATATTTTACATTCCCATCAGCAGTGTGAGGGTTCCAATTTTTCCACATC
Organism: Eschrichtius robustus; assembly: GCF_028021215.1. NCBI lineage: Eukaryota > Metazoa > Chordata > Mammalia > Artiodactyla > Eschrichtiidae > Eschrichtius > Eschrichtius robustus. The sequence goes on along the minus strand of NC_090831.1, from coordinate 125,941,488 downwards.
TTTACCAACACCAGGTCTTGGCAATCTTTCTAATTTTAGACATTTTAGTGGGTGTATAGTGACATCTTGTTATGGTTTTATTCTGCATTTCCCTAATGATTTTTGTATAATTTTTATTGGACTATAGTTGAGAAGCGCCTTTAGCTCAGACGCTAGCTGGTGCATCACATGGTCAGGTCTCCTCCCCTGGGAAAATTGTGAGCCAGACACACCTGGTCCACGGGGCGCCCCCTCCGCCCCTCGGCTCGTCCACCCCTGTTCCAGGACAGCTTCTTCCCCTCACGTCAGGGACTTGCTGCTCCCTGCCCGGCTCTATCCATCCCCACGTGGAAACGTAACTATCCCCAGCCCCAGCCCCTCACACTCCAGCTTCACTGGGCAAATACATAAACTAAGCTGCATGTTGTGTGCAAATGCATTCAGTCATTTCCAGGCTTTCTTTAGCCAGAGACTAACCCTGGGCTCCACCCCCCCAACCCCAGAGGCTCTGATCTCCCTGTTCTGGAGTAGGATCCAGGCACCCCTTTTTTAAGTTCCTCCCATGTCTCTCGCAGGCGGCCAGGCCTGAGAGCCGATCTGTGTCCTGGTTTGCAGACAGAGAAAGGGCAGGAATCATGACTGAGCATCAGGACCCAGAGCCTGGCACAAAGTAAAGCTCATCCGTGAAACGGGTGGAGACCCACAGTTCAAGGTTAAAGGTGTCTCTGACCATCTTCACCACCTCTAAGCTGGGCCCTATCCTGTGTTGGACAGTGGGCAGTAAGGAGAGAGTTCTGACTTTAGAACAGGAGACATTTATATCCCGTGCCAAGTCTTTCCAAGGAATGGGGCAGCTGGCCCTTCTGCGAAGCCCTGTGCTAAGTGCCAAAAGTGGTCCTGGCCAACTTGTGAGGGGCACCTCTCCAGGGTGGGGTCTCTGGAGCCCCAGGCCCCTTCAGCAGGAGAGTTTTGTATTGGGATAAGCAACCCCCGATCCTCCAGGCTCCTAATCTGTGGTAAGATATTGGATGACCACACTCACAAGACCCTGAGGGCAAGGGTGATATTTGTGCCGGAGCTACTGTAGCCAACACTGATTATAAACCTCCCCCCAGTCCCGAGCCCAGCCCAGCTTACAGGACATGAACCCATGGCAGCTAATCAGATGACGTTCCCTTCTAATTACTACTTTGCTCCTCTGCCTCACCCTGGCCTTCTGACTCTGTAACCCTCCCCCTGGGGTGATTTTAGAGGCAATGGGACGATTTACAGGAAAGATGCGCTATTCTCCAGATACCTGTTGTGAATGTCTGGAATTCCTTCCTTTCAGTTTCAGTTCTTTGACTTAGGGCTAGGATAGCAAATATCTTCCTAATAGTGTTTGTCTTCCATTAGGGCCTTAAAAAGTCTTTCAATAAATTCTTACTACTTGCATTTCTTTCCTTGAAGACTTGGGGATTGTATAGAGGTAACATATACGGTACAAGATAACCTTTATAGCCTTCATCTTTATTTGGAGTAAAACTGCCCCACTGGCTGAAAACACTCCCTTGAGAGCCGCATGGCGAAGATGAACAAGTATGCAGCTAAGTTTTAGAGGCAGAAAGGATTATATTTTTGTGAGGAAACCCAAAGTGACCACTCATATAGACAAATAACAGAAAGAAATGACAGCTACCACAAGGTGAAGGAGTTTATCTTTTACTCTTGAATTGTTTCTATTTTTACTAAATTTCCCGCTGCATCCACTTGTGTAATTCCAGCATTTTTATTTCTTTTAAAGCATGATGGGATGAATCAAGCAAAGGCTAAAAGTTGTCCCAAGACAGAAATGGAAATGGTTTTCCTGGAAGGGTCGATAGCCTTGTGATGTGAGGGAGAGGATGAGTCCTCTATGTGGAGATGAAACAGCACAAATATACCTCCAAGAGTTTTCAACCTCAACAAAAGTTAAGTTGCAGAAGCATTTTTGAAACAAATTACCCAAGTCAGAGGATGTCCATACAGTAGACCCCGTGGCAGTCACTGATTAGATATTCCGGTTTCCAATATTAAAGGAAGACCCCTAGAAATCCGTGGAATACTCAATTGTGGTTTTGCTGAGGTGGCTACTTGGATCTTTCACACTGAGAAGCTGGGGAAGAGACTGAGGCACTGAGCTGGCGGGTGAGCCTGTCCAGCTGCCCAGCACCCACACTCACCAGTGGCTGATTGGCTGCTGCTCTCTGCTCTCTATTTATTGTCACAAGTGCATTTTATGGGGAAAATTGTGTGCTAAAATTACTTGAGGGTAGAGAGGATTCTCAGGGCACTTCTAAATGTGTCTGCAATGAGTATATTTCACTAAATTCAACCCACATATTCTAACATTTACTTGAAATTCCCTTAGCAACTTATAAACCCCAACCTAGAAACAACCACAATACAGAGCATTGCAGAGACCGAAAAGTCAAGTAAGGAGAGAGCCATGCTGAAGAACAACACGGATCAGGGACCATCTTCACCTCAAATTGTTTACATACTTTCATTAATGTCCTCTTAAGCAGAATGGTACATTCAGATCAATGTTCCTGAAGGGAAGTCTGGCAGCACCTAGTGTGGAGACTGGGCTGTGGAAGACACAGGCTCACACACAAACAAACACATGCGCACACACCACAGACACACACAGGTGTGCACACATACAAAGACACACAAACACATATGCACATGAACACATGCACACCAACACATAAACAGATACACCACATTCAAAGGGACACACCACGTAAACACATGCACACACACACCCTTCTCTGCATCACAGCTGCCGTGTCTCATCAATGGAACACCTCTCCCTTCCCTGCATCCTGACTGCAAGACTTGAAAGCAAACATCTGGTATTTTTCTTCTACAAGGGGAAGCAGGCTCGATTCTTTTTCAAGAATCCTAAAAAAACTCTAAGAGAATCCTAAGAAATCCTGAGAGAATTTCCCAAACTCAGAAAGGCTGAACAGCCAGAAAGAATGACCCTGCAAGTAGATACTATTATGATCCCTGCAAGTAGATACTATTATGATCCCTGCTTTACAGGTGAGGGAACAGGCTCAGAGAGGAAAAGAATCTGCCCAAAATCACACAGTTACTAAGGGGCAGAGTCAACATTTTAAACTGGGACTGCTGACTCTAGACAACATGGCCTGACCTGTCCACTGGGTCAGGTCAAAGTCTGAGTTATTCAGTGTCCTGTAGACAGAGTCCTCCTCATCCGGGGGGGAGCTCCAGTATCAGTCAGGCAGAAACCTGCATGGCTTCCCATGTAGGAGAAACACCCACGTTCTCACAAAGCCCTGTAAACCCCTAAATGATCAGTTCTCCTTCTCTCTGACCTCATTGCCAATCCTCTACCCCTCCTGGTCCACCCCAACTCCCAGGCCCCCTTTCCATCCCTAGAGCAGCAGACCAGCACACCCTGCCTCAGGACCTTTGCACTTGCTCTCCACTCTGCTGGGATGGTCCTTCCCATCTATCCATGTGGCCATCTATCTACACTCCTCTGGGTCTCCACTCAGAGGCCTTGATCATCCTATTTTCCTATTTTGAATTGCACACCACTCACCACAGGCACTATTTAGCCCTCTTCTCTGCCTCCTGCTTATCCATAGGGTTTATTGCCATATAACTACTTCTAATTATTTATATATTTAATTATTTACACCAAGTACTTCTCTGTTTATTAGTCTCTCATCTGTCTCAATACAGCATTAGCTCCATAATGGCCGGGGTTTCTGCTGGTCTCATCCAGCTCTGAGGACAGTGCCTAGCACAGGGCAGGTACCCACCAATAATTGAGCTTCTGGGCTGCTGACTGTGGCTGTTTGAAAGACCCCAAGGAAAAGCAAAGGACCTGCAGGCAGTGGTCTTCAAAAACTGAAACCTACTCCCGGAATAGTGGAGAACTAAATCCTTTGAAGTATGTAGGAAAACAAACACTTTAAAAACCAAAACCGGTACCTCCCTGACGGTCCAGTGGTTAGGACTCCGCACTTCCAAGGCAGGGGGTGCAGGTTCAATCCCTGGTCAGAGAACTAAGATCATGCATGTTGCAAGGCACAGCCAAAAAAAAAAAACCCAACAGCGCTGAATCTTGTGGGCTCCTGGACCACAAAGACACAGTGGCATGTTGTTTAGCAAAGAGTCAGCAGCCCTCAGAGAGGACAGACACTGAGTCATCTTCTAGTGACATCAGCAGAAGCTAGAGATAAGTTTACTGACTGGGTGAGGGAGTGAGACAGACAGAGAGAGTACTGAGAGAGGGAGAGGGAGGGGGCAGGTAAATGATGGAAGGATGGAGGGAGTGTGAGTAAGGGAGTGAGTTAGTGAGAGTCAGAGGGAGTGGGGGGAGGGAGGGGGAGGGAGGGGGAGGAGGAAGGAGGGGGAGGGAGGGAGAGGGAGGGGGAGGAGGAAGGAGGGGGAGGGAGGGGAGGGAGGGGAGGGGGAGGGGGAGCACGTGTAGGAGAACCTGGGAGAGCAGACCGCCTGCTCACAAAAACAGACTAGACCATCCCCTCCTGAGTCACAGTGTTCAATAAATGCCTTCAACGATGATTTTTTAAATCTCAGAATTTTGATAAAACATGTTTAAAAGTTAACTATGTGGCAGCTCAGTGTTGCCACAAATTTTGCTACCGTGGAGTAGCTCTGTGATCCCTCGCTGTCCCTAACCTTGCTTAAAGTTAGTTTTTTCATCTTTGGACAAAATTGAAGAGCCAACGCCCCCTCTTCTCATCCGGCAGGTTGTCTCAGGCTTTAATGATGTGTGTGCAAGTGCTTAGTAAACGAACAAGCATCATGCGAGCACAGTTGCTGTTACTGAGGCCACAGCGTAGGTGTTGAACGCATGTCCAGCACGGTAATATTCTCCTTGTAAGCATTTGGTTAATTGTTGCTGATAGGCTTTTTATTTAATCAACTTAAAGGCAACACCTCAGTCTCACTAATAAGCCCATTGTACCTGTGAGCAATAGGCAAAGGCTTTTTAAACCTACCATTCACAGTGGGGGGATGTTTAGCCATAGTTTCTAAGGTAACACTCATCACCCACAATTTAGATTCAATCAGTAATCCATTGAGTGCACACATGTGCAGAGGGGTACATATTTTGAGAACAAATTCAAGTCTCCTAATTTCAACCTCAATATCAATTTTAAAAAAACAATCAAGGAAAGCACGATCACTGTTTGCACATGGACTTCTGCCCTGTTTCATTTCTTCATTAGACTTAGGGAGGTCATGCAGGGGGCCAGATGCTGGGTTCCTGCCACTCAGCCGGTTAAGGGTCTTTCCTGAGAATTCACGGACGACTCTAACACAGCATCTAACACAGCTGTGTCCCGCACCCACTCCACGCCCGCAGCCTCAGCCTCAGCACTACATCAGAATTCAGCCCAACCTCATTGCCGAGAAACTCAAAACCTTCCAGGCTTTGATTCCTCCCACTTTATCCCAAAAGACAACATCGCCCTTCTGAGCTTTGTGGGATGGGCTGGTTGACTGACTGGTGATTGGTTGGGTTAGAATCAGAGACCCGATGGGGAAAGCAACAATCCCCAAAACACTCAAAGTCACTGTTTAAAGAGCAACAGAAAAATTGACCCAAAAGTAATTTCCAAGAGCTTTCACATTCGAAAGCAAATAGCTCATAAAAGCAGGTTTATTTTGCCAATGACAATAACAGATATTGTGCATCAGCAGTTCATCGGAGGGGGGCGGGGGAGATACTATTTCCTTTGACCTTGTTCAGGACCCTGTGGAATTGGTGACAAGTCCACAAATATTAACGCATAGGGCTTCACAGCAGCCCTGACTGCTCCCTCCAGGATGACACTGTTTCCTTCAAGTTGTCACCTCCTCAGTGACTGTGACGGGGGAATATTCCAGATCCAGAAGCCAAGTCTTGGAGAAGGGAGCCGTCAGAGGCTGCAGCGGTGCATCTTCCCATGACCTTTCCAATCGCATGTGTTCCTTCTGTGGGGTCTCCACGGGACCCAGTGGGTGGCATTCAACGGCCCCCATAACCGGATCACCCTCTGAAGTTCAGCCCCCTCCCCTGAGACAGGCACCCTCAGCTTCCATCAGATTAGCATGGTCCCTGACGCACCCTGCTTTCCCGTGCTCCTGACTCTACCTGCCCGGATCCTGCCCACGCTTCCCTTCGCTGACTGAAACCATGGGTAAATGAGTAGGTGTGTTGGCTATTGTGTATGAATCCACAGCACCCCCTCCCCTTCTAAGCCACCCCCTATACTGGAAACTACACTTCCCAGACTCCCTTTCCAGATGGATTCCAATTTGATTCCTCCAAGGAGGTGCACTCATGCAGAATTTACAGGCAGAATAAGCAAAGAAAGCCATTATTCTTGGTGGCTTGTACTTTGTCAGATTAACAATAGTGGGGTCTTGAGGTCACCTTTCTTTGGTGCTATACTGAGGTCACAGGTAGCAGCTCTGGGCGTCCTCCCAGGAGTGTCCACTTTTTTTTTTACAGTGATGCTAGGTCTTTTATTTTCTTATCTTTTAGTAATTTTTATTGGAGTATAGTTGCTTTACAATGTTGTGTTAGTTCCTGCTGTACAGCAAAGTGAATCAGCTATGCGTATACATGTATCCCCTCTTTTTTGGATTTCCTTCCCATCTAGGTCACTGAAGAGCACTGAGTAGAGTTCCCTGTGCTGTACCGTAGGTTCTCATTAGCTATCTGTGTTATACATAGCAGTGTATATATGTCAATCCCAATCTCCCAGTTCATCCCACCCCCCTCCTCCCCCCCCCAGTACCCCTACGTCTGTTCTCTCTGTCTGTGTCTGTGTTTCCCAGCAATCTCCACTTTAATGCCATTGGAGGTGAGAATTCTGGCAATCTCTGCACTTGGAGATTTCCTGAAAATAACCTCTCCAATCTTCACCTCCTCAGCCTTCTAATGGAAGTTTAATCCTATAATTCTCTCTACACGAAGACTCTTCCCACTTTAAATATCTAAACTGTTTCTGTCCTCTGGCTGATCCTAACTGATACAGTGGAGGAAATATTCACATTTTTAATAGCTGGCTCTGGAAACGCTTGTAGGAAAGGAACAATATTTGCTTGGAGGGAAAAAAAATTCTTGACAAGTACTTAGAGGAGAAGGTGAGATGGCCAAGGCCAGGCGTGTGGGCTGAGTCACTTCTTTAGAGAGGCAGGTGCTGGTGGAAGAAGAGATGCAGAGGAGCAGGAAGTTGGTATCTCTTCCCCAACCCATGGGTCTTCAGTGACCCAAAGCTTAAGCATGACAAGCCACAAATAGATTTCTTGTAGGACGTGGAAAAAGGGTGACCTCTGCACACGGGATGACGTAGGGGAAGCATGGAGCTGGGGGAGCCTGAGTCTGGAGATGAGCAAGATGGTGGAGATGGATGATGACGTGCCCGACCCCTCCCTCAAGGACCAGGAGCCCTGCTGCCATCCTAGGCTACTCGGGGGGGCGTGGTCCACCTGCCCAATATCCCTTTCTGTTCCATGGAGGAGTCTTGCATGACGGGAGACCCTGCCTGCTGCCTGGCCTAACCTGGTCAATCATTCATATTAAATGGTGCCCAAAAGGGTGCCTCCTCCCACACGCCTTCTAGAAATGATAACCCAAGAAGAGCTTGATGGAAGACGTTGTAGCAAGAGAGAGATTTGGTGGCAGGAAACTTTTTAGTATCCATTAAAGTCAAGGTGTATAGACGACTCCCAAATATGGAAGAATTATTACACAACGTAAAAAGAGGTTGTGTCAACAATGAAAGTACTGATGAAAACAATAGAGAACTCCAACAAACAATACATGCTCACTGAAATGTCACCCACCCTGGCACTCCCACAGATACACTCGCCCAGGTCCAGAAGTGCCGTTTGGTGATTTTGTAAATGGGTGAAAATTCCTTTTACCAAAAAAGGACACTTCTTGCAGTTATTTGCCATGTGGATTCTTCTCTTTAAGGAAGTCTATTCTCTCTGAATTTTGTGGTAAATTGTTCCATCTTGGTGGAACCAGGGCATTTCTGATGTCCCAGGATCCCTGCTGACACTACAAAATGCAGATAGGTAGGTGTAGGTAATCTACACTTCTCCAGAGCACCGTTTTCTCCCAGACTGTGCTCTGTGGGAGATTTTCTATTAAAAAAGAGATTGCAAACTCAAATAAGTTTGGAAAGTGCCGCTTATCTCATCCTCCTTTTGCAGATTTACAATGTACATCAGCAAAATAAGGACTGTAGAATCCAGCAATAAAGAAATCCTTTTAAATTCCACTTAATCTAATGATCTCCAACTTTTTCTGGGCAACAAACCCTTTCTCAAAAGGTTCTATGAAACGGTGATTCAAAGGATGCCTCTTTGGGAAACTCCACTCTAGAGCAAGTATGGCCAAGGTTTTATAAACCCCAGCATCACTGGTTATCTCCCTCCCAAAACTCTGGTAAGTATTTCTCTAGAAGAAGAGAGACTAACCTGCACATTATAAAATTTGTCTCTTGCCACAGATTACAGGCAGCTTCTCCCATCTCTCTAGACCAACAACCTGCTTTCAGACGGAATGCTTTTAAGCAGGACACCCATTCAACTCTGTCTCCTCCCAGCTCCCAGAGTGGCTCACCTCCACCTCCAGACTGTCAGGAAACTGGCCACAGGATGCAATGACAGAGATAATACCTTATTCAGCAGAGAGGGGCCAAGCACCATTCTCAGTGCTTTGCATATATTAATCCATTTAATCCTCAGGAAACCCTGGAAGGTATATACTATCATCTTCATTTTGCAGATTGAAAGTCTAAGGCCTAGAGCTGCGAGTAACTTGCCCAAAGGCACACCTGCATGAAATGATCAGACCTCAGGCAGCCTGGCTTCCCAGCCTGCGCCCTGACCACTGAGTTGCTTTTGACAACTGCTTCCTTTATTTTTTTTTTTTTGAGTTTAAGTTTTGTTTTTACTGAAATATAGTTGATTAACAATGTTGTAATAATTTCAGATGTACATCAAAGTGATTCAGTTTTATACATATATGTAGATATATTCTTTTTCAGATGCTTTTCCATTATAGGTTATTACAAGCTAGTGAATATTGTTCCCTGTGCTATGCAGTAAATCCTTGTTGCTTATCTATTTCATTTTTTTTTATTAGAGTATAATTGCTTTACAATGTTGTGTTAGTTTCTGCTGTACGATGTGAATCAGCTATATGTATACCTATATACCCTCCCTCTTGGACCTCCCTCCCACCCCATCCCCCCTTCCCATCCATCTAGGTCATCACAGAGCACCGAGCTGAGCTCCCTGTGTTATACAGCAGGTTCCCACTAGCTATCTATTTTACACATGGTAGTGTATTTATGTCAAACTAATCTCACAATTCGTCCCACCCTCCCCTTCCCCCACTGTGTCCACATGTCCATTCTCTACGTCTGCGTCTCTATTCCTGCCAAATAGGTTCATCTCTACCATTTTTCTAGATTCCACATATATGTGTTAATATACGATATTTGCGTTTCTCTTTCTGGCTTACTTCACTCTGTATGACAGACTCTCGGTCTAACCACATCTCTACAAATGACCTGATTTTGTTCCTTTTTATGGATGAGTAATATTCCATTGTATATATGTACCACATCTTCTTTATCCATTCATCTATCGTTGGACATTTAGGTAGTTTCCATGTCCTGGCTATTGTAAATAGTGCTGCAATGAACGTTGGGGTACATGTGTCCTTTTGAATTATAGTTTTCTCAGGATATATGCCCAGTAATGGGATTGCTGTGTCATATGGTAGTTCTATTTTTAGTTTTTTAAGGAACCTCCATACTGTTCTCCATAGTGGCTGTATCAATTTACATTCCCACCAACAGTGCAAGAGGGTTCCCTTTTCTCCACACCCTTTCCAGCATTCATTGTTTGTAGATTTTTTGATGATGGTGTGAGGCGATACCTCATTGTAGTTTTGATTTGCATTTCTCTAATAATTAGTGATGTTGAGCAGCTTTTCATGTGCCTCATGGCCACCTGTATGTCTTCTTTGGTGAAATATCTATTTAGGTCCCCCATCCATTTTTTAATTGGGTTGTTTGTTTTCTTGATATTGAGCTCCATGAGCTGTTTGTGTATTTTGGAGTTTAATCCTTTGTCTGTTGCTTCGTTTGCAAATATTTTCTCCCATTCTGAGGGTTGTCTTTTCGTCTTGTTTATGGTTTCCTTTGCCGTACAAAAGCTTTTAAGTTTAATTAGGTCTCATTTGTTTATTTTTGGTTTTATTTTCATTACTCTAGGAGGTGGGTCAAAAAAGATCTTGCTGAGGTTTATGTCAAAGAGTGTTTTTCCTATGTTTTTCTCTGTTTTATAGTGTCTGCTCTTTCATTTAGGTCTTTAATCCATTTTGAGTTTATTTTTGTGTATGGTGTTAGGTAGCATTCTAATTTCATTCTTTTACATGTAGCTGTCCAGTTTTCCCACCACCACTTATTGAAGAGGCTATCTTTTCTCCATTGTATGTTCTTGCTTCCTTTGTCATAAATTAGTTGACCATATGTGTGTGGGTTTATCTCTGGACTTTCTGTCCTGTACCATTGATCTATATTTCTGTTTTTGTGTCACTACCATACCGTCTTGACTACTGTAGCTTTGTATATAATTTGAAGTTGGGAAGCTTGATTCCTCCAGCTCCGTTTTTCTTTCTCAAGATTGCTTTGGCTATTCGGGGTCTTTTGTGTTTCCATATGAATTGTAAAATTTTTTTGTCCTAATTCTGTGAAGAATGCCATTGGTAGTTTGATAGGGATTGCACTGAATCAGTAGATGGCTTTGGGTAGTATAGTCATTTTCACAATATTGATTCTTCCAATCCAAGAACATGGTATAGCTCTCCATCTGTTTATGTCATCTTTGATTTCTTTCATCAGTGTTTTATAGTTTTCTGAGTACAAGTGTTTTCACTCCTTAAGTAGGTTTATTCCTAGGTTTTGTTTTGTTGTTTTTTTGTTTTGCTTGCAATGGTAAATGGGATTGTTTCCTTAATTTCTCTGATTTTTCATTGTTAGTTCATAGGAATGTAAGGGATTTCTGTGCATTAATTTTGTATCCTGCAACATTACCAAATTCATTGATTAGTTCTAGTAGTTTCCTGGTGGCATCTTTAGGATTTTCTATGTATTGTATCATGTCATCTGCAAGGAGTGATAGTTTTACTTCTTCTTTTCCAATTTTTATTCCTTTTATTTCTTTTTCTTCCCTGATTGCCATGGCTAGGACTTCCAAAACTATGTTGAATAAGAGTGGTGAGAGTGGAAATCCTTGTCTTCTTCCTGATCTTAGTGGAAATTCTTTCAGTTTTTCACCATTGAGAATGATGTTTGCTGTGGGTTTGTCATATATGGCTTTTATTATATTGAGGTAGGTTCCCTGTATGCCCATTTTCTGGAGAGTTTTTAATCATAAATAGGTGTTGAATTTTGTCAAAAGCTTTTTGTGCATCTATTGAGATGATCATATGGTTTTTATTCCTTAATTTGTTAATATGGTGTATCACATTGATTGATTTGCATGTATTGAAGAATCCTTGCATTCCTGGGATAAACCCCTCTTGATCATGGTGTATAATCCTTTTAATGTGTTGTTGGATTCTGTTTGCTAGTATTTTGTTGAGAAGTTTTGCATCTATGTTCATCAGTGATACTGGTCTGTAATTTTCTTTTTCTGTGCTATCTTTGTCTGGTTTTGGTATCAGCATGATTGTGGCCTCATGGAACGAATTTGGGAGTGTTCCTCCCTCTGCAATTTTTTGAAGAGCTTGAGAAGGATAGGTGTTAGCTCTTCTCTAAATATTTGATAGAATTTGCCTGTGAAGCCATCTGGTCCTGGACTTTTGTTTGTTGGAAGATTTTTAATTACAGTTTCAATTTCATTACTTGTGATAGGTCTGTTTATATTTTCTAATTCTTCCTGGTTCAGCCTTGGAAAATTGTACCTTTCCAAGAATTTGTCCATTTCTTCCTGGCTGTCCATTTTATTGGCATATAGTTGTTTGTAGTAGTCTCTTATAATCCTTCGTATTTCTGCGGTGTCAGTTGTGATTTCTCCTTTTTCATTTCTAATTTTATTGATTTGCTTCCTCTCCCTTTTTTTCTTGATGAGTCTGGCGAAAGGTTTATCAATTTTGTTTATCTTCTCAAAGAACCAACTTTTAGTTTTACTGATCTTTGCTATTGTTTTCTTTGTTTCTATTTCATTTACTTCTGCTCTGATCTTTATGATTTCTTTCCTTCTGCTGACTTTGGGTTTTCTGTATCCTATTTAAGAAATCTTTGCCTAACTTCAATGTAACAAGAATTTTCTCCTACAAGAGCTATAGTTTTTACTCTTATGACTAGTCCTCATTCAACCATTTATGGTTCTCTTCAGCCACTCATATATGAACACAGCCAGAGACCTGCCTATTATGAAGAAAATGATCTAGAAATAACTTATTTGCACATTACAGTTGACCTGATCCCAGAGGCCCGTATTCAGATTCACAAATCTGAATACAGTGTCAATAAGAACCAATAGTATATTATTAAATTATTATTTGTAATTTGAAGAAAATTCTAAATTTAGAAGATTGACTTTTACAAAGTCACTATCACCATTTTTGTTCATGTCTTTTAACCTCTCAGTGGTTAAGTAGACACTTGTGTTCTCCACTCAAAGACAAATAGAGAACTGGAAACAAAAAAATAAACTTGATTATATCATTTTAAGCACAATTCCTTTTAAAAAATTTATCTAAACATTGTTTAATGCAGAATCTTCTCTTCCCCTTCCATTTCAGTTTAGCATGAACACCAAGTCATGGGCTGACATTGCAGACAGGGTCTCTAAGGGGTCAATATATACGTGGAGAGAGGCAGTAACAGTTTACATTGAGACCAAGCCATTAGCAAGTGCCTGTTTCCCATCCAGACCAGGAGATATTCTAGTTGTTCCAGGAAGCATTGAAATTTAAGAAGTCTGCATAAAGGAGACCCTGGAATACTGGTCTCTTCATAGTTTTAAAAATAAAAGAGCTTCAGTTACTAAGGTAGTAACTGCAGTTATATCCTCCTCAGCAAGAGTGAAAAATCCAGGACCCAAAAATCTAGGTGGCACAGAGGGCATCTAGCCAATGAGACACCTTAGCAATGCCAAGTGACATACAGGGTGGTCTGTACTGTCTCCAAAATGTACCAGTGTGGAAATCATGGCACAGGTGATGTATTTAGCTTCTCACCCACCCCTCCCAGAGATGCATCCTCTCTTTGACTGGAGTGGCTGATACAGTTCTACCCAAGCCCTAAGAGCAGAAGGCAGGACACATGCACTAAGACCCTCAATCCAGGACACTACACGGTTCCCCCCCCCCCATTCTGTGTTGTCTCTGGACTCCTGCTATTTAAAGTGTTGCCCATAGACCAGCATCATCACCACCACCTGGAAGCTTATCAGAAACGCAGACATTAAGGCTAAACAGTCAAAGAAAAATTGCACTGGACAGAGCTAAATGAGCAAAGAAGAGTTTATTCAAGACTATTGCAGTAGGGGAGAGAGATTGAACCAATTTAGCTGAAACATGGCAGGAGAGTTTTTAAGCCCTGGGATGAACTAATGGGAAAGTGCTGGAGGAAGTTAGGAGGAGGGTGGTCAATGTGATGAGACCTCTGTGTTTGCTAATTTGCACTTGCTGTGCTTAGGCTCCTGCCTTCCCAGGGAGACTGAGAAATAGGGAAATATCTTTCTAGATGATGACATTTCAAAGGGATGGCTCCCCCGTCCTCAAGAAGGACTTTCTTGGATTGTGAAACTAGCAAGGGGCTGGAAGAAGATTTCCATCTCAAGGGGAAAAGAAATAATTTATGATTATAAGTTTTCTAAAGTAAATGCTGTAAGGAAAGGGCAGTCAGGGGCCAAGAGTCAGGAAGAGATCTGTCTAAAGTTTAGTCAAGCCGAAGGGAACATGAAGGCCATCTTGGGTCACACCCCAGACCTCCTGAACCAGATCTGTGTGGATTGGGGCCAGGAATCTCTTTTTAACAAGCTATCCAATGTTTCCAAAAGGTACCAAACTTCCAAGTCTTAGATCTAATACTCCAGTTAACTAGAAACCTTGTGTATAAATTTGCTGAGCTTAACAAATGTCATTTTGATGAACTAGCTCCCCTATGAAATAAAGCAGGCCAGGCGGGGAATCTCAGTAGTGATGTCTCTGTGTTAGCCTTAAGGAGATAATATCCAGCCTGGAATTTAGAGGAGCTCTGGTTTTTTGCTTGTTTTGTTTTGTTTCAGTGAGAACCCACCCAAGAAAATTTACTATCATTCAAACAGGAATTTTCCTTGGGACCTTGGATGCCCATACTTTGGTAAAGGCAATTCTTTTTCTTTAATGTTCTGTATTGTTTTCAGTACATTAAGAGTATTACTTTCCCAGTGCTACAGGGAGATCTTCTTTATAGGCCCAGTAAATCAAGGGTAAGAACTAATTGAAACTTGCTTGCTATACCTTTGTGGGCCAAGTCTTGCAACAGGAAAGCAATCAGCCAGCAATTAAAATGCTAATACAGGGCTCACCCCAGTTGGGTGCTCTTGACAAAATGCAATGGGCAGCTCCAGGAGAATTCATAACAGCCAGCCTGGACTGGACTTAATTTAGAAGCCATCGATTTATCAGGGCTGCAAATAACACTATCAGAGATATTTTGCCAGTGGAAAATAACAATAACAATAATAATAAAAGAACTGATTGTTATGAGTTATTATTCTCAATGAGCTGAGTGTAGTCAGCTCAGTTGTTTAGAATTTGGTGCAGACAGAACCAGCATTTTGGGTTGAGCCCCCTCAGGCTTGCTTTTCTGGGGCCCTGGCCTATGGGAAAAGCTGCAGGTACTATATACAAAGACTCGGGACATCAGAAATGTGACCGACGCATGTGAACGTGGGTTGATCTTATGCACTCGGAGTTGAACTGACCTCAGTTTAAATCATCCCACTTGCTAGCTCTTGATCTTTGGCATTATTTTATTTTTATCTGCCTCAGTTTCCTCAACTGTATAATGAGGATATTAACATACCTACCCCATAAAGTTATTGTGAGAATTCAATATCATAATTTATAGTAGTTAACATAGTACTTGCATGGAATGATTGTTTAAATAATAAATTATTATTACTAACATTATTATTAACCTCTCCAGACTCTGCCCTTCTCTGGGCTCCCGCCCTCACTTGTTCTGTATTGCTGCCTTAGCTGCTGTCCCTCTGCTTTGTACCTATTTTTGGGTTTTCTCCCCAAAGCCCTCCATCATTGTTCCATTAGGAATCTCAGCTCCCACCTCACAGCCCATGGGCCACACCCACATGGCCTCACACTCAATCGTTTCCCAGGAGTAAGGTCAACCAAACTTTCCTCCTACTGATGGGAAATTGAGAGCAACAGATCTGTATAAACTCCAGTTCAATTCAAAAACATGCATCCAGTGTCCGCTATGGGTAAGGCACCACGATGGCCACCATGTTGCTGCCCTTACGTATTTCTCCACTTTGATATTAGATGGTGCAGTAAGCAAAACAATGTCCCCACACACAAAGATATCCACATCCTGATCCCCAGAACCTGTGAACGTGTTACCTTGCATAGCCAAGGGGCTTTGCAGATGTAACCAAGTTAAGACGGGGTCATACTGGATTAGGGTGGGCCCTAAATCCTATGACTGGTGACCTCATAAGGAAAGGGAGATTTGGAGACAGAAACATACACACACAGGGGAAGGGCCATGTGACAATGGAGGCTGAGATTGGAGTGATGCAGCTGTGAGCCAAAGAACACCAAGGATGAATGGCCACCACCAGAAGCTACAAGTGACCAGAAAGGATCCTCCCCTAGAGCCTTCAGAGAGAGCATGGCTCTGCCAACACCTTGAACTCAGACTTCTGGCCTCAAGAACTGTGAGAGAATAAATGTCTGTTGTTTCAAGCCGCCCACTTTGTGGTGCTTTGCCATGGCTGCCCTAGGAAACTAATACACTTAGCAACTTAAATCTTTAGAGAATGCAAGTCCTCTTAATAAGCTGCAGCTAATTCAGGATGAAGCCTCCAAAGTCAACTTCTCCATGAGCTGGAAGAACAGCAGTAGTATCCTGTGACACCATCTCTTCTGAACTTCATATATTTCAGTGCTTACCAATAATTTATGTGCCTTTTATAGGCGTCAAGCAAATTAAGTAGTTAAATAAGGATGGAAAAGCAGGGTAGACATCACTGGGAGACCTTAACTGTTCACCGGAGCTGAGCTAATAAACTCTCCTTCTACCAAAATTTCCACTTCTCCACTTCCAGAAGAGAACATGGAGATGTTAGTAATCCAACAAATGACCTCAGGCTAATTAAATCAATAGTCCTTGCAAATGAAGGGGTTTTTGGTTTGTTTTTTTTTTTTAAAACCACTTTAGTGGCATAAAATTTTAAATAAAATCCAATCTTTTTCGAGTGCATGATTCAATAACTTTTAGTAAATATGTAGTTTAGTGTAAACCACAAAAAAATACAATTTTAGAACATTTCTGTGACCTCAAAAAAGAATATCTGTGTTTACATTTGCAGCCATTCCAGCAAATGAGATTTTTAAATGAAAGTGTTTTAAAGGCCTTTAAAAAAAAACTGGGATCCATTCCTACTGGGGTAACATTTGAGGATAAAGTAACAAGTAGGAGAGAGTAAAGGAAGGAAACAGCATTGTCTTTAGCTGCCTAAAAAGTCAATTACCATTTGAAAATGCTAAACTGAACACATAAAGACCCTCTTCTGTTCCACTGAACTTTTACATCTGTAAATACTTCCTAGGCAGTTATCATCAACCATGCACAGCCAACATGAAGAGCAAGAGCGAAATGTGTGTCTTCCTGTGTGAAATGTGTCCTCACAGACTTCTGTTTCTCAAAAACTATTACAAGTGGCATGCTGCAAGGCATCCTATCTCCACAAAAAGAAAGAAAACAAAATCAGAATGATTGCCCTACTGCCTCTGGGCCAAAGGTCAATGCTTTCTAGGCTGTCATTTATTCATAATATGGTAAATAATAATGCCTGCAGTCAGCAGCTCACAAAGATGATATACTTGGATTTTAAACTGTACCATCTTAAGCAAAGGCAATAAATTCTAGTGATACCAACAAGCATGCTTTTTTTTTTTTTTTTAAGAAATTCACGTTCTTTTATTTATTTATTTATTTATTTATGACTGTGTTGAGTCTTCGTTTCTGTGCGAGGGCTTTCTCTAGTTGCGGCAAGTGGGGACCACTCTTCATCGCGGTGCGCAGGCCTCTCACCATCGCGGCCTCTCGTTGCGGAGCACAGGCTCCAGACGCGCAGGCTCAGTAATTGTGGCTCACGGGCTTAGTTGCTCCGTGGCATGTGGGATCTTCCCAGACCAGGGCTCGAACCCGTGTCCCCTGCACTGGCAGGCAGATTCTCAACCACTGCGCCACCAGGGAAGCCCAAGCATGCTTTTTTAACATCTCAACCTCTCCGAAATCGAGATGGCTTATAGTCCTACAATGTCACTGTTCTACAGTCTCCTACTATACAGCGTATGATCCTACAATCACTATCTGCCAAGTGATGGTCCCAGCATAGTTGCCACCGCCTGTGAGTTTGCAGAGCCCATCTTGACTGCTCACCTATCCTCACCTCCACTGAGTAGCATGCATCATCCACCCTACACGTGTTGAGTTTAATTGCTAGTTACAATGTCTTCAAAAAGATGACATGCAGGACAAGGGGAAGTTCATAGGACCTTGCTGGCCTTTCTGCCCAATTTTTCTGTAAACCTAAAGCTGATCTAAAAGAAAATTCTAGGGGCAGGGGAAATGGGAATGGAGAGTTATTGTTTAATGGATACAGAGTTTCAGTTTTGCAAGATAAGAAGAGTTATGGAGATGGATGGTGGTGATGGTTGTACAACAATATTAATGGACTATGAACTCCTAAGGGGAAAGCATAGCCTTTTAGACTCTATTTTCAGGACCCTTGTACAGTGCCTCATAACATAAATAGTGCTCGACAAAGTTTGCTAAATGAATGCATTAACTGACACACCTATACTTCTACAATCATGACCATTACTCTTGAGTTCCCATGGCTAGTGCTTGGTCACATTTTTATACAAATATGTCACTTGCTTTATACCATGTGTTGCATAATCACTTAGAAAAATGCTGGTGAGGCAATCATTTTTATCTCAGAGTTTCCTTCAAACTATCTGGCTTTCTGTGGTTTCAGAACAGGGACTTATTTTTTCCATTTCCATCCATCTTCTTTGTTTTTCCATTCATTCCATTTTAAATTTTCTGAAAACACCTTGCCCAGGGTCACCAGATGCTGGTAGAGAATATCTGTCCCAGTCATGTGGCTTCTCCCAATCAAGATTACCCTGTATCATATTTCAATTGCTGTCCAATTTAATCATCCCTACTGTTGGGAAAGTTTGGCTTGTGGATGAATCAAAGCAGCTTTGCAACAAAAGTCAGGGACAGACTAACTTCCTGGGAAGACCTTCCCTTTGCATATATATTGCTTTCTCAGTCATAAACAAGGTCATCAACAGTGCCTTTCACCTTGATGAGAAATTTTAAATTTCAAAAGGAAAAATTGCCCTGCAGGCAAAGGAATCTTAGCTCATTTCACAGAGTGTTTTTTTAAAAAACATAATTCTCCATCATAAATTTGTCCTGGTTAACCCAAGAAGACCTGTGGGTTTTGATTTGTGTGACCAAACATCTTAAATCTCACTGCTAACTACAAGTCCCTAAATCTAACTGTTTTTGCTGACAAGAGAAGAAAATCTGGAAGCCCCAGACTTTGCAGACATTTTTCTTGGCTTTGGCATTCCCCGCCAGTGGCTGTCAAGTTGATGTTGTCACTTTGATCACTTTGTTTGGACATGAGAATGTAAAAAAGGACAACATACGCCCCATCCTTCCTGTGAGTCTGAGCCATAGTCAGCAGTGTATGAAGGAGCAGGGCAGCAGATGCCAGGAGAGGTGAGATGAAGGATTGGGAGCAGGTTCAGGAGTGACGGGAACCACAGATACGCGTGTGGCAGAATGCATCCTCCAAAACCCCGACAGCAATACTTCCAGTCCCACCTGCTCCTCCACAACCTTGCCACGCCCCATCAAGTGGGGAAGTCTATGTATCTTGAACCTGGGAGGGACTTTGTGACTCCCTCAATGAATAGAAGCCAGGGCAAGTGATGCTACATGCCTGCCAAGCTATTGTAAAAGACGACATCATAAAATTCTCCCTCCCTCTCTCTCTCTCTCTCCCCCTCCCTCCCTCCCTCCTTGCCCTGGGAACCCAGCCACAATATTTGTAGGAAGCCCAGACCACATGGAGAGGCCACATGGAGGGTGCTCCAGCCAAGAATCCAACTCAGGATTTGAGCCAAAATCCAGCATCAACTACCAGATATGTGAGTGAGTGAGTGAGTGAGTGAGTAAAACTTCAGAAGATCCTAGCCCCTAGGGTTCAAGCCACACCAGCTGATGTTGTGTGGGGTAAACATCAGCTATCCCCACCAAGTCCTGCACAAACTGAAGATTCATGAGCAAAATATATGTTCATTTTTGAAACCCCTAAGTTCTGGGGTAGTTTCCAAGCCCAGAGTAAATGGAACAAGATGGAAGCCAGAGACTGAGATGGGTCAAAGCGACACAAATGGGCAGGACCAAGGGACCACACAGAACAAGCTGGCAGGCAAAGCCAGTTATGAAGCAGAGTGCTAAAGCCAACACCGATTTTGAAAATTCATGAGGTCAAGAAGTCTCTTCTATTTCTGCAGCTATAGGAAAAATCACTCTCATGATGGAAATCCATTTTCATAATCAACGACTGCTTCTACTCTGGTCAAGAATATTGTAAGTCTCCAGTGTTAAGCTCTTATTTTAAGGATTAAATATTAAGGTTATCCTGAATGTCAAGATTACAATATTAGGCCATCATTGTACCACAGTTCTCTCTCCTAAGTTCCCAATGACATCTCCATCTACTTATCCACAGGTACCTCAAATTCAACATGTAAGAACAAGTTCATCTTCTTACCTCTGCAACTGTTATAAACACTTCTGTAAGCCTCATGCTGATCACAAAACTAGCAGACCCAAAAGAGAAAGGAATCAGAGCATACCACTACAAAAAAATCATCATCAAATCACAAAGGTAGATATCAAGAATGAAAGGATGAAATTTAATACTACAAAATAATCAGAAAACAACAAAATGGCAATAGTAAGGCCTTATGTATAAATAATTACTTTAAACATAAATGGATTAATTCTTAATCAAAAGACATAGAGTGGCTGAATGGATTCAGAAAAACAAGATCCAGCTATATGCTGCCCATAAGAGACTCACTTTAATACTAAGGACATGCATGAAAATAAAGGGATGGAAAAAGACATTCCAGGCAAATGGTAATCACAAGAGAGTAGGGGTGGCTATACTTATATCAGACAAAATAGTCAAAAACTGTCACAAGAATCAAGATGGTCATTATTTAATGACAAAGGGGTCAATTTGTCAAAAGGATATAAAATGGTAAATACGTAAGCACCCAACATTGGCACATATTTCTACCAAAAGATACATCCAAAAATGTATCACAGGGCTTCCCGGGTGGCACAGTGGTTAAGAATCCGCCTGCCAATGCAGGGGACACGGGTTCAAGCCCTGGTCCGGGAAGATCCCACATGCCGCGGAGCAACTAAGCCCGTGTGCTACACCTGAGCCTGTGCTCTAAAGCCTGTGAGCCACAACTACTGAAGCCCGCGCGCCTAGACCCCGAGCTCCGCAACAAGAGAAGCCACCGCAATGAGAAGCCCGCGCACCGCAACGAAGAGTAAACCCTGCTCATCGCAACTAGAGAAACCCCGTGTGCAGCAACGAAGACCCAATGTAGTCAAAAATAAAAATAAATAAATAATTTTTAAAAAATGTATCACAGACTTAATATTAAAATTCAAAACCTGGAAACAATCCAACTGCCCATTAACCGTAGAGTGGATTTAAAGTACTGCGGTATAATTATTCACTGGGACAGCACACAGCATTGAAAAAAAATGAACAATTCCTCCAAGCACAACGTGGACGAATCTCACAGACATGATGATGAGCAAAAGATGGCAATGCACAAAGTTGCACACATAGTGACACAACTTACAGGAGCTTCAACAACAGGTAAAACTAATCAATGGCGGTGGAAGTCAGAAAGCTGGTTACCTCTGGTTGAGGGATGTGCAGGAAGGAACAGTATTGACTTAGGAAAGCAGCCCTAGAGAGCCTTCTGGAAGCATTCTCTATCTTGATCTTGTAAAACAATGTAAAAATTCATCAACTTGTCCACTTAAGATTTGTGCCCTTCCCTCTATGTATGTTATATCTCAATATAAATTTTTAAAACTTAAATCACTTGGGCTTAGTATTAACACAAACTCAAATTTAGGCAAATCTAGGTCCCAAAATTGCACAATTGGATGCGATTATAAAGTGTAACCTAGATGATACAGAACATGCTCACATTTTTTAAGACTGCAATTGAAACCACACACAAAAAAATTTTTTAATTATTTTCTAAAATTTAGGGACCCTTAAGAATACAACACACACTACCAAGATCTGTGCTCTCTGGTTTAGAAATATTTAAAATATGAGCTAGAGTTCAAAAGCTACTGTGGTCAGCTGCTCTACACTAAATTAAATTGCTTAGTAAGGAGAGCATCTTAAAGAGAAAAAAATTGCAATTTGTAACTGTATCACCTGATTCCACAGAAAATGACCTCATTTCCGCATATTCTGGTGGCCAATATATTTTGCAAGAAGAAGAGCAAAAAGATGCTAACTTACCCCCGTGATGCGGGAATAGCAGCCAGTTTCACAGCAAAGCCTGCTTTGTGGCTGATGACTTGAACTGTAATTGCAGTGGGAGCAGGAGGTGAACTAACTAAATGACTGCTCAGAAATCTTTCCCACCCAGGAGCCTCTTCCAGACGACAAACCCCATCACCATCACCCCAGGTGTCTTCAGAGGCCAAGATTTCGCTTGTCTTCCATCTTTGCAAATGTTCCAAACACTGCCTAGGAGTTTGCCCCGCGTGGATGGATGCTCTGAGTCTGCACTGTCCAGAGCAGTTCTTCTGCCCAGCTAGGGGCGGCATGTCAGGTTAATAAGCATCTGGAATAAGGAGCAGAGAGGCCAGCAAGGGGCACAAGGACCCTCTGTGCAGCAGACAGCTGCTGAGTTGTCAGCATCCACTGTCCTAGCTAAGCGTGCTGAATTGCTGAAGCCCTCCTTGGGCCACTTTTCTAGAGGTATCAGGAATAGATGTCCTGGCTTTGTCTTCTCAACTCAATCTGCTAGGCTGGCTGCTCCAGACTCCAACGGAATCAAGAATTCCCAGACCTTGTCAACCTCGTGGGGAAACTCTCTCAGCTGGATGGAGAGGAAATTTGGATTCAATCCTAGTGTCTCCACTTGCCCATCCTGGGCTTTTGCTTCTCAGCCTGGAAAACAGGGATAACGGCCCTGATTCTTACCTACTCCGGCTCTAGGCACGGTCAACAGTAGAAAACTGAACCAATGTCTTTTCAGAAGAAAGGTTACTCTGGATAATAATGTCATCATTTTGTCACCTCCACAAGGGCTGGAGTTGGTAAGATAGATACAACTCTAAGATAGATACTATCTAAGAAAGTAGTACCCCTCTGTCTTAGTCTACTAGGGCTGTTATATAACAAAGTACCATGGGCTGGGCGGACAGAAATTCATTTCTCACAGTTCTGGAAACTGAAAGTCTGGGCTCAAGGTGCCAGCTTGGTAGGATTCTGGAGAGAGTAGATGGCCACCTTCTCACTGTGTCCTCACATGGCAGAGAGCAGAGAGAGGAAGCAAGCTCTCTCCTGTCTCTTGTCACAAGGGCACCAATCCCATTCATGAAGTTTCCACCCTCATGACCTAAGCCCCTCCCAAAGGCCCCACCTCCTAACATCATCACACTGGGAGTCAGTGTTTCAACATATGAATTTTGGCAGGACACATTCAGTCCATAACGACCTCTTTAAGAAACCAGGTTTCAATGTTATAACTAGATAACTTGCCCCCCAAAAGAATGATTATTTTATCAGAAGAATATATTTTACTTTTAAAAAGAACTGTTTTTAATAGTGATGCCTCCCCATGCATTTTAATTGATTCAATTTACAAAAACTGCACTTTCTCACACCTTATTGTCCAAATATCCCAGTTCAGTGGACACAGCAGGCGCCCAATCAATAGCATTTAAATGACATGATGCTAATGCCTAGATCAGAGTCATCCGCCACTGCCTTATTCCCTTAAATCATATTTGCTTCATTTGCAGCAACATGGATGGACCTAGAGATTATCATACTGAGTGAAGTAAATCAGACAGAGGAAGACAAATACCATACAATATCACTAATATGTGGAATCTTAAAAAAGGCTACAAATGAACTTATCTACAAAACAGAAACAGAGTTACAGATGTAGAAAGCAAACTTAGAGCTACCAGGGATAAGGGGGGGGGAGGATAAATTGGGAGATTGGGACTGATGTATACACACTACTATATATAAAAATAGATAACTAATAAGGACCTACTGTATAGCACAGGGAACTCTACTCAATACTCTGTAATGGCCTATATGGGAAAAGAATCTAAAAAAGACTGGATATATGTATATGTAGAACAGATTCACTTTGCTGTACACCTGAAACTAACACAACATTGTAAATCAACTATACCCCAATAAAAATTTAAAAAATAAAAAATAAAAACATAAAGAAAACCCATTTTTCAAACAAAAGATATTCGAAATCAACTTGTCTCAAAACAAGTTTCTTAGAAACCTTAGTACTTCAAAGTGTTTCTTTAAAAAAAATGAGAGACGATAGCAACACAATTTTAGGAACACCTTACACAGAAAGTCTCTAGTTAGGGGTTTAGCTAGGTTGGGGTTTTCTTGTTACTATGGTTACCCTCGGTGCAGCACAGGCTTCAAATTCCTCTAGTGCTACCTTGTGTTTGGGGTCGGGGCTGGGTTAGCAGAGGGGTTTTTTGATGTGTGCCCACTCCCATCTCTGGGTCTTCTTTTGCCCACTGGCCTCCTCCAACCTCTGTCCCCTCCCCAGCACTGGATGGCTTTGCTTATTACTCAGTGGTTGCGTGGCTGGCGGGGGAGGGGAAGGCAGAGGCGCACATCTCTGTGGCTCTGATTCAGCCTAAATCCTAGGTGAGCACTGTGTCCTTAGGTCTGGGGGGTGGGTCTTCTCAGTGGCCCTGCTCCCAGAAGCAGGAGGTCTCCCATGGTCTCAGCTCACCTCGTCTTCCTGCCGCTCCCTCGGGGGATGAGGGTTTCTTTCTATTCGCTTCCGCCAGATGCGGGCCTTTGCCAGTGTTCCAGGGGTGACAGGGTTCCCCACGTGTCCCTCAACAGCTGAAGGCTTCTGGTCCACAGGGGAGACAGCAGAGGAGGGTCCAGGCAGGGCTCCACACCTTTGCTGCATCTTCTCCCCCTCCTCCAGGTCTGCACTGCGAGGGGGGCTTTCTGGAGATTCTCTCTGTGTCTCCAGTCTGTCTTGGGAACAAGACTCTGGAGCCGAGTCCATGAGAGGAAGCAAGTCCCTGCAGCTCCCAGGGGGTATATTCTCATGCTAGACCACACTAGGCCTTAATGATTCATTAGAAATTAGTTAACTTCCTTTAACTGGCTTGTATGGTATCTGGTTGCATCTGCCCAAGGTAAGCAAATGTTCACGTCCTACACCTCTTAAGACACTCAAGTATTTCCTCAGGCTTCAGGTTAGTTGGTTGCCCTGTGATTTTAGCTCTTTAATGAATTCAAGAAACATTGTGAGGGCTTACCCTGGTGGTGCAGTGGTTAAGAGTCTGCCTGCCAATGCAGGGGACACAGGTTCGGGCCCTGGTCCGGGAAGATCCCACATGCTGCGAAGCAACTAAGCCCGTGCACCACAACTACTGAGCCTGTGCTCTAGAGCACGCGAGCCACAACTACTGAAGCCCACATGCCTAAAGCCCATGCTCTGCAACAAGAGAAGACACTGCAATGAGAAGCCCACACACCGCAACGAAGAGTAGCCCCCACTTGCCGCAACTAGAAGAAGCCCATGTGCAGCAACGAAGACCCAACGCAGCCAAAAATAAATAAATTAAATAAATAAATTAAAAAAAAAAAAGAAACATTGTGAGTCTGGGAATTGTCCAGCCAATTAACTTTTTTGTTGTAAAGGTGGGAGTAATGTTCTCTCCAACTTTCTACATCCTGAATGAAAGCTGGGATAGTCTTCACTGAAGACAATACAGTCCTCATCACAACTTGTAATAGGAAAAGAAACAAATGGAAAAACTTCAGTGACCATCAAAAGGGAAAAATTTTAATGAACTAGGTTACCTCCAGACACTGGAAAACTAAACCTCGGAGAAAAAATTGAGACAGAGCTACATATACTGGCAGAGAAAGAAGAAACCATGCTACACAAGTAGATAAATAAATAAAATAAAGTCACATAAGAAGTGTGGTATAATCCTATTTAAGGGAAAAAAAGAATGCTGTGTATGTGTGTGGATGTCGATTTGTTATCTGCACAGAAAAACATGCATTAGAAAATACAATATTAACATTATAGTCAGTTCTGCTATGTAATGCTTGTTTTAAAAACACATATTTGTTCCAACTGTGTTTAATACATTGGGGAGAAATTTGAGCATAATAAGAATTTTGCATTTGTTTGTTCGCACTTTTGTCCACAAGAAACATTAAGTGAATGCAGAAGTCTGTCCCCGGCTTAGCCAAGCACGGTAGGAACACACACACACGCACACACACCCCTCAAGACTACCAGATCCTACAGTCACCGCATGTGTGATAAGCTCCACTCATTCACATCTGGTGAACTTTCCTTCAACTTCAGATAACCCTCCTTTCACCGCTTCCCAATAAAGAACCAGCGGCAATCTTTCTGACATTCATATCCGCAAGCAAAATTCAGATCTTTGTCAAGGTAAAGTGCCACTTTTGTTGTTGTATTGATGTACTTTCTAAGCATTTAACACGTGTACAACTGAGCTACTGCCTTTATTAGATGCCAATATTTGTTTTAATAGGTTGCTGATGAAATTTTTGAGTGTTTGTCCTCTAACCCATTTTTCATATAAGCCCTGTGGCTTTTAGTGCATAACTTTGCCTACCATGGTAATTTTTAGGAACATGCCTATCACATTAGAGCAGAATTGACAGTATGGATGCTGGGAATGAATTGAAGGAGCGAGGTGAACAGATCTTTCACTTTTTATTATATACGTCCATGTTATACGGGTAGAATAAAAAACAAGTCAAAAGAAGCTGAGAAATAAGGGACAAATGAGCAGAGCCCCCAGGGAACACTGATCACAAGACTGTAATGTGACCGGCACCCCTGCGGGGTATACCATGGTGGGCCTGTGATTTGGGAAAACCCCCATGGGTTTGGAAAATGGTGTGTAAAATCCTCCTCTTAACTACCATATGATCCTGCAATCCCACTCCTGGGCATATACCCGGAGAAAACCATAATTCAAAAAGATCCATGCACCCAAATGTTCATAGCAGCACTATTTACAATAGCCAGGACATGGAAGCAACCTAAATATCCATTGACAGAGGAATGGATATATATGCAGCATATATATACAATGGAATATTACTCAGCCATAAAAAAGAATGAAATAATGTCATTTGCAGCAACACAGATGGACCTAGAGATTGTCATACTGAGTGAAGTAAGTCAGACAGAGAAAAACAAATATCATATGATATCACTTATATGTGGAATCTTAAAAAATGTTACAAATGAACCTATTTACAAAACAGAAATAGAGTCACAGATGTAGAAAAGAAACTTATGGTTTCCAGAGGGAAAGGGGTTGGGGGAGGGATAAATTGGGAGATTAGGATCGACGTATACACACAACTATATATAAAATAGATAACAAATAAGGACCTACTGTATAGCACAGGGAACTCTACTCAATACTCTATAATGACCTACATGGGAAAATAATTTTAAAAAGAGTGGATATATGTATATGTATAACTGATTCACTTTTCTGCACACCTGAAACTAATACAACATTGTAAATCAACTATACTCCAATAAAAATTAATTTTAAAAAAAGATCCTCCTCTTAGAGACTAGCCATCAGCATATTAAAGGTTCCGTGAAGCCTCCAACAAAAACTCGTGTAACTGGAATTAACCTGGTGTTTCTAAAATATATATGACCGTGGGACACTTTTTTTGGTGTGGCATCCATTAATATCACCTGGGATGGAATACAGTGCTCAGGCCACATCAACCAGAAAATAAATTCTGCCCTCTTGTTATCCAATGAATGAATGAAACACCGAGACTAAAATATAGGAAGCGTATGTTTGGGTGGAAATAGGAGGAAAGGAGGGAAGAGACAAAGGAAGTGAAATCTGACCGGCATGTTTTCAAACTGCAGGCTTGGAATCTTCGTTTGCTTACTTTCCAGAAGTTTCTCTTTGGCTCTGCTGGACCACAGAGTATCAGATAAAGGAAGTTTCCCCCGAATCTGACTCGAGCTTGTGCCCTCTTCACTGGGAGCACCTCTCAGCAAATTCATGACTTAGGACCACCTTACACTCGCTGTCAAATCAAAACAGCTGAGAATGCTTCATCTCATCTTGTGTTCATTGAATTGACATGAATTTTTGAAGACAAATTTCCTCTGGGACCTCGGTCTCAGACACTTTCACAAACTGATGGTCCACGGTGCTTCCCAACACTTTATGAAATGATCAGCCTTGACAAGAAAACCGCAAACGGAATATTTTTAAATACAGCCTGTAGACTGAGCGGCATTAGGCCTAGGATGGTGTGATATATCCCATTTGGAGGCCAGCCCTTACTGTAGATAGCACTTCTCAAGGTGGTCAGACCAGCCCGTAATGCCGTCCACCTCTCCTGGGAGCATCCTTGTCCTGCCTGGACGGGTGAGCTAACCAGAAGCTCTAGCATTTCCAGAAGCTGGAGATCTGTTTTAAAACCCACAACTGGGCTTCCCTGGTGGCGCAGTGGTTGAGAATCCGCCTGCCAATGCAGGGAACACGGGTTCGAGCCCTGGTCTGGGAAGATCCCACATGCCGCGGAGCAACTGGGCCCGTGAGCCACAACTACTGAGCCTGCGCGTCTGGAGCCTGTGCTCCGCAACAAGAGAGGCCGCGATAGTGAGAGGCCCGCGCACCTCGATGAAGAGTGGCCCCCGCTCGCCGCAACTAGAGAAAGCCCTGGCACAGAAACGAAGACCCAACACAGCCAAAAATAAATAAATAAATAAATAAATAATTAAAAAAAAAAAAAAACCCCACAACTAACGCACGAGGGAATCTTTCTCTATGCTCTGAGCTTAAGGACTTAGGGGTCTCAGTTAAACCTTCTCTCAGAGGGAAAAGGTGCTCCTGTGTGGACTATTTCAGCGTAAGTGCCTTCAGGCAGCCTTAAACGATTCTGCTTTAGGGAACACGCCCAACCATCAGGAAATGCTATTCAGTCCCAAACCTAAAAAATTGAAAGGAAAGGAAATTCTGTACTTAGAGGCCCAGTGGGAAACCGGTTAGCTGGCTACTACGTCGAGAGCAATTCTGGGGAAACTTGGCTGAGGTTGTGGTACTTCAGAAAGATATGAGCAAAATCCTATTTCCCAAGTTCACTAGAATCTGGCCTCTATTGCAGATACTTTTGACCACGTGGCAGGTCCCACAGGAGGGACAACGCTCATCCTTCTCTGCCTGCACCTGCAGACCTGAGGCCAGAGCTCACCCTCAGCAGGTGCTGAGTCAATGTTTACTAAATAAATGAATAAATGGATGCTACATAAATAGGCCACCATTTTCTCACCGATTGTACCATTTATTATTCCAATGGAAAAAAATGGGATCCCCTTTTTGCAGTTTCCTTAATTCAACCTAACTAGACTGAGAACAGGGCATAACTCGGAGAGCAAGTCAGGTTGGGAATTGTTTTTATTTTGATTTCTAAATTCAACGGTCGATCGTTTGCGGTTGACTACACAGAAGGGGCAGCAGGGGTCGTTGCCACCAGCAAATACGCTGAGGTCACTCAAGTCTGGGTTTGATCCCAGCTCTGCCATTTCCCTGTTTGTCATCTTGGGAAATTCACTTACATCTGTCGACTGGAAAAAAAATGCACAACCTAAAAGTTGAGAAAGTGAGGGACCTGCTCTCCCACACATCTTCAGTCATCAGGAATGTTCCAAATGGCCACTTGACTCTTACTCCAAGTTACTGTACTCTTTCCCAGAAAAGAAATAACATGCTCAAAACAAGAATTATTATTCTGTTTACAAAGTTCAAGCACATTGTTCTAAGTGAGTTATAAATATTATTTTTAATCTTCAAAACAAGCCTAGGAGGTAAGTCTCACTATTATCCTCACTTTACAGATGGGGGAACCTGAGAACAGAGAAATTCAATAACCTGTCCAAGGTCACACAGCTCATAAGCAGCAAAGACTCCAACCCAGACAGTCTGGCCACGGAGTCTGCTCTTGGCCACCATCTACTGCCCCTCCTCTAAGTAACTGTGACTTTGGTTATTGACTCGGATTGATCTGACTGTTAAATTATCCCACTCGTAAAAGACATTTTGATTTTTTTTTTTTTTTATTACTCAGGAGAAGAAAACAGCGTCATATTATTTTCAGGCATCAGCCAGACCATTAGAAAACACTCCATCTGTTTGTGCCTCAATCCAGTCAGGAAATAACAAAAAGAAACTCAAGAAAGGGGGGGAAAAACACAGAATGTTTGATTGTCAAGAATTCTACATGGCTTCAGAAAGCCTCCATGTAGCCCGCGGCCCAGCGCTGACGAGGGAGCCCAAGCTCAGGGCCCCAGCCGCACCCAGGGAGGGCGCCCGGCCCACGGGCCTCCCCCGGCGCGTCCCCACCGCCCCCGGGCTCTCACCTGCGTCGGCCCCGCGCGTCGTTCCCACCGAGGCCTCCCTCGCTGCTCGCCAGAACGCCGGCTGTCCGGGAGGGTGGAGGCCGACCTCGGGCCCCAGGTCTCCAGAGGCCACCGTGGGGACCCGGAAGGCACTGGAAGCCATCGCCCCTCCTCCCGGCTCCTTCCCCCGGGAGGCAGTGGGCGCACCTGGCCTTCGCTGAGGTGGAGCCCGCGCCTCAGGGCAGAAGCCTCCTCCGACGTTTCCCGCCGCTTCCTGCTGCCGCGCTGCATTCTGGGAGCCGCGTGAAGTGAGGGGCCGCTGGGGCCGCTGGGAGCGCCGGCGCCCGGGGCCGCGGGCTGGACCTCCGCGGGGGGAAGTCGGGTTCCGGAGAAAAGCGGTGACCGCTCAGGACGCCGGTTGTGAGTTCAGACTTCGTGCGTGTAGGACACTTGCCCTGGCTTTCATCTCAAAGGCCCAGAAATAAGAACCAGGACACAGGGAAGCCACGTTCTTGCGGTTTGGTATGAGCTCACATCATTTCTTGGAGAGGCTACCTAAGGGTTGTCCAATGGAACTTCCTGAGATGATGGAGATATGTCATATCTGTATTGTCCTGTACCATAGACCTACATACAAGTGCCTGTTAATTCTATGATGAACCAGAAACCTTCATATTCTCCCCAATGTTGTTACACTTACTCACACCCAAATCATAATTATAAAATGGTTGGCAAAGAAGAAAGCTGGAACTTTTATAGTTACATTAGAAGGCTGACATCCCTAAGTCACTGAATCGGGGAGTCCAGAAGAGAAAACATTGAGAGGATTGGAATTTCAGAGCAGGAGGAGGCCCTGAGAGGACAGAGAAGAAGGACACCAGCCGGCTACTATGTAGCGTGGGGAAGCTTCTGAGAAAGTAATCAGAACATGAAATATTATCTGCTGTTCCAAATGTAACCCATGGGATTTCTTAGCATGTGTCTGTAAGACTCTCAGGAATTCTGCACAAACGTTGGAAAATCTCATGCTGTCAAAGTCATTAAAAAGGAAGAAGACAGATGGTTCTTCGGCTTGCAGGCAATTTTGTGTGTTCAGGACAAGTTCAACAGGATTTTGAGTAACAAATAACTGTCCAGCCACATTCTGTTTTAGAAAAAGTAAGTCTGGCTTTTATTCCACTTGCCCTTACCCCCCTCCCCCTGGTGAGAGTATTTGGCATTTTTCACTTTAAGATACCAAAACTTGAAAAAAGTTTACTTTGCTCTGTCATCATGTCTTAAATTCTAATCATTGTTGACATGGGAAGGCAGCATAGCATGGTGGTTAGGAGTTTGAGCTCTGGGGTAGACAGAGTTCAAGCCCTTGACAATTAACCGTTCTGTTTCCCTGTTGTTTATCACGAGCGACAGTGACAACATTTACTTCATAAACCTTTTGTGAGGAGATGGTACTTGGAAAATAGTGCCTGTTACCTAGAAAGCAATCAAGCATGTTTCCATGTCTCTATGAATTCTGTGTGTTTGTACATACAGGCACAAAGCCCTATTTTCGCTAGGTTTATTGTTCTTTAATAATGTGGTTTAGAGTAAATAGAAGACTACTTTAACCTCATCTATTTGAATTGTTCCCTTGAATGGTTCTTTACTCTGAGACCCAGTGTCTTGTTTCTAACTTCAAGCAAATGTGTCCAAGGAACAAGTGGGGTCATAATGGATTGAACTTTGCCCTCAGGAATGAGCCACTTAAGATTTCTTGCTACTTTTTACCACACTGGGGACTGGATACATCTTTTGCTTCACCATAGTGTCATTGTTTGGAGGGAGAAAAATAATAGAGTTAATAACTCAGCCATTGTGAATAAGGTGATGTTGCCATGCAAAATCATGTTTTGTCCTACCCTCACACAGTATTAGCAATGACAAGCTATGTGAGTGTGTGTTAGAAATGAGCTGCAATGACTTGCTGTATCAAAAACTACCAATAAAACAGGAGTAATAACAGAAAAAAAAAAAGAAAGCCTCCATCTAAAAATAATCTTTGGATCTAATCTTCAATTACAAAGGGATAAATTAATTCCCTCCAGACTGCAGCAAAACTTAAAAGCATTCCCACTTGTCCCATTAGTTTTCAACCTATTCAACTGAAAACAAACCAAAAACCTACAAGAAAATAATTCCAAATGTCGTACTGTTGTGAAATATAGCTGCATGATGAGAGTAATGTTTCTTCCACCTAAATATTTCAAAAAAGCATTCTCTTCCTCAGCCATGCAACATCAGAACAGGGGAGGGGGCCACTTTGCTATGCAGGAGAAATTAATACAACATTGTAAATCAACTGTACTTCAATACAATTTTTTTTTAATTTTTAAAAAGAACAGGGGAGAGGGTTTCCAGACTCCCGATGTCCAGGTCAGGCATCATGCAAACCTGGGCAGAATGAGATTTTTGGAGCATGCATGCAAGGCCAGGCATTGGTCATTCTTGGGATTTGCATGTAAAAATTATAAAGATGGGTCCATGCAGGGGGATAATGTGGGGAGCAAAGGGGCCAAGAATGTGGGGAACATACAGTGCAAAAACAGGCGGGGAAGAAGGGCAGAATGGAATCAAGGAATCCTAGCCCAAGCCACAAATGCAATGTCCAGCGTCCATAAAAACCAGGTGGGAGCATGCAGTCATTCACTGGAAATGATACTCGTTAATATATAGTATGCTCCAGATGCAGAGCTAGGAGATGGTTCAATCATCAAGCCAATGGCAGTGATGAGGACAGAAAGTTGATAAGGATTCAGAAATCCTAAAAGTCACCGAAAGCTCAGTCACTGAGAGAAATCAGTTCCCCCAAAAGACTAGAGTACAGGCAAGGCACGCAGCGACTGGGGAGCAAGGTGGAGCCCCTCATGCCTGTTTTGTTGTTACTTGTCGGGGTCTGTGGTCGTTGTCCTGCCTTGTTCCTCCCACTAGACTTTCCCTCCAGACAGAGGCTCACTGAGCTCACACAGAGCCTGCACATTGCAGGCATGCTACCAGCCCTGCATGATGGATGGGGCAACGGATGGATGGAGAAGTGAACCTGTAAACCGAGGAATGGAGGGAACCAGCCCAGGGAGTAAGACAGGAAGTCAGCTACCGGGTATCAGGGTCAGAGTGGAACCAGCAGGAAGGCTGCTGAGCCCACGAGCAGTTCCTGAGACCTTGGATTCCTCAACCTTAACCAGGAAAGTTAAGGTTTAAGTTAAGTAAACCAGGAAAGTTTACTATGGGGTTGCACGGAGGAGTAAACGTGATACTTAGATGTTCAGCAGAGTGTTTGACTCATAATAAAACTGGTGGTGGTTATGGGGGGACAAGGAGTAATGGTGGTGGTGGTGGTGGTTGTGATAGTGATGGCAGTAGTAGTACTGGCAACGGTGGTGATAACAGTAGAGGCAGTGGTGGTAGTAACAGTAATAGTGGTAGTAGTAACAGTAGAGTGGTGGTGGTAACGGTAGCAGTGGTGGTAGTAATAGTGATAGTGGTAGTAGTAACGGTAGAGGGGTGGTGGTAATGGTAGCAGTGGTGGTAGTAATAGTGATAGTGGTAGTAGTAACGGTAGAGGGGTGGTGGTAACGGTAGCAGTGGTGGTAGTAATAGTGATAGTGGTAGTAGTAATGGTAGAGGGGTGGTGGTAATGGTAGCACTGGTGGTAGTAATAGTAATAGTGGGAATAGTAACAGTAGAGTGGTGGTGGTAACGGTAGCAGTGGTGGTAGTAATCGTAATAGCGGTAGTAGTAACGGTAGAGTGGTGGTGGTAACGGTAGCAGTGGTGGTAGTAATGGTAATAGTGGTAGTAGTAACGGTAGAGGGGTGGTGGTAACGGTAGCAGTGGTGGTAGTAATAGTAGTGGTAGTAGTAGCGGTAGTAATAGTAATAGCAGTACTAGTGGTGGTGGCAGTAGTCCTAGGAGTTGTAGCAGTGATGGTAGTAGCAGTCGTAGCCCCCCCAGTCTATCTGCATTTCAGGTGCCATCGGGCACTCCCCTAAGCCAAGATCTCCAGGGCTGGTCCAGCCCAGACTTGGCCTTCCTATTTTACCGTCAGACCCCCGCACTTTGCTCCCTGTGGCAGGAATGGGGCTGGGTCCTCGGAGCACCACGACACCTGCCAAGGGCTCCCTGGGGGCAACTCAATAGAGTCCTCGGACCAAGTCAGAGGGCGGGAGATGCTCTGGAACGGTCTGAGCACAGCGTGGTGGGGAGGGGAGTGAGTCAGGAGCCAGCAGACCAGAGTTTGTGTGTGTGTGTGTGTGCGCGCGCGTGTGTGTGGTCACGGGCGTATGTGTGCATGTGTATGTGAATGGCCAGGAAGGAAGAAGAGGTAAACATTTGGCCAGAAAACCATTGTCTGAAAGCAATTTGTCAAGAGCAAATTGGTCAGCGTGGTGCTGAATCTTCTCGTACTGAGTCTGGCTAAGTGCACAATTCTGCCACCACCTCCCTCGGGAATGGTCTGGCATGTCTTCCCCATCCAGAGGAAGGACCCCGATGGAGCGGGCTTGGCGGGCCTCACCTCCCCACCATCTGTGCAAATAGGAAGCCTGCAGGTTAAAGGCACATTCAGAAAATAGAAATTTAAATTGCCTAGAAGATGGCATGGTGTGGGGAAGAAAGAGAACACACACACACACAAACACCACCAAGCAAGGTCTTTGCTCACCATCTAACACATACAGAGGAGTAACATTTTGCCTAAGAAACTGTATTAAATGTGAGAACATTCCTAACACCATCCACATGAGGAGTCACGACGCTTTGCAAGTCAGATGAACGGCGGCCTCCCAGTGTGCCACTGGGGAAGAGGAAATTGCTAAAACAAGCATTTTTTCTGTTAATTCTTCTACATGAAATAATTGGTAACATGTCAAGCTTTTCCTTTAAAGCATCCATCTCATCCATGGGCTTAATAGGAAGATATTCTCAGGCTGCTCAACTTCAGCCCGCAGCAAAGCAATTATTCATTTTAACATTTGCATTTAAACCAAATGGTATTAAAATTCATCAAGGTGCCATCAATGATGTTACAAAATGGAGGGTGACACTCTCCCAGCCCAGCTCTTTGAAGCAATGTATCCTGCAAATAATGAGACAGCCTGTGGTCAACACAAATTTTACTGACTTTATTGCATTTGCCATTTAGATATGACTGCAACACCGTTAACAGAAAAAATATCCAGCGGCAGGGCTTTCTATCAGCAGTGAAGTCAACCTCAAGCAATAGTGGGCCAAGAAAATTCCTTCTGCTTTGAGGACGCAGTGTCCATTTTGTTAGATTACATGGTTTTTTGGAATTCTAAGGAAGGCAGCAATTTCTACAGCATCGCTTACAACAGCACACAACTGCAAGCGTCTTGCAGCACCAGAGAGCTTCAGCTGCAAGAGGTCCTCACTCTCCTTCGGCAAAGCGACTGTTTCTAGCATCTGCCAGAGTCCAAGAGTTCTTTATAGTCAAAGGAACACTCCCCGGGTGAACTTTAATTAGTGGTGAAATATAATCCCCAGATAAGTCAAAGAGGATGACGATTTATTCTTCTAGGACTCGAATCAATACCCCAGGAGCACCCAAAGAGCCAGTCATTTGTACTTATTATTAAATTGCTTCTATTTCATTTCAACCACAGAAGAGGCTTTCGGAGGAGGGAAGGCAACCACAGCTCCTGCTGTTCAGAAGGCACTTTGGAAATCAAGTGGCCGGTGTGTCACTCTGTCAGATAAAGACCCTCCCCCCACTTCGTTGGGAGCGCTCGGGCTTTGTGCAAGAAGGGCCAGCGTTGGGTGTTCATCAATCCCTCACTAGCTTCAGCATCTTCTGTTTGTTCTCCAGCATGCTGCGATAGACCAGGGAGAGCAAGATAAGGCACTTCTCTAAGACCACCGGTGTTGTTTTCTGGGCCACAGTTACGACACCCGAAATGAAGAGATCCACTTGGGCAGAACGAGCCTTGAGATCAGCCTTAAACCAGGTTTATGCAATCCTGGGAACGCCACGCGATTTGGGTTCCTGCTTCCTGGAAGGTCCCTTTGGACCCTTTCCCACTTATACACCCAAAGGCAGCTCAGCGGTCATCAGACCTGCTCAGTGCAGAAATGAGAAATCTGCCAGAGCAGTGATGGGCAGGGCAGAATCAGAAGTCAAATGTCCCAGCTTCCCACCTGGAACTCCTTTTCCAGAGCCAGAGCTAGAAAAAGAAGCTCTCATTCCTCAGACCCGAATCCTTTGGGATTTGTGACCATTGCCCTTAACTGGGGCTGCTAAAATACTAACATTAATTTTAAAATTAAATACTAAACTTAGCTTTGCGTTTTCTGACAGTTATAAGTATAGTATTTGAATAAAGAAAGAAATTTGCTAAGAGGTAGTGTGAGCAAGATTGCAGGATGCATATTTAACTAATATTTTAGTTAGAATAATTAACTTTATTATATGTTATATATGACACATAGTGAACATGTAATAATTAACATATTTATCTAATTTAATGAACAGACTATTTTTGAATATTAGAAGGAGTAGTTCATGTACAATACGCTAAAATCAAATACAAATTATGGTGGATGATCCACTAATTCCTTAAAACAGAGCCTTGGAGTTTGCATGATGAATACACGACATTTTGCTAATCTCACTAGCGTTTTGTGTAAACCAAAGGCGATACAACGCTTTAAATGAAGGCTGTGACGGAATACTACTCAGCCATAAAAAAAAAAAAATGAAATTTTGTCATTTGCAAGAACACGGATGGACTTGGAAGCTATTATGCTAAGTGAGATAAGTCAGAGGGAGAAAGACAGACACTGTTATCACTTATATGTGGAACCTAAAACATAACACAAAACTAGTGAACATAAGGAAAAAGAAACAGACTCACAGATACAGAGAATAAACTAGTGGTTACCAGTGTGGAGAGGGAAGGGGGGAGGGGCAGGATGGGGTAGGGGATTAAGAGGTACAAAGCACTATGTATAAAATAAATAAGCTACAAGGAATATAGCCAATGCTTTATAATAACCATAAATGGATTATGATCTCCAAAAATTGTGAATCGCCATGTTGCACACCCGAAACTAATATAATACTGTAAATCAACTATACTTCAGTAAAACAATGAATGCTATAACTCAGGCTGCACAGATTCCTCTGGCTGTACCGCAGCTGGTCTGAATCACGGGTCTCAACAGTGTTCACATACGGGTCTAGCTACGGTGCTGCTGCTGCAGGAACTTGGCCCTTAGCTCAGACACTTAGGAAAGGTGGCAACAGTGGCAGAGCTTCTCTCTAGTTCTCCGCAGGGTGCTTGTGTCTGCGGATCAAAGGAGGAGGTCGAAGAGGGAGTGTTTGTTAGAGTTTCCAAAGGCAGGGCCAGTCCCCGGGGTCCACCGTACGAGGAGAAACCCTTAACGCAGGATGGAGAGTTTGAGGGAAACAGGGGGAACCCTTATACGGAGAAGGATGAGAAGGGCCCGTCAGACGGGGGGGCAAGGGGAAATCAGGCACTTTTGGGGCAACGATGAAGCAAACAGTGGGCTGGATCAGAGCATTCATGAGCCGCACCCACACCCAAAAGACGCTGGAGGTGCCTTTTTACAAAAGACATGAATACAATGAAAGTCATTCAAATAAGGGGAAATGACAAAATCTACTCAATGAAGATGAAAGAGTAAAATGATTTTACCAGAAAACCGAGGCCGAGGAAATCTATCAAAATTGAACACAAACCTTGGCTCTGAGTCCCCTGACACTCCATGTACCATAAATACAAAGAAATCTGGATGGGAGGGTGTATGGAAACCACACTGGCACTTCCTCCGTGGCCCAGTGAATGTCATTGCAGAGGACCAGCTGGCCCCCAGCATCCACGTCCCATCCTTCCTTCCCCACGTCTGAGTCACCCCGGCCAGGGTCCTGGCTGTGACTTGGTCTCCGTGTTGCTTGTCCAACCCCCAGCCCTTGGTTCTCACGGCCGGGCAGTTGGCTGGTCGCTCAGACCAGCGACTGGCTGATGCTGGTCGGACACATGTGCTCAGAATCACGGCCCCAGGAGGAAGCAGGGAAGAGACAGACACCACTCACTGGCCCTCAGTATTCTGGATTTATGGTGATTGTGTGAAAACCACCAATTATAGGGGCTGCGGGGGAGAATGATATTGGGCAAGACAAGATACAAGAAATGTTCAGAAGAGACGTGATCCGACCTTGAATTGCTCACAATCTGGATGGGGATCTTAAGCCCACCCAGGCCCAATTTCTGACACTGAAGGTGCTGCCCTCCCACTCGAATCTCGAAGTTATAAACTGCTCCCTTGCAGGTTTCCTGCGGTGGTTTTCCCCCTGCCTGTCTCTGAATCTGGCTCTGCGCAATAACTCGTCATAAAGCTTCCTGTTCTGCTGAAATGACATCCATTCCTGTATTTTATGTTTATTCCTCATCTATCAGCACGCTCTTATCTGCTCCGCCGGCACTCTGCATCCCCTAACAGCCGGCACTTTCCCAGTTCATCTCACCAGTGCTTTTACTGTCAGAGGCTCCGACTTCTCCCCTCTTCACCTCGTTTTAACACTTCACAGGCTTTTTTCTGGGGGGCTTGAAAGCAGTGAAATTATTCAGGCAAACGGGAAATATTGATGAGGCATCTGCTCTGTGTGTGCAAAGCTGCAAGGGGCCCGCCCAGATTCCAGGGCCACCTGCCTTCTGTGTCTACAGCCCTTGGTTCTGGGGTCTCTCCCTATGCCTGGTCCTGCCCCTCCCCACACCCCTGCTCTTAGTCCTCTCAGGGCTGCGACAACAGAACTCCAGACTGGGAGGTTATAAACAAAGAAATGGACTTCTCAGTCTGGAAGCTGGAAGTCCAAGGTCAAGGCACCAGCAGACTTGGCGTCTGGTGAGAACCTAGTTCTCCGTTCATCTTCATCGACCGACGTCTTCTCGGCCACGTCCTCACGGGGTGGAAGGGAGCTCGGTGGGGTGTCTTTTGTTAGGGCATGAATCCCTTTTGTGAGGGTTCCACCCTCGTGACCTAATCACCTCCCAAAGGCCCCACCTCCTAACACCATCACTTTGGGTGTTAGGTTTGAACATATGAATGTGGGGGGACACGAACGTTCAGTCCATAGCACCCACCTTGCTTCTCTGTGGGTATTCAGTGCCTTTGTGGTCTCCCCCTGCCCACCTTCCTCCAGCAGAAACTGCTGTCAGGAAAACACTGGATTCCATCCTTTTCTCCTCTCCCTGGGGACGCACGGTGGCTCCTCCCCTCTCACTGTGTGGAGGATCCGGGCGTCTAGACAGGGTGGGGACAGCTGGCCCAGCCTCTCAGGTGGCCTCTCCCCATCCCCCGCTACCCCACACCCAGAAGAACCCTGCAGAGCCGTGAGTGCACCTGGCATCTGGGTCCAGCATATTCGTGACATCTCCAGGCACACTTGCATTGAGGGGGAAATCACCCCACAACTTCGATGCCCCCCGATCCCACACAGCCCCTGCCGGCTCACAGCCCTATGGGCTGTGGGCAGGACGGCAGCTCTTCTGTTTCACCCGTGCTCTGAACTCCCATCGCAGAGTGAGAATCCCAGCCTCTTACTCTGGAAAACGTTCACCTAGAATTTAATCTTACCTTTAACCACCTGGGGAACTAAACTTTCATGTTTGATTGGCCCTCCCTTGTGGGCATATCTGTAATCTGAAAAGCTACATCAGCATTTGAGTTACCTACAGCGTGTGTGTGTGTGTGTGAGCCCCTCACTCTGCCCTGGGGTCCACTTTCTTCAGGTTTTCCTTTAATTGGCAAGTCTGGTAACACCACGTGTGCCCAGGTGAGTACTAGCATCTCCCCAGGTTCTATTTCCCCTGCCCAGTGGTGCATGCAGGTGAGAAGGTCCTGGATCTTTGCAGTAGAAAGTCATGAGCAGATGGTGGGACTCACTCACCCCAGGTTGGAAACCCCAGGTGCTGAGGCGTCCACAGGAAGCAAGGCTGCCTCCGAGGGACCAGCTGAGGACATGTGCCCTGAGCCTGGGGTTGGGGGTGGGGGGCGGGTCACAGAATTACTACGGTGTTGATGCCGCAAACAATAGCTATTTGTTACGGGGCATTGCTTGGGAACTGTTGCAACATATATTTTACTGTTGTTGGCCTTCAAAAGCTCATATAGGTCGTTTATCAGTCAAAATCATTTGCCCATGTGGACTGGTGTCACCTGTCACTGTGTAGAGAGCTTTCAAGTTTCTGAGATTTCTCCCACTTACACATTTACGATTCCGTAATTCTGGTCCTGGGTGTGGGTTTTTCCCCCCGGGTACCTCTGAATACACACACAAACACACACACACACACACACACACACACACACACACACACACACACACACACACACACACACACAGGTTTAACCAAACACCGTGCAGCTCCTGGCCGTGCCAACACCCCCTGAGCCCTGCCGGCTACACTTCATCCTGGCAAGCCATTCTGGTGACGGTTCGCTGTGATCCATTGCTGACTTGCATAGCTCCCGTGAGGAGCCCCCAGACATTGATCAAGGGCAGGACGCCCAGACAACAAAAGGACACAATTCATCATCCCCAGAACACCCACTCCTTGGAATGTATGGAGATTCAAAATAGGCAGGGCACACAGATGGTGACCGTCAAGATCAAACATAGCACACAGGCACGGGAGGCCTGAGAGAGCCTGTCTCTTCCTGCCAGTGACAGCAGCAAAGCAGAAGAGCCAGGTGCTGAGTTTGTTTCCCGAGATGCTCTGCGGGACTCCAGTTGTCAACGTCTGTGAACGAGCATGGCCCTCGGGCGGTACCCACCCAGGTGATGTGACTGCAGAGGCCCCAGAAAGGACTCCACGCCAGCTCCCACGAAGCTCTGGGGCAAAGAGGACCCTCCAGCAAACCTTAAATGCCCTCTGTCTCAATCTGTGTCAGAAACCACAGCCTCCCCAAGTTCTCAGTCCTCTGATTCAAATGCTAATCTCTTCCAGAAACACCCTTACAGACATACCCAGAAATAATGGTTTGCCAGCTCTATGGGGACCCCTTGGCTCACTCAAGTTGACACATAAAAATAACCATCACAGTGTGTTAACTAACCTTATTGTGAAAGTCATTTTGTAATATGTTATGTGTACCAAATCATCACCTTGTACACCCGAAACTTACACAATGTCATATGTCAATTATATTTCAATAAAGTTGGGGGGAAAATTAACCACAGCTAGTATGCCATTTCTACTCTTCTTGGAAATCAAAGAAACGTGATTCTGGCCCCAGTCATGATGATACTTAACTGTGTGGCCTTGGGAAAGTCATTTCACCTCTCTGAAAAGTCCAAGGGTTGGGCTCAATCAGGAGTCACAAGCTGAATGTCCTCAAAGGCTGGAAAGGAACGACGCTATGTATAGTCAAGGTGTAAGACAAAAGGGAACAGTAGGGCCTGGGGTACCCTGGAGAGCCTACATGAGCATCTAAAAATATTCCAAAAATTGTACATGCAATCCATAAGAAACACTCCTGCAGTCTACAAATCAGCAACCCTAGGACCGCGTGGTCTCTAAAGCCCACTTTACATAAAATTTCTCAATTCCAAGATCTATATGAGGTAGGGCAGATCATCCCCTAAAGAAATCTGTTTTATGTCCCATAAAAAATCTGTTTTATGTTTTAATCAAGATATACTTGGTTGTCAGGAATATAAATCCAAGAAGGCTCGCTCCAGAAAGGAAAATATATTGTAAGTTGTGGGTTTCAGGGATCCCAAGAAAAGCTGAAGAAATGGGGCCGGGACACCTCCAGGGACCTCAGGAGAAGGGTTCTGTAAGCCTTCAGCCCAGAGCCTCACTCTAGTGGGACAGGCTACACTGTGGGTGTTGCTTCTTCTCTACCCTTCTACTCT
This sequence comes from Eschrichtius robustus, assembly GCF_028021215.1. Taxonomy (NCBI): domain Eukaryota; kingdom Metazoa; phylum Chordata; class Mammalia; order Artiodactyla; family Eschrichtiidae; genus Eschrichtius; species Eschrichtius robustus. Next base: position 125,899,466 of record NC_090831.1, on the reverse strand, counting down.
TTGCTTGATTCTAAGTGCCCACTTTCAGATTCCAAAGGGAGGACTCTTCAGGCCCATTTTAGACCCAGTGACCATCCTTGACCAAGCAGCCATGACCCGGGAGGACCAGGTCACATGGTCCAATCACAGCTGTGCAGGCACACCTCTTCATTAGGCGGTAGATGGGGATTTGCAACAGAATTTCCCAATTCAAAGTCAAAATGGAACGTACTCACATTCCCAATTATGTTTTTCCTGGACATTTCAGATATCTCCTCTCTGGTGGCACCATCAGACCATTTTCTGCCTTCTTCCACCTGCTAGTTCATGGATAAAATCTATCCTTCTGCCCTCTCTGCAGCTTTGTTTCCTCCTGCCCACTAAGGACCTGCCTGCCCTGGGTCTCCCTGGCAGCTGTCTGCTGGGTGGGAAGGGAGCCTTAGAAGGTGAGCCCATGGATTAGGTGTCCTCCTGGGACCAGGAGGGTGAAGAGACACAGAGCAGCTTTACCTCCTTGTCATTCATTCTAGGCGCATATTAGATGTTGTGGGAATTTATGAGTACTAAATCAGTTTTACTGCCCGTATGATTTGATTGATCTTGTTAGACCTGACAAGAAATCAATTGGAAAAAAATATATGTACCTTCCAAGAATGGGTTCTCCATCTTAAGGTAAAAGAACAGTCTAACAACCGCAGAGGAAGATCCAAGAAGCAGTCTTGGTAAAATATCACTGAGCCCATGGCGCTGGGAAGAGGTTACTTTCTGACTTCCAAACACCAGAAGTAAGTGAAGAGGGAGACGGATAAAAGGGACCCAGTATGTTCAGGGATGTCACCACCAGATGACCCTTTGAGCCTCAGAAAAGGCAAACTGTGTGCCCAGACGTCCCCCAGGCTCTGACCACAAACACTCATAGACGATAGCAAAGCAGAGGAGCTATTCTGGAGACTCAGGAAGGTACCTGGCCATATCCATGTCCAAGGTTGCCTAGCATGATAAAAAGAGGAAGACTGACTCGGATCCAAAGTATGACTCTGCCTTTCTCTAGCTGGGTGCCCTGCAGCCTGCAATGTTCCTTCCCTGACCCTCACAGTGCTGGTCTGTAAAATAGGGGTAAGAGGATCTACTGCATCAGACAATGTGAAGAATGGCATGAGGCTGACATGAGATAATACACGCAAAGCACTTGCACAGCCCTGGGCACTTGTGGGCACAATGCAGGCTCCTGACCTCCTTCCATCCCCAGTGAGAAGGGCAAACCCAGTGTTGGATCAGCACAAAGGCGGAATGACTCAGTGAAAGAACCCGGGCCACACACCAACGTTCACCTATGGATTCTGACAACATAATTAGCTGTGATATCCTTGATTCTTTGCCTATAAATGACCCTGCACCAGAATCACTTGTGGTGCTGTACCAGTCAGCTCTGGCTGCCATAAAAGAAAACCATAAACAAGGTTGCTTAAATACAGAACTGTATTTTCTCACAGCTCTGGAGACTGGAATTGCAAAATCAAGGTGCTGGCCAGTTTGGGTTCTGGTGAGGGCTCTCTTCCTGGCTTGCATGTGGCAGCCTTCTCACTGTGCCCTCCCATGGTGGAGAGAGAACAAACCATCTCATGTCTTTTCTTATAAGGCTACTAATCCCATCTGATCAGGGCCCCACCCTTTTGACCTCATTCATCCTTAATTACTTCCTTGAGGGCCCTATCTCCAAAAACAGTGGGTGGCTAGGGCTCCAACTTATGAATTTAGGGGAGACACAATTCGGTCCATAGCAAGTGCTTAATAAAAATACAGATTCCTGGGCCCCATCGAGGCTCATAGAATCAGAGCCCATGGGGGTGGGACCCAGTAAGCCGAATGTTTAACAATCCTCTCTTCCCCCCTCCAGGTGACTGCCCTGCACAGTTTGATTTTGAGAACTGCTGGGTATGTCACAGGCAGGGTGGGGCTGCCATGTCACTTGTTCACAGAGAAATGGAGCCCTTTATAAGAGTGACCTAGTTACCAAAGTGTCCCTTGTCAGCCCCTGATTTAACAGCAGCCCATATATGAGCGGCTATGGCTGTTCTGCCCCCACTTCCAACCACGGGCCTCTTTATGCTGCTGCTGGGGAGCCTCTGTGGTTTTGAGAATAAAAGTCAGAGGGAACTTTTAGAGACACTGTTGTTTTAGAGGAGAAAGATGGGAAGAAGTTGAAAAGCAAGCGTGGTTCAGAGGCCAAGCACAGGACAGGCAAAGGCAATGCCAGCCTGCTCTGTGGCCAACACCCATCACCCACCCCTACGACTGCCAAAACTCTGCCAGATTTATTGAATATTTTCTCACCTTTAATCACTTTGGTCAATAAGACTTCAGATATTCATCCTTAGAGGTCAATAGGAACATTTTACAGGGGAGGAAGCAGAGATACTAAGAGATCTAGGAATTCTGGTTTTAAATTGGGTCTTTAGCAGCAAAATCCACACTGAACAAATGAGAGACCCATACTTTCAGAATGGGAGTATCTAGAGAATTCGGGGGTTATCAGTCCATTAACATTTCTGTGAATTGAGCAAACTGAGCCCCTTCCTTTCTAACAGCCCCCAAAACAACTGCATGGATGGAAGGGGGTCTGGGTGGGGGAGCATCTCCCTAGAGCACAGGGCGCCCCTCATGACCACCAGCCTGAGTGGAGACTCACCAGGGGTCAGCAGACCCTTAAGGTGTCCCGAGGGTCCCGGGGCTGTGTGGGGTGGGAGGGAAATGCGCTGGGAGGTGAAATGAGGTGCAAGGAAAGAGGGGAACGGGTTAGAAGGAGAACCTCACCTAGACTTCCTTAAAACTGCCTTTGGCAACAATGAGCTGTCACGACACACCAGATGCTGGCAAGGATGGGGAGCTACAGGAGCTCTCGTTGTTGCTGGTGGGGACGCAGCATGCATGGCGCAGCCAGTTGGGAAGACCATGCAGGGGTTTCTTGCAAAACTAAACCCTCTCACCCTGTGGTCCAGCACCAGCCCCATATCACGCAGAGGCCCCGCTGCTGCCTACGCCCTGGGCGCTGTCGATTCTCTGTGGAGACGCAGCCCCTCCTGAGAGGGACCTAAGAGGCAGGAGGGCTGGGTTCTCCACAGACAGTCAGGCCCACGGCCGAGTCATGACCCTCTTTAGAGCAGCCCGTAAACGATGATGGGCCAGCGTCCTCTGCATCCCCGCCCCTCACTCCAGCCCCCAGCTCCGCGTCAGCGGCTACACAAACCCACAGCCTGAAGCAAACCTCACACACACATATCTTCACACACACACACACACACCCCAATTCACACACCACCTACACACACACATACACACACACCAACTCACATACACACACCAACTCACACACACACCATCACACACCAACTCACACACCCTCTAAACACATACAATTCACACACCACCTACACACATACATACACACACACCAACTCACACACACACCAACTGACACACCACCTACACACATATACCATCACGCACGCACACATCCCTCTGGTGAAAGTGGACTGCACGAGTGATCTGGGGGAAGGCAGACCTCTAAAGGGCAGCCCTGGGGCTTCCCTTATGGCGCAGTGGTTGAGAATCTGCCTGCCAATGCAGGGGACACGGGTTCGAGCCCTGGTCTGGGAAGATCCCACATGCCGCGGAGCAACTAGGCCCGTGAGCCACAACTACTGAGCCTGCGCGTCTGGAGCCTGTGCTCCGCAACAAGAGAGGCCGCAACAGTGAGAGGCCGCAACAGTGAGAGGCCCGCGCACCGCAATGAAGAGTGGCCCCCGCTTGCCGCAACTGGAGAAAGCCCTCGCACAGAAACGAAGACCCAACACAGCCGAAAATAAAAATAATAAAAAAAAAAAAAAAAAAAAAAATTAAAGGGCAGCCCTAAGGAAGCACACAGAGAGGGTTTTCCACGCCTCCCCACACCCTGCACACGATGGTGTTTGGAGATCAGAGAAAGGGGCTGACATAGCTGAACGTATACACAAAATACACAGTGAAGCTTGTCCCCCTCTGCAGCCAGCCTCCTGCCCCCATGCCCTGCGGCCAGATGGGGAGCCAGCCCAAACCACAGGGAGGGAGGCCACCTCCTCTATGTCCCTGAACGAGAGGTGACGCGGCTGGTGCTGGCCCATCGCTGAGTGACTCACTGACCCCAGCTGCTTCCTCCTGCGGGCCCGGCCTCCCGCCAACGGCCGCCTGCTCGGGGCGGCCCTGACCGAGTGGATTTCATTTTCAGTCAGTAAGCTCCATCACAGAGATATTCTTCACTAGGTGACAATACATTTCAGGCAAGGGGTGGTCACCCATTTAGTATACGAGTGCTTTGGGTCTAAATCAGTGGCCGTGGGCCTGGGCGAGGCGGTGCGGTGTCAGACCCAGTGTGTGTTCTCTCTGGTTCAGTGGGTGATGTATTTGAGTCAGGCTGATGAATCTGGTTTAGCAGATGATCTATTTCCATTTCCAGCCAGTAATTATGTTTTAATGTGTGATATATCCCTTTCTGGGTGACGTGTATTAAATCCCTAATAACTGTGTATTTATTTCACCACGTTATATAAGCACACAGCCATTAATATACATTTCGACGTTTAACGCATCCACTCTGCCATGCCATGTATATCCCTGACTCTTTCTGAAGTTTAGAAATGAATGGCATCTTATAAAACACCACTTCATTAAGAATCAACAGGGGCTTCCCTGGTGGCGCAGTGGTTGAGAATCTGCCTGCCAGTGCAGGGGACACGGGTTCGAGCCCTGGTCTGGGAAGATCCCACATGCCGCGGAGCAGCTAGGCCCGTGAGCCACAAGTACTGAGCCTGCGCGTCTGGAGCCTGTGCTCCGCAACAAGAGAGGCCGCGATAGTGAGAGGCCCGCGCACCGTGATGAAGAGTGGCCCCCGCTTGCCACAACTAGAGAAAGCCCTTGCACAGAAACGAAGACCCAACACAGCCATAAAATTTTTTTAAAAATTAATTAATTAATTAATTATTTAAAAAAATTTAAAAAAAAAAGAATCAGAAGAAACATTTAAAAAAAAAATATGGTGACCTTAAAAAAAAAAAAAAAAAAAAAGAATCAACAGGAATAAGCCAACCAGAAAAATCTTTTATTGATGAAGATTGAACAAAGAAATATCAAGTTCACTTCTCACTTCTCACAGGGGAACGAGACAATGAAATCTTTCCTGGGAAATTCTGGATGTCAGGAATGTACTTCATCTTGTCAGGGGTAGCACAGCCAGGAAAATAAATAGCCCGCTGTGAATCATTGCCCAAGAAGCCCTCACATCTCAACAGCTGGCGGTGACTTTGTGTCAAACGGCCTTGACATTTCCATTCCTGAGCAGCCTTTCCGTAGGTAAGTCCTGCATTCCAGTCCCTTCTGGAAGCCCTTGGGTGTTGAGCCTCCGGAATCCTCTCTTCCCCATCACAGCTGGCTTCCCCAGAGCCGATACTGTGACGGAGCCTGAGCAGGGGTACCTGGCAGGCGTGAACACCTGTGGAGGGCACGATGCTGCAGAGTGGCCCCACGGGGCCCGCTGGCCCGCTTCCACATCCCTGCCCCACGTGGAGGTGGTACCCAGGACGGCAGCTGAGGCAGCTCTGTGGCCAAGATAGGTCCTGAAGGCCTCCCAGCATCTGGGACTGCAGGATTCCCCCCACGAAGGGGGACCGGCTGGCCACCTCCACACCCCCCTACAAAGTACACAAAATACACACCAGCTCCACTCTCTCTAATGAGGCTCTCTCCAGGAATTTCTCCAGCAATTCCCTCCCTGTTGACCTTATAATCTACAAGGAGAACGCTGCAAATACTCTCCTAGTGGGTGGGATTTAGATCAAGGTTAAGCTAAGCTTTCCTGACAAATGCCATATGATATCACTTATATGTCGAATCTAAAATATGACATATGGGACTTCCCTGGCGGCGCAGTGGTTAAGAATCTGCCTGCCAATTCAGAGGACATTGGTTCGAGCCCTGGTCCAGGAAGATCCCACATGCCGTGGAGCAACTAAGCCCGTGCGCCACAACTACTGAGCCCACGTGCCACAACTACTGAAACCCGCGTGCCTAGAGCCCATGCTCCGCAACAAGGGAAGCCACTGCAATGAGAAGCCTGCGCACTGCAATGAAGAGTAGCCCCAGGGGCTTCCCTGGTGGTGCAGTGGTTGGGAATCTGCCTGCCAATGCAGGGGACACGGATTCGAGCCCTGGTCTGGGAGGATCCCACGTGCCGCGGAGCGACTAGGCCCGTGAGCCACAATTGCTGAGCCTGCGCGTCTGGAGCCTGTGCTCCACAACAGGAGGGGCTGCGATAGTGAGAGGCCCGCGCACCGCGATGAAGAGTGGCCCCCACTTGCCGCAACTGGAGAAAGCCCTCGCACAGAAACGAAGACCCAACACAGCCATAAATAAAATAAATAAATTAATTAAATTAAAAAAAAAGAGAAGAGTAGCCCCCCGCTCGCTGCAACTAGAGAAAGCCTGCACACAGCAACAAAGACCCAACGCAGCCAAAAATTAATTAATTAATTTAAAATAATAATAATAAAATAAAATGTGACATATAACTCATATTTTAGACCTATCTACGAAACAGAAACAGACTCACAGACATAGAAAACAGACTTGTGGTTGCCAAGGGGGAGAAGGGGTGGGGGAAGGATGGATTGGACTTTGGGGATTAGCTGATGCAAACTATTATATGTAGGATGGATAAACAACAAGGTCCTCCTGTAGAGCACGGGGAACCATATTCAATATCCTGTGATAAACCATAATGGAAAAGAATATATATGTGTATAACTGAGTCACTTTGCTGTACAGCAGAGATTAACACAACATTGTAAATCAACTATACTTCAATAAATTTTTTTTAAAAAGATGAGCTTTTCTGCTTGTTCCCCAGGAACGTGCCATTTCCAGGTACCCCCAGTCCTGCCTGTCACCGAAGAAAGATGTGATCACTGGGAGGAGTGAAGAAAGGGCTCCTGTGAAAGCAAGTGTAACCCTCTGCAGCAGATGGAGGGACCCTGGGGGTGGGGAGCTGGCTGCACACGTGGGGGTCACCCGAGCCTTCACCTTCCCTTGGAGGTCTCGAACTGTGCCTTCCTGAGGTCGTGGGCTCCCTGGGCAGCAGGAAGGGACAGAAACCCTTCCTCCTTTACCCTCAGGCCAGGCTCCACCCGTAGCACTGCTGGCACACAAGCCCGACAGCTCTTGGTTGCGGGCTTGCCTGTGCCTGGTAGGGTGCGGGCACCGCCCCAGCCTCTACCCACCAAAATAACACCCCCCAACCAGTCATGACAGCCAAAAACATCTCCCGACCTGGCTAGATGTCCCCCGAGGCAAGACTGTCCCTGGTTGAGAACCACTGCTGTAGGCGTATTGTTATCAAATGGAACATAGACAAAAGTGATTTTAAAAAAACATAATAATTATGGAAAATGTGAACAGCATGAAAATAACCAATCTGAAAGTCTAGATTTACACTCTAAGTACCTCGTTCAAATCCTCCAAGGACTTCACGGCACCCAAACAGCCTTCTTCCAGGGCAGCTGCCACCAGCTCGGGAGGCACAGCCTGGCGGGGTCCCTCCTCCCAGCTCCATCTCCACCCACGGGACCAGCAGATTCCACTCATCTTGCCGTTGCCATAAAGAAATGGCTGCTTCCCAGTTCTTTCAAAAATAAAATAGGAGGAAGAGGCGAAGAAGGAAAAGAAGGAAGAGGAAATTATTAGAATCATTTCAAAGATTTTAAAGACATTTCAAAGAAAGTTTTTTTTCATTTGAATGACTCATCATTCCCATCACCTTTAGACACGTATTTTCACTTTTATACATTTCTATCCAGTGTGGGCCACGTGTATATTTTTCAATGACTATATATCAACTACATGCAATTTTGTAGCCTGATTGTTTTACTTAACCTTGTATTATAAGCCTTTTCCCAAGATGCAGTATAGTTTCAGAATTATAAGTAATCATGGTTGAGCAATATCTCAACAATGGTAAGTCAGTTAGGAGAAGCTCGGTTTCGCTGTGATTAGAATCAATTCCAAACTAGTCCAATGAGGTTTATTCTGCACTCACTCCAAGTTCACTGAGGGTGTGGATGGCTCGCTCACTGTGACACAACCTGACCGTGACGTCAGAGTCCCTGCATCAGGGGAAGAGCCCATGGAGAACCCCCAGAAGCTTTACCTGCTCCCCCCAGGTGACCCAGACCACGTCTGCTCCCAGCCCAGTGGCCGGGATTAGTTATTGCCATGGGGCTGGGAAACATCTCCTGTGTATCCAGGAAGAGAGGAAGTGCTGGAAATTCTGTGTGCCCTGATGGTATGTAAGGCACCGTTAGTAAATCGTTCACTCCCATTGCTGAACTTTATTTCCAAAAGCCAACGTTTTGTGACTCAAACTGCCTAGTCCTCGTAGGGGAACTCTCAGTTACTTAAATCCTTGATCTCAAACGTCACTAATCGTCAGGGGTGAAACTCAGAAGGTGGTTCTGTTATAGCCAGGTTGGGGACCACGACATTTAAGTCACAAATAGTTTTCAAGGCAAGGGTGATTGATGCCTCAACTTCCAATGATCTATGACAGGGGTTCCCAAGCTCAGAGCTCTGGATCCTTGCTGGGAGCCTAGGAAATAATTACAAGGGGCCTACAGATCTGTACTCAAACCAAGCATTGATTGAATACTGAATAAATAGTAATGATTGTGCATACAATTTGGGGAATATATGTGACGTTATTGTGACTTACAAAATATAGATGCACTAAACACATTCCTACAGATATATTTCTGACTTTATGAGTTGGCTCAAGATAGACTATATCAAAGTCCCAGAAGGAAATAAATGGACACTCAAAGGGGGTGATTGAGGAGTTTAATGAGAGGACTGTTAATCCAGGGAAATCAGGAAAAGATGGTCATGCTCCCCAGAGCTAGGATCAGTGGAGAGCCTTCCATCTCTAGATGAGGGGGCAGGGGAGGGGCTGTCACCAGACCCCAAAGAGGAGACACAGCTGCGGGAGAAGCAGGGGCTGTAGCCAGTCGCAGCTCCACAGCAGAAGGGGTCAGAGAAATTAACACCGTGACCTCATCCTCCTCTGGGCTCTCCCCACCCCCACGGGGAGCCTAGGGCCCAGGACCTGGTGAGTCAATATAGGGCAACCTCTCAGGGCTCAGAGCAGATGGAGAAGGCCAAAGAGTGCATCTGGAGAGGCAAAGAAGAACTTTGGCACTGATGTTAAACATTCAACTGTTATTATGTGAGTACCTACACATTTCCTTACGTTAAAAAGTGTCCTCATACCCTGAAGAGCTGGGAAACATTGAGCCACTTGCCAAGCCCAGGTTACGCCTGGAGCACACATTCTGTGATGACTCAGACAACGGAGCCATCTCTCTCAAGGAAGGCAAGTTGTTTTGCAAAATTCCATTCATCACAACTTCCTTTAATCCACCCCATTATCATAGCATGCTGTGTTAGCCAGGATTCCCTACAACAGAGCCTGAGCAAAGACGATGTGCTCACGTTTGATTGCAGGTGCAACCTTAAGGAAGCAAGAGCGACAGGGAAAGGAGAATGAGGTAGGGAAGAGGGGAAAGAAGATAAAAGGTCATGCCTTTCAGAGCTGGCTACACTTTCACGAAAAACACACCTAGTTGCTTAGTCATAAGAGATGTTATGGGAATGTCTAGAACCTCTGCATCTCGGAACCATTTATCTGGGAAGGAAGTGAGAGGATGCTGGCTCCTTGCATGTCCCTTCCTTCGTTGATCAAAGTCATCCCATGGGGCATTTTCTCCTCACGCATCAAGGTTGTGTCACCAGCACCTCTGGGCAGCCATCGGGGAAGACAGATCTCACACCCACAGCATGGCACTTCATCAGAGTTCTGAAGTGGGGGAAGGAACCGAATTCTCTATGGATCCATTGGTCAGCTCCAAGCCTCGGATGTTACCTGCCCCTGTGGCCACTATCACAGGACAGGAAGAGAGATACCTATAGCCGATTGATAGACGACCACGTGGTCACCATCACCAGGGAAACAAATCTCAGCCCTCTCATTCTTCCTCTGCTGCAGGACCAAGACAGAGCATCACTTGGACCATAGAGCTGATGCACCCAAGGCCAATTCTCTTGACACTCCCATTCCATTCTCAGCACCCAAAACACATTATTATCATGCACTACCCAAGCAAAGACTATAGAGGTTCATCATTGCCTATAGAACTCCATTTTCACCCAAGATGTGTGTGGGGGTCTATGTGATATATCTGTGTCAGTGGGTCCCCAAGACTACTCTCGAACTTGATGATTCACTAAAAGGACCCACAGGACTCAGGAAAAGCTGGTATCCTCGTGGCTATGGTTTATGATAAAGAAAAGATACAGATTAAAACCAGCAATGAGAAAAGGTCGTGGGTGGAGGAACCAGCCCCAAGCTTGCAGGTGTCTCTCCCAGTGCAGTTACAGGGGAACACACAACTCCCAGCAAGTGTGTGACAACACAACGCATGGGAAGTGTTGCCAACCAGGGAAGCTCACCTGTGCCGTGGTGTCCAGGGTTTTATTGGGTCTGTCATGTAGTCCAGGCAGCACATCTACAAGGCAAAGAACAGCAAAGATTGCCAGCGAACCACCAGCAGCCAGGAGAGGGGCCTGGAACAGCTTCTCCCAACCAGCCTCAGAAACCAGCCCTGCCAACACCTCAAGCTCAGCCTCCAGACCTGTAAGACAAATCCTCCTGCGTAAGCCACCCTATCTACAGCGCTTTGTTCAGCAGCCCTAGCAAACCAATACAGCTAGGATGTCTACTGCAGGGTCCCCCCCTTGGACAGATGCTTTTTTTCATATAAAGTTTTCTCCCTGTATGAGTTTCCTACAGCTGCTATAACAAATTATTACAAACAGTGAATTAAAACAACACACATAGCTTCTTTTACGGTTCTGGAGTTTAGAAGTCAAAAACCAGGACTGGTTCAAATCAAGGTGCTGCTAAAGCCGTGCTCCATCCAAGGCTCTAGGGGAGAATCTGTTTCCTTGCCTTCTCCAGCTTCAAGGGCTCATTCCTTCTGGAATGAGCCACAGCAACTGCCTTCATCTTCAAAGCAAGCAGGATAGCACCTGCTTCGACTGTCACATTGCCTTCTTCTGCAACCTAATAGTCTCCCTCTGGCTCCCTCCTACAGGGACATTTGGGATACATTTAGGGTCCACTTAGATTATCCACGGTAACTGCCCCGTTTTAAGATCTGAACTTAATCGTATCTGTAATGTCCCTTTTGCCATATAAGGTTAACATCCTCAGGTACCAGGGATTAGGAGCTGGACATCTTTGGCGGGCATTATTCAGCCTTCCACACTTCTCTCCTGAGTTTGCAAAGAGATTTTATTATGGATTAAAGACCTAAATGTAAGACCTGAAACCATAAAACTTCTAGAATAGAACAGAGGCGGAACACTTTTGGCACAAATCATAGCAATTTTTTTTTTTTACCTGTCTCCTAAAGCAAAGGAAATAAAAGCAAAAATAAACAAATGGGATTATGTTGATTTTTAAATGCCAATCTCACATTCCTGGGATAAATCCCTTTTGGCCATGATGTATTATATATTTTTAGATTCAAACTGTTAAAGTTGTGTTAAGAACATCTGAGTTCATCATGTCTATCGGTCTGTGGTTTTATTTTCTTGTATTGTCTTTTTCTGGTTTGGGTAGCGATGTAATACCGGACTTAGAGAATGATTTGGAAAGTATTCTCTCCTCTTCAGTTTTCTGAAAGTTTGTTTAGAATTGGTATTACGTCTTCCTTAAATTTTGGTAGACTTCACCACTAAGGCTATAGTTTTCTTTATGTGAAGGTTTTTAACCACAAATTCAATTTTTTAATAAATGCAGGGTGATTCAGTATATCTACTCCTTCTTGGGTGAGTTTTGATAGTTTGTCTTTCAAGAAATTTACCCATTTTTATCTAAGTTGTGGAATTTGTGGATTTTTTTGACATAAATTGTTCAAAATATTCTCTTATCCTTATCATGTAGGATATTTCCCTCTTATTCCTGACACTGGTAATTTGGGCCTTATCTCTTTATTTCCCAATCAGTCTTGCTAGAGATTTATCAATTTGGTTGATCTTTTCCGAGAAGCAACTTCCAGTGTCATTGATTTTCTCTCTTGTTTATCTGCCGTCTAGGTCGCTGATTTCTGTTCTTATCTCTATTGTTCCCTTTTCTTCTGCTTCGTTGGAGATTCCGTGCTCTTCTTTCACTAGTTTGCACGCTAGGAAAAATCACTGATAAAAATGTGACTTCTGCATGATACGGAAAACATTCTCCTGTTTGCCGCTTGCACCTTGTTCATTCATGTTACAGCCACATGCTTTGCAGCAGAACAAAATATATTCCCTGCCAAGGGGGACAAAGTTCCCTTTAAGGTCAAATTGGACATGCTCTATGTCTGATCATCATTAGCTCCATCTTCAGAGAATTTGTCCTCATTACCTACCTATAACCTGAAACCTAGATTAACTCAAGATCCCCTTAAATGTTTGTTAGAAGAAATCTTAGAATACGCTTTTGCAGAAAATCATGCCTGTCCTCTTAGAGTTAGGAACGATGTTTGCCATAGAAAATTGAATTCACTTACCAACTTGCTATAATTAACCCAGTAACTTTGACCTAACCGATCTCTTCTGAGTAAAATTGCCTCTATGTAAACTGAATCCATTCTCTTGCTAGCTTACAAAATCTCTCAGATTACGGGTCTAGCTCTTTCTTCTTGCCAGCTATGCAAGTAAAGTTAAAATGGAAGTGTGAGCATTCATTTTGGAAAGCAGTGGGAAATACTCTTCACAGCTCGCACCTTACCAACAGGCCCCTGGGAGAGGCGTCTGGATCGGATGGCAAACAGTCCTCCACTCGTTGGGCAGTTTTCATTTAAGCTTTGGAAACCTCTGAAGCCCGTGCACGTGGGCTGATCCGCAGGACGGCAGGGAGCTGCAAGGGCTGCAGTGCTTAGGGCGTGACAACCCTCCCGGGCGTGCCCTCACCCCTGGAGACCTCCTGCTCCTGCGGTCCCCGGCTCCGTGGGATTCCCACGGCTGCACGGTGGGACTGGCTTCTCTCCTGTCCTGCCTGCCTGCCTGACAAAAAGTCCGGAAATCTTCAGGAAGCTCTGGTTCCAGGAGATTACACAAGGTTTTCTCTTTGATTTAAATTTGATGTTATAAAGGGATGTGAGCAAGGAGAAATCATTCGGGCAGCTTTTGCTGGGAGTCAGGGGGCCAGGGAGTCACGTGGTGAGAAGACTGTAGCCTCCTCTCTGCTCTGTGGGTGCGTCGGAGTTGCAAGAAGTCACAGCACCATCTCCTTCTGCAGCGCAGTTGTTTTTTTGAAGTACAGTTGATTTACAATGTTGTGTTAATTTCTGGTGTATAGCAAACGGGTTCCGGTATACATATACACACATTCTTTTTCAGATTCTTTATCGTTATGGTTTATCACAGGATACTGAATACAGTTCCCTGTGCGGTACAGTAGGACCTTGTTGTTTATCCATTCTCTGTATAATAGTTTGCATCTGCTAATCCCAAACTCCCAATCCTTCCTCCCCCCTCTCCCTTCCCCCTTGGCAACCACAAGTCTGTTCTCTGTGTTTGTGAGTCTGTTTCTGTTTTGTAAATATGTTCATTTCTGTCATATTTTAGATTCCACATATAAGTGGTATCGTATGGTGTTTGTCTTCTACTCTTTCTGACTTGCTTCACTTAGTATGATAATTTCTAGTTGCATCCATGTTGCTGCAAATGGCAGTATTTCATTCTTTTTTTATATTCCATTGCAGGTATGTACCACATCTCCTTTATCCATTCATCTGTCGATGGACACTTAGGTTGCTTCCATGTCTTGGCTATTGTGAATAGTGCCGCTATGAACATAGGGGTGCATGTGTCTTTTTGAATTATAGTTTTGTCTGGATATATGCCCAGGAGTGGGATTGCAGGATCATATGGTAGTTCTATTTTTAGTTTTTTCAGGAGCCTCCATACTGCTCTCCATAGTGGCTGCACCAATTTACATTCCCACCAACAGTGCAACACCATTGTTTGACGATGTCATCGTGACGTGTCAGTGATGTCACGGTGGCCCTTCTCTCCTTCTATTCCCCCTTCCTTTCCCTGTGATGTTTTCCTTCCTCCACCACCAGTCACGCCCGTCTTCCCCAGGGTCGTCTGTGTCTTTCCAGCAAGCCCTACAGACCTCTACAACCAAAGGAAGCCACACGCATATTTCCTTATCCCTTTCGTTTTATAGGGAACACCTTTAACTAAAAGTTATCGAGCACTTACAATGAGCCAGGAATGTACACCTTTTGAATTCTCAGACAATCCTATGAAGTAGCAACTATTATGACCTCCATCTGACAGGTGGGAAAGTGAGGCACAGAGGAGGTGAACTAACTCACCAAAGATCTCTTGACCGGAAATGAAAAGGTTGGAATTTGATCCCAGCCCCACTCCAGAACCCCACCTCTTAGCGCCCACACTATGTGTTATGTATTTTCATTATCACTTAATGTATGCTACTGTTACAAATAATAGTGGGAAATGTTATACTGATTGTTAGTAGAAAAATGTAGAGGGACACACCTGGGACCGCCTCATCTGCCATTACTTTTCATGGGAAAATCTGCTGCAATGTGTGGCTTTCCAGGAACACACCTGTCACGTAAAGCAAGGACCAGCTGTGTCTGCGTTTCAGTCCCATGGCCACCCTGCAGGTCAGAGCCAGCCAGGGCCCTGTTACGGAGACAGACCCGGCAACGTGGGACTGTTGGAATAGCCAGGCGTTGGCTGACACGGCACACGACAATTGAAATACAGAGAAACCAAGCCAACTCGCAGTCGGGCTGATGTCCAAAGTCACCATCCTGAGGTCATAACCCCAGGTCAGAAGGTCAGTGTTGCCCCGAGTCTGTCAGACGGCTAACAACCCACCGAGCAACATCCTCGGGGGACAGGGGACACGCGGGTTTGGAAGAAAAGGTGATGGAGAGGACCTGTTGGAGGTGAGCCAGCCGGGGCCTGGGCTGGGGAGTGTCATGGTCGCTCAGGGCGTGGGGTCCACCGTGAGGAGCCTCCACATTCCACGCCATTCATAACAGGCCACAAACACACAGTGGGGTATGACTGCTCCCCAAAAGTAAGGGAATCCACGGACTATATTTTCAGAATGGTGGTCCATGCCTGCTTTGAACGTGACCTCCTGGAATACGCGAGCACTTAAAAGCAGGCCCCATGCATGGGGGACACGCTGACCCGCCCGCAGCCGGGAGCCCGGTGCCCGGCCACTCAGCGAGGGTCCAGGAGCTCCGGCAGGGCCAAAGCTGGAGAAAACCCTCCCTTTCTTCACCACATCACCACGAGCCCCTCAACCCCGTCCTCCCATCCCCTGCCCTGCAGCTGCCTGCAGATTCCCCAAGGCCCATCTCCCCACCCGGAGGGTGGCAGGGCTCGACCTCCCCTGGGCACCTGCCCTCCCTCGTTCCCTCCCCTACCAGCCCTGCCCCTCCGGCCTCCTGAGCGCATCACTGGTTCCCAGGACACGTCCCTCACCACCAGCTGCCCCGAGGCCTTCTCCATCTCATACTGCCACTTTCAGATCGCCTCCTCCCCGCCCCCGACCTCCGCTTCCCCCATCACACTGTCTCTCTCCCTCCCCAAGAGTAGAAGCAAATACAGTGATGGAGACTCAGGGAACCTGGTGGCCATTTTTAGGGACATAAATAAAATAACGAATGCACAAGAGAGGGCGGTGGGAAACATGCTCTTCGGTGGCTTTGTCGGGGCGGGGGGAGGGTCTCTGAAACCACCTTCTGAGTGACAACCGCCCAATCACCGAGTGCTTTAACCAGGTGACTGTAGCCAGACACACGATCGGTTCTAATTTTATTCCCGACATACTTCATGGGGAGAGAGGGAATAAACAGTCTGATGAGAATCTTTGCACCAAGCTGTTCGTTCTCAGAATCTCTTCAGAGATTTCCAATAGAAAATGCTGGAAGGATGTAATTCTACAAGGAAGCTGCATGGTTGTCTTATCTGAGAGCTGGTCAAGTAGATGCACAGTCGGGTCAGAAACACAGACTCTGTGAGCTTCTCTGAGGCTGCCAGTGATCTCCAGGGTCCCGGGGCTACGGGTGACGGATGGGGCGGGAGCTAGGCACACACGGCTGACTTCACTCCCGTGCCTGGCCTGCCCTCCCAGCTCAGCCTGGCTGCTTCTTACAGATCCAGTTCTCAGTAGATCATCCTGAAAAACAGCTTGAAGCCAACACACCGTCTGCGGCTCTAAACTGGAAACTTTGGACAGGATTTAATTTTTTAAATTAGGGGCTTCCCTGGTGGCGCAGTGGTTGAGAATCCGCCTGCCGATGCAGGGGACACAGGTTCGAGCCCTGGTCCAGAAAGATCCCATAGGCCACAGAGCAACTAAGCCCGTGCGCCACAACTACTGAGCCCACGTTCTAGAGCCCGTGCTCTAGAGCCCGCAAGCCACAACTACTGAGCTCACGTGCCACAACTACTGAGCCTGCGTGCCATAACTACTGAGCCTGTGCTCTAGAGCCCACGAGCCACAACTACTGAGCCCGCATGCCGCAACTACTGAAGCCCACGCACCTAGAGCCCGTGCTCCGCAACAAGAGAAGCCACCACAGTGAGAAGCTCATGCACCGCAACGAAGAGTAGCCCCCGCTCGCCGCAACTAAAGAAAGCCCACACGCAGCAACGAAGACCCAACGCAGCCATAAATAAATAAATAAATAAATAAATAAATTTAAAAAAAGAAAAGAAAACCATTTAAATTACACTGGCAGACAGTTGCCAAAATGTCTGCAAGAAAATCCGCAAAAGCTCCATGCGTCCCTCGCCTTCGGCAGCTGTCCCCCACCCCCTCCCCCTCCCGTGGGGGAGATCTGCAGGGAAGCCTGGTCCACGCTGGGTCCTCGCTGGGGAGCCGGGTGGCTCAGCCCCAAGCGGGCTCCCAGGAGAAGGCAGGGGAGGGGCTGCACAGCACAGAGCGCGCATTAGAATCACAGATGTCAGACGTGGTTTACTCTTTGCCACCAGAAAAGATGTCATTGACTGCAGGCTTGACTGAGAAGGTACTTTTAATTTTGGAAAGGACACAAAAGAGTGATCTGAGTCGTGCTTAAGAGCTTGGAGCAGAGGCGCTGAGCATGGGGCCTCCAGCTCCGGAGAGAAATTAAGGTCCAAGGGAGGGACGTCCTTTATGAGGGAGACTCTGGCCGTGCATGTGCACCTGTGGGCAGAGGCCAGGCCGGCAGCCCGGCAGTGCTGGCCGCCCGGCGTCCGCTTCTCTCTTCCTGGGCTTATGGGTCACGATGCTGACCTGTTACAGGAACGAAATTCCACTCGTCACTTGCATGGTTTGGGGAAGCATGCATGCGCTCTTGCAAATTATATGGATTTAGGCATAGATATAAATATAGGCCAAGACACCCCCAAACATGGGGCAAAGGGGAAAGAAGAACTTCACACCCCGCCAGCTGTTGGGGATCGAACTGGGTCCTCCCTGAAATGCGTATTTCGGAGCCCTGACCCCAGTACCTCATGACATGGTCTTATTTGGAAATAGGGTCTTTACAGAGCAAATCAAGTTAAAATGAGGTCAGTAGGGGAGCCCTCATCCAAGATGGCTGGTGTCCTTATCAAAGGGGGAAATTCGAACACAGAGTCAGACGTGCATACAAGACAGGCAGACATGCATTTATGTGAAGATCAAGACACGTGTCTACAAGCTGAGGAGAGAGAGGCCTCTGAAGGAACCAACCCAACAGACACCTTGATCTGGGACTTCCCACCTCCAGAACCAGGAGACAATAAATCTGAGTTGTTTAAACCACCCAGTCTGTGGTAGTTTTTTGTGGCAGGCCTAGGAGACTGATACACGGGCATATAGTAGGTCCTCAATAAAATTTGAAGATGAAATAAATCATATAATGGTAACTACTTGGAAAACTCCCAAAAGGGATGGAACCCCCCAACTGCTACGTAATCCTTTTTCCTCCCTCCTGGAGCAAGTGACACCAACAGAGCTGACGGCAAGGTCCACCCAGGTGCCAGCCTTCTCCAGGAAGACAGGCCCTCATCTAAGGGAAAATACGAACACATGCTTATCTCCTAATTACCGGCCCTGAGGAAGGAAACTCTGCTTGCATGTTCTTTCTGATATGTACAGATTAGAGAGAAAAGAAAGCGGTCATTGGATTTCTCCAACATCGACAATCTCTCCCCTGAGAAAAGTCACAGATTAGGGAGAGATGCACCCTTTGTGCTCCGAATAAGGTAAAGAGGTTGTCCTTGGTTTTCACCTCAAGTCTCTAATGGCTAAAACCATGACAGAAATGGAGAGAACCCCTCTGTGGTGTTGCTGACGAGGGGGCCAGGCTTCTGTCTGCCCGTCCTGTGAGAAAGCCCCTCTTCTGTTGCTCTGTGTGCCTCTGTGTGCACCCCCGGGGCAGAGCGCCGCTCAGACAATTCTTTTTTAAAGTTGTTTTTTTTATGTGGACCATTTTTAAAGTCTTATTGAATTTGTTACAATACTGCTTCTGTTTTATGTTTTGGTTTTTTGGCCACGAGGCATGTGGGATCTTAGCTCCCCGACCAGGGATGGAACCCGAACCGTCTGCATTGGAAGGCGAAGTCCTAACCACTGGACCGCCAGGGAAGTCCCTGCTCAGACAATTCTAAGTCCCCCTCTGGAGGCAGGGCCGAGAAGCAGAACAAGCTGGAAACTCTCCGACCACTGCCCTTGGTAGAACATATAGGGTCTTCCAAACACATGAGCCAGTTTCTATACCTTGGTGTCTTAAAATTTCTCTCTCACTGTGATTAAAAGAAGTCAAAGTGTGCTCTGGTCCAGAGAGCAGAGGCAGCCTCAAATATGGCGCACCCTAGAACCACTGGCATACCCTATGACCGAGGCCTACCTTATAACCACTGGCACAACCTGTAGCCAGTGGCATACCCTATGACCAATGGCACACCCCATGACTGACAGACTTACAGGGGCTGTACGGGAATCCACAGGAGAACGTGTGGAGTTGTGTGATACACACCAGGGGGTCTGGTAGCCTTAAGGAAAGGAGACATCCATTCACAGGAGATGGCATCCCAGTTGTATCTTAGAGGACTGGAGGCATTTGAATCAGCAGAGAGGAGTGATCTGGGGCCTCCAGCTCTCGGTGGGAACCCTGCCTTCCCACCCCCAGTTCATGCTGTGCTACAATAATGGCCTTTCTTGCAGAGAAATATGCTC
This sequence comes from Eschrichtius robustus, assembly GCF_028021215.1. NCBI lineage: Eukaryota > Metazoa > Chordata > Mammalia > Artiodactyla > Eschrichtiidae > Eschrichtius > Eschrichtius robustus. The sequence goes on along the minus strand of NC_090831.1, from coordinate 125,880,103 downwards.
ACATTCCTCTGCTGCTTGCAGTCTTTCCATGGCCTCCACTGGCTACAGGGTGAAGCCCCGAGCATGGCACCCAAGGCTCCATGGGTCCTGCCTGTTCTCTCCACGCCCTCCTCGTGCCGGGCCAGCCCAACCTCTGGCTGCAGTGCTCACCTCCCTCTGCACACCAGCCTCTGTGCCTTTGCCTCTTCATTCAAGGCCACCTGGAGAACTCCTACATCCTTAAAAGTAATAAAGTTTCAGGTTGATGTGACCCCCCCCCCCCACAAGAGGGGAAATTCCTCTCCCCCTAGTCTCTGGCGTGCACACCTCTGCACTAGCAGACCCTACAGCCATCACGTGAGCACAGGGCCGTCTCCTCTGTGAAACCATAAGCCACTTTGTCAGAATGGGTCCTGGGAGGCCAACTCTGAGATGGAGATAGAGACGGAGATGGAGATGGGGATGGGTTGGGGATGGGGGTGGGGATGGGGATGGAGGTGGGGATGGGGATGGAGGTGGGGATGCGGATGGGGATGGGGATGGAGGTGGGGATGCGGATGGGGATGGGGATGGGGATGGAGATGGGGATGGAGGTGGGGATGGAGATGGGGATGGAGGTGGGGATAGGGATGGAGGTGGGGATGGAGATGGGGATGGGGATGGAGGTGGAGGTGGGGACGGGGATGGAGATGGGGATGGGGATGGAGGTGGAGGTGGAGATGGGGATGGAGGTGGGGATAGGGATGAAGGTGGGGATGGGGATGGGGGTGGAGGTGGAGGTGGAGGTGGGGATGTGGATGGGGAAGGAGGTGGTGAGGAGGAAGGGGAGAGAAAGGAATGGAAGGGGCGGAAAGGGGAGAGGAGGGGAGCACTGGGAAGAGGGAGGGGTCAAGCCGGATGCAGTGTAAATAAGACTTCAGCTGCCCCTGGGTGGAGGCTGTGAGCCAGGGACCACCCTTCAGAGTTGACCCAAGTTGAGGCCAGAGGGCAGTGACTCTGTTACCCCCCTCCCCCCACTTCAGCGAGTCACTGGAGGGGGGAGTGGGAGGGAGAACAGGGGTCCAGGAAATGGATGTGACCTTGGGGAGGCTCTCTGCGGCCCAGGCATCCCCATGGGGGATGGAGCTGAGACCTTCATCACTGGGGGGGGGGGGGCGGGGGATGTATGTGGTGCATCACAGCATGCACCACACTCCCTGAGGGAACAGAGTCCAACTCTCACTCATTACTAGGCACACTGTCTCTAGAAAGGGCATCTAACACATTTTGGTTACCTTGAATTAAATATCCTACAAGTAAGGGATCGCCTCATCTCCCGTTATCTTTAGGACAATAGAACTACTCCTCCACCCCGCAGTCCAACGAGTCCCCTGTGGCCGCAAGGAGCTCTGCAGACCTCTTATCTCCAGCGCTGCCCACAGCCTGCTGGTGACGAAGAACCTTCCAATTTCTCCAGATTGCCAAGGACAAGACTGCACAACCCAAGGGCATAGATCAGGCAGTGCTGTATGTATTTCAAAAGCCGTAGCTCTGTGCCTAAGATGTGTATATGGCATAAAAGTCCGTAGAATATAGCCCACTAAATGTTCTGGTTTTCGTATTTAAAACCTGGTGTGGATTAGATGCTCTTCTGAAAGAACTTCAGTTAAATCTGCTGGTCAGTCTTAGACTCGTATGAAGACAAGTGAAACAGCCATCACGTGGGATCACATTCCTATACCTTGGCGCACTGGTCTGTTCTCTGAGAAGTGGTGTTTGCGTGCTCAGCCCTCCTGTCCGATAAAAAGTGCCTTGTGTAAAAGAAGGTCATTTCTCTACATCATCCTGCTGGTGGGGTGCACTGCGGCTCACCCCCAATCTCTCCAACTGAGAATAATGCCGGCTCCAGCACCCCACCTGGGCTCCCCTCCAAAATATTTCACCTGACAGCGAAAGCCCGGCCAAATACCATCTTTTCACTCTCATTTCTCCTCTGAAATCCTGCAGCAGAGGCTTAACCTTGATCACATATTAACGTATATAGTTTTCCTAATAAGACTACAAACTCTCAAGGGTCGAGAAGGTGCTGAATATTTCCTTCTGGGCACCTGTGCATTCAAGGTGAGGTGGTAAGGCAGCTCCAGCCCATCACTGCGGCGGTGGGCGCCTTGGGTGTAGCAAGTGAAGGATGGGGTTTCTGTGATCCAGGCTCACACACCACGGTGCAAAGCGGATGCTAGAAACAGGGGATGGATGGAGAAGGGAGAGGAGGGGGACGCATCTCGGGCGGATGGAGGGGAGGGACCCTCCTGCCGTCTCTCCATCCCCACGCACCCACCCGTGCCCGCTCCCTGATAACACTCACTCCCAGAGGCACTGCGGAAACGTTTTCATCCTTACCATCCATTAAAGCCGGCAAAGTACAGAGGACCTTTGTCTTTACGAATCAACACAGCAACTTCTCAGCTATGGTTCCTTACATAATATTTCTAGATGACTAGAATAAATGAACCATTTATTCATTGACCAAAACCTTATTTTATCCATTTTAAGCTAAAAGCTTTCTTAAATGGATGACACCCCTTCATGCCTTCTTAAGCACTGAGTACTGATCCTATTTCCTCTTCCTTATTCAGAATCGCCATCGTGCATACTAACTCCTGTGCTGAGCTGACCTCTTTCTCACCATTGGGATCAATCCTACAGTTGGGGTGCAGCCCCTTGCCCCCCTCTGATTTGCGGCTTCTGGTGGGTGAGGCACTGGGTGGGGGGGGGGGGTGAGACAGATAGAGAGAGAGAGACAGAGAGAGAAGGAGAGAGAGAGAAAAAATTGTAGCCCTGAGACAGGGAGGATCCTGGACCCCCCGCACGAGGATTTGGTGACAGTCACCTCAGCCCTCCTGGGTTCCGGCATCTGGGTCCACCTCCCGGGCGACTTCCGCACAGTGAGAAAGCTGGGTGTGCGGCCAGCAGGGAGAGGGAGGGCCCTTGGACCCAGGCTTGGCCCTTGGCTCTGAGTTCTTGCTTCCAAAGAGCCAAGAGGGTTTTAGGGGCACACTCTCTCTGAAGGTAAAATCGTAAAATAGTTCGCTCTCTGTCACCCAAACCCCATTTGGTTCATTACCACTCCGTTCTGTGATAAGGTTTTTCAATAACCTGGAAGGGTTAATGCATGTAATCTGTCCTCCCTTCCCTCGGATTGCAGCTCGGAACTGCCCTCTGAGGATGGGCCGTGAGCGCAGCACTTTGCAGCCATGCGGGGCCCGGCACACCCGGCGCTCAGCCCGGAGCCAGAATCCGCGAGCCGCCCAGGAGCAGAGCGGTCGGCGGTGCTGGGGCGCCCTCTGGTGTCCGCCTATGGGACACGCGGCCTGGAAACCTGCTTCCAAGGGTCAGACTGACCGCGGGCATCGGGAATCACACATCTTGACGGGTGACGCTCCCCCAACCCCCGGAAACCTAAGCAGTCGGAGAGCAAAGGCAGGGAAGAGAGCGAAGGACCAAGTAAGTACCCAGAGACGGTCCATCTCACACTCTCGCATCCCTATCAGCTTTCCCCCTCCCGGCAACCTCGACAGCTCAATTTACATCCTCCGTTTGGGGACCAGGAAACTGAGGGTCAGAGGTTAAGAAATACACTGAGGTTCACACAATTAATAAGTGAGGACCCAGGATTGAAATCTTGGCCTCCAGATTTTCAGCTCAGGTCTTTTAAACACCGTTATGTACTAATTAATGGAAAGCATGAGTGGGTTGAACCAAAAGAAAGCTTCCTATGGTTTGGAGAAGCAGGATGTGGAGAACAGGCACTTGACCTTCTTGTGTGCCCACTGATAAAGGAAAAGAGACACGCCTCTCACAAGCACCGTCAAAGTGTCCAGTGATGTCGTGTACAGGACAGCATTCTGTACATTCTTACCATTCATATTCTTGTTTTCACTAAGAGATAATTTTGTTGTTAAATTATAAACCAAAGATTAACTTACCCAATCAAGCAGTCATTTATACACTTCCACCACAAACACACATACACACACACACACACACCTTTCTACCAAGAAATTACTCAAAATCACTACTGAGGTCTACCAGGGCAAGGAAAGTTGCCAGATGTAACAAAGTTTAAGGTAAACAATGAATAACTTTTTAGTATAAGTTTGTCCCATACAATATTTGGAATGTGCTGCAAATATTGCATGGGACATAGTTATGCTAAAAAATTATTTATTGTTTATCAGAAATTTCCATTTAACTGGGTGTCCTGTATTTTTTTCTGGTGACCCCATTTGAAAGCTGACTGGGGCAATCTTCAGGGTCACAAAAGCAGCTTTAGGAAGCCAGGTATGTGAGGAATAGCGATGGGAGGGGGGGGGTCTCAGAATGTGGTAGGTGTACAGAAAGAGAGGTAAGAGGGCACATCAACACAGACACTGCTGGGGGCCAGCCCAGTGCACTGTGAAAAAGAGCTAGACAGAGAAATGAAGTTCTGCCCAGAAAATTAGGACTATGAAGCCCTTTCAGAGCAAGTCTTTAACATTCGACCAGCTCATATTTAGCAAAGGTGGAAAGAAATGACTTTTCTATTAGTAAACATATTATATCTCTTTCTATTCCAAATAAGACATTCATTAAATGCCTTGAGCGTCATATAACATTTTACCCTGTTTGGAGTGGATGGCAATGAATTTTTTTATGAGTCTACTATCGCATGAATGGGGCTAATAATTTACATTTTGTTCATTATGTCAGGATACGGGGAAGCGGGTACTGTGTTTCTGAGTTACTTAAATATTGTCTAAATATATATTCTAGATCAGCACCCCAGTCAGCTTCCTGGCAAACCCATCCCTTAATCCAAATGTGAACAGTATCTCATTACGTACAGCGTAGCTTATGTTTTTGCTGGGGCAAGGTATTGAAGAATATGAATATGGCAGATTACTTGAGCTGGCTTTCCAAGTTCTTAATTGATTTGTCTCCACCCAGCTTCTTTTCTATCACCATCCCTAATTTTAAAATAAGTATTTTCAACTTCTATGCATGGAAAAATGTGAGCATATATCCCCCTCGGCCCACAGAATCATCAAAATATCAATGAGATGCCAAACCTCCCACAAATTTTGGAGATGAGGGCCAAAATTATTTTATCTGAATAGTGAAAACAAAAACAAAAACCAAATACTAATCTTTAAGGCCTTTCAGGTGCAAAAAAATAAAATCAACGTTGTTTATTAAGTATATGCTAGTCAGCAAGTGCCTCTTCATGCTTCTGTTTGACCATCTGTAAAAACAGGGCATGACAATAGCAATTCACAAGGTTTTGTCAGAATTAGAGGAATTGATCACAGAAAGCATTTAGAACCGTGCCTGGCAGAGTATAAGTGCTTAAACCAATCCACGTCATTATTATTATTATTATTGGTGTTGTGCTACGTGAAATAAGTCAGACAGAGAAAGACAAATACTGTATGACATCACTTACATGTGGACTCTAAAAAATACAACAAACCAGTGAATATAACGAAAAAAGAAGCAGGACTCACAGCTATGGAGAACAAACTAGTGGTTACCAGTGGGGAGAGGGAGGGGAGGGGCAATATAGGGATGGGGGAGTGGGACATGCAAACTACTGAGTGAAAGACAGGCTACGAGGATGTATTGTTCAACACGGGGAATAGAGCCAATATTTTGTAATTACTGTAAATGGAGTGTACCCTTTAAAATTATATTAAAAAATAAAAAAATAAAGTCAAAAAAAAATTTTAAATAAAAGGCATCAGATGACATCCAAGGGAAGATATTTGTTCTAGGCTTAAGCAAAGTTCTAGTCTTCTCCCTCTTTTCCAAGCTAGTTGGGCAGATATTGAGAACCCTCCACCCCCAGAATCGCCGGTCAATTCAAGGAGAAAGTTCATGGAAGGTTCTACGAAGCAGCCCGGCATGTGACCCCACGGATCACAGGCTGCTGTGGTCAAAGTCAGCACACAGGCCATTGGGGGTGGTTTGGAGGCACCAGTGTTTCTTAGGATCTGAACCATGAATACTGTATTCGTTTGCTAGGGCTGTCGTAACAAAGTACCTCAGACTGAGGGGATCGCACGACAGAAATGTGTGGTCTTGCCATTCTGGAGGTCCCTGGGGACCGGCGGTCTGTGGTCCTGGGTCGAGGACCTGGTATATTTACGTCCTTCTCCTCCTCCTCCTCCTTGCTCCCTGCTTGACGAGGCCCCAGCCCACCTCTTTGTTTGTTCATCTGTAAAATGAGAATAAGAACACTAGGCCCAGACAAAGAAAGATAAGTATCATATGATATCGCTTAGATGTGGAATCTAAAAAAAAAAAAAAAGATACAAGTGAACTTATATACAAAACAGAAATAGACCCACACTTATGGTTCCCAAAGGGGAAAGGGGGGGGGGAGGAATAAATTAGGAGTTTGGGATTAACATGTACACAGACTACTATATATAAAATAGATAAACAGCAAGGACTTACTGTATAGCACAGGGAACTATACTCAATATTTTGTAATAACCTATAACGGAAAAGAATCTGAAAAAATTGATATGTGTATATATATGTATAACTGAATCACTTTGCTGTACACCTGAAACTAACACAACATTGTAAATCAACTTTACTTCAATTTTAAAAAAACAACACACTAGGTCCTCGGTAGATCTGAGGATGATATAATCAAACTACGGTGAATGGGCTGGTTCAGTGTCTGGCACACAGCAAACACTCAATAGATGCAGGGCCTGTCCTCACTTATAATAGGATTAAATGGATCCACGTATGGACCTGGCACACTGTAAATGCTACCTATGGCTATCATTACTATTTATTATTGAATTTTACAAAGTAGAGTACGATTGCAACCATCAAGGAGGATTTGTGCTGAAGAGGAAGGGGTCTGAGGGTATGAAAGCTAGAGGCCAAGGTCATTTACCTGTGTTTAAATGGTGTGCTTGAACAACTTAAGATTAAGGGGAAGGGGGAGGAGGTTGGGGGAAGGATGGTGTGAGGTTGGGATTAGCAGATGCAAACTATTATATGTAGGATGGATAAACAACAATGTCCTCCTGTAGAGCACAGGGAACTATGTTCAATATCCTGTGATAAACCCTAATGGAAAAGAATATGAAAAAGAACGTGTATGTATATATATATATATATAACTGAATCACTCTGCTGTACAGCAGAAATTAACACAACGTTGTAAATCAACTATACTTCAATAAAAAATATTATTTAAAAATGAAAAAAAAAATTACTTATTAAGGAAAAAAAAGATTAAGGGGGAATTTTCATGAGTCTGTGCTTTAGGTCCAAAACCCCACAGAAGCCAGCAGCCCACGGTCCGAAGGTTCCTGGCTTGTGACGCGTGATGACCCCAGACCCGCTGTTCACTCTTTGCGGTCCCAGGAGCTCCCCGTGCGCCCAGGCCCCCGAGTCCTGCAGCGGCCCCATCGCATCTGCCAGCGGTCGGCGGCCACCATCCAGGAGGTCAGCACGTCCCAGGAGCGTCCGATGGATGCAGACCCAGCTCGTTACCACACGCCCCTCGATGCCCTATCAGAGCGGCCGGGCTGCGCCGGGTGAGGGCGCAGTGGGGGTGGGAAGGCAGCTTCCTCACCCAGATTGGCTTTCTCGGCACGTTCCCTGAGATACTTCAAAGATGACGACTTGGGTTCAAAAGGCAAGCAAGCCAATTCCCTTAATGCCTGGAGACACATGTATCCAGGCCTTCAGACCCACCACGAATTCCCTCGTCTGCCTTTGGCAATAAGCTCTTCTTACAAGGTCTTCACGACTTCCTAATGGTCGGAATTGATTTGCTACATTCTTCGTGTCAGAAAACACTTAAAAAATTAATCTCCAATCTTGGGCTGCTATTCATTTCAAAGCTCCTCCTCCTTTATTAAGGGCATCATTTGTTATTTCAGTCAGAACCCCCCCCCAGCAACCTCCGTAGCCTCCCACACGCCAGAGCACAACACGATCACTGCTTTCTACACCCTCCTTGGCCCGCTGTCCTTTCTGCTTAAAGACTCGACTCCCTCATCACCCAGTGACTGCCGTCACGAAATATCTAGTTGGCTCGAAGAGGTCATTTGACGATCACTAGCATTAAAAAGGGGGATGGGGTGGGCGCATCCTCTAACGCTGTGAACCCAGGCTTCTCTGGCTTCAAACTCACAGGTGCCTACGCGGTCCCCTCCCTCTGCCCATCACGCATCCCGCCTTGCCTCCCTCCCGTATCTGCGGTTTATCAAAGGTAGCGGGTGGTGGAGGTCATGGGAACTGGTGATGCCTCCCTGCCCTGGCCGCTCCCTTGCCTCTGCCCCCAGGAGCTCCCAGCTCAGCCCAGATCTTTCCCTGCTCTGTACCTTGTCCATCGCTTATCCCTTAATGTTAAACAGAGTACTGTGGTATCAGAAGCCCACAAACATTAGCTGAAAAATTAATTAACTGGTGCTTAATATGAGAGCAATTACTGATTTATTAGTCAACATCCATAAAGAATGTCTCCTAGAATTAGAAAAGCAAACAGGTTCCCTCTCTAGTATCCTCTGGGTGATTCTGAGGCCGGGTCTGGGCTCGGGAGGAAAGAGCATTGCGGCAATTTCCCAGGATGCCCTGAGCCCGAGAGAGGGGGTTGGAGGTCGGGTGTGTCAGTCGGGGCTCCAATAGCAGGTCCAATAGGAGATGTGCATGGATGTGAGGGCAGGGGCCGGAGAGGGATTTATTTTAAGGAATTGGCTCACATGATTGGAGGGACTTGGCACATCTGAAACTTAGAGTGTTGGCTGACCATTTAGGAAGTCAGGAAAGAGTTGGTGTTACAGTCTTGAGTCTGAAATCTGCAGGGCAGCCAGGCAAGCTGGAAACTCAGGCAGGATGTCTATGTTAACAGGCTTGAGGCCGAATTCCTTCTTCCCAGGAAACCCTCAGTTTTTGCTCTTAAAGCCTTCAATTGATGGGATGCAGCCCACCCACGTTAGGGAGGGTGATTTCCTTAATGTCAGCTGATCGCAGATGTGAATCACATCTACAAAATACCTTCATGGTAACATCTAGACTAGTGTTCGGCCAAACAACTGGGCACCAGAGGCCAGCCAAGTGGACACATAAAATAACCATCACAGGTACCATGACTCTTCCTTCCCTGTTTTAGAAAGGGCTGCTCATCTAATCTGCCAAAGCCTTTGGGTATACTTTGAACAAAGCTTATGCCATTAGGTTCTCAATGGGACCACTTCTTTTGGGTCTGACTTTTGCTTATTTTTTTTTTATTGAAGTGTAGTTGATTTACAATGTTGTGCTAATTTCTGCTGTACAGCAAAGTGATTCAGTTAAACATATATATACATTCTATTTTTATATTCTTTTCCATTATGGTTTATCACAGGATATTGAATGTAGTTCCCTGTGCTCTACAGTAGGACCTTGTTGTTTATCCATTCTCTATGTAATAGTTTGCAACTGCTAACCCCAAACTCCCACCCCAGCCCTCCCCCAGCCCCTCTCTCACTTGGCAACCACGAGTCTGTTCTCTATGTCTGTGAGTCTGATTCTGTTTCATAGATAAGTTCATCTGTGTCTTATTTTAGATTCCACACATAAGTGGCATTGTATGATATCTGTCTTTCTCTGTCTGACTTACTTCACTTAGTACGATCACCTCTAGGTCCATCCATGGAGCTGCAAATGGCATTATTTCATTCTTTTTTATGGCTGAGTAATATTCCTAAATGGGACCACTTCTTAACAGACTGTGGAATTAATGAAGTTGATGCTTGATTGTAGAATTTTAAAGCCTTGAGGAATTTAATAACTCAATCAGAAAGTCCACCCATGGAGCTGCAAATGGCATTATTTCATTCTTTTTTATGGCTGAGTAATATTCCTAAATGGGACCACTTCTTAACAGACTGTGGAATTAATAAAGTTGATGCTTGATTGTAGAATTTAAAAACCTTGAGGAATTTAATAACTCAATCGGAAAGTTGTGGGAGGGTCCAACATACGTCTAGTGAACACCTGGTTCATTCCTCTACTCCCTGGAGGTCCTGCGTTCACCATTTTTAAAGTCACAAGAGATTCCTCCCTGATACCTGAGAAAGGGGAAGAGGGAGAGGGATTTGACGGAAAAATGGAAGGTAACATCCAATACGCACTAAGAGCTTAATACACAGGAATAAATTGATGTTCCATTAAAAGCCAAAAGGCAACAAGCTAAATAGGCCTTCTCCTGCTTATGGCCTGTACACGTGGTGATGTATAGATGCAATAAGACTTAATTGGTTTTGTTGAGACGGCACAGAAGAAAAAACTACAGATCCCAATTGCTACCCCTAATTAGAATTTGAGAGAAACTGATTACCCGCTCCTCCATCGTGTTCTAATCTTCTCCATCAAATCTGTGCATCCAGCCTTCCTGGTGAGTCCTCTGATACCCCTCCCATTGGGTCTGAATGACTAGGTCACCCTTGCAGATCGCCACAGATGCTCAGCCCGGGCTGACTGGAGCTCCTGACCGCTAGCGTCCTCCAGCACTTACACATGACCTTGTGTTATTTAGGATGCCATGTGGATGTCCTGTCTCTGCATCAGAATTGCAAATGTTTAGAACAGCAGCCATATCTTACCACCCACTATTTTGGTCAACAAATGCTCCACGAATGATGCTGCTTTACACAGACGTCTGCAAAATGTTAGACACCATGATAACAACAGTGATTGTGCAGACGGCCAACAGAGCACTTCTACGTGTTACCTTATTTGATTCTCCCCACATCCCTGTAACATAAGTGACTTCATTTCTCATGTGGTCAACAGGACACTGAATCTCTCGTGTCTTCAGTTACAGACGGTGCTGGAAAACTGCACAGCTACATGTAAAAAAATGAAATTAGAACATTCTTTAACCCCATACACACAAGTAAACTCAAAATCGATTAAAGACCTCCATGTGAGACCAGACACTATAAAACTCTTGGAGGAAAACATAGGCAGAACACTCTCTGACATAAATCGCAGCAATACCTTTTTTGATCCGTCTCCCAGAGTAATGGAAGTAAAAGCAAAAATAAACGAATGGGACCTAATTAAACTCAAAAGCTTTTGCACAGCAAAGGAAACCATAAACAAAAGGAAAAGAGAACCCACAGATTGGGAGAAAATATTTGCAAATGACCGATTTGCAATGTGACCGATGAGGAATTAGTCTCCAAAATTTACAAACAGCTCATGACGCTTAATATCATCAAAACAAACAACCCAATCAAAAAATGGGCAGAAGACCTAAATAGACATTTCTCCAAAGAAGACATACAGAAGGCCAAGAGGCACATGAAAAGATGGTCAACACTGCTAATCATTAGAGAAATGCAAATCAAAACTACAATGAGGTATCACCTCACACTGGTCAGAATGGCCATCATCAAAAAATCTACAAACAACAAATGCTGGAGAGGGTGTGGAGAAAAGGGAACCCTCCTACACTGTTGGTGGGAATGTAAGTTGGTACAGCCACTATGGATTACAGTATGGAGGTTCCTTAAAAAACTAAAAATAGAGCTACCATATGATCCTGCAGTCCTGTCCACTCCTGGACATATACCCAGAGAAAAACATGGTCTGAAAGGATACATGCACCCCAATGTTCATTGCAGCACTGTTTACAATAACCAAGACATGGAAGCAACCTAAATGTCCATCGACAGAGGAATGGGTAAAGAAGTTGTGGCACATATATACAATGGAATATTACTCAGCCATTAAAAAGAGTGAAATAATGCCACTGGCGGCAACATGGATGGACCTAGAGATTGTCATACTGAGTGAAATAAGTCAGACAGAAAAATAGACATATCATATGATATCACTTATATGCAGAATCTAAAAAAAAATAATAATACAAATGAACTTATTTACAAAGCAGAAACAGACTCGCAGACTCAGAGAACTTATGGTTACCAGGGGGAAGGGTCAGGGGGAGGGATAGTTAGAGAGTTTGGGATTGACCCAAAAAATTGTATATCACTATATTGTACATCTGTAACTTATATAATATTGTAAGTCAACTATACATCAATAAAAAAGAAAGAAAGAAAAAAAAAGAAGGGGAGAAGAGGGAATTCCCTGGCGGTCCAGTGGTTAGGACTCCGTGCTTTCTCTGCCATGGCCCCGGGTTCAGTCCCTGGTCGGGGAACTAAGATCTCACAAGCCACACAGCTCAGCCAAAAAAAAAGAAAAAGAAAAGGAGAAGAGACGCAAGAGAAAGCCATGTGAAGACAGACACCAGAGGGCAGGTGGCCATGGGATGGCAGAGACAGAGGCTGGAGTGATGCAGCTGCAACCCAAGAAAGGCCAAGGACGATGGCCACCACCAGAAGCCAGAAGAGGGAGCCTGGCCCTGCCAACACCTTGATCTTGGACTTCCAGCCTCCAGAAGTGGGAGAGAATAGATGTCTGTTCTTTAAGCAACCCAGTTTGTGATAGTTTGTGCCAGCAGCCCTGGGAGACTCATAACAGGCGCTTTGTTTTAATTTGTTTTATTTGCTTTAAACAGTAGGCAGAGGGAAAGGGGAATAAGGAAGGAGATTGATAGTATAAGATAAAAATGAAGGATTCTTCTAGTTATTTCTATCACCTCATTCCTAGTCTCAACGGGCCGAATAAGACAGAATCGGCTGTGTTCATGGGGAATTAAAAGCCAGCAACGAGCATCTTCCAGGAAAGTGTCCTATTTCCTTAGGCTAAGATCAAAGAAAAGAGGCCTGAAAACCCGTCAGTGCTCCTTGAAGCGACCAACCTGACTCTTGGGAAATGGAGATTGATGTCAGCACATGTGGGATCTCGGGGCAGGGGCAGCTCTGAAGCACTTAGGCCAGGAGAGGAGGCCCTACTGTCCTTGAAGGATCAGTCCACCCATTTTAAAAAGGAATCTATAAAAACTGATCCTTCAGCTCAGCTGTGACAGACTGCTCATCAATGCCCAACATCCACTCTCCTATTTTTTAACCATGAAACACTGAGTTTTAGCTAAGCCCACTGTCCCCCAGCCAAACGACTCCATTTACCACCGTCGCTGGCAGTTGCTTATTGCCATGCAATCAAGTTCAAGAAAGTGCTGGTTGGTGCTTCCATGAAATATCCTGAAGAGGGAGGAGTCACTCCCTTTCTAGCCACTTTCTTCATCCTGCTGGCTGGAGAGCATGCGTGTCAGCTGGCGCTCCAGCCACTACGTTGGGCTATGAGGACCAGGGCCACAGTCTAGGGACTGTAGGCCAGAACGTTTGGAGGAGCATGTCCCCGAGGCCCTCAGGGAAATCGTGATGCCAGCCATGGACAGCCTGCCTACAGGAAAAAATAAAACCTTATGTATTGAAACTACTATTGATACTGGTTTTTTTTACAAGCAGTCAAAATAAGTAGATCCTTTTATTTACACATAAAAGCTCCACTCTTACACTAGACCGATAAATACATGGAGGGGGAAAAAATAGGCTTCTACACTAAGTTGGTTTTTTTTTTTTAAGATTTTTTGATGTGGACCATTTTTAAAGTCTTTATTGAATTTGTTACAGTATTGCTTCTGTTTTATGTTTTGGTGTTTTGGCCCCAAGGCATGTGGGATCTTAGCTCCCCGACCAGGGATCGAGCCCACACCCCCTGCATTGGAAGGCAAAGTGTTAACCACTGGACCGCCAGGGAAGTCCCTACACTAAGTATTTTTAGCCAACCTCCTCTACCCCTGAAATCTTATTTGTAGATAATTAGATTCATGAAATGGGAATATTTTCTAACTTGCCTGACGGGAACCATTATTCACCCTGAAGAAGAAGTCATAGAGCTACTACAAGAGCAGTTTAAATTCTTTCTTTCTGTTTTTTCTCTGCTCTAATCCTTTGTACATCTTATCTTCCAATCTAAGAGTAAAATTGAGCCTCTGTCTTCAGCTGACCTGGGTAGCTTCTGCTCCTAGTTCTTCGTTACTGGATAACATTTTCATTTCTAAAATGATTAAAAGAATTTGATCCTACTAAAAATACAACTTTACCAAATTTGAAACTAGCGAATCTATGTCCTTGCACCTTCTGCAAAGGGGACAGAGGGTCCAGCATGTCCTTCCCACGCAATCATTTCTCTTGTTCTTTCAGTTCTTTGGTCCCTGAGTTCAGCCTCTTCCACACATGTGCTGCTTCCGGAGAGGAACTCAATCTGCTTTCATTTTAACAGCTTCAGAGACAGAGTTCAGATGCACCGACGAAGGAAATAAATCACCATATTTAGGAACAGACTGGTAACACATGTACGGAGAAAAAGAGCTGGAGTCTGAGGAAGCCTGAAGTGAACTGGGCATTGCAACTGCCTTCTCCCAGACACAGCAGCATGAGTCACCCACCCAGGGGGACGTGTCCACCCAGGGGGATGCGTCCACCCAGGGGGACACATTCACCCCGGAGGACACATCCACCCAGGGGGACACATCCACCCAGGGGGACACGTCCACCCAGGGGGACACATTCACCCAGGATGACACATTCACACAGGGGGAACACGTCCACCCAGGGGGACACATCTACCCCGGGGGACACATCCACCCAGGGGGACGCATCCACCTAGGGGCACGCGTCTACCCCGGGGGAGACATCCACCCAGAAAGACACATCCACCCAGGAGGAAACATCCACCCTGGGGGACACGTCTACCCAGAAGGAGACATCCATCTAGGGGGACACGTCTACCCCAGAGGACAGGTCTGCCCCAGAGGGTGCGTCCACCCAGGCAGACACAGGTGGCCTTTCCCAGATGGCCTTGCAGCTGGCGTTCCACATGTGACCAGGGTCTGCCCGGGCAGGAGGCAGCAATGGGAAGGAGTAGCCCCATCCTGAGAAGTCATCTTGGGCAGCACAGGGGGTGCAGCCTCATGTTTTTTTCAGGCTGTAGCAGCCACGGCAGGAGCCACGTGGTGGGCTGGGCCAGTGGCTCTGCGTTTCTGGTTGGCTTCCAGGCGTTTCTCCCGATGACTGTGCCCTGGCCCTCCTGGGCATTCTGAAGCCACCAGCACTCTTGTTCTTTTAAAATCTAACTTGGTACAGCCATTATTTTATAATAATTTTAAGTGGAGTATACACTATAAAAATATTGAATCACTATGTTGTACACCTGAAACTAGTATTGTAAATCAACGATACTTCAATTAAAAATTAATTAATATAAATAAATAAATAATGAACTTGCATTCTGTGGTCTGTAACTAAAACCCTGATACATGGGAAAGTGGAACATTGGGATGCTGTATCCTGTAATGCAAACCCCTGCTCATTCCCTCAGGAATTCTAGACTAAACCTATGTATTATTCTTCAAGCTCTCTGCAGCTGCAAATTATTTAAATTTGAAAGTATCAAGGGCAGAAGCAAGTTTTGATGCAGGTATTTCTTAAAATCCCCTCCCAACCTAACTCTGTTGAAATAACTTATCGCGTTTTCAATGTATCCTATCTGTAGGTAAACTACATGTTTTGCAAATAGAAAATGAGAATAATCGGTTCTGAAGGACAACCTCAATTTGGCCAACCTCTAACATTTATTAACAGAATACACTTTGGGGAAAAAAAAAGACAACCTTGAGAAAGCAAAAGATCGATAAAATGTTGTTTGAATTGATCAATAGTTTATAAAAGCTCGAGCATGAAGTCTGTGGACACGGTTGTTCTTACAGTCCTGTGTTTGCTTTATTTCAAGGAGAGACTCCCTTTGGAAGGGATACCCACAGTCTATGCCCACTGGGGGCCCTGCCAACTATGCTGAGCATATGATATTCATGACACATTTTTGCAAATTTTTTAATTCTTCACTTTCTTACTTGTCTGACACAAACAACAAGTTTAAGCTGGATAATCAGTTTGTGCTTGACCAGAAGGAAAAGGAGATTAGGTGGAGAAGCAAACTGATCCATCAATAGGAGTATCCTTGTTCTGTCCCAGGGCTGGGCCACAAGCCGCAAGTCTGCCCACCACGCTCAAGCCTCCCCCTAAACCCTGAACTCAAGGACACCGCAGCAACGCGCAGGCGGGAAAAGCAGAAGGCCCTTCCAGGCAGCCCTGCGGCTGCTCTAATTTACTATTCAAGTGTAAAAGTTTAATGGATGCCCTTAAGAAATCAAAATGTGTTTTCTGGCACATAATTGTTTCTTTTCTCCTCTGCTTTACAAGAAGACTCATGAATCAATAAATACCACGCCCGGCCCCCGTGGCAGATCCACCCCTGCACTATCTCACCACCTGCTCCTCCGGGAGGGACACAGGCTTGTAACGAGAGGCATCCTTACGAAGGACCGGGAGGAAGTCGGGGTGTTAACAGCAGCGTCTTCTCCCTCCAGGGAGGGGTTCCCCCTCCAGCGGTGGCCCCTGCAAGGTGGGCGGTCCTCGCAGCACCCAGCCGCGTCTCCCTCCTGCGCGCCTCCGCTTCCCGGCATGTCAGTGGTCCTTTGAGTGTCTCTTCCTGGGAAACTCTGGTGGCTTCGTGGACAAACAGCCACGTGACCACACAGGACTCCACACCCAGGTTGAAAGACCTACTCCTGCCACCCTGAAATTCTGAGTAATTTTCGCACAGGGGTCCGCATTCTCTCTTCGCACGGGGTCCTGCCACCAGTCAGCGAGGGGCCCGGTGATTAGCCGTGGAGTCCAGTGGGCAGAGAAGACCCTTAGCAAGGCCCTGCCCTCAGGAACAGAGCCCCGGGCGTCGGGGAGCAGGAAGTCCTTGGGCGGAAGGTACACAGGCAGATTGCCAACTGCTTCGAGGAGAAGCGAGCCCTGAGCTGGGCCTTCCATGTCTGCAAAAGTCAGACTGAATGAGAACGCAGGCTGAAGGAAGCAGGTTCTCCCCTGAACCTGGACACCCAATCCCTTAGTGAGAGACATGCTGTTCCCTTTCTCCCCATGCTGACCCTGCATCCCTGCAGACCGAGGGGCTCCTGGTTACATTTCTTTTTTTTTTTTTTTTTTTAATATTTATTTATTGTTTATTTATTTTCGGCTGCGTCGGGTCTTAGTTGCGGCTTGCAGGATCTTCACTGAGGCGAACGGGATCTTTCCTTGTGGTGCGCAGGTTCTCTCTAGTTGTGGCGTGAGGGTTTTCTCTTCTCCAGTTGTGGCTCGCAGGCTCCAGGGCACTTGGGCTCTGTAGTTTGCACCACATGGTCGTTGAGGCCCACGAGCTCAGTAGTTGCGGCGCGCGGCCTTAGTTGCCCCGCAGCATGTGGGATCTTAGTTCCCTGACCAGGGATCGAATCCGCGTCCCGTGCATTGTAAGGCGTATTCTTTACCATTGGACCACCAGGGAAGTCCCTGGTTACATTTCTAACCGCTATTCTGTTCCAGGAATTGTGCTGAGCCCTTTCCTTTCCATGTATTCCCTCTTTTAACCCTTCCAACCACACGAGGTATGCATCACGACCCTCTTCTTACAGGTGAGGAAACTGATTGGGTACCATGCTCACAGCTGCCCACCGAGACCCCAGGAGCACTGTGGATACCTATCAGCTCCAAGGAACCCAAGGCCTGTGTGTTCAGGGGTCTCGTTATGCATTGAATGGCCTCCCCACAAACCCATATGTCGTAGTCCTAACCCGCAGTACCTCAGAACGTGACCTTATTTGGAAATAAGTAGTTTTTTGTTTTTTGGTTTTTTGGGCCACGCCATGCAGCATGCGGGATCTTAGTTCCCCAACCAGGGATCGAACTTGTGCCCCTGCGGTGGAAGCGTAGAGTCTTAACCACTGCACCACCAGGGAAGTCCCAGGAAATAAGTAGTTTTGAGGATGTAAGTAGTTGTGATGAGGTCACCCTGGAGCAGGGTGGGCCCCTCCTCTGAGATGACTGGTGTCCTTAAAAACAGGGAAAAGGTGGACCCAGACGTGCACAGAGGGAGCAGGCCATGGAGGCCAGAGTTCTGCTGCCACACGTACGGCCCTGCCGACACCCTGATCTCGGACTTCCGGCCTCCAGACCGTGAGACAGCGAATTTCTGTTGCTTTAAGCCCCCCTGTTTGTGGTACTTTGTTACCGCAGCTCCGGGAAACTGATACAGGTCTCCTCAACTGTTTCCAGGGCTTCACTGTACCCTCACAACATCCCAGAGAGAGTCGTGGGACCTCATCATATCCACGCCAAGGCCACTGGAGGCGCAGGGACTCACGGGGACCACACAGCACAGCAGGAGCAGAGCAGGGACCAGAGCGCTGGCACCATGGCTACGTCTGAGGTTCTTTTCACCATCACTTGAAGTCTTCTAAGGAAAAATGTATTCGGTGGTGGAAATACTTCAAAGGTTTTATTGAAATAAAGTGACAGCAGCACAGCAGCATAGACTCAGGGTTGGGGCAGTCAACTTTTGTGCTTTGGGGAATGGAAAAATGTAGATGGGATTCCCCTGGCGGCCCAGTGGTTAAGACTCTGCGCTTCCAACGCAGGGGGCGTGGGTTCGATCCCTGGTCGGGGAACTAAGATCTCGCGTGCCGCACGGCACAGCCAAAAATTTAAATAAATGAAGCATATGTATTCTTAAAAAAAAAAAAAAAAAAAACTTAAAAAAATGTAGTCTGGATCATTCACACATCACTCAAAATTTCATTTTTCCAATTGAGAGACTAAATATATGAACAGACGGCAGCCAGACCATATGTGACAACCTGCCTCAGACCCACAACCTGCAGCGTGTGAAATAAAATTCATACTTTATGGCAAGACAAGAAAAATTTAAAGATAAAAAATTCTTCTCTGCCCTTTGGCCTCCTCTCTCCCCGCACTGAGCATTGTGTATCTGCATTAGGCATCGATCAAACCTCCCCCAACAGCAGAAATACCTGCTCAACCAAAGAGAGCAACATTCTCCCAGCGACAAGACAACTCCTTAAAAGATAACGTTCCTCCTTGATCGCGTAAGGGTCACGTGACCCGCCGCGATGGCACTTAGATCTGGATTATGCAAGCTGTCAATAATACATCACTTAATGTACAGCGCTCTGTCCCCAAAAAAAAACTTCTATAACTGGGCCTTGACTTCTAAAGGGCAGAAGAGTTCTCAGAGCTTTCTGAGATGTTCTTCCCGGGTTATAAGCCTGAAATTTGGCTCAAATAAAAATTTCCAATTCTTTCTTAGATAGACTGATTCATTTTTCATCGACAAGCATCAGCCCAGGAAGCCAAACCACACGTGCAGCAGCCAGGCCAGGACAGCCAGGACTCTTATCAATAACGGACAGCTTCCCTAATTTCTGCCCGCACTTCCAACTCAGGACCAACTGGGGAAAACCTAAGACGCTCCCTTAACCAATCACGTGGGGAAGTGAGCCGCCCTAGGTCCCCGGCGCCCATAGCCTCCACCAGGGCGCCCCGGAGCCCCTTTCCCCTGGATGGACCCCTGCGCTCCACCAGCGCTAAGTAAGCAGCCTCTTACTTACGTGGTTCACTTATTTCCATACAACAAAGTTGTATCTTCTTTACCACCAATTATTTTTCCCACAACTAAAAGGAAAGCCGTTTTCATCTTTAATTTTCCTCTGCGTTCTCTAGAAGAGCTGCTGCCATGAAGTAAAACAGCCGGAAGGCAGGGCAGGGGGGCAATCAGAGTCCTCCCCCCCCCCCCCAAAACGAACGGGAAGAGACTACGCGATGGAAGGTTGACACACCCTCCAAAGTTCTGAATCAAGAAAACGTCTGAAAGCAAATGACCTTTAGAAAACCTTTGCCCTAACCACAAATAGGATGCCCACCAAAACTATTAAAATGAATAAAAATTTTCCTCTTTAAGAATATCCACCCCCCTCCGAAAAAAAAAGAATATTCTCCAAAGCACACAATTGTGACTGGAGATTAAAGTAAAGAAAACTGGGGGTTCTCACTCAAGAATAAAAGATGTCAGCAAAACATCATATCGTTCTTATTTTTATCATACTCGTTAAAAGGAATTTGTTTTCCCTAAAAAATAAAAATTGTTGTCCCAGTGACCACCACACTATCAATCCCCCCCACCCCCCACCCCCAGTTAGCACCATAGGAACCCCTGGCATCTCTCAATCTTTTCCTGTCCGGGATTTTGTTCATATTTGAACTCAAACTCCAATGGACAGAAATTATGTCCTTACAGAAAAACTGCATAAATGCAGCCTGAAGACTGTAACACACCGAACCCGTGCATCACCTCAGATGATGAATAAGAGCGTAAGAAATGAAAAATTACGGACAGAAATGCCAAACAGCCCATTTTCTTAATTGCAATCTTTCTGGGCTTCCGCGGTGGCGCGGTGGTTGAGAATCTGCCTGCCAATGCAGGGGACACGGGTTCGAACCCTGGTCTGGGAGGATCCCACATGCCGCGGAGCGACTGGGCCCGTGAGCCACAACTACTGAGCCTGCGCGTCTGGAGCCTGTGCTCCGCAACAAGAGAGGCCGCGATGGTGGGAGGCCGGCGCACCGCGATGAAGAGTGGCCCCCACTTGCCGCAACTAGAGGGAGCCCTCGCGCAGAAACGAAGACCCAACACAGCCAAAAATAAATAAATAAATTAATTAATTAAATAAATAATTTTTAAAAATTACAATCTTTCTGCAAAATACCAAAATACTTTCTGTAACTTCAATTTTCCTTAATTTTTTAAATCATCAGTGACCATCAGAAGCACAATTATCATTTCTCTTCAGTTCACAGTAAAATAAAAGTAATTATTCCAAAGTAAAAACAAAAAAAATCCTTTTAAGAAACCTCAATTTCCCTCACTTAGTCTACCCAGAGCAAGATGAGAGAGGGCCCTCCACCGACAACCCGATCCGAAGGCGGCTCTCCCTGGGGGATCCCAGTAGGACGGATTCCCCAAACTCTGTCCTCTGGACCACTGGTGCCGACAGGTGTTAGCGCTTCGGGGGCCAGGGTGTAGACACGGAACACAGCGCACTACATTGTGCTCAGAACGGCACGACGCATCCCAGCGTATCAAAAGCTCTCGTCGACTGAGTAAAGAAAGATGCTTTCTAAAAAAAAAGAAAAAAGAAATGTGCTTTCTTTAACACAAGGTTTCCCAAATATATCTGAGCTTGGAACTTGTTTTTCATCTCTCTGCTGTAACAAGCACATCCGGAAGCAATTGTTTGGTATTGAGCCACAGTTCACTTGTGAGCAGGCCTGAGTAATTTTTGTTGGTCTCCATGGGGTCTCTGGTCAATCCTGTGTAATCCAGCAAGCACGACTCTGTGCGGTGGACACAGCCTGGAATTCTGCTCACCATCAGTCACTTCTCATCCCACGTCGTCAAGAGGACCTGGTCGTGGGGAGGGCGGGGAGAGGTGAACTGCTGGGTCTAAAGGTCTGTAACTCTTGTCACCCCCACAAATCCATCTCTGATGTTGGGGAAAGAACACCAAGTCCCTTTCCCATTCTATTCACACCGGCAACAAGCATCGCCCTTGAATAAGCAGAAGTCCAGTATTTACAGCCCCAAGGCTTTCCAGAGCAGTCCACTGGAATGGCAGAGTTTAAGATTTAAGAAAAAACAAAATCCTGAAAAACTATCCCCAGGTGTGGTTTTTTTTTTTTTTTTAAACAATCACTTTTGTTATTTATTTACTTATTTATTTATGGCGTGTTGGGTCTTCGTTTCTGTGCGAGGGCTTTCTCTAGTTGCGGCAAGTGGGGGCCACTCTTCATCGCGGTGCGTGGGCCTCTCACTATCGCGGCCTCTCTTGTTGCGGAGCACAGGCTCCAGACGCGCAGGCTCAGTAGTTGTGGCTCACGGGCCTAGGTGCTCCACGGCACGTGGGATCTTCCCAGACCAGGGCTCGAACCCGTGTCCCCTGCATTAGCAGGCAGACTCTCAACCACTGCGCCACCAGGGAAGCCCTCCCAGGTGTGATTTTTAAGCCCTATAGACATCATCATTCCGTTTTCATGTAGCTGATTTCCTAATGTGACATTGTGAAACCAGGCGCCTACTTTACTGTGTCATGAATATAACAACTTCTCAGGGCACTGGCACGACAAACTTAGTACACATATTATTATGAGCGGTTTAGTGATCACCACCAAATTACAGAGGATGGCTTCCTCCTTGGAAGGGACACTGTTCATGAAGGCTCGGCACAAGTGCTGTCAGCTCTTTAAAAGTTACTCAACTGTAAATCAACCCGGACATGAACGGCGTATCACCAGAAAGTTCATAATGCTATTCATCTTTGCCAGTAGGGGACATTTAAGTTACATATACTATTGTAATAACGTTCTTAAACTCTAATTCAGAGCACTGGAATGATATCACACAATAATGTTTTGATTACCTATAACGTTTAATTTATCATAGACTAAGAGCTAATGAATAAATGTTAAAACATACTAATTCAGCTCAAGAAAATGACTGCATAATCAGAAATGCAAGTTCAGTATACCATCCTAATTAAGATGAGTCATGTCGGTGGAAAATACCAGTCATTTGTACCTTTATAGCCACAAACTTATTTCTCTTGATAGCTTATTTCTAATTACTATTTAGAGCACTTTTTCTACACTGTGCTGTATCGTAAGTCCTTTTGTAATAGCTCTCAAATACCACTGATTATGGACAAATCATAGGAGCTCTTTTTCTACAAAAGAAACAAGGCACAGAACAAAGAAGAGTGAAAAACACCTACTACTTCTAAATTCAGCAGGAGCAATTGTCTTTCAGTTTTAAAACTGAAAACTAACTGCATCCACTGGCCATATATTCTATTATACTAAAACCCCGAAAACCCATTCCCCACCTTCATCTGAAGATCGTAGGAGCTGGCTGCTCTGATTCCTTTTGCCCACTGTTCTACAGGGTAAGGCTCGAACTTTCTGCTGGTCTTCCCTGGCTGCCTCTGCCAGACCGTCTGGTCTCACGAGACAACTTTCCCAAGAGGACACTCCAGAGCAGCCCTCGCGTCTGGCTGACTCCCCTCTTTTCTTCCACGTCTGCTCAGACTCGAGAGAAAAGCTACAGCTCTTGGCTGAAACTTCCAGGCATGGCTGCACCAACCTGATCATCCACTCTGATGTTTAAAATTGTTTTACGCGCCTGAGGACTTTGTTCTCCAGAGAAAGACCGAGTTCTGCACCCGGCCCCTCCTTGGATGCCTCTACTCCGTCATACCGGGCCTGTGTGTCAGTGAGGCGTTTAATTGCCATGTCAGCCCCTTCTGGCTGCTTCCCCACACCTCCACCTGGCTGGCGTCTCTCGTGGTCTCAGCTGAGCGTCACTTGCTCGGGAAGCTGCGACACCACCCCTCTGCTCACCCACATCCTCGCCCAGGGCCCCTGTGGTATGTCTCGGCGCACCCCACACTTCTTTCTCTCGTGGCCCTTTCACAGTCTGTGATAATCTGTGATTATCTGCTTAACGCACAGCTCTCCCACTGGAAAGGAAACTCCACCTCAGACTGGCACATCCTGGGGCTCACAGGCACTTGGCAAACGTGCGTTGACGGAACGGGGACTTAGCACAGTACCCAGAACCCAGCAGGCACTTGACAAATGATGGCTTTTCCCGGTTTAAAAAAACAAAAACCGGAGGCAACCGCACAAACCCAGAGGGTGTGGTTCTATAGACTACAGTCTGAGAGGTGCAGTGAGAGCTGGACCACAGCCTCCTGTGGTTTCCTTGACAATGTCCCCATCCCCCCCTAGCTCATCTTTCCAGGAACTCTCGTCATCGGAGTTGTCCAGTAAGGTGGGATCCTGCGGCCACTGGCTCCCCTGGAGCACATAACCCCCATCAGTAGGTGAGCAGGAGAAAGAAATGAACTGATATTAACAAGGACCAGCAACAACAAGCCGACAGCGATGCCAGAGTCTGGAGGCAGGTTTTTTCAGCTGGCCCGTTCTCTGCTCAGTCGCCAAGTTCAGCCACACTGCCGTGAAAAGGGACACCAAGGGCACCCCTCAGAACCCCTCCTCATCTGGTCACCACGGCCAAACTAGCTATAAGCACGAGGAGAGACTACTCAGGCCAAAGTGTGTCTGATGGGAAACAATTAAAAATTTATCTGCAGTAAGTGCTAGTGCAGCCATGAGTGACTTAAATGAGGCTCTGCTCAATTACTACAGCTGATCTGACCCCTTAATATTGAAAATATAGCCAATGCTGTATCATTTAGATTTTATTGGCTATCATAAACTCTTGGGTTTGTAATTATTAATTTTTAACAATGTATAGCTATATTCCTCTTTTATCAATCAAAAAACTTTGAAATTCTTAGTAGCAAATACTATTAACTTATATATATATGATTGTACACACACACACATAACCAGAAGTAATCTGTAGCATCCCAAGCTAAAAACAAGAGGGTAAAACCTGAGAGATCAATCTTCAGAGAATAAACAGCTGCTTACTTTTGAGACATAATACAGGGTAGAAAGAACTAATATTTTAACATGAGAAAAATCCTTCCATACCAATATCAAACGATAGGTCTTTTCCTCCTTTTAAACAAGATTTATTTCCATCCGACCAAGCGAAATTGATGTAATTGCCAGTTAGAACCCCACACAATTATTTTGCCAATCAATTTATATTTCTATTTAACAAGCGTGACAGTTACTTTTAAAAGAAACATTATGAAATAGTCTTCAATCAGGTAAAGAATTATTTAACAGATAAATATTCTTAATGGCGCTCTCTTGCGGTTTGAAATAAGCTACACGCTTGATTAACCTCACAAGCCTGTTCAGCACAACCGTACTTTTTACAAATGAGATAAAATGCAGGGATCATAAAAAATGAATTCATCACAGCACTGTCGGTACTTCAGTCACAAAAGAGCTCGTTAGGCGTACTACTTAAGTTGGAGAATGAACTGGCCATCGCTACCATAAAATATACTTACGTCTTCAAGATTCCTGCGGGGTCATTTCTTCCACTGGGCTCTCCCGCTGACCACACTGCAGATGGTGACACAGTGGAGGGAGGTCCTCTCACACACGTGTGCTACAGCATCGCACACCCACCTGTCGGGTACACGGAACACCTACTGGAGTCATGGCTTAGGAGCCAGATTTTTTTTCAGAAACCTACTAAGTTCTTAACGGCTTTACTGAGATATAATTAACATGCTACAGAATTCACCTACTTAGTGTGTGTGTAATTCAATGGCTTTTAGTGTATTCCCAGAGCTGTGCAATCCTCCCTAGGATCAACTTTGGACACTTTACTCATCCCAGAAAGAAACCCCATACCTACTGGTAGGTACATTTCCTCCTAACCTTCCCCACCCCCCAACCCTCTCCCAGGCGACCACTGATCTATTTGATGTAAGAGCTAGATTGGGGGGGAGGATGTTGTGTACAATTTTATTTTTTATCTTTTTAAAAAATTTTTATTGGAGTAGAGTTGATTTACAATGTTGTGTTAGTTTCAGGTGCACAGCAAAGTGATTGTTATACATATACACATATCCACTCTTTTTTAGATTCTATTCCCATATAGGTCATTACAGAGTATTGAATAGAGTTCCCTGTGCTATACAGCAGGTTCTTATTAGTTATTTATTTTACATATACTAGTGTGTATATGTCAAACCTAATCTTTCAATTTATCCCTCCCCCCCTTCCCCCATAAGTTTGTTTTCTACTTCTGTGACTCTATTTCCATTTTGTAAATAGGTTCATTTGTACCATTTTTTTAGATTCCACATATAAGCGATATCATATGATATTTGTCTTTCTCTGTCTGCCTTACTCCACTTAGTATGATAATCTCTAGGTCCATCCATGTCACTGCAAATGGCATTACTTCATTCTTTTTTATGGCAGAGTAATATTTCATTTTATATATGTACCACATCTTCTTTATCCATTCAAGAGATAAATGTTATATTGTTAAAAGTCTTAAAGTCATGATGGGTAACACCCCAGACACCCGAAACCCAGCTTTCATCCAAGGTTACCCAAACACACAACACTTCTCACTATGCAGCATACCCAGCCTGGAAAAACCAGGGATGGAGTCTTCACGTGATTAGAAATTGAATTCAATATTTAATGGGCACCCACCACGTGCCGGGCATTGCGAAGGTCCTGGGGGCACAAAAATCAGTCCCGTTTTCCAGAACCTCTGTCAGGTGAGGGACAGAGGGCATAGCTGGTGCATGGGTAAGAAGAGGCTGACTCGGTGGGGAAGGTCAAAGAAGGCTTCACACATCGGTGATGCTGGAGCCGAGGGCGAGAGCCCTCAGGGAAAGAAACCCCTTCTGGGGCTGACCCCTTCAGGATGCTGTGCACCAACCTCCCCTTGAAATAACACCGTGATACCAAAGAGGAACTCTCAAATCCCAGTGTGTTCAACGAAAGCATGTCTGTGGAACACGCATAACCAAGACTGAGGCATCCTCACAGTGGCCATACAGCGGCAGCTCCCAGCACAGAGCCAGGTGTAGTGTGTGTCTGTTAATCCCAAACTCCTAATTTATCCCTCCCCACCCTTTCCCCTTTGGTAGTTATAAACTTGTTTTCTGTCTGTGAGTCTATTTTGTAAATAAGTTCATTTGTATCATATTTTTAGTTTCCGCATATAAGTGATATCATGCGATACTTGTCTTTCTCTGGCTTACCTTAGTATGATAATCTCTAGATCCATCCATGTTGCTGCAAATGGCATGATTTCAGTGAATGCAAACTTTAGATCAAATAATGACTTCTCTGCTTCCTAACCGTGTGGTCTCGAGCACGTGATTAAATCTCTTTGAGCCACAGTTTCCAACCTGGAAAATGGGGGGGATAATAGTAATGCCAACTTCACAGGCTGCTAAGATTAAATAAGGTCACGGGCAGTCAGCACTTGGCACAGTTCCCCACACACTCTGTGCTCAGCTCGGGGCCACTACCCACGCGGACTCGGGACTTCGGCGACTGGGTCACAATCCCGCTCTCACCTCTGAGGCCCCGCCCCACCTGGGTGACGCCGGCGCGCACCAATCTACCCAACACGCTCATGTCAAAATCCCCTCATCTCTTCCATTCCCAGTGACCTCTACACGATGACCACTCACTTCGGTGGTCCTGTTCTCACTGGGAAGTGCTCCACCTCTGAAATCCGAAACGCTAACATCTGCCCTATGAGCCCACCCTCCTGAACTTGAAACTCAGGACCTTCAATCCTCCCTTCCCTTTACTCCCCACCTACCCGGACTTCATAGACTTCAAGGACAGAGAACCCCCAGGACACCTGCCCTGTCGCCACACTTGCCCGGCAAAACCCCACTCCTAAGGAAGCCAACTCGCTGCCTTCCTCCCTCTTCCATCCGGGCTACATGGAAGTTCCACTGAAGGGCGTCCCCAGCCCTGTGGATTTGTTCCACTAGAAGGATCTGGTGCATCCTGGGCTTCTCCTCCCCTCAACTCTGGACCACATCATCTCCCACCTCTGCGAGGACCTCGATCACGGAGTTACCTACCCCTTGCCCCATTGGTATCTTTTTTTTTTTTTTTGGCTGCATTGGGTCTTCGCTGCTGCGCGTGGTCTTTCTCTAGTTGTGGCGAGCGGGGGTTGCTCTTCGTTGCTGTGCGCGGGCTTCTCATTGTGGTGGCTTCTCTTGTTGTGGAGCAACAGGCTCTAGAGTGCAGGCTTCAGTAGTTGTGGCACATGGGCTCAGTAGTTGTGGCACACGGGCTCAGTAGTTGTGGCTCACGGGCTCTAGAGCGCAGGCTCAGTAGCTGTGGCACACGGGCTCAGCTGCTCCGCGGCATGTGGGATCTTCCCGGACCAGGGCTCGAACCCGTGTCCCCTGCATTGGCAGGCGGATTCGTAACCACTGCGCCAGCAGGGAAGCCTCCCCACTGGTATCTTGAACTTCCCTCTCCTGTGTTCTTCCCCTACCCCTCACACACTTAGGAAAATATCATAAGCCTCATGTTCTTTGATCCAGTCTTGGCTAGAAGATTAGGAAAAGCAGACGTGGAAGCCCTCAGGAGGAGGAGATGAAGCCCCCCGTGCGAACACTGAGAGGCGGTTCCCACAGGCGGGCTGCAAAGAGCCACCCCGAGCCGGCCACCGCGTCTCGTTAGGAAGGGAGCGCTGGCAGATGCTCACACACCAGTTAGCCAGGTCTTCCTTAAGTAAAGCGTGCCTGTAATATTCTTATCATCATAAAGTCATGTTTACATCTGTCAAATGGGGTGAAGCGACTTCTTGTCGTATCTACAGGTTTAACAGTTGTAAAAACTACTGACTTATAACTTTAGAATGTTTTGTGAAAGTGTGCATTGGTTGAAATTTTTTATAGAAAACTGTTCGCTGAGAGTTATAAGGCATTTATAAGGCATCACAGAAGGTTGATTTTACCCAACAACTCCATTAATACTTAACTCATTGCTACATTATGATCTAGTGCTAATTCAATCTGAAGAAGAGGTATGTGTAGATTTTCTTAAAATTACTAACAACTCTAAGCATTCTTCCTCCTTATAGAATGACCAATGCACACTGCAGAATCACATGCCATTTCTACATACAGTACATACAGCATCTGGCAGGTTTATTGAAAAAACAAAAAAATTATGATCACTCCAATCTACTAACAGCAATGGGGCCACTGCAATTCTCAGCTAGATGAGGAAACAGAAGAGAAACCATCTGCATAAGGAACAGCCAGAATTTAGATTCAGATCTTTCAGATTCAAAAGCCCTTCCTCTGCTCACCAGGGTTTTCAGCCCCAGCTACAGACGGGCATCACCTACCGCGCTTAAAAACAGAAAGTGAAAAATGAATGCCTTCCTTGTTCCCTCCCACTCCCCCCATCCTGATGCATGTGGTCTGGGAGGGGTCTCAGCCAGAGTTGAGGGCCCCTCATCACACCAGTCACGTTCTCATGTATGACTCTGTCCCACCAACGTTATGTTAAAACAAAATGCTCTGATGAAGATTCTGTAAGATGAGAAACAAAAGTACAGTCTCGAAGATAATCTTGTCCCAAACAAGGGCAACGGGAGCTTTACAAGTTCTGTGGTTGAAGGACGGGTTACATTAGTTCTAGTTTAGCCAATGTGGGTGATACTGGGCTCCTGACACAGGGTCATTTGAGGGGCAGCTAAAACAGGAAGTGGGCACGACCCCTCTGAAGCCCGGGGCCGGCACTGACACACAGGAGCGCATTGCTCTAGGAGTTTGGGGGAAATGCACCTGCCAGCAAAGCACCTGGCCAATCAAAGCAAGGGGGGTACCAAGCAGAGGCAGAAACGGTGCGTTCTCTGTGAGAAGCGCGGAGACAGTGAGGCTGGGGAGGCAAAGGGCCCCAGTGGGAAGATGCCCACCGAGGCGGGAGACAGGAGGGGCCCCGAGGTCCCACGGTTCCTGAACAGAAGAGGAAGGCGGCGGAAGCGGTGTTAGGGGAGGTGACTCCTGCCAACATGTAGGGTGCACGGGGCGCCTGCACGAGAGCTGGAGAGTTGTGACACAGCGGCTGGAAGACCAGGAGAAAGCAACCCAGCCCCGGGGCCCTGAGCAGAGCAGACCCCAGCGGGGCTCCAAAGCAGAGTTTGGACAAAGGAAGAACCAAGTGGCCTGAGACTCTCCACCGAGGAGCTGGAGGGCCTGGGGTCGCTGACCAACAGGACCAAGTGGCAGGGACCGCCTACGGCCCGGGAAAACCGATTTTACCACACTGGGCGGAAGGATTCCTTTACTAGCCCAAACTTCTTAACCTTAAAGAGTAAAACCAAATGTTTCTTTACAAAGGCAAATTTTCAGAGAATAAAACATACTTCATGACCTAGAAGAGATACAATAACAGTTTAAAAAGTAACCTAAGTATTATAGGAAGAATGGGGTAAAACCAAATCTCCTAATTTAGCAAATTACCTTTCAAGCCAGCAATCCACTCAGCAGATGTCAGAGTAGCTATTCAAAGCTTAAAGCCATGAATTCTGAATTCCCAGGAAGGGGCGGTGGGAACCACGAGGCGCGTCCCTCCACCCGGCCCCCCACGCTCACAGGCCCATCCACCCCACTTCTGACGGCCAAGTGGTCACTGCAAGACAGGCAATCCACATCACTTTAGGAAACCTCCTCCCCAAAACTTGGTGTTAATCATCAAAGCCTCCATAGACGTGAAACAAATTTCAGTATTCTTTGAAAGAAGTTCAGGCACAAAGGGGAAAACCAAAACACCACTACAGCACAAGAGATCTTTATAAAGAGTCTAACTGCTTTTATTACAATGGTGCAAGGTAGTATTTCATCCAACACTCACCAGCAGCAAACCGGCATCTTCTATAAAACAGTTCCAGAAAGTTCAAACAAGAAAATGAAAAGATACGTTGTCTGTAATAATTCTCATACAACACAGCTTAGTGTTTAAACTTCACATCGCTCCAATAAAGTGTAACCATTTTCTAGCAAACATGTGGCCAAAAAAGTTTGCTCTGCTTTATTTTGTTTGCCTACAAACACATCAGAACATGCCTCACAATTAAAAACGTTTTATGACAACACTCCATGACATCGACATCTACTCGTGCTCGGGATCAGCCAGTTGTACCAAATACCGTAAAATACAAAATGATAGGAAATATAAACATCAATTTGTATTTCAAGTTTATAACATTTTATTTACAAAAATAGTCTGGGAGGAAAAGGGTTGAGAGCCCCATACTCTGCCCTGGGTGGGGAGCTATTTTGCGCCGTGTTCTAGGGTTTTCCGTAACAAATCTGAGAGTCGCAGCTGAATTCCTCTGGAATTGGGTCTGTGGACGCGAAGCTCGGGTGGAGAGGAGAGCGGGGGGGGGGGTGGGGGGTGGGGGGGGGAAGGCGGCGGGGGGAGGCCGGGCGCAGAGATGGCTTTGCGGGGCTCCCCGGCACCACGGCACGCGCACTATGTACAGGAGCCGGTCTCCTCCGGGTCTGAAGGACACTTGCGCACCGCCGCGACACCACTGGAAGGGTGGTGTCAAAGCCGCCACTACGACATGACTCCGAAGACGGGGTTGTGGCGGCAGATGGTGGGGCCGTACTCCTCGTAGTCCTTCTTGGTGTGACAGACCTGGAAGAACTCGGGCTGCACGAGGCAACCAGCAGACGGAGCATGAACACTCCAGCAGAGAAACAAAGCTAAGTACACGGCCCAGCAAGTGAGAAACTCTCCTCGCCCCGAACCTCCATCCTCCCCCCGTGACCTCTGTCACGGATTCTGACCTCTTCAAACTGGGACCTTATTTCATTTTTTCAAAACTGATTCAGCTTCTATTTAGGAACAACTATGTGCTTGCCCTACATCAGCAGTTCGTTAGCTGGTCCCAAATTTGAGGCAAGAAAGTAGTAATTGCTCGGAAAAGTCACTGGAACTAGTGATTAACGCAAGATGTTTTAGGTAATTTTTGGATTCTCTTATCCATATTATCTGTACCCCCTAATTGGCAAGGATGCTTACGAATTAGCTGTGCAGTTTAAATGGTCATTAAAGTTATTTCTTCTATCTCAGAATTAAACGTGCGGCTGTTTAGAGCCACACACAATTAGAACACGCATAAGTTAACCTCCAAAAGACAGCATTTATTCAAACTCAGCAGAGAACACAGAGGTGAGAAGACAGCACAGTCTAGAAAAGGACTTACAGTTGAGGCCAGCATCGAGCCTCCGAACCACACCGCATAGCGCTGCATATGATGCGTTATCACCTGGACCTCCACGGGCTTGGGCTGGAAGGGGAAGCGATGTGTGCTGACTCACCGGTGCAGACGCCCACACCCTGACGCCTTCCACCTACTGGACACGGCTCCACTCAGAGCCTCCTCCCGTCCCGCAGGCCCTGCCCGCAGGTTCAAGCGCCTCCGAGCAGAGGCGAGCCGGAGCAGCCGCACTCCGCCCTGAAAGGAAGGTTCTCAGCCGCTCCTGCTGCCAAACCCGCCTGGCACCCGGCCCCGGCCCCCTCCCCCGGCCCAGCCCGGCCCGGCCCGGCCCCAGGTGGTGCAGAGAACAAAGCACACAAGTCAAGGGCAGGTTACCTCTATCTAAAGGCATTTTAAAAAGTAAAATATCCAAGCAAATAACCCAACTGATTTTTAACTAAACAAATTAGATGTTTTAGCATTTAGAGAGAATTCCAAATAACACTAAGTGTCCCCAAAATACTGTAAGAATTACACTTTGCCAGCAGGGTGATCCCACTCGGTGAGGACACACAGGTTAGCTCCCATTCACCCCACACCAAAGCCCAAGCTTGCCTGGGTAAACCGAGTAAACTCACCAGCTAGTTAAGAATTATTATCTTGGAGGAACACAGCGTTAACGCCCCGCTCGCAGTTAGTCATCTGAGCTTAATGAGAATGTTCCCGAAGGGCATTACAGTTCCTCACCGTGAACTGACCCATCTCCTTGGGATGCTGGTCATTACACTACACACCTGACCTCTTACACGCAAAGGCAACTGCTGGCGTGCGTGGGTCGGCGGGCAGTGTAAAGCCGCGCAGCTGCCTCGGGAGGTCCGTATCCGCCCTGACCGCACACCTGGGGCGAGTCCAGGTGACAAACCTCTGAATGTCACTTCACACGGTGGCTGAGAGTGGCTGCAACTTGCCCTTCTCCCTCGCTGCCCAGACGGGCGCGCCCGCCGGCCTGTGCTGGGGAGGGGCCTCACCTTTATTCTGCCGCCGCTGAGCTCCTCGCTGAGTCTCAGTCTGGCGTCCACCACCCTTTTCAAGTCTCTCTGCAGGCGACGTCCAAAGTCCCTGAACATCGTAGAGCCCCCTGAAAGAACGACATTCTAAAAGACACAAAGCAGAGGTTTCCTTGCATGAAATCACCCGCCCACGCTGGCCTAGTGACCTGCCCACGACACACCCCACGCGCCCAATCGCTTGTTTGAATAACACACTTCAATCCATGTGAAAAGATAATCACCGAAGCAGAGCTAATGCTATCAAGAAAGTATAAACTGTATTTTTTTTCCTGTGTCGCAAATTCTTTCTCTCGGTGCTTTTCCTCAATTATAACCAAGTGAAAACAGGCTGCCTGTTCCATTTCTCAAAGGGCCATCTTCTACCAAAACCCCTCCCCGTTTTCTCTTGACAAACTGCAAATCTAGATCTTTGAGACAACATCCTGCCCCAGGATCAACATCACGAATAATCACTGCTGCACCCAGTCACCTGTGGAGAAATCGCTCAGAAACAACAGGAGACGGTTCGGCTCCTATCAGAGTCAAGGGGCCACCAACCCACGCTGCTCTCAGGGGTCACCCCTGCTCACCAACACTCCTCCTCGACCTGGCCAGGAGCTGAGAGAACCAGGACCAAGTCCCGGACAGGTCAGATGGCAACCTTAGTAGAGTAAAACAAGGGCATTCTGATCCCCACCTTCTTGAAGAGACAGGTCTCTTCACCTGCTAGCACGTTCACATAAACTGCGTATCTGTTTGCTACTGAGAATCACAATTTAAAAGCATTCTTGATATTCTGGGCTTCATATCTTAGAATAAGCCTCACAGTTCAATTCTCGACTTCATAAATTATATCGATAAAAAAACTTTATCTAAATCCATCACTGCTCTTCCAATTCTGTCACTTGCACTATTGGCACTCTTTCTAGCATTTTTCTCTCCAGTCCAGGATACAGTCTCGGGTCAGTTACTGCAATTACTTCTCATATCTCTGTAATGGATTTTTTAATTTAAAAATTAACTCACCAGGGTATGAAAACAAATGTTCATTAAGATCAGAAGCATTGCAAGATCTTGAGTTGCTTTCAGAGGCGTAACATATAAGATTCATTTTATCATTCATTCACACAATAAAAACGGTGCTGTGTATATGCTATGTATACGTGGTCAGATGATTTTAGACAAAGCAGCCAAGATACTTCAACAGGAAAAGAACAGTCTTTGCAACAAATGATGCTGAATAATTAATATCCACAGAGGAGAAATGAACGTTTGCTTACTTACCTTACTTCACACACACAATTTAACTCAATATGGATCACAGATTTAAAACGCAAGGGCTAAAACTTACAGAGCTTCTAGGAGAAAATATTTTCTTAAAGTCTTCATGACTATGATGTAGGCAAAGATGTCTTTGATCGGACATAAAAAGCGTGAACCATAAAAAAATAAAAACTGATAAATTCAACTTTATAAAATGAAAACTTCTATTCTTCAAAAGATACCACTAAGAAAATGAAAAGACAAACCACAGACTAGGAAAAAGTATTTGCAATACATACATCTAGCAAAGGACTTATATCCAGAATATAAAAAGAACTTCTACAACTCAATAATAATATAAACAAGCCAATTAAAAAATGGGCAAAAGATTCAAACAGACATTTCACAAAAGAAGATACACAAATGACTGATAAGTACGTGAAGAGATAGGCAACAGCATTTGTAATCAGGATCATACAAACTAAATCCATTACACACCAAGTTTAGGTTAAAATACAAACAAATGAAACTCTTGCACATCGCTGGTGGAAGTATAAATGATACAACCACTTTGGGAAAAGTTCAGTCGTTTTTATAAAATCAGTGGTTACTGTTTTCTTTCTTAAAGACTTTGGCACTTCTCAAATTTTCTAAATGCATTTTAAGCCAGAAACGATAATCCTCGCTCACCTGTAGAGTCCACGTTTCCTGCACTAAGATCGTGTTTTACGGTGCTGTCCGCCGACCTGCTGAAAGGCCGCGGAGCCCAATCTGCACAGCACCTCCTCACTCAGTGCGGCTGTGCTATCTGCTTACCCAGACCACCGTGCGGACAGGGTTCTTCTACAGACTGCAGCTCACTCTGCTGCACAACTGTTTATCCCGTGATGTCAAATAAAAGCCTCAGTCGTAAACTACCTCTACAAAAGCAAAGGCCCTGTCTTCATGCTAGTGAAGAACATCCCAGCACACATCATCGTGAACACTACACACAGCCTGTCAGCCACCTGATGTTTAAGCCAGAAAGACAAAGTCTATGTTAATAATAAGCTCGTTCAGTACCTTATATAGTATTAAAAATAACAAAAACTCCCGTTCCTGTAACGCTAAGTATATTTTGTGCTGGAGACTCTATTCTTACTCTTAATCCCGTCTGACAGACACGCCGTGCCCCTACCCACCGTGCTATTCCTCCGTTAACCAGAGGCACAAAGTAAGATGCTCACAGCGAAGTCTCCACCCCCACCGCTCGCTACAGGTTAAGATGACAACTCTCCCGGCAGGGTCTATTTCCCCTACGTGGAAATTTTGAAAGGCTTGTCCCTCTTTAGGGACAAGAGCTTTCTTTAAAATAAAAAAATTCACAGCTTTTTAGGGAAGCATGCAACTTATTCTGTTACAGCAGTTCTCAAAACTTTTTAAAAAATATTTATTTTTATTTTTGGCCACGTTAGGTCTTAGCTGTGGCACGCGGGCTCTCTAGTTGTGGCGCGTGGGCTCAGTAGTTGCGGCGCGAGGGCTTAGTTGCCCCGTGGCATGCAGGATCTTAGTCCCCAACCAGGGATCGAACCGGCGTCCCCTGCATTGCAAGACGGATTCTTAAGCACTGGACCGCCAGGGAAGTCCCGGCACAAGAGCTTTTTTACTCTCAGATGGAACCCAAAGACTGCTCTCCCAGCAAAGTTTGAACAAACCTACTTCTCAAAGGTGGGCCGTACGATGCCCTGTCCTGTCCTAGAGAAAATCCAACTCTAAGCCGGCTCGAAACGGCTGCCTGACCGTAGGAGACGTAACAACCGACGACAAATGTCTTCCGAGAATTACCTGCATGTCTCCTCCCCCGGTGACTCCTCTTCTCCCCTCAGCTGCTGGAACCTGGCCTCTGCCCGCATCCTCACCGAGAACCCAGGGGCCACCTCGACCCTCGTCCTGGGTGACCTCTTGGCGTCACCTGACACGGCTGATGACAGCTGTCTCCCCTTGACTCCCAGAGCGTTCTTTCTCTTCTTTCTTCGACTGCTCCTTCCTGGCTTCTTGGATGGTTAACTTTGTGCGTCAGCTTGGTCTGGCGCCAGCACCCAATGACTGACCCACACGGCAACCTCGGTGTCGCTGTGAAGGTACTTTGCAGATGTGGTCAACGTTAAGAAAAGAGCGCCCTCCCTAACGCGGATGGGGCCTCTTCCAAGGAGCTAGAGGCCCCGGGAGCAAGAATGAGGCGCTGCCCGAGCACAAGGGGTTGGCCTCAAGCCCGACACACTCCCGTCAGGGTCTGTCCCGGCGCCCGCGTGAGGCCGGGCCCTCCTTGGAGGCTCAGCGCACATTTGCTCAACATTGTCAAAACGGTGTCAAAACAGTCACCATCGGCCCCTCCTCACTCTCTCGTAACAGTAAGCCTCTGAAAGTTCCTCTCCACCTGGCAGGTCGGTGCTCAGCTGTGACATCACTCTTCCCTCCCCGGCGACACACGGATCCTGCCATTTCTGGACACGTGGGCAGGAAGCATCAGCTCTGGGGCTGAGCGTGGCGCCGGGGCTGGACCAGCAAGCCCGGAGCCTGCTCCGTCCACCCCCCCGCCCGCTCATCCGCTCACACGTCAGGCTGCACTTGGGATCGCACCTAATGGAAGGCCTACTGCGAAAAGGGGTGAACAAACCAATGACGCCTTAAAATGTGTATTTCGCTCTCTCAAGTACTAAAGATGTTTCAACTCGTTCACCATTAAGAATAAAAATACACATATAACTCACTTGGCAATAGCTTCTCTGATTTAAAGGGTGTTAACATACTTATATATACCCCAATTCAAGCAATCTGTTCCAGAAAAATTAGTCCTTGAACCGTATCAAGATGCAGTCTCGTCTGCTTGACAAACACAATGAAGGAGAATTTTTAACAACTCCCAGCCCGCTGCCAAAGCAGGTCTAAAAATACTTAATTGCCAGCCCCGCTCTCCCTCCTGGACTTGCTCCCCACCACCTTCAGTACCACTCTGGGCTCCGCCCGGAGCAGAGTTCCGCAGCCTCTGCCCTGCGCCCGCACTCCCACCTATGCCAAGTGCCCGCCCCCTGGCTTGCATCCCCACCTCATCTCTGCAGGCCGAGCCCTCAGACCAGCTCCATGCCACCTTCTCCAAGGCTTCCTTGAGCCCCTCTCATTAAATTTCCATGACACCTCAATCAACAACATTTAGCTTGTGGTGGTGGTTCCCGTGAGAATTATTTCGGTATTATCTTTAGCTTTTTTATAAGCTCTTGAAGACAAGAGCCATCTCTTATACATACTTAAATCCTCTAAGTTAACAACAATAGTGTCTTCTATTTAGTAGAGACCCAGCTGCATTACAAAGCAACTCAAAATTGGCTTTGCCCTCGAGTAAAGCACGAAAGCTCCTAACGCTGACTAACCCCAGAGTGAACGAGTTGCTAACAGTGGTTCTCAATTTAACTGCACATTAAAATCATCTGGGAAGCTTTTAAAATCCGGATGCCCAGAACAATTACATCAGAATCTCTGGGGGTGGGACCCAGACATCAGTATATTTTAATGCTCCTGGGGTGACGCCCACGGACAGCCAGGGCCGAACACGTCTCGTTTCAAGCAGCAACTGCTGCTGGCAATGACTTGGCTTCGTGGGGAAGTCACAGGCCTCCAAGACTTGGCTCTCACACACGAGTCCCCTCCAGACCCGACCTCCATCATACTGAGAGACTGAACGGAAAAAGGGGGCATGGGAATACCCTTCTGATCTACAGGCCAGACGGAAATAAAAATTAGATTATAACTCCTTTTGTCCACAAAAACCCGTTTTAAGTTTTTGAAGATTCTAAATTTTCAAAGCCACATTTTATTCTCCACTGACTTCTTTTTCTTGTGTACTAGCCTGAGGAAGGTGTTAACTCAAGGACCAAGAAGGTCTCGGGTGTTTCCTCCTGCTCGCTTCACCATAAGAAACTCCACCTACTCCTACACCTACTCCTACTCCTACACCTCACTCCGAGACTGAGCCTGGGAAACATAAGAGGTCCAGGCCCGACTGGTCCAGACGGCGCCTCTGGGAGCAGGTGAGGCAAAGGGGAGACACCTTCCTCTGACGCTGAGCAGCAGACCTCAGGGCACCAAGCAGCAGCCTCAGAACCCTTCCTGCGGGGCCTGTGGGCTCCCCTCTGGCTGGTTCGGCCCCCTCAGCCGCCCGTCTGAGCCTGTGGGCACTGCGGGGACAGTGCACGGAGGCAGAAGTCAGGAAACCAGCCTCCTGGAGGGGCACCTTGCCCAGGCATGGAATCCAGCAGGGCTCAGCAGACGGGCTGCTTCCCCTCGGCAATCATGAGTTTCTTTGGGTACGAACCTGCTTCCTACTTCTTTAGTGGTTACTGAGTACTTTTTTAAGTCCCATGGCAGGTGTCTGAGACACTGACAAGAGGGGGCCCAGCAGGTAGGAAGAAACATCGGTAACAGAGGAGGGAATGACAAAGTAACGGTAAGACTGGAAAGACATGCTACCTAAAGACACGTGAACACAACTCTCCAGAGCAAGACGCCCACGTGTTCTGCAGAAGCACTTGTATGTAGTGTGTCTCTAATTACTTTCAAAATCCCACAAACTGTACATCTGTGCATTTCATGAACACAGATGTCGCAGTGGAAGGTTCTTTCCACGGCAAGCTCGCGGCTAAACTCTGGAGGAGGAGGCGGAGGAGGGGGAGGAAAGCGGGACCAAAAGTACAGAGTGAATCCGAAGAACAAGGCCGCCCGCCCGGGGTGCTGTCCCGGGAGCCCGGAACACGGGGTGACAGCCTCTGGAGACGAGGGGGCAGAGCAGTGGCCGGCGGGGGCCACAGGGCCCTGGGGTGAGAGGAGCCTTTCCCAACAGCAGCCCTGGCTGCAGTCAGTGAATGAGTGTGTGAGGCCTGAGCCGGAAAGTGTGAGAATCGCGCTTCCCGCCTACGTCCCCAACGCCTGTTTTCATACACAAAGTTCTGGGGAACACAACCCCTCCTGGTCACTCGCGTGTTCTCTGGCAGCAACACAGACCGAACGGCCCACAAAGCTGAAAATACTTACCATCTGGCCCTTTGCAGAAAGAGCTGGCCAACCCCTGGTCTAAAACCACCAGGGGAAAAGCACGACGACAGCCATTACCTGGCAGGCAAACACGCAGGAAAGGGCATTTTTAGGCTTCAATATTACACTTGCATTCACTCATCAAGCCCTTTGTTTTGGAAACAAGTCCCTTTCGTGGTGGCCGTGGCAGAGGTGCCAGCAGACAGTCCTCACCCTCCCCACGCCCAGGGCTGGCAGTGCGGCCGGGCCACGTGGCAGCGACGGGCCACGGGCGGGAGCCAGGTGCCTGCCAGCCGCCCCGCAGGGGACAGTCCGTGAACACACAAGTGAACGTGTGCTGCGGGCACACCGGGGTACAGAGCCCGACAAAGGAGAAACACACGGCCCACCCCGTC
This sequence comes from Eschrichtius robustus, assembly GCF_028021215.1. Lineage (NCBI taxonomy): Eukaryota > Metazoa > Chordata > Mammalia > Artiodactyla > Eschrichtiidae > Eschrichtius > Eschrichtius robustus. The sequence goes on along the minus strand of NC_090831.1, from coordinate 125,840,748 downwards.
AGCCCCCCACCAAGCCTACTGAGATCCTAAACCACTCGCAAGGCTGCCGTAACTCGGACAAGGTCCCGCACAGAAGCACTCACACGGCTGGCGGGGCAGGGCCCAGTGACCAGGGCCAAGCAGAAAGCCCTCGAACGCCTCAGGGAAGAAATGACTTTTCCTGGGGGTGAAGCGGTCGGGACAGGGCTTCTCTCTTTGCAGAATCGTCTTCCTTCCACATTTTACATAATCTTCAGTGTGATGTGGTGGAAAAAGCACGAGCTTTCAAAGGTGTGGCAAGTGGACTCAAAATCCAACCCTGCCACTTCGCTAAGCGATCCTACCCGGCGCTTAACCCCTCTCCAAACTCAGCTGGCTGCTGGACAGCTACATATAAAAGAATGAAATCAGAACACTCTCCAACCCCACGTACAAAAATCAACTCAGAATGGATTAAAGACCTAAATGTAAGACCAGAGGCCATAAAACTCCTAGAAGAAAACATAGGCAGAGCACTCTTTGACATAAATCATAGCAATATTTTTTGGATCTGTCTCCTAAAGCAAAGAAAATAAAAGCAAAAATAAACAAATGGGACCTAATTAAACTTAAAACGTTTGCACAGCAAAGGAAACCATCAATAAAACGAAAAGACAACCTACTGAATGGGAGAAAATATTTGCAAATGATACGACTGATAAGGGGTTAATATCCAAAATATATAAACAGCTCATACAACTCAACATGAGAAGAAACAAACGACCCAATCAAAAAATGGGCAGAGGATCTGAACAGACGTTTTTCCAAAGAAGACATACAGATGGCCAAAAGGCACGTGAAAAGTTGCTCAACACCGTTAATCATCAGAGAAATGCAAATTAAAACCACAATGAGCTGTCACCTCACACCTGTCAGAATGGCTACCACCAAAAATACCACAAAAACAAATGTTGGAGAGGGTGTGGAGAAAAGGGAACCCTTGTGCACTGTTGGTGGGAATGTAAATTGGTGCAGCCACTATGGAGAACAGTATGAAGGTTTCTCGAAAAGCTAAAAATAGAACTACCTTATGATCTAGCAATTCCACTTCTGGGTATTTATCCAAAGAAAATGAAAACACTTAACTCAAAAAGATATATGCACCCCTATGTTCATAGCAGCATTACTTACAATTGCCAAGATATGGAAGCAACCTAAGCGTCCATCAACAGATAAATGGATAAAGAAGATGTGGTATATATATATATATGTGTGTATATATATATATATATATATATATATATATACACACACACACACACACACACATATATATATATACACATATACACACACACACACACACACACACACACACGGGAATATTACTCAGCCATAAATAAGAATGAAATGTTGCCAATTGCAGCAACATGGATGGACTTGGAGGGTATTATGCTAAGTGAAACAAATCAGACAGAGAAAGACAAATACTATATGAGCTCTCTTATATGGGGAATCTAAAAAAGAAAACAAACTAGTGAACATAACAAAAAAAAAGCAGACTCACAGATATACAGAACAAACTAATGGTTACCAGTGGAGAGCGGGAAGGGGGTAGGGGCAAGACAGGAGTAGGGGATTAAGAGGTACAAACTACTATGTATAAAATAAACAGGCTACAAGGATATACTGTACCAAAACAGGGATTATAGCCAATATTTTACAACAACTAGGAATGGAATATAGCCTTTAAAAATTGCAAATCACTATGTTGTACACCTAAAACTTACATAATATTGTACATCAACTATACCTCAATAATTTTTTTTAGAAGTCCAAGACCAGTTTGCTCCATTTGACCCAGGTCCCTCTAGTTTTGCCTCCTTTTCCCATCTCTGGGGCTCAGGGCCATCATCTATTAAACAAGGAGCTCAGGTTACAAGGCCATCTCTACTTCCTGTAAATGTACTGAAAGTGAACAATCTGTAACCGTCGGCAGAAGTTTCCTTTCCGTTAGGATGAAATAAAGACTGAAGAGTGCACACCTGTCCCTTGCTTTCATGGACAAGACACAGCTGATGTTACGTGAGATTTAAGAAGCAGGGAGAACAAGGCATGTATTTTACTAAACTTACTAAGACTCCCACCTTTCTTGCACATTTTGTTGGAGGAGAGAGCTGTTTAATTAAGGACATGTAACAATAAAAATAGAATTATAATTTGTTTTCACCCATAAAAAGTTGTCTACATAGGAAAATGTTTGCCAATAATAAAAATAACATTTGTTAACTATAAAATTTCAATCTTAAAACACAAGAAGTAGAAGGTAAAAGTTATGCATCTTCCACCCCCAAAGATATTTTAAGAGTTTAGCATTCATTCAAAACCTTTTCATATATATATGCAAACTATATTTTTAAATAAAATAGTACTACGTGTAAACTTTACAACTTGCTTTTTCACTTAACAATGTACACTACAGACATCTTTTCATTTGAATTTACACTGATTCACCTCATTCTTTTTAAAGACTGCGTAGTATCCCATTGTGTAGACGAAACAAAATTTATTAAGCCCTCACTCCCGAGCCTGGTATGCTCCTCTTTAAACTCAGCTCCCTGGGCTGAGAAGGTAAGACGGGGCAAAGGCTGAGGGCTGAAAATTACATGAGTATTTTCTACCTGACTGCTTCATTTCAGGCTCTGACCTCTTCCTGGCAACAGCACATTTGGCACAAACCTAAATACGCATGAAGCAAGACCAGTGAATCCATGGAAACCATGAGGGGAAGGATACCCTTCATCTTTCCATCAATACGTAGGGTTAAAATTGTCCAGTTTAAAATACAGCTGGCCAGGTAAGAATAAAGCCACGAGAATACTTAAACACTCAGGGTGAGCTGAGTCCTATTTCCAAACATTTAAGTCATCTCCACTCCAAGAAAAATATTTCGCCAGTATGCTGGCCTTTAACAAATCCTGTGAGACAGGAGTGAAACAGGAACATCTGCATACTGACGTTAAGAACCTATTATTCCAAGAATGCTGGGCCTTTAACTGTGGAATGAACCCGAGCACCTTACCCAGGCAGCTTATACCTTATACAGCGGACGACGGACATCGATGGGGCAGTTCTGTATGACTTCATCAACAACGTCCGAGATGGACTCCATAAAGTCTGGGTTGGCAAACTGAATTTCACATAAATATAAAAGAAACATTACACATTTCTCTCAATAACTTGTTAAAAAAGTAACTTTCACAAATACAGAATGTACTATACCTTTAAAACCGTCCCACTGGAATGACTATGTCAAATGTTCATATGTCAGAAGAACCCAAGCGACTGTGCATGGGGTGATGGTGACACGTGCCCTCAGGAGATGACGCATGTGGGGTCAGCAAGGGGAAAACATCAAAGAGTAGCAAAAACAGACCAGCTCTGTGTTAGGACACACGGTGAATCCTGCTGTCAGAGTGTGAAACGCGTGTGCATGACGTATGTGACATGTAATGAAAACGCTGCGAGTATAGAGTAAGTATATCACTTACGAATGTTAACGTCATGAAAAAACTAGCCATGATATAAGAAAAAAACACAGTCAATGAAAGATCACACTGTAAACCTGAGCTAGAAGCCTGGGGAGGGTTCAGGGGGGTGGCTTTTAAATGAAACAGTCAGTATGGTAGCAATCATGTCACTGAGTAAACAGCCTTGGATTCAATTCCGTAAGTTAAATAAGTTAAAGTATAAATAATTCAACTTAAAACAATTTTAAATACACTTTAAAAATCAAGGAAAGCTTTAACGTACTCAAGGGGAAGAAGGTAACATCCAGTTCCTCACCAGCTGTTCACTGGACATTTTCGGTTTTATGTCTATTTTAAATCAATAATATCAAAGGTGTGATTATTAGATTATAGTAAGGCATACGTTGTGTGCCATTTCCCTATACAAAATGGTCATACACATCTAAAAACAGGCAGCAGTTTGTAACCTACCTATCAAATGTAAGCTGAATTAGGCAGAAAAATATACCAAGATACAAATAAAATCCACTTTATTTAAACCTTAAAATGTTGCCTCTTGATGACTGCTTCTGCAAAAGTAATAATAATTCTTTGTGACTATAGTTAAAATGATGATATCTGTAATTCCTAAAGCCCATCTAACTAATGGAAAGGTTAGTCCTCAGGGAGAAGCTTTAACTAACTTGCAGCAGGGAACACAGCAGGACCAACTGTCTGGGGTTAAAAACTGCCACTAGGATGGACCATCACCAAGGATGGAAAGGTTACATGTTACCCGACTCCCATACAAAGGCAGACTGCATTCGGCCCCCGGGATTAACTAGTTTTCCTATTACTATGGATTAATTTCATTTCCATTATCTTCTATTGCTCTTAAAGCTTCTCCCTAATCACTCATTATCTCTAACGGAGAACCAAGTCTAAAGGGGGGCATCAGTCAAGCAGGCAACCTGCACAGGGGCAGGTGCAGCGTGTATGTACCCCAGTGTCCTCACGACAGGCGGCCTGAGAGCTGCTCAGGAAACCCCACTGGGGACTCTCCGTACACACACGAGGTGGCAGTATCGCTCCACACGTGCCATACCTCACACTCAAAAAGCTAACATCGTACCTCCGGGTGAAAGAAAATCTCAGGGCCCAGGAACCTTTCGTAGCCAACGTCTATAATGAACTTCTTCTGGTTGACTGCATTGATCCCCGTGTACTGTTTGATCCACTTCTGAGGATCCACATCATACTTGGCAAATTCCTTGACGATATCAGGGCAAATGTAACAGTATTTCTCCTGCAGACACACACACACAGATGTCACCAGAGTCTGCCCTCTGACAAGTACCCAGTAACCCGCAGCATCAAACACCCTGAAATGAGTCCCGCCCACACACAACTCCAGTGTGGACGCGTGGCCAAGCCTCATAGACTTTTCATGACTACGCTCTGGACCTGTAAATCTGCTTCCTTTGCCGCTTGGCTATGAACCTCAGCCCTACTCTATCAAATTTTGCTGCGTACCATCTGAAGTGATGTCTAAAGGTACCCCTCTCCACACAGCGCCTGGCTGGGCACACACCGCCATCCACCCTGCACCAGCAGACCACACTCCCCACGGTGAATGCGGTGGATCTCACCCCCATGCCCACCACGGCCCACCGGTGGGCCGTGAACCTGCTGTGCAGCCCGACACAGCACGGTCATCGGCTCCACGACAGCATTCCCTGAGCGCCTAGGCACACGGGATGCGCAAGTGAACAAAACACACACAGACCCCTGCCCACTGGAGCATAGGCTCTGGCTGAAAGTCAAGAGAGTAAAGTGACAGCATGATATGTAAGTAAATGACACAGCATGCTAGAAGGCGGCAGGTGCCACGGACAAAAGAAAAGGCCCGCTTAGGCGGGATGGAGCTGATGGTTTCCACCCCAGCACCGGACCAGCCTGACGGGTGGAAAGTGTCTCCTCAGCGTCTGGTGACGCTCGACTGGGGATCTCTGGGTCGATCATCTGTCCTGAGAGCTAACCTCAGCAAAGCAGCAGGTGGCACTTGGGTGGCAGATTCTGAAAGTAAGCTGCCTGTGGGCAAGATGGGCTTTGTTCAACACCAGGCACACAGCTGGTGCTCACTACACATTTTAGAAGGACCTCTGAAGGTCTTTTCATGATACCAAGTTTAAAGTTTCTGAGAATCCCTGAAACAGATCCTAATACCATCCTTGATACACTTTGTCGAACTGTAAGCTACACAACCCTGCCTGTTGACAACAGAGCGAGTCAGTCCATATGACTTTAAATCTACAGACTGGAGACAGAAACAGTACATTGCCTTAAGAGGCCTGGTCAATTTCTTAGGGCACCTCAACTGGCTTAACTGATTCGGTGAAGTGGGATGGAGCACAGCCCTGTCGGCCCTAAGTTCTGGACGCCCGCTGCACGGACGGTGTGTGCCAGAGCCCACCAGCCTCAGGCCCACCAGCGACCCCGGGAGTAACAAGGTGCAGGGGCTCTAACCGCCCTTTCCAGGATCTCCTCCCTCAGGGAGAGAAGTGAGGCGAGAACGAACAGCAGGGTCGGTGCAGCTCACCTGGAGGGAACACGAGGAGTGTCTTCCACTCCTGACCTCCACTGCCGAGCGGCACACTGTCGGGGCCTGAACGGGCCAGCTCAGGGGTCAGGGTCAGAGCCGGACCCCAGAGAGCCAGCAAGTAGAGGAAATGCCTCCCGATCATCACGCTCAGGGCTCTGCTCACCCCACGTCCACCCCGAGGGCCGGGTCCCATTTGTGAAAGAGGGGGTGCTGAGGGAACCTGGATCAGAGACCCAAATCTCCTTCCTTGAAGACAGGCAAGGAGAGGAAGAGAGAAAGTTGGGGAAATATTTTATTCTAAAAAGAAAGTCTTATGTTGCTTCTACAACCTTCCCACCAGAAGGAAAGGACGGGCCCTGGTGCCTTGGCTGGGCATTCGCGGTGCTCCCATCCTGGGCACACGGGGCAGCGGGCCCCTCCTCACAGGAGCCCTGACCACTGCCAGTGCGCCCGGGCTCAGAACACCTGTGCTCACCAAGAGTGGCGGGTGAAACGCGGGAGTCCCGCCCCCGCCCCATGCTTCCTTTCCTTTTAGCCAGCCCGGTCCTGGGTGCTTAGTGCGAGGAATTCACGGAGCAGCAATGGGGGCGTGGGAGAACAGGCTAAACTCCCCTGCGGCTCAGAAGCTAAGTGTATGCTCAAGGCCGTGTGTCATCCCCACGTTTCAATTCTTCTCCAGAAACAAACAAAACCCTTGCTCTTCATCTATGTGAAGATCACACTTGTATTACTAAGAATCTCTTGCATTTTGGCTTAAAAAAAACACAATAATTTGTCCTGATTTTGCAACCTGAAAAAGAAAGCTCCTTTAATCAGGGTCTGTCAACTGCTACACACAGAGTCATACAAAGACCAGACTGATGGATCAGGTCAAGTGGGCATTTCAAAAAGGGACCAATGAGCCATTTTCCTTCTACTCTTACTGATTTAATTTTAAAACCTCCTGTAACTTTTCCAGCATGGTAATTACAGTCTGGAAACTACATGTGGATTCTGTTTTATGCTTCCACCCTAGAACAGCATTGCTCTGAAGTGTAGTTCACAGGGCACAGAACCACAGACTCCAGCTACTGGAAACCAGTTTGGGTACTGGCTGCCCTCACAGGGTTCCTCACGGCCGCTGCTGCTGCTGCCTGCTCCTTACTCTAGAAATGAACGTGGAGGGAGACGTGGGAGGCACATCCAGCTAACTCAAGGTTCCACCTATCAGGCGCCAATGAAACAATGCTGTACTGTGTAGGACGCTCAACCCCAGCGCCCAGCCTCAGTCAGGCTGTTCTCAAGTATAGCTGGAAGCTCCACAAGCGTACACAGATCGAGACCCACATTCGTGGGGAGTGGGGAGGAAGGAGGGTGAGGGCGGGGGGTCTCAGCAGCAAGGGAAGCACCCAAACACCGTTCCTCTCTCACCCGCAAGCCGTTTGCTTCTGCTTTTACCTTGATGGCTTTGGCAGTCTCCAGCGACTGCTCCGGAGGAATCCCCACCTCCCGCTCCCTCAGCAGCTGTTGCATGAAATACGTAATATCTCTCCCTGCGATAGGGATGTGTTTGATGCAGCTCCCAATGACATACCCTTCTGCCTAGGAAGAAGAGGAGACAGACGGCGTGTGAGCGACTCCAGGAGAGAAGGGCTCCCTGGACGCTAGGTCAGTCTCCCGCCCCGCCCCGCCCGCGTCACTGCATTTACTGAGCCTCCACTCTGTGCACAGCTCGGGCCTGGAGGTCTTTTCAAACGACTGCAGGCACAATTCCGGTAGTAGAACCGGAGATGCCCCGTAAGCCACCAAAATGACGTCTTCGTCAGGAACGTAAAGAGAAAAACCAAATAAAATGGCTCATTTCCAAAAAGTACTGCCGTTTGTCAGAACAATGGATCAATCACTTTTTTCTTCCTCTAACCAAAAGGAAGACGTTTATCTATAAAATCATTAAAACAACTATAAATCCACCTGTATTTGGTTAGCAGGCAGGACATGGACCCCAACCACCTGGACTCAATCCGGCTCCACGTCTGTGGGCTGAGTGGCCGTGGACACGTCGGGTAACACGTTTCATCCTCAGTTCCTTCATCCATAATATGGGGCAAACGGGGTTTACAGTACAGAATTCATGAAACAGAGTAAGTCCAGCTCACAGCCCTGCTTGGGACCGGTAGTTAGGTACTCAATAAATGGTCCGGTTTACTGTACAAAGAGCGGCACTTGGTAGGAGTGATGCTGGCCAGTTCACCCAAATGCTCTGCCGTGTGAGACCACGCTGGGAGGAGCTGGGATCCTCTGCCAGCGCCAGGAAGGGAGCTACAGCCCTTTGCCCGCGGCCCGCAGCTCGGCCCGAGGGCCCACACCTTTTAAAAGGAGCTATACACACACACACCCCCGATATATGCGGAAAATATGCCTGAAATATACATAAATAACTAGTAACAGGGTTCTCTGAGCAGGGGGCCTGGAGGAGGAAGATGAGAAGGAAGAGGAGGTCTGACTGTCCGCTGTGTGTCTCCCTGCGGGCATGGCGCCACGGAAGCCAGGCTCGGAGCCTCCGGCTGCTCTACAGAGCTGACAGTCAGAGAGAGAAGCCCTACCCAGCTTCATCAGGTAGAGAAGAAACACTCCACGATTCCCGTGAAGCAGTGGCTTCTGTGCCAGGTGCCCCTGAGACAGAGGGACAGGAGTGACTCCACGTTTCGGGGGCATCAGTTCTAACGATCGTAAGCACAGATACAGTTGCCAGTTAAGTTTCAAGAACAAGTCACTGAACTCCTCGTGTGCTTTCTTCTGATGTACCTACTTCTACAAGTAAGAGTAGGTGTGGCCTTTCTGAAGAGTCCGAGCCATTTATAAAATATTTTAAGATCCAGATAAAAGGTATGTACAAATTATTAAAATAATAAAGATCAACTTCAAAACTCCTAAGAATATGAATTCTAACACAAACTATTCACAATTTTTGTAATCCATGCCTTACATGTAACATTTTCTAAAATGAATTCAACCAGTGTTAAGTAAGTATCAGCTTCATCACAGCATTAGATATATTAAAACAACCCACAATCCAACAACAGGAAAATAAGTGAGTAGTGTTACACCCTCACATGATGGGCTATTATGTAGTTACTATTTTTTCACAGAATATTTAACCCTAGGAAAAAATATTAGGGATTAAACCAACATGCAAAAGATAATTTTAGGATTACATTGTACAATTAGAATACAAAATCAGACATAGGATATTCCAATTTTGCTTAAAACGTGCACACATGTGTTTAAGAAAAAGAGCTTAGAAGGCTATACAACCAAAAGTATGATGCAGCCCTCCAGGTGGGTTTATGAGTCATTTTATTTTCTTCTTCACATTTCTCTATTTTGTCCAAATTTTGTACAACAAATGTAATTTTTATAATCAGCAAAAAAACTGAACTGAGAAACATAAAAAAGTTGAACAACGGCTTTCTCTGTGGGCCTGTACACTGTGTGGCATTCGTTTTCTTTTCTTCTCCTCAATCAGATGGATGAGGAAGGCAAAGAAGCAGGGCCCACAAGCACCTCTCCGGACCTTGGTCTGTGCTCATCTTTGAGGGCAACCCTCAGAGAGAAGGCCGGTCAGCATGACTCCTCAAGGGGCACGAACAACTGTCACAGCCCACTAAGGAGGAAGTGCTTGGAGCCCGGCCGAGGGGCGCTCCGAGCACAGAGAAGGCTCTGCCCTGTCTCCCTCACCCCGCGGAGGGCACACTGGCAAGGGCACGGGGACGACACATCGACCTTCCCCTGCAGTGATTCCTGGCCTTTCAGGAACTAAAGCCTTAGCCTATTAGTACATCATTCCTTCCACTTCCTGAAATGAAAACGGTGGCTATTTTTTCAATTAAAGTAAATGGTTTAAAAAAAAAAAACAACCCAGTTTGCATTTTTAAAAGGAGCTATACACACACACACGCACCCCATATATGCAGAAAATATGCCTGTAATATATGTAAATAACTAGTAACAGGGTTCTCTGAGCAGGGGGCCTGGAGGAGGAGGATGAGAAGGAAGAGGAGGTCTGACTGTCCACTGTGTGTCCCCTTGCAGGCAGCTTCCATTCATCTTCAAAAAAGCAAACTTCAAATAATTCATTTAAATACTCCACGGGACCGAAAGAAAAATATAGACGTTGTCTCTTGACCCTGAATTAGGAATCACTTCTCTAATATTTTGAAAATTAAAACCAAAAAGTGACACTGCAGAGCATTCTGCAAGTCAAAAGGAACAATCTCCCCTTCTTGGCTCTTAAATAAATTTTGAAAAACAAGAAGCGATTTCTCTAAAGCGTGAGCTGGCTGAAGCCGTCCACATCGTGTCACAGAGCTCACCCTTCAGAGCGGCCGTGCACCACGCCTACTGATGCCCAAGCTGACAGCTCAGAACGTAAGCCAGGAAGGCCCTCCTGGTGATGGACCCCGGGTGATCAGGCAGAGCCCTGGAGACCCCGAACGACTGCTGACATCCTGACTGCAGAAATTTCCCAGCATGAATTCCAACTTGCCAGCACCAAAGACACTGGTCTTCTTCTTCTTTCTCACATACCTGAGTTTAAAGACTCTTGTTACCTTTGCTAAGTACAGTTACGGTTTCTAAAGTGTACTTTAGAAAGTACCTTAACTTCTGTACCTTAATTACAGAAGGGTTTTTTCCTTTAATCTCTCCCCTTACCTCCAGTCGGGGGAGGCCTACAGAAAGCGAAGCACTGAACACTCTGCTTACCACTGGGATAGCATGGGTGACCCCATCCCCACTGTCGATGACGATCCCCGTTAACGTACGTTCGCCCACTTGTCGCGAGGTCCAAGACGCTGCTAAGGCCAGCACTGCCTGCACCAAAGACACGGAGACCATTAGCATTCGGGGAAACTCTTCCCAAGGACTGCACCTGATTGTTCTCAGGTTCAATCAATAAGACCTTTCTTACGAGTAACTCTTTCCCTTCCCTATCCTCCATCTTCCCCCCAAAATTCAAATTCCAAATTGAACAACTAACATGCAAATTCTGTATACTTCATCTGGAGGGGTCAAGTTTTCAATAAAATAAAAGTTTTGCAAAGAAAAGCCGGAGAGAATCACCAGAGGCAACAGCCTGTGCTATCTCCCAAATTAATTTTCTATGCAACTCCTTCTCCTTTTTCTTAGAAGGGACTGGAATATGCAGAAAACATTTTAGGAGATACTTTTTAAAAATTTATTCCCCAAAATCTCAGTCAATTCCCTTGTATAGGGTGGCAGATAAATAACATCCAAAACCCACAAAAATTCCCACACTAAGAACAAGTAGCTTCAAAGGAAGTCCTACAAGCTCATGGAACCACAGGAGCCCAGATCCCAAAGGGGGAACCCTCTAGAGACATTTGTTTTGTTTTTTAGCAGATATTATAGTATCTTTCCTTTTTTATGATCAGAAGTGAAAGAAGCCAAAAAAGAACCATCATATCGATCTTGTCACCCAGAGAAGAATACATTAGATTCTAAAGCATGTAAAAAGACAAAAGCTGGACAAACTCTATACCAGCAGTAAAAACATAAAAATATAAATCATAGAACATGGTCTGTACAGTGTCTGAGTTCAAACCTGAATGGGGTGGGTGGGTGTGTGTGTGTGTGTGTGTGTGTAGGGTGTGGAAAAGGAAGAATGCACAGCAGCACAATCTTACAACAGAGGCCTTGAGAATCACCATTTCTTCCACTATTAGACAGCTAAGGTCATTTGGGAATCATAAGAATCACTTTGTTTTTACCTGAACTGCAATGTAGAGTCCTGGTACATTAAATGATTCAAACATAATTTCTGCAAGATATTCTCTGTTTTCTGGTGTGTTCAGTGGAGGCTCTGTCTGTAAGAAAACATTCACTATATTTAGTGTTCACCCAAATTTCATGTAACTATATCAGAATCATAAAAAAGTTAACCTAAAAGCATGTTAATTAGGATTCTGTACAACTTCCTGATTTTACAGGTAGCGTACACCCAGAGCGTACTCTAAAGAAATTTGTACTTAAAGAAACTGTCTTAAAGAACTTTGGCTGCGGGGCTTAAAAGCTTTGACACAGCAGAGTAAAGGCCTCTCTAAACACTTCTGCTCTTATTAACCACCCCGAAACAGGAACAAGTTACAGAAAAGGGAACTCTACCTTCGATAACATAACACCCAAACACCCTGAAACTGAAGAGCCCTGCAGCAAGTTGCCAAGGGTAGTAATAACCCCACCGAGATGAGTGAGTATGCCAAGAGGGAACACCGGTGACTTCAGACCCCAGGCAAGCTACACAGGCCTCCAGAGAGAGGAAAAGCAGTGAGCCCGTGCTTGGAACAAGACCAGTTTGAGCAGAACAGCTGAGAAGCCTCCCTCCCCAAGCCCCACCTGCCATCAGAGCACAGGCCGCAAGGTTAGACAAAGCATCTTTGCCATCAGCTGCGAGGCAGAAAAAGCTGGGCAGAAGCAGATTCACCCAGACACTGCCCCCTGCCCGGACTCAACTCACACACACAGCCTGTCCAGGAAGAATTCCCCTCATTCAAAGAGGAGGAAAGAACACAAAGAAACCAGCCAAAGACCATATAAAAACACTGAAAGAAAAAGAGAGGGAAGAGAGGAAAGGAACAGGAAAAACAAATGGCAGACAAAAAAACATGTACCCAGAAAAATGTAAAAATACAGCAGATGAAAATCATGATAAAGACATTTCAAAAAATTCAAATATCTATTTTAAAATAATAACCGTTATCAAATAGGAGGAAATTAACAGGATTACAGAAAGATAAAAAGAATAAATAAACCTGCTTTTTTGTCATTCAGCAATAGGTTGTGAACATTTTTCCATGTCAATAAATATGGTTATACATCACATATTTAAGCTGCAAAACAAAGAAAGAAAGAAAGAAAAAAAGAATAAATAAAAATTCTCTGGGCCTTTTGGCAAAAACTCCCACATTACCCTTTGTTATAGACTGAGCTGTGTCTCCCAAAATTCCTATGTTGAAGCCCAACCCCCAGTGTGACCGCATCTGGGGACAAAGCCTCTGGGGAGGTAATCGAGGTTAAATGAGGTCATGGGGGAAGCCCTAATTCGACAGGACCAATGTCTTTGTAAGAAAAGGAAGACACCAGAGAGCTCTCTCTCACACACGCACAGAGGAAAGACCGCGTGAGGACACAGCGGGAAAGCGGTTATCTGCACACCAGGAAGGAAGGTCTCACCAGAAACCAACCCTGACAGCACGTTGATCTCGGACCTAAAGCCTCCAGAACTGTGCGAAAACAAATGTCTGCTGTGTAAGCCACTCAGCCTGTGGGATTTTGTTATGCTTAGTTCGAGCACCTAAAACACCCTTAAAGCAGGAAAAGTACAGCCAGCCTTGGCCATCAACACAGATACGTTTGTAGCACTGGGATACATGGGGCCACACTTACAGAGTCTTCAGGGCAGGACGGTGTGACCCAAGAATTCTACATCTGGCCACACTGCCAATCAAGTATGTTGCAAAAACAAAGGACCTTTAAACATATAAGAACTTGGGAGAATTTGGCTCCTATGAAGCCTTCATGAATTAACTATTAGAAGATAAGCTTTTGCCAAAAAATAAGAATGCAGAAAGTACAGCCAAAGACTCACAGTGAGCAATTAATCCATTTAAGATGTAAGAATAAAGATTTTTCTTTCCAGGGAATAATAGCTATAGAACAGAATGCAAACATTATAAATTAAAACAGCAGAACCAGCATCAAGTTGAGAGGTACAGATGGAAGGAGAGGTATAGATGGAAGGAGAGAATATAGACATTGATATCCTTGTACCATGGAATCAAAAGGTAATTGTTTTATTATAGAGTATCAGAGACATCAGTAAACCTAAAGTTGTAAATAGTAGAATAAGTTTAGTAACATAATCAATCAAAAGCAGGTGACAGAGGAAGGAAGAGGAGGTAAGAAAATGTGGAAATGTACCAACTTGATCACTGACCACAGTAGGAAGTAATCACACCTAAACAAACACAGGCAAATATATTATACAGAAGGATAGTTACATTAAAATAATTTTAATGAATTATTATGAATTATTTTTATAAATAGTAAGTCTTAAAATACTAATACATAAATAAAACACATTAAAACCAGAAAGCAAAGCATATAGTAGAACAGCTGAACTAAGGCCACACACACCTGTCGCACGGTGGCAGGCCACACCAGCCCGGTTAAAAGGAGAGCTCGTCCCACCTTCAATTTTACTAAGTTTGGAAAGCGATTTCCTCTCTCAGTGTGTAATTAGCACTGACCTCACAGGAGTCTAAATAAAGTGCTCACGGCAGCACCCAGCACGTGGTGAGTTATTGTGACTAAAATCATCAGCAAGTACCAGTGAGAAACTCACTAAAGACAGTCTCTAAGACCATGAAACAAAATCAAATTACATTCTCTAGGCAAGAAAAAACAAGGTGCCTCACAGAGGTCCAAAGTCAGCATTGCTTCTAAGATCAGAAAAAACCTTGGGACTTCCCTGGTTGTCCAGTGGTTAGGACTCCATGCTCCCAACGCAGGGGGCCCAGGTTCGATCCCCAGTCAGAGAACTAGATCCCACGTGCGTGCCGCAACTAAGGAGCCCGCGAGCTGCAACTAAGGAGCTCGCATGCCGCAACCAAGATCCGGCACAACCAAATAAATAAATAAAATATTAAAAAAGAAAAAACCTAAATGCTCATCACTAGGAACTGATTAAACAAATTATGCCACATCCATAAAATGCTACACTTTGCAGCAATTAAAAAGGATGAGCTCTTTGCGTGCTGGTATGAAACAATCTCTATGATAAACAGTTAAGTGAAAAGAGAAAGGCATCTCCACACTTTACACATTCTTAAATGTTCTTCTGTATCAACAACTTTTTTTAAAAAAAATCAAGGTGTATGGGGGCGAGGAATAGGGAGCTGTTCAATGGACAGAGAGAGCTTCAGTTCTGCAGGATGCGAAGGTTCTGGAGACCTGTCACACAACAATGCGAATGTAGGTAACACTCTGAACTACACACTTAAAAAAGGTTAAGGGAGTAAATTTCATGTTTTTAATCACAATTTTTAAAGGTTTTACAATAAAAAACAAGGTTACAACCATATGTGTATTTCATTACCATTTTATAAAAACAAGTTTATATATAATCCATATGCCTGCACACAATTATCTCTGGTTAAGAACCGGTAAAGGTGTTTTTCCTCCAGGAGGGGGATCTGGGGGGCAGCACAGAGCTGGGAAGGAGACACACGTGCACGGGAGATCCTTCTGCACCTTCTGAATTCTGTGCTGTGCGTGTTACCGCTTCAAACAAATAAGCAAGTCTGGCTGTCAGCTCGCTGGGGGCTTTAGCTTAAACTCTTGTGTAGCAATGATGGAAAGCTCAAACGCAGCGCCCCAAGTTAAGTTTTAATTACTGTGATTAGAATCAATATATAATATTCCCTGGATGGGAGAGAGAAAGCAATCTTAAGACATATGTGAGAAAAAAAAAAAGACATATGTGAGAAATAGTAAAGTCATCAAAAGCAGATTGTAAATAAGGGATCTGAAAGTCACCCAACAACAACATAACTTATTTTAACATGCCTACCTCAGGGGGTTGGGATTAAATTTGTTAATACCTTAAAGCGCCCAGCACATAGCTGGCACTGTGTTATGATTACTATTTTAGATTTCTTTCATTTAAAGCACATGAATAATAGCTGCACATTCCAACAGTACTGGCTACAATATATCTCCTTAAAGTACCTCCTACCCATCTGAAAAACAGGCCTAATAACTACCTCCCCCAGGGTTGTTGGTGGGATTAAATAAATGAGTGAATACATGTAAATACTTGGTGAGGGGAGGGGCAGGGCACATAGCAAGCGCTGAATAAATGTCAGCTATACCATCAATAATGTAATTCACACCAGAAGAAATTATATATATTAGCTACAGAGATCTATAAAATCTTTTCTCACCATGAAGAGAAATGCAAGCACTTTAATAAGTTAACTTTATAAACAAAGCATTTAAACTGAGTAGAGGGGAAAAAAGGATCAAGAGAAGAAGACTAAAAAGGCATGAAAAGTGTGAGCACAGTCGAGAAACATTTCTTGCCTGCCGGCTAAGAGCTGCTTATTTGGTTTGAAGCAAAAAGTGAGCCTACAGAAGACATTCCCAGCAAGAAGTAGATTGACCCTGGCTCCTGGATTCTTCCTGGGTTTAAGTCCAGTGTCAAATGATGTTCCAAATATATCCCAAATGGATGAAAATTATGTATAAACATCAAAGGAAAACAGGTTTACTACATAAAAACTTACAGATTCAAAAACATAATCTACAAAGGGAAAAAAAATCAATTCAGAAAAAAAAGTATCTGCTCCTGACAACAGCTTCCTATCTATTATATGGAAGAGTTCACAGTATAAACAAAATGTGATACATACATAAAACAGAATATTATTCAGCCCTAAAAAGAAGGAAATTCTGACACATGCTACAATGTGGCTGAACCCTGAAGACATTATACTAAGTGAAATAAGCCAGTCACAAAAGGAAAAATACTGTAGGATTCCACTTATATGAGGATCTAGAATAGTTACAGTCATAGAGACAGAAAGCAGGATGGGGGGGTGCCAGGGGCGGGAGGAAGCAGGAAGGGGGAGCTATTCTTCAATGGGGTCAGAGTTTCAGTTTGGAAGATGAGAAAGTTCTGGAGAAGGATGGTGGTAACGGGTGCACAACAGTGTGAATGTACTCAATTCACCAAACTGTACATTCAAAAATGGTTAAAATGGTAAATTTTATGTACATTTCATCACAAAAGAAACTTCTAGGTAAAAAAAAAAGATCATAGAAATCACAGCAATAGGAAAAGCAATAAAACACTGATATGTACAAAACACAGGACAAGAATAGGCAATTCACAAAAGAGAAAATACAGCTAATAAACACATGAAAAAATGTTTAAGGTCAAAGTTATTAAAAATGCAAGTTGACAACAAATAATCAAAAATAATATTAATCAATGCTGACAAGAGTTCTAATAATGTGACCTCTAGTGCACTGAAGATTTCAGCGTGAAATGGTATGCTAAAGATTCAAAATTATTAATACTTCTGTACCCCCAAATTATATATAATTTTTATATTTTTAATATAAAAAATGCTAATATAGAAAACACTGTGCAAAGATTACTTCATATTACTTCTTAGAAAACCAAGAAATTGGAAACAACAGTAAACATCTAAAAATAGTGAAACTGCTAAACAGATAGGAAATATTCACTGGATAGAGGATTGTATAGCCATTAAAATGAGGATTATGAAAAAAGTGTAAGAAACGGGGGAAGCGGGACAGAGGACACAATATTGAATGCAAAGTCATACAAAAACATGGGTGAAAAGATTAAATGAAGATACACTAAATGTTAATATTTATGTTAATGGGATGTGAAAAGTCCCACAGATATCTTTCAAATTTTCTAAATCACACTTACAGTTCTATAATAAGAAAAATCTTTACAAGAGTTGTGAAACCCTGGGTTACAGCCTGTGTGTAAAGGCCACAGAAACTCCCAATACAACTTCCTGATTTATTTATCCAGACGGAGAAACTCACAGAGGCAAGACGGCAACACAGCAGAAGCAGCAGTGCGTCTCGACACGGCTCTTCCTGGCCTTCTGGCTCCCGATGGGGATGGCACTCGCCACATCCAGCCAGAGTTGTGAAGACAGCTGAATGAATTCTCGTCTTGCCACTGTCTTCATACCTGTAGTCACATCATTATGGAAGGCACTGCAACGTGCCTACCCTGTACCTATTCTCCCTTCTGCCTTAATGACAGACCACTGATCAATCACAGGCCCAGAGGAAAAGCATTTCCCAGACTTCCTCACGGACAGGGATGGCTAAGTGAGTAAGTTCCGGCCAATAAGAAGCAAAAGCTGATGGATGTGGCTTCTAGGAAAGCTCCTTACAGGGTTGAAGGCAGACTCAAGCAGTAGACTCCCTTCTGCTCGCTCTTAATGCCTTCTTTCCTGGAACGCAGAGGTGATGAGGGAGCTGCAGGAGCCAACGTGGGGTCATCAGGTAACCTTGGAATGAAAGCCATATGCTAGACATACTAGAGCACAGAGACCGCTAATGACACCAGAACGCTGCCCTGCCAGCACTGCCCTCCCTACTACAAATGTATGTAAGGAAAATAAAACCCTTAGCTTGCTAAAACCAATATTTAATTACTTGCTGCCAAACAATTCACCATCTGTGAAGAATTTACATTAAAATATACATACTTCTATTTAAGGGAATGTTTACAATGTAATTAGGTTCTCCTGGCTCCTGGATCAAATTCAGCATTATTAAAGGCATAGTCTTATGGGTTCTGAGAATCATAATCATAAACCCATTTTTTCCTCAATCCTCCATTTCTTTTATGTTTACCACCAGTAACTGTTCCTTTAGGAGACCAATTTAAATGAAACTTTCCCAAACCATTATTTACAACAAGATCTAAATAGGAGATATCAAGTTTTTCTTATTTTTTTTAATACTGAAGCATATGATTAAAACATCACATGAATGCAAGTTACACAAACAAATTTATTCATAATAATGGTGAAACATCATCTGGTATTAATTCAAAAATAAAGAATTAATCCATTCCATAAAACCAATCCATATTTCTGGATAAAGACAG
The DNA here is from genome assembly GCF_028021215.1 of Eschrichtius robustus. Taxonomy (NCBI): domain Eukaryota; kingdom Metazoa; phylum Chordata; class Mammalia; order Artiodactyla; family Eschrichtiidae; genus Eschrichtius; species Eschrichtius robustus. The sequence continues at coordinate 125,821,955 of NC_090831.1, read as the reverse complement.
CAAACTGAACACGTGTCCCTAACACTGCTCCACCCCCAAGCCTCTCTATAACTGCAGTAAAGAAACCTTTTAAAAAATATAAATCCTGAAGGGAGGGAGACCAGGAGAGGAGATGACAAGGTACTGTAAGGTGGAAAGCACGTGGGCCAGGGGTGACGCACTTAGCATACCCAGGGCTGTCAACCTTCGCACCGGCTGGTGGCTTCCGTACTGGACACAGCAGGTCTACATCATTCTCAAGAGCCAGGGAGGCAACTATTATGGCGAGTCAGGACTTACCACGTCATGGTCAGCCTGACTAGGCTAAGGGACACCCGGAGAGCTGGTAAAACATCATTTCTGGGTGTGTCTGTGAGGGTGTCTCTGGAAGAGATTAGCATTCAGCGGACTGAGAACAGAGACACGCCTTCACCAACGTGGGCGGGTGTCATCTGAGCCACTGAGGACCCGAATGGAACAAAAGACGAAGGAAGGGCGATTCTCTCTCTCTCTCTCTTTAAGCTGGGATGTCCATCTTGCCGGCTCCTGGCGCTCAGGCATTCTTGATCAGCACGTGCTGCTTGCTCTTCCTCCTTGATTCATATTCAAAAAGTCTGCCAATCTCTTCTAAAGTTGTAACTCGATTTCCACTCAAGAGCACTGCAATTCTTTAAAATATATGCTTCTGTTTTGAACTCTGGGCACTTCAGTATTGGAGAAAAGAGTAGGATTCCCATTTGCTATCTGCTCAATCCACATGACCGATACAGCCGAGTCTCTGAAACGTCTTGAAAAACGTGAGCCGTAATGAGCTCATTCTCACCTATACGCTCAGGCATCTGGTCACCGCAGTCAGAAAGAACAATTTGGGGGACTACTGAGGGACCTTTAATTTAACCCCTTTAGACTCTCTTATACCAAAAAGCATTATCTGGTATAGCAGTTCAGTAAATGTCTTCAACTGACTTCTAGACTCGGCCATAAATCTCTATACCTGCTTTACTCCCCTTGAACTATTCCATTAACTGACGACTTAAGGGCATAAACCTGAAAGAAATGTACCATTCTCATTACTTCCTCAATCACATCATGCAATGAACTGACCTTGCAAAATTCAAAGCACAATACACAGAACACAATATTTTCTCTGTTTAATTTAATAAACTTGATTATTTTTGAATATTCATTACAGGTACTCATTTTTGGCAAATGGACTTTTCCATATTCACACCAAACACCTCCAATTCCTTCCGAGAAAGTGGTTTTATCTTACTAGCCTGTAATGTCAGCTAAAGCAGAAAATAATTTCTTGTAGGAAACAATTCCTGCGGGCTGTGTCCTGGTGGTGTGTGTCTGCTCCACAGGCGAGGACTGAGCGTCCCTCTGAGTGGAGTGAGAGGGGACCTCCTGGCGTGGGAAGCTGAGGCGGACAGAAGGAAGCTGCAGGGCGGCGTGCGCTCCCGAAGTCCCGTCCAACAGGTTGTTACGCAACACGCGAGAGATGGAAAGACGCCAAATGGGACGGGTGGGAATCTGTGATCTACTGAGGCTTTAAAGACAAAGCCACTCAGACACACTGTCAGTGTCCTGGCTCCATTTATTTTACGTAAACCACTGTAGACGCACAGGAGAGAAAACACATGGTGGCCTGTAAAACACAGTATTCACACTTGGCAATTCCTAGTTATGGCGATATAGCCAGAAAAAAAGATCAGGGCACTTGCAGGGACTTGCTGTAATAGACATTAAACATATAGATTCCACTACCTACCATAATAGCCTTGTAGTTAACGTATTTTAAGCCAGATAATTCTAAAGAACACTCCATATTTAACATTAGAAAGAACTATATAATTGGGGATCAGGGACCATTTGACAATGTACTTGCATGGAAAAAATCCAAAGCTAAATTATGTAGGTTGTAATGTGCAGCTTAATGCTACGTGCAATTGCTCTCCACAAAGCAAGTGTTTTGTACGTGTAATTAATTTTAACTTAAAAAGAACATTTCATGGAAGGAAACATGTGAAGTTGAGTCGAACAATTAGAACAGATTCCATAACCAAGAGATATTTCTTTTCATTTCTCTGTAATGCTTTATTTTGTTTGAACAAGACCAATTACGTACCACAATATCAGGGCCCATAACTCAGGTCAATTTTATTTTAGAGTGCAATTTAAACACTGGCAAAATAACATCTTGACTCAGTTTCCTCTGCTATATAAGAAGCAAAAATCAGACTCATCCAGTTACCTCTCGAGGACATCCAAGTGCACAGTTGGTTTCCTACCCAAATCCATTCCTCCCTCCACCTTCCCTGCTGTTAGAGACCTGTTTAGGTACCTACCCTCTTGGGGCCAGGTGATCAGACATCGTCCCCTCACCAGCCCAAGGGAGAGAATCTTGATCAATCTAAACCTGTCAAGGTAATTCCATTCCCCTTGCAAGGGACCAGGCTAGGCATGGACAGATGGCGTAAATCTGCTGGGAAGGTTTCTAGGAAAGGCATTCTTAATTCCTAAAAAGTGCTTCTACCTCTGACAGCAAATACACCAAGAGGTGGTAAAGGAACTTGGGCAGCCATCCTGGGGCTTGAGAGGAACCAACACAAGAGGCCAAACTACTGAATTAGGCTGGTCCTTGCCTCCGTCCCTGAGCTGCTGAAATCACGAGCCCTGGAGCGGCCTGACTCTGGCCTTTTTGTTTCATGAGATAATAAGCCCCTTTTGGCTTTCAGGCATTTTTGTTGAGCTTTCTGTTATTTGCCCAAAAAGCAGCCCCATTCATACAAACAGCTTTAGCAGGCATTAAAAACTCCCCAGGGAAGAACACCTTGGGTTTAAAATCTACGCAACTTGGACTTTACAGGGATATATTCCTCTTAGGTCCAGTTACTCACCATTAAAAAATAATGATCCTCAGGCTCAGCTCGAAGATACTTAAAAATCACTTGTTCCATGAACCTTTCCATTAGATCCCAGTCTTCAATTATTCCGTGTCTTATTGGCCACTAAAGCAAGAGAAACCAAACTACATCAAGCTTCAGTTCACATCAGTAAGAGCAACAGTTTAACGACAGCACTGGCCCGGAAGAGATGGAAGACAGCAAGTTATTAAACAGTTCCTCTGCATGGAGTGAATGTTAATTTATATAAAGAAACAACAGGCACTTTACCAGAAAGATTACATGACATTACTGTTTATATTCTACTCCACCCATTTCTAAGCACAAAGCATCGTTTTAACAATGGGGTAACAGATGGAAAAGCAGAGCTAATCTACAATACCATTCGATCTGGAGTTTGGGGAGTGTTTTTTTTTAGAACAAATGTCTAGTTAAATAACTTTAGTGTTGGTGTGCTGAACTGGGCGACTGGGATTGACATGTATACACTGATGTGTATAAAATTGATGACTGATTAAAAAAATAAAATAAAATAAAATAACTTTAGTGCTTCTTTTTAATTGATCAACCTGCAACTTTCCACATGTGACAGGTTACTTAGTCAACCTGCAGGTTTCCACAGGAGCAGACCTTGCTTTCCACATAACCCAGCGGTCCCTGAGTCAACTCTGCATTTGTAAATTCACTTGATTCCCCATATCAAAAATACCCTCATCAAAAACAACAACAACAAAACCTCTCTTCAAACGTAAGAATAAAACATATTCTAGAACTCACAAGTACAGATTCTACACAAGCACCCTCTTGCATCACTCGCCCTGCTGCTCTGCTCCCGGCTGTGCACTTGCAGAAGCGAATCCCGGGAGGAGTTTACCTTTGTGGCGTACGTGGGTTTATCTATGGCTTCGTCCCCTATGAAGAAGTCCAGGTCGTCGACACCCCTCAACACCCTCCTCTGGGCTTGGTCGACCACCTTTGCCGACTCTCGGATGGCAATACCTTAGGAAAAACAGCACAAAGAGCCCATCACCATACTCATTCATTTCAATGATCAAGAGAGGATGATAAAATCCCTATGTATGTACAAGTAAATTTTCAACGTTAGGGTTTTATTTGGGGTCGAGTGTGTTCACAGAGAAGACTCTGTCAATGAGTACATCAAGTAATACAGGAACAAGTTACCATGTTCCAGCATTATTTTCAGCGTGGCACAAAAGAACTCAGCTGGTCTGCTTCTAATGCCGACAAAAGCTACGTTACTAAATTTCTCAGTTTCATCTGAAAAAAATTCCTCAAGATAGTAAGTGAAATGCCCATGGAGTATCAAATAGGTTCCAAATTTCTAAATACAATATAGGAGACAAAATTTAAAATATAATACAGAAGAAGAGAGTAAACTGAAAAACGCCTCATGTCATTTTCATGAAACTCTATGTCAGATTTAAAACATATTTTTAGTCTTGTTACCAAAAAATAAAAAAAAAACCTGATTTCCCATTAACAGAAAAACTAAGAGGTTGATGACTAGTATCCGACAAAAAGAAAAGTACAATAATCAAACAACTGTATTATGTAAAAATATTAATGGCTTTTTTGAAACATTATTTTACTAAGAGCTTAACCTTGATACTTAGGAATATACTTAGTAGTAAATAATCATATAAAACTTAACTCCAGAATTAACCTCTAATGAAATGTGGAAAGCTTCACAAAGATTCAATTTTCCATTTAAACTCCTAACCCCTGGTTAAACTCTGAGTTCCTAAAAACTACTCTTCATCAAATTCATTCCAAAACTAATTAGTAAACAAATACAATTACTTTTAAAGGTAGATTATCTGAAATCCCCAATTTATTACAAATGAAAAATAGCAACAAAGCTACGGGAGTGAATTTTAATCCTTTATCTCAGAAAGCTACCTTTAAGTAACAGGCTGAAGAGGTGGAAAAAAAAAAAGGACAGAAATCACTTTGCCCATCTCCTTTTCTCACTCCAACCCACTGCCACATTTAGTCTCGAAGCTTTCAAGTTACGAAAGGTGGCACAAACCTAAAGGACAGAATTTCTGCAGGAAATGCTGGGGCTGAGCCTAGAGAAGGCATCCAGGTCAGAAGCAGTGAGCCCGTCGGGGCCACGAGGCTGAGAATGGGGCCAGAAAAGTCTGGAGGGCCAACACTTACTAAGGCAACCTGTGGAGACAAACACAACCCGTCTCTGAACACTGAGCAGTGGCGCACTGACACGGAATCATCTGATGCGCCAGGGAGCATTTCAAAGGGCCCCTGGAGAGAGGGCTTGCAGCCGACCTCAAAACTCCTCGCCGTGTGGCAGTGCCAGATTCCACCCTCCGGGCAAGACCAAACCTAACTATGCATGAATTTAGAATTAAACTGCCAAGCCAACATAAAAGACTGTAAAGAGACAAAGACAAAAAGATTCTTCAATTCATGACTTCATTCAAGTTTGCCAACAATTTGAGGGCAATATATCTAACCAAAAGAAAACTCACCACCTTAAAGAAGAAAACGCTAACCTTAGTGAGGATGAAGCTGCCACGCTCAAAAATTCACCTGACAACAAAGTAAACCTTATCCCTCCCAAAAGGGAGATGTAAGTACTCTGACCCCAAATCACAGGAGATCTGTGTTTTAGTGGCCCTTAGCAGCAGCAGCAGCAAGAAACCATAGAGCGTGCTTCTTTTAACTATTACACGGAAGCAACTAAAGCCATGAAAGAGAGTAAAGGTTTATAGAGCTTATATTCAAAATCTTTTGTTCACACCTATGAAACGCAAGATGTGGTCCAAATAGTCCTTGCGAACATGATGGAGAAATGTGTCTAAAGAGTAGCTATCAGTGAGCATCTCTGAGTATTCACGGAGTATACACATGACTCATCGTAGGACACAGATCTACATCACCCGCAGCTTTCTCCAGCACACCACAGCTTCCTACAGGACCCTGACTCAGGTGTAAACAAAGACAACAAGTGTGCGGAGAACATTAAGATGGAAAGGACAACAAATATAACAGATAACAGGATCAGCACCTAAACATTCCAACCACTTACATACATGTGGCATCTCCATGCAATGGAATATCATGAGGCCACAAAAAGCAATGAAGCAGTTCACAAAGTGACCCACAACGTTCTCAAAGATGGAGCGCCACGAGAAAAAAAGCAAGGTGCAAAACGGTGTTCGTGGATGCCACCACTTAGGTAAAAACACGTCTGTGTATATTTGCTGGGACGTGTAGAGCTACATCAGGAAGGAAGAAACCAGAAACAGTAGTTGCCATCTAAGAGGGGAAGTGGATGGTAGAGAGTTAATTTTCACTGTACATCTTTTTACAGCATTTAATTTGTATGTCACATGAATGCATTACCTATTCAAAATTAATTAAATTTGGACTTCTGCTTCTGGAAAGATGGAGTAAACATACTTTTCTCTACTCCTCTCACTAAGCACAGCTAGAATCCCTGGACTTTATATTTGAAAGAAACATAAAAATGCTGAGAGGTGGGGCTTCCCTGGTGGCGCAGTGGTTAAGAATCCACCTGCCAATGCAGGGGACACGGGTTCGAGCCCTGGTCCGGGAAGATCCCACATGCTGCGGAGCAACTAAGCCCGTGAGCCCCAACTACTGAGCCTGCGCTCTAGAGCCCGCGAGCCACAACTACTGAGCCCACGTGCCACAACTACTGAAGCCCGTGCACCTAGAACCCGTGCTCCACAAGAGAAGCCACCGCAATGAGAAGCCCACGCACCGCAATGAAGAGTAGCCCCGCTCGCCGCAACTAGAGAAAGCCCGCGCGCAGCAACGAAGACCCAACGCAGCCAAAAATAATAAATAAATAAAATAAATAAATTTATTTTAAAAAAAAATGCAGAGAGGTGAAGAGAAAGCAGCAGACTGGCTAGGGACCTCAGGACCCAAGGAACAACACGCTGGTGACTTCCAGGTTTTCGCTTGTCTCATGTATCCTACACTGGCTGCCAGGGGAGCCAACAACCCAGAAACACCTGTGGGAACAAACAAACACGGTCCCCAAAAGCCTGTTGTCTCCAGCCAAAGGAGGTGAAAGGGGCAGTGAAAACATACAACTGCCTGACTCCAGTCAAACACGACAGAAAAACAAACCCCCCCACGCGCAGTGTAGACACCACGTGGGAGCCAGGACTCATCTCACCCCTCTGCCTCCACACCGGGGTCCTGCCAGAGGAGGCCCGGTGGAAAGTCAGCACTTCCACCCCTCACCCTCCCGGCGGATGGTACCTGCAGAGGCCCAGTCAGGGGTCTGATCCCCCGCCCACACTCAGCAGCAACATGGAGCGCCTCCCCAAATGAGTGTCAACAAAGGCCAAGAGGAAAACCTGAACTTCAGCCCCAAACTGGCATTAACAAAGGGTATCCCCCTTCCCCTGCTGAAGAGATATCAGAAATGACTTGCCAAAGCATAAGATTTAAATAAGATCTGGAATCTCATAATACCCAAAATGTCCAGGTTTCAATAAAAAAAAAAAAACTCTCACCATAGCAAGAACCAGGAACATCTCAAGCGAAATGAGAAAAGATGATCAATAGATACCAACACTGAGAGGACACAGAGAATTACCAAACAAGATTTTAGGAGCCATCGTAAAATGCTTCAATGAGCAACTACAAACGCACCTGAAACAAATGAAAAATAAAAGGAAGTCAGCAAAGGAACACAAAGTCACAGCAAAGATGAAAGATATAAAGACAAAACCCACAGAAACTTTAGAACCAAAATACACAATACCTGCAATAAAAATGTCAATGGATGAGCTCAGCAGCAGAAAATGACAGGGGAAAGAGTCACTGAACTTGATGACAGCAAAAGAAATAACCCAACCTGAACAACAAAGAGAAAACAGACTGAAAAACAAATGAACAGGGCTTCAGGGACATGTGGGCTGGACAACAGCAGATCTAATATTCATGTATTCTGAGTCCCACATGAGAGGAGAAAGGAGGTAGGGCTGGAAACGCATCCAAAGAAATTATGGTTAAAAATTTGAGAATTTTTTTTCAAATTTGGGAATTCTCTGGTGACCCAGTGGTTAGGACTCCGCGCTTCCACTGCAGGGGACCTGGGTTCGATCCCTGGTTGGGGAACTAAGATCCTGCAAGCTGCGTGGTGAGAAAAAAAAAAAATTTGGCAAAAAAAATAAAATAAACCCATAAATTTAAGGTTGAATAAACTCCAAAGAGGATAAACCCCAAAAAAATCCAAAAACTAAAGAGCAAAGAAAAAATTCTGAATGCCTCCAGCAAATTTCTCATCAGAAATCAGGGAGCCCAAAAGGAAGTTGCATATTTTCAAGTGTTGCGAGAACTGCCCACTCAGAATTCTATATTCAGCAAAAATTTCCTTCAAAAATGAAGAGCAAATCTAGACATTCTCAGATGAACAAAAACTAACAGAATTTGTCACCAACATATCTACTCTAAAAGACTAAAGAAAGTTCTCTAAACAGAGAGGAAATGATAAAAGAAGGAATCCTGGAACATCAGGAAGGAAGGAAGAACAAGAGCAAAAATATGGAAATTACAATTCCTTTCCTTCTCCTCTTGTGTTTGCTAAATTATGTTTGGCAGTTAAAGCAAAAATTATAATGCTAATGTGTTTCTCAATGTATAACCTCAATTGTAACAGAAAGGGAGGAGGGTAAAGGGACATAAAGGGAGATAAGGTTTCTACGTGTCAATGAAACTGGTAAATGCTGACACCACAGACTAAGAAAAGCTATGTATATATAAGGTAATAGCTACAGCAACCACTTAAAAAGCTCCACAGAGAGAAGCACTCAAAAACACCACAGATATGGGACTTCCCTGGTGGTCCAGTGGTTGGGACTCTGCGCTCCCAATGCAGGGGGCCTGGGCTCGATCACTGGTCAGGGAACTAGATTCCCACATGCCACAACTAAGAGCCTGCATGCCACAACAAAGATCCCGCGCGCCACAGCTAAGACCCAGCGCAGCCTAAATAAATAAATAAGACACCACAGATAAGTCAAAATGAAATTCTAAAACATACTCAAGTAATCCACAGGAAGTTAGGTAAAACAAAACAAAGAAATGAAAAACAGAAAGAACAAACAGAAAAAGAACTAATCAATAATCACAATAAATGTAATGGTCTAAACACACCAGTTAAAAGACAGATATTGGTAGAGTGGATTAAAAAAACATGATGGAACTCTACATTGTCTACGAGAAACTCTCTTCAAATATAACAATATACAGGCACACCTGGTTTTACTGTGCTTTGCTTTTATTTAGTCTTTTTTACAAATTGAAGGTTTCTGGCAACCCTAAGTTGAGCAAGTCTACTGGTGCCACTTTTCCAACAGCATTTGCTCACTTCATGTCTCTGTGTCACATTTTGGTAATTCTCACAATATTTCAAACTTTTTCATCATTATTATATTTGTTAAGGGGATCTGTGATCAGTGATCTTTGATGTTACTACTATGATTTGCTGAAGGCTCAGATGATGGTTAGCATTTTTTAGCAATAAAGTATTTTTTAATTAAGGTACATACACTGTTTTTTTAGACATATGCTATTGCACACTTAACAGATGGCAGAACAGTGTAAACATAACTTTTAAATCGACTGGGAAACCAAAATTTCGTGTGACTCGCTTTATTGTGATATTCACTTTATTGCAGTGGTCTAGAACCAAACCCACAACATCTCCAAGGTATGCCTGTATGTAGGTTAAAACTAGAAAGATGGAAAAAGATACTCCACAAAAATATTAATCAAAGAAAGCATGAGTGGCCATACTGCTATCAGAAAAAGTAAACTTTATAGCAAAGAAAATTACCACTGATAGAAAGGGACATTAAATAGCAATAAAGAGTCAATCTGTCAAGACAGAGCAATCCTAAACGTGTATGTACCAAAGAATGCTGCAAAATATGAAACAAAAACTCAAAGGAGAAAAAGACAAGTCCACAATTATAGATATAGACTTTACCTCTCTCTCAGCTAGTGATGGAACAAGTAGAGAGAAAATGAGCAAGGATATAGAAGAACTCAACACCATCAACCTACAGGATCTAACCGACGTGAAGAGAACATTCCACCCAACAAGAGCAGAACACACGTTGTTTTCAAGTGCACATGGGACCAAAATAAATCTAATACTGGACCATAAAATGAATCTCAACAAGTTTAAAAGAATTAAAACCATAAAAGTGTGCTTTCTGACTACAATGGAATTAACTCAGAAATCAATAACAGAAAGATAATGAGAAAATCCCCCAAATACTTGGAAACTAAACAACATGGTTCTGAATAATCCATGGATCAAAGAGGAAGTCTCAGGGAAACTAAAAACTGCATGAACAGAATGAAAATTAAAATACAAAATATTAAAATGTGTGGGACATAGCTAAAGCAGTGCTAAGAAGGAAATTTTTAACACTACATGCTGACATGAGAAAAAAGAAGAAGTCTCAAATCAATAATCTAAGTTCCCACCTTAAGAACCGAGAAGAGTAAAATAAACCCAAAGCAAGAAAATGGAAGGAAATAAAGAGCAGAAATTAATGAAATTTAAAACAGAGAAAAAATCAATGAATCAAAAAGCTGATTCATCGAAAGTTAAAACTTTTGCTCTGCAAAAGACCCTGTGAAGAGGATGAAAAGACAAGCTAAATGATGGGAGAAATTACTTGCAAACCACATATCTGACAAACGACTCATATCTAGTATATACAAAGAACCCTGAAAACTTAACAGTAAAAATACAAGCAACACTATTAAAAAATGAGCAAAAGACATGAAGAGACATTTCAAAGAAGATATTCAGATAGCAAATAAGCACATGAAAAGATGTTTGCCATCACTGGCCGTTAGGGAAATGAAAATAAGGAGGAGAATGAGACATCATTGCACACTTACTGGAACAGATAAAGTAAACCAGTGACAATGGCAAACGCTGTCAAGGTGAAGCTGGCTCTCTCATACATAGCTGGTGGGAGTGCGAAATGACTCAGCCGCTGTGGAAAGCACTCTGGTAGCTACTGAAAAACACTAAACGCAAACTTGCCATATAACTTGCGCTATACATAGGATTTGTCCAGAGAAATGAAAAATTATGTCCACACAAAGACCTACACACAATTGTTCACAGCAGCTATATTTGTAATAGCTAAAAACTGGAAATAACCGAGATGCCCCTCAAAAGAAGAATGTTTAAACATCTGTGGTACACATCCACACACTGTAATAATACCACTCAGCAATAAAAAGGGACAATCTACTGATACATGCAACAACCTGGATGGAGCCCAAGGGCTTTATGCCAAATGAGCAAGCTAATCTCAAAAGGACACATATACTGTATTACTCCATCTCTATCATATCCCCTAAACAGCAAAATTATGGGGACGGAAACAGATTAGTGGTGGTCAGTGGGCAAGGACGGTGGAGGGGAGGGGTATACGTGTAATTATAAAGAAATAACATGGGAAATAACACATGTAATTATAAAGTAATAATACGTGTAATTATAAAGAAATAATACATCTTTGTGGTGATGAAATAGTTCTATATCGTGACTGCAGTGGTGGTTACAGGCATCTACACATGGGATAAAATGACAGAGAACTGCACTTACACTGTTCCAACGTCAAACTCCTGGTTTTGATATTGTACTATGATTGTGTAAGATGTAACCTTTGGCAGAAACAGGAAAAAGGGTACACAGAACCTCTCTAAACTCTCTTTACAACTTCCTGTGACTCTCTATTTCAAAATAAAATATTTTAAACACAAATAAAATATAGTTGTAAGGTATGTATGAGCTTGTAAATTATTTAAACAAATTAAAAAATAAAGCACCTCAGTTAGCTATAATGATGAATCAAAACTAACAAGATTAAACTTAATAAAGAACAATGTAAAAGTTCTGCAGATCAAAAAAAAAATGTATGAGTATAGAATGTGTATAACCAGAAGACATAAGCTATTCTCCAAGTGCTAAAAAGTCATTGGAAGGCAATCTAAGGAAAATTATCAGGGAGAGTATATCTAAGGAAGAATACACCTAAAGATTTAGATAAAAATTCTATATCTCAAGAACACTTGCTACAGCAGTTGACAGACAACAGTAATTATTTTTTAACATTTATTTATTTATTTGTTTGTTTATTTGTTTGGCTGTGCCAGGTCTCAGTTGTGGCACGCAGGATCTTTGTTGCTGCATGTGGGATCTTCATTGCGGCATGAGGGATCTTTAGATGCGGCATGCGGGATCTTTTAGTTGAAGCATGTGGGAACTTTAGCTGCAGCATGCAAACTCATAGTTGCAGCATGTGGGATCTAGTTCCCTGACCAAGGATCAAACCCGGGCCCCCTGCATTGGGAGAGCAGAGCCTTAGCCACTGGACCACTAGGGAAATCCTGACAACAGTAATTTTTAAAATAAAAATATCCAGTATATTTCTCAAAAGAATGTCAAACATTTTACTAAACCTTCAAACAATAATTCCTAACTTATATAAACTATTCCAAAGAACAGAAAAGAAAGCTAACAACCTCATTTCATAAAGCCAGTATAATTTTGATGTACAAACCAAACAAAACTAGTACAAAAAAATTATAGACTAATCTCACTTTTGAACATAGATAAAAAAATCCCAAATAAATATTTGCAAATACAATTCAGCATGTACTTGATATTTCATAACCAAGTAGGGTTTATCTCAAGAATAAAATAAAAGACCGTTCAACATTCGAAAAATATATCAATTAATTCATATTAGGAGCCTAAATGTCAAAACCACATAATCATCTCAAGAGATACACAAAAAGCCTTAAATGTCAACATCTATTCATAATTTAAAAAAAAATTTTTAAAAACCTCTTATTAAACTAGGGATACAAGGGCACTGTATTAACCTGAAAAAGCATTTCCACAAAAACCTACAATCACTAGTAAAACAGTAAAATCATTCTTTTTAAAATCAGAAAGACAAAAGCACCGGCTATCCCCAGTTCTAGTCACTGATAGAAGTTCTAGCCAGTGCAGCCAGATCAAGAAAAAAAATATGAAGTACTGGGGTTGGAAGAGACAAAATAACCATTATTTGCAGTTAATACAATAGCTTGCATAGACAACTTAAGAGAACCTGCAAGCTATTCGAACAAATAAGACAGGGCAGCAGGATTGTTGGATTCAAAAACAACTTTAAAAATTCAGCAGCATTCCTACTATGGTGGCAACAATTAGAAAATTTAATTTAAAAAAAAATTCACAACAGCAAAAAAACATAAAGGTACCTAAAAATAAATATGGCAAAAGGTATGTATGAGCTTTTTAAAGAATACTGAAAAACATTACTGAAAAACATAAGAGACATGAATAAACAATAAAACATACATACCATATTCCTGGATAGGAAAATTCAATTCATAAAGATATCAAATTTTTAAAAATATTTATTTATTTAGGCTGCGCCGCGTCTTCATTGCGGCATGCAGGATCTTTGTTGCGGCATGCAGGATCTTTAGTTGCTGCATGCATGTGGGATCTAGTTCCCCGACCAGGGATCGAACTCGGGCACCCTACATTGGGAGAGTGGAGTCTTACCCACTGGACCACCGTGGAAGTCCCAAGATATCAAGTTTTTCCCAAATTAATCTACAAATTCAATGTGTCTCTAATCAAAATCCCATCATAATTTTTCATTGACCTTAAACTGATTCTAAAATTTATGATAAAGAGTAAGGGCCTAAGAATAGCCAAGGCTACTCTGAGAAAGAAAAAGGAGGAGGAACCAGACCCACCGGATATAAAGAGACATGCCAAAGTAATAGTATTTAATACAGTGTGAATTTGCAACAGAAAAACACCATAAATATTCCCAACCATACACAGTGCCTCAATATGATTGAAGAGGCACCCTCCAATAAGTGGTGCTGGGGCAACTGGCCTTCCATTTGGAAAACAAATTAACTCTCTCTCCCACACCATAAAAAAAAAAAATTTTTTTTCTTAGAAGAAAATACAGACAGTCTTTATGACTTTAGACTATAAATGCATTTTTTAATAGAAACAAATTATAAAAAAGGTAAGACTGAAAAACTGAACTACATGAAACTTTTAAACTTCTGGGATTAAAAAATAATTTTAAAGACATCTTAAAATAGGAGAAGAGGGACTTCCCTGGTGGCGCAGTTGTTAAGAATGCCCCTGCCAATGCAGGGGACACGGGTTTGAGCCCTTGTCCAGGAAGATCCCACATGCCGCGGAAGAGCTAAGCCCGTGCGTCACAACTACTGAGCCAGCGTTCTACAGCCCACGAGACACAACTACCGAGCCCACGTGCCACAACTACTGAAGCCTGCACACCTAGAGCCTGTGCTCCACAACAAGAGAAGCCACCGCAATGAGAAGCCCATGCACCGCAACCAAGAGTAGCCTCCGCTCGCTGCAACTAGAGAAAGCCCACGTGCAGCAACGAAGACCCAACACAGCCAAAAAATTAATTAATTAATTATAAATAAATAAATAAATAAAATAGAAGAGGATATTTATAAGACATTAGTATTCAAAGTATACACAGAGTTTCTGTAACTCCATAAAAAAGACCAAAAAATGCAACAGAAAAATGGGCAAATACACAATGAAAGGTGCTCAACCTTCCTAGTAATCAGAGAAATGCAGACTTATAAAATGAGACATCATTTTACGTTCATTAGACTGGCAAAAATTTAAGTCAAATAAGATCAACTGTCGTCAAGGATGTGCAGAATCAGAAACTCCCATCCACTGCTGATGGGCATTTAAATCAGTACAGGCGCTCGGAAAAGCCATCTGGCAATACCTGACAAGGCTGAAGAGGTGCATACCTAAGTGATGAAACAACCCCATTTCTCATATTTTCTCTTGGGAAACTAGCACATGTGGATAAGAAGATACTTACTGTATCATTTTGTACAACAGAGAAAAAACTGGAAAATGCCCAAATGTAGATTCACGTATTAGATTTCTGATCTAGATCTGTATATAGCAACACTGATACATCTTAAAAACAAAATATTGAGGGTTTAAAAAAAAACAGTGCAGAAAGTTATTTACGGTATAATTATCATTTTGGAAATGTTTAAATTCACAAAATACTACATACTGTCATTGTATCCTGTATCTGTAACATAAGGATGAAGTGTGGACTGAATACAGCTAATGTCCAGCAAAGGAGGGAGAGCGGGGAAGGACTGGAGGAGAGAAAAGGGGGCTGGCACTCACACGGATGTGTCTGTATTACGTATTTACAAGATGCAATTGTGTTAACATTCGTTCATTCCGGGTGGTAGGTAAATGGGTCTTTGTTATATTATCTTTCTTTCTGTCTTTCTTTTTTTTTCCAAAATAAAGATTTAAAAGACATTCAGAAACAAAAGCATCTCTGGGCTCAATCCCTGTCTCCAGTCTAGACCTTTCCCCAGAGCATCAAACCTTTTACCCAGTTGCCTACAGGACGTTTACACCTGAACTCTTCGAACACCAACTGTCTACAATGTACTTACTTTCTCCTGACCCCTCCCACATCCTCTTTCTATGGATGTGATCACCACACATACACTCCTCTGCCTGAAACTTTTCAATGACTCTCAACATTCTCCAACAACTTAAAGGAAAAAAAAAAATAGAGAAAACCTTTCTTCAAACAATCAAGCAAATTCTGCACAGAAGCTCAAATAAATAAGATACAGGCAGGGCTGCCCTGGTCGACCAGGACAGGGCTCGGCGACTCTCTAGTCTGGGACGAGGCCCCTGAGGGAGCCTGGGAAACAATGTGAAGGTTCCCCGTTTGCAAAATAAAATGACAATTCCTTAAGATACAAGTGCTGGCCTTCTACACATTCCCAGCCCGCTCTCCTGCCACCCTCTGCCTGGGAGGTGCCTCCCCTCTGTGCCCACCAGAACCAGAAAGGCCCTGTTCCGGCACTCTCCACAAAGCCACACACGTACAGACAAGCTCCCTTCTCTCTTTGGAAGCGAAGCCACTTTGCATCTTGAACTTCACCTTGTGAACAGAGCCTCTGTAACCACAAACAGGGTTCGGTTGCCAGGACTGAGAGGGCAGCAGGTCTGCTGCCCAAGGTACCCGAGGCCCTCTGTCCACCTGTCCCAACGCACTCCCTTCTGCCCCCCGCGGCTTCTCTAACTCTTGCAACAAATTCAGCCAAGGGTATAGCTCTTCCTTTACTCCTGCCTCCTTGACCTTTTTCTTTCTAGCTTCTCCCACTGCTGTTCTCAGCACCAGTGTGAGAGCTGCCACGCCTGCTGACAGTGAATGGAATCCTGCTAATAGCTGACTTCAATCCCCTCTCTGTTAATGATGACAGGTGAAGTGGGGCGGCCAACTGAAAGCTGCCGACAGTTGTATTAAAGCAAGAGGTGCAAGGTTATCCTCTTAGAGCTGCTGCACTTCACAAGGTTAAAACTAATCTGCTTTGAAAAATCGGAAAGTCCAATTCCAATTCACCAGTTCAGCATGGAATGATCCAGTTCTCTGGCATTCACAATATAAAATTCACAAAAGACTGATCTATCCTACAGAATGCCAATTGTTATGGACTGAATTGTGTCCCCTCAAAATTCCTATGCTGAAGCCCTAACCCCCAATGTGACTGTATTTGGAGATGGGACCTCTCAGGTTAAATGAGGTCATAAGGGTAGAGCCTCAGTTCCACAAGACTGGTGTCCTTATAAGAAGAGGAAGAGATACCAGAGGTCTCCCTCTCAGCCATGCACAAAAAAAAAAAAAAAGGCCATGTGAGGACACAGTGAGAAGGCACCATCCACAAGCCAAGGAGAGAGGCCTCACCAGAAACCAATCCTGATGGCACCTTGATCTTGGACTTCAAGCTTCTATTCTGTGATAAAATTAATTTCTGTTGGTTAAGACATCCAGTCTATGGTATTTTGTTATGGCAGCCCTAGCAAACTAATACAACAAATCATGAATTTAAAATGAGGACCAGCAGACCAATCATGCCTATTGTCGAGGACACCCCATCATAGTAACCAAGCATTTAGACCTAGAAAACCAAGTTCATGAGCAGTTATCCAGCAAGCAAGGATCTGGAATGAGGTGAATTAACTGTTCTCAAGGAATGAGGGTGCCCTTTCTAGCGATGTGAATACCCACATCCACCAAAAAGCCTTTAGTCTCCCTTGAACAAACACTAGTAACTGAGCTCCTTCCCCACTGCTCCGCCAGGCTGCTCACGCTCCACAGTGGTCAGAACCTGTTTCTCCAAAGTCCCTGAGCCCCTAACAGCTTACAATTCCTCAGATCGTGACGTATCTTACAAGGGCTACATTTAGGAGGCAGAACTTCACTTCACTCTTGACTGACATACCTGCCTCTTTGGTAAACAGTCTCCAAAAAATAACCCAGAAGTTAAACAGTTTCAGAGAAGAATTCTACCCTGTGGACAACCAACCTGACCTTGGGGTCTCCTGTGAATAAACAGTGGGCAGGATGCACTCTGGCCAAAATGTGGACGTTTCTTCCCTTATTATGCTCTACTGACTAACATTTAAACAAAGACAGAACACTTCAGAACATAATAAAACAGGCCTCTCCTTTCAAAAAAAAAAACAACTTTCAATAAAGTGAATAGTGTAATACAATAGATAGTCCACCAAAGTGCTAAGTTAATAAAACTGTACTTACCTAAAATTACAAATTAACCTTAAGGAACCACATATACTTCTTGTAA
Source organism: Eschrichtius robustus (assembly GCF_028021215.1). NCBI lineage: Eukaryota > Metazoa > Chordata > Mammalia > Artiodactyla > Eschrichtiidae > Eschrichtius > Eschrichtius robustus. The sequence continues at coordinate 125,804,289 of NC_090831.1, read as the reverse complement.
GCAGCTCAGACAGGTATGACTGAATGAAGGCCTCTGCCAACCACCCAAGCTAAAACTCCAATGACTGTGACAAAGGACTGTATCAGAAGAGAATCAAAGGACTAGAAAGTTGGGGGGGTTTATGTGACAGCTATGGCCAATAGCAATACTCAGCAGCCAGATGCCAACATAAATAACTCCCCAGTAACCAGAACAATCATCTAAAAGAAGACGGCAAGTAAATTCATGTACCTTGAAAAACAGAATTAGAATGTTTAGAACAATTATAAGAAACACAATCCTTTATAAACCGAGGGTGGAGCTTTACTTACATGAAGGAATAATGAACTGTGGCTCAGTGTTGCCTGCGTAGCCAAGCTTGGTATACCTAAAAGCACAAAGTCATCAACACATGTTTAGATAATAATACTCTCCTCTATATCCCATTAATGTCTTTTATTACAAGCTCTCCAAGTCCTAAAATATCAAGACTGAAAATATGCCCGTGAAATTAAAGAAAAAAAAAACAAAAAAACCTCGTGATGACTAAGAATCAAACGCTAATTTCAGATAAGCAAAAAACATAAAATATGCCTGTTTCTACTGGAAAAATTCATATATTAACACATGAATTACATTTGTGTATCCCTAATAATTTTAAGGTGCTTTTATATTCTTTTAATCTTTACAAAAATCCTACAAAGGAAGTAAATATTACCCCTGTTTTGCAGATGAGAAAACTGAGGCACTGAGAAGTTAATTAAGCTGCCCAAAGCCAAACAGCTAGTGAACAGAAAAAGAACCCAAATCTAAATATGCAGGCTCTAATTCCAGAGCTGCCTCTCAAAAAAATGTACTTACTTCCCAGACTTCGTGAACTTTTGGGGGGGTTAGGGAATCCCATAATTTTCTTAAAGTGTCATGGCACAGGGCTAGAAGAGCTACTGCCAGGTGCTGAGAGTATCCGACAGAAGCAGCTCTCTATCATCTCATTGCAGAACGAGCCCATCTTCTGTCAAGATACTCTTTATGATGGATTCCAAAAGTCTTAACTAAAATGAATGCCAAAATACTACCATCTGTTCCAAAAGCATTTGCTTATCTCCTAAAAAAAAAAAAAAAAAAAAAGTGGGGCGGGGACCACCCCCCGGAACCATCTGCTGGAAATGTGACCCTGGAAAGACTCCTGAGTGCCACCTTCTCAGCAGGCCCTCTGTACCAAGCGGTCAGGTCGAGGCGAGGAGCCATCATTCTGCAGTAATGTTCCCAAGGAATAAAAACACTTCCTAGCAGTGCTGAAAGCAACTTTATTAACTCATGCTATCTTACAAATTATTTCAAGATGCCTGATACTAAATTTTTCAATGTGATTAATACATTCCAAGTTCTAATTAACTAATTTTATGATTTTTAAGTGTATTTTAACCATATTGCTCATTTTACTATTTTTGAACACACATTAAATAAATAAGGTTTAGGGAGACAAAAAAAGCAAGTCGGGTCCACTTAAATCATGCCTTACTGCTCAGTCTCCGAGGAACTAAGGTCTTGGTGTCACAAGAGTTTGGGCAAGGCCAGGCCCTGAGACCCGTCAGGCCCAACAAGGAGTTTATAAAAGGCAAGACCCATCTGAGGGCACTCCCAAGTTCTACCCAAGTACACAAACCAAGTGGACCCACAAGTCCTCGACTCCAGGGCTCGCCAGACCCAAAAGGAGAGTCGAAGCCAACCCAGAGCCCAGGGAAGGCAATATATACTGAACTTTAAGAACTCCGTATCATCTTCAACTGAACCATTTTTCTGGAAGTAAATCCCAAATAACAAATATAAACAAAGTGAATGACTGACCCAAGGCTAAAGAAGTCCAGAGAAGCTAACAAGCAGGCCAGAAATCCCTAGAATCACTGCACTGTACCTAAGTCTGTGCTTTTAACAGGGGCCACATCGCTCACCAGCCACACCACCCACCTCGTACTTCAAGAAACCCACCCTCCCACACTGTTAGGTTATAAATTGCAGGATGACCAGAACAGGGTCCTTCTTCTTGATTTTATCTCCACCCTGGCACAGTCCTGGCTGCAGCAGACACTCCATAAGTATCTGCTGAATGAGTTCTTACCAGGTGTAAGAAAAGGCAATCACTGGCAAACTGCTGGGGAAGGAACCAGTGTTTGAAAGGGGGGGATGCTGACAGTCAGAAAAACAATTTGATGGGATAAGAAAAGACCAAAGACATTGTCTGATACAATCTCTCACACTTGGTTTTGTGTAATAGGGTTATTTAAAAAAAAAAAAAAAGAAAAACACCTGAAACAAATATGAATACCACTGACCCTCTGAACAACACACGTTTGAACTGCACGGGCCCACTTATGTGTGGATTTTTTTTCAATAAATATACAAAAATATATGTGTAGAAGATCGTGTGCAAGACTTACACTGAACTGGATAGCCTATCCTTACACAGGCACAAGGTTAAGTGATATTTAATATAAAATTAATAATGAATCAACTATATACTTCAATAAAAAAATAAAATGAAAAAATAAAATTAATAATGTGTTCGTTTTCTTACTTTGCTTTCAAAGAGTTACATTACAGTATGCCTCTCTCTCTCTCTCTCCAGTAATTGGAGAACCTGCAGACCAGTCTATCATCACAGGTAAGTGGTGGTGTTTAAAATGCAACAATGCTTCCAATACTGTATTATGAATATGACTGTAATACTGTTAACCATAAAAATTCTATAACAATTCATTCATCAGTGTATAGGCTGGGCTACCAAGAAGCAGATGTATCAATTACACTACACTAGGTTTCCATCATACTGCTGCCTCTTCGTTATTAATGCTTGAAATGCATTGTAAATAAATATGAGTTCCTTTTTCACATTTTCTTTTCATTTTTGATGTCTAGTGTTAGTAACACATATAACATCTACAGTGTTTTGTATAATACTGATGTAGGTACTGACAGATGATTCATCTTGTAAACAGATGATGTAAACTTATGGTACCAATAAATACAGTACAGTGCTGTAAATGTATTTTCTCTTATGATTTTCTTAACAACATTTTCTTTTCTCTAACTTACTTTAAGAATATAGGGGCTTCCCTGGTGGCGCAGTGGTTGAGAATCTGCCTGCCAATGCAGGGGACACGGGTTCAAGCCCTGGTCTGGGAAGATCCCACATGCCGTGGAGCACCTAGGCCCGTGAGCCACAACTACTGAGCCTGCGCGTCTGGAGCCTGTGCTCCCCAACAAGAGAGGCCGCGATAGTGAGAGGCCCGCGCACTGCGATGAAGAGTGGCCCCCGCTTGCCGCAACTGGAGAAAGCCCTCGCACAGAAACGAAGACCCAACACAGCCATAAATAAATAAATAAATAAATAAAAATTTAAAAAATATATATATAGTATATAATACATACAACAAAATATGTGTTAATTGACTATTTATGTTGTCAGTAAGGTCAACAGTAGGCTATTATTCGTTGTCTTGAGTGAGTCAAACGTTATACACGAATTTTCAACTGTGGGGCGGGGGGGTCGGTGCCCCTAGCCCCACTGTTGTTCAAGGGTCAACTGTATAGAAAAATACTAACATTTATTAAAATTAGGCGCTAAGTATCATTCATGTCCGTTATATTACTTTTGGTATTTCTGAATGGCAACAGAGTGTACTGTATTGGTTGTGACCATGCACTTTGGCACCAGACTGCCCGAGTTCAAATCCCAGCTCTGTTATTTGCCAAATGTGTAACTATCTGTACCTCAGTTTCTTCATCTGTTAAAAGGAGTATCATAATACAACCTACCCCCTAGGATTAGTGAGTTAATATATTAAAAAGATAAATAGAACAAGCACTACAACAGTGCTAGCTACATGTTTGAGTTATTTTTTACTATTATTTTTCTGTATGTTTGAAATATTTCCTAATTTAAATTTTTGGAAAAACTTTTTTAATTAATTAATGTATTTATTTATTTATTTACTTTTGGCTGAGTTGGGTCTTCGTTGTTTCAGGCGGGCTTTCTCTAGTTGCGGCAAGCGGGGGCTACTCTTCGCTGCGGTACGCAGACTTCTCATTGTGGTGGCTTCTCTTGTCGCAGAGCATGAGCTCTAGGCGCGTGGGCTTCAGTAGTTGTGGCACATGGGCTCAGTAGTTGTGGCTCGCAGGCTCTAGAGTGCAGGCTCAGTAGTTGTGGCGCACGGGCTTAGTTGCTCCGCGGCATGTGGGATCTTCCCAGACCAGGGACCGAACCCATACCCCGTGCACTGGCAGGCGGATTCTTAACCACTGCGCCACCAGGGAAGTCCCTGAAAATTTTTTTAAAAAACAGGACGTTCTGCGTCCAAAATCATATTACTCAGTCCTTCTGCCGTGCCCACTCTAAACACCACAAACTAATTTGTGAAGTGATGGAGATAAACTGCACTGGCAGTGAAACTAAAAGTACCAGGTGTCCTTCAACAACCATGGCTCAACTCCATCCCAAGTTCTGTGCCCTGAAATCATAAACAATGGCCCACAGCAGCAAAAGGTCAGGCTGCAGAAATGCATGGGGGCACTTTCCAGGCCCACAGCTCTAAAATTCAACTATATACTGATGATGCCACTACCACATGCCACTTGGCAACAGTTGCTAGAGTGTTCAGATTCTGAAGTCACCACGTTCTGAGACAGCACAGCCTTCACAGGAGGGAGGCTTTCTGTCACAGAATCACATGAGTACCTTGCAGCAGTAACACTCGGCAAACAATGATCTTCATGACTGAGGCAAACTAACATTAAACTATATTAATATTTGTAGGTACTAACAACTAGCTATGAGGTCTTCCCTTCCTTTGCTAGCAAAACTGAAACCATTAAAACCACTGGCAAAAGCACAAATGACTCAGATCACTTTATGGTAATTTAATGTCTTTTAATCTTCCTGTGCTATTTTTTATATAGCATCAAATACACTTGAGGTTTTCTCACTTTGAATAATCACAACGTAAGGAACATGTAACAATATTTTTTAAGAGACATTCAAATTTTAACAAAATCTTCATCAATACAGGTTCATATAGAACTTCAACAAGACCCTATTAAACAGAACACTGTAAATATAACTAACAAGTGTTCCTCCTAAAATTCTCTCCTAGGAGGACAACCCAGTGCTAAATTGGCACACCCCATTAGAGATGATCTTACAATGGTGCAAATATACAAAGAACACAACCAAAAAGAAATCAACAAGTAAAACACAACTCTTAAACAGGTAAAGTGTTCAAGACACCATTTATGCAAACAAAGAAACATTCCAACCAGTTTACTAGCTAGAAATTATGTAGCAGGCATATACGAGGACACTGAGAGAGGGAGAGGAGGGGAAACACGGCCCTTGTCCTCAAAATGTTCCCCAAAATGTTCACCTGTTAGACTCACAAACACAGAAAACAAACTTATGATGACCAAAGGGGAAAGAGGGGGGAGGGAGAAATTAGGAGTTCGGGATTAGCAGATACAAACTACTATATATAAAACAGATAAACAACAAGGTCCTACTGTACAGCACAGAGAACTATATTCAATATCTTGTAATAATCTATAATGAAAAAGAATATATATATGTATAACTGAATCACTTTGCCATACAACAGAAACTAACACAACATTGTAAATCAACTATACTTCAATTTAAAAAAAAGAAAAATGTAATGTAAAAATAAATAAATGAAAGCCGTACAATAAATGATGTGAATTATACTTTTTTAAAAATGGTCACCTGTTAGAAACATGATTTCAGATTGAGTTTTTCACAGTAGCATGGCCCACATTATCTGGCAGGTGAGTTTAAGATCATCTGGGTAGGCATCTAGAAAGAATGTACCAAGCCTGACTGATCAGATCACCTGGGAAGCTTCTGAAAATACACATTCCCAGGGCCTGTCCCAGAATCACAGAGAAGGAGCCTAGGCATCCATATTTTAAACATCCCCTGCCCCTCCCCTGCCATGGTTCTGATGATCAACCAGCCCAGGAATCACTGACTAAACTATACCACATGCGATCATCTGTGAACGTTTATGTAACACAAGCTCCCCATCCTCAAGCTCACGTTCTAACAAAACCATCTACACCTACCACATTATCAGATAAAATGTACCTATAATGTTGAACTTTAATACTGGCTAGAGGCTCAGAAGAAAGGACTCAGATGTACCGAGTCTGTCTTATTTAGAATACTGTGTGTTTAAGTATTCTATGGGGAAAAAAATGTAGGAAATGCTTTTCAATGCAAACTATTTATGTAATTAAGGTGTGATGAAAAAAATCTAGCAGTGGAAAAAAAAAAAAAGGCTCAAAACAGAAATAGTTAATCCTTAGGAAGAGATAATAGGGGGGAAAAAATCTCTCAAACCAAAGGACAGTGAAAAACTAGAAGCATTCCTATTGAAGACAGAATGAAGCCAAGGAGACCCACCACCATAATTCTCATTTAACATTGTTTTGGAAGAACCAGATAATACAAATCACAAAGAACTAAATAAAAGGAATAATACTGGGAAAGAGGAGGCAAAATTTATTTGTAAATCATAATTACAGACCTGGAATATCAAAGGAAATTAAGTGAAAAACAAAAAGCAATAGGGAATTCAGCAAGATGGCCAGTTACTCAATGAAGAGACAAAAATCAGCAACTTTCCTACCAGTAACAAGTGAGACTATACACTGGATGAAAACATCCCATTCACAATGGCAACAACACAGAAAAATATTACCCTTGAGAATAAACCATATGATGTGAGGAACTCTCCATAAACAAGGAGACAAACAGAGACACACCTTATTCATACAGGATGAGTCAAGAGTTTTAAAAGAAACATCACATATCACTAAATTCACCTATAAATTTAATGCAAAACCATTCAAAATCTGGGCCAATACTGAAGAAGGTGGTAGTAAATTATACATGGGTGTTATTAAAAGGCTGAAGTGTCATTATAAAGAGAAGTTTCACATTACTTATCAACAATGTAAACGCATATACCATATTATCCAAATAGTTTTAAATGCATACACCCTACTGTCCAAATAGCACATTTCTAGGTATTTACCCCCACAGAAGCACTTTTACATGTATGAAAAGATATGCACAAAAAATGCTCTCTACAGCATTATAACAGCAAAACAACGAAAAAACTGGAAACACTCAAATGCCATAAATAGAGGATAAATTAAATAAACTATATTGCAATCATTCAATAAAATGCTACACAACCAACAAAAATGAAGCAGACTTATGTTACTGGCCATATATAGATACGATTTGAAAACAGTTGTGCTAAAAAACCAATGGGTCAACAATGAAACCAAAGAGGAAATTACAAGATACCTTGAGACAAATGCCAGTAAAAACACAATCCTACACAATCTATGGGATGCAGCAAAAGCAGTTCTCAGAGGGAAGTTCATAGTAAAAATAGTGGCAAAACAGTATATTTTCATACTGTGAGGGAGTTAATGAGGCCCAGAGTGCTGGGTTCAAAGCGCAGCACTAGCTCTGTGACTTTAATCCCTCCTACTTTAGTTGCTTCATTGGTACAAGGTGAGTAATAACAATCCCTACTTCAGTGTTAAACATTACCATTTCTGGAAAATATCTCCTAATTCAAAAAGTAAAAGGATCTCATAGTCAATAATTTTATTTTACTACTGAATGTTATTTGATGTGTAGTCATGATCTGTATTTCTTCCATGAATTATCCTTGATAATTTTTCTACTAGACTTTTGGATCTTATCAATTTGTGTAAACTCTTACATATTGAGGATATTAATGCTTGCTCATATATATTACTAATTTTTCTGAGCTTGTTGTTTACCTTCAGTTATACATTTTCTGAAATACAATTGTTTAAATAATTTAGGTGATCAAATCTACCAGTTATTTTCCTGAATAATTTCCTTTGCAGTTTCTACCTTGAAAGTCTCTCCTTACACTAAAATTTTGTATCATTTCTTCCAGTTCTGTGTACATCTGATATACCTGATACATGAAGAGACACATCAATCAGATTTTCCCAAACATGTGTACATAAGGAAATAAGATCAACAACTTTTACATTAAAAGGCTTTGGTTTTTTGTTTGTTTATTTGAACACCATCTTCCCAAAGGACAGCCAGCATGGTGGGGGCAAGCATCATTCTCAAAAATACATAAACTAAGCTTACAGACTGCCAGCCATATTCTCAAACTCAGTGTCACCTTCCACACATCCCCTGACCTGAGACCTTTTCTCATACGGAAATCAGGACAGACAGAAGATACGGAAACAGATCAATAGCTGCATACAGCAAGACCAAGAGTTACAACTCTGCCTGTTAACCAACTATGTTCTCATAGTTCAAACTTCCAAACACTCTAAAAAGGTACCTATAAAAAGTCTCACTCTCACTCCTACACCCATCTACCCCATTTCGCCTTCCATCCTATTCTCATGTATCCTCCAATGTCTCTTTCTGTAAATAAAGTATATCCTTATTTGCCCCAAACATTTTAAAAGGTCCTTGTGCAAAACTTCTTTCACTCCTCTTGTTAAAGGCCCCTCTGCCCACAGCAGTAACTGCCTGCAGTGAGAAGGATTAATCTGACTGCCGTCAACTCAACATACTTATATATATCCCGCCTACAACCATGTGTCTAGAGCAGAAGGTGACAATGTAAGCTCGATTAATTTATGTGTGAAAGTGGAAATGTCACATTTTAAAACAGTGTTTTTGAAACTGTATCCTGCAGGGAGGTTTTTTTGACTGAGACCTCTTATGAGGTCCAGTCTCAAACGCCCAACTTCAACCAGAATAGCTCTACCCCCTCCTAAGATGTTTTCAGTTTTTTAAAAAGTGACTACACTGACTCAGAATATGATTTTGATAAAACTAAAATTGCTCCCAGATCCTAATGATAGAGTTCTAAATAATATACACTCCCCACACTGTACACTGTATATTAACATATGATGAAGTTCTTCAAACGTTTCTTGGGTTGTCTGTCATACAGAAAAGGGTAGTCTCTGTTTATAGGACACAGTTAAACATGTAAGTTCAAATTTATTAATTATTTTATCTAAATCCAATATCCTTTTTTTTCTTTTTCTCTATTTGATCTGTAAATGTTACATTACCCTATATACCTGTCCATTTCTTCTTCTACAGCAGCATTCTTTGCCCTATGGCTAGTAAATATAAGATGATGATGTGTGGCCTCTTTGTGGGTTTGGTGCATTATCAAGTGAACTCTGCCTTCCAGGGTAAAATGGTGGACTAAACGTGATCTAATTTCACTCTGTTCCGAAGCCCCACTAAAACCAAAGCAAAATGATTTTTTGAAGATATATAAACCACAACAATAGGGAGAAAAGAAGAGGAGGTAACAGCAAGATTCTGGCCCTGGATAGCAGAGGATCAGTAGTAAGTGGCTTTGGAGGTGTACAAAATCCAGCAGTGGGCAAAGCTGAGAACCAGCCCAACACACCCCGGACCCTGAAAAGCCCCGGAATGGGTGGCTGCACAGGCACCTGTGGAACCAGGACTGAAGGGCCCAAAACACGAAGCTGAGGTGATACTGCCCCCTCCCGCCCCACACCTCGGGGCGACCACCCTTCCCTGACCCCCGCGTTCCCGCAAGCTGACTCTGGAGAGTGTAAAGCCAAGGGCCTTCGGACTCCCAAGTCACCTGGCCTGGGCAAGTCCGGGAACTATTCTGAAAAGAAAGGGGTTACCTGACCGAATACAGAAAAAAGCTGACAGCTCAGAGGCCCTCTCCCACGCCCTTCTCCGCCCCCAACTCAGCTCTCACAACACAAGCACCCAGACCCCACCCTCCAAGCAGATGATCAGAAGTATATCCTCTGGGGAAAATGACCAGCTCAAGAGGAAAGAGCCAAAGACCATAAGACCAGGAGATTTCCCAACAAACAACCCACCTATATCACCCCTGGTGAAGTTCAAAATCAATAAGCCAAATCTACACATGCAGGCACTCAATAAGGCAGCAGTAACTTTCACAAAGCAAGAAGAAATAAACAAGAAACACACTAGTGATAGGAGCACTTAACATACCATTCTCAGTCAAAGAGTAAGTGAACAAAAAAACTGGAAGACCTAAATAACATCATCAATAAGATAGCTCATATAGATGTACACTGAACTCTGAACATACCAATAGGGAATATTCCTCTTTCCAAGTACATACAGAACACTCACAAAATTGACCATTATCTTAGACACAGTGAAGTCTAAAGAACAGAATATAAAGAGCACTCTGACCATACTGTAATAAAACTAGAATTAAAAACAAAATTAAAAAAAAGGCCCTTTTACCTGAAAAATTTAAAACATACTGGTATAGAAATATTGAGTTGAGGGAAATACAAAAGAAAAATACAGAAATGTCTTGAAAATGATAATGAGAAACTATACCCAAATCCCTGTACATAAGAGATACATATAGTTAAAGATATAACAGCCAAAATTAAATACTTTTTCAATATAAAGGGAAAATTAAAATGAATTAATAGCCAACTCAAAAACAAAACAAAAAAAAAAAAAGGAAGGCAGAAGAAATAAAGATAAAAGTAGAAATAAGTGAAAAAACAGAAAAATAACAGAACTAGTAAGTAAACCCCAAAGCTTATCTTTAAAAAAAAAAAAAGACCCACAAAATAGGCACATCATTAGGAAAGCCATGAAGAAAAAAGGACGAAAACAAAATAAATGTGAGCAACAAATGGAAAAATAGCCATAAAAACAAAGATTTTTAAAAATCATGAGACTACTGCATACATAAATTTGAAAAATCTAGATGAAAGAGAATTGTTCTTTAGACAAATACAACATGCCAAAATTGACTCCACTCGAGGTGGGAAGTCTAACCAGCCTTAGAAGAAATGTAAAGAACAGCAGGACTCTCCTCTCAAGAAAGCACTAAGCTCAGACAGTTTCACTGGGGAATTCTACCAAGACCTTAAAACTCGGAGAGTCCCAAAACTACTTCAACTATTCCAGAGCACAGAAAAAGAAAGAAAACTTCCTAATTTGTTTTATGAAGAGAGGGTAACACTGATCCCGAAATCTGACAAAGAATGCACCAGAAAACTAAACTATAACTCATACTAATACTGACATGAAAATCTAAATAAAATATTAACAGAATCTACCTACACATCAAAAAATAATGCAGCATGATCAAGTGGGGATTATTACAGAATGCAAGAGTGGTTCAATATTAGGAAATCCACCATATTAACTGGCTAAGGAAGAAAACCACACGTTCCATTTATTATAAAGAAATCATACAACATGCAACACTCATTCATGTTGTAACATTCCAAAATATAGCAGTTGACAGGTACTTTCTTAACATATTTGTATAACTTTCTTGACATATATTTGTATACGTGTCTAAGTATGTACATACACACAGCAGCCCAAAAGCCAGCATCTTACTTATTTTAGAAACACCAGAAACTAATCCACTAAAGTAAGGAACAAAAGGATAATGCCCACTAACTCCACTCCTATTTAACATTATTTGGAGGCAATAGCCACTGCAGTATGTCAAAATAAAGAAAAAAAAAAAAAAAAAGGCAATTAGAGCTCCTAAAAACGGAAAGGAAGAGGGAAAACAATCCCTATTTGCCAATGACAAAATTCTGTATCTGGAAAACCCTAAAGATCAAGGGAAAAATTCATACAAACAATAAAAGCATTTTGTAAAGTAGCAGATTATAAAATTAACACAAATACAGTTTATGCTGAACACCTGCTTTCCTTCTGAGACTCTAGAATTCTGGTTTGTGCTAGGCAGGAGGTGCCATGACCAGCCCCCAATAAAAACTCTGGGCACTGAGTCTCTAACAAGCTTCCCCGGTAAACAACGTTTCACACGTGCGTCACAACTGGCTGTGATTAAGCACATCTGTGTGACTCCACTGAGAAAGGATTCCGGATGCTTGCTCCTGGTTTCCTCCAGACTCTGCCCCATGTGCCTTTTTCCTTGGCTGTTCTCGCTTTTACCTTTTCACTATCATCCTGTGCTTGTTCCTAGCAAAGCAACGAACCTGCGGGTGGTCTGTGGGACCCTCACCACACCCCAACCCATAAAGAGCTTCTGAAAATAAAGAAGCAAAAGACCTAAAACCCACAGAAAAACTGGCTAGAGAAATGAAGAGACAGAAAACGGAAACGCAAATGCCTCTTAACCATATGAAAAGATGCTCATCTTCCCATATAATAATATAAGAAACTCAAATTAAAACTACAATAAGATATCATTTCCTACCTTCTAGATTGGTAAAAAAAATTTTAATTTGGCAATTACTCTGCTGGTGAGTCTGTAAGAAGCCGTAGGCACTCTCACACGTTGCTGGTGAAGACACACACTACTGAGTGGGATTTGACACTGTATAGCAACATTACACATGCACTTACCCTTTGACCCAGAAATCCCACTCCTAGAAACCTATCTCAGAGATGTCCCAGCAAAAAATGCAAAAAGATAAATGCACTGCACTGGCTACGTTGCAGTCTTTTGATAATAACAAAATGCTCAAAAAATGATGGGGACATGTCTAAAGAACTCCAGAAACAGCCCAAATGGGCTTCTGCTGGCCACATCTGGACAATTTAAGCATCAAAACAAATAATGGCAATAAGAAATAATAATCCATTGAATATAGTATGAATGACATAAATAACTCTTTGAACAAGATAATAACCCATACAGACGATAAATAAATAAATGGGAGCCACAGAAAAGTGCATCCTTATAGTAAAATGTTAACTAATAAATGTAGAAAATACTGGAGTTTTAAAAATAAAACCACAATATTGCAACCATCACTGTCATAATCCATTAGAACAAGAATCACCACCAATGGATACTAAAACTAATGGGTGAAAGTTTAAGGAAGAACAGGGTATTTGCATAATCTCATAATATCTCTCCACAAACGACATTAATTACAAAGGGGAAAACAGTAACCGTCCAATGGAGAAATCTACTCGACACCACTGTATCCGAATAATCCAAATGAACGCCATCAACTATCTTCAGCCTTCTGACAGGATGAGTAAGTTCTGGGGAGCTAATGGGCAACACAATGATTACAGTTCATAATACTGTTTTATACTTGAAAGTTGCCAAGACAAGTAGATCTTAAATATTCTCCCCACAAAAAAAAAAAAAAAAAAAAAAAAAGGTAATTACGTGAGGGGATGGAGGTGTTAGTATCATAATGTGATAATCATTTTGCAATATATAAATGTACCAAATCAACACGTTGTAACCTTAAACTTATGCAATGTTGTGTGTCAAGTACATCTCAATAAAGCTGGAGGGGAAAAGCCTTCTGATGTGATGCACTGAGAAGCTTTGACATCACTTCTGTGGTACTCCTGACAAAAATGCACACCCTGTACCTGTCATAAAGAAACACCAGACAAGCCTAAATTTAGGAACATTATCCATAACTGACTGTCAAAAATGTCGCTGTCCTGAAAGAGAAAAAGGCTAAGGAACTGGTCCAGTGAAACGAGACTAAAAAGACATGATGACAGGCACACACAGTGTACGGTGCTGGATGAGGGCAGAGAGCTGAGCGTCCAGAGGCATAATGGGACCATTCATGGGATCCAGATTTAGTAGACAACGCTACTGCATAAACATTAAATTTTCTGATTTTGATCACTGGTCTGTGACTGTATGAGAGAAGGTCTTTGTTTTCATAAAGGATACACTGAAGAATCTTGGTATAAAACAGCACGACGTCTGCGACTTACAAACAGTTCAGAAAAATGATAATGTGTATAGTATATAGAGAACAATAAAGCAAATGTTAATAGTTGGTAAACTGCATGGAGAATATATAGCAGGTTTTTCGGTACTCTTTTTGCAGCTTTTCAGTAGATCTGACGTTTTTCAAAATAAGTTGAAAAATATAAAAATCTTCAAAAATACGAAAAGTTCAGTTAAGAGAAGTAACACTAGGATTTGTGGGATATTCTCTGAACACTAAGCAGCCTAGTAATTCACTGAAGTAAATGAAGCTTCATCTGGAGCAGGCAGAGCCGTGGTCCATATTATCGTGGCTCCCAGCTCGCCTGTGCTCACTGAGCTGGTCTCAGGGCTCATCAGAGGAGGCCAGGCTCCCAGGATGAAATTTATTTGCAATTAAAAAATACTATTTAGTACACTGTCTACTCAATCATTAATGTCCACTATGTATAATTCAGTGTGGATTTTTCTGTTAGAATTTAGTACTAGGAAAAGTTTTCTCACCTGAGAAACAGGTATTTCTCTTCCTTCCCGATGACAGGAATTACATAACTGATGGTGACCCTCTTATAATTTTGTCAGACAGGAAGACTAAGGCCAAATGTGAGGCCGGCCGGCTGCACCACTGGTCTACAGTTTAGGGTGATGCCCATTCTCTTCCTTGGTCCTAGTTATTTTTAATCTGCATTTTACCCCTTTTTATTGTATTTTGAGGTAAAAGTCAATCCAAAAACCACTGAGCTCTATAGGAAATGTAAGAGCTACTAACATGCTTAAATAAATTTAGGCTCTTCCAGGCTGCTCCATCTGGCCACACACTGGACACTGGAAATTTATAATTAACCACCGTTGTTTCCACAACAGAACATGTCCATGTGACACCCACTGGGAAGATTCCCGGCCACTGTTTCTAAGTCCTGACACCAAAGCCTACGACAGCCTGAAGACAATAACATAACTGGGCCATAAAACAAAGATATATTGAAGTTACATCTCCAAGTGAGATACCACCTACCTCAAAAGGTCAAAACTGAGCAGCACATTTTAGATATTTACAGCAAGAATGATGAGTAAGGTCCCCAGCTTACTATTAGTAGAGGTATGACAAACCCTGTGGGCACATTTTATTGCTTCTGCCAAGAAATGCTTTGTATTTCAATAGTTTTACAAGACCAAAACCACAAAAACAAAAAATCTCACGTGCAAATGTGAGAAGGAAAAATTCTTTTACCTGCTGCCTGCACTCCTGACACAAACAGACCTCAGGTGGGTGTGGGGTGAACACCAGTTCCTGGGAGGAGGGGTTGAATAAGGAAGCCAAAGACTGGGTGGGGGCGTTAATATCAGCACTGGTTTGGCCTTGGGTTTTGGGTAGCAAACAACTTCTAAAATAAAGAGCCCCGGAACTTCTGGTACAATGTGTATTTCAAAAAAGAAAATTAGTACAAGCAAAGAGGCAGTTTTTTCCAGCCTGTAACCACTACCGGTGGCTTCAGCAGCAAAAGGAAAGAACTATCCGTAGGAGACGGACTGAAGCAAATTAAAGAAGACACCCCTACAAGGTTGTCAAGGAAACTAAACCAAGTGCATTTCTCTACAGAAAAGAATCAAGGCTAAGGTGAACATACCACGGAATATTTTGTGGAAAAAATGATTAAAACCCCATCTTGAAAGATCTTGAAGAGGCTAAATTTAGCAGGCAAGCTTGAATTTCTAAACCACCAGCTAGACGGATTCGGTGAGCACCTTCCTAAAAACAGCGAAGCGGGGGCCACTGAAAGAAAGTGCAGGACATTTCCTAAGGTCTCTTTTGCATATCTCAACATCAAAAGAAGCAATCACACCCCAAAAGTAATGCGAAATAAAACCTATACCACAAACAGGCTTTCCCAAATTTAGACTTTGTTTTTCAAAATGGAGTCTTTTTTTTTTTAAATGAAAAGGCAACTCTACGCAAACTAAAGCAAGAGCTTAGCCCGAGAGAACCATTCACTCCTGGAAGAGAGCAGAGTGGGCTGCAAAAAAAAGGTGTCAACTTGGTAGATGAATATAAAAACCTCCACAAGTAAGTGAGACTCCTCAGCAAGGAGAAATGGCATGCGTTTGGGAACCCAAAACGAGGGCCCCTTTTAAGAACGTGAGAAGGCAGGGGCACCGTCAGGCAGGCAGAAGGCAAGTGACGGCAGCGGGGTCTGCAGCCGCCTGCCCGAAAGCTGGCATCCCGGGAGGCCCCGGCCGAGCGCGGAGAGAGGAGGTGGGAGGCGAGGCGAGCCGGCCCGACTCCGCCCCTCGGTCCTCTTCGCATCAAGGGGAGCGAGCTCCGCGCGTGGCCCTCGCGGGCGTGGAGGAGAGGAGCGGGGCGCGGAGACGGGCCGGCCGCCCGAACCTGCCCAGCTGTCGGCCAAGACCCGGGCCCCGGGCGGGGCGCCTCCAGGTGAGACAGGGGGCGGGCCGCGGGCAGGTGCTCGGCGCCGGGTCTGGAGCGGGGCCGCGAGGGAGCGGGGTGGGAGCCCGCGGCTCTTACCCGGTGCCGCAGTCCACCACGCAGGGAGGCAGGGAGCCCGCCATGCTCGGCACGCGCGCCTCTCGGTCCACGCTGGCTGCCCGGGAGACCCCGCCGCTGTCCGCTTGCCGCGCTCACGCCGCACCGCCCGCTCCCGGGAGCCCCCGCAGCGCCTCTGCCGGGAGCCCGGATGCTCGCCGCCGCCCACGTGACGCCTCTCCTGACTGACCAATCACGGCGCGAGCACGCCCCGCACCCTCCCCATGTCCGCCATCTTTAGTGCTGGCGGCGGAGCCTCGTTGCCCATACGTCCAACCTTGCAGCTGGAGAGACTGCGGGCTATTTTTAACTGACTTACGGTGAACGTGACCCCATTTCCGAAGGCTGACTCCTTCTCATCCTTTAAGTCTCCGCTCAAATGTCACCTTCTTAGATTAGTTGTCTGTGATCACCCACTGGGTGCCCTCCCTGCACCTTACTCTCTATCTCAACAGTCTATTGCTTTCATTCACAACACTTAGAGCAAATTTATATTTTTATTTGTAGTCTGTCCTCCCATTGGAATATAAACTCCGCTAGGATAGGGCTCCTGAATATCTTACCATTGATCACCGGATGCTTAGCACAGTATTTGGTGCATTCATGGGAGGCACCCAAATGTTTTTTGGATGAATAAAGAAAAAAATTGCCGTTAGAATTCTTATACCTACCAGAACATTGCATGCCTTCCTCTATAGAAGAAAAACCTATAAAACAAACGCATGGTCAGCCTTTAGGAATGAATGACCTCCGATTGGGTTAACACTACACCAAGATCATTATGGAAAATGTTTTCAAGTATCAAAGATGGGATGATGTCCAAAAGTTCTTACTGGAACCCTGGGACCGAAGTAGGCAACCACCTACCGACTATGTTATGAAGGTACTGAAAGTCCCACTTCCTTCCTCCTCCCTCCCTATAATAAATTCCTGACATTATTTTTTAGGAGCTTTCTGGAGACATAGTTCCATGTAGTTTAACTGGTGTTAAAAGCACATCGATTTTTTTTGGGTTTTTTTGGAGGGTCTTGCCGAACAGCTTGTGGGATCTTAGTTCCCCCGACCAGGGATGGAACCCATGTCCCCTGCAGAGGAAGTGTGGAGTCCTACCACTGGACCAGCAGCTTTTAAGTCCCTTAAAAGCACTTTTAAACTGTTTTTTCCCTAGGAAAAGTAGTAGATTAGTTGGTCATGCTAGGTAACCCATGGTCATTCCTTTTTTTTTTTTTTTTAACCTATTCAGTTCAAATAAGGGCCAGATCTAGAAATTTTTGAAGGGAACTAGAAAGAAAAGTAGAATGTGGGAGGAAAAGGAAAGGTCAGGAGTGTGGAGGAATCCCAGTATAGGACCCAGAGGCTGGGGGCAAAGGCTCACTCCTTTGTATTTTGCCAAAGCCCTGCCCAGCCCCACTTTTCCATGGCCCTCATCAGAATGTTGCAAACTCTAGACTGCAGACTGTCAGCACTGCCACGTCTTTCATTCGCTTAATACATATTTATCAAGTGCCTACTATGAGACAGGCCTTGTATTAGATTGGGCATGAAACAGTAAGTGGGACATTTACAGTCTCTGCCCCCAAGACTTTAGAGTCTAGTGAGAGATAGCAACAGTAAACAGGCAGTTGCAATACAGTGTAATCCAAGATGGCGCAAGTCCAGGGTGCCCAGAAAGCCATTAACAGGGCACCTAAACCTGTCTTGGGAGTCAATGAAGTCTTCTCAAAGCAATGGTGTCTAAGCTGAAAGCCAGAAGGTGGGTGGAGAATAGCTTGATGGTGGAGAGGGTGGGGTGGGAGAGTGTTTCTGGGATGGGAAACACATACAAAGGCCAGGAGGACCTCAAGACTCATATATGGGCCCGTCCCCTTCACCAGGGAAGAAGCCTTAATGGAATTTGGAACTGGCTCATAATAAAGGATGTGCCTTTTCAGGGAGTGTCCCTTTTGCATAGGACTTATTGGAAATGGTGACCATGGCCAGTAGCTGGTAGTAAACAAAAGACTTCCTGACTTCAATTATTTCCTCTAGACACCACTAACCCTTGATGTATGAGTTAAGGTGTTTTCCCTTAAGATGGCACAGGAAATAGCAAATTTTATTATTTCATGTAATAGAAAATCCAGAAATCCCAGGATAATTCAACCATTCCATGACATCACTGTGGGCCTGTACATTCTGTTCTACCAGACTCTGCAGATTGGCCTTGGTGCTCAGACAGATCCCCTTGCTGTTGTGAAATGGGTACAGCCACTCCATCCACTGTAACTGTAATGGGCAAAGACAGATGGAGAAATGCCCCATCTTGGTTCTTTTCTAAGAAGGAGAGGGAGGAAGGTGTCCCTGGAAGTCCCTAGCTGCTTTCTCTCATTTCATTATCCAGCTCCATGAGTTTCCCAGGGCTGCTGTAACAAAGTACCACAAACTGGGCAGCCTAAAACAACACACATTTATTATCTCACAGTAGGGTAGAAGGTCAAAATCAAGATGTCAGCAGGGGGCTTCCCTGGTGGCACAGTGGTTAAGAATGTGCCTGCCAATACAGGGGACACGGGTTCGAGCCTTGATCCAGGAAGATTCCACATGCCGCAGAGCAACTAAGCCCGTGCGCCACAACTACTGAGCTTGCACGCCACAACTACAGAAGCCCGCATGCCTAGAGCCCGTGCTCTGCAACAGGAGAAGCCACTGCAGTGAGAAGCCCGCACACAGCAACGAAGAGTAGCTCCCGCTCACCACAACTAGAGAAAGCCCACGTGCAGCTACAAAGACCCAACACAGCCAAAA
This sequence comes from Eschrichtius robustus, assembly GCF_028021215.1. Classification (NCBI taxonomy): domain Eukaryota; kingdom Metazoa; phylum Chordata; class Mammalia; order Artiodactyla; family Eschrichtiidae; genus Eschrichtius; species Eschrichtius robustus. The sequence goes on along the minus strand of NC_090831.1, from coordinate 125,785,161 downwards.
AAAAAAAAAGATGTCAGCAGGACCAGCCCTCTCGAAAGACTCTAGGAGGAAAGTCAGAAAACCCTGGTGTTCCTTGGTTTATAGATGCATCTCTCCAGTCTTTGCCTCTTCATGACGTGGTGTTCTCCCTGTGTGTTTCTGCATCATCAAATGGTGTTCTTTTCTTATAAAGACCAGTCATATTGGATTAAGGCCCACCCTAATGACCTCATCTTACCACGATTCCATCTGCAAAGGCCTTGTTTCCAAATATGATCACATTTACAGGTACCAGGGTGAGGATTCCAACATGTCTTTTTGGGAGACAGTTCAACTCATAACACCAGCCTATGCCAAAAACAGTCATTGGTAAGGGGAACTGATAGACTGTGATTGGTTTATACTATTAAAGACCATACTCTTGGGCTGGAGAGGGGCCTCAAGTCCTCAGAAGCATATGGTACCAATGCGTGATGGGAATGGGATTTAATGAGCAATAAGGGGAATGACAACAAATAGTTTCTGCCTCACTGGTTACTTTCCTAATTAAACCATATATTCTAACTGATTCTATGCCTTTTCACTCCTCTAGCCTCTGCTTGGAATTATCATTTAAATAACTCATCTTAGGGACTTCCTGGCAGTCCAGTGCATTCCAGACTCTGTGCTTCCACTGCAGGGGGCACGGGTTCGATCCCTGGTCGGGGAACTAAGATCCCCCATGCCGGGCAGTATGGCCAAAAAAATATATAAATAAATTAAATAAATAAATAAATAAATAATTCATCCTTGCTGACCCAGGTGGAGATCTGCCCCCTCTCTGAAGCTTTCCCTCAACTTCCAGAAAGAGTAATCGCTCTCTCCTCTGGGCTCCCAGAGAGCCTCCTACATCTTTCCACATTTTCACTTATCTGATGGCATCATAACGGTTACGCTTCCATAGCTCTTGGTACACCAGGAGCTCTCTGAGAGTAGAACTATGTCTCGTATAATTTTATGTCTCTAGTTCATCGGACACTTCTGGCATTTTGTAGCCACCGAGTGAATGGTTATTGAATAAATGAAAGTCATCCAGCAATTTTTAAGCCTCTCAATTATACATGACACTTGCTTTTATTTGCTGTCATCATCAAAAGCAAATAAAAGCAAAGGTTATGTATAATTTCTGTGTTCGTGTTTTTGCTATTTATTCTTTATATTACAACCCATTCTTCTTAGATCATAAACTCCTATAGATCAGAGACTGATGGCATCCCTTTTGACAAAGGCCAAAACACCAACAGAGAAATAAACCTCCCATTCTGTAAGAAGCACTTCAAGTACAGTCTCTATTAATTATATTGCTAAGGTTTGCTCCCTCCAACATACTTAGCAAAATTCTACAGTCTCCTTGTAATGAGAGGAATGTTTTATCAATAGCTGGCTTTCTGTGGCAGGAACGAGCAACTCTTTACTGTGCTTCTACCCAACCATAACCTCCTACTCCCCTCCCCCACCCCCAAAAAGGCAGAAACAGGGGAACCGGAATGCTTCCTGTATAGAATTCAGCATCACTTCCGTGGCAGATGTTGTGACTGTTTCCTACTCTCCTGAGGGCTGCATAACCCAGCATCACTCTCAAATGAACTTTTAATAAACATCTTTTGATGCTGGTTACGATGCATTTTTATGCATATGAAGACAACTTAAAAACAAAATAATCAGGACTTACAGAGATTGTCAATCTAATGGAATTTAGTCAGGGCACACTCGGACAATGTGATCTTAATTTCCTGCATTTAACTAGTCGTGCTGGGCCAAGAAGGAAAAAGAACACAAAAACTAAAGGCTGTCTTGAAAAACTGCCCACCTAGCAGCTCTGTGAATCTTAATTTGCAGAGCTGTGGGTAGGAGCGATCTGTGTGTTCTCTGTTGCTATGAGGATGCAAATAGAGAAAGGAGTACCCAAAAAGTAGGGCCCGTTCCTTTGAAAGTAGCTGGCATTTTCCTTTAAGAGGAAGGGCCTGTCACTGCACTCAAAGGACCTCCCAGAGGTCTTGGCAATAGTGTGAGAAAATGGTCCAAGCTGGAGTTGATTGGACGGAGTGTGCTGAATTGATAACAGATATAAAACCACAAGATTGGTAAGGAAATCACCTAAAGCTCTGACCTTATTCAGATCAACTCTGCTGCTTCTGCCTCCACCCATGGCAAAGATTCCGACTGGAAAACTGGTCCTCCATCCCCTCCCCCTCTTCCTGCTCCCCTCCTGTGCCGTTCATTCAATCCCTCCACTTCCCTTGGGTCTATGACCCTGCTTTTTCTCCTACTGTCACTCTTGCTAAACTACTCCGTAGCTTCCTGCCAGCCAGCCTGTCTCCATGTTTTGCCCATCCAAGACATCTTGGGGTGAATTATGCTGCTAGGAGAAGCAACATGGCAAAACCCAGAAAGTTTGTACATCATGTCAGTCTCCCTTCCCCACAACCTTCAATGACCCCTTATTGTTATGGAATTTGATCCAAACCCTCAAGTTGGCATTCAGGGTCCTCCATGATCTGTTCCCAAGTCACCTTTCTAATCTCATCTCGCATGATGCCCTTGACACGTCTGGGCACAGCCGACCGCGGACCAAACCATTGCTATTGTCTGGTCTTTGTGCAGGTTCCTCAGTCTAGAACATTCTTCTTTACCTACCCCATCCTCTACATCCATTCCATTCAAAGCTCACTCGTCCTTCCAATTTCAGTTCAAATCCACTTCATGTATTCATTCAACAAAACAGGATGAGTGCTTCCTTACGGCTCTAATCAGAATCAATCACCAATTCTATGTCAGAGTCTACAGATGAAGTCTGGAGATGTGCATTTTAATGAGGTCTTCTGCTCTACCAAACAGTCTTATGGTTTTATTTGTAACTATTTCCTACCCACTTTTCATGGAGAAAACTAAATTATAACAGTATCTTAGTTTACAAAGCATTTTCACTCCATCACACATTTAACCTTCATAACAATCCCATGAGGGAGATATTATAAAAACCTCTCTGAAATAAAGAACTGGAGACTCGTACTTTTCAAATTAGGATATATTAAAAGTTTCATTTTGTTCTGGGCACTTTCTTTAGACGCCCTTGAGAAAACAGGAAAATGATAAAGTGTTCAAAGCCAGCATCTGGTAAGCATAGGTTCAATGTATGTTAGAGCCAGAAGGAATCTCAGCAGTTCGTCCTTCAGACTAACCCAATCCTTTGATAATTTCAAATACACTTTGAAATTTTTGAGCTCTTCACCTTGAATGTTTTCTATTTCCAGTAACAAATGCCCATGAACTCCCATTAGGCAATTACTATATGTTCTAGAGACTGAGTAATATCCAATAAAAATCTAATTCTTTTGCCAATCGGAATGAAACTGCTGAGTAGCGGAATTGGACGCCAAGCAATCTGGACAGAATGTACTGCCAAGAGCTCTAAGTCCAAATGTTTCTCGCCATTGTGCAATCTCACAAGCAACAGGTTTTGGAGGAGTTGTCTTCCCAGGGGCCTCTCCTTTCCTTTTTGATGCTCATTCTAGAACGTTTTTTAGAAGCATCACAGCAAGAACTCTTATAATTATAAGAGAATAAAGGAAGCAAGACTGTGCCATTTCGACATGTCTTCACTGGATATTGACTTGGTCCCTTTGGGCAGGAAAAGATGTGCAGGGAAACTTAAAGAGTTTCTACCTGAGCAGTGACAGGTAGGAGGGTGCAAAGTGAGAACCATACCTGCTGAGTTTGTCTTTTCATCCAGCTGAAATTCTGGTTGCAACAAAGTGTATCTGAAACTGGACACACAACCACAATGTTTCCATGTCTTATCTTACTATTTCTTGTGCTTCTTACTTATCAAGGTGCAAGATGAATTCTAAGCAAGAGTAGTTTGCAGAAAAACATTTGGTCACTGTGTTCCCAATAATTATAACTGATAAGAAATAGCTATGAGTTAAGATAAAAGTTATACTGTATTCTTAATCCAGATATTTTTAGTTGTATTAGTTTGTACCAACAAAAAATGTATAAAATTAATTTTACTTGTTTATTGGAGTATGGAAAGAGGCTAAATTTTGAAGTCTTTCAGAACTGTGTTCAGATCTCATCTCAGAAACTTAAATATGTTTCTGCATGAGTTATTTAACATCTCTAAGCTTTAGTTGCCTTATCTGTAAGGAAGGATTTTTCTGAGTTTTCAAATTAGCTTATAAAAATACCAGGCATTGTAGCAAGTGTTCAATATCATTACTGCCCTGATTCTCAGTGGCTGCTTTCCTCTGATTAGTAATTCTCTTAACCTTAGATTTTTGTGGCCACAATCACACAGCTCTGTTCCAGCTATTTGGATTATAACTAAGGGATTAAAAAAAAAAAAAGGATTGACATAGACCTATCATCACTAATACTTAATATTTGAGACATTTTTCCATTAGTGGAGATGAGCTATGTTGAATCATTCATGTCCTCTTACCAGCTCTCCCTTGTGACCAAGGACACTTCATTGTCATGGTGCTAAAGATTTTGTGATTCAGAGCTAAATAGTCTGTATTGGTGAAAGGTCCAGGCTTGGAAGCCAAATTCCCTTGGTTTGAATTTCAGCTCTGACTTTATGCACTTATTAGCAAGTACCTTTTAGATGCTGGCAGTGGGCTAAGTGATTGGGATCTAAAGATGAATGCCTGTGCGGGGAGGGGTAGAGGAGGAAATGTATGCATGTCCGTCTCTGAACATGCTAGGATAGATGGGGACATTGTAGGGAACGCCAAGGAGAGAATAATTAATTCTCATCAGGAGACCTAAGACAAGCTCCACAGAGGGATAGACATCTAAAAATAAAACAATGAAAAGTGGGAAAAGAAGAAGAGCATTTGCAAAAGCACAGAGGCTTATTTCAGGAAATGACTAGTCTGGTGTGAGCCGATGCAGGATAAGTTGGTTGGTTGAGATGAAGTTAGAAAGAAGAGTCTGAAATCAAATTGGGCAAAACCTTCAGCACTATTGTATGACATTATAGTTTATTCTAGACAATAAATATCCAAAGATTTTGCAGGAGGAAAGTTGTGTGTGTGTGTGTGTGTGTGTGTGTGTGTGTGTGTGTGTGTGTATGTCTGGAGGGAATAGAGAGGATGAGATTGAATGCAAGGATGTTAACTAAGGAACCAATGAAGTAGTTGAAATAGAGGGTCATGATGGCAATAGGAATAGAAAAGATATTTCAGTGGTAGAAATATGGAAATAAAAGGTCCCAGGGACCAGTTGGGTGTTTTTTTTAAGTGAGGAAGAGGAAGACAAAATAATTGCTATATTTAGCTTGTATGGTTCTGTGTATGGGGAAGCCATGAACTGAGATCAAAGGAGGACCAGCAGGTTCCCTTTGAAGCACTTCCTGGACATCAAGGGAAGATGCTCAGGAAGCAGTTGGAAATGCTGGTCTGGAGCTGAGCAGGGAGGGCAGATGCTCTTCATTCCTCCAGTGCCATAAAAAGGATGTCACTAACTCTCTGTTATGTTTGGAAGAGGCAAGGTGGGGCTTTGGATTATTCATCTTTGTCTTTGCCTAGGGCACAGGGACATAGAAATGTCAAAACTCTTCCCACTGCACCGCAAGGCTCCTCTCTCCAGTTATCTGCCCGGTTCCTTCAGCTATCATATGTTTGACGTGCATCTCAGTTTCAATTATTTGGTCCCATTGTCTCCATAAATTTATTTGTACTTAGATCATGTGTCCTAAATTTTAGCTTGGACAATACAGGAACCTTAGTCTTCAGCTATCTGTCACCCACACACTCTGTCACTGGTTTGCATATCCTTCTTGTGTTCCGCTAACACATCAACAATCTCTTAGTCACTGAACAAGCACGTACCCCATCAGAGGTCCCAGTTTTTACCAGAGTCCGTCTACCTTACAACTATTTATTTTTTTTAATCCAGGAGCTCTTAGCAAAACTGGTTTAAGGAATGGAAGAAGGAAAGAGGTGATGAAGAAAACAAGGTCAGCTTAAGAGAGATGATCCCAGGTCAAACTTCCAGGTAAAGCTGGTCTGCCTCAAAGTACCTTCCGTCATACAGGTAGTATGTAAGAAAACAGATAGTGGACCCATTAGCCCTGTCTGAGGGCACGTCATTCTCAAAACGACATTGTAAGAAGGGCATCATTAATATCCCAGTGCTACAGATTCTGGGATTGCTCTCTGTGTCGCTGCCTGAAACTCTAGATTCTATTTCTTCAAAAATGTAAACAACTCTGGGCCGTTTAAGAGGTTTAGGGCTTTCACAGATCATCATAAATTAGCGGTTGCTTGCCTGAGCCAGCTACTGAGGAAATAGGATATTTGATGCAGGGCACAGAGGGCAAGCGTGGTGGGGAGAAGAGGATTGTTTATTTTTTTTAAGGTTTGGACAACTGCCAGAGGCACTGACTATTTAATTACTACTGCAAGAAGAGAATAATATTGAAGCAGAAAACCTCATAGAACCATAGAAGAAGGGCTTAAGGCAGCTTGAGGGCTCTTGGACCTGGCCCCCCAAGGAGAACAACCCTGGGATAGAGTAGACTGTGCTCTGCCCCCTCCTTACCCTGCAGAGCCCCGGCTTCTGGGATGCAAATCTAAGTCCATACATTGCCAGCGACACAATAATAGTATTTATGGGTAATCAAATAGAACATCTAATATTCTTCATATGTTCTGAGTCCAAACAACTGAATGTAAAATGAACTTTTGGAACTCCATCCATATTTACATTGGGAACTGTCTAATAATAAAAATAGCGAACATTTTAAAATTTTATTTTATTGAAGTATAGTTAATTTACAATGTTGTGTTAATTTCTACTGTACAGCAAAATGATTCAGTTATACATATATGCATTCGTTTTCTTATTCTTTTCCATTATGGTTTATCACAGGATATTGAATATAGTTCCCTGTGAAAAATAGCTAACATTTAAAAAAACTTACTAATCACTGTGCTAAATGCTTTACATGAGTACTTTAATCCCTAAAACAGCTCTGGGAGGTTGGTGCTATTGTTATTAGGCTCATTTTGTAGATAGGGAAGCAAGTTTAGAACTAAGTGGTGGATCCAGGATTCCAAGGCAGCAATCGGACTCCAAAACAGCACACTCATCAGGCAAGACACTTGTGTTCAATGACAGTCACTGGTTTTCATTCCGGAAAGAAGATCTTGTCAATCAGCCCGGCAGTTCTGGGTGTTATCTTCACAAGAGATGGTGTGAATAGTGATTAAAGGTGGGAATCTTGATCCAGGTGGACATGGGTTCCAGTTCTGACTCTGCCACGTGCAATCTGAGTTACCCTGGACAAGTTCTCACCCTCTCTGAAACTTAATACGTTCATCTGTAAAAGAGGGGGAAACAAGGCCGACCATGTAGAAACGGTGTGAAGATTAAATAAGCTGACAGAAAGTGTGCCTGGAACTTCATAAGCATTCAATAAATGGCAACAACTTCTCTGTCTGCCATCCCTGCTTTGGTGGCAGATGTGTAAGCTCTGGAGTATCTGGAAATATGCAATATCTACCAAGAAATTGCAAGGATTTCACCAAAACAGTAGAGTCAGATCATGCCTTCTAGTTCTTCTCTGGATTCTTACCTAGAATCCCCACCCTGACCGCCCCCCCAAGTAATATACAAGCAGGCAGATGATCAGAAGCATTTCAAAGCCTATAGAAGTAGCCATCCTCATAGTGATGCAGTTATATTTATAACCCTCACTGGGATTACCTACAGTTGACAAAAGAGAAAAATGATGCAAGTTCTCAAGCTTAATTGGTTGGGCCGGTGAGATCAATTGCTAGGTTAAAATAAACAAACAAACAACAACAACAACAAAAACCCAGCCACCTCTTGTATTTGCCTTTGCTACTTTGTCCATGGAGTAGAAGGTACTGGAAAATAAGGGGGAAAACACAAAAGATGACAAGCTTTTTTCAATATTATTCCAGAAAAGTTTCCATGGATTTCTACGGTTACATATGCTAGTCTTAAATAGCTCAGTTTACAAGCCGTGCTCTGCCACTGACCGGCTCCGCTGTCTTGGACAAGTTACTTAGCCTCTAGTTTCAGTTTCCTCATCTGCAACTTTGGAAAAGTTAAATGATCAGCAAACATTTAATAGCTCCTTCAGCTGTTCTTCCGCACACCTGTGCTGTGCTCCAGGGAAGCAGTAATGAACAACAATAGACAACACTCTTTTGCACAGAGTGTATTGCCTCTCTAGGTGGGAGTGTTGCCCACATGTAAAAAAAGTTTGGGAAGGACCTTTCTCGGGAGTGGGAGCTGTGGAGAGAAGTGAGAGTGTTAAGGATGCTGTAGATACTCCGGTTTTTTCATAAAGTCTACCTTGTTTGAACCTAAACTTCAAGAACCCTCTGAAGATGCATTGTCATCACTTTATAAATGAGGGAGCCAAGTCCCAGAGAGGTTAAGAAATTGCCCAAGAGCACAAGGCTGGTGAGCAACAGAGTAGGAATTTGAATAGGTCCCTCCCATTCCACACTTCACAATGCTAATGCATTTTAGCAAATGTAAACCGATTAAACTGTCATCTCTCTCTAGGAATATTTTTGCATTTTTTTTCCAGATTGGTATTTTGGCGTTAATAACGAAAATGTTCAATCCAGCTATAGAGAATCAGGGTCAGATATCATCATTCCAAGGCAAGATGGGGTCAGAACCAGGGACACCTGCTGAGGGTACAGGGCAGGAGCCGGTCCTGGGGCACTGGTCTCCAAATGCTTGATCATACACTGTTATAAAAAACTTTTGAACTTGATTTGTATATGTGTGTGTGTGTATGTGTGTGTGTGTGTGTGTCTGTGCATATATATATTGTTTTTTATATATGCTACTGCATTAATATTATTCTAAAACATACACAAAATTTAAATGTAAAAGAATAAGATAAATAATATTTTTTAATAATTCTCATTTTATTTCATCTATTAATGGAACAAAACACACTTTACTTTGTGATTAATTGTGCTTCATTATTTCACAAGATCTTGATTTAACACTGTGATACAGTTATTCAAAGTCTGATATCAAATTTGGTTTCCTTCTGTACTCGTTTCATTACTAAACCTTGCCCAACTTGCTGAAAAAGATACTTCACAAAAGCTAAGAAATGAATAGCTCCTCTTTAAACTCAAAGATTCTTTGAACTACTCTGTGATGAAATAACCAATGAACCTATGTGTGGTACAAAATATTTTCAGGGTCATTCCCCATCTCATTACAAAACTTTTGTGAAGATCACACAATTTAAGATACTACATGGTACATATATAAATTGGAATATTACTCAGCCATAAAAAAGACTGAAATAATGCCATTTGCAGCAACATGGATGGACCTAGAGATTATCATACTAAGTGAAGTAAGTCAGACAGAGAAAGACAAATATCATATGATATCACTTATTTGTGGAATCTAAAAAAATGATACAAATGAACTTGTTTACAAAACAGAAATAGACTCACAGACATAGAAAACAAAGTATGGTTACTAAAGGGGAAAGCTGTGGGGAAGGGATAAATGAGGAGTTTGGGATTAGCAGATACAAACTAATATATACAAAATAGATAAACAGCAAGGACCTACTGTATAGCACAGGGAACTATATTCAATATCTTGTAATCAACTCTAAGGGAAAAGAATCTGAAAAAGGATATATGTATATATATATTGTGTATAACTGAGTCACTTTGCTGTACACTTGAAACTAACACAACATTGCAAATTAACTATACTTCAATAAAAAAAAATAAAAATTTAAAAAAAATTTTTAAAGATACTACAATGTATAAAGCCACTTAACCATGTGCACGTAAACTGCCATCTTCACGATGTGCTGGCAGCAAGGAGGCGTGGAGGGGCTGTGTCAGCCCCTTGGAGTGTCCCCTCTTCTTCACTTTCCAGCAGTGTCACATCACCAGCTACAGTGCTGACCCGTGGCCACCAGGCTCTTAGATATTAGCAAAGCTTTGTTTGTGTCTGACTATGTAAAAAGTAGATACAATCAGAATTCTATTTGCCCTGCAACCTCATGGATTTTCTTACATATACCCAGCTTGGCTGTCCGAGCTCCAGGGAGGTGACAAGCTCTCGACAGGCTGTGAAGGCCCCGTGCACCAAGCTTCAGGCATGTAACCCAGCAGGTGCCCCTGAGTGGATGCCGAACCCCGAGCCCTGACCGCGGAGCCCCAGGTCTGGGCCCCAGGTCCCAGGTCCCAGGTCCCAGGTCGCAGGCGTGACGGCAACTAAACCAAGTCCTCGCGCCACCCACCGGGGATGAAGGGAACCCTAATCATTTTTTATTTTGTTCTGTGCTGTTTTCTCATTAACTCGGGGGTTAGGCAGGACCAAACTAAAAGGCTACAGATGTTCGATTCTACAGTTGCACGGGGCCATTTATAGGCAACGACTTGATAATAAGTCGCTGAGAAAATCATTTGGAACGTCCTCTATGGGTTTTGTTTTTGTTTTTTTTTTAAATAAATTTATTTATTTATTTTTGGCTCCGTTGGGTCTTCGTTGCTGCGCACGGGCTTTCTCTAGTTGCGGCGAGTGGGGGCTTCTCATTGTGGTGACCTCTCTTGTTCCAGAGCACGGGCTCTAGGTGCCCCGGCTTCAGTAGTTGTGGCACTCGGGCTCAGCAGTTGTGGCACACGGGCTTAGTTGCTCTGCGGCATGTGGGATCTTCCCGGACCAGGGCTCGAACCCGTGTCCCCTGCCTTGGCAAGTGGGTTCCTAACCACTGTGCCTCCAGGGAAGCCCCTCCTATGGGTTTTGAAATACAGGACCTTAAGCAGAGCACGTAGCCTCCCTAGATCTTAGCTGCCTCATGTGTGAGATGAAGGGGTTAGACCAGGGGATCCTTCTCAAAAAGTCTTTTAATTCCATGAAATAAAAAGGAGGCCAATGTGAACTACCTCTGGAAATTTAGTATCATTCATACGTATTATTTGCGCCTTCTTAATCCTTTCTTTTTAAAAAGCTAAGAGAAAATATTTAATACTTTTCTACAGTCCTTTATCCACAGCCTTTAGTTCCAGCTGCATTTCAGAACTCAGAATTTCGAGGCCTCAGAAAGGAAATGGTGCAGGTATAGATCGTTGGGTAACATCAGCAGGGGTCGGAGCAGCGTGCTGTAATCAATCATGCTAAAGTTTCTGCAGTGAAACATAGGACTCCTCACGCTAAGTAGTATAAAGACTAAAAATAGCCTCACGTTGGTTCAGGTCAAGTTTTACAGCCAAAAAGTCTGCCACATACTGAACAAAAACCCTTCTGTTTTCAGAGCCCTTTTGAACTTCAGAATTGCTGCAAGGAATCACAGCCCCGTGGTAACTCATGCTAACCCCCAGGTAATCATTTTATGTGTGTGTGTGATGTAAATCAACCTAATATTAGTAAGTTCCAAATATTTCACAACCTACTAGGACGTGTATTATTCAGAATTTAAAGGCCAAAAATTCCCTAAAATTGAAATGTCTCAGACCCATTCTAAGCTCTTCTAGTAGTTAATCACTATTGTAGAAGAAAATTAGGATTGGTCTGATAAAGTGTGTCCTTTACAAAGCCAATGTTTGAGATTTTTGCAATTGGCTTTCTGAACATTTTTAGAATTAAAATTAAGTAGACTGCACTATAATCTCTAGTTATACCCTTTGTCCTCGTTTTTCTAAGTATAGCCAGTGCATTTATCAGCTCCAGCTCTCCCCCGCTTTGGATTCATAACAACTAGTGTCCTTCAGCATCTTACATTCTACAAGTTCCTAGAAATTCAATATGCCAACAGCATCTCACTCAGATGGAGCAAAAACAACCCGGAGAAACTGCGGACAAAGATATTCCAGAAGTGTCTTATCCTCTTCTGGAAGAAACCTTCCCATAATTTCTGGTTTCATTTCTGCCTATAAGTAGTGAGCAAGGATAGTAGGTCTTGTCAAACGTTCCCTTCTACCAGGATTGTGTTCAGACATGCACAACCTTACCGCTCATTTTCCATTACCAACATGGGATGGGGGAGACACATGTATTTTAACTGACCATTTATTATAACCATCTGTTCTCAGAAATATTAAAAGGCAGCAAGATGAACTAGGTTAATTTTCCATTACTGTCACTGTATTTTCTCAGCTCACCTTCAAGTGGAAATCCTAATGACTTGTTTTTTCTTTTTTGGCCACGCCGCGAGGCTTGCGGAATCTCAGTTCCCCAACCAGGGATCGAACCAGGCCACGGCAGTGAAAACGCTAAATCCTAACCACTAGACCACCAGGGAATTCCCAGAAATCCCAATGATTTAAAACTCTCACCCCACTGGCTCTTCAGAGGAAGAGAAATGAGAAGCCTTAATCAAGATGTGTAACTATGAAGGGACCATTTACACCCACCCCCTTACTTTATAATGCTGTGACATCTAGAACAAAGATATGTACTCAGAGACATTACATATATAGAATATATATATTATGTTTTTATATATTTTATATTTATAGCTGCTGATGACGGTGTTACTCAAAATATAAAACTTAAATGCTCCATGAAAATCAAAATATTGCACGTCTTTTGCTTTGCTGTATCTAGCAATCAAAACAGTTGCTCCATTGGAGAAGAAAATTAAAAGGGACTAACAAGTCTTAGTCTCATAATTGTGCTTTATAACTGATTGATTGATAGCTGTCAGCCATTGATATCGCTCTCCTGTCAATGTCTTAGGTGGCTAAATGGAAAATTAGAAGATTTGATTAGTTAACATGAATACTTACAAGGATATAAATAAAATTCAACTAAAATAGTACAATGTTTCCTTAATCGAAGGTGCCCCACCAATTTCTGCTTTAAATTAAGTGTTTAGGAAATTTAACAAGTGAAAAAAAGTGATACCTTATAACTGAAGAAAAAATTTAAGTGCATATTCTCGCAAAGTGCCAAACGTTTATTATAGTACCGTATCCTCTCCCTGTAATCAACAGTGAAGAGCGAGTTGAAGTACATCCTCCTGGACAAACCCTCAATGAGCTTTCACCTTTTTGTGGCTTTGAAAGGACATGTCACCCACCTTTTGACCCTATATCCAAGTTCTGGATAACTTTTTAAGTAGTCTCTCCCCTTGTGAACAAGTAATATCCGAAGATTATTTTTGATGACAAGCAAAGGCTGGTATCCTTATGTTTGGTCTGATTGTTGCACGGTTGCAGCAAGAGTATTATATTAATTTGTCACTGAAACTCAAAATATCTGTGGATCGAAAGTAATTATTCTGCTGTTTAATTTGATTTAAAAATTATTTGGTAGGTTCTCCATCTCAGCACATGAAGCTTGAGGAGCACTCCATTTTTCTGATGAAAAAACAAATTAGCAATTAGCTGTAGTTTTGTCCTGCCCCTGTGAGTGTGTGTGAGTGTGTGTATGCGTGTGTGTACAGTATACTTGCAGAGACCACTCCAACGCTCATCATGCTCAGTTACTTATTTAGAGCCTCCGCCTTTGCAAAATTGCTGCGGCCTCACTCCCTACGTTCTTTCCTGTCTCCAGGAAAGTAGGTCAGTAGACATTTACCTCTGGATACCACAAGGACACCTCAAGTTCAAGCACATAGCAAGAGATGTTATTATCTTTATCAACAAACTAGATCTTCTCTCTGCGGACCATCCTCATTCTCCACACTGTCACCAGAGCCAGATACCCAATGTCATGCATGCACTCTACTAGATTATAATTTTCAAAATGAGAAAATCATGACTCTCGTGTAAATGTAAAATGAACATTTGTCAAATATATTATTCAACTCACTAATTAATGCAGGAAATAGTAAGATGTTAATACTGTTACAAAGACCAAATGAGAAGGTAGGTATGTATAAGCAAATTAATGAAGAAACATTAGAATAGGATTGATGGTTTGGATTAAAAACTGGCTAATGCACTAGAGGGCAATCAAACATAACCTTTGGGGTTTTCTTTTCCACTGGACCGAAATTATTTTCATCTCTACCAGACAAAAATCTACAAGTTAACATGTAACTTCTTTATGTCTGGGAACTTCAGTCACTAGTATACAATGAGCTAAACAAAGTACATTCTGTGATAATCATTGGGTGGGTTTTTCGCCCTTGTTTGTCATTGACAAGCTGTGCAGCCTACCTTTTTACCTTGTTTCCAAGTTTGGGATAATTTTTCTCAGCATCTCCTGACTCTTCCCCAGCCCCTATGCTCAATTCCTGTTAGTTTTCCCTCTATGACATCCCTGTGAATATCCCCTCCATTGACGATGTTACAGCATTTGTTCATATCCTTATTCTCTTACCTTGGATTTTGCAATTGTTCTTCCTAAATCATCTCCGAAATTCCATGGCATTGTCAGGAGGAAACGCAAATCTGATCAAGTTAATCATGTATTAGCCTCTTCAAAGGTTCCCTGTTACCTATAAGATTGAACACTGGGCCCCCCGTGATATGCCAACATCTCCAGCCTCACCTCTTGACAAGCGTAGATCCTCCGTGCAATTCACCACCATGCACGATTGTTTTATATCTCTGCTCACCCTCTTGGAATCCTCTCCTTGCTCACATCACTCCCTCCCCGGCCCACCCCAGATTCCTTGCCTTATTTCAAAACTCACTTACTTATTACAAAACTCAGCTCAAGAACCATCTCGTGCCAATAAGTCTACCCCAGGTGGGTAGAACTAACCACATCCTCCTTTGTTCCCCTTCACTCATCTTTATACATTTATTGCACCACCCAGACACTTTTCGTTTTGCACTTATCTTTTTGTCACCTTTTCTGTCTTAGTTTGGGGTCACCCAGATGCAGATCCAGAAACAAGGGATCAGAAGCCAATCGTTTATTTTGGAAGTGCAGAAAACACCTGTAAGGGGTCCGAGGTGGGAAAGGGAAAGACACAAAGATGCCTTATCTAGCCGGCTACCTCTGCACATCTGGACTTCCTCTCATGGGGAAATTCAAAGTTATCCCACTTGAGGGCAATACAGCTGGGGTACCGATACCCCAATTGATAACATTGTCAGTCATTGGCTAAACTCTGCTGGTATTTTGTGCCCAAGTCTTAATTTATAATGGTGACCAAGTGATGACATGAAGAGGGCAATGCTGTTGAAAGAAAAGTTTAATGTTATACTCCTGGAGAAATGAGAGGCAGGTCACAGCATGCAGGGCCATGTGGGGAAGCCCCAGGACCAGTCAGGAGGCAGAAAGGAGGGAAAGGAAGGCGTAGGGCACAGCCTTTATTGGGGTTTCCACAGGAAAGGCAAGACAGGGCTAGGATTGGCTGGTATGAATGGTTTCAGTGGCTTTTGGGGCAGAAGTTGTATGGTACATGGCCCTGGGGTGATTTAGGGGAGGGACAATACTGCTTAGGGTGTGAGTCAGATAAAGGAAGTAATTGGAGATAAGAACCAGGGCTGCTTGGTTTGCATATGAAAGGAGTGTCTGCAGGTGAGTTTAGCCCTGGGAGAGGCAGTTTCTCCCCAGCTGGCAAGGCTCCCAATATGTCAAAATATCATAAAATGCAGAAAATGAAAAATATGATTAATACAGCAGATGGTGTTAATTCCTCAAAGGTCTGGACCTCCGAATCTTGGGGCAGAACTCCTCCAGGACTTTGGAAAGAGCTCTCGGTAGTGTAGCCACTAACAGCGCTGGAGAAGAGCCTCCGGGTCAGTGGGGGAGAGCCAGATTCTTGATCCCAGGCCTTCTGAACTGGGGGTGAAGCTGTTTAAATGAATGGTGTAGGGACGCCACCTGGGGACTTTGGGGCCACTGCGGGTCCTTGTCCTGTCAGAGTAAATGAGCTGCTGGCCCTATGGGAAAGTAAATCGAGGTGCAATCCCTCTCCTGGGGGGAAGGTGGAGGCTTTGTGCTCAGCTGACTCAGAGTTCCGCAACTCGAGTTCATTGAGTTCCTTAAATCGCTTTGGGCCGCTCTATTCACTGAATCACCTTGATTGATCTTTGTATTTGTTTCCTGTGGCTGCTGTAACTACAAACGTGGTGGCTTAAAACAGCAGAAATTTATTCTCCCCCAGTTCTAGAGACCAGAAGCCTGAAATCAGTATCACTGGGTCCACATCAGGGTGTCAGCGGGGCTGCACTCCCTCTGGAGGCCCTAGAGGAGAGTCTGTTCCTTCCCTCCTCCAGTTTCTGGTGGCTGCCGGCACTCCTTGGCTGGGGCTACAACACCACCAAGCTTCAGACCAGCATCTTCACATCTCTCTGTTCCGTCTTTACATCACGTCTCCTCTGTGTGTCTCTTTATAAAATCATCTTCTGCCTCTTTGCCCTTTATAAAGATACACATGGGGTTTCCCTGGTGGCGCAGTGGTTAAGAATCCGCCTTCCAATGCAGGGGACACGGGTTCGAGCCCTGGTCTGGGAAGATCCCACATGCCATGGAGCAACTAAGCCCATGCGCCACAACTCCTGAGCCCGCGTGCCACAACTACTGAGCCCACGTTCCTAGAGCCCATGCTCCGCAACGAGAAGCCACCGCAATGAGAAGCTGGTGCACCACAACGAAGAGTAGCCCCCGCTCTCCGCAACTAGAGAAAGCCCGGGCGAAGCAACGAAGACCCAACGCAGCCAAAAATAAAATAAATAAATAAATAAACTTATTTTAAATATATATATATATATATATATATATATATATATATATATATATTTAGGGGACTTCCCTGCTGGTCCAGTGGGTAAGACTCTGCACTCCCAATGCAGGGGGCCCTTGTCGGGGAACTAGATCCCACATGCATGACGCAACTAAGAGTCCACATGCCACAACTAA
Source organism: Eschrichtius robustus (assembly GCF_028021215.1). Classification (NCBI taxonomy): domain Eukaryota; kingdom Metazoa; phylum Chordata; class Mammalia; order Artiodactyla; family Eschrichtiidae; genus Eschrichtius; species Eschrichtius robustus. The sequence continues at coordinate 125,768,340 of NC_090831.1, read as the reverse complement.
GACCTGGCATAGCCAAAATAAATAAATAAACAAATATAAATAAATTTTAGTAAAATAACTGGACTTTAAAGAAAAAACATCCATTGAACAGCTAGAAAAACAAATATACATAAGAGAAATAGAATTAGATTATGATCAAACTTCTGGCAGTAACACTTCATATCAGAAGAAAATGGAGTACATTCCTGTGAGCCGAGGATTTCTTTTTTTTTTTGGTTGTTCAGTTTTTATTTCATAACCATAAACTTAACTTTGCAATTCAGCTAAACTTGGAGGGGAATAAGGAAAATATGGAACCCAAAGAAGTGCAATGAGAGCACAAAGATTATAGTATATTTTGAGCAGATGGGGATGAAGGGGTGCTCTCCAGAGCTACAGAAGGAATGGTCTGGTGGTTAAGATAAAACACAAGTCAAATTTATTAGATTTGTCCACAGTCAGCAATGGTGCTCTTCTTGCTGGTCTTGCCATTCCTGGACCCAAAGCGCTCCATGGCTTCCACAATATTCATGCCCTCTTTCACCTTGCCCAAAGCCACATGCTTGCCATCCAACCACTCAGTCTTGGCAGTGCAGATGAAAAACTGGGAACCGTGTGTGTTGGGGCCAGCATTTGCCGTGGACAAGATGCCAGGACCCGCATGCTTCAGGAGGAAATGCTCATCATCAAATTTCTCCCCATAGATGGACTTGCCACCAGTGCCATTATGGCGTGTGAAGTCACCACCCTGGCACATAAATCCCGGAATTATTCTGTGAAAGCAGGAACCTTTATAACCAAAGCCTTTCTCCCCAGTGCTCAGAGCACGAAAGTTTTCTGCTGTCTTTGGAACTTTGTCTGCAAACAGCTCGAAGGAGACGCGGCCCAAGGGCTCGCCGTCGACGGCGATGTCAAAGAACACGGTAGGGTTGACCATGGTTAGGCAGCGCGGGAGGTTCCGGGGTGGCGGCGTCTGCAAAGCCCCGAGGATTTCTTATTTGGCCAAACTAACCCTCAAGTATACATGGCACAGACGGAGAATATTGTTTTCATTGGCCTTTCCTAAGGAATTCACTAGAGAATGGGCGTCAAACACCAAAATAACTAGAGAGAGAGATAGACATAGCAGTAAATAGTGAGCATTAATTATATAGTTAGTTGTAGAACTAAGACTAAATGTGAGTTAAAAAGAAGAAATATGAGGGGTTATTGGGACAGTGTATGTCAAAATTTTTTTACTGTTTTATTAATCATAATTGGTGGTAGTGGAATTATTGTTCTTTAGAGAATGTTGTGTATAGTTAAGAGGTGTTAATTCCATGAGTAGGTAAGGAACGTTCCAATTCCATATTCTCTAGAGAATCAAAATTCTTACTGTGGAAGAGATACAATAAAAATGCTACATAGAAGAGGTTAAGGAAAAACCCTATAGTCCTGAATTTGAATCGGAAATAGCAATATGAACTCATGAGGTATTTTATCTTTATATAATTCCTAGATCTGTCCAATGTAAAAAACTGAACAACCCAGCAGCAAAAAACATGCCTCGTTCTCAGATCATAGTCTTGAAAAACCATTCCCTGTTAAAATAAATCTGAGCTTCTTGGTGAAATGCCTGGTTCAGGGCTGGGGCAGGAAGTGTACAAGATAAGCCTCAAATATCTTCTCATACTAGAAAGCAAAAAAGCTATCAAAGACTTTAGAGTTATGGCAAAGAACTTAAGAGTCAACCTAAGGAGGCCCCCACTGGCCAAAGGTGGGACGATTTGAGTTTCAATAAAGATAAGAACTACAGTAAATTAAAACCCATCAAATATGCTTAAATCCAGGAGTTCATGATCATATTTAAAACATGGGGACTTCCCTGGTGGTGCAGTGGTTAAGAATCCGCCTGCCAATGCAGGGGACATGGGTTCAATCCCTGGTCCGGGAAGATCTCACATGCTGCAGAGCAACTAAGCCTATGCGCTACAACTACTGAGCCCGCGTACTGCAACTACTGATGCCCACACGTCGAGAGCCCATGCTCTGCAACAAGAGAAGCCACCACAATGAGAAGCACGTGCACCACAACGAAGAGTAGCCCCCACTCGCCGCAACTAGAGAAAGCCTGCACGCAGAAATGAAGACCCAACGAGGATGTCATCTGAGGATGGCAGGAAACCATTATTTGGAAAGTCAGTAAATAAAAGGAAATAAACATTTTTCCTCACTTTCCTGTATGAACTTTACTAATGGGTTACTTAATAGTAGATGAGGGGTAGCTTTCTTATGAAATCATTTCTGCTTATCCATTAAAATGAAAGATAAAATTAGAATATCATTAATTTGCAAACTCTAATAAATTAAGGGATCTTGGCATTGTGTATCAATGGCTGCTAACATGAAAGAAGAAATAGAAATAAAATGAGATTATGATTAAACCTCTGGCAGTAACACTTCATACCAGAAGAAAATGGAGTAAATTCTTGTGAGGCAAAGATTTCCTATTTAGCAAAACTGACCCTCAAGTATAAATGGCACAGATAAACTATTATCAGGAAAACCTGAAATTAGGTGTGTTTTGTTGAAAGAACACAACATCACCCCCTGGCTTGCTGAAATGATCACAGCTCAGTGAGATCAAGCCTCTAGCTGCGCTAACCAGTGTAGGGAGGCTGTGCAACACCTAGAAATCTCGTACGTTGCTGGTGTGAGCGTGCATTGGTCCAGCCTCTTTGGAAAACTGTTTAACAGTATTGACTAATGTTAATGTATGCATACCAGGTGACCCAACAATTCTATCCCCAAGTATGTATATATCCAAGATTAATACTACATATATCCTCCAAAGGCATGTACGAAAATGCTCATAGTGGCTTTGTTATAATAACCCAAAACTGGAAATAACCTGAATGCTTATTTACCTTGCAATGGATAGTGGCTCATAGTGGCTTTGTTATAATAACCCAAAACTGGAAATAACCCAAATGCCTATTTACCTTGCAATGGATAAATTAATAATGGTGTAGTCATTCATGGAATACTACACAACAGTTAACAAGGACAAACCACTGCTGCACAAAACTTGGATCAATCTCACAGGGATTGTGTTGAACCAAAGTATAAACCCTCTGGTTCCATTTATATGAAGGTGAAGAAGAGACAAAACTCATGTTACAGAATTATGAATAGCTCCTAGCTCTGGGTGGAGGAGGGTGGGGTAGTGCCTGGGAGGGAACCTAAGAGAACATTCTTAGTTGTTGGAAATAGTCTGTATCTTGTTTTGGGTGGTGATTACTCCATTGCACACACTATAAAAATTCATTGAACTGTTTGTACTGAATGTATGTTATATCCAAACAGGCAAGTATAAATGAAAAACAATAAACTGAAACATGTACTCCCACAATTTCCCATCCTCAGTAACCATGCTAATATAGTCTCACTCATTTCTCAGATTATCATTTCCTATTTACCCTACGAATTTGTCTACAAATTGGGTTAAAGTTCTGTTACAATTTATCCAGTCTTTCGCTCTGAAACAAGAGTCTGCAGTTTCCTCCCCATCCCCCTTATGTATAAAGATTCCATGATTCACAAACCAAGCAAAAACAAAACAACATTTCTAGGTGAAGTACCCAGGCAGTGGAAGTCGATAGAAATGGTCATATCTTGGCATATCTTGGTCATTAACTGGCAAATAGGGACTTTAGACAAGTCCCTTCATCCTTCACCTCTTTCTTCACGTGCCAAAAGGAGAGAATAATACTTATGCTGTCCACCCATCTCAGAGGTTATGAGAGTAAGTGGGAAAATGAGTATGAACGTACTTTATTTTTTAAGGTTTTTTTTCATTGAAGTACAGTTAATTTACAATGTTGTGTTAGTTCCCAGTGTAAAGCAAAGTGATTCAGTTATACATTAATACATATATATACTATTTCATATTCTTTTTCATTATAGTTTATTACAAGATATTGAGTATAGTTCCCTGTGCTCTATAATAGGCCCTTGTTGTTTATCTGTTTTATATATAATAGTGGGTATATGTTAATCCCAAACTCCTGATTTGTCTCTCCCCTTCCCTGCTGCCACAAACATGCTTTAGAAACGAGTGATGCACTTGTCAAATGTTAAGCTTTTATAACTGATGCATATCACCGTGCAGAAAACAAAATAAATGCTCAATAAACAGTTGAATAATGGATTGATAACTACTTGCCAGCCAGCCAGGCTGCTTCAGGAAACCCTAAAAAGACAAATATTCCGTACAAATTATTTTTATTTTATTTTTATTTTTTTAACATCTTTATTAGAGTATAATTGCTTTACAATGGTGTGTCAGTTTCTGCTTTATAACAAAGTGAATCAGTTATACATATACATATGTCCCTATATCTCTTCCCTCTTGCATCTCCCTCCCTCCCACCCTCCCTATCCCACCCCTCTAGGTGGTCACAAAGCACTGAGCTGATCTCCCTGTGCTATGCAGCTGCTTCCCACTAGCTATCTATTTTACGTTTGCTAGTGTATATATGTCCATACCACTCTCTCACCTTGTCCCAGCTTACCCTTCCCCCTCCCCGTATCCTCAAGTCCATTCTCTAGTAGGTCTGCATCTTTATTCCCATCTTGCCCCTAGGTTCTTTGGACCTTTTTTTTTTTTATATAGATTCCATATATATGTGTTATCATATGGTATTTGTTTTTCTCCTTCTGACTTACTTCACTCTGTATGACAGTCTCTAGGTCCATCCACCTCACTACAAATAACTCAGTTTCGTTCCTTTTCATGGCTGAGTAATATTCCATTGTATATATGTGCCACATCTTCTTTATCCATTCATCTGTCAATGGACACTTAGGTTGCTTCCATGTCCTGGCTATTGTAGATAGAGCTGCAGTGAACATTTTGGTACTTGACTCTTTTTGAATTATGGTTTTCTCAGGGTATATACCCAGTAGTGGGATTGCTGGGTCATATGGTAGTTCTATTTTTAGTTTTTAAAGGAACGTCCATAGTGGCTGTATCAATTTACATTCCCACCAACAGTGCAAGAGGGTTCCGTTTCCTCCACACCCTCTCCAGCATTTATTGTTTCTAGATTTTTTGATGATGGCCATTCTGACCGGTGTGAGATGATATCTCATTGTAGTTTTGATTTGCATTTCTCTAATGATTAATGATGTTGGGCATTCTTTCATGTGTCTGTTGGCAATCTGTATATCTTCTTTGGAGAAATGTCTATTTAGGTCTTCTGCCCAATTTTGGATTGGGTTGTTTGTTTTTTTGTTATTGAGCTGCATGAGCTGCTTGTAAATCTTGGAGATTAATCCTTTGTCAGTTGCTTCATTTGCAAATATTTTCTCCCATTCTGAGGGTTGTCTTTTGGTCTTGTTTATGGTTTCCTTTATGTGCAAAAGCTTTTAAGTTTCATTAGGTCCCATTTGTTTATTTGTGTTTTTATTTCCATTTCTCTAGGAGCTGGGTCAAAAAGGATCTTGCTGTGATTTATGTCATACAGTGTTCTGCCTATGTTTTCCTCTAAGAGTTTGATAGTGTCTGGCCTTACACTTAGGTCTTTAATCCATTTTGAGTTTATTTTTGTGTATGGTGTCAGGGAGTGTTCTAATTTCATACTTTTACATGTATCTGTCCAATTTTCCCAGCACCACTTATTGAAGAGGCTGTCTTTTCTCCACTGTATATGCTTGCCTCCTTTATCAAAGATAAGGTGACCATATGTGCGTGGGTTTATCTCTGGGCTTTCTATCCTGTTCCATTGATCTATATTTCTGTTTTTGTGCCAGTACCAAACTGTCTTGATTACTGTAGCTTTGTAATATAGTCTGAAGTCAGGGAGCCTGATTCCCCCAGCTCCATTTTTCGTTCTCAAGATTGCTTTGGCTATTCGGGGTCTTTTGTGTTTCCATACAAATTGTGAAATTTTTTGTTCTAGTTCTGTGAAAAATGCCAGTGGTAGTTTGATAGGGATTGCATTGAATCTGTAGATTGCTTTGGGTAGTATAGTCATTTTCACAATGTTGATTCTTCCAATCCAAGAACATGGTATATCTCTCCATCTATCTGTATCATCTTGAATTTCTTTCATCAGTGTCTTATAATTTTCTGCATACAGGTCTTTTGTCTCCTTACGTAGGTTTATTCCTAGATATTTTATTCTTTTTGTTGCAATGGTAAATGGGAGTCTTTTCTTAATTTCACTTTCAGATTTTTCATCATTAGTGTATAGGAATGCAAGAGATTTCTGTGCATTAATTTTGTATCCTGCTACTTTACCAAATTCATTGATTAGCTCTAGTAGTTTTCTGGTAGCATCTTTCGGATTCTCTGTGTATAGTATCATGTCATCTGCAAACAGTGACAGCTTTACTTCTTCTTTTCCAATTTGGATTCCTTTTATTTCTTTTTCTTCTTTGATTGCTGTGGCTAAAACTTCCGAAACTATGTTGAATAATAGTGGTGAGAGTGGGCAACCTTGTCTTGTTCCTGATCTTAGCGGAAATGGTTTCAGTTTTTCACCATTGAGGATGACATTGGCTGTGTGTTTGTCATATATGGCCTTTATTATGTTGAGGAAAGTTCCCTCTATGCCTACTTTCTGGAGGGTTTTTATCATAAATGGGTGTTGAATTTTGTCAAAAGCTTTCTCTGCATCTATTGAGATGATCATATGGTTTTTCTCCTTCAATTTGCTAATATGGTGTATCACATTGATTGAATTGCGTATATTGAAGACTCCTTGCATTCCTGGGATAAACCCCACTTGATCATGGTGTATGATCCTTTTAATGTGCTGTTGGATTCTGTTTGCTAGCATTTTGTTGAGGATTTTGCATCTATGTTCATCAGTGATATTGGCCTGTAGTTTTCTTTCTTTGTGACATCTTTTTCTGGTTTTGGTATCAGAGTGATGGTGGCCTCGTGGAATGAGTTTGGGAGTGTTCCTCCCTCTGCTATATTTTGGAAGAGTTTGAGAAGGATAGGTGTTAGCTCTTCTCTAAATGTTTGATAGAATTCGCCTGTGAAGCCATCTGGTCCTGGGCTTTTTTTTGTTGGAAGATTTTTAATCACAGTTTCAATTTCAGTGCTTGTGATTGGTCTGTTCATATTTTCTATTTCTTCCTGGTTCAGTCTCGGAAGGTTGTGCATTTCTAAGAATTTGTCCATTTCTTCCAGGTTGTCCATTTTATTGGCATAGAGTTGCTTGTAGTAATCTCTCATGATCCTTTGTATTTCTGCAGTGTCAGTTGTTACTTCTCCTTTTTCATTTCTAATTCTATTGAGTTGAGTCTTCTCCCTTTTTTTCTTGCTAAGTCTGGCTAATGGTTTATCAATTTTGTTTATCTTCTCAAAGAACCAACTTTTAGTTTTATTGATCTTTGCTATCATTTCCTTCATTTCTTTTTCATTTATTTCTGATCTGATCTTTATGATTTCTTTCCTTCTGCTAACTTTGGCGGTTTTTTGTTCTTCTTTCTCTAATTGCTTTAGGTGTAAGGTTAGGTTGTTTATTTGAGATGTTTCTTGTTTCTTAAGGTAGGCTTGTATAGCTATAAAATTCCCTCTTAGAACTGCTTTTGCTGCATCCCATAGGTTTTGGGTCATTGTGTTTTCATTGTCATTTGTTTCTAGGTATTTTTTGATTTCCTCTTTGATTTCTTCAGTGATCTCTTGGTTATTAAGTAGTGTGTTGTTTAGCCTTCATGTGTTTGTATTTCTTACAGATTTTTTCCTGTAATTGATATCTAGTCTCATAGCGTTGTGGTTGGAAAAGATACTTGATACGATTTCAATTTTCTTAAATTTACCAAGGCTTGATTTGTGACCCAAGATATGATCTATCCTGGAGAATGTTCCATGAGCACTTGAGAAGAATGTTGTTGTTCTGTTATTCTGTTGTTTTTGGAAGGAATGTCCTATAAATATCAATTAAGTCCATCTTGTTTAATGTGTCATTTAAAGCTTGTGTTTCCTTATTTGTTTTCATTTTGGATGATCTGTCCATTGGTGAAAGTGGGGTGTTAAAGTCCCCTACTATGATTGTGTTACTGTCGATTTCTGCTTTTATGGCTGTTAGTATTTGCCTTATGTATTGAGGTGCTCCTATGTTGGGTGCATAAATATTTACAATTGTTATATCTTCTTCTTGGATTGATTCCTTGATCATTATGTAGTGTCCTTCTTCGGCTCTTGTAATAGTCTTTGTTTTAAAGTCTATTTTGTCTGATATGAGAATTGCTACTCCAGCTTTCTTTTGATTTCCATTTGCATGGAATATCTTTTTCCATCCCCTCACTTTCAGTCTGTATGTGTCCCTAAGTCTGAAGTGGGTCTCTTGTAGACAGCATATATATGGGTCTTGTTTTTGTATCCATTCGGCCAGTCTGTGTCTTTTGGTTGGAGCATTTAATCCATTTACATTTAAGGTAATTATCGATATGTATGTTCCTATTACCATTTTCTTAATTGTTTTGGGTTTATTATTGTAGGTCTTTTCCTTCTCTTGTGTTTCCTGCCTAGAGAAGTTCCTTTAGCATTTGTTGTAAAGCTGGTTTGGTGGTGCTGAATTCTCTTAGCTTTTGCTTGTCTGTAAAACTTTTAATTTCTCCGTCAAATCTGAATGAGATCCTTGCTGGGTAGAGTAATCTTGGTTGTAGGTTTTTCTCTTTCATCACTTTAAATATGTCCTGCCACTCCGTTCTGGCTTGCAGAGTTTCTGCTGAAAGATCAGCTGTTAACCTTATGGGGATTCCCTTACGTGTTACTTGTTGTTTTTCCCTTGCTGCTTTTTATATTTGTTCTTTGTATTTAATTTTTGATAGTTTGATTAATGTGTCTTGGCGTATTTCTCCTTGGATTTATCCAGTATGGGACTCTCTGTGCTTCCTGGACCTGATTAACTATTTCCTTTCCCATATTAGGGAAGTTTTCAACTATAATCTCTTCAAATATTTTCTCAGTCCCTTTCTATTTCTCTTCTTCTTCTGGGACCCCTATAATTTGAATGTTGGTGTGTTTAATGTTGTCCCAGAGGTCTCTGAGACTGTCCTCGATTCTTTTCATTCTTTTTTCTTTATTCTGCTCTGTGGTAGTTATTTCCACTATTTTATCTTCCAGGTCACTTATCCTTTCTTCTGCCTCAGTTATTCTGCTATTGATCCCTTCTAGAGAATTTTTAATTTCATTTATTGTGTTGTTCATCTCTGTTTGTTTACTCTTTAGTTCTTCTAGGTCCTTGTTAAACATTTCTTGTATTTTCTCCATTCTATTTCTAAGATTTTAGATCATCTTTACTGTCATTACTCTGAATTCTTTTTCAGGTAGACTGCCTATTTCCTCTTCATTTAGGTCTGGTGGGTTTTTGCCTTGTTCCTTCATCTGCTGTGTGTTTCTCTGTCTTCTTATTTTGCTTAACTTACTGTGTTTGGGGTCTCCTTTTTGCAGGCTGCAGGTTCGTAGTTTCTGTTGTTTTTGGTGTCTGTCCCCAGTGGCTAAGGTTGGTTCAGTGGCTTGTGTAGGCTTCCTGGTGGAGGGGACTGGTGCCTGTGTTCTGGTGGATGAGGCTGGATCTTGTCTTTCTGGTGGGCAGGTCCACGTCTGGTGGTGTGTTTTGGGGTGTCTGTGGCCTTATTATGATTTTAGGCAGCCTCTGTGCTAATGGATGGGGCTGTGTTCCTGTCTTGCTAGTTGTTTGGCATAGGGTGCCCAGCACTGTAGCTTGCTGGTCGTTGAGTGGAGCTGGGTCTTGGCGTTGAAATGGAGCTCTCTGGGAGATTTTCGCTGTTTGGTATTATGTGGAGCTGGGAGGTCTCTTGTGGACCAGTGTCCTGAACTTGGCTCTCCCACCTCAGAGGCACAGCCCTGATGCCTGGCTGGAGCACCAAGAGCCTGTCTTCCACACGGCTCAGAATAAAAGGGAGAAAAAAAAGAGAGAAAGAAAGAAGAAGATAAAATAAAATAAAATAAAGTAAAGTAAAATAAAATAAAATAAAGTTATTAAAATAAAAAATAATTATTAAGAAAAAAAATTTTTTTAAGTAATAAAAAAAAAAAAGGACAGACAGAACCCTAGGACAAATGGTAAAAACAAAGCTATACAGACAAAATCACACACAGAAGCATACACATACACACTCACAAAAAGAGGAAAAGGGGAAAAAATATATATATATCATTGCTCCCAAAGTCCACCTCCTAAATTTGGGATGATTCGTTGTCTCTTCAGGTATTCCACAGATGCAGGTACATCAAGTTGATGGTGGAGATTTAATCCACTGCTCCTGAGGCTGCTGGGAGAGATTTCCCTTTCTCTTCTTTGTTCGCACAGCTCCCAGGGTTCAGCTTTGGATGTGGCCCCGTCTTTGCGTGTAGGTCGCCTGAGCGCGTCTGTTCTTCACTCAGACAGGACGGGGTTAAAGGAGCAGCTGCTTCGGGGGCTCTGGCTCACTCAGGCGGGGGGAGGGAGCGGTACGGAGGAGGCGGGGCGAGCCTGCGGCGTCAGAGGCGTCGTGACGTTGCACCAGCCCGAGGCGCACCGTGCGTTCTCCCGGGGAAGTTGTCCCCGGATCACGGGAGCCTGGCCGTGGCGGGCTGCACAGGCTCCCGGGAGGGGCGGTGTGGAGAGTGACCTGTGCTCGCACACAGGCTTCTTGGTGGCGGCAGCAGCAGCCTTAGCGTCTCATGCCCGTCTCTGGGGTCCGCGCTGATCGCCGCGACTCGCGCCCATCTCTGAAGCTCGTTTAGGCGGCGCTCTGAATCGCCTCTCCTCGCGCACCGCGAAACAAAGAGGCAAGAAAAAGTCTCTTGTCTCTTCGGCAGCTGCAGACCTTTTCCCGGACTCCCTCCCGGCTAGCTGTGGCGCACTAACCCCTTCAGGCTGTGTTCACGCCGCGGACCCCAGTCCTCGCCCTGGGATCCGACGGAAGCCGGCACCTCAGCTCCCAGCCCCCGCCCGCCCCGCGGGTGAGCAGACAAGCCTCTCGGGCTGGTGAGTGCTGCTCGGCGCCGAGCCTCTGTGCGGGAGTCTCTCTGCTTTGCCCTCCGTACCCCTGTGGCTGCGCTCTCCTCCGTGGCTTCGAAGCTTCCCCTCTGCCACCCACAGTCTCCGCCCGCGAAGGGGCTTCCTAGTGTGTGGACACCTTTCCTCCTTCACGGCTCCCTCCCACTGGTGCAGGTCCCGTCCCTATCCTTTGTCTCTGTTTTTTCTGTTTTCTTTTGCCCTACCCAGGTATGTGGGGAGTTTCTTGCCTTTTGGGAGGTCTGAGGTCTGCCAGCGTTCAGTAGGTGTTCTGTAGGTGTTGTTCCACATGTAGATGTATTTCTGATGTATTTGTGGGAAGGAAGGCGATCTCCGCATCTTACTCCTCCGCCATCTTGAAGCTCCTCCCCTATTTTATTTTTAAATTGGCAATCTGCACTTGTTAGCAGATTGGGTTTATTTTTTTAATTAATTAATTTATTTATTGGTTGCGTTGGGTCTTCGTTGCTGTGCACAGGCTTTCTCTGGTTGCGGCAAACAGGGGCTACTCTTCGTCGCGGTGCGCAGACTTACTGCGGTGGCTTCTCTTGCTGCGGAGCACAGGCTCTAGGCGCGCGGGCTTCAGTAGTTGCGGCGCACGGGCTTAGTTGCTCCGTGGCATGTGGGGTCTTCCCAGAGCAGGGATCGAACCCATGTCCCCTGCATTCGCTGGTGGATTCTTAACCACTGCACCACCAGGGAAGTCCCACAAATTATTTTAAAATATTTCACCATCAACACCAGTACCAAATCGTTAATTTTGTTTAAATTTCCAAATCAGCCTTACAAAGAGTCTTCACATGAGAGTCAAACACATGATCCATCTGTTCAGCTGCGTCATGGGCCAGAATGGGCTGGATTAAGTCAGAGGGAAATAAGCCACAGTTGAAGTGTGGGTGGAAGGCTATTCTCTCCACCTGACAGCAGGTTAATACCAGTAGGGAAGAGATGGGAGCAGCTAGGAATGTAAAGACGATGGATGGGACCTCATTTAGCATAGGAATCTTTTTCCATTAAGGTCAGCTTGACTCTGGCTGTTGAACAGAGATATTCTTTTCTCATATGCATGCTTTCATCTCTCTGATTTCACAGTTCTTAACTTTAAAAAAAAATATCTCCACCATTTAAATTCTAGCTCTTCTCTACGGTAATATTTAAATCCGGAAGTCTTCTGTAAAAAGAAGAGGCTGTAAATTTGAAACTGCTTGAGATTTGATGTCCATTAATAGAAAATTTTCTCCTTCTTTTCTCTCCTTCCCCTTTTACCTCATTCTTCCTATTCTTACCTCCTGTTTCCTCTATTTCCTAGGATCACCAGTCCGCTTTTAAAAATTTTTTTTAAGTTATTGCTTACTGATAATTAGACTTCTCAGTGTCAACCTCTTCCATAAGTAGACATAAGACTGGGGTTCTCCTTCTGCTACTTACTTGACCTTCTGCTACTTAATTGACCCCGATCGGCTCACTCATCCTTGCTGTCAACAGGGGAGCTAACAATGCCTACCCATCTTCCTGAAGGGATTATTGGGAGGTCAAATGAGATAATACACATGAGAGTGTTTTGATGAAATGAGAAGAGTGATACAAATGTCAGGTGTTATTATTAATAATTCATGAACTGAAACACTAATATTCTCTAACCAGAGAAAATTGATTCCTGGATTTAGATTTTTTATTCCATTTAGTCTTAGAAAATGGCTTTCACTCAAAACTGGAAATGTAAGGGTGGCTCATTCTCAACAAGTTGTTTGCATGCAAGACACTAAAAATTAAGGACTTAATATGTCAACAGAGACAGTTACCTCAAGGCTAAAGCTTATTGTACAACGTCCAGAAGAAAAAAAAGTTAGAGCAAAAGGCTTTTAATAATCTTCTCTGCTGAAGCTTTTGGGAAGGTGCTGATTGCCATGGGGAATCAACAGTCACTTAGCAGGATCTAATGACATCAGTGTGAGTCATGCTAGCATGTAAAACTAGTATGAGGTCATTTTAAGCTAATCAAATGGGTGGCTGGAGAAAGGTGCCATTCACTATTTATTACCTCAACCAGCAACAAAAGGACTGGATTTAGTTAATGGAAACCAAGGGCTTAATGAAGCAGACTAAATGAGGAGGGTGGTGGTAATTGTGTCATTAGGGCCCTAATACTGGGAATCTGTCTACCTCTGATATTGGCCCTAAGGCAACTTTTCCAAAGGTGGTTCTATGGTCATTTTAAAAGCTTTCTGCTTTCAACTGTAGAGCTTTTCTTAATGCGGTCACTGAAAAGTGGTTTCTGGGTTACTGGGAGTTTGTTCTGGGTCATTGGGGATGTTCATTATTGGTCTGCAAAAATATCGGTGATGCCCATCAAATTCTCTTCCAATGGCAGATGTCTAATCAGCCAGCTGATGTGACTACATTAAAAAAAAAATGCAACTAAAAACTAAAGCTGATTATATTGAATGGCTTCTGGAAACCAGTCTCATTTTCTTACTGTGCCATCACTCCAGACAAGCACACAAATTATTACAATTCAAGGAAGGTGCCATAAGAGACACATAAAGAGCTGTGGGGCAGGGAGAGACCAAAGGACTGAGATTTTTTATATCTGATGGGTGGGCTCAGGAACTGCTCTTTAGAACGACTCTTACAGACATTCTAGAGTTAAAAGGCTAGAAGTAATAAGAATCTGAGAAAACTGGTATTACAGCTAGAAGAGCAGGATGAAAGATTTTATAAGATGATATAGATGGGGTAGCAAAGGCAACAAAAGGTAAAGAGAACTTCAGATTTCCATTTGAGTATATGGTAAAGAAGTGAAATAATTAACCAAAATGAAGAAGTGAGGGAGGGCCATGTTTGAGGAGGGGAAAAGATGATTTGGGTTTGGGATATGCTACTTGAAAAGGCACAGGGAGAGAGAAGGCAAAACAGCAGGGACCCAGAGCCAGGATACAATCTGCCCTTTGCAGTGATACTTATATTCTGATGGAGCTGGAGTGAAGAGGGCATGATTCAGTTTAGGGACCATCTGAGGGTCCAAAATCTTGGTTGCCAATTCCAGGATGTAGAGAAGGCAGACAGGGATGGGATACAACATGGTGGTTCTCAAACTTGAGTGTCTCTCAGAGTCACCCCGAGGGTTTGTTCAGACACAGTTTGGTCTGACTCTGGGCCCACCCCCAGAGTTTCAGATTCAGTAGGTTTGAGGTGGTGATGCCTAGAATTTCCATTTCTAACCAATTTCCAGGTGCTGCTCTGGGGACCACACTTGGAAAACCACTGGAGTAGAGGAAGAAGTATGGGCTTTGGGTTCAGAAGAATCTGAGATGTTTCCAACTCCATCAGGTTACCTAACCTCTCTGTAAGCTTCAGTTTTCTCAAGTGGAAAATGAAGAAATAAACTACTGGCCTTGAAGACTGAAGGGCATGTGTGTATAAGCTATTAGTAGTGCCTGGCACATAGGTGGTGTTCGGTGTGTGATCTTATAGGCAGGTAGGTAGGAGGAATATAGGATGTTGGTAGGTAGGTAAGTAGACAGTCATACAGGAGAGCAGAAACCTGCCAGATGTGGGCAGGGAGGAGGATATGACAAGTTGTACAAGGAAATTTGTGATCAAAAGGAGGGCTTCCCTGGTGGCACAGTGGTAAAGAATCCGCCTGCCAATGCAGGGGACACGGGTTCGAGCCCTAGTCCGGAAAGATCCCACATGCTGCAGAGCAACTAAGCCCACGCACCACAACTACTGAGCCTGCGCTCTAGAGCCCGTGAGCCACAAATACTGAGCCCACACGCTGCAACTACTGAAGCCTGTGCACCTAGAGCCCGTGCTCCACAACAATAGAAGCCACTTCAATGAGAAGCCCACACACCACAACGAAGAGTAGCCCCTGCTCACCACAACTAGAGAAAGCCCGCACGCAGCAAGAAGACCCAACACAGCCAAAAATAAAATAAGTAAATAAATAAACAAACAAATAAATAAATAAAGGAGATACGTCAGTAGAGAACAGACTTGTGATTGCCAAGGGGGAGGAGGGATGGGGGAAGGATGGATAGGGAGTTTGCAACTAGCAGGTGCAAACTATTATATAGAGACTGGATAAACAACAAGGTCCTACTGTATAGCACAGAGAACTATATTCAATATCCTGTGATAAACTGTAGTGGAAAAGAATATGAAAAGAATGTATATATATGTATAACTGAATCACTTTGCTGTACAGCAGAAATTAACACAACATTGTAAATCAACTATACTTCAATAAAATTAAAAAAAAATTTTTTTTATAAAAAGGAGCTACGTCAGAATAGTAGCCTGAGCCAAAGAGCATTCAGCCCCAGGTGCTTTTTTTTTTTTTTTAAAGAAATTCACGTTCTTTTGTTTATTTATTTATTTATTTATTTATGACTGTGTTGAGTCTTCGTTTCTGTGCGAGGGCTTTCTCTAGTTGCGGCAAGTGGGGACCACTCTTAATCGCGGTGCGCGGGCCTCTCACCATCGCGGCCTCTCTCGTTGCGGAGCACAGGCTCCAGACGCGCAGGCTCAGTAATTGTGGCTCACGGGCCCAGTTGCTCCGTGGCATGTGGGATCTTCCCAGACCAGGGCTCGAACCCGTGTCCCCTGCATTGGCAGGCAGATTCTCAACCACTGCGCCACCAGGGAAGCCGCCAGGTGCTTCTTTACCTGATACCTAGGTTTGCCAGTATGGTTGTTGACTGTTTAAAGATACAGCTGGGGAGCAAGAATAAACATGGTAACCAGACAGGGTCCAATAAGAGATGATGGGGGGCCTTCCCTGGTGGTGCAGTGGTTGAGAATCTGCCTGCCAATGCAGGGGACACGGGTTCGAGCCCTGGTCTGGGAAGATCCCACATGCCGCAGAGCAGCTAGGCCCGTGAGCCACAAGTACTGAGCCTGCGCGTCTGGAGCCTGTGCTCCGCAAAAAGAGAGGCCGCGACAGTGAGAAGCCCGCGCACCGCGATGAAGAGTGGCCCCCGCTCGCCGCAACTAGAGAAAGCCCTGGCACAGAAACGAAGACCCAACACACCCAAAAATAAAAAAAAAAAAAAAAAAAAAAAAGATGATGGGTCCAAACTGTGATGTTTGGGCTTCACTGTCCGTGTTGTGGGGTGACCGTGGCAGGTGCACTTCAAAAGAAGACACAGACTCCTAGTCTCAGAGGCTGGGGTTGAGAATCAAAAGATGGGTCCAGACCACCATCACCGAGACTCTCCTCTTTTTCCTGGCAAGGCTTAGGGCGTAGCATGGTGCCAAGAACATAGAGTAGGGGCAAGAAATGGGGAGAAAAGACAGAAAGGTAGAAAATTCTATCAAATGCACGACGAGCTACATAATTTGCAGGTCCCAGTGCAAAATGAAAAGGTGGGAGCCATGGTTCCGAAAGTATTAAGAATTTCAAGATAGCATCAGCATGTTGCCCCAAGCATGGGACCTTCCTAAGTATGGAACCCTGTGTGTACCAGTCACACATCCTGGTTACAAGACCACAGTATCCCTAACCCTGCCGTGTGTCTGCGGTACACAGGCACTGAGAAAACAAGTAGCCTGTATTTGCAAACTCTGGAGCTCAGTTCACTGGCTCTGGGAACCTCTTAAAGTAAAACAGAAACTCCAAGAGAAAGAAAATCTCTTTTCTCCCACGCAGAATCGTTTAAGTGCAAACTGATGACTTAGCGTCTGATGTGGTCCTCTGAAGTGTTTTTTGGGCTCGCATGACACTTTAAACATTGAGAAAAGTGAATGCCTTTATAAGGGGCATGCCTCTGCCACAGCTCCTGCGATCTCACCCCTACCTGCCAGGCTCAGGAAGGGATATGAGTTGGAAGACCTGGTTTGAATCTTGGTTGTGAAAAGTCAAAAGTTCCTTGCTTGGGATCCATTTTGTGATGAAACTTTCACTGTCCTTAAGGTTTCTGCTGGCGGGTAAAAACTCACTCAAACCTGTTCCAAAACCTCCCTCTCCAACCCACAGTGGCTTCCTGTCCGCGGATGTGAGGCAGTACCTATGTTAGACACTAGGAGGCAGTGTTGTCTGTGTGAGGCCGCATTTTAAGGAAATTTTTTTTTCTGTCTCCGTTCCAGGTGCTAAAGGACTCTGAACACTTATTGTAAGGAGATGACGGGACACTCAGTTGTCTACTTCACAACAATTTAAATATATTAGCTTTATGAGGAGTACTGCAAAAAACCAAAAATGCAAAGGTACTTCTGACTGCCGGGTGCCGTTATTAACTCGATTACATAAACCGTTCGACCTAAAACCACAGGGTCAAATGCTGGTTTCAAGACGGGCTGAAAGAGATCCTAGTGAATGACAGTCCTGGAACTGGAGAAGAGCTCAGGTTTTCTACCTCCCCCAACCCCACCAACGCCCCCAGGTAAAGTTGGAATGCAATGTAGCCCAAGGACTGGCTTGTGATTCTTTATGGCCTGAGGCTTAACAGCTTTCCTTTGTTGGCAAAACAAAGTAGAAGTGATACTTCTAAGGCTGTTCATTCACCCCCACTGGGGCCACAAATCCCTCCCCATTCCACTTCCCAAAAAAGCCAGCAATCCCTGTCTTCTGGAAACACTCATCAAGTGTGATGGGTATAGAAAGAGCTGTACATTGTTTTCTACCATCTTATAGGATATGAAAGGAGATAATTCGTGTACACAAATAACTCTACGTGATAGTGTATTTAAGGAAATAATATGAATTACACAGTCCCTGCCACAAGATTTCCAGGCGTGGTGGCAAGAAATCCCTCCAGACAGGAATAATCCAGCTTCACAAAAGCATGGGCCTTGAGAAAGGCCTTTTGGTCAGAGGAAAGGGAACAGTAGAAAAAGCACGACTCGGGTTCAAGGGGCAGCACAAGGGTACGTCTCTATGAGATAGTCTAGAGAGATGAGTGGGAGCATATTTTAAAGATGCTGAATGCCAGGTTAGAAGTGCAGAGTTTAACATGTGCAAATCAAGAGCCAGTTGAGGGCTTCCCTGGTGGCGCAGTGGTTGAGAATCTGCCTGCCAATGCAGGGGACACGGGTTCGAGCCCTGGTCCGGGAGGATCCCACATGCCGCGGAGCAACTAGGCTCGTGAGCCACAATTGCTGAGCCTGCGCATCTGGAGCCTGTGCTCCACAACAAGAGAGGCCGCGATAATGAGAGGCCTGCGCACCGCGATGAAGAGTGGCCCCCACTTGCCGCAAGTAGAGAAAGCCCTCGCACAGAAACGAAGACCCAACACAGCCATAAATAAATAAATAAATAAAAATTAAAAAAAAAAAAAAGAGCCAGTTGAGATTTTTAAAAAAGAAAGATTCCGTAAGTGTCTTAAAGGAAGATGTGTAGAATAGAATGAAGGAAGCACTTAAAAAATATTATCCCCCCAAATACCCCTGAGTTGGGGGTGGGGAAGCCCAGACTGTTTGCCTGTGAATTCCCACTCCCTCACTTTGGGCTGTGTGACCTTGGGCAAGCTAGTTAACCCCTCTGAGCCTGTTGCTCATCTGTAACAGGTTAATAAGAGTATGATCCTCATGCGGTTGATGTGTAGATTACTTAGATCTTCTGTGTAAGGCACTTAGTACGGTGCCTGGCATATAGTAAATGCTCACTAAATACTGGTTATAATGATATAATGCAGATAATGGTATTTTGAGGAAATTGCAGCTCAAATAGATAAAAACCTAACAAGAGGTAAATCTGGGATACAAACCAAAGTCTTCTGACTCAGATCCAGTGTTTTTCTTCCTTGCACACACATTTTAAGAATTTGGGAAAGTCCTAAAATATTTCCTGCAATCTTGTATTTTGATCTTTATGTCGAAGCACAAATTCTTTCATAAATAGAGACCCTGTCGAAGCTCCATTTTCAAAACTCTGAGGAAGAGAGCCAAATTAATTCCTACAGTTAAATGATTTCCAGTTCATAGAGATTTTATATAGCTGGGGATTTAAATTGTCTTTCAATTGAATCCATTGATTTGCATTTCAATAAGAAAATTTGATAGTATCTATAAACATGCTATAGAACAAAATGTATTTAAACTTTTTTCTGCTTTAGGAGATACACTATACACTTTTTTTTAAGTTATCTTGATTTTGAAAGTTTACTTTTGCAGCTGCAAAAAAATCACAAGAGTATTTGACTTATTTATGCAAGTGAAACTCAGGTAATTGAGATACAGTCTTCAGAAGGTAACCGTCTATAACCTAATGCTATGATAGCATAATATATGCTATGTAATGGCATAATAAAGTTATAATGGCAAAAACAAACCTTTCACAAAAGCAATTAATTCATTTTATTTAATTCCAAGCAAGCTTACTACTCTGAATGTTTTTCTTTGGCAAGAAATATGTACAATTATTTTAGTTCTACAATGCCACATGAGGAATAAAGAAACTCAAAATATTTTGGCCAGAAATGAATCATGTGGTAAAGGGGTGGGTGATGGGAGAGATAGAGGTGTACCCAAATGCAGGTTCTGCCGCTGGCCACTCAACAGCCAATAAATCGAGGGGCAAGCTTCAGTAGAGAAGAAAGTTGCTTTATTCAGAAAAGCCGGCGATCTGGGGAGAAGGTGGACTTATGTCCAGAGACCAACTCCAAAGATTCTGCTCAGCCATGACAATTTTTTTTTAATTAATTAATTAATTAATTTATTTATTTATTTATTTATGCCTGTGTTGGGTCTTCATTTCTGTGCGAGGGCTTTCTCTAGTTGCGGCGAGCGGAGGCCACTCTTCATCGCGGTGCACGGGCCTCTCACTGTGGTGGCCTCTCTTGTTGCGGAGCACAGGCTCCAGATGCGCAGGCTCAGTAGTTGTGGCTCACGGGCCTAGTTGCTCCGTGGCATGTGGGATCTTCCCAGACCAGGGCTCGAACCCGTGTTCCCTGCATTGGCAGGCAGATTCTCAACCACTGCGCCACCAGGGAAGCCCCAGGACAATTTTTAAAGGGAAAAAAATCTCAGTTAATCGTTAAGGCAGGAGGTCAGATTCTTCGCCATCTTTCCATTGCTGCAGGACTGCTGACTCCTCCCAATCTTCCTTGCCGGTTGTCTTGCTCACGTGGCCTGCCTGCAATTGGCTGTTCTCTTGCCCACGTAATCCGCCTGCGTCCTCAGGCTTCACCCGCAAATTTACTTAGGAGAAGCTGGGGTAGGAGAGTCAGTCATTCTTTAACTACTTAATTCTTTATTCTTATTCCTTCTAATCCAGGAAAGGAATTGACAGGTTAGGCAAGGTGTTGTGTATATTTAGAAAAGCAGAAATCAGGAGCTAACTTAAATGTTGCCTAATGATCTCATCTTTAGGCTTAAGATCTAAGGAAAACAGGGATGAACAAACAGAAAAGGGGCAAGGAGCTGCTTACAGAGGGTTGGAGAAGATAAATGAGAGAAGATCGCTGTCTTGATATTCTTGCAGAACCATCACTGTGTAGAAGAGTTCAACCCATTCTGTAAAGTTCTAGAAGCCCAAATAAGGACTTAACCGTTTGAAATCTGCGGAAATTCCAGTTCAGTTTTAGGTACAACTTTCTGTCAATTAGAGTGCTCAAAAAGGAACTTAATGTAGAACTATGTTGTCATATGTATTAAAAAAAAAAAGGTGTGTATGGCGCTGGTTTAAGGAAGGGTGCTACACGCATATGAACACATGTACAAAACCCTCCTGCTACAACACAACAATGGAGGACTTCCCTGGTGGTGCAGGGGTTAGGAATCCGCCTGCCAATACAGGGTACATGGGTTCGGGCCCTGGTCCGGGAAGATCCCACATGCCGCAGAGAAACTAAGCCCGTGCATCACAACTACTGAGCCTGTTCTCTAGAGCCCGCGAGCCACAACTGCAGAGCCCGCGCGCCTAGAGCCCATGTTCCGCAGCAAGAGAAGCCACCGCAGTGAGAAGCCCGCGCACAGCAAGGAAGAGTAGCCCCCGCTCGCCGCAACTAGAGAAAGCCCGTGCGCAGCAACGAAGACCCAACGCAGCCAAAAATAAATAAATAAATATTTTAAAAATACAACAATGGTTCCACAGGGAGGAGACTGAAGTAGGATGGAGAATTACCCTGTTCAGCGTACTCTTTTGTTCTGCATGCGTTTTTTGTTGCTGTTGTCGTTGTTTGTTTGTTCCTTTTGGCCGATCCGCGTGGCTTGCGGGATCTTAGTTCCCTGACCAGGGACTGAACGTGCGTCCTCGACAGTGAAAGTGCCGAGTCCTAGCCGCTGGACCTCCAGGGAATTCCCATGCATGTGTTTTAATACAGAGTAAAATGAAATTAAAAGGAACCCCCTAACAGTTTTTCTGACATTGATGGTACTTAAGCAGAGTCTTGTCAATGAGTTGATGCTTTAAAAGGAATTCCTGCTTTGGGTAAGGCCTAGTTCATGACAGGGTCAGTACGTGGCCTTTTCATTTAGAGGTGCTATGACTGAGGTAGATGAGGCAGGGAGCCCGGGAGAGTGGGGAGCCCTTGATCTACCCCATTTCCTTCCAGGCTCCAGGAGAGAAGGCGTGTTAGCCTCTCAGTTGCACAACCCAGACTCAGCCGTGGTTATCTGAGGCAGACAGAAGCCTGCAACCCTGTCTTGATTTTTTTCCTTATGCTTTTCTGCTTGAACATTTAATCCCTCTTTTAGTTTCAAATCAGCACAGTGGCAGATATTATCAACAACCATTATCCCTGTCCTGAGGTAGTTGTCAACCCGGGGAGAGAAATAGGATCAGCTCTGGGGAAATACCGCCTGGGCTTTGCTTCTGGAGGCTGTAATTGCCTCTGTCAGGAGAGGGATAAAATTCCACTTCCCTCCCTGCCCACAGAAACCAGTGTGAAATTCTCTTCCCCTGCATTCCACTGGGCTGGTCCTGTTGAGAACGAGGCTGGCTCCGGACAAGAAGGAAATTAAAGCAGACTGCCCCAGTTACAAGGTCTCACCAGACCCTTCCAGCTGCTGTGGCCCTCTCCAGGTCTGCTGACCTCCCCCCAGGCACCATGGCCTGCTGACTGCCAAGGCCATCTCACATCCTTAGCTCGTGTCCACTCTGACGGACTTGCCCTTGCCCAGGTTGACTGATGGATTTAGCACTGATCCCTGACTTGGCCATAATCTTTCTGATGAGCTCACCATCCTGGCTTTGCACCTTCAGCCTGGTGCTACCTCCCCCTCCTGTGAGACAAATGGTGTGCACACCCACTTGTCATCGAGGAAGCGAAAAACAAGTTCTGTCCCTCTTGATGAAATACCCGATTACTTTATGCTTTGCATAAAGAGAAATTTGTTTCGGGGAGGACATAATAGATAAATGTTGGACTTCCCTGGTGGCGCAGTGGTTACGAATCTGCCTGCCAATGCAGGGCACACGGGTTCGAGCCCTGGTCCGGGAAGATCCCACATGCTGCGGAGCAACTAAGCCCGTGTGCCGCAACTACTGAGCCTGCGCTCTAGAGCCCTCGAGCCACAACTACTGAGCCCTCACGCCACAACTACTGAAGCCCGCACGCCTAGAGCCCGTGCTCCGCAACAAGAGGAGCCACCTCAATGAGAAGCCCGAGCACCGCAACGAAGAGTAGCCCCCGCTCGCCACAACTAGAGAAACCTACGTGCAGCAACGAAGGCCCAACACAGCCAAAATTAAATAAATAAATTAATTTAAAAAAATATATATACATATATAAATGCTGAAAATGGGATTGCCTTTTAAAAGGGAGAATGTCTATTCAGCCTAATTCGGGGACTGTTCCTTTTATCCCCATTGTTCAGACTAACTCTACAGTTTGTGAATTAACCAGATCTTTTCCTTCATCTTGTTTGGCCATCTGCCTTACTTCTCAGTTATTTAGAATGTGTTTAATAGCATCTTTACCAATAACATCTCAATAACCAGAAACAGAAAATGACATTTTTTTAACAGAAGCTTTTTTTGTTTGTTTGTTTGTTCATTTGTTTTTTACTATTAGATTATGTGGGAAGAGTAGAATTTTACTAAGGATTGAATTGGATATCTTCTGAAAATGGCAGACTAAATCATAGGGAACAACTCTTTCACTGAGAAGATTTAGAAAAGCTGCACAAAATATGAGAATACTTTGCTTACAGGCATCAGGGGAGCTAACTGCACAGTGTGGACTTATGGGGCTGAGATCGATGCAACAATTGAACCGAAGGAGGAGCAACCAGCTGTAGGCCTACTGTTGTCCCAGGGCATCTGCTAATTCCTGAGAAAGTAACTGAAAGATTGAGAAGCTGAGCAGTTACTACGAAAGCCTTGTGCGGGGACCTCCCGTCTTCATACCGCTCCCTGTGCCTTCAGTGAAATCCTGCATATGGCAGGTTCAGTGCAGACTTAGTGATTGGTGAGTACAGGTCACTGAGATGAGCTAGTCCAGTCTCCCTTCCTCCAGCATAACTAGAAAGTAAGACTTTGCTTTAGGAATACATGGTAGGTCCTGGCTAAGCTCAAACTAGAACTCAGAGTATGGAGGATGGGCATCTGGGAATCCCTCCAGGTGCCCTATTGGCATGAACTGGTATGAACAGAGACCTTGGTCTGGGGGCTGGTGGGGGATGAAGGGTGGGGTGCATGGAGGCCTGAGGAGAATGGACAGAATGAGGATAAAGAGTGAGGATGGGTAAGCACATGTCACCATCACTGTTTTTTTTTTTTTTTTAAATATTTTTATTTATTAATTTGGTTGCACCGGGTCTTATTTATTTATTTATTTTTATATTTATTTTTGGCTGTGTCAGGTCTTCGTTTCTGTGCGAGGGCTTTCTCCAGTTGCGGCAAGCGGGGGCCACTCATCATCGCGGTGCGCGGGCCCCTTCACTATCGCGGCCTCTCCCGTTGCGGGGCACAGGCTCCAGACGCGCAGGCTCAGTAGCTGTGGCTCACGGGCCCAGTTGCTCCGCGGCATGTGGGATCCTCCCAGACCAGGGCTCGAACCCGTGTCCCCTGCATTGGCAGGCAGATTCTCAACCACTGCGCCACGAGGGAAGCCCTTTTTTAAAATTTTTATTGGAGTATAGTTGATTTACAACGTCCTTAGTTTCAGGTGTACAGCAAAGTGAGTCAGTTATACGTATACATATACACACTCTTTTTTAGATTCTTTTCCCATACAGGCCGTTACAGAGTATGGAGTAGAGCTCCCTGTGCTGTACAGTAGGTCCTTACTAGTTATCTATTTTGTATATAGTAGTGTGTGTATGTCAGTCCCAGTTTATCCCTCCCCCTCCCCGTCACTATTGACTGAGGGGGTAGGGCCCCACAGGGGAATAGATGTGCTCTCCAAAGGCTCTGTCTGAGAGCTGGGAGGCTCTAAGGACCAAGTGACAGACTGAATCACAAAACTGGTGGGAGGTCCATCCTCTACGGTCTGCACATTTGGTCCTCCAAGGACTCATTGCAGCCACCTGCAGAGGACAGCAGGATCCAGTCGAGCTGGGTACCCAAGAAGGGTACGAGTAGCAAAGGCCAGGGCGAGATACCTCAGAAGAAAGCCGGGCAGAAGGACATAACCCAACCCTGATGGAGCCCAGAAATTCCCTGGGGAGTGAGTGGGGCTGGGGAGAATAAAAGGTGCTGAGTTGTCTTATGAGCATGTGGGAACTGAGGCTCTTCATGTTCACGGTGTTAATTCAGTTACACCCTGAGTGGGGCCCGGGACCTTTAGCTCCGGATGAAAAATAATAATTTTGGATGGCGGGGAGGGATAGACTGGGAGTTTGGTGTTGCTCTCTACACACTGCTATATTTAAAATAGATAACCAACGAGGACCAACTGTGTAACACAGGGAACTCTGCTCAATATTCTGTAATAACTAAATAGGAAAAGAATTTGAAAAAGAATAAATACATGTATATGTATAACTGAATCACCTTGCTGTATACTTGAAACTAACACAACATTGTTAATCAACTATACTCCAATATAAAATAAAAATTAAAAATAAATAATAATTTTATGAAGGAAAACTTTTTAGACAGAGATCACTCTTTCATAAATGTATAGAAATTCAAGTTTTAAAAATTATCCTTTTTTGGGACTTCCCTGGTGGCACAGTGGTTAAGAATACATCTGCCAGTGCAGGGGACACGGGTTCGAGCCCTGGTCTGGGAAGATCCCACATGCCAAGGAGCAACTAAGCCTGTGCACCACAACTACTGAGCCTGCGCTCTAGAGCCCGCGAGCCACAACTACTGAGCCCACGTGCCACAACTGCTGAAGCCCACGCACCTAGAGCCCGTGCTTCTCAACAAGAGAAACCACTGCAATGAGAAGCCCGCGCAGTGCAACGAAGAGTCACCCCCGCTTGCCGCAACCAGAGAAAGCCCAAGTGCAGCAATGAAGACCCAACACAACCAAGATAAATAAATAAATAAATAAATTTTAAAATTTTTAAAAAATTATTAGTTTTTTTTGCTATTGAGTTATAGGAGTTCCTTACATATTTTGGAAATTCATCCCTTATCTGACATATGGTTTGCGAATATTTTCTCCCATTCTGTAGGTTGACACAGCATTTTATTGATTGTTTCCTTTGCTGTGAAGAAGCTTTTTAGTTTGATGTAATCCCACTTGTCTATTTTTGCTTTGTTGCCTGTGCTTTTGGTGTCACATCCAAGAGATCATTGCCAAGACCAATGTTGTGAAGCTTTAAAAAGAATGAGCTAAACAGTTGAGTAGACATTTTTCCAAAGAAGACATACAAATGGCCAATAAGTATACGAAAAGATGCTCAATATTACTAATCATCAGGAAAACACAAATCAATACCAAAATGAGGTATTACCTCACACCTGTTAGGATGGCCATTAAAAAAAAAAAAAAAAAGATAAGTGTTGGTGAGGATGTAGAGAAAGGGAACTCTTGTACACTGCCAGTGGGAACACAAAATAGTGCAGTCATTATGGAAAAACAGTGTGGAGGGGTTACAAAAAAATTTAAATAGAACTACCATCTGATCCAGCAATTCTACTTCTGGGTATTTAGCCAAAAGAATTGAAATCAGGATCTTGAAGAGATATCAGCATGTCAGTAATTGATTAGCACAGGAATTCTGGGAATTCAGAATTGCAGCATTGCAGCATTAGTCACAATAGCCAAGATGTGGAAACAACCTAAATGTCCAGGATGGATGAATGGATAAAGTAAATGATATAATGGAATATTATTCAGCCTTTAAAAAGAAGGAAATTCGGAATGTGTGACAACATGGATGAACCTTGAAGATGTTATGCTAAGTGAAATAAGCCAGTCACAGGACAAATGCTGCATTGTTGCACTTACACCATCCAAAACAGTCAAACTCATAGCATCAGAGAGTAGAATGGTGGTTGTCAGAGGCTGCAGGAAGAGGAAAAGGGTGTATTGTGAATCAATGGGCATAAAATGTCAGTTTGCAAGATGAATAAATTCTAGAGATCTGCCTTGCGACATTGTCCCTATAATTAACAATACTGCATTGTAGGGACTTCCCTGGTGGCGCAGTAGTTAAGAATCCTCCCGCCAATGCAGGAGACAGGGGTTCGAGAGGATCCCACATACCGCAGAGCAACTAAGCCCGTGCACCACAACTACTGAGCCTGCGCTCTAGAGCCCACGAGCCACAACTATTGAGCCTGCGTGCTACAGAGCCCGTGCTCCACAAGAGAAGCCAACTGCAATGAGAAGCCCACGCACCGCAATGAAGAGCAGGCCCCACTTGCCAGCCACAACTAGAGAAAGCCCGCACGCGGCAACGAAGACCCAATGCAGCCAAAAATAAATAAATTTATTAAAAAAATACTGTATTGTACACTTAAAATTTTACTGTTATTAGATCTCATTGTTAAGTGTTATCATAATAAAATTTTAAATCATACTTTATTCTTCAATGCATTTTCAAGTTTCTGCTCTCAACCAGATTTTGTTGAAATTACAAAGGAAGATTCTATCCTCAAAGAGGCTATGGTCTTACCAGAGAGACGTTCAAGGAATTTTTTTGAGACTAGCAAGGTACACTGACTGTTTAACTGGCAGTGAAACTGACAACTGCTATTCCTCTTGTTGCATTTCACGTTTCATAATTCTAATCCACAATGTCGCTTCACTTCCCAATTCCAACTGACATCCTTTTGATGTACATTTTGGGTGGATGCCTAAGGACATTTAAAAACAGTTTAGTGCTGAACATAAGCTGAATATATTCCCAGAATTCCCATGCTAATCAATTATTTATCCCTTACATATGCTAAGACCAAAAATGAGAAAAAGTTCTATATTTCAGGTTGACAGGAGGTTTTGGGAGAGTAGCAAGAACAAAATACTTTTGAGTTTTAAGTCTTAAAAAATGAGCTTCCCAGTTCACTTATACTTTATCTAAACAAGGCAAAGATTATTCCTTTGCCACCAATAGTTAAAAATAAACTTATAAATTATGAGGAACTTATACTTTATATGGAGTGTTTTAGTCTTTTAACATGAGAGTTATTGGGATTTTCTCATACAACTAGTAAACATACTGTGATTCTTTGGTTTTAATTCAAAAGGTAATAAAAATGCTAAATTGCCACTTCAATAGCATCTTTTTATCCATGAACTTCTCATTTTTGTATACATACATTTTTTTTTTTTGGCTGGACCACGTGGCCTGTGGGATTTTAGTTCCCTCGACCAGGGATCGAACCCAGGCCCTCAGCAATGAGAGCACAGAGTCCTAACCACTGGACCGCCAGGGAATTCCCCATACATTTTTCAATAGACTTTATATTTTTAAGTAACTTTAAATTTGCAGGAAAATTGAGAAGATAGTATTAATACAAAGAGTTCCCGTGTACCTGGCGCCCACTTTCACCAATTATTAACATCTTAAATTGGTATGGTATACTTGTTACATTTAATAAATCAACATTAATACATTATCATTAACTAAAATATATACTTTATTTGGATCTCCTTAGTTTTTTCCCTAATGTCCTTTTTCTGTTCCAGGATCCACCCCGGAAATCATGCTGAATTTATTTTATTTTATTCTTTTTTTAAAGGAGAATGATTTATTTATTTATTTATTTAAAAATTTGTTTATTTATTTGGCTGTGTCGGGTCTTAGTTGCGGCACATGGGATCTTCATTGCGGCATGTGGGATCTATCGTGGCGGTGCGTGGGCTCTCTAGTTGTGGCGTGCAGGCTCCAGAGTGCACAGGCTCAATAGTTGTGGTGCATGGGCTTAGTTGCCTCCCGGCATGTGGGATCTTAGTTCCCCAACCAGGGATGGAACCCATGTCCCCTGCATTGGAAGGCAGATTCTTAACCACTGGACCACCAGGGAAGTCCCCTCATGCTGAATTTAGTTGTCATCTCTCCTTAGGCTCCTCTTGGCTGTAACAGTTTACAGACTTGCTTTTCTTGGGTGACCGTAACAGTTTTGAAGAGGACTGGTCTGGTATGTTGAAGGACGCCCCTCTATTGAAATTTCCTTGACGTTTTTCTCGTGGTTGGACTGAGTTTGTGGGTTTTGGGAGGAAGACCACAGAGGTAAAGTGCCCTTCTCATCACATCATATCAAGGATACATACTGTCAACATGGCTCACCACTGCTGGTGTTGACCTTGATCATCTGGCTGAGGTGGTGTTTGTCAGGTTTCTCCACTGGAAATTATTACTATTTTTTTAAGATTTTAAATTTTATTTATTTATTTGGCAGCATTGGGTCTTCGTTGCTGCACGTGGGCTTTCTCTAGTTGTGACGAGCGGAGGTTATTCTTTGTTGTGTTGCACGGGCTTTTCCTTGCAGTGGCTTCTCTTGCTGCGGAGCATGGGCTCTAGGTGGGCGGGCTTCAGTAGTTGCGACACGTGGGCTTAGTTGCTCTGCGGCAAGTGGGATCTTCCTGGCCCAGGGATCAAACCCATGTCCCCTGCATTGGCAGGCGGATTCTTATCCAGTGCGCCACCAGGAAAGTCCCTGGAAAGTTATTTTGTTTTCCCCTCTGTCCCTACTGTCTTTTCTGGAAGGAAGTCTCTGTGCACAGCCCATGCTTAAGGAGTAGGGAGTTATGTTCCACCCTGAGCACAGAGTGTCTACGTAAATTATTTGGAATCCTTCTGCAAAGGAGATCTGTCTCTTCTCCCCCAATAATTAATTTATTCTATAATTTTTATATCACTATGGAATCATGGATATCTATTTTATACTTTGGGTTGTAATCCAGTACTTCTTATTTATGTTATGGCTCAAATTTTTCCAGTTTTGGGGACTTCCCTGGTGGCGCAGTGGTTAAGAATCTGCCTGCCAATAATCCAGTAGTTTCCCCGTAAATTACAGACAGCACCTTTTCCAAACACATGCTGTAAACAGCAGATACTTCAACAGAGAGCATTGATTATGCTCCATATACTAACACGAATGACCCCTGTCATGGCAAACCCACCTCTGAGAATCCAAGCTCCTCTGCTTATTTTTCTAATCTCTTCCTGCCTTATTTCACCTAATTACCATCATACTTTGGATACATGTTAAAGTCCCAAGGAAGTAAGTTAATCATGTAAAGTGGTGAATTCTAACTAGTCAAAATACCTTATCTGGCAATTTCTATCAATGTTTAGCCTTTCTACCAAGCCCACGCTTAGGCTTGCCTACAAAGAAGGGCAAACTGACAGTAAAAAATAATAATGTATTGTTTCTGAGGACAGTGTATTGCTTGGCATTTGCTATCTTTCCTTTACATCTGATGGTGCACGTGCAATCCAGTTTCATCTCCCCACCAACTAGAACAGTGTTTATGTGGCCTATTTGCCAAGTTTGGATAGAAAGATGTTCAGCGTTGCAGGATACAGATGTTCTTGCTCACAAGCATTGTACCAGACTTTTAAAAAGTGAATTTAGGGCTTCCCTGGTGGTGCAGTGGTTGAGAGTCTGCCTGCTAATGCAGGGGACACGGGTTCGAGCCCTGGTCTGGGAAGATCCCACGTGCCGCGGAGCAACTGGGCCCGTGAGCCACAACTACTGAGCCTGCGCGTCTGGAGCCTGTGCTCCGCAACAAGAGAGGCCGCGATGGTGAGAGGCCCGCGCACCGCGATGAAGAGTGGCCCCCGCTCGCCGCAACTAGAGAAAGCCCTCGCGCAGAAACGAAGACCCAACACAGCCAAAAATAAATAAATAAATAAAATTAATTAATTAATTTTTTTTAAAAAAGTGAATTTATACGAACATCGACATTAGTTTCAATAAATTTTGTGTTGATACTCAAAAAAAAAAAAAAATCTGCCTGCCAACGCAGGGGACATGGGTTCTATCCCTGGTCCGGGAAGATCCCACATGCCGCGGAGCAACTAAGCCCGTGCACCACAACTACTGAAGCCTGTGTGCCCTAGAGCCCACACGCCACAACTACTGAGCCCACGTGCTGCAACTACTGAGCCTGCGTGCCACAACTACTGAAGCCTGCACGCCTAGAGCCTGTGCTCTGCAACAAGAGAAGCCATTACAATGAGAAGCCCGTGCACCACAACAAAGAGTAGCCCCCGCTCGCCGCAACGAGAGAAAGCCTGCGCGCAGCAACGAAGACCCAACGCAGCCAAATAATAATAATAAAAAATAAATAAATAAATAAAATTAAAACACAGCTGTAAAAAAAAATTTGTTCCAGTTTTGGCCATTGGGAGCTCTTTCAGTTGGCTATTGTGCACCTTTGATACCCCTCCACCAATGTAAGAATTTTTTTTTTCTTGCCTGCACCGTGCAGCATGTGGGATCTTAGTTCCCCAACCAGGGTTTGAACCAGTGCCCCCTGCATTGGGAGCACAGAGTCCTAACCACTGGACCGCCAGTGAATTCCCGCTCCAGGCTCATTTTGTATATTTCCTGCTAGAGTCCCAGAATCAGCCATTTCTCCAAGGAGCCCTGGTTCCTTTTATAGGAGGTGGTATTCACAAACCAAGATATGTGTGATCAGTGCTACTGTAGTGTCATTTCTTTCTTTCTTTTTTTTTTTGCCATGCGGCATGTGGGATCTTAGCTCCCCAACCAGGGATGGAACCCATGACCCCTACAGTGGAAGCAAGGAGTCACAACCACTGGACCGCCAGAGATTTCCCCTGTCATTTCTTTTAGACCCTCGTATGTGAGTATACTAATCTCTCTGTCTCTCTGCCTCTCTCTGTCTCTCTATATTTCATATTTCTCTATGTTACTATCTGTATCTATATTAAGCTAAACATGAGTTCTTACTAATGTCTCCAATTCTAATGCATTACCGCGTCAATCATTCCAACAATAAGAAAACTAGCTACCATCATCTGCCATCCATTTATTAATGCTTAATTTTTCAATTCCTGTATATACACCATACCCCAGGCCCCCAGGGGAAACAACTTTATCAACTAGACTGCAATACTTAAGTGCAATTCCCTTTGGCTTTAGTGTTAAAGACATTTCCAAAGTTACTAAGTGCAGCACATTTCCCCTCATCCCCTTCAGTGAGGCTGTTTTATACATTTGTAATTCAGTCAGATTCTTTTGTCATAATCTGTATTCATTCCTGGGATCTTCCAACCTTGTGGGTTTTTTCTTCCCTTTTAGTATGCCTTGTACTTTTTCATTGAAAGTGAGACATGATGTACTGGGTAATAGGAATGGAGGTAATTAGGCCTTTAGTTTGAGGTTTTTATGTTAATCTGGCTAAGAATGGGCTTCGTTCAATGCTTGCTATAGTTGTACATGACTGAGTCTTCAGTTTCCTCTAGTGTCTTTGATTTTGGGTTTCCCTGGAGACTCCTTTTTTAAAAAATATTTTCAAAACATATATATGTTTAAAATATATTTTTAAAATATATTTAGTTATATATATTTATATTTATATATTTATATTTATATATTTTGGCCATGCAGCATGCGGGATCTTCCCCCACCAGGGATCAAACCCCTGCACCCCTGCAGTGGAAACCCGGAGACCTAACCACCAGACCTCCAGGGAACTCCCAAATATTATTCCTTTAGTGAACCTATATTCACAAATCTCTTTTAGCTTCCCCCCCGCTTCTTAGTGAGATAACTGGGAGGACCTGGGAAATACCCTTTCCCATGGCTGGACGAGGCTCTGGTAAAGACTTTTACACTGGAGAGTAAGCCTTTGTAATGGAGAATATGTTATTTTACAAGGTTACCCCCCAACCCGTGACCCCCAGACAAGAAGGGATCTTTCTTGGTTCTGCGCTATGAGAAGCTAGTGGAATTGCTGGAGGTACGACCCACGAAACTGTGGGAGTCCTCTAAGACTGCAGCCCCCTGGACTTTCTAATTTTCATACTAGTCCACACTCAGCCTCCAGCAAATCATCAAAATTACCAGAGTTTATGGCTCTAGCAGCTTCTGTGCCAGTAAGCAGATCTCACCTGTGCCTCTGGTTTCACCTGTTTCTCCAGATTGCAGAGTGATTTCCCCCCGATATTTTAGTTCTTTCATGAGTCTAGGAGAAGTTATTGATTTTCAATTTATTCCGCTTTTTTCTTGCTGTGGGGATAGCGTGGTGACTTCCAAGAACTTTAGAAGTCAGAGATGAAACAGGAAGTTGCACGTGCATTTTTAAAGCTGGATTACCATACATTTTCAAAGAAGCTTTTTAAGCAATAAATGAAAAGCAGTGTATCATGAGTGACTAGGACGGGGGGACGCAGATTGCCAGATGTGCACTGGCCATGGCTTTCAAAGAAATCACTGTTCCCAAGGCCTACCATTACGTAGCTGAGCATGAAAATAAAAGACCTGAAGCCCCTTGAGGACTCATGTCTGTTATCTTCCTTCCAACCAGGTCATACTGAAACATTTCAGCCACATAAAAAAGGCGTGGTCTTGGGAGTGACATGTACACACTGCTATATATTTTTTTAATGCATCTTTATTGGAGTATAATTGCTTCACAATGCTGTGTTAGTTTCTGTTGTACAACAAAGTGAATCAGCCATATGCATACATATATCCCCATATCCCCTCCCTCTTGAGCCTCCCTCCCATCCTCCCTATCCCACCCCTCTAGGTTGTCGCCAAGCACAGAGCTGATCTCCCTGTGCTATGCGGCTGCTTCCCACTAGCTATCTATTTTACATTTGGTAGTGTATATATGTTGCAATGCTACTCTCACTTCGCCCCAATTTCCCCCGCCCACCCCATGTCCTCAAGTCCATTCTCTATGTCTACGTCTTTATTCCTGCTCTGCGACTAGGTTCATCAGTACCATTTTTTTTTTAATTCCATATATATGTGTTAGCATATGGTATTTGTTTTTCTCTTTCTGACTTACTTCACTCTGTATGACAGACTCTAGGTCCATCCACCTCACTACAAATAACTCAATTTCATTTCTTTTTATGGCTGAGTAATATTCCATTGTATATATGTGCCACATCTTCTTTATCCATTCATCTGTCGATGGACATTTAGGTTGCTTTCATGTCCTGGCTATTGTAAATAGTGTTGCAATGAACATTGTGGTACATGTCTCTTTTTGAAGTATGGTTTTCTCAGGGTATATGCCCAGTAGTGGGATTGCTGGGTCATATGGTAGTTCTATTTTTAGTTTTTTAAGGAACGTCCATACTGTTCTCCATAGTGGTTGTATCAATTTACATTCCCACCAACAGTGCAGGACGGTTCCCTTTTCACCACACCCTTTCCAGCATTTATTGTTTCTGGATACACTGCTATATTTAAAATGGATGACCAACAAGGACCTACTGTACAGCACAGGGAACTCTGCTCAATATTATGTAACAACATAAATGGGAAAAGAATTTTAAAAAGAATAGATACATGTATCTGTGTAACTGAATCACCTTGCTGTACACCTGACAGTATCACAACATTGTTAATCAACTATAATCCAATATAAAATAAAAAGTTAAAAATAACAGCAACAGAAAAAAGGCGTGGGCAATGCAGTGTGTGTGTGTGTGCATGTGTGTGTGTGTGTGTTAAGTTTTTTTGAGGGGGGTGCTTACAAGTAAAGAAAAGCAAAACTTAATTGGCTTGGTTTATGTAACAGAAAGTTGAGGTCTAGATTCAGGTGAGCTAATTGCAGTGATTCAGATGATGTCACCCAGGATCCACCTTCTTCCCATCTCTCTCAGCCTTTAGAGGGTCTGGGTTCTGCCCCAGACTCCACCTCCAGCTGCCCTCCCTGTTGCCTAACCCTTTGTGGTTTCAGCTGCTGTCGTGTCAAGAGTTCAGACCCTCTGACCATGCCATGCTCTGCCTCTTGCTTTCCTACTGAACAATATTGTGTTCATATCTTTTTTTTTTTTAATTTTTAAATTTATTATTTATTTATTATTTTTATTTTTGGCTGTGTTGGGTCTTCGTTTCTGTGCGAGGGCTTTCTCCAGTTGCGGCGAGTGGGGGCCACTCTTCATCGCGGTGCGCGGGCCTCTCACTATCGCGGCCTCTCTTGTTGCGGAGCACAGGCTCCAGACGCGCAGGCTCAGTAGTTGTGGCTCACGGGCCCAGTTGCTCCGCGGCATGTGGGATCCTCCCAGACCAGAGCTCGAACCCGTGTGCCCTGCACTGGCAGGCAGACTCTCAACCACTGCGCCACCAGGGAAGCCCAGTGTTCATATCTTTTTCATGTCTGTATATAGGGCTACCTTCCACTATGAGTGAATCACCATAATGTATTAAATTAACAACCTATTTACAGACATTTGTATTATTTTACTTTTTTCTATTACAAGCAAAGCTCTAGTATTTATCCTTGCAAATATATCTTAGCTGGTATTTTCGAGGACAGAATCTTACAGGGGTATTAATAGGTCTAGGGGTACTGATTGTACTCCTTTCAACCTCCCAGAGATAAAGATTTGACAAAAGCTGTTTTATCAGTCAGCTTTTATTTCTCTACTTTATTCACAAACTAGTAAATGCTTGGTCTAATCAAAATGTGTTATGTCTATGACAATTCCAGGACATAAGGGACTTATTTTTGAAGACATCTTCCTTTGGTCTTATTCTCTTTTAAATTAAAATTCTCTTTTTAAACCACAGGGTTATGGCTTTTTTTCCCTCCTCTAAAATTTTACTATTCTTAGGTTTAGGACATATCTGACTGGACCCAACATTTCCTCTAAGATAATGTGGTCATTTTCCACTACATCCCTCCCACGTGGTCAGGACTAAGCTTTGTGTAGCAGTTACTCTCATTTAACATTTAAATTTGAACAGTTTGGGACTTTCCTGGTGGTTCAGTGGTTAGGACTTGGCGCTTTCACTGCTGGAGTCTGGGTTGGATCCCTGGTCAGAGAACTAAGATCCTGCAAGCTGCACAGCGTAAGCAAATTAAACAAACAAACAAACATCAAATAAATAAATAAATAAATTTTAACAGTTTAATTTCCAACCAAGAAAGTTAAGGACATATCTGACTTTCCACTTTCAACAGAATGAGACTTTTCATCAATGAACAGACAGTTCAGTCCTCTTTGTGTTTCTTGTGCTGGTTTTGCATCTCATTTGGGGAAAACATGACTCATTTTCTCCATGTGGTCTGGTGGTCTCCCTACAACAAACCTCCTGCACCCCCTTCCTCATTTCTGCTTTCCCAAATGCTTTCCACCATTTCCCTACTAGAATGTGTATTTCCCCAACAGGTGTATAAGTTTTGGATAGAAAGTACCAGGTCATCTCTCTTTTAATATGTGTTTTTTTAGAACAAAGTGTACTCCCTTATTTTCTTATTCATATGATGAATTTGATATAGCTCATTCTCAGTGACTTTATAAGACCATTTTCCGTATTCATGTATTCAAAGTTCACTTTGCTTAGTACCCAGGGTCTGGACATGGCATATCATGTGTTACAGAGATACGGATTCATTTAAACCCTGTTGTCTTGTCCCAAGAATTACTGGAATAAGTGTTTCTGCTGTTTTCTCCTCTATTACTAACATCTGAACTAGCCTGGACTGAAATCTTCTTTCCTGCTGTATTTTCAATCTGTCACACAAGGATTGAAAACCATTGGTTCTAGCCTCTGGGCTTCTACTAGAAAGCGTATCCAAAGTTGAGTAGACATGCAGTGTGCTCTACATGTGGGGTAGTTGACTGCAAACCATCAGGTCATTGAGCAGCATTTTCTTTTTCTGCTAGCCATTCCTCCTCCATGATTAAAATGGTTTCCATATTTTCACAGAGCGAAAGTAAATGTTTAGTTTTGAGGCAGAAGCTTTATTACTTAATCTTTGTACGTATACCCGGGCATCTGTGCATATATTTTGAGATGTAATTATTAAACGATGATCCTATTAAAATGAAATGTGAAACCTCGTCAAAGGAGCTGCTATCAGGAATTTAGTAAGCATTAAACCCCCGGTTCCCACAGTATGATCTAAGAGCCCCAGGGAGTCCCAAGACCTTTCACGGGTTCACGAGATCCAAACTATTTCATAAAAGGACTAAGATGCCATTTTCCTTTTCCATGGTGCCGACATTTGCACTGTGCTCACATCACAACAGATTGAATTCAGAAGCAGGTACGAGATTCTGTCACAGAGAGTTTGCAAAGATGTGGACCGATGCTACTCCTCTCACTAATTTTTTATTTCAGAAAATAGTTTTTTAAATGAAATACATTGAGGGACTTCCCTGGTGGTCCAGCGGTGAAGAATCCGCCTTCCAATGCAGGGGATGCGGGTTCCATCCCTGGTCGGGGAACTAAGATCCCACGTGCCGCGGGACAACTAAGCCCGAGTGCCGTAACTACTGAGCCTGCACTCTAGAGCCCACGTGCCACAACTAGAGAGAAGCCCGCAATGAAGAGCCCGTGCGCCACAACTGGGACCTGACGCAGCCAAATAAATAAATACATACATACACACATACATAAATAAAAACTTTAAAATATAAAATAAAAAATAAAATAGAATACATTGACATGTAATGGGTTGAATAAGTATATATTCAAAACTTTTTTCAGTTTAATTTGTAATAGATATAATTCACATAAACAAGAGCTCTTTGGGGTCCTTAATTTTTAAGAGTGCAAAGGGTTCCTCAGCCCAAGATTTCTGAAAGCTGCTGCACTACAATGATTATTCAAATTCAGTCTGGATCTTAGATCTTCTTTTGAATTTTTTTTACCTCACAAAGGTGGGGAAATTCTATCTGCTACTTCCATCCTCACCTATATCATAGGCTTTTATTATAACAACTCTTATTCATATATTTCTATAAATATAAATAAAAAAGGAAAAAGGAAGAGGGAATTGGAAGCCCCATCCCATAGAACCCAGAAAATACGTACACATGAGTAAAAAATCTGTCCCTGAGAAATACAAATTTCTTCTGGTATGAGCTGAAGTGTATATAATTGTGTGTCAAAATAATTAAAATGTTACTTTAAAAAAAAAAAAAAAGGATAATGTCATCCTAGTCTATTCCCAACTCCCATTTCTGTAAAGTCACAATCTCATAGCCTTTTTTTAAACAGCTTTCCTGAAATATAATTCATATATCATATAGTGTATAATTAGATGGCTTTTAGCATATTTAAGAATTGTGCATCCATCACACAATCAATTTCTGAACATTTCCATTACCCCAGAAGGAAATTCTGTACCCATTAGCCATCACCCCTCAACTCTCCCACACCCTCCAGCCCTTGGCAACCGCTAACCTACTTCCTGTCTCTACATTCACCTATTCTGGACATTTCATATAAATGGGATCATGCAGTATGTCATCCTTTGTGACTGGCTTCTTTCACTTAACATCATGTTCTCAAGGTTCATACAGATGTAACATGAATCAGTATTTTACTTCTTTTTATTGCCAACGAATATTCTATTGTATGACTGTACCACATTTTAGGTATTCATTCATCAGCTGGTGGATATTTGGGTGGTTTCCACTTTATGGCTCTTATGAAAAATGCTGCTATGAACATGAGTGGACAAGTGTTTGTGTGAGTATGGGTTTTCATTTCTCTTGGGTATAGACCTAGGAGTGGAAGTGCTGGGCCAGATGGTAACTCTATGTTTGAGATTTTGACAAACGGCCAGACTTTTCCACAGGGGCTGAGCCATTTTACATTCTCACTAACAACACACAAAGGTTCTAACTTCTCCAGACCCTCACCAACGCTTGTTATTTTCCTTTTTAAAAATTCTAGCCATTCTGGTGGGTGTGAAGAGGCATCTCATTGTGGCTTTGGTTTGTCGTGGTCTTTTCATTGGGAAATGAAGATTGTCAACTGGCAAATTCTAGCATCTCAGGCTTTAGATGCCCAAATTCCTCAAAACTCTTATTCTAACGGGGATGCTAACCTCAACAGTTTCACCTCCTAAGTAATTAAATTAATTTTAGTGCGATTTTATTTCTGTAGGTCATTTTGATAACCCTATTATCTGTCAGCATGATCCAGAGAATTCAGAAGCCCCACGCATAGTCACAAGCTCGCTGACTTGGTTCTCTGTTCTCCCAGACGTAGAATCTATTAGGCAGCGTTTTGTGACGTCAAGAGCACTGGCTTTGGGTCAGACCCCAGGTCAAAATAATCTCTAACTCTTCCCAGCCATGTGAACTTCATCGTGTAATTTATTTCCTCTCTCCAGTCTCAGTTTCTTCATCTATAAAATGGGACATCACTACCTATCTAAGATCAGTATGCTGTAACAGTCTGAGTCATGAGCTCTGGAACCCATCTGCCTGGATTTATAATCCAGCTCTGCAACTTCTCAACTCTGTGACCTTGGGCAAGTTGCTTAACCTCTCTGATCCTTTGTTCATTCATCTGACACCTATTCACAGAAGTGAGATAAAGACCAAACGATGAAACTATGTAAAGTGGATGGCACATAGTAAATCACTCAACAAATGCTAGTTAGTGCTGCTATCTAATAGTAGTATTATTATGAAATTAAATAAGGCAAAAATGGGAAAGTTAGATGATGCCAAGTGTTGGGGATATGAGGAAAGAGTAACTTTTGTTGACCAACCTGGTAGAACTTAGTCAAGTTAAACATGTGTTTACTTTATGACCCAGCCATCCCATTCCAGTGTATATATTGCAGAAAAATTCTCAGAAAAGATCCACGAAGGAACATATGTATGAGAATGTTCATCAAAGTGCCGTGTGCGGGAGCAGGAGTTGGAGACACTTGTTACGGAGGACACGGATAAATAAAATGTGGTGGATACACGGTAGTTCACTATTCAGCAGTTAGAGAGCTACATTTACAAATAAGAACAGAGACGGACCTTAAAATACGGTGTTGCACAAAAAAAGGGGAAAACCAAATGTATTAGCTGGGGATTTAACCAGGAAAGCAGAAAACATTTTAAGCATTTTAAAACAGAGAGGGAATTTAATATGGGGAATTGGTTACACAGGTGATGAAATATTTGAGAAACCACCAAGGGACAGGTGAGGCAGCCTAGGTGTTCACAACAGCAGGAAGTCATCACCACCATCCAAGGTTGGAGGGACAAGGGGATGAAATGATGTGACCTGAGTCCAGGGGCTGAGGTCATTGGGCAGAAGCTGGACCCGTGGCAGGGGGAGCTGGAGCTATGGGGAAACACAGCTGCTGCAGGAGATCCTAAAAAAGAGAGACAGAGGAGCATGCACCCTATTCTCCCTTCGTCCATCCTCCGAGCTCCTGCCGTGCCTCCCACTGGCTAACCTCAGCCAAAGGCTGACCAGGGAACCTGGCAATGCTCCTTGCAGAGGTCAGTCCACCCCTACCTTCCCACCTCACACCACCCTGCACTGCCCTGTGATACCAAGCAGAGCAGGGAAAGAACAAGAAATGGATTTGAGAGTCAAAGACACCAGCCAGCACGTAGTTATTTATGTAAGTTACAAATACATACACACTCAAAACAAAATTTCTTATTTCACAAAGAACCTACAAAATGAGGGACACATAGAAAACACACGAGAATAATTGCCCATGCAGGGATGAGCCAGGGAGTACGAAATGGGGCTAAAAGGGAATAAACAAATAAATGAAACAAGAGCAGGGCTTTGCAGGAGCAGAAAGATACCTGCTCACAAACCGAAAAGTACCATTAACTACCACCAAGGTACATAAAAAAGAGGTTGAGCTGAAAATGACTATAGGGTAAGGGAATGTGATACCAGCTGTTGTTTAATTCCAATAGAAAAAGCGAATGAACATTTAGGTTATGAATTATTAGCGCCTTAGCGGATATGTCAATTCTCACCTTCTTGCTTCTTAACAAAGAATCACAGAATCTAGAGTTGTAAAAGGACTTAGATCCTTTGCATCTTCTGGAAGGAACTTAATGTGTTAGGAAGACCACAGGCTTTACAGTCAGGGAGACTTGAGTTCTTACTGGCTGGAAGACTGTGTGCTTGCTAAACCTCTTGGAGCCTCAAAATCCTCACCTATAAAATCAGGGTATAATAAATACCTTGCAGGGAAGGGTTGGAAGTGATACACATACAACAATAAGCAGAGTGTCTGGGACACAGCTGACTTTCAATAAATGGGAGCTATCATCTAGTCCAAATCCCTCACTTCGCAGAGAAGGGATGGACACTACCATCTCATGGAAGTTGGAGGCATATCCAGGATCCTATAGGAAGAGCAGAGTTGATTACGGATTTTATTTATTTATTTTTGGCTGCGCCACTCAGCTTGTGGGATCTTAGTTCCCCGATCAGGGATGGAACCCAGGCCACGGCAGTGAGAGCACGGATTCCTAACCACTGGACCGCCGGGGAATTCCCTAAATAGATTTTAAATATGGATACTTAAAATCCATCATCGGGAATTCCCCGGCGCTCCAGTGGTTAGGACTTGGTGCTGTCACTGCCATGGCCCGGGTTCAATCCCTGGTCAGGGAACTAAGATCCCACAAGCTGAGTGGCACGGCCAAAAAAAAAATCTTTTTAAATGGATTTCATGGGTATATACCTAGGACTGGAATTGAAGTTATGACTGTAGGATAAATTCCTAGAAGACTGCTGTGTCAAAAAGTTAATAAATGTATAGTTTTGTTAGATACTGCCAAATTCCACCCCCCAAAAGACTGTACATGTTTGCATTTCTACCAGAAATTTATGAGTGACTTGAACACCTTTTTTTTTCTTTTTTTTTTTTTTTTTCATTTATTTTATTATTTTTGGCTGTGTTGGGTCTTCGTTGCTGCGTACGGGCTTTTTATAGTTGCGGCGAGCGGGGGCTACTCTTCATTGCGGTCCATGGGGTTCTCGCTGCGGTGGCCTCTCTTGTTGCGGAGCACGGGCTCTAGAGCGCAGGCTCAGTAGTCGTGGCGCACGGGCTTAGTTGCTCCGCGGCATGTGGGATCTTCGTGGCCCAGGGTTTGAACCTGTGTCCCCTGCATTGGCAGGCGGATTCTTAACCACTGTGCCACCAGGGAAGCCCCAAACACTTTTTTAAAAGAGAAACATTCTGATTTATACAATGAGCAACTTCAGTATTACCTATAAGAAATATTTCATATGTACATGATATTCCCTAGGTTTTTGAAAGAATAGATGGGTGAAAAAAATCTGTATCTTTTTTTAATTGAAGTATAGTTGATTTACAATGTTGTGTTGCTTTCTGCTGTACAGCAAAGTGACTCAGTTATACATATATACATACTTTTTAATATTCTTTCCATTATGGTTTATCCCAGGACATTGAATTTAGTTCCCTGTGCTATACAGTAGGATCTTGTCCACCCAGAAAAATATATATCTTTGCATGAAGCTTTTTCATTCCACAAAACAGCTTGTCATCTTGATATTAACAGCCAGTGCTACTAGTTCCATATTCTTGCCTCTTAGAACTTGAAGTGGGGATTCAAATTGCCGGGTCTAAATTTGTAAATCCTAGAAGTTAGATTCAAAACTTTATCAAGAAAGTTTAACAAGGCATGAAACATCTTTAGGTCGGAATGAAAGACACATACATCGATATTGGCTGCACTTTCCCACCATTTTGAAATAGTCTTCCTGCCATTCTCAGTGACAATTATATTCCCACTCCTCGGAGCTTCTGCTTTGCTCACTCAAAACCGTTAATTTATCCTGTTACAGATTGTTTAGTGTGGGTTGTCAAGACCTATAAAGAGCTTGGGATTTTACTCTTCCTGCAAGCTAACAAGTTAGCCTACCACAGTTTCATGGATGCTGACAGACCACACAAAAGTTCAAGTCCGAGACAGAAGATTTTATTACTCACAGTAACAGCAGCAGCCAGAATATCAGCATTTCCTTGCACTGCTTACCAGAGCCCTAGTAGCCACAGGGCAATGGGAGAAGGGTGAGGTGACACCCGCACATGGAATGGGTTGCATTACAGGAGAGGAAACTTCAGCTTAGGGAGCCCAAATCTTTTAGAATGGGCGTAAACTTGACTTTGCTCTGGTCACTCTACAAATGACTTTGACAGCCTGTAGAATTAAAAAAATAAACAGACTTCACTTGTCTAAGATAGGAAATCCAGGACCCCAGTACAAAAGGGGTAATAGCTCAAGTCATCACCATCATCAATACCATCCTAATTGGATTAAGATTTATGGACTTGGTTGGGGGAGCAAATAATATAATTTGGCATATTAAAAATATTTGTCTAGAGAAGTCCCTGGCGGTCCAGTGGTTAGGACTCGGCATTTCCACAGCAGGGGTTCAATCCTTGGTCAGGGAACTAAGATCTCCCAAGCCACGTGGTATGACCAAAAGAAAAAAAAAAAGACTATTCAAAAAACTTTTCAGTCTATTTTTAGAGATTCATAACCCTGCGTGTATGGGTGGGAGTGGATGGGGAGAAGGCAGAGGAAGCAAATTTTGGTTCAATCCGTGGTCGGGGAACAAAGATCCCACAAGCCTCGCGGCACGGCCAAAAAACAAGAGTTTTTTTCCATATCATATTTCTGTGGCAATTTAGTGCCTAGAGAAGTTTTAGCACTCTTTACTATGTGCCACTCTGAACTACTGCCATACAGGTTCATCTCTTAATCTGGCCCTAATCACTACCATCATGGTGAACAGGCGCTATCTACTGAGTATTTATTATATCTTTGGTGCTCTGTTAAGTGCTGATCTAAGAAAGGTAGGGAGGTAGGAAGGCAATCGATATTTTGTGTCAGGTGCTGCGCTAGTACACAGTTTCCCTTAGTCATCACAGCTCTATGCTAACTAAGGCCCAGAGGGGCAAGTAACTTAAATGATGGTAATAAGTGACAGAACCGGGTTCAAAATTCTGACATCAGAATCCATGGTGAGTTCAGAAAATTCATCTTGGAATTCAAGAACATTGTAACTCAGGGAAGAGCTCTGTGCAATGAAAGAATAGTACTAATGTATGTTGAATATTAAATGTGATTATAGACAATTACAGGACAATTTCCCTAGTTAGAACAATTACTGCCATACTCTAGGGTAGTAGTTAGGTCCATCACCCACTGCTCCGTGTACTCAAGTGGACCAAGAATGGTTTTCTGAGGAAGGTTTAGCAGAGTGCGTGGGTGGGTAACATTTGTTTAGGGATTTGACTTGGGTGCTCACTTTAATTTTCACCAGAGGAATTTAAACTCAAATCTTACATTTCTACTACCTTGCTCTTTCCTTCAGAGAAAAAGCATAAGTCCTCAGACTAGAACTTCCTCAACCTCTTTGAGCTCCCCACCCCAAACTGCATCTGGCATCTGCACCCATTTTTTTAAAAATTGAAGTAGCGTTGATTTACAACGTTGTGTTAATTTCTGCGGTATAGCAAAGCAATTCAGTTATACACGTATAGACATTCTTTTTTGTATTCTTTTCCCCTATGGTTTATCACAGGATATTGAATACGGTTCCCTGTGCTATACAGTAGAACCTTGTTGTCCATCCATTCTATATATAATAGTTTGCATCCACTAACTCCAAACTCCCGATCCATCCCTCCCCCACCCCCCTCCCTCCTGGCAACCACAAGTCTGTTCTCTATATCTGTGAGTCTGTTTCTGTTTCATAAATAGGTTCATTTGTGTCATGTTTTAGATTCCACATATAAGTGATATCATGCGATATTTGTCTTTCTCTGTCTGACTTACTTCTCTTAGTGTGATAATCTCTAGGTCCATCCATGTTGCTGCAAATGGCATTATTTCATTCTTTTTCGTGGCTGAGTAAGATTCCATTGTATATATATATATACCACATCTTCTTGATCCACTCACCTGTTGATGGACATTTAGGTCACTTC
The DNA here is from genome assembly GCF_028021215.1 of Eschrichtius robustus. Lineage (NCBI taxonomy): Eukaryota > Metazoa > Chordata > Mammalia > Artiodactyla > Eschrichtiidae > Eschrichtius > Eschrichtius robustus. The sequence continues at coordinate 125,724,149 of NC_090831.1, read as the reverse complement.
CGTGTCTTGGCTACTGTGAATAGTCTGCACCCATTCTTGGCTCCTTGTCCCTGCTCACGTTGAAGAGATGCCGTCCCCCATCTAGAGCTGATTCTTACACCCAACACCCTCTTTCCTCTTCCGGTCCAGCTCCATCAAGTATCCTTTCTCAGATGGTGTCTTTAACCATTAAGTCTCTACCAGCTCTTTCCTATCAGCATTTAAACTTGAACCAGGCTTTGCCTCCTTAAATGACTCTTCCTTTATCCTATATATATTTTTCTGTGTATTATGTTATTTCCTTCCTTCACAGCCAAGTTTCTGTGAAGAACTGTCTGTATTCATGGTCTTTGCTTCCTACTTCCCATTAAAGTGTTGATCCGCCACAATCATTACAACAAAGTAAAATGGGCCAAAATTGATGCCTCAGTTTTCTCATCTCTAAAATAAGGATAATAACAATACCCACCTCAGGACTGTGGAGATTAAATGGGTTATTATATATAAAGCCCTTAGGACAGTACCTGGCACATAATACGCTCTGGAAGTGTTACCTATCATTACTAATATTATAATCGTTTCTTAATTACACAGCTGCAAGCGCAAGGATAAGAAAAAGAGAACCCTACACTGCCAACCTCACTGTTTTGCCCAACTAAACAACAGCTACGGCTACTGGAAAGCGAATTTTTTAAGGACACATTCCAGTAAATGGCTTAATAGGCTGTAAACCCCATTCATGCATGTCTCTTATTCTTTGTTCTGTTCCCAGAGCTCGGCACAAGGTCTGGCATAGAGCAAATACTCAATATCCATCTATCTTTCTATCATCCGTCCATCTAATATTTATCTATCTTAATGGATAGGCACTTGATAGGTGCCTTAACTTAACGGATAGGCACTTGATAACAAACAGTCCTTCTACCTCCAAAAAGAACTGGATATATCTGCCGGCTCGCTATATTTTAAAAATTCGTTTAAATTTAGTATACTTTTTTCGTTTATTCAGAATCAACCATAAACTACACCCACAGCCAGCCAGAGGCTTTTAACCCAAGAATGAACAAAAAGGCCCGTTTGCTCAGTAAGTGTTCTGTTAATACTTAAAAAAAAAAATACATGCTGGTAGTTTTACCCAATAAAAACAAATGGAAATTTATGAGAGAGAAGAAAAGAAAATCCCCAGTTACCTCCCGGTCTCCTAGGAGACGTGGTCTGACATCACTGAGCAGGGCCGGGGGGCGGTCGCACGCCCTGCTGCGCATGCTCGCCGGCTCCCCGGCCGAGGGCGGGCGCAGTGCGCATGCTCGCGCCCGGGTCAGCGGGTCAGCGTCTCTGACTGGCTGCGGGACCGAGGCCGCGCAGTAAATGGCGCCGCTGGCGGGAAAGTTGAGTGGCTGGTGCGCCGAGCCTCCGGGGCGATGTGTAGTGACTTCCATAGGGCTGAATCTGGGACGGAGGTGAGAGCTGCCGAGGTGGGAGCTAGGGAGACGAGAACAGGGCCGTGGGCGGGCGAGGGTACCCCGAGGGCGCGGGAGGCCGGGGCGCCCCGGGGAGGGCGAGGCGCGCGGGGCCCGGACGCCGGCGAGCCTAGAGCCCCGCCCCCCAAACCTGTGTCCCCGGAGCCGGCCCCTGAGACCGCCAGCATTACGGTTCAAACCTGTCATGCGTGAACCAGTCAGACATGGTACGGTGTGCAAGAGAGGCTAGGAAAAGCAGGGGATCGCCAGGCGGAGCGCTCATAGACTTTTCTAGAACAGTGGTATCTGAGTAGGTGGCTCCACCTGTTCCCTCTGTTCTGTACATCTTTTGCCTGCGGCATTCAGCCTCGCTATCGCGGCTTACATTTCCAGCCTAAGCATCCAGGGCCACACAAGCCATGTGGTGTCTGCAAAGATTTATTCAGGAATTCAACCAGCAAGTATCAAGCACTTATTACGTGTCAACCGCTGGTTAAGGAACAGGAGTAAGAAACGCAAGAAACAGCTTCTGCTTTTGCAGGACAAGTAAGGGAGGCTGCGTACAAATTACAGGACAGTTGGTAGATCGTGCCGTCCAGCCGAGGGGCGGGCAACCTGGACGACTAACTGGGAGGAGGAGGGGACAGCTGAGGTTGGTGGCTTTGGATGGTCGGTGGCTTGGCAAGGAGGGAGTGGCATTCGGGGCAGGGAGTTGCAAGTATGTGGGTTCTGCCTTGAGCAAAGGCGTCACTGATTTAGGGGAACTGCAAGTAGTTCTCTGTAGACGGACAAAGCTAGTGGGGAAACACTGTTGGGAAGTTAAGCCCTGAGAAATTGGTAGAGGCAGGTTATGGAGGATCTTTTATACAGAGGAGGGAGGGGAAGCGATACCCTTGAACGATCAACAGCCTCTTTCTGTGAAGGACCAGAGTAGATAGTCTATATTTAGGCTTTGTGGGCCATTCGGTCTCGGTCACAGCTACTCAGCTCTGCTGTTCTAATGTGAAGGCAGCCAGAGGTGTGTAAACAAATCATGGCTGTGTTCCAGTAAACCTTTTATTTTTTAAACTTCAGGATTTGGCGCGCCGGCCATAGTTTGCCAACCCTTGCTCCTTCAGAGTAGAGGCGCTGCTCCCTGTAAGAACTGCTACAGTTACAACCTTACTGATTGAAATGATAATTTGAAACGCAGGTTAAACTCAGATGACTTTTGCAATCAGAGCAAGCCTAACATCCAGAAAATGAGAGCCCAGTGCAGTCGAGGCACTGAACAAAGAGTTTAGCATCATATCGTTTGCCTGCCACGGCTGTCTGGAGATCCTAAGCAAGATTACCTCACTCATATTACTTTGGAGTACAGTGGGGTGGAGGGGAGAAGATTAGTGAGCTGGGCAGTTGGTGCTGCTTTATTCTTTTTCCTTTTTGTCAACAAAACCAACTAAGCAACCCTCTTTTCCCTTAAGTGCTGGGCACTGTATGGCCATTGCTTAATTTGTTTGGATCCTATTGTCTTTCTTTGTACATCAGTCTACTAGATGGATCCTACCTGGAGGCATTGTGTTGAGGAAGATATCTGAGGTCACAAATTATCCCAAGAAGCTGAAATAAACTACTTAATTTTTTTTATTTTTAAAAAATATTTATTTATCTATTATTTTATATATTTATTTTGGCTGTGCCAGGTCTTAGTGGCGGCATGCGGGATCTTTAGTTGCGGCGTGTGGACTCAGTTGTGGCATGCATGCAGGATCTAGTTCCCTGACCAGGAATCGAACCCAGGCCCCCTGCATTGGGAGCGTGGAGTCTTACCCACTGGACCACCAGGGAAGTCCTGAAATAAACTACTTTAAATTTTTAATTCACAAGAATAACCACCTTATAAAATAGCTAACGTTTCCCACATCTTGTGAGTAGCAGGGAAGAGACATTTCATACAGGGTCTTCCAAGAAAACAAAGTCGCAAAGAATATTTTCCTTTAACAGATTCTAGGGATGCAATTTAGGGTAGGCCAGATAGCTGAGTGGAAAACTTACATAAGGAGCCCTTGATTTAAAGAAGACACACATTGGAATGCAATTTACAGTAGACTAATCTGTTCTTTACCTTACTTTTGCACAGTAACAATGGCATTTTTTACTTTTACATTCCTCTGAGAGTATTAGAAAAGATTTAGGCAATATTTTGGTATCATCCACCAGATGGCTTCATTTGCGCATACTTGTTAAGTAGTGGTGTCCTAAAGCGGTCCGCAACCTTTTTGGCACCAAGGACCGGTTTCGTGGAAGACAGTTTTTCCGTGGATGGGGGTGGGGGGGGGTTGGTTCAGGTGGGAACGCGAGCGATGGGGAGAAGCAGACGAAGCTTCACTCCCCCGCCGCTCACCTGCTGCTGTGTGGCCGCTTCCTAACGGGCCGTGGGCCCAAACCCGTCTGAGGCCCGGGGGTTGGGGACCCCTGGTGTACTTTACATTTTCTCAAAAATGCTGAAAATGCCTTGAGTTTAAAAGTAATCAGTGGATAAATTCAAAGTGTCCAGTTTTGGTTGTCATGCACAGCATACTGTTTCCTCTCTTTATTATAATAGTTTATATTAAAGTAGTACATGCTTATGACAGAAAATTCCAGTAGTACTGAAGTGAAAAGTAGGAAACTTCTCCATCCCAATTATCATTTCTCAAGGTGAATTTTTACACATTTTCCCAGAAGTTTTCTAATGTCATCATTCTGGGGGCTGAGATAGAGAACCCTGGACCATGGCTGTAGTCTTGGTTCAGCCGGGAGCAAGCTGGGTGATTTTGGATAAGTTATTAAACCTTGGTTTCTACCTTTGTAAGAGGACGGTGGTAGATGATGATTTCTCAGTTGTCTTTCAGCTGTACTCCTAGGAGGTGGGTCCCTATATTTCTATGTATCCTTTCACTAAGCACAGTATTCTCTGCACGGTAAACACTTGATAACTATTTATTAATAATAATGACTGGTTTTCTTTTTTTTATTTATTTTTTGCCTGCACCATGCGGCTTCTGGGATCTTAGTTCCCCGACCAGGGATTGACTCCACACCCACGGCAGTGAAAGTGCAGAGTCCTAACCACTGGACCACCAGAGAATTCCCTGGTTTTCTTTTCTTAGAAAAGGTTCAGGGTGGCCTTTTTGCCAGAGGCAAATATTAAATAAGAAAATATTTAGCATTTAATAATATCTTGGTCTCGCATGGTAGACTTAGAACAACATCTGTCCCCTTCTCTCTTTGCTTCCCTTCTTACCCAGAATAGAATCAGTGCTCCATCATTACCGTTCCTCCATTATGAGTACTTTCAACTTCCTTTTCTCTTTAAATCCTAACCTACTTTCCTAACCGTGGTTAAACCCAGCTGTCTACTTTCACTGTCTACCCACTCAGCTGAATATTGCTAAAGAAAATCACAACCAGGCCGACTGATTTCATTTTAAATTTGTAACCATCAAGTTCAAGTGGACTCCCAGCCCACTTGTGTTTTTCTAGTAATTCATTCACTTTCTCCCTACAAAACACCTGTCGTCAAATCCAACTTTACGCCTGAATTCCAGACACACGTGTTCTAGTATCTTCTTACCCACATACCCACATGGATGTCTCATAGGCATCCCAGACTTAACATTCTCATCATGATTGACTCCTGGACGGAGAGACAACATGAGAAAAGTTTTAATATGCCCTACACTGAAGTCTTGGTTTACCACCACACATGTACACCCAGCCCCAGCCTGCTTCCTCCCAGGCCTTCCCTATCTTGTTAAATGGTGAATTTGTTCTACCTGTTGCTCAAGCCAAAGACTAAGTCATTCTTGAATCCTCTTTTCCTCCCATATCAGCCCACATCCACTAGCACATCCCGTTTTCTCTGCCTTCAATATTTATCATGGATTTGACCACGTTTCACTACTTTTTACTGCAGCCATTCCTATTCCTAGTAACCATCACCTGCTTGACTGCAGTAACCTTCTAACTCGGCTCTGCTCCACCGTGTTCACACTTATTCTAATATATTTTCCACACAGTATCCAGGGTGATCCATTCAAAATGTAAGCAGACTCTACTGTTCAAAGTTTTCCAGAGGCTCCTGTATCATTTACAGTAAAATCCAGAATCCTGTTTCCTCCACTGATGCGTGATTTGCAAATTGTATGATTTGCCCTTCAGCCCCGCCTCGGATCTCTTCTCCTGCCTTTCTGATCTCATCTTCCACTCTCCCTCACTCTTCTTCAGACACACTGTTGTCCTTGCTATTCCTTGAATGTGCCAAGTGTGCCTCAGCCTCAGAGCCTTTGCAGTTCCTTCAGAAATTGACACGGTTTGCCTCCTCACTTGCTTCATGTTTCTTAGAGGAGAAGCTTTTCCATCCAGTATAAGGAGGTCCTTCCTACTGTTAATCTTTACTCCTTTACTCTGTTTCTGTTTCTTTTTCTTCTTTACCCTTACCACATCTGACATCTTATATTGTTTATATGTTGTCTTCCTCCCCACCTCCCACCCCTGCCATTGAAGGATCATGATTGTTCTCTGTTGGGATTACTCCTTTAAGTCTCAGTGTTTAGAACAATATTTAGCCCACAGTAGGTGCTCAATAATTGTTTAATGATAAATTTCGTGCCTTCCCTTCTCTTCCTTCTCCTTTCTGCCTTGCCTCATGTGTCATTGAGAAAACAAACAAAAAAAATCACAGGAACTCCCTTATTTTTTCCTGTTGTCTGTTACTGATTTCTAGTTTGTTTCCATTATAGTCAAACATACTCTGTATGACTTCAGTTCTTTTATGATTGTTGAGGTTTGTTTTATGGCCCAGGGTGTGATCTAGCTTGATGAATGTTCCATGGGCACTTGAAAAAAAATGTACACTCAGCTATTGTTGGGTCAAATGTTCTGTGTATATGAATTAGATCCTGTTGGTTGTGTTGTTCAGATCTTCTAGTAAGTCTTTTGGTTTCTGAGAAGTGGGTGTTGAAGTCCCAACTATACTTGTGAGTTTGTCTGTTTCTCCTTTCAGCTGTATGAGTTTTGCTTCATGTATTTTGAGACTGTGTCTGATATGTACACATTTAGGATCACATGTCTTCCTAGTGAATTGATGCTTTTATCATTACGTAGTGTCCCTCTTTGTCTCTAGTAATTTTCTTTGCTCTGAAGTCTACTTTATTGGGTAGTAATATAGCAATTCCTGCTTTTTCATCAAGTCTGTATTGATAAAAAGTACATGTACTGATTTCCTCTGAATTCCCTCCTGCAAAGTAGAATATTTTTGCTTCTGAGAAAGGGCAGCTTCTCCACTTGTGATATGAATTCCATCCACCCCACTCCACCCCCTCTAGGACATCACTCCTGCAGGTATCCCCAGTTTTTCTGTCTTCTGCATCTGCAGTCTTCTTTCTACCAATAATTTCCGTCAGTATCCTAACATAAAGCAGTACACACAAAACAAACCAGAAAACTCCCTACACACCAGCCCCTACCAGCCCCATTCCCTTCCTCCTCCTGTAGAGCCCTCCTCCCTTGTACTCTGGCCTGAGTCTGCTTTTCTCTCATTCACTCTTTAGCCCACTGTAATCTGGCTTCTGTCTCCATATTCCACCAAAAGTGCTCTTGTCAGGGTTACCATCGAACTTCATGTTGCCAAATGCTCATTTCTAAGCACCCCTCCTCCTACACTAGAAACAGCAGAATATGCACTTCCTGCAGGCAAGCTGTCAGGACCCAGGATGGGGCCAATCAATGTGTGTCTAGTTCCTGCTCTCAAAATAACCCATCAGAAAAACCTCTTCTTCCCTGGGGAAGAGAGAACAGGAGGATGGGAGCATACACCAGAGGTGTTTCTCCAGTAGAGTTCCTCACATACAAGGGAGGTGGGGGAGGGGTAAGTGTCCCTCCAGTGTTAAGCTTCTGCAGTTTTGATTCTGTGCTTTATTGTCTCTTTCTGGGATCTTGCATATAGTTGATTTTTCTGTCTAAATGACATTTTGAAGCATAGTCTGATATAACTTCCTAGTGAAATCTTAACTATACATTTAATGAAATTACTAACTTGTGGACTGTCATAAATTTAAAATTTAGTCCTTATAAATTCTGCTAGAAATGAATGCTTCTTAGGTACATATAGTAATTTTTGCTTGACTTTTTATGTATCTATTTTTCCTTCTTATAGGATGATTGCTTTTTAAAAATATTAGTTATAAGGGCAGCAGCTCTTTGGGGACTATACTTAGAAACAATGGAATTTTTATGATTTAGTATTCGAGTAACAATTGTCTTTTCCATATAATTTAGACAAAAGCTTTATTAAGAGCCAGGCCTAGTACTCTGCCCTGAAGGGCAATTGAATTTTCTAAGTGGCAGAGGAGCCTAATTTCACAAGTGAAAAAGAATTAGTCCGTGAATTTAAGGGACTACCATGGTAAGGGCCAAATTTTGCATTGATCACATACATGTTAACATAGCTGCTGCTTTCCCTTGCCATCTTACATGTTCCAACTCCTCTCTTACTTTCTGTATGTTATAGTTAACACATATTTGCCTGGAGTGAATTTCCTCTGTATATATGTAATAAAACTACTAAGAATTGTATTCAGTTTGTAGTGGAAATCCAGGCCTGTTATAGGGCGGGGGTGGGAATATTTGGTTTAGAGTGTTTGCTTCTTTAGGTAGACTTTTTTTTTTTTTTAATAAATTTATTTATTTTATTTATTTATTTTTGGCTGCACTGGGTCTTTGTTGCTACGCATGGGCTTTCTCTAGTTGCGGCGAGCGGGGGCTACTCTTCGTTGCGGTGCGCGGGCTTCTCATTGCGGTGGCTTCTCTTGTTGCGGAGCACGGGCTCCTGGCGCATGGGCTCAGTAGTTGTGGCTCGCGGGCTCTAGAGCACAGGCTCAGTAGTTGTGGCGCACGGGCTTAGTTGCTCCGCGGCATGTGGGATCTTCCCGGACCAGAGCTCGAACCCGTGTCCCCTGCATTGGCAGGCGGATTCTTAACCACTGCGCCACCAAGGAAGCCCCTTTAGGTAGACATTTATACTTAACTGGTTTGAAACCTTGCTGCTGGGGTCCATCTGCAAACAGATTTAATCACAGAAGGTCAGGGGAAATGAGCCTTTATCCAAATGACAATTACATGCACGTTTGCCTTAATGTCATTCATTTCTGGTTAACTTGATCTTTAAGCTCTCCTTCCTGCTCTAGTGTAAGCTTTTCCATAACCAAATGATGTTTTAAAACATCTGTATGATATGTATTCTACTTAACAGGCATTGAAGGTATATGATTGTCTATAAAACAGACTTTTGTTAATGAGTGTTAAGAACTTTGATGATAGCTGTAAGAACACTCAAGGACTTTTGTTTAGGAGAAGTTTGCATAGATTGTCCAAACATGTGAAAATCTATGTAGTTGGAGGCTCTTTTTATTCTCCATCCTCCCCTAATTCTACCGACCTGTGACCTGTTTACCTTCAACTTAATAGGCAGCTACTAAGTTTCTGCCAAATGTAAAGCATTTTGGAATTGGTGGTGAGCCAGTTCCTTTCAAGCTCTTAGATCCAGATGAGGGAGACTGGTAGGTAATGTGTTCCTAAGTATAGGAATAGCTTCGTGGAAGGAGCTGGCCCTGAGGAATGTGTAGAATTTTCATTCATTCAATAGTCTAGGCCTTAGAGCATTTAATTGAGAGAATAGGGAAAGGACATTGCTCTATCAATGAATATTTTGTATGTGCCTGAAAGAACTGCATGCTAAATCTCTTTCAGAGTTAAAGTTGCCTCTCACACAGATTAGAATCGACTGTCCCTTTTTTATGCCTTCACAGAGCCCCATGTTATTTCTACTGATATTATAGCACCTACAATACTTTGTTGTACTTTTTAAACCTTTGACTCTCCCTCATTAAATTCTTTGAGGATAGGAACTGTGTCTGTTGTATCTATGTAAGTAAGGTGTTGTATCTATGCACCTTACTCAGTTCCTGGAATACACTTGACTTGCTTGAAATTTTTACCAATGAATGTCTGTATAATTGAGTATTACCCCTTTTGCAGACTGTATACTAGCTCCAGTATTGATGTTGCTGTTGAAAACATTTGGGGCTCCTTGTGGTGTTAGAGGGAGTGCTAAGAGAGATGGTTGAGAGAGACCAGATAATTGCCTAGACAGGACTTCAGATTGGTTTGATATTCAGCTGAGTAGGTCCAAAAACTGTCATCCCTGTACTCAGATTTTTTCAGACTCAGTGATACTGATTCTGAGGCTCTGTAGCACAGGGGAAGAATTCCAGGCTTGGGGAGCCAGAGATCTCAGTTAAATCCCAACTCTGGCGTCTACTAGTTTTCTCATCTGAAAAATAGAATGATAACAAATAGAGTTAATGTGATAATTAAAAGAGATAATGTATATAAATTATGTACCACAGCAAGTACAAATAGTAGCTATTATTAGATAGCTATTGTTATGATAATAAAACCTGGCAGATACTGATTTACAAACCAAATGCCAAATCTATTAATTTACAATATTAGTGAAACTGCCAAATAGAGTAAAATTGTTGTGTCCACTGTGTATTCTTTCCCAGTTAGGAAATTTGGGCTCAGAAAGGTTGCTTAGAGAATCAAGAGAAATAGTTGAATTATCTTAATAGCTACCATCACCAAGCTTTGTTTGCCTGATGTGTTAGTCTTCCCTAAAAGGATTAAACTATCATGTCAAACAGAACTTACTTTGGTTCCCTTTACCCTGGCTTAATTTACTCTTTGCCCTTCTGAAACTCTAGATTGATTATACCTTGCTTCTTTCAGCTTATTCCTCAAATCTGGACAACATCGTTCATTTTAGTTTATATAATGGTCAGGTTAATGCCAAATTTTTAGGGTATTTTCTGCTTAGGTTTGGAAGATATCTCATCCCATCAAGTGACTTCTATAAATTGTTAATATTATCTATTTTTGTCAGAGTTAATCTATTTCCAGGTTCTGGGAGGTACTTTCACTTCCTCTGTATTCGGTATACTCTGCTTTTGGCATTGTAAAACACTGTTTTGAAATTTCTCATTGATAGGTAGTTTTCATCCTTTGAAAATGAATTTGACTTTTTAGTAATAGTGGAAAGTCAGATGCAAATCGGCAAAGTCAGCCAGTTTGATAAGAGGAGTAATACCATTTTTATCTAAGAGTCATGTCAATAAAATTCTAATCCTTTTCTGAATTCTGTCTTACAAGGAATTCTCCAGAGGAAGATTCTAAAATATCTCGAGCAATGACAGTAAGGGTAAACAGTTGGAGTAACTTCTCACGTTAATCATTCTGATGAGGACGTTGGTCATTTGTATACATGCTTTTTAAAACATTTTATAGTCATTTCATGTGTTCCATCTTGCCCACGCAAGTTTCTCTGTCTTCTTCTTTTGGACCCTCAACCTTCTAACCCAGTGGTTCTCATACTTCTTGGCCTTAGGACTGAATTACAGCATAATGGTTCAATATTTGTATGTAGTACAGAATGATCACCACAGTAGTTCCCAGTGAACATCCATAACCAGAAGGGTTGTTGTTTATGTGGGTTATATCTGTCAGTGAAATGGAGAAATTTAAAATACTTAGTGATTTCACCAACGCTTTAAGTATTGGGATGCTGTCAAGCTCATAGGAGTGGATAAAAGTTTTCCAAAATTCAAATTTTATCATTGGCAACAAATACTGTCAGTTAGTTTCCTTAAAGTGACCAGCTGACTTTCTTTGTTTTCAGTAAAATGTCTGCCAAATAACAAAGTCTGTGTAATCCTAATTTGTCTATCAGTCATTCTTTCAAATAAAAGGGTGTTCTATGAAAAAGTATCCAGCTCAGGTAATCACACAAGTGCTTTTCCTAGAGAAAAACCATTGTATTTCAGCTTGGAGCAAAAGTGCTTTCTTTATCTGTGTGTGAAGTTGGGGTGAGTCCCCAAGACTGCCTTCACTTCAGACACCAACTACAGAGTTCCAGGTCCTCATGACCTCACTCATTCTGACATTAGTTGCATGTTTGGGGGTCCCCAAGACCACCTTCAGGTTCAGTGATTTGCTGGAAGGACTTAAAGAATACGCTGAAAGCTTAGTCATGGTTATAGTTTACTACAGCAAAAGGATACAGATTAAAATCAGCCCAGGGAAGAGATATAATGGGACAAAATCCAGAACTCCAAATATGGAGCTTCCAATTGTCCTGTCCTAGTGGAGTATGGGCAGTGCTAGCTTTCCCCAGCAGCAGTGGGGGACAGTATGCCAACCAGGGAAGCGCCCCTGAACTTTGGTGTCCAGAGTGCTCATGGGGCTTTGTCATGTAGACATTGTCAGCCCCCAACCAGCTGGCCTCTGTGTCCAGCCACTGATGCAGAGGTTGAGCCGACCCAAAGCCCTCACCTTCGCTCACGTTGTGGGACTACCTGGTGTGGCTCAGGGCCCCCAGGTAAACAAAGACACTTTTATCAGCAGGATTTTCCAAGAGACTTAGAGATTATCTCCCAGGAGCCAAGGACAAAGGCCAGACCTCTCTTTGGTCAAGGTTAAATTCTTTCCTACTAATATGTTTCCCACGTCATCACAGGGAATATTTTCAACAGTACTCAAAGGTTATGATTTAATACAGAGTCAATAGTTTTTACTGCCACATCAAAAACATTCTTATGCAAAAATAGTTTTGCTTGCTTGTTTGTTTTTCTGCGAGTGGTGAAGAATACCATGTGTACTAATATGGTTTGATGCCACTGCCTTGATTGTGCTGGGTGCCAGCAGTTTTACCTACCTTTGCTGCTGCACCATCAGTGCAAGTGTCAGCATAGTGAGAAAGACAAATAATGTCTTAATATTTATGAACATGATTGACCACAGGTACACTCTCAGAAGCTCTGCTCTAACTCAAAGCACTCTTGAGTGTAGTTAGCAGTCTTTAGCTTGTTTTGTGATAAAATCTCATCTCCTAGAGGACCTAACTGCAGGTTCTTTGAGGGTAGCTTAATTATCTTCATTTCTGTAGTCTCCATTTTACCTGCCATAGTGCTTTGTACATAATAGACTTTCAATAAATATTTGCCAAATTAATGTATAGAACCTTTTCATCACTGCAGGAAATCTTTCCAAAACTTTTGCTTCTGTTTTTAAAAAAAAAAAAAAAACCCACAAAGGATGACTGCTTTTCTTCGTTTGTGGTACGCGTTTTTGTTGTTTAGAAGGGTTGTCAAATCTGTACTGTTTCCTTAGAACCTTGAGAATCAACTTTGATTTTATTTCCCACGTTGACATTTCAGTCTGTCTTGGAATTTTGCTGCCTGTAGTTCTAGCTCCTTCTGTCTTGGTACAGGCACTTCTTCACGTTAGTGTGACAGACTTGAGCCTTTTCTCCACATCTGGCTTTGCTCTCAAATCTATCCCCTCGTAGCCACCAAGATGATCTGTTTGAAATGCAGATAATAATAGCTTATGCTTACTCTGTGCCAGGCACTCTTGGAACACATTGAATCCTCAACAGTCTTGTGAGGGAAATACTGTTTGTTTTGCTCACTTTACTGATGAGAAACCTCAGGCCCAAAGACCTAGCTGTCTACTCTTAACTGTTCTAGATTGCTTCTTAAAACCCCTTGCTCTTATCTACAAGCCAAAGAGCAAACTCCTAAAGGTGACATCCAAGACCCTTTGTGATCTGACTTCGGTTCTTTTAGGACTTCATTATCTCCTGCCAGTTTTGTGCCACAAGCTCTAGCAATTCAAATCTGCTTATAGTTTACCCACACACTGTGCTGTTATAACCTTTGCACCTTGGCTGATGTTGTCCCATCTGCCAGGTATGCCTGCTTGTGCCCTGTTCACGAGTTCACGAATTCACGTGGGAGCTTCTCAGGGAAGTTTTTCTCCACCTTTCTCCATTGTCCCCTCCCCTCCCCTAGATAAGGAGCTGGCGATGTAATGGGCAGACAGATTAAAAGCTGATACCTGATAACAAGTGTGGTGGGCAGAGTGAGAAAGGTAATTATAATGAGGAAGGAAGGTAAATACTTTGCAGTTAGCAGTTTGGTCCTGTGTCCCAAAGACCCTATCAGCTTCTTTGAGGGCAGGGACTCATTTTATCCCAACAGTATTTGGTACGTTAACAAAAAATAAAGTGTTTTCTGAATAAATGAATACAACTTTTCTCCTAAACTATATTTTCTATTTCATAATTTCCTTCAGATCCTCAAAATGATGAAGAGTCTCTCACAGACTTTTGGAAAATTGAATAAATGTCGATTTCTAGGATTTTATATTTTTAAACAATGAGTTTTCCTTCTCTTTTTTTTCCCTTTCGCAAGCTCCTTGCCCGACTGGAAGGTAGAAGTTCCTTGAAAGAAATAGAACCACATCTGTTTGCTGATGAAGATTCACCTGTGCATGGTAAAAACACAATCTCAAGCCAAAATACAGTGTCATAAATTAAGTTTTAGAAAACAAGTTTTTCCCCACATATATTCATATACATACACACACTTCTAGCAACAGCCTATATAGGTTAAACTGTGAAATTAAAAACTGAGAAAGATGATGATGAGACTTTTTTTTTTTTTTTTTTGATGAGACACTTTTAAGCCTTCATTATCTGTGTCAGATGAGATGAGGTTTGGTTTATTTGCAGTTAAGTCTTCAGTATGAAAACCTCTTTTATCCCAGCACAATATTTAATGGGAGTTTTGTTATTTATTTTTATTCTTTACAAGTTTGAGAATCCCAGGAAAGTCCTTCGGTAGTCGGTAGCTCTGTTAATATTTCTGCGATAGAATAATACCCACTTGTTTTACTGGCCCCTCTACACGAGGGAGAACTAGAAAAAAGGTAGTGTGCTTAGGTGGTTTTCTTCTTTGTTAATATAACAGCCTTAAAGAAATACAGTTCACCCATTTAAGTGTACAATTTGCACACTTAGGCATCTGTCGGCACAATCAATTCTAGAACATTTTCTTCACCCCAAAAAGAAACCGTTGCCTATTACTAGTCACTCCCCATTTCCTTTCACATCCCTTAGCTCTAGGCAACCACCAATCTACTTTCTGCCTCTGTAGATTTGCCTTTTCTGGACATTTCATGTAATTGGAATCATACAGTATGTGGTGTTTTGTCACTGACTTTTTCCACTTTGCTTAATATTTTCAAGATTTATCATATTGTAGCATGCATCAGTAGTTCATTCCTTTTTATTGAATAATAATATTCTGTTGTACCCATTCATCAGTTGGTGTGGACATTTGGGTTGTTTCTACTTTTTGGTTGTTACGACTAATGCTGCTATGATCATTTTGTGTACGAGTTTTTCTGTGGAGAAATGTTTTCAGTTTCCTTGGATAATACCTCTGAAAGGGACTGCTAGGTTGTATGGTAACTCTGTGTTTGACCTTTGGCAAAATTGCCAGACTGTTTTCCAAAGTAGCTGCTTGGGAATTGCCACATTTTACTTGCCACTATCAGTGAAGTGTATAGTGGTTCCAATTTCCCCACTTCCTGCAAACATGTTACTGTCTGTCTTTTTGATTATAGCCTTCCTAGTGAGTATGAAGTGATACCTCATTGTGGTTTTGATTTACATTTCGCTGATGGCTAATGGTATTAAGCATCTTTTACCACAATAAAAAAACAAAATGTCCTTCTTTGTCTCAAATAACAATTTTTGTCTTAAAGTATATTTTGTCTGATAATAGGCTAGCCACTTCAGCTCTCTTTTGGTTACTGTTTGGTTACTATCAGCCTTGTGCCATGAGATGTAAAGTGTGCCCATTGTAAACAACCTATAGTTGGATCATGTTTTTTTATTCCATTTTGTCAACCTGCCTTTTGTTTGGACAGTTTAATCCATTTATTACTATTATTAGTTAAGATAGGGTTTTTGACTGCCATTTTGCTATCTGTTTTATATGTGTCTTACGTCTTTTTTGTTTCTCTATTCATCCTTTACTGTCTTCTTTTGTGTTAAATAGATATTTTCTAGTGTAGCATTTTAATTCCTTGTCATTATTTTTACTTTTTTTTTTCTTTGAGTTATTTACCTCGTGATTGCCCTGAGGATTACAATTACCATCTTAATTTACAACAGTCTGGTTTGGATTAAATACCATCTTAATTTCGATATTTTATAAAAAAACTTTGCTACCGTATAGCTCCATTCCTGTCCCCTTCCTCTGTGCTGTTTTAAATTACATATTTATACACGGTATGCCCTTAAACACACTTAAAATTTTGCTTAGTTAAAATCATTAAAATTACTTAATGCAGTTGTTTCTTAAATCAGATGAAAAAATAATTAAAAATATAAAACACTTATATTGTCTTTTATATTTACCTATGTAGTCCTATGTTCTTTATTAACTCATTTGGATTTGTTACTGTCTACTGCTGTCCTTTCATGCAGCCTGAAGGACTCCTTTTAGTATTTCTTATAGAGCATATCTCTTAGTTAAAAAAAAATTCTAAACTATCAATAATAAATGACAAATTTTGATCAAACATGTTAGACAAAAGATTGAACTGTTTTTATTCTATCAGAAAGGATATTATTAAGTTGAACCTTGCGAAACTGACATTAAAACATAGGTTCGAGGACTTCCTTGGTGGCCCAGTGGTTAAGAATCCGCCTGCCAATGCAGGGGACACGGGTTCCAGCCCTGGTCCAGGAAGATCCCACATGCCACGGAGCAACTAAGCCCGTGTGCCACAACCATTGAGCCTGTGCTCTAGAGCCCGAGAGCCACAACTACTGAGCCCGTGTGCCACAACTACTGAAGCCCGCGTGCCTAGAGCCTGTGCTCCCCAACAAAGAGAAGCCACCGCAATGAGAAGCCTGTGCACCGCAATGAAGACCCAGTGCAGCCAAAAATAAATAAAATGAAAACAAAAAAAAAATAGGTTTGAAGCACAGCTTATACATTTGAATATTACATTTATAGAAACTTTAAAAACACCATTATGTTCAGTCACTAACAAAAAAGTTTACTTAAAACTATCATAGCTCTTAGAGCTATAAAACTGGTTAGATGGAAAAAAAGAACTGGTTAGATGAATATTCATTGGAGCAACAGCATACATAAGACTGGGATTATAAGAGTTATTTATCAACCACAGCAGTTTATCAAAAACTGTTATAGGGAAGCTCAAGTTGAAGCAGTAAGCAATTTAGGTGTTACAGGGGTCTCTAATGCTGTTGTAAAACATATTTTTAATACTTTTTTTGGATAGTACTTATTCAGTACCATATCCAGACTCATTACCACTTCAGTACTATAATGATTATACTCTGCAAATTCAACATATTTGTTATACAATTAGTAGGTTGGTACCTAGATGATGTATTTTTTGGCTTTTCTTTCTTTTACTTATTTTGAAGGCTCTTTAGATTCATAAACTCACTCCGACAATCTGTTACCCAAACCCCTTACGCATTCTATTTGTGAGAGTAACTATCAAGGCCAAACCATCCAGATTTTCTGATTTAGTTTAATTTGTCTAATGTCAAACTGTAGAGGTGATTTTTTTTTTTTGGTGGGGGGGCTGTTTCCTTTAACTACCAGTTGTAATATGCAGTACTTTGCCTGGACTAGGGTGAGATTTTTTTAACAGCTCGCAGAAACTTACGAGATAGTGATTCAGATGCAGTTAAAAGGACTGTGTCTCCTCTACAGAACATAATGTTTGAATATTATTATTATTATTACTTTTTTGGCTGCATTGGGACTTCATTGCTGTGAGCGGGCTTTCTCTAGTTGCGGTGAGTGGAATCTACTCTTCGTAGCAGTGCACGGGCTTCTTATTGCGGTGGCTTCTCTTGTTGCGGAGCACAGGCTCTAAGTGCGTGGGCTTCAGTAGTTGGCGGCGCGAGGGCTCAGTAGTTGTGGCTCGCAGGCTGTAGAGTGCAGGCTCAGTAGTTGTGGCTCACGGGCTTAGTTGCTCTGCGGCACGTGGGGTCTTCTGGGACCAGGGATCGAACCCGTGCCCCCTGCATTGGCAGGCGGATTCTTAACCACTGCGCCACCAGGGAGGTCCCTGAATATTATTTTTGATCTTATGATTAGATAGTAAATGTTTATAAAAATCAATGAAATTGATTTCAGTTCATCATTAAACATATTTGCAGGGACTCTAGTACAAGAAGTTAATGATAGTATTCATGTGTAATTTCCAAGTTTGCAGATTTTACTTACCCAGTTGTTATAAATGACCTTTCCCCCCACTTTGCTATTATTCTGTGAAAGGACAGGAGGGTTTCTATCTACCTAACAATCTCTTAGCCAGCCTTAAACTTTGCCTCAGTTTAACTTGTGCTGAACCAAGGCTCTAAGGAGTCCATATTTACACCACACCAGCTAGTGCTTAGTTAGCACATGGATTCAGAAAGCCTTGTTAAACCATGTAGGAAAGCCTTACTCTTTTGAGTTATGATGAAAAATGTTCACGAGCACCACCCATCTCTCCAAGAAAATACTTGGCAAAGTGTTCATTTTTTCCCCTGTTCTGAGAATTCCAGAAAATATCCAGAGATATCTCACAGTTACCCTCTGACCAATATCATGTATTTCTAGCTCTCTGTGGAGTCCCTCCTCTTTTACTTCAGAATATGTTACATTTATCTTAATTTATCTTCATTTGACTCTCCAGCCTCGTGAAACTGCTACTGAATTTTTTACTTTTTAAATGAGCCTAAACCGTTATGTTCTTTTCTAGTCCCTGATGTGTCCCTACCTTCCTCCACTCTGATTTCTCTCCTTGCTCTTACTCTAGAGGCAGTGACTGCGCCCTGTGGTGCCTTTTCAGCACATTGTCTTCTTTTTTTTTTAATAATAGACTTTTTAAAAAATATTTATTTATTTATTCGTTTTTGGCTGCATTGGGTCTTAGTTTCAGCACGTGGGAGCTTTCATTGCAGCGTGCAGGCTCTTCGTTTTGGCACGCAGGCTTCTCTCTAGTGGCACACGGGCTCAGTAGTTACAGCACACAGGCTCCAGAGGGCATGGGCTTAGTTGCCCCACGGCATGTGGGATCTTAGTTCCCCAACCAGGAATCGAACCCACGTCCCCTGCATTGGAAGGCGGATTCTTAACCACTGGACCACCAGGGAAGTCCCTCAGCCTATCTTCTGAGTATCTCAGTTTTTAAAGTTTGGTTCATAAAATAATGTTTACATTAAATGTGCTTTTGCAGGCTACATATTTACTGCTGTAAGGTTACTATCCAGGACCAGTTCAGTGATCTGTTTCCTACCTCTCCCCTGCCATTTTTTAAGTTTTAGAACTTTTCTGCTGCATTTAGTATTATTTAGTACTATTTCTATTAAATTTCTGTTTTATCTGTCTTTATGCTGACTTCTCTAACTGTGGATCTATCCCAAGAATTGAGTTTTGGCCCTCTCTCTTAGTTTTAGGTTCACTCCCACCCCCCAAAGAGTTTTCTGTTCTCTATTTCTGTGTAACTTATTCCTAGATTGCTATATCCAGCCTCTTATTACTGTCGTGAATCTTAAATCCTAGTGGCTGTAGGATATATTTATTTGTGACACCTAGAGATACATCTTAACATACCATTTTGAAAGCTAAATTCTTTTTTTTTGAAAGCTAAATTCTTGTTAGGATATTTACATGATTATGTGAATTAAAAATCTCTGCTCTGCTTATGTTTTTTTTTTTTACACAGCACTTCCAAGCCTATCTCTGAGAACTTTTAAATCACTGCCTTAGGTTTAACCCTTACCTTCTAAGTGAAGGAGGCTGAAGACTTGATAGAAATGAAGTGTCAGCACACTCAGGCCCAGGGGCAGCTGGCCTTCACACCTGCCGACTCTGCTAACCAAAGCCACATCCCCACCTGTAACTCCCTACCACACCTGCTCCCTTTCAAAATGCCGTGTTCCAAAATTGACTTTCTTCACCAGATGAGAACTTACGTTTTCCTTCTTGAGATTTCTTCTAAGAAATTCTTAAGAAGAAAGTAATCTGATGAAATGCATTCAAAAGATACCGTACTTTGTGCTGGGGATAGAGTATTCAAGTCCCCACCTTAGAGTAGTGAACAAGAAATATAATCAGTCAAGCAAATCATCAAAAATGATATAGCATGTTAAATGTGATGACAGAAGATGATAAAGTTTGCTCTTCCCACCTCAGAGTGTTGTTACTAGGATCCAACGAGATACGCAGCCGTCCCTTTTCATTTGGAAAGCGCTATAAAAAGGTTGGTTACTGCTTCTCAGCCTCTTAGGCTGCCTTTCCTGGGGAAAGGAGAGAGGGTGCTTGTGTGTGGTCTGCTTGTCGGTCTCTGCATTGTGTTTCTGCGTGGTCCTCTGTGTCCTCCAAACCACTTTCAGATTAATCTTGCTAAGCTGTGTTTTCAGCTTTCCTTCCTATCATTAATATTGGTTCAGTGTTAATGTTTCTTCATCTAGTGCATGTAGCTTATTCTTTTTCTATAATATAGGGCGGTAAAAGATTTTTATTTGTGGGTGGGGAGAGTTCCCACTTAGCTCATCAGTTATATAGTAGGAGAGAGTAACTGGAACATCTGGATTGAATATAGTTTTAGTCACTGTGTTAACTTTTAATAAGAGCATCCATGAACAATTGTTAATATGAAAATAGCTTTACTCCTTGAGGCTGGAATCTTGGGGGCAGGGGTTTGGGGGAGTCTTTTTAATTAAAATTTTGAATTGCAAATTGTATATAAGATTATAGTGGAAATCGGCTAAAGTTTTATACTACCTTAAATATGGTATGGTGACAGATTGCTAGGTTTCTTACACATTATTTGTGAATGTTCCAACATACAATGGTTTGTTAGTAATAACAGGAAATAAAGTAACTGGATTCTCAGATGGACTTGTAGTTTGTTTAGGGCCTAAGAATCTGCATTTTTAACATACTGTTTCCAATTATGTAGTTCAGCCGTAAATTAAGTGGCAAACAGGGACTTCCCTGGTGGTCCAGTGGTAAAGAATCTGCCTTCCAATACAGGGGACACGGGTTTGATCCCTGGTCGGGGAACTAAGATCCCACATGCCGCGGGGCAACTAAGCCCACGTGCCACAACTACAGAGCCCACATGCCCTGGAGCCTGTGCACCACAACTAGAGAAGAGAAAACCCGCACACCACAACTAGAGAAAAGCCTGTGCGCCACAACGAAGAGCCCGCATGCCACAACTAAGACCCCATGCAACCTAAAATAAATAAATAAATAATAAATAAATCTTAAAAAAAAATTAAATGGCAAGCAAACAAGAATTGGAAGGCCACTGTTTAGAGTGGATTTTGAAAAGCTCTGGAGGCTGGACAGTTTTCCCAGGTGTTTTATTTTATCTGTGCTGTCCTCAATGAAAGAGAGTTATTGGAAACTATATAGAAAGAGATTTGGGGTCTTCAAAGTTTAGAGTAGTTGACTTTGATTTATAATGCTAGGAAAATAATTCACAGTGCAGATGTCATTTCAGCAAGACAGTATCAAGCGATATTCATATAGCAAAGGGTAACTGAAGGCAGTTTGGAAACGTGCAGGGGTGTTTTCACCTGAGGGATGCAGTTGGCACTTAGGGCCTGAAAGCTGTGGGTCCTTACTGCCTTGTATGTGTGAAACTGCACCATTGAGAACTGTTCCATCCATAATGCCAGCAATTTTGAGAAGCCCCGGTTAGGGACTGTTTCACTTGCACGTAGCGGAAGTCCAGCCTAGTGGCTTATTTTTCTCGCACAGGTATGGAGGCAGGCTGGTGTGCGAGGTTCCGTATTGTCATCCACGTCCTGGGTGCCTCCTGTCTTCCTGCCCCACCCTCTTTAGGGTCTGCCCTCCTCAGTGTACACCTGTCATCCTCGCTGTCACCTCAGAGGAGGGAGCGGCAGAGCAGACAGAAGTGGCGCCTGTGTGAGGATGGCACAACTTGGAAACCCCAACAGACATCCACCTGCGTCTCATTGGCTACAGCTGTGCTACCTGCTGGCCTCTCTTTGCAAGGAAGACTGAGAAGAATCGTTTTTAAGCTGGGCACATTGCTTTTCCCCCAAATTGGGGTTTTTATACTTAAGGAAAATTGAGAAACTGGATATGGGATAATTAACTACCAGAAATGGTGTGTACCAGTAGTCAGTAGCTTTTTAAAAGACCCTAGATCTGTGGCACTTTATTCTTAGTGCTATAATATCACCAATTTAAGTGTGAGTGTTATGTGGACCCCTCCCCAGGAGATTCCCTTAGGCCCATTTCAACCATGTCATTTTGTTTTTCAAATTTTCTTTGTGCTAATTAATAGCCAACACCTTTCTCAGAGGTGAAATTTAGTGATTTACTTTTTATTTCCTTATTTATTTGTATTTGCTTATACAAATCCGTTTTGGCAAATGGATTTAGATTTTCTTTCAAAAGGAAAAAATTTCAGTAAATGTCTTTTTAAACATTTTTGCACACTTTTCATCTTGTAGGCTATCATTATTGTGCTGCTGCATTTTGACGGACATTTTTAAATTTTACACAGGTGAAATTCTTGAATTTCATGGTCCAGAAGGAACAGGAAAAACAGAAATGCTTTATCATTTAACAGCACGATGTATACTTCCGAAATCGGAAGGCGGACTGGGAGGGGAAGTCTTGTTTATTGACACAGATTACCACTTCGATATACTTCGGCTCGTCACGGTTCTTGAGCACAGACTCTCCGAAAGCTCTGAAGAAGCCATAAAACACTGCCTTGGGAGATTTTTTCTGGTGTACTGCAGTAGCAGCACCCAGTTACTTCTCACACTGTACTCACTAGAAACTATGTTCTGTAGTCACCCCTCTCTCTGCCTGTTGATTTTGGATAGCCTGTCAGCTTTTTATTGGATAGACCGTGTCAATGGAGGAGAAAGTGTTAACTTACAGGAGTCCACTCTGAAGAAATGTTCCCAACTCTTAGAGAAGCTGGTGAATGAGTATCGATTGGCTCTTTTTGCAACAACACAAAGTATAATGCAGAAAACCTCAAACTCAGCAGAAGGGCCTTCTTGTGCCTTTAATCGCCAGAGTGATGTGGATGTAGACTATAGACCCTATCTCTGTAAGGCGTGGCAACAAGTGGTAAAGCATAGAATATTCTTCTCCAAACAAGGTGATTCCAAAACCAGCAACCAGTTTTCTTTAGTTTCACGTCATTTAAAAAGTAACAACTTAAAAAAACATTTTTTTATTATTGGAGAAAGTGGTGTTGAGTTTTGTTGATATGTAACGTAAAATAGTCTTTTTGTAGGATATCATGCAAGTTTTAAAACGTCTTTAATAGGCTAAAATGATTTGATTCTAAAGTTCTTAAACTCTAAGGGAATTTAACATAACCGTGTTTCTATACAGAATGGATTTCTTAAACTAGTGCAGTAGAACCTTAGACTCTTCTTCCCTAGGTTGTTGAAGATTATTCAAAGTGATAATAACAATTAAGCTATATTAAGTTGTTTTAAAACCAAATAAATAAGATATACATTTCAGTCCAAATAAAGTGGAATTTTCTAACTTTGTGTCACATTTCTGGAATTCAGTTAAATACTTGTTTAGGAAAGTTGAAATGCATTTCTGATTTTTCATATGTAACTCCTTTAAGAAGCCGTAAATTTGGAAAATGTTTCTGTAGAGCTGTTATTTCTGTAAAGAGGATGAAAACAAGGAGCCTACCCAATCTGCCTTTCACACCAAAGACTATGGAAAGTCAGAGCATTTTGATCTGTTTTACTGAATTCGAAGATGGAGCTGCATTATGGTTGAGTTTCTGTATAATTTTTAAAACACAGGGAAAGAAGATACCCATTCAAGGAGTTCTGTGAATATTGAAATTTTCATCTTTCTTGTTAAGCGATAGATAAATGCTAAAACTATGTAGTAACTGTATGTTACTTGCGTTTTCTTACCCATTTAGAATACTTCAGACACACTCTGAAATGAATTGAAATGTTTCCAGCTGAGAGCTGGGCAAGGCTCTATGTACCTTGGCCCAGTAATGACCAGAAAGGGGAGTGTGCACCTCCAGGGGCACACAAGGTAGTGTGTTGTGGAAGAGGAAGAAAATTTTAGAACTTTGATTTATATATTTTAATCTAAGAAAAGATTAAATTATATCAATATTTGATAATTCAGACTGACCCTGGCACTCACTCAACCTATATATCAGATTGCCTTATGTCACCTGTATATTTGAGGTATCCTGTGGGAAAAGTGGATAGAATTGACAGTGGTGTTCTCACAGGTATGTTCATTTGTATGTAACCTATTTAGTTAAAATTAACTGTACGTTCACTTATCTAACGAAGATTCTTTATAAGGGCTTAAAGGATCCTCTTCATAATGCAGGCATAGCAGATGTAGCATGTGCTGTCCATACCTGGAGCTCCTGTAGCTTACTTGCAGTTCCCAAAACCCAAAGACTTCTGAAGGTGTCTCTGGACACCAGAGCCTGCTGGGCTGCATGGGGCCCAAACCTGGCAGTCCTTAAGCAGTGAGGGTCAGGATTTGGTAGATTAATGCACCTGCTTCCTCACCCCTCAGTGAGGACAACGACGTATTTCTCAGGGTGGCCCTGGTAGGACTGATTCCCAGTCACTTACAGCAATAATCTATTCATTAACTCACTGTTTATTGCCTCCCATCCTTCCCTCTCACTTCCCCACTCTCATGGGGGCTCCTGGGATTGTCTCCCTAATGAGCAAATCCTTGTCTAGGAACTACTTTTGTTGTGGGTTGAGGGGGAACCAAACTGTCGGCAGGTGTCAGACTAACAGCCCCTCTAGGCTCAGTATTTGCTCTTTAGCCACATTATGGAATTTAAAATGATGGCATTCTAATTGGCCGTCAAGTTAAATTACATTGGATCACATTACTGTCATTCATACCCACTTACCTGTGTGCCATCAATAAATGTTATCTTGCCATTAATATACTTTTAAATATTTACATATTTTATCCATAGTTCATCCTTTTTCAGCTTATATTTTTCTGTATCTTATTACATGCAATACATGTTACACATAAGTAATTTATAAATATTTGTATGTTGAGGGAATATGCTTATTTTCCCCCCCATACGAGTGTGTGATCAGTAAGGGTGACAATCTCTTGCTGTACTTAAGAGGACTTCTCCTTTTAGCTGTTGAGATGTGAAAATTCTGTTTCCTTCCCTATCAAGCTCTGGGTGTGTGTTACATGTGTTTATGAAAAACTTAGCGACTCTTAGCAGAATTCTGGCCTTGGCTATGATAGGAGTTTCCATTTCTCCTCTGTATAAATGAAGTGCTAATTTAATGGGCTGTTATTCACAGATTTATAACTTATTCTTCAGGAACATGATTAAAAAATAATGAACTTTTATATTAACTTAAATTATCAATTATATATTAATGTGTCAGACCAAAGACTTAGTTATCTTAAAAAGATTTGTTATCTAACATGTTGGAAGGAATTAATCCTGGCTAATAAAAAAGTCTTTTAAACTAAAAGTTATACCAATGGGATTTCTTGAACACTGTAGAAAAATTAATACTTGTAAAAAGAATCAACCTTAAAGAGATAGAAGTGGCACATCCTGAGCCACAGATGGCAGATAACGGGGATGCTGGATAGAACCAGAAGAATAACAGGAGTGAGGATTACAGATCTTAGGATAGTTATCCCATTTACTTGTTTAAAAAGGGGGGGATCGTAAAATACATTTCTTATAGGTGAACTTCTCAGGGAGACCACTGTGAGAATCTAGTTTTTTAAAAAATGCATATGAAAGATATTTCAGATGTTCATCTGATAAATGCTATATAAAATCAAGATAGTGCTCACCTTATCACTTCCATTGTATAAAGTTTTCAGCTTTCAGCTCTCAAATGCTGGATTATTGATATCATTCCAGAAAACTTTGATGCAGACGACTCTTCTGTATGGATTATCTAAGAATGAGGATGAAACAGACACTTTCAGATGAACAGAAACTGAGAATTTACCACAAAAATTGCCTCACTAAAGGAACTTCTGAAAGATGGACTTCAAGGAGGAAGAATATGATCCCAAAGCCTGAAATGTAAGAAGTAATAGTGAGTAGAGAAAATAGTAAGCACTTGAATAAATCTAAAGAAATATTGATAGCGCAAAACAACATCTAATTTATGGGAGGAAGAAACAATATAAAGTAAAAATTCTAGGCATCCCATTGCCTATAAGCCTAGTACATATAAGGTAGGTAATTGAAATTATATCAATCTAAATAGCTTATATTATTCTGAAGGAGACTAAAGATATGGACCAACTTTAGACTTAAGTATTAACTTGACAATTTGAAGAGCTGCTTCTAAAAGAAACAAATTAACATGTGCTCCAGTGGTATATGTTGAGGCAAAAGGGAAAAGAGAAAAACAAAAAATGAACAAACACAGGAGGAAAAGTGGATAGGACAAATGAGCACTAAATAATGTGGTGGAGATAAATCCAGTTAGAAATGTGTTGAACTCTTCTGTGAAAAATCTTGGGTAATTAGGCTAGATTTTTAACAATCTGCTATATGCTTTTTAAGGAAATACATCTAAAACAAAGATACAGAAATGTTGAGAGCCTAAAGATTAAAAAGACCAGAAAAGTATCAAAGGAAGCTCCTGGAGCTGTATAAGTAGACTTTAACTGTGGTAATATTTTCTGTCTTAACTGGTTAATGATAGAAGGTTTAGTTTATATGTCCTTTGTAAGATAACTTCGAAAATATAAAGCAAAAACTTAGAGACTACAAGGAGAAATTGACAGTCACCATCATGGTAGACCTTTTAATATACCTGGGAGACCAAGCAGTTAAAAAATCAGTTAAAGAGAGAGAATCTAAGCACAAGCTCAAACTTGATCTAATAAATGTATGTAGAAGTCTGCAGACAAAATGAGAATGCATATCTTGAACACAAAAGGAAAATTTATGAAAACTGATCATGTGCTATGAGAAGACATCAAATTTCATAGAGTCAGTATCATTGAGATCATTTTTCTTCATTATAATGCAATTGTCAGAAGTCGACAACAAAAAGGATAACTAGAAAGTTTCCAAATTTAGAAAAAAGTTTAAATTTCTAAATAATAGGTCACATAAGAAATCATATTCACAATTAGAAAATACTAACATACAAATTGTTAGAAAAAGAATAAACACAAAGGACACAGGAGAAAAACTGAGTAGAAATTACTGAAATAGAAAACACAAGAGAAGCAACAAAGTCAAATTACTGCCAAGAGCAAGGGCTCAAACAGTTTTCAGAGTGAACAGGAAGGCATGACTGTAAATAGAGCAGAGACTTTATATCAGTAACAACTGGTGTCAGTAATTCTGAAAACTGAGACAGCGGACACATCAAAACAATCTCAGAAAAAACCCTGAAAAATACTATAATCATTACAATACTTGAATCAGTAATTTGAACTCTCCCCACAGTCATTTAGGGAGACTTCCAGTAATAGCAGAATATGTCCCTACCAAAACAAATCCTCTCTGGAGGATGACAATATCATTCATAGGCCTCATGTTATTTTTAAAAGTGAATTCTTAAATGCAATGTCCAAAATACAATCTAAGGTATTATGACACACAAAAAGACAAGTCTCTATGGGTGAGAAACTGCAGAAAGAAATGACCACCCCCCCCCCCAAAGACATGAATGTATATATCAATACATCCACAACTCATGCAGACTAAGAATACATGGGAGGAACACCATGAATCAGGAGTCGGGTAAATGGAGTGGGTGTTCTAAGGTCCTTACATTGTCTGGGAGAAGGAAAGGTGTCACGTTAGACACTGATAAAGAGATTGCATCTTATGATTTCTAGAATAACCACTCAAGAATAGAAAAAAAAGGTTATAATTTTTCACATTAAAGGAGTGGACAAAGATCCTCCATTAAATGCGAACTAAGAGAAGGCTGGTATATGTACAGTAATATCAGACAAAAGATACTAAGGTAAGAAGGATACAAGGTATCTTTACTAGAGGTAAAGAAAAAGTGAAGTTGATAAAACTTTCAATTCACCAGGATAATATAAAGTTTACAGACATACAAGGGGAATAGAGACATTGAGAATTATGTTTGGAGATTTTAACACCCGAGTAATTGGTAAACAGTAAACAAAACAAAATCAGTAAGGATACTAAAAATAGAACAGGATGATCCACAAACACCACACCACTTATCAAGTGCAGAATACATTATTTTCCAGCATGCTTATAACATTTTTTAGGGACCATATACTGGGCCATAAAGCTGTGTCAACAAAATTCAAAGGACTGAAATCACAGAGTAAGTTCTCCAGTGCCGATACCATTACACCAGAAATCAGTAATGAAAAGATAATAGAAAATCTGCATATATTTCAAAAGTAAGGAATAAACTTCAAAATAAAATAGATTGGAGATATCACAATAGAAAATAGAAAATATTTAATTCATTAATGAAATTTATATCAAATATGAGGAGTATTGTTAAAACAATACTTAGGGGGAAATTTATAGCCTTAAACCCTTTTGTTAGATCAGATGAAAGGCTAAAAAAGGAGCTAAATAAGCATTTCCTTAAAGAAGAAAATGAATAGTAAATTAAATCCCCTTCCCCAAATAAAAGAAATGTAATAACAAAAGCAGAGATAAATAAAATGGGAAAAATGTAATAAGGGATCAATAAAACCAATACAGAGAAGGCAAGAATATACAATGGGGAAGAGACAGCCTCTTCAGTAAACGGTATTGGGAAAACTGGATAGCTATATGCAAAAGAATTCAAACTGGACTACTTTCTCTCACCATGCACAAAGGTAAATTCAAAATGGATTAAAGACAAATGTAAGACTCCTAAAACTTCTAGAAGAAAACAGGCAGGATGCTCTTTGACAGTGGTCTTAGTAATATCTTTTTTGGATATATCATCTCAGGCAAGGGAAACAAAAGCAAGAATAAACATATGGTATTACATCAAATTAAAAAGCTTTTGCGCAGTGAAGGAAACTATCAACAAAACAGAAAGGCCACCTACTGAATGGAAGAAGATATTTGCAAATGATGAGGGGTTAATATCCAAAATATACAAAGATCTCATACAACATCAAAAAACCAACCCAATTAAAAAATGGACAGAGCTATATGGCAGTTCATCTCATTAAACTTGGCCAGAAAAGTGACTTAAAAAAAAAAAAAAAAAATGGACAGAGGATCTAAATAGACATTCATCCAAAGAAGACATACAAATGGCCAACAGGAAAAGATGCTCAACATCACTAATTATCAGGGAAATCCAAATCAAAACCACAATGAGATGCCACCTCACACCTGTCAAAATGGCTGTTATAAAAAGACATCAAATAACAAATGTTGGTGAGGGTGTGGAGAAAAGGGAACCCTAGTGCACTGCTGGTGGGAATGTAAATTGGTGCAGCCACTATGGAGAACAGTATGGAGGTTCCTCAAAAAATTAAAAATAGAGCTACCATATGATCCAGCATTCCACTCCTGAGTATTTATCTGAAGAAAATGAAAACACTAATTAGAAAAGATAGATGCACCCCATGTTCATTGCTGCATTATTTACAATAGCCAAGATATGGAAGCAACCTTAAGTGCCCATCAGTAGATGAATGGATAAAGAAGATGTGGAATGTATACACACACACACACACAAAACGGAATATTACTCATAAAAAAAATGAAATCTTGGACTTCCCTGGTGGCACAGTGGTTAAGAATCTGCCTGCCAATGCACGGGACACAGGTTTGAGCCCTGGTCCGGGAAGATCCCACGTGCCGCGGAGCAACTAAGCCCATGCGCCACAACTACTGAGCCTGCGCTCTAGAGCCCACAAGCCACAACTACTGAGCCCGTGTGCCACAACTACTGAAGCCCACGCACCTAGAGCCCGTGCTCTGCAACAAGAGAAGCCACCGCAGTGAGAAGCCTGCGCACCACAACGAAGAGTAGCCCCTGCTCGCTGCAACTAGAGAAAAGCCTGCGTGCAGCAACAAAGACCCAGTGCAGCCAAAAATAAATAACTTTATTTTAAAAAAAAACAAAACTGAAATCTTGCCATTTGCAACAACATGAATGGACCTAGAGGTTATTATGCTAAGTAAAATAAGTGGGACAAAGACAAATACTGTATCATTTCACTCATATCTGGAATCTAAAAAAACAAATGAACAAACATAAAACAGAAACAGTCATAGATACAGGGAACAAACAGGTGGTCACCAGAGAGGAGAGGGTTAGGGGGATGAGAGATAGGTGAGGGAGATTAAGAGGTACAAACTTCCAGTTGCAAAATAAATGAGTCACAGGTATGAAATGTGCAGTGTGGGGAATATAGTCAATAATTATGTAATATCTTTGGTGACGGGTGGTAACTAAACCTATCATGGTGATCATTTTGAAATGTATAGAAGTATCAAATCACTATATTGTGTAACAGGAACTAGCATAGTGTGGTAGGTCAATTATACTTCAAAACCAAACTCACAGAAAAAGAGGTCATACTTGTGGTTACTAGAGGCCGGGGGTGGGCATGGGGGGAACTGGATGAAGGCCGTCAAAGGTACAAACTTCCAGGTATAAGTACCAGGGGTGTAATGTACAACATGACTAACACTGCTGGATGTTGTGTAGGAAAGTTGTCAAGAGAGTGAATGGTAAGAGTTCCCATCACAAGGATAAAATATTTTTTCTGTGTCTTTAATTTTGTATCTATATGAGAGGATGGATGTTCACTACACTTACTGAGGGAATCATTTCATGGTGTATGTAAGTCACATCATTACGTTGTACACCTTAAACTTGCACGGTGCTGAATGTCAAATATATCTCAATAAAACTGGAAGAAAAAAGACATATATATGTATAAAGAACACTAAAGACAATCAACAAACAATTCAATGAAATGTAAATAGCATCATGACCACGTTGGGTTTATCCCAGGAACATAAGGTGGGCCTAGCATTTGAAAATCGGTAAAGTTTGCCACATAAACTAGATTAAAGGGGGAAAAGTTAAGATACCAAGCAATGCAGAAAAAGTGTTTGATAAAATTCAGTTATTTCATGATAAGTCACTGTAAGTTTCTCGTGAAGAGATTAAAGTAAAAAATAATGTGAGTACATCAGTAGATACAGAGAAGCCTTTAATAAAATTCAACATCTTTTCACAATATTAAGTCTTCCTGTAGAATAGAAGAGAATTTCCTTGAACTGATAAAAGGTATCTACAAAAACCCCACAGTAAACATTACTAAATAGTGAAACAGTAGAAGCATTACCTTTAAAATCAAGAACAAGACAAAAATGTCTGCCGTCACTTTCAACATTGTACTAAAAGGGTCAGCACAGTAAGGCAAGGAAAATGAATAAAAGGTGTGAGGAAGAAACAAAGTCGTCATTATTGTAAGATTGTACGGTTGTGTACATGGAAACCCAAAAGCCATCTGTAAATAGATATTAGAATTAAGAGTTTAGCAAATGTGTTAGTTGAAAGATCAATATTTAAATATTTCTAAATACCAGCAACAGGATTAGAAAAATGGAATTTAAAAAGTACACAATTTCAATCGTAACTAAAAATATAAGATACCTAGAAATCTCACAAAAATATGCAAGGCCCTTTTGGAGCAAATCACAAGGCTATATTGAAAGAAACTAAAGAAAACCTAAACAAATGGAGAGAGGTAGCATGTTCATAGACTGAGAGACTCAGTATTATAAAGACATCAATTCTGCAACTGATTAATTGATCCAGTGCAATTCCTGTCAAAATCCTAACAAAGTATTTTTGTTTTCTTTCATTTTGGAACTTAAATGATTCTTAAATTTAGCAGAGCAAGGAACCAAGGACAGCCAGGACCCTTGTATCAGTTCAGGTCTTCTAGGAGACAGATGCAAAAATGTGGCTAGAAGTATAAGATGTAAAGGATAAAGAGAAGGAGCAGGAATAGGCAGGGAAAGCCTTCAGAGGGTGCTGCAGGTCTGACACCTGTGGGCGGAGGAAGGAAGGGAGAAGGGCTGGCAGGAAGAGCTTCAGACTGGCTGCACAACAACTCGGAGAAAATCTTGGCCTGACCACAGGGAACGCCGGTGCAAAGACTGTAGAGGGTCCTACATTGGGCCAGTCCTCAGTACTCCTGCCTTGCTCGGGCATTGGTTAGCTGCCTGGGAAGGACATGACCTCGGCTCAATTGCTGCAGCAGATCCAGAAGATGCTTTAGGGGGAGGCTGTTAACTAACCCCACCCATTGCGGCAGATTCACTCTCAAAGGAAATCTGTGGTGCACTTTTTTTTTTTTTTAATATCTATTTTATTTATTATTTATTTTTGGCTGCATTAGGTCTTCGTTGCTGCGCATGGGCTTTCTCCAGTTGTGGCGAGTGGGGGCTACTCTTTGTTGGGGTGCGTGGGCTTCTCATTGCGGTGGCTTCTCTTTTTGCGGAGCATGGGCTCTAGGTGTGCAGGCTTCAGTAGTTGTGGTGCGCGGGCTCAGTAGTTGTGGCTTGTGGGCTTAGTTACTCTGCGGCATGTGGGATCTTCCTGGACCAGGGCTCAAACCCGTGTTCCCCTGCATTGGCAGGCAGATTCTTAACCACTGGGCCACCAGGGAAGCCCTGAGTGGTGCACTTCTAATGCTGCTCTGTGTTCTGAAAGAAGACTGAGGTAGGGAGCCTTACCCTCTTATATGGAAAGATATTATGTAGCTAAAGTAATTAAGATTGTGTCTTATTGGTACAAGGATAAGCAAATAGAACAGCATAGAGCAGCAGAACAAACCCACCCAAGTATGGGGCTTAATACATGTCAGAGGTAGCAAATCATTGTGGGAAGGATGGACTGTTCACATTGTAGCAAGGATGGATGACACGTGGAAAAAAATGAAACTGGACCTTTATATATATATTTGTAAAATCCATTTCAATGGTTAAAGACATAAATGTAAAAGCAAAACATTAAAAACTACAGAAGACTGTATATGAGAATATATTTGTGATCTTGGAGTAGGGAAGTACTTCTTCAAACAGACACAAAAAGCAATCAATAGCCATAATAGAAAAGAAAATTTTTGACAACATTAAAACTTTGAAATTTTATTCATCAGAAGATAGTGAAAAGCTACAAACTGAAAGTATATTTGCAACCCATGTGAACATGTTTAATATACAAACCGAATTAAATATATACACATGAATATACACATTGTAATTTTTTTCTGTTCATTAGCTTTTCTAATTCATTATAATTGTGTATACATGTGGTGTACACACAAATCAATAAGGAAGAATTAATGCATAGGAAAATGGGCAAAACATTTAGAGGCATTTCACAGAAGGAGAAACAGGAATAGTCAAGAAACATGAAACGAGGTTCAATCTCATTGGTAATTGGAAATACAGGTTAAGATCTTAAGATGTCATTTCATACACACCTGGTTGACAGAAACTTGAAGGCTGGCAGTACTAAGTGCTGAAGAAGGTAGGCAACAAAGGGAAGCCCAGTTCAGTGCTGGTGGGAATGCAAACCAGCTGTGTGTGGAACAGCACATAACACACATATCCCTTTCGTCTGGCATATACCCTTGAGAAGTTCTTGCTCCTATGCAGCAGGAGAGATGTATAAATATATTAGCGTTGTACCTGCAAAAGCCAGAATCAACAAACATCCACTCACCATAGAATGGATAAACAAATGGTAGTTTATCCATACTACTAAGCCCTCAACAGCATTAAAAATGAATGCATTACTGCAAGATGCATAAACATTAGATAAATCTTAGAAACATAATGTTGAATTTTCTTAAAAGATTGCAGAAGAAGGACTTCCCTAGCAGTCCGGTGGTTAAGACTCCGCGCTCCCAATGCAGGGGGCACAGGTTCCATCCCTGGTTGGGGAACTAAGATCCCACATGCCACACATGGCACGGACAATTAAAAACAAAAAATTGCAGAAGAATACTTTCAGCATAATACCTTTTTGATAGCTTTATTAAGATATAAGTCACATACCATAAACTTCACCCATTTAAAGTATACCCTTGTGGGTTTTAGTTTATTTAGAGTTGTACAACTATTTTAATTTTAGAAAGTTTTCATCATCCCCAAAAGAAACTCCATATCCACTATCAGTCATTCTCCCCAGCCCCTGGCAACCACTAATCTACTTTCTGACTCTATAGATTTGCCTATTCTGAACATTTCCTATAAATGAGATCACACAATAGGTGGCCTTTTGTGAGGCTTCTGTCACTTAGGATAATGTTTTCAAGATTCTTCCCTGTTGCAGCAAGTGTGGGAGCTTCATTCCTTTTTATTGCCATGTAATATTCTATTATGCAAATGTATACCACTTTTTAAAAATTCCACCCGTTGAAAGACATTTAGGTTGCTTCCAATTTGGGGCTATTATGAATAATGCTGCCATGAACACTCATACATTTTTTATGTGGAGATTCTTTAAAAAATAAGGTTCAAAGAGGGAATTTCCTGGCGGTCCAGTGAATGGGATGCCAGCGCTTCCACTGGGGTGGGGGGGGGACGCAGGTTCCATCCCTGGTTGGGGAACTAAGATCCCACATGCTGAGTGGGCACAGCCAAAAAATAAAAAATAACCAAGTATTTTTAAAAATATAGGGTTCAAAGACAAGCGAAACTAAACATTGTATGCTAAAGTTAGAAAAAGAAGGGATCAGCAGATTTGGGGAAGTTCTAATCAGTTCACTAAGGTTCATTTTTAATGCGTCTCATAACATCATAGGTTACCGTAATTATAACATATACACGCGAACGCATAGGAATAGGGCAGTCCGGCCTCAACATTTTGTAAAAGTTTAATGGTTGGGTGTGGGGGAGGCACTAGCCTCTAAAACCCCCAGTAGGTCTTGATTTCTGGGGGAGACCTGGGTTCTTCTCATTTCTCATGTAAATTCCTCCATGGCGCTCCCACTTTCCAAATGTGTTCCTTTCTTGAGTATTTTTTGAGTTCCGCTGGGTAAATCAGCCTGCTTCTGGGCTCTGCTGAGCCCCCCACGTCATCTGTTTTACTGGGTCCACAGACCCATCCCCATTCACCAGCTTTCTAGCTTCAG
This sequence comes from Eschrichtius robustus, assembly GCF_028021215.1. Classification (NCBI taxonomy): domain Eukaryota; kingdom Metazoa; phylum Chordata; class Mammalia; order Artiodactyla; family Eschrichtiidae; genus Eschrichtius; species Eschrichtius robustus. Next base: position 125,689,594 of record NC_090831.1, on the reverse strand, counting down.
AAATTGTGTTGCTATTGTCTCTTCCCCCCTCTTTGTCTTTATGAGTTTTTACTTTTTCCCCTTTTCTGTCATTGCAGTTTGGTTTCAGGAGGAATTAGAAGCAAACGGGTATGTTCGACTGCTGTGGTTACCCAGAGATTTTATAATGTACGTTGAGTCAGGGTTTTTTCTATTACTTGCCCCTAAGGGCATCCTGATCTGACATGTTATCAGTAGTATTTTCACATAGAAATATTCTATAACATGATATTTAGTATTCCCTCTTACAGATATATAATCATTTAATCATTCTTGAATATGTGAGTGGTTTCCAATTTCCTGAATATTTTAAAAAGTAGAATATAGAAATAGATTTGCTGCAACGTTTTCACGATATCAAATGTCTCAAGGAGGTTTTTTCCAATCGATACTCCTGCTCTCAGTGGAGAAGAATATCAGTATCTTCACACCAATAACAGAGAGTATTTACTTTATTTACACCTTATATTTATTTTCTAATTATATTCGTTTGAAAAACCTCAGAAAAATAATATCAAGAAATAGAGTAGTCATAATCCCACCACCCAGAGATCTCTACTTTTAATATTTGGAGTATATCATTCTAGACTTTTCTCTATATGTGTATACACATTGTTTGTGAGATACTGTTTGGCTTTTTGTTTCGATTTGTTCTGGTTTTCTCCTTACTGTACATGCTGTTTTATACTTTGTTTACTTGACAGTGTGCTATGGACACCTTTCCACATCAATACGGATCTAATCATTGTCAAAGCTCTGTATACCGTAGTTTGCTTAACCCACCCTGTTGATGGATATTTAGATTGTGTACATTTTTTTCTAAATCCTTATACATATAGCTTTGTAGTAGTCCAATTTTTTCCTTTACATAAATAAAGAGATATTGCTTGGTTAACAGATGGTTACTTTTTTGAGTTCTCAGTACATTACTGTGTACTGCTGAAGGCTGTAGAAAAAGCAGAGCCAGGAGGGCTCTGACAGTATCGTTTGATCTTCTACATAATTCAGTTCCTGGACTTTTAACTGGTGTGAACTAATGAATTTACATTTTGCCTACTCTGGCAAAATGTGTAATCTGTAATTTCAAACTCTTGCTAAGCTAAAGAGAGAGGCACTTGACCCTGCCTATATTCGTATTTACGTAACATAAAGTTCAGGTTTCAACCATCATGGGAGCTGCAAAATGCTATAATTCATGTGAGTGCTATTCAAAACACAAATTATTTAATAACAGATTATTCAAAATTTAGGAAGTTTGCATCTGTTTTATATAGTATGTCTAAATTAAGAATATGGGTTAATATTTAGAGTATTCTTAGTCTGATGTATTATATTACATTGCATATGAAGCCTTAAATTGACATGAATTAACCTATACATCTTTAAATATTTGCAAAATTATATTTTATATGAGCCTGTAATAAATGACCATATTACAATTCAGAAGCTGAAAAGTGTAGTGAGAGTTGCCATGGAAACCTTAATGTGATATCCCCTTGCTTTCATTTAAATTTCATTTTTAATATTGCATTAACATTTTTGCATTTAATGGGTAGATATTTGAATTAATATTGAAGTGCTCTCTCTAATATAAATAAAATATAAGAAATGAAAATGTGATTTTTCTTCCAATGAACAAATGAACATATAATCCGAGATCTCATAGAAATAACAGCACTTGAGTTTTAAATTATTGGATTTCATTCATTTATTTTGAAATTTCTTAAAGGATCCCTTTTAAAAGATTAAGAAATATTTATGGATAGTCACATAACTCATGTCTTTAACATTTCAAATAGGTTTCAGAATTTCCTGAAGGTTATTTGTGGGCAATTTACTTCACTGTGCCTTGATTTATACTGTATTTTTCAGATTAGATGACCTCTGAGGCCTATCCTACCTCTGTAAGTCCATATTAGTGTACTGGTCATTCATAGGTTGATACACTTAATCTTACTTAAAACAGAATACCATATTACCAAATACAGACTCGTCTATTTAAGTTTATTATATAAAAATCTAACTTACGCTAGAGATATAAGGTATTTTTTTATTACAAAGGATTCTTGACTATACTAAGTATTCACACAGATCATATGTGAATAGTGTGGTTAAAATTGAAATAAATATATAAAATGTATGGACAACAGAATCTGTGGTGCGAAGGGGCTCTTAGGTATCAGGAGTCTTACTTAGGTTCTCTCTCATGCACTACAGTCAACTAGGTCTTGACTATATGCAAATCATTTAATCGCTTGTGTATAAAACAAAAAGAGTAGGGAATTCCCTGGCGGTCTAGTGGTTAGGACTTGGTGCTTTCACTGCAGTGGCCCGGGTTCAATCCCTGATGGGGGAACTAAGATCCCGCAAGCCACGGGCCGCGGCCAAACAAACAAACAATCAAACAGAGTAAATTGGGATCACTGGGCTTCTTTTCTACTCACATACTCCCTAAGTGAAATTTGGAAAATTAAGTATTGCCTTATACCTTTTGAATTGACCTTCAGAACTTTAATTCATAAGTTTAGATAGTGGCAAAAAGTTTGATTTCTGACACATTAATACTTTAAAATAAAATATTTATTAAATATATCCAATGAAATCTACATATCATAGCAATTTTATACCTACCACCCTTTTTTTAAATACAAAAGTACAGCTTGTATTAATACTGTGTGATTCCACTTATGTGGGTTTTGTAGAGTGATCAAATTCATAGAAAGTAGAAGGGTGGTTGTCAGGGGCTGGGGGGAAGGGGATATGGGGAATTGTTTAATGGTTACAGAGTTTCACTTTTGCAAGATAAAGAGTTCTGGAGATTGTGCGAATGTGCTTAACACTACTGCGCTGTACACTTAACGATAGTTAAGATGGTAAATTTATGTTATGTGTATTTTAACACCTTTTTTTAAAATAAATTTATTTATTTATCTTATTTTTGGCTGCATAGGGTCTTTGTTGCTGCACACAGGCTTTCTCTAGTTGCGGTGAGTGGGGCTACTCTTCGTTGCGGTGCGCGGGCTTCTCATTGCGGTGGCTTCTCTTGTCACGGAGCATGGGCTCTAGGCACGCAGGCTTCAGTAGTTGCAGCACGTGGGCTCAGTAGTTGTGGCTCGCAGGCTCTAGAGCGCAGGCTCAGTAGTTGTGTCGCGCGGGCTTAGTTGCTCCGCGGCATGTGGGATCTTACCGGACCAGGGCTCAAACCTGTTTCCCCTGTATTGGCAGGCAGATTCTCAACCACTGCTCCACCAGGGAAGCCCTACCACCGGTTTGTTTTTTGTTTTTTTTTTTTTAAAGAAATTCACGTTCTTTTATTTATTTATTTATGACTGTGTTGAGTCTTCGTTTCTGTGCGAGGGCTTTCTCTAGTTGCGGCAAGTGGGGACCACTCTTCATCGCGGTGCACGGGCCTCTCACCATCGCGGCCTCTCTTGTTGCGGAGCATAGGCTCCAGACGCGCAGGCTCAGTAATTGTGGCTCACAGGCCCAGTTGCTCCGTGGCATGTGGGATCTTCCCAGACCAGGGCTCGAACCCTTGTCCCCTGCATTGGCAGGCAGATTCTCAACCACTGCGCCACCAGGGAAGCCCCCTACCACCGGTTTTTAAATTAAAAATAGATTTAAAAGGAAAGCTTGTATTTAATAGTCAAAATTTTTACATCATTACTAGTTTCCTGAATTCCTTCCCCCTACAGAAGTTTGATCTAACATATTTTTTATATTTAGAAGTCCATTACTGACTGTTGACCTGATCACATGTGTCTGCAACAAAAATATGTATATAAATTTAAATTAGAAGCAATTTTCTCCTGTGATCTTAAGGTTCAAAGTATTAAATAACTGAATAATTACTACAGCTCTTAGTAGAACACAGTTGGTTGAAACAACCTATGTATTTCAAATATTGATAAATAATGGGTAACACAAAGTAAATGTGCTGGAAATGTATTTCTTCATAAGCTGTATAAGTTGAATCTGCATATTATAAGTACATAGTAGTTCTGAATAAATGAACAGAATTAGTTGATGGGTAGCATCAGGAAGGAGACTTGCCCTAATTTAAAAAATAAGTATGGATTTTAAAATCCAGTAATCTAAAAGTTAGTGAAATTAGAACATTAATATGAAAGTCTAACTTAGCTTGAATATATGTTTCTTTCATTGGAAGTTCATCTGTCAGAAGTAAACATGGAAATATTCATCCCTCTTCTTTGAAATAGACAACTGAGACAAGCACATGGCCGAAGTTCCTTCCCCTTGTCAAGAACTCAGAAAATGCAGAGAAAGTGCATTTTGTAACAAATTGGGATTTCCCAAGATGATGTTTATAAATCTTGACTATTTGAATTATTGGATGGATAGATAGGTAGGTAGGTAGGTAGGCAGGTAGGTAGGTAGTAGGTAGAGGACATAAATCCTTGCCATTTTATTGCCTGGATGAAGTGAGCATCCTCTGCCTTCAATATTTTGTGTAGATGCCTCTTTGCTCACATGGTATTCTCCGTCAGAAGTGATGCCTTCTTCTAAATAATCAGAGATGTTAGTTAGGTCATTAAAAGAATTGTGTTTTCTCCACTGACGTACTCTATAAGCTATCCCACAATTAATGAATAAGAGAGGGGAAAGCATGAAAACCTGCTGGGTGTTTATGGTTCTTTGATTAAAGGAATCCTCACAGACACCAGTATTTCAGACTGATCGCCCACCACCACCTGCTGACTTGCCTTCTTTTTGGGGGGGAGGTGCCTCAACAGCAGTGTACTGTAGTAAGATTTGGTATGGGTGATGGGTACGCCTTTCTTGCGTAAAATGAGTAGGTACACTTTATTCTATAAAATGAGAGTATCTTGTGATGTTTCCATGCCACTGATAACTGTAAGAGCAATTGAAGCATCCATGACCCAACAAGGACAAGACAATGAAGGGCTCAAACTATGTCCAGCAGGCAACTCAGAACAGCCAAAATGCTTGGCTGAAAGGGAGGGCAAGCTGGAATAGGTGGCAGGAAATGACACCAATACTAGTTAACAAATTTGGGGCCAGCTACAGCGGCAGAGAGTGGGTCTTGGTGTGCTTCAAGGAGATGAGTGGCTGTTACCATTAAGATGACTCTTTCCTTTCTTCTGGAGAGGAAGTGAGGGCATTGTGCTCTCTTATGAGATCTGGATATCGTAAGAGGATATGAGTAGATCCAAGTGGTGCAAGGGGTTGACTATATCTTGCTCTGTGGTGTGCCAACCAAAATCTGCACAGCCATGCCTATTTCACCCGACTGCCCCCTACCCCCTTACACACACACACACACACACACACACACACACACACAGCAACACTAGCAGTGGCTCGTAGTCTCCGTGGTTGTGGACCCGGTAACAGCTGCTGCCACCATAGCCCTGCAAATCAAGGAGCCCCATCCACCAACTTGACAATGAAGACCATCTGCTGTGCCTGCCCACTGGCCTCCCCAGTAACTGCCTGGAGAGGCCAGGTAGCACAACCTGGAAATTTAGGGGCCGTAATGTCCTCTGAGGCTGACTGACAAATGAGAGTTCAGGAAAGGAAGGGAACTGTTATATAAGTTATTTTCCCTTCCTCCCCCTGAATGGACTGCTCCTAGACACAGTACTTTATATCAGCGCACTGAAGACACCCTGTGAGACCAAGCTGACTCTGTTAGGAGGCCGTGGCAAGTCTGCCGTGTGCCCCTGTATATGCTCTTCTGACTGCCCTTTCCCCTCACTAATAAATTATTAGTATGTATGCTTTGCCTCATGTTCTTTTCCTGGGGAACACGGGCTAAGACAGTGCTGTACAAACATTTTTCTGTATATCTATGATTAATTCTTTACACTAAATCCCTGGAAGTGTTAACGCTATTTAAAATAAGGCCATGGGAATTCCCTGGAGGTCCAGTGGTTAGGACTCAGCGCTTTCACTGCTGAGGGCGCGGGTTCGATCCCTGGTCGGGGAACTAAGATCCCATGCCAAAAATAAAATAAGACCATTTTTGTCAACTTGTAAATAATTGTACGTTTGCTATTCTGATTTTAAAGTAATATATGTTATCACAGACATTTTACAGAATAAGAAAATTAAAAGTTATATTAACTTTATTGGTGTATATACTCTCTCAGATTTTCTTAAGCATTATAATAGTTAAAAAACATTATTTCACTAGTTGATTCCAGAGTTTCTTATAAGGAAAAAAAATGTATCAGCTTAGAATTAGATCATTGTTAAATGTGGGAGATGAGACCTAAAGGCATAATCTGGAAACAAACAGGAAAACAAAGATCCTTTTTTTCCTTTGTTTTAAAAATCAAAACTGGGACCATATTGACTGACAGACTTTTATAACATGCTTTTTTTTCTCACTTAATATTTTGTAATTTTTTTCACATCATTAAATTTTATGTGATTACAGTTTTTAATGCCACATGATATATCATGGATCCATAATTTATTAACCAATTCTCAACTGTTGGATATTTCTTTCTTTGCTTTTTCCTTTTAAAAATTGTTCTGTGTTTTGGTGACATTCATATGGATATAATCTTTGTACTACTGTGTAATTATTTTCATAGGATAAATCCTTTATCTAAAGGAAAGGTTATACCAGTTTAAATTCTTAATAACTGTACACGAGGACACTAGATTCTTTACACACTTACCAACCACAAGTACTATCTCTCGCTTTAATCTTTGTCATGCTGCTCTCTGCAAAAGTGTATCTGATTTTACTTTGCATTTCTCTGGTTATTAGCAAGATCAAATTCAATTTTGGATGTTCATGGCCATTACTGTTTCTTTTGTGTATTGTCCACAATACGGGTCTGTCTTTTGTAATGTTTTCATCTCAATTTGTCACTTGTCTTTGTTTATAGTATCACATGTATTTTTCTACATAATTGGAGTCCTTTTGAGAAAAAACATAGCAACACTTCATTTATTCACAGTCATTCCTTTTAGAGAATTTTCCAGTCAAATGAATATTAAATCTTTCAAGTCCCAACCTAAATGTCCCTTTCTCCACAAAGTCTTCCATGACTTCCTCTAATTTAGGTCTGAGTCACTCTTTCTTTCCTGTGTGTTTTGACATGTGCACTAACACTTCATTCAGACTTTCTTGTATTAAATATGTTTGCAAAGATATCTCGCTGTCGTAAGCTTTTAGAAAGCAGGAACAATATCTTATTCCTTTTAGTACAACTCAGGGCCCAGTAAGGTATCCTGCACATGATATATATTCAATACTGGGGGTTGAATTGATTTGTTAGCTCTATGAATACCAAGCCTTTTACATTTTAAAACATTTTTTATAGAAGTAGTTTTGAATTCTATATTTGCACATTTTCTTCAGCAGAGCTTATTAAAAAACAATTTAGGGTTTTTGATAACTGACCCTTATATGAAGATGATTTATAGGAATTTACTATATAAGACACTGATGCCTTCAGAGGTTTATAGTGCTACAGCCTATAACTAAGTGGCCCTAGGTGCTTTTGGATTATGTATTCCTCTCTAAAGGCACCTCTCTGCTGAATTATGACTGTGTCCAGTATTCTCCAGACAAGCAAGACTGTTAGAATTAAATCTAAAATTGGACTTAAATACCCTTTAAATTTATATCTAGGTTGGTTCCCAACTAGGTTCCAGATCACTGAGGTTGCCATGTATATGAACTCTCTGCTCATTAATATTCACCGGAACACTTTTTTTGTGCCCTACTTCTCTGAGTCTTGTCATTACGTAAATCAAATCATGTTACCTCAAACTGTACAGGATGGATACCTGCCCTAACAATGTTCTTTTATAATTGGTACAATGTCATATGCATGATAAAGATCTGCATACTATTCTAGCATGATGTTGGACCTTTGCCATTGCCTTTTGAGAGCCTCTTCTGAGTGTCAGAACAATTATTCAAAACTCGAAATAGACACAAGAGATGAGATTACTGGGTGTTCTTCCAATGCCCTGCCGGGCTTGCACCTTTGACTGTTTCACTTATATATTTTATTTATTTTTGGCTGCGTTGGGTCTTCGTTGCTGCACGTGGGTTTTCTTCTAGTTGCGGCGAGCGGGGCCCGCTCTCCGTTGTGGTGTGCAGGCTTCTAATTGCGGTGGCTTCTCTTTGTTGCAGAGCACGGGCTCTAGGCGTGCAGGCTTCAGTAGTTGTGGCTCTCGGGCTCTAGAGCGCAGGCTCAGTAGCTGTGGCGCACGGGCTTAGTTGCTCCGCGGCATGTGGAATCTTCCCAGACCAGGGCTCGAACCCGTGTTCCCTGCATTGGCAGGCGGATTCTTAACCACTGTGCCACCAGGGAAGCCCCCTTTGTTGACTAGGTTATTTGACATCTCTGTAGGAGCAGAGGTTAACTTGTAGATTTTTGTCTGGTTAGAGATACAAATAATTTCTGTCCAGTGGGAAAGGTAATCCTAGAGGTTGTGGGTTGTGGCCCTGTGGGACATTAACTAGTTTTGTATCTAACCTAGTAATCTTATCCTAACATTCCTTTTTAAATTTATTAATACTTGGAGGCTCCAATTCTCATTTGAACCCAGTCTTTTACCGTTTCCCTCATTAACTATTGAGTTGAATAGAATCATTCACCACGCGTTTATTTTATATGTGAGAGATCGTGTTTTCAGCCCTTTGAAAATTATTCTTTGGCATAATGTTAGGACCCCTCACTTTTACTTTAGCCTCCAAGTAGTTTAGGTTGTTCGGTAAACACAAAAATATACTATTACTAAGAAAAACCAGTCAGCTGGTATCCAATCCCAGCCAACCTTTTTTTTTCCTTCTTCTTTCACTGTTGAGTGCTTTTTCTGCTGTAACCTAGGCAAGATGGACTAGAGAGCTGCACCAGTATCATTCTTTTTGTTAATCCATCTGCCAGCAACATTCATGAAGCCCCGTGTGTGAAGAGCATGGCCCTGGAGGACACAGTGAACGTGCAGTCAAGGGGGGCATGTTGCTGCATGGTTGCATGGTACTGTTTTCAACTAGAATCCTGCTCGGCCAAAGCATGAGGGAAAAAAATCCACGAGGATGGTGACATGAAGCTAATACATTAACGTTTTGCCAGGTAAACAAAGTTCCATGTAGCGTTAGCTAAGTTATCATTCAAAAATGATCATTTTGTTGTTGGGTGTTTTTAACTGAATGGATAATAAGATAGTAGGACTAACACATTTGGACCTTAGACTCAGACCTCTGGTATGAGGGAGTTGCAAGAAAATGTTTCTTTTAGGAAAAGCACCGTGAGAACTATGGCTGACGGAGAATGTTTTGCTCCAGACAAATATCACTTCTATCATTTTATTCAACTTCGATTGAGCTTCAATGCCCAGCTCAAATCCTGTGTGCTCTGTGAAGATTCAGTGATCACCCAAGACAAAGTTAACTTCTGCACACTTGTTTGTATCCCTCATTTGAGACTTATATATTGTCTTGACCATTATTTTTTTTTTTTTAAAAACTTTATTTATTTATATTTATTTTTGGCTGTGTGGTGTCTTCGTTTCTGTGCGAGGGCTTTCTCTAGTTGCGGCGAGCGGGGGCCGCTCCCCATGGCGGTGCGCGGGCCTCTTCACTATCGCGGCCTCTCTTGTTGCGGAGCACAGGCTCCAGACGCGCAGGCTCAGTAGTTGTGGCTCACGGGCCTAGCTGCTCCGCGGCATGTGGGATCCTCCCAGACCAGGGCTCGAACCCGTGTGCCCTGCATTGGCAGGCAGATTCTCAACCACTGCGCCACCAGGGAAGCCCCTTGACCATTATTTTTATGTGCATCTAGTTTTTCTCTCAGTCTAGACTATAAATTCCTGGGGAACAAGTTTTGTTTCCTATACTTTGATGTCTTTAACAGTGTTGGTTATATAGAGCCACTCAATAATCAGTAGCTGTTGGTCGGTTCATAGGAGAGCAGATTACTCTTGGCCAATGTTGGTAGAAAAAGTGCTATAGCCTGACCTTTTTTTTTTTTAAGATAACCAAATTCATTGGCAAGTGATACATTTATTTCTCTGAATGATCTTGAGGTAATGCATGCAGTCTCCTGTACAGCATTTTTTAACTATCCACAGCCATTACTGCTGTTTTCTTTATACTGCACTATGCTTAAAATTGGAGTTGTATTTATTTAGCAGAGAGCTTATGAAACTACTCTTGAATTTTCAATGTAGTATTTAAATGTGACCCATCTAATGAAGAGCAGGATGTGCACAGGGAGAACAAATCTAATTCCATATAATAACATGCATTTTACATTTGGTCGAATGAAACATTTATTAAAGCCACATGCCCGGTTTCTCATGGCAGCTAGTTAGAATCTTAAAAAGTCTAATACATTAGAGAATTAGAGTAGACTCTAACAGGATATGTGGATTATTTCCTATTTTAAGGGTAGCCTGTCTCCCAGTCACGAAAATTAAGGTTTTGTAAAGAGTATATATCCTCCATAACACATATCTTAGTACTTTGCTCATAGGAGTTTATTAAAAATTCCTTGACTGAGTCATTAGGGTAAGCTGTGAGCTAACACATGGACAGCATAAGGGACCACTTTATCCTGTGTGATCGTGAACCCTCTTCCAAGTCCAAGTACATTTTAGGGTGACTCTATTATAAAAGTCCTAAATAAGGCAAGAATATTATGGCACAAAAGGATAAAACTCTTGGTGTTTTTCAACCAGTGATTCTCAAACTTTACTGTATATACAAATTACCAGAGGATTTTGTTAAAATGCAGATTTTGATTCTGTGTGTCTGGGGTGAGGCCTGAGATTCTTTATTTCTAATAAGTTCCCAGGTGGTGCTACTGGTGTTGGTCTGGGATTGCACTGTGATAATCATTGCCTGAGAGAATCTGGGACTTTCAGACCCCTCAGTGCTGCTGCCCTAGAATCTACCCTCTTCCTGAAACTCTTTTATCATTTTCTCTTCTTCATGTTCTAGCCCACAGGGCCATTATAACTTCCCCCCACCAGTGATCCCTGTTATTTCACCAACACGAAATAGGACTCAGCCCCCTTCCTTTTCTTTTTTTTTTTTTTTTAATTAATTAATTTATTTAGTTTTGGCTGCGTTGGGTCTTTATTGCGGTGCACGGGCTTCTCGTTGCGGTGGCTTCTCTTGTTGCAGAGCATGGACTCTAGGTGCGCGGGCTTCAGTAGTTGTGGCGCACGGGCTTAGTTGCTCCGCGGCATGTGGGATCTTCCCAGACCAGGGCTCGAATCCATGTCCCCTGCATTGGCAGGCGGATTCTTAACCACTGCGCCACCAGGGAAGCCCAGCCCCCTTCCTTTTCAATAATGAGCTATTTGTGATGGAAAAAATGGAGCAAGATTAGGAGGTGAAGTATCAGATGCTCCCCAGACATGAATTCCCTGCATTTGAGATTATTCAAAAAAAAAAAAATTTGGATCTTTTACATCGTAGACAAGGATTTACCTATAACCCATAGTAGAATTTAATTGCAGTTACTGGGATGAAACATCAAGCTGAAATTCTGTCCAACAATATGGCTTTTTTCATATGGAAGATTGGAATCCTTGGAGGATAGTAACCAGAGGACTATTTATCTGCTGGTTTTCATTTGGAAAATAACTCCGACCATACTACAGTAACATGCAAATGGAAAGCCTCCTTGATGCCCTTTAAAATCCTGGCTCCAAATGCAAATCGCAAATATGTTTTAATGTGAGATAGTGAAGAAAAACCAAAAGAGTGAAAGAACAGCACTAAATAGTCTTCAGCTAAATAAATACTTTCTTGCATGGATACAGGTTTAATTTTAAGCCTCCTTATGAGCTACCCCGGTTACCTAAGACCTAGAAAACTTTGTGAGTAGTTTCCAGTGTGATCCTTCTTTTGTTTTTACTAAGGAAAAAAATGGAAAGCTAAGAGCGCTCTTGCACTGCCATAAGGAAACACCTGAATAAGAATTGGGAATCTCCTCTAGAAAACTCCCCTCACCTGGCCTCGTACTTCTTTGGTTTCCACTGGTACTCTAGAACTACTTGGGGGAATATTGCCATACTGAACAGAGTACCCAGAAGATATTAGTTAGTAAAATGAAGTCTTTCTACTTTGCCATTTCCAAACACAGAACTCGGATCTGGAACAAAATAGGCTTGATAATGCATTTGCCACAGGTGGAGACACATCATACAAGTTCAAGCTCTTTCTACTTGTAGGCCTGTACGAGGCTGGGATTGAGTGTGACTGTGCCTGTGGCACTGGCACATGCTGCACCTCCTCCTCTGATCTCTTCATCTCACCTCCTCCTGCTCATTGCAGCCGCTCACATCCTTTTCCCCCCTTCAGACAGTCACTGTCGAAGCTAAAGCTAACCTAGGTGCGGCGAGCGGGGGCTGCTCTTTGTTGCGGCACGCGGGCTTCTCATTGCGGTGGCTTCTCTTGTTGTGGAGCACGGGCTCTAGGCGTGCAGGCTTCAGTAGTTGTGGCATGTGGGCTCAGTAGTTGTGGCTCACGGGCTCTAGAGCGCAGGCTCAATAGTTGTGGCTCACGGGCTTAGTTGCTCCGCGGCATGTGGGATCTTCCCGGACCAGGGCTCGAACCCGTGTCCCCTGCATTGGCAGGCGGATTCTTAACCACTGCACCACCTGGGAAGTCCCAACAATACCCTCTTTTAATAGTTGGCAGTCTTAGGTTCAGAAATTAAGTAATTTATCCAAGAAGAGCAACTAATAAATTGAGTTAAAATCAAATATAAACTCATTTAAATCTAAGCCCTACCAGAAGAACGTGGCAGTCCACTTCTGATGGGATACAAACCCCAGGGCTACACATCAGCACTTTTCCCCAACATGATGCCTGTGTTAGCTCTCCCCAAGATGCTGGTCTGAATTCTGTTACTGAGGCAGTTGTCAGGAGCACACACCCAAAGAGGTTACGTTCACATTTCTGCTGGTGTCAGTGCAAGGTGGACACTGCTCTCGTGGCATCTCTCACACTCACCTCACACCCGTTTCTCAAGTAAGGGAGAGGCACATTTCATTTCCCCAGAGGTTTTTGAAGGAATTGATAAAGTGAGTTTGTTGGAGAGCCAAGTTTCCCAAGTTCCAACTTTGAATATTATGTTCACTGTCTCTCCTATTTTGGCCTCTGCAGTTTGAACAAATGTATTTTTGAAAGGTATTAATCTAATTATCTGTCCATGTATATTGATCTATTTATCCATCTGTTTACTTCCTATACCCCTGTACTGAAAATAATAGTCTCATACACAGAATTATTGGGGTCACATTTAGGTTTTTGCACTTAACTTAGACCAATTTTAAGAGAGACATTTTTAAAAAGCGGCTATGATGTTTAGAGTTTCAGAAATTTCCTCATTTAAAGAAACATTGGTGGGACTTCCCTGGTGGCGCAGTGGTTAAGAATCCGCCTGCCAGTGCAGGGGACACGGGTTCGATCCCTGGTCCAGGAAGATCCCACATGCCGTGGAGCAGCTAAGCCTGTGCACCACAACTACTGAGCCTGCACTCTAGAGCCCGCGAGCCACAACAACTGAGCCCATGTGCCACAACTAGAGAAAGACTGTGCACAGCAACAAAGACCCAACGCAGCCAAAAATAAATAAATAAAATAAATAAATTTATTAAAAAAAAAAAAAAAAGACTCCGTGCTCCCAATGCAGGGTGCCTGGGTTCGATCCCTGGTCAGGGAACTAGATCCCACCTGCATGCTGCCGCTAAGAGTTTGCATGCCACAACAAAGGAGCCCACGTGCCACAGCTAAGGAGCCCTGGAGCCGCAACTGAGGAGCCCTGGAGCCACAACTAAGACCTGGTGCAACCAAAAAAATAAATAAATAAATATTTTTTTAAAAAAAAGAAACATTGGTTAATTAATTTTAGGGACTTCCCTCATGGTCCAGTGGTTACGAATCTTGACTTCCAATGCAGGGGACGCAGGTTCGATCCCTGGTCGGGGAACTAAGATCCCACAGGCTGCGGGGCAACTAAGCCCGCATGGTGCAACTACCGAGTCCACAACTAAGCCCATGCACTGTACCTAGAGAGAAGCCCGCTCGCCACAGCGAAGATCCTGCCTGCCGCAACTAAGACCTGATGCAGCCAAATAAATATATAAATTTTTTTCATTAAAAAAATTAATTTTAGGGGCTTCCCTGGTGGCGCAGTGGTTGAGAATCTGCCTGCCAATGCAGGGGACACTGGTTCGAGCCCTGGTCTGGGAGGATCCCACATGCCACGGAGCAACTAGGCCCGTGAGCCACAATTACTGAGCCTGCGCGTCTGGAGCCTGTGCTCTGCAACAAGAGAGGCCGCGATAGTGAGAGGCCCGCGCACCGCGATGAAGAGTGGCCCCCACTTGCCGCAACTAGAGAGAGCCCTCGCACAGAAACGAAGACCCAACACAGCCATAAATAAATAAATAAATAAATAAATAAATAAATAAATAAATAAATAAATAAAAATTTAAAAAATTAATTTTAAAAAGAAAAGAGGAAAGGGAGATTTGATGCCTGGTCTCAAATGTTTGAAGAACTGTTTAACACAAGAAGGATTAGACAGTTTATTTGCTTTCAAAACTGTTATCAATTGCTGACATATTTCAGGTCAAAATGACCTTTTAACATAAGCTGTCCAGCGTCAAACCATTTGCCTGTGTAGGAAGTCATAAATTGTCACCAAGGAGAGATTAAAGAACTACGAATCAAGGATATTTAGGTATGTCTTCATTGATTGAAAGGTTGACCTTACTGACATTAGAGGTCCCTTCTAAATCTTAAGGTACAATTTAAGAAAATGAAAACACTAACTTTAAAAGATATATGCACCCCTATGTTCATAACAGCACTATTTACAATAGTCAAAGATATGGAAACAACCTAAATGTCCATAGACAGATGAATGGATAAAGAAGATGTGGTACATAAATACAATGGAATATTACTCAGCCATAAAAAAGAAGGAATAATGCCATATGCAGCAACATGGATGGACCTAGAGATTATCATACTAAGTGAAGTAAGCCAGACAGAGAAAGACAGATATCATATGATATCACTTATATGTGGAATCTTAAAAAAAAAATGATACAAATGAACTTATTTACAAAACAGAAACAGACTCACAGACTTAGAAAACAAACTTATGATTACCAAAGGAGAAAGGTGGGGAAGAGGGATAAATTGGGAGTTTGGGATTAACATATACACACTACTATATATAAAATAGATAATCAACAAGGACTTACTTACTGTATAGCACAGGGAACTATATTCAATATAGTGTAATAACCTAAATGAGTAAAGAACCTGAAAAAGAATAAATATATGTATATATATATATAACTGAATCACTTTGCTGCACACCTGAAACTAACACAACGTTGTAAATCAACTATACTCCAATATAAAATAAGAATTTTTAAAAAAAGAGGAATAAAGGAGGGAAGGAGGAGGGGAGAAAATAAGTGATTTAATTGCCAAACACTTGGTGAACAATTAGTTTAAAAGAATAAAAATTATGTCATTACATTAAAATACCTCTTTATATGAAAAATATTCAGCTATATATAGAGAGATGAAAAATCAAAAAATTTAAATACCAAGTAAAACACATAAAACATACACCATTGTGTTGTAAAAAATAATAATAATAAAAGATACAATTTTATCCCAAATAGAACATGAGATTTAAAAATAAATCTGAAAAATAAATCTAGGGGAGTTCCCTGGTGGTCCAGTGGTTAGAACTCAGTGCTTTCACTGCCAGGGCCCAGGTTCAACCCCTGGTCAGGGAACTAAGATCCCCATAAGCCTCACAGCATAGCCAAAAATAAATAAATAAAAGATTTTAAAAAATAAAAATAAATCTAATCCATGGAGATGATTTCTGGAATAATGATATGAGGAGCCTTTCCTAGTGAAACCACTCTAACAGGTAAAAATTACTTTTAAGAAACCAACTATTTTAAAGTCTCCGGAAATGTGTTAAGGGCATACAACAAATGAAGAAACATTGATCCAAGAAAATCTAAATCTTTCTAAGAGAGCAGGGAGAGTCTTTAGCACTTGAGGTACCACCTACTTCCTTCTCCCTCCTCCCTGGCCCAGTTCAGTGTGCTGAAGCTCTACCCTGGGCAGATCCAGACAAGAACATAAGGCTTTCTCTCCCACCTCCCAGCTATCAGCTACGGTATCTTTCTGTGAAGGACAAGGCACCAGCATTTCTGATTTTCTCCCAAATACATGTTGAAGAAGCTTAATTCTTGGCAAAAGTGGCTGAGAGATCTGGGTCTTTCTTCTCTACCTAGTACCCACTCATAGGGTGAAAACTCTACCCCCAGGCACAATAGACCAAGAACACTGGGGCTCCAACAGTCTTCACCCCAGCTCAATTAAAGTGCAGATGATTTATGCCAGGAGAGAAAAGCCAAGAAGACCAGAGACTACTGCCCCACCCAGTACCCTGCTTATAAATCAGGCCTGTCACTCCAAGAGAAGCTGGCACTGTCACTCTGAGAAAAGCTCCAGAGTGATGGTACAGAGGCAAGCTCTAAGAATAGAGAGCTCCAGGGAGTTCCCTGGTGGTCCAGTGCTTAGGACTCCATGCTTTCACTGCCAAGGGTGCGGGTCAATCCCTGGTCAGGAAGCTGGTTCCTACAAGCCACGTGGCGTGGCCAAAAGTTAAAGAAAAAAAAAAAAAAGAATGGAGAGCTCCAAAGGGATCTGACCTTATTTAGAATAGAATGTGAGGAAGTTCAAGCCTAAGAGTGCTCCCCAAAATAAAGGAAAATTTGGTGGTAAGCACTGAAGAGGAGGCTGGCAGATTCAGTAAAGCAAAAAGTTAAATTATAAACCAGCTGCAAGTTTACCAAAAAGAACCAAAGAATGAGACTGCTAAGAAGAGCCTACTGGGATAAGAGCAAAACCCAAAGACTGGCCTTAAAGACTACTCCTGCAGAGTGGCCTGAATTTAGTTGAATTGGAATGTGGCAAAATGTATGCTCCAGGGCATTGCTAAAGACAGTAGAGCAATTTGCCTGCAATTATTGAAGACTAACAGCTGGGTGTGATACCAAAAGTGACAGACAACTTAAAAAAGATCAGAAAAAGAGAGGTGACTATGTATGCCTAAGGCTGTACCCCCTGATGAGCAACTTCAGAGGGTGCACATAGCCAAGGAAAATAGATTTTAGTAAAATAGCCCTGCCAAGTTATTGAGAAAAATAAGCAAAACACAACAGTCCTTTTGGGGTGAGGGAGGGGGGATTAACACTGGAGTTACTACAGTATATTATCTAAAATGTCAAATTTAAAAAAAATTACCAGTTATGCAAAGAAACAGGAAAGTGTGACCATACACATGGGAAAAAAAAAAAAATCAGGCAACAGAAATTGCCTATGATGGGGCCAAATATTGGATTTAGCAGGCAAAAATCAAATCAACTATTTGAGGAAAAGTATGATCACACTGTCTAATCAAATGGAGAATATCAATAAGGAGATAGAAAT
The DNA here is from genome assembly GCF_028021215.1 of Eschrichtius robustus. Lineage (NCBI taxonomy): Eukaryota > Metazoa > Chordata > Mammalia > Artiodactyla > Eschrichtiidae > Eschrichtius > Eschrichtius robustus. Next base: position 125,672,067 of record NC_090831.1, on the reverse strand, counting down.
CATAAGAAAAAAAACCCAAACAGTGCTACCAAACATTTAAATAATTAATACCATTCCTCACACTCTTCCAAAAAATAGAAGAGGGGGGAACACTTCCATACTCATTTTATGAGGCCAGCTTTACCCTCATATACAAAAACTAGGCAAGGACACTGCAGGAAAAGAAAATTACAGGCAAATATTCGTGATGAACATAGATGAAAAATCCTCAACAAAAATTAGAAAACTGAATTCAACAAAGCATTAAAAGGATCATAAACCATGATCCAGTGGGATTTATTCCAGGGGTGCAAGGATGGTTCAACATCCTCAAGTCAATCAGTGTGATACACCACATTAATAAAATGGAGGATAGGGACTTCCCTGGCAGTCCAGCGGTTGAGACTTCGCCTTCCAATGCAGGGAGTGTGGGTTCAATCCCTGGTCAAGGAGCTAAGATCCCACACGTCTCGTGGCCAAAAACCGAAACATAAAACAAAAACAATATTGTAACAAATTGAATAAAGAGTTTAAAAATGGTCCACATCAAAACAAATCTTTAAAAATAAATAAATAAATAAAATGAAGGATAAAATCGTATGATCATCTCAACAGATGCAGAAAAAGCATTTGGCAAAATTCAATATCCTATTCATGATAAAAACTCTCAACAGGGATTTCTGTGGTGGCACAGTGGTTAAGAATCCGCCTGCCAATGCAGGGGACACAGGTTCGAGCCCTGGTCTGGGAAGATTCCACATGCTGCAGAGCAACTAAGCCTGTGTGCCACAACTACTGAGCCTGCGCTCTAGAGCCCGCGAGCCACAACTACTGAGCCCACGCACCACAACTACTGAGCCTGCGCTCTAGAGCCCGCACACCACAACTACTGAAGCCCACGTGCCTAGAGCCCGTGCTCCACAACAAGAGAAGCCGCTGCAATGAGAAGCCTGCACACCGCAACGAAGAGTAGCCCCTGCTCGCCGCAACTAGAGAAAGCTCGCGCGCAGCAACGAAGACCCAATGCAGCCAAAAATTAATTAATTAATTAATTAATTTAAAAAAAAACCTCTCAACAAAGTGGGCATAGAGGGACCATTACTCAGTATAATAAAGACCATATGTGACAAGCCCACAGCTAACATCAAATTCAATGGTGAAAAGCTTTCAGCTTTTCCTTTAAGATCAGGAACAAGAAAGGATACCCACTCTTGGCACTTTTATTTGACATAGTACTAGAAGTCCTAGCCAGAGCAACTGGTCAAGAAAAGGAAATAAAAAGCAATCCGTATCAGAAAGGAAGAAGTAAAACTGTCACTATTTGCAAATGACATGATATTATATATAGAAAACCCTAAAGATTCCACCAAAGAAAACCTGTTAGAACTAATAAATTCAGTAAAGTTGCTGGATACAAAATCAAGGTACAAAAATTTTCTATACACTGACAACAAACTATCAGAAAGAGAAAGTAAGAAAACAATCCCATTTAAAATTGCATCAAAAAGAATAAAATATCTAGGCATAAATTTAACCAAGGAGGTGAAAGACCTGTACACCAAAAACATACTACACAAAGCAATCTACAGATTCAATACAATCCCAATTAAAATTCCAATGGCATTTTTCACAGAAATAGAGCAATCCTTAAAGTTGTATGGAACCACAAAAGACCCCAAATAGCCAAAGCAATCATGAGAAAGAAGAACAGCACTGGAGGCATCACGCTCTCTGATTTGAAACTATATTACAAATCTATAGTAATCAAAACAGTATGGTTAGCCTAAAAACAGACACATAGAACAAGGGAATAGAATAGAGAGCCCAGAAATAAGCCCACACATATATGGTCAGTCAACTTACAACAAAGAAGTCAAGAATGTACAATGGGTAAAGGACAGTCTCTTCAATAAATGGTGTTGGGAAAACTGACCAGCTACATGCAAAAGAATGAAACTGGACCAGTATCTTACACCATATACAAAAATTACCATACACAAAAATTAACTCAAAATAGATTAAGGATCTGAATGTAAGACCTGAGACCACAGAATTCCTAGAAGAAAACATAAGCAGTCAGCTCCTTGACATCAGTCTTGGTGATGATTTTTTTAATCTGACACCAAAAGCAAAGGCAACAAAAGCAAAAATAAACAAGTGGGACTACATCAAACTAAAAAGCTTCTGCACAGGAAAGGAAACCTTCAACAAAATGAAAAGGCAGCCTGCTGAAAGGGAGGAAATATTTGCAAGTTATATATCTGATAAGGTGTTAATACCCAAAATGTATAAAGAATTCATACAACTCAATAGCAAAAAACAAACAAAAACTCAAAACAGGGAATTCCCTGGTGGCGCAGTGGATAAGAATCTGCCTGCCAATGCAGGGGACATGGGTTCGATCCCTGGTCCGGGAAGATCCCACATGCCGCAGAGCAACTAAGCCTGTGTGCCACAACTACTGAGCCTGCGCTCTAGAGCCTTCGAGCCACAACTACTGAAGCCCGCGCTCCACACCAAGAGAAGCCACCGCAATGAGAAGCCTGTGCACCGCAACGAAGAGTAGCCCCCGCTCACCGCAACTAGAGAAAGCCCACGTGCAACCCACCGCAGCCATAAATAAATAAACAAATACATTTAAAAAAAAAAAAAAAACTCCAAACAATCTGATTAAAAAATGGACAGAAGATCTAAGTAGACATTTTTCCAAAGATGGCCATACAGATGGCCAACAGGTACATGAAAATGTGCTCAACATCACTAATCATCAGGGAAATGCAAATCAAAACTAAAATAAGATATCACCTCACACCTGTTAGAAGGGCTATCATCAAGAAGACAAGAAATAACAGGTACTGGGGGAATCCTTATACACTGTTGGTGGGAATGTAAATTGGTGCAGCCACTATGGAAAACAGTATGGAAGTTCCTCAAAAAACTGAAAATAGAACTACCATATGACCCAGCAATTCCACTTTTAATATTTATCGAAAGAAACTGAAAACACTAACTCGAAAAGATACATGCACCCTCATGTTCATTGCAGCATTATTTATAATAACCAAGATATGGAAACATCTAAGTGCCCACTGATGGATGAATGGATAAAGAACATGTGATGTAAATATTATTCAGTCATAAAAAAAGAATGAAATCTTGCTATTTGTGATAACACGGATGGAGTCTGAGGGCATTAAGCTCAATGAAGTAAGTCAAACAGAGAAAGACAAATGTTTTATGATCTCACTTATATGTGGAATCTAAACAAAACAAACATACACACAAACAAGCTCAAAGAAACAGAGAACAGATGGGTGGTTGCCAGAAATGGCAATGGGGGCCGGACAGAATAGGTAAAGGGGGTTGAAAGGCACAGACCCAGCTACCAAATAAATAAGTCACGGGAGGCAATGTGCTGCGTGGGGACTGTAGTTGATAATACTGCATTAGAGATTGGAAAATTGCTAAGAGAGTAAAGCTCAAAGACTCATCACAGAAAAAAAATGTTTTAACTGTTTATGTTGACAGATATTAACTAGACTTACTGTGGTGATCATCTCACAGTATATACAAATATCAAACCGTTATGTTGTATACCTGAAACTAATGTCATATGTCACTTACACCTCAATTAAAAACAACGTATAACTATCCAAACATGATAGAAATTTACTTATCATTCATTTAAGTCCAAAATTGGGGTTTTTAAAGGAAAAAGAAGAAAAACTGAGAAGCTTCGAGGTACTGAAAAATAAACAAATCAAAAGGGAGACCAGAGGGACTTCCCCGGTGGTCCAATGGTTAGGACTCTGTGCTTCCACTGCCAAGGGCCTGGGTTCGATCCCTGGTTGGGGAACTAAGATCCCACAAGCTGCGCGGTGCGGCCGAAAAAAAAAAAAAAGAAAAGGCCTTCCAACTGCAGTTTCTACAACGACCAGCCCTGTCTCGGCTCCTTGACTTCCTGAGGCCCAGCTGTTCCATGTTTCCTAGGTTCTGAGGCACACATAACCTTACCCAAAAAATCTTCCTAACCACATGAGGCCTACCCAAGTATCTACAAAAATACAACATAATAGCTTATTCAGTCTCCGCCCAAGAAACCAGTACCCTGTGTAAAAACATTGCCTGTCAACAGTTTACTTTGATGCAGAGCAAAGAACGGGACACTGGTTTGATTCTTCACAAATCTTAGCTTGGCCACCAAGCAATATTACCTTCCAACTCCACCATCCTGAGAAATTTCTTACTTTCCCACCATGTCAAACCTTTGGAATTAATGCTGCAAATCAACAAACGAATTTTTAGAATTAGACGTATAGAACAATGAGATATAATTGAGAAGCCGGTACTTCACCTTTTTGGTCAAATGAATTCTGACAGGGTGCCAAGATAATTCAATGGAGAAAGAACAGTCTTTCAACATATGGTGCTAGGACAACTGGACTGCCACCAGCAAGAGAATGAAAGTGGACTCCTTCCTCACACCATATACAAAAATTAACTTTAAGGATCATAAACCTAATTGTAAGAGTTAAAACCATAAGACTCTTAAAAGAAAACAAGCCTGCAAATACCTTCATGACCTTGGATTAGGCAATAATTTCTTAGGTATGACACCAAAAGCACAAGTAACAAAAGAAAAAAATAAATTGGACTTCATCAAAATTAAGACTTTTTATGCTTTAAAAGACACCATTAAGAAAACGTAAGGACAACCCACCAAATGGGAGAAATATTTGCAAATCATATATCTAAAAGACTTGTATCTAGACTGTATGAAGAATTCTTATGACTCAATAATTTTTAAAAAATGAATAACCCAATTTAAAAATGGGCAGCTCTTTTCCAGCTGGAACCATGGAAGGTGCAGAAGAGAAGAAAAAGAAGGTTCCTGCTGTGCCAGAAACCCTTAAGAAAAAGCAAAAGATGCTTCGAAAGGCAAGGCGGAGGCATATCTATGAAGAAGCTAAGCACCATCACAAGGAATACAGGCAGATGTACAGAACCGACATTCGAATGGCTAGGATGGCAAGAAAAGCCGGCAACTTCTATGTACCCGCAGAACCCAAATTGGCATTCGTCATCAGGATCAGAGGTGTCAATGGTGTGAGCCCAAATGTTCGAAAAGTGTTGCAGCTTCTTCGCCTCCATCAGATCTTCAGTGGCACCTTTGTGAAGCTCAATGGCACCTTTGTGAATTCTCAGCATGTTAATGAACGTGCTGAGAATTGTGGAACCGTACATTGCGGGGGGGCACCCAAACCTGAAGTCAGTAAATGAACTGATCTACAGGCGTGGTTATGGCAAAATCAACAGGAAGCGAAGTGCCCTGACAGATGACGCCTTGGTTGCTCCATCTCTTGGCAAATATGGCACCATCTGCAGGAAGGATCTGATTCATGAGATCAATACCATTGGAAAACATTTCAAAGAAGCAGACAACTTGCTGTGGCCCTTTAAATTGTCTTCTCCACGAAGCAGAATGAAGAAAAAGACCGCCCATTTGGTAGAAAGTGGAGATGCTGGCAACAGGGAAGACCAGATCAACAGGCTTATTAGAAGGATGAACTAAGGTATCTGCCATGATTCTTTTTGTAATCTGGTCAGTTAATAAACACTGACTGCTTTCAAATTGGAAAAAAAAAATAAATTAAAATGGGCAAAGGATCTGAATAGACCTTTCTCCAAAAAATGGCTAATAATCTCATGAAAAAGTGGTCAGTGTCATTATCCATCAAGGAAACGCCAGTCAAAACCGCAGTGAGATGGCACTTCACATCCCGTCAAAAAGTAGATAATCATAAGTGTAGTGGAGAAAATGGAACCCACATACCTTGCAGGTGGCAATGTAAAATGTTGCGTCTGCTGTGGGAAACACTCTGGCAGTCCTTCAAAAGGTTAAATGTAGAGTTACCATAGGACGCAGCAATTCTAATCCTAAGAATATACCTGAGAGAAATAAAAACATATGTTCACACAAAAACGTGTACACAGATGTTTATGGCAGCATTATTCATAATAGCCAAAAAATGGAAACAACCCAAATGTCCATCAGCTGATGAATGGATAAATAAAATGTGGTATATCCATGTAATGTAATATTATTTGACAATGAAAAGGAATGAACTTTTCCTATATAGCACTGATACATATTATAAACTGGAGGAACCTTGAAAACATTATGTTAAGTGAAAAGAGCCAGTCACAAAAGGCCACATATTATACAATTTCGTTTACATGAAATATCCAGAATGGGCAAATCTATAAAGATAGGAAATAGATTAGTGATTGACCAGGGAATTCCCTGGCGGTCCAGTGGTTAGGACTCTGCGCTTTCACTGCCAGGGCCTGGGTTTGATCCCTGGTTGGGGAACTAAGATCCGGCAAACCATGCGGCGTGGCCAAAAAAAAAAAAAAAAGATTAGTGATTGACTAGGGGTGGGAGGTGGGGGGAAAACGGGAAGTGACTAGTAGTGGGTGTGAAATTTCCTTTCTGGGTTGATGAAAATGAAAAATTGATTGTGATGATGGTTGCACAACCCTGTGAATACACTGAAGCCCATTGAATTGTATACTTTAGATGAGTGAATGATATTTCTATAAAGCTGTTAAAAAAGAAAATAAAAGTATACCATGTGAGAATGTTTAAACAGTGGAAAGATATTACTTAATTTTTAAACAGTATTCCGCTTTACTCAAATGTGAAAGATGAGTGTTTTGCCAGGATTTCAGTTTTTTGATGTTGAAGTTGCCTTTACTAGGATGGAATCAGATCCTCTTTGTGTTCATCTGAGAGCACTCAGGGCTTGGTCCCAAGTTCTCTACTTTGTTACTTTAGTGTGATTCTTCTACTCCTTTGCTTCCCATTAATTTCTGAGTCTACTGCTATGACTTAACCTCATACACTGGGTTGGATGTTTTTAAGTCTAGAGTCCTATTCACTGTGAAACGAAACCAGGGCTTTAAGGAAGATTTTGGGATTCTTAGAATGACAAGAGTTCAAATAAGGACAATGGAATCAAAGCAGAATAACAAGTAGCCAGCAAGTCCTGCTCTACTAGGTGAAGTACTCCTAAGAAGGGGGCAATTTAAATACCAGCTGGATTTCAGCGTTGTCCACTTCAAACTGAGATTGCCGGAGCTCCTGAAGCACGAGGACTTCCCTTAAAGTTAGGTAGAAATAGAATGTGAAAGTTTAAGATCAAGACCTTCTAGGATCTAGATTTTTATTTCAGAGTTCTTCCTTGTTAATTGCACAAAACTTACACATAATCAAATATATCGAGATTGAATGATATTCTAGTTACTAAAATGGGATTTTAGTTACTAAAGAGTAAAACTGTCCTGCAGTTTTGAGGTAGCAAAGTCTGTAACACCTGATACATCTGTTGATGTCTTTGTCAACACCTTCTCATACCCAGATTTCCAGGTAGCTCAGCAATTTCTGGATTACAGAAATTTACATAATTGAAAAGAAAAGAAAAAGTAGAGGGGAGAACTCAAAAGCATCCAGCTGAGATAAAGGATAAATAGGGAATGGAAAACAAAGGAAATAAAGAATAAAGAGACAAGTTTAGGGAAAAAATAGCAAAAGAATAGCAAAGGATAAGCAGTGGAGTAGAAACTGAGAGAATCAGATTCTAGGACCAGCTCTGCTATTAGTAAATTGTGTTGTCTTGGACAAATCACTTTCCTTCCCTTCTCCCAGCTTTACTGGCCCATATAATTAGATACTTGTCTTCCTTTGGGTCAAATGACTAAGTATGAGTTCTAAGCATAAAACAGTGAGATTTGTTTTCCTTTGCAGTTTATAAAAACAGTCTCCTTACTCTATAATCGGGCTATTTTATGAAAACGCTCTGAAAGAAAAATAATAGTTAAAAAAAAGTAAATTTGCCAGTCACTGACAAGTTCTATTCTCTTGATGGCTTCCTGAGCCCAGTCACTGAAATTTATCTGTCACTTTCAGGTTCCTGCATGACCTCATGCCGATTCAGCAACACATAGTAATGGTAAGAATTCCCTCCTACCAGTCTTCTAAACGAGAAGAGTTTTGATAACCAGTAAGCTTAGAGACATAACTGTACTGTATAATCCAGGTCATTTCCTCTGGGATCTTTCTGTGCCCTTCTGCAGCACTTCTTCTTAAAAAAAAAAAAGGCCCTTTAGGAACTTTTGGGTTTTTTTGGTTTTTTTTTTTTTTAGTTTATTTATTTTATGGCTGTGTTGGGTCTTCGTTTCTGCGCAAGGGCTTTCTCTAGTTGTGGCAAGCGGGTTCCACTCTTCATCGCGGTGCACGGGCCTCTCACTATCGCGGCCTCTCTTGTTGCGGGGCACAGGCTCCAGACGCGCAGGCTCAGTAATTGTGGCTCATGGGCCCAGTTGCTCCGCGGCATGTGGGATCTTCCCAGACCAGGGCTCGAACCCGTGTCCCCTGCATTTGCAGACAGACTCTCAACCACTGCGCCACCAGGGAAGCCCAGAACTTTTGTTTTTAATATATTTATTTATTTTTATTCTTGGCTGCATTGGGTGTTTGTTGCTGTGCGCGGGCTTTTCTCTAGTTGTGGCAAGCAGGGGCTACTCTTCCTTGCGGTGCGCGGGCTTCTCATTGGGTGGCTTCTCTTGTTGCAGAGCACAGGCTCTAGGCGCACGGGCTTCAGTAGTTGTGGCTCACGGGCTGTAGAACGCAGGCTCAGTAGCTGTGGCGCATGGGCTTAGTTGCTCCACGACATGTGGAATCTTCCCGGACCAGGGCTCGAACCTGTGTCCCGTGCATTGGCAGGTGGATTCTTAACGACTGCGCCACCAGGGAAGCCCGCCCTCTAGGAACTTTAAAGATTTCTTTATAATGTGGTTATGGCATTTGAAATCATCTCAAATGTAAATTGAACAGCAATGCAGTACTACTTTGGGAAAATCTGAATCTTAGACTATTTTAACAAATGCAGTTAATTATTACTTTCATATATGCACAGCGACTTCAACGAGTTGTTGATGTCTGACTTTCTTTAATAAATGGATCATTTGTAATGAATCTGATTTTAAAGCAGATGAATACTCTGAAGTGCTTTAAAAAGTTGTTCTAGATTATATTTGAGGTAAAAAATAAGTTAAGAGCACATAGTGGGACTTCCCTATGAAAAGAAGACTCTCTTTTGGGGTCAAAAGGAAACCATGAGAGTGTTTCACAGTGTAGTTTCCCAGTAGCGCTGGCAGGGTGGGGTGCATTTGGAGCGCTCAGTAAATCCCAGTGAATACGCCTGCATCTCCTTGTACATGCGTACTCACCAGAAGGCAGTCTCTCCCTGCCGGGCCTTTCCCTAATGGATTTCCATTTCTATCGATCGGGGACTTAGATGCCGGCTAGCAATTAGTCCTAATCAGGCAGCAGGAGTTTCCTAAGGGGACTGCCAGCTAGCCTAATTGCTGGCAGCTGTGGGGCTGCTCAGCGCGCAGCTGCGGGCACGGGCTGTTAACCCCCAGTGTCCCGGGCTCCACAAAGATGCTTGACCTAGCAAAATTCCTGCTGTGTGTGGCATGTGTTGGGATCAATGGCTTATCTTTATTTCGGAAAACTGTGCTGAGAAGCTTGGATTACTTTATCTCCAAAGATACTTTAGGATAAGGAGTGAACTATATAACCCTGCTCTATAGCAGAAATTCATAGAGGAACTGAAACAGGATTAATTTAAAAAAAAGCTCTATCATGGAAATTCTCAAAAATTCACAGAAGTGGAATAGTATAATAAACCCATACATCCACCAAATAATTCTCTACCATTCTCTGCCATTATTTTTCATCTATTGCCCACCTCTGTTTTTGTTTTTGTTTTTTTTTTCTTTACTGGAGTATTTTAAAGCAACTCTCAGACTTCATTTCACTTGTAAGTGCTTTAGTGTATGATTCTAATATAAATATATATTTTAAAGTGTAACCACAAAACTATCACTACTCTCAACAAAATAGCTAATAATTCCTTAATATCACCCAATATCTAGGCAGGCTCCTACTTCCACAGCGCCTCAAAAATGCGTTTGGGTTTGTGTGAATCAAGGACCTAGTCAAGGTAGTTGTGACTGAGGTGACCATTTGCTGGAGAGAGTTTCATACTCTACATTTGGCAGATTGTACCCTCAAGGTGTTCTTTTTTGTGTTGCCCATATTTTCTGTAAATCCACAGGAAAATCTAGAAGCTTCATGAAAATTAGGTTTGGGTTTTTTCCAAGAATACTTTATAAGTGGTGCTATGAACTTTCTTTTGCTTCTTAGTCAGGAGTCACAAATGTCGAACTGTCCAATTTCAGTGATGTTAAAATTGATCAGTGAGTTCAAATGTTGTCAGTCTGATGCATCCGTTACAAAGTTCCCCCATTAACTTTACCTGATAGTTTTAGCAGACATTTATAATCATTGCCTAGAATGATTGTTTCATAAGGGGTTACTAAGTGGTAGTATTCTAATGTTTTCATTCCTTTGGCATGTATTAGCCATGATCCTTGTAGAAAAGAATTTCCCCCTCCTGTTTGTAAAGGCAAGATAAATACTTGATTCCCTTCCTTTTTTTTTTTTTTTTTAAATATTTATTTATTTGGCTGTGCCGGGTCTTAGTCGCAGAATGCGGGATCTCCGTTATCGTGAGTGGGATCTTTAGTTGTGGCATGCGGGCTCTTAGTCGCGGCACTCGGGATCTAGTTCCCTGATCAGGAATCGAACCGAGTCCCCCTGCATTGGGAGCGCAGAGTCTTAAATGCTGGACCACCAGGGAAGTCCCTGACTTCTTTCCTTTATATCACATTGATTCCCTAAGCCACCTCATAATGTAACTATGAAAAAAAAAATTTTTTTTTTTTTTAAATTATTTATTTATTTATTTATTTTATTTTTTTAGCTGTGTTGGGTCTTCGTTTCGTGCGAGGGCTTTCTCTAGTTGCGGCAAGCGGGGGCCACTCTTCATCGTGGTGCAGGGACCACTCTTCATCGCGGTGCGCGGGCCTCTCACTATCGCGGCCCCTCCCGTTGCGGGGCACAGACTCCAGACGCGCAGGCTCAGCAGTTGTGGCTCACGGGCCCAGTTGCTCCGCGGCATGTCGGATCCTCCCAGACCAGGGCTCGAACCCGTGTCCCCTGCATTAGCAGGCAGATTCTCAACCACTGCGCCACCAGGGAAGCCCGAAAAAAAATTTTTGAGTATTATTATGAACTCATGGATTTTTATATGTATGATGTGTTTCAATCCAATGTAGTCCTAGCTTTTTTAATGCTAAAATTATCCCAGATTTAATCAGTGGTGCTTTTCAAATTTATTCTGTACCCTTTTGACTTGTCTTTATTAGTCTTTGAAATTGTTCTGCCCTGTGCCTGGAGTAACAGTTTTCCAAGGAGCCCTGGTTCCTCTTAGTAAACTGGGCATGACGGGTGTTCCTTGCTAATGACTTGTCGTTGCTTCTAGCCCAACGCACTATGTTTAAAGCAACAGAATGAACCTGTGTTAAATTCACGTTTGTGTTAGTCTCCTACAGATGTTTATACATCTGTACTCATCTTAAACGTCCTCCTTCCTGTCCCCAAGGAACAAGTGTCTAAAATAAGCTTTTGGTATCTCTAGTTCCAGGACAAACTGTCAATCCCCTCCTCACTCGGCTCCCTCTTCATCCTCAACCCCCCCCCCACCACATCAGTGAATCAGAGATGGCCACCATTGCTTCCCAGTCCCCTATCTTCTCTCCCAAACTAGACTGAAAGCTTTCTGAAAGCAATAATGTCTTCTACTCATTTTGGAATCCTCCATAACGCTGAGCACAGAGTAGGTTTTCAGTAAACTTTTGCACTGAACTGTGAATTGTCACAGGTCCCAATCTGTGCCGCTAATTCCGTGGTAACATTCCTTTCTCTGCTCTACACCAATCTCTCATCCAGGGACCTTTTTTTTTCTTTCCTCCAACACGAAAGAAGCATCATTCCACAACCATTTTATAAAGATGGAATAAAATAAAACTCTGTAATTGATTCTGTTCCAAAGAAGCCATGCATTAAGGAAGAAAAACCGTGCCTTGAGGAGCTGTCGGCTTCATTACTTGCTCTGCAGCAAGCCACTTGGGAGGGCAGTCAGACTTTGCGGGAAGGTGCCAGTTAATGACCTCCACCCGCCCTGAAGCACACTCCAGCCCCACACCTCCACGGTGCTGACAAAAGCCACTGGGGGAAATCTTTGCTCAGTTCCTTGATATTTCAGAAACAACATACCATTAACGATTTCTCATGTTTTCTAACTCCATATTTAAGGAAGATTATTTCATAGAGCCAAATAAGATGACCCCAAGATAAACTATCTGTATACCCAGATAGCCACTGGACACTAACTATGGATGTCCTGTGTGGGTCTTGGCAGTGGGGTGACCTCAGGAGGAGCAGGTAAAAATAGTACCCAGTCCCCCACCCCAGAGAGGCTTGGACCCCCCAGATAGGAGCTCCGAATTAACCCCCACTGCTATTTCTTCGCTGAGTTTCTAATCACATGCTTCATCCATTGTACTATGGATTTTTTTTCCAGCTTAATTAGTAGGTGGAGTCTTTATGTAATGTGAATATTGTATGCTAAGGACAGACAACCCAATTAGCTTAAGAAAAGAGGGAATTCATGGGCTCTCACAATTGGGAGTCCAGGAGTAGCTCTAAACTCTGGCACAAGTGCATCCAGGGACCCAAGCAATTACGTCGAAACTTGTCTGCATTTACCTTTCACTTCTGCTTATTTCTGTTTGTCTTGGTTTGATCCTTCTGGAGTTAGGTTTTCCTTATGTAGCCAGAAACGTTGATGGCAACAGGAAACTTCAAAACCCACAGCTGAGGTATGTTTTTCTGTAGCTCCAAAGCTTAAAAGACTCTAATTAGCCGACTTGATTCAAATGTCTGAGGAATGATGGGACGAAAGAATGGGGGTCCTGAACAACTCAACCTATTACATGTATCAACCCTTTCAGTATATATGTGACCTTTCTAAGCCTCAGTTTTCCCACCTGCAAAATGGAATGATCATAATCATAATCATACCCATCGATTGTAATTAGATAATTCATGTAAAATGCTTACCATACTTCCTGGCATATAACAACCCCTGTATTAATGTTGGCTCTTATTAATTTTTTAATCATTATATATGCTTTTCCTAGATGGTCATCTTTTATTTATTTATTTTTTAAAAAATATTTATTCATTTATGTGGCTGCATTGGGTCTTCATTGCGGCGCACGGGCGTCTCTCTAGATGTGATGCACAGATTCCAGAGCGCACGGGCTCAGCAGCTGTGGCGCGCGGGCTCAGCAGCTGTGGCGCGCGGGCTCTAGAGCACGCAGGCCTAGTTGCACCGCGGCATGTGGGATCTTAGTTCCCCGACCAGGGATCGAACCCGCGTGCCCTGCATTGGAAGGCAGATTCTTAACCGCTGGACCACCGGGTAAGCCCCTAGATGGTCATCTTTTAATGTTATTTACGGTATCTCCCACTGAACAGAAGCTTAAATTCTTTGCTGTCCAAATCTAAAAACCTTTTCTTTATGGTTTCTGGGTGGTGTCATGCAGGAGCGGAGCCTTCCCTGTACCCCCAAATTACAAAAATATCCCCCTGAACTTTCTTCTGGTATTTTTGTAATTTTCTTTTTAATGTTTAAATCTTTACTTCATGACCCTAATATAATGTTATATGTCACTTATACCTCAATTTTTTAAAAAGAGGAGGGAGGGACTTCCCTAGTGGTCCAGTGGCTAAGGCTCTGAGCTCCCAATGCAGGGGGTCCGGGTTCAATCCCTAGTCAGGGAACTAGATGCCCCATGCCACAACTAAGAGTTTGCATGCTGCTACTAAAAAGATTCTGCTTGCCACAACTAAAGATCCTGCGTGCCACAACTAAGACCCAGCGCAGCCAAATAAGTAAATAAATACAAATTTAAAAAAATAAAAATAAAAAGACGAGGGAAAAAAATTCTTCTTTTCCTCACTAATTTGAAATTTAATCTTTATCTGGTGCTAAGTTACTACTATGAACTGACTTGCTTCTAATTTATTCTTTATTTCTTTCTATGCCAGTTTTAATTGTCATAGTTTTATGGTAAATTATTATATTTAGGAGGGCAAGTCTCCCCTGCCATCATTCTTCTTTTTGAAAATGTATTTGGCTGTTCTCCCACTCTCTGCTGTTCCAAATAAACTTTAGAATCAACTTATAAAGACGCAATTTAAAATTCATTAGGATTTTATTTTAAATTGCATTGAATTTATGGAACTATTTGGAAAGAATTAGTATCTTCATAATAACGAGTCTTCCTGTCTAGACACCAGAATAAATCTCCATTTTTTCAGGTATTCTTCATGTTCTTGAGTAAGTTTAAGAGCGTTCCTTTACAGGAACATAAGTAACCTATTTACTGTTATGCTTATTCCTAAATACTTTGTGTTTTGTGTTTTTTGTGGGTTTTGTTTTTGTTTTGTTTTTGCTACTGAATAGAATTCTTTTCCATTAAATTTTCTAATTTATGTTATTATTGTCATGGCTATTAATGTTTGTGTTTTACTTATAATTGGTTATCCTACTGTGCTCTTTTTATCTGAAAGTCTTAGTTTTTCAGTGGATTTTCATAGGTTTTGTAAGTGGCCAATCATGTCATCTGTCAATAATGATAAGGAGGCCACTCCCTTCTGTAAATTTCCTCCCCTCTCCTTGTTTTACCACATTGGCTGGTTGTGTCCTGCAGTGAAACAGTGGCAGTAGTTATGATGTAGCATTCCTGTCTTGTTCCTGGCCCCATCTTTTCACCTTTAAGTACGGCATTTGTGTTGACTTCTTTATCAAAGTGAAGAAACTTTGTCTATTTCTAGGTTACTAAGTGTTTTTCAGGACTGGTTGTTGCGGCTATTGAAATACTTCTGTTTTTCTGCTTTTCTTTAATAATACAGTGAATTACGTTGGTAGTAGATTTCACAATTTTATGTCTCCCTGCATGCTAATCTTTTTTATTTTTATTTTTCATTGACGTATAATTGACATACAATGTTATATTAATTTCAGGTGTACAACATAGTGATTCAACATTTATATACATTACAAAGTGATCACCACGATAAGCTAGTTACCATCTGTCGCCATTTAAAGTTACTACGGTATTACTGACAATGTCCTTTCCTATTCTGTATGTTGCAGCCCCTATTTTGTCCATCCCTCCACTCCACTCCTCTCTGGCATCCACTAGTTTGTTCTCTGTATCTGTGATTCTGTTTCTGTTCTGTTTTGTTCATTTGTTTTATTTTATTTTTTTAGATTCCACCTGTAAGTGAAATCATATGATACTTACTAATCTTTTAATTGATTGCTGGATTTGATTTCCTAATATTTTATTTGGCACTTTTGCATCTATGTTTATAGTTTTCCTTTTTGTATTTTTGGCCAAATTTTTTTTTAATTAATTAATTTATTTATTTTTGACTTTATTGGGTCTTTGTTGCTGTGTGCGGGCTTTCTCCAGTTGCGGCGAGTGGGGGCTACTCTTCGTTGTGGTGCGTGGGCTTCTCGTTGCAGTGGCTTCTCTTGTTGCAGAGCATGGGCTCTAGGCATGCGGACTTCAGTAGATGTTGCTCACAGGCTCTAGAGCGCAGGCTCAGTAGCTGTGGTGCATGGGCTTAGTTGCTCCGCGGCATGTGGAATCTTCCCGGACCAGGACTCGAACCCATGTCCCCTGCATTGGCAGGCGGATTCTTAACCACTGCGCCACCAGGGAAGCCCATGGCCAAATTTTTTATCAAGGTTATGCTAGCCTTATAGAATGAATTGAAATTCTTTCTGTTTGTTTTTTGGTTTTTTTGCTACTATCTGGAACAGTTGAATAACAAAAAAAATTATACTATCTATAACTTTTTGGAAGATTTGATACAGTTTACCCATTATAACATGAAACTGACTTGGAGTATTTTGGGGAGATAAATCTGTGACTACATTTTCCATTTTTTTTTTTATACTTATTAGTTTATTCATGTTTTCCTAAAAATTTTGAAACAAGCATATCTATATATTCAAATTTATTGATACAAAGTTACAATAGATTTCTTTTCCTTATTTACTTGATCTTTTAATTATTTTTAAAGATTTAATGTCTCTACTTGTCATTGCCTTGTCAAATTTTAATATTTCTAGCGGTTTTTGCTTTATGATTTTAAAGCTATGTTGCTCAGTTCATAAAGAATCATTATAGTTATATCTTCTATTAATATAAATATATATTTTTAGTCCCATTAATGCTTTTGCCCATTAATGCTTTTGCAAGTCCTGCTTTCTTTGTTTTTCCTTGTCTATCCATCTCTGTATTTTCAGCCCTCTTGTGGAATTTTATTTTGGATGTGTTTCTTATAAAAAGCATGTAACTTTTAAAAATGCAATCTAGGATTTTTTATATCTCAATAGAATTTAGTCTATTTAATTTTTTACTTAGCCTATTTAAATTTTTAATGATCCTTGATATGACTGGTCTGATTTTTAATATCTTCATGTTTTCTATTTCAGTATATGTCTTGTAAAATTTAAAAAATTTTAATGACCCTTGACGTGGCTGACCTAATTTTTAATATCTTCATGTTTTCTATTTATCTTGCTTTTTATAGTTTTGCTTCCCCCCCCCACCCCCCGCCTTTTGCTGCATTGATCTAATTTTCTTTATTCCCTTGCCCCCTCAGTTTAGTAATTCTACTTCATTTTGTTACTCTACTGGCTATATTGGTTTAGCTTGTGTTTGTAGTGAAAGAGAAAAACACTGTATACCAATAAGTACTGAACAAATTCTCTTAAGCAAAATGATGACTACAGTGGCAGTAGCATTAACAAAACTATCTAAATCTTCTAAATCCACGTCACTTGTCTGACATCATCTAAAACAAAGTTCCTAATTTTAAGGGTCTCCAAATTGACTTTCTCCTTTTGATTCTCTTGCTGCCCACTTATTTGAACTCTGATGCCTTTCTTAATGCCTCTTCCCACACATTGCCCATGACATTCTGTATTTGGCTGCTGTTCTTAGAAATGGAATTCTCTTGTCATCTATCTTATCACTTAGCTCCCTCCATTGCTGACACAGTCTCTATTCACTCAAACTTAAAAGTGGAAAGCATAAGTAGTTTCAAAAATTCATTCATCTGGGACTTCCCTGGTGGTGCAGTGGTTAAGAATCCGCCTGCCAATGCAGGGGACACAGGTTCGACCCCTAGTCTGGGAAGATCCCACATGCTGTGGAGCAACTAAGCCTGTGTGCCACAACTACTGATCCTGCGCCCTAGAGCCCTCAAGCCGCAACTGCTGAGCCCACGTGCCGCAACTACTGAGCCCATGCACCACAACTGCTGAGCCCGTGTGCTGCAGCTACTGAAGCCCGCATGCCTAGAGCCCGTGCTCCACAACAAGAGAAGCCACTGCAATGAGAAGCCTGCGCACCTCAGTGAAGAGTAACTCCTGCTCGCCACAACTAGAGAAAGCCAGCCCGCAGCAACGAGACCCAACACAGCCAAAAAAAAATAAAGTAAATAGAAATTAAAAAAAAAAATTTGGACTTCCTCGGTGGCACAGTGGTTAAGGATCCGCCTGCCAATGCAGGGGACACAGGTTCAATTTCTAGTCCGGGAAGATCCCACATGCCATGGAGCAACTAAGCTTGTGCTCCACAAGTACTGAGCCTGCGCTCTAGAGCCCACAAGCCACAACTACTGAGCCTATGTGCTGCAACTACTGAAGCCCGCGCACTCTAGGGCCTGCATGCCACAACAAGGGAAGCCACCGCAACAAGGGAAGCCACCTCAATGAGAAGCCCGCACACCTCAACGAAGAGTAGCCCCCGCTCGCTGCAACTAGAGAAAGCCTGCGCGCAGCAACGAAGATCCAACGCAGCCAAAAATAAAATTCATTCATTCAACTAATACTGAATTTAGGTACAACAGTGAACAGATGAAGGTGGGGTGGGCAGTAAACAGAGAATAATAGCAAATACATAAACAAATAGGTATATAATACAAGGTCAGATGGTAACAAGTGCTATGAGGAACAGTAAAGAAGAGAGAGATGATAGGTGATGATGAAATTGCTGTTTTAGGTAAGGTGGTTAGGGAAGGCATCTCTGAGGAGATGACATTTCAGCAGAACAGACATTCTGGAAAAGGCAAAACTCTGGTGACCATAAAAAGATCAGTAGTTGCCAGGAATTTGGGAAGAGAGAGGGAAGGATGAATACACAGAACAAAGGGGATTTTTAGGGCAGTGAAACTATTCTGTATGATACTGCAACAATGGTGGATATGTGTCATTATACATTTGTCCAAACTCATAGAATGCACATCACAAAGAGTGAACCTAATGTAAACTACGGACTGAACCTAATGTAAACTACGGACTTTAGTTTAAACTATAGACATCGGTTATATATTAATAATTATAAATATTGGCTCATCAATTATAGCAAAAATAGAAAAAAGAAAAGGAAGCAGGAAGTATTATGCATCTTCTGTTAGGTTCACAACCAGCAAAAGCAAGCTCACTCAAGGACTTCCCTGGTGGTCCAGTGGGTAAGACTCCACATTCCCAGTGCAGGGTGCCCGGGTTTAATCCCTGGTCAGGGAACTAGATCCCACATGCATGCCACAACTAAGAAGTCCGCATGCCGCAATGAAGATCCTACGTGCCACAAGTAAGACCCAGCGCAGCCTAAATAAATAAATATTTTTTAAAAAAAGGAAAAAAAAGCAAGCTGACTCAGGTAAATGTGGAAAAGACTGGAGAACTGCCCCAAGAAATGCTTAGAACTTCCCGAGAGCTGAGCAGAAAGAGGAGGTGCCATTACTCCAGTCTGACTTGGTGGTTTATCCTCGGGCCTCTTTTAAAGATCAGCTTCAGATCCTTCAAATCATTGCCTAAACAAGGCCACTTTTTTTTTTTTTTTTTGGTTCTAAAAGCAACCTCTTAGAAATCAAGATCTTCCACAGAGGCCAGCACCTTCATCTGTAATTCACACGTGCTGTCCCAGGCCTTGGAGAGGCCCCTGAGACTCAGATATCCTACTCTTTATGGAGAAAGTGATCACTCATGATAGGCAGGCCAGGCTCTTACTTGCCTTACTTTTTGGTAGTTTATCACAAATAAACATCCCCCAAATATCCTGCTGATGTCAAATCTGAAAAAATTATAGATATAGTGGCTTTGGGGCTGTATTAGTTTTTCAGAGACTATAAATTACTTACAATTCCAGGGTCTAAATAAAATGGATTTGTTACATCACTGCATAAAAAATAAATTTATGATATTTATTCCTTTAGGTTTAACATATCAAGCCATGCAAGCAGAGCACATTTTAAATGAATTGTAATTTATTATTCCCACTGTTTGAAAAACACATTCTTGCTACACATAGTCTTTGCTTGAGGTCTCTGTGCATGCACACACTATCAGGTCTTTACTTTGGGATTACCATAATGCTTCGGGGGATAAGGCTGTTGTCTCTTGCTGTGACTGAACCAGATGGTTTCTAAAGGCCAGTGGGCAGGTTAGGCCGTGTGCAGTAGCACAAATTACCTTGATTAAGAGTCTTTATAAATTAATAGGAAAAACACTAAAACTCAATAGAAAAATGAGCCTAGTGTGTAAACAGACAATTCTCAGAAAGTACACAAATCACTTAAAAAATCATTAAAAATGATCAGCCTAACTGGTTATCCAGAAATGCAAGTTAAAATAATATGGAACATCATTTTTAGTCAATTGAAGATAATAATCAATATTGGGGAGAGTGAAATTAAATTTTCAAGCACTATAGTAGAAGGGAAAGTCAGTACAAATGTGAACAGCAGTTTGGAAATCCATTTTTAGATCCTTAAAATCCATATCCTTTGATCTGGAAATTCCCCTTCTCAGACTGTCTCCAAAAAATTTCTTTAATTATAGAAAATCATATATAAAAATGATCAAATTATTATTTATAATAGCAAATATAATTGAAAACATCTTATTATTTAAAAATAAAAATTGGATAAATAAGTTAAAATATATTCATATAATCAGATATTATGCAACTATTTAAAGTGATGTTTTTTAGCTATTTTGCTTTTGATGGTTCTCCAAGTTTCTGCCATCTGCCTAACACCTAGGGTCGTCTTCTCTAAATGTACCATAATGAATTTCGCCTATTTCCTATTGGAGACATTTAGGTTATTTTCAAGTTTTTTTCCTTTTTTTAAATTTTTTTTTTTTTGATGTGGACCATTTGTTTTTAAGTCTTATTGAATTTGTTAAAATATTGCTTCGGTTTTTTGTTTCTTTTTTTTTGCCAGGAAGCATGTGGGATCTTAGCTCCCCAACCAGGGATCAAACCCACACCCCCTGCATTGGAAGGCAAAGTCTTAACCACTGGACCACCAGGGAAGTCCCTTTTTTCTGTTTTAGACAGCACTCAAGCAAGAATTTATGTGAACGTTCAGATGCACACCACAGACCAAGAAACATCTTTAAAGATGTCTTCAAAGGCAGATCTACTCTTGGGATCCCATGCAGAGCTGCTGGGTCTCTGAGCCAGTCCCACAAGCTTGGCGAGAGCCCCAGCCTCCATCACTCCTTCCAGACCCAGAAGAAATGTTCACAGTCACTCCTACGATCACAACTCCCAGGACGTCACGTTTGTATCAAAACGTCATGTTTATCTTCCCTAAAGTCTCCACAAGCAAATCTGGAAACTGCTCAGGGACAAGTGTACTTGCTCCTGGGAAGAGAACTAAATCCCTCTGAGGTGTTTGCGGGCGACTGTGCCACAAGAGACAAGGAGAAAACACTGAGTTTTTGTCTAGGAAGGAATTGAAGGATTCCCGAGCGTAGTTGAAGATGCAAAGGGAAATAGACAGGCCAATGAGGTTACCTGAGGGGGTCCCTGGGCAGGACACCATATTAATACCCTTGTACCCATTTCTGTGCTTTTCGGTTGGTTTGTTTCTTCTGCTAGCCAACTGTTCTGCCCCACCCTCTACCAGCGATGCTAATCTGAACTAGGAGGGCCAGGGAGAGGAGTAGCTTAAAGCTATGAGGGTTTTGTTTTGTTGTGCTTTGATTTGACAGAAGAACCAACGTTACCGCAGGAGCCTAAAGTGGCAACTCCTTGGTTTAGGACGCGGGTTGCAAGTTAGAAAAACCAACTCAACTAGGGACAGGCTGGGGTCTGAGTGTACTGACCAGTTTAGAGGCAATGAAGGGAGTGAAGGGTTAGCCTGAAGCGAACTAGCTTCCTTTTGCATCTCTTTGGAGTCCATTACAGGCTCTCCCAGGCAGAGGAGAGGGGAGCCTCTTCTGGGAAAGGGTGCTCAGTGAGCTAGGGCTTCAGCAGACTCTGAGTCACCCAGAATCCCCACATGGCCCTGTTCAAGTGCAGGATGCTAGTCTCTCCCGATTGGAGTCCTGACGCTCACGTGGTAACAGTACTTGGCCCGTTGTAGGTCGTTAATGATAGGACAGGAGCAGAGGCTGCAGAGACCTGGCAGCTCCAGTTGCAGTTATTGGAGCTCACACTCAGAACTGTGAGAAATTCCCTGGTTCTTTGAAAATACCTTAAGCCAGAATTTAAGACTTTGAGTTTATAGTCGGTTTCTTTCTTGTCCCCAGTGTATTTAAAAGCACCCGTACAACACTGCAGGGTTTGACCTTCTCGTTACTGTAGATGGTTCCATGGCTGTGGCCATTCACTCCCCCAAAGCCTTGCCTTCAATGGACGTGTCCTTGCAGTCAACCACGAAGTGCTCAGGGAAGTAACAGTTTTGCCACTGACGCGGTGAGTGCTGGAGCTCCACCCTGAACACGAAATGCCTTCTCCCTGTCCTCAGACCCACTCAGATCAGACGACAAACCTTGGGCCCCGTTTTCCCAAGAGCCTGGCGCCTCCCACCACTGCTGGTACCGGTACTGTAAGGGTCAGGGTTTCAGTGACCAAAACCAAACGCAAAACGGAATCCGCCACGGCTAATTCAAGCAGAAAAAGCCAGAAGCAGAAAAGGATTTACTAGAAGCATCAGGAGATTCACAGACTCACAGACTCATCGTGAGGCCGGAGGAACAGAACTGAGGCTGAGCTTCTGAGGCTGAGCTTCCGCAGCAGCTCTCAAGGCCACACCCACCCGCCAGCCGAGGCCTCTACTGAGAGTCAAACGCGGGAAACTCGACTCCCCTCCTAACAGGCAGGCGGGACCACTGCCAGCACAGATGCCACGTCCGCATCCGGGACTCACCGTCAGCACTAAGACTGTACCGCCACCAGCGTCAGTGAAGCGAATCCCCACACAGAGCCTGTTTTATCTACTGGTCGCAGTTAAGTCAAAGCCTAGCACAGGTGCCCCTGGAGGGTACAGCCTGGGAACTCTGTCCCTATCCCCAACACGGAGAATAGGAACTTGGGTGCTGACTCTGGGGAGGAGAGGCACGTTTCATAGGGTGGAAATTTATCCAACTGTAGGAAGACATTCGACGAGTGATGGGCAGGGCCGCAAATATCCACTACCAGGGCAGACCTGGAGTAGCTCACGTCAGCGCTGCTGGGCTCCAGTTACACCCAGGTTGTATTGTCCTTTGGAAGACGGTACGTGGGGGGGAGTCCCTCGGGGGTCCTGCTTCTCCCCAGCAGTGCTCTGCGAGGCAGGTGCTTGACCGCCCTGTCTGAGAGAGTTCACCTGTACGTGAGAAATCTGAATTAGATCATCTCCACGGGGCCAGAGTTCTACTGTCGGATACTTCTCTTAATGTAAATCCATGATACTGTACTGTCATTGTGAATGGAAGGGACAGCAAGCCACTATATTAGCACCTGCCACTGGCCCTGGAACTGTGCGATTTGTCCAAAGCAGGCATGGATCTTTCCCTCTAGAAGTTTGCTCAAGGATCAACAATAATTACTAGGTAAGAACACTCAGGAAATGCATTGTGCAAAGATGTAAGGAGATGAACCAGTTCATCGTGAACATCACCTTAACAGAGAATTTAGTGATGGGACTTGCATGTTGAGAGGAAATACTGTTTTTCCCCCAGTTAATGGGGCGTCACAGGTCTTATGCATGATGGAGGAACAACCTGGAGCACTGAGGCAGCCGCTTTCCTGGAGATGTCACGTTTAGGATTCCAGCTGTAGGCATGTGACAAATGCACCAAGATAACGTTACTTCTGGGAAGCATAAAAGGGGTGAGGGAGATGAATGCAAGAACGCACAGAGGCAAGGGGAGTTAAAGGGCAAAGGCCAGTTTGGGGAATAACCGGAGCCACTGAGCCTTTACCTGAAAGGCATTGGGGAACTCCACCTCCAGATACCAGTCAAAGCCATGGACCCTAAAATTGACCCGGGCTACTTCAGTACACTTACAGATCACCAGTGACATGAATGTTAATACTTGATGGCTCCAACTTGCACTTCTAAAAGTTCTAATTAATCTCACTAGAGAAAAACTGGCAAGCACTCTGGAACAAATGAGAATCACAGCCTCCGTGCAATGGCTGTGTGCCAGCTCATCTGGGATCCTGCAATGATTTGCCCTCACTGTCTCAGCTCCATAGAGGGGCTAATAATTAGCATTTGGAAGCTAAGTCACACTTCCCCATTGGATGCCATTTGCTGATTGTTAATTAATTAATTAATTGATTAGCAATTCTGCTAGCACTGGCTAGTAAAGATTGTCAAGGCGCTCTCCCGCTGCCCCTGCACACACCCTGGGAGGAGAATTTCCATAACCTCCTCGAAAGCCAGGCTACATCTTAGACATGTGTGTGTGTGTGTGTGTGTGTGTGTGTGTGTGGCTTGCATAGTGCTCTGCACACAGAAAACACCTGTAGGGTAAATGGATGGCTATGTGGATGAGTAGATAGACAGATACATGAAAATATATACTTCCTAGTTTTCTCCCATGTCATAAACTTATTTTGAAACTTTAGCTTGAAAGAGAACTTAATATCACCGAACCTGATTTCATTTTAAGACTAAGGAAACAAGAGAATATATACGTGACCTCAGCTATTAAGAACACAGACTAACCTATATGGGAAAAGAATCTGAAAAAGAATAGATACATGTATATGTATAACTGAATTACTTTGCTGTACACCTGAAATTAATACAACATTGTACATTAACTATACTCCAATATAAATTAAAAATTAAAAAAAAAAAAGAACACAGTCTAGACCATAAATTCAGTCTTTTTCCACTAGAGAAAGGTGTATGGTCTGCCTACCGTGAGCCCGTGCACAATGCTGTGTAGACCCTTTGCCTCACGCAAGCTGGATATACTGACACTCCTACAGGAGGTGATTGGAAAATGAACCAGAATAAGGGAGTGGCTGGGGGTGTGGGAAGATCATTCACAGAGGAGTCCCCTGGCTCATGGGCAGCGCTGACCATGAAGCAATGGGAGACTTGCAACGTTTTGGAGAATTCTATAAACTTTCTATGTAACTGCCATGTAGAAATGAGGATGGCCCCATCACAAGACTTTCCATGTAACTGCCCCTGCCCTTGAGAGCTATTTCAGACTATTTTCAGACCGTTTCAGAGTCTAGTTTTAGAATTCAGTATCATTGCAGGTTATTTAAAGTATTTTTATTTATTTATTTATGGCTGTGTTGGGTCTTGGTTTCTGTGCGAGGGGTTTCTCTAGTTGCGGCAAGCGGGGGCCACTCTTCATGGCGGTGCGCGAGCCTCTCACTATCGCGGCCTCTCTTGTTGCGGAGCACAGGCTCCAGACGTGCAGGCTCAGTAATTGTGGCTTACGGGCCCAGCTGCTCTGCGGCACACGGGATCTTCCCAGACCAGGGCTCGAACCCGTGTCCCCTGCACTGGCAGGCAGACTCAACCACTGCGCCACCAGGGAAGCCCCCATCGCAGATTATTTAAAACCTATGATGGAATTAATTTTAAGATGATGACTCTTCTTCAACGGAAAAAAAAAAAGTTAAAATCAAATTAGCTGATTCAGGTTTCCTGGAAGATTACAAAGATTTAAAATTTTAAACTGTTGACCAAAATGAGGGAATGAGGCCTGGGAACATTTATCTTCGCTTTCCATGAGGCACAGATAATAACCCCCTAGATTTATATTGCACTTTCAATATTTCAAGTCTGTTATCTTCTCTGATTATCTGAGATGGGTACAGAAAATGTCACTATCCCCTTTTAACAGATAATGAAACTGAACTCTGGAAATCGAAGTAAGTTCGTCGTGAAATCACCAAGTTGGAGTTGTATTGTTAAAATGGGAAAGGACCTTAGAAATTATCTTTCCCAACACCTCTTTGTAGAGATGAGGAAACAAATTCCCATCATCTTTTTCATCTTAAAACAACTTTTCTCTGGATCATCATCTTTGCCATTTACAGTGTACAGTATGTACACAGTTACTTGTATATCATTAACAAATAACCAACCTCATATAACGCTTTGATTAAACAAAGCCTATAACGTGAATTCTCATCGCTTCTGTGTTAGAAGATAGTTTGAAAGGTATTATTATTTTAAAGGTATGAATTATTATTCTTGGGCAAGTCTAAAATGAGTACGTGTCAAAGTTTTTACTTAACTAAAACTGGTAAGGGAACTGGTAAGATGTTACAACTGATTCAAAGGACAATTCAAAGAACGGGAAATGATATAAAAATGATTTTATAGAATGAGCAAAATAGGTCTGTCTGCAGGGGAATAATAAATTATGTTCCGCCAGAACAGTTCAGTTAACTTGCATTTCTGTGGAAAAGAATCATTTGCATTATCATCAGTTCTCTGCCACTTACAGAGCTGTAAAACAGCTCAATGA
Organism: Eschrichtius robustus; assembly: GCF_028021215.1. NCBI lineage: Eukaryota > Metazoa > Chordata > Mammalia > Artiodactyla > Eschrichtiidae > Eschrichtius > Eschrichtius robustus. The sequence continues at coordinate 125,646,241 of NC_090831.1, read as the reverse complement.
CAAAGAAAGGCTAAGATAGCCTAGAAGCACGAGCTACACAGGATACACCCAGGAATCTTTGGGGTCCATTTCAGTCTTTCAAAAATTTTGCCTATACTTGTAAGAATTCAACTTGAATGCTACCAAATATTGAAAGAATAAATATTAGTAATTCTATACAAACTTTTCCAGAGAATCAAAAAGGAAGGAACACTTCCCAACTCATTCTATGAGGCCAGCATTACTCTATTACCAAAACCAGACAAAGATATTATGGAAGAAAAACTATTAACCAACATTCCTCACAAACATAGATGCAAATATTCTTAACTAATTAAATATACCAATATATAACAAGGATAATGCATCATGACTAGGTGGGCTTTCTCCCGTAAATGAAAGGTTGGTTTAACATTCAAGAATTGATTAGTGTAATTCACCAAATTAACAAATTCAAGAAAAGAAATATCATCTCAGTATTGAGGTGCAGGGACTTCTCTGGCGGCACAGTGGTTAAGAATCCACCTGCCAATGCAGGGGACATGGGTTCGGGCCCTGGGCCAGGAAGATCCCACATCCCACGGAGCAACTAAGCCTGTGTGCCATAACTACTGAGCCTGTGCACCTAGAGCCCGTGCTCCGCAACAAGAGAAACCACTGCAATGAGAAGCCCGCGCACCACAACAAAGAATAGCCCCTGCTCGCCGCAACTAGAGAAAGCCCATGCACAGCAACGAAGACCCAATGCAGCCAAAAATAAAATAAATAAATTTATTAAAAATATATATATATTGAGGTGCAGAAAAAGCATTTGATGGAATTTATCATCCATTCCTAAGAAGGATGCTTCTTCAACCTGAAAAAGGGCATCTATGACAAACATACAATTAACATCATACTTAATGGTGAGAGACTGAATGCTTTCCTCCAAGATTAGGAAAAAAGCAAGGATGTCCATCCTTTTTTTATTTTTTTAAGATGTTGTGAGATTTATTTTAAAAAAATTTTTTTTGGTTGTGGACCATTTTTAAAGTCTTTATTGAATTTGTTACAATGTTGCTTCTGTTTTTATGGGGGGGGTTTTGTTTATTTGTTTGTTTGTTTGTTTTTTGAGTTTTTGGCCCCAAGGCATGTGGGATCTTAGCTCCTAGTCCCGGGATCGAGCTCACACCCCCTGCATTGGAAGGCAAAGTCTTAACCACCAGACCGCCAGGGAATTCCCCAACGATGTCTACTCTTTTCTTGGCTGCGTTGAGTCTTCATTGCTGCACGCGGGTGTTCCTCTAGTTGCAGCGAGTGGGGGCTACTCTTTGTTGCGGTGCGCGGGCTTCTCATTGCGGTGGCTTCTCTTGTTGCGGAGCACGGGCTCTAGGTGCACAGGCTTCAGTAGTTGTGCCACGTGGGCTCAGTAGTTGTGGCTCTCAGGCTCTAGAGCGCAGGCTCAGTAGTTGCGGCTCACGGGCTTAGTTGCTCCGCGGCACGTGGGATCTTCCCGGACCAGGGCTCGAACCCGTGTCCCCTGCATTGTCAGGGAGATTCTTAACCACTGCGCCACCAGGGAAGCCCAGGATGTCTACTCTTTTTTTTTTTTTAAAACATAGATTTTATTTATTTATTTTTGGCTGCGTTGGGTCTTCATTGCTGCGCGCGGGCTTTCTCTAGTTGCGGCGAGCGGGGGCTACTCTTCATTCTCGTGCGCGGGCTTCTCAACGCGGTGGCTTACTCTTGTCGCAGAGCACGGGCTCTAGGCGCGCCTGCTTCCATAGTTGTGGCTCGAGGGCTTCAGTAGTTGTGGCTCCCGGGGTCTAGAGCGCAGGCTCAGTAGTTGTGGCGCACGGGCTTAGTTGCTCCGCGGCATGTGGGATCTTCCTGGACCAGGGCTCAAACCCTCATCCCCTGCATTGGCAGGCAGATTCTTAACCACTGTGCCACCAGGGAAGTCCCCAGGATGTCTACTCTTATCACTTCTTTTTAACAGTGTACTGGACGTTGCAGCCAGGGCAGTAAGGCCCAAAAAGTAAATAAATAAAAGAAAGGAAGCAGTAAAGGAAAGGAAAAATAAAGCTCTCCCTATTCATAGATGACATGATCATCTATGTAGAAAATTTGATGGAATCTATAAAAAAGCTAATAGAACTAGTAAGAATTTAGCAATATTTTAGGATACAATATCATTTTCAAAAATCAGTTGTATTTCTATATGCAAACAATGAACAATTGGAATTTGAATAATAATAACATATATGATAGCATCAAAACATGACAAAAGATGTGTAATATCTGTATACTGAAAACTAATAAAACATTGCTGAAAGAAATTAAGGAAGACCTAAATAAATGGACAAATATATTTATTTGGAAGATTCAATATTGTTAGAGTCAACACAATCCCAATCAGAATCCCAGCAGGCTTTTTTGTAGATATTGACAAGCTGATTTTAAAATCCATATGGAAATGCAAAGGACCTACAACAGCTGAAACAACTTCAAAGAGGAAGTTTGAGGAATTGCATTACCTGACTTTAAGACTTATTGTAAAGCTACAGTAATGAAGACAATGTGATATTGGTGTAAAAGTAGACAAACAGATCAATAGAACAGGAGTCTGGAAATAAGCCCATACATTTATACAGACATCAGTTGATTTTCAACAAACATACAAAGGCAATTTAGAGAAAGGATAGTCTTTTCAACAAGTGGTGCTGGAACAATTTGATATCCGTATACAAAAACAATAACTTAGACCTTATACCATACACAAAAATTAACTCTGAATGTAAAACCTAAAACTTCTAGAAGAAAACACAAGAGGGACTTCCCCAGCGGTCCAGTGGTTAAGAACTAAGATCCCACATGCCGTGCAGTGCGGCCAAAACATAAAAAAAAGAAAAGAAAAAGAAAACACAGGAGAAAATCTATTGACCTTGATTTATCAAAGATTTCTTAGATAGGGACTTCTCTTGTGGCGCAGTGGTTAAGAATCCACCTGCCAATGCAGGGGACACAGTTTTGAGCCCTGGTCCGGGAAGATCCCACACACCATGGAGCAACTAAGCTCACAAGCCACAACTACTGAGCCGACGCACTGCAACTACTGAAGCCTGAGTACTCTAGGGCCTGCATGCCACAACTACTGAGCCCACATGCTACAACTACTAAGCCCACGTGCTGCAACTACTGAAGCCCCCGTGCCTAGAGCCTGTGCTCCACAACAAGAGAAGCCACTGCAATGAGAAGCCCGCACACCACAATGAAGAGTAGCCCCCGCTCGCCACAACTAGAGAAAGCCCGAGAGCAGCAATGAGGACCCAACACAGCAAAAAAAAAGAAAAAGAAGATTTCTTAGATAGAAAACCAAAAATATAATCCACAAATGAGAATATATATATATATCTGAAAAAGAACTTATATCCAGAAATACATTTTTTTTCTTTTTTTTATGATTCTCAGAACTCCAACAATAAAAAAGTAAACTGGGAATTCCCTGGCTGTCCAGTGGTTAGGACTCCGCACTTGCATGGGTTCGATCCCTTGTCAGGGAACTCAGATTCCACAAGCTGCCCAGTGTGGCCAAAAAAAAAGAAAGAGGACTTCCCTGGTGGTGCAGTGGTTAAGAATCCGCCTGCCAATGCAGGGGACACGGGTTCGAGCCCTGGTCCGGGAAGATCCCACATGCCATGGAGTGACTAAGCCGGTGCGCCACAACTACTGAGCCTGCACTCTAGAGCCCGTGAGCCACAACTACTGAGCCCATGTGCCACGACTACGGAAGCCCACGTGCCTAGAGCCCATGCTCCGCAACGAGAGGCCACCACAATGAGAAGCCCACGCACGGCAACAAAGAGTAGCCCCCGGTCGCTGCAACTAGAGAAAGCCCGCGCACAGCAACGAAGACCCAACACAGCCAAAAATAAATAAATTAATTAATTAATTAAAAAAGAAAGAAAGAAGCCAGATATAAGAGAATCCATGTGGCCTGATTACATTTATATAGATTTCTAGAGAATACAAGCTAATCTACAGGAACAGATCAGCGATTGCCTTGGTGGGACACAACTGGTATTCAGTGAGGAGTGGGGAGAGGCAGGAGGGATGGATTATAAGAGGGCATGCGGAAACTTTGGGGGGTGCCTATGCTCATTATCTAGTGTTGGCAGTTCACAGTATATGTCAAAACTTATCAGATTGTACCTTTAAGTATGCGTAGTTTATTGTATGTCAATTATACCTCGATAAAGCTATTTTCAAATAAAACCTACCGTTGGAAGGCTCTGTTGCTTTCTCGTGCAATTTAGGTTGCCATTCCAACCCACCGTACAGTTTGGGAAGCTTGCTTTGGAATTTTAAGATGATTTAAGATGATGTAAGATGATAGCCCCATCCCCAAATCCCAATGCCGTGCCCATTTCCTTACCTTTGAGACTGGATCCATGCTGCCGTCCCCCAGTACCCCCCGCCCCGGCAAAGCACGGAGTATTCTTGGAGTCATCACCTGGGACGGTGCCTACTTCAGCCTCTAGGCAGGGGTGGCCCGGCACAAACTCACCTTCCACCTTGGTTTCCTGGATGTATTGAGCTGCTCTAGCTGCTGGGGCAGTTACTCTCATAAACCCTCATCTGAAGAGAACAATCTTCCCTGATAGAGGAAGACTGTTTTTCAGCCAAGAATACAACTCAACTCAATTTTAGGGAAGTCTCCAGGCAACCACCACCATCATCCAAATGGAGATTGTTGAAGAGACAGGCCTGGGTGGGGAATCAGGATGAGGCCCAGGTCCCAAGGTTGGGAGACTTTCTGTACTTCCCGTGCCTTTGGAAGGTGGGAAGTGGTCTAGGGTACCAGTTGGAAAAACAAAAGAATGAGCTCAACTGGATTTTTTTTTTTTTTTAACTTGAGTCTCTTTGATATAAAATCAGCCCAGAATATCTGTCACCAAGAGAAAAAGTTCGGACTAACCCTACTTCCTTTCCACATATACCTGTCAGACTGAATTGCTCTGTTTAAATTTTGTTCCCTTCCGTGTACATTTTAACCATGTTTTCTCCTGATGAAAAGGTTGGGAAACGTGATAGCCACACAATCTAGCCCCCATGATTTTAGGATGTTGTAAGATGACAGCCCTATCCCCAAATCCCAATGCCACGTCCTTTTCCTTATCTTTGAGGCTGGATCTTTTGTCTGCAACATTCATGAATAGAAAAAACATGCAAAACATATATCCAAGTGGCTAAGTCTGAGGTTTTAAAAAGTCAGCAAGGATATCTTTCAATATCCAAAAGGAGTGAAAATGAAGAGAAAAGGTATTGTTACTTAAGAGAGTGAAAATGAGATCACTGAAAAGAGCGGGTTTAGACTGCCAGAGGAACACTTCCCTCTTAATTGGCAGCCAGCCTAGTCCCTTAAACTCAGGACGCTTCTTCCCAGCATCATGAGGTCATGCAGACCGTGATTCCACTAGTATCTCCACCCAGGAACAGAGAACTTTGGAAATCAGGCAAACAGGCTTCATGTCCCAGAGATGAGCAGGGTCTCTCCCTGTACAACTGCACATCCCCTCGTCCAGAAGATCACTGCTCTACAGGAAAGTCACAGCAGAACTGCCAGCACAGCGGATAAACCACAACCACAGCAGCAGCAATAAGAGCTACTTACTGATCACTTACGGCAGCCCAACACCATGCTAACTGCTCCAAACACATTCTTTTATCGAAGCTTAGCAATCTACAGAGTGGGCATTGATGGAAAGGACATTACGGAGTGGGCATTGATGGAAAGGACACCTCCAGCTCTATTTCCAAATGAAGAACAAGAAACAAGAAGGATTGGGATGGTTTTTCTAACTCTGATTCCAGAGGAGTTATGGAGAGTGACCTGGCGTGGGCATACAATAATATGACATAGTACGGATTTTTAGAGAGTCGCAAGCACTTATGTCACAGGCGTCATAATAAAGGCTGGTGCGATGCAAGGAAGGTGCTGGGGTGGTTTGGCTTTTGGACCCAAGCCAAACTGCTCTAAAGTCTCCGTTTCTCTGCTTATCTTCTTGATACAGAGATGTAGGCTCTGTCTTCTTCTCTCCAAACCAAAAGCCATGATAACCACAGACATGTAATTACACATCCCGAGTTAATTCAGTCCACCAACGTGTATGGAGGGCTCACTTTAATTCCAGCCCTAAGCCAGGCACAGAGTTACAAATATACATAAGGACAGCTCTCCAGGCTTGCCATGACTGGATAAGACACAAAAATAAGCAAAAAATCGTGATACAGTGGGATGAGTAAGTGGGCAGAGCTTGGCTTGACGTCAGGGACGCTTTCTGGAGGTCCAGGTGCCTTAGAGGGGAGGATGCCTTAGGCGGGCCTCCTTGCCGTTTGGGGTGGTGGTGGTTTGCTCAGCCTGTGCTCAGGAGGGGTGGCTGGAGGAAGGGACTGAGCCGAGTGCTGAAGAGCAGGGTCAGTAGTCAGGCACTAGAGAACGGCGGCGGCAGCTTGTTGCCAGGGGAAGCTCGAGGCGGGGAGCCGCAGGCATGAGGCTGGTTAAGACCTTCCGTACTCTGTGAAGAAGCTCTTTTCCTTTTTTCTTTTTTAAAAATTATACTTGTATGTGTGTGTGTGTTTTAATTAAAGTATAGTTGAGTTACAATGTGTAGTTTCAGGTGTACAGCAAAGTGATTCAGTTATACATATATATAATATTATATATAATTATAATTCAGTTATTATATATATCTATTCTTTTTCAGATTATCTTCCCTTGTAGGTTATTACAAGATATTGAGTAGAGTTCCCTGTGCTCTACAGTAGGTCCTTGTTGGTTATCTATTTTATATACAGGAGTGTATCTGTTAATCCCAAACTCCTAATTTATCCCTTCCTGCCTTTCCCCCTTGGTAACCCTAAGTTTGTTTTCTTTGTCAGTGAGTCTATTTCTGTTTTGTATCATTTTTTTAGATTGCACATATAAGTGACATCATATGATATTTGTCTTTCTCTGTCTGGCTCACTTCACTTGGTATGATCATCTCTAGGTCCATCCATGTTGCTGCAAATGGCAGTATTTCACTCTTATGGCTGAGTAAAATTCCATTGTATTTGTATACCCCATCTTCTTTGTCCATTCATCTGTCAACAGACATTTAGGTTGAAGAAGCCCTTTTTCTTCAGGGCAGGGGAAACCTTAAGAATTTTAGGCAAGGCAGAGCTTTAGGCAGATGATTTTTGCTTTAAAATGATCCCTCTGTTGACTGTGTAGAGAACTCACTCACGGGAGACTGGCTGCTGTGGGATTGATGATGGTGGGAAAGCAGAGGGGTCTGAAGGTGGGGCTCGTTGCCAAGGAGTGGGGACAGAAGGTGAGAGGCAGCCATCCCCCACGCCCCCAACTCCCCAGGCCAAGGCGGGCCCCGGGCCACGTGTCACTGCGTCTCTGTCCACCCTCCCCGCCGGGGTCATTGCAGGCCTTCCGGCTCCTCCAACAATACGAGGTAAACACTCAGAAATGCTTTGGAATAGCTCAGTGATGGAATAATTAATTGATTGATCACTCTGCTGAGTAAATTGCAGCTGAATATAAGTACTTTTTTTTTTTCCTTTTTGCTAGAGTGGGCGTGGTGCAGGCAGAAGCTGAGAGTGTGTTTCACATTATTCTGACTGAAATTAAACATTTATGGGGTTCTCTGTGGTTGCAGAAAGAGGTTTCTCCTGGGCGGGTAAGTAGGCGGGGCAGGGATTTACCCTTCCTATTGTTTAGAATGAGATAAGCTTGCCCGGGGCAGCCTGGGTTTGAACCCTGCAGGGCAGACGTGGGTGGGAAGGTCCAGGGAGGGTCCAAGGATGTCTTTGTGGTAAAGGTGGTGCTTAGGTGTCTCCACTGTTTTTCTATTTGGCCTCAGGTGGATCATGGAACCATTGAATTTTAGATCCTCTGATAGGCTGACCCTTTGTTTTGGGGTTTGTTTGTTTACAGTTGTGAAATGAGGCCCAGGGGTTGATTAGCCCCAGGTCACAAAACTAGTTAGTGAGGGAAGGAAGCCTCAACTCCAGGATCAGCAAAGACTTCATCCACCAAGGACAAGCTTTCTAGTATCCTGACAGCTGCTCTGAGTCATAAGAAAAAAAAAAAAAGACCCCCAGTGCAGTTATTCTGTGAACTATGCAAATCCTTCAACACTTCCCATTTGCAGGGAGGAGACCAAGCCAAGACTGAGCAGCTCTGAGCACAGCTGTGTCTGGGGTAGAGGGCCTCAATTGTCCATAACATTCCTATTTGAACAGAAATTACTGTCCTTCTGTGTTTTCACTGTATAAATCATAGGCAATCTGGAAGAAATCTAAAGGAAGGGTGCCTGATGGAAAAAGTAAAATTACCCACATCTAGAGGCAACTGTTGTCAGCATTTCGGTGTACTCCTATGCAGTGATTTCCTAGGGCCATATGCGTTTAGATCTGTAAAAGACCTCTGAGATAACCTGGCCTAACTCTCACATTATGGATGCAAAAACCAAGGCTTAAGTAAGTGACATGGCTGTGATCCCTTTTGAGTGTAGTGGCTGGCAAGGACCAGCATCACAGAACTGTCACCCGAAAACTGGGTTCCCTTCTTGGTGGGTGTCAGCCAACAGACACAACCAAGCCAAAGCACGGGAGAAGGCAGGATTTATTACTTGCAGCAAGTAAGGAGAACACTGGAGATCTTTCCCAAAGCAGTGTCCCCCCAGCAGCAAAATTGGGGAGTTTTAAGCTTAGGGTACATGCATATTTATGAGCAGGCTTGAGCAGAGGATAATTCAGCATAGAATTGGGGAAAAGGTCCACAGAGTCCAGGCTTTAGTTTTGGTTTTTTTGTTTTTTTAAAAATAAATTTATTTATTTATATTTTTTATTTTTGGCTGCATTGGGTCTTTGTTGCTGCGCGTGGGCTTTCTCTAGTTGCGGTGAGCAGGGGCTACTCTTTGTTCTGGTGCGCAGGCTTCTCACTGTGGTGGCTTCTCTTGTTGAGGAGCACGGGCTCTAGGTTCACGGGCTTCAGCAGTTGTGGCTCACGGGCTTAGTTGCTCCGCGGCATGTGGGATCTTCCCGGACCAGGGCTCGAACCCCTGTCCCCTGCATTGGCAGGCTCATTCTTAACCACTGCGCCACCAGGGAAGTCCTGTCCAGGCTTTAGGTGATTGAAGTCTGGAGAGTCAACATATCATTCCATCCTCCACCTGCGTGGGGGCCTTAGCTCCTGCAGAGGAACTCAAAGATATTGTTATGTATATTCCTCGAGGAGGAACCAGGACCCTGCTCCAAGGCTGCACTATTGTTTCTTGACTTCTCCTCCCTAGTTTCTGCATCCCCTCCCTTAAGATCATTAATTACTGAGACCTGTTCAAGGGCAAGCATTGCGGCCAGGCTTAGATGCCAAAATGGCTTAGGCCAAAATGGGTTCTCTTATGTCAAGAAAGCCATTCCTGGTTCTCTTTCTCCTGGGACCCCTTAACCTACCTGCTTACAGAACTTTGGGGTGAGAAGGAAACCTACAACTCGGCCTCCCCCTGATGCGGAAATGTCCCTCTCTGGCTACTTTCCTTGTTAGTGCTGGCCAGGTGGGCGCCTCTCTCAGCCGGGGTGCCTGGTGGAGATGAAAGAGTCGTGGTCTGGGTCCTGTCCCCTGTCGGGGAAAACATGTCATGTTCTCTTTCCCACACTTTACACTCAGGCAAAACTTTAAAGTGTAAAAGGTAACTCCCCTTCCCAAGAAAAAACCCTGAGATATGCCCCAGCATATTTCATATATGAAAATTATAATTTCAACATAATTTTTCTGTAGCTTTGTGAAAATTATTTTTAGTAAACACAGAGGCTAATCAATAGATTACTGGGGAGAGAGTTAGTAACAGAGAAAATGGTTGAGCCATAGCACGGCAAATACCGGGGCATCCTCGTGCTTTCTCAGACCTTTTCTTCCACAGGAAGGAGACTCAAAGCAAATGTGCTCACATTGTGAGACTCCTGATACATCTTACATTCAAAGCAACACTGAACAGAATCAGACAGGAAAAAGTTGAGTATACATATTTAGAAAAACAAAGTTTTCATTTTTTTTTACAAGCCCTTCATTAAAATTTCCTTGGAAGGAGATACTAAAGTTTTTAGCAAGCAACAGATGGTAAAGAGAATTTAATTGTACATTTTTTTTTGACTCCCTAATTGTACATTAACCACCATTAGTAATTTAAGATGTAGAAAATGTCATTGATAGTCTCTTGTTTGAAAATGCTTCCTTTAATGCTTCATTTTATTGAAGGTAGGAAATATTTACAAGGTTTTATATAGGTTCATTCAAAGTTTACATCCCTCTTCTCCTCATTTTCACTCCAGAGGTCTCATGTCCTCAAGTGCAGGTTGTAGAAGCTATAGAGAGATATTCTGTCTAAAATAAGGACAGTTGACAGAAATTCTCAAGTATCAGAGGGAGTTTGAAAATTACCCGGCTCCCGGAGGCAACTGCCAGTGTTTTGAGTAGGCAGTGAAGGGATTAAAGCAATATTTTAGGAAAATTTAATCTGCCTCAATCTGTAGAGTGGATTAAGTGGGGAGGAGGAGAAGCTGGGGGGTTCTGGAGGCACAGCTACAAGTAAGGGGTATTTTTCTACTATTAAGAGACAACATGGTGGGGGGGTCCTTCCCTGGTGGTGCAGTGGTTAAGATTCCACCTGCCAATGCAGGGGACACGGGTTCGATCCCTGGTCAGGGAAGATCCCACATGCCGCGGAGCGTTTAAGCCCGTGTGCCGCAATTACTAAGCCTGCGTGCTGCAGCTACTGAAGCCCGTACGCCTAGAGCCCCTGCCCCGAAACAAGAGAAGCCACCGCAATGAGAAGCCCGCGCACTGCAACGAAGAGTAGCCCCTGCTCGCTGCAACTAAAGAAAGCCTTGCGAGCAGCAAGGAAGACCCAATGCAGCCAAAAAAAAAAGAAAGAGAGAGACAACATGGGGGAATTCCCTGGTGGTCCAGTGTTTAGGACTTGGCACTTTCACTGCTGAGGGCATGGGTTCAGTCCCAAGTAGGGGAACTAAGATCCCACATGCCGTGTGCTGTGGCCAGAACAACAACAACAAGAAAAAGAGACAGCATATCATAACGATGATGAGAACAGGCTTTGAAACGAAATAGAGCCTCCTTCAAATCCAAGCTGTTCCCCTTGCTAATCATGTGACCTTGAATAAATTACTTAACCTAGTGCTTAGGTTTCCATTTATAAAAATGGATAATAAAACCTAAAACCTCTCTCACAGGCTTATTATGAGAAGAAGAGAATACATTCTAAAAATCTGAGCGTAGTACTTGGAACACGGTATACCCTTAAATTAAACTGGAACTTTTTTATTATAGCTATTGTGTCATGTATGATATTATGTAAAACCTTAGAAAATTCTCTTAATATTACCAACAATAATAACGAAAATGTTCCCCAAATGCACCCACCTACAATCTATTTTTTCATATCAGTTCCCTATCAGAAGGCAGCACATATTTGTATTGATCTGCCTGGTTTGCTAACCACATCTTCCTCAAATTAAACATGGACCCTTCTACTATCAACAGCTCAGTCCTCCGCAACTCTGTAAGTTTGTCCTGGAAAGACTGAAACAGGCAGAGCGGCCCTGTGCCGGCCAAAGACCAGCGGTCCCTGGAGCAGGGCTCAGGCCTGGGACACCAGTCCCCCAGGAGCTCCCGGCAGAAGCCTTGTGCAGTGGTGCTGGCTAGGAAAACTCAAACAGGGGTTCAGGTTTTCAAGTCTGGGTGAGAAGGGTGAAACGTTTGGGGGTCGCACCTCCATTCTCTTCCTGAATCTCAGAGCAATGGACAGATGTATCAGAGTCAGCTACATCAATTACATGTCAGATATCCAATCAGCAGTGACTGTTCCCAAAGCTGAAAAAGATAACCATTTCTATTTCCACAGGCTGGTTTACCTAACACCAGGCATTCAGATGCAAATGGGGAAAATCAACTAAGAATCCAAATATTATTAACTCGTTGAAACCTAAAAATCCAGACCTTTAGCAACCTGAACAGTACAGTAATGTTTATTGGGTAAATATTCACTCAAAGTGATTAAAGTTTGCATTTACTAGTTTAGTTTTGTTTTTTTAAACTTGTTAGAAAATCAGTAACAACAGAAATGCCTGCAGAACAACTTGAGGAGCTGTCAGGCCCCGACGCATAGAAGATTCTCTCTTTAAGCAAGCGGAATACTTGGGCCTGATAACCTCAGAGCTTGGTTAACAGTTTGACCTAAAGCAAACTCTGGGTAGTCACCCCACGCTGGCTCACCTCCGAGAACCCCCGGCATGGGGACGGGGCTTCTTTTGTGGAGTAATGTGCCGGCTTTCTCAAATAATGGCTGGTGGATGCCAGGCATTATCTGGGCTGTGACTACAAAAAGAATCTGTGGGATGGAATCAGCATTCATTCAGTCAGCAATCATTTATTTAGTAGAAACTGTCTGCTGGGAAGTCCCAGAGAATGCAGGAATGCAGGACACAACGTTTGCTCCTTCCCAAGTTATTTATCTCAGACAAAGATAAATAACTACAGCGCAGGGCACCAGGGCCCATCGCTCTGGATACAGACCAGAAGCCACTGTCCTCCCACTCCCTTTTTTTTTAAGCCCCAGTAAACGTTTTGAGCCTCAGTTTCCTCATCTGTGAAATGGTAATGAAATACCTAATTGGCTGAGTTACAGTAAGTCCTGAAACATGTCTGAGATACGGTGGGTAGTGACCATCTGTCATTTCCGATGACTATTTTAACAACAGAGGGATGGATGAGGGCTTATCGAGGGAGGAGGGCTCCCAGGGCCAGAAAGGCTCAGTAGAGAAGGTAGCACTTGAAATAACTCTCAAATAAGACTTTAATCTCGGGTTCATGGGCCTCTATGGAGTTCAGGTTATAGACCTCAGAGGGTGTACGGAGCCTCTGAAATCGTACTGAGGGCAAGGAGGTGAGCCGCCCAGACCGCTTCTCCCACGCCTGAAAGTCTAGAGTCGAACGTGGACAACTTGTGGGGCAAGAAGTGGAGAGAGATCACATGGGGTGGATCCACCCGTTTTCTCTGTAGGAGCTGCAAGGTCCCCTGAAGGGAAGGGGGACGAAGCAGGACGGGAGGCTTCGAGGAGAGATGTGCTGAGAGTGTCTAAGCTGAGCAGGGACAAGAGAAAAGGTGCTGGTATCAACTGAGAATTCGGTAGACAGAAAATGCTCCTGCGATCTTCTTTAGAAGCACCCATCAGCCTTTTAGTATGGTGCGCCCCTTCAGGTGCTCCTCACCTTCTCCAGACTCACCTGAGCCCAAGCAGCCGTGACCTGTAGGCTCCTGCCGCAGTCTCCCCTCTGCAGTGCACCCCTGCACACCAGGCAGTGAGTTTTCCAAACTATACGTCAAGTCACATCACTTCCCTCCTTAAAACTATCCAGTGGCTTCCACTGTACCTGGAATAGAACTCGAAGCCCTTACTTAGTATAAAGTTCCAAGGCCTGTGTGACCTGGGTGCTTGCCCGCCTCTCCAGGCCCCTCTCCGTGTGTCCCCTCCTTAAGCTCCAGCCACAGTGGGCTTCCCATCCCTCAGACACACCAAGCTCTTCTCGTCTCAGGACTCGGGTGATTGCTGTTCCTCCTGCTTGGAATATTCTCCTTCCTTCTCACCAGTCACATCTCCCCCCTAGTAGTAATTAATACCTAAAGTTAGTCTATGTCTGTATTTGTTTGTTTACACACTTACTGTCTGTCTTCCCCCCCAGAGAATGTAAGTTCCTGGCAGGCAGGGACTCTGTTGCTTTGTTCCTGGGCTAACACTGGCACAGGACAGGCTGAATATTTGCTGACTGGTGGCTGTGAGGAAGGGGGAGGGCAGGTGGTCCTGCTGAAGCAGGAGTCTGGTTTGAAAGGAGCCGTGGAGCTGTGTGCAGTTCTTGCCAGAGTATATTCAGGTGTCACTTGTATTTAAAAATGAGTAAACGAACAGGTGCAGCAGTGAGAAACTAGGGAAATATTGCAGACAAAATATGGTGAATCATACAATTTTAAAATTGGAAAGAACCTTAAAGATGGAGTCACAGTGTTCTCAACAGATAGATTAGCAAACGGACTCTTCTGGAAAGGTAAGTGACACGGCCTCTTCACACTGGCAGTTAGGGTCCAAGCCAGGTCATATCTCCTGTTTGTCTTGCCTTGATTTTGAACTTTTTTGGAAACCCAGTAATTGTGTTAGAAATTAGTTGGGATATTCAGGATTTCTCCCCACTCTTTCTAAAAGATTACGATGATCTCTTCCCGGGAAATAATGGGTGGAGTTTTCCCTCCCCTTGGCCTTCTTCCACCTCGAGTTAGGAGGATGTGAGTGAATAGCTGCTTAGTTTGGACCTTGCATCGAGAAGCTTCTCTCTACCTGAAACGCGTGGTGTTGAGGTGCAGCCTGTCTAGGCTCCAGGTGATTATTTCTTGTTAAGGCTCAAGTTCGAGTGTCAGAACCAGATGAGGTGAGTAGATACTGCAGCAGACTTTTGATTCATTACATCGCTTTTTCCTGAAGCAAGAAGTGAGGCTTGCACAGGGAGGGGCCCACTTGTTTTGTAGAGTCGAGACCTGATCTGGAACATGGAGAAAGAATGCCCCGAGTGGCATGCAGCGAACAGGAAGCATGTGCTCTCCAGTCACGTGACTGTCCTCTCCTGCTCTCACTCAGCAGCAGAGGGTTTGCTCAGAGGTTCTTGCCCTCAGGCCTAAGGTCAGAGCTGCCAGACAGAGGCATTTTTCCCAGGGCCTTGGAAGGAGCACATCCAGACTTGTCTCTAGAAGTCAGGCAGCGAGACCCTCCCTGGCTGCGTGGGTCCCAGCCCACGGCTGTCGTGACCTCAGTGGCTTCATGGAGGTGGTAGATCTCACTCTACGAAAAGCCAGTATTCTGGAAAGGCCACATACTGGAACCATTCATCAACCCATGAATTCGCTCTTGCAGCCAGCAATTATTAAGCACCCGTTTTGTGTCCAGCCAAGTGCTAGACACTGGGGAACAAAGTGGTTAGAAGCTTTGACTAAGCAATTCTTCCTCTCTAAACCTATTTCCTTCTAGTTACAGACTGTAATTCTGAAACCTCACAACAATTCACGATCAACACTTATTGCACAAAATCCCTTTTGCTAATTTCTTGGCACACGTTGGTTTCTTGCAACCCATTCTCTTCCAAGATTCCTTTTTCTTCTTCTTGGAGAATGTTCTCCAATTCATTCTCTCAGAGAGGGTTTGTAGGTCATACAGCGTCTTAGCCTCTGGAGGTCCAAAGATGTCTTTATTTTACTTCTAATACTGAACAGGAGATTGAGAATAAGAGCCTAAGATCAAAGATGACTTCCTCAGCACTTTGACGCTCTCTCTCCATTATTTCCTTAGGGGCCAGGTGGTTGATAAGGTGTCTAATTCTCATTCCTTTGTAAGTAATCTGCCTGTTTTCCCCTGATAGCCTAAGGGTTTTCTCTTTGTTCCTAACTACCAGTGTCTAGGTGTGGAGATTTTTGTTTGTTTTTTGTTTTCATCCTTCTCAAGACTCAGCAGGCTCTTTAAAATGAAAACTTGTGTTCTGGGACATTCTGTGGTCTTTATTTCTTTAACTCCCACCTTTCCATTCTCTCCTTCTGGAACTCCTGTTTAAGGAAAGTTGGACCTTGTGTATCTTTCCTCCGTGATTCTTACCTTCCATGTAGTCGTGTCTGTTCTTATTTTTGCTGTGGTCTGAGACAATACTTGGGTAAAATCTTCCAGGTTTACTCTTCAGCCCTTGTCCAAACTTGTATTTATCCTATCTACTGACTTTTAAATTTTAAATTTGTATTTTTTTATTTCAAAGACTTTTAATTGCTCGTTCTTTTTTTTTGGCCGCGCCATGTGGCATACGGGGATCTCAGTTCCCCGAACAGGGATCGATCTCCCCGTGTGCCCTGCAGTGGAAGTGCAGAGTCTTAACCACTGGACCACCACGGAAGTCCAGTCCTCTTTTTAATAATTTTTTTTTTATAACTTAATTGTTTTTGTTTATGGGACGTGATTCCAACTTTTCACATGCTGATGATATTAAATGTACTAAAGTCCTCTTCCTTTTGTGTTAACTCTGTTTCCTGAGGTCAAAGGTCTTCTATCTGTTGTGTTATTTTTTTCTCTTTAATGGTGCTGATGTTCCTCAAAAGTTGAGTGATTGGCGGTAGAGACTTGTGTGGGGGCGTGTCTTATCTCGAGCAGCCTAAGCTCCCCGCACCCCCAGCTTGTCCTGAACGAGCAGGCACTGCTTGCTGTAACCTCAGCAGCTTCCCTCTATAGTCTTAGGGGTTTCCTGCCATCACCTCAGCTGAGTACTATGGCCTCCTATCTCCTTTTCTTCTATTAGGGATCATCATAGTTTTTTGTCACAAAATATTGACTTACTTTCTCTTCAACAGTGACCATATACTTACTGATTTTTACGGCTTTCCCATCTTTTTTTTTTTGGCCATGCTGCGTGACTTGTGGGATCTTAGTTCCCCGACCAGGGATCAAACCTTGGCCCTCAGCAGTGAAAGCGCCGAGTCCTAACCATTGGACCACCAGGGAATTCCCTCCCATCATTTCTTCTTTTTTTAATTAATTAATTTATTTTTGGCTGCGTTGGGTCTTCGTTGCTGTGCGCGGGCTTCCTCTAGTGTGGCGAGCAGGGGCTACTCTTCGTTGCGGTGCACGGGCTTCTCATTGTCGTGGCTTCTCTTGTTGCGGAGCATGGGCTCTAGGCACACAGGCTTCAGTAGTTGTGGCATGTGGGCTCAGTAGTTGTGGCGCACGGGCTTAGTTGCTCCACGGCATGTGGGATCTTCCCGGGCCAGGGCTCGAACCCATGTCCCTTGCATTGGCAGGCGGATTCTTAACCACTGCGCCACCAGGGAAGCCCCCTCCCATCATTTCTATGTATGTGAAGCAGAAAGAGATTTCAGTGTGTAACACTCCACCTTCTTGAAACAGAAAGTCTGTCATAGAGTTTGGGTTTTTTTCATCATAGAATTTTCAGCTTGAAGAGGAAATGATCAGATATGTGTTTTAGAAAATTATTCAGTTGGTGTTGATGATGGACTCATAGGCATAAAGTCCTAAAATAGGAAGTTGTGGCAATAGCCTGGATAAAAAATGAATGAGGTCTGAATGAGGGTCATGCCGGTGGGTCTGGAGAGGAGGGAACAGACTCAAAATCCATAGACATGACAGAACCAGGAGGCTGGTTGGGAGGGCAAGGGTGAGGGGGATTGTATGATAACCGTCAGGTTTCGGATTGGCCCAAAAGGTATATAGTGATGCCACCCTGTGAGAAGGATTATACAGAAGAAAAAGCGAGGATGAGACATGAGTTCAGTGTTTGCATATTAAGTTTGAGTTTGAGGTACCTATAGCATATCCATCTGTAAATGTCTTATTGGCAGTTGGAAGTAAGGGTCTGAGCCAGAGATTGGAATTTGGGGATCATCAGTACACAGATAATAATCGAAGTCCTCAATATGGAGTCAGTCAAGCAGGGAGAATGTGTAGACTGATAAGAGAAGAGGACACAGAAGAGAGCCTTGGGTCACACCAACATTCAGTGCATGAGTCAAGGAAGAGAAGGCAGAAAGGCATGGCTTGAGGACTGGGAAAGTGAAACTGAAGAATTCAAGGAAGAAGGGATTTCAAGGAGGGAGTGACCAACAGTGTCAGGGATACAGAGAAAACTAGGCAGATAAGGACTGAAAATATGCATGACATTTGCAATTGTAGTGCATTTGTTGGGGGTAGGAGGGTGTAAAACCAAATTTCAGTGGATTAATTAGGAAATGCAGGGTGAAAATGGAGAAAACAAGGAAGGGACGCTCTTTCCAGAATCTTGTCAATGAAGAGAAAAAGAGCCAGGGTTAGAATGCTAGAGGGAGAAGGCAGAGTCAAAGGAGGGCTTGTTAAGTAAGGAGAGATTGGAACATATTTAGAGGCTTATGGGAAGGCAGATTTTGAAGACCTAAGAAACTAGAGGAATGCTGATGGACCGAGGTCGCTGAGGAGGCAGTACGGAATAAGGCTGAGGTCTGGGAATTAGCCTTGGGAAGAGGGAGGAGAACTTCTGAGATGAAGTGAAGAAGAGTAATGCAGATGAGCCAACAGTGGAATGAGAAATGAGAAATCACCCCCAGGTGTCTCTCTCTCCTCTGTGAGGAGGGATGGGTCCCCTCCTTACATCCCGCTGTCTCTTCCAACCATCTCTCCTTCCTCCTTCTTCAAAAACCCCCGCTCTTTAGAAATTCATTCTTTCCTCCCTGCTCCCACAAAAGGTCAACTCCCACACCTCTCTTCTGCCTTGCCATGCAGTCATTTCCTGTGGGATTGCCACCCACTGCCATGGCACTCCAGACGCCCACATGCTGATGACCGCCACACCCACCTCCAGCCCGGATCCCTCCCCACTGCTCCAGACTCACATCACTAAGTTTTCCTCAGTGTCGCCATGGGAAGGTCTAATAAACAGTTCACACAGAGCATAGGCCAGGCCTCTTCTTCCCTTAGTTGTCCGTGACTCCTCACTTTCTCGGTTCCCCATATTCAGTTCCTCTCCAAGCCGTCTCTGCAGCTTTGAAGACGGATGCTGCAGCGTTCTACTCCGCTGCTCCTCTAGCATCTCGCTGGTCCAAGCCCCCACCTCCCGCCGACGATGGCAGCAGCACCCGACCGCACTCCCTGCGTCCGCTCTTTCCTTCTACAACCCACTGGCCACACAGCAGCAAGTTACCTTCCAAAGTATAAATCAAGGTTTGTCACTACCCCACTATCCAAATCTTTGGATAGCATTTGAAGGGGAGCAAGGAGGGCAGCGGGCAGAGGAAAATGAAAAGGTGCCTAAAACACCCAGTAGTGCTGAGGGCCCAAATGGAGTTGATCCTCAGTTTGGCAATGACGTCCATCTGCTTTGCTCTGTGATTCTTTTTCTCCCACAGGGCTCAAGAGTCCTGGAATAAGAGTGAAAAAACAGATGGCCTCTATTTTTTCATTTGTAAAATGCAAGTGTTAAAGTAGGTAACCTTTAAGATCCCTCCAGCTTTAAAAATCTGTGATAATTCAAATATACTCAGGAAGCTAGGTATTAAAAAACTTTTTGGTTAAATGAACAATCATTGATTCCCTATCTATTCTCCTGAAGTTCTGAGTTTTACACATTCAGTTTCCTTAATAGACTATCCCTTTATACTTGTGGGTATATTTTCCCCCAGCTTTATTGAGGTATAATTGACAATTTTCAATTGTATAAATTTAAGATGTACGTTGTGATGGTTTGATATATACATTGTGAAATATTCACCACAATCAAGCTAATTAACATGTCCATCACCTCACAGAGTTACCATTTTCTCCCTTTCTTCCTTTCTTTCTTTTCTTTTCTTTTCTTTTTTTCTTTCTTTCTTTCTTTCTTTCTTTCTTCCTTTCTCTTTCTTTCCTTCTTTCTTTCCTTCTTTCTTTCTTTTCTTTCTTTCTTTCTTTCTTTCTTTCTTTCTTTCTTTCTTTCTTTCTTTCTTTCTTTCCTTCTTTCTTTCTTTCTTTTCTTTCTTTCTTTTTGTGGTAAATATGCTTCAGATCTACACTCTTAGCAAATTTCGAATAACGTAATACAATATTGCGAACTATAGTCACATGCTTGTACATGAGTATACTTTTTAAATGTTTTCACATGCATTCTAAGAGTAGGTGAGCTTTCTTATAGCAACATATTTTCATTTTGATTTGGCATGGATACACTTTACTTCTCCCTATATGGTGTAAATTCCTGAAGGGCATACTCATCCAACTTCAAGTTTTCATCCAACTTCCCCCATGATCACAAGAACAGTGCCACCCTGACAAGTGGTACTCAATAAAAAGAGGTTCCTTATGTCTGACTCCATTGGTAGAAGTGGTCCAAGGGGCAGGGCCCAAGGGAATGCTGTGCTGAAAGTATTCTCAAGCCAGAAGCCTGGGCACAGGAGAAGCTTAAGCTTGCAGGTGAAGAGGTGATATTTAATGGGGCTGCTGAGAGCAGCCTTAACTAGGCTTCTGATTTAGTGGGAATAGCTACTCAAAACAACAGGCAAATATGTATTATACAATTATGCAGAACTTTTCTATTTCTCAGTGTTATTGTATATATAGGTGTGTGTGCATGTATATATATGCATAACACAAAATGTACATAATTCATTCTCATGTCTTTCACTGATTCATTCACCAAATATCTATTAAACATGTATAATATGTAAGACACTGTGGGAAGGGCTAAGGAGAATACAAATGAATTAAATACACATCCGTGTTTTAAAAAGCAAAAACGAATAGGAGGAAGAAAGATGTACACCAGTGACCCAGAATACACAGCAGGATGTGATACGCTTTGGAAGTTCAAATGAGGGAGGATTCGCCTTTGCTTAGGAAAGGACAGCAAGAACTACTTCATGGAGGAGGGTTGTTCGTGTTGGGCCTTGAAGGAGAGAGAAGCTTTTTTTTTTTTTTAATTTATTAATTTATTTATTTTTGGCTGCATTGGGTCTTCGTTGCTGTGTGTGGGCTTTCTCTAGTTGTGGCGAGCGGGGCTACTCTTGGTTGCTGTGTGTGGGCTTCTCATTGCGGTGGCTTATTCTTGCTGCAGAGCATGGGCTCTAGGCACGCGGGCTCAGTAGTTGTGGCTCGCGGGCTCTAGAGCACAGGCTCAGTAGTTGTGGTGCATGGGCTTCGTTGCTCCACAACATGTGGGATCTTCCCGGACCAGGACTCGAATCCATGTCCCCTGCATTGGCAGGCGGATTCTTAACCACTGCGCCACCAGGGAAGCCCAAGAGATAAGCTTTTTAAAAGGCAGGGATGGAGAGGCGGGAAAGATATTATGCGATATCAGGGAATGGAAAACTATTGCACAGAAGAGAGCTTAGACTTTTCATGAGTGTCATTGTAGAGGGTAAAACTAGGACCAATGACTAAAATTTTTAAATTTCAGTTTAATGTCAAATATTTCTGGCAAATGGATATTGAGCTCCTTGTGTACCAGAAGAATTTCTGCAGTGGATGAAATGTTGGACTAGGTCTGTGTTTTTTACACTGAGTAATGTACAGGTTAGGCTCAGCGTGGCAGTGCTGAAATGACAGGATGGTGGGGCTGCGTGACTAGGAGAGTGTGTTGAGGAACAGAGAGAGATATATATTGTGTGACACGTCAATGGTGGAAGGACGTGAGACGTTTATGTCAGCGTCAATATATTTAATATCGAAATGTACATGAGACAAATCAGGTGTCAGTCATTCAAAAGTTTCCTCCTTCCAAACCAGCCACGCCGCTTGGTAATCAAGGATGAGTGGAAGGGGTGGACACAGGCAGGGCTTCATGTAGTCATTCAGCAGTATTTATTGAGCACCTCCTGTGTGCCAGGCAGTTCCAGACTCTGCTGCCCAAGATGAGCTTACATCCTTGTTGGGGGAGACAGAGAAAAAAATAAGAAAGAAGCAAGAAAACAACAAGGAGTGATAAGTGCTTGGGAGAGAAATCAAGCAGGGTGATGGATGGAGTGACTGGGCTGTTTCAGACCAAGCAGTCATGGAGGACTCATGGAGGAGGTGGCAGCCATGCCTAATTCAGGGGGAGGAGCCTTTCAAAAGGAGGGAATAGCCAGGGCAAGGCTGCCTTTTATCGCTGCCACCTGTGGTCTATCTCAATGCCCTTCTTCTTTCCACTGTCCCCCACGTGCTTTCTTCCATCTCTGCACCTTAACTTCTTCAGTTAAATCTGGCCTTGTAGTTCCAGACTGATTTTGTTGGTTTTTTTCCAACACCCTTGGCACTTCTGTTCTTCTGCTACCTTGAACTCTGTCAGGCATCTCACCTCCTTCCCCACCTGCCTCCCCACCAGCCAGCCTTGTTCTTGTCTTGGGCTCTGTTTGCTAAACTTGTAACCTAGCACCAGGTCCTGCCTTACCGTGGTGGGTACGTGTACATTATAAAACATTGATTCGGTCCATTTTAAATGATACTGTCAGGCTTAGATTTCTCTCTTACTGCTGTTCACCAGTTACTACTCTATCTTCCCCAGTTACTCAGATGTTTGAAAGACTGCTCTCCCCATCTCCTGCTTTGTAAGCTGGAGAGTTCCTGCCGCAGGCTGGGTTACTCTTATTCCAAAGGGGAACTAGAGCAGCTTCTTTGTTTACTAAGTTGGTCTTTAAATGTATATCTTCTAGGTGGATAAAACACAAAAAGCAAGCCTGACCCAGGGCAATGTCAGTGTGAATACAGACAAGGTGATGTGTCAATGACATTTTGAGGTAGGGTTACAGGATTGGTCACAGGGGGTGCAGGTTGAGGTTGGGTCAAGTTTGTAGTGCGGGGAACAGTGCGGATGATGAGACCCACAGTGGAGATGGGGAATAAGTAAGGGAAACAGGACAGGACCACATGGGTGGGGAGAGTGGAAGGAAGATGGTGGATCAGTGAAGGTTTATAACCTGGTGGAAAAATCCAAACCCCAGTCTCTTTCTGCGCATGCTAATGGCAAGTCCCAGAAAAAGAACCATCCAGATCATCTGGCAAGAAGACTATGTCATCTACAGATTTGACTCTTCTGCGCAAAGATAATCAAATGGTATTGATAGTCATCGGAGGCTTCTAAAAAGATCATATCCATTTGAAGGATGCCATTATATTCCCATATTTGGGCCACACACACACACACACACTTTAATACCTATCCCGTCCTCCAAAGACCCAGAGAGGAAAGGGGAGGATGCCCAGGCAAAGAGAGGAGTTCTGCGTTAGTTTCTCCCGCTCCAGGGTGTAGAGCCCTGGGGTGGAGCACGGGAGTCTTGTGGATACCCCGTAGGCCCTCCCGGAACCTGGTCTTCCTTCCCTTCCAGAGGGCCACGGGGAAAGCACGCTTCTCCCCGCGGTCTCAGCGCAGACCCAGGTGCGTCCTGTTGCCTCAAGCTGTCCAGAAAACGGCCCTCAGGCCCCCGTGTTTCCAGGCACTGGCAACTCACAAAACACACGCTGACCCTTATGTGTCACTAGGAGCCACTGACATCCTTACGGTTCGAACAGAATCCTGGAGTGAGAGTCACCTTAGCCGACTTTATTAACTGAAAGACTTGGCAGTTTAGGGGAGGAAAATGTCTCGTTACAGAGCGGAATTTGTCCGGAGACCCTCCGTCCCATGAAGGGAATCGTCCTAGAAGCGGCTGAGATGTAAACATCATCATCAGTGTCTTCACCTCTTTGGAAATGTTGGTTGAGACAGAAACGGAACACATCCTTGTTCCTCGAGGGGTCCCACACTCAGGTGTGAAACTCTTATGGACGCATTTCAGGAAAATGAGAAATGTTTTCTACCTGCGATTCCCTCAGCAGCAACTGTCTCCTTTACAAGAAAACTACTGTGTTCTGATGGGATTTTTGTTTTAATGGTGAGACAATACTATAATCCTCATTTCTCAGAGACAGCCCCACCATGGGCGGTGACAGCAAGGCACCATGGGGGACAGTAGAGTCCCAGTAGAGTCTTCATTTTGGAATTTTCTGCTTATCTTTGCCTTCCTATTTTTCATTAAAAATAACTTTTATTTCTCCTATCACTACAGTTTTTTTAATTTTATTTATTTATTTTAACATCTTTATTGGAGTATAATTGCTTTACAATGGTGTGTTAGTTTCTGCTGTATAGCAAAGTGAATCAGCTATACATATACGTATGTTCCCACATCTCCTCCCTCTTGCATCTCCCTCCCACCCTCCCTATCTAAATTTTATTTATTTATTTATTTTAACATTAATTATTAGTGTTAAATTTAATTATTTAATTAAATATTAAGTATTTAATTATTATACACTTTATTAGAGTATAATTGCTTTGTAATGGTGTGTTAGTTTCTGCTTTGTAACAAAGTGAATCAGCTATACATATACCTATATCCCCATATCTCCTCCCTCTTGCGTCTCCCTCCCACCCTCCCTATCTAAATTTTATTTATTTATTTATTTTTATACAGCAGGTTCTTATTAGTTACCCATTTGATATATATATACATATTTAAACAACAGCTCCTGTTTTTATTTTTTTATTTTTATTTATTTATTTTATTTATGGCTGTGTTGGGTCTTCATTTCTGTGCGAGGGCTTTCTCTAGTTGTGGCAAGTGGAGGCCACTCTTCATCGCGGTGCGCGGGCCTCTCACTATCGCGGCCTCTCTTGTTGCGGAGCACAGGCTCCAGACGCGCAGGCTCAGCAATTGTGGCTCACGGGCCTAGTCGCTCCGCGGCATGTGGGATCCTTCCAGACCAGGGCTCGAACCCGTGTCCCCTGCATTGGCAGGCAGATTCTCAACCACTGCGCCACCAGGGAAGCCCCATTTGCTACATATCAGTGTATATATGTCAATCCCAATCGCCCAATTCATCTCCCCATCCCCCCACCCCCGCTTTCCCCCCTTGGTGTCAATACTATCACTACATATTTATGTGCTGAATTTAGAAAAAAATATAAATACAGTAGACTCAAAGAAGGGCATTAAAATCGCTGTTACTCCATTACGTAAGAGATCATCGTTATTCACAACTTGGCATTTCCCTTTATGCTCATTTCTCACTGCATATATAAACAATTGTTTTATTTACCAAAAAGCAGAAAATAGTGGTTTATTCTTTTGTTTTTTCAATGTGGACCTTTTTTTTTTTTCAAGTCTTTATTGAATTTGTTACAATATTGCTTCTGTTTTATGTTTTGGTTTTTTGGCCGCAAGGCATGTGGGATCTTAGCTCTCTGACCAGGGATGGAACCCGCACCCCCTGCATTGGAAGGTGAAGTCTTAACCACTGGGCCGCCAGGGAAGTCCCGATAGTGGTCTATTCTTATAGTGAAACCTGGGGTTTTTTTCACTTACATCATATATATTTCCATGTTTAAAATTTCTTTTGCACATTTTTCTATTGATTGCCCGGTATCCCACTGCATGAATATGTCCTGCTCCATTTAATCAGTCTCTCAGTGTTGAACATTTGTATTTTTTTCTCACTTTTCCTGGGTTCCAAGTCTGTCTCACTCGTCAGGTGTTCAATCTCAAACAGGTAACTGCACCTCAGTTTCCATTTCTGCAAATGGGGATGACATGTAACTCACATGTCACATGTCACATGTAACTCACAGAGCCATTGTAAGAATTCCGTGAGTTCATACATGCAGAACACCTCAGTTCATGGCGAGCACTTCGTAAGTGTTAGCTATTCTCTTCTTATTAAAAAAACAGATGTATAAGAGCACATTATTGAGAATAATATACCTTTAACATATACTCTGCAACTATTTTTGCCCTGTCTTCCTTCTTTTAGAATTTTTCATAATAAAATCTTTACTTGAGAGGTTTAACAAGAATAGGGAAGAAGGTTTTTTAATTTTGTATTTTTAAATATTTATTTATTTATTTGGCTGCACGGGGTCTTAGTTGCGGCCCCCAGGATCTTCATTGCCTCGTGCAGGATCTAGTTCCCTGACCAGGGATCAAACTTGGGCCAACCCCTGCATTGAGAGTGCAGAGTCTTAATCTCTGCACCACCAGGGAAGTCCCAGGAAGAAGGTTTTTATTTATTTTATTATTTTTAAAATTTTTTTATTTTTGGGGGGTGAAGTAAAAAAGAATAGCTTTATTGCTTTCCCAAGCAAAGGAGGCCACAGCGGGCTAACGCCCTCAAGACTGTGTGTCCCAGCCTCAGAAGGTTTTTTAAATGACACTATTTTCTCCAAATGTTATCACTATTAGTTTAATATTTGTGTCTCCTAAAGGATTTGGTCAGGAAAGTGAACTCAGGACTTATGGGCTGGGACTTCCCCGGTGGTCCAGTGGTAAAGAATCCACCTTCCAATGCAGGGGACGCGGGTTCGATCCCTGGTCGGGGAAGTAAGATCGCACATGCCGCGGGACAACTAAGCCGGTGTGCCGCAACTACTGAGCCTGCGCGCCTCAACGAGAGAGCCTGCCTGCTGCAACTACAGGGCCGACGCGCCCTGGAGCCCCCATGCCACAACTAGAGAGAAGCCCGCGGGCCACAAGGAAGAGCGCGCGCCGCAATGAAAGATCCCACGCGCCGCAACTGACACGACGCAGCCAAAAAAATAAAGAAAATAAATAAATTAAATATTTAAAAAAAAAGAAAAGAAAGACATGGGGTGATTGGATCGGAGCCCACAAATGAGGCAGCTGGGTCCAGCCCGGGAGAGGAGCCTGAAGGGCGGGAAATGGTGAAAAACACTTCCCCACCCACCACCGCGCCAAGAGGTCCTCCCCCTTTCCATTATCGAGGCCCTCTCTCAGCTCTTTTTCCTTCATTTTAATCTGGTCGTGGAACGCTAAAATCTAGTTAGGAAAGAAGGAAGCAAACAACACTCCTCCAGAGCTCTGAGCCCTGGGGGAATTTCAGACAAATGTAAATTGTCCTCTGCTTAACTGAAATCATCACTGTGGCCCGGAGCCCTGAGGCCCCCCAGGGCAGCCCTTCATCTGGTAAACAAGAGGATACAAACCCCCAAACACTTCTCGACTAATCAGAAACACTCCCAGAAAACAATCTCTTGGAAAAGTCCACCCGCAGCCGAAGCATCCAGGCCTGGCCTCGGTCCTCCAGCTCCTGCTCCGCAGGCCTTTCTGTCACTCACACCCCCAGGTGGCCATCTTGCCAGTTGAGAATAATTAACCGTTGATTAGCAATGGTTGCATTTTCATCAGCTCCATTCCCAAATTCCTGTAATTTCCATTTCATCCGATTAGTATCTTTTGGCCCATTCTCTTCCAGCAGCCTGGGAACAGAGACATCACCCACACAGAAATGACAGCCTTCTTTCTTTTTTTTTTTTTTTTTTGTTTATTTCTCTTTTTTCGGCTGTGTTGGGTCTGCGTTACTGCACTGGGGCCTTCTCTAGTTGCAGCGAGCGGGGGCTTCTCGTCGCGGAGCACAGGCTCCAAGCACGCAGGCTTCAGTAGCTGTGGCACTTGGGCTCCAGAGCACAGGCTCAGCAGTTGTGGCGCACGGGCCCAGCCGCTCCGCGGCATGTGGGATCCTCCTGGACCAGGGATTGAACCCGTGTCCCCCTCATTGGCAGGCAGACTCCCATCCACTGCACCACCAGGGAAGCCCAACAGCCTTATTTCGTTTTTTTTTTTTTAATTAATTAATTTATTTATTTATTTTATTTTGTTTATTTTTGGCTGCGTTGGGTCTTCGTTGCTGCGTGTGGGCTTTCTCTAGTTGCGGCGAGCGGGGGCTACTCTTCGTTGTGGTGCGCAGGCTTCTCATTGTGGTGGCTTCTCTTGTACGGGCTTCAGTAATTGTGGCTCAGGAGCTTAGTTGCTCCGCGGCATGTGGGATCTTCCCAGACCAGGGCTCGAACCCGTGTCTCCTGCATCGGCAGGCAGATTCTTAACCACTGCGCCACCAGGGAAGCCCTCAGCCTTATTTCTAATAAATCAAATGACACTGTTGTTTGGGGTGAGCTCCAGTGCCGTTTTTCCAAGGCCTTAAAATTAACTTTAGTTAATCTAATATTCTAATTCTGTTCTGAAATGGATGTCATCTCAAGAAAGAGATTACCGTAAATCAGGTTTCTGTGAAGAATATTTTTATGCAACTGTAACATTCTAGTTCTAGTTAAGATGTTGAACAACACATGCAGGAACAGCTTTTCATTTCCCCACGCCCCCTCCACCCCCTGCTTACATTTTAAGAGGGGCCTTCAGTACTCCAACCCAAAGTGTGAGCTGCCTGACTCTGGTCCTGTGAGCTCTTCCCCCACTGCAGGGCATGAGGTACATGCCATTTCAGTAAGCGTCAGAAGCCTCCGCTTTGTTTAATCCAGTGTTTCTCAGACTTACTTGATGGTGGATCCTTTTGTGAAGGCAATACCCAGCCAGCTTCCAAGCACTCAATAAACATCTGTCAAAGGAATAAATGAACCTTCCAAAGTAATACACACTGGGAGATGCTGCTTTAAACCGAAGCACTAAGTAGTATGAGAATATTTCTTTAAAAAGGCAGGAGATATTTTTTTGGATAATGTTGCAACAATAGGTGGCCTGTTACTATCCCTTCAAATCACACTCGAAGGTGGATGTGCCCCAAAGTCAGCCCTGCTTTGGTACGGGCTCCCTTCCACTGGCATGTAAACTGCTTGAGGGAAGAGACTGTCTCTTTTCATCCTTATTCATCTGTTTGTAGCATGGAGCAGAGGGCCTGGTGGCCAGTAGGTGCTCTTAAGCAATTAATTAATTAATAATTCAATTCATTGATGCTTAGGGGATAAATAAATTAACAAATAAATATCACCCTTAGTATCAGAGACTCTCCCAGCTAAGAGCGAATATCTTCTAAGAAATCCTTAGAAGTCATCTATTCCAGCCTTTATTCTATAGCTGAAGGAACTGAGACCCCTAGAGAATTGAGTGGTTTGCCCAAGGTCTTGCACAGAATTAGTCACGAAGGTGCTTTATCACTACTCTTCCCAAAACAGTACCTAATGCTGGAGCACTTATCCAGCCAGCCTGGGTTGTTTTCAACCATATACTGATCATATACTACCTATCGTAAAGCAGCTTCTTCAATTAAGCAAACACTGTATGCAGGCACCATTGTTAAGCCATAATTAAAATACCAACAACCATATTACGCATACATGTATAATATTATTAGCTCCAAGCACAGAAGTGTTCAAATGTCTGAAGGATTTTAATTTTGGTAGAATTGCTTTAACAGTCAGATCATGCAGGGGTTTTTCCCTTCAGTATTCCTTACATTTTGTGAAAGCCCCCTCCACCCCACCCCCCCTTTTTTTTGGCTCCCCATTAAGTTCTTTGAAAGCTCAGAAGAACTCACACCTATTCCCTTCTGAAACTGACTTATTCTCCAGGGAATAGTGGGAGGTTTGTTTTGCTAGAAGAAAGATGAATGATCCTTGACAGACTTCTGGCCTTTTCCTGGTAAAAACTGAAGAGGGATAACTGGCTTGGTCACTGAAGTATTGAACTGGTCTACAGAAGGCCTGAGGGATGCTCTTTAACCTACCCATTCCAATTTTCTTACTTTCACAATTGCCAAATCCAAATAACTAAGAGATCACGTGATTAGGTGCAACAAATTGGCCCTTATGTCCAAAAAGATTTCCTCACTTATTTTCCTCAGTAACTAAATTCCACAATAAGATTTTCATAATTTGGATTCAAGTTTTGGCCATGCCTTCCGGTCCACAAAATATCATGGTGTGTGAAAGACAGTTGGAAGTTTAGAGTAGTGGGTAAGAGAACAGCTTTAAGCCAGACAGTTAAGAGTTTGTATTCTAGCTTTGCCATTTATTAGATGTGGAACTATGGGCATATCATGTCAGCCTCTATTTCCTAACCTGTGAGAAATGGGAACGCTATGATATCTATGTCATAGAAACGTTGCGACAACTACAAATACAACAATGCATGTAAAATGATTAACACAGTTTCTGGCTTAATAAATAGTGGCTATTGTAATCCTGTTCATTATCTCCCTCTGTCCCCTTTTTTTGCCAAATTGAGAAAAGAAGCATTCAAAACACCCAGTTCCATCTAGGATACATTATAGACCAGAGGCTTCAATGCCCTTTCAGCCTTAAAGTTGAACCCATTTGTCCTATGTTTCCCCAACCTTGAGGACAAGCTGAGAACAAGACCTTTGGAGATGCAGCTAAAATGTAAAAGGGTATGCATGGTGCCTGGATTAGTGAGAAGGCCACAGGAAGCCGGGGGGTGCGGTGGGGGGAAGCTGTCAAGACACACTTCAAAGACAAAAATAGATGTCACCAACCTTGCAGTTTTGCTGAGGGTCTGCTCAGGCTATCTATGACTATTTTCTAATTGTTCAAGCCAATCAAGGATCGGTGAAACCAATCCATTACCCATTATTAAAGCAAAAAATCAGTAGATATGTGGCATTGAGTTTATGCCAAGAGAGACTACTCATCTTTCAGATTCTTTCAATTACTACTGATTAAGCAGCACTAGAGCACAGATATTAAGTCCACTGCGTGCCAGGCACTGTGCTGCCTTCTGGGAATACCAAGGTGAACGTGACCTGAATCCTGCCCTCCCAGAGGTCACAGCAAGTGATGAGACAGACCTGTAAATAAATCACTGCAGTGTAGCAGGGTGAGCACTGCAAGGCGGGTGGGGGCGGGGTGGGGGGGGGAGAACAAAGGAAGTGCTGTGAGAAAGAAAAAGAGAAATGCTTTCATTTCCTGAGCTCCTCCAGGAGAGCAGTGACTCTGGAGTGTGTCTAGGTGAGTGAGACGCTCTTCCCAATGAAGAAGGAAGAAAGTCACTATTGGAAGAGAGAGGAGAAAAGCTCTCAGAACAGGCTGTGCAGGCACGGTGAAGACCCAGGCTCTGGTGCGAGATTGCATCCGTGTGACACTAACTAGCTGTCTGACCTGAGGCAAATCACTTAACACCACCATGCCTCAGTTTCTTTATCTGCAAAATGGGAACAATAAAGTATCTACTTCATAGAGTTATTGTGAGATAGAAAGTGCTCAGAGCAGTGCCTGGCCAAGGAGAACACTTAAAAACGTAAACCCTTACTATTAGCAAATAAGCATGCAATATAGTCTAAATCCAGTGCAGTTTAGTTTGAGCAAATAAGTAAAAGTAACAAGTTAAGTAAGTTTTTTTATTTTTTATTTATTTATTTTATTTATGGCTGTGTTGGGTCTTCATTTCTGTGCGAGGGCTCTCTCTAGTTGCGGCAAGTGGGGGCCACTCTTCATCGCGGTGCGCAGGCCTCTCACTATCGCGGCCTCTCTTGTTGCGGAGCACAGGCTCCAGATGTGCAGGCTCAGTAATTGTGGCTCACGGGCCCAGTTGCTCCGCGGCATGTGGTATCTTCCCAGACCAGGGCTCGAACCCGTGTCCCCTGCATTGGCAGGCAGATTCTCAACCACTGCACCACCAGGGAAGCCCAAGTAAGTTTTTTAAAAGTCTCATTTACTTATCTAAGTAGTTTGTATGTCTTGCCTAACTGGCCAGCACTCAATAACATTTAAATCCTATGTATTTATATTTTAAAAAAATTTTGGTATCTTGTGTTGTCCCGTTGCCCATAAACTCAATCATTCTTCTAGAAGGAGTGATGTAAATGGTCATAAAAAGTCTATTCGAGGCCTTTCTCGCCTTCTGAGATGGCCCACACTCTGTCTATGGAGTGTGTTTCACTCCACAGAAATAAATCCATTTCTTACCTTAAAAAAAAAAAAAAAAGTGTATTCGAGCGCTAGGTCTGTTCTTCATCTATAAAATGAGAAAGTTGTACTGTTTTATCTTGAATGCTTTTTCAACTCTAACTTTCTATTCTTCTCTTAATACTGGCTATATTCATGACTGTAGAGATAAGGCAAACCCCAAATTTATGGAGTAGAGAAATTAAATATAAATTCCAAGAGAAAAGACAGAAAAAAAAAAAGGAAAGGAAAACAAATCTAGAATGGTAGATTACCTTTTGATTTCTAGGGTTTTACACAAATTACTCTGTAACTAACTGTTCAGAAATTAAATATGGTATTCATTGCATTGACTTTTAACAAGTTGGCAATGGTGCTGTTGAATGGATTGATTGGAGTCCTCAGGCAGCAAGCACTGTTTTGGATCACAAACTTGGGCAAGAGACCAAGGTGAGCAGCAGGAAGGCTAGGCGTGCCTCTAGGAAGATTATGGGAGTCGGTCAAACCCAGGTAACACCCAGGAGGCTGTAGCGAAAGGAGAGCCTGGGCTGCAGTTTGGGTTGACGCAGTGATGGCTCAAAATCCACGAAGTTATAGGAACAAGGTTGCATTGCCGGGACTTCCCTGGTGGTGCAGTGGTTAAGAATCCGCCTTCTTTGTACAAGACAATTAATCCAACGGCAAACCAGACGTATATTGTTCATGTCATCGCAAGACACTGAGGGTTGGAGGATTCCTTTTAACATTGGAGGATTCAGACCAAAAAAAATAGAGAATTATAATGCAGTGTGGTAAGTGTCTTTTTTTTTTCTTTTTTTTAAAATTTAATTTTATTTCTTTATTTTTTATACAGCAGGTTCTTATTAGTTATCTATTTTATACATATTAGTGCATATATGTTAATCCCAATCTCCCAATGTGGTAAGTGTCTTAATTCAAGTTCACAAACAGGGCCATGGTAATACAGAGAAGGATCACCTAACCCAAACCTGGGGAATTAGGGAAGAAGCAACACTAAGCTGAGTTCTAAATTATGAACAGGAGTTGGTCAAACAAGAAGCCTTGTGGGAGGAATTGGAGAGGATGGAGAGAGGATTGGGAGAAAAGTATTCTAATGTTGCAGATGGCTGCAAATTTCAAAGGGGAGAGGCACACATTCTAAGAATCATAAATAGAAAACTAATAAAATAGACTATTCTATAATTAAATAAATAACTCAACAGAAATATAAGGAGAAATAGTCAAATCTACTATTATCCTGGGAGAATCTAACACACCTCTCTTCAGTAATTAACAGAATTTTAAAAATTAGTAAGAACATATATGATTTGAACAACAAGATTAAGAAACTGACCTAAAGGACATAGATAGAACACCCTACTCAAAAACTGAAGAATAGGGCTTCCCTGGTGGCGCAGTGGTTAAGAATCCACCTGCCAATGCAGGGAACATGGGTTCAATCCCTGGTCCAGGAAGATCCCACAAGCTGTGGAACAACTGAGCCCGTGCGCCACAACTACTGAGCCTGAGCTCTAGAGCCCAAGAGCCACAACTACTGAGCCCACATGCCACAACTACTGATGCCTGCTCACCTAGAGCCCGTGCTCTGCAACAAGAAAAGCCACCGCAATGAGAAGACTGCACACCACAACAAAGAGCAGCCCCCACTCAACGAAACTAGAGAAAGCCTGCATGCACCAACAAAGACCCAACACAGCCAAAAATAAATAAATAAAATACATAAATTTATTTTTTTTTTAATTGAAGAATTTATGGACTCCCCTAGTGGTGCGGTGGTTAAGAATCCGCCTGCCAATGCAGGGGTCATGGGTTTGATCCCTGGTCTGGGAAGATCCCACATGCCACGGAGCAACTAAGCCCATGTGCTACAACTACTGAGCCTGCGCTCTAGAGCCCGTGCGCCACAACTACTGAGCCCGCGTGCCTCAACTATGGAAGCCCGCGTGCCTAGAGCCCGTGCTCCACAACAAGAGAAGCCACTGCAATGAGAAGCCCATGCACCGCAACGAAGAGTAGCCCCGCTCACCGCAACTAGAGAAAGCCTGTGCGCAGCAACAAAGACACAATGCAGCCAAAAAAAATTTTTTTAATTAATTAATTAATTAAATCAGTCAATAAATAATTTTTTAAAAATTGAAGAATATATACTAGTTTCAAGCACACAGAGAACATTTACAACAATTGGTCACATCCTGCCTCATGAAGGAAGTCTCAACAATTGTCAAATGATTGAAATAAACAGAATCCTTTCCCTGGCCACAATGCAATTATGCTAGAAATCATTAATAAAAGTTTTAAATCTCTATATTGTGTGGAAAGTAAATAAATAATAACAATTCTAAATAATTCATGGCTTAACAAAAAGAAAACAGTGGAAATTACAAAATATTTCAAACTGAATGATAATGAAAATATTACATATAAATCTAGTTGGATACAGCCAAAGCAATACTTGGGGAAAACTATAGCCTTAAATACTATATTAACAAAGAAGAAAGGCTGAAAGTTAATGAGTTAAGCATCTATCAATATTTCAATAGTTAAAAGAGGAATAGCAGAAAACACCAGTGAAAGTAGAAGGAAGGAAATAACATAACTAAGAACATACATTTAATGAAATAGAAAGCAAATAGAAAATAGAAAAAAAAATCAGTAAAGCCAAAAATCGATTCTTTAAAAAGATTTGTTAAATTGATAAATCTCTGATGAGGCTGCCCAAGGAAAAAAAGGGAGGAGGAACCAAAAGGTATATTTGGAATGAAAATGAGACATCACTACAGATCTTGCAGACATCAGAAAGATAATAAGAGTATACTATAACTTTATGTAAAAGATTTGAAAATTTTGATGAAAAAACTGACACAAAAAGAAATAGAAAACCTGAATAGTCCTATAACTATAAATGAAGTTGAATGTGTAATTTAAAGCCTTCCCCCAAAGAAAACTCCAAGCCGAACTGGCTTTCCCTGTGAACGCTATCAATATGTAAGAAAGAAATAAAATCAGTCTCCACAAATTCTCCCAGATAACTGAAAAAGAGAGGACATACCTCAACTCATCATATGAGGCTATCATAACTTTGTACCAAAACCTGTCAAGGATATACATGAAAAAATATAATTAAAAAATTGCAGGCCAACAGCTGAAACTAACACAACATTGTAAATCAACTATACTCCAACAGAAATTTTTTTTTAAATTGCAGGCCAATATAATTCATAAACATAGATGCAAAATGCCAAATAAACTATTGCCAAAGTGATTCTGAAAATGTATAAAAAGTTAATGCATTATAACCAACTTGAGTGTATACCATGAATGTAAAATTGGTTTACTAAACTACAGTGTAATTTATTTATTTATTTATTTATTTATTTATTTATTTATTTATTTATTTATTGGCTGCGTTGGGTCTTCGTTGCTGCGCACGGGCTTTCTCTGGTTGCCACGAGCAGGGACTACTCTCCGTTGCGGTGCATGGGCTTCTCATTGCGGTGGCTTCTCTTGTTGTGGAGCACGGGCTTTAGGCACATGGGCTTCAGTAGTTGCAGCACTCGGGCTCAGTAGTTGCAACACGCAGGCTCAGTAGTTGTGGCGCACGGGCTTAGCTGCTCCGCGGCATGTGGGATCTTCCCGGACCAGGGCTCGAACCCATGTCCCCTGCTTTGGCAGGTGGATTCTTAACCACTGCACCACAGGGAAGTCCAGCATGAGGAGTTTTATACCAGGGTGAACATATAATGATTTGGAAAAGCTGGTGGGTAGCAAGAACCAACAGAACACTGCTATCAAGCCCTTGTTACATGGGGTTTGCATAAACAAACCACCTCCACCCACCACAGTTCTAGAGGGAGCCTTTCATTAAACAAGGAGGTAAAGGGTTTTGCATCAGATGATGTGTACAAAGTGCATTCTGCAATGTCTGGCTCATAGGAGATGTTCGGTCAGTGTTAGCTAAAGGGCTCTATGGAAAGGGAGGAGCGGTCATGACAGTGTGTCAAGGGGGAGGAGGCTGTCACCAGTAGGAGAATGAGAATACAGTTGGATGCTTATGAGCGTGACAGGGATGTGAAGTACCATGGAATTATCTGGCCTAACACCCGGTTCTTGCAGGTTCAGACTCTTTTGGGATAGTGTCTGGAAAAGTGACATTGAGGTCAGGTTCTCTCCGAGGAGCTTGTGAGGGCCTCTGTGTTTAGTAGTTACTGGGTTCTATAGGGTCTAGTTCCAGTATATCTCTTACATTTCTCTTTCATGTGTATTTCCATTAACAACATCCTGATTCAGGCCCCCATGATTTCCATCCTGGGCTACAGAGTCTCCCAGCTGGTTATCTGCTTCCATGTCATTTCTTATTTACTACTTCAAAGTTAATCTTCTGTCATTTCCCTTCTCAAAACTCTTCAGTGCCTCCCAACTAAAGTTAAATCTCCTCACTTTAAAGTTCAAGACCAAGCTTCCCTGGTGGCACAGTGCTTAAGAATCTGCCTGCCAATACCGGGGACACGGGTTCGATCCCTGGTCCAGGAAGATCCCACATGCCACGGAGCAACTAAGCCTGTGTGCCACAGCTACTGAGCCTGTGCTCTAGAGCCCCCGAGCCACAACTACTGAGCCCACGTGCCACAACTACTGAAGCCCACATGCCTAGAGCCCGTGCTCTGCAACAAGAGAAGCCGCCACAATGAGAAGACTGTGCACCGCAACGAAGACCCAACGCAGCCAAAAATAAACAAATAAATAAATAAATTTAAAGTTCAAGACCTTCTACAAGGCGCCAATAATGTTTTTATCCCTGTTTCCTACCATATCACCAGTTCCCACTCACTGTTCTGCAAATCATTGTCTTACTTTGTTACTTCCCTGCTTTCATTCATACTGTTCCTCCTCTCTGAAATGCCCTCTCTCTGAGTTCTATTTGTCAAAATCGCACTCTTCTTGTCGGGTTCACTTTGTACACCAGCAAGCTTACGAAGCCCCTTATCTGTCATACACACCCAGGAGTGAAGCTGAAAATATTTAACCACTGCCACACATAGGCACCATCCAATCAGGATAGACTCTGGCCCTGGATAGAGGAGGGCCTCTGGGTCCCTGCCATGACAGGTGCTCACCCTTTGCTGCTGGACTGGGTTGCGGGGGTCTGTGGGTACGCAGGGAGGGAGGCTAGATGGGTGGGGAGGAAAGGATAGTGAGGGCTCAGAGGAGCAGATTTTCCACGTTCTGACTGTGGGCACAGCAGCTCATACCATGGGCATCAACTCCTCAGACGCCCTCATGCAATCCTCCTCTTTGGGCAAGTTGGACTTCTGCAGCATCTAACCCATTCTGCTTTGCATATAAACAGTGTCCAACTGTCCATTCCCTTCACCCCACCTGCAGGATAAATCCCTTCAAGACTACCCCACTCATCGCTGTGGTCCTTCACTACATCTGGCACTCAGACCCTCAACAAATGTTTGCCCCTTTGAAACCAACAAGGGGAAATTGTTAACTTTCAAATGTCAGCAGAGTAGGGTTCCTAAGGAAAAAGGAAATGATAAATAATTTTTAATGAATGCCTGCTCTGTACATGTTATTTCATTTCATTCTGGCAATAAATCCAAGAGGCTGGTTTTCTTATTCCCATTTTACAAATGAGTAAATCAAGGCTTAGACTTAGTCATTTGGTCCAGGACCACCCAGCTGGAAGTGGCAGAGAGGAGATCGCCATCCTGTTTGTCTCTAAGCCCATTGTCACCTTTCCAGAACTTGTGCGTCTCTTCTGAAGGGCAATCTTTTTGTTTATTCTATGGTTCAAATCAGAGATTATATGGAATTTACATTATTAATCTAGTGGCTCTTTTCAAAATGTGCTTTTGAAATTCAAAAAAATTTCTCATGTTGGACTGGTAACCTGAATGAGCCTTAATAATAGATTCAATGGAAAGGTCCCTTGTATTCAGTCTTTTCAATTATTTTACCACCATTTTCTCTTTCAGCACCTCAGTTACATTTGATAGGGTTCTTTGGAGAGAGATCTCTTTCTGAATCTTTGCAAAAGGAAGAATTTCAGCACAGTCAAAAAGTATAAAGGGAAACCATTTTAATTTTTTAATTCAGGCCATTATTAGCTCCCCTTGCATCAGCTTCTTCTAATTATGCAGAAGTGCATACATCTGACAGAGTGCCTGGCCCTGACTCATGACTTACTAATGAGATCATATTTTTCATTACAATTCCAAAATCCCATCAATCTTTTCTTAATTATTTTTAAGTGAATTTGCTGCTTTAGAAAGGAAGGGGCGCATGTGGCAGGAGCAGGAACTAGGAAAGTTTCATGCGATTTCAATTTCAGAAACTTTGTTGGCAAGATGGCCTGTAACTGTTGCCAGTGTTAATAAATCAAATTTCGATGTCGATGTCGCCTCCCCCCAGCCCCACCCCCCCCCCACCATATACCAGAACTCACTCTCAGATTCAATGAATCAGACCTTCAAGCATTGCCACAGCAAAGTTCCTTCCAAATATCTCTGCCAACACATATTATAGTCATGGGTATAGCCAGGGGTAATACTCGCAGTGCTTGAAAGCGGATACTAGCTGTAAGACTGAAACAGGGTGCTGGACACCAGCTATGCCGGATTTAACCCTTTAGCAGCTGGACTTTAAGAAGCTCCTGAAGGTACCTAGAGGGGGCCGGAGCAGACAGATTTTGAGGCGGTTTTGGGGAAGTTGCAGCAGCAGCTATTTTAATGACGGCTAGAGGTGTTTTTGAAGATTTTAATATGCGGTGTGGTACAGGCATTTACCAGTATCAACCCTGCCCACGGCAGTGCAGGCGTCTTAGCCGTGGCATCTCCGAAACCTGGATCAGGGTCCCCTTTCCAATCATGTTTAGCTCCGTCCAGCGCTCTGGATGGGCCTTCATTACGTGTCACTCCTGGAAGTTGCCC
The DNA here is from genome assembly GCF_028021215.1 of Eschrichtius robustus. Lineage (NCBI taxonomy): Eukaryota > Metazoa > Chordata > Mammalia > Artiodactyla > Eschrichtiidae > Eschrichtius > Eschrichtius robustus. The sequence continues at coordinate 125,607,994 of NC_090831.1, read as the reverse complement.
CCAGCTACCCTCCACCCGTTTACATTGCGTCAGCTGCCATGTGAGTTGGTCACCCACTCCTAGTCCTCACGCAGTATATTCGGCAAATATCCGCTTGTCTGAGGTTTATGTAAATGAGGGGGAAAACCGAAGTGGCCAGGGAATTTCATCTTCCTTGCTCAGGCTGAACTTTGTTCTCCATATTAACTTTCGTATGTTCCCCATGAAATCTAGGTCCTCAAAAATGAAACTCCAATTGTCTGATTACAAATTTAAAAGGTCTAATTAAAAAGAAATTTTTTTAATGCAGAGCAGATGTTTGATGTCAATGCCACGTGATGTAGCTCTTGGAGGTTCCAGGAAGCCCTTGAAAATGTGACTGAAGGAGGAAGTGATGTCTCTGGGTACGAAGGGGGCCGCCCCTGCCTTGAGCTCCAGGCGAGGCTGGTGGGGCTTGTTTGAGCAGAGAGGAGCCCCTCACTGCACTGATTCCATCCACAGAGAGAAAGCCCCCAGTTCCTGACTGGCAGCCCTGCTTTCATCTGCTCCAACAGCAATCCTTTGCCTTTCACTGGAGCAGTTTTCTTTTTTAAATGTGTCAGTTTTATTCATTGAATTTGTGCCTAGGCTGAGGCTGAGAGGTCTGCCTCACTCACAACCACTCCATACTCAGTACTCTTTTTAGAAACGTCCTAGGCTGGTGGGGTCCAGAGCCCTGACAAAGAAGCCGGCTACCAGGGGACAGGCCTGTCTCTACCCTCCTCGATGGATGGAAGGGAGCCCAGGAAGGTGGGCCCAGGGTCCGGTCAGCGGGAGTGCGACCAAAGACCTCCCGGTGATGTCAGGGCAGTCCCGTCAGACTCCGGTGCCAGGCCCAGCCTCCAGAGTCTTTCCTGCCCCCGTCCGGGCACTGTAATAACTAAGTCAACTGGAAAAGAAATACTGAAGAAAGACTAAAGGAAAACAGCGCACGGGGGCAGCCAGGGCCAGGAAGGAGAGCACGCCGCACAGCATAAAGGACCATTGTGCTAGGCTCGGTGGGCGGAGGGGGGGACTTGGCGCCCTGATCGGCCGAGCCTGCGATGATGCGCTTTCGCTGGAGGGAGATCCTTGGATCCCGGCTGAATAAAGGACAGCGTGGGAGTGGGTTGGAGAGAGTCAGGGGACAGACAGAGCAAAGAGAGGGCTGAAGCAGGACAGAGCCCCTGTCTTTTTATTGCTCCCTCACCACCCTGGATTAGCCAGGGTGCTGTCACCTTGACAGCTGTCTACAAGAGGAGCAATTCTCCAAATGACTAGTCAACAAGTGTTAAAAGCATGTTCTTGCAGGAAGGGGGAGAAAAGGAAAGAAACTTGGCCTCCATTGCTGCCATGGTCCATTGTGAGGCCATGACCTTGAGGCTTTAACATTCTTTGAATGAATGTATAAGGAAAGGAGGAAGAGGACAGAAGAAAGCGCATGGGGTGGGGGGTTGTCAGATGCAGGATTGTTTTTTACATCGTGAATAACAGCAGCTCCTTCTCAACTTCCTGGTTTGGGTACCTGCTCCTGTCTGCCTCCTGCTCATTTCTGGGGAAGATAAAATAGAGCCAGGAACTGCCCTCTGAAAGTGACCATAGCTGTTCAGAATAGAATTTACTGAGGAATCAAGAGAACCTCAAGAGTCAAGTGTCCAGGTAGGCTTTGCACTTGAGCTTCCCTCGCTTGTAATTGCTCCTCAGCCCCTCACCTCAGGAGCGGTGCGTGGGGTGACATTCAGCCTCTCCTGCCCTTCCAGGGAAAAACCCAACACATCCTGGACCCATGATTTGCCCCAAGTTGGGGGTGGGAGAGACTGGGACGAGCCAAAAAAAGTGTTAAGAGAAGGGAAGAGCTGGCACTGCTAAATGGAGAAAGGTCCCAGCAGCTTAATCCATCTTGAACAGAATCATTAATCAGGTGCAAAACTCCTAAAAGGAGCAAAATTAGGACCAGCGCCTTCCAAGGGCAGCCTGCCAATTTCCCCCGCTTGCATTTTCATTTCCAAATCCTTGGTGTCTTTGTATCAGGGCTGGTCCAAGCCAGCCCAGTCCGGAGCCACCTGTTCATGTCCCCTCCCACCTCCCTGACCTCGGAAGTGAGAGGAGAAATGATGGGAAACCCAGACAGCTGCTATGACCCCCCTCCCCCATAAAACGAGCCACCCGATTCTAGGAATTGGGCCAGACCCTGGCAGATGCGTTACTCTCTGTGAAAAATGCTTCTGTAAGCACATTAACTCTTTCCTTCACTGAGTAACTCTCTTGTTTAATAGAAGACAAAGTCAGGGCTGGGAGGGACCTCATAGAACAAACCTAGCCCTTTCCTTTTTGTTCCCGCCAGAGTTCCAGTGACCCACCCAAGGTCACGACCTGGATTAGTGCAGAGTCACGGCAGCCAGCCTCCAAGGTGGTCCCCGGCCATTCCTAACTCCCAGGGCCCAAAGTCCCGGAGTCCCCTCTCACAGTGAATAGGGCTGGCCTGTGAAATCAATGAAACAATGCAGAAGTGACCATGTGTGACTTCCAGGGCCAGGTCATACAAGACATGCAGCTCCCACCCCCTCCCTCTGCACTGTGTCACGAGGATACTCAAGCAGCTCTGGGGCGAGGTCCATGTGGTAAGAACTGAGACCTCCCGCCAACAGCCAGCACCAACTTAGCAGGTGAGGGAGCCACATGGGAAGACCCTCCAGCCCCAGTCTATATATCCTGAGAAGCCTTGATCCAGAACTACCCAGCTGAGGCTCTCCTGAATTCCTGAAGCGTTTATTGTAGTGTCAAAGAGGAATAGAGCTGGGCATTCATTAAAGGTGGCAAGACAGATTTCATGCAGACTGCTGCAGTAGGGGAGAGAGATAAACAGCTCGGCTCCGACCTGTGCAGAGGGAATGGGGGTTTTAAGGGAAGAAGGAGGGAGCGGGGAGGAGGAACTGTGGAGAGCCTGGGCAGAGTCAGAGAAGTGGAAAATTACAAAAAGCTGGTAGGGGGCTGTTTTCTGAGAAATGTTAGGCAAGCTAGGTGTTGAGTGAGGGTAAACCTCACACAGAAAGTTCTTTTGGCAACCTGAGCTTTCCCAGGCGGGAACTTGGGAGGGCTGGGTCAGGCCAGGGGCACAGCCTTGAGCTGTTAGAAACCAGGCTCGTGTTTATTCCAGTCTCAGTGTCAGGAGTTGACAGATCGTGCCAAGGTTTCGCAGTTCTCATTGGTCACGACTGAGATCTGGCCAAGCAACCTCAGAGACATGGACCAAAGTTGGTCAGGGAAAGGGTCTTTGTCATTAGCTCTCAGCCACTGTGGGCTCTGGGAGAGTTTGGTTTGTAGCAATAGATAACTATATCCAGATGTAAACCCCGATTTTGATTTCCAGAGTCCGTGCCTTGTGCTTTTTCTCCCACACTACTTAACCCTCCTTCAGAAGACAAGCCAAGAATGGGCTGCTGTGGTCTTGATAGCAGACATTTCCTATGTTACAGTAATTACAGAGCTTCAGCCCAAACATGCAAGACAGTTGGAGATCATCACCTTCCCACATACTCATTCTCAAGATCACTCAGGGCCCAGTAGATAATCCAATATGTTTCTAGACCTGACAGGCACAGCAGGGCGCTCCCTCACAGTGAATACCTGCCCAGATGAAGTCCCTCCAAGTCGGTGCATATTCCTGTGAATGAAAGCAGTGGCATGCAAATGTCATCAACGCCATCACATAACCAGCCTGCTGAGCACTTCCGTGTGTCAGGCAGACACTGATAATACAGAAATAAGCATGCTTGTCCCTGCCCGCAGGGAGCAGAGTACTGGAACCCAGTGAAAACTTCTCATTTAGATTAGGTTTCAGAGTAGGATCAGGGTTTGTCAAATGCAACATGAATTCCCTTACCTAGTTTTTAAACTATTTTGTCCCAGCTGAGCCGAGGGGCCCCCAGGAGAACACTGACATCCGGAAACACTTACTTACTTACTTCATGTTTTAACTGTGGGGCAAAGCAGAGGCCAGCACCATCATAATCCTACACAATTGAGCCATGAGATGTTCACAACACAGACACCAAATGGTCTTTATCTTCTTTCTTAATTTAAGATGTTGCAGACAGGTATGTGCCTGCCCTTAGGACCAACTGGACATCCATCCTTAAGCATCCACATTCAAGGTGGAGGGACAGTGGTGGTTACCAGGCAGCTTGAGAAAACAGGTCCTCAACAAGACAGTGCAAGTACCATTCCTTCTCGGGAGCCTCCTCCAGCCTCTTGGAGCAGAGTTAAGTGTCTGCCCCTCCGAGCTTCAGGTCCTTGTCATAACTCCTCTTACCATGCGGCTGTAACTCCTCGTCTCCATTAGACGGACCCTCTGGTTTCAAGCACGCTGTTGTCCATGCCGGTGCCTAGAATAGTGGCTGGCAGGTAGTAAGCCCTTAACAATGAGTATAGGATGAATGAACAGAATGAGTGAAAGAATGAATAACAAAACATGCACAGGTTGACAGCCAATGATCCTTGAAGTAAATTCTGAATAGACAGTAAAAAGTAGGCAGCTTCAAGGGCAGTCCACAAATGAGCAGAGTGATGGTCTAAAGCTTAGGTTTAAGGCCATTCCTTAAATTTGGATTGCATTTTCCCAAAAGAAAAATGTAGTAAAACTGTGGGAAACACAACAGTCAACCCACTAATTCTGTTAACCCATTACGTACCTCGAAAGTGCACTGTTTCAACAACACATAAACACTACTTTTAGTCCAGGTTCCAGACAACAGACTTACAAATGAACTTCATTCATTTATTAATTAATTTTGTAAAAAAAAAGAGTGTATCGATTATTCATAGGAAACGCCTACCGTTTGCCAAGGACTAGTCCTAGATGGTGGCGACTGAGAGAGGAAAAGCAGAGCTTTACCCCCAGGGAGCCCACCGTCCACTGCGGAGAACACAGGTGTCACATGTAGCACGCAGGTGAGCACGAGGTGCCTCGAGCAGAGAGGCACCTGAGGCTGAGAGTCAGGGAAGTTTTCTTGGAGAAGACACTTAAGAAAAGCAGGCAGAGGAAATGGCATTAAAAAAATATATTTTAAAATTTTATTTATTTATTTTTTTGCTGCATCAGGTCTTCGTTGCTGCGTGCCAGCTTTCTCTAGTTGCGGCGAGCGGGGGCTACTCTTCATTGCAGTGCGCGGGCTTCTCATTGCAGTGGCTTCTCTTGTTGCGGAGCACGGGCTCTAGGCACGCGGGCTTCAGTAGTTGTGGCACGTGGGCTCTAGAATGGCAGCCTCAGTAGTTGTGGCGCACGGGCTTAGTTGCTCCGCGGCATGTGGGATCCTCCCTGGCCAGGGCTCGAACCCGTGTCCCCTGCATTGGCAGGCGGATTCGTAACCACTGCGCCACCAGAAGCCCCGGAAATGGCCTTTTAAAAGGCAGAGAGGTAAGAGAGTTTAATGATTTAGAGCAAAGCTTAGGGGTCAGACAGGCGTGGGTTCCGGTAATGCCTCTGCACTCTCCAGCTGCGCTGGCTGTGGGTCTTTGGGCAAGTCTCTTAGCTCTCCCAAATTCATTTTCCCATCTGTAAAGTGGGTGGCGCCAACCTCAGGGGGCTTTGAGCGCACGAGCCGAGCTGATGCACGTAAATGCTGACTGCAGCTCCTGACACAGTTTCAGGGGGGGAGTGGCACATGGACGTCCTCTGGGAAAAGGGCTGCCCCTCTGGGTAGGAATCAGGGCAGGTGGAGACCGGTTGGTGACAAGTGTGATCAATGTCATGAGAAGAAAGGAGCACAGGCAGAGCGGGCAGGCAGCAGACCGCAAAGGAGACTCGGAAATAGAAGAACCTGGAACTTTACATGGTGAAAATAAGCAAGCCGCGAGCCCATCGCCTGAAAAAGGAAGCCAGGAAAACAGAGGAAGGTTCTGTGCATTTTGGTCCAAAACCCTAACAGGAGAAACCAAGGAACTACTATTCTAGCTGCTTCTAATTTCAACTTCCCTGCACCTTTATTTTAGGTGCAAATTACCCAAGTGATTGGCAATTTTTCTCAGAGCCGTAGATAATATGCCAGAAGTGGAAGAATTAAACTTTGAAGACGAAAAGATTTAATTAATTTTTAAGCTTCCCAAATGGGCTCTTAAAAATGAAATGGCTCAAAAGTACATTTAAATCACAGTCAGATCTCAAAAGTAACGGAAGGTTATAGAGGGTGCTTTTCTGTTTGAGGCTCATTGGAGCCGGGCTTAGCCTCGCCAGCCAAAAAGTATAAAATTCATTATTAGCTGTTTTGGTCACTTTCCTAAAAATAAAAGTGTCCAATTTCATTGTGAAAAAAGGATATACAGACATGTATATGTAAATATAAAATTGGTACTGGTTACCATCACCAAGTTATCCTGGCTTCTCCTGTGTGAACCACGGTTACTAACGGTACCCACTCCATAGAGCTGCTGTGAAGATTAACAGCACGCAGTAACTGTGAGCAATAATAATAATATAACTAAGGCTTGTCAATCTTGCCGCCAAAGCATCCCCTGAATCCAGTGTGTGGCCTGGGTCCCTGTGGGGAGCAGTGTTCCAGAGATCCTTGCAGAGCCAAAACAGGCCAAAACTGTTTTCACACTCATACTAAGACATGATTTGCCTTTTTCATTCTCATTCTCTCCGAAGTGTACAGCAGAGCCTTCCAGAGACTACGTGGCACGAGATATTGCAACAGATTAAATGCAGAAGCAGATATAAGGATTCTACTGTCTACTAATAACCAGACATTGAAGAGATTTATAAAAATATAAAATAAGGTCACCTGTCACTAAATTTTGTTTTGTTTGGGAAAACACGGTTATTATTTTTCATAAAAATTAACTTACTATATAATGGGTTTATTGTTGTTCATTTGAAAGCAATTTATAAAGATTTAAATTTTTTCTCGGTTTTAATTTCTAATTTGATAAATCGTGACCGCTCTAACCCACATAAAGAAAAGTCATTAAGGGTCTCAGTAACCGTGACGAGGTAAAGGGGGCCTGGGCCCTGTCCTTTAGCCCCACCTACCCCCTCCATCTGTGCCAATCACCTGCCTCTGCCATCACTGCCTAGCTAGCGGGACCCCACCCAAGGTCCACTCTGACCCCATCACCCCTCCTCCCTCCAGACATATCTAACTAGCCACTTTGTACCAGACATGGTATCAGGCAAAGGAGATGCAAACAGCCATGGTCTTTCCCTCGTGGATCTTATGTGAAGAAGATTAGAAACAAATAAAAACAAGTCAGATATGTAAATAAAAGTATTGCAAAGTGTGATAAGCATGAGGAAGGAAAGACTCAAAGGGCTAAAGGAGAGAACAAAGAGAGCATGGGCGGCTTTTTGATTCAGACCTGGGCAACCTGCGCCCTGGAGCAGCGGGAAGAGCCCAAATGGAGGAACCAGCCCCGGCAAAGGCCCCTGCGGGGAAAGGCTTGAGGGGGAGGTGGAGCTGAGCAGCTGCCCCACGACGCAGCACCCCAGGCTACCTCCTCCAGTCTCTCCCACGTCCTGGCCAGAGGGCCCTTCCACCTGCTCCATCACCCTGGCTCCTTTCACTGGCTTCCTATTGTTCGTAGGTGTAAGAGCAAAACACTTACTGTGGCCTTCAAGACTCTTAAATCTGATTCCTGCCTACCCCACGCCTCATCTCTCTTCACACTCCCCATCACTCCGGGGTGCTCACCCTGATGCCTTCTTTCAGTTCCCAGAAGACAAGCTCCCCCTCACCACAGGGCCTTTGCACGTGCTATTCTCTGTGCCTTGAAAGTTTTCTCATCTCTTCTCTCCAAGTTGCCTAATTAAATCTTTACCTAACCTTCCGATTAGGCCAAGTACAATATTTAACATCCTGCACTTTTCCTTAACAGTGCTTAACATATTTTGTAATTATAAATTTGTATAATTACATAATTCGTATGTCTCCTCTACTAAACCATAAACATCTGGAGAACAGGTCCTATGTCTACTTTGCTTACCATCATATTCCTGGTACCTAGTACAGGGCCTGGTGCACATTGCTTAATACATAATTATTGAATGTATAAATGAACGAATGTCATTTTATGCTGTCCTTAGAGATCCTTTTACAATAAATTCACTCTTGAAAGCATTTAACTAATTGGATTCTGTGTCCCACCAAGACAATTACAATCTATCCATTTTTGTATCACCAGAGTCTAGTACTGTGCCTGTATGTAATATTCAGTAAATACTGAGTGAATGAATGAATGCGTGAACGAATGAATGAAACATTAGCAAATGCTTGTGGATTTTTTTTGAAGTATAGTTGATTTACAATGTTGTGTTCATTTCTGCTGTACAGCAAAGTGATTCAGCTATACACATATATACATTCTTTTTTTTAATTGAAGTATACTTGATTTACAATGTTGTGTTAGTTTCAGGTGTACAGCAAAGTGAATCAGTTATACATATACACATATCCACTTTTTTTTTTTTTTAGATTCTTTTCCCATATAGGTCATTATAGAGTGTTGAGTAGAGTTCCCTGTGCTATACAGTAGATCCTTATTAGTTATCTATTTTATATATAGTAGTGTGTATATGTCAATCCCAATCTCCAATTTATCCCTCCCCTTTCCCTGTCCCCCCGGTAACCATAAGTTTGTTTTCTACATCTGTGACTCTATTTCTGTTTTGTAAGTAAGTTCATTTGTACCATTTTTTTAAGATTCCGCATGTAAGTGATATCATATGATATTTGTCTTTCTCTGTCTGACTTACTTCGCTTAGCATGACAACCTCTAGGTCCATCCATGTTGCTGCAAATGGCATTACATTCTTTTTTTTATATTCTTTTCCATTATAGTTTATCCCAGGATATTGAATATAGTTCCCTGTGCTATGCAGTAGGACCTTGTTGTTTAGCTTGTGGAATGTTGAATGGGGGATAGAAACAAAGAAGTTGAAGCCACATTCTCAGTCCTCAGGCAGGTTACAGTACAGATCAGGGAGACAGGTCATGGAAAAAAAGGTTTCTGCAACGTAAGGAAGAACATGATAAAGTGTGACGTTCACAGTGTAGGTGGTTTTAGTCCTTCGGGAGGTGAACAAGAGGCATGGAGGCGGTTCCGTGGCGGGAGAGCTTCCCACCTGGCTGTCAGCACTAGGTAAGTGGCCGCAGGGGCTGTGCAAAGCGAGGGGTGCAGGGGAAGGATGCGGAGCATCCGGCACTGACTTTAGGGCGCTATTCATAGAAGGAAGAGGATGTGCTGAGTGAAGATGCAGGGAGGGATGCCAGGAATGAAGGGGCCAGTCAGCACAAGGGTGCACAGACTTGAGCGTTCTTGAGCACAGCTGGGAGCCTGTTGAAAACGCAAATTCTCAGCACCCACCTGCTGATTCTGGTTGTGTGGAAGCAGGGTTGGGTCCAGACTCTGCATTTAAACAAGCATTCTGGGTGCTTCCGAAGCAGGTGTTCCATGGGCCACACTTCGGGAAACACTGACAGATTTAGGTCGGGTCCTGGTGGCTGGGTGAGTGAATCCCATCCTGGGGGCAGAGCCTGAGGCAAGGATTCAGTGCCCGGATTTGTGGAGGGATGGACTTCAGGGAGACCCTGTGAGGGAGAGGGAAGCAGGGCTGGAGGAGGCCAGTGGGCAGAGATGTGAGCTTTGGAGGCTAGTCTTGAGACAGAGGCAGCCTCTGTGCCCCGGGTCAGTCAGCAGCCCCTGCCTGTGGGTGACCCTTGATTTGGGGGTGGGGACAGCAAACACCGCAGACCAGGGCTCCCCTCAGAGAAAGAGGCAGTTGCGAGACCTCAGCAACCACCTCTGTCACTGTGGCCAGGGCGGGTGCACCAGCCCAGGAAGGGGGATCCGGGTGGACCTCACAGCTTCTGGCTCACTGACTGAGAGAACAAACTCCGCGTGGAAAATCCTGGGGAGAGAGTGAGACTAAAAGATGCAAACAAAGGAGGTGGCCGTGTACATCCGAGGGGAGCTAAGCGCCTCCCTCAGTCCTGAGGGCGATGCAGATTCTGCGTCCCTCTGAGGGTAACCACCATCCCAGCTACTAGCCACCCCCAGCTTTCGCTTTCCCTACCAGCACCCTCCATCTCAGAGCTGAAACCCGACTTTATTTCGCACGCAGGAACCTTGTCTCTGGGAGACAGAGGCTGAGTGCCTGACATAGCAGCCCCCCACCCCACCCCCCATCTCGCACAGGCAGCCCTCCCCTGAGGTAGGTCTGCATCTCCCGCCCCCGGACCTCCTTCTCCACGGCCTGTTTCTGGTTATGGTAGGCACGATGCTACTTCTCTAGCCCTGTGGCAACTCCAGAATTCTCGGAGCAAATGCCAAGACGAAGGGAGAGGGAGCAGAGGTGGGCAGGGAAAGTCTTCAGACCACCTTGCAGGTCTGACACCTGTGGGTGGAGGGTGGGCAGGAGAGGTCAGGTAGGAAGTGATCCCTGAGAATCTCCACCAAGCTGATGGGGGCCCAGAGCCGACCTCTCCCGCCTGCATTACTTCCTCCAGTTCCTACTACAGCTCAGGGCGAAGGAGCGGCTCCTCCACCATAAAGCTGAGGAAACAGGCTCTCAGAGGTTAAGTAATCTCCCCACCATCATACAGCTCAGCTGGGGCTGGCCTGTGACCCAAAGCCCAAATCCGTGGCTAAATATTTGTTTTTGTCTTTTTGTTGTTGTGATTCACCTGTGGATGTCCTTCTCATATTACCATAGTTTATATATATTTTTAAAATTGAAGGGCTTCCCTGGTGGTGCAGTGGTTAAGAATCCGTCTGCCAATGCAGGGGACACGGGTTCGAGCCCTGGTTCTGGAAGATCCCACATGCCACGGAGCAAATAAGCCCGTGTGCCACAACTACTGAGCCTGCACTCTAAAGCCCACGAGCCACAACTACTGAAGCCCGTGCCCTCTAGAGCCCACGTGTCGCAACTACTGAGCCTGTGTGCTGCAGCTATTGAAGCCCGGGCGCCTAGAGCCCGTGCTCCACAAGAGAAGCCACTGCAGTGAGAAGCCGCAACAAAGAGTTGCCCCACTCGCCGCAGCCAGAGAAAGCCTGCATGAAGCAACGAAGACCCAACGAGGCCAAAAATAAATAAATTAATTAATTTTTAAAAATTGAAGTATAATTGATTTACAGTGCTTCTGTTGTACAGCAAAGTGATTCAAATATACATATATATTCTTTTTTCAGATTCTTTTCCATTACAGTTTATTACAATATACTGAATGTAGTTCCCTGTGCTATATACAGTAAGACCTTGTTGTTTACTGATTTTCTATATAGGTCATATCACCATAGTTTATAAATTCCTTGAGTTTGGGCTCTGACTTCTACTTCCTTTTTAACTGCAGAAGTGGTTCATACAGTCTCCACCATACAGCTAGTTCAACAAGGCAGTTCAGGAGAAAGCCTGAGGGTAGGCCTTCCTGGCTGCCGATAATGAATAAGTCGTACTTTTGCCGTTTGGCGTCCCCCCTCTGCCAGCTCTGCCCCTGCCGCGGCCTCCCGGCTCCTATTCCTTGTCCTCAGCGACCACGCCCGGAGCACCTCGCTCTCTCTGGTGTCCCCGCCCCTTCCGTCATTGCTTCCCAAGGCACGCTGACCTCCTCGCCCAAGTGCGGTAGCACGAAAATACCAGAACATAAGCATCCAAAGGAAAACTTTGCTGCAGATGTGGGGAGACATTGCAGAGGGCAGCCTGGGAGTGTACGGGGAGCGCGTCGGCAAAGGTGGTGCCGGACCAGCTCCCCTAGAGCAGTGCTCGCTCTCCACCCTCCAGATGGTCTTGCCTACCGGACGCAAGGTTGTTGTTGTTTTGTTTTTTTTTTTATTGAACTATAGTTGATTTACAATGTTGTGTTAGTTTCAGGTGAACAGCAAAGTGATTCAGTTACACATACATATATATCTATTTTTTTTCAAATTCTTTGCCGTTATAGGTTATTACAAAATTTGAGTGTGGTTATTACAAAATTTGAGTGTGGTTACTTGTTGCTTATCTATTTTATGTATAGTAGTTTGTATCTGTTAATCCCAAACTCCTAATTTATCCCTCCTCCCCTTCCTCTTTGGTAACCATAAGTTTGTTTTCTATGTTTACGTCTGTGGGTCTATTTCTGTTTTGTATAAGAGTTCATTTGTGTGTTTTTTTTTTATTTTAGATTCCACACATAAGCGATACCATATATTTGTCTTTCTCTGTCTGGCTTATTTCACTTAGTATGATAATCTCTAGTCCATCCATATTGCTGCAAATCACATTATTTCATTCTTTTTTATGGCTGAGTAATAATAGTCCATTGTATATATGTACCACATCTTCTTTATCCATTCATCTGTCGATGGACATTTAGGTTGCTTCCAGCAGGTATTTATTTGACTTTGCAATTTTGAGGGACTGATTAGGCTGTATAGACTCTGGATCCCTCCTGCCTGGGTTTGAATCTCAACTTCATCCCTTACAAACTGTGTGACCTTGACCAAGTTCCTTCACTCTGTCTGCTTCCTTTCTTCATCTGTAAAATGGGGATAACTGCAGAATCTTCCTGACTGGGTTGTTGTTAAGATTACATGAGTTAATAAAAGAAAAATTATTTAAGACATTACTTGCCGTTCAGTAATGGCAATTTATCATCATCATCATCATGGAAATGGAATGATATCCTCCCCAGAAATAAAACAAAATTTTACACATACAAATATATATTTGCCTCTGTCCTGTATTCCACCTAAAATTGTAATCTCTATGCTTACTAGACACACCGTTATACTTTGGTTATCTTCAATTCTAATAACTTCCTCTCGTATATGTTTTGTTCTGTTTTGTTTAATTTTTTGGCTGTGCTGCACGGCATGTGGGATCTTAGTTCCCCAACCAGGGATTGAACCCATGCCCCCTGCATTGGAAGCGCAGAGTCTTAACCACTGGATTGCAGGGAAGTCCCCTCTCATATATGTTTTAAATTTCTTTCCTTTTTATTTTGCCTTGAGTATAGATAAGAAGTTATTCAAAGTAGGGATAGGAAGAAAATCTTTAAAATTCCTGATGACCCTTATTTATTTATTTTTTAATTGTATACACTTGTAACTCAAGAATTTTTGCTTTGGTTTGAATTTTTTAATTCAAGATAACATAAGTCCACACATTTTTATTGTAGACGATTCAAACATAACACAAGCCTACGGGAAAAAAATGTGAGTGTCCCTCTGTACCCGTCCCCACCCCAGGGTTAGTGGCATACTCATCTGGGGTGACTTGCCATCCACTTTTTGTGTCCTACATGGATAGAGCTTAGCTTTTTTCCTATATATAACGTTTATCTGTATACTGATCTTTCAACTTGCTTTTCCCACTTAGTATATCATATATAGCCTTCCATATCAGGATTGACTGATTGATGGATTGATAGATATTACTGCTTTAACTACCCTTAGAGTCATAGATATTTGTTTCCAGTTGTTGCTATTGTAAGCAAATGCTGCAATGAACATCCTTGTACATATAGATTTGCATCATTATGTTTTACATTTTATTTATTTATACGCTACTTACTACTAAAAAGGATTTTTAAAAGCTAAAAATTACTTTCTAAGTTGAATCCAAATCGAAAAGATGCCAGTTGTGATTTTAGATAACAAGAGTGGGGGAAATCAAGTGAATGTCAGGAAATTCATAAGTGAATTGAGCGAAAATGCTAATTTGGAGAGGGTAAAACAGATGGGGCTTTGTAATATGGGATCCAAAGGTTTCTGGAGACACATGTTTGAATTAGAAGATACAGCATGAGCTTTCTTGGCAGCAGAAATGGAAAGCAAAGTGATGTTAAATTGATTTTTCTTCCCAAACAATTACTCCCACCAAATCACCTTTCATCATTCTATTTTTAAGTAGCAACAAGAATGTTGTACACATTTAAAATAAATGAATGTTATTTAATGAAGTTTTTATTTATGCACATTTCCCTTTTTTATAAATATTTTCATACTTTTTCTATCTCTTCATTTCTAATGTTAATACTCTCCTCAGTCTTAGAAGTTGGATGAGAACTTTGCCCTGTCCTCCACACTAGCCAATTTAGAAAAAGGAATGAAGTCTGCCACATGATATTACTCCCCACAGGGAGATATTCACCCGTGAAAAATCTATCCAAAGGCATATAGAACAGACTCAGTCAAATGCGTGCCTTCCACCCACTCCCAAACTCTATAAAGAGATGTTTGGTAGAGACGTCTCCCTAATGGGAATTCCTTCCAAGAGTCAGTAAGGCCAGAGTATGAACTAAACACCATACTCTGAGGATACACAATAAATTCCAGTAAGGATGACGCCAGTGGTGATGATGTTGGGGAAAGGGCGATGGGAAAGGAAATTCGAGAGAAATCAGTTAACAGTCAAACTGGATTTCTTTTTAATTGAAGTATAGTTGACTTACAATGTCATGTTACTTTCAGGTGTACAGCATTCAGATATATATATATATATATATATATATATATATATATATATATATATATATATATATGTTCTTTTTCGGATTCTTTTCCCTTGTAGGTTATTACAAAATATTACAAAATATTACAAAATATTGAGTATAGTTCTCTGTGGTATACAGCTATACAGCTATACAGTACAAACAGGATTTTAATACAAAGGAGGGACAAATACCTTCTTTCATTATTGGACTTTTTCTACAATGAAGTTGAATCATTTGTCACTTGATTCTCCTTACCCTCCTCCCCGCAGTCACTCCCTCTGCGCATGACCGGAGGTCCCCAGGCGCTATCCCTGCTCTGGGCCCTGCTCCGCCCCTTTCAAATCACACCATTAGGCATCCAGTCACTACTGCCTCTCGTTCTCAAGGTCTTCCCTTCCTAAAGACTGTGGCCCTGGGGTGGCCAACCTCAGTCATCTTCAGGCCAAACTCGTCTGAGCCATCGCAGTTGGACGCTCTCAGCATCACTCCTGTCTGAAGTCTGGGTCTTTGCTGGGCACCGGCAGCAAACCCCTCTGTGCTGGAATCCTGGTTCAATTGTAAAATCGGTATTACTAAACTGTAGCTCCTTTTCCTTGTTCCCCAGTCATTACGGTAATGACAACACTCACCTAAAGCACTTCGGGACACTTGAAAGAGAGGCTGTGTCCGAGGGCGCGCGGGCGCTGGGGGTGTACTGCCCCCCCCCACCCCCGCAGCCTGCAAGAGCAGACCAGTCCGATGTCAGGTATTCTGCAAGCAGGGGATATCACCCTGGTAGCCAGAAATCAGCCGTGGTTTACACCACAGAAAGCATCAAACACGGCAACTCAGGGCCTTAAAAAAAAAAAAAAAAGATGCATTCCAGGGAGCTCCCTGGCCGTCCAGTGGTCAGGCCTCCGCATTTTCACTGCCGAGGCCCCAGATTCAGTCCCTGGTGGGGGAACTAAGATCCCACAAGCTTTGCATGCAGGGTGGCCAAAAAAAAAAAAAAAGCATTCCAGAGAGCTATTTATTTAAAATTATCAGCACATCACTGGTTATGTCTACATCATTGAGACAACTTTCTAAACTTGCTTCTCAGTGATAACTATAGTGACCATGGAAACACGGATGGGCCACGGGAGCTGGCAATCCTTTTGAGACTATATTTTCAAAGAGCCTACCCTCTTCTGGTGAAATAAACTAGAAGCAAACAAGGAAGTGTGGGCCCTGAAGGGAACTGCTGTAAAGCTCTAGAAGGTTCCTCTAGAAGGTTGCTGGCTGGCTCTGGCACCTGCTCATGAAGTCGTCCTTTAGCACAGTTGACCAGGATCTTCACTTCATGCGAGGCTATAAAACCAGCAGAAGGAACCTGGTGTGCTTCTGAGCTAATTATGGAAGGCAGCGGCGGAGGGACCAGCTCCAAACCAGCCCCGTCCAGTTTCAGTTAACTCCGCAGGTGGGACACAGGCCCTCGGTCTCCTAAACTGATACCTCACATGGTTTCAATGTTCCTATTTCTGCTTTGGGAGAAAATTAACAAAAACACAGTTTTAGGTAGGAAAAAAAAGAAAGAAAACTACAGTGGGAACAGGGCTTCAATGCCAGCTAGACTAGAATGAGACATAAACGTTTGGCTGTCTGTTCTGAATTTCTCTCTCTTGTGCACATATTCTTGCAAGAGCAGTTGCACAGAGAATGGTAGGGATGTGGGCTCAGAGTCAGGCTGGTCAGAACCCCACTCCACCCACTGGGGCAGGCTTCTCACTCCCTCTCTGCCTCAATTTCCTTATCTGTAAAATGGGGACAATAATAACACCTGGCCTTCCAGGCTCGTTGTGAAGATTAAAGAAGGAATCCCACAAAAGGCTAGCTGCAGGGGCACGCAGCGAGGGCAGTGACACAGGGCCCCCTGCTCAAAAGGCCCCCGCACTGGGGATGAATGCTCTGGGTCATCTTCTTGCAATTCTTATATTATTTCACCTTTGGAATGTCTGTTTTGTAAGTGAAGTCCCATGGGACAGGAGCAAGCGCCAGGGTGGGGCTGCCCTCCCACGTGGTCCGCCCCTCCCGCCCCCTGGAGTAAGTTCCCGGCGCCCCTGCCCCAGTGCCCACCCAGCAGCGAGGACATGTGCCCCACCGTGTCTGGGACCAGGGCCTGGCAGCGTCCGTCCTGCCCGGGGTTGGCAGTGCCCACTCCTGATCCAGGAGCCCAGAGTATGCAGGGACAGAGGCTGCCAAGCCCCGGGGGGTCACCTGTCTGCCAGGGATTGGGTGTATTGGGTGTAGGCTGCCCTGTCCCCAGCCAGGGCAGTGCTTTGGTCTGGCCGCTGGTGGGAGGGGGATTCAGCAGCTGCTGGAAGTGGGTGTGGCCACTGACTGTCAGGACAGGGCCCCCGGGCACCTGGGAGGGTCTACACTGCCTCAGGAGAGTGGCCTTAAATAAAAAATGAAAATCATCAGGACAGGCCCAGAGACGGACCACAGAAGAAAGGAACATGCTTAATGTCTCAGTACCTTTAACAGCACGTTTCCCCTTCTTTTTGAACAAGGAGCTGCATATTTTCATTCTGTGCTGGGCCCTGCAAATTATGTTGCCAGTTCTGCTGAGCACACTACCTAACACATCACAGCACAATGAAAGTTAGCTGTTATAATAATTATTATGATACCTAGGTTCCACATGGAGTCATGTGTCTGACAGGCCTTTTCCCATCCTGACATGTAAAGGTTAAGGGCCATGTCTGTTCAGGGTCCCTCGGGGCCTCATACAGCCCCCTCCCACTAATACGGATGCCCGCAGTTACAGAAGACAACATCCATCATGGAGATGACTTTTCTCATTGATTCTGACAGGTTAAACCACCACTTTCTGTCAAATATCCAAGCACTAAAGCTTTCTTGAATCTCTACAGGGGAAATGGGGGGGGGGCAGTCTGTCTACCTGGATCTAGAGAGATCCACCGCCCAGGAGTCCTTTAAAAGGAAACTGGGCTCCAGGTGAGGCCCTGTGGACGCTAAGTGGTGTCAGAGCTGGTGCACAGGATGAAGTTCAGCCGCACTCTGCTCCTTGGCCCTGACCATCATTCAGCCTCAGTTCCTTATTAGAAACGGTGACAGCAAATGTGCTATTAGAGCAGGATTTCTGACTTCATTGGAAAACCAGAGTTGTCATCCCTAGAGGTGTTGTTTTCTCCCTAACCCCTGTCACGAACTGTGTGTGTATGTAAAATACCAGGTCACAAATGACAAAACATTTCTGAAATTAAAATGTTGGTCCCTTAGGGTGTGTTCTTCTATGTCTTCTGATTTTTTTTTTTTAATATTTATTTATTTATTCTGGCTGCACCGGGTCTTAGTTGTGGCATTTGGACTTCTTAGTTGCGGCATGCATGCAGGATCTAGGTCCCTGACCAGGGATCAAACCCGCCCCCCTGCATTGGGAGCGCGGAGTCTTACCCACTGGACCACCAGGGAAGTCCCTGTCTTCTGCTTTTTTAAAAATTCGGTTTATGGCGCTCTTCCAATGTAAACATTCCCTTTAAAAGCTATAAGTCTTTAGATGTTCTTCAATATTTATTTATATGAGAGTTTCAGTTAAAGTTCTTAGTGGCTATTTTATTTCGATTTAGTCTCCTTTGCAAATCCTGTAATAGTACAGCTGCCATTTTTCTAAACATTCATGGTAAGAAGAGTAATTTGCTGAAAATATCAAGGGTTTTAGAGACAGGCAGAGCTGATTGAAATCCAAGCTTTTCCACGGATTAGGAACTTGATTAATGTGTCAGGAAAGTAGAGATAATGACACCTGCTTGTAGCAGGGAGGGTGAGGGTCAGCTGCAAGGGAGCAAGCGCTCCCAACAGTGGCTTAAGTAGAGAGAGACCCTTTTCTCTCTCAGGTAAAATGCCAGGTAGGTGGCTAAGGCAGGTGTGGCACTCCATGGTGTTTGGGACACAGACTCCTTCTACCAGCTTCTCTGCCAAGCATCACCAAGTTGGCCTCATGGGTCCAAGCTGGCTGCTTCAGCTCCTGCGTTCTCCTCTGCAAGTTGGTTAGAAGCAAAAAGTAAAAAGGCCAGTTTCTAGAAGCTCCTCTAGATGTAAGAGGAGCTGAGCTGGGACTTCCCTGGTGGTCCAGTAGTTAAGGCTCCGCACTTTCACTGCCAAGGGTGTGGGTCCAGTCCCTGGTCGGCGAACTAAGATCCCACATGCTACGTGGTGTGGCAAAAAAAAAAAAAAAAAGAGGAGCTGAGCAATGTAGTTTCACAGCCTTGTGTCCTGCAAAAAATCAGGGACTCTGTTGCTAGAAAAGAAAAGGGGTGGGATAGGGTGGGGAGGGATAAATTAGGAGTTTGGGATTAACAGATACACACTACTATATATAAACTAGATAAACAACAGGACCTACAGTATAGCACGGGGAACTATATTCAACATCTTGTAATAACCTATAATGGAAAAGAATCTGAAAAAGGATATATATATATATATAAATATGTATAACTGAACACTTTGCTGTACAACTGAAACTAACACAACACTAAGTCAACTATACTCCAATAAGATGTTGTTTGTTTTGAAAAAAGAAAAAGAAAAGGAACACATATATTGGGAAGAACTCATTTAGATTATATCTGTAAAATACTGCTATGGAGCTATACAAAGATAGTCACATGCAGAACAGTAATCTTTATTATTATCACTATATGTATTTCTGCTGCCCTTAAACATATAATGAAATTCTGACAAGAAGTCAGCTGTCATTCTTACTTCTGTTCCTTTGGACATACCATGTCATTGTCTCTCACAGCTTTTTTTTTTTTTAATTTATTTATTTATTTTTGGCTGTGTTGGGTCTTCGTTTCTGTGCGAGGGCTTTCTCTAGTTGCGGCGAGTGGGGGCCACTCTTCATTGCGGTGCATGGGCCTCTCACTATCGCGGCCTCTCTTGTTGCGGAGCACAGGCTCCAGACGCGCGGGCTCAGTAGTTGTGGCTCATGGGCCCAGTCGCTCCGCGGCATGTGGGATCTTCCCAGACCAGGGCTCGAACCCGTGTCCCCTGCATTGGCAGGTGGATTCTCAACCACTGCACCACCAGGGAAGCCCTCTCACAGCTTTTAGATTTTCTCTTTTACACTAGTTTTATGTGTCTTTATTATGATGAGCCTCCGTGCTTCAGCAGCGCCCTGATTCCCCCGTATGTGAGATTTTTAGTTTCTTTTGCTTGGGGTTCGTTGTGCTTCTTGGGTCTCTGGGATTAGTTTTCATCAAATTCAGAAAATTTTTGGCCATTATTTCTTTGTCCCTTCTTCTCTTCTCTCTGCTTGAGCACTCCACTGCCATGTATATTAGATCATTTGAAGCTTTCCCACTTACTGATGTTCTGTTCATTTTTAAAGACTTTTTACTCTTTGTGTTTCATTTTGGATTGTTTCTATTGATGTCTTCAAGTTCACTAATCTTTTCTCCTGTAGTATCTGATCTCCCAGCATGTTTTTCATCTCAGATGTTGTAGTTTTCATCTCTCCACATTTGATTTCAGTCTTTTTTATTTCTCTTATGTCTCTCCCTAACATGCTTTTGTTTTCCTCAACCTTCTTGAACATATAGAATTCTGTTGTAGTAACCGTTTTAACGTGCTTATCTTCTACATCCATGTTGTCATGGCTGGTGATTTTCCCTCACTATTGGCCATTTTATCCTGTTCTTCATGTGCCTGGTAATTCTTTATTACATGCTAAACATAGTGGATTTTACCTTGTTGGTGCTGGATGATCTTTTTTTTTTTTTTTTTTTAATATTCTTTATCTTTGTTCTGAGACACAGGTAAGTTGCTTGGGAACCGTTTGATCCTCCTGAGGCTTTATCAGATAGGACCAGAGCAGCTGTTAGCCTCAGGCTGATTTTTCTCCACTTCTGAGGTAATCTCTGGGTTCTCCACCTGATGCCCCTCATGTTACGATGTTTTTCTCGCTGGCTGGTGGGAACACCACCTATTCCTGGGCCTGTGTGGTCTTGGATTCTTCTGTCTGCTCCTTTCAGGTAGTTCTTTCCCTGGTGTCAGGCAGTTGTCCCACCTGCACGTGCTGGTCAGTGAGGTCAGCAAGGGGACTCTGCAGATCCCTGCAGGTCCGGCTCTGAGCAGCAATCTCCTCCCCAGCGCTCTGTGTCGAAACTCTGTTTTGGCTTCTCTGGACTTTCAACTCTACATCCTCAATTTAGAGAGACTTCTGAATTCTCCAGCTCCCAGTTACAGCAGTACTCACAGCAGTCTGTCCGCATATCCGACGCCCTCTGGACACCTGCACACCAGCCTCAGCTTGCCTGCATCCTGGAGACTGCTTCCCAGAGCCCTCCTGACATGACAGCAGGCACTCTGGGCTTCCAGCTTGCAGCAGCCCCCTGGTTCCCCGTGCGTGCACCCCCTCTGTGCCCACCTGTCATTCACCCACCAGCAGTGGCTTGCCATGCCCTGCAGCGTTTCTTCTTCTTGTCTGGAGACTGTGACCAGACCTGGCCCAAGCAATCCCGGAACTTCTCAGCCATCCAGTGGGCTACAACCATACCTTCTTCAACGACGTCTGAAGCCCCCTTCCAAGTAGGTCCTTTAGGGCATCTTTTAGAGCTTTCTTCCCATCTTAACAGTTTACTCTCCTATCATGGCCTAATAAGCCTTTACATTAAACTTTCCCCGCTGAAGTTATTGTGTGCTTTCTGTCTCCTGGTGGTCCCTAGATTGATAGAGACACTAATTCTTTTCATAAGTCAATCTTGAACCTGGCATCATTGCTGAATCTATCATTAGTTCCAATATCTTGTTGATTTTGTTGGCTTTTTAATAGAGATGATTATATCATTTCAAATAGTGGCCGTTTTGATGCTCCTCTTCCTCTTGTACCTTTTCCATCCAGCTCCGCTCCTGTGGTGTTGGCCAGCTTGGATACTTGTCATGTTCCCCTTCTTAAAAGAATGCATCTAAAATTTATCTATCAGGACTTCCCTGGTGGCGCAGTGGTTAAGAATCTGCCTGCCAATGCAGGGGACACGGGTTCGAGCCCTGGTCCGGGAAGATCCCACAGGCCACGGAGCAACTAAGCCCGTGCACCACAACTACTGAGCCCACATGCCACAACTACTGAAGCCCACTCACCTAGAGCCTGTGCTCCTCAACATGAGAAGCCACCACAGTGAGAAGCCCCGGCACCACAACGAAGAGTAGTCCCTACTCACCGCAACTAGAGAAAGCCCGCATGCAGCAATGAAGACCCATTGCAGCCAAATAAATAAATAAATATTAAATAAATAAATAAATAAATAAAATTTATCTATCACCTAGAATATCTGCTACAGATTTTTTTTTAATAAATTTATTTATTTTATTTATTTATTTTTGGCTGTGTTGGGTCTTCGTTGTGACACACGGGCTTTTCGTTGTGGTGGCTTCTCTTGTTGCAGAGTACGGGCTCTAGGCACGCGGGCTTCAGTAGTTGTGGCACACGGGCTCAGTAGTTGTGGCGCACGGGCTTAGTTGCTCCGCAGCATGTGGGATCTTCCTGGACCAGGGCTCGAACCCGTGTCCCCTGCATTGGCAGGCGGATTCTTAACCACTGCGCCACCAGGGAAGTCCCTGCTACAGATTTTTGGTAGCAGGTTAAGGAAGTTTCTTTCTATTCCTAATTTTATAATAATTTTTTATCACAAATGGGTATTAAATTTTTCACACGCTTTTTCTGAAGCTTTTGAGATAACCCTGAGGATATTCTCCTTTAGACTACAGCAAACTGATTGATAGATATTCCCCTATTTGGGAGAAGGACAAGGACTTCAATAAACTGTGGAGGAGATTACAGTTAATATTTTTAAAAATTGCCTTGTCTTGTAATCCATAGCTGAAGAATCTAGGAAGTTATAACCTATTCAAGAAGAAAGAGGTTCTGCTTTATTTAGGATCTACACATGCTTTAAGATCTGATTCTTGATTGTAATATATCAGCTGGGAATAGCTTTTATTTCAAAAAAGTCTCTGCTATAACAGTACAGTATAATAGCTAACACTTGGAAATTCAGATTATTTTTTCCAGAATAATACTCAACAACAGGGAAATTTTACTTTTTTAATCAAAAAAGTCTTGATTACAAAAGCAAGGCATGCTTATTGCATAAAAATCGAGGCAATTGTCAAGGTCCAAAGTAAAAATGGAAAGTCTAGAACCTCCTCTTTCTTCCCCTATTCCTATTACGAAGGGTGGTTTATTTATTTATTTATTTAAAATAAATTTATTTATTTATTTTTGGCTGCGTTGGGTCTTTGTTGCTGCATGCAGGCTTTTCTCTAGTTGTAGTGAGCAGGGGCTACTCTTCGTTGCAGTGCGTGGGCTTCTCATTGTGGTGGGTGGCTTCTCTTGTTGCAGAGCACGGGCTCTAGACATGCGGGCTCAGTAGTTGTGGCGCACGGGCTTAGTTGCTCCATGGCATGTGGGATCTTTCCAGACCAGGGCTCAAACCCGTTTCCCCTGCATTGGCAGGCGGATTCTTAACCACTGCGCCACCAGGGAAGCCCTGAAGGGTGGTTTATAACCTAGAATTTTGGAAAACCTTTTTTACTATGCCAGTTTTACAATATTACACATCAATTTTCTGAAAATTGAATAGATATTATAGCAAAGAATATGTATGTTAAAAAAGTAAGAAAAGCTCTACATAGTAATCCTTCTTAAAATTTTAAGGTATTATCATCTCTCTTGAACTCTTCTTTCTTTTTTTTTTAACATTTTTATTGGAGTATAATTGCTTTACAATGTTGTGTTAGTTTCTGCTCTATAACAAAGTGAGTCAACTATATATATACATATATCCCCATATCCCCTCCCTCTTGCATCTATCTCCCTCCCACCCTCCCTATCCCACCCCTCTAGGTGGCCACAGAGCACCAAGCTGATCTCCCTGTTCTATGCAGCTGCTTCCCACTAGCTATCTATTTTACATTTGGCAGTATATATATGTCCATGCTACTCTCTCTCTTCGTCCCAGTTTACCCTTCCCCCTCCCTGTGTCCTCAAGTCCATTCTCTATGTCTGTGTCTTTATTCCTGTCCTGCCCCTGAACTCTTATTTCTATATGATAGTGTAGCCCAGAGGTAGGTAAAGAGGAGAAAAGTTTGAGATTTCCTCCTCTTGAAAAAATTCTTAATTACCTTTTCAATTACCCAAGGAAGCCTGAAAGTAATTTTTGTGTGAGAGAAATAGCGTGGTACCTTGCTTGCATTGTTATGAGAAGTGATAGCGTTCCCTAGAGGGGAAGCAGATGGGTAAATATAGCAGAGGGGGAAATTCAACAGTACTCGGAGTCCTCCTGTACAAGCCCCTCACAGTATGAGTTCATTATTTTCTTTGGAGTATTATGATGTCCCCAAACTTCAGACAGACTCAAACTCTTATGCAGTTATGAAGAATACAAGCCAACGGTAAATAATTTAGGATTAGCTGACACTTTGGGTTTACCCATGCTGCTGTAAACACTGCAGTAAGATAGAAGCCAAGATTTGTCAGTGAATGTTCTTAATAGTGTCAACCCCATTATAAACACTGAAATAAATGTTAAACCAGAGCAGCAGCAAAACCGACAGCCGATGAACCCTTGCTCCATAGCCCTTAATTAGTGATGAGACAATAGGAACTCTGAGCCCGGGCTCGAGGCAAAAGTTTCGGGAAACATGCTAGAGTTTGCCGTTAGTCTCCATTACCCAGCTCCCTTCCTGTCATGTTCAAAAAGAGGATAGGACAATACTTGGAAGGAAAGCAAAAAGATAGGAGTGTGTTTGAAAGACTCCCAGATTATGGTGGAGGATCCACAAGATCAGTTGTGATTTTTTTTTTTATAAACTTTGGGAACTTCCCTGGTGGTCTAGTGCTTAGGACTCCATGCTTTCACTGCCGAGGGCCTGGGTTTGATCCCTGGTCGGGGAACTAAGATCCCGCAAGCCGTGTGGCGTGGCCAAAAAAATATATATATATATATATTTTATTGAAGGATAGTTGATTTACAATGTTGTGTTGATTTCTGCTGAATAGCAGAGTGATTGTCAGTTGTACATATATATATGCATTCTTTTTCATATTTTCCACTATGTTTTATCACAGGATATTGAATATAGTTCCCAGTAGGACCTTGTTGTTTATCCATTCTCTATTTAATAGTTTGCATCTGCTAGTCCCAAACTACCAATCCATCCCTCCCCCAGCCCCCCAAGATCAGTTTTTATTCCCAACTTATTTATTTACTAACCAGGTGATCTTAGACAAGTCTGACATAATGACTCTCAGCCTCAGTTTCTTCAACTTTAAAATTGGGGTAAGGGACTCCCCTGGTGGCACCGTGGTTAAGAATCCACCTGCCAACACAGGGGACACGGGTTTGAGCCCTGGTCGGGGAAGCTTCCACATGCCACGGAGCAACTAAGCCCATGCGCCACAACTACTGAGCCCATGTGCCACAACTACTGAAGCCTGTGCGCCTAGAGCCTGTGCTGCGCAACGAGAGGAGCCACCGCAATGAGAAGCATGCGCACCGCAACGAAGAATAGCCCCCGCTCGCCGCAACTAGAGAAAGCCCGTGCGCAGCAACAGAGACCCAACGCAGCCAAAAATAAAAGTATCAAATAAATAAATTTATTAAAAAAAAAAATTGGGGTAAGAATTCCTGACTAGATCACTGAGTTGGTGTCAAACTCAAAGGAGATAATGTTTGAATATGGAAATGTTTGTAATATTTGAAATGCCACATGATCAAAGGGTAACACTACTAAATCCTACTGACGCCCTTCTACGTAGTACATTTCTTAAACTTGCCTCAAACTGCTCACTTTGAGTACGCCATGTTTTTCCCACCAGGAACCTGACTGACACAGTCTATGTTAAAAATTTTATTTTTATCCTAACACAATGAGGAGCCATTGAACCGTTTAAAGTAGAGGGGAAATTATCACATTTGCATTTAGAAAAGATCATTCTGGTACTTCCCTAGAGGTCCAGTGGTTAGGACTCGATGCTTCCATTGCAAGGGGTGTGGGTTCGATCCCTGGCCGGGGAACTAAGATCCCACATGCCACGTAACGTGGCCAAAAAACAAAAACAAAAACCAACAACAACAACAAAAATAGACATTTGTCGAGTCCATCGTTGTGCAGCATAGTCCAGAAACGTCCATCTCCACCAGGAATTTGGAACGATCCATAATGCTACATCCTCTCCTGGATAGATGCCTCATTGAAAAATGTGTGTCCTCAGCTGGGAATCCCATTCTGTAATACTTTATTAACACTAAAAATCAATCAACTGTATTTGGTAGATGTAGGGTTCCGAAGCTCAGAATCTTCTTGGAAAGTAGTGGGTAGCAGGCTGTTGGCTCCAGCTAATGGAGCGCTTGCTCCATTTCAAGGATGACTGACAGTGATGTTGTGGCTTCCCTGGAGATGCTGAATTTCCTCTGGGTGCTCTGGTCATTGGTTCTTCCAAATAAACCACAGTAACTTCAACTGCACAATCTGCGCTCCAATATTCTCTGCGCAAATGGCGTCGAATTCTATGGTCGACTCATCACAGGCGGGGGCAGTGGGCTCGGCGGCAGGGGAGGATCCAGTTGCCTTTGCGTTCTTCCGCAGTGGCTCCAATGTGGCTGTCATCCTGATTAGTGCGGGAGGTCACCATGGGAGCGAAGGCCTCCTTCCACGTCCGGCTCATGGAGAAAGCAGGGAGGTGCCTGCATCGTGTTCAAGTGAGTCCCTTCTGAACGGCTTTCCCAGAGGCTTTTCCTTCCTGTCCTGGGTAGAACATCTGCAGAGCGACAAGGCCAACGTAGCTGCATGGGAATCTAAGGACAGGAGCATTTTCCCTACCTCTACTGGAGGGGAAGGCAAGGGGGTGGGGGTTATGAATGACACAGGGAACCAATCCACAGAGCCTGCTACAATTAAAAAGCAAAGTAAATAGACGTGATTTCCTGTCCCTAAAGGAAAAACGCTAATAACGTCTTCTTGCTCTTCCATCTGGGGAAAAAAACCAAAAACACAAAACTTTAAGGCGTATGTTATTATATACGAATTTGTATGACGTTTTAAAAATTGTTATACAAACGGATCATGCTGTTTTGCACTTTGTGTTATTCATTTAATAATATATCCTTAAGCACTTCTAAATGTGCATATACAGATCTACTTTACTGTATAGATGGGCCATGCATAAGTTATCTAACCAGTGCCCTGTTGCTGGATACTTTGCTGGTGTCCAGGGTTTTACTGTTAAAATGAACATCCTGGTGCAATTTTGATAACTGTTGCCCAGTTGATCTTCTGTAAGGTTGCACAAGGCTGCAGTCCCACCAACTGTGGATGAGAGTGCTTGTTTCACCACACCACTGCCACTGCTGGATATTATCGAGGGCTGATATTTTTTCCAAGTTGGTAAGTGAGTGTAAACATGTAAGTTATTTGTGACTCCTCAGTGATGGTTGAGGTTAAGCATTTTCTAGTGTGAGTGAAAAAAATGTTGCCTGCCATATCAGTAAACAAAGGATGTTGCAGCCATCAAGCCATCGCATTACAGCCGCCCAGACAGTGAGCCCTGAGGGAACTCAGGATGGAAACAGGATGCCCGACATCTAGCCATCAGCCACTGCAGCCAGCCCCGAGGATGCACCCTGAGGAGATTCAGGATGAGAAAGCACAGGATACTGGCCCCAGAGAGCTGGGTGCATAGCAAAGGAATGATTTCAATGAGCCCAGACTTTTATGCATCCTCCCATACATAGAAAAGCGCTAAATTCCTTAACTTGAGATGTCTGGTTTTCTTTAATTAACAGTAATCTTTTGAAGTTCCAACTACCTGGTCTTTTTTGCAAAAACTCCTCTATATCCTGGTTCCTCCATCTCTGCAAAGCAGTCCCTCGGAGCTATCTGAGAGCGTGCGTCCCAGGCTTAAGTCCTCAGGTTTGTCCACCAAATAAAACATAATTCTCAACTTTTAGGTTGTGCCTTTTTTTTTCAGTCTACGCTAGCTATTGTGCTTTTGCCTTTCCCCCCGCTGAATACCGATGCTAGAATGAAGCTCCCTGACAGTGGGGATTTTCGCATTCTTTTGTTCATTGCTTTATTCCCAGAGCCTAGAAGAGCGCTTGGCACATGCTAGGCACTCAATCAACATTTATTAGGTAAATGAATGGAAACTTTCCATACATATCCTTTGTGTGTTTTCTATTGAAGTTTGCCCTTCTTCCTGTTGATCTACCCACCAGCACCCAAATCCATTCATATTTAAATGACCAGAAATTTTCAATTTCCATCTCAAACTTCTTCTGAGCTCCTGAATAGTTAATTATCTATTTGACAGACAAGTGTACACTGTAAATGACAGATGACTCAACTCAAAAAAGCTTAAATAATAATGGGATTTAGAGTCTCATAACGAGAAGTCGTGAGCTGGGGTGACTCCAGGGTGGTCAATGCAGTGACTCTACGATATCCCCAGGAACCTGGGAGCTGCCATCATTCTTTTCTGCCGTCCTCAGTGTACTGCCTGGCTCTCTCCAGGCATCACATCCTCACACGGGAAGATCCAGAGGGAGAGGAAGGATCATTGTTTCCTTGTGTCTCTTTTAAGAGATAAGAAACTTTGCCCAGAAGCACCTTCAGCAGATTTCTCTCTCCTGGCATTGAGCCACATGCCT
Organism: Eschrichtius robustus; assembly: GCF_028021215.1. Lineage (NCBI taxonomy): Eukaryota > Metazoa > Chordata > Mammalia > Artiodactyla > Eschrichtiidae > Eschrichtius > Eschrichtius robustus. The sequence goes on along the minus strand of NC_090831.1, from coordinate 125,579,829 downwards.
TAATCCAATCACTGAGACTAGAAATGTAATTATTGTGATTTGCTTAGGTTATTTCAGATTTCTCTTTCAGGAGGTAAATAGGGCCAGAATTTAGTGAAGACATAACCAGAAGGAAAGAATGGTGACTTATAGTAAAGAAAAAGAAGGATGGGGGCTGGGTAGGAAACCTGTAGTGTCTTCTGCAGTCTTCCTCACATCCAACCCAATTACCATGTTTTAGGGATTTTTAACATCTCCTGAAAAGTGTGCTTCCTTTCACCTCCACAGCTACCTGTTCTGGTTATCTTTTGAGCATAGCAAACCACCTCAGTACTGGATAGCTTAAAAGAGCAACTTATTATTGTTATGTGTCAATTGTGTATCCCTCAAATTCATATGTTGAAGTCTTCACCCCCAGTATCTCAGAATGTGACATGATCTGGAAATAAGGTCTTTACATAACACTTTATTTTTATTTTTTAAAGTTTATTGATTTTTAGCTGCATTGGGTCTCAGTTGCAGCACGTGGGATCTTTCGTTGCAGCCCACGGGCTTCTCTCTAGTTGTGGCGTGTGGGCTCCAGAGCACGCAGGCTCAGTAGTTTTGGCACGTGGGCTCTCTAGTTGTGGCGTGTGGGCCCTGTAGTTGCAGCACGCGGGCTTAGTTGCCCCCACGGCATGTGGGATCTTAGTTCCCCAACCAGGGATCGAACCCACGTCCCCTGCATTGGAAGGTGGATTCTTAACCACTGGACCACCAGGAAAGCCCCTGGAAATAAGGTCTTAATAGAGGTAATCAAGTTAAACCGAGCTCATCAGAGTGGGCCCTAATCCAATGTGACCAGTGTCCTGTTAAAAAGGGGACATTTGGACACAGAGCCACGCACAGAGGGAGGATGGTATGAAGAGTGAGAAGACGGCCATCTACAGGCCAGGAGAGATGCCGGGAGCAGAGCCTCTCTCACAGCCACCGTAGGAGCTAACCCTGTTGGCACCTTGGTTAAGACTCCTAGCCCCCAGAACCACAAGGCAATACATTTCTGTTGTTGTTGTTGTTTTTTAAATGAGCATCAACGTGAGTGTTGGGGGCAGGGGGCGGGGGAGCAACCTGGGAAAAGCTCTCGGATTTCCCCAGATTCTTTTTTTTTTTTTTTTTAAATATTGATTGCTATGTTGGGTCTTAGTTTCTGTGCGAGGGCTTTCTCTTGTTGCGGCGAGCGGGGGCCACTCTTCATCGCGGTGCGCGGGCCTCTCACCATCGCGGCCTCTCTTGTTGCGGAGCACAGGCTCCAGACGCGCAGGCTCAGCAATTGTGGCTCACGGGCCCAGCTGCTCCGCGACACGTGGGATCTTCCCAGACCAGGGCTCGAACCCGTGTTCCCTGCATTGGCAGGCAGATTCTCAACCACTGCGCCACCAGGGAAGCCCTACATTTCTGCTGTTTACGTGCCCAGTTTGTTAGTAACAGCAGCCCTCGTAAACTAGGACAGCCAGCGTCTCTTGTGGCCGGTAGGTGCTCTGGGCTCGGCAGGGCGGCTCTTGCTGAGAACTGAAGAACTGCAGGTTGACTAGATTGGTCCAAGACGGGGCCCGTGTGCAGCTGTGGGAGGGGAGCTCAGCTGGGGCCGTCAGGTGGAGGCCCCCTTGTGCCTCTCCACAGGACGTGGGCTGCTTCCACTACGGCAGCCGAGTGCCAAGAGCACGACTACAAAAGGCAGGCAGCGCAAGTTAAGGTGTTTGCACGTAACTGGCGCAGTGCCCCTTCCGCCATATTGCATCAGTCAAAGCAATCCCGCTACGCCCACCCAGGCTCGAGGGGGTGGAGAAAGAAAGAGAGACGTGACCAGTGCAGAAGAGCACGAAGAATGGGGGGGTACTGCTGAGCTCATCTTCAGAAAATATCCTCTGCCACCTGCTCAAGTCCCAGCCGCAGCCCCTTTCTTTGACCATTTGAGGCTCCCCCATTTATTCTCCCAATCTTCTCTGCAGTATAGTCAGAATGATCTTTTTCTTTTCTTTCTTTCTTTTTTTTGTTTTTTGGCCGCACTGCAAGTCTTGCGGGATCTTAGCTCCCTGACCAGGGATGGAACCCGGTCCCCTGCGGTCTTAGCCACTGGGCCTCCAGGGAAGTCCCTGTTGTTCCTGCTTTAATAGGTAATGTAATCCAAAGAAAGGGAGAGGGAGGGACAGAGGAAGGAGGCGGGGAAGGAGGGGACCAAAGTCCATGTGTGTTATCACACTGACCACTAAGATTGATGGATTGTTCAATCTCACAGGACGTTCTCTGAAAAGCTACATAATCTACATTTCAGGATAATCTTTCCATGGCAGAAAGAGGGAAGAATTTATTCACTGAGTCCAGAGTCCCACCTTCGGGGCCGTATGTGCATTTGGTGCTGAGCAGGGCCAGCTGGCAGCATCGACAAGGAGCCCCTAGGGACAGAAGCTGGGAGGTGCTGTGAGGGCATGAAGGTGATCAGGGCCCTTGCAGGCCTGACTGTAGGAACAGGAGCAAGAAGCAGATAGGTCAGGAGGATGGGAGGCAGCACACACGTGTCTGATGCACGAGTCTTCTTTCATCGTCATCGCGGCATGGGAGCATGGGAGAGCTTAGCTGGGATCAAACCCGGGCCCTCGGCAATGAAAACGCCGAGTCCTAACCACTGGACCGCCAGGGAATTCCCTCATTGCCTTCTTGAAATCTGTATTACTTTCTGAAGGCTGTCTTAACAAATTATCACAAACTGGGTGACTTACACTCAATAGGAAGCCAGCAGGGTTGGTTCCTTCTCAGGGGCTGAGAGGGAGAGTCTGTCTGTTCCGCATCCTTCTCCTAACTCCTGGTGGTCGCCAGCAACCCTTGCTGTTCCTTGGCCTGCAGCTGCAGAATTCCAGCCTCTGTTCTGTCTTCACATGGCATTTTCCTCTTTGTGTGCGTCTGTCTCTACATCTCTTCTCTTCTTGTAAGGTTGCCAGTCATATTGGATTAAGGGCTCACCCTATTCCAGAATGACCTCATCTTCATTTGACTAATTACATCTGCAATGACCCTGTTTGCAAATAAGGTCACATTCTGAGGTTATGAGAAGGACATGAATTTAGGGGGTGGGGAGACACTACTCAACACAGTACAATATGTTTATGTATTTTTTAAGCTAAACAGTGTTATTTAGAAATTGAAATTTTAAAAATGTTACCAAAACACAAACCTCCCAAAAGGAAAGTCATGTTGGATGTGAGGGTGATACGGTTGCTTCGCCTGTCACCCCACTGCTTGCCTGCACAGGTTTCATCCATCCGAATGGACACAAACTCTCCTTTCTCTTATCGTTCCTAGTATAAGCCCCATTGTCAAGGATCTATGAATGGCTTAGTCTCCTACTAATATCCGCCAGGTTTTTGTTTCTGACTAATGTTTCAGACAAAAATTAGTTTACTTAATGGAGTTGGCAAAATAGTTTGGAAAAAAATCCTAGAAGCAGTAACCTAGACCAGTGGTTCTCAGAGTGGGGGCTCTAGATCAGCAGTAGCAGCACCACCTGGGAACTTGTGAGAAATGCAGATTCAGAAGCACTGAACTGGAAAATCTGGTAGAGCAAGCCCTCCAGGTGGCTGGGATGCACGTGCAGGGTTGAGAACCGCTGGCCTAGATCAGCTACGTACATGACGTACATGATGATAGGATCCCGCTTAAAGCTGGAGGAGAACTCTTCATGTTACAATTTTGACTTCTTTCCATCCAATATGAAAACCATTTGTGATGTAATATATGTTTCTGCTGAAGCAGAAAGTTCTCAATAAAAAGGTTTCAAGTTTTTGGTTTCAGGACACTTTATACTGTTAAAAATTCCTGAGTCCCCAAGGAGATTTGTTTATGTAGGTTATATTTATCAATATTAGAAATTAAAATTGAGAAAAATTTAATACCTTTGTTTATTAACTCATTTTATTTATTTATTTATTAAATATTTATTTATTTATTTGTTTTTGGCTGCGTTGGGTCTTCGTTGCTGCGTGCGGGCTTTCTCTAGTTGCGGCGAGCGGGGGCTTCTCTTTGTTGCCGTGCATGGGCATCTCATTGAGGTGGCTTCTCTTGTTGTGGAGCATGGGCTCTAGGCGTGTGGGCTTCAGTAGTTGTGGCACGCGGGCTCAGTAGTTGTGGCTCGCAGGCTCTAGAGCGCAGGCTCAGTAGTTGTGGTGCATGGGCTTAGTTGCTCCGCGGCATGTGGGATCTTCCCGGACCAGGGCTCAAACCCGTGTCCCCTGCATTGGCAGGCGGATTCCTAACCACTGCGCCACCAGGGAAGCCCCTATTAACTCATTTTAAAGGAACAATAATAAACCCCTGGCATGTTAATTTAAATAACACATTTTATGAAAAATAATATTTTCCAAAACAAGAAAACATTGAGAAGAGTGGCATTGTTTTAGAGTTTTGTAAATCTTTTTGCTATCTGGTTTAATAGAAGGCAGCTGGATTCTCATATCTGCATTCAATCTACTGCAGTATGATGTTTCGGGCTGAATTATAAGAAAATCTGGCCTCAGATACATAGTTGCAAAGAGAGGACCTCACAGACCCCCTAAAAGGGTCTCTGGGATCCCAGGGGCCCTCTGACCACACACTGAGAACTGCTGTGCTATAGAAGAGGGTACCTCTTAATAAAAATGGGACAGTGGTGGGGAATGGGAAGATTTACCCTGAGAGCTTTGTGTTAGTAACTGTTCACAATTCAGTCATTTTCATGACACTACAATTGGAGGTTGGAAAATTCTCTACTTGTCAATTCTTCCCCATTTCCAGCACAGCATAAAAATATACTTAAATACCTTAAATAGTAAAATGAAATAAAGGGCTAAATTTATCATTTAAAGTACAGTTGTTTGGGAATTCCCTGGTGGTCCAGTGATTAGGACCCTGCTCTTCCACAGCCGTTGCAGGGAGCACGGGTTCAATCCCTGATCCGGGAACTAAGATCTTGCAAACCTTGTGGCACGGCCAAAAAAATAAAATAAAAATAAAATACAGTCGTTGGTATTTAATGGAGAAACTGTGTCTAATCATTTCTCTGAGAATTAAAAGTATGAATAAATGTATATATATTTTTCAATCTGTAAGTTAAGTAAGACACATTCAGACATAAACTGTGATTCACAGTTTAAACATTTATTTTTAAAATATATGAATGGAGGGACTTCCCTGGTGGCACAGTGGTTGAGAATCCGCCTGCCAATGCAGGGGACACGGGTTCGAGCCCTGGTCCGGGAAGATCCCACATGCCGCGGAGCAACTAAGCCCGTGCATCACAACTACTGAGCCTGCACCCTAGAACCCGCGAGCCACAACTCCTGAGCCCATGTGCGTAGAGCCCGTGCTCCGCAACAAGAGAAGCCACCGCAACTAGAGAAAGCCTGTGCGCAGCAACTAAGACCCAATGCAGCCAAAAATAAATAAATTTATTAAAAAAATAAATAAAATATATGAATTGAATAATAAAAAATAAAATTGTAGACCTAAACAGGATAAAGATAAAAAAGGCAACTTCTTTAGCAGCTAAGGAAACTACCTCAGCAAGGTTCAAATACTTGACCAATTTAATTTACAAATTAGTTGAAACTCAGCTTATTTATTTTTATTAATTTTAATTTTTATTTTTTTAACATCTTTATTGGAGTATAATTGCTTTACAATGGTGTGTTAGTTTCTGCTTTATAACAAAGTGAATCAGTTATACATATACATATGTTCCCATATCTCTTCCCTCTTGCGTCTCCCTCCCTCCCACCCTCCCTATCCCACCCCTCTAGGTGGTCACAAAGCACTGAGCTGATCTCCCTGTGCTATGCGGCTACTTCCCACTAGCTGTCTATTTTACATTTGGTAGTGTATATATGTCGGTGCCACTCTCTCACTTTGTCGCAGCTTACCCTTCCCCCTCCCCATATCCTCAAGTCCATTCTCTAGTAGGTCTGCGTCTTTATTCCCATCTTGCCCCTAGGTTCTTCATGACCATTTTTTTTTTTTAGATTCCATATATATGTGTTAGCATATGGTATTTGTTTTTCTCTTTCTGATTTACTTCACTCTGTATGACAGACTCTAGGTCCATCCACCTCACTACAAATAACTCAATTTCGTTTCTTTTTATGGCTGAGTAATATTCCATTGTATATATGTGCAACATCTTCTTTATCCATTCATCTGTTGATGGACACTTATGTTGCTTCCATGTCCTGGCTATTGTAAATAGAGCTGCAATGAACATTTTGGTACATGTCTCTTTTTGAATTACGGTTTTCTCAGGGTATATGCCCAGTAGTGGGATTGCTGGGTCATATGGTAGTTCTATTTTTAGTTTTTTCAGCAACCTCCATACTGTTCTCCATAGTGGCTGTATCAGTTTACATTCCCACCAACAGTGCAAGAGGATTCCCTTTTCTCCACACCCTCTCCAGCATTTATTGTTTGTAGATTTTTTGATGATGGCCATTCTGACCGGTGTGAGATGGTATCTCATTGTGGTTTTGATTTGCATTTCTCTAATGATGTTGAGCATTCTTTCATGTGTTTGTTGGCAATCTGTATATCTTCTTTGGAGAAATGTCTATTTAGGTCTTCTGCCCATTTTTGGATTGGGTTGTTTGTTTTTTTGATATTGAGCTGCATAAGCTGCTTGTAAATTTTGGAGATTAATCCTTTGTCAGTTGCTTCATTTGCAAATATTTTCTCCCATTCTGAGGGTTGTCTTTTTGTCTTGTTTATGGTTTCCTTTGCTGTGCAAAAGCTTTTAAGTTTCATTAGGGCCCATTTGTTTATTTTTGTTTTTATTTCCATTTCTCTAGGAGGTGGGTCAAAAACGATCTTGCTGTGATTTATGTCATAGAGTGTTCTTCCTATATTTTCTCTAAGAGTCTGATGGTGTCTGGCCTTACATTTAGGTCTTTAATCCATTTTGAGTTTATTTTTGTGTATGGTGTTAGGGAGTGTTCTAATTTCATACTTTTACATGTACCTGTCCAGTTTTCCCAGCACCACTTATTGAAGAGGCTATCTTTTCTCCACTGTATATTCCTGCCTCCTTTATCAAAGATAAGGTGACCATATGTGCGTGGGTTTATCTCTGGGCTTTCTATCCTGTTCTATTGATCTATATTTCTGTTTTTGTGCCAGTACCATACTGTCTTGATTACTGTAGCTTTGTAGTATAGTCTGAAGTCAGGGAGCCTGATTCCTCCAGCTCCGTTTTTCATTCTCAAGATTGCTTTGGCTATTCGGGGTCTTTTGTGTTTCCATACAAATTGTGAAATTTTTTGTTCTAGTTCTGTGAAAAATGCCATTGGTAGTTTGATAGGGATTGCATTGAATCTGTAGATTGCTTTGGGTAGTATAGTCATTTTCACAATGTTGATTCTTCCAATCCAAGAACATGGTATATCTCTCCATCTATTTGTATCATCTTTAATTTCTTTCATCAGTGTCTTACAATTTTCTGCATACAGGTCTTTTGTCTCCTTAGGTAGGTTTATTCCTAGGTATTTTATTCTTTTTGTTGCAATGGTAAATGGGAGTGTTTTCTTAATTTCACTTTCAGATTTTTCATCATTAGTGTATAGGAATGCTAGAGATTTCTGTGCATTAATTTTGTATCCTACTACTTTACCAAATTCATTGATTAGCTCTAGTAGTTTTCTGGTAGCATCTTTCGGATTCTCTGTGTATAGTATCATGTCATCTGCAAACAGTGACAGCCTTACTTCTTCTTTTCTGATTTGGATTCCTTTTATTTCTTTTTCTTCTCTGATTGCTGTGGCTAAAACTTCCAAAACTATGTTGAATAATAGTGGTGAGAGTGGGCAACCTTGTCTTGTTCCTGATCTTAGTGCAAATGGTTTCAGTTTTTCACCATTGAGGATGATGTTGGCTGTGGGTTTGTCATATATGGCCTTTATTATGTTGAGGAAAGTTCCCTCTATGCCTACTTTCTGGAGGGTTTTTTATCATAAATGGGTGTTGAATTTTGTCAAAAGCTTTCTCTGCATCTATTGAGATGATCATATGGTTTTTCTCCTTCAATTTGTTAATATGGTGTATCACATTGATTGATTTGAGTATATTGAAGACTCCTTGCATTCCTGGAATAAACCCCACTTGATCATAATGTATGATCCTTTTAATGTGCTGTTGGATTCTATTTGCTAGTATTTTGTTGAGGATTTTTGCATCTATGTTCATCAGTGATATTGGCCTGTAGTTTTCTTTCTTTGTGACATCTTTGTCTGGTTTTGGTATCAGGGTGATGGTGGCCTCGTAGAATGAGTTTGGGAGTGTTCCTCCCTCTGCTATATTTTGGAAGAGTTTGAGAAGGATGGGTGTTAGCTCTTCTCTAAATGTTTGATAGAATTCGCCTGTGAAGCCATCTGGTCCTGGGCTTTTGTTTGTTGGAAGATTATTAATCACAGTTTCAATTTCAGTGCTTGTGATTGGTCTGTTCATATTTTCTATTTCTTCCTGGTTCCGTCTCAGAAGGTTGTGCATTTCTAAGAATTTGTCCGTTTCTTCCAGGTTGTCCATTTTATTGGCATAGGGTTGCTTGTAGTAATCTCTCATGATCCTTTGTATTTCTGCAGTGTCAGTTGTTACTTCTCCTTTTTCATTTCTAATTCTATTGATTTGAGTCTTCTCCCTTTTTTTCTTGATGAGTCTGGCTAATGGTTTATCAATTTTGTTTTTCTTCTCAGAGAACCAGAAACAGCTTATTTAAAAACAATTTGCTTAATAAAAATTATTTCATTGCCTAAATCCTGAAGTAGGTAGTGCCAATGGAGAAAATCTTAAGTGAGAGAGTTTTATGAGGTTAATTATGAACTCAGTAATAATAATAGCTGATATTTAGTGGTGCCAGGAATCTTACGTACAGCATATTATTCCATTTTCACAAGAACCCAACTAATATATGTCTTGGTCAGTTCAGGCTGCTCTAACAAAGTACCATAGACTAGTTAGCTTAGCAGGTTCTGGAAGCTGGAAGTCCGAGATCAGGGTGCCAACATGGTCGAGTCCTTACAAGGGCCTCTCCCAGGTTGTGAGTGGTAGTTGTACCCTCACAGGGCAGAAGGAGTGAAAGAGCTCTCTGGGGGTCCCATTTCTAAGGGCATGAATCCTGTTCATGAGGGCTCCACCCTCATGTCCTAATTACTTCCCAAGGCCCCACCTCCTAACACCATCACAGGGGGGTAAGGATTTCAACATGTGAATTTGGGGGGGACACAAACATTCAGTCCATAAGAATATAGATATATTTACCTCATTTTACAGATCAGAGAAGTAAATAAGTTTAAGCAACTTCCCCACAGTAACACTGTCTGAAAGAGAGGAAGCCATGTCACTCTGATTTCCAAATCCATACTGTGGACAATACTGCCTCTCAACAAAGTGTTTGTTTAATTTCCTATTTTAAAAATCACATAACTCACTTAACTTACCTGGATCTCAGTTTTTGCTTCTGTAAAGTGAGAAGGTGGACCCATCTCTAAAAAAAGTAATGATTTATGAAATTCTCAAATAAGTTTGTCACTTCATTTTTGTAGATTGCATCTGTCAATTTATAGATAAGATAATGTTGCATGCCATTTCCACAGCAAAACAAAATAAAGACTTAACGTCTGTTTATACTTCAATTATTGTTGCTTTAAGTCAGAATTGCAAAGGCTATATCAAGCCTCACAGGGTTTTAAACACAAAACCTGGAAATATCACATAAAAGTCTGGATTTCCAGCTTGATGGGAAAATTGAAAGACCAGGCACCGCTTGTTCCACATTCTAAAATGGAAATAACTGCCCAGAGGTGAGCAGCAGAGACGCTCATGAGTCCATTGTAGCTCCTACCCCTCCCTGCGATACCCCCAACACGGAGGCCGAATTTGGCCTACTTCACTCATTAACTCAAACTGCCTGTCCTTATTATAGTCATGTGAGTTTTCAATCCCTGGTGTAAGAAAATATACAGTTTTTAGGAATGGTAACAATATGCTACTGTAGGCTGCGCTTGGATTTATGTATGAAATTGCAAGGTCAGTGTTTTCATGGATCCGACTGACATGAAATTAGAAAGACCTCCTACCTCAGTAATGCCCACATATGGTTGTCAGGAACACCACGTGAAAAACGTGCAGGTCTGTGTATGTTTCTGCTAGAGCGTCAGTTCTCAACCTTTGAGAATCTCTGGATATTGGCCTAGGAATATGCATTTTAACAAATTCCCTAGGTGACACTTATGTATACTCAATTTTTAGTAACATTGTCCTGGGAAAGCAAGTAATTAGCTTTGACTATTAAATTAAAAGCAGAAAGGTAATTCATTAATTGGCAAACTGTTTTCCTTGCAGTGGTCCTCTGGCAGGACATGTTAAATTGGAAGAAAATTCAGAGGAGAAAAAAGATCACTCCTAGCTGGAAAGATCAGGGAAGGCTCTTGATGAATACATAGGATGCAGACGTGCAGAGTGGAAGGAAGGGTGTTTCAGGGAACAGAAACTGCGTGAGCAGAGGTTCAGAGGCAGGAAACTTGGCAGCACGTCCAGGGAAGGGCAAGCAGTTTGTTTTGGTCACTGTAAAGCATTCCTTAAAGGGAGTCGTGGGTATAAGCTTGACCAAGGCACACAGCAGCTGGAAGGTTTCTGAAATGAGAGCTGATATGATCAGAACCGTATTTGGGAGAATTTGTCTGGCATGAGTCGAGTGGAGAAAACAAGAGGTGCTTTAATGATGCTTAAGCTAAAGGGACACTACTGGGACAAGAAAGTAAGAGAAAGATCTGGAGACACTCTGGGGGTAAGTCATAGACTGGACTTGCAGCACTTTGGTTGCAAAGGGCAGAGTGATTCAGACATGGGCCCAAGGCCCGGACAGGCAGTTCTCAACCTTGGCTGCATGTTTGAATCACCTGGGGAACTTTTAAAAATGCTGATGCCTGGATCTCACTGCTAGAGATTCCGATATAACTGATCTTGGATGAGGCTCATGCATGTTTTTTGAAGTAACGTGTTTTTTTTTTTTTAATTGGGGTATAGTTGCTTTACAATGTTGTGTTAGTTTCTGCTCTACAACGAAGTGAATCAGCTACACGTATACCTATATCCCCTCCCTCTTGGACCTCCCCCCCACCCATCCTGCCCCTCTAGGTCATCACAGAGCACCGAGCTGAGCTCCCTGTGCTATACAGTAGCTTCCCACTAGCTATCTATTTTACACATACATTTTTTTAAATAAATTTATTTATTTTATTTTATTTATTTTGGCTGCGTTGGGTCTTCGTTGCTGCACACGGGCTTTCTCTAGTTGCAGCGAGCGGGGCTGCTCTTCGTTGCGGTGCGTGGGCTTCTCACTGCGGTGGCTTCTCTTGTTGTGGAGCACAGGCTCTAGGCGTGCAGGCTTCAGTGGTTGTGGCACATGGGCTCAGTAGTTGTGGCTCATGGGCTTACTTGCTCCGCGGCATGTGGGATCTTCCCTGACCAGGGCTAGAACCCGTGTCCCCTGCACTGGTAGGAGGATTCTTAACCACTGCACCACCAGGGAAGCCCTACACATGCATTTTTAAAATAAGGTTTCCCCCCATGCCATCCAATATGCCGCTGAGTTGAGACGCCCCTAGCGAGAGCCTAGCTGAAATGGAAGTGTCAGAAGTCCAGTCACGGACAGAAATTGGGAACACAGGACATGTTGGTTCGGGAGGAAACAGACAGTCCTTCCGGGCTCAGTGAGTCCAAGGAGTTGGTGGCATTTCCAGGTAGAAGAGCCCAGTAAATGTTGGAATTGCAGACCGGGAGGTGCCGAGAAGGTTAAATCAGAAAGGTAGACCTGGGATTTCCCAGGTGGCGCAGTGGTTAAGAATCCGTCTGCCAATGCAGGGGACACGGGTTCAAGCCCTGGTCCGGGAAGATCCCACGTGCCGCCAAGCAACTAAGCCCGTGTGCCACAGCTACTGAGCCTGCGAGCCGCAACTACTGAAGCCTGTGCGCCTAGAGCCCTTGCTCTGCAACAAGAGAAGCCACTGCAATGAGAAGCCCGCGCCCCGCAATGAAGAGTGCCTGCCACTCGCCACAAATAGAGAAAGCCCGTGTGCAACAACGAAGACAAAATGCAGCCAAAAATAAATAAATTTAAAAAAAAAAAAAGAAAAGAAATGTAGACCTAAGAATTCAGTGCTTAGAGGTGCTAAGTGAAAACGGCTGTTCGGAATAGTGTTTGAAAGTAGTTCGGGCATTTGGCAAACAGTAAGTTACAAAATTGTCATGGGAGACAGGGAGAGACAAAGATGGGCCCTTGCTAGAACCGGAGGGGTATCGGTACATAGGGACTCAAGAAAGCAGACTGTTCTAATGTTTAGCACTTGAACTCCCTCCTTCCCTCCTTCCCTCCCTCCCTCTCTCCCTCCCTGCCTTCTCCCTTTTTTTTTTTCTTCTCCCTCATTTTGAGGATTTTCATGTTAGGAAAAGTAGAAAGTGCTGAGTTATACACTTATATAATTAAATTCCCAACTTGGACCACTTTGGCCTCTATCCTGGGTTGGCTTTCCCAAAACATTACACCATCCCTTGAAAAAAAAAAATACTCTTTGCAATAGGTGTGGAATTGACTGTGGAGATTGCCAGGTACATTGGCCAGGGAATGCTGGGACTCAGCTGAAACTAATTAACCTCTCAGACAGACAGCAAGAAGAAATCCAGCAAGTTCCGGGGCTTGGTCATGGAGTGCAGAATTCACTTCTATTTGGGAAAACGTTGGCCTGTCCACCATGTGTTAGCTGTACAGTCAGGTCACTGATCCGGGTTGGAAGGAGCCTTTCCCTCCCCTTCCGCTGACTCTCCTGTGGTTGTGTTGAAGGTGTGGCCAGACTTGGCCTCAGAACCAGGCTGTCGTTACTTTTGCACAGTGACTTCTTCATGGGCAAACACCTTTATTAGTTTTCTGTTGGGGGAGTTCCTGAGGGGAGCAGATTCTGAAGTGAGTGTGGGGTCATCAGCCATGGAGAAGGAGGTGTCTACTGGCCACCTCTTCACTCTCCAAGGAGGTGAAGGAGCACCTTTTGGCACCTTGGGGTCGTAAGAGCCACCTCTGCCTACATAGTAATTGTGAGTGAAGCCAGTCATGGCTAAAAAAACAAAACACACACACACACACACACACACACACACACAGATAAGTCAGTTTTGCCAAGGGGTGACCTGGGTGCAGCCACAAAAAGCACCACGAAGGATGACAGGATCTCATCCATTTGTCAACCAAAGGCACATTTGTGCCCAGTTCTCTGGGACCCAGATAACAAGGTTGAGATTTCCGTGGTGGCTCATATTGACATAGACTTTTAATTCATCTGGATTTAATTGTTATAAGATTCTAAAACCCTATGATCTGGACTTTCCTGGTGGCGCAGTGGTTAAGAATCCGCCTACTAATGCAGGGGACACGGGTTCGAGTCCTGGTCCGGGAAGATCCCACATGCCGCGGAGCAACTAATCCCGTGAGCCACAACTACCGAGCCTGTACTCTAGAGCCTGCGAGCCACAACTACTGAAACCCACGTGCCACAACTACTGAAGCCCACGCGCCTAGAGCCCGTGCTCCGCAACAAGAGAAGCCACCGCAGTGAGAAGCCCGCGCCCCGCAACGAAGAGAAGCCCCCGCTCGCCGCAACTAGAGAAAGCCCGCGCTCAGCAACGATGACCCAACGCAGCCAAAAAACCCCTATGATCTTGTTTTAGCATGCCCACGCTCACCTCAGCCCTGAGAAGTGTGTAGGGCAGGGCCTGGTGGAACCTCACCTCACTAAAGGGAAACCCAAATGTGGAAAGTGGTGAGTGATTAGCCCAAGGTCACACAACTAGTTACAGCCAAATCGAAATTGGAGAACAGATTTCCGGGATCTAAGCTCTGAACCCTTTTCACAATGAACAGTGTGAGTCGTCATATACGCGCTCGTTCACCATCATCATCTATTCATTAACCTGTGAGCACACTTTGAGCAGATTCTCTTTCCTACCCAGTCTGAGCCTATTCTTTTTTTAAAGGCTTCTCCTTTCTTTAAATTTAATTTTTATTTTTGGCTGAGCCGTGGCATGTGGGATCTTAGTTCCCTGACCAGGGATCAAACCTGGTGCCCCCTGCGGTGGAAATGCAGAGTCTTAACCACTGGACCACCAGGGAAGTCCCGAGCTTATTTTGAATGAAATAGAGAACCAATTCAATAGAGCCCTGGCTTACTGAATTCATAAGTTAATTGTCTAACCTACGTTTTAAAATAGTTGCTGGGACTTCCCTGGTGGCGCAGTGGTTGAGAATCCGCCTGCCAGTGCAGGGGACACGGGTTCGCGCCCTGGTCTGGGAAGATCCCACATGCCGCAGAGCGGCTAGGCCTGTGCGCCACAACTACTGAGCCTGCGCGTCTGGAGCCTGTGCCCCACAACGGGAGAGGCCGTGATAGTGAGAGGCCCGCGCACCGCGACGAAGAGTGGCCCCCGCTCGCCGGAACTGGAGAAAGCCCTCGCACAGAAACGAAGACCCAACACAGCCAAAAATAAATAAATAAATAAATTTATTAAAAATAAGCACAAATAGAAAAAAAAAAAAAATTTGCTACTGTCCTCACTTAGTAAATGTCCTTCATTGTGACTGGAAAACTGAAAAAGTCCTCAGGCCCTTTTTTTCACCGAAATGGTCACAGCGGTAGTAAAACAGAGCCTTTACCTTACTGCCCGCTGCCTTCTGCTTTGCAGTGGGGACAGGACAGAGGGAAAGGGCAAGGGCAAGGGCAAGGGCGGGGCGGCAGGGGGTGGTGGTCCCTGTGTCGTGAATCCTCCGTGCTAGTGCCAGTGAAAATCAAGTCAATGAATAAACACAGTAAATACAGATTGGGATAAATGCTTTTTAAAAAGTGCCATGACGAAAAAGAGGGGACTTATTATCCCCAGGGTGGATTGGGTGTAATTGCTTCAGAAAAGAAGGTAATGAAGAGGTAATTAAGGTGCAGATTTGGAGGTTGGAAAGGAGACAGCCAAGTGTTGAGACAGGTCATTTGTATCAATCGGCACGGGCTGCCTTACAGTAGAATGGCTCACCTAAACAACATTTATTTTCTCAGGGCTGTGGAGTCTGGGAAGTCCAAGATCAAGGTGCCAGCTGATCCAGTTTCTGGTTTTCTGGGTCCTGGCTTTCAGAAGGCTGCTTCCTTGCTGTGTCCTCAGATGGCAGGAAGAGAGCAAGCTCTCAGGTGTCTCTTCTTATAAGGACACTAATCCTATCGGATCAGGGCTCTACCCTATGACCTCATTTCACCTTAGTTACTTCCCAAAGGCCCTATTTCCAGATGCAGTTACACTGGAGGCTAGGGCTTCAGCATATGAATCTGGATAGAAGTAATTCAGTCCATAGCACCATTTAAGCTTTCTGTGCTTCAGGGCTTCCGCAAAATATAATTCCTATGAGGCCTAAATCAAAACAAGTACAGTAGAAGAGAAGGTCAAAGTTGACCCAATGTCATTTGCTTATGCTGATTGATTTCCTCTGAGTTTATACGAACTGATATGGATGCCAAGCAGTTTTTTTTGTTTGTTTTTTTGAAAGGTTTGCTTTAGTCCGACTAAGCAATTTAATATTAAAATAAGGAAGAGATTGTTGCTTGCACATGCAGGTTTTTTCTACTGAGGCAAAAAATGGTGATATTATTTATTCATTATATGTACCCTTACCTTTTGCAAAAGGGACTGCAGGCTGCTACAAAATGAAATGGAGAAATCTTTGGTTCAAATTCAAAATTCTTTGACTGCAAAAAAGGCCAAGTCAGGTTGGAATTTGTCTTGTTGTTGTTGTTTGTCATTGCTATACTTGTCCTCATTTTTTATTTTACCTTCTTGAGACTCAACTTCATCTTTCACTATAGGCAATGCGAGAAATGTGCCAGGACACATGGCTCTGCTCTGCGTTCACTCACATAGATGTGAGTTCTTCAAGTGCAGTGTTGGCCGGTGATGTACGTTTACTTTCTAGTAGATCCCCCAGGTAGGCATGACGCAATTCCTGTACATTAAATAAAAGGAAGTATGAAGAAGATCATTTAGGGTATGCAGCAGATCTGCTATTGTCTTACCTTCCTCAGTTCTAATAATCTTCTAAGTCAGTTTTCATGACACTGTTGGAAAGTCCTGTCTAGAGGTAGGCCTTAAAATGGTTTTCTTCCATCTTACAAAATTTAAATAGAGCCAGCTGGCCAAGAGTTTCTGAAAACACAGCTATCTACCCTAACCAGACCCTTCCTTCTTTCCTCTTGAAGGCTGTCCCCCTTTCTGGTCCCACCACTTGTCTTACTAGTACCCAAGCAACCTCCTATCCATCCTTCTGATTCAAGGGTGATCACCCAAGGGTCTCAGTAAGTACTGCCACCTCCTCCAAACTACCCCACACCTTCTGCTACGGGCTGCGTTGGGTCACCCCAACACTCATGGTCAAGTCTAACCTCCAGGGCCTCAGAATGTGACTGGTTTTGGAGATAGGCCTTTAAGGAGGTAATGAAGTTAGAATGAGGTCATTAAGGTGGGTCCTAATCCAATCTGAGTGGTGTCCTTATAAGAAGAGATTCAGACAGAGACACAGAGGAACGAGAGGACACATCAAGAAAGCGGTCCCCCACAAGCCAATGAGAGAGACCATCGACGAAACAAACCCTGCGGATGCCTTGATCAGACTTCCAGCCTCCAGAATTGTGAGAAAATAAATGTCTGCTGTTTAAGCCCCTCAACCTGTGGTCAGTGCTTCGTTATGGCAGCCCTAGCAAGCTGATATAACTTCTCAGATGCTCTGGATCATATACTCATCCTTCTTAAAAGGAAGTGGGGGCCGACAGGCTTTAAGAGCTACAGCAGGGGAAAATATTATATGCCATCCTTCTCTGCTCAAAGCTGGTATCACAGATGTGGCATCAGTAGGACATGTACTTCAAGTTTCTTTTCCAGCCCTGGGAGTAGGCTCTGCTCAGCCATCTGTCCTCTCTCGCCCAGTCCCCTTGAGACCATTGGAAAAGATTTTTGAAATCTGGAGATGGTAACATCTATAAAGGTAGGATAAGTTTTTAGTCTCTCTCATGGAACTAAAACTCAGTAGGTACATTCTCAGCTTGATTTTTTAAAAATATTTATTTATTTATTATTTTATATATTTATTTTGGCTGCACCGGGTCTTTGTTGTGGCACGTGGGATCTTTAGTTGAGGCATGCAGGCTTCTTAGTTGTGTTATGCATGCAAGATCTAGTTCCCTGACCAGGGATCAAACCCGGGCCGCCTGCATTGGGAGCTCGGAGTCTTACCTACTGGACCACGCAGGGAAGTCCCTCAGCTTGATTTTTAATTTTTCCCCCTGGTTCTTAATTATTTTATCTTCTTTTGTTTATATAAGTACTTTATGATCACTAGAAAATTTTTGGAAATCCAGAACCACTACTATGTTGCCATATTTTCTTCTAGCCTTTTAAATATACTTATAGAATACTGTAATCGATTAAAAATCTGAAACAGTATTTTAACTCCTAAATATGTTGTGTGTGTGTGGTGTGTATGTATGATTCTGGGGGGTTTTTTGTTTGTTTGTTTTGTTTTTTTGCAGCGCCCCACAGCTTGCAGGATCTTAGTTCCCCAACCAGGGATTGAACCCAGGCCTATGGCAGTGAAAGCACCAAGTCCTAACCACTGGACCGCCAGGGAATTCCCCTAAATATGTTTTTGTATATAATTTTTTTTGGCTTTTTCTCCATCTGATATGGTATTGAGCCATCTTATTAAAACTTTCATAAACATTCTATTATATGAAAGTACAATTTTATTTAAACTTTTCCCCATTGTTGTATCTGGACTCTACCTAAATGTAACTCCGCTGAGTTGGTCTACTTCACACTCCCAACAATCATCAAACACATAATCCGTCTGCACACAAACCTGGCGCCTTTTCTAGCGTGCTGCTGTTCTTACTGGGTTTGTTGTTGACTTTGATGATGGTGTTGTCCTGGTTGGAGAGTGTGGGCGGTGGCTGTTGTGTGTCTGTCTCCCTTTATCTGTCCTTCGTGCTCTCCATCTTATTTCTCTCTCTCTTCCTATCACATTTGTTGCCCCAGTCTTGGCTGATTCTCCCTCTTCTCTGCCCTAGAAAAGGAATATTTCTTGCTGAGGTGAGAAGTCTGATTCCAATAGGGAGACACAAAGACCATGGCAGGAAAAGGCCCAAGAGAGGACAAGGTTGGGGTACAGTCAGGGAAAGGCAGAAAAGAAAGGACATCTGGGTACTTTTAGGACCAGTAATAGGCAAAGGTTAGTGCCATCCTATGCTATAGCAAATGAGAGCACTCACCTCGTGCCTGAGTCTTAGAGGGTTCAAGGCAGCTTCAAGAAAAGAAAGATGAGGTAGCAAATAGGAAACTAAAATATAATAACGAGGGATTCCCTGGTGGTCCAGTGGCTAGGGCTCCGCGTTTTCACTGCCAAGGGTGTGGTTCAATCCCTGGTTGGGGGACTAAGATCCCGCAAGCTGCATGGCATGGCCAAAAATAAAATAAAATATAATAACAAGACATAATTTAGGTAAAGCACTTAGAACAATGTCCAGCACATGGTCATTGCTCAGTAATGTCAAGACATTGTTGTCTTTATCATTCTTGTTATTCTGTAGCCTTTGGGGGAATCCCTTCTTGCACAATCTTTCACAATTGACTACTATTCCTAGGTTCTACTAGCCAAGACTTTCAGTGAAATTCATTTGAACCAAGGCAGTGACTTTCTAAGTGGGAAGTACAGCACAAAAAACATTATTTCCATTTTTAATTAAAAATTTAACTTGATACAACCTGAGCTTTCCCTGTGCCAGGGGACCAATAAGTGGAATAATGGGATGCAGCCAGTTGCCACGTATAATTCCACTAGCTTTTCATTTCTGAGCTCATTATATTTACTTAGAACAAAAATCTAAGATCATCTCTTCTTCCTAAGTCTAACTTCTCTCTGTGGTGAAGACTTTCACAATTTTATATAACCCAGAGCAGGTATTCCAAATACTCATTCCTCCAGTGGCCAGGTGGCTAAAATGAATGATTGCACTGAGCCCAACGTATAGCGTGTACACCCCGTCTAAAGGGGGCAGCAGCTAGTCAGCTAGAGCAGCATGTAACCAGGCAAGAAATGAGCCATATTTGTCTAATTTTCAAGAGGAGCTACAATTCTGTATGTTTATCTGAAGTCTCCCATTTTTTAAATCTTGGAAACTAATTTTAAAATTTCTAAACATTGTGAGAGGCAAACAAAACACCTCTGCAGACCACTGGTTTGCAACCTTAAACTCAAGGCGTTTGCTTCCCACTCACAGAATGTCACCTCTTTTGGTCCAAGCTGAATTTCCAACCACACAGCCTAGGCTGAGCTACCCTGAGGATGTCTTTACCCTGTGGTAAAGCCCCCCACCCTCCACCCAAAAAGAAGTAAAGAGTTGCCTACTCTTTCCTTCTAGTCTAAGAAATGT
This sequence comes from Eschrichtius robustus, assembly GCF_028021215.1. Lineage (NCBI taxonomy): Eukaryota > Metazoa > Chordata > Mammalia > Artiodactyla > Eschrichtiidae > Eschrichtius > Eschrichtius robustus. The sequence continues at coordinate 125,560,300 of NC_090831.1, read as the reverse complement.
ACTACCAACTGAGAAATAGAACTGTGCCCAGACATTTGGGTAGGGAATTATAAAATCCTCCTTACAGGAGGGAATTATGCATATAGTGTTTAGGCAAAACAGTAACTCCATTTATAAAGGTAATTCATTTCCCCACTCTATTCCAAAAGAATTTGCTAGCAAGGGATATAACAGAAGAAATAATTAAGGCAGCATGTTTCTAATTTTCATACTGAGGAGAGAAATGGAAGGAATTAGCTTTCTTATGAAATTAGAAGTTAAAAAAAAAAGATGTGACACATCATATCAAAACACTCATTTTAAGAAATGCTGTTTTAAAAAAAAAAAATGCTGTTTTTAACCCTTTGTTAAAGGACTGAAAATACACTCCCAAAGCAGCAAGATGATTGTTTTAGTATTGCACTTCTTTAAACTTAAAAATCTCTAGTTTTACTCCTTAATGTGATATAATATATCTAGTTCTAGTGGCTAAATTCCAGCATGCAAGTTTTGTATAATGGTATACAATTCATTCTCACGTTTTCAGTAGACAATCTTTTGGTTCATTTGTTGAAGAAAAACACATGCTTTTATTGTCTTATTAGAGAGTATTAACATTAAAAAATATGACCGCCCCCCAAAAAACCCCACTTTTCAGTCGCAATTAATTAAAAAAACTTTCGAAGTAAGAAAAGATACTACTTTTTAAAAAGTATCCCCAATGTGGGCTAAGAGCTTCTAACTCTGTTGGGTTGCCAATTGGTCAAAACAGAGAAAAACTATTCCTTTTGGGAAATTAACTGGCAATCAGGTATGAGCTGTAATGAAGCCTAAAAGATCTTTTTATTGTTTTCTTAGATTTTAATTTTTTTTTTTTTGCCTCACTGCGCCATCTTGCAGGATCTTTGTTTCCGGGACAAGGGATGGAACCCGGGACCCTACAGTGAAAGCGCTGAGTCCTAATCACTGGACTGCCAGGGAATTCCCAGATTTTAATTTTTATAAAAAAGGTTGGGGAAAAAAAAGGTTGGAAGTCTCTTTCCCAACCTTTTATTGATAATCCTATATTATAGAATAATAAATACTGTAGTTCTTCAAGCTAATTAATGATTAAGCTCCTATGTTGAACTTAAAGGACATTTTACTTTTTTTTTTTACTTTCTCCATAGTTTTCTTTCTTGATGACCATGTTTCTGGTAAATGTAAAAAATGTACATCTGTAATTCTGTACATAGATGACATAGTATATTGTTTTCTTCCCAGTGTGGTAGCTAATATGTATTTAATTAAAGGCTGAACTTTAAAAGGAAAAAAAATTCTTTTACTGATGAAATATGCATTTGGTAAAGTCATAAAAATGTTTGAGCACAATGCTTTGCGTATAAAAACATGCAAATGTTCAAGCACAGTGCTTGAATATATTCAAGAAATATTTGCTTAAAGAAATGTTATGTGAATGAAAAGGAATTGTTTTTTCTTTGTTCCATTTCACAGTAGTATTGCAAAGTAACACTTCAAATAGTTGCTATGTCAAAAATTTAAATTTATTGTTCAAATTTTAACGTTTTTAATCTACATTTTACCCTTAGCTTATATACAATTTGGGAAAAGAGTAGAGGAGTTGGTCATTGTTACTTAAAACAATGCATCACCTTGTTCTGGGGGGAAATTAACATAATTTGAATGGCCATGTAGTAAAAATTAAAGCATTGCATTTACTGTCCATTCAATGCAAAAATCCTAAACAAACTTGCATCGAGGAATATGATGAAGGGAATCAATACATTAACATAAGTATTGCTTAAATAGATTGTGCATCAAGATCCATTTTGAAGACGTAAGAAAGACGGATATGGCTCTACTGTGGATCCATATTGAAGAGAAGTGGACTTATGGTCTAAGCAGAAGAAATACACGGGCATAAATCCTACATGATGATGTTGGAGCAAATTTATAACCCCCGGACCTGGATGAATGCTGACTTCTAATTGAGGCTTTTATTTCATTTCATTCGCCTGGAAACAATCCGAGAACTACGTGCCCAGCTTAAGCCCGGAACAGCGTCTTAACGACGAACAGAGCAGGGACGGGGGAACAGCGCGTCCCCCGCCACCCGTCCCGCCTCCGGGACACAAAGCGCCCTCCTCGGCCCGCCCGCCTCCCGGAGAGGGAGGCCGGGTCCCGTCCCGGTGGAAACAGGTGACGGGGACGAAGGGCCGTGGCGCGACAGGGCGGCCACCCCGGCTCTACTCGGCGGGCCCCGTCGGGGCCGGGCGGGTCACCGCCCACGCTTCGCCCCCGCTGCCAGCCGTCCGCCGTGGGGGCCGGACTGCCCTGGCTCGGCGAGCGCGGGATCCCTCCGCCGCCCGCGGGTCCTTCCGCGCCAAGTAGTGCGCGGCCGTCCCGCTTCCGCAAACGCGGGCCTGCGGGGACGCGCCCACTGCCCCTCGATCCAGCGGCATGAAGAAGGCTGGGGGTGTGGGTAGTTCTCAACTTTGAAGGGCCGCTCGGGAGACACATTTTCAACTGCGCAGCCGCGGTGGGTCCGGCCGTCAGGGAGCGGCGAGCGGACGAGCGAGCAGTCGTGGGGCCGGGGAGGCAGGTGTCCCAGGCGCCCACCCCGCCCCCATCGCCGGCAGGAAGAGGAAGCAGCCGGGACTCGCGGGGCGGGGGTGCCCCGGCTCAGGGAGGCGCGTGACCTAGTTCGTCCCAAAGTGGATTTGACAGGTTGTCAGCCCCGCACCCCGCCCCCACCGCCTCCCGGGTCCCTCTCCCCCGGCGCTGGGCCGGACGGGCGCCCGAGCTCCCCGGCTCAGCCTCCCATTGGCCCTTACGCCGCCTGGCGCCCCGCCTTCGCCCCTGGCTTGGGTTCCCATTGGCCTCGAGTCGCCCAGAGCCCCGCCCCTGCTCCCCTCCCATTGGCCCTCGAGCTGTCTGGCGGCCCACCCCCGCACCGACTTATCCTCCCATTGGCCTCACGCCCGCCGCCCCGCCCCGGTACTCCCCGGTTCGTTCTCCCATTGGCCTCACGCCCGCCGACCCGCCCCTCCGCGGCCCCTCTCGGGCAGCCGAGCCCTGCCAGGCCTCTTGCTTCGCGGAGGCTGCGGGCGTCCTCAGTCGGCGGCCTCCGTCCGCCTTCACGAGTCCTGCTCCTACTCCTCGCCTCTTCTCCTCTCCCAGTATTTACGTCTCTCTCCCCGCCCTGCTTCCGTCGCTCAGGGAGCCTGAGCCCCGAGCCTGGCGGCACCCCGCGCCCCCTGCCCCGCCTACCCTGGGGCTCCGCGTCCAGCGCTGCCCGCACTCTCCCTCCTGCTCCTTTCCTCCGCCCCTTTCCTCTCCTTGCGTCACTTCGCATTTTCCTTTCTTCCCTGAAATCGCTGCCTTCTGCAGGTTTCCTCCCGGTGCCGAATCCGTAAGGTCTTCATCGCGCCCCTTTTCTCCGCCCCGCTTCCGCATCCCCTCTTTCCCCCCCACGCCGTCCCCCTGAACTCAGCGTAACAGGGAGAGTCAGGGATAAACAAGATAAATATCAACGTTAATATGGTTATTGCTTTGCGTTTTTGAAACGGAAAATGAACTGGAACGCCCAGATAAACCCAGCCCTGGGATCAAGATTGAGTTCTTAAAGGACCGTGTGAGACTGGAATGACAAACTTGACTAGCGCAGCAACATAATCAGTTTTTTCCTGGGGAAGCTACTCATATCGGTTGTTTATACAGTATTGTTATTATAACCGTTTGGGGGGTGTGTGTGTGTGTGTGTTTACTTTGTGCCAGTTTTGTAAATGACTGCTTTTGACCGTAAGGATGAACTGTCTGATAAAGTTGAGGGTTGGAGCAAATCCCCACACAAGTCTTTTGGCTACAAACAGGAGAAATCCTTGATTATTCAAATGGGAAACTCCAATAGCTTTCCCAAGGTTATTAAAGAGGGTGATCTCAAACTTAGACCCAGGTCAGACTCCAGAGGTCCATCAGGAGACTCCATCATGCCTCATTAATATCCGCGGAAGAATGGCAGACTGGTGCTTCCAGCCGCATTCCCACCTGTCACAGGGGGTCTTTACAAAGCTCCTGAGTGACCTCCAAGGTTCTGCCTTAGAGGATCCTGGCTGTCTCTCCAGCCTCTGGTCACTGCACAAGGACCACCAAGTGCTTTTTGCCACAGGGCCTTTGCACTTGCTGCTGTTTCCTGACCTGTCTGGATCAGCTGTTCTTAAGACTTTTCACGTGGCTTAGCCCATGTCCCCCCAGGAGTCATTTCTGACCCTGAATCTAAAGTAGGACCCCTCCAGCCTAAGCAATTACTCTCTGTCATTTCACCCTGTTATTTCCTTCAGAGCATGAGCGCAGTCTGAAATCATCTTGTTTATTTACTTGTTCTGTTCTGTTCCCCTTCACCTCCCCTCCACCATTAAGAGTGAGCTCCTGGACACAGGTGCCTTTTCTGTGTTTTTTCAGAGCTGTATCTCCAGGGCACAAAGTAGGCACTCAGTACATCCTTGATGAATATATGAACGGTACATTAGCTGTGATCAAGTGAACTCACCAAACTGTCCTTCACGTCTGGTTCCGCCAGAATTGTATAGACTCACCTACAGGTAAGCGAGTTGGAAAAATAGCTATTCTCTTGGTAACTATTCTATGTTTCTTTGTGCACTTTATATCTGGCTGTTCTTTGAGAAGGAGAGTGAGAAACAAGGCCTGTTGCCCCAAGGCCACCCATTTGCCCACCTCTTCTCCAGCTGTCACAGCATGTTGACACTGCCTTGCCCTCTCCCTGACCCCAGGTGGGCACATACTTGGCTGGCAGCGCCTTCTCCCTGAGGAGTCTCTGTTCCATGTTGCCGTCACACTCAGCTGGGGCCCTGTCATGGGTTCTACCTTAGGCGGGAAAGCAGAATAGGAGGAAGCCCCTTCCAGTTTCCCCTTCCCCCCTCAGACATACTGCTGGGGTTCCATTCAGCAGTGAGCCCTCTGTCTGGACCCCTGCACAGGGGCGCATCCTCTGCTTTCTGAGGCACAGAGAACCCCGGGTCAGTCACTGGAAAGGTGAAATCTAGTCCTAACCGCCCCAAACAGGTGGTATGAGTCTGGCCAAATCTAGTAACTCCCTGGTTCTCAGTGACTTCATCGGTCTTTGCCTCTGTTGTTTGCTTATAGTTTTAGAGATGTAGACATCTCATAGATTTCAGCTGCTCGAAACTATCAGCCCAAAGAAGAATCCTGTGGCTTCCCCCTGGGGCACAAAGAGGCTGCTGGTGCAATAAAGCCAGTGCTTCCTAATTTACGTTCAGTAGGAGAGAGTGCACTTCCCGTCATGTGTTCCAGGCCAGAATCCTCCAGTTCACCCTGCTTGGACTGCCTGGGCCCGGGCCCAGCCCTAGACCAGTAACTCTGGCCAGGAGAATGGAAAGCCTTGATCAGGTTAAACCTACCAGCCAACCAGAGCATATCCTTAGAATAAGGGTGGGGTCGGCTCCTGATAAGTGCGTGTGGAACTGAAATCTACATCCTTTTAGATAGGGGGTACTGAGGGGGCGGGGTGCCGAGTAGGTATTCAGCAGTGCCCCTGAGAGGAATTAGCACAGGGCCAGCTAATAAGTGTTAGCCATCGCTGTGGTCAGCAAAGACAAGATGGTGTGGGGGAGTTCGCCTGGCAAGCAAAGGCATTCATCTCAGACCCCTAATCCACCGCTAACCACTAGCTTTGTAACTTCAGACAAATTATGGAAGCGGTACCATTTTAGAAGTGGAGGAGGACTTAGAGGCCATAGGGTTCAAGCCTTCATTGGGCAGACTTGGAAACTGATGCCCCCAGAGATTAGTCTGGGTCTCGGTTTCTTCATCTGTGAAGTAGGGCTGATAATACTGGTCCTGGCTCGTCTCACAGTTATTATGTGGATCAAATGAAGTAATGTTTCTACAAAGGGCTCAGGAAGGTAACAAAAATGCTGTTCTTATGCAAAGCATTTTATTTTCATCATTAATGTAGTAACAATGCCTTAATAAGAGGAGAAAGGGAGAGTACATTCAAAGGATAGGCTTATTTGGCTCAAAGAAATAAATAATAACACTTGCAAAAGAGGAAGGTGTGTGTGTGTGTGTGTGTGTTGTTAGGTGAGGTGGGGAAGGTGTAAGGCGAGGCCCTGCTATACCCTTAGGGAGTGGTGTAGGGAGTGGCTCTAAGGGTGGGAGGTTGGGTGAGGTAGTTGGTTATAAATCGAAGTTATCTCTCCTTGAATGACTTTTCAGAAGAGGAGGGTCACTCACTTAGGAGGACAAATCTAGATTTCAGGGTAATCTTATATTTCTGTAGTTCAGCTCCTCTGCAAAATTGATGCCAAGACAGGATTGTCATGCAGGAGACTGACAGGAGGAAATACCTATGAGGGAAGAAAGGGGAGAGAGTTGGAAGAGGCAGGAGATCTGACCCCTGGGAAGGGGAGGTGGAGCAGGCAGAGTGGTTGGGTAGGCTTTGGCCAGACGGGCCGGAGTGCTGGAGCACAGGTTCCCTTCTGAGGATCCTGGTGGTGGATTCCAAGGTCGCCGAGGCACTCAGTCAGTCACTCTCCCTGCAACAGGAGATGAGATTGGGGTCCCACACCATCCCGTGAAGCTTCAAAATAGCTTCATTCATTCCTTCACTCAGTACGCTGATCAGCTACCAAGTGTCACGTGTAGGTGACTGCAGCAATGGAAGCATGTGACCCTTGTCTTTCCTAGCTATCTTCCATCCACTTTCTAATACTTCTAAATGGTGAGTTTGCCTGATCGAGATTCCTTGCCTGTTGGCCGAGTTAAATCCTGGTATCAGGGTAGTTCTTAACACTGAGTTAGCACTTAATAAATGTTCAAATTGCCGTAATAAATCCAACTGTACCCCACTATTACTTGAAATATAAACAGCTACATTTACTTCTAGAACTCTCCACTGTTTACTATGCAGAATGAGAGGAAATTTTAAACTCTCAGCACTTCTAGAAACCTGTTATTTGGATTATTTGGATAAGTGCAACATAAGAGTTTAGGAGAGTTCAGTAGAGGAAAAACTTTACGAAAGTAAAAAGCTGAAGAGGGCTTCCCTGGTGGCGCAGTGGTTGAGAATCTGCCTGCCAATGCAGGGGACAAGGGTTCGAGCCCTGGTCTGGGAAGATCCCACATGCCGCGGAGCAACTGGGCCCGTGAGCCACAATTACTGAGCCTGCGTGTCTGGAGCCTGTGCTCCGCAACAAGAGAGGCCACGATAGTGAGAGGCCTGCGCACCGCAATGAAGAGTGCCCCCGCTTGCCACAACTAGGGAAAGCCCTCGCACAGAAACGAAGACCCAACACAGCCATAAATTAATTAATTAATTAATTTTTAAAAAATCTTAAAAAAAAAAAAGCTGAAGAGATCAGTAGAGAGTGGAGAAAAATGAAAGAAGAGAAATTTAATTTATGAAAAGGAAACCCAGATCTTGGGGAAAAAATAGGGAATTATCTTCCTGAAACTCCCAGGAAACAAACAAACAGACAAACAAAAGAAAACTTACCCAAGATGGAAAAGAATAAGGTTGAGCAGGCATTTCAAGAAGCCAGAGACTAAATAAAAGGCAAAGATGATTAATTACTTGTTGTAATGAGAGCCCATAGGAATTGATGGAAAAGTAGAACCCATGGGCAAAGAAATAAAGAAATGGATGAGAAATATACAAAACAACACAGAAAATAAAATGTGGGAGGGAGGAGAAAAGCAATTATACCTAATGAATTTGTAATATAATAGAAAATGGAGTAAAATGTAACAAGAAGGCACATAGGAATATTTTCTCTGAATAAATATTGCATTACTGAGAGTTCCCTGGTGGCCTAGTGGTTAGGATTCTGGGCTTTCACTGCTGTGGCCGGGCTTCAATCCCTGCTCAGGGAACTTGAGATCCTGCAAGCCACGCAGCACGGCCAAAAACAACAACTAGAAAATTTATTGCATTACTATTTCTATATTTCAAATCATTGATGATATTCTCATTCTCTACTACTTAGTGCCTATTGTAGCATAAGGCAAAATAAAAATTTACACAGAAATAGGAAAACTGAATTTCCGACTGTGGCATTAGCATATCAATCTCTACGGATGTACCTGTGTGGTGTGATGCTGAACATCTGAGTAAAGACTTTAAATTTCAGTGACGTGCTCATACAACTCAATAGCAAAAACAAACAAACAGTCCAATTTAAAATGGGGAGAGGAAGAGACATTTTTTCAAAGACGTACAAACGCCAACAGGTACATGAAAAGGTGCTCAACATCACTAATCATCAGAGAAATGTAAATCAAAACCCTAATGGGCTATCACCTCACACCTGTCTATTACCTGGCTATTATCAAAAAGACAGCAGTAGTGTTTCTGAGGGTGTGGAGAAAAGGGAACACTTCTGCACTGTTGGTAGGAATGTAAATTGGTGCAGCCACTATGGAGAACAGTATGGAGGGTCCTCAAAAAATTAAAAATAGAACTACCTTATGATCCAGCAATTCAACTTGTGGGTATTTATCAGAAGAAAGCTTAATCACTATCTCAAAAACATGTCTACAATCCCATGTTCATTGCAGCATTATTCACAATAGCCAAGACATGGAAACAACCTAAGAGTCCATCAATGGATGAATGGATAAAGAAAAGGTGATATATATACACAGTGGAATATTACTCAGCCATGAAATAGAAGGAAATCCTGCCATTTGCAACAACGTGGATGGACTTTGAGAGCATTACGCTAAGTGGAATAAGTCAGACAGAGAAAGACAAATAGTATATGATCCACTTATATGTGGAACAACAAGAAAAGACAAACAAAAACGAACTCAAATATACAGAGAACAGATTATCAGTTGCCAGAGGTGGAGACATTGGGGGTACATGTGGAGAGTGGGCAAAATGGGTGAAGGGGGTCAAAAGGTACGAACTTCCAGTTACCAGATACATAAGTCCTGGGATGTAATGTATAGCGTGGTGACTCTAGTTGACAATATTGTGTATTTGAAGTTTACCAAGGGAGTAGATCTTAAAAATTCTCATCACAAGAAAAAAAAATTTGTAACTATGTGTGGAGATACATGTTAACTAATTGTGATCATTTCACAATATATACATATGTCAAATCATTATGTTGTATACCTAAAACTAATACAATATTATATGTCAATTATATCTCAATTAAAAAAAGACTAAATTTCAGTAACATCTGGGTGTATTTTGAAATGTTTTCTATTTAGTTTCAGGAATTAAGGCATGTGTAGATTTTTCTCAAGTTAAAATCTAGGGACTTCCCTGGTGGCACAGTGGATAAGACTCTCTGCTCCCAGTGCAGGGGGCCCAGGTTCGATCCCTGGTCAGGGAACTAGATCCCACATTCATGCCGCAACTAAGAGTTCACGTGCCACAACTAAGGAGCCCATGTGCCGCAACTAGGGAGCCCGCATGCCGCAACTAAGGAGCCCTGGAGCTGCAACTAAGGAGCCCTCCTGCCGCAACTGAGACCCCGTGCAACCAAATACATAAATATTAAAAAAAAAAAAATCTAGTGTAAAAAAACATTGCAAGTCATTTTGGAAACTATTTTTCACGTGAAACAATATTGCAATGGATTATTACCCCTTTTGTCAACAAATTACATTAATAAAATTGAAATAGAAGGAGGTTTTAGATCAAAATGAATGTAGGAATGCAATGTGAAGCACGGAGTATTTGGCATCTACGCAAGGAAGACTGAGGCGGACTGATAGATCTCATCGCTTCTGGGGGTAGGGGTGGAGCAGGGGTGCTCGTCCAGAGCTTGGTTGCTTCCCAGGAGGGTAAGCTCAGGTAAGCAGCCGCACTGGGGCCCTCTGCAATGCTAGGTTCTGGAGTCGGTGGGCACAGGAGGCAGAGTACACAGGGGTTAAGTTGTTTTTAAAAATTTATAATGATCCGGATGTGAAAATGTTTTCCGTTGTGCATTCAGTGACGTTTAGAGAGGCATATCTGGCCTAAACTCACCAGGATCCACCTCTCCTTTCTGATTGCATTCAGTGAATTAGAAGAAAACTTATAGAGAGCCATGATTTTGTTTTTAACCTGTAGAATGAATAAAACTGCATCTCAAATCTGTGCTGCAGTACAGAAAGATTGCCGTTGTTTTGCTAACCAGCCTCTATTCTCTCTTACTTAGCTCTGCAGTAACCAATGGCAAGCTCTGTTAATGACATGTGCTGGAGTGTCCAAATTCCTCATTCAGTCTTTACATTTGTAGAAGGTTTGAATTCTCAAGTCCCAAACTCAAGGTGTTCGAAGTATGTATTTCTATAATTAAATGATCTTAAAATTTCTTTTTCCAGCTCCCTTTCTGCCTGATGGTAGAATATTTAATTTAGTTAATTCCAGGTAAATTTAGTCCCTTCATGGTTTTTCTTGATCAGTCCAGACTAAAGTCAAATCAATTTTTTTTAAAATTTATTTTATTGAAGTATGGTTGATTTACAATGTTGTGTTAATTTCTGCTGTACAGCAAAATGATTCAGTTATACATATATATACATTCTTTTTCATATTCTTTTCCATTATGGTTATCATAGGATCTTGAATATAGTTCCCTGTGCTCTACAGTAGGACCTTGTTGTCTATCCATTCTGTATGTAATAGTTTGCATCTGCTAATCCCAAACTCCCAGTCCCTCCCTCCCCCACCTCCCCTCCCCCTTAGCAACCACAAGTCTGTTCTCTATGTCTGTGGGTTTGTTTCTGTTTCATAGATAAGTTCATTTGCATCATATTTTAGTTTCCACATATAAGTAATATCATGCAGTATTTGTCTTTCTCTTTCTGGCTTACTTCACTTAGTATGATAATCTCTAGGTCCATCCATGTGGCCATGAATGGCATTATTTTATTCTTTTTTATGGCTGAGTAATATTCCATTATATATATATATATATATATATATATATATATATATATATATACCACATCTTTCTTATCCATTCCTCTGTCGATCAGCCAAGTCAGTTCTTTTTTTTTTAAATTTATTTTATTTTTGGCTGCATTATTCTTAGTTGCAGCACGTGGGATCTTTTGTTGTGGTGCGTGGGCTCTTCATTGTGGCGCACGGGCTTTCTCTCTAGTTGTGGCGTGTGGGCTCAGTAGTTGCGGCGCGCAGGCTTAGATCTCAGACCAGGGATCGAACCCGTGTCCCCTGCATTGGAAGACGGATTCTTAACCATTGGACCACCAGGGAAGTCCCCCAGCCAAGTCAATTCTTGATCTCCTCCTGAGGCACAGGGAGACCTGCCTGCTGTCCCGGGAGAGCCCTTTCTTCCCTGCCCCTCCCGCCCTGTCATTTCGGCTCCATCCTGTTGGCACTCCTTGGGGGCTCCAGGTTGCAGACCAGAAGCAGAGACTCTCCTCTGTTTTCAGACCCTCAAACTTTCCTGGAGATTCTACTGCCTTTTTCCTCATCTCACTCCTTAGAGCCCATGAGGAGGTGAGCAGAGCCCCTCTCAGATCCTGCCAGCATCTCTCTCATTCTCCCCCAACCATCTTCCTCTCCCCCCTTCCCCAGTTAGGAAGGGGATCTTTAGCTTGGTGGGAGGGGAGGTTGATAATTTTGGGAAGAAAGTTGACTCAGCTACTTTAGGAATCACAGAGATTCTGGGGTTTCTGTGTCTACTGCAGGTTTTAGCATTTTAGCACTTTGGGGACAACTTTCCCTGGGGTAGTTAGCTTAACAAGGAAACTGAGTACAAGGGAAAATTTTCAATAAATCAGTGGGAAGTAGCCCATCAGTAAATACTTAACAATGCCACGCCCCTCACATCATGGTGAAGCATCATCCAGAGTTGGTCTCTATTCCAGAAAGGTTCAGGCAGAAATGGGAGGGGCCTGGGGCTACAAACATGTGTATTTATGTCAGGCCAGCTGACAGGGTACAAGCAAGTCTTCTTAAACTAGTTTCGTTCATTCGCAAAAGAAATGGTTGAGTCCCTGAGCCCCAGTCTTCCCTTTTCCTTCCATTCAGATGTCCCAGTTTGGAAGTCTTCTGTTTTCTCTCTTGAGTCTTAGCTTTCTCTATCCTTTGGCCTCTGCACTAAAGGGATTTCAGACTTATAGGCCTAGAAAGCAGAGCTCCTGCTGTAAGGAGATCTCTTGAGAAAGGCCTCTTGGGAAGAGGTCCAGAAATAGACAAAGGATTGGAACAGACTACTGACAGCTCTTTCTTGTTTCAATCTTCTTTTCACAGTTTGGAAGCAATGACTTTCGTCCCTTCAGGACTCCAGGATTTGTGTAGGCCCCAGTCTTGGGTCTGTGCTCACAGGTGCCCAGAAGTATGGGGTAGTTCTCCCAACTCAGCCCCAGTCTTCCCCACCCAGGCCAGCCACCATCTTCTTCATCCCCCAGGACTCAGAAGTTCTTGTTTTCAGTCCCTGTTTTCTCCTGATCTTATCTCTTTGCTCTCTGCTTGCTGGGTCAACTCAGAACCCCACAACACAATGTCACTAAATTGGAAGGTGTGGGGGATAGAAGAACAGACAAGTCCACCGGCTGCAAGTTTCATGGAGAATGTGCTCTTGAAATTGTTGTTTTTGAAATTCAGCTGCTTCTGGAGCTGAAGACAGCACATCTTGGAAGAGAAAGATGTAGCCAAGTCCTTGGGCCCTTGGAGAACTCGAGACCCTGCATCCTAGGAGAGTTTGATCCTGGAACCTTGGAAGCAGGATCCAGAGAGACCTGGTAAAATTGACGTCAAATTCTGGTCAGTTTCTCCATAGTCAGTAGGAGAAAAGACACAACTTTATGTCTGATTCAGACATTTTGACACTTAGAATGCTTAAAGATGATGTTAAGAGGACACTTGATTTCTAGCCATAATCAAGATAGAGCTAACTGGGAGCGTAGCTTAGATCAGTGCTTCTCAGACTTTAATATGCACCCCAGTCACCTGGGGATCTTGTTAAAGTGCAAATTCTGACAAAGTAGGTTGTTGAGGGGCTGGGGGCGGCTGAGATTCTGCATGTCTAACATGCTCCCGAATGATGCCAGTGCCACTGGTTCAGGGATCACTGCTAAGTAGCAAGAGTTTAGAAGGCAGGCTGTAGGGTTGGAGATAAGCCTCAACTGATGCTAAAAAAAACCTCAACACCCAAACACTTTCAGTTCGTACTGAGCTCTCCCTTCTGGTCCTCTTCCCCAAGCCGTGTCTGCTAGCTGCCCACGGTAGTCAACTTAACCATTGTACGACGCTTCCTTCTCTTCTGGAGCAGCTAATGCTCTTTATTTTCTATTGTTTGGCCGCACTGCATGGCATGGCGGAACTTCCCCGACCCTGCACTGGAGGCACGGGGTCTTAACCAATGTGCCACCGGGGAAGTCCTAAAGCTCTTTAGATAACAAGAAGGGGAAGCCAGCTCTGGCTCGATCAAGCAGATTTATCTGAAGGATACTTCGCAGTTTACAGAATTGAAGAGCTGGCCAACTAGTCATGGGACAGATGGGAACCAGGGTAATTCAGGGGCCTCCTTAGCACAAGCTCTAGGACCTTGCCAGCTTTCCCATGAGATGCCTGAATTCTCTGGGTCTTTAGGTTTCAAATTGGGGTTAGATGTTTTTACCTTTAAAGCCCTCAGTATAAGCCAGTTAAATTTGTATCTGCCATATATTTCTTCATCACTTGTAAGGCTGTCCTTGCTAATTTTAACTTGTGTGTATATATACATATATATATATATATAATTGTGTGTGTATCTGTCTGTCTAGGGGAAAAGGAGATGGTAATGTTACAGTATGATTTCTCCCCACTTATCAAAAAAATCACTCGTATATCAAATTTAGGGCACTTAAAAGATACTAAGTTACATGTTTGGCCTTCGTATGTCTTGGATCTATAACTAAAATGTTTTCTGTGAGCAAGAGCCGTCTTTATTTACTTATTTTATCTTGCAAAGTAAACATGCCTTTTTGTCTAATTTAAAAAACACTAATTGTAGGGACTTCCCTGGCAGTCCAGTGGTTAAGATTCCATGCTCCCAATTCAGGGGGCATGGGTTCGATCCCTGGTCAGGGAACTAAGATCCTGCATGCTGCTCGGTGTGGCCAAAAAAAAAAAAAAAAAAAAAAAACCGAAAAACAAAACACTAATTGTAAATTTTCAATTTACATTTTGAGACATACTTTCTTCATAATTATAGGGGTTATATCTCTGAAAACATCACAACAGAGGAATTTGGGGCAATAAAGTAATGAATAAGAGAATGGGTTTTCCTCTTCTATTTACTGTATAAATTTGGCCAATTACTTAATTTCTCTGAAGCTCAATTGTGTCTCCTGCAACTGAGAGATAACAAGCTTCCTTCTCATAAGTTTGTTTTGATGACTAAATAAACTGAAGACGAAGTGCTTTTGAACTGCTTTAAAAAGTTACCTGGGCTTCCCTGGTGGCGCAGTGGTTGAGAATCTGCCTGCCAATGCAGGGGACACGGGTTCGAGCCCTGGTCTGGGAAGATCCCACATGCCGCGGAGCAACTAGGCCCGTGAGCCACAACTACTGAGCCTGTGCGTCTGGAGCCTGCGCTCCCCAATAAGAGAGGCCGCGATAGTGAGAGGCCCGCGCACCGCGATGAAGAGTGGCCCCCGCTCGCCGCAACTAGAGAAAGCCCCCGCACAGAAACGAAGACCCAACACAGCCAAAAATAAATAAATAAATTAATTAATTAAAAAAAAAAAAGTTACCTATCTCTATCATCATCACTATGGAATTTGAGACTCTATGAGAACAATACGGAACCTGAGGGCAGGGGAGAAATATGACAGCACTTAGTTATATTCGCTAAAATATAACGATGAAGACACAACAAGGAAAGACACATCAAGGATGTTGTATAGATATAACTTATTACTATAAGTTAGTGATAACGAGTATAGTTCTATACATTTTCACGTGCCATCCTTTGTTCACTAACAGCTTCTCGGGATTTCACTTCTGGGTTTCAAAGAATCTTTGCAAATTTGTTTTGCGTTGTTGCAGCTAATATGCCTGCTATAAGACAATTGTTTCTTGAGTCTGGTTCTCTCTCCAAATGCTTAAGCTTCTTTGTTTTGATTCTTAAGAGACTGCAGCTTCCCATCACCTCAGTTCTGTCCCTACATTCAGCTCTTTTCCCAGAGGCAGAGTAACTTGGATGGTTAAGTGGGAAAGGTTTTGGGTAACATGTTCCCAGCTCTGCTCAACTCTCTTTACTGCCCAGGAGTATCTGGGCATAATCACAGCCTGGCCAGGATAACCTGGTGCTGGGTGCTCCCCAGTGCTCCTCACCTCCACTGGAACTGTAGTGCGGTTCTAAGTTGTGTGTTCTTATCTTTTGTTATATATGCCAAGGATGCTTTTTAAAAAATATATTTCTGCCTGCCAGCTCATTTTCCTCCTTTATATTGATTTTTTGCCTTAAAATAACATTCCCTTCTTTTTCCAAATAATCACAACAGGAATGAGCGGCCACTCCTTTAAGCTGAAACTGAGGTTCTCAGATTGCTAAAGTGACATTTAGACAGAAATTCTAGAAATTTAGAATTCATGCAGGAATACTCAAACAGTTGGGAAGAGATACCTGCCCTTTCTTGCATCCCCAAAATTCAGGTACTCAATTTAAACATCTTTAATAGAATTGAATCCTGGAGGAAAGAACAGAATCTGATGGAGAGAAACAGGAAATGAAAAAAGCCAAGAATCTGAAAGGAAGTAAATCAATGGAAAGGACTTTAACGGTTATGTTGTTTTTATCTACAGAAATGGACTCAAATAGCAGCAAACGTGGAGGCAATACAAGGCAACATTCATTTTTGGGGTGGCAATGCCCTCCTTGGCAACCCCATTTTATTGAGGATGTTGCCACTTATTTGTTCCAAGGACTCCTTTTTTTCACGGGGGATGGTCGATCCTTTGCCTTCTTAGGTTCAGGTTTCAGGTCCTGGTGAGGTGTGGGACTTTTCTTGGCTACTACAATGTCATCGACAGTCAGGAGCTGTAGTACCACGTCAGCCACGGCTCGAAGTCCTTGGGCTTTGGCTATTAGGGTGTCCCACACCTCTTCCTGGGCCGCATTTATTATCCCTTCAACCTCCAATGCTATCAGGAAATTCCCAGCTTGGTGAGCTCCGTTCATTTCTGCCATCACGTCTGAGATGGCTAAGCCTGCCTTCTCTGCCAGGGTTTCAGGAAGAGACTGCAGGGCCTGGGCAAATGCCAGGAAGGTGGGACCACTGGGCCCTTCCGGTTTGGTTCCTTTCTCTGAGAGCATTTTCGCCAGAGCCATCTCCGTGGCCCCAGCTCCTGGAAGCAGTCTGGGATCCTGGCATAACTGGAAATAGGCATCAATGCCATGGTAGGCAGCCTACTCTGCACCCCGTAGCCCCTCAGCGGTGGCCTCCCTGAGCACCAAGGTGAGGGCAGGGGTGCCTGGAGTTTCTCACTCAAATACCGCAGCCAAACCTTTTCCCAGCTCCTGCCCGTACACCCTCTGACACTTCCCTGGCTCCAGCGGAGGAAGCAGATAAGGCATCAGAGGTGCGCCAGACACCTCGCTCAGGTACACCATCTCCCGCCGGGACTTCACCTGAATCACCATGAGGCCGCACCTGTCAGCATGCGTTAGGGTCTCCTCGTCAATTTGCCCCCAAACCACCACCACGTTAATAGACGCGGCTGCCAGCTGGGCCACCTGCTTTTCTATTAGCCTCTCGCTGCCCTTCCTGAACTCGGTCAGGTCATCAGGACTAGAGAGACGAGCCGTGGCCGGGGCACTGGGGCTGGCGGGCCCGAAGGCGCAGGCCATCAGAGCCACCCTGGCGCAGCTCAGCACCATGGCCACCTGGCCGCAGGGCTTGCCGGGCAGGGCCAGGCCGGGGAGCAGGCACGAGTCCTCCAGCCGCGCCCCGGGCAGCGCGCACACGCGCACGCGCTCCGGCCAGAAGCCGCCGTCCGGCTCCCGGGGGACCCAGCACGCATGCGCCACCATCTTGGTCAAGCAGTTCATCTGCCACAGCCTGTGCGTGTTGGTCACCGAGTGCAGGGCCCCGAACGGGTCCTCCAGAGGCCCCAGCGCCCGGAAGGCCAGGGACGGCAGCAGGGCCAGCGTCTCGGCGGCCGCCGCGGCCTAGGCCTCCCGGAGCTGGGCGCGCGGCAGGCCGGCCCGCAGCCGGCGCCCGGCCTGCGCCAGCAGGGCCTGGGGCAGGGGCACCACGAAGGCCGCGCCGTCGCCGCTCTGCTCCGCCTGGCTCTGCGCCGCCAACCGCAGCAGCCGGGCGGCGGGGTGCTCCAGCTCCAGCGCCCGGAGGATGTCCGTGGCGTACCCCGTGACCACGGTTTCCCCTTTGGCGGTGACCAGGAGCTCTGCCGCCCCTGGGGGCCGTAGCAGGGCCGCAGGACTCTGGCCAAGGTGTGTGCCGCGGCCAAGCTGCTCAGCAGGTGCTTCTCCTCGGCCGCCGGCATCGCCAGCCGTTCGGGCAGCTCAGGCGCCGAAGGGGCTCTGCCGTCCATCGCCCGCGGGGGCCACCCGGCCTCAGACAGGCGCTAGAACAGCAGTGAGGCGCCCCGGGAGGAGATCTCTGAAGCCCCTCGAGGGGTCAGTGGGAAAAGCAGCCAAATACGCATCAACTGGTGTCTGGAGAAGCCGGCGCTCTGGGCCCGGGCGCAAGGATGGTCTGCTGAGAGCTCAGCCCTAAAACCACCCCCAGATTGATCTGAAAAGGAACGGGGCCCTTGGGGCCTCTGGGGCTTGGTAGCTGAAACAGATCTGATCTTGATTAAGTCACAAGTGGCACATGGAACCAGGGCAGGGAATGAGGTCACAGAAGGATGGACCATGAGTTGGGAGGCCCTGGGGCAGGCGGAAGTCAGGCCCGGTTGTCCCCCAGAGGGGGAACACGCGTACCCGGGGCCCCAGAGTTTCATCTAAACTTCAGAGACAGGGAAGAGGAAACCAGGTGAAAACCCACCCACTTCAAATTCCTGGTGAAGCTGTGGCTCCTGTTGTTTGGTTGGTTGGTCTGGGTTTCTTCTGTTTGTTTTTGTTTTTTGAGAGGGAAATTGTTTTGTTCACTGTCTCATGCCGTGCTCTGTAACGCTAGCCACGTTTGGTTACCTGTGTGCCTCGGCCTCTTTGGCCACCTTACCCGTTTGTGCTGCTCATCAGCTTCCTTAAGGTGTCTGCTGGTCTGTTTGTCTTTCCGGTTGCAGATGTGTGAGGCTGCACAGTGTGGGACAACTCTTCCCAATGACGGTGATGTCACTGAGCTGGCAAAGGCAGGTCAAGACAAGGGAGGGAAAGAGGCTGACAGCCTGCAGACAGAGTAATAGACATGGACGCAGAGGAGTGAAAGTGACCAGGAAGGCAGCAAACGAGTGAGTGGGGCTGGGGCTGGGGCCCTCCCACCCTTACCCTCAGCCCTTAGAATTTGAGCTCCCGCCTTCCATCCTCCCTCCTTCCTTCCTTCTCTTGCTCCCTCCCATCCTCATATGGCACCTACTGGAGTAATGATTGCTGCTTTTTTAGTTTAACAAATATTTATGAGCATCTACTCTGTTCGATGTACTGGGGTCACAAAGATGGCAGGAACGTGAGACCAGTGAGGGAGAGAGATTGGTACCAAGTGAGTACAACTTCCTTAGGTGTTGAGCAGAGCACCAGCAGGAAGTGATGAAAATACCTATTAAGATTAGGGGAGGGACTTCCCTGGTGGTCCAGTGGTTAAGACTCCACACTCCCACTGCAGGGGGCATGAGTTCCATCAAATTTTTAAAATTTCCACAGACAAGAAGATAGAAAGAAAAGGAAAAGAATGTCACAGTGAAAGTTAAATACAATTAAGGCTAAAAAGGAGTTAAATTTGGGCTTCCCTGGTGGTGCAGTGGTTAAGAATCCACCTGCCAATGCAGGGGACACGGGTTCAAGCCCTGGTCTGGGAAGATCCCACATGCCGCGGAGCAACCAAGCCCGTGCGCCACAACTACTGAGCCTGTGCTCTAGAGCCCACAAGCCACAACTACTGAAGCCTGCGCACCTAGAGCCCGTGCTCCGCAACAAGAGAAGCCACTGCAATGAGAAGCCCGTACACCGCAACGAAGAGTAGCTCCCACTCGCCACAACTAGAGAAAGCCCGTGCACAGCAACGAAGACCCAACACAGCCAAAAATAAATAAATAAAATAAATAAATTTATTTAAAAAAAAAAGATAAATTTGGAGAAAAAACTTTTTCTTTGCAAAACAGCTTGATTGCTTTTGTAAAAATGATAGTCATTCATTATACAACTTAAAAGGAAAAAATACAAAGAAAGTAAATGTCATTTGGAATCCCAGCCCAGAGACAGTCATTGTTTATATTTTGATGAATATTATTACTTTACACACATATGCTTATATAGCTTGTTGTGGATTTACACAGTTTTACATACGTGAGTTATATGATACATATTGTATATGCTTGTCTGTAATAATTTTCCCCTTAATGTTATCTTGGCTGACATGTTTCTAAGGAGATGTTATGTTGTCTGAAGACCGTGGACAACGTTTTTTTTTTTTGACTGAGCCCTGCGGCATGCAGGATCTTAGTTCCCCGACCAGGGATCGAACTTGTGCCCCCTGCAGTGGAAGTGCAGAGTCCTAACCACTGGACCGCCAGGGAATTCCCCGTGGACAACTATTTTGACCTCTTTTGATTGTAGAGACTCCATTAGAAAAGGCGTGATCCTCCACGTCCAGGCTTCTGAAAGCCAGTAACACTGAGGGGTGTGTCACATAACAAACGTGGGTTGTAGGCGGCAAAGAGGACTTGCCTGTTCCCTTATAGAAAAGTAAAATATAACAATCAACACAAAATGTAGCAAAGTATTCATGTATACCTTGTCTATAAAGTTAGTTACTTTTTTCAAGTAGCCTCCCATAAGGGATCATCTTAGCTCTTTTTCTTGAAAGTAACATACATTTTCCCATTTATTTCACTTATTCAACAACTCTGTTGAGCCACTGCTGAGTAATAGGGATAGAAGGTGAATAAGGCAGACAGCTGGTGTCATCTCCAGTGGGCTTAGGCTGGGATACATGCAGTTAAGTGGGCAGTCCATCACAGGGCATGAAAGCTGCGATGGGGAAAGCACAGGTGTTGTAGAAGCATCCAGGGGGACACACAACCTTCATCATGGGAAGAACGGTGGTCAGGGTGAGGTGAAGTCTAAAGAGAGCTGAAGGGGAAAAAAAAACAAGAAGTGGGAATTGGCCAGGTGAAAAGGACTGGCGGGGTGGGAGGGGTTGGGACAGCCTGGTGAGGTTTGTAGCACACCAAAAATAGTCCCGAAGGCTGGAGCTCATGGTGTGGTGGGAAGGAGAGGAGCACTTTGGCTGGAGGGTAGCAGGGACTCTCCAGGACCTAGTGAGCCATGCCAATTTAGAATTCAACCTGAAGGGTGATTCATGGGACTGTAAGTTCCATTTCCATTGGAAAAGTAGATAATTGTCTGTTGTGAAACCCTTAACTGACTACACAGCACAGGGGAAGGTGAGGGTCCAATCATTGCCTTGCACCGTTAAAGGCAGTCAGTTCATAACACCCCAAACAGTAAATTTTGTTCTTGTTTTTGTGTTGGTCGTGCTGTGCAAGGCATGCAGTATCTTAGTTCCCCAACCAGGGATCAAACCCGTGCCCCCTGCAGTGGAAGTGTGGAGTCTTAACCACTGGACTGCTGGGGAAGTCCGCAAACGGTAAAGTTTGGACTGAAATTTTGTAGAGGTACCTCTACAAAGATCAAACTAACCAAGGAGCTACTGAATCTCAATTTTACTTTTTTACTGTGTGGACACTGTCATTGTTAAATTCACATTGATTTTATTTATTCTTTGGATAAATTGATTAGATGTAAAATAAATGTAAATAATTTGTGTGTGTGTGTGTGTGTGCCAGGAAGAGTTTGCATGCAGTTAATGCATATAAAAATTTCTAACGACATAATTTTGATCTGCTAAGGTGGGTAGGCATCAATATAGACGGTTTGGTGGTTGTACTGGGTTGAATAGTGCCCCCCAATATTCACACCCTTCCTGGAACCTCAGAGTGTGACCTTATTTGGAAATAGGATTGTTGTGGATGTAATTAATTAAGATGAGGTCATACTGGAGTAGGGTGGACCATTAATCCAATATGGCTGGTGTCCTTAGAAGAAGAGAAGACACACACACACACACACACACACACACACACACACACACATCCCGGGAGAACATCGTGTGTGAGGAATAGACACACAGGGAAGGTGGCCATGTAATGGTGGGGGCAGGCTGGGGGGATGCACCTGCAAGCGCAGGAATGCCCGGGAACGCGGGCGACGACCTGAAGCTGAGCAAGGCCTGAGACAGATTCTCCCCCAGAGCCCACCACGAGGGGCCAGCCCTGCCGACACCTTGATTTTGGACTATTAGCCACCAGGACTGTGAGAGAATACATTTCTATTGTTTTAAGCTGCCTGTTGGGGGTAGCTTTTTGCAGCAGCTATAGGAACCCAATACAGCAGTCTTTGTATATTAATGAAGGAAGGAACCTAATGAAGTGTGTGTGTGTGTGTGTGTGTGTGTGTGTCTGAAGAGGGGGGCTGTCTGCTGCCTTCTCCCACCCTTGCCCTTCCCCCCAAACTCCCAGATGCATTTAAAAAAAATTTTTTTATCATTTGAATTTTATTTTTTTTTTATACAGCAGGTTCTTATTAGTTATCCACTTTATACATATTAGTGTCTACATGTCAATCCCAATCGCTCAATTCATCCCACACCACCCCCACGCCACTTTCCCCCCTTGGTGTCCATACGTTTGTTCTCTACATCTGTGTCTCTATTTCTGCCCTGCAAACAGGTTCATCTGTACCATTTTTCTAGGGTGTCTGCTGCCTTCTCCCACCCCTGCCCTTCCCCCCAAACTCCCAGAGGCATTTTTTAGAAAACTGTGGTCTTCTACACAGTAGATGTAAATATTTAATCTTTCTATTTGTATGTTTTTCTTAATTTTTTTTTTTGGCTGCCTTGGGTCTTTGTTGCTGCGCGCGGGCTTTCTCTAGTTGTAGCGAGCGGGGCCTACTCTTCGTTGCAGTGCGCGGGCTTCTCATTGTGGTGGCTTCTCTTGTTGCAGAGCACGGGCTCTAGGCGTGTGGGCTCAGGAGCTGTGGCTCGCGGGCTCTAGAGAGCAGGCTCAGTAGTTGTAGCTCACAGGCCCAGTTGCTCCGTGGCATGTGGGATCCTCCCAGACCAGGGATTGAACCCGTGTCCCCTGCATTGGCAGGTGGACTCCCAACCACTACGCCACCAGGGAAGTCCCTGTATGTTCTTCCATGTTTATTTTTCAGTTGCTTGATTGCCTTTTTTTGTGTTTATCTTGTTCAGTAGTGCCAGGTTTAAAGTACAGACCCCTGGAGGGCAAGATTCATGTCTCTATAAAACATGCTGTAGAACATTTACATATGCCTCATACTCTTTTTTTTTTTTTAAATTTATTTTATTTATTTATTTATTTTTGGCTGCGTTGGGTCTTGTTGCTGCACGCGAGCTTTCTCTAGTTGCGGCGAGCGGGGGCTACTCTTCGTTGCAGTGCGCGGGCTTCTCATTGCAGTGGCTTCTCTCATTCTGGAGCACGGGCTCTAGGCGCGTGGGCTTCAGTAGTTGCGGCGCGCAGGCTCAGTTGTTGTGGCTCACGGGCTCTAGAGCTCAGTAGTTGTGGCACACGAGCTTAGTTGCTCCGTGGCATGCGGGATCTTCCCGGACCAGGGATCGAACCCGTGTCCCCTGCATTGGCAGGCGGATTCTCAACCACTGCGCTACAGGGGAAGCCTGCCTCATACTCTTATACACAAATTATTTTTGAAGATGACTGTCTTATTTCCTTCTCAGATTCTTCCTTTAATTTTTCTATCACACAGGTACATGGTATGCATTACTGAAATAACTTACGTAAAGCAATATGAATTTATAAAACTAAAAATGCACTATGGACTAAATATGAACTAATTTTAAGTGGTTGAAATTCTTTTAAAAACAATATTTTGGGGGCTTCCCTGGTGGCGCAGTGGTTGAGAGTCTGCCTGCCAATGCAGGGGACACGGGTTCGGGCCCTGGTCTGGGAAGATCCCACATGCTGCGGAGCAGCTGGGCCCGTGAGCCACAATTGCTGAGCCTGTGCGTCTGAAGCCTGTGCTCCGCAACGGGAGAGGCCGCGATAATGAGAGGCCCGCGCACCGCGATGAAGAGCGGCCCCCACTTGCCGCAACTGGAGAAAGCCCTCGCACAGAAACGAAGACCCAACACAGCCATAAATAAATAAACAAACAAACAAACAAACAAATAAACCCAAAGTTTAAAAAATATATATATATTTAAAAAACAAACAATATTTTGACTGAAAAATAAAGGACAAAAAATGATAGCCTATGACTGCAACTTGTTAAAGTGCAACTTTAACAGTAAAAATATGAACACAAATCTTATAAGATCTAGCATTTACGTTCTGAGCGGTCTTTTTACACAACTGTAAAAATTTGGTTCCTAAAAAACCCTGAGGAATTTAAGACTTTATGGGAAAACAAAGAGAGGGATACCATTTAGTAGTGAATCTATGGAAAAGCCTTATACTTTCACGTTCACTAAAACAAAGTGATAAAGACTGCTCTCTCAAGAAAGACATCAATGACATTTTATAGGCCTTCAATTAGTAAGAATGTCTACTGTACCATGAATTTTTTTTTTTTTTTTTAAATGGGATTTATTTATTTATGGCTGTGTTGGGTCTTCGTTTCTGTGCGGGGGCTTTCTCTAGTTGTGGCAAGCGGGGGCCACTCTTCATCGCGGTGCGCGGGCCTCTCACTATCGTGGCCTCTCTTGTTGCGGAGCACAGGCTCCAGACGCGCAGGCTCAGTAGTTGTGGCTCACGGGCCTAGTTGCTCCGCGGCATGTGGGATCTTCCCAGACCAGGGCTCGAACCCGTGTGCCCTGCATTAGCAGGCAGATTCTCAACCACTGCGCCACCAGGGAAGCCCCTGTACCATGAATTTTTATTCACTGTCATTTGTATGCTAGACACTTTGAGAATCTCCTTTGCTCACAGTTTCATGAGATGTTGCTTTTTCTTTTTTGCGGATAACCCTTACTCCCACTCACATTTTAAACATTTAATATATGTTTATGATTATACTACATGTGCTCTGAAAGATTGATATATTATAGAAAAATGCATTATAGAAAGTGAAAGTCCCTTGTAATCCAACCCTTTAGAGATGATTGCTGCTAACACTTTGGTGCATGTCTACCATATTTTTAAAGTGCCTGTTTAACGTGTACTTATTAGAAAGTAGGCATTCTTTTTTTTTTTTTTTTTTTTTCTGCACTTGGTCCTTCCAGATGCTCGTTGTCTTTCTGGTTTTATAATTTTGAGGAACCTACCTCAGCTATCTGCCTCCTGGATTTTTGCCATTGTGGTCTCAGAGCTGTGTAATTTGAATGACAGAGATGGAAAAACCTTTGAAAGACCTTTATTTAAGTCGAATAAGTATTCCTTGAATACTTCCTCTGCATCCTGGGTTATATTTTGTTTGCTCTGCCCACAATAACTTCATGCTGGTGAGCCTCCTAGCCATCCTTTAAAACAGCTCCCAACGACTTGTCTGCTCACAGCAGCCAAAGGAATGGAGGTTTAAGGCTGGGTTTACCTTCATCATCTTTTATCTTTCCAGAAGTAATACTGCACAGACTTCTATTTCTACCCTTCCATTTACTCTACCCACTTTTCTGTTCCCAGCCCCTAGCTGTTTCCTTTAAGAACTTGTCTC
The DNA here is from genome assembly GCF_028021215.1 of Eschrichtius robustus. Taxonomy (NCBI): domain Eukaryota; kingdom Metazoa; phylum Chordata; class Mammalia; order Artiodactyla; family Eschrichtiidae; genus Eschrichtius; species Eschrichtius robustus. The sequence goes on along the minus strand of NC_090831.1, from coordinate 125,535,458 downwards.
CAGCAGGAGTGACTTGCAATTTGCACATTCTGGTCCTTAAATTCTCCCAAGTGCTGACAAGTATACTGAAGTGAACTGTCCTGATGTGGAATTTTGTGCATATGAAACACACAGTTGGAAATGACTCTTCTAATTTCAGTACTGAACACAGATAAACATTTGGATCGATAATCCAATTTTTGAAAGTATACTTTATTTAGTGTAATGTACAGAAAATGAAAAAGAAAGGGTGAGTAATAAACTTTAAATATATCACTTCATACATGTATCTTCATAAATGTATCACTTCATAAATTAGTCATGCATATGTTGTATTTCTATGTATAATAATAGTCAGACACTTTTAATTTATAGTTTTCATTTACCAAGCTAGGTTCTCCCCAATCTCAAATTTTAAATTTAGTAAGCTCGAAAAAGCCAGCAGGAACTAAACCTTGAAGGGATTCAAACGACTGTCTTATTGTGGTCCTCACTTCAGCCCTTTCAAGAAACTATGCTTTAGTCAGAAGAGGCTCTGGAAACTGTGCATGTTTGCCCAAATACACACAAATACACGATTCAGAGTTTATATTCTGGCTATTGGGAAGGGAAGGCAAACAACACAGCAGGAAAAACCGCGTTTTATTCTTACCTTACACTAGAACTGCTGTGAAGATGGAAAGAAATCATAATCAGAAAGTGCCCGGGGTGTCCGGCCTAGAGTCTAAGCCTGTAAGATGATAGTTTACCCCAATCCTTTTACAAATGGTTGATGCGTCGTAATAGTTTTTCCCAATTCAAATCTGTTTTTCACTCCCCTAGTGAACGGGAAGGAAATCAGAGAAGGGTACATTTGTCCAAGTGTTGGCCCGTGTTAGAATAAGAAACCCAGAACTCCCCACCTGTGACTCTCCTTCCTTCCTTCCTTCGCGCACATGTCAGATTTCGGACCCTAGCAGCCCCAGTTTTCCTTAACCGTTTTTAGGTAGTGTAAGAGGTGGCTTACAAGTCTTCCCATTTTTGTCTCTTCGTCACAACACACCCAACGTTAAAACCAAGTTGTCGGGGTTTTATTGGTTCATTATGTCTCTCAGCACTTTATCCCTCAAAATGCCATCGTTCTTTTTGTCTGACAGCTTTATAAACCCTTTCCGGATCATTTTTAAAACGACGCTGTAATAACGAAAGTATCCCTGGAATTAGAGTAGAACGAAGTTGCACTCCATTTCTTTTCCTCCACCGACGCGCATTACAACGAACGAACGCTGAACGTGCGCCCGGCGAAGCCCCTCCGGCCGGTCCCCGCGCCCCGCCGGGGGTGGGGGTGGGAGTGGAGGCGCGGGGCGCGGGGGGAACCCGGGCCCGCCGCGCGCCGGGGCGGGACGAGCTCTGCACCCGCCCGCCAGTCCGCCGAGGCCGAGCGCCTGCGGAGCGCGGACGCGGCCCGCCTCGTCCTCGCTCTCCCTCTGCGCACTCCCCGGACCCTGATCCCGGACTCGCTGATCCGCAGCTTGGCGCTCTCCCGAGCCGGAGCCGGAGCCCGAGTCGGAGCCGGAGTTGGAGCCGCGGCGCGGCCCTGCCGCCGCGTCAGAAAAGGAGGGAGCGGGGGCGGGGGAGGGGCGGTGAGGTCAGCGGCGGCGGCGCGTCCGCGGGCGGCGCATGCGCGGAGCGAGCCCCGTGAGTGGCAGCGACGGCGAGCGGGGGGCGGCGGGGCCGGCGGAGTGGGGGAGGGGGCGGGGGCGTCGCGGCGGCCGTGTGTGGGCGAGACGGCGGCGAGTTTGAGAGGTCTGTGGTGCGGGGGCGCTCTGGGAGACCCGGCGCGGCCCTGGCGCGACGGCCACGGTCGAGTGTGTGTGTCTGTGTGTGGTACACGCACACCCGCAAAACTTCCTCCTCCCCTGCCCGGAGGGCTGGCGCGGGCGCTGAGGGGCCGGCGCTCGCACAGCCCGGAACCCACCACAACAACTGGAGCAGCTGTCAAAACTTCGCCGCCGCCGCCGCCCGGCCTGACGCGGCCCGCGCGGGGGAGGGGCAACCGGCGGGGGGCGCGACCCCCGCCCGCCCGCCGCCGTCCCGCCGCCCCGCCGCTCCCCGCGCCGCGGCCCCTTTCTCCTCCTCGCCGCGGGCGGCCTGGGGGAGGGGCGCGGGCGTAGACCCCCGGGGCCGGCGCCCTTCGTGCCCCCTCAGTAGCCCCGCCCCGCCCCGCCCGGCGCCGCCCGCCCCGCCCCTGCCCCCGCCCCGCACCCGCGCCCGCACCCACACCCGCACCGCCCGAAGCCCGCCCGCCCGCACCTCCCCGCCCCGGTCCGGCCCCTCCCTCCCGGCCGCCCGCCCCGCCCGCCGCCCCCCGCCCGGCCCCTGCGCGCCGAGGTGCGCGCGCTCGCGCGTATGTGTGTGAGTGCGTGTCCTGCTCGCTCCATGTTGCCGCCTCTCCCGGTACCTGCTGCTGCTCCCGGGGCTGCGGGAAATGCGAGAGGCTGAGCCGGGGAGGAGGAACCCGAGCAGCAGCGGCGGCGGCGGCCGCGGCGGCGGCGGCGGCGGCGGGAGGAGCCCCCCAGGAGGAGGACCGGGATCCATGTGTCTTTCCTGGTGACTAGGATGTCGTCGGAGGAGGACAAGAGCGCGGAGCAGCCGCAGCCGCCGCCACCCCCCCCCGAGGAGCCCGGAGCCCCGGCCCCGAGCCCCGCAGCCGCAGACAAAAGACCTCGGGGCCGGCCTCGCAAAGATGGCGCTTCCCCTTTCCAGAGAGCCAGAAAGAAGTAAGTTGAGTGTGAGGGAGCCAGGCCGGGAGCCAGCCGCGGCGCCGGCCCGGAGCTGTCACCGGCGCGCCCGGCCCCGCCGCCCCCGCGCGCCCCCGGCCGCCCCCGCGGGGTGGGGGTGGGGCCCGCGCGGGCCGCGCGGCTCCGGCCCGGGGCGCCCGCCCCGCGCCCCGCGCCGGCGCCCGGCCTCCCGCGGCCGCCCGCACTTCCCTCCGCCGGCCCGGGTCCGACGGCTCGCGCCGCCGCCACACTTTACTTTTTAGTTTGGCCCCGGCGCCGTGTGTTCCGGGGCTTCTCTGGAGAAATTTCTCGTCGATGCCCCTGGGCCTCGCCGGGTCGTTTAGCAAACGAGCCCGGAGCACAGCTGGGTAGTCGCCGGACGGGCTCCCGCTCGGCTCCCAGGCGCTCGGCTCCGGGACGCTCGCTGAGCTGTCAAAACGCCGCGGCCAGGTGGTCCCCCGGCCCGGTTGGGCGGGGGAGCAGGAAACGGACGCAGCCGGAGCTGCTTTCCTTTGTCAGCCGGTCGCTCCTTTAACTTTTCTCGCTCCCAAACCTCTGCTTTCGTGCTTTAATGATATATTAGGAAGTGCTCCGACCGCTTCCCCTCCCCTCCCCCAGCCGGGCCCCGCACTGCCCAGCGCCGAGAGCACTAGTCTGTGCGGTCGCTCCGCGTAGGGGACGGCGTGCAGCAAGTTTTGGAAACGTCGCTGCCACCGCAGGCCGATCGCGAGGAGCACGTTCGTTCGGGTCCAGACGGATGTAAATGTGGCCGAACTTCTATCGGAGTAGCCACTCGCGGCTGTTACTGGGGCAGGAGTCGCTCTCGTGTGCTTTTGAGCAGGCACTAGGGCTGTGCGCCTCCGGCCATTCGCTGGTTAGAAATGTCTTTCTACAAAATGGTTATAGGACAACTTTGCCTGTGGATCCAGAAGCTCGCTTCAGTGCCGGTGAGTCGCTGAGCGCTCGTGGCTCTTGAGGCTGCTGCTGTGGAAGGTCTGTGGCCGTCTTTCGGAGTTGTAGGAAGGCGTGTATTGCTTACTCATTTCATTATATGGTCGTCTCAGGGAACTGGGGGTAGTGGAAGGGTGCACCGGGACGCCGAGGAAAGCAGCATACTTACGGATAGTCTGTTTTTTTTCTTGTTGTTGTTTTTTCTTCTTTTGATGGGGTGCATTCGTTTAGTAATAGCATTGTTACGTTTGGTGATACGTAGTAAAAATAGCGTTAACGCAAGGCAGAGAACAGGGTTGTGGGAAACCCGTGAAGCTCTGCACTGGACGTGCTCTTTTTCGCTTTGCTATTCTTTTACTATGAACATGATTCAGGGCCTTCGACTTGCCCTCCATATTTTATTGCCAGCTCTTACCTAGCTATGACAAATCGTGAGGGAAACAAGTACAGGATGTATACATTATTACATTAGTTTCTTTGTGATACAAAGTTGGGGTTTATTATACCACTTGCGTTGTAATGTCTGGTATAAAATGCCATTGTTACTCCTGTATTAACTGAAATTTCGAGAAGGAAGGTGCAGTTTTAAGTAATTTTAAACTTCTTTGCCACTTTTTTGGTATCTTTTAAAGGAACGCATACGAAGCCATAGTAGGGTTTTAACTTGATTGCTTCCCATTTTCACTATTTCTTGGTTTCTTTCTGAACATTAATTTGGGATTATAACGTGTTAGATTTGCTTTTAAATTCTTACTTTAGAAAGAGTAGACCTACCTATGTTGTGCTCCTCACCCCTACACATCCAAGTGTGTGTTTGTGTGAGTGTGCACACTTCCCCTGAGATTGCAGTGAGCTCATTTGTATTAGTGCAACTCCTGGGTGCATCAGAAGAAAGGTTGGTTTAGGGTATTGTCACTTTATTATTTTAATTTTTACCTCTTATGAGTGGGAAAAAGGTAGCCCTTTGAGAAGTTAAAACCTTTCTATAGAATGACACTAATATAACAGTAAAAAAAACCTCAACACTTTGGAAAATGTTTGGAACAGTTCTAAGTCATAAGAGTTTTTTAGATTTGAAAACTGGTACAGCATTCCTTATAGGTAATTAAGTCTAGTGGTAACTTTGATCGTTCCAAACTTGTTAGTGAATTCTTTAAAACTAGGTGTGTCTTTTGAAGGAAATGGAATCTCCAGTCGTTTTAGAAACATGTAAATGGAAACTAATATCTGAAATGGAAAGCAAAGAGAGGGGTTTTCAATTGTGTATCTCTGCACTGTATTAAGATACATGCAGAAAAGACCCTATAGTTAGCTGGGTAGTGCAGACCCTGAAAGTGAAACTGATGTGTAATAAATGTAAATTAGGTTTGTAAGTGTTAAAATTATGTGGAATTGCAGATACCTCAGAAATGAAAATTAATATCTTTGTGGAATGCAGTGGAGATAAAGGTGTTTAAATTGTCTTATTTAGATGGTCAGTAAGTGGGTTGCTTTACCCTAGAGCAGATGCCTTATGACACTATTTTTTAAAAGTAGATGGTGTATTTGTTTTCGGATTAAAAAAAAAAAGATAACTATGGACTAGTAACTACACATTCTTTGAGTTTAAATGTTTGAATTTTTAGTAATTAGGTAAAAATTAAGCATTTTCTTGTTTTATAGTGTTAGATAATTTTTGTGTTTTATCACATGTGAAAAGCATATGTGGTTATTGGTTTTACATTAACTATTATTACTTTAAAATTATATTTACAACCTAAAATCAAGAATTTTGCACTGAAGGTCTCAATCTTAGAGGCAGAGTTTGAAGCGTAGGTATGTAAATAGGGAAATATCAAGTGGAACAGTGAAATTGGCACGTCTAAAAGTTCTCTTGCACAGTAAGGACTGCCTATTACTTAGTCTTTATCAGAGGTGCAAGTCTTCCCATTGGTGCAGAAGCTCCCGCTGCAGGGCAGGCACACACGTACCAGAGGCTGGAGTTATTTTTCTATTCAGGTGAAGGAAACCCTTCCTGAAACTTTGATTTTATCTTTTCTTCCTTAGAATATACACCCACATTACTAAGTTGGGAAGCCAAGCGGAGATTCTGCCATATTTCTTACCACGTGAACAAAGTTTATGTCCAGGCTGGGTGGTGTGGGGATGGCACAGAAGCGGCAGGTGGTGGGGATAGGGTCTCTGGGGCGCTACCCTTGACTCTCTCTGAATCAACTCTTGATACCCTGAACCACTTTCTTTTCAGAGGTCAATTACTGTTATTAGAAAGTCAACTTGAGGGATTTTTCTGAGTTGGCGCAGTGGTTAAGAATCTGCCTGCCAATGCAAGGGACACGGGTTCGAGCCCTGGTCCGGGAAGATCCCACATGCCGCAGAGCAGCTAAGCCCGTGCGCCACAACTACTGAGCCTGCATGCCTAGAGCCCGTGCTCCGCAACAAGAGAAGCCACCGCAATGAGAAGCCCGCTCGCAGCAACTAGAGAAAGCCCACGCGCAGCAACGAAGATTCAGTGCAGCCTAAATAAATAAATAAGCTTATTAAAAAAAAAAGAAAAGAAAGTCACCTTGAGCATTACTGTAGAAAAAATTAGGTACAACCAGTGATGTCATACAAGGGACCAGCAAAAAATGGCTCTGCTGCAGGGGACTATTGATGTTCTGTGTTTGTAAGCATTCCCCCCCACCCCCACCCCCCAAACCTCTCATTTCCATAACTGTCAACTTGAAATCAGTGAAACAAACAAAAAAACTGTATTGCATTATAATACACGCAGTTTCATAAAACAAGTTTATAGTTGAGACATCACTATTATTTGTGCTTTTTGAGATGATGCAAATTTGTAATTTTTATTATATTCTTCTTATTTTTCAAGAAATTAGATACAGGGAAATTTTCAGTAGTTACTGGTCTCTAGCATTTAATGGGCACTGAAATGTTTTAATTTACCTGAAAAGCTGGTCCTGGAATGGCAGCCTCTCTTATCTGTCAGGTGGCCTCATTGTAGTTTGCTTTTGTCCTGTTGTTGGTCTTTTCCATGGACTCTCTAGTCTTTGAGAATATGATATTTTTAGTGTAAAATACAAATTATATTTGGTATAATATGGTTATTAATATGTAAACTATCTGATAAACATGGATTTCCATGTAAATTTTTTTTTTTTAAAGATCGTTTTGTGATCTCAGATTAACATCTTTATTCTTTTTTTTTTTTTAAATTTTATTTATTTATTTATTTTTGGCTGTGTTGGGTCCTCGTTTCTGTGCGAAGGCTTTCGCCAGCCGCGGCGAGCAGGGGCCACTCCTCATCGCGGTGCGCGGGCCTCTCACCGTCGAGGCCTCTCTTGTTGCGGAGCACAGGCTCCAGACGCGCAGGCTCAGCAGTTGTGGCTCACGGGCCTAGTTGCTCCGCAGCATGTGGGATCCTCCCAGACCAGGGCCCAAACCCATGTCCCCCGCATTGGCAGGCAGACTCTCAACCACTGCACCACCAGGGAAGCCCTCCATGTAAATTTAACTATCACAACAGTTTATTTTCTCATTTTGAAAATAGGGGTTTAGTACATTTTCCTATTACCAGTTAATTCTTTTTTTAATTAATTAACACACACACACTTATTGGAAAGTTTATTCAGTATCAGCTAAAAATTATGTTCAGGGACTTCCCTAGCGGTCCAGTGGTTAAGACTCCATGCTTCCAATGCAGGGGGCGTGGGTTTGATCCCTGGTCAGAGAACTTAGATCTCATATGCTGTGGGGCACGGCCATAAAAAAACAAAAACAAAGAATAAAATAAAAAGTATGTTCAGTCCAGATGTCTCAGAGATTAAAAACTATATCAAATCCTATCAAGGGTTTCACACACCTCCCCACCAGGTGAGAGCAGAGAGAGAGTATTTAAAACTCTCCATAACTAAAAACTGACTATTTACACTTTGGAAGATCACTGAAGTTTCATGGAAGCCCCTCAGTCATAACCATAAGTGCCTTAAGTGCCTTAAGAATACAAGGTTACAATACAATCACTACCTGCCCAGAGGAAATATGACTGTGGCCTGGGGAATAACATGCAGTTTTGCAGAAAGGTGGGGGAGAAGGGGAGAGTTAGAGCAGTGTGTCTTGTCACCCCGCAGTGACTACAAATCTGTCATGGTAGAATTAACTGATAAGGGACTTCCCTGGTGGCACAGTGGTTAAGAATACACCTGCCAATGCAGGGGACACAGGTTCGATCGTGTCCTTTTTTTTTTTTTTAATTGTTTTGGCGCATCGTTTAATTTCAACAAGATGATTAATCCCTTCCTCCTTTAACACTTTATCATGTTTGTGCTACAGTGGCTATTTTCAGAACTGCTTGGCGGTATAAGTTCAAAAGTTATGGAGTGAAATAGGGAAAATCCCCTGCCCTCCCCTCCCCTCCCCATAAGTGTATGCCTGTGGTTAGTGTGAAAATCTAGTACAAAGATGAATCTTGAATTTGTAGTTGGAAGTGTCAGTCTGTTTGCAGAATTGAAGGACTTAAGAACACAAGAGAAGCAGGAATGACACAGCTCTTTTTGCACTTTCTCTAGAAAAAGCCTCCTGTAAAAGACAGGAAGATTGTTTGACTTTGCTGCTGCTATTAATTTTGTGATGACAGTAAGTATGTATGATGCACAAACGCTGCAACTGTTTAAGTCTGAGAAATACTTTCCTGTAACTTTTTAGATCTTTCATTTGGCACTGTTATTCAGAGAGCATAAAAGTGTTAAATATATGCTGGGATGGACACTCCGCTCTGGAAGAAGGTTCACTGTGGCCAAGAAGGGTCCCCAGAGATTTGGAGGAAGCAGTACATGAATTATACCTTGAAGGGTCGACAGGATTTAGCCAGATCGAGTGAGAAGAAAGTGAGAAGGTGTTTGGGGTAGCAGAGTAAATACAGTTATTGAGGGAAGTGGAAAAGATGTTTTCTTGGTGGGGGGGGGGGGTGACCAGCACAGAGGTTTAAGGCAGGGGTTGGGGCCGCCCTGTGATGGCCATTGAACACCAGGCTGACCGAGAGTCCACGGGTTATAAACTGTTCACAGTGACCAAGTAGGTAATGTAAATGAGTTGCATGCAGCTTGTAAGCTCCTGAATGACAGCTGACATTTTTAAGGCCTTGGGTTGGGGAGAAAATGGTGAGTCAAAACAGCCTGAAGAGTCCCAGGAGTCTTTATACCTTGCTTAGGAGAAACTGATAGATAATTCTGGCTGATGGCTGCCAAGTGAGACTGTGAGACATTTCCAGATACTCTGGTTTTTCAACAAAGGCTCAAAACTTGGATTTGAATGTGAAAGCTCGTGATTTTTAAGTATTTTCTATTAATTAATAACTAAAACACAATTTGGAACTACACCTTGTGGGCTAGGTTTAATCTGTGGACCACGAGTGGACTACACGTCTTCAGCCTCTGCTTTATGCCTAGGTTACTTTATTTTTTAAATTAAAGTTTTATAAGAAGATATTTGCAGTCTTCTGAGGACAAGAATGCTATTATATTATTTTGTGTTCTGTGTCCATCTTATACAGTTGAATGTAGGTACTCTGATACTGGATGATTTGATGATGACTGTTTTAGGAAAACTATCCTGGTCATGATATGAAGAGAGGAGTTACATGGAGGCAGAGATACAGGATGTTGCATAGTCCTGGTGTGAGGTGATCACGGCAGAGGGTAGATTGTTGGTAGTGTGAATGGAAGGGAAGAGAGATTTCAGTCAATGCAGAGGAAAAATTTTGAGTTTCTGGCATAGCTGTCTACAAGATAGAAATGTCTGGGAGTGTTTGGGGGTTTGGGAGAAGAGTTTAGGAGCTAGATTAGGATAAATGTGATTTACTTGAAATCACTGACAATATGGAGAATGTGTGGAAAGTAGTAGAAGGATTAGGATGCTTACTTACCCTTAGGAGATGGGGGAAAAAGGGTCAAGAAAGCCCGTAAAGATGAGAAACATGCTCATGGCAACAGAGAAAGGTAGAAAACTAGTAGAGAAAAACTGGCAAGAACAAAATACCCATCAGTGGACTACCATGTAGTTTTGTTGTTTTTTTTTTAACAGTTTTTCTTTTTTTTTTAAATGCACTTTTTATTTATTTATTAATTAATTAATTTATTTATTTTTGGCTGTGTTGGGTCTTCGTTTCTGTGCGAGGGCTTTCTCTAGTTGCGGCAAGTGGGGGCCACTCTTCATCGCAGTGTGCGGGCCTCTCACTATCGCGGCCTCTCTTGTTGTGGAGCATAGGCTCCAGACGTGCAGGCTCAGTAGTTGTGGCTCACGGGCCCAGTTGTTCCGCGGCATGTGGGATCTTCCCCAGACCAGGGCTCGAACCCGTGTCCCCTGCATTGGCAGGCGGATTCTCAACCACTGCACCACCAGGGAAGCCCCAGTTTTTCTTCTAAGTTGAGGTATAGTTTTTTTTTTTTCAGCCTGTCTTTTATAGCTTTATTTTTTAAAATAATTAATTAATTAATTTGTTTTTAGTTGCGTTGGGTCTTTGTTGCTGTGCACGGGCTTTCTCTAGTTGTGGCGAGCGGGGGCCACTCTTGGTTGCGGTGCCCGGGCTTCTCATTGCAGTGACTTCTCTTGTTGCGGTGAGCGGGCTCTAGGCGCGAGGGCTGCAGTAGTTGTGGCACGCGGGCTCAGTAGTCGTAGCTTGCTGGCTTTAGAGCGCAGGCTCAGTAGTTGCGGTGCACAGGCTTAGTTGCTCCGTGGCATGTGGGATCTTCCCAGACCAGGGCTCGAACCCGTGTCCCCTGCATTGGCAGGTGGATTCTTAACCACTGTGCCACCAGTCCTAAATTGAGGTATAGTTAATTTAGAAATACTTTCAGGTCTACAGCAAAGTGATTCAGTTATGTGTGTGTGTGTATGTATTCTTTTTCAGATTCTTTTTCATTATAGGTTATTATAAGATACTGAGTAGAGTTCCCTGTGCTATACAGTAGGTCCTTGTTGTTTATCTGTTTTATACATGGTAGTGTGTACATGTTAATCCCAAACCCCTAATTTATCATCCACTCCCCCACACCCCTGCTATCCCCTTTGGTAACCATAAATTTGTTTTCTTTGTCTGTGAGTCTATTTTAAATTGAAGTATAGTTAATTTACAATGTTGTGTTAACTTGTTTTGTAAATAAATTCATTTGTATTATTTTTTTAGATTCTATATGTAAGTGATATATTTGTCTTTCTCTGTCTGGCTTACTTCACTCAGTATGATCATCTCTGGGTCCATCCATGTTGCTGCAAATGGCATTATTTCGTTCTCTTTTTATGGCTGAGTAGTATTCATTGTGTATATATACCACATCTTCTTTATCCACTCATTTGTTGATAGACATTTCGGTTACTTCAGTGTTTTGGCTATTGTAAATAGTGCTGCTGTGAGCATTGGGGTGCATGTATCTTTTCAAATTAGACTTTTCTCCGGATATATGCCTAGGAGTGGGATTGCAGGATCATATACCACGTACAGAGAGGTAGACCTGTGGGTACCGAAGTGGGAGAATATCTGTGATACATTTGTTGACTTGAGGAAAAAATTTCTGAGAGTTACAAAGCAGTGAGTTTAGTACTAACTCTGTTTTGTAAAAAACATACAGATCCAAACTATGTATATATTTTGTCATAGAAAATGATTTGGAAGGACACCTAATAAATGTACGTGTACTTTCATATGTAGATCTATGCAACTTTTAAAAAGCCAATAAATTTAAAGCCATAATCTTGTTTTACAAATGAGAAAACTTAAGTTCTAGGGACATCACTGATTCCGGAGCCACGATTACCTGAATTCAAATCTGGGTTCTACTACTTAACTAACTACATTTGACCTTGGGAGGTGACTTAACTTTTTGTGCCTTGGTTGCCTCATCTGCAGAGTGGTCACACTAGCACATCTAGTTGAGGTTGTTGTGAATTTATATATGTGTAGAATTTAGACCATGTCTGGCACAAACTAAATGCTATTACGAGGCGGTATGATGAGAATTTGCTATTACTATTACTGCTACTGTTGTCAGTTATCTTCACGTCTTATTCTGACATTATAGAATGTTATTGGCTGACATGTGATGAGGTGCCCAACTCACTCCAGAAACACCACGGTATAGAATAATGTAGTACTTACGGTGGGGGGTGAGGGCATAAAGATCTCCTTTCTGCACAGCTGTCCCTAATACAGAGAGAAAGATAAAAAAGCTAAGTCAGCAGAAGTCTCTATAGAATGTTTCTTATTATGAATAACACATGAAAAACAACCAAGAGAGTTCCCTAGAAGCTGTATGTGTAGTAATGTTATTACAAAATCATTAAAGTTTTTTTTTATTACCCAAACTTGTGTATGTTGTCATAGTGGTCTTTTTATATTACACCTCTGCTGACCACGGTTTTCTTAGTAGGTCTCCCTAAATGAGATGTATTATTAGGTGGTTTTAAAATGATTTTTTATGTTTTTTTATACTGGGTCACTTTTTAAAAAAATTTATTTATTTTATTTATTTACTTTTGGCTGCATTGGGTCTTCGTTGCTGTGTGCAGGCTTTCTCTACCTGTGGCGAGTGGGGGGCTACTCTTCGTTGTGGTGCGCAGGCTTCTCATTGCGGTGGCTTCTCTTGTTGCGGAGCACACGGGCTCTAGGCGTGTGGGCTTCAGTGGTTGTGGCTCACGGGCTCTAGAGCGCAGGCTTAGTAGTTGTGGCATACGGGCTTAGTTGCTCCGCAGCGTGTGGGATCCTCCCGGACCAGGGCTCGAACCCATGTCCCCTGCATTGGCAGGTGGGCTCTTAACCACTGCGCCACCAGGGAAGCCCTATACTGGATCACTTTCAATCTTTATGTCTCAGTGTTTCCCATTTACATTAGAAGCAACATAGTTGATGGTCATAGTGAAGTTTGTGTGGTTTTGTTCTTAATGTCATCCTCTAGTGGAGCCTAGCAAAAAAAACTTTCTTGATTTCCTGATTTTTGGGATCCTAGTGACATGCACATGTGTTTGGGGTAAGCACCCAGTTGCATATGAAATAACAATATGAAACATATTAAAGAATAACCATATTCTTTATCTTAAACCTCTCATCAATGAATTGTTCTACTAGGGTTGAAGCATTTGGTTATTAGCATGGCCAAATTTTTTTTTTTTTAAATTTTTAAAAATATTTATTTGGCTGCATCGGGTCTTAGTTGTGGCATGCGGGATCTTCGTTGCGGCACGCGGAATCTTTCGTTGCGGCATGCAGGCTTCTCTCTAGTTGTAGCATGCGGGTTTAGTAGTTACAGCACACAGACTCAGTAGTTGTGGCACGCGGGCTTAGTAGTTGTGGCGCGCGGGCTCTAGAGCGCACGGGCTTAGTTGCCCTGTGGCATGTGGGATCTCAGTTCCCCGACCAGGGATTGAGCCCGCATCCCTTGCGTTGGAAGGCAGGTTCTTAACCACTGGGCCACCATGGAAATCCCGGCCAAGGTTTTCTAATGTTAGACTTATGTATTTAAGAGAGTTATAGAATATTAAAACTAGATGAGAATTCCGAGAACATTTAGTCTAACTCCTTATTTTACAGACAGTTGAGCCCCAGAGAGATTATAGCATGCTAGAGGTCAGACGTTAGGGTGTTAACCTGTTCAGTAAATAAGTGGGGAGAAGGTAGTCTGTAATATTGGTGACCCCCAGTGAATGCCTACTGGCATTCATGCTATTGTATAGTCAGCTCCCCATGTATCTTGGTGAGCCCTGTGATTCGTTGGAATGCAGCAAAAATGACATTATGCTAGTTTGTGGCTTAAGTTTTAAGAAGGCCTGGAACTTCCACTTTTGCCTTCTTGGAGCACTGTTACCATGCAAGAAGCTAGGTTGTACCTTGGTGGAGAGACCATGCAGAGAGGGGGGGATTCTGAGACTACGTGGGAAGAGAAATGCCCAACAATCCTAGTATCCCAGCTGAGTCTGGCCCCTAATCAACTTGCTCATGGAATTACGGCCACAGACTGACCACCACTGAGACTAGCAGAGGAACCAGTCAGCTGAGCCCAGCCCAGGCTGCAAAATTATGAGTAAATAAAACGGTGGTGGTTTTAATCTGTTAGATTTGGTGGTGATTTGTTATATAGCAATATAGGATGGAAGCAGATGATTTTGTGAAATAAGACACTCTAAGAATAAAAAATATTTGAGATGCAAATGATAAAAATCATTATTGTTTTCCAACTTCTTTTACTGAGATAGGTTAGGTGAGGTTGTCCCCTACCCTCTGGCCCTCATTTCTCTAGGGTATTTTGAAGTAGAGATGGATTTTTATTATTGGGGTATTTAAATGGTATTTAAAAATACAGTTGCCACAGTGTAGATTCGACTATAATTTTTTTTTTTTTTTTTTTTTTTTGGCCACACCACGTGGCTTGTGGGATCTCAGTTCGCAGACCAGGGATCAAACCTGAGCGGCGGCAGTGAAAGCCTGGAATCCTAACCACTAGGCCACCAGGGGACTCCCTGGACTATAATTAGATAATGTATAATGGAAAGATAAAATAATTAAGAAAATCAGCCTTCAAAAGTATGATTTTACTTTTTTGACTTACACAGAGATTTCATATATATGTGTGTATATATATATTTGAAGTGTCATGAACTCTGTCAGAATACTTGGGTTCTATTCCTAGGCCTGGATTAGGTTTGTCTTTTTGTGATAGAAAACCCCTAAATAATAGCGACTTGAATGGGAGTGTTTATTTCTCTCACGTCAAAGTCTGAAGGGAGGCGCTAGGGCTGGTATTGTGCCTCTGCGCTGCAAAATCATCAGGGACTTAGCTCCTTTTATCTCACAGCTCAGACATTTCTGGGATGCGGGTTTTGCCCTCAGATTCCACAGTAGTTACTAGAGCACTAGTCATTCCATCCACGTTCCATGAAGTAGGGTGGAGGAAGAGTAGACCAAGGGCACAATTCTTCTGTTTAAAACATCCTTCTAAGATGTACCATATGCTTCAGCTTGTGTCATATGGCTACATGTAACTGAAGAGGAGGCTGGGAATGTAGTCCTTTAGCTGAGTACGTTCCTGCCTAGGATGGATCTGTTTATTTCTCTTCCAGTTGTATTGAGATTTAATTGACATACAGCACTGTATAGTTTTAAGGTGTGCAGCATAACGATTTGACTTACATAAATTGTGAAATAATTACCACGATAATAAGCTTAGTGAGCATCCGTCATCTCATACAGATACAAAGGAAAAGAAAAAGAAAAAAAAATTTTTTTTTTGTGATAGGAACCCTTAGGATTTACTCTCTTAGTAATTTTCATATATAACATGTAGCAGTGTTAATTATATTAATCATGTTGTACATTACATCCCTAGCACTTATTTATCTTTTTTTTTTTTTTTTGGCTACGCTGGGTCTTCACTGCGGCATGTGGGCTTCTCTAGTTGTGGTGCGCAGACTCCAGAGCATGTGGATTCAGTAGTTGCGGCGTGCGCATGGGCTTAGTTGCCCCGTGGCATGTGGGATCTTAGTTCCCCGACCAGGGATCGAACCCGCGTCCCCTGCGTTGGAAGGTGGATTCTTAACCACTGGACCACCAGGGGAGTCCCACTTGTTTATAACTGGAAGTTTGTACCTTCTGACCACCTTTGTCCAGTTCCCCTCCCCCACCCCTTCCTCTGATAACCACAAATCTGATCTCTTTTTCTATGAGTTTGTTTTTGAAATATAATTGAATTACAACACTATGTTAGTTCCTGGTTTACAACATAGTGATTCAGTATTTCTGTACATTGCAAAGTGACCACCACTAGAATAGATTTAGAGCCTTGTTACCAAGGGTGGGGATGGACATTGCAGAAGCGGGCAACAGTCTCCACCAGGTTGAGCAACCTGTCTCCATAGGCCTAGGCTTTCTGGTGTATGAGAACAATGACATTGAACCACTTGGGATGGCGGATAGATTTCATAATTGATTGGTGGTGACTGCTTGTAATGCTTTGTCGAACCCGGAGTCCCTGGTTTTCAGCCTCTGCAGGGAGGGGAAGTAGTAGAAGTAATTATTTTGGGTAAATAAGGGAGTATTAGCATGCTGCCATTTATATACCACCCCTGTACACCTTGGCCTTTTTAATGTGCAGTTACTTCAGTTTTTAAAATCTTTTCATTGAAAATATCTGACTCTGGGACTTCCCTGGTGGCTTGTAGTTAAGAATCCGCCTGCCAGTGCAGGGGACACGGGTTCGATCCCTGGTCTGGGAAGATCCCACATGCCATGGAGCAACTAAGCCCGTGCGCTACAACTACTGAGCCTGCGCTCTAGAGCCTGTGAACCACAACTACTGAAGCCTGTGCTCCACAACAAGAGAAGGCACCACGATGAAAAGCCCGCGCACCGCAACAAAGAGTAGCCCCCCGCGCACCGCAACTAGAGAAAGCCTGCACATAGTAATGAAGACCCGACACAGCCAAAAATAAAAATAAATAAATAAATAGATAGATAGAAAATATCTGACTCTTCTGCTAACCTTTGGACCATTTTTTAGTCCTTTAAAAAAATATCCTAATACTCAAAAAAGGGTGCTAATAGACATGAGTCCCAGCTTTGTGCAGAACATTCTTAAAGCTGGAGCTGGGGATGATGTAGAGAAATACTAAACTCTTTTTTATGTGTGTGTCAGAACACCTAGAGTATGGTGGGGCAACAAACAACCGCAGTTCTTAGTGGCTTCAGACAGCAAGCTTTATTCCTTGTTCATGCTGCATGTTCGTCATGGGCTGGCTTGGGAGCTTTCCTCTACAACACCTACATCCAGGTGGAGGGAGACACCATCTCTGTTCTCCACAGTTGCCCAGGCCGGAAAAGGAGAACATGGGAGGTTGTGCTTTGGCTCTCAGAGACTACAGAAGGGACACACGTTGGTTCCGTTTACATTTTGTTGGCCCGAGAAAGTCACGTGGTAGAATCTAACTTCAAGGGGGCAGGGAAGTGAAATCTTACCATACTTCTGGAGGGAGAACTGGAAATAGTTGGTGAAGAGCAGTGATAAATACCACAGAGTAACATTTAGCTTAGTACAAAAATTCACTTTTTGTTTTTTTTGTTGGCTGTGCCGTGGGGCATGCAGGATCTTAATTCTGCAACCAGGGGTGGAACCCATGCCCCCTGCAGTGCAAGCACAGAGTCCTAACCACTGGACCGCCAGGGAATTCCCCCAAAATTCATATTTGACTTTGGAGTATGTTATGTTACCTATGATTGAATATGACCGTCTGGTGGACTGTTGTATTACAACATAGTAATTAAGGGATGTGTTTAATAATACTGTTAAATATAAAAAACATTTTCCAGGACTTCCCTGGTGACGCAGTGGTTAAGAATCCACCTGCCAATGCAGGGGACATGGGTTCAAGCCGTGGTCCGGGAAGATCCCACATGCCGCAGAGCAAGGAAACCCGTGCACCACAACTACTGAGCCTGCGTGCCACAGCTGCTGAAGCCCGCGTGCCTAGAGCCTGTGCTCTGCAACAAAGAGAAGCCACCACAATGAGAAGCCCGCACGCAGCAACGAAGACCCAATGTAGCCAAAAATAAAAAAACAACAACAATAACAAAAAATGTTTTCCAGAGGTAGAAATAACATAGGAAGGCTTGGGCCCTTGATTCTTTCTTTCTCTACTGTACTTCATGCTTTCTTCCTTTCTCCCACCCACATGAAAGGAGGGAAGGAATCAAATGATAAAATTGCTATGTAATGTTACTGAAGTTATAGGTGACTTAAAATCTATCCTTCCTCCCCGCCCCCAACCCCGACAAAGTAAGTTCTTAAAGCATATGTTTTATTTTCAGTCAGGGTTTCGTTGTCTATATGTTTTCTGTTAATCACCCAAGAAGATGTTACTCAGCATCTACTGTGCACTGTACACTGGAGAGACCAAAATTAGACACATCCCTACCCTCGGTTTCTACCAATTTGGAGCAAACTATAATGCAAAACGACAAATGCTACAATGGAAGATTGCACAAAGTACTGGGGAAGCTTAGAAAAGGAAGAACTTTAAGGCTGGGGAACCGATAAAAGACTGCATCTGAGTTGAGTGTTGAAGAATGAAAACAAACTTGATTGAAGAGAATGGGAAGGTGAGGAACAATTAGCACATGGCCGTTGTGGGTTGGCACTTGTCGTGCTCACCAGAAGTTATCTCCTTTGAAACTTAACAGTAACATCAGTAGAATCATTAGTTCCAGTTTTACACATGAAGGAGCTAAATTTCAGGAAGATCACATAGTTGGTAAGTGATTGAGTCAGGATTTAAGTCCAGGTGTGTCTGACTCTGGTTTTTGCTGTTTCAGAAACTCCAGTCCAACTTTCAGCTATAAGGTGAATAAGGTCTGAGGTTCCAATGTACAATATGATTTCTATAGTTGATAACCCTGTATTAGATAATTAAAATTTGCTAAGAGAGTAGAAAGGAAATATTCTCTCTCTCACACTACATATGTGTGAGGTGATGGATGTATTAATTAAATGGGAGGAATCCTTTCGCAATGGATATGTATATCAAATCGTCATTATATCTTACAATTGTATTTGTCAATTATACCTCAGTAAAGGTGGGGAAAAAATGCTCACGAAAGAAAGAAAGAAACTCCAGCCCATTTTGTGAGTAAATAAGGGAAAGTAAATTGGGAAGTTTGAAGTTTTACTGTAGGCAACAGGGAGCCATTGAAGATGGCTACAGAAGAATAGCATTGTATCTTTTTTTAAAGTCTTTATTGAATTTGTTACAATATTGCTTCTGTTTTTATGTTTTGCTTTTGTGGCTGTGAGACAGGTGGGATCTTAACTCCACCACCAGGGATGGAACCTGCACCCCCTGCATTGGAAGGCAAAGTCTTAACCACTGGACAGCCAGGAAAGTCCCAGCATTGTATCTTTGTTAGAAAAATAACCTTTTCAATAACAATTGGGAAGATGGTATGGAGGGAGTATAGATACCCCATTTGTGGTGTCACAGGGACCAGAATGAGAACCCAAAGTGATTTACCATACTGTTTTTTTTTCTCTTCCAGTTTTACTGAGATATCATTGACATACAGCACTGTATAATTTTAAGCTGTACAGCATAGTGATTTGACTTATGTACATCATGAAATGATTGCTACAGTAAGTTTAGTGAACATTCATCATATCGTATAGATAAAAAAGAAAAAAGAAAAATTTTTTCCTTGTGATAAGAACACTTAGGATTTTTCTCATATATAACTTGGTTTTTTAAAAATAAATTTATTTATTTATTTATTTGTTGGCTGCATTGGATCTTCGTTGCTGTGCGCGGGCTTTCTCTAGTTGCGGCGAGCGGGGGCTACTCTTTGTTGTGGTGTGTGGGCTTCTTATTGCGGTGGCTTCTCTTTGTTGCGGAGCACAGGCTCTAGGCACGTGGGCTGCAGTAGTTGTGGCATGCAGGCTCAGTAGTTGTGGCTCGTGGGCTCTAGAGCGCAGGCTCAGTAGCTGTGGCGCATGGGCTTAGTTGCTCTGTGGCATGTGGGATCTTCGCAGACCAGGGCTCAAAGTGTCCCCTGCATTGGCAGGTGGATTCTTAACCACTGTGCCACCAGGGAAGTCCCTGCTGTTTGGTTTTTACATTAAGGTCCATGATACATGTTGAGTTAATTTTTGTGTATGGTGTGAGGTATGGTCCAAGTTAATTATTTTGCATATGCATGTACAGTTGTTCCAAGGCAGTTTGTTGAAAAGACTGTCCTTCCCTTACTGAGTTGTCAGGGCACCTTTGCTGAAAATCACTTGATCATAAATGTGTGGGTTTATTTCTGGATTCTCTAATTTTCCACTAGTCTGTATTCCATTCGTTATGCCAGTAGTATGCTATCTTCGTTACTGTAGATTTATTGTAAGTTTTAAAATCAGGTAGTATAATTCCCCCCAATTTTCTTCTTCTTTTCCAAAATTATTTTGCCCATTATAGGCCCTACGCATTTCCATATAAATATTAGCATCAGCTTGCCATTTTCGACAAAAAAGTCTATTGGGATTTTGATAAGCATTATGATGAACCTGTAGCATGAATCTCTTCATTTTGGTCTTCTTTAATTTCAGCAATATTTTATAACTTCCAGTGTACAGATCTTGTACGTTTTTCTGGTTAAATTTATTCCTAAGTATTTAATTCTTTTTGATGCTGTTATAAATGGAATTTTTTGAATTTTTGTATAAATTATTGCTACTATATATAGAAATACATTTTTTAAAAGACAGTGAGGCTGATTTTATTTAGGGGGGACTCTACAGTGGGGTTTTGCAGTCAGGGAGAGAGATTGGGCTCAATTCCTGAAGTATAATTTATATATATGTCATATTCTGTTATCTTGCTAAACTCACTTATTAGTTTTAGTATTTTTTGGTAGGTTCTTCAGGATTTTCTACATCCTAACAGAAATCTTTTAACTGATCAGATGCCTACCTTAAAGATCCCAAACCAAGTTTTATCCTGGGACAAAATGTCTTTCAGGTTCCTCTTTCAAATCTTTCTTGATGGGAGTGATCTGTCTGTGTAACTGGCAGCCTAGGAGAGATGTGTCTTTTGACAACAAAATCAATTTTCTGTCTGACTCAGGTGAGGGTTAAACAGAAAGACCCACTAGTTAAGAGAAATGTGTATACAAGTAAATAGGTATATTTCATTTTGAGAAGTTTTACAATTTTTGAACAGAACAGCAATGTGACTTTTGGCAAATGACTTCTTGGTGCTTTAGTTACTTCATCTGCTAAGTGGGATAATAATAATACCTACTTCATTGAGTTGTAAGAATTAAATTAATGTGTGTAAAGCACTTAGCATGGTATCTGACGTAATAATCACTTTATATGTTTGTCAATTTTATTAGTATTAAATAGGCAAGAATTAAGCAGGAGGATTAAGAAAGGAAAACTGCCGAACTGATCTGAGTTCATCCTAGTGTGGGTGCAGTTAAATCTTGGGTGCCTCTTAATCTTTTTTTTGGGTTACAGATCCCTTTGGATATATCCTCACTTTCCACAGAAGAATGCATAATGAATATAGGTATACACATTTTATATAATTTAAGGGGGAGAGTTCAGTGACCCCCTGAAGCTTATATAAAACCTTTGTAGGGGTTCATCACCCCCAGAATAAGAACCTTTCCTCAGAAAATAAAGTGCTCTGAAGGATCCTGTCTTGGATGCAGAAGGGGATGGAGGTTTTTTCCTCAAAACTGAGTTCTCGAAGGGAATAGTTTAGGAAGTAAACACAGCATTAGTGCTTTTTTCTTGTAGGAAGTCACTTGACAGTGACATTCAAGGGAAGGTTCTCTTATGAGTATTATCAGATTTCAGTGTACTGTGGGTGATGTGCACTTCAGAGTGTATATCATGACTGTACCCAAAAAAGCATGTTGAAATGCATGTGAGTGGGAGTGGGGTTGTTATAGAGATAACCTTAAACTGCCCTAACTTTATTTTTAAGTAAATTTTCACGAACTTCAGTACTTCAGATATAATTAATTAATAAGAAAGTACTTGTGACAGACCTTATGTTGCAATAGTGAGACGGAGAATTGCTGTCAGGTTTCGGATTTTTACAGGTTAGCCAGGACACAGCTGAGGGAGGTGATAGATCAGACCGCGAGCTTCTTGAACATGGTGCCTGTGATTTTTCAATGTTGTGTCCTCAGTAAACAGAGAGTGCAAAGTTTTGCATAGTCTTATGTTTGTGTTTTTTGTTGTTGTTGTTTTTAAATAAATTTATTTGTTTAATTTATTTATTTTTGGCTGTGTTGGGTCTTCGTTGCTGCACGCAGGCTTTCTCTAGTTGCGGCGACCGGGGGCTACTCTTCCTTGCGGTGCGCGGGCTTCTCATTGCGGTGGCCTCTCTTGTTGTGGAGCACAGGCTCTAGGCGCGTGGGCTTCGGTAGTTGCGGCATGCGGGCTCATTAGTTGTGGCTCGCGGGCTCTAGAGCGCAGGCTCAGTAGTTGTGGCGCACGGGCTTAGTTGCTCCGCGGCATGTGGGATCTTCCCGGACCGGGGCACGAACCCGTGTCCCCTGCATTGGCAGGCGGATTCCTAACCACTGCGCCACCAGGGAAGCCCTGTTTCCATTTTATTAATGATTGTATATATATAGAATTTTATAGCCTACTCTCCTTAACATGTAAAAGAAAATTTCCATGTTGTTAATCTTCATAACTTTTTTGAAAGGTGCTTTATTTTCCACTGAGGAGACTGACATAAATGTCCCGTAATCACCCCTATTCCTCCACTTCTCTTAATGTTATTATTACTGTTGCTTATTATGCCATATAAAATGATCTGGCAGCATTTTTGTAGATAAAGTCCTTTTCATATTTTGGATTATTATTATTATTTTAAAAATTTATTTTATTTATTTACTTATTTTTGGCTGTGTTGGGTCTTCGTTGCAGCGCTAGGGCTTTCTCTAGTTGCGGCGAGCGGGGGCTACTCTTCATTGCGGTGTGCGGGCTTCTCATTGCAGTGGCTTCTCTCATTGTGGAGCACGGGCTCTAGGCGAGCGGGCTTCAGTAGTTGCGGCATGCGAGCTCAGTAGTTGTGGCTCACGGGCTCTAGAGCACAGGCTCAGTAGTTGTGGCACACGAGCTTAGTTGCTCTGCGGCATGTGGGCTCTTCCCTGACTAGGGATCGAACCCTTGTCCCCTGCATTGGCAGGCGTATTCTCAGCCACTGCGCCACCAGGGAAGCCCTTGGATTATTTTTATAGGACAGATTTCTGTAAGCAGGGTTGCTAATTTCAAAGAAAGAAATATTTTGATCCTTGATACGTATTTAGAGGTGAGTGGGCTCTAATGTCCAATTGCTGGGTCTCAGGTTCTGGCTCTGTCACTTTCTAGTTGTTGGACTTTTTATAAGCTATTGAATCTCTCTGTGTTTGTTTACTCATCTATAAAATGGGGATGATGATAAAAGCCCTGTGATAGGATTTTTGAGAGAGTTAAAGAGGGTTCATGTTCAGAAAACCTTTAGAACAATGCCTGTTAACTTAGTAAGTTCCTACTTAAATGTGAACTCTTATTTTTCTTATAACTTTAAAATGCTCCCCAAAAGGGATGTATCGAATTATAATGCCAACAGCAACGTGTGTTAGGACCAGTTTCACCCAACTTTGTCATGCATGGTGTATTAAAACCTTTATAAAAGGACTTCCCTGGTGGCGCAGTGGTTAAGAATCCACCTGCCAATGCGGGGGACACAGGTTTGAGCCCTGGTCCGGGAAGATCCCACATGCCACGGAGCAACTAAGCCTACGTGCCACAGCTGCTGAGCCCGCGTGCCTAGAGCTCGTGCTCCGCAACAAGAGAAGCCACCGCAATGAGAAGCCCACGCACCGCAATGAAGAGTAGCCCCCGCTCGCCGCAACTAGAGAAAGCCCGCGTGCATCAATGAAGACCCAACACAGCCAAAAATAAATAAAAAAACAAAACAAAACAAAAAAAAGCCTTTATACAAACCTTTTTACTTCTTAGCTTAATAATTGAGAAATAGTACTTAAGTTTTAAATTTTTGCTTATTTGATTAGTAGGACTATTGAACATTCCTGAATTTTATTACTTGTATTTCTTGTATATGCTCAATCATGTTTTGTCCATAGTTTATTGGAGGGGGGGTTTTCTTAATGTTTTTCCTATTATTAATTCTTTATATAACACATTTTAAGACATTTACTCTAAGTATTTTGCTTCCTTTGGCTGTATAGAAAATTATCTTTTGTGTAGTTAGGTTCCTTATTTCTTTTAATGCATTGTGGTTTTAATTCAAGTCTTTGTAGAAGGAGAGAATTAAGAAAAAATTTTGTTGATTAGGATAACAACACCTTAGGATTTTTGACTTTTTGGAAAGTCAAAACATTTGATTTATTGTCCTTTTTTGTTCAGTCTTATTCTCTGTCTCATTAGTAGGGCACAGTACTGGGAGGAGAAACTTTTTCAAGGTTTTTTTTTTTTTTGTAAATTTATTTATTTTTGGCTGTGTTAGGTCTTCGTAGCTGTGTGCAGGCTTTCTCTACTTGGCGGTGAGCGAGGGCTACTCTTTGTTGCGGTGCACGGGCTTCTCATTGCAGTGGTTTCTCTGTTGCAGAGCACGGGCTCTAGGCATGCGGGCTGCAGTAGTTGTGGCACGTGGGCTCAGTAGTTGTGGTTCTGGGGCTTAGTTGCTCTGCGACACGTGGGATCTTTCTGGACCACGGATCGAACGCGTGTCCCCTGCATTGGCAGGCAGATTCTTAACCACTGTGCCACCAGGGAAGTCCTTTTTCAAGTTTTAATCATGGAATTGTTCCTATATATTTTTTTAATAACCTAGGATTAGTGGTGAATTTCTCTTTTATAAATGAAAATATCGAGAAGTTACCTTACTTCACAGTCTTAATGAAAAATGGTTAAACATATTACATAAATGCAGAGGTGGTTCTATTTCTTTATTTACTGCCACACATATCCTATTTTTCTGTAAGTCTTATTAGTTTTCCTCTCTTAATATTTGTACTGGCAAGCTGCTAAAGAACAGCCACATGCTTCCTCAAGGTACTTGACTGCACTGTGCCTATAGCTTCTTTTGTAGGTGATATTTAGGATTTTAGGGGAAGTAGTGGGGGAAGTGAGGGGAGCCATAAAGTGGATAAGGGGAATTGATAAGTTAATTAAAGTAGTTAATTAATCTACTGCTGCCCCCAGGATGCTGTGCAACATCTTAGAGTTTGTGCTTTGATGGAAGGGCACAAAAGGAAGTGAAGGAATTCTGTTAATTGATCATAGGAATGATTTCTCCAAATACAGTATTTTTATTAAATCTTATTGAGTAGTTTTCACCATTGACCAATCTTTGTGCTTCATATACATTTTCTAAAAGACTTTTGTAAATTTAATTAGGATAAAAATCTTGAGATTGAAACTTGTGTAGAATTTTATTCATATTTGAAACTATATTACAGTGGAAATAAAAATAGAAACTTTTGCATGTGTTTTCTAAAACCATTTAAAATAATTCCAAAGTTCATTATAGATAATTCTTGGAATGATATTATTTAACTTTGTGATAATGAAAGAGTAGACTTCTATTTTTTAGTTGTTTTCTTCTGACCACAGACAGCGTGGCTTGTCTGTCTGTGTACAAGTGTCAATCATGCAATCAGCATTTTTGTAGAAGGGTTGGTTTCTTGGTTGTATCTTAAATCTTAACTCCTTTAATTTTGTTATTCTGAATTTTAGTGGGATTACTATAACATTGTAGGTTTGGAGAATATTTCATGGAAGATGATTTATAATCAATGTTCTGAGTTGATAAGATTTTACAGGGTACCAGATCTGGAAAAAAAAAAAAAAATTTCTTGACTTGGCCTTTATCGAAACAAAGAATTTGATTCCCATTTCCTGCTCTTCTCCCCCATATTTACAGTCTTTAAAACACTTGTTTATTTAAAAATATGGATTCTTTAGTAACCAAGGCCACAGTTAAATCATAATTTAAGCTAGTTTATTAAAACAACAGAAGTAGACTGAAGTTACATAATGTTTCTTTTTATTTTTTCAGTGCCAGGAGTAGAAAACACTTGGCCAGCTTCATAGAAGATTAGAAAGTTTGAGGAGGAAAAGTAGACTTGTTTGTTTATTGAGCAGGAGCGTAATTGTCCATAATTACAGATCCTTGTTTTGAGGCTTGGAAAAGGTGGTTTAAAAAAAAAAAACTTACATTTAAAAAAACCATGATAAACACCTATAAATAAAAGGAGTAAGAAAAATTTGTCAAAATATGGTTGCAGTATCTTAAGTAGACTTATTGCATGAAAATTCCTTTGTTAAATGGGGGCAAAAAGTGGCTCTGGTTTGGGAGAGTGAGACCTGAGTAGGACATTTTTGGTAGACATCGAAGACCATTTTAGGGGGTTAATATTTCAGTTTTGACCTCCTCACTCCAGATAGAATAGAAAGAATTTGGAGACTTACTCATAGGGTTAACCTAAGGTTTTAACGTTGTGACGCAAAATGTGTTTGTTTCCCTTTGTTTCATATTCTCAGCTCCCAACAAAATTTCATTAAATAATATAAAATAATAAAATGGACTTGTTGGTCTATTTGAAATTAAATGGTAGGGGCGAAGTTCCTGTAAAAGGTTAGCAAAGAGTTAACCTTAGGGGCTTTCTCTGTTGGCTGTTTCCAGCAAGGTTCCCGATCTGAGCTTTGGAGAAATCCATCCCACCTTTTTGAGGCGCCTGCTACGTACGGATCTACTTTCTCTAGTCGTGCTTTTTCCTCCACCTACCTTCCCCCTCCTCTTTCTTGTAGGCTCCCCGAGTGTGTGTCTTGGGTGTGTGTTTGGTGGTGGGTGTGTGTGGCGGGAGAGTCTCAGAGCTGTAGGAGAAGTTGCAAGAAAGAACCTTAATGCTCATTTGTTTTGTTGTGTGTGGATGGGTGCTGCAGTGGGATCGGGGTGGCAGGTCTCGGTTGGGAGCCAGGGAGTCTGCCCTATTGAATCGCGCTGCCGGAGGATGGATGGTGAAGCTGAAAGTAAAATATTTAAATCGTAGTAAGAATTTGACACATTTTGAAATATTTATATAATTTTAAAACTCTGAATAAACACTTGGACTCAAGTATTCCGTGGCGGGTTTGAGGATTTTCAACATATTTCTTCATGTGTGTTTAACCCCCAGTTATAATTAGAAAAGAAAAAAAAAAAGGTAAAATCTTTGGTCCCTTCACCAGCATTTTAACATATTTCTTCTGGTAATCTGCTAGAATTTAATTAGATCAGAAGAAGAGAAAAAAACCCAACTATTTTGTAGCTAATGTGTTTTAGAGAACTTGTTTCAAGCTGAGAGAAAAACAGTTTGATGAATTTAAATACATGTTCCCTTTTTGTTAAGTAAAAATATGATAGTATAGGTTTAATTTCATTATGTTACAGTTGAACTCATATTTAGACTTCTACTTATTCTGAGATATTTAATACTTAAAATACTTACGTGTAATATTTAATATATTTAACCTCAGCTGGCATTAGTTATATATCTTTTTTTCTTGTAAAATCTTGTAATATATGTTAAGTATGATAAACTGTCTCTTCTGGAATAACTTTTATTATATACTGAAGCTGCAGCAGTGCCTGATTTCTAAGTAGAATTTTCTTTTTCTTTTTTTAAACCTAGGGCATAAAATCCTGCCTGGCTACTTTTCTAAAAGTAAAGTTAAATGATAGTGAAATATATGTTTTATTTTCTGTAAGGGACATTGAATTGGAAACAATGTATTTTAACAAGTGTTTAAATTTGAATTTTAACTATTTCGTAGTGTATATTTCAGAATAAACAG
Source organism: Eschrichtius robustus (assembly GCF_028021215.1). Classification (NCBI taxonomy): domain Eukaryota; kingdom Metazoa; phylum Chordata; class Mammalia; order Artiodactyla; family Eschrichtiidae; genus Eschrichtius; species Eschrichtius robustus. The sequence continues at coordinate 125,508,394 of NC_090831.1, read as the reverse complement.
TTGCTGTTTCCAATGTAAAATGTTATATTTATTATAAACTTATGATTGTTCTAGTTGTATAGTTTATGCACATATGTTTTTAAAAATATTTATTTATATATATATATATTTTAAAATTTTTGGCTGCGTTGGGTCTTTGTTGCTGCACGCGGGCTTTCTCTAGTTGCTGTGAGCGGGGGCTACTCTTTGTTGCAGTGCGGTGGCTTCTCTTGTTGTGGAGCACGGGCTCTAGGCAGCACGAGCTTCAGTAGTTGCAGCACGTGGGCTCGGTAGTTGCGGCTCTCAGGCTCCAGAGTGCAGGCTCAGTAGTTGTGGCTCATGGGCTTAGTTGCTCCATGGCATGTCGGGTCTTCCCAGACCAGGGCTCAAACCCGTGTCCCCTGCATTGGCAGGTGGATTTTTAACCACTGCACCACCAGGGAAGTCCTGCACATATATATATATATATATATATATATATATTTTTTTTTTTTTTTTAACATTTTTATTAGAGTATAATTGCTTTACAATGGTGTGTTAGTTTCTACTTTATAACAAAGTGAGTCAGTTATACATATACGTATGTTCCCATATCTCTTCCCTCTTGCATCTCCATCCCTCCCACCCTCCCTATCCCACCCCTCTAGGTGGTCACAAAGCACCGAGCTGATCTCGCTGTGATATGCGGCTGCTTCCCACTAGCTATCTATTTTACGTTTGGTAGTGTATCTGTGTCCACTGCACATATGTTTTTAACATCTAGACTTATATGCAAAATGTAAAATAAATACAAGACTAATGTGATATAGCCAAGTCCTTTCTAAATTACCTAATGCCTTATTAAAGAACACTGAACCATTTTTTCTTTGCTTCATTTTAATGATAACAAAAATGTAATTTCTCTGAAGTGTCAAATTATGCAATAGCTTCCTATATTTTGATTTGAGAGGAGTTTAGTAAATTATTTTTAAATGTTTCTTAGCTTTTATATTTCATGGATAACGGAAAAGTGTCTGTGACTTAGCTGAAATATGATGTGTGATGCACTCACCTTGTCCCATCACAGCCATTTGGCTCTTAGTGGTGAAGTGGAACGTGAACTGTTCTTCCTACAAACAAGTGCATTCATTTATGCTGTTTAACTGGGACTGATGACACTGTGATATTAAAGAAAAATGTGGTCATCATGTGGAAGCTTCCCCACAGTGTACCTTGTATTTTGAAGAAATTAATCCCAGTTTGTTTTTAGATGTTTTATTTTTAAAAAAGCTGTTCCTTGAGTAGAATATTGTTAAACAAATGGTAAACACCATAAAGTGTAATGCTGTAGCATTCCCCTTCAGCTGCCTTCTCCTTACAAAAAAGAAGCCACCACCTCTAAGAACAGTAAAAAGAGAAAAACAGAACAAAACAAAAGACCCCAGAAAACAAAAGCCTTTTTTAATGTGGGAAAACTAATGGCTTATTTAACACTTTCCTATAGCCATTTTTGAAATCTCACTTAAATCTTCCATCATGGGTTAGAATTGGCTGTGTTTCTCTTAGAATTTGGTCTTATCTCTATATTTGGCTCTATGGTTTTGCATAATGTTTTGAATAGTAATAAATAATAACTTGGTTCTTTTTTCATCTTGTGTTATGTATAGACTTCAAGAAATACTTTTCCCTTTTCAGGTCTGGCAGATTAAAGATAAATAATGAAATAAACTTTATATTATCTAAAAGTAAAAAGGACAAAGGAAAAGATGGAATGAAAGCTGAAGTAAATTTAGGTCTGTTGAATTTGAAATGCTGTTGTGTATACTACTAACACCAATAAAACCTAAAGCAATCTAGAAAAAAAGGTGTTAAAAGATACATTTCCATATTTGTGGTAAAATAATTATTAAAATTGAGAAACCATGGATAAATGCGGATGTTTTGGCTTGGTTGAAGTAATGTAAATTAAATCTGTAGTGACATTTTACTTTGATACGGAGTGATGGTCCAGTAATTTTGATGATAGTAATATATACATCCTGTAACTTGAATTATTAGATTGTCTGTAAATACCTCTAAAGATGGTGGTAAAGTTTCAAAAATTATTTAACCTGGCACTCAGGAATATTAGGAAAAAGAAGTTTTATCTATTACATTATAGGGAAAAATGTAGGCAGGATGTGTTATGAATTGTGTTTTCATGAAGAGATCAGTATTCTTTGGTGTTTTTTTTCTTAAGTCCATTGAAAAATTTAGAAGTCAGATATCTAGTTGCTTATAATAAAGGTCACCAACCCCTCCTCACTCCTTAGTGCCACTCTCCAAAGGAAACTCTAAATTATTTGTGTGGTTTTTGTGACTAAATAAGCTTATTTTACGATTTATCAATTTTACATTGATTCCTGCTCTGATAAATGAGGATTTGGTTCAGTTTTTCTGCTTACCCAATAGATGTATCACTTTTAATTTCCCTGTTCTCTTTGCAATTTATGTAATATAATAGACTTTTTCTTCATGTTGATATAGATTGTCTGTCTTGATTTCCCAGGAGTAAAATTGAAGCTATTACTGCTTCTACTTTTCTTTTCACCTTTCCTTTCCCCCTTTCCTTTCCCCTTTATGCCCCTATGTCTGTCATGTCTACTTTGGCATTGTCAAGGTTGAGAACATTTATATTCTGTTTGCCTGTGACTTGGTTTTAATAGTTGGAAATTGATGAATAGTTTCTACATTATTGTGGTGGTATAAATATTGTTCACAGCAGAGGAAAGGAGAGTACAATTACATTTCCTGTATTGGTTCTTGGTTTTTGAGTCTGTAATTGCCTTTATTCTTGTCTTATTTGTCATTGTTCTTTCTTCCATGTTATCAGCTTTCCATGCTATTTGTTTTTATTGCTGTTATTTTATGTATGTGAGTACTTTTCGCCTAGGAAAAGTATGATAAGGAAAGGCTTCTCCTAGTCTTTTTCCTTATTCTGGACTAGGTGTTATCTAGACCTGTTACATGTTGTTCTTAGTGCTGGACTCTGCATCACTGCATTTGCACTTTAGCTCTGCTCTTATTGGATCTTTATTGTTTGAGTTACTTCCTTGTTTTTAATGCAGTACATCCCTCACAGAAACTTCTAGAAAGAATATGTGGAAGATAGAGTTTTGAATCCTGGCATATCTGAAAAAGTCTTCATTAACCCTTGTAGTTGATTGGTGTTATTTTTATTCAAGCCAAACTAAGTTGAAAATTATTTTCCGTCAAAGCTTTGAATGCATTGCTCCAGTGTCTTTTAGTATCCATTGTTGTTGTTGAGGAGAAGTCTGATACAGTGTGTTTCTTGTTCCATTGTGGGTGATGTGTTTTATCTTCCTCTGTGGAAGCTCCTTAGAGCTTTCTTTCTGTCCTTTTTAAATAGAAATTTCTCAAAGATGTTTAGAGGTGGTTCTTTTCCATTATTATTAAACTAAGGACTCATTTTTTTTTTTTTTAAACATCTTTATTGAAGTATAATTGCCTTACAATGGTGTGTTAGCTTCTGCTTTATAACAAAGTGAATCAGTTATACACATACAATATGTTCCCATTTCTCTTCCCTCTTGCATCTCCCTCCCTCCCACCCTCCCCATCCCACCCCTCTAGGTGGTCACAAAGCACTGAGCTGATCTCCCTGTGCTATGCGGCTGCTTCCCACTAGTTATCTATTTTACATTTGGTAGTGTATATATGTCCATGACACTCTCTTACCCTGTCACATCTCACCCCACCCCCTCCCCATATCCTGAAGTCCATTCTCTAGTAGGTCTGTGTCTTTATTCCCGTCTTGCCACTAGGTTCTTCATGGCTTTTTTTGTTTTTTTCCTTAGATTCCGTATATATGTGTTAGCATACTGTATTTGTTTTTCTCTTTCTGACTTACTTCACTCTGTATGACAGACTCTAACTCCATCCACCTCATTACAGATACCTCCATTTCATTTCTTTTTATGGCTGAGTAATATTCCATTGTATATATGTGCCACATCTTCTTTATCCATTCATCTGTCGATGGACATTTAGGTTGCTTCCATAGGACTCATGTTTTTTAATTCTTGGGAAATTCTCCTATTATTGCTTTAATTCTCTTTATAACTCCTTTTAGTTGGTTATTGGGCTTTATGTATTCATGCCCACTCCCCCACCCCCATTTTTTTGTCCTTTTGTTCTTCTGGGCATTTCCTCTATTTTATTCTAAGACTCTGTAATTTTACTTTAGCAGTCATATTTTAAATTTTCACGAATTCCACCCCCCCCCCCCACGCCCAGCATCCTTTTTCCATTTTATGGATTCATAATCTTGAATCTCTTTGAAAATGTTAATAGAGTTTTTTTTTAAGTCATCACCCTTCCTCTTATCTGTTTGCTCTAGGGTAATTGTTGTTTATCTTGGTCTCATTTATGTTGTAGGGTTTTTAATCAGACATCTGCTGATCCTTGTCACTCATATTTAAGACCTAGTAGAAGGGCTCATGGTGAGTTCTTGGTGGGAATTAATGATTAGCTTGAAGTTGATAACCCTTTGTATTCTGACATTTAGGAGTCCATTGTTTTACCCCAGAGTGCCAACCCCCCCCCCCAACTCTTTTCACCAGTTCCCTTCCCCAGACAATGATTTTTTTTTTTTTTAAGAAAAGATCTCTGCATTTTATTTTATTTTTTAAATGATAATTCTTTTCCTTAAAAAAATTTTTAATACTATTTCAGTGATCTTTTATTGAAAGGAGCTAATGTGTGTATGTTTGATCTGCTATTTGAACCAAGAGATTCTCCTTCAGCTTTTAAGCTGGACTACACCAAAGCTAATATTCACATGTGTATTTTATCCAGTGTTTCAGAATGTGTTAGGTTGTAGAAATATAATGGGAGCTTTAGGTTGTATATGTGTTCTGGGTGTTTAGAAAAGAGAATACTCACTTTGTGTGTTGGGCCTTTTACAGCAGGTGGAGGAATAGGAAAACTCACAAAAAAGTTATGAATATGATACCTGCTGGTGAAAATATTCAGATAGCTCAGGAGAGTGTAATTAATTAAAAAGTGTAAGGCCTTTTGCCACTCTCTTCTGCCCTGTATTTCAGAGAGAATTACTGTGAACTCTATTTTGTATCCTTCTTGACTCTTGCTCTGCATATATGTTTTCTATTTTTACATAATGTGCTTACATTCATTTTCACACAGATGGGATCATTTTATATGTATTTTTAAAAATTTTATTTATTTGGCTGTGCCAGGTCTTAGTTGCAGCATGTGGGATCTTCGTTGCCGCCTGTGGGATCTTCGTTGCGGCATGTGGGATCTTTAATTGTGGGCTGTGGGATCTAGTTCCCTGGATTGAACCCGGGCCCCTTGCATTGGGAGCACAGAGTCTTAGCCTCTGCAGCACCAGGGAAGTCCCCTCGTTTTATATGTGTTGCTTTGTGATTTTCTTTTGTCACTTAGTTTATCTTGAACGTTTTTCTGTTTTAGCATATATACATCAATATCATTCATTTCAAAAACTGCCTAATCTTCATCCAGCTGATGCAAATTGAGGGCTTTGCTTATGCCAAGGAGTGTTCAGGAGTGTTCTAGATTCTGGGGATTCAGTGGTGCACAACGGAGATCAAGCCCTTTCTTTCACTGGACAAATACTTCAGTAGTGAGAGGAACAAAATAAATGTATTCCTTATCATTAATTTCAGACAGTGAGAGGTACCATAAAGAAAATAAAACTGTGGTAATGGTATTGAGAGTGTCCGTTAATGGTTCTGAGAGACAGTAATGCATGTAGTGAGGTTGTCAGGAAGGTCTCGTTGAAGTGATGATATTGAAATAGACCTGGGTGAAATGGAGGCAGTTATGAGAAAATTCAGAAGAACATGGTTCATTGTGAAGCCCCCAAAAGAAGAATGAGTGTGTGATGCTCAAGGGACCCTCCTACCTCTCAAAATAAAAGGGTGGTGTTACCGGACATTCAGGAGAGCTTACGAGATCGCGTGTGAGAGGCAGGCAGGAGCCTGATCACGTGGTACCCTGCATGCTAAGGGCAGGATCATGGTAAGGAGCAGGAATTTTATTCTCAGCGCAGTGGAAGCCATTGGAGGCTTTTTAAAAAAAATTTTATTTATTTATTTATTTATTTATTTATTTATTTATTTATTTATTTATTTATTTATTTTTAAAATTTTTTTAGTTATTTATTTATGGCTGTGTTGGGTCTCCGTTTCTGTGCGAGGGCTTTCTCTAGTTGCAACAAGTGGGGGCCACTCTTCATCGCGGTGCGCGGGCCTCTCACTATCGCGGCCTCTCTTGTTGGGAGCACAGGCTCCAGACGCACAGGCTCAGCAATTGTGGCTCACGGGCCTAGTCGCTCCGCGGCATGTGGGATCTTCCCAGACCAGGGCTCGAACCCGTGTCCCCTGCATTAGCAGGCAGATTCTCAACCACTGCGCCACCAAGGAAGCCCCCCATTGGAGGGTTTTAAACCAACAAAGCTATTGAAGTAATCTTGGCAGGTATGGCTTAGAGTAGGCTTGTGACAGAGGAGAAAGGTGATTAGGTTTTATATGTGTTTTGAAAGCTCCTATGATAAGGTCTGCTAAAGGATTTGATGAGGGGAGTATGAGAAAAAGAAGTAAAGCTGTTGTCTAGATTTTTGGCTTCGGCAGCTTGGGTGGATAGTAGTGTCACTTAAGATTATTAGAGAGCCTAGTGGAAAAATGGGTTTGTAAACTAGATTGGAGTACCCTAATTTATTCAGCCATTCCCTTATTGATGGCCATTTAGTTGATTTCCAATTTTATTGTTATCTTTGTAGTGAACATCCTTGTGCTTGTATAGATTTACTTGTTGGCATATTTTAGAAGGTAAATTCCTAGATATAGAGTTGTCTTATTAAAGAGTACTTGTGCTTCAGGTTTTGATAGCTACTGGCCGATTGCCCTCCACAAATGGAGTATTGACTTAGACTCCCACACAGAGTATGTGTCCGTCGTCCCCCGCCCCGCATCCTTGCCAGCAACATATACTGAGTGGGGCTGGGGTGTGGGGGACAGGGCATACAGTTCTGAAAATGGGAATTGTAGTTCTAATAGAATTTTTCTTTACTAAGTCACCTAAGTACTCTGTTCCCAGAATGAAAATCAGCCCTCATCCTTTTCCTTTTTGTCTCCCCGAAGTCATAACATGTCTCTGGCCATAGTTTCTTCCAGCTACCAGTCCTATAGTTGTTGGTCAGTCCTTCTAACTTTGGTGACATTTATGAAGCCTTTCATCATAATTATGATAATAATGATGAGCATAAAGACTGTTCATTGTTTAATGTATCCTATCCTAAATGTGTCACGTGTGCTGTATTAATCTGTTTAGTCATTGCCAACAATCTAAAAGTAAATACTGTTACATCTCCAGTGTTGCCAGTGGAGAAAACTGAGACAAAGGACTTCTACCAATCTTTGACTATCTTTTCATTTTTATCTTCTTTTTCTGTCAGAGTGTTTCTTTCTAATAAGTTTGGCACTGTCACTTGAATACCTTTTTTCAGTCATTATGGGTCAAAACACAAACACAAAATAAGTGGCAGAAAGAGAGGCACAGGTGGAGTCAATGTGTTGCAGAACACATTCAGTTTGGGAGAAAGCTCTGCTTGTTGGGTTCTGGTGGTCAAACTGCCTAGGTTCAAATTCTAGCCTTATAATTAAGTAGCTACTTGATTTGGGGCTGATCATTGGTCTTTCTCGTAGCTCAGTTTCATCAACTTTAAAATGGAATAACAGGAATTCCCTGGTGGTGCAGTGGTTAAGAATCCGCCTAACAATGCAGGGGACACGGGTTCAAGCCCTGGTCTGGGAAGATCCCACATGCCACGGAGCACCTAAGCCCGTGTGCCACAGCTACTGAGCCTGTGCCCTAGAGCCCGAGAACCGCAACTACTGAAGCCTGCGTGCCACAACCACTGAAGCCCATGTGCCTAGAGCCCGTGCTCTGCAACAAGAGAAGCCACTGCAATGAGAAGCCCGCGCACCGCAACGAAGAGTAGCCCCCACTCGCCGCAACTAGAGAAAGCCTGTGCGCAGCAATGAGGACCCAATGCAACAAATAAATAAGTAAATAAATAAATTTATAAAAACCTGGAATAACAATAGTACATGTTTTGTCGGGTTGTAGTGGGCAATAAATAATGCATGTTAAAGTGGATAGTACATGGCTAGGGCAGAGTAAGTACTTCATCAGAGTTAACTCTTATATTTACATTATTGGTCAGGAGTGAACAGTCTGTCTAACATTCAGAGCATGGGGAAAAAATACAGGCAATGGAATATCACACTCTTATGAATTGTATGTTCATGTATAAAGTTAAAGAAATAGTAAATACCACTAGTGTTTTTAGTGAGTGAATTGGAATATACATGTATTAAGCTTTTATGTTTCTGCTGGGGTGACATATTCCATGGTTATTTTAATTTGCATGTCTTATGATTGAGTTAAATTGAGTGTATTTGCCACTAGCATTTCTTTTTTTTTGCAAATTGCCTACCTGTGCCCTGTACCAGGTACCTTTTGACTTCAAATAACAAAAAGCTTAATTTAAAATGGCTGAAATGAGTCAGATTTCACTTCATATGACCAGAGTCCAGGTGTATTTCAGTAGCCTGATGAAATTATCAAGGACCCCGATGCTGTCCCCTTTCCTGCTTTTTAAAATCTTCAGCTTGGGAGGAATCAGGCTCCCTGACTTCAGACTATACTACAAAGCTACAGTAATCAAGACAGTATGGTACTGGCACAAAAACAGAAATATAGATCAGTATAACAGGATAGAAAGCCCAGAGATAAACCCACGCACACATGGTCACCTTATCTTTGACAAAGGAGGCAAGGACATACAATGGAGAAAAGACAGCCTCTTCAATAAATGGTGCTGGGAAAACTGGACAGCTACATGTAAAAGAATGAAATTAGAACACTCCCTAACACCATACACAAAAATAAACTCAAAATGGATTAAAGACCTAAATATAAGGCCAGACACTGTACAACTCTTAGAGGAAAACATAGGCAGAACACTCTATGACATAAATCACAGCAAGATCCTTTTTGACCCATCTCCTAGAGAAATGGAAATAAAAACAAAAATAAACAAATGGGCCCTAATGAAACTTAAAAGCTTTTGCACAGCAAAGGAAACCATAAACAAGATGAAAAGATAATCCTCAGAGTGGGAGAATATATTTGCAAATGAAGCAACTGACAAAGGATTAATCTCCAAAATACACAAGCAGCTCAATATTAAACAAACAACCCAATCCAAAAATGGGCAGAAGATGTAAGTAGACATTTCATACCAAGAAGATATACAGATTGCCAACAAACACATGAAAGGATGCTCAACATCACTAATCATTAGAGAAATGCAAATCAAAACTACAATGAGTTATCACCACCTCATACCGGTCAGAATGGCCATCATCAAAAAATCTGTAAACAATAAATGCTGGAGAGGGTGTGGAGAAGAGGGAACCCTCTTGCACTGTTGGTGGGAATGTAAATTGATACAGCCACTCTGGAGCACAGTATGGAGGTTCCTTATAAAACTAAAAATAGAACTACCATACGACCCAGCAATCCCACTACTGGGCATATATCCTGAGAAAACCATAGTTCAAAAAGAGTCATGTACCACAGTGTTCATTGCAGCACTATTTACAATAGCCAGGACATGGAAGCAACCTAAGTGTCCATCGACAGATGAATGGATAAAGAAGATGTGGCACATATATACAGTGGAATATTACTCAGCCGTACAAAGAAACGAAATTGAGTTATTTGTAGTGAGGTGGATGGACCTAGAGTCTGTCATACAGAGTGAAGTAAGTCAGAAAGAGAAAAACAAATACCATATGCTAACACATATATATGGAATCTTAAAAAAAAAAAAAAAAGTTCTGAAGAACCTAGGGGCAGGACAGGAATAAAGACACAAACGTAGAGAATGGACTTGAGGACACGGGGAGGGGGAAGGGTAAGCTGGGACGAAGTGAGAGAGTGGCATGGACATATATACACTACCAAATGTAAAATAGATAGCTAGTGGGAAGCAGCTGCATAGCACAGGGAGATCAGCTCAGTGCTTTGTGACCACCTAGAGGGGTGGGATAGGGAGGGTGGGAGGGTGATGCAAGAGGGAGGAGATATGGAGATATATGTGTATGTATAGCTGATTCACGTTGTTATAAAGCAGAAACTAACAATGTAAAGCAATTATACCTCAATAAAGTTTAAAAAAAATCTTCAGCTTGTTGTTGAATTCACTTCAATAATTCACTTAAATAATTATTGAGCACCTATAATTTAGCAGGCAGTAGTCTGTAGCTATGGGAAATAACAGCAGTGAGGAAAACAGGCCATGTTTACTGCCCTCTGAAAGCTTACAGTTTGGTGGGGGTAGGGGACGAGGCGAACAAGAAGGTAGAATGTGCAGTAAGTAAGATGTCGTGGAAGCAAATCATTAAAAATAATAATAATAAAGCAATTAAAAAGACAAATCAAAATGCTTCAGTGACCATATATCCAACTCAAACTTTATCTGTTTAAATGATCTTCCCACTAATAAATCTTTATGTCACTCAAACTTGAACAATAAATCTTCCATACTGAAGTATCTTCCTTGCTTAATTAATTCAGAGGAAAAAACCAAAATGATTAGTAAAGGAAAATGTAGGGATTAACACACCCTGTTAATTTGTTTTAAATATTTTTAAGGTTTAAAAATTGTTTAAAGTTTTTAATTTCTAGTAAGAAAACATTATCTGAATGAATACCCTAATGGCAAACCACTGTAAAAATGTTTCAGCTGCATTTGGGGCAGAGGGGTAGGGATTATCTTCAAAGCACCCTAGCTTTCTTCATGAGAAGGTCAGAGGTACACTGGTTTGTATTATTGCGACATCCATTAGGTGAACTAAGTTGCTTTTCCTTCATCAGGGGCTTTATTTGTCAGAAGGGCATTATGCTTGACCTCCAAATTTGGCCGACAATTTACTGATGAGATTCATAACCTTTGAGTTGCTCTGATATTTTGACGTATTTCCCGGGTTCTGAGCCACATCCTGGAAGGCCACCATAACTTCTGGATCCTGTATGGCTGCAAGAACCTCTGGATCACTAAGAATTTAATTGAGCCCAGGCATTCCTGCCATTCCAGGCATGCCCCCTCCCATTCCAAGCATTCCGCCAGGAAAGACACCTGGAAAAGAGCCATACTGAGCCCCTGATTGTCATCTGGCTTCTTCCTCCCTCTGGGCGCTCTCATGTTCTTCCCGAGCCATCTTGACCCTTTCTGTTCTTCCTTTGATCTCTCGCTCTTCACGTTTTTGCTCATACTTTCTCTGATGTTCAGCAATTTTCTGGGCCCTTGGTTGAACTTCTTTCAGCATTGCACTAGCATCTTCATCATAATCCAGCTTACAGGCAAGGGCTAGATCATGGGCAGCTTCTTCCCAATGGCCCAAAAGTCTGTGTGCTTTCCCTCGCCACTTGTCTGGCTGAGCAGAATCAGGATTTATTTCAATAGCTCTGTCACAGTCTCGGATGGCAGCATTTGGCTTCTGTAATTTGATGAAGACACTTGCTCTTTTGCCATACAGAACGGCCAAACGAGGATTTAGCTTGATGGCATCTGTGAACAAGTCAATGGCTTTCTGTAGTTCACCCTCATTTAGGGCATCAGTGGCAGCTACTTTTTTATCATTTGCCTGATCCATCATCTCCTCAGTTATCTCTACACTTTCGTCTCCCATTTCTTGAGGGGCATCAGTGTCTGGGTCAGTCACACCTTCATTGTCAATTTCTAGATCACTTTCCTCACTTGATGGTTCATCTGTCTTTATGTTTTCCTCCGCCTTCATACTGTTTTTTCTTCCTTGGTATTTTCTTCCAATTTAGTTTTATGAGTAGCAGGTGGTATTTTACCCCCCATGCTCTCCACCCACTCCCTCAGGAAGCGCATTTCCTCGGTGTGCAGAACGCTCGGGTCCTGCTTGCACATTTTCATGAAGGCTCGAAGCTCTGTCACTTTGGGGGGTCCATGGTCCGGAGGCGGCGGGCGCGGCGAGGCTGCGGCCCGATTCCAGGCCCAATGTTAAGCGTTATGGAGAAAAATAAAGCAATGCAGGGGGACGGGCGAGGTTGAGTCGGGTTATTTTAATGACGTGATCAGGGAAGGCTTCAATGCAGTGACCTTTGAGTGGAGTCTCAATGGTAGTAAGAGTGCAAGGGTAAGAGGTGCGGTGGAAGAGCATTTCAGACAGAGGGCCTCTCCCGGAGCACACAGGCCCGGGGCAGGAGTGAGCTGGCGCCTTCAAAGACCTGGAAGGAGAGCTGGGGCGGGTGGCAGAGCTGAGTGATGGCTGGCAGAGAGGGGGAGCAGGAAGTCAGAGCGTGCAGGGCCTTGTAGACCGTTGTGAGATGTTATGGCTTTTCTTCCGGGTGAGATGAGATACCTTTGGGGGCTTTCGAGCAGGGGGCTGGACTTATCTGATGAACACTTTGCAAGGTTCATGCTGGCTGCTGTGTTGAGACTAGGATGAAGGGGACAGAGGCTGAAGCAGGCGTGGTAGTTACGAAAGTATTGCAAGCAGCCAGGTGAGAGGTATTTTGGAAAAAGATAAGACGTCAGAGAAGTGGTTCTGTATATATTTTGAAGGTAGACTGAAGGGATCTGTGGAGGAGTTGGGTGTGAGATGTGAGAAGAAGAGAGGAGTGGTGTTCACACTTCTGGTAGTCCACGTGACCAGCGCCCTAAAGATGTGGTCTATCTCTTCGTGTACGTCTATTTTATTTGGAACAAAAACCTTTCCTGGATGCTCTCAGATTTCCCCTTGGATCCTGTTGGCTGTGATTGGTCATGTATTCCTGTTGTAGGTACAAGTGAGGCCAGGAAAGCCAACATCTGTTCCTCTGAGGCCTTATAATGGGAGGTGGCCTCTGACAGCGAGAACAAGTTGGGGGGGGGGGTGGAGTGGCTGCTGGTTGGGTAACAGTAGTGGCTTCCGTATGTCACTGCCCACTTTTCTGTTGGGTTGGTCATCCTTTAAAAAAAAATTTTTTTTTGAAGTGACTTGTAAATACTCTTTGCATGTTAAGAAAATAAGCTCTTGTGATAATAGATTCTAAATATTTCCAAGCCATATATTTTAATGAGGTTTTTTACTCAGAGGTCAGTTTTCTAATTTTGAAATAAATGAATCCTTTCACAGTTACAAGTGGGGGCGGGTGAATGCGGAGACTGATGCATAATTTATAGTTTTTCCTACTCTAGGTGCAAGTGTCATTTTAACCTGAATGCTGGCTAGTCATTCTTTATAAAACTCTCATTTGGGGTCTTGTAAGGGCGGCAGTGAGGTGGATGGGAAAAACAGAACCACCCTGATACCTCTGTGCCCTGTAGATCTCTCTCTCGTTACCGCCTCCTACCACTGAAGATGTGCAGCGTCATCAGAGGCAGAGTCTTCAGTAAGGTTTTCTTCTTACAGTTTTTTCTTGCTTCTCTCTTCAGTGGTCATTGTCTACTGGCTTTCCCTTCCCTCCCTCCCTCGCTCCCTCTCTTCCTTCACCAACAAAGCTGATAACTGGCTTATTATAACAAGAGAATTTTGTCTTATTATATGATTAATTGTTCATCCTTCAACATGGGAGGCAGTGTAAGCTCTAAGATGTTGAGTGTGCTCTTCCTCCTCAGTCACAGCAGAGTTTTGAGCTTCACCTCCACTAACTAGCGGTGTGACCCAGACCACTTCATTGCACAGCTCCGTTTCTGTTGTGCTAGGGATGGCATTCCCATCAAACACAATGCAAATGCTGCTTCCTGGAGTTGCACAATGTGGTGGTTCTGATGTGACTTTAGGCAAGTTAATTCAGCCCTGAGTTTTCAATGAGATCATGAATGTGGAATTCTAAGAACACTGCCTTTAAGGGACTTAAGAGGAAATGATGAACAATTCCATAGCCCTTCGTTTTTACCTTTGACTAAGGGTGATTACTAATAACTAATCAAGTGGGGAAGTAGGGTCCTTGTGAAGTAGCTGTGAGGTATTATGGAAGGTATATTATAAAAACCTCTATTTTTTCCCCCTCTGCACACGTCGTTGTTAAAAAAGCAATTGTGAGTATATGAGTTTGGATCATTTCCACAGTCCACCTGGAGCTCTGAGGCCTTTCCAAGACTCCGTTGTGTTGGTGCACAGGGTTGGGGGGGGTACAGATAGGTGAGATACATTTACAGTTGTTGCATGATAACTTATCAAGGCATAGCCAAGAGAGGGAATTCAGTGCAGGCAGGTGAAAATATATTTAGTTTTCTTTTTCCAAAGTGTTCACTTTAATATACTTCTGGTAGGATATTAGAACAATTTCTAAGTTCCAAGTTCTGTGCTTAAAATCAGGAGATTCTCTAGGAGTCACTGGTTTGGTTTCTGTGCCATAATTCAAGTAGAGTTACAACACCGTTACAGCAGTTGTTGGGAATTTAGGGGTTTAGGGCTCAAAGTAAATGCACATTCACTTATGTCCTTTTTTGTGCGGGGTACTTTTTTGGGGGAATGGTTTTTAAGCGTAGATTTACAAGGAAAATCAACTTAGTGCATATTAAATACAGTGTATTCCTTTTGATCAAAACTTGCCTAGAGGAATGTTTTTCCAGTAGGTGCAGAGGGGAGTGTAATCGTAAATAAGATTGTTTTATTCTTTTTTTAAAATTTGGCTGCGTGCGGGACCTTTTTAGTTGCGGCATGCGGGATCTTAGCTGCAGCATGTGGGATCTAGTTTCCTGACCAGGGGTTGAACCCAGGCCCCCTGCATTGGGAGTGCGGAGTCTTAACCACTGGACCACCAGGGAAGTCTCAAGATTGTTTTATTCTTAATGAAGTTATGTCTTAGAGCAAGAGAAAGGTACATAAATTTTTCTTTATATTAGCCCTGTATTATAATTTGACTTACAACCTTGTAGCTTTAGATTTGTAGAGTGATTACTAACCACCTGTCACTGTGCGGATCTGTAAAGACTCCATGGTGAGATGAATGTATGGGAGAAGGGTAGGAGTTATGTGCTAGTGCATATCCAGGCAGAAGGAGCAACTTAAGGATTGGTGGCACAGACCTGCGAAATTGCTCGGCCCATTTGTAAAGTGTTCAGTGTTAATAAAAATACAATATACTGTATATCATAGTTCCCACATTGAATTTAACCATAACTAATGATACAATTGTGGCTCTAAAGCAGTTGTCTCCAAACTTATATTTGTTTTCTTTTTCTTTTTTAAAAATTTATTATTTATTTATTTTTAAAAATTTATTTATTTTATTTATTTGGTTTTGGCTGCATTGGGTCTTTGTTGCTGCACGCGGGCTTTCTCTAGTTGCGGCGAGGGGGGGCTACTCTTCGTTGCGGTGCGCGGGCTTCTCATTGCGGTGGCTTCTCTTGTTGCGGAGCACGGGCTCTAGGTATGCGGGCTTCAGTAGTTGTGGCGTGAGGGTTCAGTAGTTGTGGCTTGTGGGCTCTAGAGCGCAGGCTTAGTAGTTGTGGCGCACAGGCTTTGTTGCTCCACGGCATGTGGGATCTTCCCGGACCAGGGCTCGAACCCATGTCCCCTGCATTGGCAGAGGATTCTTAATCACTGCGCCACCAGGGAAGTCCCAAACATATTTGAATCATGCCTCCATTAGTAAGAATTTGAATCCTTGGTCTCAGCATCTGTATCCTTTTTATTTTTCTTTTTGAAATAGTATACATCTATCACAATCCTTATATTAATACGGGTTGCTAAATTTTAGGAGAGCTAAATTTCACATTCCTTATTAATCTCAAGTTCTAGGATTTGCAGGCTTGTGATTAGGACATTTAAGTGTGTTGTGTGCATTCTGCTTTGGAGACCACTACTCTAAAAGACCATGGTATAAAGAAGATTCAGAATGTTCGTTTTTCTGCTTTGAATGTTAAGTGGTATGTAGTGTAGATGGATGGGATAGAGAGAGTGATGAGTGGAATCTTTGAATCCCGAAGAGGCCATTGGAGGGATCAGAGTATTGGTGAAATAAAAAGTTTGAGTTCTGGGTCTGCATTCTGTGAAGGCTGTAAATGAATATTCATGTCTCCTTAACATTTATTTAGTATCCACTGTGCGCCAGGCACTCTTCCCAGCAATTTCATATATGTTACTTAATCCACAACCCTTTTACTGATGAAGAATCCAGCTTGTTAATTTATGTAAGTGGGAAAAAGCCAGAATTTTTCCAGGACTTTGACTCAAAGCTCTGTGTTTTTCTCTTTTTACTACAGCTCTTTTGAGGAGCTCTAAAATCTAGTTGAGGAGTTAGGAGAAATAGACATTCAACAAAGTGTTAAAGAGGAAATTCTAAGTCCTTGGAATAGTGACTGTGTTTCTTGGGTCAGAGCTCTGTCTAGCCAAGTGCATACAGAAGATGTTTAATAAATACCTGTTAAGCATTCAAGGACTCTTAGTATCAAGCAGCGTGGGATTTTAAGACATGTGGACTTGAGTCTCAGCACTTCCATTTCCTAACTGTATGACCTTGGCCAGTTACTTACCCTCTCTGAGCCTGAGTTTCCTTATCTGAAAAAAGGGGGACTCTATCTCAGTTGCACTGGGTTGTTATGAGAATTAAATGATAATGTATAAGATGCCTAACTCACAGGGTCTATTATGTGTTACCTAGCTTCTATAATGACTTTGAACACAAACACAGGCAGGTTCTGTACTTGTTATAGCTGTTGGTTCTCTAATCTCCGGGGAGGTGTGTAACAGCAGTGCTCTCCTCCAGTTTCTGTCTCCACCAGTTCCTTTTGGAGCTGGTAAAAATTAAAAATATCTTATTTTAACATAGTACATTATTTTGTTTCAAATGATAAATAGTAAGATAAAATGTAGTTTTAGTGGCCAGTGTATGGTAAACTCTGATGTCTAGGATATTCTCTTATATCATTTAATTTAATGGGTTTTTTTTTGGGGGGGGTTGGTAAATACAGGCCAGCGTGAAGAAGAAAATGAAAACATCCACAACTTCACTGTTCACACAACCCTTGCTGGCTTAAAAAAATTCCATGGACGTGATTAAGAAATTTAAATTCTATAAACCAGAAGCCCCCTCTATTAGTTTCGGTGTCATAAAAAAAAATACCACAGACTGGTGGCTTAAACGACAGAAACTTATTTTCTCACAATTTTGGAGGCTGGAAGCCCCAGATCAAGGTGTCAGCAGGTTGAGTTTCTTCTGAGGTCTCTCTCCTTCCTTGGCTCGCAGGTGGCCGCCTTCTCACTGTGTCCTCACCAGGTCATCCCTCTGTGTTGTCCGTGTTCTCATCTCCTCTTTTTTTTTTTTTTATTTATTTTTTAATTTAATTTTTATATTTTTAAAATTTTTTTAAAAAATAAATTTATTTTATTTATTTTTGGCTGTGTTGGGTCTTTGTTGCTGCGTGCGGGGCTTTTTCTAGTTGCGGCGAGCGGGAGCTACTCTTCGTTGCGGTGCGCGGGCTTCTCATTGCGGTGGCTTCTCTCGTCGTGGAGCACGGGCTCTAGGCATGCGGGGTTCAGTAGTTGCGGCACATGGGCTCAGTAGTTGTGGCTCACGGGCTCTAGAGCACAGGCTCAGTAGTTGTGGTGCACGGGCTCAGTTGCTCCACGGCATGTGGGATCTTCCCGGACCAGGGATCGAACCCGTGTCCCCTGCATTAGCAGGCGGATTCTTAACCACTGTGCCACCAGGGAAGTCCTCATCTCCTCTTCTTAAAAGGACATTTGTCATACTGGATTCGGGCTCACTCTTAACACACTGGTTTTAACTTCTTTACCTCTTTATAGGCCGTATTTCCAGATACAGTCGCACTCTGAGATGCTGCGTGTGTGGGCATCGGCATGTGCATTTGGGGCGCGCACAGGTCAGCCCGTAACTGCCCTACCCTTGAAACCGCTAGTGACTGTTGTATTTATATAGTTCCAGAAGAAGTTCCGGTTCGTATATCTGTGGGCATATGAAGTTATATAACTAGGGGTAATTAAATTAGTTTCTTTGAACTTAATGTGAACAGTAGCAGCAAAGAATTACTGTAGGTTTGTGCTAGGTTGGGGAAATGAACTTGTTATATGGAACCAGACATGATGGTATATTTATGGGTGTGTGTGTAGTATATATGAGTTTGTTTATGTAAATGCCAATATACGAAAGCCTCTTCAATGTAAAGTTGACTAGTTTCATATTTGTCTTAAGTCCTTGATGTGCTAAAACTTTTTTTGTGTGTGTCAACCTATGAGTTTGATTTATTCATTCAGTTCTTACTGCATACATACTGCTGTGTCAGGTACTCTGTTAGGCATTGGAAGTGTACAGGATCATAAGATGAGATCCCTGCCCACCAGCCCTAAAGTTGGGTGAACCGGCAAGGGTGGTGAGACAAGCGGAGATACGGACAGGCTTCTGAGTCCTGAAAAGAGGAGGAGCTCTTCGTACCCTGAGGCTTACACAACGCTTTTCTAGAGAAGGTAGCACTAAACTGAAGCTTGTAAGGACCGTCCAAAGAGTATTTCAGGCAGAGGGATATAGCACATGTAAAGGCAGAGAGTTTTGAAGGGGATGATTGATGAAAGGTTAAGTATGGTTAAGTATGGTGAAAGTATGGAGAGGAGCGACAGTAGATGAGGCTGAGCTGGTGGCATAAGTTGCATCATGAAGGGTCTTTTATGCTATATTAAGAAGTTTGTGGGGCTTCCCTGGTGGCGCAGTGGTTAGAAATCCGCCTGCCAACGCAGGAGACACGGATTCGAGCCCTGGTCCGGGAAGATCCCACATGCCGCGGAGCAACTAGGCCCGTGCGCCACGAGTACTGAGCTCGTGAGCCTAGAGCCCGTGCTCCGCAACAGGAGGGGCCGCCACAGTAAGCATGCGCACCGCGACGAAGAGTAGCCCACGCTCTCCACAGCTAGAGAAGGCCCGCGTGCGCCAACGAAGACCCGACACAGCCAAAAACAAATAAAGTAAGTAAGTTATTAAAAAAAAAAAGTTTGTATTTCGTTCTTTTTTTTTTCTGTTTAAGAAGTTCGTGTATCTGTCTCTAAGGCCACCGCTGAGGATGAAAGAAGGGGAGCAGCGTCGTATTTGCACTTTCAAAGCATCTGTCTGCGTTGCTGTGGAGGATGAACGGAGGGAGATGGGACGTGGTTGGGTGCTGGCAGGTGAGAGAGGAATGACTGCCTGAAAGAAGGCAGTTTGGGGGATGACAGAGAGGCAACAGACTGCAAGGAGGTCTCAGAGGTAGGATTAATAGGACTTACTTAGGAAGGGGAGAAGACTGAAATGATTGAAGTTTCTAGGCGGATGGAACAGATTTGGGTAGAAGCCAGGTGATGACAGACTGAGTTTTGGATCTGTTGAACTAAAAGTGCCTGTCTGTGTTGCATTCAAGCGAAGATGCTCACTGGGAACTTGGATGTGTGGAGAGTGGGTGTGGACTGGAGCCGAGACTCAGTGTGAAGGTGGGAGTTGAGGGCATAAGAACCTGTCTAGCGAAGAGAAGCAATTGGGAACTGTATTCCAGGGAGCGTTAGTATCTTCACTGGTGGTCAGAAGGAGACGCCGTAAAGGTGGCCAGAGAAGCCAGGAGATAGATTTCTAGCAGGTCTGTGTATGATGTACAGTGTCGGTTGTTCTAGGGGTAACTGTGGGCTGAGATAGAGATGACTTAGAGAGTGTCTGATAGATTTGACTATCTGCTATCTGGAATAGCGGGTTTGTTAACCAGATTACAGAAGGTTCTGTGGTGAATGAGAGACAAGAGAAAGAACAGGCACGAATAACCGACGAGACTTTCTAAAGAAGGCAACGTAGATGGTATCAGAGAGGAAGGAAGCGGGGCTCAGGGATGATGGACATTTAGAGGTAGGTAAGGCTAGATTTATGGGAGGGAGACAGTGGCAGGAATGGTGGTAGCGGGGAGAGGTTAAAGAGAAAGAAAAAAGGGAGGGCGTTCTGGAGTAAGGGGTTGACTTGGGATCCACAGGATTGGATTGGGATTGGGATGGGGATTCATTTATTCTTTATTTTTTCCTCCCCTACTAAATGGCTATCTTGGATAATCTCTTGAGTGTGAATTGGAATATCCTCAATTTGTCTCAGGACCAAAGATATATTCTGGTATCAGGAACTAGGTTTTTTTTTCATTTTCAATTACACTTAAGTAGGAAAAGCTGAATTAGTGAATCTGTTACATAGCGTTGAGATACTTTTCTGGTGATGGGGAAAGGAATCTAGCCAGCACTCTGAGTTAGCCTGTTACACTGGGGAAGAAGGTAGTTGTATAAGCTTCCTAGGGCTGTTGTAACAGAGTACCAGAAACAGACATCTACTGTCTCACATCTGCTACAGGCCTCTCTCCTAGTTTCTGGTGGTTGCTGGGCAGTCCTTGGTGTTCCTTGACTTGCAGCTGCATCACTCCAGTCTGTCTCCATTGTCACAAGACCTTCTCCCTGTATGTCTGTGTCTCTTTGTCCAAATTACCCTCTTATAAGGACACTGGCCATACTAGATTTAGAGCTCATCTTACTCCAGTATGACCTTACCTTAACTTGATTACATCTGCAAAGACCCTATTTCCAAATCAGGTCACATTTCTCAGGTTCCAGGTGGACATGAATTCTGGGGACGGTATTCAACCAAATATGGTAGTTTTAGAAATGCATTTCTAAAGTGAAATTTCATGCATCAGCGGGTTTTATAATACTAAGGGAATTGTCAAAGCAGTCCCATTAGAATTGTTTTAACCTATTTAGGGCTTAAGTCTCTGTGATTATACATTTTTAGTATTGTAAACCAATTCAGATGAAATCCTGTAAATCTAAATCCGAATTATAAATTAAAACTTCCCCACTTGTATTATTTTTAAGTGTAAGAATACCATTATTACCAAGGAGAGATCATTGAGGGTAATCTTTTCTGATGAGAAAATGATGAGAAATGCCATTGTATGATTTAAAGTAGATGGTTGTAAAATGCTTACTGTTGGATTCCCCTCTGCCCCCCCAATACCAGACTGGTTTGTGAAAAAAATAAACCTTTTTATTCTAAATCTAGTAGTAAAAAAAAAAAGAAATTTAACCTAGTCTGGGTAGATATCACCTGAAGATATAACTCTTTTTTTTTTTTTTTTTGAGTTTCTTTGTACATAATTTCTGCTTTTTTCTTGTGTTTTCAGTTTTCTGGGATGGTAGAAAGGTACATTTTCTTCATTGTCTTGCCTTCTTTTAAAATTTATGTCAGGCTTCATCTAGGTCTTTCTGCTGTATTTTAGACCAATGCTGTCCAGTAGTGCTTTCTGTAGTGACGGAAATGCTCTATATCTATGCTTTTCACTGGGGTAGCCGCTGGAAATGGAGCTGGTGGGACTGAGGAGCTGAATTTTAATAGTATTTAATTTTAATTTTAATTCATTTAAATTTAAATAGTCAACATGTAGCTAGTAGCTACTGTGTTGCTCAGCCCAATTCTAGACTTCTCTCCGATTTCTCTCCCAGCCCTGCCTTCCTTTTCTCTCAGGTGGTCATTGTTTATTAGTTTGGGGTCTGTCCTACCAAAATTTTTTGGCGTATATGTAAGAAATACATGCACATGTTTGAATATATACTGGTTTAAAAAAAAAAATACATTTATTTATTTATTTTTGGCTGCATTGTGTCTTCGTTGTTGCACGCTGGCTTTCTCTGGTTGTGGCCTGCAGGCTTCTCATTGCAGTGGCTTCTCTTGTGGAGCACAGGCTCTAGGTGCGCGAGCTTCAGTAGTTGTGGCGCGCAGGCTCAGTAGTTGTGGTGCATGGGCTTAGTTGCTCTGTGGCGTGTGGGATCTTCCCGGACCAGGGCTCGAACCCGTGTCCCCTGCATTGGCAGGCGGATTCTTAATCACTGTACCACCAGGGGAGTCCTGTGTGTGTGTTTTTAAATGTATTAAAAGAGATTTACTTACAGATGTGTAAACACATGTATATCCATGTATATGAGTGAAATTGATCAAATGAGATATTCATTTTAAAGGGCTACATTTTTTTTTTCCTCCCAACCTGGACGCTTCACTCTACATATTATGCTAATGTGGGATTTGGGGAGTTTGATCAGTTTACATTACTGTAAATCATAGATATGTCTTTAAAGTATTTCTAATTCTAACAGTACACGTGCTCATCATAAATTCGAACTCTAACAGAAGGTATAAATCACAAGTGCAGGTCTACTCCCCAGAGGTAATCACTGGAAACTTTCTTGTATTTCTTTCCAGATGTTCTTCATTTGTAGGTAAGAGATGTATGTATGTAGGAAAAAAAAAAAAAAAAAAGATATAGGTATGTATTTTTTGAAAACAAATGGAATTACGCTGTAAACACTGTTCTGTAACTTGCTTCTTTTGCTTAACAGTGTATCTTGTACATCTTTTCATAGATACATGTTGATTAATAATGTAGGTACAATTCAGTGATAATTGAAATAAAGTGTTTTTCCATTTACTGAATCCTATTTTTTTTAATTAGGTTTTTTTTTTTTTTTCGTTGCACCGGGTCTTAGTTGCGGCATGCGTGTGGGATCTAGTTCCCTGACCAGGGATGAACCTGGGCCCCCTGCATTGGGAGCATGGAGTCTTACTCACTGTGCCCCCAGGGAAGTCCCCTTGAATCCTATTTTTAAAAATTACTAATGTTATTAAATCATGTTATATAATTGTCAGTAGGGATGGCTCAGGTAAAATCTAATAGGAAAGGCTGGATTAAAATTTTAAACTTGTGGGACTTTCCTGGTGGTCCATTGGTTAAGACTCTGTGCTCCCAATGTAAGGGGCACAGGTTTGATCCCTGGTCAGGGAACTAAGATCCCACATGCCGCATGGCGTGGCCAAAAAAAAAAAAACAACCAAAAAAAACAAAAACTTATACTACATATGCCTATTTGCAAGTGTAACAGAGTTTGGTCTTTTTAATGTACGTGGTCTTTTAAAAATGTCTTATTCTGATGTCTCTTGTCTACTGTAAAACCCCACTTAAACTTTTGGGAGCTGATTTCTGTCTTTTTGCTTTAAGATAACACTGTTCTGCAGTTATTCTTCTGAGAGATTGAAGTGATTTTTTTTTTAAAGGAATGCATAGCAAAATTCTGTATTAAATGTGTTCACTCCTGGTTCCACTTAACGGGTCTTATGATCTTAGAAGATGCTTAAGAGCCTGAGCTCTGTGTTAATCCAGGGCTGGTTCAAATCCTGGATGCACCACTTAATAATTAATTGTGTGACCATCATCCTCTCCCTGCTTCAGTTTTCTTGTCTGTAAAATGAGGAGTGATGATTGATGTGATGGGTCCATAAAAAGTACTGTGTTAGTTGAAATTATGACAGCTGCTGTAACAGATAAACCCTGAAATCTCAGGGGCTTAAGAAAATAATAGTTTATTCTACTGGGACTTGAGTTAATCTGTTCTCTGATGTCTTCTACACATGACTTCCAAGATTGCCCTGGGCATTGATATCCACCTGGCAGATGGGGGAGGGAGGGGTGCAGGATTGTGTGGGAGCTTTGGAGGTAGGGCCTGGGAGTAGTGAAGAGGTATCCAGCACTTTCGCCCACATTTCATTGTCAGGAACTCAGACACATTGGCAGGGAGGTTGGGAAATGTAGCCTAGCTGCTTGCCCAGGAGGACAGGGAAAATGCGTTTGGTGAATAGCCAGCCAGTCTTTGCGGTAAGTACTCAGCCCAGCAGATGGTTCTAAAGTTGTTGTTAAGCAAGTCACTTTACCTCTTGGTGGGGGGGGGGGGGTGTCTGTGTTTCCGTCTGTGAAGGGAGGAGGAGGGTGGTCATGATGAGGGGAATGGTTAACATTTGTTGAGAACTGCTGTGAAGCACTGTTTTAGGAGAACTGTATATTATAACTGTGTTCATTCATTTAATTCTTTAAGAAGTCCTCTAAGGTAAAGACAATTATCATCCTTTTTTTTCTTTTTAACATCCAAGGAAACTAAGGCCCAGACGGAGTCATACATGGAGTTAGGATTTGAACCCAGGTAGTGTTCACTGCAGGGTCTGTGCTTTTAACACGCTCTACTGAAAGTCCTGTGTAAACACAGCTTCATTTAACCCCCTGGACCCTGCTGTGTCCTGAATCTTTCTTCTCTTGGTGTCTTTTCTTCAGCGGAGGTCTTCTTTGTGCCAAAATAATTTCTTTCAAGTTGCTGCCACCTCCATCTGTGATCTTTTTTTCCTTCCCTCCACTTGCCCTGATATTCAGTAGACTTATAGTCACTCCTTTTCCCTCTCTACCTGTTTTTTTTTTTTTTTTTAACTTTCTATTAGAGAAAATTTGCCCATATCCAAGTGTGTAGAGAATAGTATAATGAACCCCAAAGTACCCATCTTCTAGCTTAAACAGTCATCAACACATGGCCAGTGTTGTTTCATTTATACTGTTACCCACTTCTCCTCTTCTGTTATTTTGAAACAAACTACAGGCATAATTTCATTTATAAATATTTGAGAATGTATCTCTAAAAAGTAAAGACTTAAGAAAACCCAAATACCACCCTCATACCTAAAAATAGTTAACAGTTAAGTCCAGAATACCATCAGATATTGAGTGTTCAGTTTAAGCAGGTGTCTCAATTTAAAACAAAACAAAACAAAACCAGTTTGTTTGAATCAGGAGCTGAATGAGGCCCACACATTGTGATTAAGTCTTTTTTACTCTATAGGTCGCTACCTCCTTTTTTCCTTGCCATTTATTTGTTGAAGAAACAAGTTATTTGCCCTGTAGAGTTTCCTGCTGTTTGGATTTTGCTGATTGTATCCCTGATGTTTAACATGTCTTTCTAGTCTCTGTATTTCCAAGTTCAAGTTCACCCTTGAACAACCTGGGGGTTAGGGATGCCAATCCTCTGCACAGTTGAAATTCTGTGTATAACTTGTGTGTGTGTGTGTGTGTGTGTGTATGTGTGTGTAACTTTAAAGCCAGCCCTCCGTATCTGTGGTTCTGCATCCACAGATTCACCCAATTACAGATTGTAGAGTACTGCAGTACCTATTCACTGGAAAAAATCCCTGTGTAAGTGCACCTGCCTAGTTCAAACCTGAGTGATTCAGGGGTCAACTGTACGTAGTTGGAGCTAGAGGCTTGATCAGATTCGAGTTCCATTTTATTTTCCATGACTGCTGTTCATGTTGCAGTGCTTTCTTTCATCTGGAGGCACATAATGTCTGGTTGTCTCTTTTTGTGATACTGGCAGCTATTGATGACCAGTGTCTGGGTCTGATTCATTTACTAGGTTGTATGTAAAGTGATGATGTTCTGTTATGCCTTCATTTTATTAGCTGGAATGCTTTTTATAGAGAAAAATCCCCCTCACCTGTTGTTTGGTTGCCTAGTGTAACAGTTTACATAGGAAAGGCAGGATAAATGTTTGATTCTTTCTCTTTCTTTATCAGTTTGTGGTGTCATGAGTTGGTTCATGAGCATTTCCCAGCTGTGCTTGATACGTTTTTCTTATTTTCTTATGTATAAGTCACTGTGCAGGAAAGTATCTGAAAATTAACAGATAAAGGCAAGATTCCACCACAGTCACTGGCTGGTGGGGGACCAGTACAGTGTGGCAGAAATAGTGTTGTACACATACTGGGGAGCACGTAACAGAGGTGCTTAGCTTGAAGGTTGGGAAAGAGCTCTGTAGTTGATCTTGAGCTGCGTTTTGAAGGTTGAATAGCAGTTTGCTCTGGAGGAGGTGATTCCTTTCCAGGCAGAGGGAGCAGCATGTGCAAAGGCTCTGGGGAGTGAGTGAGTTTGTAACTGTGGGGATGTCTTATGGCTGAGCCGAGTGTGCTCGGTGCAGGAGGCTGCAGAGATAGTGGGGATTTTAACTCGATTAAGGAAGAGTTTTGACTTAACTCTGAAGGCCATGGAGAGACACTGAAAGGTTTTTATCCAGGTGAATGACATAAGAAACCCATCTTATGAGGATCACTTTGGCAGCACTGTGGAGAGTGACTCACGGTGCCCTTTTCTGAACTGCTTGTACAGATTTGGTTTCTTTCTTGGTATTGCTCCCTTCTTCTTCCCCCATTGCCGCCAACACACACGCACACACGTGTGCGCACGCACACACGTGTGCGCGCGCGCGCACACACACACTCTTGTCTCAGGCCTCCTTCTAGAGTCCTGGCTCTTGTTCTTTGCAGAGCTTGGGTAACTGTCAAGGCTAGAAAGGAGGCTGTCTCGAAAAAAAAAGTGGTTGGTTGCAGTGGTTGAGAAGCCACTGCTGCTGTCCGAGCAGTACAGTGCTAGGCGTCATAGGAGGAATGATGACAGGAACTGTAGGTGACTAACGAGCACGTAACTGTGGTGCCAGGCACTGTTCCCAGCATGCTGCTATCCCCGTTGTACAGACGAGCAGACGTGCAGGGGAAGTTAAGGGACTTGCTCAAGGTTATACTCTAGTAAGAGGCAGAGGTGAGATGGAACCTGAGCATTCGGCCTCATTCGAGTTTGTGCTTTGTGCCTAATGCACACCAAGCAGTCCCCATAACATGTGTCATATAATCCCACCCCTCCCAGGGTTTCCAGGCCTCTGACCCTTCCTTCCCCTTAGTCTTATATCAACAGAGTCTTTCCCAGGGTTTCTGGTCTAGTAGCCGCCTATCCCGTGGCAAAGTGAGAATCCCCAGTGTGGCTGGTGATACGGTTTGATCCCTGAACTGTGGGGGGGAGATGTTTTAGCATTCCTACTGAAAAAATGTTTTCTCACACATACGTTAAACCCAGGTTTCTTAGGTTTTGTAAGACTGCCATTCAGCTATAAGTAGTTGAGTTAAAAATGTTTATTGTATCAGAAAAAAATTAAGACATCTAAATTATAAATGTTCATCTACAAAAGAACATAAAAATGCCCCACCATCTTAAATTAAGGTTTACAAACACTTAGTGGTATATATTTTTTACATACACATACAAGTTATGTATGTATACATACATGTATGGAAAACATGTAGAAAAAATAGAAAATAAACCACCAAAAACGAGTAAGTCGTCCATGAAGTCAGTAAAGTTGCAGGATACAAGATTAATATGCAGAAATCTGCTGTTTTTCTATACACTGATAGCAAACTATCAGAAAGAGAAATTAAGAAAACAATTCCATTTATAATTGAATCAAAGAGAAGGTAAAAGACCTGTACTCAGAAAACAGTAAGACACTGTTGAAAGAAACTGAAGACAACAGTAACAAGTGGCAAGATGTACAGTTGTGTTCATGGATTGAAAGAATTAATATTATTAAAATGACCACACTACCCAAGGGAATCTACGGGTTCCGTGCAATCCCTGTGAAAATACCAATGGCATTTTCCAAAGAACTAGAGCAAATAATTCTAAAATTTTTATGGAAACAGAAAAGACCCCAAATAACCAGAACAATCTTGAGAAAGAAGAACAGACCTGGAGGGATCATGCTCCCTGATTTCAAACTATATTACAAAGCTACAGTAATCAGAAGCAGTATGGTACTGGCACAAAAACAGACACATAGATCAGTGAAACAGAATAGAGAGCCCAGAAACAAACCACACTTAATGTGGTCAATTATTCTACAACAGAGGAGGCAAGGATATACCATGGGGAAAAGACAGCCTCTTCAATAAATGGTTTTGGGAAAACTGGACAGCTACACGCAAAAGAATCAAACTGGACTACTTTCTCAGAACAGATACAAACACACACAATAAATATATAAACTTAAAATGGATTGAAGACTTAAATGTAAGACCTGAAACCATAAAACTTCTAGAAGAAAACATAGGCAGGTATGTTGTTTGACATCAGTATTAGCAGTATTTTTTTTGGATATGTCTCCTCAGGCAAGGAAAACAAAAGCAAAAAAAAAAAAAAAAAAAAAAAAGGACAATTCAAACTAAAAAGCTTCTGCACAGTGGAGGAAACCATCCAGAAAACAAAAAGGCCGCCTACTGAGTGGGAGAAGATATTTGCAAAAGCTATATCTGATAAGCAGTTAATATCCAAAATATCAATATACAAAGAACGCATTCAACTCAACATCAGAAAACCAAACAACTCAAATTAAAAACGGGCAGAGGAACTGAATAGGCATTTTCCCAAAGAAGACATACAGATGGCCAACAATCACATGAAAAGATGCTCAGCATCACTAATCATCATGGAAGTGCAAATCAAAACCACAATGAGGTATCAACTCACACCTGTCAGAATGGCTCTTAGCAAACAGACAACAAAGAACAAGTGTTGGTGCGGATGTGGAGAAATGGGAACCCCCATACCCTGTTGGAGGGAATGTAAGTTGGTGCAGCCACTATGGAAGACAGTGTGGATTTTCCTCAAAAAATTAAAGATAGAACTATCGTACAATCCAGCAATTCCACTCGTGGGTATTTATCCAAAGAAAATGAAAGCACCTACTTTAAGAGATACATGTACCCCTGTGTTCATAACAGCAATGTTTACAATAGTCAAAGATACGGAAGCAACCTAAATGCCCGTCAGTAGATGAATGGATAAAGAAGATGCGGTATATATACACAGTAGAATATTACTCAGCTATGAGAAAGAATGAAATCTTGCCATTTGCAACAACATGGGTGTGGGCCTAGAGGGTATTATACTAAGTGCAATAAGTCAGACAGAGAAAGACAAATGCCACATGATTTCACTTATATGTGGAATCTAAAAAACAAAAGAAATGAACAAACATAACAAGACAGAGTCGTAGATCTAGAGAACAAGCAGGTGGTTGCCAGAGGGGAGAGGGGTGAGGGGATGAGAGAAATAGGTGAGGGAGATTAAGAGGTACAAACTCCCAGTTATAAACTAAATGAGTCACGGGTATGAAATATATAGTGTGGGGAATACAGTCAATAATTATTATCTTTGTATGATGACAGATCTTAACTAGACTTATCGTGGTAATCATTTTGAAATGTATAGAAATATTGAATCATTATGTTGTGTAACGGGAAGTATCATAGTGTTGTAGGTCAATTATACTGCAAAATCAAACAAACGAATTCGTAGAAAAAGATATCATTTGTTATCAGAGGTGGGGGATAGGGGGAGGGGGGAATTGGATGAAGGCAGTCAAAAGGTACCAATTTCTAGTTTATAAGATAAATACGTACTAGAAATGTAATGTACAACATGATAAAGGTAATTAACACTCTAGGTTATATATGAAAGTTGTTAAGAGAGAAAATCCTAAGAGTTGTCATCACAAGGAAAACATTTTTTCTTTTTTCTTTTTTATCTGTACAAAATGATGAACGTTCACTAAACTTACTGTAGCAATCATTTCATGATGTACGTAAGTCAAATCATTATGCTGTACACTTTAAACTTACACAGTGCTGTATGTCAATGATATCTTGATAAAACTGGAAGGAAAAAAAAAGAGCATTGAAGATTGGTTTGGGAATGTAAATACCCCTCCTGCCCCCCATTCAGCTTACAGATGAATCAATCACAATTTTATCTGTCTGAATGTAAAAGAGAACTAGTGAATGGCCTGAGGACCAGAGGTATGGGATGGGGTGGGGCAGGTTGTGGTGGTAGAGATGACTCTGCTTTCGGGTATTGTGAGAATTGTTTGAAAGGATGGTAAATTTGAAGAGTAAGATGAGTTCAGAGACGGGGAGAGGTGTACAGGGGATGTTTTGAATAAGGACAGTGAGCCAAGGGGGTTATCTCTCATAAGAAAGAGCTCTGGATAGATAAGATTCCCAATAAATTGATCCCTTAGAGCTATTCTGAGTTGAAAGCTTATCTTTTATCTGAATGGAGCCCAAGTGGCTTTTGGTTTCTCTGATCTGGAAAGATTGTGTACCCCAGTAACTCATTTTGCTGAAAAAGGATATTCTTGGGGGGAGCAGTGGGAAAAAGAATTGGAAAGGCAGATTGTGGCCAGTTGAAAAACGGCCTTGAATGCCCAGCTTCAGGAACTGGGTTTTCATTTGGTATGTTGTAGGCAACCTTATGGAATTTTGAGCAGGTGAAAAATGCAGTGTTAGCAAGTCAGATAGCTAGGGAGGGGAGGGTGGGAGGCACAGACAACGCCAAGAGCTCCAGAGAAAACATCGAGTGAAATAGTTCAGATGGTGGCACCGGGCCTAGAAGGGGATACGTCGCAAGGTGAAGCATTACATGGAAAGAGGTGGCAGAATGTGGTGATTAACTGCAGTAGGAACACACAAAAGGAAAGGGATAAACAAACATTACTCAAAGCTTTTAGCCTGAGTTTTTGAGGATAGATGTCAGGAGAGAAAGACAATTTTATTTCTAAAAGCTATTCTAAAATAAATGGAGCTTACAAAAATTTTAAAAACCAAATCTTGAGATTCATGGTGAGTCTACTTACACTTGCCAAATTATTAAAATTATGTTGTGAATTTAAGATATTTTAAGGCCCCTATTGTAGTAGAAACAGGAGAAAATGGGAGGAACGTGCGTTAGGCAGTCAGGAAGGGTGAGCAGGCTGTGCTGGTCAGACGCCTAGGGCAGGGCTTCTCGTCCTTGGCTGAACCTTGTGGGGGCCGTGCTGTGCACTGAGGGGTGTTTAGCGGCATCCCCTAGATGTCTTCAGATACGGCCAGTAGGCCTGGGGGTGGAGGGGCAAAAACTCTCTGCACCCCGCCGCCCCGCCATGTTGAGAACCACTGCTCTAGAGTACAGAACCAGGACTACTAAACAGAGATTACTGGCATGCGTAGAGCAGTGTCCAACACAGAGCCAGCACTCAAATATTTGTTGAATAAATGAGTAATCACATTTTGGCTTTGAATTAAAAAACCCCAGAACTTGGTGAGTGACTACTCAAGCTGCTTTACCACGGAATGGGATGTCCATTGAGCAGTTCTTTCAGGTCTCATTTTCTAACCTGGGTTATTAAACTGATGAGGTTTTTTTTCCTCTGATGTTTAGTTGGTTCTGATGCTTTTTGCTGTAAAACTTTCAGAGCCTCTCTGCTGACATTTATTCAGACTTCTCAGCTTGACATTCAAGTCTTTTCTGTATCCTGGATCCATCCTATCTGTCAGCACTTATTTGTTCTCTTCCGAATATGGCTAAATTTCATCCCCACTTCTACCTACTGTAGCCATTCCTGCTACCTGAATTACTTTCCTCTCCTCCCTTTCTCCACTTTTCGTTCCTTTCTCTCTGGTCTGAAATCTTACCCATCCTTCTTTGTGAAGTCTTTACTAACCGTAAAGTGGTCTCTCTTCTCTCAAATAGATTAGTTGCTTTCACAGCACTTGAGCCATCCTGTTTATAATTTATTTCCCATGTACACACTCCTTAGGTTTGATGAATGTCTCGTATTCGTACTTGTATCTCTGTCCGGGTGTTACTGTTATGTGCTGCGTGTTGATTGAAGTAGAGACTAGATGTCTTGTCTGGGATGTTGTAGGATGAATTCGTTAATTGGGGAACAAGGAGAACGAGTCCTGCTAATGTTGAGATTTTATGGTACTACTTTAGGTACACTTTTAGTCATAGTTATGACCAAGTAGTAAATAAGTGTTCCTAAAAACATTTTATAATGGGATTTTAAGTATATATAAAAGTAGAGGTATTTTATACTGAACCCGTGTTCCCGTCGCCTAGTGGTCAGTCAGTCATGTTTCGTCTATGCTGTCACTCTTCTCCCCTCTCTTCCTCCACCCCCATTTTGAAACAAGTTCTAAATTTCAAATTATCAATACATATTTTGGTATATGACTTCTGTAAAATGTTTAACCTGACTTCTGTAAACTGGTTCAACTGAAATAACGTGAAGATGGAGTTTAGAAACTGCTCAAAAAGTGGCCCTGAAGGAAGTTTCGTTGGTGTTGTGAGGGCCTTATTAAGGGGTGAGTGGGAGATGAGGGAGTGGAGGAAGGCAGTGTGTGGGTTCTTTCCAGAAGAGTTCAGGAGGCTTCTTTTTCTTTTATTTTCTGGCCACGCCACACAGCACACGGGATCTTAGTTCCCCAACCAGGGATCCAGCCCGTTTCCCCTGAGTCTTAACCATAGGACCGCCAGGGAAATCCCAGCAGAGGTTTCTTTGAAGAGGGAGAAAACTGAACAACTTTTATACATTTCATTTGATTCCTTGTAAGTTTTTAAAGTTTTTCAAAAAAAGAGCACAGAAAATTAAGATGCAGTCCCTAAAAAAAAACAAACTCAGGACTTGTGACTTAATATACTAAAGAAAATATTTCAGAGTGAAGAAAATATTAGAAGTTTGAGTTTCTTAATTGGGTTGTATCGTTCATAATTATTGTTTCATACTAACTGGCTAAGAAACATGAGACTGGGAAGTAAATACCCAGGTATATGCAGGTGTAAATCTAGAATTGGGTACAAAAATGAATAAACATCCGAACATCTACTTTGTACAGAGAAAGGTTCTGGCAGGTTCTGGGCAGGGCAGGAAGCCCAAAAGAAGTATGTCTGCCTTAGAGAGTGTACAGTTTAGATAGGAAACAAAAAGTAAAAAGAAAAAAAAAAAAACCCCAACTTGAATAGTTAATTAACAAATCACAGTTTAAATAATGATGAAAAGCATGTGTAAAAGAGATGTCAAGGTAGGACATAATTAATGGTACTAAGTTGAATAGGCCTTGGGGGAAGAAGAGATGTGTAGTCGAGTATATTTTAGAAGTCTATAATTAAAGATTGGAGGAATCTGGGATATTTGGAGTGGAGGGAGATTCCTTTCTAAATTAGCTTTTTAAATTGTGAAATTTCACATTCTTCTACATGTAATTTTTTTGTAGCTATATATAGTTTAGTTTAAAGAATAACAAGTATTTCTGTACCTACTTTATAGAAGAAGAATACTACCCAATATTCTTTGAAGTCCCCTAAATGCCTCTCCCTGATCATACCCCTTCTTCCCCTCCAGAGTAATCATTCTGAAGTTTGTTTTTAGTATTTTCTTTATAGTTTTTAAAAACCACATTTGTATGTATCCCTATATATGTTTAGATTTGCCTGCTTTAAAACTTTATCTCACTGGAATCATATATTGTATATACTGTATACAGTCTCCGCAAATTGCTTTTATCCTTTTGTGTGATTCATCTGTGTTCATATACGAAATATACTTTATTCATTTTCACTTCGGGATTGAGATGTTTTTCCATGTTCCATCTTGTTTTCACTCTTCCCCTTTGGTAGTTATACATTCTCTGTGTATTGTTTTTCTGTCTACCTAGAAATATTAACATGAATATTTGAGATGTAACAGAATCAGTAATTTACCTAACTCCTGAACAGTAACAACTTTAATACGCTCTGCCTCTGGTCACCCTGCCTGCTGACTTACATGTTCTTGTGGTCCATCATCTTTAGTCCTTTTTGTAATCCCATAAATCAGACAGTAATATTAGTCTTCTTTCAAACAGTGTTTGTTTAGAAGTAGTGACAAATTCACTCTTTTTTTCCCTTACCATTCCCTTTTACATCTCAGATTTTCCTTCTGGGACAATTTTCCTTCTTCCTGAAACTTTAGAAGTTAGTTGGTTGGTGACTTTGCGTGGTATAAAAATCTGTTTTGTTTTTCTAAAAAATTGTCCTCTTCTTTGTTTTTTTTTTTTAATATACATTTTTTTAAAAAATTTTATTTATTTATTTTTGGCTGCATTGGGTCTTCGTTGCTGTGCGCGAGCTTTCTCTAGCTGCGGCGAGTGGGGGCTACTCTTCGTTGCGGTGCGTGGGCTTCTCATTGTGGTGGCTTCTCTTGTTGCAGAGCACGGGCTCTAGAGTGCAGACTCAGTAGTGTGGCACAAGGGCCCTAGAGCACAGGCTCAGTAGTTGTGGCGCACGGGCTTAGTTGCTCCGCAGCATGTGGGATCTTCCTGGACCAGGGCTCGAACCCGTGTCCCCTGCACTGGCAGGCGGATTCTTAACCACTGCGCCACCAGGGAAGCCCTGTCCTGTTCTTTGAAAGATAGTTTTACTTCTGTGTAGTATTGGTATTTTGTGCATGTGCTCGGTCACAATTTAAAATACATTTCTTACTCTCAATCGTGATTAAAAACCATGCCAGTGGACTTCCCTGGTGGTACAGTGGATAAGACTCTGCATCCCCAATGCAGGGGGCCTGGGTTTGATCCCTGGTCAGGGAACTAGATCTCCCACATGCATGCCACAACTAAGAGTTCGCATGCCACAACTAAGGAGCCTGTGTGTGCCGCAACTAAGGAGCTGGCGAGCTGCAACTAAGGAGCCCTGGAGCCACAACGAAGGAGCCTGCCTGCCAAAACTAAGAGCTGGTGCAACCAAATAAATAAATATTAAAAACAAAACAACAACAACCACCACAAAAAACCATGCGAGTACATCGAAGGTACATACACAGGTCAACTTTACTGGGTAATACTGAGTGTTTTTCAAAATGGTTTTATCAATTCACACTCCCATCAGTTAGAGTCTAAAAGTTTCTGTTGCTTTAGTTTCTTTCCACTTCTTGGTATTATCAGATTTAAAATATTTCTAATATAGTAGCTGAGAAATATCTTTTAATATTGTTTTAGGTTTCATTTTTCTGATTATCTATAAAATTGAACACCTTTTCAATCTTATTCCCTGTTTATTTTCATCTCTTCTTTGCCTTTATATTTAGCTGTCTCTTCATAGCTTAAAACTGTGTTTTGTTTATAAATCTAGTCTGACAATTTTCTTCTTTCTTTTGGAGATTTTATTTCATTTACATGTTTTATAATTATTGATATATATTTGGATTTTTTGTGTGTAATTAATTTTTGGCTGCACTGGGTCTTTGTTGCTGCGCACGGGCTTTCTCTAGTTGCGGCGAGCGGGGGCTACTCTTCTTTGCGGTGCACGGGCTTCTCGTTGCGGTGGCTTCTCTTGTTGCGGAGCACGGGCTCTAGGCGCGCAGGCTTCAGTAGTTTTGGCATGTGGGCTCAGTAGTTGTGACTCGCGGGCTCCAGAGCGCAGGCTCAGTAGTTGTGGCGCATGGGCTTAGTTGCTCCATGGCATGTGGGATCTTCCCGGACCAGGGCTCAAACCTGTGTCCCCTGCATTGGCAGGGGGATTCTTAACCACTGTGCCGCCAGGGAACTGCATATGTTTGGATTTAATTCTGCCATCTTATCTAATGCTTATTATTTGTCAAATCCTTTCCACCCCTTCCATGTTTGTTTTTATTTTGATTGTTTTGTACTTAAAATATTTCTGTTGAGAAATTTGGTATTGTTTTGATTTTTTTTTTTTTGGCCGCACTGCACGGCTTGTAGGATCTTAGTTCCCCGACCAGGGATTGAACCTGGGTCCACGACGGTGAAAGTGCTGAGTCTTAACCACTGGACCAGCAGGGAATTCCCTTCATTCTTGATCCTTTGTAAATAAATTTCCCTTCCCCGTAATAATTTTAGTATTTTCCTTTATCCTGTCCTTCTATCTATAGTTCACCACAAAACACTGTTTTGAAAATAGTTTACTGGAACGCAAGATTTTGAAAAACAAAGAGTCAATACATTTTCTTAAAAAACAACTTAATTTTTTGGGCAGTTTTAGCTTTATGGAATTGCACAGAAAGTACGGTTCCCACCCCCACCCCCACCCCGCTCCCTAAGAAAACTTATTTAAAAGGAAATTTCAGGCAAATAAAATGGATGTTAAAGTTTGTAATTATTTTAATTCAAAGACCTTCTGAAAAATAGATCTTTGTGTGGGCCTCTTCCTTGTGTTTTTTTCTTTTCCCTATTTTTTGACCTGTCATTCTTAACAAATGCTTAAACTTCACAACTATCCATCATTGCAAAATTCCATACTACTATAAATGCTTTGATTGCAAAGTCGTAAAACAACAACAATAAAAATGATAACGTTTAGGTATTTCTTAGAAAGTTTTATTTTTATTTATGGTAATTATATACTTCCCCCTTACTCCAGATGTTCTAGACTTTGTGAAACTTAAACTTTAGCTAAACAGTCAGACCTGTAGACACTACTAACTGTATGCAAGTATCAGCTGTAAGTACCCCTGACTATAAAGAGTTCACACTTACTATGTAGGAAGGATGATGCCAGTTTAATTGATTATGCCCATTTTGAGCTGCTGTGCTGATGATTGGCTATTTAATGGGAATATGGTTACTCTTGATTTTTCTTTGCGTTGGCTTAATGTCCTTATTGCTACATAAATTTGCCTTGACAATTACTAGCATAGTGTTTTAGTCTTCGTAATTTTCCTCCAAAACTTTTTTGACATGTGAGACTAAATAAGAGCTTTATTCTAGGCTCTGTATTTAGAATATCTTTGGTATATTTGTGCAAATTACACTCCTACTAGTGTTTTGTTTTCCTTTAACTGGCCCAGCTGAAGGAGTTATCACTCTTTATTAATTTGTTAGTAAAATGATATCTCCTTTAATTTCCCTTTCTAAAATTGTTAGGTTGAATGTCTCATGTGTTTAAAGACCATTTCATTGTCTTTTTCAATTGCTGGCCATATTCTTTGATTTTTCTATTGAGAATTTGTTCTTTCTCTCTTTCCCTCTTTTTAAAATTTTTGTTGGAGTATAGTTGACTTACAGTGTTATGTTAGCTTCACGTGTACAGCAAAGTGAATCAGTTATACATACATATATATATATCTCTCTCTCCATTCTTTTTCAGATTCTTTTCCCATATAGGTTATTACAGAATATTGAGCAGAGTTCCCTGTGCTGTACAGTAGGTCCTTGTTAGTTATCTAGTTTAGATATAGTCGTGTGTATATGTCAATCCCACTCTCCTAATGTACCACTTCCCCGCACGTTTCCCCTTTGGTAACCATAAGTTTGATTTTGAGATCTGTGAGTCTGTTTCTGTTTTGTAAATAAGTTTATTTGTATCATGTTTTATTAGAGTCCACATATAAGTGATATCATATGATATTTGTCTTTCTCTGTCGACTTAACTTCACTTAGTATGATAATCTCTAGGTCCATCTGCCAAGTGGCCAGAATGGCCATCACCAAAAAAATCTACATATGATAAATGCTGGAGAGGGTTTGGGGGAAAGGGAACCCTCCTACTCTGTTGCTGGGAGTGTAAATTGGTACAACCATTATGTTTTTTTCTCTTACAAAAATATTACTCTGTTGCTGTATTAGTAATATTTTTAGGAAAATTATTTAATGTTACCTAGTAAGTGACATATTTTAGGTGGCTTAAGGGTCAAATGATACTCTCACCATAGAACAGTAATGCTGTGGCTTGATATTTTATTGTGCGTGTATATGGATATAATCATATACATAGATATAAATCAGGTTATTAAAGTATAGATGAATATGTGCTCTTTATGAAACTCATGGGGAGTGAAAAATTAAAGGCCGTTCCTTGGCCCTCATTTTCCTTCATATCTACA
Source organism: Eschrichtius robustus (assembly GCF_028021215.1). NCBI lineage: Eukaryota > Metazoa > Chordata > Mammalia > Artiodactyla > Eschrichtiidae > Eschrichtius > Eschrichtius robustus. The sequence continues at coordinate 125,470,964 of NC_090831.1, read as the reverse complement.
GAAGAAACCACTGTTACCAGTTCGGTGTGTAGCATTCTAGGTATCTTGCTCTATTTGTAAGTGTTTACATATATGCAAATGTACATGCTTATATGCATATTTGTACATTTGTATACACTTAAAAAAATTCATGGACTCATATATTCTGTAATGTCCCTTTTCCTCTTGAAACTGTGTCTTAGAGAGCTTTCTATTTTAGTGCAAATAGAAAGTACAAATACATTGTTTGTAGTGATCAGAAACTGCGAATGATTGAGTGGGTAGAGCATACTTTATTTAAATATTCCCTTGATCAGCTTTTAAGTTGTTTGTGCTATAGTGAACATCCTCACATATTTCCACATCTGTATCTATTCTCTATATATTTATGCGCATGAGATAGGATAGATTTCTAGATGTGAAAGTGATCAAGTGGTGTGCATATTTTATATTTTGATAGATATTGCTGAATTGCCTTTTAGTATATGCTGTACCATTTACATCCTTGCCAGCCGTTATGAGTGAGCATTTGTCTCTTCTGTACTCCCACAATCACTGAATATTATCAGTATTCTTCATTTTCCATTTAATTGCTTGACTTCCCTGATGACTTTGTGAGGTTGAACGCTTCATCATGTTTTACAGGTCAGTTCATTTTATCTATCAATTGCTTGTTTGTGTTCGTTGTCCCTTCTCCTGTTAGGTTTATCTCTCAATTTACTTGGTTCTTCCTTTATGTCCGTAAGTAAAGTTTTATTATATCTCTCATTAAAGTTGTTCCTAGTAACTTGATTGTTATTGCATCTCTTTTCATTACATTTGAATTGATTATCACTGCTGTTTGTTCAGTAGGAGGTATAGGAAAGTCGTTGATGTTTATATGTTACTATGGTGATCAGTCTTATAGAAAACTCTGTTAGAGCTTTTCAGTTGATTATAACTTGTGTCTTCTAAGTAGATGTTGGTGATGTTATCTGTCAGTGATGACAGTTTTGTCTAGTCCCTTGTGGTGTTAAAACTTCTTATTTCCCTTTGTTTACCTTAATTACATAACATTCAGCCTTAGGTTACATGGCTTTCTTTTAAAGTTTGACTCCATATAAAATTTTTCTGTTCAGTGGGAAGCAGGACTATAGTTTGCTTATCTTTAGAATGGTTAGGTGGTTATCTGAATTCTAGTTACTAAATTCCTATTTTTCCTCTTGAGTTGTAGAACCATTGTATTCATTCAGCAAGGCACATATTGAGTGCCTGTGTAATGTCTGGTGCTGTTAGGTGTGGGGAGTGCAGTAGTGACTAAAACAAAATTCCAGCCCTTGTGGAGATTACATTCTATCTTAAGAGACAGATTAATAAAATAACAAATGTAATGTGAGGCACAAACAAGAATGAAGCGGGGAAATGGATAGCAAGTGACAGGCCCTATTTTGTGGATTTGCTGATAAGAAAAGTCCTCTCTGAGGATGTGACATTTCAGCAAAAACCTCAATGAAGAGAGGCCTGTGACTATCTGGGAGAAGTGTTCTAGGCAGAGGAATCCATAAATGCCAAGGCCCTGAAGTGGAACATCTTAGGTGTGTTTATGAAGCGCTAGGTGGCCAGTACAGCAGGATGGCAGAGTGTAAGGAGGAGAATGTCCACATGTGAGGATCAGAGGGAACCAGGACAGGCACATGGTGTAGGGCCTAGTAGGACATGAGGACTTCGGACTTCATCCTAGGTGTGATGAGAAACCGTTGGAGGATTGAGAGGAAGAGAGTGACCTGTTTTAATTTAATGTTCAGAAAGATCATCCAGAATTGTTTGGGGAGCCTGTAGGCCGGTGAGAGTGGAAACAGGGAGGCCGCTAATTGCGATATAGCCAGTGGTTAAGAATATTGGCTATGGAGCTAGACCTATTAAATTTTTTTTTTTTTCTTCAGCTAAGACAGCAAAAGAGATGATTTATTGTTACACGTTAACATTCAGCCGCAACTGAGAATGGAACTAGTCCAGTATGTCAAAAAGGTCCAGGGCAGAGGACCAAAAGGGACCGTTTTGATACGAGCAAGGTGGGTCTCTCAAAGGCGGTCGAGGCGATCAGAATGGCCATCGATGTTCCAGATCCACTGAGACAAGTTCTAGACAGTAGGCAAGCAGTCCAACAATTTGTACCAGCGTCCCTGGCCTCTGGCTTCCGTGGTTTCTGCTCCTGTGGCTTCCGTGGGTGTACAAGTTTACTTGGACCTCTGCCTCATCTTTCTTCTTTTGCGCTTCAGCCTGCGCGTTCGCTTCTTCCTCCACTTCGCTCTCATGGTGCAGAGGTTTCTCAGAAGATAGCACTCTAGACCTATTAAATTTGAGTAAACTTGAAGATCCGTTATCTTCCCTGAGCTTCATTTTTTTTTTTTTTTTTTTTTTTTAGAAAGAACATTTTTTTTTTTAAAATAGTTTTATTTATTTTTTTAAGTTTTTGGTTGCGTTGAGTCTTCGTTTCTGTCTTCGTTTCTGTGCGAGGGCTTGCTCCAGTTGCGGCAAGTGGGGGCCGCTCTTCATTGCGGTGCGCGGACCTCTCGCTATCGCGGCCTCTCTTGTTGCGGAGCACAGGCTCCAGACGCGCGGGCTCAGTAGTTGTGGCTCACGGACCTAGTTGCTCCGCGGCATGTGGGATCTTCCCAAACCAGGGCTTGAACCTGTGTCCCCTGCATTGGCAGGCAGATTCTCAACCACTGCGCCACCAGGGAAGCCCTGAGCTTCATTTTATTCATCTGTGATATAGAGATGGTGATAAAACAGTGGCTCTTACATACTAAATGCTCAGTAAAGGCTAGTTGTATGATTCCCAATTGTAACAGTAACAAAAAGATGATGGTGACTTGAGGCTCTTAGCAGTTGTAAATGGTGAGAAGTTTGCATGTTTGGAATACAGGTCTCTCCTGCTATCCGAAAGCAGTGTTCTTATGAAAACTTTCATAAGCCGAGATGGCATAAAGCGAAGCAGCAGTTACCCCTTGTTTTTGGAAAAGTGAAAATCCTCTTTGGGTTTCTTTTGGTTGGTGAAAACAGGTACTAATGTAGGTCTCTTGTGAAAGTGAAGTGGCATAAAGCGAGCTTTTGAAAAGTGGGGGATACCTATATATCTTGAAGGTAGAGCTGATGAGATTTGCTGACATGATGTATGGGGAACGAGAGAAAGGGATCTAAAGTTATGGAGCTGGGTTACTCAGGTGATCGATGCCACTATCGACTGAGGTGGGAAACATCGGAAGAAGCAAGTCTCAGAGGGTAGGGTGTGGAGTCACATTTGGTTTTTGATGTGTTAACTTTAAAGATGCTGTTGAGTAGACAGTTAAATATGAGTTGTAATTCAGTAGAGAGGTAGGAAATAGAGGAGTTAACAGTATATACATAAAGAGACTGGGTGAGATTACCCAGGGAATGAGCCTTTGTATGTAGAGAAGAGATTTAATGACAGAGCCCTGGACACTCTACCATTTAGGGGTCAGTAAAGAGGAAGAGGAACCAGCAGAGGAAGTGAGAAGCAGCAGCCAGTGTGGTAGAAGAATCAGGAGAATGTTATGTCCAAGAAGCTAAGGAGAAAACGATCACTTGTCTCATGGGCATATGACAGATTGAGAATTGGCAAGTTGTAGGTGCCTGGTAGAATAACTAGATAATTTATTGATCAAACCAAGACCCCCCCCCGCCTCGCCCCCCTTTTCTGGCTGCACCGCGCAACACGTGGAACTTCCCTGACCAGGATCGAACTCGTGCCTCCTGTAGTGGAAGTGCAGAGTCTTAGTAGCCACTGGGCCACCAGGGAAGTCCAAACCAAGACATTTTGAATGTGACAGGAGCACAATCATTATGTGAGAATGACAGGCCTAAACTGGCACAGTCCAGGCAAACCCAGTTGTATGTCACCCTGTTCTTTAGTGACCCTGATCCCAGCCCCTTCAGTGGGATGTGGGGGAGGACATTCAGATGGAGAGGCATGGAGCTGAAGTGGAGAATGGGATACGGAACTTTTTCAAGGAGTATTGTTCGAAGGTTGGTGCGGAGAAGCAGAGCAGTAGCTGGGAGAGGATGTGGAGTCCAGAGAGGGTTTTCTTTTTTTTTTTTAAAGAATATTGTTGTTATTGCAGTAAATTGTATGCTGATGGGACTGATTTTCAGAGTAGAAAAGGTTGATAATTCAGGAGAAGAAGGGAATAATGCAGAGTTCATGAACAGGAAAGAAAATGTGATCCGGAACACAGGCAGAGGGATTGATGTCAGCTAGGAGCATACATAGTATGTTTAATAGGAGGGAAGGTAGAGTATATGGAAAAACATTCAGGAAGATCGGAGGGTTTGGTAGGAGGATATGAAAACTCTTCTGACTACCTCTATTTTGCCATTGAAGTAACAAGCAAGTTCTATCAACTGAAGGGTGTAAAATGGAGAATCTTAAATTTTTTTTTTGTTTTTTAATTTTTGGCTGCGTTGGGTCTTTGTTGCTGCGTGTGGGCTTTCTCTAGTTGCGGTGAGCAGGGGCTACTCCTCGTTGGGGTGCACGGGCTTCTCACTGTGGTGGCTTCTCTGGTTGCAGAGCATGGGCTCTAGGTGGGGCTCCAGTAGTTGAAGCACGTGGGCTCAGTAGTTGTGGCTCGCGGGCCCTAGAGTGCAGGCTCAGTAGTTGTGGCACCCGGGCTTAGTTGCTCCGTGGCATGTGGGATCTTCCTGGACCAGGGATCAAAACCGTGTCCCCTGCATTGGCAGGTGGATTCCTAACCACTGCGCCACCAGGGAAGTCCCTTAAATGTTCGAAGACAGAAAAAGTATGAAATAAATATATCTAAGGTAATGGGAGAGTAAACTGACCCAAGTGGAGATTGCTGGGCAGCAGTGAGGGGCTGCTTGAGGTGTGAGGTTAGAAATACAAAGTGAAGTCAGTAGCCTGGCTGTGTCTTTTTCCCTCAGCTTGAATTCACAGACCAGAGTAGGTGGAGAGTTAGATTTAATACGGATTGAGGTTTTTCCCAGACAAATATAATGGAATGAAATAAGAGAAAGTATTGAGGGTCTATGTAACAGAGTGATTGTAACTGCTGACCATGGAATCCAAGCTGGGAAAAGAGGTAATAAAGATATGGGAATGAGGAGAGCGTCCCAGTGACAATAGCTAACAGTGAGTGCCTACCAGGGAACTGGCATTGTAGGTGCTTTACATTCAGTCCTCAAAGTAATCCTGCGAGGTAGTGCTTTTGTACCACTTTACAGATGAGGAAATTGAGGCACTGAGTTTAAGCAGCTCATACATGGTTGTGCAGCTGGTAATTAGCCTTTTAATACAGGCAGTATGGCTCTGCAGTCCATGCTTGTAATCACTGTATTACAGCTGCCTCTTAGCTGAACCGTGAGAAGCTGGTAGGGGAGATGAATTGGCAGATCCTGTAAGGTTGAAGATTATTGGAGTGAGGTCCTACAGGGTGTAAAGCTCCTATGGACACGGGTATACAAGTACCTGTTCAAGTCCCTGCTTTCAACCTCTTGTTTTTTTTTGAGAGTGTCTGGGTCAACATGTCTTGGTCCAGTGGAGTGAAATCCTGAGACACTTAGAGGAGAGATGGTCTTGAGCTTGTTAAGAATTTTTCCTTTGCCAATTTTGATGTGTGAGGGGCTGAGTAATGGACTTCTGACTAAAGTTATGTTTGGTAGCGAATACAGGCACTGGCCCAAGATAGCTAGCTCCCCTACCCCCGACAAATTATTTTTTAAAGTTGAAGTTTAGGAGGAACCAGTAGTTTTACAGACCTCAGTTCACGGGTCTTCTCCCCATGGATCTGTTGCCCTCACTACAGTTTAGCTCTTACCAACTCAGTGACTTTGGGTAACTTATTTAACCTTTCTTAATTTCAGTTTGGTTATCTGTAAAATGGGAACAGTAATGTCTACTTCAACAGGATAGTTAAGAGGATTCAGTGAGAATAATGTACTTTAAGGTTTTTTGGGTTTTTTTGTTTTGTTTTGTTTGGTCGTTTGTTTTTGCTTCATGTATTTTGAAGTTCTGTTGTTAGGTATACATACACATTTAGAATGAGAATTATGTGTTGTTGGGAATCAGTATTATCAATATGTAATATCCTTCTTTATCCCTGGTCATTTTTTTTTTTTTTTTCGAAGTTTGCTTTGTATGACATTAGCATATCCACTCCAGCTTAATTTTGATTAGTGTTGCATGGTATATGTTTCCTTAAATATGTCATTATATTTGATTTCAGTTTCAAGTAGGCAGCATATAGTTGGGGCATTTTCTTTTTTAATTGATTCTGACACAATCTCTGTATTTTTTTTTTAATCTCTGTATTTTGATTGGAGTGTTTTAGGCCACTTACGTTTAATGTAATTATTCATTTGTTTTGATTTAGGCCCATCATTTGTTATTTATTTCTAGTGAGCCTTTAACTTTGGTTTTGTAATTTTTTATTTCTAAAATTTCTTCTTTATGTCTTTTCTTTATTTGCTCATACTTTCTATTTCAAGTTTTAAGAGGGTTCAGTATCGCTCATTTGAACATTTTATAATAGCTGCCTCAAAGTGCTCATCAGATAATTCCAACCTCTGTCATTTTATCATTAGCCTTTTTTGTTCATTGTACTTTTTCGTGTGATTTGATATTTTTGTAGTTCTCTATGTATCAAGTAATTTGGATTGTTTCTTTGAACATTTTAGCTATTATAAGACTGTGTGTTTTAAAAACATGGAGAATGGTGGTAATTTTGATTTAGCAGGCACTTGGCCTGGGTAGGTCCAAGCTACAGGTTTCAACCAGCCCTTTGTGGGCTTGTAGTAAGGTCAGTTTAGTTTTCAAAGCCTTTTGCAAGACTGTTTCTATTTGTACTGTATGTGCAGTACCAAGTAATCAGTCTGGGACCTGGCCAGAGGTCTGTTAGCTCAGTTCTGAAAGGCTTTCTTATACTAATTAGGATCAGGTCCACCCATGGGCAGGTTGTTGGTCAGATCAGGTGAGCTCTCTCATTTTCTGCACCTCAGCAGTCACTCCTGGGTTTCAGACTTCTTTTGAGTTCAGGCCAGGAGATACTGGAGAGGTAAAATAGAAGTAAACTTAGTGATACTTTGGTAGTACTTTGGATTTTGGTGTCTGTTCTTGAACAGCCTGCTGTTGCATGTCTTTAAGGAAACTCAAATAGCTGTTTCATGAATTATTTACATGTTTTATAGTTACATTCAGTGAGAGAAAAAGTTTGGCATATATTCCTTCATCTTATTTAGAGCTGGAGCCCCTTGATAATCTTTTGTTTGAGATTTTTGTGTGTGTTTTTAAATCGAAAAATAGGTTGTAATTTTATTTTCTTTCAATACCCTTGTTTTGACTTGGTATGTATGACAATTATAATATCTGCAAGAAATAGGTAGTAGAGTGTTCCATTTTCATTCTGTGGAACAGGTGCCTGCTTATGATGGATACTGGTTTTATATAGTGTCTTTGATTTTGCTGTCAGTGGAATGCCAGCCTCATAGAATCAGTTGGAAAGTGTTTCCTTCTCCATTATTTACAGAAGATAGTGCAGGATTAGTATTTCTTAAAAGTTTGATAGAACTCATCAGTAAAGCCATTTGGGATTGGATTTTCTTTGTGTGAAGGTTTATACTTACAAATTCAATTTTTAAAATAGATAACTGGGTTATTCAAATTTTCTATTTCTATTCTTAAGTCATTTTTGGTAATTTGTGCCTTCCAAGGATTTTGGTCCATTTCATCTATGTTGCTGATTCATTGACATAAAATTATTTATAATATAATGTCATTGTCCTTTTAATGTGTGTAGTCTCTCTAGTGATGACCCCTGTTTCATATTTTCTATTGGTAGTTTGTGAGGGTTTTTTTGTTTGTTTTTCTTTTCTTGATCATTTTTGCTCGAGAGTCATCTATTTTATTCTTTCAAAGAAGTATCTTTTGGTTTCACTGATTTTAAAAAAAATTGTTGTGCTTTTATATCATCGATTTCTGCTCTTTATAATTTCTTCCCTTCTATTTATTACAGGCTTGATTTGATTTTAATTTCTTAAAGTAGAGACCTGTATTACTATGAGAGTTGAGCTGTTATTTTCTGATATAACTATTTTTTTTTTTACTGTTTATTTTTATTGAGGTGTAGTTGATGTACTATATTACAGAAGTTTCAGGTGTAGAAAATAGTGATTAACAATTGTTTTACAATTTTTAAAGGTTATGTTTTTCAGTTTATAGTTATTATAAAATATTGACTATATTCCCTGCATTGTACTGTATATCCTTGTAGCTTATTTATTTTATACATGTTTGGTACCTCTTAATTCCTTGATATAGGAATCTTGCATCTTGACTCTGATATAACTATCTTGCCCTTGATATAATTATTTAAGTAAGTTTCCCTCTTTCACTGCTTTCCTGAATCTTAATGAAATTCTGTGTTTTCATTTTCATTTAGCTCAAGCTATTTTTTAATTTCCTTGTCGTTTCTTTCTTGACTAGTGCCTTATTTAGAATTGTGTTGTTTACTGAATATTTGAGGATATTGCATACATCTTTTTTGTTTGTTTACAGTTTAATTCTATTATGACCAGAGAACATGTTCTATATGATTTCAGTCTTTTAAAATTTGTTGAACTTTGTGTTATGGCCTACAATATGGCTTATTCTCTGGATTGTGTGCTTGGAAAGAGTAGGTATTCTGTTGTCATTAGGTAGGGTGTTCTGTAACTTGTCAGTTAGGTCCATGTGGTTGGTAGTAGTCTTAAGTCTTCTGTCTCTTTATGGAGTTTTGTGTCTACCTGTATCAGTTATTGAGCAGAGTGTTGCAATATCCTGATATAATTGTGGGTTTAAACATTTCTCCTTCCAATTATGTATTTTGAAACTTTGCTGTTGAATGCATACATATTTAGGACTGTTATCTCCTTGATGAAGGTTCTTGTTTTCTTAATTTAATCTGATAAAATTTGCCTTTGAATTGTTGTATTAAGACCATTTATGCTTAACATAATTATTTATGTGGATGGGTTTAAATCTACTTGCACTTTGTTTTGTATTTGTTCATTCTCTCCCATTTTTTCCTTTGTTTCCTTTTATTCATTTCCTGTCTTTTTTGGGTTAATTGAATATTTTTTTAGGATTCTATTTTATCTCCATTTGACTAATAAGCTGTGTGTGTGTGTGTTTACAAAAGAGTAGCTTTAGGATTTACGTTACACATTTTTAACTCATCAGAGTCTACCTTCAATTAATATCACTTCAGATGTAATAAAAGGCCTGTACATCAGTATACTTTTACCCCCCAATGTTTTGAACTATTGTTGCCATACATTTAAATTTTATATATATTATGAAATCCACAATAAATTATTTTTGCTTTGAACAGTGAGTTAACTTTTAAAGAGATTTAAAAATAAAAGTCTTTTATATTTATTCACATAGGTACCATTTCCATCACTCTTTATTCCTTTCCATAGAGGAATTTTGATCCATATTTTTATTGAGTATTATTTTCCTTTTTTCTGAAGAATTTCCTTAATGTATCTTCTAATGAAGGTTTTTTGGTGAAGAATTTGTTTAGCGTTTGTTTGAAAAAAATTTTAGATTACTGTTATTTATCTATCTATCTGTCTATGGCTGCGTTGGGTCTTTGTTGCTGCACGCGGGCTTTCTTTAGTTGCGGTGAGCTGGGGCTACTCTTTGTTGTGGTGCACAGGTCTCTCATTGCGGTGGCTTCTCTTTGTTGCGGAGCACGGGCTCTAGGACGCACGGGCTTCAGTAGTTGTGGCTTGTGGGCTCTAGAGCGCAGGCTCAGTAGTTGTGGCGCATGGGCTTAGTTGCTCCGCGGCACGTGGAATCTTCCCGGACCAGGGCTCGAACCCGTGTCCCCTGCATTGGGAGGCAGATTCTTGACCATTGAACCACCAGGGAAGTCCCTCCAAAGTTTTTTTTTTTAACTTAAACGTAACTTAAACATAACTACTACTACTTACACTACTTGCCTTAATAAATTCTGAAAATAATTATTCTCTCCCTTTTTCTATGAACAATAAAATCAACCTTAGCCCTGATCACCCTTTCCCATCAAGTTTTTGTCATCTCTTATTTTTTCTGCCTACTTTCCCCCTTCCCCTCATGAATGATGCTGTTTTGTCTGCTTGACTTGGTGTGTTATATTGGCAAATTTCTAATATTATATTTGCATTCTGATTATATTTATTGGTATTTTTTTTCATCCATAGTTTTTTGGATATGCTAGAATTTTGGTTTGGTTATTTCCTTTTAATTCTTTTTGTGGGATGAGGATGACTTTTTGAGAGTGTGTAGTATTGCATTTATAAAACTATTTGGACTTTGATCGCTTTAACTTAAAAAAATTTTTATATCTCCTTTACTGGTTTTGATGAATTAATATCCTTTTAAAAATAAGATTTAGGGCTTCCCTGATGGCGCAGTGATTAAGAATCCACCTGCCAATGCAGGGGACACGGGTTCGAGCCCTGGTCCGGGAAGATCCCACATGCCGCGGAGCAACTAAGCCCGTGCGCCACAGCGACTGAGCCTGTGCTCTAGAGCCCGCGAGCCACAACTACTGAAGCCCGCACACCTAGAGCCCGTGTTCCACAACAAGAGAAGCCACCGCAGTGAGAAGCCCGTGCATCACAATGAAGAGTAGCCTCTGCTCACCACAACTAGAGAAAGCCTGCGTGCAGCAACGAAGACCCAACGCGGCCAGAAATAAATACATACATAAAATTAAAAAAAAAAAGATTTAAATAGGTTTCCTGTTGTTTAAAACAGCCTTTTTTGCTTTACCTTTTCATATTATTTTTCTCTATTCCTTATTGTTTTCAAGTCTAAGTATTTTTCAGATAAATACTGTGTTCGTTTGTACTTTTTCTTTTTAAGTAGTGAAATAATTTAAAGCTCTGAAATTATCTGAATACTGCTTTGTCAGTTTCTAAGGTATTTTTTTTTTTATATGTAATGTCTTTTTTTTTTTTAATGTGTTTAAAAACTTTTTTTGACTCATTTCTATCCTTAATGAGACCTCAAAAACCTTAAAGGTCTTTTGTTTTTTTAATTGCATTGGGTAAGAGAATTGTACTTTACCATGATTCTTTTTTTTTTTAAACATCTTTATTGAAGTATTGCTTTACAGTGTTGAACATTGCAATGTTGAACATTGCTTTACAATGTTGTGTTAGTTCCTGCTGTATAACAAAGTGAATCAGCTATATGTATACATATCTTCCCATATCCCCTCCCTCCCTATCCCACCCCTATAGGTGGTCACAAAGCACCGAGCTGATCTTACCATGATTCTTATGTTTATTTTACTTTACTGAAATGTTTATAAATTAAAATTCGTCACACTTGTAAGGCAAGTGTGATTAGATCATGCTTAATAGTTAGATTTTTTTGTTTTTTGGGGGGTGGTTTGCAGGAGTGTGCCTCACTTTCTCCTTAAGGGGTAGGTGTCTTAAAAATCCAGACATCTGGACATCACTCCTCAATTTCATTAGATCTAGAGGTGTAACCTGGTGTGTGAACTTTGAACCCACTAGGTAGTTAAAAACCACTACTGTAGACGGAGGGAGTGATCTCAAGTTCTGGTAAAAGAGGGGAAAACCTAGCCTGGAAAATACTTACAGAAGTTATGATGTTACAGAGTTACAGAGTTATGATGACACAAACATATTAATATGGGCCTCTGTCCCCACATTTAGGTATAAGGAAGGGCTGAATATGTGGGAAAAATGACTGTAAAGTGTGATATTTACTATCTGATATGGTAAAGTGAAGGAAAAATTGCCTAAATTATTTTGTGTACCTTCAACTTGTGCTTTATTTTGAGTATAATTCTAAGCTTTAATGTGTAACATTTAATTATATGTTTATTTCTTTGTCCATAGGCCTCGAAGTAGAGGAAAAAGTACAGTGGAAGATGAGGACAGCATGGATGGGCTGGAGACAACAGAAACAGAAAATACTGTGGAAACAGGTTTCAAAACTTAATTAAAAAATTTAAGAATTTACAGAATAATTTGTACAGTTAGCAGTCGTCTGTACACCGAGTTCTAAAACTTCCATGTGCTAGAGTAGTTTAATAAGTAATGACAAAGTGAAAAAACTGAGTTTTCTCCCTTTTTTTCCCCTAAAGCTCTGATTTAGTGGAAATCGTTTAATCTCTGTAGAGAAGTATTTTATTAAAGCAGAATTAAAACTGGAATAAACAGTAATTCCGGGCCATTCGTATGATATCTCACGGGAGATTTCTGGCTTATGAACCATCTGGTGTTTGTTTATTGTGTTAGCATATATGTGAGGAAAAAATATGTTCCATTAGCAAATAATACTGTGAAATGCTGGGTGAGACCAGAGCAAATACTTCCTAGTCTACTGGACTTTTAGGTGCCTTAAATAAGCTAATGCGTGTTTTGCATCTGCAAAAGGAAAATAGAATAGGTTGCCCAAAGTAGTTTCCAAAATTTATACCAAGTTAGTGATTTAACGAGCTGTCAACGGGACTAGGTTTCATATTGTATTCACAGGATATCTATGCGAGATGGTCTGTCATTGTCAGTATTTTTACAGTTGTTGTTTAGACATAGTTGATAGGCTTTTTCTCTGATGTTGAATGTCACCACCTTGATGCTTACAGAATGTCATACAGTTTTTAGAGAAAATTAGAAATTGCTGTATCTTTTATAATATAATTTTCCATGGAATACTTTTGGTTGTCAAATGTGTTGCTATTACATGCCTGTAATTCTTGGAAAAGCCTTCAGAAGTTCTGCAGTTCTCATTCCTTTTTCCCATAGAGTCTAGTTAAGTAGAGTGACAGGAGAGAAGCTTGGAAGTTCAGAATTGTACATTTTACCCTTTGGTGTACATTCATTGCCACATTATTTATTTATTTTTATGAATTTATTTATTTTATTTATGTTTTTTTTGGCTGCGTTGGGTCTTCATTGCTGCGTGTGGGCTTTTCTCTAGTTGCAGAGAGCAGGGGCTACTCTTCCTTGCGGTGCGCAGTCTTCTCATTGCGGTGGCTTCTCTTGTTGCCGAGCCTGGGCTCTAGGTGTGCGGGCTTCAGTAGTTGTGGCGTGCAGGCTTCAGTAGTTGTGGCTCGTGGACTCTAGAGCACAGGCTCAGTCGTTGTGGCGCACGGGCTTAGTTGCTCCGCCGCATGTGGGATCTTCCCGGACCAGCGCTCGAACCTGGGTCCCCTGCACTGCCAGGCAGATTCTTAACCACTGTGCCACCAGGGAAGCCCCTCATTACCACATTACTTTAAACTTGGATTTATATAAGTTCTCCACTAGTTATTTTTCATAGATTTTCCCCTTAATTTAAATTTTTTCTGTACTTTGTACCGTTAGTTTCTTGTGAAAAGCTTTTTGTAATTTTAAGTGACATTTGCGGTGGAACGATTACTTGCAAGTCCCTTTAAGCCAGTGCTCTAAGACTGTCCACAGGTCCTGTTTTGTTGCACTTACCAGAAGTCTCCCTGAGTACTCTGTCTTATTCTCTGAAGATTTAGCACGTCCCTTTCCATTTTCCTCTCCTTCTCCCATTGTCAATTTTAATAATCTATTCAACACCCAGACCTCGTAGCTCCTTGACTTCCTCAGAATCCTCTTCTCCAGCCCACCTCAGTCACTCATTCTTATGGCCAAACTTTAGCCTTTATCACTGTATCACTTACTAGGACACTTGCTGTTTCACTTCCAAAATCTGTTTCAACTGTCCTTACTATACCTCTTCTTTTACTAGCTCACTTTTTCCTAATATCCACACCACAGTAATTCTTCAGGCACACTGAATTCTCCAACTCAGTGATCTTACTGATGGGGTTTGTCAGCCTCCTTTTCTAGTTCAGATTCTGTGATCCATTATTGTAGTCGTTCTGTTACGCACCCTAAACTCTTTTGCCATCCTCCCGCTATTTTGCTTTCATAACAAAACTCAGACTCTGCATTTTGGCAGCGAGAATGGCTGGAGAAAACCATAAACTTGCTGACTGGTGGCATTTTAAACTTATGACCTCACATCTCAAGGGGGTCGTGATTGCTATCCTCCACTCATTCTGGTCTACTTAGAATTCCCTCTCCCGTTATCAGGGACGATTCTTTCACCACCTTTTCTTCTCCCTTCAAACTTCTAACAACTCATTTTTCATTTTTCAGTTGATGATCTTGATTATGTCAATGAAAAGATCAATAGAAGCAAGCAGGAGAGAGATTCCACATTCATCCGCAGTCAAATCTTCTTTCCTGCTTGCATGTCTGTCCATCTATTTTATTATACCTTCCTAGCTAAAAGTGGGATGAAAAGTCTCTGGGGTCGTCTACAGCCAACTCTTCTACCTGTGTCCCGGATACTGTCCCATTTGCGCCTTCAGTTTTCCTTGGTTTCTGGTATCAAGAATTTCCTCTCTCAGTGAATCATTTCCATTAGTATTAGCATTTGTTGCAGTATCACCCTTCTTAAACGTAAGTAACTTCTCGTGGTCAGCTACCCCTTTTAGCTGCTATATTGCATCTTTGCTCATCTTTATAGCAAACGCGCTTGAAAGAATTGTCTATACTTATGGTTGTTACTTACTTTTGACCATTTTTTCATGAACCTACTCCAGTCAGGCTTTCTTCCTCCCGCTCCCCCAGAACTGGTTTTGATTTCGTATTGCCAAAACCACTGCTGAGTCTTTGTCCTCCTTAGGTATTCAGTGTCATTTTCACACAGCTAACCACTTTCAGGAGGAAAACCTTTTCGTTTTTAATTTGGCTTTCAGGACACCACATTCTCTTGCTTTTTCTTATCTCACTGATCTCTTTTGCTCATCTCACAGATTAGGTGGTCTCATTTAGTCCAGTTGCTTTAAATATTATCTATGGGCTGGTAACTCTAAAAATTATATTACCAGCTCTTTTCTTGCTTTGAACACAACCAGTATCTTCAGCTTACTTCTTAAACATCTCCTCTTAGATTCTTAGGAGGGTCTCAAACTTGATGTGTTTTCTGTGGAACCGTTTACTGTTGTCCCGAAACCTTCTATTCGTCCAGTGTTCCCACCTCAGTAGATGACATCGTGTATTGTTCAGGCTGGAAATACGGAGCCTGTTGGAAAATGCTTTGGGCTTTACCTTGATAATTCTGCCTGATTTCAGTCACCTCTCATCTCCTTCTCTGCTGTCACTGCGGAACTAGTCACCACCACTGCTCGTGTGGACTGCTGCAGGAGCTTCCCAACTGGTCTTGCTGCTTTTACTCTCACTCCATTCTAGTTTTGTTCTTCATGTAGTAGTGGAGTGAGCTTTTAATTAAAACCCAAAGTAAGAGTCTTTTATTTCCCTTCTGTAAACTATTCAAGGCCTCCAGGGATACTTAAAATAAAACCTAAAGTCCATGTATGATCTTCAAGCTCTACTGACCTTGGCTACCTGTCCAGCCACATCTCCTGTCTTCCCCTTGCTCTCTGGGCTCCAGCCATATTCCTTTTTCAGGCACTTGAACTTTTTGTCATCTTTGCTTGGAACGCCTTTCTCCCAGATACTCGTGGAACTTTTTGCCGTACGTCAGTCAAATTTCTACCCAGTGCTGTCTTGTTGGAGAGGGCTTTCCTGACCAACCTGTTGAAAAGCAGCACTTGTCGTGCTGTATCCTCTTCTCCTGTTTTACTTTTCCTCCTAGTATTTAACAGATATGACATTATATTACATATTTGTTTGTGTGCCTTTCACACTAAAACATAAACTTCATGAGGTCAGGGATTTGTCTTGTTCATTGATTTATTCCCAGTGCCCAGAGTACCTCCAGGCATATGATAGGCATTGATGCCATATATATATATATATATATATATATATATATATATATATATATATAATTTATTCATCTTGTCCTTCCGTATGAAAGTTAAATAAAGCCAATTGTGTTAGTCTTTGCTCTGTCTTTGTGCTTGGAAAGACCTTTGTCCAGTTCCTTTAGTGAACACATAGGGCAAGGAGAATAGTAAAGAAAAGGATAAAGAACAATTGTTAAAATTACCAACCTGCAAGCAAAGAGAAGAAAGAGTTTCGTAAATTTCTAATCAGTTTAAAAGCACATTCCAGTTGACTGCAAGACTTTGACATCTCTGCACATCTCCAGGCCCAGGATTTATTGAAAGTTCTCTTACTCTGTGAATTGTGTGCCTTGACACATTTCTTTAATGATTTGTAGTAATTTAAGAGTATTTATAAAATGAGTACTCTTTTAAGGTGTGTGTGTGGGGTGAGGGTAAGTGATGGGAATGAGTATCCTGCAAGTGGTCATTGGGAAAGTAGCAAGGATTCTCACAAGTTTTTATGGCAAGAAAAATCCTCCCTTTTGGGGGTGGTGCGACCGTTGCCAGTTCTGTGTCCATTTTTCTTTATGGATAAAATCAACTTGAATGAAGTGCTAGTTACTTGAGGAGAGAAATTCCACTTTTCTTTGAGAGTCATTATATATAATCAGGGCTTTGCAAACTTGTTTTAGTTAATTATAATTAGTTAATTATGATTTAGCTAATTATAATTAAACCTTTTTTTTTTAAACTGCTGAAGTTGTCATTGTGTGGCTAGTTGGGGCCCCTTTTTGGCTGGCTTCTTAATCCTTTTTAATATCTCAAAATGTTTCAAAGCTATTGCTCGTTGGCAAGAATGTTTTTCAGGCCCATCCTTAATACTCTCTGCCTCAGGGTATGAAATCGCCTACTCTGTAAGACTACTAGTTCTTTTTAGTGGAGAATAGTATGAGAGATAAAGTCTAGGCTGTTAGGGATGCATATCATATTTTTTCTGTTGAGCATTAGTTATGTTAGTCCATTCTAGTGATATACTAGTAATTACATAGATGTGAGGCTGTATATACATGCTTATAAATTATCAGTTCACATTCATACTTTCAGTTTACCACTAGCATAATTTTTTAAATAGACTTTAGTTTTTAGAACAGTTACAGGTTCACAGCAAAATTGAGTGGAAGGCACAGATATTCCCCATTTACCTCCTGCCCCTACACACGCATAGCCTCCCGTTTATCAGCACTCCCACCAGCATTGGTGCGTCTGTTATGATTGATGAAACTACAGTGACACAGTATTTTCACCTTAAGTCCATAGTTTACATTAGGATTCACTCTTGGTGGTGTGCATTCTGTAGGTTTGGGAAGAATGTATAATGACATGTATCGATCAATATAGTATCATACAGAGATAATTTCACTGCCCTGACAATCCTCTGTGCTATGCCTGTTCATCCTTTCCTCCCCTCTAAGCCCTGGCAACCATTGTTCTTTTTTCTGTCTCCATAGTTTTGTCTTTTCCAAAATGTAATATAATTGGAATCATACCATATGTAGCCTTTTCAGATTGGCTCCTTTCACTTAGTAATGTACATTTAAGGTTCTTTTCATGGCTTGAAAGCTCATTTCTTTTTACTGCTGAAAAATATTCTGTTGTGTGTATGTACAGCAGTTTATCTGTTCACCTACTAAAGGACACCTTGGTTGCTTCTAGGTTTTCGCAATTATGAATAAAGCTGCTGTAAACATTTGTGTGCAGAGTTTTGTGTGGACATAAGTTTTCAGCTCCTTTGGGTAAATACCAAGGAGCATGATTGCTGGGTCATATGGTGAGAGTATGTTTCGTTTTGTGAGAAACTGCCAAACCATTTTCCAAAGTAGATGCACCATTTTGCATTCCCACCAGCAGTGAATGAGCGTTCCCGCTGCTTCACAGCCTCACCAGCATTTGGAGTTGTCAGTGTTCTGGATTTTGGCCATTCTAATAGGTGTTTAATAGTATCTCATTGTTTTAATTTACACTTCCCTGATAACATAATGATGAGGGATATCTTTTAATATGCTTATTTTCCATCTGTATATCTTCTTCCACTACTCTGTCTGTTAAATTCTCTGACTCATTTTTTAATGAGGTTGTTCATTTTCTTATTTTTGAGTTTTAAGGGTTCTTCATATAATCTGGATAAGAGTCCTTTATCAGATACGTCTTTTGCAAATATTTTCTCCTAGTCTGTGGCTTGTCTTTATGTATCTCTTGGCAATGTTTTCTGCAGAGCAGAAATTTTAAATTTTAATGAAGTCTATCTAGTGTATCAATTATTTCTCTCATGTATCATGCTTTTGGTGTTGTATCTAAAAAGTCATTGCCAAACCCAAGGTCACCTAGATTTTCTCCTATTTTATCTTCTAGGAGTTTTATAGTTTTACATTTCACATTCTGTGATCCATTTTGAGTTAATTTTTGTGAAGGGTGTAAGGTTTGTGTCTAGATTCTTTTTTTGTGTGTGCTTGGATGTCCATTTGTTCCAGCACCATCTGTTGACAAGGCTGTCTTTTCTCCATTGTATTGCCTTTGTTTGCTCCTCTCTCAAAGATCAGTTAACTGTATTTATGTGGGTCTATTTCTGGGCTCTCTGTTCTTTTCTTATTTTTGATTACTGTAGAAGTAATCTTGAGATCAGATAGTATCAGTTCTCCAACTTTGCTCTTCTCCTTCAATATCATGTTGTCTCTTCTGGGTCTTTTGCTTCTCCATATACATTTTAAATATATACATTTTTATTATTTTTTTTTAATCAATTAATTAACTTATTTATTTTTGGCTGTGTTGGGTCTTCGTTGCTGTGTGCGGGCTTTCTCTAGTTGTGGCTAGCGGGGGCTACTCTGTTGCAGTGCGAGAGCTTCTCATTGTGGTGGTTTCGCTTGTTGTGGAGCGTGGGCTCTAGGCACGCTGGCTTCAGTAGTCGTGGCGCGTGGGCTCAGTAGTTGTGACTCGCGGGCTCTAGAGTGCAGGCTCAGTAGTTGTGGCGCATGGGCTTAGTTGCTCCGTGGCATGTGGGATCTTCCCGGACCAGGACTCGAACCCGTGTCCCCTGCATTGTCAGGCAGATTCCTAACCACTGTGCCACCAGGGAAGTCCCCATATACATTTTAGAATCAGTTTGTTGATATCCACGAAATAACTTGATAGATTTTGATTAGGATTGCATTGACTATAGATCAGGTTGGGAAGAACTGACATCTTGGTAATATTGACTCTTCCAGTTCATGAATGCAGAATAACTCTGTTTAGTTCTTCTTTGATTTTTTTTTCATCAGTTTTGTAGTTTTTGTCATGTAGATCTTGTACATATTTTGTTAGATTTACACCTAAGTATTTTTGGAAGTGCTAATATGAATTTTTTTTTAAAAAATTTCAAATTTCACTTGTTCATCGCTGGTGTATAGGAAAGTGATTTACTTTTGTATATTAACCTTACATCCTGAGACCTTGCTATATAGACAAGGAGTTTTTTTGTTGATTCTTTCAGATTTTCTATGTAGACAGTCATGATGTCTTTGACTTTGAAGTTTTTTGTTTCTTCCTTTTAAATCAGCAGTAGCTGGAACTTCCAGATGATGTTCAAAAGGAGTTGTGAGAGGGGGATATCCTTACCTTGTTCCTGATCTTAGTGGGAAAGCTTTTAGTCTCTCAACATTAAATATGATGTTGGCTGTAGGTTTTTTGTTTTTTGTTGTTTTTTTTTTTAATTTTTATTTTTGGCTGCGTTGGGTCTTTGTTGCTGTGCGTGGGCTTCCTCTGGTTGCGGCCAGTGGGGGCTACTCTTTGTGGCAGTGCGCGGGCTTCGCATTGCGGTGGCTTCTCTTGTTGTGGAGCATGGGCTCTAGGCACACGGGCTTCAGTAGTTGTGGCATGTGAGCTCTAGGGCGCAGGCTCAGTAGTTGTGGCGCATGGGCTTAGTTGCTCCGCGGCATGTGGGATTGTCCCGGGCCAGGGCTCAAACCCATGTCCTCTGCATTGGCAGGCAGATTCTTAACCACTGTGCCACCAGGAAAGCCCCTGGCTGTAGGTTTTTTGTTAGCAAGTCTTTATTAAGTCGAGCAAGTGCCCCTCTATACTTAGTTTACTGAAAGTTGTTGCCGTTGATGTTGTTTAAAATCATGAATGGGTGTTTGATTTTTGTCAGATGATTTTTCTGCATCTATTAATATGATCATGTGATTTTTCTTTTTTAGCCTATTGATATGATGAATTACATTAATTGATTCTCTAATGTTGAACCAGCCTTGCATACCTGGGTTAAATCCCACTTGGTTGTGTTGTGTAATTCTTTATATACATTTTCAGATTCAATTTACTAATATTTTGTTGAGAATTTTTTGCTGTGTTCACGAGAGATATTGATCTGTAGGTTTTTGGGGTTTTTTTTCGTTGCAATGTCCTTGTCTATTTTTGGTATTACAGTAGTACTGGCCTCATAGAATGAGTTGGGAAGTATTCTGTCTGCTGCTGTCTTTCAGAAGAGATTGTAGAGAATTGGTATAATATCCTCCTTAACTGTTTGGTGTAATTTACCAGTGAGCCCATTTGGGCCTGGTGCTTTCTGTTTTGGAAGCTTATTAGTTATTAATTAAGTTTCTTTAATAGATACAGCCCTGTTCAGATTGTTTCTTCTAGTGGTGAGTGTTGGCAAATTATGTCTTTCAAGGAGTTGGCCCATTTCATCTAGGTTTTCAGATTTGTGGGCATAGAGTTGTTTGTAGTATTCCTTTATTATCCTTTTAATGTCAACGGGACCTATAGTGATGGCCCCTCTTTAATTTCTGATGTTAGTAATTTGTGTGTGTCCTCTCTCTCTTTTTCTTAGTTAACCTGGCTAGAGGCTTATCAATTTTACTGATCTTTTTAAAGAAGCAGCTTTTGGTTTCATTGATTCTTCTCTATTGATTTCCTGTTTTCAGTTTCATTAATTTCGGCTCTAATTTTTAGCTTTTTAAAAATCACTTTCTGCTTACTTTGGACTTAATTTGCTGTTCTTTTTCTAGTTTCTTAAAGTGGAAGCTTAGTTTATTGAGTTTAGATTCTTCTTTCTTTTTTAAAAACAATTATTTATTTATTTTTGGCTGCGTTGGGTCTTCGTTGCTGTGCACGGGCTTTCTCTAGTTTTGGCGAGCGGGGGTTACTCTTCGTTGCAGTGCGTGGGCTTCTCATTGCAGTGGCTTCTCTTGTTGTGGAGCATGGGCTCTAGGCACGTGGGCTTCAGTAGTTGTGGCACGCAGGCTCAGTAGTTGTGGCTCACGGGCTCTAGAGCACAGGCTCAGTAGTTGTGGCACACAGGCTTAGTTGCTCCACGGCATGTGGGATCTTCCAGGACCAGGGCTCGAACCCGTGTCCCCTGCATTGGCAGGCGGATTCTTAACCGCTGCGCCACCAGGGAAGCCCCCTTTGTTTCTTGTATATGCATTCAATGCTGTGAATTTCCCTTATTCCCACTGTGGTCTGAGAGCAGACATTGTATGATTTTTATTATTTTAAATTTGTTTCAAGGCACAGAAACAAAATGTACTTGGTCTGTTGGTAAATGTTCCATCTGATCTGGAGAAGAATGTGTATTCTGCTATTGTTGGGTGAAGTAGTCTAAAGATGTCCATTATATCCAGTTGATTGATGGTGGTGTTGAGTTCAACTGTGTCGTTACAGATTTTCTGTCTGCTGGATCTATTTTTGATAGGTGGCTATTAACGTCCCCATATATAATAGTGGATTCATATATTCGCCCTTGTAGTTCTATCAGTTTTTGCCTCATGTATTTTGACATTCTGTTGTTAGGTGCATATGTATGTGTTAAGGATTTTTATGTGTTGTTGGAGAATTGACCCTTTTATTATTATGTAGTGTTCCTCTTTATCCCTGATAACTTTACTTGTTATGAAGTCTGCTGTGTCTGAAAGCTTCTCCTGCTTTCTTTTTTATCTGAACAAATTTTCAGTATTCAAGTATTACAGTATTATTAACTATAGTCATCATGCTGGTGGTACATTAGATCTCCAGACATATTCATTCTGTAAAACTGCAACTTTGTACCCTTTGACCAACAGCTCATTTTCCCCACCCCCTGGTAACTACTGTTCTTCTCTCTGGCCAACTTTACATTTTTTATTAGAATTTTTACTTAGTTTGTTAGTTTTTCTAGGCTATAGACTTTTCAAAGTCCCACCGGAGGGAACTTTCCCCAGATTGTCCCTGGTACATCAGTTCCATTCTTAAGAGTCGGGAGTCGGTGAGCATTTGCTTGAATCCTTCCTTCCATATTTTAATTAATACAAGGTTAAATGACACCTCCAGACTGTATCGCTAACAGTTTTATCCAGCACTCTTAGTTCATACTAGACTTCAGTCTTGCCCAGGGTACCTCATTTCTCACAAAGGAAGAACATAATCAAACTGGGTGCATGCTTGTGTCTTGGCTTTCACTCTGTATAGCCCGGTCTCTCAATTATCCAGGTCTTCTTTAAAGAATTACCTCAACTCTTCGCTTTGTGAATACCCACCCCAACTCCCTTTTCAGAAGTTCTGCCTTGATCATTAGACTTCACTAAGCCTATTTCTCTAGAGTTTTTGCATAGCCTGAAGTGTCTGTACCTTAATTCTATGTGGAGACATTTTTAATTGATAACTGTGTTTTACCTGAAAGTCTAGACATGATATTTAATCATTCTTTATTTCTGAATGAGTTTAGCAGATCTGGAGGCAAAACTTCTCACTAAAAGCCCTAAGAAGGGGAGCTATTATAAATGATACATTAAGGAAAAAAAAAACAAAAAAAAACCTGGCTTCCAATTGTACATAACTAATATATAAAAATATGATTTATATCAATATTTGTATGTTTGCTTAAACTTATTTGTATCATATCAGTTGTAGAAACTTTTGTGTATGTCATTTCCAACTTACGGAGTAAATGTTTAATTAGTTTTTATTAATTACTTAAACCAAAAAAAAAGGTGTTTAAGGCTGGATTTTGTTTTAACATGATTTCTAGTGTTTTCCCTAGGTTTCGATATTATTTTTATTATCCGTATTTTCTACATGGTTTTTAATTGTAGTTTTGGTCTCCTCTTTGACTTCTGAGCTGTTTAAGAGAGTTTTGAAAGTTTCCAATTGTTTGTGTGGATTTTATCCTTGAATTTTGTTATTCATTTCTAATTCTGTTATATTTTGTTGGTTTTGTATACTTTCTACATTTTGGAATTTGAGGTTTTTTGACGTATTCATTGGCTTTGGAAAATTCTCAGCTATTATATATTCAGCTATTGCTTTTGTACCATTCTTTGTTTCTTCTAATTAAATGTTCATTAGACTGTTTCACTGTGTTTGTTATCATTTACCCTCGCTTTTAAATTTTTTTAATACTTTTGTCCCTCTGTCCTTTGTTCTAAATAGATCATTCTAGATAGATCTTACAGTTTTCTTATCCCCTTCTAACCGTCTAATCTCTTGTTAAACATAACAGTTGAGGCCATTTATTATGCTTTAAAAGTTCTTTATTATTCGTTTTCAAGTTTGCAACTTTTTGTAGTTTTTAGTTCCCTCCTGAAAATTTTAATGCTCGGATTTTATTACCTTTAACATGGTAAATACAGTTGGTTTAAAATTTTTGTTTGATTATTGCAATATCTGGAGTCGTTTTGTTTCAGTTGTTTCTGCTCATTCTTGCTCATGTCATCTTGTCTCCTCATGTAACTGATTATCTATGCTTGTGTGCTGGACAATATAGTTGACAGTTTATTTGTAGAAATAGATTGATGATTTTTTTCCCCTCAAAGATGGTTTTTCTTTGATTTTTTTTTTTTTTTTTTTTTCCTGGTACCTAGGGGCACTAGTATTTTAGGAACACCTCAGTTCAGTTTCATGTCTCTCTTTTCTGTTCCAAGCATGTAACTCAAAGCTGTGCAGCAGTCCTTGCAGAGATTGATTTCTGGTTCACTTTTCCTGTTGATGTCCCCAACTTTGGGGTTCCTGCCATCTTGAGTTCCCATTCCCTGGATGGTTGTAGACTTCTAGGACTATCGATGAGTCTGTTGAAACTCACAGTGCGTGCTCTTGGTTGCCTTTTCCTGAGCAGCCGACACCCCCATGGGAAGTGCAGCCCTGAATACCAGGCTCACCTTCCTCTAGTAATTCTTTACTACCTTGTTAGTTTTTTGATGCTTTTAAGACATTTTTACTTTCAAAAATATTTTACTCAGTTTTCTTGTCTTCAGTGGGAGGGTTGTTTCAAATTACCTAGTCTGCCGTTAGTGAAGTAGATGTTCTCTGGAGTTTTCTCTGCATTCTTTTTTTTTTTTTTTTGAATTTTATTTTATTTTTTTATACAGCAGATTCTTATTAGTTATCCATTTTATACATGTTAGTGTATACATGTCAATCCCAATCTCCAATTCATCCCCCTGGCGCCGCCCCCCACTTTCCCCCCTTGTGTCCATAGGTTTGTTCTCTACATCTGTGTCTCAGTTTCCTCCCTGCAAACGGGTTCATCTTTACCATTTTTCTAGGTTCGACATATATGCGTTAACATATGATATTTGCTTTTCTCTTTCTGACTCACTTCACTCTGTATGACAGTCCCTAGATCCATCCATGTCTCTACAAATGACCCAATTTCGTTCCTTTTTATGGCTGAGTAATATTCCATTGTGTATATGTACCACATCTTCTTTATCCACTCGTCTGTCGATGGGCATTTAGGTTGCTTCCATGACCTGGCTATTGTAAATAGTGCTGCAATGAACATTGGGGTGCATGTGTCTTTTTGAATTATGGTTATCTCTGGGTATATGCCCAGCAGTGGGATTGCTGGGTCATATGGTAGTTCTATTTTTAGTGTTTTAAGGAAACTCCATACTGTTCTCCATAGTGGCCGTATCAGTTTACATTCCCACCAACAGTGCAAGAGGGTTCCCTTTTCTCCACACCCTCTCCAGCATTTGTAGTTTGTAGATTTTCTGATGATGGCCACTCTAACTGGTATGAGGTGATACCTCATTGTAGCTTTGATTTGCATTTCTCTAATAATTAGTGATGCTGAGCAGCTTTTCATGTGCTTCTTGGCCATCTGTATGTCTTCTTTGGAGAAATGTCTATTTAGGTCTTCTGCCCATTTTTGGATTGGGTTGTTTGTTTTTTTAATATTGAGCTGCATGAGCTGTTTATATATTTTGGAGATTAATCCTTTGTCCGTTGATTCCTTTGCAAATATTTTCTCCCATTCTGAGGGTTGTCTTTTAGTCTTGTTTGTAGTTTCCTTTGCTTTGCAAAAGCTTTTAAGTTTCAGTAGGTCCCATTGGTTTATTTTTGTTTTTATTTCCATTAGTCTAGGAGGTGGATCAAAAAAGATCTTGCTGTGATTTATGTCAAAGAGTGTTCTTTCTATGTTTTCCTCTAAGAGTTTAATAGTGTCCGGTCTTACATTTAGGTCTTTAATCCATTTTGAGTTTATTTTTGTGTGTGGTGTTAGGGAGTGTTCTAATTTCATTCCTTTACATGCAGCTGTCCAGTTTTCCCAGCACCACTTATTGAAGAGACTGTCTTTTTTTCATTGTATATCCTTGCCTCCTTTGTCATAGATTAGTTGACCATAGGTGCGTGGGTTTATTTCTGGGCTTTCTATCCTGTTCCATTGATCTATATCACTGTTTTTGTGCCAGTACCATATTGTCTTGATTACTGTAGCTTTGTAGTATAGTCTGAAGTCAGGGAGTCTGAGGTCCTCCAGCTCCGTTTTTTCCCCTCAAGACTGCTTTGGCTATTTGGGGTCTTTTGTGTCTCCACAGAGATTTTAAGATTTTTTTGTTCTAGTTCTGTAAAAAATGCCATTGGTAATTTGATAGGGATTGCACTGAATCTGTAGATTGCTTTGGGTAGTATAGTCATTTTCACAATATTGATTCTTCCAATCCAAGAACACGGTATATCTCTCCGTCTGTTGGTGTCATCTTTAATTTCTTTCATCAGTGTCTTACAGTTTTCTGCATACAGGTCTTTTGTCTCCCTCAGTAGGTTTATTCCTAGGTGTTTTATTCTTTTTATTGCAGTGGTAAATGGGAGTGTTTCCTTAATTTCTCTTTCAGATTTTTCATCATTAGTGTATAGGAATGCAAGAGATTTCTGTGCATTAATTTTGTATCCTCCAACTTTACCAAATTCATTGATTAGCTCTAGTAGTTTTCTGGTGGCATTTTTAGGATTCTCTATGTATAGTATCATGTCATTTGCAAACAGTGACAGTTCTACTCTTCTTTTCCGATTTGGATTCCTTTTATTTCTTTTTCTTCTCTGATTGCCGTGGCTAGGACTTCCAGAACTATGTTGGATAATAGTGGTGAGAGTGGACATGCTTGTCTTGTTCCTGATCTTAGAGGAAATGCTTTCAGTTTTTCACCATTGAGAATGATGTTTGCTGTGGGTTTGTCGTATATGGCCTTGATTATGTTGAGGTAGGTTCCCTCTGTGCCCACTTTCTGGAGAGTTTTTTTTCATAAATGGGTGTTGAATTTTGTCAAAAGCTTTTTCTGCATCTGTTGAGATGATCATATGGTTTTTATTCTTCAGTTTGTTAATATGGTGTATCACATTGATTGATTTGCGTATATTGAAGAATCCTTGCATCCCTGGGATAAACCCCACTTGACCATGGTCTATGATCCTTTTAATGTGCTGTTGGATTCTGTTTGCTAGTATTTTGTTGAGGATTTTTGCATCTATATTCATCAGTGATATTGGTCTGTAATTTTCTTTTTTTGTAGTATCTTTGTCTGGTTTTGGTATCAGGGTGATGGTGGCCTCAGAGAATGAGTTTGGGAGTGTTCCTTCCTCTGTAATTTTTTGGAAGAGTTTGAGAAGGATGGGTGTTAGGTCTCCTCTAAATGTTTGATAGAATTCACCTGTGAAGCCATCTGGTCCTGGACTTTTGTTTGTTGGAAGATTTTTAATCACAGTTTCAATTTCATTACTTGTGATTGGTCTGTTCATATTTTCTGTTTCTTCCTGGTTCAGTCTTGGAAGGTTGTACCTTTCTAAGAATTTGTCCATTTCTTCCAGGTTGTCCATTTTATTGGTATAGAGTTGCTTGTAGTAGTCTCTTAGGATGTTTTGTATGTCTGTGGTTTCTGTTGTAACTTCTCCTTTTTCATTTCTAATTTTATTGACTTGAGCCCTCTCCCTCTTTGTCTTGATGAGTCTGGCTAATGGTTTATCAATTTTATCTTCTCAAAGAAACAGCTTTTAGTTTTATTGATCTTTGCTATTGTTTTCTTTGTTTCTATTTCATTTATTTCTGCTCTGATCTTTATGATTTCTTTCCTTCTACTAATTTTGGGTTTTGTTCTTCTTTCTCTAGTTCCTAGCTCCTTTAGGTGTAAGGTTAGATTGTTTATTTGAGATTTTTCTTGTTTCTTGAAGTAGACTGGTACTGCTGTAAACTTCCCTCTTAGAACGGCTTTTTGCTGCATCCCATAGGTTTTGGATCGTCGTGTTTTCATTGTCATTTGTCTCTAGGTATTTTTCAACTTCCTCTTTGATTTCTTCAATAATATCTTGGTTATTTAGTAATGTATTGTTTAGCCTCCATGTGTTTGTGTTTTTTACGTTTTTTCCCCATAATTGATTTCTAATCTCATAGTGTTGTGGTCAGAAAAGATGCTTAATATGATTTCAATTTTCATAAATTTACTGAGACTTGATTTGTGACCCAAGATGTGGTCTCTCCTGGAGAACGTTCTGTGCGCACTTGAGAAGAAAGTGTAATCTGCTGTTTTTGGATGGAATATCCTATAAATATCAATTAAATCTATCTGGTCTATTGTGTCATTTAAAGCTTCTGTTTCCTTAGTAATTTCCTGTTTGGATGATCTGTCCATTGGTGTAAGTGAGGTGTTAAAAGTCCCCCACTATTATTGTGTTACTGTTGATTTCCTCTTTTATAGCTGTTAGCAGTTGCCTTATGTATTGAGGTGCTCCTATGTTGGGAGCATATATATTTATAATTGTTATATCTTTTTGGATTGATCCCTTGATCATTATGTAGTATCCTTTCTTGTCTCTTGTAACCTTCTGTATTTTAAAATCTGTTTTATCTGATATGAGTATTGCTACTCCAGCTTTCTTTTGATTTCCATTTGCATGGAATATCTTTTTCCATCCCCTCACTTTCAGTCTGTATGTGTCCCTAGGTCTGAAGTGGGTTGCTTGTAGACAGCATATATATGGGTCTTGTTCTTGTATCCATTCAGCGAGCCTGTGTCTTTTGGTTGGAGCGTTTAATCCATTCACGTTTAAGGTAATTATTGATATGTATGTTTCTATTACCGTTTTCTTAATTGTTTTGGGTTTGTTTTAGTAACTCCTTTTCTTCTCTTGTGTTTCCCACTTAGAAAAGTTCCTTTAGCATTTGTTGTAGAGCTGGTTTGGTGGTGCTGAATTCTCTTAGCTTTTGCTTGTCTGTAAAGCTTTTGATTTCTCCATCGAATCTGAATGAGATCCTTGCCAGGTAGAGTAATCTTGGTTTTAGGTTCCTCCCTTTCATCACTTTAAATATGTCATGCCACTCCCTTCTGGCTTTTAGAATTTCTGCTGAGAAATCAGCTGTTAACCTTATGGGAGTTCCCTTGTATATTATTTGTTGTTTTTCCCTTGCTGCTTTCAGTAATTTTTCTTTGTCTTTAATTTTTGCCAATTTGATTACTATGCGTCTCGGCATGTTTCTCCTTGGGTTTATCCTGTATGGGACGCTCTGCGCTTCCTGGACTCGGGTGGCTATTTCCTTTCCCATGTTAGGGAAGCTTTCAACTGTAATCTCTTCAAATATTTTCTCAGGTCCTTTCTTTCTCTCTTCTCCTTCTGGGACCCCTATAATGCGAATGTTGCTGCATTTAACGTTGTCCCGGAAGTCTCTTAGGCTGTCTTCAGTTCTTTTCATTCTTTTTTCTTTATTCTGTCCTGCAGCAGTGAATTCCACCATTCTGTCTTCCAGGTCACTTATCTGTTTTTCTGCCTCAGTTATTCTGCTATTGATGCCTTCTAGTGTATTTTTCATTTCAGTTATTGTATTGTTCATCTCTGTTTGTTTGTTCTTTAATTCTTCTAGGTCTTTGTTAAACATTTCTTGCATCTTCTTGATCTTTGCCTCCATTCTTTTTCTGTGGTCCTGGATCATCTTCACTAGCATTATTCTGAATTCTTTTTCTGGAAGGTTGCCTATCTCCACTTCATTTAGTTGTTTTTCTGGGGTTTTATCTTTTTCCTTCATCTGGTACATAGCCCTCTGCCTTTTCATCTTGTCTATCTTTCTGTGAATGTGGTTTTTGTTCCACAGGCTGCAGGATTCTTTTCTCTGCATTCTAATATGTGCTAGTTTATGTAAATTTTGGGGGGCACTTGAATAGAATGTATAGTCTGTTTTGTTTCCTTGGGTAGTGTATGAAACTTGATATCCATTTATTAGAGTCTACCAGCCAGGATATTGTTATTAAAAGTAAAATAACTCGGGGCTTCCCTGGTGGCGCAGTGGTTAAGAATCCGCCTGCCAGTGCGGGGGACGTGGGTCCAAGCCCTGGTCTGGGAAGATCCCACATGCTGTGGAGCAACTAAACCCATGCGCCGCAACTACTGAGCTTGCGCTCTAGAGCCCACAAGCCACAACTACTGAGCCTGCAAGCCACAGCTACCGAAGCCCGCGCGCCTAGAGCCCCTGCTTTGCAACAAAGGAAGCCACCGCAGTGAGAAGCCCACACACCACAACAAAGTGTAACCCCCACTTGCTGCAACTAGAGAAAGCCCGCGCACAGCAACAAAGACCCAACACAGCCAAAAATAAATAAATAAAATTTTAAAAAAAGTAAAATAACTCGAATTCCAAGAAAGAATGAAATCTATGGGTCATGTACTGTCATGTGTTTGTGTTGGCTTAAGTCAGGCTCACTATTGTCACAAAATTCCTGGTTCATTGCATCTCTCTGCCTTTTTTTTAGTCAGCTTCATCCTGTGGCTGGCTCCCCTTGATGGAAGTTGGTTGCCTGCAAACTTGGGTACTACATGATTTCTTGTCCATATCCCTGGAGAGGGAGCATGACTCTGTGTCAGCTAAACAGAATTCTAGGACCAGTTTTTATCATATTTCTATCGCTGACCCAGTCTGTTTCAAAAGTAAACCAGTCTCTGGTATCCAAGTACAATAGTCAAAGTTCACACCTAGAGTTAGCAATAGGAGCAGCATGATGGCTTCAGTGGCAGAGAGGCATGAAATGGGTGCCAAGGGGGTACCGTGTAGGTCATGGTTATAGATTCTGTTTGGAGGTCCTCCACTTGCTTCTTAACGTTTTATCTGCTTCCTTTGTTAAGGGCTGGGGCTGCTTATTTTTTCTTCTGCTTTGATTGAGCTGCTTTGATCTGTAGAATCCATCCTTCGTTTCAAGAATGCTTTTTTCCATAGAATCTTCGAATATTTTTTCCCATTCAGTCTATTTTCTTTGTTAAGCTTAAGCAGTAGTAATTATGCATGTTTGTTGCATGTGTTATTCTTTTTCCTTGACTAATCTTCCTTTATCACTTTCACTGTTTTAGATTCTTCTGTTTTCTCCAGCCCATCCACCACATACCAACATTGTCTTCAGAATTATTGTTGCTTCATGGGATCCTCTTGTTTTCAGTTCTGCAATTATTTTGATTTCTTCAATTTCTTTGCTCCAACTCACACTCAACGTAGTAGTGATTAGTGGTAGTTCAGGTTCTGGAGCCACACTGCCTGTGTTTGAATCCAAACTCCTCTGCTTAATTGTGTTTTTGAGCAAAGTTCCTTGACCTCTTACCTTGCCTCCTCATCTGTAAAATGGAGATGATGATAGTAGCTGTGTTTTGGGGATACCCCTCCATGGGTCCCTTGCACCTGACACATCTTGTTGTGTATGCCAAGAACGGAAGGCCTTGACCACTCCTTATCTGGGCCTTTTCTCAGGGTTGTGTTTGCAGTGAGCAGCCTTGTAGAATGAGGGTGTGTCTCCCTCTGGGACAAAGAGCAGGGTTGTTTAATGCTTACTATAAAAGCAGTGGTTTCCCACACTCTTCGTTCCTTGTCATACAGTTCAGTGTGAGTGCAGGAGTCCATTGGGGCCCGTGGTTTTGCCCCGGTGACACTTGGGGCCCAGAAGGGAACTGACAGCAGTGTCCTCGTGCTTCTGCTGCTTGCTGTGCAGTGAGTGACACAGTCCTTTTGTCTTCGATCCAGGAGTCTTGTGTCTTCCGCCAGCATCCATGAAACAGTAACAGGCTAACTTACTAGCTTGTGTAAAGTCCTAGGCCCGGCAGCTGTCTTCATAAGGTTGTTGTGAAGTTTAAATGAGTTAATGCGTTTAACCACCTACAACACTGCCTAGGACATAGTAAGCACTTACTAAATTTTAGCCATGAAGATGTTTCTTTAAATATCCTCATATTATTTGCATTGGATTTTTAGGCGTAAATAAAGATAAGGCTCAGAAGAAGATTAAGATTGCTATAAATATCCATTATTATATGGTGAAGATGTATATTGTAATTTGTTGGGTTTATTTAGTTTCTTTTATTAGTTGTGAAAAATGAGTATCCATTAAAAACACATTTTTAAAAAGTCATATAGAAAAACTAAAGGAAATATTTTTAACTAAATAAAATATCCAGAGAGCAGTTGAATTTTAATAATTACTATCCTAATTAACGTCACTGTGGTTTTGAGGTCTTGATAAGTATCGGAGTCTTTTTCTTAATTCTTTTATGCTTACATTAAAAAATCATGTTAAAAGTATAATAGTAACGTACATTTGTGAAAATTTATGAAACTACAGGTAAGTATAAAGAGAATAAGTTAGCTGTAGAAGTATTAGCTTCTAGGGAACCAGTGTTTGACATTTTTGTGTATTTATTTATAGTTGCTTACATTTTAAAGTCTTTACATGCCCTCTGAAAGTGGTGACTATCTTGATATTAATGAGTGTCAAGTAGTTTAATGAATAAAGATAGAATAAGTAAAATATTTGCTATTTATCATGTGCTTATTCTTTAGCTTTACAGCACATTTTGGATGTAGTGGATACATTAGATTCAGTGAGCCACACACCACTGGAAAACGTAACTGTCGGGATGCAGACTTTGTTTTGAGCACCACTGTTCTAAAGAAGGAAAGGACATGATTACGTAGTTTCTTAGATATGCTTTCTTTTGTAGTCTTAGTACTATAAAGGAAGCAAGGAAAGTATTGCCAATTCTGGGGAGGTAAAGGAAGTTAGGAGAGAGAAAAATAATTTTTATTCTACTTAGTAGTTGACTAAATCATAGAAGCATGCGGTTTGGATAACTAGTAGAAAAATGGATGTTCGTGTTGAGTAACGTAATTACCAAATATTAGCGCATTTAAAAATTTATATTTTTCTGTGATTTTTCTAACTTATGTGTTTGTATATAATAAGGTTTATCTGCTTGCTTTGTATTACACAGTGTTTAATTAATCAATTAAACAATTACTGAACATCAGGTTTTGTGATAGGCTCTGGTTTGTAAAACAGATAAAGTAGCTGCTTTCATAGAGTATATAGTCTAGTGGGGTGCTGTCTAGTGGTACACTTTTTTGTGTCACTGACCCCTGTGGCAGACTCTTTTCCAAATAATGTTTTAAAACTAATAAAATAAAATTGCAAAGATAAATAGTTATATTGAAATATTACCAAAATAGAAAAAAGCCAAATTTGTAATTTCATATTGTGTTCTTTATTTACTCTTAAATCATAAAATCTAATTTATAATTACGGTAATCTTGAAGTAGTGATGAGGGTAAGTGATATTTTGGGGATATCTGCAAGCATTGGATGTGATAAAATATCTGCTTTCTATTGGTGACAGAGACATGAGTATGGCTATACAACTCTGCTTGTGCGTATATTTATGATGAAATGGGGTATTTTTAGAATTCTAAATCTCAGAGGTCAGTAAAAATAAAGATGTAATTTCTCCCTCCAGCATGCTAGAACCCCTTATTAAATACAGTCTAAAAACTAAAAAGATAGGATGCTTTGCTTTTAGTTTTTTTTTTTTAATTGAAGTATAGTTGATTTACAGTGTTGTGTTAGTTTCTGGTGTACAGCAAAGTGATTCAGATATATATATATATATATATATATATTTCATATTCTTTTCCTTTATGGTTTATTACAGGATATTGAATATAGTTCCCTGTGCTATACAATAGAACCTTGTTGTTTATCCATCCTATGTATAATAGTTTGCATCTGCGAATCCCAAACTCCCAATCTACCCCCCTGCCGAACTATAAGTCTGTTCTCTATGTCTGTGAGTCTGTTTCTATTTCATAGATAAGTTCATTTGTGTCATATTTTAGATTCCACATATGAGTGATATCATATGTTATTTGTCTTTCTCTTTCTGACTCACTTCACTTAATATGATAATCTCTGGGTATATCTATGTAGCTGTAAATGACATTATTTCATTCTTTTTTATGGCCGAGTAATATTCCATTGTATGTATATACCACATCTTCTTTATCCATTCATTATTTAGTTTGTTTCCCTGTCTTGGCTGTTGTAAATAGTGCTGCTGTGAACATAGGGGTGCATGTCTTTTCAAATTATAGTTTTGTCCGGATATATGCCCAGGAGTGGGATTGCTAGATCATATGGTAACTCAAGTTTTTTGAGGAACCTCCATACTATTTTCCATAGTGACTGCACCAATTTACACTCCTACCAACAATGTAGGAGGGTTTCCTTTTCTCCACACCCTCTTCAGCATTTGTTATTTGTAGACTTTTTGATGATGGCCATCCTGACTGCCGTGAGGTGGTACCTTATTGTAGTTTTGATTTGCATTTCTCTAATAACTAGCGATGTTGAGTAAAAAGATAGGGTGCATTGAAAGAATGCACTGTGTATTCGTAAGGAGGCCATAATTGGACTCTAGAATATTTTTGACATCTTATAATCTATTACTCTGTCATGTTGGTGAGCTTGCTGAATATATTTGTAGGATACATACAGCTCTTTCAAAGAATTATTTAACCTTTGGGGGGACAATTTCATATTGACCAAGATCAAAATATTTTATTTCCATGAACTTTGCTGTGAGGTAAATGTTCTTACTACTTCATAATTTTATTCAGTAGTTCTTAAGAAGTAAAGAGAAAAACTCTGTATTTTCAACTTTCATCTCATTCTTCATATTCAACAAATGATTCCTCAGTAACATGGTCCTAGTAAAATATTAACATTTCTGTTTAACATGAATTTATTCATAAAACTTATGAGCTATGATCAGATCAGATATCGTGCCAGGCAGTGTGTAGTAGTGGGAAGAGCACCCCTGGGCTTCGGGCTTACACAAATCTGATTGTGTATCCCAGCTTTGCTTCCTGTTAGCTATGTGACCTCAAGCTTGTTTAACTTTCAGACTTAGTTTCCTTATCTTTTTTTAAAAATAAATTTATCTATTTATCTGTCTGTGTATCTATGGCTGTGTTGGGTCTTTGTTGCCGCACGCGGGCTTTCTCTAGTTGCAGTGAGCGGGGCTACTCTTCGTTGTGGTGCACGGTCTTCTCATTGCGGTGGCTTCTCTTGTTGCGGAGCATGGGCTCTAGGCTTGCAGGCTTCCATAGTTGTGGCACGCGGGCTCAGTAGTTGTGGCCCACGGGCTGTAGAGCGCATGCTCAGTAGTTGTGGCGCATGGGCTTAGTTGCTCCGTGGCATGTGGGATCTTCCCGGACCAGGGATCGAACCCGTGTCCCCCTGCATTGGCAGGCAAATTCTTAACCACTGCACCACCAGGGAAGTCCAGATATTCCTCTGTTTTTTTTTGTTTTTTTTTTTTATCCTTTGTTGATCTTTACAACTTACTGGTTTTTTAAACTTTTTTTTTTAATATCTTTATTGGAGTATAATTGCTTTGCAATGTTGTGTTAGTTTCTGCTGTATAACAAAGTGAATCAGCTATACATATAGGTATATCCCCATATCCCCTCCCTCTTGCATCTCCCTCCCACCCTCCCTATCCCACCCCTCTAGCACTAGGTGGTCACAAAGCACCAAGTTGATCTCCCTGTGCTATGCGGCTGCTTCCCACTAGCTATCTGTTTTACATTTAGTAGTGTAGATATGTCAGTGCCACTCTCTCACTTCATCCCAGCTTACCCTTCCCCCTCCCCGTGTCCTCAAGTCCATTCTCTACGTCTGCATCTTTATTCCTGTTCTGCCCCTAGGTTCTTCAGAACCAATTTGTTTTTAATTCCATATATATGTGTTAGCATATGGTATTTGTTTTTCTCTTTCTGACTTACTTCACTCTGTATGACAGACTCTAGGTCCATCCACCTCACTACGAATAACTCAATTTCGTTTCTTTTTATGGCTGAGTAATATTCCATTGTATATATGTGCCACATATTCTTTATTCATTTGGAGTATAATTGCTTTACAATGTTAGTTTCAGATATTACTCTTTTTTAAAAGAGAAGAATTAAGTGAGAGAACTATTAGGCACACTTAACACTTGTCCTTTTAGTTTCAGCTGGGCTTCTGATACTTTTCTGAAGCCTTTCTAAGTTATATTTTCCACCTCTTCCCTTAACTCCCATGATACCTTGTACCTCCATCATGACAGTGATTGTGTACTGTTGCCATCGTTTGCTATTTCATGAATAGATCCATTAAGCATAGGGATCCTGACTCTTTTTTTTTTTCCCCCCCATTAAAGAGATGCTTTATCATATGTACCCTGATAAACACAATAAAATAGACTCTATTTTTATACTACCATTGGACTAGAATGTATGGTACATAGTAGTTACCCAAAATTTTGTTTGGTAAAAAAATCATTCTAAAGCAATGATTTATTGAATCCCTAACAAAGAGCCAGGAGGTGCTAAATAAATGTTCTCTTTATTCCTGTTACTTCCCACAATACCGTTTAATAATGTGTGATCTGGTGGGTGATATCCAACTAGGTGGAAAGTAAATACATAGTTATAGTATGTGAATGTAGGTAATCAGAGTAGCAGCTACATACCTACACTTACTGTATACTTAGGGCATTAGGCTAAGTGCCCAATGTATTATCTTTTTTGATCCTTAGAGGCAGCTTTATAGTAGCTGGCATTAGCTATCTTTTAAATGATTAGCAAACTGAAATTGAGGTGAGGTTAATTAAGCAAGTTGTGAAGGTCACGTTGCTAGCAAATGACTGAGGAGATATGATGCAGATTCTGGACCATTTGACTCCAAGCCTTTGATTTTAACTAAAGCAGCAAAACAGCCTTTGCTATTAATTTTAAACATTTTTTGTGTCATAGAACCAACTATTTAGGATTAATCCTAAGTAAGAGTAAGAGTCATGGGAGGTGGAATGGCATTGTGTAAGGGCACGGTTAGAGCTAATTTACAGTTGTGTCCCATTTACCTATGTATCTACAAAGGTTTGCCTAGAGAGCACACGCTATCCAAGTTCTCTTAGGTTCTTTAGTGTAGTTACAACCCACATGTGACACCTGGTGGTTTGAGTTTAAATGCAAGTAGGTGCTTCGACTAAAACCACCCCACTCTGATCATCCCCAGGGTTGGAGAGGACTCCATCTTTCTGGTTTTAGAGCATTTTGTGACCAACTGGCTTTGTCAGTATTTTAGGTCAGGTTCAAAGTAAGGAGAAAGATACACGGGAGATTTTGTATCAAAGAAAAATATAACCCTTAATTTTTTAATTTTTTAAAATTTGTTTATTTTTGGCTGTGCTTCACGTCTTGTGGGATCTTAGTTCCCTGACCAGAGATTGAACCTGGGTCCTCAGCAGTGAAAGCTCGGAGTCCTAACCACTGGACCGCCAGGGAATTCCCAACACTTAAATTTTTAAAATGATTTAAAAAAAAAAAAAGTATGTGTTCTTATTTGCATATTTCTGGACTGTAGGCATTTGAACAAATAGAATCCCATGAAAGGCAAAAACTGCACAGTGGCACAGGTTGAAAGGCCAGCTTTGTTGCATTAGGCACAAGTACAGGATGGTGTTTGAGGCATTTTTATTAGTAAACTGCAGATAGCCTAGTACTCGCATCAGAACTGAGAACTCTCTCAGTTGTCTCTGGGTTCCCAGTCATTTCATCCAGAGCATCTCTGGATGACATCTCTTGTTGGATATTTGGGTTTCATTTCAGCCAGAGTAGTCTGTTTCACATTCTGCTGCCAAACTCTGACAGTCTTTCGAAGACTTGGGCTAAGAGAAGAGAGGGACGTAAACACTAGTTTAATTGTCTTGCCTTGACTTTGACAGATAGTGAGAACTAACTTTTCTACTAAATGAAGAGTGACAGCCAAAAGAAATAGGTTGTATTATTACGTGTAGTTTCACATATTTAGGGATACCTTTTTCTATTTCTATTTTGTGGCTGGAACTGTTCCCTAGGAAGCAGGTATAGGACTTTTCCTTATTCCTTAAAAAACAAATGATTAAAACAACAAAATCCAAACCAAAAATAAGACCAAAACCCAACAATCCTTACTGGGTCTTTGGCAGATCCAGGTTAGAATCATGGGCAGAGCCAGTAGGAAAAATAGCTAAGAGGAGAATATTCCTTTTTTTTTTTTTTTTTTTTTTAAAGATATATTGATTGATTGATTGATTGCTATGTTGGGTCTTCGTTTCTGTGCGAGGGTTTTCTCCAGTTGCGGCAAGCAGGGGCCACTCTTCATCGCGGTGCGCGGGCCTCTCACCATCGCGGCCTCTCTTGTTGCGGAGCACAGGCTCCAGACGCGCAGGCTCAGCAACCGTGGCTCACGGGCCCAGTTGCTCCGCGGCACGCGGGATCCTCCCAGACCAGGGCTCGAACCCGTGTCCCCTGCATTAGCAGGCAGACTCCCAACCACCGCGCCACCACGGAAGCCCCTTTTTTTTTTTTTTTTTTTTTAAAAGAAAAGAGAACTCTTTTAAAGCCTGCTTTACTACTGTCCTCCTTGTGGATCAGGCCTGTTCCTGGTCCCATTTCTTAAAAAAGAAAAAAAAAAATCCCTTTGTCTGAATCTTTTTCCCCTCTGAAATTTCAAAAGTTGTGTACCTGAAGACCTACCAACCTACCAATAACATTCATATGTAACCTTACCATTTCTTTCTAGGTCTAATTTGAGAGAGAGAGAGACAGGCAGACAGATTGTCCTCTTACTTACTTCCCCTTAGTTATAAACAATAAAGAAAACCCCCAAAAAGTTTGAAGTGTTATGTATTTTATTTTTCGGGGGGAGAAAAACAACAGAATACCTGAGATTGTGCCTCAGTTTGCTAGAAAAAAAATACTGACTAGAGGCCATAGGGGTGGTTTGCAACATATTAAGAGAGAACGGATAGGCCATACCTATTGGAGGGACCTTGATTTTGGGGGAGGGGGGGGATGCAGGCTAAATGGCGCTGGTTCTTAGGAGAAACGTGTTCCCAGGGATGTAGTGACATGACCCTCGTCCACCTGGCTCATTGTCTGTAAGCTTCTGAGTCCCTCTTCTTATTCCTCTTTTACAGTTCTCATTTCTTCTCTTGACTCTTACCCTTTCTTGTTACCTAGTAGTAGAAATGGTACAAAAAGGGCATACCCCACATGTGCTCTGCACATCTCTGGGTAGAAATGAAATGCTTCTTTAAAGGTATTTTTATATATGGTCACTTTATAGTACTTTGAATATTATAGACAGAGAGAATCTCTCAGGCAGTACCGTATTCCTTTCTGTCTTTGGTTGTAAAAGTGCTAGAGGGCAGGCAACACAGAATAATTTCTGGCTCTCTCCAGATGCTTTCCCTAGAGCTCTGGAGGCAGCTGGTCTGCTTTTCAGGTTATTGCAGGTCACAGCACTACCATATATTTTGATACAGCATAAACGGTGTCAGTTGATTTCCAAACACTATACTATCACTGTTCTCTCGCCTGCTCACCAGCCCACCTATTTTAAGTTTTTGTGATGGCAGTTCTCCACACCTGATGCCAGTTTCTGTGTTAGAGCATGGGTTAAACTGCTGTAACAGAGATGTCCAGATACAGCAGTGGTTTAAATAAAACATTCATTTTTCTTTCATGTAATATTTCTGAGAGTGAGAGGTCCAGGCTGATGGGGTGTCTTTGCTCCCTGTGGTTATTTATGGACCCAGGTTCCTTCCATCTTGTTTCTGTGCCCTCCTCAGAGTGTTGTTCTCATCTGCAGCATTGCAGCTGGGTTGCTGACATGCCCGTGGTCCAGTCCATAGGAAAGAGGGAACATAATTTAGTCTAGAACAAACCCCTTCCTTTAAGGTGATGTAGAAATTGCATGGTTACTTCTGGTCGTATTCTGTTGGTGAGAACTTGCCATGCTTAGCTGCAAAAATGGGAAATAAAGTCTGTTGCTGAGTAGTTATGTGCCCTACTAAGACTTGAACAACATAAAAGAAAGAGAGGGACTTCCCTGGCGGTCCAGGGGTTAAGACTTCACCTTCCAGTGCAGGGGGTGTGGGCTTGATCCCTGGTTGGGGAGCTAGCCACCTGCCCACATGCCTCATGGCCAAAAGAGCAAAAACATAAAACAGAAGTAGTATCATAACAAATTCAATAAAGACTAAAAAATTGTCCACGTCAAAAAAAAATCTTAAAAAAAAATAAGAGAAGGTGGATTTTTGTCCATTGTCCATTTTTCTACAGGGTTATGTGCCTTATTCATCTTTGGAGTTCTTTACATATTCTGGATTTGAATACCTTTTGGGGGATACAAATCACATGTATTTTCTTTCAGTCTGTGATGTACTTTTAAATTTTGTTCATGGGGTCCTTTGTCATATAGAAATTTAGTATTTTTATATAGTAAAGTTTGCAGATCTTTTTATAATCCTTGTTTGATACAAATGTATTTTGTATTTGTAGATTTGATTCTATACCAGTTTTGTGGCTAGGGGTAGGCAGGACAGACACAATGATTAATAGGCCCCACAAGCACTTAATTTATGGTCAACTTTTCTACTTCAGTTTTAAAAAGAAACATTTTATTTTATTTTTTTTTAACATCTTTATTGGAGTATAATTGCTTTACAATGGTGTGTTAGTTTCTGCTTTATAACAAAGTGAATCAGTTATACATACACATATATCCCCATACTCTTCCCCCTTGCATCAAAAATATGGAACGCTTCACGAATTTGCGTGTCATCCTTGCGCAGGGGCCATGCTAATCTTCTCTGTATCGTTCCAATTTTAGTATATATGCTGCCGAAGCGAGCACAAAAGAAACATTTTAAATAGGAAAGCCAAAACCATATGTTTGATGCCTCATTGCATCATTAATTTTATGATTTGACAGGATTTACAATTGGTAATAATTATTTCTAACTAAAAAATTTAATAGTTCTCAAAATTATTCATTTGTCAGAATAGTTCCCTAAAATTCATTTTGAATCTAGAAGACTTTGGTAGGGAAGTCATGCTGATCTGAGAGGTAAGAAATCAGATTTGATGTGAAAGTGAGTGTTCAAGCTGCTAGATGTGCCTCGTATGCAGTTGAAGTATGGTCTGGAGCTCAGGACAGGAGGTAGGGTTAGGGATGTTGACTTAAAAATCAGTAAGTCAGGGACTTCCCTGGTGGTGCCGTGGTTAAGAGTCCGCCTCCCAATGCAGGGGACGCGGGTTTGATCCCTGGTCAGGGAACTAGATCCCACACGCGTGCCGCAACTAAGAGTTCACATGCTGCAACTAAGGAACCCGCCTGCGGCAACTAAAACCCGGCACAACCAAAAATAAATAAATTAAAAAAAAAAAATCAGTAAGTTGAGCTTCCCTGGTGGCACAGTGGTTAAGAATCTGCCTGCCAATGCAGGGGACCCTGTCTCGAGCCCTGGTCCAGGAAGATCCCACGTGTCACGGAGCAGCTAAGCCCGCGAGCCACAGCTACTGAGCTCGTGTGCCACAACTACTGAAGCCCGTGTGCCTAGAGCCCGTGCTCTGCAACAAGAGAAGCCACCGTGGTGAGAAGCCCCCGCACCACAACGAAGAGTAGCCCCCGCTTACCACAACTAGAGAAAGCCTGCGCTCAGCAATGAAGACCCAACGCGGCCAAAAATAAATAAATAAATAAATTTATTTAAAAACACACACACACACACACACACACACACACAAAAGATGAGCACGTAAAGGACATGTAGAGAGCTGTACTCTCATTTAGAGGTCTTAAATCAGCTGAAGAGACAGATATTAGGCCGTTTAATCTTTGTTAACAGCCTCATGAAGTATAGGTAGTTTTCTAATTTTACGGGGAGTAAATTGAAGCTGAGAGAGATGACTTCTACATAAAGTTGCCTAGTTTGTAGTTGGTGGAACTGGTCCTCATGACTCCAAAGCCCATAGTAATCCATGATATCTCCCTGTGTTTAAGAGGTGAAAAGCATTTCACTAAGGAGGGAGTGAGTACTCCTTGGTGCCAGATGAATTTCTGGAGTGTTTGAAGGCTTGTGAGTAGCCCGGGATTATTTATTAGTTCTTTTGCCACCAGTGGAGGTGGAGAGAACAGTGCTGTGGTTGGAGGCTGGATGCCTTGTAGGAAGGGTCTGAGGTGGAGGGCAGCCACTCCAGAGTCCCATTGCATGAAGTTTGGTGGTGGTGAAAGGAAGAAAAGACAGGAGGAGCTTAAACGACTATAAGGTTTTCTGGTTGGTTCGTTGGTTGGTTGGTTTGGGGGTAGTGGTGCAGAAAAGTATGTGTAAGTTTGCAGTTAGAAAAGAAAGATGGAGCCAGGAGCGTGGGATTGCATTGGGAGCGCTAGTGCAGGGATCGTGCCTGTTAACATCTAACAATACAGTGTGAGAGACAGGGTGGTGGGTATGTCGTTTCATTTAAAGAGAGGAATGATATTAGGGGTAATGGTGTTTGGAAACCCTCTCAACAGTTAGGTTGCCTCCTAAGAAAGTATGTGTGAGGTGTTCGGGGTTGGAGTCTTGAGGATAATTGAAAAAGGCACTGGAGTCAAGGTGTGTTCTTTTCAGTCATTTAGCTTTTAGAATGGCTGATAGAGGCCGTAATGCTTGTTTCAAATTAATGATAATTTCAATTTATAAATTACCAAGAAACTTTTTCATGAGTCACATTTGTTCTGTAGGGGAACTGCTATAATCCTGAAAATAAGGTTCTTAACAGTTATTATTAAGATTTGAGTCAATTGTAATTTGGAAAAGTATGCCCTGTTTTACATTATTTTGATGATTATCATTTTATAATAGAGAATAAATATAAACAGTACCATTAATTATATATATATAAGCTTTTCCTATGTTTAAGTATTGTCATTTGTTGCTTCATTATTTTTCCTTTACGATGTGTGCTTTATAGATAAAGTCACTAAAGATTGGTATAATGCAGAATGACTTTTTATATTCTCTTGTTTACTATTAAGCAGAAATCAAAGAGCAATCAGCAGAAGAGGATGCTGAAGCAGAAGTGGACCGCAGCAAGCGGCCAGTCCCAGCCTTCCAGCGTTCTGTGTCTGAGGAATCTGCAGCCTCCCTGGTCTCTGTTGGTATAGAAGCCAAAATCAGGTTAGAGAATGAATGCCGCTGGATTGGAGATTAGTGACAGGAAAAAGAGCAGCAAGTTGACTGTAGAGGGAATTCAGAGAGCGCAGGCTTAGGACAGAAAGCTGGGCGGACTTTTAGAGCTGATAGCTCTGCGCGTAGCTGGAGTGAAGCACGTCCG
The DNA here is from genome assembly GCF_028021215.1 of Eschrichtius robustus. NCBI lineage: Eukaryota > Metazoa > Chordata > Mammalia > Artiodactyla > Eschrichtiidae > Eschrichtius > Eschrichtius robustus. The sequence goes on along the minus strand of NC_090831.1, from coordinate 125,428,382 downwards.
TGGGCTTAGGTGGCTGTAGAACAGAGCAGTGGTCTACTGTGTCACTCTGCTCTCCTCAGACCAGGACAGAATATTTCCAGTATGCGATTCCTAGAAGAAGAAAAAAGTCTAAACTTTTAGCATAAGAACGGATTTTTGATTTACTTGTAAACTTAAGTTTATACTCTTGTTCTTTACCCTCTCTCTTCATTCTTTAAAAAGAGAAATACAGGATGTTATAACTTCTCTGTGTATCATTCAGCTTAAGTCTTGTAACTTTTTAGATCTTAACTTGGAAGACATGAATAAAACTGAAACCATCCATCAATTGAATATCCCCATCTTCTTGAAATGTTTCCTTCCTTTTGCTTTTGTCACGTCTGCCTCCTCATTTCATCTCTTGCTCGATTCTGTGGGGACTCCCCACCTTTATCACGCTGGAGTCCTCAGGTCGAAGTCCTCGGCCTGTTTACTTTTATTTTTATAGTCCGATAGCTAGGTCCTATCTGTGTGCTAATGAAACCGCACATTTATATTTTGAGGGCTGACCTTCCTCTGAACTCTAGACTTTCCTCTCCATCTGTCTGCTTGATATCTCCATTTGGAAGTATACTAGACACTGCACCCATAACATGTCCAGAACCACTGTTGATTCTGACCCCAGGCCTGTCCCAAATCTTCTCCCCAGGATTTCTTCATGTCAATAAATAATACCAATATTCACCCAGTTGCTTAGGCCAAAACCTTTTGAGTTAATCCATGATTTCTTTCTTTTCTCATACCTCACATTCTAAATTTTGTAGCCCACCTTTAGAAGATATCCCAAACAAGTACTTACTCTCTCTCTTTTTTTTATTTTTAAGCTTTTATTTATTTATTTATTTATTTATTTATTGGCTGTGTTGCGTCTTCGTTTCTGTGCGAGGGCTCTCTCTAGTTGTGGCAAGCGGGGGCCACTCTTCATCGCGGTGCGCGGGCCTCTCACTGTTGCGGCCTCTCTTGTTGTGGAACACAGGCTCCAGACGCGCAGGCTCAGTAGTTGTGGCCCACGGGCCCAGTTGCTCCGCGGCATGTGGGATCTTCCCAGATCAGGGCTCGAACCCGTGTCCCCTGCATTGGCAGGCAGACTCTCAACCACTGCGCCACCAGGGAAGCCCTTACTCTCTTAACTTGCCTACCACCTTAGTCCAAGTCCTCTTATCCTTAGGAGGCTGTAGTTGCCTTTTAAGTGGTCTCTCCACTTCTTCTCTTCGCTTTCCCCAGTCCAGATTGTTCTTAGCACAGTTGCAAAAATGATCATTCTAAAATGTAAATCAGGTTTCTCCCAAACTCTCGTCTCTTACATTTAAATTAAATATATAAATTATATTAAAAATTTCAGGGACTTCCCTGGTGGTACAGTGGTTAAGACTCTGTGCTCCCAGTGCAGGGGGCCCGGGTTTGATCCCTGGTCAGGGAACTAGATCCCACATGCATGCTGCAACTAAGAGTTCACATGCCACAACTAAGGAGCTGGTGAGCTGCAACTAAGGAGCCTGCCTGCCACAACTAAGAAGCACACATTCTTCAATTATGGAGCCCACCTGCTGCAACTAAGACCGGATGCAACTAAGAAAAAAACAACAAAAACATTCAAATCCCTACTATGTTCTACATCTTTGGGAAGGTTTGAAAATTTTCAAAATAAAAGAGTAGGATGAAAAATAAATAAAACATAGTCCCCACCACATTTACCCTCTATTTCTGCTTTATTTTCCTTTGTTGAACTTTTTATTTCTCGACAGTTTGTTTGTCTCCCTTACTGTCATGTGAGCCCTGTGAAGGCAATGCTTTTCCCCTTTTTTCCTGCTTTTTATTGCATTGATAATTTTTTCCTATTGATTATACATTATATTTTGTTTTTGAGATGGTTTTCCTTAAGACTCATGTTTCTTTACCCTGTTGAATTTAGTTTTGAAAGAATTTCAAACTTAAGAGTTCTAATTGATTTCTTAGTCTTAGCAATATGAATAATGATTTATCATATTTTCATGTCTCTTTGTATCTGTCATTTAGCATTTCATTTTCTAGTTATTTAAATATATACTTCCTATTTTGTCTTGGCCCCCTAACATTTTTCATATTTTGAAAAATTCAGGTTTATACGTATATACAGTAAAATTACTGTAAAATTCACCCATGTAGTGAGTTTTGACAATTGTATACTGTCATATAACCAGTACCACAACAAGATAAAGAACAGTTCCATCATACTAAAACAATTCCCTGATGCCTTTTTGTTGTCATTCCTGATCCCATCTTCTGCCCTAGGCAGTCACTTACCTGTTTTCTGACCCTGTAGTTTTGCCTTTGCAGTAACGTCGTATGAGTGGGATTGTAAAGTATGTGTCCTTTTGATTCTGGCCTTTTTAACTTAGCATATTTAATGCATTTGACATTCGTTTATGTCATCGCATGTATCAGTAGCTGTTTCCTTTTTATTGCTGAGTAGGATTCTCTTTTATGGAGGTGCCTACCACATTTTTTTTTTTTTAAATAAAATTTATTTATTTATTTATGGCTGCATTGGGTCTTCGTTGCTGCGTGCGGGCTTTCTCTGGTTGTGGAGAGTGGGGGCTACTCTTCGTTGCGGTGTGTGGGCTTCTCATTGCGGTGGCTTCTCTTGTTGTGGGGCACGGGCTCTAGGCACGCAGGCTTCAGTAGTTGTGTCATGCGGGCTCAGTAGTTGTGGCTCGCGGGCTCTAGAGCACAGGCTCAGTAGTTGTGGCGCATGGGCTTAGTTGCTCCACAACATGTGAATCTTCCTGGACCAGGGCTCAAACCCACGTCCCCTACATTGGCAGGCGGACTCTTAACCACTACGCCACCGGAGAAGCCCCCTACCCCATTTAATTTATCATTTTCCAGTTAAGGGATATTTGGGTAGTTTCCAGTTTGGGGCAGTTATGAATAAAATTGGTATAAATATTCACTTGCAGATTTTGGTGTGAACATAGGGTTTTTATTTCACTTAGGTAAAAATACCTAAGAGAGAGGTAATTTTTCAAGGAAAATGCCAAAGTATTTTTCAGTGTGACTGTACTATTTTGCATTGATTACCACTAATGATGTAGAGTGGATTGGCAGGATGTTTCTGATCGTTCTGATTCAACTTTACTCTTAGGTGCGCCCTGTGTGCCTAGGTCTCGGGGGTCCCGTCATGGTCTGGGTCTAGGACGTCGTCTTGCTCCTCCTCCAGGGTGGAGGTGCATCCCCTCCCCCATTCACTCCTCCATCTGCAGCTGGTCTTGACCATTGCAGGGCAGAGACTTGTGCTCTCCTCCTTTTACCAGTCTGAGGCTTTTCTTTCGCAGGCAAGATGAAGGAGAAAGAACTTTGTGTCTTTCCCATGTCTCTGCTGTTCTCCTGCCCAGGCTTTTACCATGACTGGTGCATTCTCAGGACTCTTCTCCATGCCTGAGTGGTGGGCACGAGCACCGGGGGAGGTGCATGGCGACAAGCTCCTGAGTGGGTTAGAATTCCCCAGTGTTTGCGGGTCCTGGATGTTCTGTACTCTCCTACTGCCACACACTTGGCTTTTAGCAATTTATAAAATTTTCGCTGAATTCTTTAGCCTGCTTGGATGACATCCAGTGAGTGGCCTCTTCCTCAGATTAAGCAAGTGCTTGTGTCTCCTCTCTTCTTGGAAGTGCCTTTCATTGAACTGCAGGTGAATTGTTTGCTCTGCAACTTTTGTAATCTGATGTGTTCAAGAAAGTGAATTTGTGGATTGTCTGGCGAGTTTTTGCTGTGACAGTGGGAGCAGAGTTCTTTGCAACTTTCTACTACATCCACAGCAGAAGCCAGGGATTTCCTTTGTGCCAGCCTTTAAAGTTAACCATAAATTACTCTGAGATATTTGACAGTCTTTATTTCCTGCATCCCTTGTAACATTTCCTAATTCTTTAATAATTTGAATATTTCTCTAAAAATATTTACATTGTGGGTCTGTTGTGTGGTGAAATTTCTCAGGTCTTATAGAAACCTGGGAATAATTTTATTATACCTTCACATTTGAGTTATGGTTTTGGATATAAAATTGAAGGTTAAGATATTTTTTGTCAGTACTTTAAAAGTATTTCTCCGGTTTCCTAATCAGTGTTGTTCATAAAGTTGCTGTCCATCTGATTGTAGCTCCTCATAGGTAATGTTTCTAGGGGAAGAAACAAACTAGAAACAGGGTATGCTGAAAGAAATGTAAGTTTAATAGCTTAGAGAAAATTATAAATAAGAAAATTTAAAAAATTAATAAGATACTGGCAAAGGATATTGGTGGATAGTATCCTTTAGGCAAGAAGAAAAACATTTTTTCCCCTATTTGACTTTATTTTTCTGAAAGTAGACCACATTTAATCGTGTGCGCGTGCGTGTGTGTGTGTGTGTGTGTGTGTGTATGTGTCAGTATCAATGGACAACACAGTTTATCATGAAATTGAAATGCATAATATTGGAAAAAAAATAGGTGACTTTTATAAACAAAAGGTAATTAGTTGAGAGCGGTCCAATATGAATTTAACTTGAGTTAAACATTACCTGAAAAGATTATTTCCATCACCTGTTAATGTAAGACATTATGAAAGTTCCTGAGGTAGATACTACAGAGGTGATGGTGGGAACTTTAATGCTTGAGAAGAAAGATTTGAGTACAGCAGCCATAAATGTGTTGTGAAGAGAAGATATATCCAAGAGGAGCAGTTCTTTTAATTCTGGTTTTTTCTAAGATCCCTTATTAAGCATATATTCCATAAGTATATATTGGTTTTTGTCCTTTAACCTTTTAAATGGTTTCTTTTTTTTAAAAAATTGTAGATTTTATTGTTTAGAACAACTTCAGGTTTACAGAAAAATTAAGCAGATGGTACACAGAGTTCCCCCTCCCCAACCTTTCCCTGCCTCAGTTTCCCCTAAGGTTAGCATCTTTCATTAGTGTGATACATTTGTTACAACTGATAAACCAGTATTGATACATTATTATTAATTAAAGTTCATAGTTTACATTCATTCTTTGCGTTACATATAGTTCTGTGAGTTTTGGTAAATGTGTACTGTCATGTATCTGCCATTAACTGCAGTATAGCATGTGAAGTAGTTTCACTGCTCTAAAAATCCCGTTTTGCTATTCATCCCTTTCCCACTCCTCTTAAACCCTTTCTGTCCGTTCCCCCGTCCCTCATCACTAACTGCTTAACCCACTTAAATTTATTTTTTTATATCTCTCTGTGTGTATGGTATATATATATAATGCATAAAGAATGTTCCATCAAGTAGTTAAGTAAAACTTGGTCACCACTTGTTTTACATAGCTGGGATATAATTGAGTGGCCATTAAACTGTACCTTCTTCCCCAACCTTAATTTTTTACTTTCTTTATTCCTTTTTAGTACTTCGAGATTTTTAGATCAGGTTTAAAAGAAAATTGTTTTTCTAAGCACAAACTATAATTTTTTGATTTGGTATATTTACTACTTTAAAAAAATCGTGCTGTAGAAAAGTAGAATTGCAAATGTATAATTATTATTGAACTTAATTGTTCTTACGGTATAGATATATTTAAATGCTTAGCTTGCACTAAAGACATAATCTTTAATTTTAAAGCACAAGTATCTGCAGTTGTCTGGAACTTGAAATAGTTAAATAAAACTGCTTCTCCTCTCTGTCTTCCGTACTTTTCATTTCTACCAGTGAACAGCTCTGCGCGTTTTGTTACTGTGGTGAAAAAAGCTCCTTAGGACAAGGAGACTTAAAACAATTCAGAGTAACGCCTGGATTTATTTTGCCATGGAAAAACCAGCCTTCTAACAAGAAGGACGTTGATGACAACAGCAGTGGAACTTGTGAGAAAATACAAAACTCAACACCACGAAAACAAAGAGGACAGAGAAAGTAAGCAGTTTTGAATTTAAGTGGTTCTAACGCAGTAAGACTATAGTTTATTTTCATTGCGATGTTTATGAATATACAAATAGGATTGTTACTGAACAATTTTTTTATGTTTCCAACATTCATACGATGCCTTATGACTCACCATTAACCCAGCAGATGCTCATTTTCTCAAAATTAATTTCTTATTTAAAAAAAAGTTTGCGCTAGTTGTGTATTAACAAAAAAGAAGAAAACTTTAAAGAACATAATATAAGGAAGGCTAGAGGGGATTCATGGAATTTATCTATATATGGAATGAAAATTTTAGAAAATCAATGAGATCTTTCTTTCCTTTTCCTAGATAAGTTTTAAATAGTTTGTAAGAGTATAACATAAAAGAATAGCAAAACCAAAGTGGTTTTACCTATGTGTCATTTATTTATTTGTTTTTATGGTTCAGAGAATGTTGAACTGTCCTGTAAACTCTTACAATACAGTGTTAACTTTCTTTCGTTCTAAATAATCATGTGCTGAGAGTTCCCTTTCTAAAGTCAAAGAAGATGCTCTTTTTTTTAAATGAAAGAATTTACGTATGTTGTACACCTGAAACTAATATAATATGGTAAATCAACTATAATTTAAAAAAAAGAATTTACTATTTGTATAACTATATATGTGTGTCTATATTCATGGACCTTATAGTTCCCCCAAACTCTTGTCTAATATGTTTGCTTTTGGAGTTAATATTTTTTTTATATGTTGTAGGTTCGTTTGAAGGCCATCTTAATATGTGGACTTGGCTCTGGTAGTTGAGGGAGTAGAAGTTTCTGTGGTTGATGAGAAAGTGTAAAAATTAATTTAGCTTGGAAGGCTAACCAGCTCTGCCCCTTGAGGGTGATGATGTAATCATCCAAGTGCTTATCTGGCTTTTATCCAAAGTTAAGTACTAAGGCATTGTGTTGTACTTACTTGATTGGCTTCTTCTTTTGGACTGCTGCCAATGCCTTGAAGACCTGAAGTAGGAAATGAAACAATAACAAGAAAAACCCTTTTAAAAGAATTTAAAGTGGAACAGCTTAAGGAAATTTAGAAGTATTGTATTTAGAGTTTTGGTGTTTTAAAGGCCATAGCTAGCTTTACCTTTCGTGATCAATTGGGAGCTCACTTTCTAATAAGATATATCAAAAGTCCAGAAAACTTTTGTCCATCAGTCATTAGTAAATTTACTGGACTGGACCAGGTTATATCTTATATCCATATGTTCTGCCTTGAATAATGGCAATTAATAAACAACTGTTCTGGGAAATACAGTTAGGCTTCATTTATTTATTTATTTTATAAGCTAAGTTAATTTTTAGTGAAAACTTTATGAGCTAAAATAATTATGTAAAAATAGCCTTGGTTTAATGAAAGTCTTTATATGCACTTAAGTGTTTAACAAGTTATTAAGTGATGATAACAAGCCAGTTAATGGACCTTAGGAATAAAGCATGTTTTTGAAATTTGGAAATCATTTAGGGATAAACAGTTACTTTAGCTTGGTAATGATTTTAAACATTTGCAGAATATGTTGCTAATGAGTTATAAACCAGATAAACAGCTAGTTAATTTTTTAATTTGAAAAGGAGGATTTTAAAATAGTCTCTTTTTTTAGACTTAAAATTTGGGGGTATGTAAATATTTCAGCTAACTTCTCTCGATGTTCTTTCCGAAGCTGGGCTCCTCTCGTCCTTAGGGTTGACGTCAGCATCTTACTGATATGTTGTGTACGTACAAACTGGTTGTAAAACCTTAAGGTGAAATTTGACTAACCTGCTGCTTGGGAACTGGTTAGTAATAGACTGGTTAGTCATTCCACTGGTTTTTATACCTGTCCCCCCATCAAATTACTGGTGTAAAGAAAATATGTTAAAACAATGCATTCGTCTTCATAGATGAACTGTTAGTCTTTTTTTCCTCCTAATAAATTAGCAAGTTAGTAATGAAGATGTATTTGTAGGAATGGAGATTATATTTACAGGAAGGTTTGTTCTCATTTCACTGCGGGCAAATTTTATAAAAACAAGAATTTGAAGTTAGCATAGCATGGTAAACTTTAAAAAAAAAAGAGTGAGTCTGTGCATTTCTACTGCTGAACATAAAAAATACTGGTTATTTTTTATATGGTTTGATATTTAAATGTACTTATTGAAATATGTTAATACTTTTTTTCTTTCAATGATTCCAGGTATAAAAAAGTTTAGTACCCTGGTCATTGTGCTGATTTTCTCTTAATAGGAATCATGATATATATCCAGCATACAGCAGTGCAGTGAGTTATGATCTATATTCAATAGTGATTTAATCCAGAATTATGATCAGGTTAAATACTATGATATCAGGAGAAGATTAAAGTCTTAGTGCCAGCCATCTGATTTCCCACGTTTAATATTAGTCACAATAGTAGTCATTGTTTACTTCTTGATCTCAATTCATATATGAAGTTTTAGGGCTTTCAAAGTTTGAAATCTCCCATATGTTATTCAGTGAACACTTATTCAGTGTTCATGTTTATTCTGTACTTTCTGCTGTTACACTTTTTCCCTTATTCCCAGGTCACTAGTAGCTATTTTGTTTTTGCTTTTTACTTCTGGTTTGTGAGGTAAAGTCTTAGCAGAGGATACTTGCAGCATCATGCCACAGGCCAGCTGTCGAGATTGCCGAGGGGACCGTAAGAAAGCTCCAGTGCTCACATTTCACTCCCACTGCCTCCCTCTTCACACTTCCAGTGGGTTTTCATTTCCCCTGGGAAGTAACCTTGCTGTCCGTAAAATTAACTGCCAGCTCCGTTGTGGTAGTCCTCACTGATCATATAGCAAATTAGAAATATCTGATTTGATCAAGTTGTTTTTTAAGCATTTAAGTAAGGCCAAAGGGAATATTCATTTTATGTGATAAAATATGGTTCCTGAATAGACTATTAGAGTGTCAGTTAAAAAATATATGTATAAAATGGCAAAATAAGTCTGCAACTGTAATTTGTAACACTTCCTTATGGATTTGGAGACTTTTTTTTTTTTTTTTTTTTAGTTGCTTACATGATATAGCTATCCAGTTTTATATCTATACTATGAATAATAACATATTCTAAAAGTTGTTTTATGATAGTTTATGCCTAAGTAAAATTGATTTGGCAATGCATTTTATTTAAGTCGTTATAAAAGGAAACAATTTTCTACTTGTTATCACTTTCACATCTGTTTTGTTTTATTTTATTTTCCAGGGAACGGTCTCCTCAGCAGAATATAGTACCTTGTGTCAGTGTAAGCACGCAGACTGCTTCCGATGATCAGGCTGGTAAATTATGGGATGAACTCAGTCTGGTTGGCCTTCCAGATGCCATTGATGTCCAAGCCTTATTTGACCCTACAGGTATGAGCCAGTCTTCAATAATAACTACCTTTTGATTCTGTAAGCATTTTCACTTTAGCAAATTATCAACTTAATAGTAAATACCGTTCATCTAGAAATAATTATCACATTGTAAAAAACGTCATTGTTAAGTATACCTGCTTAGGTAAAATAAATTGTCTAATTATGTTTACCTAACTTATTTAGCATCTGCACAGGGCCATCACTGGGCTGGATGCTTTTATAAATATTTGCATTTACACTTGTGTAGGCAGCAGTGCCATGGAGATCTGACAGTTGCGGAGAGAGAAATTTTAAAGGGATCTATGAAAACCTGGGGAACATGGCAGTCTGGGTCTACTTGAAGTAGGGGTGAAGGGTAATAGATCTAAGCCCTGTGAATGTCCTGTAACGCAGTATAGTTAGTAATCCATACTCATGATTTGGTGCTCCTGGGGTTTTGAGTGAAGAACTGCGTGTAATTGTTCAAGTGCTCTGTGAGAGAGAGTTTAAAGACTGAGCTGTTACAGCTGATTGACGTGGGCTCTTGGTATGGGGTGCAGTGGAATAGAGGTGTATATATAGCTTATTTGTCAGAAACAAAGTATTAAGTAGTTTTCCTTTATGTTTTATGTAAATACACCAAATAAAATATAGTAACGGTTAAATAAAATGACTAGAAACTAATTTCTCTGTTGAAGAAATAATCACTAATTCAGTGTGCATCAGAATCACTTGGAGGGCTTGTTGACACATTGATTTCTGGGCACCATGGCAAGAGGTTTTGATTCAGTAGGTCTTGGTTGTGGTCTGATATTTGCATTTATAACAAGTTCCTAGATGATACATTTCGAGGAGGGCTGCTTTAGTGGTATCACAAATATCGCATGCCATTGTGTATTCACACATTTGAATTGATTTGGGGGATTTTCATCTTTACTTATTAGCGTTAATACGTTTAATGTTTATTCAGTTGCTTCTTTTCACTTCAACCATTTTAGGCACTTGTTGGGCTCATCACCGTTGTGTGGAATGGTCACTGAGGGTGTGCCAGATGGAAGAACCGTTGTTAGTGAACGTGGACAGAGCTGTTGTCTCAGGGAGCACAGAAGTAAGTAGAAGAAACACATATTTAAACAACAGCTTTATAACATTTACTGTGTCAACATAAAGATTCACTTCCAAGATTTATTAAATGATTACTATAATGTAAAAACCCTTAAAATAGGAAACTATTAATTTATATCCAAGAGTAGTTTGTGCAGACCACTAGAATATAGTATGTTAAGTTGTGCAATAAATGCAGATCTTTAAAATAAATATTTTACATTTAAATGAGAAATTAAAATTCTTAGAAATGGGTATTACTGACTATAATTACGCATCTTACTCTCTTTAAGACAAAACTCTTTGATGAAGATTTAAAATAAGAGAGACACGATTTGACATCTTTAGTCCACCGTGTGAGCTAGCTCTGTTTGCTATTTTAAAAATTGATTAAAATATTTCTCTTCAGTGAAGTTGGCAGTTCGGTTTGTCTTTTTGGCACTATCCCAAAGTAATATCATATACACAGACTGCCATCTTTCAAAGCTTTCACTGCGATTTTCGTGTGATTTTGAATCAAGAAATAAATGCAACGTTTACCTTCCATCTATAAAGGCAACAAACCCTGTGAAGTGAAATTGCTTTGCTGCCTACAAATTCCCTTTGGTTTTTGACAGGTATATTTGGGAGAAGTGAAACAGGCCTTCCAAAGGAATATTAGAAGTGGAATTTTTTACCGTAGAAATTATACGGGCTTTAATAGATATAATATAGGTAAACATTTCAAAAGTATTGTTGAGACAAGGACTTAGATTTAATTATTCAATTATTACAACATTTGCTTTACTCAGATGATCAAAATTACCTACTTTATATGGATGAGTAACCCTCACCTCAGGATTAGTCAAGTTAAGAGTGTTTGTTTTGGAAATGTGACATTACATTTAAAGGCTTACATTACCAAATTTTGAACAGTATAATGCACGATAAATAATTTCCAGTCTGAACATACTTAGATGGCCAGATCGTGACTGTGATAGATCAGTGAGAACTGTTTCTTCCATGAACTACTTTAGAAGTAGTTTTGGAATATTTTGTGACAGTGAAAAGCATTATAGGAAAGGCAATGAACAAAGGCTAAAATGAACTGTAACAACCCATTTTTGATAAGGCTGTGGGGAAATAGGCACTCTTATGCCTCATTGGTGGGAATGCAAATTGGTACATGTCTTCTGGAGAGAAATTTGGCAAAATGCCTAACAGACTATACATGCACTTGTCTTTTGACCTTTCTGAGATTCTATCCTGAAAATATGCCTCCAATAATACAAAAACATTAACAGCATTGTTCAATTTGCAAAATATTGGAAACAACCTCTGACCACACATAATAGAATGGTTGAATAGACCGTGGTATGGTTCATACAGTGGAATACTGTGCAACTGTAAAAATACTATGAGGAATATTTTTATGAACTAATACAAAATAGCTTCCAATATATACTTTTAAGTGGAATAAAAAAGTGCAAAAGACCACTTATGGTGTGCAACACTTTATGTAGGAAGGAATGAGATGTAAGAAAGTATACATGCATATGCACATTTGTGGAAAAGAAACACAGGAAGAATAAACCAAAAAGTAGAGGGATTGGTTACCTGTCTCTGAAAGGTGGGTGGGAAACAGGTGGAATGAAGACAGGAGTGGGATCCGTGTAGCAGGGATGTGATGCGACACTTCTCAGATATATCTTTTTGTATAGCTCTGACTCTTAGAACCATAAGAATGTTTCACCTATCCCTGAATAAGCAACTACAGCCATCTGGGCTATGGGGGAACCTAAAACGGGATAGCAAAATTCACAATGACAGGGGTAGGGGAGAAACTAAGCAACTGAAAAATAGTGTCTTGACTGGATACCCGTAAAGCTAAAGACAAAAAAAAAAACCCCTGCATATACATGCACATACCTGCTGTAATCGAGTGAGTAAAATTCTAGAATGATTTTTGTGGTGTTAGAATGGAGGTATCAATATAAACTTAAGGTTTTTAATATTTATATGGACAGATACAGAAATATAGGTATGTGTGTATGCATGTGTTAGTATGCTGCATTTACCTCCTAGCTCTGTCCCCTGTGAAGGCCTAGAAGTAGTGACTTCTAGTAGCAGTGAGCACATCTAGTGCCTAGATCTTGGTTTCTAACCAGTGTTCTCCAATAAAAAGGACCAGAGCTCCTTGAAAAGTGGCTCATGGTGCAGGGAAGATACAAGATGAGGTGCCAGAAAGCAAGGAAGTGCTCAGAGAGACGGGGACTTGTTGAAAGCACGGGAGTCGACCTGAAGGAGCTCCTAAGAGCTGGACCAATTTGAGCAATAACAGAAAATAATGATAGTCTTGGGTTTTCATCCATAGAATGAGCCACACTGATAAATAAATTGATAAAATAGATAAGTAGCATAGGTCAAGTCACATCACTTCTCTGCCTGACACTCTTCAGTGACTTCCCGTTTCACTAAGAGGAAAAAAGCCAGTCCTTCCTGCCTGGCAAGGCCTCCACGATCTTCACCACTCCCACGAGTGCTCTAAGACGTCGCTCCCTGTAACCCTTCCCCTCCCTCGCTTCCTTCAGCCTCAATGATCTCCTTGGTCTTCCTCAGAACCGTCCACCTCTAGGCCTTTGCAGTCCCTGTTCCCTACATGCATGGCTTCCTCCCTTATTTCCTTTAGGTATTTACTGAAGTTACCTAATCTGTGAGGGCTTTGCTGGGCTCCCTATTGAAAATTTCAGGAGTCTCCTCCTCCCATCATACCCCCCGCTGGATTGTTCTCTCCTTCGTACTTACCAGCATCTAACACAGTGTATATTTACTTAATAATCTTGTCTGTCTCTCCTCACTAGATAATAGTGCCCTTCTGAAAAGGATCTTTTTCTGTTTTGGTCATTCCTCAATAAATACTTGTAGCCTAAATGAGTAGCCCTAAAGATCATTCATGGAATCATTCATAGTTACAAGAAAGAAGTCACAAGTAAGTGCCAAAGTGTTAAAGGAGGTCACCAGTGTGGTTAATTTTATATAAGTTTATAAATTCATAATTGTCAAAAGAACCCCTCTAAAATAGAGTAAATCTTTACAGTCCTACATAAGAGGTGGGGGTGGGGTGGTGTGAAAATGAAAAATCTTTGATATCTTAAAAGGGTCCCTAGGGGCAAAGTGTGTAAAAGTGCTGTTGAACTTAGAACAGGCTTTTATTTTACCAAAAAACAGATGTTAAAAATTTGTCGACCGTTATTAGGATGACATGTGGCTGAATGTATATTATATCTACCTCTGTTTTCAAAGAAAATAAACATTTCATCTGCCTCTTCAAGATAAAGGTGGTGTTTCAACAAGAAGAATGTAATAACTTTTCACAGAAACGTGCTGCTGAGGGTTGAGCATTTTGAAAACAGATGCTTGGAACTATTTCTATTGGTAGTTTATTGCCAGAAACAGTGAAAGTTTGTAATCAAACAAACAACAAAAATATTCTCACATTGGTTGCCAAAAAATCCTGGACACAGAATTTCCTGATTAAAATATTCTAAAGAGTTTATGGATGTTTTAAACCCCTTTGTTAAAAATTAATATTTTTTTACTTTGGAAGGTGAAAATCTACTGGCTAATTTTTGATAATTTTGGTTGGGATTGAAAAATGGTTGTAGAAATATGTACTTTTGTTTAGATCTCCCTATTTTTGTGAGAATCATTTTTTTAAAAGCCTTTGACAGATACTGAAATAAACTGAAGTTAGCATTGGACCTTTCAATCTTTCAGTGATGGAAAAGAACAAGACACAAAGCTCAGATGGGGGGTTGCAAGTACTCTAAACTTTTGGATTGTCTACATCTTTAAATAAGAAATATTTGAGCACGTGTCCTTAATACACATCGTCATTGGAATGTGTGTCTCTTCTTTATGTCACTTAGCAACATTTGTAAATTTATGTTGTTTCTGTGAGTATTTCATTACCCTTGGTCCCCCCACTAGGGCTGTAGGCATCACGAGGGCATGAATACTGTATGTGTTGGTTTGTCATTTTATCTCTAGTGCCTGACAAAGTACCTGGAACACAAGGGAGTCATTTATGGGGTAAATGTATGCATGAGTGGAGTTTGCCAGTGAAGGGCAATGCTGAGTGCGATGGTCCAAGGGAGGGGAGTGTGCTACTGGCACCTAGTGGTGCTGCGAGCCGCCTGCACCGCACAGAGCAGCATCCAGCTCCAGGGGTGCCGAGGTTGACAAATCCCCCTGTAATCAGGAAATATTATTTCTATTTTAAAACTAATACATTTAACGTATCTCCTCCATTGTTAAATGGCATGCATTATCAAGCAGTTCAGTTTTTCTGGAATTTCCCACAGATTGTTTTTCAGTTTTTCCACAGGGAACTTTATTTATCTTTTGCTAGATGGAAGAATATGCTAAACTACGACCTGTATTTCAGGAAAAGTAATGGTGTTTCTCTTTTAATGTCCTCTTTGGAGCCCTGGGGGTGCTACCAACATCTTGGAAATCTGGATAATTTGAATATTACCAAGGGAATACTTTAATCTTGAATTCTACAGATGTTTCATCATTTATTTACCTAATGCCCCTCTTTCCAGCACTTTGCTCATTGCCCCCCAAAGAAATATCCCATAAACCTCCAACACATATTTCCGTTATTTAACTAGTTCTGAATCAAATGCTCAGCCTTACTCTATAAGTAAAACATTACTTATAACATCTCTCCACTTAGATAATTCCTCATGCTTTCTTCACACTCATCATCTGCCACAACCCCATATTTTTTCTTTTCTTTCTTTCTTTTTTTTTTTAAGTTTTTGGCTGCGTTGGGTCTCTGTGCTGCGCGCGGGTTTTTCTCTAGTTGTGGCGAGGGGGGCTACTCTTCATTGCGGTGGCTTCTCTTGTCGTGGAGCACAGGCTCTACGCACGTGGGCTCAGTAGTTGTGGCTCGCGGGCTCTAGAGTGCAGGCTCAGTAGCTGTGACGCACGGGCTCAGTTGCTCTGCGGCATGTGGGATCTTCCCGGACCAGGGCTCGAACCCGTGTCCCCTGCATTGGCAGGCGGATTCTTAACCACTGTGCCACCAGGGAAGCCCTCACAATCCCATATTGCAATTCCATTGTATTCTACTGATTTTGTGCCAGTTGTCTTTGTGTAAAAACCAACTAAGTTCTGCAAAAAGAGTTGTAAGTTTCTAATATTTTGGGTTCTTGTTGTAGACTGAAAAAGAGGACAAAAATAACTTTTCTGTATAAAGTGGAAGTACACATTGAGAATGTAGACAAGCAGTGTAATGTAAATGTAATTTTTGTTTAAAAAAATTAATAACAATGTACAGTAAAAGTCTCTGTCCACACCCCTCCCCTATAAACTGAAAGTAGGTTTATATAAGATCATTTTAAATATGGTCTGTATCTTTATGTAAGATGATCTCCAGGTACCTACTTTATGAATAATGTTGTCTAATACTGTTATTTTTTATATAATCCTAGTGCTTTGCAGTGTAAACTAAAAAATTATCAAAGTTATGTGTTCTTCATTTCGCCCTGTAGTTTTTTAAGAGGAAGGAAACGTTCACATATCTGAATTCTCTATTTGCGCTCAGGGGTCCACAAGATACCTCCACCTTGGAGACTGACGAGGACTCATGGGGCTCAGCACAGAGTTGTAATTATGGCTAAGACTTATTGCCTTTATGTGCTAAAGATGCATAATGAAAAGATCTTAATGGAGAAAGACCTTGATAAGGTCTGGAAGACCCCATGTGCAGGCTTCCTTGGGCGCTTCCCCCCGTGAGGGGCATGCAGAGCTCCCTCTTCCTCCAGCAGTACAGATAGGGGAGCATGTGCATGGTGCTTCTGCCCGGAGAAGCTCAAGGTCTTTACTGGGGCTAGTCATGTAGGCACTCTCTGCCCAGCACATACCACAAGGAAAGCCATATTGCTTGCACAGATAATCTAGGCACAGTAAACTGCCCTTACCACGTAGGCAACCATGGGAGCCCTCCAAAAGCCAACTTCCTAGATGCCACCTATGTAAGCAGGCCTTTCTAAGGACAGTAGTGTCAGGAATGCTGTTTTAACCCTTCTTTTGCACAGAAATAAGATTGGATTGTGTCTCAATTTCAACATATTTCTGTCTGTATAAGTATAGTATTTGCTTGTTAGTTTACAACAATGAATTATTCCACATCATAGGGAGGCTGTGATAGGTGCTCTAGTGGTTATATAAAATAACTTTTAACTTTGATCAGAGGACATATTGATAAGGACACTTTTTTAAAAAATTATTTATTTATTTATTTACTTATGGCTGTGTTGGGTCTCCGTTTCTGTGCGAGGGCTTTCTCCAGTTGCCGCAAGCGGGGGCCACTCTTCATCGCGGTGCGCGGGCCTCTCACTATCGCGGCCTCTCTTGTTGCGGAGCACAGGCTCCAGACGCGCAGGCTCAGTAATTGTGGCTCACGGGCCTGGTTGTTCCATGGCATGTGGGATCCTCCCAGACCAGGGCTCGAACCCGCGTCCCCTGCATTGGCAGGCAGATTCTCAACCACTACACCACCAGGGAAGCCCCACTTTTTTTTTTTTTAACATCTTTATTGGAGTATAATTGCTTTACAATGGTGTGTTAGTTTCTGCTTTATAACAAAGTGAATCAGCTATACATATATCCCCGTATCTCCTCCCTCTTGTGTCTCCCTCCCACCCTCCCTATCCCACCCCTCTCGGTGGTCACAAAGCACCGAGCTGATCTCCCTGTGCTGTGCTATCTATCCCACTAGCTTATCTATTTTACGTTTGGTAGCGTATATATGTCCATGCCACTCTCTCACTTCGTCCCAGCTTACCCTTCCGATAAGGACACTTCTGACTGTAACAGAAAAATCCTGTATTTGACTCTGAAATCTACTTTGTCTGATATTAATATATCCATTCTAACTTTCTTTTGACTAGTGTAAATATGGTATATCATTCCATCCTTTTATTTTACCCTATTATATTTTTCTACTTAATGTGTGTTTCTTACAGGCAGCAGGTTTTTAAAAAATCTAACCTGGCAGTCTCTGCTTTTTTATTTGTAGTACTTAGGCTACATACACTTAATGTGATTAAGCCCCTCTGCCCCCATTTGTGTCTGTCTGTTCTTTGTTTCCTTTTTCCTGCATTCTTTGGGATTGAAGTTTTTTATGATTCCATTTTATCTCCTTTGCTGGATTATTACCAATACAGGCATACCTTACTTTATTGCGCCTTGCTTTATTGCACTTTGCAGATATTCTGGTTTTTTACAAATTGAAGGTTTGTGGCAACTCTGCATCAAGTAAGTCTATCACTGCCATTTTTTTCCCAACAGCATTTGCTCACTTCGTGACCCTGTGTCGCATTTTGGTAATTCTCACAGTATTTCAAAGTTTTTCAGTATTATTATATCTGTTATGGTGATCTGTGATTGGTAACCTTTGATGATGCTATTGTAATTGTTTTGGAGTGCTACAGACTATGCCCACGTAAGACAGTGAACTGAATGCATAAATGTTCTGTGTGTTCTGACTGCCCCATCCACTGGCTGTTCCCCTGTCTTTCTTCCTCTCCTCAGGCCTCCCTATTCCCTGAGGCACAACAGTATTGAGATTAGGCCAATTAATAACCCTACAGTGGTCTTTAAGTGTTCAAGTGAATGGAAGACTCTCTCAATGTCTCTTACTTTAAATCAAGAGCTAGAAATGATGAAGCTGAGTGAGGAAGGCACGTGGAAGGCTGAGATAGGCTGAAAACTAGGCCTCTTGTGTCAAACAGTTAGCCAAGCTGTGAATGCAAAGGAAAGTTCTTAAAAGAAATTAAAAGTGCTCCTCCAGTGAAGACACAAATGACAAGAAAGCAACACAGCCTTTTTGCAGTTATGGAGAAAGTTTTCGTTTTCTGTATAGAAGGTCAGACCAGCCACAACATTCCCTGAAGCCAAAGCCTAATCCAGAGCAAGGCCCTAATTCTCTTGAAATCTATAAAGGCTAAGAGAGATGGTAAAGCTGCAGAAAAACACCTTGGAGCTAGCAGAGGTTGGTTCATGAGGTTTGAGGAAAGAAGCCATCTCCGTAACATAAAAGTACAAGTGCTGATGTAGAAGCTGTATAGGTCATCCAGAAGATCTAGGTAAGATAATTATAATGAAGGTGGCTACAGCAAACAGCAGATTTTCATTGTAGACAAAACAGCCTTCTATTGGAAGAAGATACCATCAAGGACTTTCATAGCTAGAGAGGAGAAGTCAGTATCTGACTTCAAACCTTCAAAGGACAGGCTGACTCTCTTGTTAGGGGCTAATGCAACTGGTGACTTTAAGCTGAAGCCAATGCTCATATACCATTCCAAAAAATACCAGGGCCCTTAAGAATTATGCCAAATCTACTCTGCGTGTGCTCTGTAAGTGGAACAACAAAGCCTGGATGACAGCACACCTGTTTGCAACATGGTTTACTGAATATTTTAAGCCCACTGTTGACACCTACTGCTCAGAAAAGAAGATTCCCTTCAAAATACTGCTGCTCATTGGCAGTGCACCTGGTCACCCAAGAGCTCTGATGGAGACGTACAATGAGATTAATGTTGTTTTCATGCCTGTGAACACATCCATTCTGCAGTTCATGGATCAAAGAGTAATTCTGACTTTCAAGTCTTATTATTTAAGAAAATACATTTCGTAAGGCTGTAGCTGCCAGAGATAGTGATTCCTCTGATGGATCTGGGCAAAGTCACTTGAAGACCTTCTGGAAAGAACTCACCATTCTAGATGCCATTAAGACTATTCATGGTTCATGGGAAGAGGTCAACATCTCAGCATTAACAGGAGTTTGGAAGAAGTTGATTCCAGCCCTCATGGGTGACTTTGAGGGGTTTAGGACTTCAGTGGGGGAAGTAACTGCAGATGTGGTGGAAACAGCAAGAGAACTAGAATCAGAAGTAGAGCCTGAAGGTGTTGACTAAAATGCTGCAATCTCATGATAAAACTTGAGCAGATAAGGAGTTGCTTCTTATTGATGGGCGAAGAAAGTGGCTTCTTGAGAGTGAATCTATTCCTGGTGAAGATGCTGTGAAGATTATTGAAATGACAACAAAGGATTTAGAATATTACATGAGTATTACTTTCGTTGATAAAGCAGCAGCAGGATTTGAGAGGATTGACTCCAGTTGGGAAAGAAGTTCTACTGTGGGTAAAATGCTATCAAACAGCGTTGCGTGCTTGAGAAATTGTTTGTGGGAGGAAGAGTCAGTTGACTTTCCAGACTTCACTGCCGTCTTATGTTAAAAGCTTGCCACACCACCCCGCCTTTGGCAACCGCCACCCCATCACACAGCAGCCACCAGCAAAAAGATTGTGACTTGCTTTAGGCACAGATGGTGGTTAGCAGTTTTTAGCAATGAAGCATTTTAATTTATTTATTTATTTTATTTATGTCTGCATTGGGTCTTTGTTGCTGCACGTGGGCTTTCTCTAGTTGTGGTGAGTGGGGTTACTCTTCCTTGCGGTGCGCGGGCTTCTCATTGCCGTGGCTTCTCTTGTTGCAGAGCACAGGCTCTAGGCACACGGGCTTCAGTAGTTGTGGCTCGCTCCGCGGGCTTCAGTAGTTGTGGTTTGCGGGCTCAGCAGTTGTGGCACACGGGCTCTAGAGCACAGGCTCAGTAGTTGTGGCGCACGGGCTTAGTTGCTCTGCGGCGTGTGGGATCTTCCTGGACCGGGGCTTGGACCCGTGTCCCCTGCATTGGCAGGCGGATTCTTAACCACTGCGCCACTAGGGAAGCCCAATGAAGTCTCTCTTTTTTTTTTTTTTTTGAAGTTTCTTAAGAGCAGCATTAACAGGTCTGAACCCTTCCCACCTTTTGTAGTTAAATTGGAAGACGTTTACTTGAAGACAGAAATATTTAGGATTACTCCTGTAATTAAAGGGCAATACATGTAAGTTTCTGAATTTAGGTATTATGTGTGAAATATGAAGATAGAATGTTTTAGGGATGGAATGAATTGTGTTTTATTCTTTATGGATTAGATGGCAGAGTTGCAAATGTCTCCATAGTTTCAAGCCTGAGTATGTGGGAAAATTAGGAGTTTGTTTGGACTGTAATGAGCCTTACATACCATGAAATGTCTTTGGGACTAAATGTCAGGGTTGGAATCTTAGACAATGTTCCTAACTAGCAATGACAGCAAATCAAGCTGCCAATGGAGAACGTTAAGCAAGAGGAAAGAAGATGGACGATTGACCCTTTCGGCAATGTTCAGAGGAAGAATTCCAGTGAAGAGATGGATGTGACATAGAGTAAAAGTTGTAGGAAGTGTACTAGGAATTACTGAGTCTCGATTAGTAGGTTTAAGGAGGTATGGCCACTGATTTCACATGTGTTTTTGTATTATAAGATTTCCTAAAAATATTTTCTAAATAAAATATAATTATTGAATGGAGGAGAAGCAGGAATCTTGACTTCTTTTTCTGTCAGACATCGTTAGCTAATGTCAGGGTACAGCCTCACCAAGCAATACTACCTGTCTACACCCAGTTTTTTCATTTTGCACAGTAAGAAATTGTATGCTCTCTTCACTCTAAAATGCAAGGCTATGAGGAGGACGTCAGGATCAGTTATGGATTATTTCCTCAGAATACTAAGTGCAAAATCTGGTTACAGCAGGATAATCCAAGATTTGACCACAGAATGCTTTAGGTATACCTAAGTATAAAAACTGTTGTTTTGTTTTCTTTCACCCTGCCAACTTGATTCTGAAAATTTATTTAGGATTTAAGTTGGGTGGAAGCTAAGAGGAAACTGGAAATTTCTGTTATAGAAAAATTAAGAGTTTGATATGCCTATTTGGTAACGTAGTTAAATTTGGAAGGCCCATTTAGTGAAAATGTCCTTGGCCTTAGTGTTTCCCTTAGTAAAAGCTGTATATTCTTTTTAATCATTCTTTTTAGTTTTTTTTTTTTTTTAAGGAATTCCTTTATTTTTATTTATTTATTTATTTATTTATTTATTTTTATTAATTTATTTTTGGCTGTGTTGGGTCTTCGTTTCTGGGCAAGGGCTTTCTCTAGTCGCGGCAAGCGGGGGCCACTGTTCATCGCGGTGAGCGGGCCTCTCACCATCGCGGCCTCTCCTGTTGCGGAGCACAGGCCCCAGACGCGCAGGCTCAGTAGTTGTGGCTCACGGGCCCAGTTGCTCCGCGGCATGTGGGATCGTCCCAGACCAGGGCTCGAACCCGTGTCCCCTGCATTGGCAGGCAGATTCTCAACCACTGCGCCACCAGGGAAGCCCTCTTTTTAGTTTTAATTAAGTTTGATATAAAGAAATGAACTTACCTTTGTGATGAAGTAAGTGGTGGTACTCTTTGATGTTATAAAGAATCCCTTTGATGTAAAACGTGGGGTGGGGGCAGAGAATGTCATGAACTTACATGTGCATAAAATATTATTTGAAGGCTACACAGGAAACTGGTAGAATTCTTTGCCTCTAGGGAATTTATCCTGTGTAGCTCTACACAAAGTGACTTTTGGTTGTATACCCTTTAGAATGTTTTGAATTTTGAATGATGGTGTATTTTTTTTTTTAACTAAAACACTCTTAGTAATTTCTAATGTGTCCCTGAAAATGTATTTCAGAAGTTCATTTCTATAGTTTCTATAGTTTTGCCCTAACATTTACGTGGTTTTTTAATGTACTGTGTGATACAGGAGTTCAACTTCATTTTCTCACGTATGGAGAGCCAGTTGTTACTACATCATTTATCGAAACCTCGTTCCTTTCCCCCCCTCATTTGAAAGATAACCTCTGTCATTTAGCAAATGTTCAGTAAATGTATGGATTGTTTCTAAGCTCTCTATTTTGGTTTGTTTGTATATTTATATATCCCAGTGACAACGTCACACTGTCATGGTTACTATAGCTTTATAGTAAGTCTTGATATCTGGTCAGGCATGTATTACTTTCATCTCTACCTGTTGCAGAGAAACTTGTAGTAGGTCACCTCTACCACTGTGAATAACTAGAAAAGCTGGATAAAATCTCTTTTCAAAGAAATATTTAAAGACATTAGAGAACTGTTCGAGGGAGTGAGAACCCAGAGGGAAGGATATGTCAAGAGGTCAGCCTGATGTAAACTTTCTCTTTTCCTTTGAGGCATTTATTTAGTTCATAGAAGACCAGCTATAGGTCTGGAAAGCTGGGAAGACAAAATTAGGGTTTAGAGGCCATTAATATAACAGACTTTCATTTGGGACCCCTAAAGGCTACATCAGAAGTTAGTTTATGTATGCCCTGATCGTCAGATCCAGTCCACCACCTGTGTTTATGTGGTCCAGAAGCCAAGATAATTTTTACATTTTAAAGTGTTAAAAAAGTTATAAGTGTATTTCATAACACATGAAAATCAAATTTTAGTGTCCATAAATAAGTTTTATTGGAACAGTTGCGTATTATCTGTGGTTCCTGTTGCTCTGCAGTGACAGCTGAGTTGTTGCTGCAGAGACCACGTGTGCCCTGCATTGCTGTAGGCATGCTGCAAACCACAGTGGCACAGTTAAAATTCATCAGTTTTTGATTGCCATATGTGTTCCCTTGGCATCTTTTTTTTATTACTGGTCCATACCTTTCATGTTGAAGAAGAAAAAAAAAGAAGAGTGGACTTCATATATAGTGCTTTTGAGGCATAGTGGAGTGGATTCTGTTGTTATCAAATTAGATGGCAATGCATTATATTTATTAAGCTGAGACACTGCAGTTGTGCAAAAATAATACAGTATATGTCAGTATTATCCGATTGAGCACACATCACACTAATCCCAACTCACAGGAAAGTAATGATCAGAAAAAAGAGTAAGTTAAAATGGACTATCTAATCATGGCACAAATCCTTTACAAAAGTGAAGAATGAAAATGAGTTGTAACTAAAATAAGTTTCTGAGTGGCCCATTTGTTAGCCAAGTAAGGAAAGCCACTTATCAGTGGAGGTTAATTAAATCGTGTTTGACTACAGCAGTCGAAGAAATGTGTGCACAGCAAATAAACTTATGACTATTAGCCTTTCAGTAAGAATAGTTGTTTTAAAAGTTGAGGACACTCTGAGTAATATCAGTAATCATTTAAAAAACAAGGCAGATGATCTCTAGTGGTTTTTGTAGGTTCTTGATGAGTCAGTAGATGTTACGATACTGCTCAGTTGTTTATTCTAGCAGCCAGGGCTCATTTGAAGTGACTGAAGAATTAGTCTTTATTCATATGAATAGCCTGCATGAAACAACTACAGAGAAAATATTTTCAAAGAAGTTGAGAAAACACTGTTTCAGTGTAAACCGAAGTGAAATCTGCTAAGATGTGTACAATAAATAGTGGTAAAAATAAGCATGGAGCAGAAAAAGGCCTGAGGTTGACACATTTACAAAACTTGTTAAAACATAACGGTGTTTAAAAACCTGTGTTTATTCATTGTATTCATTCATCAGGAGGCACTTTGCAGAAAATTTTAAAATCTGTCATGGGTTGTTAAACTAGCAGTGTCAGTGGTGAGTTTCATTTGCTTTTGTGGATGTCACTATCTCAATTCTAGGAATTTTTGTTAGAAATAAAAGCTGAATGTACTGATTGCCCTACTATGTATGCAGCAGTTTGATGACTGAGCAGTGGTAATATTTTATTACAATTTTTAAAACTTGGGGTTGAGATTAAATATTTCCTGAATAAGAAGATTGCCCTTAAACTGTAAACCAAATACTTAATGGATTTGGAAGTTAACTTTCGTTACAGACTTGATAATATTTCCTAATGAACTCAACCTAAAATTAAAAGGCAGAGCACTGCTTTTACGTGAAACTTACACCATGGTAAATTCATTTGTACAACAGCCAGTGTTCGAATCACAGGTAATGTCAAGCTGCTTTATACACTTTTCATGCCATCAGAATTTAAAATAAAAAGCAAGATCTCCATTCCCACACATAGATTTGGTACAGAAATATTTTCCAAGCTCAAACTACAGTTCCAATAGCAGTTTTTGGTCCTTGAGGCAAGTACAAAGGAAATTTCCTTATTTCAAAATACATTTAACTGTGTAATTGAGAGGCTTCAACCTGTGCTTTAATTGAAATATAATTACATGCTAAAAGCAAAGATCAAGGCTCTAATAAAATTTTGTAAGTGGCTTTCAAAGATGAATGTGCTAAAATGAAATATGTTTGTGGATTGATATCAGTATGTGGCAGTACCTGTGTGTGAAAAGATTTTTTTCAAAGATGGACACGAAGGGACTTCCTGGTGGTCCAGTGGGTAAGACTCTACGCTCCCAATGCAGGGCTCCCAGGTTTGATCCCTGGTCGGGGAACTAGACCCTGCATGCATGCTGCAACTAAGAAGTCTGCATGCTGCCATGAAGAGCCCGTGTGCTGCAACTAAGACCTGGTGCAGCAAAAATAAATAAATATTTTTTAAAAGCGTGGATATGTACAATTTCATTGTGTATCAGAATGAACAGATGAACACTCACAGTCCATTTTTATGACAGAGAAGTATAGCTTTGAACTCCAGTTAAGTGAAGTGTTATCCTTCCTTCACATCCATTCTTCTTATTAGTAGTCTTGTGTTACCCCCCAAATTATATTCAATTATTATCATATTTTGAATAATAACAACAGTTTTTTAAAATTTGTGGAAATTTGTTTTGCCTCTTAGTAGGTAAATACTTACATAATCTTCTTAATTTTGCCTCTTGTCCCACAAAGCCTAAAATATTTACTGTCTGGCCCTTTTCAGAAAGGTTTGCTAATCCCTGGGCTACACCCTCAGACTAAGGGAAAACTGGGGGGCGGGGGGGGGGATAGTATCTGCAAAGACATAAAACCCAGCTTCAAAGCAGCTCATATGCAGATTGAATTAAAGTGATCTTCTCTAGCCTATGTGCTTGTCTGAGAAAAAATTAAATCCTCTCTGGTAGAAAATAAGTTCATCTAGTGCCTAAAAATATCTCTATAGTTTAAAAAAAGTTTCAGCAGTAAATCTGAAATTATCAGGTATTCCAGAAGATAAGACCAAATCACTGAAAATCAAGAGAAAGAACAAATAATAGGAAAATGTCTTTGAGTTATTTTTGGCTTTTTGCATTGCCACATAAAATGATAAAATTTTGAAAAGAAAATATAGAATATGTTTGCAAATGAATTCTTAAGACACAGAAAGCACTTACTGTAAGGAAAATATTGCAGAATTCAACTACATGAGGAGAGTAGCTTCTGTGAACAGGATACTGTAAAAGTGAAAACACAAGCCCTAGAGAGGAAGAAGATAATAGCAACAAATATGGCCAACAAAAGGTATCATCTCTAGAATGTATAAAATAACTACAAGTCAATAAGAAAAACAAAGACAACCCAATAGAGAAATGGGCAGAGGACTTAATCAGGCAATTTACAAAAAAATTATTTACATGGGACTTCCCTGGCGGTCCAGTGATTAAGACTCCCCGCTTCCACTGCAGTGGGCATGGGTTCGACCCCCTGGTTGGGGAACCAAAACCCTGCATGTTGTGCAGCCAAAAACAAAAAAATTATAGGTAATCCAAATGACAAATAAGTTTTTGAAAAGATACACAATCCCAGTAGTAATCATGAAATGCAAATTGAAACTGCACTGAGATAGCATTCCATACCTATTAGATCAGCAAAAATTGTCTGAATGTAGTAAGTGTTAGTCTTGTTTGGATCATACTCTTAAAGTTGACCGGTGAGAGGGTGTGAAAATTGTAACAGTTATTTGGGAAAACAGATTGTAATTACCTGGTGAAATTGAAGAGACACCTATATGACCCAACAAGTTTTTTTGTTTGTTTGTTTTTGAATTTTATTTTATTTTTTTATACAGCAGGTTCTTATTAGGACCCAACAGTTTTATTCTTTTTTATATACCGTTGCGACATAACGTTCTCAGACTTTTTGGTCTCAGGACACTTTTATACTCATTTTGAAACATTAACGTCTAGCTTAGTAGAGGCCAGCTGAATTCTCATATATGCTTCTGCATTCAGTGTGTTAAAATATGCTGGTTTGGTTGAAGTATACGAGAAAAATCCAGCCTCAAAAAGATACATACTGGGAAAACGCAAATTTATTTTAATAGTCATTTCAGGTAATTATGAATATTCCTGTTTGACGCTACACCAAAAGTTGACAAGCAATAGCTTCTTAAAGGTTTGGTCCAAAGTGGAATCTGAAAGCTTACCAGTGAATGTTGCCTTACTCTTTAAAATTGTGATCTATTATCTTGCAATTTCAGTGGATCTTTTACCCACCTTTGATTTTATAATATTATTAATTGGTCTTCTGGAAAATATTGGTTCATTGAGTAACCCAGATATTTTAAATATTGACACATTTTAATAAATAAAAAAATTCACATTTGTTGTTATAACCCTGATATCAGAAGAGTTTAAGTATGGGGAAACAGTTAAGCTCACTGTGGTAGATACATGTTTTCTAAATTTTGTCATTGGTCACAAATGTTCTCAGTTGTTTTCCTTGAAGTGACAGGCTCACTCACTTTTTTCATTTTTAAAGAAATATGTGTCAGATAATCAAAACTGGATAATCATTGTTTGTCAGTTTTTCTTCTATGTAAAAATAATAGTCCATGAGAAAAGCAGCTATTTCTATTTATAATCGAATGATTACAGAAGTGCCTTTCCTGAAGAAAACCTTCATATTTTGGTGTAGCAGAATTACTTGATGCTTTATATCCCATCTTGTCACACAGATATTTAAAAGATACATATTCATGGATTGAGATTTTAAAAATTAATAATTTTACTACTTCATTATTGATGTTCTTAAATGATACTAGCATTATTATTTTTTTAAATATCTTTATTGGAGTATAATTGCTTTACAACGGTCTGTTAGTTTCTGCTTTATAACAAAGTGAATCAGCTGTACATATACATATATCCCCGTATCTCCTCCCTCTTGCGTCTCCCTCCCAACCTCTCTATCCCACCCTTCTAGGTGGTCACAAAGCACCGAGCTGATCTCCCTGTGCTATGCGGCTGCTTCCCACTAGCTTTCTATTTTACATTTGGTAGTGTATATATATATATCCATGTCACTCTCTCACTTCATCCCAGCTTACCTTTCCCCCTCCCCGTGTCCTCAAGTCCATTCTCTACGTCTGCGTCTTTATTCCTGTCCTGCCCCTAGGTTCTTCAGAACCATTATTTTTTTTAGATTCCGTATATATGGGTTAGCATACGGTATTTGTTTTTCTCTTTCTGACTTATTTCACTCTGTATGACTGACTCTAGGTCCATCCACCTCACTACAAATAACTCAATTTCGTTTCTCTTTATGGCTGAGTAATATTCCGTTGTATATATGTGCCACATCTCCTTTATCCATTCAACTGTCGATGGACACTTAGGTTGCTTCCATGTCCTGGCTATTGTTAAATAGAGCTGCAGTGAACGTTGTGGTAAAACTAGCATTATTTTTAGTACAGTTGTAGAGCTAGTTGAGAATGGCTATAGTAGCTGCTAGTACAAATTGGTGCCACTGTTTTGATTATTGCAAAGGCATTAGCAATTTTACCCACCATTGTTTTTGCACCCTGTGCAAATATCAACACAGTGAAAATGGTAAATAATGTCTTATTATGAACATAGCTTTTACCTCACAGTTTCCTTTACAAGATCTTAGGGACCTATTCAACCAGAGGCCTGTGGACTACTCTTTGGGAACTCCTCCGAAAAATGTTTGCACCTACGTATGTGTCAGGATACGTGTACGAGAATGTATGGGGTAGCAGCATTTTTTTTTTTTTTTTTTTAATGTTATAGCTGTGAACTAGAAGCAATGAAGATTTCTAGATAATTAGATTATGGTATATTCATCCAAAGGCATACTATATAGCAGTGAAAATGTGTGAACTACAGCAGCAGAAATCAAATAGTTGATTCCCTCAAATGTATGTTGACTTGAAGCTAAGTAACAAAAGAATTTCTACAGTATATTTCTATTTAAATTCAGTTCTAAACAGAACTAAATTACACTGTTTAGAGACATAGATGGAGCTATAGTGAGTAGGAAATCTAAAGAAAAGCAGTAAGATTAATTACTACAAACCTGTGTAGTGGCTATCTGTGGAGAGGGTACAAGAATAATCATTTGAATGATTTCAATGGCAAGATTTCTTCTCTTATCCTTTGTGTTGGTACACAGATGTTCTCTTGATAAGTCTTTAAATTGTAAAAATACACTCTCCTATGTGTGTGATGTTTCACAATAAAAGAAGGAAGCAAATAGGATAAAAACATATGTCCTTGAATGGGATGATGCTGATGTCTGTAACTTAATCCATAAACTTAATGCAATTTTGGTGAGATTTAAATTTCAATAGAAAAAAAAAAGAATAAAAACTGTTGGGCACATCTTTAAAGGATAATCAAGGAGGAGTAGCCCTTACAGGTGTTAAAACATACTGGAAAGCTACAGTTAAAATTGTATTAGGGTCATGAATAATTAGATTGCTGGTATAGAATAGAAAGTCCAGATACAGACCAAATACATAACAAAAAGTTACTCGAAGGTAAGAATGTCATCTCAAATCACCGGTCCATTTTCTTACTTGTTCAGGTTGGGTAATTTCTCCATTCCATTGTTTAGCCCTTTCAGTTAATGCTTTTTTTTTTTTTTTTTTTTTTTTAATGCTTTATTTTTGTTAGTATATTTTTCACTTCTAAACTTACCATTCGTTTCCTCATGATATCGTATTTCTTTGCCAAGACTTTGTTTCTTTGCTGAAACTTTGTGATTTTTTTCATTTTCTTCAAATGTCTTACTCATTTTTTTGTGGAAGCAGTTTTATAACGTCTGCTTTAAAATATTTGGCAGATATAATTCTAACATATATTTCTTCTCAGTGTTCATGTCTTTTTATTGTCTTTTCTCATTCCTTTAGAGGTTTTCCTGGTTCTTGTTATGGTATGACAAATTATTTTTCTATTGAATCCTTTATATTTTGAGTATTATGTTATGAAACCCTGCATTTTATTTAAACCCCCATCCCACCTCCTTCTCTTTTAGCAGATCTCACCTGAAACTGCGTTTTGGGGTAAAAAAGGGTGGCACCCCTTCGTTAACTCCCTGGTGTGTGCGGGAGTTACATTCCTGTAATTAGCCCCCACTGACACATTGCTAGGGAGGATCCTCTAGTGAACACTGGGCAGGAGTGAAATGCAGACCCTGCTTTATGCTTTGCTGACGTCACCCTGGCTCAGAAGGTTCCTGCTCTTCACGTGGTCCCAGTGTCACTGAGGTGTGTGGGTGGGCATGCTACCTCTGGACGGTGGTTAAGTTCTGATTCTCCAGTGGGCATTCCCTGCCACCACCCCAGTGGGGAGGGTTAGGGGTGGGGACACCTTGTCGTCATTGCGTGGATGTTGAATTCCGGGCCCTCCGCATTTTCTCCACTGGTACTATGGAGGAAGGAGGTCTTGTTCCTGTTGAGTGGGTCTGCACACCCTCTGTGATACCTCGCTGTCTGGGAGGGGAGCGGAGGGGAGGGGACGTCTGGGTTTTCCCTTTGGCCTTTGCTGACGGGCATAGGACTTGGGCTTCTTCTCTGGTGTTTGGCTCACAGAGGTGGATCATCACCTAATAGTTTTCTGTCTTGCCAGCCTGCTACTTTTCCGTTCTTTTGGTTAGAGACAGTGGGTATTTTTTGGGCTTGTTTTGTGTTTCTGGTTCCTTTAGCACCTGTTCTTATGAATGAATCAAACCTAGGGAATTTATGCTGTTTCATTCTTCAGCACCTGGGCTCTAGTTTGTCTGGCACCTTCTCTTTACCTTTTAGTGTCTTCTGGTGTTTGTCTTATGTGTCATGTCCAAGGTTTTCAGCTGTACTTAGTGTAAAATAGAGGGAAAAGTGAATCTCCTCCATTTTGTCTGGAAGTGGAAGAAGTCTGCATTCATTTTTGAAGGTTTTGTGGTTTTTTTGTTTTTTATAAATTTATTTATTTGTTTTTATTTTTGGCTGCGTTGAGTCTTCGTTGCTGCACGGGCTTTCTCTAGTTGCGCTGAGCGGGGGCTACTCTTCGTTGTGGTGCGCGGGCTTCTCATTGTGGTGGCGTCTCTTGTTGTGGAGCACACGGGCTCTAGGTGCGCAGGCTTCAGTAGTTGTAGCACGTGGGCTCAGTAGTTGTGGCTTGCAGGCTCTTGAGCGCAGGCTCAGTAGTTGTGGCGCATGGTCTTAGTTGCTCGGCGGCATGTGGGATCCTCCTGGGCCAGGGCTCGAACCCGTGTCCCTTGCATTGGCAGGCAGATTCTTAACCGCTGCGCCACCAGGGAAGCCCTGAAGGTTTTGTTTTTTTGTTTTGTTTCTGAATATATAGTTCTGGGTTGATGTGCTTTTCTTCTTTTCAGCATTGAAAAGATGTTCTTGCATTGTGTCCTGTCTTCCATTGTTTCTGATGAGAAGTCAGGTGTTAATAGTATCGTTATTCCTGTGTATATAATGTTTTGATATTCTCTGGGCGCTCTCAGGACTCTGGTTTTCAGCAGTCTGACTATGATGTGCCTAGGTGTGATTTTCTTTGTATTCTTCTTGTTTGGGGTTTGCTGAGCTTCTTAGAATTTTAAGTTGATTTTTTTCACCAAATTTGTGAAAAGTTTGACCTTTGTTTTGTATTCTTTTTTTGTCCCATTTTCTCTCTCCTCTTCCTCTGCAACTCCAATTACATGCATGTTCGTGCATTTGATATTCTCAAATATTGTCATAGGTTACTGATGCTTTGTTAATTTTTCAGTAGTTTTACTTTTTGTTCCTCAGAATGGATGAACAATTTATTTTCAAGGTCACTGGCCATTTCTTCTGTTGTTTCCAGTCTCTTATTAAGCACATCCACTGAAATTTTTATTTAAATTGCTGTAACTCCTAGGTATAGAATTTCCATTGGGTTTCACGTTGTAATTTTCACGTCTCTTCTGTTACTCTACTCCTGCTCATGACCAGCTTTTCCTGTATGTTGTGGAACATATTTCCGATAGCTGCTCTAAAGTCTTTGTTTATCTTGTCGTTTTCTATTGAATATTTTTTTTTCTTCATTGTGGGCCCCATTTTCCTGTTGTTGTTGTTTTTTTTTTTTTTTTCTTTCCCCATATGTCTAGGAATTTTTATTGTATACTGAACATTTTAGATGATAGGTTAATACCGGATTCTGTTATGTTATTTTGTCAGTATCGGGTTTTTTTTTCCTGGGAGACTTTTATTATTGCTGGCCTTACATTCCAAACTACATCATCCCAGCAGTCAGTGACATCAGAAATCTCTACTCAGTTCCTTCAGCAAACAGGTCAGCTGTTGTTTTCCCTGAGCTGCTTAAGAGTCCCTCTGTGAATGTACATTTTCAGGGGTGTAACAACGATTTGAGAGTTTATTCAGTGTGTGGGGGGCTCTCTTTTCTGTGGCTTCTGCCCTTCAAGGTTTCCCCTCTGGTTCCATCCTTTCTATCATTGTTGAACTTTACCTGTCTTCTCACACCAGTAAGACTGATGCTCTCTGTGTGAGGCCTAGTACCACCCTTCCCCTTCTGTGCACACTAGGAGGCCTTAGCAGAAACACACAGACCTTAGCCAGTGGTGTTCTTTTCTGTCAAGAGTCAAATGTCCTGCCATTCCAGGCTTGGTTGTTCACAAGTGGCTTAAATTAGGTAGGTTTTATATCTTATTGAGAGTTTACAAATTTTATTTCCAAGAGAGCTATTCTGATACTGGCCTGCCATTACCCAATAAATAAATTTAAAAAAATTATTATTTCCCCTGTGTGAGAGTCATTCTTTTATTAAGGTATATCTTGTACACAATATAATTCACCCCTTCCAAGGGTACAGTTGAACATATTTTGAGAGATGTGAACAGTCCTGTGTGTAACTATCATTATAGTCGAGATGCAGACCCTTTCCTTCACCGCAAGCTCCCTCATGGCCGTTTCAGGTTGTCCCCTCCCACCACTCTGGCTCCCGGCAATCACCATTAGATCTGTTCCTCTCCCTACGTTGGTTGTTTTTTGCCTTTTTTTGCCTTCTCTAGACTGATATGTAAATGGAATCATACAGCGATCTTTTCTGTCTGGCTTTTGTACTTAGCATAATGGTTTTGAGATTCCTTCCCGTTTTGGGGCCAGTATTTATAAAGCTGCTTGAACCTTTGCGCAACACGATGTTCGACATTGCTGCCAGCACTGAATATTGTCAGTGTTTCTGTATTTCAGCCATTCTGGTTGGTGTTTAGTGATATTTCGTTGTGGGCTTGATTTTGCATTTCTGGATGAGTAATGAGATTGAACACATCTTTAGTGAAGTGTCTGTTCAAAGCTTTTGCCCCAAAGTCCCCTTTTTTCCTGTTGATTTGTCTTCTCCTTACTTTCGAGTTATAAGAGTTCTTTATATACTCGCCATAGAAGTCATTTATTAGAGGTGTATTTTGCAAATATTTTTGTCTAGTCTATGACTTGTTTTCCTTTTTTAATGTTTTTTGAAAGAGTAGGGGGTTTAATTTTGATGAAGTTTGTCGTTTGTCACTTCGTAATTTTTTTCTTTTATAGATTTTGTTCATTATGCCTTATATAAAAAATATTCAAGTTTTCCTGCATATTCCAAGGGTACCTTTAGATTATTTATTCCTTTTATAGTTAAATTGCATGTATGATAATGAGAAGATGAGGTAAGGTTCAAGGTTCTTTGTTTTCAGTGTGGATATTCATTTGTTCCAGCATCATTCTAAAAGACTGTTATTCCCTTGAATTATCTTGACTCTTGGTCAAAAATAAACCACACACACACACATACACACAAAGATGTATTTTTTCAAAAACATGAATTCATATTGATATTTTAAAATTTAATCTAGTAGCTGTTTGTAACATATTTAAAAAATTTTTTATTCCCCCATTCAATCTATAATTGTACCTTTTAATTTTAATTAATAATTCCTCTAACTAAAAAAGTTATTAAAAGAAAAAGAAAAGTTGTTTATTTTGTGCATCAATTTAAAAGTACTCCAAAATAACTATACTAGTATTAAACATTCAAAGCTAGTAGATCAGTAATGAGATTTAATATTTTCATTGCTTTCTGCCATCATCTTTTGAGCCTTCTAGTAGTATTGAAAGATACTTTGAGTAATTTGCTATGATTAGGTAAATACTATTTTGATAACATATTCAGCTGCTACAAGCATTTTAGTTGATGGTATTAATATTTTTACTGATCGTACTTCTGTGAAAATAATTTTTTCCCATAGCTCTTACTTGTCGGTGGAGAGTAACGGAAGTCTGCTCTGTTGCTTCTCTTTGTGAGACAGGTGGAAAACACAGAAATTCCTTTCATGCCTCCATTGCGTTACTGCTTGCAACTCCCCAAGGCAAGCACTGTTGTCACTACTAACACCATAGATGAGTCTTGCCTAGTTTTGTTCTTTATCTGACTCATACAATAAATACTGTTTTCTATCTTTTTTCACACACCATGATACTTGTGAGATTCATTCAAATTATTGCTTGTAATTGTTCATTTATTCTCATTGTTGTGTAGTATTCTGTTGTGAAAGTACCATAATTTATCCACTTTTATTGGGCATTTGGGGGTTTTTCAGTCTGGGACTGTTATGACTTGTATTTTGTGAACATTCCAGTATATTTCTTTTGGTAGGCACTGAGGGCTAACATTTTATGGAATTCTAATTCAAAAATGGCTACCTTCTTTTCTTATAACCTAAGTGAGAGTGATTATGTAAATGAGACAAAGTATTCATTATGTTCTTGTGTTCAGTTAGTGGAATTTGCATTAATTACCCATTTCTAACTGATAATGAACCACTCAAATTCAGTTCCTCTTTGTGGCATTGTGAGTGTGGGCAAGGAATTTAAACTCTGCGCTTCATTCATAAAAATCAGAAGTTATGGTACCTACCCAAAATGGTGGTTGTTAGACTTAAATAAGGTAATTTTTGTTAACTACTTGGCCTAGTTGCTCACTGCATCCTGCATGTTAAGTGTATTTTATTGGCCAACTTTCTGACTTCCCTAAATTATTGGTGTCGATAAAGTGTCATTGTCTCTTTTTTAAGTTGTTTTCATTTTTATGAAAACTATTTTTATATATCCAGGGTACTAGAAATTTGTAATTCAAATTACAGGTTATTAAAAAAATTTTTTTTGTCATTTGATTTTCTCTAAGATGTGTGTGTGTGTTTACCATATAAAAGTTTAGGGGTTTTATGTAGTCAGATTTATTCATGTTTTTATTTATGGTTAAAGCTGTTAGGGGGCTATAGATTAAAGATTATAGCTGTTAGGGGGCTATTAGTTTAGGGCTTCTGATTTGTGTATGTTTCTATCAACTAGAGAGTTTACTGTTGCCTTGACCCAGTAAGTAGAGGGCACATCTGTTGGCTCAGGAATGCTTGCTGTAGGATAGTCTCTCTGAGGTTTCGCTTCTTCATGTCCAAGATGGAGTTTAAGACATTTACCCTATTTACTTCATAGTGATGAGTAAGGAAGATGTTGTATAATGTAAAAAAATTTTCTTAAAAATAACAGTGATTTGGCAGAGATCAAATCATGTAGGGCCTTGAAATGCTCCGTTAGCTGTTGCTGTATAAAAAATTACCATAAATTTAATGGCTTAAAAGTAGCACCCATTTGTAGATGAGAAGTTCGGCCAGGCTCAACCGTGCTTTTTGTTTAGGGTCTCACAGGGTTCAAATTAAGATATCTACCAGGCTGGGTGTTTATCCAGAGGCTCTGGTGAAGAATCTTTTTCTAAGCTCACTTGGCTCCAGAGGGCGGGTAGAATTCAGTTCCGTGCAGTTGTAGGACCAAGGTCCCCATTTCTTTATTGGCCATTTGGCCTGGGGTTGCTGTCAGCTCCTAGGGGCCACTCCCCTGGTCTTTTGTATGTGGCTTCTTTTATCTTTAGAGACAGCAGTGTGGTCCTGAATCCTTCACTTGCTTTGAATTTCCCTGACTTCCCTTTCTGCTACCAGTTGGAGAAAAGTCTTTGCTTTCAAGGAATTGTATGATTAGATTAGAATAAGCCCCGTCCTCCTTGATTAATTCAAAGTCAGTTGATTAGTAGCCTTAATCCCATCTGCAAAATCTCTTTGCCACGTCTTATGGCATAATCTCTGGCATGGTATTTCATCATATTCACAGTGTCTTGGTTAGGGTGGGGCATCTTGGGGGTAGGGTCAGGCGTTTTAGGAGTCTGCCTACCACAAATGCCATGTTGAGGAGTTTGGACCTGATCCAGAGGTATCAGGGAGTCCCTTAGACAGCTTACTGTGGCAGCAGTGAGGAGGGTGGGTCAGAACGGAAAAATTTCATTCATAGCAAAGTCCATTTTGATTTTGTAATGTTATTTAATGGGTGTTTGTTTTTTTTTTTTTTTTTTAAGTAGAGGTTTTGATCAGAAATGTATGTTTATTAGTGTACAAAGTAGAAATAATTAACTGGACCCAAACGACAACAAATCACTCATCATGATATTCATTACTTCAGGCCAATTCATTATACAAAGTGGTTTGATAGATTGCTTTTTATTTTACTCAGTTCTATTTTAGCATATCTTTCTAAAGCAAACACTGATTGCTTTGATAGAGACTTAAACACCCGAATGTCATTAATAATATCTTCCTACACATGATATTAAGGTGTGTTTACTTCCTTAAGTGGCTGATCTCATGCATTATATGTTGATTCTTACTGGCTTAGTTTTTATATCTAGTTTTACTTACTTTTATTCTTTGGTCTTGAGTTTTGCCTTTTTTGGCTGCTGCACGCAGCGTGTGGGGTCTTAGTTCCCCTACCAGGGATCAAACCCCTGCCCACTGCAGGGGAAGCGTGGAGTCCTAACCACTGGACTGCCAGGGAAGTCCCCTGAGTCTTGCATTTTTCAAGCTGTATTTTTTTCTTCTGAACTAAATTTGCCATATCTCAGAGGTTTTGACATGTTTCTTATTTAATCACTTCAAAAATAATATATATTTTTTTCATTTGATTTAAAGAAATCTGCTAGATTGAAGGCAGTTTTCAGTTTTTCTAGTGGGTAGATTGAAGGGAGTTTATCCTTATATTGTGAATTTATAATTATTAATGTGTTAAGTTTAGGAAATATCTGCTTTTTTAAATATGGCCTAGGAAATATCTGAGTTTTTGAATTTGTAAGACTTTCTTATGGCCATAGATATTGTGAGTTAAAAAGAATTTTATGTACATTTGAATAGAATGTATATTTTCTATTCTGGGAATTTGGAGATCTCTCTGTTTATGTGTAAGTTTGAATCAAACTTGACCATCATTAATAAATATCTTGATTTCTGAGAGCTGTGTTAAGTCTAGTCTATGTATTTCTATTTGGCTTTACTTTTTTTTTTTTTTTCTTTTTTTTCTTTTTAAGCATATGTAAGTTTTTACTGTAGCATTAAAAAGTTTGTTTTTTTAACTTGAAGTCAGCTTTACTTTTATATGTCAAGGAAATTAATTAGGCATGTGAACATTAATGACTGTTTCTTCTTCTTTTGGAATTTTCACTGTAATGTTAGACTCATTTTAATGTGAACTTATCTTTGCCCTGTTCACTGCATCTTGGTTTGGACCCTATTTTTATGATCAATATTGCTATACCTGCTTTCCTCCTCTCTCTCTTTCTTCCTCTCTCTCTTTCTTCCTCTCTTTCTTTCTCTCCCTCCCTCCCTTCCTTCCTTCCTTCCTCTCTCTTTCTGTCTCTCTGTCTCTTTTTTTTAATATTTATTTATTTGGCTGCGCCGGCTCTTAGTTACAGCACACAGGATCTTCATTGCGGCATGTGGGCTCTTAGTTGCAGCATGTAGGATGTAGTTCCCTGACCAGGGATTGAACCCAGACCCCCTGCATTGGGAGCGTGGAGTCTTAACCACTGGACAACTAGGGAAGTCCTACCTGCTTTCTTTTTGATAGCATTTGTCTGTTCTTTCCCCCCAGATCATTATTTGTGAATATCCTGTGCTACTGTGCCTCGTGTACATATGTGTATCTATATATATATATATATAGATTACACATACACATATGTGTTATCTATATATATACTCATACACATATGCATATATATATAAACATACACATACACGTATATATATACACATACACATATGCGTATATATATATACACATACACGTGTGTATATGTATTCATATACATAAATAAAAGCTTTATGTGTATTTACATCTAAAGTGTGTGTGTGCATGTGTGTGTATAAAATATATTTTGCACATTTTGAAAGTTGTTTTTTAATAGGGAATTTATCCTATTTACATTTATTATCCATGGACTTGAATGTTAATGTATCAGGTATTAAAATTTTAGTTTCAAAGAATTTTTTTGTAGACCTTGGAAGATATTGCTCTTTTTTGTTTTTACATTTAATATTGCCAATGAAAAGCAATTCCCGGTTCTCCTTTCTTTGTAAATGACCTCTTTTCTTTTTGGTGGGGCTACTAGAATTTTTCCTTTATCCTTGTTATCTTAAAATTTTGCCCATGTTTCTAGGTGTAAGACATTTTAATCTGAAGCTGGTGTTTTCTGTTTGGGTGGGTGTTTTTGTAGTGATACGGATATCAATGGAACAGAAAAAAAAGACTCTTGTCTTTCAGCTTCCTCATCTATTAAATGGAAATTATGCTTAATAAATGTTACCTCTTATTATTAGATATTTTCATAAATTTTCTTCTAATTTCTCTGCTTATAATCCTTCTATTTTCTCTCCTTCTGGTACTCTTTATAAACAGACATTGGACCTTCCTGATAGTTTCCCATGCCATTTTATTTTTTCTCTTACTTTCTATCTTCATTCTTTATTACTGCATTATGGGAGAATCCTAACAGACTAGTAAGAAGAAAAGTTTGGTAAAGGTTGAAAACAGTTTGGTGTGTAGAAAACTAATATTTGATATTTCTTAGAGCACTTAGCCAATTGCAGTAGTTGATATAGAATAAATACTTGATAATTAATTGAACAAGCTTTGGAATATCCTGAAACTTATTATTACTGTTTCATAACTCATCTTTAACCTTAATCTCTGAAATTTTGTTGATTCTGTTTTATATCGTAGATTTATTTTGGGAGAGCCTTCCAAGTTTTGGAAGTTCCTCAGACTCTTTCTTACAGGTGGCAATGTGAACTCTCATTGAGAGTTTTTTCTTGGATGTGTTCTTGGACTAATGTCAAAAGATATTTAACACTTTTTATCTTTCCCTCTCCTTCTCTTTTTTTTTAATGATTAAAAAAGTACAAAAAATTGTTTAGGAGTTTTTAATATCGAGTCAAATTGTTTAGTTGATAAGAGCTATTTATCTTACCTTCCTCTCACGAAATGTTAATTAGCTTTGTAATTGTTACTTAGCTTATAATTTGTTTTGATTTCTGACATGCGGTGTATGAGGGTGCTGATGTGTTAGACAAGTTTCCTGTAGAAGTTTATTCTTTGACATTTTCTACAATTTTATAAATGCTTTTTATTGGTTCAAAAAGATATATTCCAGCCTATATAGATAGTATATGTTTTCTTTCAATGCCAAATGTCTTTCATTAGCTATGTAGTTATAACAGATGGGTTTGAAGCGTTCACTTAAATGCAGTTAGTATTTTATTTCCCTTTATTCCCTAATCTCTTTACATGTTATTGTAAACTAGTATGTTGGATACATTCCAGGACTTCTCATAGTAGTTTAGCTAATGTCATGTAATATTTTCCATTGCAAATATGATTAAGAGAACATGTTGATGTTTCTAAAAATGATATAGACAGTGAGAAAAGGATCAAGTTAAATTATTTTATTTCCTTATTATACACTTAAATAAAAGTCATTATATTTTATTTGTCAAAATTACTTTTAGAGCAAAAGGCTTCTGTACAACTTGCCATATGCTATAAAAATAATGGAGATTCTAGATTTTAACAGTTTAGCAGAAATTATTTTGTGATGTTAATGAGTTAATAATAACAACTTTTCAGTGGTTGATTGGACATACAAATGTACTTTCTTCCCTCAACATTACCTTGACCTTTCCAGTATTGACTCAAGGATACTCAGACTACCTAGATATTATACATGTCTTTAATTCTGGGTTCTGTTAATATAGTAAACATATTTAGATACCATGGGAGGTTGTGACATAAATGTTTGGAAAAAGCTGATTATTATACTTTATCAGTGAAGATAAAGAAGGCTTTATTTCTTTTCTTCAGTTTTTGTTAACGCAGTAATACCTTTGAGTACAAAAAGACAACTGAAATGTGTGTTAGTGTGTAAACTTGTAGACATTATATAAAGTTAAAATGTCACAGATATAACTAGTGTTTATGAGTTACTTAGAAGCTACGGTGGTCTTGTTGCCTGCAGCCAAAATGTGTAGAAGACAAACCAAGAGACACTTAACTTTCTTACATTGGTTCAGTGCAGTGGACTGATGGTTATGAGGAAGAGTTTGATGGCATGTGATATCTTATGTAGATTTACATGCAAGACATTGAAATTATTTATAATTTTAAAACTATTGTATTCTCTAATTGACTAGCAGAATATGGAATCAGTATATTAGCCTGTGAAGATATTCATAGTAATGTTAGCAACTCTATTACCTGAGCCTGAGTTTTACCACGTACCGTCCCATTTGGCTTCAGTTAGTTCAGCTCTGCTAGTCATGAGCCACACCTACAGTAAGATTACCAAAAGTGAAGTCCATTTAATATATATAAATATGAACACCAGTTTATTAGGGCCTTTCTGTGTCAAACAGCATTCATGGTACCAAGAATACAAAGTTAGTACAACCTCATTCCTCTACTCAAAGATCTTGGATGAAAAAAGGACCGATAAGTAATTACCACGCAATAGCATAAATGCTAAAACAGAAGTATATGCAAGAAGGGCAGCTAGGCATCTCCTACACACTGAGAGAGATTTTATACATGATGATGCCCCAAGTGGTCTTGGGCGGATGAGGAAGTTTATTAATCGTTCTTAGGGAAAGAGTTACTCTTAGATAATTCATACTGACTTCTTACACATTTCAAGCGCGCTAAACCTCCCCTGTTGTTCGTTTGAGACTTATTTCTTTGATTTTACCACTTGCAAGAGATAGAGGCAGATTGGAATGGGGGAAGGAGAAAGTCAGATGACTTAATTTTTCTTCACATGCCCAGCATTTTAAAGAAACTTGAAACCAACTGCTACAGTGAAGTGTGTAGATCTGTATGTGTGCCTTTAACCATTGTAGTTGCCACTCATTAACTTATTCTGTGATTGACTAGTTTACTTCATATTGATTTTTAGGCAGGGTGAAAATAGTAAGAGATTTTGGAAATAGTATATATTTGTTTTATCTGTTTATTAATGGGATCTAATCACCTGTTAAAAATAATCCCCAACTAGAAACCTGCCCTTTTAACCATATTATTAGTTTTTTTAAAATGGTAGTTGTATTGACAAAGTCAATAGAAAAAAAAAAGTGAAATGCTAACTTTCTAAACTTGAATGGAAGGATGAATATGTACCAAGCACTGAACAGAGAACTTCGATTGTATGCTTTTAACTGATCCTTTATTTAGTGCTCTGCAGGCTTCAAATTGTTTTACTAGTAATGTACAAAGACTTTTGAATATCTTCCTAGCCCCAGATTTGAGTGTTGCTTTTCCAGGTTTTATAAGGAGATTTCTTTATCCTTTCCTCCCTTCCAGCGATGTGCATTTTGTAAGCACCTTGGAGCCACTATCAAATGCTGTGAAGAGAAATGTACCCAGATGTACCATTATCCTTGTGCTGCTGGAGCCGGCACCTTTCAGGATTTCAGTCACTTCTTCCTTCTTTGTCCAGAGCACATTGACCAAGCTCCTGAAAGATGTAAGTTTACTACAGGTACATTTAAAAACATTTATCAGTGTATTTACTTAAAATAACAAATGTTTAAGTTCCCTAAGTGTTACTCTACTTGTGGTAAAAGGTAGCATTACATAATCTTGATAATCTGAGAGGTCTTCACAAGAGACCCTCGGGTGGGGTGAGGGGCGGGGCGGGGTGGGGAATCTGTTCCAACAGTATCATTGAAGTGACATCCAGAGAGTTATTTCCTCAGAAATTCAAAGATAGTTTGCATGTTTTTTATTCTTATTTAAAAAATATAACTACTGTAGAAAGTTAAACTTGCTGAGTATATGGTATTTTAATATGTACTATGAAAGTAGGTCATTTAAAAAATTAAACAGTGTCTTTAATTCAGTGTCTTTTACACTAAAAAGACTACCCAGTTGGAGATTCAGAAGATGGTTCACTCAGGTGTTGTTTCAGGATGTATGTTGATAGGGTCACCAAACGCTTTTGAAAATCTTGGAAAATGTATAGTCCTGATAGTCATAATAGAAATCTCGTTAATGCTTCTTCTTGATTCATCTGTCTTGGTTATTGTTATCTATAATCCTCAGTTGTCTTTTTTTTTCTTTCTTTTCCAAACAGTATTTTATAATTGGGTGAAAAAGTTTAAATGTTTGAAATTTATGTTATACAGAAAATTATAACTCTTTCCTATCCTTATTAAATAGAGATCTTACTTTTTTCCTAGTATGTGGATTTCCAGTGAGCATGCATGATTTGGGATCTTTTTCCCCTAGGAAATTGAATTTCCAGTCTGCTTGTGAAATCTCTTTGATGCTTTATTCAGTCTTTTTTTTATGTCATCTCTTAGTTACCTAACTGTTAGCTTTTACCTGTATTCTTAGCAATGTCAGTAAAGGCTTTTTTCCTATCTTTTCCAGCTTTGTGAAACATAAATATAGCTACTTCAGGCTTAAACTAAAGTAATCTCAAACACAGATTTCATAATCATCATTTTTTCTTTGTTCAGTACCATGATTTTATCTTCAGTTAAAGTTATTTTATGTCTACATGTATAATCATGTTGCCCTTAATCACTATACAGATGTAAATTATAGGTAAGGCAAACTGAAATGTCACATTGTA
Organism: Eschrichtius robustus; assembly: GCF_028021215.1. Lineage (NCBI taxonomy): Eukaryota > Metazoa > Chordata > Mammalia > Artiodactyla > Eschrichtiidae > Eschrichtius > Eschrichtius robustus. Next base: position 125,385,947 of record NC_090831.1, on the reverse strand, counting down.
TTTAGGCTAATAAGGGATTTAAAGTTTTAAAAATGTTTTGGATTACACACTGTTAAATCTGGGAGAAAAAGACGACATTCATGCACAGCTGCTGTAATGGGTGTTATTTATTTTAAGACCTCATATAGTGAATTACTTCACTAAGTACACAGACTATGATGTGAATCATCAGAGCTGATTGTATTCTGGGTGGTGTAACACACTTTTCCAATTGAATAAAACAACTGTGGGTGTGTTTAACAATTTAAATTTTATTCAGCCTTTTGTAGGTGGTTGTGATTTAGACTTCAGTAAACAACATGCAAACATGCAAACTTTTCTATGACTGTTTCTAATGTGAGAAATTCTATTACTTATTGGCAGTACTACTTTCTTTTGCAGACTCTGTTCACATAATGTATATGATTTATATACATTTATATGTTAGGGATCATAAATTGTTTTATAAAATAATGAAGTGTAAGAACTGAGGTGAGATGATTTGTTATCATTTATCATGCATATAGTGAAAGGTTCATGCTGGCAACATAAAGCTAAAAGATATACTGAAATTACTGGTACCTTGCCCCGTTCCAAAGTAGGCTTATGGAGACTTATACAAATACATGAACAGTAGGATAAAGTAAGACTAAAAATAAGCAAGAAAATTTGGCCAGTGGGAAGGGAAAATAAGGATAGGATAAATGGGAGGGTAATATGGTGAGGCTGATACCCAAAATAAATGTGTATTTCCCAGGCCTACGCCACAAATCTGGCTCCAGAGCTTTCCAGCAGTCAGCATGAAGAAGGGCATATGAACAGTTGCCTGATTTGTAGGAATAAGAATTCATTTGATACTGATGCTGTATGTACACTATATATGGCAGTGAGAAACTGTCTTCAAGCAGCTGTCTTGCAGTATAAACAACAAACCCCACAGGGCAATTTCTTATAACAGCCCTCAAAATAAGTCAGTGGTATAAAACCAAAGCCCAGCTGAGTAAATTCTGCTCCTTGGGGATCTTAAACAACGCAGTCTACGTACCCAGCTTTCTGAGCATCTGTTTTAATGCAAGGATGTAGAGAGTATTGCAGATAGACTATATTGCAGTAATATACAAGACTGCGTAATAGTCTTATAAAATCTTCCGTTTGTATTTTTAGCTGTTCTAATTGTACGTCATAGCACAAAGCACTTAACTTTTTATGTTTGAAAAATGGGGATATCTTAAATGACAGTGTTATTATGAAGGTTAAATGACAATGAAAATCATGTAGCATTGTACCATATATTATGAATTGCTGTACTGAAAGGTAGTTATTTTAGCTCTTATCTAAGTTATGTGTATGCATTGAGTATAATACTTGATGCTGCTGGCTAAGAACAGAGCAGTATGCTGTGGTAGTTAACTGAGTTAGGAGTAAGATTGACATCTTTTTATGAAAGTTGAAAAATCTAACAAAAACATGGACCTCATTAGAAAAAAACATCCCAGCAAAAAGAGCGCATCTGTGAGCAAGACCAGCATTTTCATCAGAAAATAATTCTGGGGTGCTCTGTCTTAGAAAAATGCCGGTCATGGCTCTAACCTTATTTTCACGATGATGCAAGTATACACTAACCTTGCCTGGAAATTTTACGCTAAATAGCCATCTAAGGGACATAGCCACATATACTTCCTGAGTAGTATTTTGCCTCTCATGGAAGGCTGAATGGCAGAGAGCCAGCCATGCAAGATCAGAGGAAACAACATTCCAGGCTGAGCGAACAACTACTGCGCAGGCCTTGAGGCAGGAGCGTGGCGTGATTGTGGAATAGACAGCTAGTCACTGTGTCTGGAACTTAGTGTCTCCCAGGTGGGTAGTAGAGACCACATCAAGGTGAACAAAGACTAGATCATGTAGGCCTTGTAAACAAGGGGAAGGGGTTTGGATTTTATTCTGTCTTCAGTGAGAAGTCTTTGCAAGGTTTAAACCTGGGAATGCTACATCTCTTAATCCACTCCCTCTCCCCCAGCGTATTTACTTTCATCACTCAGCTTTTTCTTCTTTTACTTCATTTAAACTTTTAACTCCTACCTCATTTTCTTAGCTGTCTGGTCTCTCTTGACACCAAGTCCTGCTACTTTTCTGTTACCTTAAATTCTGTCAGCCCCCTGACCTTTCTTTCTTAACCTACCTGCCTACTCTGTGGGCCAGCCTCTCTGGACAACATCCATGATTTACTTTTTCTTTCTAGAGATTCCATTTTGATAGGCAAATCACCTTGCATAGTGTCCTGCCAGCGATGGAAACATAGACCATGGAAGTTATAATGTCGATGGAAGTTACAAAGCTATGCTGATTTAGTCCTTTTTAAATTCACTGATAATAATTTGACTTGAGACTGTTGCTCTTCACCAGTGCTTCTCTTCTTATGTGCTGTCTAGACTTTCTTAAGCAGTAGTCTCACCTGCCAACTTGACCATGTTTACAGATCTATGATAAGCTCCCATCTAATTTAAGCTCCATGTTTTTGTCTTTTCCTCCATTTCTTCTCTTGTCACAGCTGTCACTTAGGAAGAAGTGGCCTGTCCAAAGCTGCTTCTCTGTTTCTCCTGCTCTTTTCTTGCTTTCCCTACATCATTTAGCTGCTTCATGCTATGCCTGTGCTGGCACTTTTCCTTTGTACTTTTATTCTTCACCTTCTTTGCCCTTCCAGTGGGCATCAATATTGATTAGTACTAAAGAACATGATCTTTGGAGCCAAATTAACCTGGGTTTTACTCCTGTCCTCTCTTAAATTGTCTTTAGCTTTAGTCTTTCACTCAATCTATTTTGCTTTCCCAACTGCTTAAAGAAAATTTTCACTTAGTCGTTTGATTATTGCTTCAAGCTTAACGCCTCTTTGGCTTTCAGACATATATGTATGTATATGTACATATACTTATGTCTGACATGACACTTAAGCCATCCAGTAATGTCATCTTCTTAATGCATGCCCTCCAAAAGGCTGTTTTAGTATTTCTACATATTTCTGTATGTTCGCCCAGATTGGAAAAATGGTTGGAACCAACTTTTTTCTATTATTATTTTTATATAATGCATAGTAAATGTTTTTGGACTGAATATATCACATGGATTTTTTTTTTTTTGCCCAATTTATTAAATGATGCATACTAATCATACAACATGACAGTATTGTCATCAAGGAATTGGTGGAAACTGTCATAGAATAAGAAGTAATCTCTGCTATAGTGATACACAGAGTTAACCTTGTTGCAGAATGAGCTTTGCTGTATAAAACAGTGCTGTGCAATAGAAATATGATGTGAGCAATATATGTAATCTTAATTTTTCTAGTGGTCATGTTAAAATTTTTTATTTGAAATTAATTTTAAAAATACATATTTAACCCAATATATCCAAAATGTTAATATTTCAACTTGTAATTAATAAAATTTTTGAGATAGTGACATTAATATTTTTTTCCTATTAAGTCTTTGGAATTCGGAGTGCATTTTATATGTATAGCACATCTCAATTTGGACTAGTCACATTTCCATTGTGCAATAGCTACATGTGACTAGTAGCTACCATGGCAAGTTGAAGTGGCAGGGTAGCAGACTCTAGAAAGTTTCACAGAAGTATTTAGATAGTGTTCCTGGCAAATTACAATAGAAAGATGAACTGAGTATCTGATAGAGTCCAGTACTTGCCCCAATTTCTGTAAGTTTTGAGGGTAGGCAAAAATCAAAGATTAGTTTTTAAATGTACTTAGCTTGAATGAGTAAATATGGAACTCTCTTTTAGTATTAAGAAAACTACTTTGCTCTGTTTTTCCATTTTTATTTTAAAAAAATGAACTAATACATGTAATTTCATTTTTAAAATTAATGCTTTCTTTTAAACGCCTATCATTTAAAGGGCCACTTAAAAATGATTTTAGAAGCAACTCCTTTGCTTAAAATATAAGAATTGATTTGTGCTAGGCAACTGAGGATATGAAGTTGAAAAAGACAAGGTTGCTACTCTTCAAGGGTTCACGGTATTGTGTTATAATTAATTGATTATATAACAGTTTCTTCTAAGCATATGGGGAAAGGAATAATCAACAACTAAATGGGCATTTAGGTGTGGTAGCATTAGATAGTCAGGGTTTATGTCTGAGCAAGAGTTTTAAAGGCCTCTTTGGAATGGGCTAGTGGCACAACAAAGGAATAAAATTACAGGCAGAAAGAACAGAATGTGTACAAGTACACAAAGGTTGAACAGTCTGTTGTGTTACATGCACAGCAGACTGCTTGATCTGACCAGGAAAGAGTGAATGTTCTGAGATTCAGTTGGAAAAGGAGATAAGCCCCCCCACTCCGTCTTTTGCCTCAAACTAGAAATTTTCGATTTTTTTATTTTAAGGCAAGAAAGGAGGTATTGATAAAGTTTTAATTTACGCAGGGCATAATAACACTTTTAGAAAATTGCTCTGGATGTTTAGCTGATTTAGGGAGGAGGTCAGAGCCCTAAGCGAGCATTCCATTCAGAAGATAAGTGCAGTTACCAAGACAAAGTGTGATGGACTGAACTGTACAAACAGATGGAAGAGGATATATAAAAAGTTTACTCAGTAAGAACTGGTATCCAATTGGATGTGTTGGGTCAGGGAGGAGTTAAGGGTCAATAGTGACACTAAAGTTTCTTTACTCAGCAGGTCGAGAAAGAAGGGAGAGGTTTAGGTTTAAAAAAGCTTTAGAGGTGTTGAGTTTGAGTATTTTTAGAACACCTGGCTATTGAGGTCCAGTAAGACTTGAAAATAACATTTTGAGGTTCAGAAAGAAGTTTGGGGCTGGTGATAGAGATCTGGGAATTGTGGTGGTGGTTTATGATGTAGGAATTGATGTGATTACAAAGAAAAACCATGGGGAATTAGAAAAGATGGAAGAGGATGGACTCCTAAGAGACTCCAGCATTTAGAGGGCTTGTGGAGGTACAAAAGCCAGCACAGCAGGAGGAGATCGGAGGCATGGGGAGCCTAAGGAGAAATCTGGAGAAAGCTGCCATCATAGAAGTCAGTCAAGGTGGGAAATTTCAGTGTGGGCGTGGATGTAAATGCTGCAGATGGCAAATAAGGTAAGACCTCAAAAGTAACCACGGGATTTCATAGGCCACTGGTGGCCTCATCAAAGTAGCTTCAGATGAGCCGGTGGCTGAGGAGCCACCAGGGGCCCGGCTTACAGTCTGGATGCGTCCTAGGGCCTGTTTGTGTTCTGCCCTCAAACTGCAAATGTTTTTTTACCACTTTAAAAGGACTCTCAAATAAAAACAAAAACTCTGTATGCCAAAGACTTCTATGGCCCACAAAACCAGTTTGCCAACTCTTGGTGTAAGGAAAAGGAATAGATTATTACTCTGTTTCAAGATACTTGACTGGGGAAAGAAAGCAGGTAGAAAGGGCTTATAGCCAGAGAGGACTGACCAAATCTTCAAAAAGCGAAAGAGGAAAAAAAAAAAATCATATGTACAATTTAAAACAGCCCTAGGACAATCAGCTGATAATCAGACCATTTAGTTGAGAACATTAAGTGTCAGTTACAGACATATTTGTATATATCATCAAATTGGTATGATTTTAGAATACATTCTTTTCCTTATTATATTGTAATATGCATGAGTTTGTGTACTTGGCAAGCCAGTTTATTCTTACATTTCTTTTTTATTTTAGATGGTACAAGAACTGTTAAAAAGTGCCATTCCTTTTAATCCACATTTAGTGATAGACGATGTCCATAATTTTTTTTACAACTGGCAATTAATATAGATGAATATAGAATTAGTATACGAAGTATTGTATTTGTGTATGAATATGTAGCTTCCGTCTTTAATGTTCTCCCTCATATATTTTCCAGTATTAAAAAACCCTTATTTGACTTGAATAAAAATTAGTGTTTATGCTTAAGAAGCATCTTAATCTACTTGATATTAACATTTCTTAATTTTGTCTCTGATTTTGTTAATTTCAAAACCTATTTAACACTCAAATAAAAATGTTTATTTTTGCACTGCAAAGCGTCTCTCAGTTGATATTTTCCTTTTTGGTTCTTTTCAGCAAGCATATATTGAACATTAACTAGGTGCCCAGCATATCATTGGTATTAGGGATATAAAATTAAATAAGAACTGCTTATGGTCTCAAGTAGATGTAGGTACAGATCATTGCAAAACTATATGATTAAATTTAATGTGATTAAATTTAGATTAAAGATATTATAATGTTTTAATTGAGACCTTATTCTGATTGGATATCAGTTCAATGTGGATAATTTCAAGTGTCTGAAAGATTTACCATGAAAATTCCCTTCAAGTGATTTTTAAACTGTAAAGCCAGAAAAATATTAAATTCTTATACAACAATTTCGTTGTTTTACTGTTAATTATAGCAAAGGAAGATGCAAACTGTGCAGTGTGCGACAGCCCGGGAGACCTCTTAGATCAGTTCTTTTGTACTACTTGTGGTCAGCACTATCATGGAATGTGCCTGGATATAGCGGTTACTCCATTAAAACGTGCAGGTTGGCAATGTCCTGAGTGCAAAGTGTGCCAGAACTGCAAGTAAGTTTTAATTTCAACTCAAAGGTGTGTATTGAGTTTAAGAGAGACCCTATTATTAGGTACTAAAGGTTTGTGTAATAATGATAAAGGTTGTTCATACTGCAGCTATATTCATTCACACTGACTTCATCATGTCTTTAGAAATTGCTAGATATTTATTAACATATTACTTTGAAATAAGTCTAAACAAAAACTAATTTTAATAATTTAAATTCCTCTGGTTGCCTAAAAAGCCAGCTTAAATTTGCCAACAATTTTAAATGAATGATATTAACAATTAAAAATAAATAAGCATTAGAAAAAAAAAAAGCAGCTTGTTTTCTGAGGGAGACTGGGGAGGAGATTTAATAGGAAAATAAACCTCTAACTATGGAAAGTAGTTATTAGAGTGAACCAAAGAATCAGTGATAAGTTTCAATTTCTATTCCAGGAAGAACAATTTATACCTAGTCTGCTGTTTAAAAAGAAATCTGTATCAATGGGAAAGGCAGTTACTTTCACCATAATTCTGAAACAAAGTATCGTATGGCATTTAAATGTTTGTAATGGGGTTATCTTTTCCTATTTGTTTTATTCCATCCTTTGGTCATTTCTCCAGTCTTTTCTGTGATTATTTTTTTCTCATGCTACTAATTAATTAGCATGATAATCTGGGGATGTTACCTGCATCTACAGCAGTCTTCAAATTGTTTACAGGCTGAGGACTTTTGTAATCAGGAGAAATGATGCCCACCACTGCCATGTTCGGTCTGTTTTATTTGTAATTGAATTTGATAACAGTAAGCATCAATATCTTAGAATTATGTGGAATAAATAGGACCACGTGCTTTTATATTTTGGTAAAAATTAAAGAAAATATCTGTAAACATTTATTTGATACCTTGTATCTGTGCCTGGCTTCTTCTTGAGAAGGAGTAAGAGAGCTTGAAGAAAGAGTGCTTTTCCTCCAAGATCTTTCCATGTAGCTAAAGAGACAAAGTGTGCAATTTTATATGTAGAATTTATTAAGTTAAATAAGAAATTACTGGAGGCCAACTAACCCATCTTCCTTTTTACTTCTGTTTATCCCCAGGTTTTATTCAGCGGTTCCTCTCTCAGCTCTTCTTCTTGCATTCCCTAGTTTTTCTTTAACCCCTCCTCTTGAATTAAATTCTTAGTATCTGAGAGTGATTAACAGCCAAGAATCAAGGCTGAGATCATGGACAGGACAGGGGCCCAATCTTTGGGGCAGAAGAGTGTTTAGGGGAAGATTTTAGGTTTTCAATTACAATTCTTAATAATTATAACAACATTATTATTCTTATATCTATTTATTTAGCACTTACTGCTTAATGGATATTCTTAGCTCTTCAGCCAGAATTATATTTAATTCTCACAGTAATCTTTGATTATCATTCACATTTTGTACCTGAAACTAAGCGGACTAAGTCTAAGTTATTCAGGAGTCACACAGCTAGAAAAACAGATGTCTGAACACAATTGTAGGTCTGATCCAAATTTGATCCTCTTTTTATTATATGACAGTGTCTTCCAACTCACCGTGCCAAGATTTGTTCCTTTCCATGCAGCATCACCTATCAGTTACAGCTCCTTCCCCCAAAAAGGGTGGGCATGGGATGTTTAAGAAGTAAAGATCAGTGTCATTCATCTTGCCTTAACCCCTCCTTCTTTGCAGGACCCTAAAATGACTAATGCGGGTTCACCATAGGTGGGCCTTCAGTAAGGATAATCCTTTAGGGACCTTTGGAAGATTTCTGTCTCATCCTCTAGAGGGTTAACTCTGTCATTATCTGTGCGTAGAGAAAACAGAGACGGAGGGTATTTATGAACTGGGCAGTTCCCAGGACAGATTCTTTTCATGATTACTTATGTTACAAACATAAGTTTAAAGATAAGGCATCATTAATGCTATCTTATTTTTTAGACAATCGGGAGAAGATAGCAAGATGCTAGTGTGTGATACGTGTGACAAAGGGTATCATACTTTTTGTCTTCAACCAGTTATGAAATCAGTACCAACCAATGGCTGGAAATGCAAAGTAAGTTGTTTATTTTTTTAAGAAAAAAAAGATATGTATGTTTTTTATATAGGGCAGACAAATCGGATACCTATTCAGATCTTCAACTTAAAAAGAAAACTTTATTGATGTATAATTGATATACAGTAAACTGCACACATTTAAAGTCTATAATTTAATTTGACACGTTTTCACTCATGAAACCATCATCACCTTCAAGATAATGAACATATTCATCACCCCTAGAGGTTTCCTGGTGCCCCTTGAGATTTCCTCCGTTCTGACTGTTCCCTGCCCTACTCCCTTCTGTCTTCCAGGCAGTCTGCTTTCTCTCACCATAGATTAGTTTGCATTTTCTAGAACTTTATATAAGTGATGTCGGATAGTATATACCCTTTTCTTTTTTGCGGGGGGGTGGTGGGTTAAACTCAGCATAATTATTTTGAGAGTCACCCATATTGTTGCACATACCAGTAGTGATTCCTTTTTATTGCTGAAGAGTGGAGGTACCACGATTTGTTTATTGAATCACCTGTTGGTGAACATTTGGTTTGCTGACAATTTTAGGCTGCTATAAAAAATGCTGCTATGAACCTGTTAACTAACAAATGTATGGTGCTTCATGGCTTAGAAATTGTGTTTTAGTGATTCATCTTTAATCTTTGAAACTCTTTGAAATAGGTAGTATCCTTTTATGTGGATACTGAAACGTGTATTTTTAAAATCTATTAATTTAAAATCCAGAAATAAAGCAGATTACATTTTGATCAGATTGGCTTTTAGATGATTTTACTGTGATTTTATATGTGTATATATATTTATGTGTGTATGTATTTATGTATAAACTTGTATTAAATATTTGGAATCATATCATATATGCATATGTGTATGTATATTGTTCCTCCCCCATGGTAGCTTTAGTAAGTGCTTACTGACTTAGATATCTGGTTTTTTAGATGCTGTGTAAAGTTTCTTTGGGGTTTTGAAAGTTAGGATCTATAGACATTTTTCCACTTCTTTTTTATTACTTAAGATATCAGTCTTTCTGCTTGGTGGGATGCTTTTAAGATGTATTTTCAGCTATTTTAAATTTTTTCTGGATATTCTTTTAGTCAGTGTTTCTCCCCTTTTCCGTCTATTTTGGTATTTGCATCTTTGCGACCTTGAGGTATTCCATTCTGGCCTCTCTAAACTTCCTGAGGAATTTATTGAGGCTCTGTCGCCTGCATCTCTAAACCCTGTGGGTTGGCTGACAACTCAACCTACTGGGCAGAGCTAGTATAGTACCAGGTAAACAACAGCAAATTTTAGAATTGTCTGTCCTTGGAAGGACAAAATATTTAAATTCTTAAAGTGAAAGTAGAAGGTAAGAATAACTCAAGTTTACCTTCAATTCCCAACTGACTGAATAAAACTAATTTTTTTTTCCTGTTAGGAAGATGTTTAGAAACAATATTTACTGTGACTTTTCTTTGAATGTTCTCTAGGATGAGTCAATCATAAAAGTAGTTAATTTGCTTCCTTTGAAATCTCTACAGGTAAACTAATAAATTCTAGATTAAGAACTGGTGAGGGACTAGTGATTAAGTGAATTGCGGAGGTTTACTAATTTGCAGAGGCAGAACAGAGACTAAAACTCAGGCTTCCTGTCTTACATTGTAATGTTTTATCCAATGTATTATGCTCCCTGTGCTATCATACTGTACTTAACTTGAGTAACAGTGCTTTTCTCCCTAGACTAATTAAGGAATATTTCTTAATCTAATTTTCATCTGTATTAGGATTTGGATCCTAGGAAACTAAAGACTCTAGATCCATGGGCCATCTCTACATACCCCCCAGGCTGAGTTTTATTTTTTAAAAATTATTATTATAATCTTAATTTCACAGAATAGACATGAAGTTAGGCATAAACTTCTTTGATCTACGGTAATTACACTGGCTTAACTTAGAAAATAAATATTAACTTAATCTAACAAAATTTTTTTTGAATTTTATTTTATTTTTTTATACAGCAGGTTCTTATTAGTTATCCATTTTATACATATTAGTGTATATATGTCGATCCCAATCTGCCAATTCTTCACCCCTCCCCAATCTAACAAATAATTTTGCGTTTAAAGTAAATTGCCGAGACCTGGTTTAATAGAAAGGTATTCTTTGTCTTTACTAATGTTCATACAAAGAATGCCTTTTGTATAAGTATTTGTATAGATATAGTTTGATGAAGCCAGGACTGTGTTTACTGGTTCAGACTAATCAGACCTCAAAGTGCCAACCAAGCAATTCTTTGAACATCAGATGTAATGAGGTACCACTCAAAAACTCTAGAAACCTTTTGGTTCACAGGTGCACCGTAATGGCGCAGTTGAACTCTGTAGTAAATTGGGGTATCAATCCAATTATTTCTAAAGTACGGAAGTTTATGAGTTACGGGTGTGCTGTTTGCAGTTTCTGTTGTCAGGTGATGTGTATGAAGAAGCTCCTCGCTCCGTGGATGCTTCTCACTGCTGCGGAGCGAATCCCTGTGCGGTCCGCACGTCTCATTCTTTTCACCGCGGTTCTACTGTGGAAAATCTTGTACCTTTCGCACGTCTTTGACAGCACTTGGGACTAACATCATAATAAATACCAATGCTAAATGCAGTTACATTTTGTATTAATTAAAACAATTTTTATTTATTATTTTATTTTTTTTGGCTTGCGTGATCTTAGTTCCCCCACGAGGGATTGAACCCTAACCACCGGAGTGCCAGGGAATTCCCCATATTTTTTAAAGTTAGCATTTCTATGAAATATTTCAAGTTCTCAGAAAACATACAGACCAAGAATACACTCGTGGTCTCCCTGCATCCTCACATTCTAGTCCCTTTGTCACAGAAACGCGATCCTGTTAACCTCTGCCCTTCTCTCTGCGCTCGGGTTTGTCGTGGTCTCGGCATCTTCCCCTGCTGGTGGGGCGGCCTTCAGGAGGGGTCGGGTGGCGGAGGTGGTCGGTGGAGGCCGAGGCTCCCCGGCGCAGCTGGGCTCGCAGGCTTCCAGGAGGCGCCAGCCCGAGGCTGCTTCCGGGAGCAGCCTGCAGCAGGGGAGGGGTGGGCGGTGGTGGTGCTTGCCCTCCTCGGAGGGTCCTGGAAAGGGGGGCGGTCTTGCTGGCAGGTCCCCAGGGATGGGGTGTTGGTGAAGGGGTAGGAGGAGGCGCTGCGGGAGCCTTACCCCTGCGCCCCACCCCCGCCCCCCGGCGAGCCGAGGCACCTGGAACTGGCGGCGCGGCACCTGGTTCTAGGGCGGGGGGGGCAGAGGGCGGCGAGTTCTGTCCCGCCTCGGCCCGAGGGTGGGGCCTGGAGGGGCGGGGCCTTCTCCCCGGGAACCAGGCGCCTCGGGGCAACTGTTCTCAGGTGAGGTCGCCCGGGAGGGAGGAGCCTGGGGGCTGAGGAGGGCCCCGTGAGCAGTTTGTGCCTGGCGGCCGGACGGGATGCTTCCGCGCGTTCTCTCTTGGCGTGGTTCTTGGTCTAAGAAAAAAACCTGCCGTCGGATGGATTTGTATGTTTATTACTTTTATCTCCTCTACCGCACCTCTTTTACTTTTTTGAAATAGGAAGTTGAATTCGTAATTCGTTTTCTTCACTTTCCTAAGGAAAAAAGGATATTTAAGACTATAAATTTACCTTTGATTATAACTTTGGCTGCACTCATATTTGTTGTATTGGTAACTTTATATCTATTCACATTTGACTTTATCTTTCTTATTTTAGGTTGTGCTTAAACACATTAGTTTCTGCTTTAATTGTATTGAATCAGATAATTTAACTAGTGTAGTTTTCTTTTTGACATATATTTGGATGCTTGACATAGTGACTTTAAAGCTGTAGTATTTGTGTTTATTAATTTCATTTAATTAGATGAAGTTCTTTTTCCATATTTTTTGACTGATTCAACAGTGTATTATGGCGTAGATAAAATCGACTCTTGTAATTTCTCATACCAATTTCTCCTTGCATTTAAACTTGTGCTGGTTATTTAGCAAGTAGATCAGGCTAATGTTGATACATTGTGCTTTTTATCAGTGTAAAACTATTCTCTTTATATTGTGTAATGCCCTTTTTTGGGGAGGGAGGGGGAGACCAGATATTTTGCTTTGCCTGACAAATATGGCTGAGTGGGGTTTTAGTTTACCAGTTGAATGTGATCTTGTTTTCATTTTGGATCCTTCTGTGTCATTTTAACTGTACCTTTTGAAAGGTTTAATAGTCAAGTATTTAGACTAATGGATGTAATTGAAATGCTTGGCTATTTTAAGACAAACCTGTTCTTTTAATTTCCTTTCTGTTTTTCAGTTCCTTTTATTCCCTGTAGTGATTTGTAATTCAAATCTTATATCTTATGCATATTAAGTTATAAATGTTGAAAATATTAAAAATCACCCCCCCCCCACTTGCCATTGAAAATGAAGAAATCAGAAGTTTTCTCCCTCCTCTCTAAGTTGACCCAGACTATAGACTTTTTCTTTGGGGAGGGAGGGATCTTCTGTGAATTCCAACCTCATCTCACCCCCAATCTTTTGGAGACTTGGTTATGCACTTCTGTAAAAGAATTGTAAATATTCTGGAATCTTGCAAACCTGAAAGAGATTGTTGCCTTCAAACTACCAGAAGAACTTGGTTTGGTATAGTTTTGCATTACAACTTTTTTTTTTTTACTCTGAATACTTTTTTTTTTCCTGTTTTTTCCCAGTTTATGGAATTACAGAAGTTTGTTTTGTTTTTAGTTTAATTAGTTAATTGTTTTTCTGCTTGAAGGCCATGAGATCTTTATTTTTGTTCAGTTATTTGGATTTGCTTCCAGGATGTATCTATCATGGTTCTACACTAATTAGTGTTGTCTGAAACATATCGACCATTGTCATTCTCCCTTTAGGCCCGTGGAAAGGTCTAGGGAAGTGTTGGTTAAATTCACCTTTTTAAAAAATATTTACTTTCTTTACATTCTCTTTAATAATCTTTACTAACATCTAGGTGATTTTGTTTCCTGCTTTAATTCATTATTTTCTTTGTTGTGGTTTTCATTATTTTGGAAAATGTGTTCAGAATTCCGAGTTTATTTCTCAGGGTTGTTCTCTGGCTTCTTTTTGTCCTGCCCTTACTAATTTGCTTTCCGTTTTAGTCTGCTGTTCTCTTTCACGTGACAGAATTATTTATTATACAGCTGAGAATACGAGTGGATAGTGTGTGTGTTTTATTTTGTTCTATGGAGGTATTATAAAGTGATTAAAAAGATTAGGCTGTGGAGTCAAATCTCAGGTTTTCCAGTTACTAAATATAGGATCTTTGGCAAATTATTTGACTTCTGTAAGCTGTGTTTCATCATGTAGTTAATAGTACTTAACCTCACAGGGGTGTTGGATTTAGCGAGATGATGCCTGTAAAGTGCTCAGCATAATGCCTAAAGTAAGTGCTCGATTCTCACGGAGTTTCTCATAGGAATGCTTATCTTCTTTTCAGTTTGAAGAATGATACTCTTTCTCTACTGTTAAATTCTTTCATAGTTCTTTATAGTCTTTAGTCAAATGCAAACACTGTGGTGCAGGCTGGAGGTGCAGAGGCAGATAGGTGTGCCTTCCCAGGAATGGTGTCAGTCTAGCGAGGCTGCTTGCACTGAAGTAAGGGTGACCTTTTTAGGAACTTCGTTATATACCGGTCATTGTCCCATAGGTTTCTTTTCTCTGTTTCTCTTTCAAGAATGCTGATGTGTTGGTATATGATGCGTTTTAAAAGGCTTTATTTGGAAATAATTTCAAACTTTAAAAGTTGGAAAAATAAAAATAATACCCATATGCCATTTACCTAGATTCACCTGTTGTTAGGATTTCAGTATTGTCATCCATGCCCTTTCCCCCTCCTCCCCGCCCCATGTATGTTTTTTTGCCCTGAACCCTTTTGAGGGTAAGTTATACACAGTGTTCCCTTTACCCCTAAATACTTAAATGTGTATTTCCTAATAATAGGAATATTCTTACATAATCACAGCACTATTATCACCCCATACATTTACATCAATATATCTAATCTACCATCCATATTTCAATTTGTCACTTGATCTAATGTCCCATATAGCATTTCCCTCCTCCTGTGTAGGTTCCAGGATAGTCTAGGCTCAGGTATTCCATTTAGTTGTCATGTTTCTTTTGAGTCCTTTAATCTGGAAAATTTCTTTAGCCCTTCTTTGTCTTTTTTGATATTGACAGTTTTGAATAATAGAGTTTTTCCTCACATACCTGGTTTTTGTTTGTTTGTTTTGTTTTGTTTTCTTTAAATCACAAATAGAACTTTCCTTATTTTGTCTTTGTCTGATATTTCCTCATGATTATATAGAGAGTTATTCATTCTTGGGGCAGAATATTGCATAAGTGATGATGTGCCCTTCTCAGGCTTTCAGCTGGATGCACCTGATGTTTATCTCTCCCTCATAGGTGATGTGAATTCTGATAATCTGGTCAAGCTGCTGTAAAGTTTCTCCACTGTTTTCTTTCTCTCTCTTCTATCTAGTAAAACAGTATGTGAGGAGACACTTTAATACCTTGCAGATATCTTGTTGCTCCTCAGAATTTTCTCCAAGATTATAGGAACCAATGCCTGATACAGTTTTTACCTGTTGTTTGTAAAATGATGCTTTTCTAACTTCACATTTACCGGTCAGCCCCCTGCATTCTGTTGTAAGCAAGAACCCTCCCTTCTTTCACATGTTAAAATTATGTATATATTGTCAGTATTGACTCATGAATTCTTGTTATTATCAATAATTTATAATTTATTACTGTACCTAATTTGTTTTGTGCTCAAATTGTCCAGTTTTGCCTTTGATATCCTTTTCAAGCTGGCTCCTATGTCTTTGTGGCACGCCCTCACCATTAAGCACTTCATTACATTTGGGCATAACAAGATACTCCAAAATCATCTTACACCTCCCTGCCCTAGCCCTGGAATCTGTCCTCTTCTCTATAAATAGGCCAAGTTCCTTTAGTGAAGATTGGGTGCTAGGTGTGCCCATTGCTCTGGGGGTGTTTGCTTCTTTGTACTTTCAGCAGATGAGGCAGGAAATACATGCATGTGTATACATTTACACATATGCATATCTACGAATACACACATAAGTATGCGTATACTCACACATGTACATCATTTATAAATAATGAATTTACACCAATACCTCCAATTCTGATCCCTCCTGCTGAGTTCTTTGCCTTCTCACATTCTTACATATCCATTCTCGTATAGTAAGAATCCTTGTGTTTTGCCTGTTATTGAAGATTTTGGTTTTTTTTAAAATTCCCCATTCTTTTCTTATTGATTTAATTTTTAAAAATACATAGGATATTAACACGCTTCCAAAAATTTCTGATTCATCCTTCCTGTATTTTTTTGTAATGATAAGCAAATACATTTTTGTTTCTCTTTTCTACACTGAAGGTAGCATATGTGCTGTTTTGCATGTTGCTTTTTTTTAACTTAAAATCTGGAAGTCACTTCATATCAGTTCATAGAGATCTTCCTCATTCCTCTCCCTCCCTTCCTCCCTTCCTTCCTCCCTTCCTTCCTCTCTCTCTCTCTCTCTCTCTCGTTCTTTCTCTTTCTCCCTTTCTTTCTTCCTCCCTCCCTCCCTCCCTCCCTCTCTCTCTCTCTTTCTTTTTTTCTTCTGTTTATTTGAACCATAGTTTTTCAACCAATGTCCTATGCTTGAATATTTAGGTAGTTTCCAATATTTTACATTAGAAGTGATTCTGTAGTCAGTAACTTTGTGCATATGGGTTTTTGAAGTGCTGGGAGCGAATCTCTAGAATAAATTTCTAGTAGTAGGATTACTGGCTCGGGGGTAAATGCGTATGTAATTTTGTTAGGTATCGTCACATTCCCTTTCATGGGACTTGCAGCTGTTCCTTTTGCCACCACTCATGCATGAGAGAACTTCTTTTCTACATCCTTGCCAACAGGCTGTCATGTTCAGCTTTTGATTTTTGCCTGTCTTATGAGTGAAAAATGTTATCTCAGTGTAGTCTAATTTTCTTCTCTCTTTTGAGTGAAGCTGGTCATTTTTTCCTGTGTTTAGGGGTCGTTTTTTACCCCTTTTTGTGAGTTGTCTGTTCTTGTGTGTTGCCTGTTACTCTTGAAGATTTTGATGACCCCACAGTCTAAGAGCTCCTTGTATAGTTGGGATATAAGGCCTTCAGCTGTGTTATACGGTGCACATCTTTTCTTCCAGTTTGTTGTTTGCCTTTTAGCTTTGCCTGTGTTATTTTTTGCCATGCAAAAGTTTATTTTTATATAGTCAGATTTATCAGTCTTCTATTGCTTTTGGACTTTTGAGTTAAAATTAGAAAGCCTTTTCCTATACTGAGGCTATAGGAGAGTTCATATTTTCTTCTAGTTTTTATGTTATTTTTTACATTTAGCTCTAATCCATTTTTAGTTGATGCTTCTATATGGTATGAATTATCTTTTCCCAGTTGGCTATCCAGTTGTCCAAAATCCATTCACTAAAAAGACAGTCTTTGACTCAGTGACTTGAGATTCCAGACTAGAGTTTTAGATTTAGTTGGGTTTATTTCTGGAATTTCTTGTCTGTTCCATTGCTCTGTCTTTCTATCTTCATGAGCCAATACCATACCGTTTTAACTATAGAGGCTTTGCAGTATCTGGTAGTCATGGTCCTCCATCAGATCTTTTCTATTTCACATTTTTCCTAGCTGTTTTTGTCGTTTATTTTTCCATATGAACCTTAGGCTCTGTGAAAAACGTCACTGGAATTTTTATCAGGTCACTTTAAATTTATTCATTGATAGTGAAATCTTGATGTTAGGACATCCTAACGAAGAACAAGGTGTGTCTTTGCATCTGTTCAAGTCTAATTTAGTGTCTTCTAGGAATGTTTTCTAATTTTCTTTGTGTAGGTTTTGGACATTTCTTAAGTTTATTCTTAAAAGTTGTCTCTATTTTGTTGATGTTATAAATGGGATTTTCCCATTCATTATATCTTTTAACTGGTTATTATTTGTGTATGTGAATTCTATTGAATTTTCATTGCTAATTTTATATCCTGCTACTTCGTTAAATTCTTTTATTAAATTTGTGATACATTCTCTAGGATTTTCCAAGTATGCTATCTTGTCATCTACAAATAGTTTTATTTCTTCTTTTCCTGTTTTGCCTCTGTTTTCATTTGTTTTACTGTTTACATTGGTTCAGAACCATGTTAAATAGTAGTGGAGATAGTAGGCATCCTTGCTTTATTTCTGACCTTAGTGGGAATGCCTCTAGGGTTCCCCAGTTAAACAAAATGCTGGCTTTAGAATTGAGGTATATGTGTATATCACATTAAGGAAATACCTACCCATTTTAATTTTCTCGGAAGTTTTTTTTTTATTAGGAATGGATTTTAATTTTTTTCCAAAGGTCTTTTCAGCATCTAGTGAAATAATTTATCTTCTCTCCTCAGACCTAATAATATGTTAGATTTTATTAGTAGGTTTTCTAATATTTAACCATACTTGCATTTTTGTATAAACTCCTCTTGGATATGGTTTATGATTTTCTTGATTTGCTATTGGAGTCTGTTTGCTAACATTTTACTTAGGATTTTGTCATCAGTATTTATGAGTACCTCCGTTTTAAATCTGTAAGACTTTAGCAGATCTGTGGTTCATGCTAGTTTCTCTTTTTCAGTGAGCATCTCTTTTGTAGCAAAAGATAACCAGCAGCTCAAAAAGATAAAGTTCCTTTTTTATTGGTGCTTTAGATTGCAAAGTTGGGGGTGGGTGGGTAATGAGAGTCCCACAATTTGTCAGCCTTGTGCCCAGGATTTTAAGGCAGCCTAGCTCACAGGCGCAGAAGGAGGTTTGGCTGGCCTCTGCCAGGCCTTGCACATCAGCAGTTCTGCTTTGCTAAGGGTAGTGCCTCTCTCTTCTGAAAATATGAGAAGCCATAATTGGATTTTGATGTTGAGTGGTTATTTTCACAATTTCAGACACCTAATCATTTGGAGTGGGTTATATTTCCTTAGTGTGAATTCTTGTTTTTAGTTTCTAAGCTACCCATAAACAAACAGAATTCCCTAGCAGGACCATTTTGCTTTCGGAGTAGTGAGTTGAGTAGACTTATTCAGCATTAGATACTTCCTGATTCTGGAATGTGTTTCTTTTTTGAAGTTTGGATTGCTACGTTCTTGGTTTTATTCCTTCCCAATTTATGTTTTCTTGGATGTCTCTATCCACTATTTACACTTTCCAGGAGGTTTCAGTGTAAATTGAGTGATATCTCATCAGATGTTCAAAACAAACTTCTTTTTCAAAAACATACACCCTAAATTAGTGTCATAAAAATTAAAGCTTAATATATAATCTACAAATGTTTCACTGATTTTTAAAAAAGGGCTACACCAGAACTGCAGTACAAATGCATAACAAACTGTTTCTGTTTTCATTTTTCCTGGTGTTTAGAATTGCAGAATATGTGTAGAGTGTGGCACACGATCTAGTTCTCAGTGGCACCACAATTGCCTGGTATGTGACAGTTGTTACCAACAGCAGGATAACTTATGTCCTTTCTGTGGGAAGTGCTACCATCCAGAATTGCAGAAAGACATGCTTCATTGTAATATGTGCAAAAGGTAAGAAGATATAGTTATTCCATTCGTTTGTCAGTTCTTCTGTCCATGTGATCATCTGCTCTGCCATGTATTTTGAGATCCAAGCTTTTGTCATTCCAGTAATCCTTTCAGTACTGAGTGCCGTTATAGATGGAATTAAAGTGTGTTTTTATGAGTCTGAAAGGCATAACGATGTAAGTGGGCAAAAAATAAGACAAGACCAGAAACAAGCATTAAGAGGGAAAAGTAAAGAGTAAATAGTTAAAAAAAAAAAAAAAAAGTCAACACCTGTGATGACATCCAAAAATGACAGCTCCTTTTCTAGAATCTTCAATTGCTAACCCCTATAACCTCTCTTCTTCCATCCTTACCCCTTCCTATATCCAGTTTTTCAGCAATTATCTCTCATTTCCCTAAATATTCATTTGACTTTAAATTAGAAAATTTTATTTAAATATATTTATCGTCACAGATGGGTTCACTTAGAATGTGACAAACCGACAGATCATGAACTGGATTCTCAGCTCAAAGAAGAGTACATCTGTATGTATTGCAAACACTTAGCTGAGATGGATCCATTACAGCCAGGTGATGAAGTGGAGATGGCTGAACTCACTACAGGTAAATTTGAGAGTTTTTGTTTTTTAGGATGCTGTGCCAACCAGTCAGCAGTATATTACTTTAGTAACAATGAGGGAATCCTGTGTATCGGATCCCATCTTATTTTTAGCTTCTGTACCTGTGATCTTGGTCATCTCTGAATCTGATGGTTAACATCTAATCTAGCTCCTTTACAACTGTTCGCCCAATATTTGAATTCCAGGACTAGCGTACGCTCCTACAATTGTGTTTTTTGGGCCAACAGTGGAAGTTCCTTACTGTTTGGCTGTATGACCTAGTTTGCACTTCATACTCTGGGTTATTTTACTACAAACAAATTTTAGTTTTATTAAATTTTGTTCATGTAGTTTTATTAGTACACCATTGGGTTATAAATGTAATAACGAGATTCTTAGATCGTAAAGGGAACAGACCTGCTAATCAGATCGTTTTTCATTTTCATCAGTATGAATGGCAAAGTCTATAAAAGTTCTATTTTATCAACTGCAAGGGGTTTAAGTAGACACATCTTGGTTACTAACATTTTGTTTCTAGTATGCCATCAGTATACAGTTGTGCAGTATCCTTTCAAAATAATAAAATTCCAGTTACTTTTTAATTCATTATATCTTCCATATTTGAAAAATGTAAATATATATTTGGTTCAACATAGAAAAATCTGAAGAAGAATTTATGGCATTTTTAGGGATAATTTACCACCATTAGAACAAGGTGATAATTGTTGACTTAGTTAACAAAAACAGAAAAACTCATTCTGAGCTAAAGAATAAATAATTTTCTGTTAAGATTGTAACAATGAAATGGAAGTTGAAGGCCCTGAGGACCGCATGGTATTTCTGGAGCAAGCAGTTAATAAAGATGTCGATGATCAGCAGCCCACACCTGGAATTGTTCCAGATGGTAAGGATGTTTTTGGTGATGGATAGTCTATTCTCTGAAGAAAATGTGTGTGTAGAGTGAATATGTGAACATCTGCAACTTTAGTACCCTAGATAAAAGTAAGCTGAGACATAGTCATGTAGGAAATTATTTAGAGAGGAGCCTTTTTAAATAAAATAAACTTAGACCGAAATTTATTGGGGAAAGGGCATGTATATATTGTATTGATAGTTCAGCTGTAATCTGGACTTACTCATAAATATATACTTTGTTTAGGGATCAAGTGATTTTCATTAAAAAGCAATTTCTTTCTTTAGTTATCTTTGTAATTACTAACTAGAGCTGTTGCTGATTGTGAGATGTTTCATGCTGAGATAATGAAAAATTCATTGTTTTAGATCATGTAAGCAGTCCTGTTGAGGGTTATTTCAATGATATTTCAATTAAGCTTTTTGCATGATTGGTAATAGCTATTATTGTACTTGAGGATCTGGAATTAATGAGAGACCAGGTTTGGGGAAAACTACTTATTAAATTTAATCTTGGTCTCACCTCAAAGTCTGTGGGATTGTATGTGATACTGTGTTATATAGGTTGAATGTATACATAAAAAGCCCTTGAGATATTTTGAGGTTAAGTTTATATTTAACAACTCTCATTAAAAATTATACTTCATAAAGAAATAAAGTGAAGAAAAATAAGACAAAACTATATAATAATCTTATAGTACATAATCAGATTCCTTCCATATCCAGTTTCATTTCCATATCCTACTTAACAAACGAATAGTAACAGGATGTTTTATGCTTATATTTGAAATTGGAATTTGGCAGAAGGATAAATATCTTACTCAAATTACTGTTGAGAAAGCAGTGTTAGAGGGATTTGGACTCCTTGCTGGAGATTCCATAAGTGTGTTATTCACAGCAGCTCACATCCACACTGGAGAGCAGCGGAGGAGTGATCCACCAGGAAGTCATGGCGCGCGTGGACTTCTCACTGCTGGTAGGCCACATGTTCATATTGTCTAACCTGATTGATTTACAGCATAACGCCTTTATGGTTGCTCTGCAGTTCGAGTCATTGTCTGCTAAGGTGACTTTTCAAATTAGAGATGAATTGTTTACTATTGCTAGACTCACATGACGGTAGTGCAGTCTGTGGTTAGGTGATCCTCTTCTGGAAAACCATTGGCAGTGGATTTCTAAGGCAGAAATAGAGCATGTTTGCGCTTTTATCTTAATCCTTCCTGCCTAGCACAGAGGAGAAAGAACATACTCGTGTTCTGAGTGTGTATTGCAAATGTTCCTCTTTGCCAGTGAGACTTGAGGTAGTCGGTCTCCTATTATGAGCACATAATTTAGGCATTATATAGCATTAAGATTGTTTTACTTGAGTCACTCAAATGGTGATACTTTTGGTTTTAAACCATAAATGTTCACTTCATTTATATGTATTTTCTGTTTTAAAGGTCCATTTTTTATTACTTTTAAAATATTAAAGTATTTTTGAAGCACTTTTGTGTTTAAAAATAGTATGATCAGATCTGTTATTTGATGTTTTTTTCCTTTTCAACTATAGTCTTTCAATAAAGCAGGAGTGAGAAGTGAGATTTCATTTTGATATAAGAACATATATAAATTTCAGTCACCATGGTAAATAGTAAATAAGGAAATTAGTGTCTTTATTAATGTACCTAAGAAATTGCCTTGATGGCATTTGAAATAAGTGCTTTTTATCATCAGTGGTCTTACTTAAAAGAGCCACTTAGGGCCCATGTCAATTGGACGTCTAACCTTACTCTTAAGTAGTGTTGGGTTAAAGGTTTAACTTACTAGTACCCTGATTTAAAATTTAGTAGTCAGTGACTATAGATACTTCTGATATCTGATTATTTTTATTGATTTGCTAAGATAAGTCTCTTTGGTTATAGATGATGAGGAAGAACAAGAATTATATCCCCAAAACTGTATTGATTGTGTTAGCATGTATGGCTAAGCGAAATAAGTCTTTTCTGTCTATGGTCATTACATATTTGAGTATACAGAAGTTTTGTTACATCTTGTGTCGGCTTATTGCAAAATTCTTTTTATTCTAGACTAATCTTTACTTTTTAAATTTGGACACATCATGTAATATCACTGAGCCTCATTTTCCTAGTTGTAAAATGAGTATAACTTCACCTACAAAATTTTAAATCCTCTTGTAAGTGACCAAACTGTAAAACATCATATATAATGGTTATATTAGAAATTAATTCTATTTTAATATTCTTACCAGAAATTACCTTAAACTCTGGGGATCCCATTAAGGTAGTGTTCTTGTAGGTTTTCTGGTCTGATCGGTGACTGATTCTAATCCATAAACCCTGCTCTCTTTTGGCCTTTACTAAACTTAATAATTGCCTTATTGCCTTTCTTGATGAATACCTTCTGACTTAAGGCATGGTTTTAAGCAAAAGTATGTTTTGGACCCCAGCCCCCCCCACTCCCCCGCCAACTTTTTTTTTCTACCCAAGCCTATTATTTTTTTTTTTTTTTTAATTTTTATTTTTTTATTTATTTTTTTTTTTATACTGCAGGTTCTTATTAGGCATCAATTTTATACACATCAGTGTATACATGTCAATCCCAATCGCCCAATTCAGCACACCACCATCCCCACCTCACCGCAGTTTTCCCCCCTTGGTGTCCATATGTCCATTCTCTACATCTGTGTCTCAACTTCTGCCCTGCAAACTGGCTCATCTGTACCATTTTTCTAGGTTCCACATACATGCATTAATATACGATATTTGTTTTTCTCTTTCTGACTTACTTCACTCTGTATGACTGTCTCTAGATCCATCCACGTCTCAACAAATGACTCAGTTTCGTTCCTTTTTATGGCTGAGTAATATTCCATTGTGTATATGTACCACAACTTCTTTATCCATTCGTCTGTTGATGGGCATTTAGGTTGCCCAAGCCTATTATTTTTAAACCATAGAGCTACAGACATGTAAGACATTAATGTTTTATACCTAATCATAGTTAGAAATTTTAAAATTCATAGGTACATTAACATAGTAGATATTTGAAATTTTATAGAATCATCGCAAGATAAAATGAATCCTGAATTGGAAAATCAGATTTCTCATGAAGTTGACAGTGAAGAAATGGAAATGCCTCCTAAAGCGATGCATGCTTGCGGTGCAGATCAAAATGAGAACAAAATGGAAGTGACAGACAGCGCTGAAGCCCTTGCTCCCCAGGTCGCTGTGCAGCAGGGGGAAGTGCACTTGTTGGAGGGACCTAACATGGTGGCGCCCCCAGAAGAATCCCGGCCTCCAGGAGTCAACATTGAATCTGTCACTGTCCCGCCCCCGGGTGGGGAAGGTACGGTTTTATGTTCTAAGGAACAGTTGGCCATAGAAAGGGTACCAGAAGAAATGGAACAGAAAGAAAATCCTGAACCCTCTACTGCATTTATGGACTTCGAAGTGGCTCCTGCAATTGAGAGTTGTGTGAAAGATGGTGTATGCCAAGAAAGCAAATCTGTAAAATTACCATCTGAGACAGAGTCATCATTTTCATCAGCAACGGGCATAAGCAAGGCAAATGCGTCTTCCTCTCCAGCACTTTCTTCCGACTTGCCTTCCCACGACATGCTGCACAGTTACCCGTCGGCTCCCAGTGCTTCTGCTGGAAACATCATGCCAACAACTTACGTCTCAGTCACCCCCAAAATTGGCATGGGTAAACCAGCTATTACCAAAAGGAAATTTTCTCCTGGTAGACCTCGGTCCAGACAGGTATGGTGATTTTAATGATGTTGGTAGAAAAGATGTTGGAGTGATTCTATAAAGTAAAAAAAGTGTATGTGTAGCTTTGGTTTGGAGGGCAGGTTTTTCTGTTTAGGTGGAATGTAGATGTAATGTTGACTTACATGTTTTGGCCACTTAAAAAAACATACTGTTAATGAAGACTAGTTTATTAAACTTGAAGTGATCTTACTGGAATTTAAGTGCAACCTATTTGATTATAGTTCCTAATAGAAAACACTTTAAAGAAGTTTTTAGTTCTATGCCATAGTAACAGCAGAGACTTAAAAAAAAAAAAAAGTAAGGTTTTGGGTATAGTGTAATTAACAGTCATTTTTCCCCTTAAATATATTTGTTTATTGATATTATTCGTTGTACATATTTTTAACTGCTTAAGCATCAGAATTTACCTAGAGTATTTTTCATGCAGGGGAATTTCTCATTTTGGTTTTTCTATTGATTGCTAACTTTTTGTGGGAATTTTTTTAAAGTTAGGAGTTATTTCAGTGGTTTTGTGAACAAAATTTTAGGATTATATTGTTGATCTTAAGGAAGTGAAGGGAGTTCTTCCCATGATTGTTCTAAGTTGTGTGAATGTGAACTCTACCCTTTAAGGGTAAGTTCCAGATCTTTTCCAGTGGGATTTGAGTGAAACTACAAAGCAAAGTGAAGATACTATAGCTAAGAATTATGTATTCTACAAAATTTCTACTTTCTGAAGTTTTCCATAAAATAGCAGGATGTCAAACAGTGCAAAAGTGTTTAGTCACAATAATAATTTGGAGTTTTAAGTCTCATGATTTAAATTGCTTTCAGTGATTAAAGTTTAACTTTTTATAGGAATAATGGTATCTTGATCTTGACCGTCTAATTTTGGAATTGTGAGACAAGTAAAAAAGTTAAATCAAACTTTATTTTAATGTGAAAATTAGTCTCCTACTTGATACTTATTTTCTATTCTACCAAGAGAGATTTTTCTTCTCAAACTAGTTCTCTTCATCCTTAGTTTTTTCTTTTATTTTCCTTTTCTTTTTTTGAATAGCATATACTAATTGTGTAGTTTTGGCTCTGAAAAGACTTTAGCAATGGAAATTTGAATCTCAAATTTAATTTTGGTTCAGACATTTACATTCTTTAAGGATATTGCATCATAAATATTCCTGTTAAATTTTACTGGTATCTCTCCTTATTTAGAGACTTCTGCTCCAACTGAGAAGCCATTACGATTATTTTTCTGTTGACCTATGGTCCAAAAGAGTGTGGGTATTTTTGTATGTGTGTGAGAGTGTGTATGTACATATTTTTTTTTTCTTCCAGGTTCATCCCATTTTACATGAGCCGTGTCTTAATATTTGTTACTGTTACTACTTCTGCTATGTTCTCTTTCAATTGTGGTAGTATTCTCCTTTCTATTTAGCTGCTACTGCCTGATTACTACCTCACAATTTGCTGCTAATCTCACAAGCAGCTGGTAGGCCATGTTTTACCTCCCAGTTTTGTTTTAGTTGTATAGGAAACAACCTTCACTTGGTGATTCAAAGCTTGTTGATACACTGCTTTGCTTTTGTGGAGAGTATGCATTGGATAGAACAAGATACCTTATTTGTATCATCTTATTTTATGGGAAAATATTTAATGAAATCACATGACTGTGATCTACTTCAGACACTCATGTACTAATTGCTCTCATGATAATATTGAAAGTTTTTGTTCAATCTTCTATGAAATATGTTTTCTTAGAAACATTTTCTTGAAGTATTCTTAAATATTTAAAGAAAATTTCATAGAGAAAACATGAGTACTCTTAAATATATTTTGATAACTTTCAAATGCTAAGAATTTTTTTCTTCATTTTACCTTTCCACCTTTTTTGTTGTTGTTGTTGCTAACATCATATATGTGGAGAGCTTAGGAATTTACGTAAGTTCTAAGACTGACATCTGTTGAGAGGTTCTCATAGAGAAGGTGAAATTTCTTTAATAGAGTAGGTTTCCAAAAATAGTACTTCATTAGATTATAACCACTTTGCCATTACGTTGTGAACTGAATTTCTTATTTTTCATCAATTTAAGTAGTTTATTAAGAACCCTAGAATTTTATAACATACTTGTGTATTGCAATGGCATTTTAAATGAAGTGTTTCGAATTAACATACCAGTTTCATCATCTGTTCCTGTGAGAGCAAAACAGGCCTCCAGTGGTGAGCTGTAGAGGATTATAGTTTTGTTAACAATTAATTACAAGTAAGCAATTCCTCCCTCCCTGCCTCCCTCCCTTCTCTTTCTTCCATTTCTGGTTTCTAAACGTAAACCTTTTAGTAAGAAGCACTGTTGGCATTTTTTGGGGTTGGTTTGTTTTTGCTTTTAAAATTAAAAAAGGCAGATCGGTGAATCATACCATCCAAATAAAGAGATTCTGTTCTTGATAAATTATTTCATATCCAGCTTTTAACTAAAATAAATTTGAATTTTGAAGTACTGCTTTATATAATGTATACATAATGATATTCATTAAAGGAAATTACCCTAGTAGTTGTAATTGTCTATTCCTGGATACCTATGAGGTAAACCTATATACTGATACTTTGTCTTAGAACCTATCAAAAAAGGTTTCATTAGTAAATAGGTAAATATTCTCTATTCTTTATGAGGAATAAAAGTTGTAGAGTAGATGCCAACAGTGATTTTCCCACATACCTTCTAGTCTAAATACTATGTGGCATTTTATAAAAGTGACTTTTAAGAAGCCTATTTTGTATTATTTATATATATTTGTAGTGTAATTAATTGATCCTGGGAAAGACTGATTAATATAAATTCAGCATGAATATTTCCATAGTGCAGTTGTTTGGCTTCAAAGCCTTATTCTTCCATTACTGTCTGTGGGACACCAAGCAAGTTACCTTGTGAACTCTCTTGGTTTCTTCATCCATAAAACTACATCAGATGGTTGTTAGAATTTAACGATAACACCTATACACCCCCTGACACATAGCAAACGGTAGTGCTGCCCTGCTTTCTTTCTTGATTTGCAGGATAATGCAGATATTATGTGAAAATGGAGACTGGAGAAGGATGTAATGTTCATGTGTTAAATTTGGCTGTGAAGTGGTGGTCCTGAAACCCATCACGTTGACTCATAACTATTTCTAAAGAAATGTGGCAGTGAAAATAACTGCAGGCCCGACCAAGTCAAACTGGCCACAGTAAATACAAGATGTGTAGTACGTTTTCAAGTTCAGTGCCACATAGTGGTTGCACAGATGTTAGAACTAAACTGCCTATTTAAGTATTCTGTGTGTGATACAGGCTGCTGCAGTAGAGGAAACCACAGGGTACTGTGGGAAAGCAGAAAGGGCAAGAGGAAAAACTCTACTCAGGCTTACAGGCTTAGGCATGTTTTCCGGGAGAAATGACTAAACCATTGCTACTCAAAATGTGACCTGCAGACCAGGAATATCAATATCACCTGGAAGTTTGTTACACTGCATCTCAGGCCCCACCTTAACTTGAGTGAACATGTCTATTTTAAGAAGATCCCCATGCAGCCTGAAGTCCAAGAAGCACTGCTCTAAACCATTGAGAAACTGTAGTTTTCATCCTAAAAAAGTGTCTAGCCTTTGGGGTGTCAACCTACAACACATACAGATCAGAACTATCATACATCCCTCTTAGTTTTCTTGTGCCTGTTACATTTTTTAAGCCATCACTAAAATGATTGCTAGCACCAGCCAAATTCACTTTCTTAAATTACTGAGGGCTAAAGCTGGCAACAGCTGTTTCTGTACGTATATAGTTTATCTCTTATCAAATCACTCTCAGGACTAAATTTCTTGTTCTGTTTGATGTTGAACTCAGTTTTGTATATGACTTATTTATGTTAAAAGAATTCTGTAAGTCATAAAAGAATGAATTGTTTGCTACAATAGCTGTAATGTACATGAGTGAATGTATGTACCAAAAAGACAAACTATAAATGCTTGTGTTTTCAGTTTCTCTTACTAATTGTCCTCCTTTCTACTCTCTTTTCACTGTTTTCACTTTCTCTAAATCAAACTCACCCATTAATAGCAATCTTGGTTTTGCATAGTATGTAGGGAGAGGGTGGACTTAGGACTTGGCGGTGTGAATCTGCCCGAGAGACATACCTTACCTTCTCTGGCCACGCTTTAAACTGATTTAGTAGAATTGGATACTCGTGGGCTCGAATCATGACATCGATCATATTTAACAGCCAGCAACAGGATTTGACTTCTAACAGAAAGTTGCCCATAATAGCCTTCCCTCCACCTGCCATTATTGTCCCATTTCCCTATTCCCACAGTCCTTGTCACAGCTTTGTAATTTTACTAGCTTGATACATTCACCTGAGAAATTGGCCTCAAAGCAGAAAACTGAATACCAACTTTAAACAGTAATAATTATTGTTGAAATCGAATTCAGTCTCTGCCAAATAGTATTTTTAAAGTTTCTGTGGCATTTGAGAGCAAGTTGGTTCTGTTTAGCACTCTTTGTAACTTAAATTCTCCTGGTGATTACATTTTTTAACCCTTTTGTTTGTTTTTTCTTTCCGTTTTGTAGATAGTTTAAGAGTAACAGTGCATGGAATAGGTTGGTAATTTTTTAATAGGTGAAGAAATCCGAGATTCTAGGCTACAACTGATGGAATTAGTGTGTTTCATATCACAGTACAGTGTTTATTGATGCATTTATGAATACATGCATGCAAAAATGCTCAGTAGAAAAAAGTAGACGTTCAATAAGTGCTGAACAGAAGGCTTACTTAACATAGCAGTGAATGAAAAGAGCAGTGTCTGCCATCAAGCTTATACTCCAGTGGCAATAGATAAATACAAGTGCGGTAAAGTAAAACCAAGTGTACCAACGGTGTAAACCATGTTACAGTAGATGGGGAAGCTAACCTCTTCTGAATGGTCTGTGTAAATTCTTTTTGATCAAAGCTGAGATCTGAAGGGTAATTTATAACTACAGTTGATAATTACATCAGTATTTTAGTTTTAAGGTCTAAAGAATATATTAGGTAATTTCTTTGTGAAAATATCTAAGTGTAATCATAATTTTCTTCATTTCCTATAAAATTGCACGTGCTCTGCCTTCCAATGCCTTATGATAACACACTTATTAAAATTTGTAATGTAATTACCCAAGCTTTTATTGTGTAACTTTTTCATAGCAGTTGAATGGTTGTCTAATTATCCCTGAAATAGCATCTAAACATTCTTAATCTATAGAGCCCTTCATTTTGTTCATCCATGTTATATGAAGTGTGAATGCTTTTTGAAATGAGATATAATTTTGGCATCAAAGCTAACTTATAAATTATGAATAAATATTATTTTAGAATATGACTTTTTATGGTATACTTTAAGAACTATCTACTGATATACCATTAAACGATTTACCAAAAGGAATTTAATATGTACACTAGCCAGATAGCCTCAGAGAAAAATACTGCGTGGAAACGTTGAGGGAACGAGGTTTAGATATCTCTTGCTCTCACTCTCTACCACTAAATACTGATAAACAATAGAACAGATGATCCCATATTGTGTTCAGTATGCAGATGCTAAAGGTGTTGTAAAGGGGACATGGTTCACTTGGAGTGCCAGGGAAGGCCTCTTCGATGAGGAAGTATTTAAGACCATACCTGAAGATTCTGGAGACACCAACCAGTGGACAGGTGGTGTAGTTCTGAGTCAGTAGGTCCCCATTGTTGAAGAGCTCGGCGTGTGTGAAGGATGGCAAGGAAGCCAGGGTAGCTAGGGCCTATCGACAGTGGGAGGTGCCACAAGATGAAACTGAAGAGAGCCAGTAGGAAAGGTTTGAGTTTTAAGTTTACTGTGGAGCTATCAGAGGGTTTGGAACAGGGCAGTAGAGTCTTGCTTGGTCACATTTACGTTTTTTAGGAGTCCCTCTGGCTGCTGTGTGGGGAAAGGCTTGAGGAGGTGCAGGTGAGGAAGAAACATAAAGAGAAGTAGACCTTTGCAGCAGGCTAGCTGAGAGGTGGTGCTGGCCGTGGGAGTGCAGAGAAACAGAATGACCAGAGACAGAGCTTGAAGAGAGAATGTGCTGAATTTACGTATGGTTTGGATCAAAGGAGTGGGGAGGGAGAGGACTGAAGGGGCAGAGGAGAGTGATAAGAGAAAAGAACAGGTCTCCTGACTCCCAGTTTTCTGACTTGGACTGGAATCCATTTCTAAAGAAGGGGAAAAATTATGAGTTGGAACTCATTAAGGGAGAGATTTTAGACGTAGTAAACTGGAGAGGTTTTGTGCGACAAAATGGAAGTGCTAAGAAGGAAGTTGAACATCATAATAACTTGGAGCTCTCAGAACATGTTAGGACTAGAAATGTGAATTTGAGGAACAACAACATCCAAGATGGTGTTCACAGCCCTCATTGTAGGTAAGATCATTTAGGACAAGACTACACAGAGGAGAGTGGTCCAGCCTTCCGCCCTGGGAAACACTGGGGCTTTAGAGGTCAAGTGGAGGAGGAACTCACAGGGGAGGCTGAGAAGGGTCAGTGAAGGAGGGCAGAGAAACATTCGCTGATGTGCTGCACAGAGCCCAGCAGAACTGTAAGTAGATGTTGACAGTGAAATGACAGTAGAGAAATTGCTTTTGTCAGCACAGAGGTTACAGAAGGCCCCGGACACAGTAGGAAAGAAGACAGGTGTGGACATAGACGCAGGGTGATCTGTTAGTGGGAAAGCGATTTGTCAGGTGAAATCAGCATAGCTATTAGCTGAGCAGGAGGGTAGGTTAATTAAAGTGAAACCAGCCTCTCCCTGTGTGGTCTTTCTCAAAATACCGTTAGTTCATGAACTATCTCCTCCCCAAAGGATAGTCAAGTTCTTATTTGTAGTTATTTAAATTCCCTGGTGGTATTTTAATGTGATTAATAGGCTACTACTTGTTATTTTGTTAGTGTTCTAGAAACCTGGTAAGTACTGTGTTTCTTGTCTTTAGTTTTGATCATTTAATTGGTAAAATTATAGCATGCTTTGTTGAATTATCTAATTCCAAATAGTTTCTGTATTGTTTGACATTTGTGTTTAAAATGTTATCTTTGTGGAGTAAACGTTTTTCTTTATGCTGCTTTAGCATCTTCATCAGATTAGTTCAGGTTATTGCTGAATGTGGTTATCGGGAAGCAAAGTGTTTTAGTTTTATCTGAACGATTTTAGTAAGTACTATTTCTCATATAAATAATCAGATACATCAGGCATTTTAATTTGCAAATTTAGGACAATTTGCTTTAACATTTTCCTACTTTTCAAATTAGTTCCTTGGATGTAATCCAAGTGTAGTAGTCCCCTAAATAAAAATAAAAATCAAAACCCACAACTAATGGGCACTGAAGGAAGAGTAATTAAATGTTAAGATTATAATGGTATTTGCATCTTATGGTTACAAACTGCCTTTCCAAATTTTAAAGTGAATGTGTCTGTTGATTGCTCATGTTTCTGACTGCATTTTTTGGCCTGCTGTTTTGGTGGTTTATAGCAAGAAGTATACACAACATTCTTTAA
Source organism: Eschrichtius robustus (assembly GCF_028021215.1). Classification (NCBI taxonomy): domain Eukaryota; kingdom Metazoa; phylum Chordata; class Mammalia; order Artiodactyla; family Eschrichtiidae; genus Eschrichtius; species Eschrichtius robustus. The sequence continues at coordinate 125,353,874 of NC_090831.1, read as the reverse complement.
GTTTATTCTTTTCTCCTTTCCGGTAGAGTGATAGTTGTTAGAAGAAAATAATCCCCAAATAGTTTCTTATAGTTTTAATTCTTAAAGTTTGACTGACATTTATTTATATCTTGGTGCCGTAATTGCAGTTCATGAGTCAATGTTGATGTCCTATAAACCTTAATTTTTAATACGTTTCATTGTACTGATGTTTCAACCAGAATAAAACATTTAATGTAAATTGTAGCTACAAACATTTAAGTATAAAGTCACTGTAAGTGATAAGCTTATTTTCCTTACTACCTTGAAGCAATTTGTCCTAAATTTCCATACGTCTGCATTTGTTTTTGCTGTTCTAAAATTCCTTAGTTGCTGGCTTTGACCTTTTATGTTGCGGAGTTTTATACATCTATTTTCTCACCTGCCATATCCTAGGGGGCTTGGAGTACCCATAATACAGTGAGCCCACCTTCCTGGTCCCCAGACATTTCAGAAGGCCGGGAAATTTTTAAACCCAGGCAGCTTCCTGGCAGTGCCATTTGGAGCATCAAAGTGGTAAATAAAATTGCATTTACATTCGTATATCATTTCTTTCTGGTTGGTTTTGTCCGAGTAGAAGTTAAGAATTAAACCTTTCTTTTCTAGATAAATAGTTTAGTTTCCAGAGCCACTTTTTAAATCTAAAATTTTTAATATGAAGAAGCAACGTGCTTGCCTTTAAAAACCTGGACTAGGAGGAAATTAAATTGCCATTTTACTTGACTGATCTTAAGTGTAAATTTTTAATACCCTTTTTTCTGGTTGCTTCCTTTTATGTTGTAATTACCAGTATTTCTGCAGGGGAAATCCTTGTCACATAGGCTATAAAGTAATTAAAGACTTGTTCATCATATCATAAAACTTTGTTGCTTAGAAAAGAACAAAAGACAAGCTATATTAATTTATTATGTACTAATGGAGAAGAAATAGCGGAATTGCAGCAGATTTCATTGTCTGTGTTAATAATCTGAAAATTATAGGATCTCTTTTTCATGTCATTGGTGGATGACTCTGTTAGTCCTTGAAGCAAGTTAAGTAGTCTGATGCAGAAGTGTTAATCATCTGAAAAGTTAAAAAATTTTCCTGACTAGAGAAGACAGTATTCTTCATCTTCTATATTTATATAATTCTGGAATAAGGGTTTTTAATTTAGACTAATTAAGGATTTCAAAGGAGTTCTAGATTCTGCTTTCCTATTTTCTATCACCGTTGGAAGAACTATTTTTCAACTCACTCTGATAGCATGCAAGGTGTTGAAAATGTAAATATTAATTTGAAGAGTTAAAGAGGTCTTGTTTGACCATTATGAAGCATATCACCGATTTTCACTTATTCTTACCTGTGTCATTGGATATTGAGGAAAAATAAATTGAGGGATTACTGTAGTCTTGATTCAGTCACTGACTTTTAAAAAATCTTTTATACCTATTGAAAAACAACAAGAAAAACTATCCAATTCAACACTACCCTGTCCCTTGTTCCGAGAAGCTCAGGATCTAAAGAAAAGCAGCTTAAGAGGATAAGGAGAGGCAGCTGGAGAACTGGAAGTTGGCTGACTAACCCTAAAGGAACAAAAGCCCCCCTTCCCTTTTGTTCACGTGTGTCTTTCTGGCGCTCACAGTATAACCATAAATTGCTGACTCGGAGAGCATTCTGCCAAATAGGTAATAAGCTCAGTGTTTCAAGCTGCTGCAGGTGACCTCAGCTGAAGATGTCACACATTATTTACCTTGTTAAGGAAGACAAAATCAGGATTTTCCTGAGTGTTTTAGTAATCTTAAATATACATAACACAAGTAGGTGTAGATGCCAGGTTTCTTCAGGTAGTAATACATAAGTCTGAGAATAAATAAGAAAACAGCAACGCAAAACCTTAGTGCTTATTTGTTAAAATATCAGGGAATTCAACATATTTTCCCATGGAGTTTTTTCTTGTGTAAAAATTCAGATAAATTATTTCCACTTGAAATAATTATTATCTAGGTGATTTAAAGCAAGCCTTTTAATTTTTCATCAGCTTTCCTGTATGGTCACGTATTGAATGGTTAGAGGAAATTGACAGTTTTCACGACAGAAAAAATACTGTTGCACATAGTAAAAATGAGCTTTCGTGCAACGCAGCAGTGCAGAATAGTGGTTAAGAGTGAGGTCACTGGAACCAGGCTTGCCAGGTGTCTGACTTGGCGCAAGTTACTTAACCTTTTTATTCCCCAGTGTACTTACCTCTGAAGTGGGGATGATGAAATAGTATTGCCCTTATGAGATTGTTGAGAGTAACAAGTGCTTCGAGCATTACATAGTAAGTACTCAGCATATGATAACTATTAATATCAGTACAATTACAAGAAACCAGTTAGCGAGAGAGTCCTTCCTCATACTTGCTCTATAACACAATACAATTTGTTGTGCCTGAAAATACCTGGATAGAGTTGTGGCTTTTCCCGCCACCTAGGATGTAGGATTAGGAAACGGAAATACAGTGCCAAGGTTTGCTGTTGCAGGGCATTCACAGTGACAGACCCAAGTTTGATTCTAAGGTTGTAGATGTTTAAGTCGTAGAATACATATTGAAAGATGCAAATAATAAGCCTGGTCTCTTAATATTTATCATCTGATTAGAATAAAAAGGAGAAGCAAGTATTTGTGTAACATTTAATAAGACGGTTTATCTCACATTTTGGATTTAAAATTCTTTTGGGCTTTTACAGAATGCTGACTTTTCCGTATCTGTTGTGTAGGGCCGGGGGTCAGGATTTCCAGGAAAGCGGAGACCTCGTGGTGCGGGACTGTCAGGACGAGGCGGCAGAGGCAGATCAAAGTTGAAAAGTGGCATCGGGGCAGTTGTGTTACCCGGGGTAAGGCCCGCTCCCTTTACATTTGCTACAGTCCTTAATGTGTCAGCTGACGATGATCAGCTCATTTGTTCCAAATTACTTAGATTCTAAGAGTCACATAAACAGGCTAAAATTTTTATCTCCATTTGCATTTCTTTTTAAACCTCTGGTGAGGTTTTCTTTTATATTTTCTACTTTCTCATCCCTTTTTTCTTACCTTCCTCTTTGACTCTGATCTTTCTTCTCCAAAATCCAATATGCAATATATTTGTTCTTCTATTAAAACTAAACTCCTGTTATAATATTCTTGAGTTTATTTGAAGAATTTAATTATGTTGGTGTTTTAAATTTTTGATTGTAGTTGCTCTCAGTGTTGTAATATGGTTTACAGAAAAAATTAGAAATGTTGTAGATTAGTATGGACTCTAAAAATGTTGAAGATTTTATGACTGTCTTTGACATATTTGAATTTAAGATTGATAACTGTATGGTCATTGGCACATTATGAGGCTTTATTTAAATGTGTATTGAAAAAACTGCATTTGGCAAATAATAGCAAATATTTCCTGCAGTAACTTTACTATTTTACCGATACCCTGTTTTTCAGATTCTAATTGTCATGTTAAGTTCAGGATACAGGTGGGATTGTTCAATTTGCTACTGTTTTTCAGATTCTAATTGTCATATTAAGTCCAGGATACAGGTGGGATTGTTCAGTTTGCTGCTAAAGGAGTAAGGAAACTTGGATTCTGGTGTTTTTTTTTAAAAGCATGTCCCTCCCTCCCTCCCCACTCCCCGAATTAATAGGCTTATTGAGGTAAAATTGATATAAAATAAGGTACAAATATTTGAAGTGTACAGTCTCGTAGGTTTTGACACATGTGTACACCGTTGAAAACCGCACTACAGTTCAGAACATATTCAGCCCTCAAAGTTTCTTTGTGCCCCTCTGAAATCCCTTTGCCTTCCTTCCTGCCTTACCCCCAGGCAATGACTGATCTGATTTCCATTACTGTTGATTAGTTTGCATTTTCTGGAGTCTATGTAAGTGGGATCATGGTGAATATACTCTTTTTGATAGGATTTATTTCACTCAGCATAATTATTTTGATATTAATTCATGCTCTTGTATGTGTTAACAGTTCATTTTTGTTGTTGAAGAGCATTCCATAGTATGGATGCGCCACAGTTTGTATATCTGTTCACCTATTGAGGGACATTATGTTTCCTTCCTTTTTTTGGCTATTAGAAATAAAGCTGCTCCAAACTTTTATATATAAGTTCACCTGTGGATATGTTTTCTTTTCTCATGGGGTAAAAAACATCTAGAAATGGAATGGCTGGATGTATGGTAGGTATATGCTTAGCTTTTTAAGAAAAGGCTGGTTTTCAAGTTGGGGGTGACATTTTATATTTGCAAGAATGTATAAGGTTCCATTTCCTCCACATACTCACCCACGTTTGGTATGGCCAGTCTTCTTAATTTTAGCCATTGTAACAGGTATGTTAAGAGTATATGACTTGCATTTCTCTAATAACTTGTGATATTAATCAGCTTTTTTAGGTGCTTATTTGCTATCTGTATATCTTCTTTGATAAAGTCACTCTTCAGATCTTTAATACATTTTCCAAAATCGAGTATTTTTTTAAAAATTTATTTGTTTTTATTTTTGGCTGCGTTGGGTCTTCGTTGCTGCGTGCAGGCTTTTCTCTAGTTGCGGTGAGCGGGGGCTACTCTTCGTTGCGGTACACAGGCTTCTCATTGCGGTGGCTTCTCTTGTTGCGGAGCATGGGCTCCAGGCACGCGGGCTTCAGTAGTTGTGGCTCGCGGGCTCTAGAGCGCAGGCTCAGTAGTTGTGGCACACAGGCTTAGTTGCTCCGCGGCATGTGGGATCTTCCCGGACCAGGGCTCGAACCCATGTCCCCTGCATTGGCAGGTGGATTCTTAACCACTGCACCACCAGGGAAGCCCAAAATTGAGTAGTTTTTTTAATTAAACTGAGTTTTGAGATTTCTTTATGTTTTCTGGACACAAGCTCTTCGTCATATATATGATTTGCAAATATTTTCCTGCATTTTGGGGTTTGTCTTTGCATTTTGTTAACTGAGTCTTTCACAGAGCAGTTGATTTAATTTTGATGGAGTCCAGTTTATTAATTTTTTTCTTCTGTGGATTGTGCTTTTTGGTGCTGAGAAATATTTGTGTCACCCAAGGTCACAAAGATATTCTGTGTTTTCTTCTAGAAAGGTATTGCACTTAGATCTATAATCCAATTTGAGTTTTTTAATGTATGGTATGAATAAGGATGGAAGTTCATTTTTTTACATACTGAGTAGCCGGTGGTTTTAGCACTGTTTCTCTGAATTGCCTTTCATCATTCTTGAAAATTATCATATTTGTGGATCTATTTTTGGAATCTCATGCTATACGATTGCTCCATTTCTTTAGGCCAATACTGCGCTATTTTGATTACTTCTACTTTACAGCTACTCTTGAAATCAAACACTGTTAGTGTCCTGATTTTCTACTTTTCAAAGTTGTTTTGTCTATTCTAAATCCTTTGTACTTCTCTATGAGTTTTAGTATTAGCTTGTCAATATCTACAGCTAAGCCTGCTAGGATCTTGATTGCGTTTGCATTCAAACTATAGATTAATTTGGGGAAAATTGACATTTTAACCATATTGAGTTTTTGAACCCATCAACACCTGTATCTCTCCATTTCTTTAGGTCTTCTTTAATTTCTTTCAGTGATGTTCTTTAGTTTTCAACAGACGGGTTGAACAGATACTGTTAATCAGATTTGTCTCCGTCTTCCATATTTCTTATGCTACTGTTAATGGTAGTGTTGTCTTAATTTCAAATTGTGTTTGTCAATTGCTAGTATCTAGAAATACTACTCATTTTTGTGTATCTGTTGTGTACACAGGTTGTACACAAGGTTGTGTATCCTACAACCGTATTAAACTCCCTTATGCTAATTGCTTATTTGTAGAATCCATTGGGTTTTCTACATAAACGATCATGTTGTCTGCAGATAAAGTTTTATGTCTTTCTTTTTAATCTGGAGTCCTTTTGTGTCTATTCTTTATTGCATTTGCTATAACCTTCAATATAGTGTCGAACAGAAGTGAAGAGCTCAGATAACCTTGTTTTTGAACTTGAGGAGAAAGCGTATAGTTTTTCATAATTAAGTATGGTGTTAGCCTTAGTTTTGTTTTAATAGACATCCTAAATCAGTGTGAGGAATTTCCTTTCTATTAATAGTCTGCTGAGATTTTTTTTTTTTTTAAATTGGGAGTAGATGTCAAAAGTAGATTCTGTCAAATGTGCTTTTTTTTGCATTTGTAGAGATGATCATGTAGCTTGTTTGTTGATATGTGAGTTACATCTTTATGTGTGTTTGCTAAAGCAATCTTGCATTCCTGGGTTATACTCTACTTGGTTGTGATGTTGGATTCAGTTTGCTAAAAACTTTAGACTTTTTATATCTATGTTCATGAGGGATATTGGTCTATAGTCTTATTTTCTTATCATGTCTTTGGTTTTCATATCAGCATAATTCTGGCTTCATAGAATGAGTGGGAAATATAGTTTGCTCTTCAGTTTTCTAGAAAAGTTGTGTAGTGTTGGGAATTTCTTTCTTACATTATTTATAGATAGAATCATTAGTGGAGCCATTTTGGCCAGGAGTTTTCTTTATTGAAAGATTTTCAACTACAAATTCAATGTCTTTCGTAGGTATAGGACTATTTAGGTTATCTGTTTTTTTCTTGCATGAATTTGTCTTTTAAGGAATTTGTCTGTTTCATGTGGGTTGACAAATCTGTTCTTCTAGAATGGATAATGGTGTTCCTTTACTGTCCTTTTGAGTTGGTAGTGATGTTCCTCATTCCTGTTGTTGGTAATTTGTGTCTTTTCTCCATTTTCCTCATCAGTCTTGCTTGAGGTTTATCAATTTTATTGACCTTTTTTGAGCCAGCCTTTGCTTTCATTCATTTTTCTGTATTTTTTCCTACTTTCTATTCCATTGATTTCCACTCTGATCTTTATCATTTCCTTTTCTCTCACTTTGAGTTTAATTTGCTCTTCTTTTTTTTTGTTTTCTTTTTTGTGTCCCTGCTTGGAAATGCCCAACTTATGAGGTTTAGGTTAGAGCTTTCTCTTTTCTTCGGCTTATATCTGTGGTTCAGGAAAATAAAACTTTTGTAACCTTCAGAACAGATCAGACTGATATCTGTGCAGGCAACAATAGCACATACTTTGTCAAAGATTGCCTTTGAGGTAGATTTTATTTTTCTAACAGTTTCAAGATCATGAAATAAAGTATGAAATGAAAACAATGTGTCGCTAAGCTAGATGATAGAGTTTTCTTTCTTACATGTACGAATTGCTATTTTTTTAAAAAATCTTGATGTTTCAGCACTTTCCTGTCCCCCTGCTTGATTTAGGGGATACTGCAGCTTTCTACTACAGACTTTGTTTCTGGTTGATACGGCGAATACTGTGTTCCATCCTTGTTTTCCAGTTTTAACAAAAGCATTCTCTGGGTAAATTTTCCTTTGAAGATAAGAATAACACTTCTACAGTTTATGAGCTACTTACTACGTGTTACCCAGTTGTAAGACCTGTTTTGTGTTCCCGTGTTGGAGATGGGGAGGTAGAAATGGATACTTATTTCAATATATTGAATACTTTTGTTACCTGTATTCTAGCTGTTTCAGTTATGTATTTTAATGATGTTCTCAATGTCTCATTAGTCCTGTGTTTGAATTACTGATTACTCCATCCACTCTTGGTAGGCACTTAATTTATTACTGATGGAATGGTTATTCTACTTTTATGAATCATCTTGTTTGACTAAAAGCTAATTTGGGGATATACATATAACATATGGATACATTTCCTCAGTTTAAAAAATTAATATTTTTTAGATAGATGGAAGTTTTGTCTACTAGTTGAGTCCTGATTTTCTCCCTTCCACCAGTTTTGGGCATTTAAATTTTAGGTTGATCCATATGAAATTGCCAACATTCAACCCCCTTTGACCTTTGAACAGCAGTTTCTTATGCTTCAGCCTATGATATGTGGCCATAAGGCAGACACGTAATTGTTTTGTGTGTTTTTATACCATAGTGCCCTAGCTCATGTATTACTCTGCAGCTTATTTTTCACCTCAACAGTGTAGCATGATGATTTTCTTCATGGAAATCCATACAGATTTCTGCCTTGCTGTTTTTTAAATGTTGCATAATTTTTCATAGTTTGGATTTTTCCTAGTTTTAGTCATTCCCTAGTGCTGACCAGTTAGGTTGCTTACACTTTTCCCGTGTTGTCTTTAGGCACTTGTGACTATAAATTGTTTTTATTGTTTACTATCGTAAAACCATAGAACTGTCCATTAAAACTGCATTTAAACTCTTTTGCATTGAAAAATTTTATTACTGTAATATACTCCTTCTATTTATTGATAGTTAGTCTTCTTTCAGTTATTCCTCAAGAGCAGTAATTCTGTTACTTTTAATTTTGACCCTAACCTATTGTGTTTCAGCTCAGTTCTTCCAAGCTATGTTGTAAGCTTATATATAAAGCAAAGAGAGTTTATAGTTCTGGCATTGGCTTCCCCATTCTCTTTTTTAGCATCTAATTCAGAGCTTTTTTCATGATAAGCACTCTGGAAATAATTATTAATAAGCCAGTGTGTACTTAGTTGATTTCGTCAAATTTAACCAAGTCCACAATTGAACGGCTATGGTTGATAATCCTTTGGCTAAGACCGAAATTATGATAAGTTATTCAAAATGATTATATTCTAAAACACTGCTGCCCCCAAAGAAATGTGTGAACCATATATGCAATTTAAAACTTCCTAGGGAATTCCCTGATGGTCCAGTGGTTAGGACTCCGTGCTCTCACTACCAAGGGCCAGGGTTTGATTCCTGGTTGGGGAACTAACAGCCTGCAGGCCATGTGGCACAGCCAAAAAATAAACAAATTAAAACAAACAAACAAAAAAACTTCCTAGTAGCTACATTAAAAAAAGAGAGAGGAATAGGTGAAATTTAATTTTAGTATATACCTTTTGACCCAGTATATCCAAAATAGTATCATTTCAACATGTAATTTATAAAATACACAGAATTATTTGACCTATATTTACATTCTTTTTTGTTTGATACTAGGTCTTTAAAATCTGGTGTGTATTTTATACTTATAGCTTTATACATCTCAATTTGCTCTAGCCCCATTGCAGGTTTTAAGGGTCACTAAAATGGAATGATGTGTGTGTGTGTGTGTGTGTGTGTGTGTGTACGTACACCCATACATAAGTATACACACATACAATTTTTTTGTTTCTTGATTAGAATTTCTGGTTAATCAGTCTTACTAAAGACATGTTTATGTTTTCTCACTTCCTGATCTATGGGGCTTGTAACTCTGAAGAGACAAGTGAATTTAAAAAATGCCATAATTTATACTTTTATAGTAGTATCTTGGTAATAATAATCTAATTTGGAATTGTTAGTATAGTCTCTGGCAAAAAAGTTGTATTTTAAACATGAATCTTCTTAAGCTTTTCAGTCAGGTATAATACAGGTGAAAAATACAACTTCACATTTTGTGTATTTTGCTTTTCATAGGTGTCTGCTGCAGATATTTCATCAAATAAGGATGAAGAAGAAAACTCTATGCACAATACAGTTGTGTTGTTTTCTAGCAGTGACAAGTTCACTTTGCATCAGGTTTGAACTAAATTATTTGTCTTCCACTTTTTAAAAAAAATTAATTAGTTAATTAATTAATGGCTGAGTTGGGTCTTTGTTGCTGGGTGTGGGCTTTCTCTAGTTGCGGCGAGCAGGGGCTACTCTTCCATGTGGTACGCGGGCTTCTCATTGCGGTGGCTTCTCTTGTGGAGCACGGGCTCTTGGCGTGCGGGCTTCAGTAGTTGTGGCTCACGGGCTCTAGATCGCAGACTGAGTAGTTGTGGCGCACGGGCTTAGTTGCTCCACGGCATGTGGGATCGTCCCAGACCAGGGCTCGAACCCGTGTTCCCTGCATTGGCAGGATTCTTAACCACTGCGCCACCAGGGAAGCCCTGTCTTCCACTTTTGAACTCCTCCTTGCCCATTTCTACTTTATCCCATATGTACTGCAGTCATTTAATATTTAGCTCTAGAGCTATACCAACTAAGAAGGTGCTTTATAAAAATTATAAAATTAGTATATCGGTATAGTCTTAGTTTGGTCTCGAATTTAAAATACGTTAACGTGTTCTTAATTTCAGGATATGTGTGTAGTTTGTGGCAGTTTTGGCCAAGGAGCAGAGGGAAGATTACTTGCCTGTTCTCAGTGTGGTCAGTGTTACCATCCATACTGCGTCAGTATTAAGGTAAGTACACTTAGATTTAAATATTAATGTAAATATGCTTCACGTTAACAAAAATGTATTGAGATTTGATTTGATTAGTACCATGCTGCTTCCAGTTCTTATAATGAATCAATTATTGTTTGTTAGGATTATTATACATATGTGACAATATTTAAGTACTTTAAATATTAAAGTACACCCTCCACTTCACCCCCCCACCCCCCTGCTCCTTCACTACCTTTCTGGAATCTCAGTTGTGTGCGAAATTGTGTGATACTGTCCTCAGATCACTAACACCTTGTTGGGTTTTTTTCCCCAATTGTTTTTCTTTCTGTGCTTTAGTTTGTATAGTTTCTATTACGTTCCCAGAGTGCACTGTTATTATGCAGTAGCCAGTCTATTTTTAAGGCCATCCAGTGGATTTTTTACCCAGATAATTCTGTTTTTTAATCTCAGTTCCATTCTATAGCTTATACTTATCTTGTGGTTTAAAATTTTTTCTTCATTATGTTTTTTCTTTCAAGTCCTTGAAAAGTTTATAATTGTCTGCTACTTCTGTCATCTCTGACATTTCTCATTGTATTCACTAATTTTTCATTTTGTAAATGTTTTACAGCTTTTTTTTTTTTAACATCTAGTAATTTTTGATTGAATGTGGACATTGTGCATTGTGATAGTATATTGTTGAGAGCCTAGATTTTGTTCCTTTAAAATGCAGTGAGATTTTGTTGTGGCAGGCAGTTATTTGTGGATAAGTTTGAACCTTTTGACACTTCTTTTTAAGCTTTGAGGTGAGTCCACAGAGCCTTCACTCTGAGGTGGCTATTCTTAAACTTTTTGGTCTTAGAACCCTTAACACTCTTGAAAAGTATTGAGGACCCCAAGGAGATTTTGTCTATGAAGATAATAATGATTGAATATTTACTGTTTTAGAAATTACAACTGAGAATATTTTAAAACACAAAAATATGCAGACACACCTTGTATAATGCCAATGTAATGATGTTTTATACATCATGTAGCGTCTACAAAACATCACAGAGTGAATTAAAGTGAATAGTTTAGATCACACTTTCCTAACTGCTGTTCTAGCACCAGTTTAATACTTGAGGCATGGCCTTTATGAGGTCTCTGCGGAATTGTCCCTAAACCTTCCCCTTTCTGCTCCCTACAGGCCCCCATTCACCAGTGTGTTTTCAGTCTGACTGGTTGAGATTCAGATGTCTTCCAGCACTGGTTGCACTCTGATATTTATTACAGATTCCCAGGAGCTCTGCTTTGCCCTGGTTTTGGGTCCTTGTGTGACCTCCTGAATGTGCAGCTTGGTGTTCAGTCGAAGACTAAAGGGAAATATTGTGTAGATTCCTGGAGTTCTTTCTTACTGCTCCCTTCTTTCCAGTGCTCTGTCCTGCACATTCCAACTGCCTCAGCCCCCTGGACTCCATCAGTGTGTCCTAAACTCAGTGAGCCCGTTGTACTTGCCTGGGCTCGTCCTTCCCTGGGGATCATTCTGGAAAATAAAATGGCTATAGGCAGAATATCATAGGACTCTCCTTGCTTGTTTCCCTCCTCTCAGAAAAAGTCTTACACTGCCTTTTGTCCAGTATCTGAGAACAAGTGTTTCATAAATTTTGCCCAGTTTTCTCGTGTTTTACAATGGGAGACAGGTCTCGTTTCAGTTATTCCATCGTAGTTGACGCAAATATCCGTTAGACTATAAAACACGTCTCTCATGCCTTAGACATGATACATGGATGGGACCCTGGATAATATCTTGGTTCAAAGAGCTCTTAAAAATGAAGATAAAACCAGTTCAATATGAGGCAAAAAAGAGTGCATAGTAGAGCCCTGAAATCTAAGAGGGAATTTCAAGGGGGGGTGGTATTGTTCAAATGTTGAAATACCGCAGAGAGGTCAAATGATAAACACTAGTACATTGTCTAGATTTGGGAGTAAGGTCTTGACTGACTGACTTGAGCAGTTTCACTGGTGGTGGGCAGAGTGACCAGACTGTGGTGTGTTGAAGAGTCACTTTAAACTGAGGGACTTGAGAATTCGACTGTAAAGGACCACAGACTGTGAAACAGGAAAACTTAGTAGGAATGAAGATATATCATTAAAAAAAATTCTACTACTTTATCTTCATCTTACCTTTCTTCTAAGCCAGGGATTGGTAAACTGCCACACAGGCCAAATCTTGCCCACTGCCTATTTTTCTAAGTGAAGTTTAATTGGAACACAGTCATGCTCTTTTGTTTACATATGTCTGTAGTGAGCTTCACACTAAGTGGCACAATTATGTAGTTTAACATACTACCTGGCCAGCGAAGTCTAGAATATTTATTATCCTATCCTTTTACAGAAAAAGTTTGCTGGCTACTGCTCTATGCTACCCTGCTCTTCCTACCCTAGGCTCTTTCTTCCGTTTGGGTAAATAATATAACCTGATAATCTAAGACTAATTTAAACGTATCAGTAAGCTAATCAAAGTAATAAATATACACGCTTAAGAAGCAAATGTCTTTAAGAGCCTTATGGTAACCGACCGACCCGTCTTCCTCTGCCTCCACATCTGAGTCCTGTTGCCCACAACGCAACCCCTTTGGGTTCTTTCAGGTCCTTCTTTTTGTAGTTAACTGTACAGCGCTAAATAATATACTCGTGTTACTCCTTTATGTGTGTTAGATTTTGTTGACTTGCCTCTATAAATAAATAAATAAATGCTGATTTAGCTCTTAAAATACACCTCCTGCCTTCTCCCAGCATCCTCCCAGTATAGTTGTTTCACTATATTTAGTTAATAAACAATGTTGGTTATGACTCCATAAATGTTCACTGGAGATCTAAATAGTGTACTATGACTTTATTTTGTTTTTCATGGAGTTTTTAATAGCAAGAAGAAAATAATGATTCATGATTCTCCATTAGTTTTTATTTGTTTTTACCTACTGTAGAAGCATGATCATACTAGATTATTTCGGCAAGTACCTGTTTTTCTGGGAAAGGCTTACCCCCTTCCACACTCTGCTTTTCCCTGTTCTGAGCTGGGCTGGTAGCTTCTAGGTCTGTTGCTCAGTTCTCATCCTTAAACATCTCTGGGCTGACATCCTCTTTTGGGTTCATTGCTTTCTAGATGCCACGTCTTCCCTTTTCTTGATATACACCCTCACTTTGTTCCTCATATCTCTTAAGTAACGTCATTAGAAAGGGTACTTGGAAGCTGAATTTTGAGTCGTTGTCTGAAAGGCATTCCACTTTAACACTTAATTGCTTCTTCAGTTAGATTAAGGATTGTACCTTGAGAAGTATTTTCCTGGAGAATTGGAAACTATTACACTATATTAGCATCCAAAGTTGGAAAGTTTGATGCTACTTTGATAGTTGTTCATTTATTTAACTCTTCTTTTCCTCTCAGGTAGCTTTAAGACCTTATTCTTCATGATCTTAATTTTTATTCTGTATCTTGATTGTTTGCTATTTTGTTATAACACAGGTTCTTTGCGGTCCTTTTTACCTGTAGACTCTAGTCTTTTGAGATCTTTTAGTTTGTTCCAAATTTGTAATACTACATGATGTGGCTGCTTTCTGGAATTTATTAGAGGCATAGCGATTCCCAGATTTTTCCACTTGAGTTAGACCCTTGAGGCAAGGGAGAATAAGCAGAGGACTGAATACGAACTTAAGAAGTCCTGGCTTCTTAGCCTAAAATCCTCCAAGACCATAAAACGGCCTTGGGAACTCATGTTGTACCTTAATTTTCTTTGCATTTTTAATGTTGTTTTTAATATACAAGTCCTTATGCGAGGTACACAACTTTCAGGATCATGATTTCATGAAGTGTCATAGGCTGAAACTTTATCAGTACATTTTCAAGTCCTGTGTTAACAATAACGGGGTCATTTACTTGTTTTCTTTAAAAACCAGTTACCACATCTATCAAGTGGACATAAAATCCAGAGCACAAGGTAGTTATATAAACTAAAAAAGGCATTAAAATATGGACCCCTTTATATTATTCTGTCCAATAGGCAGACCCCTAAAAGTACAGGAACGTGGTCAGCCCGGAATTGGGCCACTGTTGGTGCTCAGTAAATGTTAGTTGCTTGCCTCTTTTCTGCCCCTAGGTATGTAAGCACCATGTTCATTTGGCACTTGATCAAACATGGCGTATTTGATCATGTTCGCATGAGGCGTAGGTTAACGTATGAATCCCGTGGCTTGGTTGCTTCTTTTGCAGATCACTAAAGTGGTTCTGAGCAAGGGTTGGAGGTGTCTGGAGTGCACTGTGTGTGAGGCCTGTGGGAAGGCGACAGACCCAGGAAGACTCCTGCTGTGTGACGATTGTGACATAAGTTATCACACCTACTGCTTGGACCCGCCACTGCAGACCGTTCCCAAAGGAGGCTGGAAGTGCAAATGGTACCCCAGGACTTACGTTTCCCTTGTTAGACGTTTTCAGTTCAGAACTTTCCCGCATGACTTTAGTTTCCACCAATGAGCAACAACTGCTTAATTGCATGATACGCGTTTACAGTGATCGACACCGCTAATCAGAAAACTTTTCAAGTATGCGTTAAGTGCTTTCCCCCTATGCTGTTCTTGTGTAGCGTCTTGAATTTCAGTAACTAAATAACTGAGCAAATAAAACTGGGACTTGTGGGGTGTTGGGTTTCAGGTGTGTGTGGTGCAGACACTGTGGAGCAACGTCTGCAGGCCTGAGATGTGAATGGCAGAACAACTACACACAGTGTGCTCCCTGTGCAAGCTTGTCCTCCTGCCCCGTCTGCTACCGAAACTATAGAGAAGAAGACCTCATTCTGCAGTGTAGACAATGTGATAGGTATTGTGCTGGGGTTTTGTTTTCATCCTTTGTAAGCTTTTCTCTCTGTGAAAGGAGGAATTGGCAAAAGGGAATTGAAGAATAACTTTCTTCTCTCTTAAATTTAAGAAGTAAGAGTTTCCCTTTCCAGACGTTCAGTCAGCTAGAAGCTTAACAGAAGCTTTGGTTCACAGCCTCAATTCTAGGCTAAACGTTTTTCAGTTGGGGCTTTCTGAGGGTCGAGGTCTTTGATTTCGGTGGTATATTATTGTGCTCCGTTAGCACCGTACGTGTAATGTAATATTAGTAATCGTATTATTTCATCAGAAGTACGGGATTCTCAGGGCTCTGCCTACCAGTTCTTTGCTGTAAGGCAGGGTGACTTTTATTTCCCAGTGACCGCTCAGTGTCATTTACACAAGCCCTGTCTATTCCACAGTAAGACGCGTCACCTGGAGCTCATACGTGCCTCACCACTCAGTCACATGAATTCCTCTCTGCTCGCCCTAACTAGCTTCCTTGCTGTCCCTGAAATACTCAGTGTTTTGTCATAAAGCAATTATCCCATCCTCATATAATGTACCTTTGCTTCATTCATAGTACCTGTTCTCATTGCTTTCTCTTCTTCTCAGCTCTGACAGTTTCTCTGGGTCGACAGGAATGGTTAGAGAGAGGGGTGACATGGGCTAGGTGGGAGGAGCACATGCGACTTGGGGGCTTTAAGGTTGGAGGCTGTCAGCTCCTGTTGCAGCTTTTAAAAGGAAACCATCCTCAGTATACTTCTTCTTCTTCTTTTTGTAATGTATGAATATGGTCTTTTTAGATGGATGCATGCAGTTTGTCAAAACTTAAACACTGAAGAGGAAGTGGAAAATGTAGCAGACATCGGTTTTGATTGTAGCATGTGCAGACCCTATATGCCTACATCAAATGGTAAGCAAATGATTTAAGTGGTGAGTCTGTGCTCTTGGATTGATACAACTCACTTGTGCCTGCTGTCCTTAACCAGTGAGTGGGCTTAGCTCTACTTCTTTTTCTCTTTTTGTGAAACTATTATTTGGACAAGTATTTTAGGAAAAATAAGTTACTTTTTGTTTTAAATTAACTCTTATCATCCCAATAATATGTTAAAACAATCTACTTACATAAAGGAAGTAAATTAAGAATACACCTCAGCTATAAGATACACTTTTTGCTTTCAAGACTCATAATCTTGGGGACTTCAGTGCTGGTGCAGTGGTTAAGAATCTGCCTGCCAGTGCAGGGGACATGGGTTCGATCCCTGGCCTAGGAAGATCCCACATGCCTCGGAGCAACTAAGCCTGAGCGCCACAACTATTGAGCCGGCGCTCTAGAGCCCGTGAGCCACAACTGCTGAGCCTGCGTGCCACAACTACTGAAGCCCGCAAGCCTAGAGCCTGTGTTCCGCAACAAGAGAAGCCACCACGATGAGAAGCCCGCGCACCGCAACGAGGAGTAGCCCCCGCTCGCCGTAACTAGAGAAAGCCTGTGCGCAGCAACGAAGACCCAACGCAGCCAAAAATAAATAAATATATAAATAAGTAAATTTATTTTTATTTTTTTTAGGTGTCCCTCTTTAAAAAAATTTTTTAACATCTTTATTGCAGTATAATTGCTTTACAATGTTGTGTTAGTTTCTGCTGTATAACAAAGTGAATTAGGTATACGTATACATATATCCTCTCCCTCTTGCGTCTCCCTCCCACCCTCCCTATCCCGCCCCTCTAGGTGGTCACAAAGCACCGAGCTGATCTCCCTGTGCTATGCGGCTATCTGTTTTACATTTGGTAGTGTATGTATGTCAGTGCTACTCTCTCACTTCGTCCCAGCTTACCCTTCCCCCTCCCCATGTCCTCAAGTCCATTCTCTACGTCTGCATCTTTATTCCATCCTGCCCCTAGGTTCTTGAGAACCTTTTTTTTTTTTTTTTTTTAGATTCCGTATATATGTGTTAGCATACGATATTTGTTTTTCTCTTTCTGACTGACTTCACTCTCTGTATGACAGACTCTAGGTCCATCCACCTCACTACAAATTACTCAATTTCGTTTCTTTTTTGGCTGAGTAATATTCCATTGTATATATGTGCCACATCTTCTTTATCCATTCATCTGTTGATGGACACTTAGGTTGCTTCCATGTCCTGGCTATTGTAAATAGAGCTGCGATGAACATTGTGGTACATGACTCTTTTTGATTTATGGTTTTCTCAGGGTATATGCCCAGTAGTGGGATTGCTGGATCATATGGTAGTTCTATTTTTAGTTTTTTAAGGAACCTCCATACTGTTCTCCAGAGTGGCTGTATCAATTTTCATTCCTACCAACAGTGCAAGAGGGTTCCCTTTTCTCCACACCCTCTCCAGCATTTATTGTTTGTAGATGTTTTGATGGTGGCCATTCTGACTGGTGTGAGGTGATACCTCATTGTAGTTTTGATTTGCATTTCTCTAATTAGTGATGTTGAACATCTTTTCATGTGTTTGCTGGCAATCTGTGTGTCTTCTTTGGAGAAATGTCTATTTAGTTCTTCTGCTCATTTTTGATTGGGTTGTTTGTTTTTTTGATATTGAGCTGCATGAGCTGCTTGTAAATTTTGGAGATGAATCCTTTGTCAGTTGCTTCGTTTGCAAATATTTTCTCCCATTCTGAGGGTTATGGTTTCCTTTGCTGTGCAAAAGCTTTTACGTTTCATTAGGTCCCATTTGTTTGTTTTTATTTCCATTTCTCTAGGAGGTGGGTCAAAAAGGATCTTGCTGCGATTTATGTCATAGAGTGTTCTGCCTGTGTTTTCCTCTAAGAGTTTTACAGTGTCTGGCCTTACATTTAGGTCTTTAATCCATTTTTCAGTTTATGTTTGTGTATGGTGTTAGGGAGTGTTCATTAATTTCATTCTTTTACATGTAGCTGTCCAGTTTTCCTAGCACCACTTACTGAAAAATAAATAAAATTATTTTTAAAAAGACTCATAATCTTGTAGTTATTAGCAATACATAGGAATCCAGTACATTGGTTCTTTATCTTTACCAGTTTTTCTTCCATGATGTTGTGTATTTCCTCCATTTCTCTTTGTTGTTTTGTTGTTTTAAAGACGGCTTTTAATTCTATTTAATTTAATTCTATTTAGTTTTCAAGCATTTATTTTAGTAAAATGGGTACAGTAGTAGAAACTTGAATCATATGTAAATCTTTAAATACACCTTACCTTTTGTGAAAAAATCACGAGTTTTTGTTTTTGTTTTTGTTTTTTTTCCATTTCAGTGCCTTCCTCAGACTGCTGTGAATCTTCACTTGTAGCACAAATTGTCACAAAAGTGAAAGAGCTAGGTAAAATCTGAAATGCTTTCCTTGACTGTTCTTTACAAAAAGCACAGAAATGCTTTTATATAACTGAATTGTGACACATTACATGAATCCTGCCTTACTCATGTGGGGTGTTCAGTGTAAATTCCCTAATGTTGGTAATCATTTCTGTAATTACATACAAAATGTCTGTCTTTCCCAGCTTTAGTGGGACAGTCTTCCTACAGATCTCACCAAATTGGCAGTGAAAATAACCACTTTTGAAATAACCGTTAACTACATACTTGCTTTGGTTTCATTGATACGTTACTGTGTTCAGTTATCAGTTAGACTAGACAGTAAGGCCTAGTTAGCAAACAGAGAATCCTTCAGAATTCATTCTCTTAACTATTTTTTTTCTGTAATAGATCAGCCTAGAATAGTGACTAACATGATATTCTTATTAAACTCTCATTCTTTTGCCTACTTCTATTTGATATCATCTGATACAAAAACATTTGGATCATACAGAAATTGTTCTAATGAACAGCAATTTTGTACACTTAAATTTTTGCAGAATTTCTGCTTATTTACTTACCTCTCCTTGTAAGTGATTATACCGATCCTTTGATTTCCAAATGGGCTTATGGAGTATTTTTGTTTCTCCTTTGTAAATTGATCCTCACCTTTTAGTCTGAAAGGATACTCTAGAATAAGGCTCATAGTCGAGTGACTGAAGCATTGCTTTTAGCTTCCGTGCTTTCTTTTTAAATCCCTGTATTGATACATGAAAATAGAAATGCCAGGAAGACCATTTAAAAAAAAAACTTACAACCTTTCTCTCTATAGTTCAAGGAGGTTTGACCAGCTATGCTTACTTTTAACTGAGTACTGTTCATTATTTGTGCATTTCATAGGTAAATGGTTTATAGAAGTCACATTCCCTTGACATGGTCCTTGTGGAACAATAATCAACTTATCAATCAAAATTAAAATGAGAGTTTTAATTTGTATCCTTGGGATATTGTAATTTTAGATCCACCCAAGACCTACACCCAGGATGGTGTATGTTTGACTGAATCAGGGATGACTCAGTTACAGAGCCTCACAGTTACTGTTCCAAGAAGAAAACGGTCAAAACCAAAGTTGAAGTTGAAGATCATAAATCAGAATAGCGTGGCCGTCCTTCAGACCCCTCCAGACATCCAATCAGAGCATTCAAGGGATGGTGAAATGGATGATAGTCGAGGTAATACTTACATATTTTCCATGGAATATGTTTGCAAAAATAAAGAATATAAAAGAGCTTTTAAAATTACTTGATTTATCGAAGGGTAGATCCTGCTGACTTAGAAGGTAACCCTTGGTGTGACACTGTCCTACATGAGTGGTCTTCTTAGACCTTGCCTTTTCAGGTTCTCTTTGTTTCATGTATCCTTTTAGAACAGACCTATGTTACAGAAATTTCCAGGAGCACCATATTTTTGAAGGTCACAGATCTTTTCAGATCTTTTCAGGGTTTGCCAGATAGCTGCATAAACCTCTTCAGATGCTGTGAACTTGGATTCCATGGTTAAGTTAAAGTAGAACTCCGTGCAATCTAGAAATGAAAAACCATCATTAATGCTCAAATATAAGCTTATATTCACAGATGCTCATCATAAACCATCTGTTTATAAACATTTTCTTGATCAGGTTTTTCTAGCTGAATTTTCTTGAGATGAAAAAATAATTTTAGTGGCATTAAATTCAACATGAGTTTTATTTTTGCTTATCTCTGAAGAAGATCACCATAGGCTTGTTTGTTTTTAGGATGGTTATTTCTTTTCAGTTGATTCAAAAATAAAGTAATAATTGCTTTTGTTCCATCACATCTTATCATTCACCAGTATTTATTGAATGCCTGCTGTGTGCCAGATGTTGGAAGTCATGTCAGCGAGCAAAGCAGATAAAATTCTCTGCTCATGGAACTTACATTTTAATGTTAGCAGAAAAGATCATTAAAAATACATAACATAATAAGTTAATAAAGATGTGTTTGGCAAGTGCTGTTGAGAGGACTTGGGAGCACAGACAGTGGCTGAGGGCCCAGATGAACTGGAAGCCATATGTGAGCACCGACTTTAAAGAGTTGAGTGAGCCACTCGATTATCTGAGGGAAGAGACAACGGGAAAGACCCTGGGTGGGATGTGCCTATACGTTTGCTGAACATCGTGGAGAACAGTGTGTCCAGCACAGTGAGCCAAGGGATAAAGGCCTGTGATGAGATCAGAGATGTGAGGAGAGGTGGGGTGACTCAGTAGGTCCTGTAGTGTAGGACCATAAAGGTGATGCTTAAGGCATTTACTGTAAATGGAATGGCAGGTTGTTGGAGGTATCTGATGAGAACAGTGGCAAAATCTAACTTACATTTTAAAAGGTACACTCTGCTGTGATGTAAACAGACTTTTAAGCCCAAGAGTTGTAGCAGGTAGCTCAGGCAGGAGGCTCTTGCAGTGGTCCAGGTGAGAGATGATGGTGGCTTAGAATGGGTCTGTGTGTGCTCCTGTTATTTTATCAACTAATCCTCACATTTCTTTCGCAGTAGTGTGTTTTTGGGTCTATGTGGTTGGAGAAAAGCTTTCTGATGCTTATGTATAACTCGTTTTCAAGTACCGTTGAACAGAAGTTCATTTTGAAGTTTTAAGTGATTTGAGGCTTGTGAAGAAGTAGTCTGTGTATCTGGGAGGAATTGACCTGGTTACCATCAGCCGAAGTACAGTGAAGAATTGCAGTTTCTGAGGATATCAGAAAATGCCTGAAAAATGGTTCCATAGTCCCTTAAATCTGAGAAATGCTGCATTTCACAAAATTTGAAAGGTTTCTTGGTAGTACACACTAATTCCCAAAGTATGAAATTATAGAGGGAATAAATGTTTGTTGATGTTTGTTTAAAAACAAAACATCAATAGGAAGACCTGAGAAGGTTTTCCCTATGACTACCGTTCTGTAAAACAACAGTGTGAGAAATGGTGGATATTTCTACAGCTGTACAGTTTCCAAATTGAGGCTGCCAGCAGGGATATCCCCATAAAAGTAATACTGTCCATCATATTATACGCATAATACGTACGTAATTTTAGATTCCACAGGACTCGACAAAGTCCAAATGAACTTGTGATGCTCCTGAAATATTGCAGCAATACTCACCTTTTTGGGGGTTGTTTTTGTTCATTTTTAAACTCTTCTGATAAACGTTTCTTAAGGAAAATAAGTCATAAACAATCACCTTAGTGTATCAGAAACAAACTTGTGCAATAAAAGCAGGCTCATGGGGTCTGGATAGCCTGTTAGTGCAAAAAAACCCAAATCTAAAGAAAATAAAACTGCTCTCTGTGTCTCAAGAGTGGGAGCGCAGGGGGGGAAAAAAAAAGGGGGAACACAGGGACTTCCCTGGTGGCGCAGTGGTTCAGAATCCACCTGCCAGTTCAGGGGACACGGGTTCTATCCCTGCTCCGGGAAGATCGCACATGCCGCGGAGCAACTAGGCCCGTGCAACACAACTACTGAGCCTGCGCTCTAGAGCCCATGAGCCACAACTGCTGAGCCTGCGTGTCACAACTACTGAAGCCCGTGCACCTAGAGCCCATGCTCCGCAACAAGAGAAGCCACCACAATGAGAAACCCCGCGCACTGCAACGAAGAGTAGCCCCCACTCGCTGCAACTAGAGAAAGCCCGTGCGCAGCAACGAAGACCCAGTGCCCACAAAAATAAATAAATAGATTTATTTAAAAAAAAAAAAAAAAACGAGTGGGAGCACAGTGCTTCCCTCTCAGTTGCTGCCCCCCCCCCACCACCACCACCGTGGACCCTCACAGCATGGTGGGGACATCGGGAGGTGGGGAGTGGGACCGCGCCCAGGCTGTGGCAGGCAGGGTGTGGGGCAGATTGAGAGGAAGCAGCCAGGTGGGTCAGTTATCACCTCCTGCGATTTGTTAACGGTCATTTCCTCAACGCTTTAAATTTTGTTTTTGGGCAAGTAATATATTCACATGTTTTAAAACTGCACAAGAATAAGGGTGTTTCTCTTTTCCCTGTCCTGCCAGCTCACTCCTCCAGCGGCAGCCGTTCTTTGTGTCCTTCCAGAGGTGTTTGGTTCATGTACAAGCACATGGATATATATTTTGTGTTCCTTTTGTCTTACTGTTCTTGCTTTTATGTTATTCTTCATTTTTCATGGCCTCATTTTTCATATTCCTTTGTATGGATGTAAGTAACTCAGTTCCCCAAACTGATAAGACCTTTAGGGGTTTTGTTTGTTTGTGTTTTCAGTCTTTTATTGTGTGTTTCCTGAGGTTTCATGTATTCCTCCTTGTTTCTCTCCCTCATTTTTGGTGGACATACCTTCTGTTGTGTCTTGAGAGAGAATGCATGGAAGGTAAATTTGAGAGGTTATGTACTTCTGAAAATGTACCCTCCCACCTGACTGATCTTTTCCAGGTTGGAATTCAATTTTCCTTCAGCATTTTGAAGTCATTGATCCAGTGTCTTTTAGTTCCTGGTATATAGGGAACTTGATACCTTTTATATGATGCCATTCTCTCTGGAAGCTCTTGGGATTTTAGGAAATTCTTTGTCTGCAGTGTTCTGAAATTTGATGAAGATATGTCTATTTCAGTCTGTTATGGATGTTTTTCCTTTCTTTTGTTGGGCACTGAGTGGTCCCTTTCGTCTGCCATCTCATACCCCTCAGTGTTAGGAAATGTTCTTGAAACCGTTGGTTCTTCCCCTCGGTGCCCCCTCTTCTTTTTCTTGACCCTGCTATTCAGATGTGAAACCCACTCAGCCCATTCTCCCTGTCTTTTCTCTCCTCCTTTCCAGCTCAGGTCTTTGCATTTTACTCTAAAGTAAATTTTTTATTTTATTTTTCTATCCCTCTACTGATTTTCATTTTTGTTTTGTTTTCAAATATCATGGATTAATTTCCAAGAGCTTTCTTTCCTTCCTTTGCATGTTCCTTTTCATAGCATCCTGTTCTTGCCTCATGAATGTTTTGTCTTACCTGTTGGAGGATTAAAAAATTGTTTCCAATGTTTTCTTTTTCCTGCATAGTCTTTCAATTCCCAGTTGCATTTTGTGGTCTGAGGTCTCTATCTTTCATGTGATAGATAATCCTTGGTTGTCCGTGTGTGATTAAAAGTGGTGACTGGAAAAATAAATTAATAATTTTTTTAAAAAATAAGGAATGAGTGATTAAAAATGATGAAAATCTTCGGGTTTGTGGGTGGTATTTGTTGACTAAGCTTTTGTGATCTGTGCTCACTATTTGGAAAATCCCCTAGTGTCAGTACCTTTAGACAATTTTCTTGGACTGGTCAGGTTTGGTTTCCCAGAAGAATCTTCCTGTCTCCTGCTTGGACAGTAGAGGTTTAGCTGCTGGCTTTCTGGGAGTTTAGTGGGCAAAGGCCCCAGGGGAGAGAGCGCCAGCATTTAACATGCCTGTAGTCACTTAGTCCTGTTTTCAGTCCATGACCCCAGTGTTGAGTTTGAGTGTCTGAGTCCCAAATCCTGTGAGTGTGAATGGCGGCCTCCCAGTGTGTGAAGCTGGGAAGGTCGTAGGGATTATGGCTTCCGTAGTTAATACGAATATAAAACTCTCTTTGCTTTAGCTGCCTCCCACCCATTTCCAAAGGTACCTGGCTCTGCCAGTTCTTCAACCTTTTGAGGTTTGTGATAAAATTGGATTTTTTTCTTGGTTCCTTCCACTTTCAACTGAGAATTTGCATTTCCTGAGTCAGTTATTATTCATCTCTCTGCTTTCTCCTTCCAAAATTGTGGCTTTTCTTTTTTCCTGTTTTTTCTGTCTTTGTGGATTTATCTTTTAAAAATAGATTGCTTTACTGTATATAGGGTTTTGGGAGAGTGAAATTAGATACATGAATTTAGTCTACCATCTTAAACGTAAATTCCCTTTCATATATTTCAGTGGGTTTATTTTAAGGTAAATAATTGCTGGTTTGTTACCTTTGGTGTTTGCTAAGTTTCAGTAAATAAATAAATAGATAAAATTTTCATGGTTTAATCTTAGCTGTAGAAAGCAGTTATCAGATTGTTACAGAATTGACCTTAAACATTGACCTAATATTATTGAAAACAAATAACAGTGCTCGTGGTATTATAGAAATATGCATAATACTTAAAAGATTGAAGAAAAGTGTTAACAATTTATTGTTAAATGTATTTGATAACTTTTTTTCCCCTAAGGCACAGCGTAAAGCATATACAGCTTGAAAAGTTTTGATTACCATGGTTTTAAAACAGCATTCTTCTCTAAGAACTGAGCTTTTGTATGCATTACTTAGTTTCATTGTTTACTTCATTTGGTGAAAAATTTGTTGAACACCTATTACGTACCATGCTAAGGATGCAGCTGTTAATAAGAGTCTTAGATAAGGAGAATATAGTCTAGCAAGGAAACAGACATTAAAAGAACCAATTAAAATGAAGCATAATGTTAACGTACAGGAGCATGTATAACTGTGGGAATTCCCTAAGAAAGTGATGGTTATAATAAATCCTGAGGGCTCCCCTGGTGGCGCAGTGGTTAAGAATCCACCTGCCAATGCAGGGGACACGGGTTCGAGCCCTGGTCCGGGAAGATCCCACATGCCACCGAGCAGCTAAGCCCGTGAGCCACAACTACTGAGCCTGCGCTCTAGAGCCCACGAGCCACAACTACTGAGCCCTTGCACCACAACTACTGAAGCCCACGTGCCTAGAGCCCGTGCTCCACAACAAGAGAAGCCACCACAATGAGAAGCCCGCGCACCGCAATGAAGAGTAGCCCCTACTCGCCGCAGCTAGAGAAAGCCTGCGCGCAGCAACAAAGACCCAACGCAGCCAAAAAAAAAAAAAAAAAAAAAATCCTGAAAGATGGGTAGGTGGAAGGTGGCAGAGGTGGGGAGGCAGTGGAGAGAGAGGGAGCTTGATGTGCTCAGGGAGCTGAACGTAGCTTGCATGGTGGGAGTGAGGTAAAGCTGGGGAGTTCACAGGACACTGTTACAATGGGCCTTACGATTTGAATTTCATTTTGAGGCCACTGGGAAGACATTAAAGGATTTTTGAGCAGAAAATTGATACTTTTCAATTGATAAATTGATATTTATAGAAACATCATTTAGGCTGCAATTTAAAGAACTGATTGGAGAGGAAGTTAAGCATGGAGGCAAGGAAGAACAGGAGGGGAGGGAATGCAGTAAGTCACGATTGGACTGAGGTGGTAGTTGAGAGAAATAAAATGCCCTTGGGAGATATTGAGGAGTCCTGATTGAAGGAGAAAAGAAATTAGGAATTGTCAAGGCGGTCTCCTAGGAACCTGGCTCCTGTATGGTACGTTTCCATGTCTTCATGATGATAGGTAAATCCTGGGAAAGGGAGAAGGTTCATCTTAAATTAGTAGTTCAATTTTGTATATAAAGTTTTCAGTAACTAGGTAATATCTAATTACAGATGAGTTGGAGCTCAAGAGAGTTCTAGGCTAGAGAGACAGCCTTGGGGTCCTGGGCCTGAAGACATAATTAAAAGCAAGGGCATGATAGGTTAAGTGCAGATTGAATTGTAATTGTCTTTGGCAGCATTCTCTGTGTGTTTCCCCTTCCCTGATTCTTATGTTTCATTTCCTGAGAACATGGCACTAATTAGCATGAGTTCTGCAGCCCTTAGGGGGCCTTTTCTGTCTCTATACTTTCCCTGTCAACCGGGATGCATGATTAGAATGGCTCGGCAGCCACTTTGCTTTGTATTTCCTGTTACATAGGAATTGTGTATTTGATAGCTTTTTCAATTTTATCTGTACGTTTACTTTTTTCCAGAAGGAGAACTTATGGATTGTGATGCAAAATCAGAATCTAGTCCTGAACGGGAAGCTGTGGATGATGAAACTAAGGGAGTAGAAGGAACAGAGGGTGTCAAAAAGAGAAAAAGGAAACCATACAGACCAGGTATAGTGCCTGAGCTAGACATCTTAGTATAATCAAAACTTATTTATATTTTAAGAAAAATATAATATTGAGGGCTTCCAATATAATGAAATAATCAGGATGAAATATAACTTCTTAAGAACTCTCTAAGCTGAAACTTGGAGAGTTTTTTAGGCTGCGCTGTGCGGCCTGCGGAGCTCAGTTCTCCGACCAGGGATCGAACCTGGGCCCTGCTGCATTGGGAGCGCAGGGTCTTAACCACTGGACTGCTCGGGAAGTCCCCAGAACTTGTAGGCTTTTTTAGGCAGTTATTAATGTCTGTTTACCAGTGAATGAGGTAGTATATTGAATCAGTTCAATCTTTATTCTTCTGATTGTTTATATTTTATCGATAAGAGTGATCTAAATACCTTTTGATGCGTAAGGAAGAACTTTGTGTTTGTTTTCTGCTAGACCTTAAAAGGTAACCTTCCTTACAGATGAGCCACATTTATAACAGGGGCCTAGTTTAGCTTCGTCCAAATCACTGTATGAAAAATGATTTCATTTCTTCATGATTATGAGGCTTATAAGTGCGCTTACTTTTTTAGACACTGCCAAATTCCTTCCAGGAACTTATAGTTAAATGTTGGGTTTTTTTTGTTTTTTCTTTTTCTGCCTTACATGGAAGTCATCCATGTAAGGGACCCATTTGAGGGGCCCATTAGGTCACAAAGTATATTGTTAGACAACTATCATATGACAGAAGCTGTTAGTGTTACTATGTGTCAGGCACTATTCTCAGCACTTACATCTATTTATTTAGTGCTTATCACATGTGTATAGGAGATACTATACATTATCCCTTTTTCACCAGTGAGGTAACTGAACCAATGAAAAGTTAAATAACCTGCCCAAAGTCTAGTAGTAACCAGAATTACACAGTTTGACTCTAGATTTCCGTGCTCTTACTACAGAGCTCATGTCTAAGAACTTTAGGAGTAACTAGACACATTAGCCCAGAAGTCATGTTGATTTTTGTTTGGATCATCTAGTTTAGTTTGTATCTTGTATCTGTTCTCCCTCAGCTAACATACAAATAATTTGAATGATGATCTATGAGTTACTAACATTAAGGGAACAAGCATAATTTACTATAATGTTTACCCTGACATCGTTTGGGAGAAGAAATACATGCAGTCTTCTGTACTTTAATGAGTTTGTATTCCTATTTGGTTAGTAATGAGGTAACAATAACTTTGATCTCTTTTATTTGCTTATTTCCAAACTCTTGTATTTTGCATTAAAATGAGATTATTGATTTAAGTTAACCCATGTTGAATTTGGGAAATGCCCCACTGTTTAAGCAATTGCACCCTACTTACTGTGGAATTACAGGGAGAAATTAGTAGTTATTTACAAGGTTACCTAATTTCTGTTTTGGATAGGTATTGGTGGATTTATGGTACGACAAAGAAGTCGAACTGGGCAAGGAAAAACCAAAAGATCTGTGATCAGAAAAGATTCCTCAGGCTCCATTTCTGAGCAGTTACCTAGCAGAGATGATGGTATGATACTGATTTTGTTTGATTTAACCCTCTTATCTTGATATCCCCATTGAAAAGAACTACCCTAAATAATGTTACAATGACAACCTTATTGCTTCTTAGTGATGAAAGGATTTGAGTGCCTGTAAAGTTCATATCTGCAATATAGAAATCAGGTTTGATAAGAAAATTATTTAAATCCAATCAGTTATGTTGCTTTGAGATTACTTTAACAAGGTTTCCCCCACCCCCCCTTACCCTCTCTTATGTTAAATATAAACAGTTTAGGGACTGAATCACATAGTTATGTCTGGTACTTTCTGGCCATCTCACAAAAGGCCTTTCTTTGCCTGCATGAGCTGCTTGGCATAAAATTGGAAACTTTTTAGACTATGTAGTTGAAAGTGACAGCGTATCCCAATAATTTATAACTTGTATAGTGTTTTAGAAATATATCTTCCAATTATTAGTCTGTCATTGTTACTTAGAGTTTCAAAGAAAGCTAAATCATTGCTTAAGTCATAGCTTAAGAATTGGTCCTAATGAAGACTTTGCAGTCAGTATGGTCATGATCTGTACACTTCCTGTATTTTAAATATTTTATATAGACTCTGAAGAGAAAAGGTGTTTTTATCATATTCTTTGAATAGAGTTCTTTTATTACTATGTGATAGGGTTTTGGCCTGTGAATGAATTTCAGAAAAATTGCTGCACATTTTTAAAAGGAAGCACCATAATGGTTTTAAAGAAGTTTCTAATATGACTTAACATGGCTGTAATAAGCCCCAGTTAAGAAATGTGATATGTTCAATGAAACTATTTTTTTGTTTTCCATCTTTGTCTCTATTTTGTCTTCTATGTAATTTTAGTTTTATCATTTAGTTCAGTATTTTTCACTTGTGTCATCCAGTGTCATCCACTGAGTTTTTAATTTATTATGCATTTATCCTTTTCTAAACTACTTTTTTGATATTTTAACACTTTGTAGCTTCTTTTTACAGCTTATTCCTCTCAGTTTCAGTTGATTTAGAATATAATATTTCTAAAACCTTTGCATATCTGATTCTACTCTGTATCTCCTGGCCCTGTCTCCTAGTGCCTCATTTCGTTGTGTTTATGGTGTGAGATAGATACATATACATTAAACAGCAACAAAACTTCTTTTAAACTGTGAGCTCATATTCTTTAGAACATTCTCTGAACTTTTTGAGGACTGAAGTGAAGGTTGGTTACTTCAGAGAATATTTGTTGCCAGGAACATGAGGTGCTACTCCCCTAGGACTCCTTTAAGCTAAATTCTTAGCTTGAAGTTTTTTGGTCCACCTATGTTATATAAATTCAGATTTCTTACATATCAGGGCTGTAATGAGTTTATGAACTCTCAGGGAAGATTTTCATTTTTTGGCCTTTCTACCCAGCACCTTATTCAGTGACAAGATGACAAGCAGTTTTCTTTGCTGTCAGGTTAGGGAGGTGGTGGTGAGTGATGTGTGGAGGACCAGGGGAACGGGAGGGTGTGTTTCTTGTTAAACCAGCCCTGGTGTGGAGTCCTTCAGGGTCCCACCTTTATACCAGGCAGCTTCTGGTTAACCTCTGCACCTTGGGAAGAGGCTGTAGGCTTTGTCTTCTATTCCCCATTCCTCATATAAGGCTCTGAAAACTGGAGTTCAAGGTCACTAGATTTTAGCAGAATTTCAGAGAGGTTTATTTAGTTCTTTGCTTATTTCTGTGGTTCCTATTTTACCTTAATTTTTGGTCTTGGAGAATTCTTTATTTTCTGTTTCGATTACTGCTGTATTTTTAAAAAAATGTTTATCTACTATGTTTAGTGGTTTTCAGTCCACCTATGTAGTCTGGCACCAAAAGTGCCCACATTGGTTTTCAGAAGGCGTGTGCCTTTTGCCTGAAGTATGTGAGAGTATCATTTGATTGCTTGCTTACCTGCTTTAAGTGGTGTACTTGTTTCTTTGCTAATTTCATAGTCCAACATTTTGGACTTTTGATTTTAAATTTGAGCATTCATAGCATATTTATGATCATATTCATAGACAGTCATATATTATCACAATATGTATGTACTCCAGATACCTAATTTGCAGTAAATCCCTGAGCTTGGAATTGCTGGATTGAAGGACACACATTTTTAAAAAGACTTTTGTTAGATAGTCCCAATAAACTTTAGCAAAAGGTTGTACCTGCTAAATTCCCTTTAGTAGTGTTCGAGTAGCCATTTATCCATACTCATTTAGCATTGAGTATGTATTTTCCTTTTTTTAATCTTTAACAAAATGTCAACATTAAAAAAATCAAGTTTCTGCTTTGTGAATAAGAATATACTCATTAAGAAACAATGGGAAGCATGCTGATAATAAGTAGACATGAAATGAATTTTTTTATGATACTTAAAAATTAATAAACTTACTTTGAGGTCTTTTCATGAAAAAGCTCATTTGTCAAGTCATTATGCTGTGTACCTTAAACTTAGTTGTATGTCAGTTATATCTCAATAAAACTGAAAGAAAAAGGAAAAAGCTTGTTTATGTGGAACTGTGCGTATGTTGGTAAGTTATAAAATTACTTTTGGTGGGCTTATCTGAAAATCCTAAATACCACATATTTATAAATGTGACTATTGTTTCAGGCTGGAGTGAGCAGTTACCAGATACTCTAGTTGATGAATCTGTTTCTGTCACTGAAAACACTGAAAAAATAAAGAAGAGATACCGAAAAAGGAAAAATAAGCTTGAAGAAATTTTCCCTGCCTATTTACAAGTAATATTTTGCTTTATATTATATATTTGTTAATGAAAGAAACGTAAAGTGATGTATCGAGTTTTGAAAAATAGTTTTGTTGTTTTTGTACATGTTTTAATCAGTCATCGTAAATGCCATTTTGTGCCTTCCAGAAGCCCTTAAAAATTACATTTATCTTCTTTGTGCTTTGATACTTTTTACAAAGTTCTTTTTTTAATCCCAGTTTTTCATTTATAAATTTCATAAGACACACAAGAACTCTCTGGCTGGGAAAAGCTCATTCTTCCAAACCAGTCATGCCTGTGTGCTCTGCAAACGCAAGTCTGGTGGACAGCTTCCTTTGCTAGTACAGGTTACAGTAATTATGTTCACTGAATGATGATGGGTTTTTAGCCGCCAGAATTATAGCTTTTTTTTTTTTTTTTTTTTTTTTAATTTTATTTATTTATTTATGGCTGTGTTGGGTCTTCGTTTCTGTGCGAGGGCTTTCCCCAGTTGCGGCGAGCGGGGGCCACTCCTCATCGCGGTGCGCGGGCCTCTCACCATCGCGGCCTCTCTTGTTGCGGAGCACAGGCTCCAGACGCGCAGGCTCAGTAGTTGTGGCTCACAGGCCCAGTTGCTCCGCGGCATGTGGGATCTTCCCAGACCAGGGCTCGAACCCGTGTCCCCTGCATTGGCAGGCAGATTCTCAACCACTGCGCCACCAGGGAAGCCCCAGAATTATAGCTTTAATAATATTTACCACTTTTAGAGGCCTAGTGAACCAAAGGTTTAGGCTAAATTGTTTTTGTTTTCTAAAATATACATCAGGAAAATATCCCTCGATGTGAAGAAGTTGTTTGATAGATGTAAATAGAAGTCCTTCTAGTTCATCTTGTAAACATTAAGTCACGGAAGAGTTCAAGGCCATGTGGCCCATTGGAAAGAGCCTCACATCAGAAATAGGACTGAGCTGTAATGGCTGGCTCAGCCATAGCTCATTCTAGGTCCTTGAGCATGTTATTCATCCTTCCTTGGCCTCTCTTCCTTCATGTGTAGAAATTGAATTGGATCAGACTGTCATTGAGTGTCCATCTGATCTGTCCCTCCCACACAGCTGTGGCCAGCATAGATAGCTCTTCATTGCTTGAGTTGTAATGTTTTTTTTTTTTTAACCTTAATTTTCCAATTAGCTATTACTAATTTAATTGGTTTTAAAATGCATTTCCTTTCAATTAACATACAGCTTCCTCAATTTTTTTTTAGTAATTAGAAGTATAAAATTCAAATACTCATCTGAGTAAAATGTCTTCTTATTTATTAAATAAGACTTTAAAGCATAAGTACCTTAAGTATATAATAATATTTATGAGTGTGAATTTTTGTTAGACAACTAACATCATAAAGGCAGTGTCCATTTTAAAGAGTTCAGTCTTTAAAGTCAGAGTCCTGGGTTTGAATGCCACTCTGCTACCAGTTAGCTATGTGATTTTGTTTTATTTAACATCTCTGTGCCCCAGTTTTCTCATCTATAAAACTGTGGTAATACCTACTGTACAGAAATGTTGAGAGATGAAATAAGAATTGTGGATGTAAAGTGCTTATTAACTCTGCACCTTACATTTTATGTATCTTTAATAAATGTTTTATTTTCCCCTTATTCCCTTCACATACCCATTCATTCTAGCTTTGTACCTTTTAAAAATATATAACAGTAATTTTATTGTTCAGGAAATAGAACCATTTATTGTTTAGATTATATTTAATTGCATCCTTTGTGTTGTCTCCTATGCCCTTCACCTCCCATCTTAATAGTCCTTCCTGGGAGTATTAAGTAGATGGCATGCCCTCCTCCTCCTCCTGTTGATCGTTCCGTAAAGTGTAATGTACATTTAGGAAGCTTTCTTTAGCTTTTTTTTTTTTTTTAATTTTTATGGCTGTGTTGGGTCTTCGTTTCTGTGCGAGGGCTTTCTCTAGTTACGGCAAGTGGGGGCCACTCTTCATTGCAGTGCGCGGGCCTCTCACCATCGCGGCCTCTCTTGTTGCGGAGCACAGGCTCCAGACGCGCAGGCTCAGTAATTGTGGCTCACGGGCCCAGCTGCTCCGCGGCATGTGGGATCTTCCCAGACCAGGGCTCGAACCCATGTCCCCCTGCATTGGCAGGCAGATTCTCAACCACTGCGCCACCAGGGAAACCCCTCTTTAGCTTTTTAATGAAAGTATTGATATGAAAACTGACCATTTCATACTTTTGCAAAAGAGCCTTTAAAAATAGTGGATCTGATTTCCTGATTACTGCTGTAATCTAAATCTGTTGATCTGGATTGTTTATTTTGGTGTACAGGTGTAATTCCCCTGTTGTACATCAGTAATATATAGCTTTTTTTGATGTGCAGGAACGTTTTGTGATAGTACTATTTCTTGGACATCTTGTGATAGCAATTGTATTTTTTTTCGCCGTTGTTCAGGGGTGGGGTGGGGCATACATAATACATAGTGATGAAAACCCGCCAGGGATTCAGTAACAGTGTTTTTTTCTAGCTTTTCTTTATTAATCACAACAGTGTCAAGATAAACTATAAATAACTGTATAATCCACCCAGTAGAAATAGTTACCTGGCCTATTAAGAGCTGGTGGTACCACATGGCCATAGGAACCCCTGTAGCAGACCTGAAGTCTCCAGGTTCTGGTCATCACTGAACATTAAGTCACAAACCAGGTGGAGCCACTCCCTTATGTTAACTGCAGGAAACAAAAAGCCACCGAAGTAGTAAGAATGTAACAGTTTTTGATAAATACCACTAAATTCATCATGGGTCATATTAAGGAAAAATTCTTGCTAATTGGTGGTCTCAGATTTCTCAAATTTATACTGAAGGCATTAAATAAATGATCTATAAAGTTCTAAGATGCTTTCCTAATGATAAAAGCATTGCTAGTATAAGAAACAAATCATCTCCTGCCCAGTGCTCTATCTTTGTGGGTTTTCAAATTTCTTTTTCATAGTGAAACAACTTCATTTTAAAAAAGTGAAAATTTCAAATCAAATATTCATCACTTCTACCAGACTTCACATACCTCCTCCCTTATCCCTTTTCAAAAGTTAACAGCTTGGTGTTTATCCTTTCAGAACTTTTAAAATAGTTTATTTTTGCATAGTCTTGGTTTGTATTTTATGTTTTGCTGGACATATCACTCAACTTGCTTTCTTTTAATATTTTAGAGCTGCTTTTTTTTGACAGCATAGTTCTATATCCTTTTTAAAAACTGATGTATTTTATAGTATGGATATCTATAATTTATTTAGTCATATGCTTTTTGACAGACATTGAGTCTGTTTTCTCTTTTTGGTATTACTAAAAAATGCTGCAGTGAACCTTTTTTTGTGTATGTGTCTTTGGCAAAACGGTATTAAATGTTGGTAGTTACTGCAAAATTGCCCTCCACCAAGAATCCCCTTTCCAGACAGACCACATTAAATAGAGTTCTGGGGTTGAAGTAAGTGAAGGGGGTCCCCAGTGCTTCCTTTTGTTCTCTTTATTGACACTTGAGAAGTTTAGGGGAGATCTAGAGCTGTAAGGGAGCCTAGCTTGAAAGAGTGGTCTCTACAGTAGAGCAAGCATATTGAAATGGAGGAAAGTTAATATGAGTAAATGGATAAAAAGCCAAAGCCTTTAATAGCCGTACATTTTGTACACATAGTTTGTTTAAAATGACTATAAAAACGCTCTTTCAGATTTATAGCATGGGACGTCTTTCATGTGGTTGTATGCATCAGTATGAGAATACTAAATCTATCTGAAGTACATAAACATTAAAGCTGTAGATCAAACCCTTGTGCTTTCCTCTGTAGATAATCTATAAATATTAATAATATTCATGAAGTTTTAGTTTTTCTTATAATATGAATTAAGGTGCCATAGTATTATAAATGTATCCATTTTTAAATTTAATTGTAATCTAATCTGGGAGTATCGAATTATTATACTGCAGTTGGTAGAAACATATTTGACAGAATTGTGTGGTTTTATTTGCATAATTTTATTTGATTCTTGTAAAAAAAAAAAAAAAACGAAAACCCTTATTTTTAAAATTCCGGTCAATTCTTTACATAAAAGAATTGACAGGCTGTCTCTATAATTATTTATATATTTCTATATTCAGTTTTTATATTGTTAAATACTAAGCTTTTCTGTTATTTCTGCCTTCTTATCAAAATGGCGACAGAATCATCTGTTCTCATTTTAGAATTTTGTAAGTCAATTGTTCTCATATGTGCTTATCTTTATCTAGGAAGCTTTCTTTGGAAAAGATCTTCTAGATACAACTAGACAAAACAAACTAAGTTTAGATAATCTATCAGAAGATACAGCTCAGCTTTCTTACAAAACAAACATGAACACAAATTTCTTGGATCCTTCCTTAGATCCACTACTTAGTTCATCCTCAACGCCGGCAAAACCTGGAACTCACGGTATGTGAAATCAGTGACAAACTTTTCTTTATCGAATTACATTCATCTTCCTTTTAATCAAACCTTTGAAATGCTTTAGTTTGGCCTCATATGCATTTTAAAAATTAACTTTATTGAAGTACCAGGTGTATAAGATTTATCAAATAAGTTTATCTGTGTAACAACCACTAAATCAATTCTTGTGAGTGGTGAAGGAAAATGTTCGGTTTGCAGTTTGCTGAGGGTAAATGTAAGGGAGGATAATTAGGCCATAGTTGGTGAGTTATAAATATAATAATCTTCAACTCAAGGTAGATTTTTGTTAATTACATAGCCCCAGGAAATTCAAAAGAGGAGAAGAGTGCTGTAGCTGAGAACGGGCTGTTCCACTGTGATAATAAAGTGAGATGTATTTCAGATCAGCTTCTCACTACTGACAGTTTGGGCCAGAAGAACCTTTGTTGGAGGAGGGAGGCTGTCCTGATATTAGCAGCATCTCTGTCCTCATGATGTCATAATGACCAAAAATGTCTCCAGATATCGCCAAATGTCCCTGCAAAACTGTCCCCTATTGAGACCCACTGCCCTAGCTATAGTGAATATGGGGACTACTTAGAATCAGAGAAAGGTATGAGAGCTTAATGTTTATTAAGTAATATTAACGTCAGCAAGGCTCTCAGAGTTTAACTAGTTTGGTATCACAAAGTTTTTCCTCCACTTCTGTATTTTTATCTTACTTTCAATTAGAAATTTAATGTTCTTCTGACAGGCTTCCTTTTGCCGTTGAATTACATTTGTTACTCACTTAATTTTATAAACTCAATTTGGAAAACAATCTTAAGGCAGTAGCCTTCCACTGAAAGATGACTTTTGATATATTAAGTAGTTACAGCTTCATTAACTTACCACTATCCTGGATTGAAATACAGGCTTTCATTTTTTATTTTTACCTCTTGAAATAATTAGAAGCAATCTTATCCCCCTGTTACTCGAATGCACACGTCCAGCACGGGAGTAAAGGCCATGCTCTTTGTTTAATGTTAGCAGATCATTTTACTTCAGTTCTGTTGTTTTGAGTACTTACCTGCTCTGATCCATGTTAACATGTTGTTAAAATAATGCATAGTGGAAGACTTGTCGGCCCTTCAAAGGATGTCTTACTCTGAAGGGTATCTTATAAAAGTCTTGACTAGCCATTTAAAGACTTACATAGAAGGAAATTGCCCTTGAGTTTTTATAAGGAAGAGAACTGAGGTTGGAAGGAGACATATTGTGACTGGAAAGACATTGCTCTACACTATTTTTTTTTTTTTTTTTTTTTTAATAAATTTTATTTATTTATTTATTTATTTTTGCTGTGTTGGGTCTTCGTTTCTGTGCGAGGGCTTTCTCTAGTTGTGGCAAGCGGGGGCCACTCTTCATCACGGTGCGTGGGCCTCACACTGTCGCGGCCTCTCTTGTTGAGGAGCACAGGCTCCAGACGCACAGGCTCAGTAGTTGTGGCTCACGGGCCTAGTTGCTCCGCGGCATGTGGGATCTTCCCAGACCAGGGCACGAACCCGTGTCCGTTGCATTGGCAGGCAGATTCTCAACCACTGCGCCACCAGGGAAGCCCTGTACACTATTTTTATTCCTGTTTCCTTTATTTGAAGTTGTTTTTTCCACAAAACTCCTGAAGAGAGAATAGTTTAATGATAAAGCCAAAATGTAGAGGACTAGAATAATACACATTTCAAAACCTAGGTTAAATATAATGTTCTGTGCAGTCGAACCACTCTCTTGCCTCTATAATGGGAATTCAAAAGTAATAGCTTCCTTTTTTAAAATACTTTATTCAAGGTAGTCCATTACATCAGTTTTACTAATTTGTTGATAAGATACAAAATCTCTTCAGGTAGAGGAGAACTTTTAAAACATGGTCTTTTAAAAAACGATGGTTGTAATTTGTTTAGTAGAATTCCTTTGATTTAAAACAAACAAGCCCGCAAACCTTAACCCTGAAACAATTATCCAAAAATTTTTTTCTTTCAAGTGTACTGTTGTCTAGGGAATACACTATTGAAACAATTTCATTTCTTAAAAACTTTGCAGATATTTGGGCATACAGAATTTACTTTAGCTCAGTTTGAAAAATTATATTTTTATGTACGTATGAATTCTATTTGAGAAGTATATGTTTAATGGGACAAGACTATTTTCATAGAAATATTTGATCTAGAATCTGGAGTATTTTATGTACTCCCCTCCTCTCCTTTTTTTTTTTTTTTTTTTTTTAAATTTTTAATTGAAGTATAGTTGATTTACAGTGCTGTGCCAATGTCTGCCTTACAGCAGAGTGACTCAGCTATACACATATGTATTCTTTTTAAAATATTCTTTTCCATTATGGTTTATCATAGGATTTTGAATATAGTTCTCTGTGCTATACAGTAGGACCTTGTTGTTTATCCATTCTAAATATAAATCCTTTTTTTTTCTTAAGTAAAAATATAGTCAAAATGGATTAAAAAATTCAGATATCCCTTAACTTAAATGACTAATAAAGTTACTGAAGGCAGCCTAAATATTTTCCTGCTTGATGAGGCCAGAAACCCTTGTAGTTCTCCTTGACTCTTCATTATCTCACATTCCACATCTAATACATCCACAAGTTTGCCTCTGCCTTCAAGTGATATCCCAAAGCCAACCACTCCTAACCTCACCCTCCCACCACAGTTGTGCAGGCTGGTACCGCCTCTCACTTAGGCCGAGGCCTGCTGACTGATCCATCTCTCCTCTTGCCAACATGCCTTAGCCCCTCCTCCACCCCCGTTGGTTCTGTGCCTGGCAACCAGCGTTTCCCTGTAAGATATCAGTCACACCCTCTTCCAGCAGCCTTCCAACAACTTCCCATTATACAGTTGACCCCTGAACAACAGGGGTTTGAACTGCGAGGGTCCACTTATATGAGGATTTTTTTCACTGATACGTACAGGAGTCCTACAATCTCTGGTCGGCTGAATCTGCAGAGGTGGAAATGAGAATAGGGAGGGCCGACCAGAAGTCATATTCGGATTTTTGACTGTGTGGAGGGTTGGTGCCCCTCACCCCCATGCCGTTCAAGGGTCAAGGGTCAACTGTACTTTATACTTCAGAATAAAGCTCAGTCTTCGCCTTGACTTTTGTAAAACCATCCATAATCTTGCTTAACTGCCTTTTCAATTTCTTACCACTCTTTCCCTTTATCATTGCAAGCACTGACCCCTTGTCTTGACAAAACTCTTCCTGCTCTGGTCTTTGCATCTGCTTTTCCCTTTGCCTGAGGTACTCTTTCCATCTTAGGGCATATGCTTCCCTAGCTTGTTTAGATTTGTGCTTGGTAACCACCTTTAAAAGGCCTTCCCTGACCACTTTATCTAATATCTAACAGTATTTCCACATCTTATTCTGCATCCTTTTTTCTTTATTGCTTATCTTTATAGCACTTACACTGGTGTCATTTATTTACTGTCAAACTCCTCTTGAGAAAGTAAGCCCTGGAGGGCATGCACTTTGCTTTAGTCACTTCTGTATTCCCAGTGGCTGGACCAGTGCCTGTTAACATAACCCATAGACATAATTCTGTGGGTACTCAAACATTTTCTTGAATAAATAAGTGAATTAATCAGTGTTAAGGGTAAAGCTGGAAGTAGGCATTTAACTAGATGGTATCTGGTTTATACTTTACAGGGAACTTCTAAACAGTAGGTTTAATATTTTATTTATCTTCTAGAGTGTCATTTTTAGCAATGCCACTTTCTTAATTTTTTGCTTTGTTTCTTATAACATTCTATTTCACTTTTATTGCCTATGGGTTTTATTTTACATTTTATTTTATTAATATACAGTAGTCACAAAAACAAAAGTCTTAATTTTTAATGTTTTGTTATTGAAAATGTTGGAGTGCCTTTTCTATGAAAAATTCCTTACTTTAGAAGTAATAATCTTTTTATGATTCTAGCACTTGCCTCAGTATCTGCTGTATTCTAGATATTTAGTAAATGGTTGGATGAGTGAGTTTTAGAATTTAATGTCTAGGAAAATACTGACACTTTAAAAACATACTTACTATACTTAGGTACTGCTGATGATCCCTTAGCCGACATTTCCGAAGTCTTAAACACAGATGATGACATTCTTGGAATAATTTCAGACGACCTTGCAAAATCAGTTGATCATTCAGGTATATATGAATACTGTTTGCCCAGTGTGTATTTTATGATGTGAGTGAGAGGTATGTGTGTGAAACAAGCTTAGTCTTTTCTCTGAAACTGAAAAAAAAATTTTTTCTTTCTTTCTTTCTTTTTCTTCCTCCCTCCTTCCCTCCCTCCCTCCCTTCCCTCCCTCTCTCCCTCCCCTCCCCTCTCCTCCCCTCCCCTTCCCTTCCTTTGCCAAAGAACTCATCATTTTATTTGATCTGCCTTGGCTTTCCAGCTTTAAGAGGGGAAATAGCAAGTTAGTTAATTTCTGTTGTCTGTCTAATTGCATCAGATTTAAGGCCTGTTGCCTTAGAGTCCTGCTGTGCCTGTTTCTTCTCTTGTTTGCACCGTCCCCCGCTCCCGTGGTAATCATCCATTTTATTTGGTTTGGGTCTTGTAGGTCTTGATTTATGCACTTTCCAGGTTGAGAGCTCATCTTGTCCATTTGGTAAGAACCTGAGCAGTGGATGACGGCTGACTAGAAGTAGTCTTTTTTTTTTTTTTTTTTTTAAATAGTGATTTCAGCTGAAACAACCTGTAGGTGCATGTGTATTTGTTATAGTGCTAATTTGTCACTAATCCAACTTTGCTTTTCCCTTTGTGCGTGCAGCTAAAGCATGGTACAGCTGTACTGTGCTTTGGATGACTTTCTCTGTAGTGTTCTTTTTTTTTTTTTTTAAATGAATGGTTTTATTCATGTTAATATGTAATTTATAATATTACCCAAATATTATAGAGTTAGTTCCTATAAGAGCAGATAAGTTCCAGATAAGAGCAGATGAAATTTTACTTTTTGATAGCAGTAATATTGAGGAAGCATGGTAAAGTAGATAAACCAGTTTTAAATGTGACTTTTGCTTAAAAACCAGTTTATATGAGATAAAGCATGTAATAAACATAATCTGTATATTGTTTTTGACTACAGAATATTTCAGAAATATGATCTGTAGTTGAAATTATTCACAAAAGGATAATTTTTACAAGGCATTAAGAATTTTAGAGCTTTTCGTTAATTTGTGTGAAACTTGTTTCACAAACTGCATATGATAAGTTGAACCATGCATTTGAAACGCTATCTTCTAAGTGTAAGCAGTTAATTGTATATTGGTTCTTCTTAGAGAGTCCTGTCTTAATAATCTGCTGCTTATTTTTTTGGTGGAAATTAGCACTTTAGAACCAGATGTGTTCTTTTGTTTCTCAGGGAATGTGTTTGCATTGATTAAACTACAACTTTCAGCAGCACCCAAGTTTATAGATACGTTGTGCCTAATTTTTACTGATTGACTCTCCAGATTGATGTAGGAATCCAGATTAATTCAGAATTACAGGCTTTTCATTGCTCTGTTTTAATCATATTGTTGTGTCTTAATGCAGGTAAGGAGTGCAGTGCATTTTGCGTGAGTGTTCAGAATTCACTTTCTAACGTGCATGCGTTGCTCCTCTAGCTGGAATAGACATTGGTGCCGGCGCGGATGATCCTTCCTCTTTGCCTCAGCCAAGTGTCAATCAGAGTTCACGACCATTAAGTGAAGAGCAGCTCGATGGCATCCTCAGCCCTGAACTAGACAAAATGGTCACAGATGGTAAAATATTTGCCCTACATCTAGGCTTTCTAAAAGACATGAGTAAATATGATTTTCAAAGATTTCTGCATGCTTATTTACAATTTAACTTCTCTTCTGATAATTTTATGTCAAATGCTGTTTTGTATCCGTATATTGAAATGATAGTTGTTAATATTTCCACCTCTTTATTTTATCCTAGGAGCAATTCTTGGAAAGTTGTATAAAATTCCAGGTATTTGTGTTTTGATTTTTTAGTTTATAAGAATGGAATTCCCTGTGCTTTGGCTCTGTAGCCCTTTAATCGTGCTGTCATTGGAACTGTATCTCCTAGAGCTTGGAGGAAAGGATGTGGAGGACTTGTTTACCGCTGTGCTTAGTCCTGCAGCCACGCAGGCAGCGCCCGTACCACAGCCCCCTGCGCCTCAGCTGCTGCCCGTGCACGCTCAGGGTACGTCGCCTCTCGAAAAGCGTCGTAAGTGTGGCCCCTCAGTCACCACGCACACACACTCCCGGCAGACAGGGTACGTCGCCTCTCGAAAAGCGTCGTTAAGTGTGGCCCCCTCAGTCACCACGCACACAGACTCCCGGCAGAAAGCCCTCTTTCGTGCCGATGGAAGAGTACTGATCTCTGAATTTCCCTCAGTTACACACCTACCTCCCTGACATCCCCTGGAAATCGGCGATTCTGTTTATGGCCAGAATTCTTCTGCTCACTTGATCTGCAGCGCCACTATTAACAGTGCCTGCCTGCCTTCTTCCCGTCCCCCAGTCCTAGTCGCAGCTCACTTATACTCAGTCCTTCCTGCAGAGATGTTTGGAGAACTGCTCCCCCCTCACCTGGCTGCCTTAGACTCATCCATCTGGTCTCAAGTTTCACTGTCATTTCCTCAGTGGTTAGCAAATCACCACCTCCACACCTGCCCCATGCTTTTCATTGGTAGCACGTGGTGCAGATATAAATGACTGTTTGGGTGATTCTGGTTTTCCCTTTAGATGGTGAGCTCCCTGAAGGCTTGGGTCAGACATCTGTCTTCACCACTGTATACCTTACCACAGAATATGTCCTTAGTACATACTTTCAGAGTAAATCAGTGGCCTTTCTACCACTGTCGACTATGAAATTCCTAATTCTGT
Source organism: Eschrichtius robustus (assembly GCF_028021215.1). NCBI lineage: Eukaryota > Metazoa > Chordata > Mammalia > Artiodactyla > Eschrichtiidae > Eschrichtius > Eschrichtius robustus. The sequence continues at coordinate 125,311,943 of NC_090831.1, read as the reverse complement.
GGAAATTTGCCTATTTTGTTTAATCCACTTTCTTCTGCCTATTTGTAACTACTTGCAAAACAAGTTTAAGGCTTTTCCTTTCTCCCTCTGCCTGGAGAGCTAAAACCTGATAGGCTAGAATTAAAATTTGTGGGAGTAGGTAGGTAAGGTGGTAGTGCTGCAGGTCTGGGAATCTCCTATAGAAGGGAGATGGTGGTGTGTATTCTTTTTTTTTTTTTTTTTTTTTTTTTTTTTTTTTTTTTAAATTTTATTTATTTACTTATTTATTATTTATGGCTGTGTTGGGTCCCCGTTTCTGTGCGAGGGCTTTCTCTAGTTGTGGCAAGCGGGGGCCGCTCTTCATCGCGGTGCGCGGGCCTCTCACCATCGCGGCCTCTCTTGTTGCGGAGCACAGGCTCCAGACGCGCAGGCTCAGTAATTGTGGCTCACGGGCCTAGCTGCTCCGCGGCACGTGGGATCCTCCCAGACCAGGGCTCGAACCCGCGTCCCCTGTACTGGCAGGCAGACTCCCAACCACTGCGCCACCAGGGAAGCCCCGGTGGTGTGTATTCTTGATGATTTGAATATTGGGTCATTTCTCTATATCCTGTTGTCACTGCTTCGTGATTATATACTGAATTGAATAATTTATAATGATACTTTTATAAGCTCATACACTGTTTGTGTGTAAGTGCTGAAATGTGCAAATAATTTAATGTTATCTTTACTACCAACTTTGTGTATACATGGAAAATTCTATAATGCACATAATTGAAAAATTTTAGTTTCTCCCAGTTTAGCCTCTAAACGTAAATTTACCTCGAGTTTTGCTATAGACTAAACATGTGATTTACATTTGGGTAAAGCAGGCCCATCGTAAGTGCTTCTTGCCTTAATTGTCCCCGTATGCTGTCTTCATGATTAAGAACTCTTCAATATTTCTCTTCTCAACATATACAAAAAACTATCTCCATGTTTTCTGAAACTAAAAGTATGTATTTCAGAAATCAAATCATTTAAAGATGTATTCCTTTATAAAAGGTTTTATGATCATTGTTTAAATCATTTCACTGTGCAGTCTCATTTTTAATAAGGTTTTGAAGGTTGGGGGCAGCTGATTTTTTTTTTTTTTTTTTTTTTTTTTTTTTTTTACCCGAAATATGTTTATTGGGATGGCTTCCCATTCATCTTGATTCCAGCAGCTTTTAGTGCTGCTTCCGTCTGGAGGAGCACCCTTCTGTAAGCCTTGCTTTTCCTCCTGTAGCCTGGCAGAGGACAGTAGAGCAGCCAACACACAAAACTACTGTTTGTGCATGGCTAAAGACGGTGGTGATTTTATAGCATCCTGGGCATTTCACATCCATGAAATAGGAATTGGGGCTCTGCACCAGGCGCTTCTTGCGTTTCCTCTTCTCTTCTGGAGAGGGATGAAGGAGATCCTTTGCGAGAGGCAGGTTCTCGTGGGGAGGTCATCACCGTCGGAAAGGTGGGGTTGATTTTTGTGTGTGTGTAGGAGTCGCTGAGATTTCAGCATTCATGTTTGAAAGAATAATAATTTAAGGATAAAGCATGATCAGGTCACATGCAGGGAGACCACACAGATATTCAAGAATGGCAACTCTAACATTTTCCAGAGCAAAGAAAGAGAGGTAAGTGGGCCGTGTTTAAGAAGGCAGAACAAAAAGTACACGTGGGACTGAATTGTGTCTAGACAGCTAGGCATTGGCAGTTGGCCGTTTTTTTTCTCCAGGTTTCTGAGAGGCACTGGAGACCTCACACCAGTGAAATGACCTGATGAGTTACATGTTTTGGCAGAGTAGCTCTGATGTCAACATTGGAAATGGATTTGAGAAAGGAAGAGTTGTACTAATGAGTTTATTGCAGTTGGGACTGAGTTAGAATTTGGGCTCCATTTAAATATGTCTGCAGTGCTAATTGAAAGGAGGAAATGGATTTGAGAGACAGTGATGTTAGAATAAGTCGGATAGTGCTACCAAATGGATGTAAGATGTGAGGAAAAAGGAAATAAATTGAACTAGACTATATATAAGCCAGGCTTGCCTAGAGGATAACCGGTCATGCTGTAAACTAGAAACATGGAACAAAGAAACGCGCACGTGTGTGCATGTGTGCGTGTGTGTGTGTGTGTTGTAGGGGGAGGGTAGTGGAGATGTAATGAATTTAGTTTTAGGCCATTTTTAGTTAGAAATGGGACATATTGTTCTGACTTACAGGCAGTTGCAATTGTTCAAGGCTATAGATGAAAATTTAGGAGTTGTCTGTGTAGTGGTTGGAAGGGTGAGGTTTCTTAAGAGAATATACTGCCAGTAGAGTACAGAATCTTGAAGAACTCTTTTTAATTAAATAATGAGTTATATACTTAAGTCAACTGATTTATATTAGGTATGCAATTATACACTCCTTTCCCCTTTTTAAGCGTTAGGTGGAAGTGAAAAAAACTGAGAGATGGAGACACTGAGTGAGAGGTATAGGATCTTAGCAGTGACGATCATCAGACAGGCTGTAGGGTCAAGTAGGATGAAAGGTGTTGTTTAACTGGATGATAAGATTGTTGTGATCTTCAGTGGAACAACTTAGTAGGAGCGATGAGGAGAAGGGCAGAGTGTGATGTGTTGACAGTTTTACAGGAGGTCAGGAAGGAAAGCGGAGAAGGGAAATCTCAAGAAGATTGAGACAGTAACTTGAAATCACTTTAGGTGAAAGTTACATGAAGTGACTTTGCAGTTCTTAACCATGGTTCATGCCTTGATAAAAGATACTAGTATGACCAGGTATGGTAGACTTGAGAGAATGGGAAAAAGACCACTTCCTAATTAAAATAATAACAAAGGGAAAATGCTTTGCATTTATTTACGTGTACTTAAGTTATTTAATTTCTCTGGGTCTTTTTGCGTAAATGGAGCTACGCGTAATAACCCATTTCATGGCATGGTTGTGAGGACCAAAGAGTTAATTAACACACGTAAAGGTTTTAGAACAGTGCCAGGCATATACTAAATTGCTAATGAGTAATAGCTATTGTTATTATGTAAGGTTTCAGTATAGTCGTATTGCAGTTACAGTAGTCAGTGCTGATAGCTCCAGGATAGATCACATTCTCACTACCAGGAAGGGAGCTTTTCTTTATCCTATCTACATGAAAAGCATTTGATATTTTTCAATAAAATATATTCCTTAGTGGAACCTACTTTTCTCTAAAGTTAAAAATAGAAGTAGCATTCTACTTGGAATAAATGCAGAAATCTTGCTTCTTAATCCGATCCTTGGAGTGAACTTAAGTGTCCTGAGACACTTGTTGTGGAGTCCAGATCCAGTGGGCCCAGCTCTGCCGTTCTGCAGGAGAAGCCCTAACCTGGAAGTCAGATGGTTCCAGGACCACTGTCCTTGAGACAAAGCCTGAAAAGCTGCGGGCAGTCAGCCCCAGTGTCCTCAGACAAACTTGAGAGTTGTAACTGTGAGGGTCTGGTTTGGCTGAAAGGACATTATGTAGTGTAGAACGTTATGTGGGCAAGACACTTACCTTCGTTATTTTTTCTAATAGCTTGGCAAGTGATCGGGTTAGGAGTTCTCTGTCACTATACCAGGTGTGCCAAGTATTAACCAACTTTGTAACTGATTTTCATTTGTATAATTAACTGGTGATGCGGTTGTGGATCTCCTAGGGTTGTTCTGAGTGTTATAACGTAAGTAGAGGCCATGTATTTATTATGTCTTTAAATTGGAAGGGTTTTCTCCCCACCTTCCAGTTTTATTGAGATATAGTTGACATACAGCACTGCATAGTTTAGGGTGTACAGCATAGTGATTTGACATACATCGTGAAATGATTACCACTGTAAGTTTATGGAAGGGTTTTTTGAAGGTACACCAAAAAAAGGTGTTTTTTTTTTGTTTGTTTGTTTTTTTTGCTGGAAACCTGCTTGGTTAAGGACAGTTGGCTTATTTCCAAATAGTTTAGGAAAACAGATGATCACAATAAGGGTTGGAGTTATATGCTTGTGGAGAGTTCAGAGAAACACAAGGTGGGTCTTATTATGGTTTGCCTAATGTCTATTTAGAAAGAAGACGTGAAGGTACTGGAATGAGAATTAAAATACATTTGGGGGCTGAAACTGCAAGTAATGAAAATTAGGTCAAAAACAGAAATTATTTATTTTTAACAGTAGTCGTCCAGTTTATAATGGTAGATGAAGTATTGCTTGTTGTTCCAAACTGCTTTAGAGAAAGTGCCAATTTAAGAATAATAGGTGTTTTTTTCATATAAGGGACATCTGTTTGTAAATTTTGCGTGAAGAAGAGTATTTGATACAACTCACTAGCATTTGTTGAGATTGATTCTTTTTTTAGAGCTCGTATGTACTGCATCCTTACTGCATAGCAGGCACTGTGCTGAAAACTGCACATGCAGTATGCCAGTTACATTGTAGAACACCTTCGTTTTATAGAAGCAGTGCTTGATTCTGCTTGTCACAAGTAGCAGAATTAAGATTCAAGCTCAGGGCTCTCAGGCTCCAAAACACATGCTACTTCCATTACACCATAATGAAGTAAACAGAATTATAGAGTCCATATTTCAAAATTTCATAAGCAAGTCACTCTTTAAGCGATATTTTACAGTATAATATTGGGGGAAAATCCTACTTTTAAGTAGTAGTATGCATATTTGTTTAGAAATATTTCCACTGCTTTTTAATTATTTTTTCATAATATGCAAAAATTACTGCTTTCTTCTTTTAAGATGTTTTTTCACGGATGCCACTCATGAACGGCCTTATTGGACCCAGTCCTCATCTCGCACATAATTCTTTGCCTCCTGGAAGTGGACTGGGAACTTTCTCTGCTGTAGCGCAGGCCCCCTACACTGATGCCAGGTATTTAAAAGCCTCCCCTTTCTACGGAAACTAAGTCATTTTTGTTATATGAATGGTTATTAGCCTGAGTGATTGTGCACAGTGTTAGTGTGTTGCACTCATCGTGATCTTTGCTAAAAATCATCAAACATTTTAGCTATTTTGTAATAATAATAGGTTTAATGAAATTGTACTTGACCATAGTACTTAGAAAGTTATGTTTATGAAGTAAAGTTGTTTACTTCTTGCCAGGGATAAAAATCCAGCATTTAATCCAATGGCAAGTGACCCTAACGGCTCTTGGACATCATCAGCGCCCACTATGGAAGGAGAAAATGATACAATGTCAAATGCCCAGAGAAGTACACTCAAGTGGGAGAAAGAGGAGGCCCTGGGTGAAATGGCAACAGTAGCACCAGTTCTCTACACAAATATTAATTTCCCCAACCTAAAGGAAGAATTCCCGGGTAAGTCACAGATATATCACTGCTTTACATATGACCAGCTTTCCCACACGTGACAGGCTTTTTTTGTTCTTGTCTTAACTATAATAGAGAGCCCGTGTATCACCATTAATTTTTATCTAGTGTGACTCTGCACAATGTGAAGATTCCCTAGGTATCCAGAAACATCTTGCCTTTTCTTCATCCTGAGCCCTGTACCGATTTGCATATTTCCCAGAAGTTAATTTCAATTAATGAAGTGATTCCAGCTCCTAGCAGTCTTTTCAAATACATGGAAGTCAGTGTTGTGTTATATGTGTAATTGTACGAGAAAATTCCTAGAATAAAAAGCTTGTCATTTAATCAGAAGTATTAAGTTAGGCTAAATCAGACTCCACTCTAAGTATTGTTCACATTGAAACTAACTCAGAATTATTTCCCCTTCTTCCCAACTGTCTAGCCCATTTGAAAAAAGCAGATGGTACAGTGGTACCATTTTTGAAAATTCTCATTAGCAAGAGGATGAAACATTTGGATTAATGTCACTTACAGAGTATTTGTAAGCAAATGCTCATTTAGTATCTTGAGTTCATGTTGCAAGACAAACTAGGATTTGAAAAGGTCCCTTAAGCTTTGTCTTGCAATAGTTTCCCAGCTGTCGTATGGCTCTTTTAAATTACTAGAGGAGTACTTAAAAGTGGATTTTTTATGGATGACCCCTGTCTTTTTAGGTTTGGCCTTTTTGGTTTGGCCGCCTTGTAGTACTTTATTTATTATGCATAGAAATAAATGCTACCTTATCTAACAAGAGAAATCAGTGGTTTAATGCAGGGCTGTCTGTTAAAGCAGTATACACATTCTTCAAGGGTTTTTTTTTTGTTTTTTTTTTTTTAAACCACATTTTTATTTGCTGCTTAGAGATGAGTATATCTGGTTCTATTAAGTCACTTAGTGTCAGTGTAAAAATTGTCCTTAGATTGGAGCTGTAGGTTTCCTTTTTTTAAAGTAATTTTCTTTAATAGATGTACTGTGTGATTCTAGAACCTCATGAAATACCATGTTAAGGCTGTTGGTCTGCAGCTGATTTCCATTTTCACTGGCTGTTTTGAAGCTTTCTTTTTATAAATATGGACAAAAGCATTTCTACATTTATTGCTAACTGTTGCTCTCACCCAGATTTCATTTTGTGTACTGTCCTCACACTGAGTTTCATAGAAGTGGCTTGAAATCATTGCTTTTCCCTGTCTTCGTTGTGCACAAGTGCTGATGAGATGCTTATTTTTAATAATGATTACTTCCTTTTGGTCAACTTGATAGGCTTCTCTTGAGTACAGGTGTTTTCCAAAACTTTTAGCTTTGGTCCTGGTAGCACCTTACATGGTTGAGGGAATTTATTACGTTTGGCTTAACTTTATCTTGGCTGCTTAGAACTTTGATTTAGAAACTTCCCAACTCCACAGGTGAGATTGTTAATGAGGCAGCACTCCATTCAGAAATATGTTTGGTCTGCTGTACAGACCAAACATATACTGTACTTTATACTGTACAAAGAACTAAATACAGGACTATTACACTGTACAGTACTTTATACTGTACAAAGAACTAAATACAGGACTATTCATTTATGAAAATATGGGCAGAATAAGTTTAACTGTTAGCAGTTTATCAACCTTTTGATTAAGACACATCATTACCGTGGCTCTGTGAATGTGTCTACTGTGTTCTTTTGTTGCAGACTGGGCTACCAGAGTGAAGCAAATTGCCAAGCTGTGGAGAAAAGCAAGCTCGCAGGAAAGAGCACCATACGTGGTATTTAAAAAAACGCATATGTATCGTGCCTTCAGACACAATATGTGAATCTTATTATTATTGTCTTAGGTTAATAAAAAGATTTCCCATTCCAAAAAACATACGTTAAATACTTGTACAACTAATAAACAGCTCTGTTTTATAGTGTTTTCCTAACTCATGATGTCTTAATATAGAGGGTGACATTTTCATAAGCTGGTTAATAGAACCAGTATGTTGAAGATTGAAATCACTTATCCTAGGAGCATGTTTAATTCATTTCACTTTTAAATTGTTTTATCTCTTCGAAAGAGTACTACATTTTGCAGCCACATTAATGTGCCTCAGTTTCTTCCACAGTAAGCTCTTTTTGTATTAGGTTTAGTAGAGAATCTTGAAAGGGGTATACCTGGACACCTTTAAGGAGCTTTTGAAACATGGACTTGGCCAGGAATTATTAGGGTATTTTATAAGATTCACAGTTCAGATGGTGATTTATTTTCTCCCAAAGAGCCAAATTAAGATTGTCAACTGGATCCAAATCCTTGCTTTCATTTGAAAGCATATTATATCTGCATTATCGTTTTGAAAAATACATGCACTTATTTTCTGCTTTGATCTTCAGCAGACGTACTGTCAGTGATAATGACTGCTTGGATAAAGCAAAAAATTTGGGTGGGGGAATGTGTTGAGGATGCTTTGTTTTGTTTTACCTTGACTGGCAGAGGTAATGGCAGGATATTTTTAATATTTCTCAATGATTTTTCTTTTTTTAACGTTAAGCTTCAGATTCCAGATTTTAGATTTGGAGGATTGATTTGGCATTTTCCTTTTCTCTAAATTGAGAGAGATATTAATCGTTCCATTTTTGAAGAGTCTGTTAACGAAAATTAGGATTGAAAATATTAGATAACACCTGGGTTCTCTAGCCTGGTTCAAATAGAGAGATGGAAATAGGTCTTCAGTTGAAACTTGCCTTATAAAAGGGAAAAGTGGGGTAGTGTCCAGATCTTTTCACACAAGAGGCTGTAAGTTCTCAAGATTCATATTTCAACTGTTTTCAGCTATTTAACCCAGCTTTTTCTTGCTTTTGTATGATAAAGTTTGTCATAGTTTTATTTAATTTTAACATATGCTGGGAGATAATTTTCTTCCCCTTTTTTCAAAGCAAAAAGCCAGAGATAACAGAGCTGCTTTACGCATTAATAAAGTACAGATGTCAAATGATTCCATGAAAAGGCAGCAACAGCAAGACAGCATCGATCCCAGCTCTCGTATTGATTCAGATCTTTTTAAAGACCCGCTAAAGCAAAGAGAATCGGAACATGAACAGGAATGGAAATTCAGACAGGTGTGTGTTTCTGTTTCTTTAAGAATTGGCTTTTTAGGACTTCCCTAGTGGTGCAGTGGTTAAGAATCCGCCTGCCAGTGCAGGGGACATGGGTTCGAGCCCTGGTCCGGGAAGATCCCACATGCCATGGAGCAACTAAGCCCATGCACCACAACTACTGAGACTGCACTCTAGAGCCCGCGAGCCACAACTACTGAGCCCGCGTGCCGCCAACTACTGAAGCCCACGTGCCTAGAGCCCGTGCTCCGCAACAAGAGAAGCCACCGCAGTGAGAAGCCCGCGCACCGCAACGAAGAGTAGCCCCCACTCGCCGCAACTAGAGAAAGCCCGCCCAGCAATGAAGACCCAACGCGGCCACAAATAAAAAGATAAATTAATTAATTAATTAATTTTAAAAAAAAGAATTTGCTTTTTAAAATTGAATTTTTGCTTTTTGAGAAAAGAGCTATTTATGATACAGTTTCAGCTGTAGTTCTGACTAGAATATAAAAATTTGATTTAAAATAGACTTTCCTTTCTCAATAAAATATATTTAAGTTGATTTGGGGAAGTTTTAGTAAATATTATAAACAATATTGCCGTAGACATTCGGTACACTCTGATGAATGACAGTCTCTCCTCTTGAGGAATTTATAATAGGGGAGCCATCTGGAAACTGACGACGTCAAACAAATAAATTTTCTGTTGCTGTTCCCCCCTGCCCCGCGACAGCTGTATTCTTCCTTAGCCACATGACTGTGTTTTCTTTCCTGTTTCAACAGCAAATGCGCCAGAAAAGCAAGCAGCAGGCGAAAATGGAAGCCACCCAGAAGCTGGAGCAGGTGAAGAGCGAACAGCAGCAGCAGCAGCAGCAGCAGCAGCTCGGCGCTCAGCCTCCTCCGGGGCAGCCCGGCCCAGACGCGCCCAGCGCGGGGGTCCACAGCCCCGGGACCCCGCAGCCTGGCCCTGCAAGCGTGTCTCCTGCGCAGCCCTTCCCTAAGGACCTGTTTGCAAAACCACTGCCCGGCACCCCCGCTGCCGCGCCACCAGATGACGTGTTTGTGAAACCACAGGCGCCACCTCCTCCTCCGGCGCCGTCCCGGATCTCCGTCCCGGAGAGTCTGTCGCAGGCTCAGGCTTCTCAGCCGCCTTCCCCACAGATGTTTTCCCCCGGACCTTCTAACTCCCGGCCGCCATCTCCAGTGGATCCTTATGCGAAAATGGTTGGTACCCCGAGACCACCTCCTGGGGGCCATGGTTTTTCCAGAAGAAATTCTGCACTGGTGGAAAACTGTGCACCTTTATCATCCGTATCGAGGCCCACTCAAATGAGCGAGACAACAGCAAACAGGCCGTCCCCAGTCAGAGATTTATGTTCTTCCTCCGCAGCAAGTAGTGACCCCTACGCGAAGCCTCCAGACACACCTAGGCCTGTGATGACAGATCCGTTTCCCAAACCCTTAGGCCTGCCCCGGTCACCTGTAGTTTCTGAACAAACTGCAAAAGGTCCTCTAGCGTCTGGAACCAGCGACCACTTTACTAAACCATCTCCTAGGGCAGACGCGTTTCAGAGACAACGGATACCTGATCCATACGCTCGACCCTTGTTGACACCTGCACCTCTTGACGGTGGCCCCGGACCTTTTAAAGCTCCAGTGCAGCCGCCCCCATCCTCCCAGGACCCTTATGGGTCAGTGTCACAGGCACCAAGGCGATTGTCTGTCGACCCTTATGAAAGGCCTGCTTTGACACCACGACCTGTAGATAACTTTTCTCATAACCAGTCAAGTGATCCATATAGCCAGCCTCCCCTCGCCCCACATCCGGCAATGAATGAATCTTTTGCTCATCCTTCAAGGGCTTTTTCCCAGCCTGGAGCCATATCAAGGCCAACATCTCAGGACCCATATTCCCAACCTCCAGGAACTCCACGACCTGTTGTAGATTCCTATTCCCAACCCCCAGGAACACCTCGCTCCAATCCAGACCCCTATTCTCAACCTCCTGGAACTCCCCGGCCCACCACCATTGATCCGTATAGTCAGCAGGCACCGACCCCAAGGCCGTCTGCGCAAGCAGACTTGTTTGTTACGTCTGCAGCTAATCAGAGACGCTCTGATCCACGGGCTCACCCTCCTGGAACGCCGAGACCTGGAATTTCTGTTCCTTACTCCCAACCACCAGCAATACCAAGGCCAAGGATTTCAGAGGGTTTTACTAGGTCCTCAATGACAAGACCAGTCCTCATGCCAAATCAGGATCCTTTCCTGCAGGCAGCACAAAATCGAGGAGCAGCCTTACCTGGCCCTTTGGTAAGGCCACCTGATGCGTGTTCCCAAACACCCAGGCCACCTGGACCTGGTCTTTCAGACGCTTTTAGCCGTGTCTCCCCATCTGCCCCTCGCGACCCCTATGATCAGCCTCCCATGACTCCGAGATCTCAGTCTGACTCTTTCGGAACAAGTCAGGTTGCCCATGATGTCGCTGATCAGCCACGGCCTAGATCAGAGGGGAGCTTCAGTGCACCTTCCAACTCACCCATGAATTCTCAAGGCCAGCAGTTCTCTGGTGTGTCCCAGCTTCCCGGACCTGTACCGACCTCAGGAGTCACCGATACACAGAGCACTGTAAACATGTCTCAAGCAGATACAGAGAAATTGAGACAGGTAAACAGGTTGAATGTTCTCAGATGTTTTAAATGTATTATTTGAGAAAGCTATTCATTTTATCGAATGGAGTAATTTATATACAGCCGTTAAAGTCGATCTTTTCTGTAGAATTTGTCATACTGCAAAGAAGAAAAATGAAATCAGTAAAAATCAACACTGATGAATTGGACTTATTCTTTTATCTAATTTCAGTTTTCATGAGTTGGTAGGGGAATTCTTAAATACGAAAGGTTCAGTTTTGTGATAGTTGTATGGCAAGGAAAAGGACCCAAATCATCACTTTATTTTTTATAACCGATTGAATATTTAAGTGTGAACTAGTGTTTTATCATCCTTTGAAATATTACGATATTTTAAACATTACCAGAGTCAAGCATCCGAAGCATTGAGACTTAAAAAGCCATTACTTTTTAAAAAGTCCCGGTCATTTTTTGTTTCTTTTCATTCAGCGACAGAAGTTACGTGAAATCATCCTCCAGCAGCAACAGCAGAAGAAGCTGGCAGGTCGACAGGAGAAGGGGTCACAGGACCCAGGAGCAGTGCCGCATCCGGGGCCCCTGCAGCCCTGGCAGCCGGAGAGTGTCAGCCGGGCTTTTACTCGGCCTCCACCCCCCTATCCTGGGAGCATCAGCTCTCCCGTTGGCCCTCCTCTAGGGCCTAGATACGCTGTTTTCCCAAAGGATCCGCGTGGACCCTATACTCCTGATGTTACTGGTATGGGGATGAGACCTCATGGATTCAGGTAATGCTGTTAGTTTCATGCCAGATTTAAATTGCTAATAGAAGGGAATGCACAACTGAAATTATTTCGTTTTGGACCATTTTTTAATTGTAGTATAGTTAATTTACAATGTTGTGTTAGTTTCAGGTGTACAGCAAAGGGATTCAGTGTCTTTTTAATATATATGTGTGTGTGTGTGTATATATATATATATATATACACACACACACACACACACACACATATGTATATATATTCTTTGAAATTACTCATAATCAAGAAGTTTATGCTGTTTTTTACTTTTTGATCCCTTTGAGATATGATCAACATTATTTTTCACTAATGAGAGGTTGTGGGTTTTTCTTTAAACCCCTCGGTACTCAACAGAGTGTAAAAGCACTCCCTTTGTCATCAAACATTGACTGTACTAGCCTTACGTCACAGCCACAGCGATGTAGTTTATCCTACCAGTCAAACCTTTAAAATGTAACTGCCATATTCCTTCAAAGCCTCCTGTGATGTGATGAGTGAGAATTATTCTCTCCTCAGATTTTTCATTTTAATTTACATGGTAAATATTTGTGGAAATTTCCAAATTGAAAGGATGTTTTCCTGTAGGAATTTTTTGTGATGAGTGGTTTCCATCTTTGAAGTGGCTAGTAGAACAATCAAAGCCAAATGTAGGCCTGAGTTATAATAAGGTATTATATTATTATAATATAATAATATTTCTTTAACATATGCTTTTCATTTTATCAGATATGGTTTTTAGTCTAATACCTACCTCCATGTTAGAGTCTTACCCTTGTTTTCCTTTTTTCTTTCTCCTCACTTTTGCCTGTTGCTCTGTTTTATATTTATTTGTAAATTGCCTTTAGTTTTTTCTAGAATGAGGTACAATATAAGTAAAAGTATTTCTATAATTTATTCATTTACTAAATCTTTGCAGGTAATGCCTATCATTCTTTGTCTTACTACCCCCAGTCCTCATTCCTTTCAAGCAAATAATAGGTTAACCTGTCCAGTCATCATGCCTTTGTTTTCTCATGTGCAGAGGCCTATAAAGTCTCTCTAGTACGATTCATTAGACCTCCTACCTTCATTCAAGCATTCCCCCCAAATCAGCTTCCTCCGTATCATAGCCTCCCTAAATATAGAAAAAAGAAATGGACTCCTTTGCAACTCCAATAGTATACGCTGATTTCTAAGCAACTGATTCCACCTGCCTGGTGGCTTTGCTTTGTCTTTGTTATCTGTTAGATCATATGCCTTTAGAGCTCGGATATGGTATTTATTATAGGGTACTTGGCAAAAATTTACTTGCATGTAGATACTTTATAAGTAGTTGCTAATGGTGATAATTTTATTTTTGCTAAGTCATTGTATTTGGCAACATTAATTTTGTATCTGCGTTTAATCTAAAACTTTTCCTTTTTATCAACCTAACTCTAAATTCAGCATAATACTTTATATTGACCCTATGCTCTTTTAATGTCTTCTTTTAGATTTGGATTTCCAGGAGGTAGTCACGGTACCTTGTCAAGTCAGGAACGCTTCCTTGTACCTCCTCAACAAATACAAGGATCTGGAGTTCCTCCACAGCTGAGAAGATCTATGTCTGTAGATATGCCCAGGCCTTTAAATAACTCACAAGCGAATAATCCAGGTGGACTTCCTCCACATTTTCCACCACAGAGCCTGTCAGTTCAACAGCATAACATACTGGGCCAAGCATTTATTGAATTGAGGCACAGGACCCCTGATGGAAGGCCTCGGATGCCCTTCCCCGCTTCTCCTGGCAACGTTATAGAGGCACCTTCTCATCCAAGACATGGAAACTTCATTCCCCGGCCAGACTTTCCAGGCCCTAGGCACACAGACCCCATGAGGCGGCCTTCCCAAGGTCTCCCTCATCAGCTGCCTGTGCATCCAAACTTGGAACAAGTGCCACCATCTCAGCAAGAGCAAAGACACCCTGTGCATTCATCTTCTGTGGTCATGAGGTCTCTGAGCCACCCCTTAGGGGGTGAGTTTGCAGAGGCCCCTTTGTCGACATCTACACCAGCTGAAACAACATCTGATAACTTACAGATAACCACCCCGTCTTCTGGCGGTCTCGAAGAGAAGCTTGATTCTGATGACCCATCTGTCAAAGAACTAGATGTTAAAGACCTCGAGGGGGTTGAAGTCAAAGACTTGGATGATGAAGATCTTGAAAATTTAAATCTAGATACAGAGGATGGCAAGGGAGATGAATTGGATACTTTAGGTAATTTGGAAACTAATGATCCCAACCTGGATGACCTCTTAAGGTCAGGAGAATTTGATATCATTGCCTATACAGATCCAGAACTTGACCTGGGAGATAAGAAAAGCATGTTTAACGAGGAACTAGACCTTAATGTTCCAATTGATGATAAGTTAGATAATCAGTGTGTATCTGTTGAACCCCCAAAAAAGGAGCAAGATGACAAAAGTGTGGTTCCTTCTGATAAACATTCTCCTTGGAAAAAAGCCGCTGTCAGCAGTGAGATTAAAACAGAAGTACTGTCTCCAGATTCTAAAGGGGAAACCAAATGTGAAAGTGAGAAAAGTGATGAGGGTAAAGATGCTGTTGACGCCCCCTGCCCACAGGCCCCTGCTCATGCAGACGCGAATGATGGGGAACAGGCTTCTTTGCAGTCCTGTGATGCAGATCTACTTGAGAAAAGAGCTAATCGAGAAACGGCTGGCTCCAACACTAGTGTTCGTGGGTCCACTCAGCTGCCTGCTGAAGATGTGATAAACTCTTGCAGCATACCTGGATCAACTCCAGTTCTCTCAAGTTTACTTGCTAATGAAAAATCTGATAATTCAGACGTTAGGCCATTGGGGTCTCCACCACCAACTTTGCCGGCCTCACCGTCCAGTCACGTGTCAAGTTTGCCTCCCCCTCTAATGACGCCGCCTGGTCATGCTTTGGATAATACCTTGAGTTCTAATGTGACAGTAGTCCCTAGATTAAACCATACTTTCCCTCAGGGTGTGCAGGTGAGTCCAGGATTCATTCAGGGTCAGCCAACAGTGCATCGCAGTTTTGGAACAGGAAAGCCCGTGAATCAGACTGTACCTCTGACAAGCCCGTCTGCGGCCAGTGGCATGTCTGGGCCCCAGCAGCTGATGGTCCCTCAGACGGCCGCCCAGCAGAATAGAGAGAGGCCCCTCCTTCTGGAGGAGCAGCCTCTACTTCTGCAGGACCTTTTGGATCAAGAGAGGCAAGAACAGCAACAGCAAAGACAGATGCAAGCCATGATCCGTCAGCGGTCTGAGCCGTTCTTCCCGAATATCGGTAGGAATTCCTCAGAGTTTCAGAAATAATTACTGTGGGCATGGGGTGGGATGCGGTGTGCTTACAAGATTTGTGTATTAAATTACATGTGGACTAGAGCACTGAGGGCCGTCCTTCTGTTCCTCCTTCAGCTTTGAAATGAACGTGATTAGGAGTTTTAGATTCCTCCCAGGTTCATCAGGAGATTCAAAACTCTGAGTTTCAGACTTTCTCAAGTCTGTCTTTTATGGGATTGTTTAATAGAAATAAATCTTTTTTAGTTCCTGCCTTCTAACCATTATTACCATGTATTTTCAGAGTCACTGAAAGGTGAATTTAAAGGAACTGTGCTAGGAGTAAACTTCTTACTGTCCTATTATGCACAATGAATGCTTGGCATTTTTTTTTGGTTATACGGAGCTCTTTAACTTACTTCCAATAGCTTACTAATTTGGGGAACGCCCCCCCCCCCCAATAGAACAGCAATGCAGTAAAAATACCTGAGTGCCTCTAAGAGAAAGAATTAGCAATCAAAGGACACGTGTCCAAGGAATGCTTTCTTCTAAACAGTAAAACTGACCTTCTGTCCTTTGTACATTACCAGTTCCATCCTATTGGTCCATTTCTTTTTTATTTATATGCAAAGAGGTCTTTTGTCAGTAGCCTATGTTTCTTGTAAGAAATTGATACATTTTTCTCGTAAAGAGTAATAACCAATTTAGTGGAATTCCTTAGTATTGGTAGTAACTGCAAATTCTCATTCATGGTGGAACATTACTAAAGAAGCAATTCTGCTTAGAATTGTGAAAGTTTGGATGAAAGGAATTGCATTGCTTTAGATTACTGGTACAATCTCTCTCATATTTGACAAGCACCTTGTTTTGATTCTTGCAGTACTAACGTATTAAAAGTGTGGGTCACTTAGATGGGATTAAATTCAGGATGAGGTTCTTGCCATCTCATAATTCCTTCCTTACCTGGTATAGAGACCTACAATAGTGATGATTAAACAGTGAGGACTGAGAGTCTGTAAGTTACATCATGTTTGTGATAGTTACGTTACCTTTTAGTGTCACTTGAACCAAATACTATGAAATAAGTAACTTTAAAATATATTTCTTCTTTAGATTTTGATGCAATTACAGATCCTATAATGAAAGCCAAAATGGTGGCCCTTAAAGGCATAAATAAAGTAATGGCACAAAACAATATGGGCATGCCACCAATGGTTATGAACAGGTAGGTGAAGATATTTCTCATTCTTACTGTGCATCAAGAAGTGCATGAAATTATTACTGGTTACTAGAAGGAGCATATAGTAACTCAAAACTTGTATTCTAGGAATGAACAATAAATATTTCAATTGGTTGTGATGTCAGCTGAATATGATCAAATGCAAAATGCTGTACAAATGTAAAGATTAAATTTCCATTCGTTTCAGGGTAAACATAATAAAACATCATAGAGTGGTTTGAAAGATTGACTTGATTAAGCAGGAAATCCAGAGTATTTAAGTGTATGCCTGTTTAGATACCTTTAGACTAGTTAATGCTAACCAAGAGCTGCATGGGACAGAGTTCCTTCGTCCTGAGTAGGCGAGGGTGAGAGGATAAGCAGGAAAATAGAAGTTAAACTGTTCTGTGCTGAGAACAAAAGATAGTTTATTTCAGCCTGTGACTATTTTTTATTCCATCAGAGGATATTTGAAAGTTAGCATTTGGAAACTTTTATAAGCCTTTTCACTATTAGCAGAAAAAATGGAAAATTATACATTAGAGGAGATTACGAGTTATTTGAGTATCTGAATTTCTGAAATTAGGTATTTACACCCCCTAAGGGGTATTAAATAGCCACAGGTAGTGTTTCTTAAGTTTTGCTCGCGGACCATCATCAGAATCATGTGGTAGTTTTTTAAAAAAATGCAGGTTCATTTACTCAACCGCAAACCTACTGAATCAGAATATCTGGAGATGGTGCCTGTAGGTCTGTAGTTTTAGTGAGCGCCGTGGGCAATTCTTACGCATATTGCTGTTTGAGAACCTCTTTCAATAGAGTAGGCATAGAGCCGCAGTTTAGCTTAATTATCTTGCTGAATGTGGATGATTATGGAATTGAATATGAAATCTACATGAATTTATGATAAACATGATCTTTCAAATAAATTGGGAATCCTTAAAGGTGCTTTGTTGAGATACTTTGGAAATGGTTAAGAAGCATTTTTTTGGTTTGTTTTTGTTTTTTAAATTAATTTATTTATGTCTGCGTCAGGTCTTTGTTGCTGCGCGTGGGCTTTCTCTAGTTGCGGCGAGCAGGGGCTACTCTTCGTTGCGGTGCGCAGGCTTCTTCTCATTGTGGTGGCTTCTCTTGTCGCGGAGCACGGGCTCTAGGCACGCAGGCTCAGTAGTCGTGGCTCGCCGGCTATAGAGCGCAGGCTCAGTAGTTGTGGCGTACGGGCTTAGTTGCTCTGCGGCATTGGGATCTTCTTGGACCAGGGATGGAACCCATGTCCCCCGCATTGGCAGGCGGATTCTTTTCTTTAAACTATAGTGTCTTTTCTTAAGTTATTTTTTTTTTTTTTTTTTTTAAACTTCGGGTTTATTTATTTTATTTATTTATTTATTTATGGCTGTGTTGGGTCTTCGTTTCTGTGCGAGGGCTTTCTCTAGTTACGGCAA
The DNA here is from genome assembly GCF_028021215.1 of Eschrichtius robustus. Lineage (NCBI taxonomy): Eukaryota > Metazoa > Chordata > Mammalia > Artiodactyla > Eschrichtiidae > Eschrichtius > Eschrichtius robustus. Next base: position 125,294,160 of record NC_090831.1, on the reverse strand, counting down.
GTGGGGGGCCACTCTTCATCGCAGTGCGCGGGCCTCTCACTATCGCGGCCTCTCTTGTTGCGGAGCACAGGCTCCAGATGCGCAGGCTCAGTAATTGTGGCTCACGGGCCTAGTTTCTCCGCGGCATGTGGGATCTTCCCAGACCAGGGCTCGAACCCGTGTCCCCTGCTTTGGCAGGCAGATTCTCAACCACTGCGCCACCAGGGAATTCCAAGAAGCATTGTTGAGATCAAAGAAGAGATTGTAGTTTCTAATGATTTTCATTATTTTATTATTATTTTTTTAAAATACATTTGATATGTTTCTTAATCTGTTGCAGCTATCAACCTTAGCGATGTTCAAATTGACCATTCTTGGCCAGTGAGAGCTTATTCTGGAAGGCTCCTCAGTTGTTGTTTTTTTAAATTAATTATTTATTTATTATTTATTTTTGGCTGCACTGGGTCTTCGTTGCTGCGCACGGGCTTTCTCTAGTTGCGGCGAGCGGGGGCTGCTCTAGGTGCGTGGGCTTCAGTAGTTGTGGCACGTGGGCTTCAGTAGTTGTGGCTTGTGGGCTCTAGAGTGCAGACTCAGTAGTTGTGGCACACAGGCTTAGTTGCTCCACGGCGTGTGAGACCTTCCTGGACCAGGGTTTGAACCTGTGTCGCCTGCACTGGCAGGTGGATTCTCAACCACTGCACCACCAGGGAAGTCCCGATTTTCATTATTGCACAACGTCTGTTAACACTATTTCTGTGTCACAGGGCTTCTTAACTTTTTTATGTCATGAACTTTTTTGACATCCCAGTGAAGCCTGAACTCCTCAGAATATTTTAATGCAAAACCAAAAACATTGGTTTTACAGAGGAACTCAATTATATTTGAAATATAGTTAAATATAAAAGTTACAGCATATGGTGCTTCTCTAATGCATTAATAAACTTGGCAGTAGGTCTAATAACTACCATAATTTCAAAATAGTGATGAACTTAAATGACCTATTAGGTATGTGCAACAACTTTTGCTATGAAAATGATGTGAGTTCTCTTGGTGCAAAGTCACAGTACTGTTGATAATATTGTAGTTTGCTGCGCATAGTCAAAACCGAAGGAAATGCTAAATTAAATTCTGTACGTACTTTAAAATATGGACCTGATAATCAGAACCCCTGCTCCTTCAGCATCATGTCTATATCACTCAGGTACACTGATCTGTTAGTCATCAGGTGTGTTGTTAGCCCTTCTGCTGAGCACTTTGAAGAAGTAGAGGTGATGGTCCTTCCTTCAGGTGGTGTCATAAGTTGACTGAGGGTGATAGACAGTGAGTGCTTTTGTGATTATGAGATTATTCCACACCAGGGCTGTAGTGGAGCCAGGGGGTAACAGATGAATCAAAAAGCTGAGTAAAAATATTAAAAAGCATATGTTCCAAATTCTGATAGTACTCAGATATTAAGGTACAGTGTTTGATAAATAATTTGCAAAATATAATCTTGTTATGTTGACGCATTTGGTAATTCTAGGGGCAGTGTTTTCATCAAAGCAGTAATGTTTCTGTGAAGTTTTTAATTAGAGTAAGTAACGTTTTGCCAGATATTTTGAACCATATAGACTTTTTCTTGGTCAGTGACCAGCTTTTGGTTTGCTTTAACATTTAGATATAAAAAATGTATGAAACTTTTTTCTTTTTTATTGATTTATTTTTTTCACATCTTTATTGGAGTATAAATGCTTTACAGTGTTGTATTAGTTTCTGCTGTACAACAAAGTGAATCAGCCATATGCGTACATATATCCCCATATCCCCTCCTCTTGAGCCTCCCTCCCACCCTCCCTGTCCCACCCCTCTAGGTCGTCACAAATCACCGAGCTGATCTCCCTGTGCTATGCAGCTGCTTCCCACTAGCCATCCATTTTAAAAAGTGTATGAAGTCAGAATCGCCATCATCAAAAAATCTAGAAACAGTAAATGCTGGAGAGGGTGTGGAGAAAAGGGAACACGGAACACTCTTACACTGTTGGCGGGAATGTAAATTGATACAGCCACTATGGAGAACAGCATGGAGGTTCCTTAAAAAACTAAAAATAGAACTACCATATGACCCAGCAATCCCACTACTGGGCATATACCCTGAGAAAACCATAATTCAAAAGGAGTCATGTACCAAAATGTTCATTGCAGCTCTATTTACAGTAGCCAGGACATGGAAGCAACCTAAGTGTCCATCAACAGATGAATGGATAAAGAAGATGTGGCACATATATACAGTGGAATATTACTCAGCCATAAAAAGAAACGAAATTGAGTTATTTGTAGTGAGGTGGATGGAGTTAGAGTCTGTCATACAGAGTGAAATAAGTCAGAGAGAGAAAAACAAATACCGTATGCTAACACATATATATGGAATCTAAGGGGAAAAAAAAAAAAGGTCATGAAGAACCTAGGGGTAAGACGGGAATAAAGACTCAGACCTCCTAGAGAATGGACTTGAGGACACGGGGAGGGGGAAGGGTAAGCTGGGAGAAAGTGAGAGAGTGGCATGGACACATATATACACTACCAAACGTAAAACCGATAGCTAGTGGGAAGCAGCCGCATAGCATAGGGAGATCAGCTCGGTGCTTTGTGACCACCTAGAGGGGTGGGATAGGGAGGGTGGGAGGGAGGGAGACGCAAGAGGGAAGAGATATGGGAACATATGTATATGTGTAACTGATTCACTTTGTTATAAAGCAGAAACTAACACACCATTGTAAAGCAATTATACTCCAAAAAGATGCTTAAAAAAAAATGTATGAAACTTCTTAATTGAGATACATCTTTCGTTTTAGGATGCAAGAATTTTTTGTAAGCTACCAACTATTTTTAAATGAAGATTGGAACAAATAGTTTTAGTACATAAATTCTAAGAAAATTGTCTTCATTGTATTTTTCATCTGAAAGGCTTGAATTAACTTTGAGGTATAATGAGACGTAAAACCGCGTGGAGCCCCTGGAACAGCCTCGTCGGCATCGCATCGCCGCCCCACTCGTCACTGTGGGGAAAGTCACTTAATCTCTCTGAATCTTCCTCTTCATCAAAAGTAAAATGAGGGTAGTAAGAATCCACACTTCACAGAATTGTGTAGTGAGGTTGGGATACAAAAGAACAGGGCTTTAGTAAATGTTTTTGATGAGGAAGACACTGCCATTACTCTTTCTTCCCTGGAAGATAAAATTGTTAAGCACTTAAAAATAATGTTAGTTCCAAATGCTTATCATTTGATGCTTAGTACTTCCTTTTCACAGGTTCCCCTTTATGGGCCAGTCGGTGACTGGAACACAGACTGGTGATGGCCAGACTCTCCTTCCACAGGCAGTTACTCAGGTACTGCTGCTTGTAACTAGTCGCTTAAGAATGCACGTTTTCCTGTGTCTCTCGCTATTCTTTATGGTGAGGCCTCTTCCAAAAAATAGTAGAAGTCCTAGAACACTGCCAGGATGTACCAATATTATCGGCTCAGCAGAAATAAAGACATTTTATTATTTTTTAAGGGAAAGACAGAGTTTAAAACTTGACAATTTCTGAAAAGGATCCATATATTTAAGGGTAGAAGGTCACTTGGAGGGAAGCCAAATGCTTAGGGTTTGGGGGTTTGCTTTTGTTTACTTCCAACTCCACAGAGATATTTTCATGTCCCGCATTTTAGAATTCATTCATTACATTTAAATGTAAAACTGCTAGAAAATGTAGAAAATAATGATTATAATCATTTTATTTAGATACAGATAGTCATGTTCTACAGTTTATTCCTTGGAATAATTTAGTTTTTGAAATATTTACTGTTCACAATAATCGGCTTTAAAAAGTGTAAATATTTAAATATTTAGTGTCAAGCAATATCCAGGAAAGTAGAACTGCTCATTTCATACTGTGTTTTCTTCTTCCTTTTTTTTTTTTTTTTTTTTTTTTTTTTCCAAATATCTGCCTGGGTGGGGGGAAGAAAGAGAGAAAGCTACCTGTCTTCTTTATGTCTTTTTGGCACTTTCTTTTTCGCCCTGCCAGCTAACACTTCAGATTTATTATGCTGATAATTATATTCTTTTGATTAAAAAAGAGAGACCATCTGACACAGTGGAAAAAGCATAGGCTTCATAGCTGAGTTTTAAAATAATCTGAGTTCCACTATGAGTTTATTGTGCAACTTTGGGCAAATTTTTTAACTTCTGTTTCCTGATCTGTTAAATGTTACACCACCTGCTTTGCAGTATTATTACATGGTTTACATGTAGTGCATTCTGGGTGCTGGTATCATTTTTAGTCATTACCTTGTATACAGCTCATATCTAACAGAATTTGTGACAACTCGGTAAATGCTTTTTCAAAGTTAATTCTATTTATCAGACTGTTGCCAGGGAATTGTGAGATGATGACTGTTTGGTCTCCCTGGAAGATATAAGACATTTAATGAGAAAATAAGAGTAACTTTTTAAATTAGTATATATTTGTTTTATTATTTGTGTCTGTTAGAGATATTGGTTTTTGTTCATAAATAACTTTGTGTTGTGGAGTGGAATTTAGTAAATCTGGAACCCATGTTTCAGTCTTAGTTGCAGAAGAAACCAGGTAGATTTCATCAAAAAGTGGGGTTTTACATGGATCTTTAGCTAAGTATAATACGAACACTATTTGATTTGCCCTACATTATATTTCTGATGAATAACCCCTTACTTCAAACATAATTGTTTTTCAACTGAAATCTAGCAAATATTAACAGTTCAGAGATAGTTTAAAATGTTCAGAAATTAGGTTGTCACCACAAAATTCGTTCTACTTTTTATAAAAATGAAAGTTCTAAAGATGTCATAAGAAATTAAAGTTCTTTTCCCTTTCCATTTCTTTTTTTCTTTTTCATTTTTTTAAAGTTTTTTTTCCCCTTGAACTGAAATGTGGAATAAACCTATTTGTAAATTTTACTTATTTTAGGATGGCAGTATAACACATCAGATTTCTAGGCCTAATCCTCCAAATTTTGGTCCAGGCTTTGTCAGTAAGTATAAATCTAATTAGTTACCTGTTCTCTGGGGATTGCTTGTTTGCACTATATTTGTGTTCTTTTAAAATCTTGGAGTTAGTTTAGGTGTGTTATTTTAAGTCGAAGTGCCCTCATCTTTTATTAAACATCACTGCCCTATTAGGCATCTTTTCCTCAAGGCATGTATTTCATTGCTTTTTTTTTTCTGTGCATGAATAATTATGGTTAGAGGTAAATATTTTAATACAGAAAGATCATCTTCCCCATTCTCTTCAGTGTTGCTGCTGTTTTTGTATATAGATTGGGCACTGTACAATCTGTAGAATTAAACCACTTCTTTTCTAATGACTGTCTGCCTAAGTGACCAGGACGCTAAATGGGAACAACAAAGGGAAAGATAAGCTGGCTTAGCAGCATGGTGTGAAGTCAAGGATGCAGGATGCCATTGATCCTTTCTAGTTACTTTCAGGGGTCCCAAGGTGGTTCAGGATAGCGTTTAAAGTTCTCCCCAAACTGAACCTTTCTGAAATCTTCAGACTGTTTAGCTAACTTTTTTTTCACCATTATTTTTCATTTTGCTCACCTCTGCTCTCCTGGTTCCAGAAACCAGAAAGGCTTTCCTTGCGGTAGGTCTCATTCTACCAGAAGCAGAACTTCTGAAATCTTGTGAAAAAGCCTGTTCTGAAAAATGCCCTTCAAATTTAGTAGACTAGATTTCAAGTTCATACATGTACTGGAACTTCTGGGTTTAAGAACAAACCCAAAGTCTGACCTTTTGAAATTACCCCTGCACTAATTATTATAATTTGCATACATATTCGCATTAAAAACAAGTAAACAGCTGTAACCAACTGGCTTTTTCTGGCTTTATTGCGCCCATTGGCTTTGGTTGGATTCTTATTGTATGGCGATATTCTGTTATCATTGATGTAATTTTTCAGCTAATGTCCTTCTTGGAATTGTATTTATTTATTTCTTTGTCTTAAAGTGAGTCAAAAAGGTATGTTCTGAATTTCACAACCATAAGGTGACTTTTTTTTTTTTGAACTTGGCATCAGTGAAGTAAAGTGCCCTTAAGGAATTAAGAAGGAATATTGCTACAAGATGAAGAGATACAACTATTTGGGGAGATATTTTAATGACAGTCATACAAGTAGAGAAGATTTTACTTGATTAATGGCTTACTTATAGACATATAAATGACAAAATTCATAAAAATTACCAACGTTTTTAACTTACGGATTTCCTCTGAAATCCGTAAGTTTTCTGAAGTCTGAAAACAGACTTCATTTTGGTCCTTTCTAAAACTTTCTAGGTTCCCTCCCTCATAGTTCAGGACATATTTTCACCATTTAGGGGTTTAGGGGAAACCCATAAACTTAGGAAAATTAGCATGGGAAATGATACCTAATCCATGCTCTGGACCTTAATAGGATATGTCTTACTTTGTCTCTTCAAAATCTGTAAAGTTGAATTAATCAAATACAAATATAGTTCAATATATAGTTTGGCTTATGGGTTAGAGAATTTGATAGTTTAGTAGATAAAAAGTGTTCCATTAGATAAGTCTTTTGCTTTTCAAAGATTGGGCTTATAATATTTATAAGTATGAAGTTAGCCTGTGTCCTAAGAACATGCATTCTTTGGTTTTCTTAAATATTTTTCTAAAATCTTCTACTTTATATAGTTATTTACTACTATGTTTTCAAAGTATCTATTACAAGGTCATGATGAAAATGTTTCCTTACAAAATGGATTTGTGTAACTTATATTGGACTCTTTAGAAAATTAACACAGGTGAATTCTAATTTTTTTCCTCAGATGATTCACAACGTAAACAGTATGAAGAATGGCTTCAGGAGACCCAGCAGCTTCTTCAGATGCAGCAGAAATATCTTGAAGAACAAATCGGTGCACACAGGAAATCCAAGAAGGCCCTTTCAGCTAAACAGCGTACCGCCAAGAAAGCTGGGCGTGAGTTTCCAGAAGAGGATGCAGAGCAGCTCAAGCACGTCACTGAGCAGCAAAGCATGGTTCAGAAGCAGCTAGAACAGGTAATAAATCGGTTTGCGAAAGAGAAACAGTTGTTAACGCATAGAATGTTTGGGTCTGTCATTGATTAATTATAAAGGATTTCGATTGGTGTTAAATGGCACACAGAAGTGCACTGTCAAAAGTGACAGCTCTGAGACCTCGTACTAACTGAAGAAATAACCCCTGTCCTTGCCCCAGAGTCGTGGTCACACAGCACATACTTTCAGTAAGCGCCACTGATGAGATAAGTTCTCATAATCCTGACCTAGAAGAACTGTTTTCATACTGGTTTAGCTAATATAGCTGGGGAAATTCAGTTACTTTCCCTGTTCTGGGAAATCACTGTGCAGAGTCTTAGCTTTCCTGAGGACAGCTCATGGGGAGATCATAGGCTTTTCTACTTGGAGTTGACCTTTGCTTTGCCATGTCCTTCGGTTCCCTAGTTTCTGATGGAATTTCAGATAGAGCATTTGAATCATCCTGGTGGGGTTTTTTTTTGTTTTCTCCCCCCCATAGTATGTTTTTATTAGTATTCCTTCTCAATATCATTTTGGTCTTAAAGTACATTGGTGTATCTTACGTAAAGGACTCATTCCTGAAAAATGAGATCATTTTGCTGTTATCTTCCATTATGAACCTGATGTTTCTGAAAATGCTCATACTGAAATATCAGTTATACTCAAGAAGAAGTAAAATTTTAAATTTTTATTTAGCGTTTAGAATGTGTTAAGTGGCCACTCCTAGGTATTTACTCAGATGAATTAAAAACTTAGGTTCACACACAAAGCTCTACACAAATATTGACTGCACCTCTAACACACTCACCAAAAACTGGGAACCCCCGGACTGTCCTTCAGTATCTTGACTGTGGTGATGGCCACACTAATCTCCACCCATGTTAAGGTTCCTAGAATTGTACACCAAAAAAGGTCAATCTTGCTTTTGATTGTCAATTTAAATCTTACTCCCAGCGTTAATAGTGGAAAGGGAGGAGTTCAGAGCAGACTGAATCAGTAAAAATCACAGCAGTGCTTTCTGTGTAGTGAACACAGTTACATGCCCTGTCTTACCTAACGTTCTCTATAACCTTATGAACAAGGTAGTATTATCACCGTTTTACACGTGAGGAATCTGCTGAGTCGTTGTGGAGGTAGGTGACGTAGGTGATCATTGGAGTAGGGATTTCGACTGTGGTGTGTTATCTCCAAGCTATATAGCTCCCACAATAATGTCCCAACGATAAGCTGATTACAATACGATTTCCATTGTTTAAAACCAGGACTATTCTGGAATGAGAGGGTTCCTCTCTCTTTAAATTTACTTTCTGGGGCCATGTTTATGTCAAGTAGAAACGCTTTTAAGGATTTCTTTATAACTTATTTTTAGCCTTTTTGTTGCCTTCTGGTATTTTTAGATAAATTTTTTATGACAAGGGCCTAGTTTTTGCATATCCATGGATCAAACCCTATTGAGAAGCTAATACCGTACTTGGAGAATAGGACACATCGTCTGCTACAACATAGTTGCCAGCAGTCCAGTGCAGTCTTATTAAGATAAGCAATTCATGGCAGTGCTTTTAAGAGGATTTTGAAATGTGGCGGCAAAGGCATGGGTCACCACCTTCCCTATTCCAGTGAGCGTCCCGGTGCTTCTTGTATGTTCGCACTCATCCGCCAGTCCAACGGTAATTCCTCGGTTCTGGCTAGTGAGCCAGTCAGGAAAGAGAAGAAAATAAGTAGCAGTTGCCAGCTACAGGGAAACAGACCAAAACCATTATGTGCAGAGAATATGCTAGTCCGCCTGGGAAACTGTTGAAACTAAGTTGAAAACCTATCAGAACTGGCTCAGTGTGCTAGTACAGTACACAAAAATTGATTGATTTTGGAGGGTATGTACATCATCTTGCACCCCTTTCTCCCAGCTCCCTAAGTGAGGTGGTGTGTCCTCAGGACGCGGGTTGTGTCTGCATTGAGGATTGGTCCGTGGCGTCTGCCCATGAGGGTACAAAGGCTTTTGGGGATTAATTAACGGACACAAGTCAGTCATTATATTAGGAGCCTCTTAGGAACTGTTCAAAACATTACCTCAGAGCTTTTATATATTTCAGAAATTATAATTTGAATATGTTACCCATTAAATTCAAGGAGTTTTATTACCAATCTAGTCTTTTTAACCTGGAGGGGAGGGTGTGGTATATGTACTGGTAATTCATCTTGTCTTAACATGTTGTACACTTCTGTATACTTAAGAAATGAAATCTTAACACGTTTAAATGGTTAAAGTTTGAGTTAAATCTCACAGTTAGTCTAACCTTATATATTAATGTAACTTCTAAGACATCACAATTAGCTGATGCCTGTGTAGCCTTTGTTTATTGTTTTATTTTTCATATGTAGTTTAAATAGTTTATGACTCAGAGAAAGATTTTCTTAAATATTTATTTCAGAAAAATGTGTTTCAAATTTGTTTTTGGTATTTCATATTTAGAAACATCCTATTATTGAAAAGCTTGGCAGTTTTAGCTGATCAGTCCTTCCTCCCTTTTTTTTTTTTTCCCTTGGTGATTTTTGCCATTGCCTAAGCAAGGTATTTTTGCCTCTGCCTGATCTAACTGCCTTCTGTATAACCTCCGCCATAATCGTCAGCCAGTGATTGTATTTGATACCCGTAGCACGTATAAGTGAGTAAGATTTAATTTTGCTCTTCCAGATTCGTAAACAACAGAAAGAGCATGCCGAGTTGATTGAAGATTATCGGATCAAGCAGCAGCAGCAGCAGCAGTGTGCCATGGCCCCGCCCACCGTGATGCCAGGTGTCCAGCCCCAGCTGCCCCTGGTTCCAGGCGGCCCCCCGCCCACCATGAGCCAGCCCAGCTTCCCCATGGCGCCGCCGCAGCTCCAGCACCAACAGCACGCAGCGGTCCTGTCCGGCCACACGAGCCCTGCTAGGATGCCCAGTTTACCTGGATGGCAGCCTCCCGGTGCCCCTTCTCACCTCCCCCTCAATCCTCCCAGGATCCAGCCTCCAGTTGCCCAGTTACCAATAAAAACTTGCCCACCAGCCCCAGGGGCAGTGTCAAATGCAAATCCACAGAGTGGACCACCACCACGGGTGGAATTCGATGACAATAACCCGTTCAGTGAAAGTTTCCAAGAGCGGGAACGTAAGGAACGTTTACGAGAACAGCAGGAAAGACAGCGGATCCAGCTCATGCAAGAAGTAGACAGACAGAGAGCTTTGCAGCAGAGGATGGAAATGGAGCAGCACGGCATGATGGGCTCAGAACTAAGCAGCAGGACACCTGTGTCCCAGATTCCATTCTACACTTCTGACCTGCCTTGTGATTTTACGCAACCTCCAAGACCCCTTCAGCAGCCTCCTCAGCAGCAACAGCAAGCGGGGCCGGTTTTACAGCAGCAGAACATACAGCAAGGGTCTATTAATTCACCCCCGACCCCAAACTTCATGCAAAGCAATGAGCGAAGGCAGATGGGACCTCCCTCGTTTGTTCCTGACTCACCATCAATTCCTGGTGGAAGCCCAAATTTCCATTCTGTGAAGCCGGTACATGGAGGTGTTCCTGGGGCCAGCTTCCAGCAGTCCCCGGTGAGGCCTCCTTTCACACCCGCTTTACCTGCGGCACCTCCAGTGGCTAAGAGCAGTCTCCCCTGTGGCCAAGACCCGGCCGTAAGCCGTGGACAGAGTTACCCAGGATCAGCCCCGTCTCTCATTCAGCTATATTCTGATATAATCCCAGAAGAGAAAGGGAAAAAGAAGAGAACAAGGAAGAAGAAGAAAGATGACGATGCGGAGTCTACCAAGGCACCTTCTACCCCGCATTCGGACGTAACCGCTCCACCAACCCCGGGTGTCTCGGAAGCTGCCTCTGCTCCCGCCGTGAGCACACCCGGCGAGCCCCCTCCGCAAGGAGAACCCGAGTCAGCGGAATCAGGCGACCTGTCACCTCCTGACCCGGCAGCGGGCCCGCTGTGCACAGAACCGGAGAACAAACTGCCCAGCGGTGACTTCGCACGAGGAACCCCAGGTCAACAGACCTGTGCGAGTTCAGAGGTGGATAAGCGCCCCATCGACGCCCCTGCCCCCACTGGGGAGATGAAACTGGAGTCAGCTGAGCCGGAGCAGCGCCCGGGCCCAGATGGGCCTGAACTGGAGGAGCGCCCTGGGGATCGGGCCAAAGAAAGGGCTGTGGCCGGCGCTGCCTGCCCGGGGCAGAGTCCTCCCCGACCTGCCGGCGCTCCTGCTGCCAAAGGAGATTCAGGCAATGAGCTTCTGAAGCACCTGCTGAAAAATAAAAAGGCATCTTCCCTTTTAAATCAAAAACCGGAAGGGAGTTTTTGTTCAGAAGACGACGGTACGAAGGATAGCAAACTGGTTGAGAGGCAGAACCCAGCCGACGTGGTAAGTGTGGCTCAGGAAAACAACTTACTTTTTTCCCCTTTTATTTTAAATTATGGTTACAACAGATTAGTGCCAACTGCTGTATTGATTTCAACGCCATTTTATAACCTTTTTACTCTGGAGTAAAAAAAACGCGGACCTCATGTTTTGGTTTATACCCATAAACTATATCAAGTAATAATTTGTTTACTGTATTTTTCAAAAATCAGAGAGCTGTAGGGTCATGCGTTTCATATGTAACATATTCCGGTCAGCTGATTTATCACCACATCGAGTTGACCTAACTAAAGCAAAGAAGTAAACACCTACACGTCCTAATTGCAAATAGAGTGCGGTTTCCATTAACCTCTTTGAAATACAGAAAATAGCTCACGCACCCTGTTAATACCCCTGGGGACTCTCAGGAATAACCCATATTGGGAATCCATTCTGTTGCAAAGTATTAATACTTAATGTTATACAAACGCAGTTTTACAGGTAGATGCTGTTTTATCTTTGTGGTTTTCCAAGTGTCGATATTTTGCCCTTTTCAAGTTTCTTTTTTTAAGTTTTTTTTTTTAAGTGTTAGACTTTTTTTTTTTTTTTTTTAATTTATTTTATTTTATTTTATTTTTGGCTGCGTTGGGTCTTTGCTGCTGCGCGCGGGCTTTCTCTAGTTGCAGCGAGCGGGGGCCACTCTTCGTTGCAGTATGCGGGCCTCTCCTGTTGCGGAGCACGGGCTCTAGGCTCAAGGGCTTCCGTAGTTGTGGCGCACAGGCTTAGTTGCTCTGCAGCATGTGGGATCTTCCAGGACCAGGGATTGAACCCGTGTCCCCTGCATTGGCAGGCGGATTCTCAACCACTGTGCCACCAGGGAAGTCCCCTTTTTAAGTTATAAAACATTGGATTTGCTTTTGTTTTTTCATTTGTATGAAGAACTTTGCTGTAAATATACCTTTACAAGATTCGATCTCCTGCATTTCAGTGAACTTCCTTGACATACTTCCCAAACCCGGGTTTTCTAGGTTGCAGGAATCGGCTAACTTGTCTTATCTTTCACATGCTACACTACCATATGGCTATTGTGTTCACAAAGCTTTCCCTGTAGTGCTTCTCAAATTAGATTTTAAATTTTTCATTTTTTTAATTGAGTGAGGTGGAGCGCTATATTTAGTTGTCCAAATTTGCAGTTTTAGGATTGTTAGTGAAGCCATTTGTTTTGCAAGTCTTGGCTTACTCTTTGTTTTATTTGTCCGATTCAGTAGAGGTTGAGTGGTAACCCCACAGAGTCATGTAATTTTTGTAAATTTTGGCGGTGATAACGTTTTCAGTCATATTTGTCATCAGCAGATAGGCCTGATCTCTAGCTTCTTTGTCCATTGCATCCTCTGCCCCTAGGAATACCGGGCTACTTGCAGGCCCTGAGTGTCTTTCTGATTTTACCCTTCCATATATGGCCATACGCTGCTGTTTCTGCCTGCTCTGCTCTCCCATCTTTTTTTTTTTTTTTTTTTTTTTTACATCTGGCCAATATCTGTATCTTTTAAGACTCAGTTCTGGAATCGTCTTCCCCAGATACCTTACTCAGCTCAGCCAGTCTCACATAAGTGAATGCCCGTGTGCTTGCATAGCAGTTTCTCTAGTACCACTGAGCATAGACGGCTCCTTGAAGGGTGTAGACGGCGTCCTGAGCACCTTTCTGTCTCTATGCCTTTCTATCTCAATACCACATAGTTGGTACTCGGTGGAGTTAGGTCCTAATACTGGTGATTATATGTAAAAAAATATTTATATTGGGTGTTATGATAGAAAAAGGGATGAGGTCAATTAGTATATGTATAAATGTTTGGACTGTCACATGTTCTCATATCCATCTGGGAGGGCAGCAAGGGGCGGGGGCCCTGGATTACTAGGGGTAATGTGGTTACATTCTAGGGGTTACAGTGTGCTCAGCGCTTGCCCTGAGGTACGGCAGGCACAATTATTATTCCCATTTGACAAATGATGAAATTCACCTACTTTCTAGTCACACTTAAGGCAGAATTGTTGTGGCAGTAGCTGGACAGGCCCAGTTTTTCCTCCGTGCTGAGGACATGTGTTTTCTCACACATAAGCTGGCATTAGTTGTAGTGTAGGGGTAAAGCCTTGGGGGGCTTTGAGAGCTCACATCACTCAGCTTGTGTCAAATCCATGTCTCACCTCTTTCCAGCGTGCAGCCTGGGCAGGTCAAGCTTTCTGTGCCTCAGTTTCCTCATCTGTAAAACAGGATTAATAACGCTCCCTGTTACTGGGTTGCCACAGGGATTAAAGGAATTAGAGTACACCTTGTGCTTGTGATATGAATAAAAGGTGGTGCATACCCATGACTACCAATGACATATCTAGGAATTTTACGAGAGGAATGTAAAATTCTAATATGTGCAAAGGTGTGACCACATGAATAGCTAATGAATGACTTTATCTTTACTAATAGGTAAAAATGAGAGAAAACAACCTAAATCCACTACTGTAGTTGTTGATTGGATTATTGTTTCTGTATATCTATATCTGAATATACAGATTTTTTGCAGCCATTAACATTTGTTATGCATGAATGTTTAATGTCACGGGGAACAAACCACATGTCAAGTTTAAAAGGCAACCACCAGAATAAAAGAATATTGAGTGTGATTCATTGTGTTTTTAACAAAATATATGTAGGCATAGATAAAAGATCGAACACAAGTACATTAAAATGTGAACTGTTCCTATCTCAGGCAAACTTTTGGATGGTTTTTAATCTTTTGTGTTCTTCTGTAATTAAAAGTATTCTTTGAACTGCAGTACCAGCTGCTCTTCAGGGTGGTTGTGGGGATTGGCGAAGTCTGTTAGGCGCTTAGAGTGCCTGACCCTGCTGCACGCCTACTAAGCGGCTGCGTTGTTCTTCTCTTATAAGCCAGTCAGAAGTGCTCGGGCCCTGCTCTGTGCTTCTCACAGTGCAGTCCTGGGGGGTTGGCAGCCTCAACCTTACCCGGGAGCTTTTTAGGATACGGGATGTTGTGCCCCCAGCACAGGTGGACCAGTCAGAATATGCTTTTCAACAAGGTCCCAGGTGATTCGCATTCCTACGGACATGAGAGGCATAGCTCTAGGCCAGGGTTCTCTGAACTTTAATGTGTCAGAATCACCTGGAGGGCTTGTTAAAGGTTTGGGTTCAGTAGGTCCGGGGTGGGACCAGAGAACGTGCGTTTCTAACCATCCTAGGTGGCGCTCATTCTGCCGCTCTGGGGACCACCGTTTGAGAAGCACCGATCTAGCCCTGGGATGGGCGCTGTGTTCCTGCTTCCGTCTCCCCTCTTTTTTGTACGAGCCAGCAATGGTTTTTACACTTTTTCATGGTTGAAGAAAATCCGAAACAGAGTAGTGTCTCACAACATGTGAAAATTATATGAAATTCAAGGTTCAGTGTCCATGAATTTAAAACATCTTATTAGACCATAGCCTAGCTCATTAGTTTATGAATTGTCTGTGGTTGATTTTGCAGTACCAGGGCAGAGAGTTGAGTAGCTATGTTTACTCTTTGGCCTTTTACAGAACAACTTTGCCATCCGTGCTCTAAGTCATTTAGATATATGTAAATGGAAACTATAGTCTGCAGACCCTCAAAGAGTCAGTGCAGAGCACAGTAAAATAAGTTTAGCAACTATAGTTGCCTATAGCAAAGTATAGCTGTCAAGTTTAGAAATAATGGCCCCTAAAAATAGTCCCATATTTTTAAGTATTGATAGTACTACCCTTAAAAACCTCTTTAAGGACTGGTTTGTTCTTAGCCATAGAGACAAAAGTTAAAGAAAAGGCTTATTTGCTGTCATATAGGTCCTCTTTTATTTTTAAGTATGTAGCAGTTATTATTCAGTCAAATGTATGACCATGAACTAATTTGAATGAACAATGTTGTTTGTTTTTAGTGATCTCTGAGGCTAGCTGTTCCTCTCAACTGAGATGCATAGGCTGTGAAGCTTTTCTGGAGCTTAGCAATGGTGCCCGCATACCTTGTATTTCACCCATTCCTAAGGGGAGCCCAAATAAGGCCCCAGGACCACCACGCAGAGACCACCACAGCCATCTAGCTTAGAGCACCCCTTCCTCCACAGCCGCCAGTGGGCAGGAATAAGGAGCTCCGGGCTGTCACTGGCACAAGTATGGGCAGGCCTGAGGAGTAATGCTTCCTCTGAAAGGGAGAATAGCCACACTTAAAAGAGTTCTGCTCTCTCCTCAAGCTTTGCAGCTTACTGATTTCCATACTTGAGAATCATGTTTCAAAAAAGGGATGCTGTTTTCAGAAAACAGGCCATTTGATGCCACCATTTTCCCTCCTTAACTTTGGGTACCCACGTTAGGAATGTTGTGTCTTAGGATGGAACTGGATTAGCAGGAACTGGAATTCAAGCGTGTGGACAGTTCACTTATTTCTTAACCTTTCCAATTACATTAGCAAACTTTGGGGGCTCAAGTGCAAGGTGGTTTTGGATGTGGCAACAGCCAGTTGCCACAAACAGATGGAGGAAGTGAAACCAAGAAACAGCGAAGCAAAAGGACTCAGAGGACCGGAGAGAAGGCAGCACCTCGGTCGAAGAAAAGGAAAAAGGAAGAAGAGGAGAAACAAGCGATGTTCTCTACCACCGACACCTTTACCCACCTGAAGCAGGTGAGTCTTTTGGAGCAGCCCCTTTAAAAATTCAAGGAAGTGAGACATCAGATGCTTTTTCAACCCTGTTAAACTGAAACTTTCCCGAAAGTAGAGAGTTAAGGGGTAAAAGACATCTCAACAAGCAACCTAATAGATTTCCTATTTGCAAGCAAACTTGCACCTTATCCTATTGGCACCCCAAAATTTTAGTAAAATAGATGGATTGGTTGGCGCTGGTCAAGATTTACTTATGTTCAAAGGAAGCAGCCTCAGCACCAAGAAAAATTCTGTCCACGTTACTTGTGACTCCGGATGCAAAGAAACACAGGCATTGGTCTCTCCCCCTAGTAGAGTGCATTCTTACACCTTTGTGGCTGTTACAGAAGGTGGGGAGACAGCTGCTGAAGAGTGCCATTGGGGGCACCTAGCCTCAGTTCAGCCCTGATTCTTGCTGAGCGAAGATAAGGAAGGTGTTTTTCTTGTTCGAAGCCTGGCAGCATCCCTTTAAGACAGATGAGAAAAAGGCTCATTTTTAAGTATATCTCAAAGATTCTATAGTCTCTCTCACTTATTCCAGCATTTTGATACTTGAAATTTTTAAGTCTTATTTTTCTCAAGCCTTATTTGACTAAGTTGCCTTGGGTCTTAGAAAAATTGAGAAAC
The DNA here is from genome assembly GCF_028021215.1 of Eschrichtius robustus. Taxonomy (NCBI): domain Eukaryota; kingdom Metazoa; phylum Chordata; class Mammalia; order Artiodactyla; family Eschrichtiidae; genus Eschrichtius; species Eschrichtius robustus. The sequence continues at coordinate 125,277,402 of NC_090831.1, read as the reverse complement.
ACTTGTTTTGTTTATCGTGTACATTACTCTTAAATGTGTTTTTCAATAGCAGCTCTCTCTGCTCCCTCTAATGGAACCAGTCATTGGAGTGAACTTTGCCCACTTTCTTCCTTACGGCAGTGGCCAGTTTAATAGTGGGAATCGACTTCTAGGAACTTTTGGCAGTGCTACCCTTGAAGGGGTTTCGGATTACTATTCTCAGTTGATCTACAAGGTATGTTTCTTTGCCAAGGTGTTACCTTGCTTCCTCTTTGGATGCCATATCAGAATTGGTAGAGCTTGTCTTGTTTTTCCATCTAGTTTACATCTATCTAATCTTCCAAGTTCCATTTAAACTCTAGTTCAACTAAAAGGTTAAAATTTTACCAGGTAAAGTGTTTCCAATATGAACATTTGAAATTTTTGTATAGGTCAGAATACAAATTGTGAAAAACATCCATTGTATATTTCTATGGTAGGGAAAATATTTATTTTCCTATAATCTTTATTAACTCTTAAGATGACTCCAAATTCATAGTAAATAGAGTAAAAAAAATGTAGTTAGGGATTTACCCTGAAAAATACAGTGAAAAAACCTAAAAATGTATTTTGTCTAATAATTTAGGTACTAATTGCACCTGTGCATTAATTCTTAGGCTGCAAAAATAATATCAAACTGAACCAAGTTTATCTTTTGGTAATACTTTTTTAACAAAGTTGTATGATAGGCTCATTAGATACTCTTTACTTCACATCTGACTTGTGTAAAGTGATCTTTTTTGCAAAAAATATTTGAGAGTATCATCAGTTTTTCTGAGGGCTTCTCTTCTTTAGTATTAAAATCATTCTCTTGTGATATTCCATTTATTATCGTTGTTGGCTTTTCTCTTCAGTTAGAACCTCTCCTAACTCTTGTAAATGCCTTCTCTTCTGATGCAAGCTGTTCTCCACGCAACTTCATCATCTTCAGAAATCCTAGATCTTTGCAAGATTTGTAATTTTACCTTGCACTTGATTTGCACGGTATTATTGGTAGATTCCCAGCAGTCCCTGAGAGACTAGTCAATGAATCAATGACAAATTGGTGACAGACGTTAAGCAGGGAGAAATGTTTGGGGGGAAACCACATTTGTTAAGGTTCAGTCCATTTAGTTATTATTGCTACTCCTTTTGCTTCTTCCTGAGATTTTAGACAATCCAGATTCTAATATCTAAGATACAAGTTGCAGTTATGGATTAGGATCTTAAATTCTCAAGTTTTTGATAGAACTGGGGCATATCTTAATTTAATAAAGGAATTTTTTGAGAACTCTCTACAATTTATTGGTCGAATTTTAAAGCTATCCTTCACTGGCTTTAACAGTGAAACTTGAAAAGAGTTGTATAGAATCAAATCAGGCACAGTATAAATTTGCTTTCTTAATTTCAAAGCTAAGTACTCAAGCTGGGGAAAGTGAGCCAGTGGGTGGTATGTCCAGAGGATTATGGGTATTTGTTCCACTGAAATGCCTCCTGGCCTGTACGTTTCTTTTTCTTCTTGGTGTGCATTTTAGGAATGAAGGTGCCTCTGATTACATTTCTGTACCTTGCCTCCCTGTGCTGAAAATTCACAGAACTAAGTTTTAGCAAGGTCGTGGCCTATTTGCTCAGTAGCATATAATTTAAAATTTTTTGGTCTCCTGCAGCAGAATAATTTAAGTAATCCTCCAACACCCCCTGCCTCTCTTCCTCCTACACCACCTCCTATGGCTTGTCCGAAGATGGCAAATGGTTTTGCAACAACTGAAGAACTTGCTGGAAAAGCTGGAGTATTAGTGAGTCATGAAGGTAGGATGCCAAGCCTCCAAGTCTTGTACCTTTGAGGAGTTTGCCGGCTGTGTGTGGTGAAATGGCAGTCGGATTGTAAAGTTTACCCATTACCAGTTTTGACTGACTTATGATTTTGTGTTTTTGCTCTTCCAGTTACCAAAAGCCTAGGACCTAAACCATTTCACCTGCCGTTCAGACCGCACGATGACTTGTTGGCCAGAGCGATTGCTCAAGGCCCAAAGACAGTGGACGTTCCTGCTTCACTCCCAACACCGCCTCATAATAATCAGGAGGAATTAAGGTAGAAGTTCCTTTTTCTCAAGTATTTTTTAGTTATTTCGTTTATTAAAAAATGTATATGTGTTTGTATATAGCATAATGTCTGTAGGAAAAGCATGTAAAAACACTTAAAAGGTGAAATTTGGTGAATAATTTTCTTCAGAATTGAAAGTTTATAAAACATTCTTACTATTAAAAAGAATTCATTTGTGCACTTTAGAAATGTCATATTGATATAGGAGGTTCAACAAGTAATAATGATCGAATAGACATTAAGGCATTGGGACTCTCCATGCAAAATATTTCAAAGATCATTGTCCTTTATAAGCTGTTAATGTGATTTACTGGGTTTATTGATGTTTGCAGATGTCAAAATAAAAGAGCGACAGTCACAGAGCAGAGCATGCTTTTGTGGAAGAGAATTTAAGGGCTCTCCTGTCCGCAGTTTGTAACTCCTTTGTGTCAGTTCTTTAGCCCCAGGATTCTGATTAGGGAACATCAGCTTCTCCTAGTAGATAGTCACAACCCAGCCATTTAGATCCAGGGGGGAGGTTCTTCTATAGCTCATCAAATTATTCTCTCTTCTTGGAAAATCTGCTAACCACCCTCTCTTTGATAAGACGTCATTTGACTAAGACCCTTTACTGTACAAACGAGAAGACTGCGGACCAAGGGGAAGTAACTTGTCCAGAGTTAGAACCCAGCTCTTTGTCTCTCCTGGACCTTACCGCTAGATGTATGCCGGAGTTGTCACTCAGGAGCAGCTGTGGGAGGTGGCCTCCTGGATGTGCGTGTCTGGGGCCCACTCCTGGGTTTCACAGGGGCTCCTTGGAAGCCTCTCTTGGGTCTCCTGTTAATGCTGCTTCTCACAGTGTTCCTTCAGCCTGGCAGCGTCTCCTGTGGGGTGGGGTGGGCGGTGTGAGACCCCAGGTTCTCGAGCTGCCGTACAACGTTTAGCCCAAGACCACACTCACCCTACAGCCCCATTTGCCTTGGTAACCTTTAGCTTCTGGGACTAGACCAGTCTCTTCCTTTTTTCACTTCGCTTTATCAGTTAAGAAAAATGAAGGCCTGTGAAGCCATAATGGCCAGGTTTTTTCCGTCTTGCCACTGTAAGTAAACAGCAGCCACAGGAGAGTTCTGTGCACGCGTGCCTGGGTGTGTGGTGGACTGCTCTTTCCTTTTTCAGCCACAGGAGTGTTCCCTAGTCTCAGTGATCTGGAGCTTTGCAAAGGTGTGAGTATCCATTCTTTCTATGCTGTGTTATAATCTCAACGTCTTCCTCCTTTGGCAGGTCTTTAAACTTGGATGCTAAAGCTTTAGTCAGAAGGAAACATACCATGTGAATTACTTGATAGTGAGACATACTTCTTATTTTTTTTCCCAAGAGATGTCCTGTCTGGCCCTGAGCTGAATCTTTGGCTTCTCAGCTTGTTGCCACTGTCCAAAGGTCACACACGTAGACAGGGCTGGGCTGGTGTGGGGAGCCCCCAGCGGCGGCCTTGCACCCGCTGATGTGTGTTTATTCTGCTCCCAGGATACAGGACCACGGGGGTGACCGGGACACCCCTGACAGTGTTGTGCCCTCATCCTCTCCTGAGAGTGTGGTCGGGATGGAAGTGAGCAGATACCCAGACCTGTCCCTGGTCAAAGAGGAGCCTCCAGAGCCCGTGCCGTCGCCCATCATCCCAATCCTCCCGAGCAGCACCGGGAAAGGTAGGGGGCGCCGTGCGGTGGGAGGGTTGGCTAATGTGAATGCGTAGAAAAGCTGTTAACACTCAACTCATCCTTCCTTTTTTAAGGGTTGGAATCTAGAAGGAATGACATCAAAACTGAGCCGGGCACTTTATTTTTCACGTCACCTTTTGGTTCATCACCAAATGGTCCCCGATCGGGTCTCATATCTGTGGCAATCACTCTGCATCCTACAGCTGCTGAGGTAAAGATGGACTGGCTGTTGGACGTTGTAGAATATTACCCATTTCTGAAGGAGTGTCAGGTGGCTCCCAGTGACACGTACAGCTGGGTCACCACGGATAAAGATTAAGGTTAGGGCTTGGCTCAGCAGTCCCTTCAGACATCTGCGCTGCCGTGAGTACTAGAAATTGATCTCAGCCTCAGTCAAGACAAAAAGGGCAAATCGAAGTCAGAGATCTCATTTTTTTTTTACTAAAGAATGTATATGGTAGAGAACTCTTCAGAGAGTTGATAACTGTTTACACGTAGAAAATGAAGCAGTGAAGAACTTTGTCAACGGTGAAAGTTTTCCAGAAGCACTGTGTTCAGGTGGCAGCTGCTCATATCAAACACTAGTACATGGCTGAGGATTTTTGTAAACTCTTACTTCTTGATGACATTTCGCTGGCCACCAGACTCATAGGCCATTGACGGGGCGTCTTGGTCACCCGCAGAACGTAACAGTGGCAAGTTCTCGTGGACTGTGTCAGACTTCTGCCCAGAGCTGGGAGAGTCCACCTGAAGGAAGCTTCTGACCAGCTGTAAAAACCAGGACGAGGTTTATAACTCATTCCTTGAATTAAAATGTCTAAAATCGTTTAATGTTCTCTCAGATATTTAACATTAATTGGAATCCCTGTATGAGGATTTCTGTATATGGAAGCTTTGTTTGGGTATTGGCCCATTAAAACCCTTTTTCCCCGCCGAGACTCTTAAGTCTAAATAAAAATGGTTGGATTTGCTTTGAGGTGTACGCACCATGCAGATAGCATTTATCCTAGTGTGACTTTTTCTTCAGTGGTTCTCTGTTGCCTTCTGGGTGGGTAATGCAGCATTTGCAATTTTGTTTTAGAACATTAGCAGTGTTGTGGCTGCATTTTCCGACCTCCTCCACGTTCGGATTCCTAACAGCTACGAGGTTAGTAATGCTCCAGATGTTCCATCCATGGGTTTGGTCAGTAGCCACAGAGTAAACCCAGGTTTGGAGTATCGACAGCGTTTATTTCTTCGTGGGCCTCCACCAGGATCTGCAAACCCTCCCAGACTAGCCAGCTCTTACCACCTGAAGCAGCCTACTGTGCCCTTCCCTCCAGCAAGCAATGGTGAGCTGGTTTACATTTTGTTAACCCCAGATTCATTTTTGATTCAAAAGTTACGCCGCTTCTCTTTAAGATCTCGCTTTGATTTTAAGGGAATAAGAGGTCACGTGTTGGCACTCAGTCCTGGGTGACTTAACCCCCCACCCCACCACCCCCACCCCACCACCCCACCCCCCGGGTTCTGTCTTCTGAGGCGTGACTGGACCTTTAGTGCCTGGGGCCTACGTCACACCCTCTTGTCAGCCACGAGGCGTTTGAAGCAGGCGCTCTCCGACCTGCTTACCCTTGAGACCTGCTTACCCTTGAGCCGCGTTTGTTCTCCTGCGCCCCGAGCCTCCCCTCCTACTTAGCGCTGTGTCACACTGTGCAGATGAGGCCGCCACCTCTGCCCGTGTTCCTGTTCCCTTTCCTTCTGCGGCATCTCCGGGGCCCCTCTCTTCTGTAGGTGCGCTCACACCTTCCCCATCACTGAAAGGTGGGCCCGTTCCTCACACCTGTGTGGCGTCCCTTCCCTCCCCGTCTTCCTGGTCTGGCCTCACCCTCACCCCGCTCTCCCCGCCTCTTCGCTCACCAGTTTCTTGGCTGTCTTATCTCTGTCCTCACCTGCTCTTAGAGCCCAGCCTCTCCCCACGTCTCGCCCTTGAGCCACACTGACAGTTGCTCACGTTGGGTTTGAACTCTCAGCCTCTGGCTGCTCTGTCACCCTTGCTTTCTCCCTGCTTCTCCCTTCTGCCTTCATGGCCACGCGAGCGATGCGCTCTGAGATCGTCACACGCTTTCCAGTCTGCGTCCTTGCTCGCATTTTTATCTTGGCCCCGGAACTTCTTCATCCCTCTTCGCCTTTCCACATCACGCTCATTGAAGACTCTCGTTCACATACCTCTTCATCTTTCATGAGAGATTTCGTACCCTCTTCACCCTGGAGCAAAAGTATTCTCTCTCCCCCGACTCACTTTGCGCTGAGACTGGAGACGACCCTCTGCGCGTCCCGGTTTCCCTCCGCACTTCTCACAGCCCAGCGTGTTGTCCCAGCCGTGTGAGAATAGCTTCCTTTCTTTGTACCCCAGTGTCATGCACGTAATAGATGCCCCATAACCATTGCTTAGAAAATAAGATGTTTATTAATTACTGAAGACGAGCGTGTGGTAAATTGAATGAACCATACTGCAGTCAATCGATGCAGTACAGCTTTACACCCTGGACCGCCTTTGTTAGTGGTCAGCTTTAGTCGCTAATGAACGTCTTTTGTCTTTAGGCCTTTCTGGGTGCACGGGCACTAGTCACGGTGTCACAGAAAGTGCGGCTCTCAGGCCGCAGTGGTGCTGCCACTGTCATGTCGTCGTTCTGGGCCACGGCGTGAGGAAGCCGGCCAGAGACCCGGCCTTTGTGAGCAAGGTACTCGCACGTCCCTTCCCTGGCCCCCGGCTCCCCGCCTGCCCCCGCCGTGCCTGGGCAGCGCCCGCTCCTGCGTCAGGAGGAGTCGCTTCTGGGGCTCCACAGACGCCTCCCCCAGAGGTCGCCATCAGCATGTTTCACGTGCTTGAGCTTAAAACCAAGTAGCTACAGCAGCCTGTTCAGGGGGTCCGATGAGAGCCGCGTATTTTTAAACAGTGAAATGTGGAAAGTAAAGTTTATTTCTGCAAATGTAGTTTCTCTGTGGCTAAATTATTATATGCTAAATACTGGCTCGTAGTTACCTTTTTACTACTTTTAGGATTGCTGCTTTCACTTTGAACAGAACAGACCCAGCCCTGTGCAGATCTTGTTCTCATTAGATCCCGACTTGTCGAGCTCCCCACACCTTTCTCTTTGCTTTTCAGGGTTCCCGAGACAGCTCCAGCAGAGCGGAGAAGGACATTGTCTTCTGTAGTAATAACTGCTTTATTCTCTATTCATCAGCTGCACAAGCAAAAACCTCAGAAAGCAAGGTAAGATGGGGACAGTTTCGGTCAGCAGTCTGCGTTGAGTGACGCCTGTGTTTTGGGGGTGTGTCCGCTTCCCCCACCCAGAGCTCCCCCCGGGGAGTCTGAGCGGAGGCTCCCCGGGTTGCGAAGGAGTGGTCGGTCCAGCTGTCACTGCAAACTAAGTAACTTCAGCTTATTCAACAAGAGTGGGCGGATTTGAACTACGTCTTAAAAGTTCAGAATTGAATAAAACACTACTATTAAAATCTGTAATTTTACTTAGTTAATTACAAATAATTTAATCACAACTATAAAGTATTGCTTCAGTGATCTTGTCCCAATGGGAAAACCTGTTCACAACCACAGTTCAGGTCTATTCATGTATTTTGGGGGGAAAGTATCTGTCTTGTACCAGGTTGGAAAAGGTCGATTTGTTTTTTGTGTGATTTAAGTGTATCTTTGAGTGTGTAGCTGATGTGGACAATACGTTTTTAACCGTTTGCGCTGAAGGAAGTTTTTCCCGTGCTGTGATAGTCAGTCTCTCCTCCCTCCACATCATTGCTCTTGCGTCTTTCTCAGAAGAATGTTCTGGAGACTCTTTATTTTTTTAAAAAGGCAGTAGCGTCCAGTGTAATAAAATTCAAGCTACTTGCCAAACAAGTTTATACTTTAAAATATATCAGCCTAGATGAGAGAAGGAATTTTTTTTCCACCACATAATTTATTGAGTCCGTGTGCAGTGTCTGCCTGCTTCTGGATTTTCTGTGAGGCGCGTCTTTTTTCAGAGCTGTGTAGGGTGGGGTGCATGAGAAGAGGGAAGCCTGTGGGTTTGCTGTTGATGCTGTTGATTTGGTTACGATGACACTTTGTATCTAAAAAGAAACTAATGGAACTTCTGTCTCAGCTCAGCCCTTTCAGCAGTTGGATGGGAACCGGGCAGCCTCTGAGAAAAAGTTAAATATGATTTGTTTTGTTGACAGGGGACTTCTTCCCCATCTTTCACACTTACGCCAATTAATTAAGCCTAAGGTTCACAAACAGGAATTTCAGAGGGTGGGACGCGCTCGTAGAAAATTATGGTCCAGAGTTCTTATTTCGGTTTAACAAAAAGCTGTTCCGTCTTGTAAATTAAATTATTAGCTCCTGTGCCATGAAAAGTCTTAAGAGCAGAATACTCTCCAGAGTTCAGGCTTTGCAGAGAACACGCTCTCTCTCTGTCGAGACGCAAGCACCATCGACCTCCGCCGTGTGCCTGTCCTCACCTCTCACTTACAGAGCCAGAGCCAGACACCCTGCTGTTGGAAGCCTACTGCTTGGCTTCTTGTTGTAGCAAGAATTGCCCTGGGGGCTTTGGAATTACTCTTTCTTGTGTTTCTTTTTTTTGTGCAGGAATCCGTTCCTTCATTGCCACACTCGCCCGTAAAAGAGACGCCTTCCAGAGCGTTTCATCAGTACAGTAACAACATCTCCACTCTCGACGTGCGCTGTCTGCCGCAGCTCCAGGAACAAGCTTCGCCCCCAGCCTCACCGCCCATCACTTTCCCTCCCGCTTTTGAAGCAGCCAAAGTGGAGGCAAAGCCAGATGAGCTTAAGGTAACGGTCAAGTTCAAGCCTCGGCTAAGAACTGTCCACGGTGGGTTTGAAGACTGTCGGCCGATCACTAAAAAGTGGAGAGGGATGAAGTGGAAGAAGTGGAGCATCCACATTGTGGTCCCCAAGGGGACCGTCACACCCCCCTGCGAAGAGGAAATCGATGACTTTCTGAAGAAACTGGGCACTTCCCTGAAACCCGATCCTGTGCCCAAAGACTACCGCAAGTGTTGTTTCTGTCACGAAGAAGGCGACGGGTTGACAGATGGACCAGCGAGGCTGCTCAACCTCGACTTGGACCTGTGGGTCCACTTGAACTGTGCCCTGTGGTCCACGGAGGTGTACGAGACCCAGGCTGGTGCCTTAATAAACGTGGAGCTGGCCCTGAGGAGAGGCCTGCAGATGAAATGTGTCTTCTGCCATAAGATGGGGGCCACCAGCGGGTGTCACAGATTTCGATGCACCAACATTTATCACTTTACTTGCGCCATTAAAGCACAATGCATGTTTTTTAAAGATAAAACTATGCTTTGTCCCATGCACAAACCAAAGGGAATCCACGAGCAGGAATTAAGTTACTTTGCCGTCTTCAGGAGGGTCTACGTGCAGCGTGATGAGGTACGACAGATCGCCAGCATCGTGCAGCGGGGAGAGCGCGACCACACCTTCCGTGTGGGAAGCCTCATCTTCCACACGATCGGCCAGCTGCTTCCCCAGCAGATGCAAGCGTTCCACTCTCCCAAAGCGCTCTTCCCTGTGGGCTACGAGGCCAGCCGGCTGTACTGGAGCACGCGCCACGCCAACCGCCGCTGTCGCTACCTGTGCTCCATCGAGGAGAAGGACGGGCGCCCCATGTTCGTCATCAGAGTCGTGGAGCAGGGCCACGAAGATCTCGTCTTAAGTGACACCTCCCCCAAAGGTGAGGCCCCGCCTGCAGGCTCCGCCGAGCCAGTCGCTCCAGCGTTCGGCTACATGAATGTTTTATGTCAGTATTTCTGTGGTTTTTCTCACGTCTGTTTCATATTTTATCACAACAGGTGTGGATTCTTCGTTTGCAAATGCAAGTCTTAACTTCTTTGTATTGTCATACCTTGCTGTCTTTTTCTAAACACTTGCTAGAATTACTCTAAATCAGAATATATATTCCAACAGAGTTTTATAAAATAAATAGGGGAATGATTTGCAGATAAAGGTTGCCTGTCACTTACATTGGGGACCCTCTTTGTTAATGTCACCTAGAAGGTGGGAACCGTATTTAAAGCCATATTGTCTTATCTCAGGAGCATCAGATATTAAACAGAGTTAGAGCCAGAAATGAGACACTTAATTTCGGCCTCTAGGGTTAAGCCTAGATTGTCATTTTTATTGATGTAGAAAGTGCTGCAGAACTGCTTTTTTTTCTTTTTCAAGTTTAGCAGTTTCTTTTAAAAAAGTATGAAAATGCTCTAAAGATAATTCCAATGAAAATATCAATTTCATATTTTAATTTAACTCTGAGAGGAAAGGATATATCTACAGATACTACTTAATTGGATTAATCATTTGAAAATCTAATATGCTGCTTGGCCAGCATGAAAGTGAGTTAACTACTTGTACGAATTTCAGTTATATTTAACTTTCTTTTCCACTTCTACTGTTTAATTTCCTTAATGTAACATATTCTTTTCCCCCGAACTTCATAAAGTCTTTAATACTACTGCCATCCGATAAGCAGGTAATACACCAGGCTTGTTAGATCACTGCCCACGGGCTTTACTTGGATCTGGTAAGTCTTCGTGAGTGGTTGGTCTTCGTTTCGTTCTTGTTTTTATACTGTATCCTGTTTTCCTCTCTGTTTCGCTAAGAGCAAGTTTGTCATTAAAAAAATGTCTTTTTGTCCATACGTAGGTGTTTGGGATAAGATTTTGGAGCCTGTGGCATGTGTGAGAAAAGAGTCGGAAATGCTGCAGCTCTTCCCAGCCTACTTAAAAGGGGAGGATCTCTTCGGCTTGACCGTCTCTGCGGTGGCGCGGATCGCAGAATCAGTGAGTGCCGGGGCCGAGGCCGGAGAGCCACCCCCTGTCGCACGACGCACCTTACTTAACACGGGGCTGTCACTCTCACAACACTTCAAGGTAGTGGTTTTGTCGGGGGTGAACTCCTGCCGCTCTGAAAGAAAACGAGGCATCGGTAGTCGTAGGTGTCTCCGTGCTCACTCGGTCGGGCAGCTCACCAGGCTCAGCGCCCAGCGTTAATGGCCACTTTTCCTGCCCGGGGCCCAGGGTTGGCCACCAGAGCGCAGTTGGATTTCAGGAGCCCTTACTGCCTGATGCCTGCTTGTTACACGCACGTGTGCCAATGAGTCTACACACAGCGCTTTTGGAAAACTGCATGATTGTAAGGTATTGTTTTCAAGAAACAAGTCACTGATGGGTTTTCTTCAGAGAAGCAGCGGACACCCCGAAAGCCACTGAGTACTGTACCCAGTTGCTTCCTTTGGTGGAGCCCTGCCTAAATGATGTGCATCTGTCGTGTCTCCAGAGGACAGTGTCCACAAGAAACATATTCTAGAAAAGACCTTTAACACGAATGGTTTTAGGAGTTAACCTAAGTTACCAGCTGTACTCCCAGGCCCCCGAGGGAGGTAAGCGCATCATACATAGTCAGGTCCTGAGTGCAGCCTGCTTCTGTTAACATGGCTTGAAAGAGCCTCTTGTTCCCAACATTTTGAAAATGTTGACAAGTTATTTTCATGGAGTTCAAGTCGGGCCGTCCTTTGGCCGGCTCAAGATTGCCTGTAGTCTTGATCAGGTGAGTTAACGTTTCGTTTATTTTGCTTCTTTCCAGCTCCCTGGGGTTGAGGCGTGTGAAAACTACACCTTCCGGTACGGCCGGAACCCTCTCATGGAGCTGCCCCTGGCCGTCAACCCCACAGGTTGTGCCCGTTCTGAACCTAAAATGAGTGCCCATGTCAAGAGGTTTGTGTTAAGGTATTTTGTTTTAACTTCACATAGTACAGCCCAGGGTTTCCAGGCCTCTTAGGGGTTTTCTGTGCTTGATCTGTCTGCTGCTTACAAACCCTGCTGCCTCTGGCTGTGTGTGTGCGGCCGCGCCAGCTAGGCGGCTTTCCCCGCGTGCGCCGTTGGTGAGAACTGGAACCATCCGGGCCCCTCAGAGGTGTCTCCGGTCTCCCTTTGTGTCCCCGTCGGCGCGCCGTCGCCTGCAGGCCTCACACCCTGAACAGCACCAGTGCCTCCAAGTCGTTTCAGAGCACCGTCACCGGGGAGCTGAGCGCACCTTACAGCAAGCAGTTCGTCCACTCCAAGTCGTCCCAGTACCGCAAGATGAAAACCGAGTGGAAGTCCAATGTGTACCTGGCCCGGTCTCGGATTCAGGTGAGTGGGGCTTGGCTTCTGGGAGGAGGGGAGGTGGGCTGGGAGGGCGCTGGCGTCCGGCACGGGGGACAGGAGACCGCGGGCCGCAGGGAGAGAAACCCCGTCAGCCCGGGGCGCCGGCCGCTCCGTCCGCGGTCTTGGAGGGCGGATGCTTTACTCCCCCGCGTGGAAGGGCGGCTTCTGGACGCCCTCTCTGTGCGTCTTGATGAGAGCTCACGGGATGCGGGGAGCGCTGTATCTTCCACACGCGGGATCCGCGGCGCGCTCACTAGGGCTCTTTCAAGGCACTTGTGAACAGTACAAACGAAAATAGTTTCAAAAGGTGCCCAGTTTCAGAAGCCTTCTCTTCACGAAATCGTCATGTAGTTTCTGATGGATAGATGGTGGGACACCTTACAGGTAAAGCCGTCTCTCGGCTAAGCATGTAAATTTTCACCTGTGGTCACACTTCCGGAAGAAACAAATGTCTGTGCGGCATCTCCCCTTGGAGGCCCAGGATGGAGTTACGAGCTCTCACACTGCCAGCGTCCTCCGTCTCGAAGGCTGACCACCCTCCAGGCTCTGCATATCGCTGAGCAGTGTGTCACCATCTACTACTTGAGTGCGTTGGCCTCATTACACCAGACCCAAAGCAGCATCAGTTTCTGCTGCCTTTTTTCCTCCCTGAAGAGCTCCCTCAGATCCACTCCCTGTTCCAACCACCCGTCTCACCTGCAGGCGCCGGTGCAGGCCTGCCTGGCCCCTCCCCTCCCGCCCCGTCCCCTCAGAAGCCAGGGTGGTCCCTTCAGATCTAAGGCTGATTGACGCATTGTCTGTATTCACTGACGTTCTTCTTTCTATAGAAACTTTTAGGATCTTCTCTTGATTCTTGATATTTCGAATTTTTACCAAGATGGGCCTGGGTTAGGGTCGTTTTCATTTATTGCTTTGCCCACTGATGAGCCCTTTCAGCCTGAAGTAGTGTGGCCATCAGTCTGAGAAATGTTTTTGTATTAATTCTTTTGCAGATTCCTACCTCTGTTTCTCTCTGTACACAAATATTAGATCCCTGAGACCCGGGATCTCACAGTGTGGACCCCAGACCATCAGCACGGGCATCACCTGGGGATGTGCGGGTTTGGGGTCCCCAGCCTTACTGAATCTGGCCCCTGAGGCGGGGCCTGCAATGGTTCTGGTGCCGCCAGAGAAGACTTCCGTCTCAGGTCTAACCTGCTGCTGTGGCCTTGTTTCTGGGTTCCTTGTCCTCATTCTGAGCTGCTTCTACTTTGTCTGCTGGCTGCGCTTTCTGCCCTTGATCTTTTGATCTGGTACCTTGTTTTCATATCACGAGTGCAGGATCTTTCTGGTCTTTTCGCTGGTTGCCTCAGAAATGGAGCCTCAAAAGATTCCACTCGTGGCGGTGGTGTCTTCCTCCTCCGCTCAGTTAACTTCCCCGTTTAAAATGTTCCCAAACAGCTCGTTCACTCTGACCATTCCTGGTCTTCTGTCTTGGTTTTGCTCCCTTACGTCATGTTAAGGGTTTCTTAACTACCTGCGTTCGGTCTGTCATCTTTAACCCGAAGCGTTTTTGAGAGTTTCTGATGTTTGGGGCCCTTTTTTCTTCCTCCGTTCCATCCACCTCCCAGGTGATCATGTTCACGACCCAGTAAGTGTCCCGTGTCTTTTCCCTGCTGCTATCTCAACACTGGTGCACACCTGTGTGCATATGGAAAAGGGGGGTTGTCTTATCTACACTCTTCTGCATCTTCCTTTTCTCGCTGATGTCTACACCCCTCTAGAACAACTGAGGTAGCTCTGATTCATTCTCTTTAATAAATGGCTCTGTGATGCTCCGTGATGTTGATGAGCTGTAAGCAAGGAAGCCGTTCCACTGCTGACGAGCCTGTATCTTGCTTAGAGTTTTCCCCACAACAAACAGTGTTCCCATCAGTACCTTGTACAAATATCCCCATGTATTGGTAACTTCACGTCAGTGGTGTGTAGGCCCCAAAGTGAGATTTCTGTGTTAGAAGTACATGTACTTTTCATCTTAGCAGAAGGGCTGTAATTGCCCACTTCTTCCTGCAGTGTATGAGACTATTTTTCTTGTTTTCCCTTTGGTAGCGTTACCACCCTTTTGTATTTTTGCCAGCCTATTAAGCGTAGACCGACAATGTCACCTCAGTTGCAGCTTTTCGTGTTTGCCATTTGGATCTGCTCTTCTGTGAGCTGCATTTGTCCGTTTTGCAGTTTATAAGAACTTGTACTATTAGGCAAAGGATGTTTCGTAGGGGAAAACACCTACCAGAAAGTGTGGTATGTTTTTTCCTTTAAGAGTTTTAATTTTTATATAGTCAAACGTATAATTTTCTGTAGCTTCTGTTCCTGGTTGAGACTGTGGGTTGCGTATGTACTTTCTTAGATGTTTTTTCTTTCAGGAATTTTATTCTTTATGTTTAAGACAAATTTATTTTTTTTTCCATTGAACAACCAGTTGTGGAAGCACCATTTAGTATTGGGTTGGCCAAAAAAGTTCGTTGGGGTTTTTCTGTTAAGATTTGTGGAAAAACCCAAACGGACTTTTTGGCCAACCTAATAATGTATATGACCCATCCATATTAAACAGAATTTTAGTACCACCAAACTACTGTACATTAAGTTTTCACGTGTGCCTGGGTCTATTTGGATTCTCTGTTCATTTCCACTGATCTTCTTGTCTCTTATACCAAACTGTATTCATCTCCATACAGATTCTTTCTGTGTGTTCTAGTCTGTTCAGCTCTGAGTCTCATCTGGAATTGAACAGATAAATTGCATAAGTGGTTTTTTTCAGAAGTTAATTCAATTCATATACCAAAATTTCTAACAACAGCACACCCCGTACTGTGTGCTCCCAGGTGGTGCTTGGTGAGGACCGTGTCTGGTGGGGATCTGGTCAGTTTTAGCTGAGAATGCAGAAACTCAAGATTATAATAATCCTTTATAGTTAGCCCTCTTTCTGTTCTGTAAGCTTATTGTTACGTCAAGTCCTTTTAGAAATGGTGGGATAAAATAAATAGCAGAAGCCATTAGCCTGTTGAGTTGGTGGGATCTGGGAGTGACATTACGTACAAGACAAGACAGCCAGATAGAAGAAGCGCTCAGCCAGTCAGCGCTGAGAGTTTAGTGTCAAAAAGATACAAAAACAAGGTAGTGATATCATCACTTTAGGTGAAAAGATTGTCCAGCATTCAGGGTTCAGCTGAGAGTGTGGTCAGTGAAAAGGTCACGTGAGTTCAGGTGGGGTCTTCAGTGTGGCTTCTGCCGTGACCCAAGGGTGGTACCTTTGTGTGAAAGAGGCTGCAGGCCAGTTGCCCGTGGAAGCCAAGTGGCTCTGAGGTGTGTACACGTGCGTCTCCTCAGGGGCTGGGCCTGTACGCTGCTCGGGACATCGAGAAGCACACCATGGTCATCGAGTACATCGGGACCATCATCCGGAACGAAGTCGCCAACAGAAAGGAGAAGCTTTACGAGTCCCAGGTGAGCGCAGCACCCCTCCTGTGCCGTCTGACAGCCGCGGCGCAGGGCCGGATCTGACCGTCATGCTGGTGGAAGTGCAGTGTCGAACAGCACCACGTCTGGATATGTTTGTATTTTCCTCCTGTCTTTTCCGTCGGTCTTACTGTCTGCGAGGATGTGGCTGGATTGACGCGCCTGGCTTCACAGGCCACCTGCCGACGTGTTGGTTCCGTTCACAGCTTGTAGACGCCGCCTGACGGGCTGGCGTGTGTTGTCCCCGCACGTCCGGCCTCGCCCGCTCACGGGGGACGGGCACGCAGAGGGGCTCCTGACCTCCTTCTCTTTCAGAACCGAGGCGTGTACATGTTCCGCATGGATAGCGACCACGTGATCGACGCCACGCTCACGGGAGGGCCTGCCAGGTGAGCGGGAGGCGCGGTGGGTCCGCGGGCTCACGGTGGCCTCGCAGTCACAGAGAGGATTTCTGTTTAAAATTGTATGTTTGGGACTTCCCTGGCGGTCCCGTGGTTAAGACTCTCCGCTTGCACTGCCAGGGCCCCAGGTTCAGACCCTGGTCGGGGAACTGAGATCCCACAAGCCGCGCAGCCAAAAAAAAAAAAAAAAAAAATGTGTATATTCTATTAATGGACAGATAGAAATGTAATTAGAAAAAGTTTTCCCTGTGAGCTGAAAGGTTTTTTTTTTTAAAGCTTCTTCTTCCGAAGTCTTATAGTAAGTAGTTTCTGAAACGGTGGCTTGCAGGTATATCAACCATTCGTGCGCACCTAACTGCGTGGCTGAGGTGGTGACTTTCGAGCGAGGACACAAAATCATCATCAGCTCCAGTCGGCGGATCCAGAAGGGAGAAGAGGTAAGCGCAGGGCTCACATCTGTGCGCGCCTCTCCCTGTGGGCAGTGCCCGACTCCCCTGTACACGTGATCGGCTCGGCGGTGCCCAGTCCTGCGCTGCCAGCAAAGCCCTCCTCCCGGAAGGTCGGCCTCTGCCACCCTGCAGGTCTCAGTCCGACAGTCTTTGTCCTGCAGGTCCCACGCCCCACGCCGCTCGTGTGGACGGGCTCCCCTCGACCCCCACGCTGTCTGTTTGGCTTGGTGACCCTCTCTTTAAAATGACGCCCGTCGTCGAGCTCGTGGCCGAGAATGTCACGGGATTGGTGCCTCGTGGTCCCCGGGGTCATCGTGGCTCACGTGAGGTCACCCTGAGGCTGTAGGCGGCAAATCTGGGGGTGCCCCGGGGGTCCCCGTGGCTCCTCCTCACACTCAGGGCCAGTACAGGCTTACAGGCTTTTCTACCAACAGATCCTTGCTGTCTCGTTAGGTGTTCTTTCCCTTGCCCCACGGATTACTTTGGCCCAGCGCGTCGCCTGTTAGGATTGTTATGAGTCTTGATCGCCTTGTTTACGTTTCCTGACTTTGTCACAGTCGTGGCAAGCACGCGTTTCGAGGTGCGCTCCGTGCCCGGGATCGGGGTGTCCTGGGAAGCGGCTGCCACGCGGTGCGGGTTCCGTGGGGGAGCCTCCCCTGTGCAGGGGGGGAGGCGCCTGAGGCTCTTTACTGGGTTTGAGCCCCCAGCCCTACGTGAACAGAGCTGTGAGGTCATACTTGTATTTTTTGGTCATCTTTTTGGAATGTGCTTTTTTCAAATCGAGAATTGACCCGAGGCCTATTCTGCACATCTCCCCAACTTGAGTAAATTAGAGAAAGTCTGTGAGGACCCCAGGGTGGTGTCACGGCGTGGGGACGGATGGAGGCTCCGCAGCCCCAGGCCCTGCTCACGCCGCTCCGAGCGGGCCGCGCTAAGCCCTCCAGCCTGTACCTCACCTTATTACACACAAGGAGAAACAGTTCCTCGTGGAGTTCCTGTAAGAACTCAGTAAATACCGGTGTGTTCCCTTCCGGTGCAGAAGGGAAGTCTTTGCAAATAGTGTCCCGGGGTATTTGAATCACAGGGACCTTGGCCGTGTCAGGTTTCTCAGGGGTCGGGGCCCCGGGGTGAGGCTTCCACCTTGGGAATCACGCAGACTCCCGTCCACCTTGACAGCGGGGTTGATCTGAGATGTTACCGATAATGCGGTTGCGCCTAAATAGAGCAACGTCTTTTAAATATTCTTGTACGTGAGGAAAGATGGAGAAGGATGTTCGCGGGCAAGAGCGACTCACCTCTGCCCATCTCGTTGCCCCGTCTGGCAAGAAAGGGGCGGGGGACGCCCCCTGGGCCCGGGGACGGGGGTGGGGGTGGGGGGGCTTGTCCCACCCAGAGCGGCGGGCCCGGCACCGCGGTGCGCGGTGTGGAAACGCACCGGCTGCCCTCGCCGCCTCCGGCTTGGCCCCAGGAATAGTGCCTCCCGCTTGCCTCGGGCCCCGCGGGATCCCCCGGAAGAGCACGGCCGGCAGCTCCGCGTCTTCCTTTTGAGGTTCCCCCACCTCCCCACCCGAGTCCCACGGCCCCTCGACGCGTCAGGGCTTCCTTTAATTCCGTCCGTCTGTGGGCTGGCTGTGCGCAGCAGGCAGAGGGAGGCCTTTCTCACACTGTGTCTTTGCTGTGGGCAGCTTTGCTATGACTATAAGTTTGACTTTGAGGACGACCAGCACAAGATCCCCTGTCACTGTGGCGCCGTGAACTGCCGGAAGTGGATGAACTGATGCATTCCCCGCTGTCTCAGAGGGCGGCTCGTCCCTAGGAAGGAGCGATTCAACACAGCATTTGAATTTCGCAGACGGAAAGATGTTTTTGTTTTCTGTTTTGTGACTTTTTGGAAACTAGCTTCTGGGAGTCCTGATTTCCTCCGTGCTTTAGGTTAGAGGAGCACCAGGAGAAAGCCGACCGAGGCAACTTTCCTGAAGTTGCTGAGGTTAAAGAATTACAGAATGGTCCAGCACTTTTTTTTTCTTTTTCTTTTCTTTCTTTTTTCTTTTTGAGGGTGGGTTTTGTTTCGTTATGCTTCTTTAGTCTCACTAAGGAGAAACTTTTACTGGGGCAAGAGCCGATGGCCGCCCTGCCCCCACCCCAGGGCAGAGGCCTTCCTGTGAATGTAAGACTGAAATCACCAGCGAAAGGGAGACGTCCAAAGTGCTGGCCACCGCCTTATCTGAAAAAGGGGCAGGCCCTCTAATTTAAAAGTTTTTAAATAAAGTAGACACCACTGAACAAGGAATGTACTGAATGACTTCCTTAGGGATAGAGCTAAGGGATAATAACTTGCACTAAAATACATTTAAATACTTGATTCCATGAGTCAGTTTATTGTAGTTTTTGATTTCTGTAAAATAAGAGAAACTTTTTGTATTTATTATTGAATAAGTGAATGAAGCTATTTTTAAATAAAAGTTAGAAGAAAGCCAAGCTGCTGCTGTTACCTGCAAAACTAACAAACCCTGTTACTTTGTACAAATATGTAAATATTTTGAGAAAAAAATACAGTATAAAAATAGTTATTGACCAAATGCTACCAGGCTCTGCAGCAGCTCGGGTGCTTATAAAATGTTCATAGGGATGTTACAATATAATTTTGTTATTAAATATGCCATTATAATTATGTAATAACCAAAATTTCAACCTAGAGTGTTTGGGGTTTTTTGGAAACTACGGTCTGTTAGTAGTTAATTGTTTTATACACCTTACTTCTCATAGAACAGAGTGTATGCTATGACTACAACTTTTATAGCCGTTTTGGTAATTTAAACTGATTTTTTCATATTATATTGTTGCATCCCTACTTCTTCAGTCAGGTTTTTTTGTGCTTACAATTTGTGATAACTGTGAATAACTGCTTAAAAATACCCCCAAATGGAGGCTGAATTTTTCTTCAGCAGAAGTAGTTTCGATTAGAACTTTGTTTCAAGCCACAAAGAATCATGTAAACATACTAGGATCATGTAGCAGGAACTCTAATCTAACTCTCTAGTCTTCTATTTAACACAAAAATTTGAAAAAGGAAAAAAAAAAAAAGAGATGTGACCATGCTTGCAGCTGCAGGACCCCGGCAGTAGGGTTTTGGAAGATGTAATTTTCAACTGTGTTTGTATGAACTGTTTGTTTACATTTCTTTAATAAAAAAAACACACTGTTTTGTGTTTGCTTGTAGAAACTTAATCAGCATTTTGAACCAGGTTAGCTTTTTATTTTGTACTTAAGATTCTGGTACTGACACTTCACAGGCTAAGTATAAAATGAAGTTTCTGTGTGCACAATTCAAGTGGACTGTAAAGCTGTTGGTATATTCAGTGACGCAGTTCTCAACTTGTCATGTATATGGCATGGTGTATTTTTATCTTACAGAATAAATCAATTGTATATATTTTTCTCTTGATAAATAGCTGTATGAAATTTGTTTCTTGAATATTTTTCTTCTCTTGTACAATATTCTGACATCCTACCAGTATTTGTCCTACCGGGTTTTCGTTTTGTTTTCTGTTCTGTATAATAATATCTAATGTTGGCAAAAATTGAATTTTTTGAGGTATACAGAGTGTTATGGGTTTTGGAATTTGTGGACACAGATTTAGAAGATCACCATTTACAAATAAAATATTTTACATCTATAAAATGCTGCCTGAGTCTCTGTTGGCGTTCTGATCACAGCTTGGAAGCTGACGAGCGCTTGAACTTCACCGACAGCCTGGCCCAGCCTTTCAGAGTGACTGGCGTGTGGACGTGATCAACTTGGTTCTCTCCCTCTTCAGATGAGAAGTTTAGATGTAAGTTCTAAGGGGGCTGCTAAGAATTGAAACTGCTCAGAATCCCATTCAACTTCCTACAACAGCTTGTGCACTGTGTGATTTTACAGAAGGTGTCCAAGCCCCCCATCATCTGACCAATTCTTTTAAATGCCCGTCTGAAACGCCCCCCGTCTGTGAAGCTGTCCATCTGGACGGGGCTGGACGCGGTCACGTCTGTGCCGGGCTGTAAAGCCCTTGCTCGGGGCGGCCTTTCCTTGGACCTCACGCTCGATTTCTCACCGTCAGACACACGAGGAAGGAAGCTTCAAGGCGTCGCCGCGCCAAGGCTCAGATGGGCGAGCAGGGTGCTTCTGGCTGTCAGCTC
Organism: Eschrichtius robustus; assembly: GCF_028021215.1. Taxonomy (NCBI): domain Eukaryota; kingdom Metazoa; phylum Chordata; class Mammalia; order Artiodactyla; family Eschrichtiidae; genus Eschrichtius; species Eschrichtius robustus. The sequence goes on along the minus strand of NC_090831.1, from coordinate 125,256,872 downwards.
TGCTGACCTGGATGGATCCGGCCTCCCGGGGAGAGGGGCGCGGGCCGGGGGCCGAGGAGAAGCGGCGCTCGTGAGTCTGCAGGAGGAAGTGGCATCGCGCGAAGCGTCTATCGCACCAAAGCCTGTCTCTGCAGGGCCAGCCGGTGCCTCAGACCCCAGGCGCCCCTTGCAGTGGGCCCTGGGGTGACAGTGGGGGCAGGAGCAGCCCCGGCCCCGTGGCCCCAGCTGTCAGCTGCCGCCGTTCCCTTGTTCTTTGACCACACGCTCAACTCATCTACTCAGCGCCTGGAAGGACCAGAACGTGACACCGGTCCCTGCGTCACTGAGCTTGTAACCTGATGCGGACACAGACAAAGACAGGTGGTTTTTGAGCTGGAGATGGAGGCGGGAGGTGGGTGGGGTTCAGGAGAGGCCGCCCTGAGCAGCGAGGACACAGGGCTGATGGGACCCGTCCTGTTCCTGCCACGACGTCTGGACCGGCACACGCCTCACCTGTGGTTCCTCAGGGTTCTCGAAACTTGCGTGAGCTTCTGCAACGAGCCCACGGTCTCCTTGGTAGGAAGGGGGAAGAGCCCCTTCTCGCTGTCGTCGTGTCCCCCACTCCCGGCTCTCTGGGATCCCTGTCCCCCCGGCGTGTCCACCCGAGCTGCCGGAGGCGGCGGGAGTCTCGCTGGGCCGCGTCTCTTGTCTCCCAGGAGGGTGTGGTGTTTTCCACGCCGACGCTGCCGAGGCCTCCGGGGTCAGGTTCATGGCTCTTTGCTGCGGCCCAGACCCACCCCCCCACCCCCACCCCCACCCCGGGCGGGCTCCCGATTGGGCTTCTGACGTTCTCTCCCTGCAGGTCAGGGTTTGCATATTTGAAGATTTCCTTCTGGCCCCAGAAGGTCTTTTAACCCGGTTCTTATCCCAGCCACTGAGCTGGGAAGAGTGTCTCCCCCTGTGTTTCTTTGGCTACGACTGTCACCTGCTTTGCTCCATGAAAGTCCCAGCAGGCGCGGCACCCGCTGGCCCTCTGCTCCCCCAACCCCATCCCACCGCCGCTGGCCGCGCGGCGCTCCCAGGCCTCTGTCCTCAGCTGGCTTGCCCTCTGCAGCCCCATCCAAACCTCCCCCTCCTCCACACGCGGTGACGACTTCCCAAGCATCTGCCTCCTTCGCTCCAAACCCGGGGACGGTCGGCAGCCCTATCGCTATTACAGCAGCTTCTGCTGTGACCAGAAAAGCTACACTTCCGAGACTCGGTGCTTAGCTTCTTCCCCAGAGCTGCTCCGCCAAGATGTCCTAACCCTGGAGGTGGCAGTTCTCCCCGCCCCCGGGGGCGCCGACAGGCACCATCTAGCTGTCCTCTGGGGCCTCACCCCGCAGCCTGGCCCGAGGCCCCGTCACCTTCAGGACAAAGCGACCTGCCATCCCCTGCCCCGGACACAGGTGTTCAGGCCTCTGTGCGTCCGCCTAGACTGCTCCCCAGGAAGCCCTCCCCGCCCTCGTGCCCCACACCGTGAGCGCCGCGTACACGTAGAGCTTTAGTTTTACTTGACGGTCTCAACAGCTGATATCAGTCTTTGAGGGCAGGGACTGGCACTTTCAGCCCAAAGGAGAAGAAAGAGGAGCAGGCGTGTGGGTTCCTCACCTCTCCCTCCCCACCCACCCCCACCCCCGGCTCCTGGCTTCCACTGGGGCTCAGCTGACCCCCCCCCCCCCCCCCCCCGTACAGGCGCAGCATGCTCGCTGCCCGCCCCCAGCAGCCCCTCCATCCCAGAGAGGGGCTTCCAGCTCCTGGAGCCCAGCTGACAGAGGAACAGAGACGGTCGATTTCTGAAACAAAGGGATACATTACTCTTGACGGTGTAGATTAATACCTGTGTAAAAATATTTGACGTTTTGTACTTAAAATACCCTTATTTTTATTTAATAAAAAATGTTTGTATGGGAATAACGGAATCACTAAATGTCAGACCTAGAGATCGTGTAGCTCAGTGGTTTTCAATATTTTTAAGCAACAGAAGGTTTACAAAATTATTTAGACCTTTACTCTAAGTAGTATTTGCACGTGGTGAAAATTCAAAATGTACCAGAAAGCACACAGTAAAAGCTAGGTCTCCTCTATGCCGTGTCTCTCAGCCAATTTCCCCACCCACTGGAAACCACTGCTATTGTTTTCCTGCAGATCCATCCAGAAATATTTCATGCGTATTCAAGCACATTCACCCACAGACACACACACACATGTATAAAATGTCCATGTTTATCCCTAAAAACAAAAGGAGGGAGGGGGAACAACCACCAGAAAAACAAAACTAGAAGATGTTTAGGTAGTTTACGATTTTTCCTCATGAATAATGCTGTGATGGACGTCTACAGGTATGTACCTCAAGTAAACTGCATTATAGCAATTTACTGGACTTTTAAATAAATGTTTTGTTTGGGGATAATTTTAGATTTACAGAAAAGTTGCAAAGATAATACGGAGAGTTCCCAAATACCCCTTGTCCCGTCTCCCCTAATGTTAATATTTTATAGAACATTCTTCTTGTCGAAACGAAGAGATTAACCTTGGTGCATTCCTATTAAGTAAACTACATACATTGTTCAGATTTCAGCAGTGTTTTCAGTCACGTCCTTTTTCTGTTCCAGGACCCCATCCAGGCCACCACACTGCATTCGGTCACCGTGTCTCTTTGGTCCCCTCTGGTGACAGTGTCTCAGGTTGGCCTTGCTTTTCATGACCTTGACAGTTCTGATTTCACTGTTTCATTCCTCATTATGTTCAAGCTTTCCTTTAAAACTTTTAGCACATTTTTATAAGAGCTATTTTTAATAACCATTGTCTGCTAATTCTTTCATTTCTGGGTCTCTTTCGTTAACTGATTGTTCTTTTTTCTCCTGCTGACACAGGTCGCATTTTCTTGCCTTTTCCACATCTAGTAAGTTTTACTGGATTCCAGAGTCTGCGCTTTCACGGTGAAGGCTGGATGGTGGTGTGTTCTCATTCTGGCGGCAGCTGAGCTGCTTGAGCGTTGGGTCCCCCTTTTGAAGCTGCTCTGCAAGCGTTCTCAGGATGAGTCTAACTAGGCCTCACTGCTGAGGTCTGGTCCTTCGGGGGAACGTACAGTGCCCTGGTTACTCAGCGCCGTGTCTTGGCTGCTGTGATCTCTGGAAGTGGTTCGGTTCATAGCTTCCCAGGTCTCGTTCTCTCCTCGGAACGTGTTCTCGGCTCAGTCTCTTGGGGTCACGATGACCTGCGGACAGTGACGTGGCCAGACTCAAAACAGAGACCCTTTCTTCGCGTGCTCCCTCCGGCCCTACATTCTGTGCTGCAAATTCTGGCCGCGTTGGCCTCCCTGAGCTGTTCTCCGTCTCAGTTCAGCAAGACCAGCACCCTCTCTGGGGCTCCCCTCTCTGCACAGCAGGCTGGAAATTGTCTCTGGGCGGAAAGCTGGGGTGAGGCGAGGCTCCCCTTGTTCTCTGGATACTGTCCTGCAGTCCTGTGATCCCATGTTTGAAAAGAGTTGTATTCTGTATTTTTTCCTACTTTTCTAGTTGTTTACCCCAGGAGGACAAGCCCAGACCCCACAGATGTAGTAATTTTCTCATTTCTTTTTGATCAAATTTTTTCCTTCTCATCAAATTCTATTTTCTTTAAAGGCATTATTTACCATATTTCTTCACCCCTGCTGTGTTCCTTTTATTCTTCATTTCTGAAATTATTTCTTTTAATTTCAAATTTTTGCTTGAGTTCTGTCATTTGTGAGTTTTCAGATTCTGCTTTATGTTGTCATTTCACACGACTTATGTCTTCTAGTTTGTTTTGAACAAGTGTTACAGTTTTGATTGGTTCTGGGAGCCTGTCTTCCTGGTGTGCTTTCATTCTTTCTTCCCCACGTCACCTCAGCTTTTTCCCCTACTTGATGCAGTGGGTCATAGGACTGGGGCTGCAAGTACAAAGACTGTCAACAGGGATGTTTTCTAACTATGCTTTTTGTTTTTGTCTTTGTTTTATCCTTTATGTCAGAATTCCTAAGGGCCTGAAGGGACAGGATGTGCCTTCACCCCATCTGGCAAAACTGGGGCTACCAGTGAATGCGGCTTCCTTGCCTGGTGCTGAAGGCAGCCCACTCGTTCTGCACCTGGGTAACCGTACCCTCTCTGAATGGGAGTGGACTGAGGGGCAAGGACTTCCCAGACTAGTACTGCTCCCTGCAGTGTAGACCAGCACAGTGACCGAACCAAATGTCCGTCCCTTCTAAAGGTGGGAAAAGTTTGGGTATAAATGAAAACAAGGAAAAACAGTAGCCGAGGGTAAAGGAATGAATAAAGGGTTATGTGATGGGAACCTAATATTTCGTTAGCACCTTGAGAGATTGTACCAGATGCTGCAAAGGGGGAAGCCATATATGGCTGGGACCACTCCTGATTTTGGAACCTGACTGGACCGAATAGAAGCCTGCAAACCCAAGTCGCCTCACCCTGGGAGATTCTCATACGATACGATGACAGACTGGATGGTTCCTAAGGACTGAATGGTCCAGTAACGTGCCAGTGCCTTTTGGCTTCTATGGTTGTTTTGCTACTGGGGATCCACGTTCGAAGACCGGGGGGTAAACTGCGCTACTGTGATTTATAATCGATGCGTTTTTGGTCTTTGTCCCCATTTCCGGCAGACATCTCCTAAAACCCGTGGACTAACGTGGATGATGAGAACGACACAGGTGTCTTTTGTTGCGTGCGTGAACAGCGTGGCAGCGGCTGCCGGGAGTGCCTGGCCCCCTCCTCCGCAGCCAAGCTAGAGCTTTCCTTTTTCTCCGTTGGACCTCTCCTGCACAATTTTTATTCTGCTCCCAGCAGTTTCTCCCCAGTCTGGGGCCCTGACCTGGAAAGAAGCCCTGGCGGGAAGTTTCCAGAGTTCAGAGGCACTGGGGCGCGTGGGCACCCTGCACTGCTCCCGGCTTAGCTGCTGCTCTCAGACTCACCACCGTGTCTCCAGCTGATACCTGTTCCCGATTTCGGGCTCTTTCATGCTCGGGCCCACCAGGGGCTCTGTTGCTGCTTCCTTTTGCTTTCTGTCATGGGCGTGGCAATAACACACAGGGCTTACAGCTGTTAGTTTGTTTCCCTACCCACTTTATTTTAGAGACTGTGAGGCTACCTTGTCACCTCGTTAGTTTGAAAACGTTATCCTCGGGTCTTCGGTTTGGCCGTGTAGCTGCTCTCACTGTACGTGGGTATCGACTGGGGGAAGATCCGAAAGCTGTGCTGCAACAGCTTCTCTGCCATCTCCTCAGAACCCACATCAATCTTTTAGCCATTTTAATGGGTGTGAAGTGGTATCTGATTGTGGCTTCACTTTGCATTTCCCTGATTACTGTGACATTAACACCTTTTCACAGGCTGAGCCATTTTCTACATCTTTGGTGAAGGGTCTGTTCAAGTATTTTGTCCATTTTGAAAACTGGTTTAAATTAATTAAATTTTAAGCACTTTATACACTCTGGGTACTAGTCTGTGGTTTACGTTTTTGTTTTCTCAACGGTGTCTTGAGCAGAAGCTTTTAATTTTGATGAAGTCCAGTTCATTCATCTTTGACGACTACTTCTTCCAATGAGTAATCTTTGCCTCCCCTAAAGTTATGAAGGTATTCTTCATTTTCCTCTAAAAGCTGTATAGTTTTCTTTTTTCTATTTAGATCTATGACCATCTTGAAGTAATTTTTGTGTATGGTATAAGGTAGGGGTCAAGGTTCATTTCTGTCCGTAGGGATATAAAATTCTTCCAGCACCATTTGTTGTAAAGATTATTTTTGCCCAGTGGGTTTTGGTTCCTTTGCTGAAAATCAATTGCCCATATATGTGTGGGTCTATTTTTGTTCCACCAATCAATTCTTTATCTGTAAGTCATTATTACAGTCTGTCTTGAACTGGTGCATGTGCTCCAACTTTATTCTTTACAAAATTACTTTGGCCACTCTTAGTCCTATGCGTTTCTATGTAAATCTGAATTTGAAAATTAGATTGTCAGCGTCTACAGAAAGTCTACTGGGATTTTGATGGAGTATAGTATTAAATCTTAGATCAAATTGTAGAGAATTAACATCCTAACAATATTGAGTTTTCTAATTCATGAATATAGCATAGTTCTCCATCTGTTTAGGTTTTCTTTAATTTCTCTCAGCAATGTTTTGTATTTCTCATTGTACAAATCTTAAAATTAAGTTTTCACATTTTTGATGTTATTGTAAATTGCAATTACAATCCCATTATTTATTTTGAACTGTTTGTTGCTACTATATAGATGTACAGTTCATTTTTATTATTATTTTTTTAATAAGTTGGTAGGGTTTATTTTTATTTTTTTGGCTGCACGGCTTGTGAGAATCTTAGTTCCCCGATCAGGAATAGAACCCAGGCCCTTGGCAGTGAGAGAGTCCCAACCACTGGACCACCAGGGAATTCCCACAATTCATTTTTATGTTGACCTTTCATCTCGTGATCCTGATAAACCCCTTTACTCTATCTAGTAGTATTTTTGAAAACCCCCGTGATTTTTCTACACACTTGCTCAGAGTCTGCAGATCGACAGTTTTACTTCTTCCTTTCCAATGTACATGCCCTTTATTGCTTTTTCTCGCCTATAGCGGTGGCTAAGGCTTTCACTACAAATGTTGAATGTAAGTGGTAAGTACGGGCATCCTTACCTTGTTCCTAAACCAGTCTTTTTTTTTTTTTTTTTAATGATACTACCTATAGTTCTCCATAGATGCCCTTTATCAGGTTGAGGAATTTTCCTTCCATTCCTAGTTTGCTGAGTTTTTATCGTTAACGGGTATTGAATTCTGATTTTCCTGCAAGATCCTAAGCCTTCTTCTCTTGTATTATTAAATCATAATTAAAACTGATTCTCTAACGTTAAAGCAGCTTTGCATTCCTGGGATAAAACCCACTTGTTCATAATGTACCATCCTTCTTACGTATACTGGATGTGATTTGCCAATATTTTGTAAGGGAATTTTAATTCTATATTCATGAAGGATATGGGCTTATGATTTCCTGGTATACTGCTTTTAAGATGAATAGTTAAGGCTTGCTCATAACGTCAAAATTTCATAGAAGTTTTCCAGAAAAGGTTGTGTATTATTGACACAGTTTTTTCCTCCATTGTTTGATAAAATTCATCAGTGAAACCATCTGTGCCTGGAGCTTTCTTTGTGGAAAGGTTTTTAAACTACAAATTCAATTTATTTAACAGGTGTAGAGACAGGGTGTCTATTTCTTCTTCAAAGAAATTGGGAAATTTGTTTCTTTCAAGGAATTCATTTAAGATATCAGATTTATTGGCAGAAATGTGGTTCCTAATAAGCCCTTACTCATTTATAAAATACAGTTTATTTTTTACAGCAATTTTAGGTTCACGGTAGAATCGAGCAGGAACTGTAGAGCACACAGCTTCCCCACCAACACCCCTGCGCCAGAGCAGGGCCTTCGTTAGAGCTCGTGAACCTGCCCTGACACATCACTGTCACCCGAAGCCCATAGCTGACTCTTGGTTCACTCTTGGTTTGGTGCCTTCTGTGGGTTTTAACTACCATTACGGTATCATATACAGGAGATTCACTGCCTGAAGAATCCTCTGTGCTCTGCCTATTCATCTTTCTCCCCCCACCCTACCACTGGCAACAAATGATATTTTACTGTCTCCATGGTTTTCCTTTTTCCAGAATGTCACAGGGTTGGAATAATACAGTACATAGATTTTTCAGGCAGCTTCTTTCTGAGTAATACACACTTAAGATTTGTCCATGTTTTTTTGTGGCTTTATAGCTCATTTCTTTTCAGCACTAAATATTCCATTGTCTAGGTGTACCACAGTTTATTTATCCGTTCACCTACTGAAGGACATCTGAGTTGCTTCCAAGTTGGCAATTACAGATAAAGCTGCTGTAGACATTTGCGTGCAGGTTTTTGATCATATGATAAGAGTATATTTAGTTTTGCAAGAAACTGCCAAACTATCTTCCAAAGTGGCTGCACCCTTTTGTGTTCCCACAAGCAGTGAATGAGAGTTCCTGTTGCTTATCTTTTTTAACATCTGCAGAATCTCTAGTAAAGTTGCCACTCTCACTACTGATATTGGTAATTTCTTTTTTTTTTTTTTTTGACTAGAGTTTTAACAGTTTTATTAATATTCTTTTTTTTTTTTTAATTAATTAATTTATTTATTTATTTATTTATGGCTGTGTTGGGTTTTCGTTTCTGTGCGAGGGCTTTCTCTAGTTGCGGCAAGTGGGGGCCACTCTTCATCGCGGTGCGCGGGCCTCTCACTATCGCAGCCTCTCTTGTTGTGGAGCACAGGCTCCAGATGCGCAGGCTCAGTAATTGTGGCTCACGGGCCTAGTTGCTCCGCGGCATGTGGGATCTTCCCAGACCAGGGCTCGAACCCGTGTCCCCTGCATTGGCAGGCAGATTCCCAACCACTGCGCCACCAGGGAAGCCCTTATTAATATTCTTGATCCAGCTTTTGGTTTCATTAATTTTTAATTTTCTCTTTCATTCATTTCCATCCTAATATTTAATATTTCCTCTGCTTCTTTGTTCTTCTAACTTGCTCTTCTTTTCCTACTTTAAAGTGGAAGCTTGTCATTGATTTTAAACGTTTATTCTTTTCTAATACAGCTTAGTTTATAAAGTTTCCAAGTACTGAGTTAGCTACATCCTACAGTCTTTGATATGTTGTGTTTTCATCTTCAGGCAGCTGAAAATAGCCTTTTGATTTCTTCTTTGACCCATAGAGTATTGGGAAGTATGTTCTTGGTTGATTTTCAAATATTTGAAGATTTTCCAGGTATTTTTTATTGACTGATTGATTGCCACAGCGCGCGGCTTGTGGGAGTCTTAGTTTCCCAACCAGGGATTGAACCCAGGCCCTCAGCAGTGAAAGCGCAGAGTCCTAACCACTGGACCACCAGAGAATTCCCCCAGGTATCTTTTTATTATTGATTTCTATTACTGTTATTCTTGTTATTGATTGCTCATATAATTTGCATGAGTTGAATTTGTATAAATTTGTATAAAAATTTATTGAGATTTCTTTAATATCCTGGAACATGATCTCTGCTGGTAAATATTTCACGTGTACTCAAAAAGAATGAGTATTCTATGTCAAGTTGGTTAATAGTATTGTTCAAGTTTTCGATATCCTGTTTCATCCACTTGTTTGATGACGTATATTGATATTTTGAAGTTGTGTCATTACGTATATAAATGCTTGAGATTATTTCCTCTTAATGAATTGACACCTTTATCATTATGAAACAACCCACTTTATCCCTAGGAATATTCTTTGCTCTGAAATCTCCTTTGTCTAATATTAATATAGCCACTCTAGATGTCTTCCAATTGGTGTTCAACAGGCATATACATATTTTCCCACCCTTTCATTTTTAATTCACTTGTGTCGTCGTCTTCAAAGTGAGTTTCTGATAGGCAGCATATAGTTGGATCTTGCATTTTTATCCAATCTAACCATCTCTGCCTTCTAACTGGGGGCATTTAGACCCAGTTACAAAAAAAAAAAATTATTTTTTATTGAGGTGTAGTTGATGTAAGATGTTATATAAGGTTCAGGTGTACAACATAGTGATTCACAATTTTTAAAGGTTATACTCCATGTATAGTTATTATAAAATATTGGCTATATTCCATGTGCTGTACAATGTATCCTTGTAGCTTATTTTATACATAGCAGTTTGTACCTCTAAATCCCCTAACCCTGTCTTGCCCCTCCCCACCCCCTTCCCTCTCCCCACTGGTAACCACTAGTTCTCTGTATCTGTGAGTCTGTTTCTTTTTTGTTATATTCACTAGTTTATTTTTTAGATTCCACATATAAGTGATACCAGAGTATCTGTCTTTCTCTGACTTATTTCATTTAGCATAATACCCTCCAAGTACATCCATATTGTTACCAATGGCAAAATTTCATTCCTTTTTTATGGCTGAATAGTATTCCATTGTGGGTATGTGACTGTGTGTGTGTGTGTACACACATCTTTATCCATTCACCTGCTGGTGGACACTTAGGTTGTGTGCATATCTTGACTATGGTATATAATGCTGCTATGAACATTGGGGCGCATGTATTTTTTCGAATTAGTGTATCTTCTTCAGATATATACCCAGGAATGGGATTGCTGGATCATATGGCAGCTCTATTTTTAGTTTTTTGGGGAAGATCCACACTGTTTACCGTAGTGGCTGCACCAATTTGTGTCCTTACCAACAGCGTACAGCAGTGGTCCCCAACCTTTTTGGCACCAGGGACTGGTTTCATGGAAGATAATTGTTCCATGGATGGGGGGTGGGGGGGATGGTTCAGGCAGTAATGCAGGTGATGGGGAGCAGCAGATGAAGCTTTTGCTTTGATTTGTAAATACCAAAAAATCCTTGCATCCTTGAGATATATCCCACTTCATCATGGTGTTTGATCCTCTTAGTATACTGTTATATTTTTAATTAATTAATTAATTAATCAATTTATGGCTGCATTGGGTCTTCGTTGCTGCACGTGGGCTCTCTCTAGTTGCGGTGAGTGGGAGCTACTCTTCGTTGCGGTGCATGGGCTTCTCATTGCAGTGGCTTCTCTTGTTGCGGAGCACGGGCTCTAGGCGCAAGGGCTTCAGTAGTTGTGGCACGCTGGCTCAGTAGTTGTGGCTCGCAGGCTCCAGAGCGCAGGCTCAGTAGTTGTGGCGCACGGGCTTAGTTGCTCTGCGGCATGTGGGATCTTCCCAGACCAGGGCTCGAAGCCGTGTCCCCTGCATTGGCAGGCAGATTCTTAACCACTGCACCACCAGGGAAGTCCCATGTTTTTTTCTTGATGAGTCTGGCTAAAGGTTTATCAGTTTTGTTATCTTTTCAAAGAACCAACCTTAGTTTCACTGATCTTTTCTATTTTTTTTTTTTTAGTCTCTACTTCATTTATTTCTGCTCTGATCTTTCTTTCCTTCTACTAATTTTGAGTTTTGTTATTCTTTTTCTAGTTCCTTTAAGTGTAAGGTTAGGTTGTTTGAGATTTTTCTTGTTTCCTGAGGTAAGCTCGTATTGCTATAAACTTCCTTCTTAGAACTGCTTTTGCTGCATCCCATAGATTTTGGATCATTGTGTTTTCATTTGCCCTTGGGTATTTTTTTTTTTAATTTCCTCTTTGTTTTTTTCATAGATCCAGTGGTTATTTAGTAGTTTATTATTTAGCCTCCACATGCTGGTGTTTTTTGCAGGGTTCTTTTCTTGTAGTTGATTTCTAGTCTCATACAGTTGTGGTTGGAAAAGAAAGATGCCTGACATGATTTCATTCTTAAATTTACCAAGGCTTGGTTTGTGGCCTAGCATGTGATCTATCCTGGAGAAAGTTCCCACGTGCACTTGAAAGAAAGAATGTGTATTCTGCTGCTTCTGGATGGAATGTTCTATATAAATCTGTTAAGTCCATCTGGTCTGTCATTTAAGGCCAGTGTTTCCTTATTGATTTTCTGTTTGGATTATCTGTATATTGATATAAGTGGGGTGTTAAAGTCCCCTACTATTGTTGTGTTACTGTTGATTTTCCCCTTTACATCTGTTAATATTTGCTATTATGTATTTAGGTGCTCCTATGTTGGGTGCATATATGTTTACAATTGTTAAATCATCTTCTTGAACTGAGCCCTTGATCATTATGTAATGTCCTTCTTTGTCTCTTGTAACAGTCTTTATTTTAAAGTCTATTTTGTCTGATGTAAGTAGTGCTACTCTGTCTTTGACTTCCGTTTGCATGGAATACATTTTTCCATTCCCTCACTTTCAGTCTGTGAGTGTCCTTAGATCTGAAGTTAGTCTCTTATAGGCAGCATATATAGAGGTCTTGTTTTTGTATCCATTCAACCACCCTTGTGTCTTTCGATTGAAACATTCAGTCCATTTACATTTAAAGTAATCATTAATATGTACGTTCTTATCGTCATACTGTTTTTGTAGGTCTTTTTTGTTCCTTTCTTTTGTTTTTCTCTCTTATGATTTGATGGCTATCTTTAGTGTTATGTTTGGATTCTTTTTCCCTTTTTGTGTATCTATTACAGATTTTTGGTTTGTTGCTACCATGAGATATGTGTATATATGAGTATGTATGTATATATGTGTTCAGTTACTGATCCCTTAATTTCAAATGCATTTTAACAATCCTGCATTTGTACTCCCTTTCCCTCATGATTACTGTTTTTGACGTCATATTCTGCACCTAATTACTTTGTGTATTCCTTAACTGCTTATTGTGGATATAAATGATTTTACTACTTTTATCTTTTCACCCAAACTTTGTACATGGGTGACTTCCTACCTTTATCTTTGCCTTCACTGGTGAGGTGTTTTGTTTCATAATTTTCATGTTTCTAGTTGTGGCTTTTTCTTTTCTGCTTAGAGAAGTTCCTTTAACATTTCTTGTAAAGTTGGGTTGGTGGTGCTGAACTCTTTCAGCTTCTGCTTCTCTGTAAAACTTTTTGATTTCTCCATCAAATCTGAGAGCCTTGCTGGGTAGAGTATTCTTGGTTGTAGGTTTTCCCCTTTTATCACTTTAAATATACCATGCCTCTCCCTTCTGACCTGCAGTGTTTCTGCTGAAAATTCAGCTGATATTATGGGAGTTCCCTTGTAAGTAGCTTGTTGCTTTTCCCTTGCTGCTTTAAATATTTTCTCTTTAATTTCTGCCATCTCAATTACAACGTGTCTTGGTGTATTCCTCCTTGGGTTAATCCTGTATGGGATTCTCTGTGCTTCCTGGACTGAGATATCTGTTTCCTTTCCCAAGTTAGGGAACTTTTTGGCTATTGTGTCTTCAAATATGTTCTCAGCGCCTCTCTTTTCTCCTTCTGGAACCCCTATAATGTGAATATTAGTGCATTTGTTGATGTCCAAGAGGTCTCTCAAACTGTCCTCATTTCTTTTCATTCTTCTTTTTTTCTGTTCAGCACCAGTGATTTCCACCACTGTCTTCCAGCTCATTGTTCCTCTGTATCATTTAGTCTACTATTGATTCCTTCTAGTGTACTTTGCATTTCAGTTACTGAATTCCTCATGTTAGGTTGTTCTTTATATTTTCTCTTTGTTAAAAGCTTCTAGCTTCTTGCTCTGTGCACCCATTCTTCTCCAAGCTCCTTGATCATCTTTATGACTGCTACCCTGAGCTCTTTTTGGGTAGGTCACCTGTCTCCACGTCACTTAGTTCTTCTTGGTCCTCTGTTGGGAACATGTTCCTCTGTCACCTCCTTTTGCCTGATGTCCTGTTTGTATGTATCTCGTAGGTCGGTTACATCCCCCAGTCTCGGTGAAGGAGCCTTTTGTAGGAGACACCCTAGGCGAGCAGCACACTCCCCTCTCCTCACCAGAGCTGTGTGCTTTAGGGTTTCCCCCATGAGGGCTGTGTGGGTCCTTCTGTTGTGGTGGGCTGACTACTGTGGGCAGTCTAGTAGGCTTGGACCTACCTTGTGCAGAGGCTGCTGGTTGACAGGGCTGAGTCACGAGGTGTCTGGCTGCAGAACCCTGGGGCTGCTCCCTGCCCACAGGTGGGTGAAGCCAGGCCCTGGGGTTAGTGCCGGCCTACTGGTGGACAGAGCAAGGTCCTGAAGTCTGGTTCCAGGGCCCAGGAGCCCTAAAGCTGGCATCAGATTGCTGATGGGTAGGGCCAGTCCCTGACAGTTGGCTGCAGGGTCCAGGATGTCCTGAAACTTATGTTGGCCTGCTAGTGGGCAGGGCCAGGGCCCAACTAGTCCCAGGGCAGGATCTAACCTGCTAGTAGGTGGACTGGGTCTGCAGGCTACAGGGCTTTGGTTTTCTTTTGGCTGGTGGATGAGGCTAGTTCTGAGGCTAGAGCAGGCCTGTTGATGGGAGGCACCAGGGCCCCAGGGTCTTTGACTGGAGGCCCCTGGGGGTCCTGGGTCTAGAGCCTGCACACTGGTGCTGGGGCCAAGTCCTGGGCCCTCTGGTGGGCAGGGCCATGTCCAGGGCAGCCTAAAGCTCAGGGGGTCTTAAGGCAGCCTGTCTGTTGGTGGGTGGGGCTGTGTCTGTGCCCAGTTAGTTAGCTGCTTGGCCTGAAGTGTGCCAGCACTAGTGCCTACAGGCTGTTGGGCCAGAGCAGGGCTGGGTCCTGAGGCTTAACAGGCTAGAGGAAGGATTCCAAAATGGTGCTTACCAGCACCACTGTCCCCACGATAGAACTAGCTGCCAGAAATGGCTGCCACCAGCATCTGTGTCCCCAGGGGGAGCTCCAGTTGCCTCCTGCCTCTCCCAGAGACTCTCTCCAAGATCAGCAGGTAGGTCTGACCCAGGCTCCTTTCAAATTGCTGCTTCTGCCCTGGGTCCTGGAGCATGTGAGATTTTGCGTGCATCCTTTAAGGGTGAAGTCTGTACTTCCCTCGGCCCTCCGTGACTCCTGAAAGTAAGCCCCCTGGCCTTTAAGCCAACTGCTCTTTTGGGGCTTGTCTTCCCAGTGTGAGACCCCCGGGCTGGGGAGCTCAACGTGGGGTTTGGACCCTTCACTCCTTTCGTAGAACCTTTACAATTGTAGTCAGTCTCCCGTTTGTGGGTCATGCACCCGGGGTATGGGACTTGACTACAATGGTGACTCCAGCCCTCCTACCTGTCTCACTGTGTGGTTGTAGAAGATCTTTTCTGGTTGGTAGGTTCTGGTCTTTATCATCGATGGTTGTTCTGCAAATAGTTGAAATTTTGGTGTGCCCATTAGAGCAGGTGAGTTCAGGGTCTTGCTACTTCACCATCCTGGCGAATCTCCACCTAACTTAGGAGCTTCCAAGGTGCCACGGGGGCTGGACTTCGTTTCCAAGAGTTGAGGGCCCTCACGCAGGTCGTCTGACAACACTTGGTGAGGCCGTGCAGACACAAGCCGGGGTCAACTGGACCCATTTACATTTAATCAAATTACATTTAATGTGATTATTGATTTTGTGGTATTTAAATCTATCATCTTGCTTTTTGTATCCTATATGTACCACCATCTGGTCTTTAAAGTTAAATGACAGACAAAATGTTTAGTATAAATACAAACAATACATTATTCTCCAGCATGTTTCAAATTGGTACTTAAACTGCTTTGTGCGTCCAGATAAAATAATTGAGAAAATACCCTATGAGACTATGTCTCCTCTGAGATGTAATTTTGGTGGGAAAAACTCACTTTATATTTGGACATTTACAGTATATACAGATGATTCCTAAATTTATACCTCTAACTGAAATATATCTTCTGAAATCCTGACCTCTATATCCAAGTAGATATAACACCTATTTAACAACTCTACCTGGGTGTTTCACAGGCAACTTTAATGTAACGTATTCAAATTCACATACCTTCAGCTTCAAACTCACATAGTTCAAGCTAAGAAACTGAAACATCCCTAAGGTTAGGGCTGCTACCTACCTAGCTTATTGGTTCATCAGCCGAATCCCTGTGCATTTCTTACCATGTATCACATACATAGGATAACTAAGACCAGAGACCCCAATACAAGATGAAAGAGAAGACAAAAAAATCCTAGATAAATCATCAAAAGGATCCTTTATTGTAAATGTAGATAGTACCATAATTCATCAAAATAATTTATAATAGTTAACTCTCTTAAATATAATCTTATAAATGATGCCTTCTGAAGTTAAATGTAATGTGGATTCAATCAGTTTATTTAAAACTATTTAGAACATGGTATTAGAAATTAAAAAAAAAAAATTAACTGCCATCTACAAAATCTTCTAAGAAAGGAAATCATGACAAGTTCCTGATCAGAAAAACGCCACTCCATTACTTAAGGGGATTAAAAGGAAGCATAAATAAATTTGAATAGACATCTCCATTTCCTGGGCTTTATCCTTCTATACAAACCTGACTCTTTAGAGAGTTAAAACTGCATTCTGCTTTCCTACCATAAGTAAGAAATTCCTTAACAGCAGTTGAGAAATGACCTGAACCTCTTGGTGAACCATACTTCTTCACCTCCCGACGGTCACTCGGGGCTGCGACCTCTACTGTGTCTGCTGTCTCACCTCTGCTAGTGTCCCAGGCGTCTCCATGTTGAGGACAAGCATGACAAACCACCGTTCCAGCCACAGCATCCACCTTAACCTTCCAAATGCCACTGCTGTGAGGAGGAGCCATCACAGATGGCCATGGCAACAAAGCCTCCGCGACTCAGTGGATCGACCGCTCTCAGGCACTGTCCAACTGACACCTGGTACAGCCGATTATTCCTCTGAAAATAAAGTGGTGGCAAGAAAAAAATACCACCAGTTACTTGCTTTAAGTTAAAAAACTTATTGCCAGAATATGGTAAAGAAGAGACAGAAATCTAGAAGAGACGTGGAACATTTCAGATTACTTATTTATGGGATGCTACAAACTCAGAACGACCTTCTACAAGGTAAATAGAATATGAGTCCCTCTGCCATGCTCCCTCCCTCAGCCTTGTCTGTCTCCTCACATCCTCCCATCACCACTAAGCAAGCTCCTCACCCCAAAGGTCCACTGCTGGGATCCTCCTGACCCATGGCACTTCATGAGTCGTGGTGGGTCTGCTGAGCGAGTTTCTGACATATCCAGGCAAAGGAGATTATTTAAAACCAATTCGTGCTCTTCATTATAAATCCAAATCTAAGGAAGAAAATAAAAGATCAAAACCTCAAGTTCTGCTTCAGATTCTGAAATGCAGACTGCACAACACTTCACACATTTGTGGAAGAATGGATTTATTTTGTATGGTCTCTTACAGCAGGAACAGACCAGGTTAGTTATCTGAAAATGGAGTGAATTAACACAGGAGAAAGTGAGGTGCAATTCCAGGAAGAAATGTAAGCAGTGGTTGAATTAACTTAATTGACTGTGTTTAATTGAGCACAAGATTATAGATCTTCCCCAATTCCAAGATTTCACAATTATACAATGCTTTTAATTCTCACACTGTGTAGAACTGAAGGAGCCCAGTGAGGCGGCTGGTTTGCCTTCTGTACACAGAGAACACCTGAGGCTCTGATTTTCATATTTCCCTCATCTGCTGGGCAGTGACGATGTGCATAAGCTGTCATAGCCCATCATCCTGCGGAACAGTATTCTCTATTCCCGGCTCATAATAACATTTGCACTGAGATTACGATCTCATTGATGGCCCCAAAGCAGGATTCTCCTTAGATGTGCAAATGATCTTTGAGGATAGTTGTCTTTATGGTGTCTCAGATTATTTTCAGGAACAAAGGCCTGAAACTGGCTGAAATGGCCAAGTGCAATGAATAAATTTATTCTCCAACATGCACCATCACTAAATTGAAAAGGAAAACATTTTCTCCTATCCTCTGAATTATTTTATTCATTACTGCTTCTACCTCCAGGCCCAAAATGTATGTGTGCTGCCTCTGTTGGTACGAAGAGAAGGCTCCCCATCAGCGCCATGACAGAACACCAGTAAAACAGAGATGCTGATGTTTTATAATCTGTGCTGTCTAACAGAGGAGCCACCGGTCCACACGTGGCTACTAAGCACTGGGAGTGTGTCAAGTGTGACTGAGGAAAGGAAATTTAAACTAACTAAAATGAAATAAAATTACCAATTCAGCAGCCACATGTGGCTAGGGTATAAGTACAATTCTGTGCAGTCACAACATAGTACAGATAGGAGAGTGTAACTCCATCTCCTCAAACCTCTTACAGTTTCTGGAACAAATTTCACCAATCTCATCCTACTACAACCTAAACCACCAAAACCTCACTACAATTTAACACTTCCATGTCTACAACACTGACACCTCTTGCACCCAGACGTGGCACAAAACCCTCTTTAAACCATGTTTTCCAGTATGTTAACACCTTAGATAGTGTGCATGAACTCTCCTAGAAATAAGATGTGATCTATGAAATTTCAAAGGACACACTCTATCCAAAAAGGGCCCAAGTGTTCTTTTCATTCTTGAATGACCCCGTCCACCACTCAAATGGAAACGTAAGTAAATGAAGCTTGCTTATGACATGTTTTGAGCATTGCAGTCTTGAGGCACTACAACTAGGAGATTAAACCAATGTTAGGTTATGCTATTTTATCAGATGCAAAGCAGTTTGCAATAAGTTTTCTGCTTATTTTTAGGTTCACTTAGTATCGCTGAAACGACACGGAAGTTGAGAATAAATTACGTGAATGACATGAATTGAAATTGTGCTGTTTCCTCTAACTACTAAAAATCAGTTAGGAAAACTCAATTTCACAGAAAACTCTACAAAAGATATTCTGATTCATCCAATGCAGATTTAATGTTCTGGACCAGAAAGAAGATGCACGTCCTTTGCCATTTCTAACAAATTCATATAGCTTTCAATTCTATATAATTCAAATTCATTCTGTGTAACTGCAAAGTACAAATAATGCTCTAAACAAACAAAATATTACTATGACAAACAATGACCAGAGGTAGGGAAAATGTACAAAGGAGACCACAATAGTATTAGACAGATGATCTCTGAAATCTCTAAAATCATTCCCAGCGTAAACAACTTAACTTCAGCAAGTGGCGCTGGGAAAGTTGGACAGCCGCATGTGAATCAATGAAGTTAGAACACACCTTCACACCATACACAAGACTTAAATACAAGACACGACACCATAAAACTCCTAAAAGAGAAGATAGGCAAAGGCAAAACATTCTCTGACATTAATTGTACCAATGTTTTCTTAGGTCAGTCTCCCAAGGTAAAAGAAAAAAATGGGACCTAATCAAACTTACAAGCTTTTTGTATAGCAAAGGAAACCGTAAGCAAAACGAAAAGATAGCCTACAGGCTGGGAGAAAATATTTGCAAATGATATGACCGACAAGGGCTTAATTTCCAAAATATACAAACAGCTTATACAACTCAACAACAAAAAAAAGAAGCAACCCAATCGAAAAATGGGTACAAGACCTAAATAGACATTTCTCCAAAGAAGACATACGGATGGCCAACAGGCACAAGAAAAGATGCTCAACATTGCTACTTACAAGAGAAATGCAAATCAAAACTACAATGAGGTACCACCTCACACTGATCAGAATGGCCATCATTAAAAAGTCTACAAATAACAAATGCTGGAGAGGGTGTGGAGAAAAGGGGAACCCTCCTACATTGCTGGTGGGAATGTAAATTGGTGCAACCACTATGGAAAACAGTATGGAGGTTCCTCAAAAAACTAAAAATAGAGCTGCCATATGATCCAGCAATCCCACACCTGGGCATATATCCGGAGAAAACCATAACTTGAAAAGATACATGCACCCCAATGTTCATAGCAGCACTATTCACAATAGCCAAGACATGGAAACAACCTAAATGTCCATCAACAAATGAATGGATAAAGAAGATGTGGCACATATATAATGGGATACTACTCAGTCATAAAAAAAGAATGAAATAATGCCATCTGTAGCAACATGGATGGACCTAGAGATTATCATACTAAGTGAAGTCAGAAAGAGAAAGACAAATACCACATGATATCACTTATATTTGGAATCTCAAATATGACACAAATGAACTTATCTACAAAACAAACAGATTCACAGACACAGAGCACAGACTTGTGGTTGCCAAGGGGGAGGGGAGTTGGGAGAGGGATGGATTGGGAGTTTGGGATTAGCAGATGCAAACTTTATACAGAGAATGGATAAACAACAAGGTCCTACTGTATAGCACAGGGACCTATATTCAATACCGTGATAAACCATAATGGAAAAGAATATATATATGTATAACTGAATCACTTTGCTGTACAGTAGAAATTAACACAACATTGTAAATCAACTATGCCTCATTAAAATAAATTTAAAAAGACAAAAACCCCAAAACAACTTTTAAAAAGTCAGATTAAAATCTTGATGTCTGCCCCTCCCTGCTCAAGACTGACTGCCAGCAGCTTCCCTTTCCTTCACTGAAGGACACTGTCCATGGACTGGCTGAGAGCCCAGAGGCCTAACTCACCTGATTTGGGTCGCTGTAGTCACACGCCTTAAGCACTACTAGGCCTCCCTTCTGACTTGGGCGGCCCTGGGCCGCCAGACACTTGTGGGTCTGGAGGTGATAGAGCTGTAAAAGAAGAGATTGCTCTTGACAAGCTGGTATGTACAGAAAGACTAATGTCAGAAGATGCCTTAGAATGCTAGAAAAGGGGGTTTTAGAGGAAATGTTGAAAATATTATTCCAGAGGTATGGATTCTAAAGGTCATAAAAAGATAAGCATTTTTTATTACTGAATTCTAGCTTTAGCACACAGGAGCATCACAATAGAGACTTCAAGGTTATAGGCAATTTTAACAATATATGCAGGCAGTGTCAAGTAGAAATTCTACCTAAAGATACAAGGTTACTAATCTACTATAGGGGAGGAAGGAAATTAAATACCATCTCTCCACTAAAGAACCTTAAAATGAAACTCAGGAAATAAGAACAAAAGGTACAAACAGACAGTACATAATTAAATATAATATACATACCTAACTGGAGATAAACAGATTATAAATGCCATAGGAATGCCAAATGTGAGATACATAAAAGAAGCAGAGTATCTAGTCTAAGTAAAACGATTAGTTTAAATATTAAATGTGATAAGATATGCAAGGCAAAAATAATAATGGTAAGGGATTTCAACTATATGGACATACACCGGTACCTATTTTTACTTAAAGAGAAAACACCTAATAATAATAAACATCTTGATGACTTTTATAAGATAGAACAACAAGATAGGAGAAGGCTCTAGGCTTAATTCTAGCCACTTAAAAATTGCTGGCATTGTGAAAGAACCAGGAGAGGGATGCCTTCTTTATAACACAAAAGGGAAATTCGGGCAACAATTACAATATCTACACTTTCAGGAAGCAAATTCTAAGAAATGATTCAAGAAAACGGTACGATTTTATGGGCTAGACATCTAAAATTGAAGTGATATTATAAAACTGAAGAAATTTTATAAGAACCAAAAGGGAATATCTAAAGAATTGTGGTTGATCAATGGGTTTCTGCTAAGCTCAGATGACTGCTCAGGACATCGGGTGTAAAACCTGACTTGGTACCACCACTTAGACCCTGACCACCATTTTTCACTTCCTGTCTGCAGTCAGTTCCAGAGCTGAGGCCAACAGTATACAGCTGCCCCATTTCTCCTTTGTTTTCCTTTTTGGACTGGTCTCTAACAAGTGAATTTTACACTCACTCACATTTCCTTTATTTGTATATTCACATTTATAGCTATCCTCTTGGAAGCCAGCACATAACTTAGAGAAGCCATGTTCTCTTTAACACTGGCAGGTAAAGGATCTTCATATAAACAGCAAAGATATTAAAATTTCTAAGGTCTTACACCTGAGTAGAGGAAATTCTCCTAAAAAGAACATAATGGAAGGCAAGCCAGAGGCTATCCTTAAATATTTTAAGTCTACAATGTCACTTATTATATCACACAACATTTAATGAAACATTTTGCTAGGATCACTTTCTTACCCTTCCACGCTGGAGGACTTTGGGGCGTTTTGGCCCTCTATTGATAAAAATGGGTTGCTGGGGTTTGGCATTGGGCCCAGATATCTGCATCTCTGGGTAAATATTATCCAAATACCATTTAAATGATTTACAATCCAACTTCTTCCTCAATTCAACACGCTCACTGATATTTCCATAGCTTCTGGTTCTCAGATCAGGTCTTAAGGAAAAATACTGCTCCTGAATTTAAAAAAGAAAAATGAAAAATAAGAGAATAGATTTTTTTGTTTAAATGAATCACACCTCAAAAAAGCCATTACAAAGAAAATACTGAGAGTTGCATATGGCAGAAGAGGAGGTGGGAAGGAATACAGTGTGTGCAGAGTCTTGACAGGGGAAGCAGGGGGACTGGGTCAGAGCAAAGCCCAGTGAGCAAAAGAGGAGCCAGGTTCTTGGGAGTCACAGGAGGGAGACAGGCGGATAAAGAAACTGAAGAGAAACACAGTTTCTTCTGGTGCTGGCTATATTACTTCTCATAGACTAGACACTTGGAAAATTTAAAAAGGAGTCACAACAAAAAATGAGTGAAAGACTGGGTAAAGAGAAGAGAGAGAAGAAACACAGAAAGACATGGCCCTAAAGCGAAGGTCATTCAACAGAAATCGGCCAGAGAGAAAAGCAACCAAAGCCAACGGAGTTACCAGCCTTATCATCCATCCTTCTCGGTGAGAGATTTAATCTCACCTTATATTCATCCAGCCAAACATGTGCCAGCCGCAAGGAGTTGTGTGTCATGGTGTCCTGGCCCTCTGGAGAACCATACGGTCGCCTTTTCCGGAAAATGTGTCCAACTCTAGAGCAAGGGATGATGAAGAGCTTACCTCCACACATCCAGATCTGGTCAGAAGCAGAATATGTGTTAATAGTTCCTCACAGTGCTGTGAAATCGATGTACGAATTTTCATGAAAACAGGTGTTTGTGAAACCTTGCAAGATGCTTTATCTTATTAGATATAACTATTCAAATAGAATAAAGTCAAAGTGTATATTTTTAAAAATTATCTGTCTTTACGATTAAAAAGAAACAAAACTCTAAAACAATGTAATATTCTTTTACTACCCTGTGTCTAAAATTGTACTTACCATACATGTTGTTTTAACAGATCAAGGAAGTTGACCTTCAGGACTTAGGGACAAAGAATGCTTACTCATCAATCCTCTAATCTCAGTTTTACAGGTACTTTCTCATGAAACACAGACAAACATACACACACCACTTCTTAGAAAAAAAATTTTTTTTATAAAATATACAGAATAACTCTAGATTAAGATTCAGATCTTAGTTCTGGTCTAAATTTTGCCCTTGACTGAGTTACTTTATATAGTTATTTCCATTTTTATGAGACTCAATTACCTTATCTACAAAGACTGAACTAACAATATCTATTATACCTTGCAACTTTCAAATTCTAAAGATTAAGTGGGAAAATACATTTGCAAAAATACGAAATGGCATATGCACAAGGTATTAGGGTATCTGAATGGGGGGAATTCTGTTACGTAGACCAGGAGATGGGAGGCGGGGAGTGGGGCCCTCTGCTGAGAGAGAGAAATCTGAATTCCTTCCCTTGCCCTCTTTCTGCCTTTTCCAAAGACCGTCTTACCACCACAGCTGAGCCACAGACCCCACCCACAGCTGTCATCTGCCCAACCTTAGCAGCTGGAGGGAACGGTATATATAAAGGATTCAGTAATCTATACGCAGGTGTTGATATCATTTATCTTATCAGCTGTGCTACTCCTGAAAGTGAAATGAGGAGCTATTAATAATCTCTCCAGGAGAATAGGTGTGAACCAGGATGGTCTCACACAGTCAGGAAAATCTGATGACCCCAACTATATATGTCTAGGGTTATCAAATAAGATTAATAAAGGACAAAGAAAGAACAAAACTCTAGATTAAATGCACATGAAGACTTCTTAATACATACCCAACTATTCATTACAACTATCACTTTTAAATTCTTACAAAATAAATGCAAGGCTTCTTATAGGCTTTTGATATTTTGAATGGGTATTATCCACATTATAGATTGTGGTAAAATAGTGTTCATTAAGGACAATTTGTTAATAAAGACAGTCAAAGAGAATTTACAGAAAATATGGGATCATGGATGAAAATTATATTCCTTGCACACAGTTAATAATCAAGCATGCAAAAAAAAATTTACCCGAAATGATATTTCTAAATTTTCTCCTCCCCAGATATCCATGCCACTGTCATACTGTCCAAGTTCACTGAAATAGTTTCTGTTCATGGCAAACAATCCTCCAGCCATTGTAGGTGACCTAGAAAAGGAAAACAATTATTGTATCAATTGTATTGTCAATTATCTACTGTTCTTGTTTTAAAAAATTCAGTGCAGCTTTAGAACATTACTAATAGAAACTAGATTAACTATTATGAAACATTTTGTCTGATTTATGAGGGAATGAGCTGGGCCCCATAACTTAATTTTCTAGATCGCAAGCCCTGGCAAATGAAGGCTACTTTTCTAAGTATCACAAGTACTTTTAAAAATTGATTATAACTACTGTTGACAGAAATCCACCTGACTTATTTAATTCCTTCGACAGTCTCACAGAGCCACTGGGATTAAAAACTGAGCTCCAGGGCCTGCCAAGGAGAGAGCAGACAAACGTCACACTTTGAATTGGACTCACAGATGTGTTAGACCAGTGGTCCCCGGAGACATTTTTAGCTGTCACAGCTGTGGGGGAGGGGTGCTACTGGCGTCTGATGGGTAGAGGCCAGATATGCTGAACACCCTGCAACGCACAGGGCAGCACCCGCAACGGAGAGCTCTCTGGCCCTAAAGGTCAGTCCTGCCACAGTCGAGAACCCCTGTGTTCCTGAGAACTGACGTGGACAGGCCCCACAGAGCCTGAGGCGGCTTCCAGTGACCTCACTGGCCGAACTGCACCGGGGGCGTGGCGTCTAGTGTTCTGAGCGGCCGCCCAGAAGAGAAGCCAGAGTCTCTGCAGGAGAAAACACCGCCCCAGGATGAATGTACCTCCATAATTTTTCATATACAATGCCCAGCATTAAACAAAAATAAACAAGCAAACTAACAAATAACCAGGCAATCAGGAAGATAAATCACATGAAAGAAAAAAATAAGAGAAACAATCTACAACAGAAACAGATGTGCAGGGGTTTCAAATAACGGAGTTATCAGGCAGAGACTTTAACTGTTCAGTATGTTCAAGCATAAAAGACAAGACTGAGAATTTGGCAGATAATTAGATGCTATCAATAAATAAACAAAATTTATGCATCTGAAAAACACTTCTGACAAAGACAGAAAAAAAAAATGTCAGCAGCCAATGAGAGATTACCTTCAAAAGAAAAAAAAATTAGACAGTTGTTGGCTTCTCACCAGAAACAGTGGAAGCCAGAAGGTTCTTGAATGATACCTTCAAAGTCCTGAAAGAATATACCTGCCAGTCTAGAACTGAATATCAAGTAAAATTATTCTTCAAAATAATGGTGAAACAAACAAAAAAGTAAACAAAAAACCCACCACTCTTCCCCCAACTTGATCCGTGAGAATCCCCCTGCACTCCCCTCTCTGCCTTTGCAGTTGATCATTCCTCCCTTTTCCCTCAGCTTGAAGCATCTATGTCCAGTGTCTGTGAAATGATGTTTTATCTGTGTCTCAGGATAAGAAACGGCAATCATTCCACCAGGTGCTGGAAACTGATTAGCCTTGAGGCAAGGGTTTCTAGGGCCACAACTCAGGGATGTGTATTTAATTACAGGGTCCCCAGAAACCCCTCTCCTGGCTACCACAAGCATCGGCTTCTTTTCTGGTCTTGGGAGCCAGACCTGGACTGTTACCTCAGAGGCAGGGGCCCCAGAGAACATGCTGGGGCTTCCTCTTTGGCCACAGCTGGGCTCCCTTGAGCCTTGAAGACTGCTGGCTGTCCTGCAACATGAGCCACAGTGACCCTGCCTCTACCAGCTCACAAGATGCCTGGCCCCTCTGCCTAATCCAGTCCCCCCTGAGCCACAGGCTGCTCAGGAATCAGTTGCAGCCTGTGAATCAGGCCAGAGCTTGCTTCGAGCCCAAGAAGAAAGCTGTCTTACTGGTGGAGGCTGGCCTTCCAAATCCTGGAGCCAGCCCTGCCAGCCAGGGGTCACTTTTGCCCTTTGGTGACCACTGTTTTCTTTCTCTGAAATATCTTACAATAGGTGATAATGCTGCTGACTCAAATTTCCACGAAAAGGAAAACAAAAACTAGCTCTTGAGTGACACCCTGGTCTACTCCTCTCTGAGGAATCTTGTGGGAGAAGAATACTGTAGCTCCTGCTCTGTTTCCATGTTTCTGTTGGGAAAGAAACCCCGCCTGCCCTGGGGCATTGGTGCTTTTGTCTGTGTTGCCATCCCAGGCCTGCGATAGGGGCTTGTGTCTGCGTTGTAATGTCTGTACCACGTCTGGGGAGCCCTTCCCACCTGTCCAGCCAGGCACTAGCCAACCCCTTGAAGAGGCCTCCATTTCCTTCCTATGATCCAAGGCACAGGGGACCCCACCTCCCATGACCCCACCTTCAGGAGCTGTGGTGGCACGTGCATCCATGAGCCTACCCCTGGGCTACCTACCTGAGGCCCACCTCTACCCACAGTCCTGTACAGGAGTCGAGTAAACAGGATATCTCTGCGCCCCTGTCCCCAAAGGGCCGGCCAAGGGCTGCCCACCAACCTGGCTCCATCAATCCTGCATGACCAAGTGATAGTTGGCGGGCTCTGCTACCCAGGCCCTCTCCATCTCCTACCCTGCCATCTGGCAAGGGATGGGCCCTTTTCTGTGAACTGACAACCTGTGGAAATGTGACCAATTAGTGTGAAATACATGTTTAGCAAATGTTAGGTACTGTAGTTGAACCAATAAATGTGAATCCTTCTGCACACACACACACACACACACACACACACAAGGTGAAACAAAGACATTTTCAGAAGGAGAGGAATAATCAACTGAAGGTCCAACCAAAAGAAATACTAAAATGTGTTCTTTAATCAAAATGAAAATAAATCCTAGATGGAAGCTTGCAGATGCAGAAAGGATAAAAAGTAACATAAAAGGGGAGATACATGGGTAAACGTAAATGAATAATGGCTACATAAAAAAGTCTTGTAGGGTTAAAAAAAAAAATACACACGTGGGACTTCCCTGGCAGTCCACTGGTTAGGACTCCGAGCTTCCACTGCAGGGGGCCCAGGATGGATCCCTGGGTAGGGAACTAAGATCCTGCAAGCCGTGCGGCACGGCCCAAAAGTACAAAACCACAAACCACCCCACCCCCCCAAAACACACGTGTACATTTCAGCCATATAACTTGAAGGGGGGATAACTGGAGTATGAACATTCTGAGATCCTTGCATTGTTTGGAGAAAATACCAATCTATATTACACTTTGATATGTCAAGTATGAAGGCTATACTTTCTAAGGTAACCACTAACAGAACAGTAGGTAAGAAACTATAATGTCTAATAATGGGTGGCAGCTGGGAACAGAATAATTGGAATTCAGGCCAAAAGCAAATAAGAGCAGAGAAAAAAGAACATAGAACAGATAGAAAGCAAATAGTACCATTGTAATCATAAACACAAAAATGTAAGTAGTATTACTGAATGTAATCAACTAAGCCCTAATTAAAAGACAAAGTTTTCCACACAGGCTTAAAAACAAAACAAAAGCAACTACATGCTGCTTACAGGGACACGTATAAATATATGACCACAGGAAGACTGACAGCAAAAGGGAAGAAAAGTTGCACAATTAAATACTAATGAAAACAAAGCTGGAACAGCCATATTAATGTCAGACTATAAAGTGAAAGTTTCACTACTGTAGAAGTACAGAATGAAATACAATTCATAATGATAAATGATTTCATCACCAGAAGATTTAATAATTCTAAATTGTCATGTATCTATTAACATAGCCTCAAAATATATGAAGAAAATATATAAAGAACTACAAGGAGAAACAGACACACAATTGTAGTGGGAAATTAATATACCATTTTCAATAACTGATAGAACATGTGAATTAAAAATTAATAAAAATATAGAATATTTGAACAACACAATAAACTTGACCCAACAAATACAGCATCTCATCTTTAACAACTGCAGAAAATACAAATTCTGACCACAGTGTAAGCTAGGATTAAATAACAACTATAAAGTTTCCGTATGCCTGTAAAATAATAAATGCACTGCTAAATAACCTACAGGTCAGAGAAGACATAACAATGAAAATATTTTGAAATAAATGACGATAAAAAATGATATATCACAGTTTGTGGGATGCAGCTAAAGCCATGATTAGAAGAAAATTTATCATCTTAAATACATGTATTAGAAAAGAAAAAAGGCTGAAAATTTAAAAAATCTAAACATCCAACTCAAGAAGTTAGCAACCTTGATATCATAAAAGTGAAACAGCTTACAGCCAAAAGGGGAGAAAAAGTGGAAAAAAGGAGAAAGCGGTGCTCATAGCCTCACTGTTCAAGGAAGAATGTCAAATGATGCTGTCAAAAGTCAACAGAACGGGGCTTCCCTGGTGGCGCAGTGGTTTGGAATCCGCCTGCCAATGCAGGGGACATGGGTTCGAGCCCTGGTCTGGGAAGATCCCACATGACGTGGAGCAACTAAGCCCACGCACCACAACTACTGAGCCTGCACTCTGGAGCCCGCAAGCCACAACTACTGAAGCCCATGCACCTAGAGCCCGTGCTCTGCAACAAGAGAAGCCACCGCAATGAGAAGCCCATGCACCACAGAGAGGAGTGGCCCCCGCTCATTGCAGCTAGAGAAAGCCCATGCGCAGCAACAAAGACCCAACGCAGCCAAAAAAAAAAGTCATAACAAGAAACAGATTTTTTTTTTAAGTATCAAAAGGAACCAATACAGTAACTAAATAATCATCCTACAACAATAAAGGGAACATGGGAGTGATGTAAATGAGCTAAATCTTCATTTTTCCAACAGAGAGGGTCTATAGTTGGTTTTATGTTGAAAAGAGGACTATGCATATAATTTAGAGTTCAGGAAGTAAGAAATGGAAGACCAAAAATAAAAATGGTTAAAAGAATTTGTCTCTGGGGAGAAAGACTGAGAATGGGGAGGGAAGGGTTAGAGCCAGCCACTTGTCATCCTAAGTTGTTCTATACTGTTTATTACTGTGAATACATGTTTTTGATTAAAAATATTAAAAATTAAACAATGAAAAACAAATACCCATGAAGATGATGAAATAGGCAAAAACTGGCCACTGCCCTACAACTACGAACGAGAACACATGTAACAGTCCGAGGAACTTTCTGCTTGCACTGGCAAAGGGAAGCTGAAAATGGGGTCAGTGCTCCTGTCTGCCTCCAATCACAGTTCGTGAAGTCGTGGAGCCCAGAAACACAGAGGGACAGTCCCCAGGGGCAGCCCTGCTCTCCTGAGAGATGTGCTCCAGCATCTAACTCCCACCTGCAAGGCTGGGGAGCAGAGGGTGGGTACAGACCAGCACTGAAAGCCCTGGTAGGAAGAAGGGTTACAAGCATGTGAAGACTAGAAGACAACTGAGAACTGGGTGTGCTTTTTTCACGGACTTCACAAAGAACTGCAACAGATTCTCTCACAAAGCCTGAGAACAGAAGACAACCCATCCTGCCAGGAGAGCACCTCAGCCACCTGAGCTGGCCCAGCTCTCTATCAGCCTCCCCTCCAAGTCTGGTTCGGATGAAAGGAAGCTGGCAAGTACCCAAAGGCCAGCTGAGGAGCCAATGGCATTCTAGTCACCTGAGGTGTGGGGAAAACATTATCAACTAAAGGTGAAGACATGCATGCCTATGACTGGGCAGTTTCAGTCCTGTAAGCTAGAAGCCAAGAATAAGAATGCTGGCAACAGCACTATTTGTAAGGTGGAAAAAAACCACTGAAAACAACCCAAATGCCCTGCCCACAGTAAACTGGATAAATGTTATGATACATTAGTATAACAGAATATTATACAGCAATAAAAATGAATCAACTATATAATGCAGCACAGAGGCTTTTAAAGCAATATTGACTAAAAGAAGCAAGACAGTGATGAGTCCCATGGCTTCATTTATATGAAGTCCAAGAGTAGGGAACTGGACTACATTACATCATTTAGAAATCACACATAGGTGGTACAACTCTCCAGGAGAGCAAGGAAATGATGAGTGGGTCAGGGTAATGACACCTCTAGGGACAAGGGCAGGGGCTGTGACCAGGGAGGGGTATACAGGGGGCATGTGGGTGCTATTTCTTGACTTGGTGGTAGTTTCACAGTGTTCACACTATAATCATTTATTAAATTGTATGCATATATACATATGTATGTATACAAATGATTATACACTATAATCATTTATTAAATCGCATGCATATATACATATATACTTTTTACATATGCTATTTTTTACAGTAAAAATGTTTAAAAAAGGGACTTCCCTAGTAGTCCAGTGGTTAAGAATCCACCTTCCAGTGCAGGGGATGTGGGTTTGATCCCTGCCTGGTTGGGGAACTAAGATCCCACATGCCGTGGGACAACTTAGCCCGCACACCACAACTACTGAGCCTGCATGCTCTAGAGCCGGTGCGCCACAACTAGAGAGCCTGCATGCCTCAACTACTGAGCCCACGCGTTCTGGAGCCCGCACACCGCAACGAAAGACCCCGTGTGCCGTAACAAAGATCTCGCATGCTAGGGCTTCCCTGGTGGCGCAGTGGTTGAGAATCTGCCTGCTAATGCAGGGGACATGGGTTCGAGCCCTGGTCTGGGAAGATCCCACATGCCGCGGAGCAACTAGGCCCATGAGCCACAGCTGCTGAGCCTGCGCGTCTGGAGCCTGTGCCCTGCAACGGGAGTGGCCGCGATAGTGAGAGGCCCGTGCACCGCGATGAAGAGTGGCCCCCCGCTTGCCGCAACTAGAGAAAACCCTCGCACGAAACGAAGACCCAACACAGCCAAAAATAAATTAAATAAATAAATAAATAAAGTAGCTATTAATTTAAAAAAAAAAAAAGATCCCACATGCTGCAACTAAGACCCAATGCAGCCAAATAAATAAATAAAAATATATTTTTTAAAAAGCTGTATTAAAAAAAAGTTTAAAAGAAAAAGTAGGTCTAAGAACTTTAAAAAGTACAAATACAGACAAACGTCTCTGAAATCTACATGAGAAATTTAAAAGAAAACAAAAATAAGGAGAAATAACATATAAGAGATTTATAATATGAGAGAATATGGATGAAAATTGAAAATAATTCACATACGATGACTCAGTAATTGTACGAGTAGGAATCCATCCTAAAATCCTAATTATAGAAAAGGCTTATGTATTAAATGTTCTTCACAGTACCACTCACACTAGCAAAGAACTGAAGATGTGTTAACGACCAAGGCAATAACCATGGTATGTGATATAAACAACACAGCACAGGGGGTCCTCCCAGGCTATCCTATGCAACAACTATCCCAGGATACTGTTGACTTCTTCTGCCTTTCTCACTAAGATATAAATCCTTGAGGGCCTGGACAATTTCTTATTCATAAATCTTTCCTTAGGACTTGGCAGAGTACGTAAAATTCAGTAAGCACTCAAAAATTTTTAATGGACAAACAAGTTAAGCCAACACTTTTGCTTCCTGCAAAGGAAAAGGAATTATCTTTGAGTAAGTTTCCTCTTTTGGGAATTTTTCACACATACAGGAGAAATCTTACTTTATTGGTGCAGTAGCTCCGTCTGTTCCTCCGAGCTCAGAAAGGGGAACGAGGTCCCATTTGAAGTGCAGCCCCCAGTTGAATCCTCCCCGCACCACAGGGGACGAGCTGTAGGCCAGCGTGTCAGCGCTGATGATGTCGATCACCGGGCACACCACCGTTTGCCGGTCGTCCCGGATGGCAGCCAGCAGGGGCTGCAGCCACATCACATTCACCTCGCAGTGGCTGTCCAGGAACACCAGGACTTCTCCTGGGGAGGCAGACAACAGAGGCCCTGAGAGCTGCACCGCACTCAAGTTAGATGTGGCCACCAGTTCACGTGCTGATGCATGAACAGGCGTGAAAGGTAACTGCCACCCTTGCAGCCCAAACTATTAAACCAGTACTCAGAAGCCTGTTAGCCAGGAATTCTGTCTGAAGTGTACTGCTATGATTGAAGAACATATGCAAACAATATGCACAACCTGTGAAAAAATTTACAGACGATTCACATTCTCCTCAGTAAAAAGATTCAGTCTCACAGGAACAATTCAGTTCTCTGGACAGCCAGGTATGGAGTGCGGTGCAACGATAGTGGTCAGCTGTGCGTATTTTTAGTACAATTACTGTAATGGAAATATTTATAAGTTTAGTATGTATTTCCCTGCCTTAGTAAACAGAGGTTAGAGAACATAACTCATTTTCACTGGTGATCGGACACATGACCCTGTTATCGATTATGGCT
Organism: Eschrichtius robustus; assembly: GCF_028021215.1. NCBI lineage: Eukaryota > Metazoa > Chordata > Mammalia > Artiodactyla > Eschrichtiidae > Eschrichtius > Eschrichtius robustus. The sequence continues at coordinate 125,224,817 of NC_090831.1, read as the reverse complement.
ACAACATGGCGATTCTCAGGAGTGAGAGAAGCGTGCAGCCCTCTCACCACGTCAGCAACACAGCTCCCTCCTCCTTGGATTCACCACTTGACTACCACGCACTCGTTTCTTTTTCTTCCATTTCCCACGCTTCCTTTCTAATCCCCCCAATCTCATCAGCCACGGGATGCTCTTTTCTTCTAGTTAATAAAATTAAAATCGTAAAGATTTTATCATGCATTTTTAACTCCTCTTGATAAATGTGAGCAGGAGTGAGAGTTTCTTTGATAATCCCAAACTTCTTTGATAACTTAATGGTTATTCTGAACAGCTGAGAAACTTAGAATCTCATCATCAGACAGCATTATTTTTCCAAACGTTTATCCATGAAATGTATTGATACAGATTTTACGTGAATTTCATAAAGCACCGGATGCATCCTATTCAAACTAACAGTAGCAGAAACACCTCCAGCAAGAAAGTTCTCCAGGATGACGGCGACTTAGTCGTGCCCTCAAGGCCGCCTGTGAAGGACTTTATGAGGCCGTAAAGAGCACGCCGCTCAGCAGACGCCGTTTAATACAGAAAATAAGGCAGAATGTTCAACCTGCGCGCTATTCAAGTGAAGGGAACTCAATTCAGTCAAGTTTCCTCTGAGGAGAAAATGTATAATAGCTTTTTTTAATTCTAAAAATGTTACTTTTTCAATTAAAGCCAATTTAACTAAATGAAGTAAGATAATAACAGTCACATTGAACCTGAGATTGATTTCCCAAAAACTGGCTTATTTTTTGACAGATCCTAAACTATATTTGAACAAGGACCAACAGATCATAAAGAAAAAAACTAAATGACTATTGTTACCTGAAAAACAACAAACTCTCAGTAACAATATACTATAACAGTACGATGTTCTGTGACATAATCTTGCCATTCCCTACAAATACCCCACAATTTTCTCTCTATCTCATGCCTTCAATATGTCAAAACTAGACTCTAAAGAAGAAAAATCGCCTTGAATTCAATCTGCATATGACTGCAGACTGGATGGAGGGGAGCTACTTCTCATTTTTTGTTAATTGCTCCTGTTCACTGCAGGTTTAAGAGAAAGGAGGGAAGAAGAAAGAGTCTAAAAATGAAGTCACAGCTAAACCCAGCAAATGGGACAGTGGGTATACAAGGAGGGGTGGTGGCAGAAAGCAGTGCCAACCACTTAAACCCCAGTGACTGGTTATCTTGAGGAGAGCAGTATATGGGAAGGTAGGAGATGTTTTTCACTACTAGGGCATGCATGCCCCCCCAAAGTTCTGGAATTTTAAAATTATCTTCATGATTTTTTTTGCCATATCCAGGCATTACCTGCAGTATTAGATACCTAATATTTTTAAACAAATTCATTTGTTTTAACTTAAATAAATGTATTTTAAAAGGAAAATTTTTATCAAGATCATAAATGAAAAAAATTAGGATCACCAACCTTCCACAGAGGTAACCGTAAAAAGAAATACATTTGAATCGATATAATGTAACTGAAGAAAAACCAGAAAGGCAGACCACTGAGGACTCGAGTTCACCTCCTTGGAGCCTGTGCTTTGGGACAACCGGGTTGGAGTTATGGAAAGGCCTTTCCCAAACTGAACAAGCCTCACCTTTCCTGCTGGCAGTGCCCACTAAGACACCACCTTTCAGAGACTGACGCAGGATCAGGAGGGCAGGAGACTCAGAGCCCTCATCACTCAACACCCACCAAGAAAGGCCAACGGGAAGTTCTACCTGTTGCGTGGGCTGCTCCAATCATTCTTCCTCGAATCAATCCCTCACGTTTTGTATTTCTTATTACTTTAATCTTTCCAGGGAGGTATTTTTGGATGTATTCATCTAGTTCTCCTTTCACATCATCTGAAAATGAACAGTCGCACAACTGTTCAAACCACATGAGACATATGCACAGACATTTTGCAGATTCTCTAGTCGTGGCTGGTACTTGCGACAACAAATTTTTAGGCAAATATAGAATCTTCCTCTGCTTTATTTTAAAAGAAGATCATAGCTTATCTTGGAAGGAAGAAATGAGGGTTAAGAGTTGGAATACTAGCCTAAAGGAATAGTTACTTAAGTTATAGACTTATCTGTATTTCCATAGCAACTAACACAATGCTTTGCATAAAGAATGTTTGAAGTGAGTATCTTGAGTGAATGAATGTTTGGCTGACTGCATATGAATCAGATTTAACACAAAATGATATGTAAATATCTTTTGTTTCAAAGTGATTTATTAAGTCCTACTCCATTTCAGAATAGTTGAGAAACAACTTCTATTGCCCTACCAAGAATTATATAATAGCAGCAGTAAATACATTCTTTTATTAATTTAGCACCTTCCATGGGCACTAAATATTTTTTATAAATTCTAGCTCATTTACCTTTAAATTTCATAATAACTTCAAAGATCATATAAGATAGTAATAAGTAATTCTTTCCATAGTTAGTATATAAACCGTCGTAAATGATCATGAATTTTCGCTTTTAGAAAAAATACCCACAAAATGAAAAATACAGGTTTACTTAAAAAAAAAAATTCAACATCATAAATTCTAGAATTATACTACTTAGCCAATCTTCTACTTGGTCCAGACTCAAATTCTTGGTTTTTTTAATCATTCATTTTTGAAATTAATTTTTTTTCTATTTCTATGAGATTTCAATAGTTACCAAGGTTTGAGAATTCTGCACCCATTGGTCTCAGTGTACATTTCCTCATTTTGTATACTTAAGTATACTTGCATACCAATTCTGTTGTTGATATATGAGAGATACTTAATAAACCCTTGAGTTGTGAAAAAATATGTAATTGACATACAATTTATCAGTGTATCTCTGCAGGTTACTGTAATGAAAATAGCAGAAGGCTTGGAGTTATGTAGACCAGGGGTCTAATTTCAACTCTACCACTTAACAGCTACAGGATCTTGAGCAAATTACTTAATATTTCCTCCTCTGTAAAATGGGGATACAACCTCTCTCACAAGGTTGAAGACAGCCCTCCATCCTGCTGTGTGTACATGAAATCACTTATAGGAAGAGTCTATGTTGAATTAAAGAAAGGTCTGAGGTATGTACTGAATCATAAAATACTGGCCTTCAGAGATCATCTAAGAGCTATCAGAATGCAATCCACCTTATCTAGAGACAGCTGATGTAACAGACTGATGAGATAAACGTAAGCCAAAGCATTATGTCTAGTTAAAAAAGCCAATCTCGAAAGGTCACATACTGTATGATTCTGTTTATATAACATTCTTGAAGGGGTGATGGAGCAGTCCAGTCTGTACCTTGACTGCAGTGGTGGTTACAGAAATCTACTCATGGGATAAAATGACAAATAACTGTACACACATATTGTACCAATGTTAAATTCTGGGTTTTGATATTATACTATAATGATGTACGATGTAACCAATGGAGGAAACTGGGTGAAGGGGTACACAGGACCTCTTTGTAACTTACTGTCTATCTATAGTTATTTCAAAATAAAAATATTCTTTTAAAAAGGTAAGCCAAGGGAAAAATTTCAAGGGCCAAATTTGGGTAGCACAGTTTGAAAACAGATTACAAAGATAATGCAGTTTCTTTGAAATTACCCTATAATCAGGCATTTAATTGTGGTTGGCTCTGTTGCAACTGTGTACATGAGGGTCCTCCTATCCACTAAGTACCGCATGGTCAGCTCTGCTGACGTGGTCAGTACGACAGTGAACAACAGCACAGACCCCACGCTGCCAATTACAACAGTCCTCACCGAAGTCACTGTCATCGTCCACGAGGATAATTTCGTGAAGAAGCCGGGCTGGAGTGCGGTCTAGCACGCTGTGCACGGTCCGGAGCAAGGCAGAAAAGGCTTCGTTGTAGAAACAAATAACAACACTAGCGACTGGCAGATCCGTCGGGTAAGACCTGTCTTTACATCTGTGAAGACGAATATGGGAAAATTCTGACATTTTAAAAGCTCAAATGTTTTAGGTTATTATTCACTAAACATTAACTGTCCCCTTGTTTGGCCTCTTCCTTACATTATTAACAATTTTTTAAAAAGCGTTTAAGATAACAATGTGTTTTCTTATTCAAGAGTTTTACATTTGTTAATGATTTCTCCCTCCAGTACCTGCAACTCCGCTTATTTTTAGGTCAACGTTTTAAAAACTTGAATTTTTTTTCTTTTTTGATACATAAAAGTGTGTTTTTACTAAAATCACTGCAAGTTTTTAATGCAGCACTCATAAGCTGATGTTCAGTTTCTTCTCCTCAATGAGGTTTCAAAAGGAAATGTGAAATTATGTATTTGAAAATTTTATTTTTTGCCCAATAATAGAAAAAGATTTTAGTAAACTATGATGTATATCAGGATAATGGAAGAGCTTCCATGTAAGCAACTATTTGATAAAAAGGATTAAGTGGCTTTAAGCAACCACAATAAAAAAAAACCACTAACTTAAACAATAAAATCTGGAATTCCATGTTCTTTTGCATGGTATACAAAGCCTTCCAATGTCTGGGCCCTGCCCACCTCCAGTTTCTTGCCATTCCTCCACTACAGGCAAAGTGAACTGTTTCAGTCCCTTTGACAAATAGTATAATTTTATGCCTCGATCTGTTCCCTATATAGGGGAAAACCTTCCCTTACGTCACTGCTCAGTCATCACCCTCTATGAAGCCTTCCCTGGTCATTCTGCTTTGGAGGACCCCATTTCACCAACTCCTATCACAGCCCTCATTCTTGTGGTACTGCAATTACTCACTTCTTTATCTACCTCCCCTGCTAGACTCTAAGCCCTGTGAACCGAGAGACTATGTCTTATTTTGTTTATTTCCAGGGCCTAATAGAGAGTCCAGCAAACAAAAGGTGCTGAAACAGATCTGTGGAATGAATGACTGATTGACCATATGAATGAAAAGCCTTTGAAGAAACAAAAATAATGAAAACAGAAAAGTGAGATGATGAGTAGAATTCTTCACTGATATTAATTCCTTTTTGCCATGAATCCAATAAACAAACATTTAAAATAAACTTATGCTTGGATGGTTATTTAATTATATGCAGGTAGCACCTCCCTCCTCTTTCCCACGATTTTAAATTTCAAAAGAAACACAGCAAGCTCTAGAACTTTGTCAGTACAATCTCAGACCATGTGGCTTCAAGCATAACATGAGTGGAAATCTGTCTTAAGTTTTCTAGTATCCTGAATAATAAGCCTAATTGCAAAATATTAACACCATCCCCATGACTTATTATGCTGGCACTAAAAACACTGTGTTATTAAAGTGATTAGCAGAAACCAATAAGGAACATACGCTGCATTCCTTGTATCTGGCACATCTCTATGGTAGCCCAAGCGGTTACTAATAAGCATATTGAAGGCATGTTTCTGATACCCCAAGTCTCTCAACTCCTGATCACGTTCATTAAAAATCATACCTGCAAAAGAGTGACGTCACAGTCAGTACATTAAATCTGGAAAGGAATGCTACAATTACTGTTATATTATGATCCTAACGTCTTATAACCAGGTAATAGCCATGTTTCTCAAATCTAGTTTGTCTCCATTTTCAAAAAAGTAAATTGAGGTTTAAGTCAAATTTTTATCAGTTTAGCTCAAACAGCAAGTGTGCCTTAACCATAAAGACACCTGCTCACTAGCCATAATCTTAAGACTATTTTCAAGAGAAAAACTTACCCATGACCAAGAAAAAAGAGACTTAATGATGATTTTTCCATAAAAGCAATAGATTATAGAACCCCATATGGATCTCAACAGGCCCCAATTAATGCAAGGTTTTGTTAATTTTTGTCTGAAAAAAAAATTTTTTTTTTTAACGGCAAGTTTTTATATGAACGCCTCCCCTAAAAAATTATACTACTGATAAACCTTTCTATAAAGTCTCTGGTCAAGAAAGTCCTCCACAGATCTAATCAAGATCATTATAATTTAACATCTTTGCTCTAATGTTGCCAGAAATCTTACCTTTACCAAGAACAATAAAGCCTCCTCTTGCTTTCTCTTTCCCACATAAAACCTTTAGCCTCTCCTCACAGAATGACTCCCTTGTAACAGCATTTCTCAAAATCTGGTCATGGAAAACTAATTCCACTGGACATTAATAGACGTTAAAAAGAAAAAAAAAGATTTCACGGTCAAATAATTCAGGAAAAGACTGGATTTTAAAAGTCAAGTAAGGGGGGCTTCCCTGGTGGCGCAGTGGTTGAGAGTCTGCCTGCCGATGCAGGGGACACGGGTTCGAGCCCTGGTCTGGGAGGATCCCACGTGCCGCGGAGCAACTGGGCCCCTGTGCCACAGCTACTGAGCCTGCGCGTCTGGAGTTTGTGCTCCGCAACAAGAGAGGCCGAGACGGTGAGAGGCCCGTGCACCACGATGAAGAGTGGCCCCCGCTTGCCGCAGCTGGAGAGGGCCCTCGCACAGAGGCGAAGACCCAGCACAGCCAAAAATAATAAAAATAATAATAAAAAAAAAAAAGGTCAAGTAAGGGAATTCCCTGGTGGTCCAGTGGTTAGGACTCAGCACTTTCACTGCTGGGGCCCAGGTTCGAGTTGAGTAGGTTTCTTTTTTTTTTTTAAAGAATATTGTTTGTTTTATGGATTCCCAGATGTGAGAGGATGAAATACAGAATGCAGTGTTTCCCCAATTATCTTATTTATCCCTATGATTTCTTGTAAGGGTTTTATAGTCTTTGATCCATTCTGAGTTAATTTAATATGACATGAGGTAAGGGTTCAACTTCATTCCTTTGCATGGGGGTATCTATTTGTCCCAGCACCACTGGTTGAAAAGACCATTCTTTCCACATTAACTGCTCTTGGCACCCTTTCTGAAAATCAACTGACCACAGATGTTACTTGTCCTTAGGTATTATTGACCATAGATGCTACTTGACCACAGATGTCACAGAGTATATTTTCAGACTCTCAGTCTTCTATCCTTTGATCTACTGATACATATCTATTCTTATGCCAGTATCACACTGTCAGGAAGTTTTGAAATAGAGAAGTGTGTGTTCTCCAACTTTGTTCTTTTTCAAGACTGTTCAGGCTATTCAGAGCCCCTTGCAATTCCTTATCAATTTTAGAATCAGCTTTTCCATCTTTTCAACAAAGGCCAATGGGATTTTGATAAGGTTTACATTCAATCTGTGGGTTGCTTTGGGTGGTACTGACATCTTAGCAGTATTTAGCATTCCATCCATGGACCTCTTTCCATTTATTTAGGTCTATTTTTATTTCTTTCAATAGTGCTGTGTAGTTTTCAGTGTACAAATCTTAGACCTCCTTGGCTATATTATTCTTAAGTACTTTATTCTTTCTGATTCCATTGTAAATGGGATTGTCCCCTTAATTTTACTTTTGGGCTGTTTATTGCTAGTGTCCAGAAATACAACTGGTTTTGGTGTGTTGATCTTGTACCCTGTAACTTTGCTGAATTCATTTATTCGCTATAATATTTGTTTGTGATCTTTAGGATCTTTTATAAAGAATTTAGTTTTTCAGGTAGGCAATTTGGGTTTGTCACTTCAAATATCTACAATTCTCTCACTAATTCTTTCACAGGCAAACAAAGTCCATTCAAAACGGTAAACCCAATGTTACTTCTTTATAAAAGTTTTACAAAAATTACTCTAAACAAAAAAACTAGAAATTTTCCCATTAATGCTTTTAAGATGTCCAAATGGCTGTTTGAAAAAGACTGGAAGGTATATTTTATGAAAACTAAAGTAAGTAATAGCCTCCATTTCCTCATATAATTTTAAATATGTTCAACTTCCTGTATTAGGAAGTGATTAAATCCTAGGAACTGATTTTATTCTTTGAAACTATGATGAAGTGAAAAAAAAATGTTTTAACATTTCCTTTATATTCTGTGGATCTTTTAATCTCTCAGAATCTCTTACTATATGCTTTTACTCTTAAATCACTTATTATTTAACGCATCAATGAAGATCAAAGTTCTTTTTTAAGTTTTAAAGACCAAGTTTTAAAGGGCTTATTTATCCCTTAAATAAAATTTGCTGAAACCAGGACTCTAGAATTACAGTATTCAGTGTCTTGCTTCCAAATTGAACAGAATATAATTTTTGAAGAATAAAAAAGTTTCTATTTTATAAACTCCTGTATTTAATAAATATATTCCGGCACCTGAATAATTCTTATAAGTAGAAATCTTATTAGATATAAGTAATCTCAACTTATTTCTAAACTCAATGGTTTATGTTCTGTTTTAATTAACTCTGCCTTTCAAAATATGTTAAATATAGTCACTTTTCAACCATTACTTTCCCTTATTAAATAATGCTAGCAATTATAATCCTTCCCCATAGGTTCCATTTTCTCTCTAGCCACTTAATTTTTCATTCCTTATTTTTTTTTTCCTATTCTGGACCTCATTAGTTTCTCCCAAGTCCTCATAAAATATTGAAGTCAAAACTGGACAAAATAGAATATAACTCCCTACTGAGCCTGCAAAAATCATATGACCTCAGCTAGTTCATGAACGAAATAAATCAATGCAGAAAAAATGTCACATTTCTAATTCTCTGAACAATACATGATTTCAAGAACAGTTAAACTTCCAATGATAAAATACTTTTGACATGCTGCTAGCAAAAATCAAATACACTTACCCAGTTCAGAAGAGAATTTCATGTTGCCTCTTTCTGGATCTTCAATATGATTCTCTATCACATCATCAATTTTGTTTGCTTTGAACTGTGATTCTAACACTTGACTTGGACCTCGAGTGAAACGGGGATAAAATTTTTTGGGGAATGGTCCATGGGGCCCAGACCCCTTGATGGGCACATTCTTAAGTGGCTGAGTCACTTCACTGAAGTTGAAATAAACAAAAAGCAAAACCGTCCAGGTTGCAGATGTAAAAAGGCATCCATAACAGAAATATCGAACTGTGACACTTCCCATTATAGACCTAGCATAGCTGAAGGGCCATTTTCAGTTTCCTAAAAGAGAAAGATAAATATGTTAGACACATCAAGACACTTATAAATCAACTACCAAGTTTATGTTCACTGTTTTCCAACCTACCAAATAGCACTTCTAAACAATTTACTTAGGACCCCTATGCCTACCATTAACCAACAGCCAAATATAAGAAAATATATGGCTAGCACTGAATAAAAAAATAAAGGGATTCGACAATTAAAACCACAAGCCAATGTGTTAGTACTCAGAAAACTAACAGCAGCAAAATAGCTGACTTATTCATTTGCCCATGTTAATGGATACTTCTTCACCTTTGTTCTGCTTTCAGTTTGCTAATTTTTTTTCAGGTTCTAACTTTTCATAAGGAAAATACAAGTACTACATGCGTCATGACAGTACATCTAAGGTCCCTTCTAATTGTAAAATTATAAGACTAAATCTTTTAATCCAAGGATATTAAAATCTGTTATTAAAAATAAGCAACTTGAAAAAATATTCACTTTCCAATCAAAGATTAAACCTGCCCTAATGTCCACTCTAGATTCAACAGTTACATTTCAAATTTATAACTGAAAGAGTTCAAATAATTATATTTTCCCTCTCCTTATGATGTCTTATAAACAATATGGCATTGAACAGCAGTTTTTTCCTAAGCTTTCTGATAATATCTGGTCTTCATGGAGGCCTCACACAACTTCCTGAAGAATTCTTTGTAAAGAGCCCAATGCACATATAAAATAGTTTCACTGAACACGAGGGCAGAGAAACCCTATTTAAGTAATGTATATACAGAAGAAATCTACAAAGCAATACTACTTATCCATTACTTCTTATTTCTATAGTATGAAATAATTTAGAAACTAATATTATTATGCCTCCCAAATCAGGACAAAGCAAATCAACATCAGTAAGCTCCAATTCAAAAATTAAGCTGTTTTGGACTTCCCTGGCAGCGCAGTGGTTAAGAATCTGCCTGCCAATGCAGGGGATGTGGGTTTGAGCCCTGGTCCGGGAAGACCCCACACGGCACGAAGCAACTAAGCCCGTGCGCCACAACTACTGAGCCTGTGCTCTAGAGCCCAAGAGCCACAACTACTGAAGCCCGTGTGCCTAGAACCCGTGCTCTGCAACAAAGAGAAGCCACCGCAATGAGAAGCCCGGGCACCACAATGAAGAGTAGCCCCCGCTCGCCGCAACTAGAGAAAGCCCGCGCACAGCAACAAAGACCCAACGCAGCCAAAATTAATAAACAAAATTAATAAAAACAAACAAAAGTTAAAAAAAAAATTAAGCTGTTTTGTACAGTTATGCTGTAAGCCCAGAAGACAGTAAATAGCTCAATTTCTTAACTATCTGCCAACCAAGAACTATTAGTTATTTCACTACCTGTCAATTCAAAAGCTCAAAAAAAAAAAGAAAACACCACCACCACCATCCAAACAAACAAAAACTCCCACTACAGTAATACCAAAGGGAAATGACTACAGCACAAAAGGAAAGTCAGGTAACAATGAAAGTGCTGTCATGTCAGCTGTTAGCACTTTTTTTTTTTTTTTAAATTTTATTTATTTATTTATTTATGGCTGTGTTGGATCTTCGTTTCTGTGTGAGGGCTTTCTCTAGTTGCGGCAAGTGGGGGCCACTCTTCATCGCGGTGCGCAGGCCTCTCACTATCGTGGCCTCTCCCGTTGCGGGGCACAGGCTCCAGACGCGCAGGCTCAGCAATTGTGGCTCACGGGCCTAGTCGCTCCGCGGCATGTGGGATCTTCCCAAACCAGGGCTCGAACCCGTGTCCCCTGCATTGGCAGGCAGACTCTCAACCACTGCGCCACCAGGGAAGCCCTGTTAGCACTTTTAAAATTAAAGACATGCACAGAAAAAGAACCACTTTATTTGCAAGTAGAAGAAAATGTTGAATGGAGGATTCAAAACAAATGAAAAATTAAAAGTTGCAACTTTGCAATAGAAATGTTGCAGAAATACAGACTAGAAACATTTAGGTGAAACATTAGATTTCAACTAAAGCAGGCATTATAACTTCCTAAAATATTTGCTTGGGGGTAGGAAAAAAACAAGCAAACAAACAACATCGAAAACAAAAGCACTAATTCCTCAAAAGGCCCTGAAATTCTTTAGTTCAAGACTAACTGCACAGGCTGCTCTGATGCCATAAAGAACTGTGCATCTAAGGAGCCAATCGCTTCTTCAACTATCTAAGAAGATTTATATTTAGATTGTTTTCCTCAAACCACTCCAGGCCTTTCCAGTTCAACCTGGCCTCCTTGACCCTGAACGCAGAATGGACCAAGAGAGAAAGTCAGCCAATCCCTTCTCCAATCACAAGAAGCCAGACGATGCTATTCAAGGGCTATTCCATCAAGCAGCTCTGAAAGACAGGTGGACACTGACATTTCGTTCACATCTTTCTTCTTTATCCCAAATCCCACCACCATGTTGGGTGATGTCCAGAATCGTTCAAAACCCTAGTTTCCAAATGTCTTGATTCATGTCCCTCCTACAACCTTCACCCACATTCTACTTAAGGGACCCTGCCCCTACCCTTGATTTTATCATCATCCACAACTGATCGACGAACCTCTTAAATATTAAATGAAAACCTCACTCTCTGAGCACAATCCTGACTCCCCAGCTGTGTTGTTCTTACCCATACTAGCATTTGTCCCCTGGTATCTGCCTGGGTTGGCTTCCAGAGCCCCCACGTATACCAAGATCCACAGATGCTCAAGTCCCTTATTGGCCCTCTTTATCCACGGGTTTCACACCCAGGGATTCAACCAACCACAGATGGCAATTTCTGTCCGCAGTTGGCTGAATCCACAGATTCAAAACCTGTGAAATACGGAGGGCAAACTGTATTATTTATTGAAAAAACTCGACGTATAAGTGGACCCAGGCACTTTAAACCCCTGTTGTTCAAGGGTCACCTGCACTACTATTAGTTACTCTTCAATCTCACTGCAGGCACTCAAACTTTCCCTTCTCTCAAAGCTTATATTTTGTTTCTGTCCCCAGCCACATATCCCTTAAGGACTTTACTTCCTTCCCTACCCAGTTTTGAACACGATGTTGGATAATACTAGAAAGTGGTAAGTGCTAAGGAGAAAAAATAAAGCTGGGAACAGCGATATGAAGTAGAAAAGGGTATGTGAAATTTTAGGTAGATGGCTAGGGAAGGCCTCACCGAGAAGGTGATATTTAGACAAGGCCTGAAGGAAATAAAGTAGTGAGTACTGCAAATATCTGGGGAAGAGCTGTCCATGAGAGGACAGAGCAAAAGCAAATGCCCTCAAGAAGTGGGGTCAAAGAGTTTGCATCCTATAGACCACATGCTGTGATCACAAGACAACTAAGCTGAAAACCAATCAATGACAAAAAGATAACCAGAAAACTCAAAAAAACGTCTAAATGGAAATTAGAAGCTATTTAGAACTAAATAGTGAAAATACTACTTTTCGAAACTTGTGAGATACAGCAAAAGCCAAATTTATAGCCTGGGATGCTAATGTCAGAAAATACAGACCACAAACAATGAATTCAGAAAAATAGAATAAGCCCAACAAAAGTAAAAGAAGGAAACAAAAACAGTTATATCAGGAATTAACAGAAAATGAAAATGAAACAAGGTAACAAAGCCAAAAGTTGGTTCTTTAAAAGATCAATAAAATTAACAAAGCACTTGGCAAGACTAATCAAGAAAAAGAGAGAAAAAAAAAAGAAAGAAAAAAAGAGAGAAAGCAGGAATAAATAATACCAAAAATGAAAAAGAGAGTATAAATATATATGTGGATTAAAAATAAAAGTATTGTTCATAAATCTAAGTGAAATGGATAAATTCCTAGAAAAATATAAATGCACAACTAAGACTGGTAAATCAGGAAACTGGGATGGCTGTACTAGTCCTTTTGAATATTAAACCATTTCTAGATAAAAACATTTCTAGACAGTTTTACAAGTGAGTTCTATCAAACATTTGAGGAACAGATGAATAGTCTCATACGACTACCTCCAAAGAACAGAAAAAGAGGAAATGTGCTCTTGTCTCACTTTCTGAGGCTATTATCATCCTGGTAACAAAACAGGAACAGTATGAGGAAGGAATATTAAAGACAATCTCTGACAGATTATGAAAATCTTAAAGAGAACACTAAAACTGAAACAAATAATGTTTTAAAAAATGAATACATATGAACAAGTTATATTTACTTCAGGAATACAAGGCTGGTTCAATATTTGAAAACCTATTATTATCTACTACCTTAAAAAAATTAAAGGAAAAAATGCATATGATTTGGTCAGTGGAGGTTATAAAGAGCTTATTAAAATTCAACACTCAATTCTTAGCAACTAGGAATAGGGAAATCCTTAATCTGACCAAGAGCATCTCTAAATATCTTACAGCAAAAATGATACTCAACGGTGAAATGATGAAGTCATTTTCTTTAAAAATAGGGACAAGATTAGGATGCCCACCATAAATATAATATTGAAGGCAACAGTTCCAAAATACAGGAGTCCCTAGAGTGTTTATTACAAATGCAGATTCCTGGGGCTCTGTGCCAGATGCGCTAAACAAGAATTTGCGGAGGTAGCGCTAAGGGGTCTACAGCTTTAACAAGCTTCCACAGTTAATAGGTTACCTATGATGCAGAGACAGATTGGGAACCAAACAACAGATAATGAAAAGACAAGATTAAGTTCTAATCCAATTCTGTCACATACTGGCCATGCAACTTTGGAAAAATTACCCAATTTTCTTAGCCTCATTTTCATCAACTGTATTCCAAGTTAACAATACTGTCTATCTTACTAGATACTTAGAATTAAATGAAATACTTAGAATTATGTAAGATAATATTTGTAAAGCATCAGGTACAATGGTTAGCACACAAACACTGATTTGCACTGGACCAAGATAATCTCCATAAAAACTGTGGCTACCTTTTGTGGCTGTTTCTTTGCTCACTGTACTCCCTTCACTTAGCACAATAAATGGCACATAGAAGATGCTGAAAAATATCTACAGAATGAAAGAATATAGGACAAATTCAACGCATGTTAACTTTTTCCTCCTCATTCGATCTAAATTTAAAATATAATATTAAACGTATTTGTGACCATCTGTTCCTTACAATGACCTACAAGTCCCTAAGAGTCTGACTATATCTCCGACTACTTCCCTCCTCATTTATTTCATCCTAGAAACTGGTCTCCTTATAGGTCACTAAATGTATTAGGGATTATGTGTTGGTTCTTCCCTCTGCCTAGAATACTTTTCATCCCAGCTAAGTTCACCTCTATTGAATCTTTGCTCAAATATTACCTTCTCAACAAAGTTCTATCTAGACTACCATATTTAAAACTGCAACTCAACTGCCAAGCACCAGCACTTCCCATCTTCCCTGCTCCATGCAGCTTACCACCTTCTTACATACTACATTAACTCCTTATTCATTATGTTTATTATTTATTATCTATCTCCCCCCTGCTAGAATGTAAGCTTCATCAGAGCAAGTTTTTTGTCTGTTCTATTTCCTACAGTATCCCCTGAGCTTATAACAACACCTGGCACATAGCAAACATTTAATAAATATTTATTGAAATTAAAGAAAAAATTACTGTAATATGGTTATCAATATGCTTGTAAAGTACGGGATTTCAAAACAAATGTTTACTATCCTGTTTGAGCCAATCAATACCTTAATGCTACACATGGAGATCATGACTACTTTATGTCAACAACAGTATAACAACTGGGCAGGACAATAGCCGTAATTATTATTAGAAAAGGTACAAAAAACAACAGGCTCTCACTGTCCAATTTCACAAATTAAATAAAGCTCTTCGTGATAAAACAGGAGGCTACTTTCCATTTTGTTCACTGCATGATGTTAGGCTACCTCTTGGCTGCCAGCACTTAAGGGCAAAATGAAAAAGTTTTATCCTAAAGACCTCACCCATAAGATTTGGCCAACTCTGTCCAGATTCTTCACGGAATACCCCCAGCTCATCCTCTCCACACAGCTCAACATCAAGAGTCCTTGTCCTGAACTGTAAAATGTATTAACTTTCAACAATCCTATCAGGTAAAAATTATTATTTTTTTCAAGCCATATTATGGTAATTTTTTTAGAGAAATTGTTTTATGTAGTGAATCATTATACTAAATTAAGGAACCTATAAAAATGAGAGGAATTTACAAAATCAGGTCATTTTTTAAATATAATTAATCATAAATCTTCAGAAGCAAAAAAAGACTTCAGAAGTCCTTTAGACAGGTCAAGAAGTTAACAACCAAATATAAAAAAAGTGGAAACCAATCAGATGCCTGTTACATAATAAAGTAACAGGTCCCTAACTGCTTAAGGAAAGAAATTAAAACATCCAAACAAAAATCAAAAGGCTGAAAATTTAATCTAATCTATGCTAACAAATAATGAATCCAGCATCTACACAATAAAGTCTTTTTGCTTCATACTGTTTGCCATTCCGTCTGCATACCCATGGCTTCAACATCCAAGGCTTGAAAGCCTTTAAAAGGAGGGTCAAAGCAAATATTTAAGGTTAGTTAATACAAAACAACTAGTAACCAAACACTTTCAATCATAAACTTGAATAGTTAATAAAGCAAAAACTTCAGCAGTTAGATATCAATGTAATATATTTTTCAAAAATTAAATGAATAAAAGACTAACCACCTGTTTACATGAATTTGCAGTGAGACAAGATGGTATGGTTTCATGTTTTCTCTAGCCATGGTCTGGGAGCTGCTCAGGAACAGGTGCCTTGTAAGCTAAGAGTCAGGGTTTTGCCAGGGAGGTACAGAAGAAGAATGGGGAAAGGTATATGCAATGTGCTGATTAGAATGACAAACCACAGATTTAAGCCAGACAAGGAGAAATGAGA
This sequence comes from Eschrichtius robustus, assembly GCF_028021215.1. Lineage (NCBI taxonomy): Eukaryota > Metazoa > Chordata > Mammalia > Artiodactyla > Eschrichtiidae > Eschrichtius > Eschrichtius robustus. The sequence goes on along the minus strand of NC_090831.1, from coordinate 125,208,910 downwards.
GGATAAGGAAGAATGAAGCAGGATGAAAAAACGTGGATGGGCCAATGATCAGAGACTCCGATGTGGCTGAATGATTGTTGGAGTTATGTTACCAAAGAGAGTGACCTGGAAAGACTGAATGTTGTGGTTGGAAAATGAGATGCCAACACTCAGATTCTGGAGAGGTATAGTTAATGACAGAAGAATCCTTTCCAGATACACGGACTGGAGATATACCAATGAACAATTTGCCTATAGTATAAGCATTGTTATGCTTACTGTAAGCAAACCCCCTTAAGGACAGGATCATTCCCATCTTTCCAAACCCATTATGTTTAGCACAGTGTCTGGTGTTAACAATTAACAAATAACTATATAATTTTTAAGGTGTATTTCTGTTCCAAAAGAAGTTACAGGACACTTTTAGATTCTGTGCAACAAGAAATCTTAGAGAAGAGTATAATATGTAAGCAGAGCACATCCTGGGAAATCAATGTTTACTCTGAAGGAGGAGGAGAGGAGGAAGACAGCTAAGCAGTTTACATAGACAGTTTCATTGTCATTTTTTTTAATTGAACTATAACTGACTTACAATATTATATTAGTCTCAGGTATACAACAGAGTGATTCGGTATTTTTATACCTTACAAAATGATCACCACGATAAGTTATCTCTCACCACAAAGTTATTACAACATTATTGACTATATTTCTTATGCTGTACATTGCATCCCTGTGACTTATTTATTTTGTAACTGTAAGTCTGTACCTCTTAATTTCCTTACCTATTTCATGCATTCCCCCACCCCCCCATCCTCTCTGGCAATTACCAGTTTTTCTGTATCTATGAGTCTGTTTCTGTTTTATGTCTGTTTGTTTTCTTTTTTAGATTCCACATATAAGTGAAATCTTTCTTTGACTTATTTCACTTAGCATAATACCCTCTAGGTCCATCCATGTTGTCACAAATAGCAAAGGTTCCACTGTTTTTTAATAGCTGAATAATATTCCATTGTGTGTGTGTGTGTGTATATATGTGTGTCTATATGTATCACATCTTCTTTATCGATTTATCTATCAGTGGATACATAGGTTGCTTCCATATCTTGGCTATTATAAATAATGCTGCAATGAACATAGGGGTGCATAAATCTTTTCGAATTAGTGTTTTATGTTTTCTTCAGAAAAATACCCAGGAGTGGATTTGCTGGATCGTATGGTGGCTCTATTTTTAATTTTTTGAGGAAACTCCACACCGTTTTCCATAGTGGCTGTTCAAAAACCAAGCCTTTTTTTGCTACCATCAGCATCTACTGTTACACCAAAAATGCTTTGTGGCAAACTATTAGGTCACACAGGTCTAAAATCTCATGAGATCTCACTGAAGTTAAATTCCTGCATCATTATCAGATTAGAGTGAAGGGTATTTCTCAATAGCACAATAGTTGAAGCTAAGAAGACCCATTTTGAGATGCTTTTCACAGTCATCTTCTAGTAACAAAGAACACAGTACATACCCACTACTACTCAATTATGCTCCATAAAGTAAATTATGTACAGTTCACTAAGACAACGCCTATTATACAGTGTCACTCTACAGATACTTAAAATCATTCCATTAATTTTCCAATCATAGCCTATTAAATGTACTAAATGATCCAACATTTTTCTTCTGAAAATCATTAAATAATCCTAAAGAAAAGGCTAACACTGGGAACACAGTAGGAGCTTTATATGCCAGACACCATGTAAGGTGCCGGGGATTGACACTTTAAGTTCTGCTATTATGCTACAAAATCAGAAAATACATGTGTTGAGAAGCCGGAGCTGGTGTATTGAATTAAAAATGCTGAGTGAGGGGACTTCCCTGGTTGCGCAGTAGTTAAGAATCTGCCTGCCAATGCAGGGGAACACGGGTTCGAGCCCTGGTCCGGGAAGATCCCACATGCCGTGGAGCAACTAAGCCCGTGCGCCACAACTACTGAAGCCCGCGCGCCTAGAGCCCGTGAGCCACAACAAGAGAAGCCACCATAATGAGAAGCCAGCGCACAGCAACGAAGACCCAACGCAGCCAAAAAAAAAAAAAAAATTAAAGTAAAAAAAAAAAAAAAAAAAGATACCCTAAAAAAAAAGATGCCCTGGGGAAAGCAAAGTGGGAACTTAGGGCAGGCACCCTAAACTCAAGCCCTGATCTGAATGTCTAGACTCTGGGTGTGAGTAGAATTATCATAGTGTAAAATGCCTAGGCAGCAACTCAGAAAAACAAAGTTGTTTTCCTCAAAAGTTGTTTTTCTCATCACAGTGCAGATGAGCCAAAAGTTAAAAATTAAAACCCCCCTGAAATCTCACCACTATTAATGTTTTGCTGTAAATTCTACTAGTTGTTTTTAATCTTTCTACACTAGCCATAAAATGTTATACTGCTATTTGCAGTTACTGAAAAATAAATTTAATAGATTATGGTTAGCAGCATTATGGATAATGTTCTATTTTTCTTCATTTAAAAAGAAATACAAAGAATATGTATTTTTTTAATAATCAGCGTAAAAATTTTCTTAGGAAAAAATTTCCTTTCCTAACTTAAAAATATAAGAACAAATTTGGAGAGGATTAAATAGTAGAAGGCTTCAAATGAAATATATGGTCTTTTCTTTTAACCTCAGAAGCAAAGGGATTTTAGCATACTTAAAGAAAGAAATATTTTAATTCCATTAATTTGTCAAAAATTTGAGAATAAAATTTGGACACTAAACAAATATTCTAAAAGCATGATTTGAAAAACTGTTTTTTCTCTATAAAACATTATCTAGTCTGAAATTAGCGTGCCTCTTTGAATACCCATCTTTTTTTTTTTTACTACAAGGCTAATGAGACAATTCAGTTTAACAGGACAGCCCCCATTTTCCTTCAGTACAAAATAATTTTCATAATATTTAATGAAGTTTAAAATGTCTCTCTTTAAATGTTAAGTATTTACCTTTCAGTAGTTTCTAGCTACTTTCTCATCAGTATACTCTATATTCCAAAGGGTCAAACAGCAAACATTTGTTAGCTTTTTCCTTAAGAGAGACACGTTCATATTTTAACTCAGCTGTAGTCACGTAAGGACAAATACTGATTTACAACACTGCCCTTCCTACATACCCTGTGAAATTACCAGGTGATGACAACACAAAAGTACACATGATTCTTTCTCATTCCTTATCTACTCTGAAGACTAGAAGGAAACATAGTTCATAATTACAAATAAGGCGATTACTGAATTAGGAAAGGTTCAGAGCAAATTCCAGACATCGTATGCTCCCTGAGAACAATCCTTTGACCTCTGATATTTAGGAATCTCCTCTCTATAAGAAAATCAAGAAGCATAAATACATGTAACTGTCTATATATTATACCTCAAATGCAGATGAAAACCACATGGTAATGTTGATTGGAGGTAGAAGCAAATTTAATTAAACACTAAAGAATAGAAAACTAAAAGGATAGACAATATGACAAAGTACTTAAAATATCCAAACTTAGGACACCTGCTTGGTCATTGAATATGGGCTGGTAGAGGCTGACTATAAGTAGAAAGTAGCAGCTCTCCCTGGTTAAGACCTGTGGAAGAAAATAAGGAGAAAGTGACCACAGCCTCATAAGGGCCTGCGCAACAAACATGTACATCTGTAGTCAGAAGCCAAGCAGATAAAAGAAGCAAGAGAGAAAAAACATAAGAGTGGTGGCAAGTGGCGGGGTACATCCCCCACCTGATGCAATTCAAACTCAAAAACTGCAAAAGCTGTTGACCAGCCTCCAGACTGCAACTTCTGACAGAGGCACATAAAATGAATAGTACATAAACACAACCCCCAAAACTTTAAAACTGTTATTTCTTGTTCCCTTTCTGCCCATAAAAAGGGGGATTAAACCAAAAGTACATCAGATAAAGATGAAATAAATGAACAAGGAAAAAAGTGGTTGCTAGAAATAAGTGTTCTGAGATATCCAAACACATACAATACAGACAGCATACATACATCCATGGTCTTCTACAGCCAGCTTTGTCCTAGGGTCCAAAGACATACTAGCAGAGTTGACTATCCTTAAACCATGGCTATTGAGTGTTTTATTCTGCTAGCACGTCATGAGCCTCTTGGTGTATACGGTGCCAACAAAGTGGTTTATGTACATTAGTCAAGTATGCAAATTAAGACTAACAAAAATAGAGCAAGATACTAGTCCATGGTGTAAAATATAATAGATAGGGAAAGAACAATGCTTATCTTTTTCCCTCTTGATTGTACAGAAATTAAGTAACATGCTTTAAGGATACAGAGCTAGTAAGGGGAGAAACTGGATTTGAATCCCGGTGATCTGATGTCAGCCCTATGTCCTTAATCACTTTGTAATACCACCTGGCAAGGAACAGACCAGTGATTTCCTATTTGCCACTCTTTAAAAAATATATCATCCAGTGATTTTTTTTAACATAAATTTATGTTTCCCACGAGATTCAAGATATCAGTAATTCTCCTCCCAAGCAAGAAGTTCACCTCTCTGGATTTCTATCATCTCCTAAAATCTTAGCCCAGTAATTCTTTACTATTTTGTAAATTCTCAGACTTTTCAGGAGCATCAACTAGCTTGAATGAAGTTACCCAGTCTGCCATTACCAGAGGCACAAGGCTAGGGTTATGTTCTAAACTGTTGCTTTTGGGGGATTTTTTCAATTTTTTTTCAATTATTTTTTTTTGGCCACACCACGCAGCTTATGGGATCTTAGTTCCCCAACCAGCGACTGAACCCAGGCCCTCAGCAGTGAAAGCGTGGAGTCCTAACCAATGGACCTCCCAGGGAATTCCCTGCTTTTGTATTTCAAAGTGAACAGGCTAGGTACTACCAAAAAGAGACCATCAGCAAATCATAATGTGACAGAATCTTCAGCCTTTTTCAGAAAACTCATTTCTGAATGCAATCTACCACCTCAAGAGGTTTAGAAGGCTAACAAATCTAATTGGCAAACAACCAATTTCTACCCTAGCTCATCCTGTTGAATCACGCTGTAGGAAATCAATACAGCAGACAATGTCATTTGCCCATCCTCTCGAGCCTTACCAACCTGCACAGGTAGGTCTGACTTCCAACTGCCAGCACCTGCATCTCCAGCCTCTGGAGCCCATCTGCCCACCTGCAGGGTAGGCCCACAAATATGGGGCAATGTGTCCCTCCCAAAGGGCAGCCCTCAACAGTGGACTGGTAAAAAAAAGGCCAGCTCCTTCCCACCCTCCCCATCAGGATAACTCTGCCACCTGTAATTCTACATTAGCTCCCAGTGTTCCCCAGCATGATTAAGCTTTAACTGCCCACAGTGGAAACTGGTTTAAAAACATGCCCTTTACTGGCTGACTTTCCTACCTCTTGCTTCCTCATTCCCGTACTGGTGTGTCCTGGGATTACTCACAAACAATTTGGATTTGAATTTATATCTCAGGATTTGCTTCAGGAGGAACTCAAACTAACAGAATCAGGTTTCTGCAGATAAGGGACAATTTGACAAATTCTTACATGTACTAATTTTTTATTTCTAAATAGAAAATTTAGTAAAGACTGAGCTACTATAGCTTTTGCTGACTATAAAGTACAAAATAATGCATACAAAAAGCTTTTCTGAAGAGTTGCAAGATATTTTTATACTTGCAAAAAAAGAACATTTCAAAGTGATAAGCTTTTCTAAGGAAATCAAAAGCTATCAGGAAATGTAGCCTGAAATCATTGTTAATCAGCTGATAAATGAAGTATCAAATTCAGCCTACATCATCAACTCTAGATACAACACCAGCTGTCCTGAACCTATGTATGTATGTACTTCACTCAAGACGGTAACAAGCCATAAAGTCTAAGTTAAAAAGCATGCTTTCAGCTCCAACATGAAAAGAGCTTAGAAGCCATCACTTCCATCCTTACAAGAACAAACTGAAAATCAATGACACTTTTGAACCCATCAGAGAACTAAGGTTACAGGACAAACTACCACCCAAAACCTGGAGACACAGCTGATATCTGCTTACCTGAAGCAAAAGCTGCAGGAGCCATAAGCTGGTGCTGGAGACTAGGGGCGAACTGGCGTGAAAGTGAAAAACTGCAGGGATGCAGTCTTTGGTGGGGGGGGGGGGGGGGTTCCACACTTCTGTGGGCTTTACCTCCAGGAATCCCACCAGGTCTGCACTGTGAAGGTGAAGGCCCCAGAAAGATTCCCCTCGTGACCACAGCAGGGAGGGGAAGAGTAATCATTGCAAAACATGAAACAAGCCCAGAGTTTCCTTCATAACAAAGGCATATGCTCCAGGGGAAAAGACACTGCCAGAGCTTTCTCCAGATTAAGAAAAGGCATTCCTCAGCATTTTACTTTGAAAAGTTAAGGGTGCTTTAAGTGGCAGTTGAATGAACTTCCTGGAGGGAAGATTATTCTGCATCTAGCCAGCACTTGCTACATCGTAGCTGCTCACAACTTCATTCAAAGGACTTGAAAATCAGATCTTTGCCTGTTTTCCTCAAATGCTGACTTTAGCCTATTGAAGCACCACAGATGAACTGACTCCTTTGACAACTGAAAATAAAGGGAAGAACTATGTAGACCAGGTGCCTCACACAGGGCTTGGCACCCAGGTGATGAATAAATAAGTGTTGGCTGAACTGAACGCTTCCAATCAAAGGCATTTGAGATGTGCTATTCATATTCTACAAAATAGCTTGAATTATTTAGAACGTCAAAACAGGAAAGGGCATGTGGCAAGTTAAGGAAATTAAAGAGAAATGGGGTATAAATGGAATATTAAACCTTTGAAATTCAAAATAAAGAACCTGGTTATAAAAAAAAAAAAAAGAAAGAAAGAAGGAAAGAGCATTCCTCCCACTCCAGCCCCTCCAAGCCTTCCAGTCAAACCTAAGGGGGGAAACGTAATCAACAAAGGTGAAGCCTTCCAGAAAATAGACTGGGAACTCTGCAGCTAGGGAAGGGAGTACATTACAGGGAGGAAAAAAGCTACAGCAATGGAGAACACTTGTGAAGGTCACAGACGTAGGCTGAGATTTAATTGGAAGATTGCAGAACTCTTACCCTCCCTCACACTTTTTACCATCACACCAGCAGGGCTCCAAATATAATACTGGTGGGTTACAGCTGAAAGAGATGCAAGACACAGACTCTCTCTGGGGAACAGTACTTAGAAAACCCCAAAGTCAAGAGGGCAGATATAAACAAGGGAACTAGAAGAATTTGAAGCCTCTGGCACCTGTAGCTACAGCAAATATTAAACACTGCCAAACCCCTATTAGTTCCTATTACCTGATACAACGTGTCAGTCTTTCAAAAGCAACAACTAAAAAATGCAAGGCATAATAAAAGAGAAAACAGTCTGACAAGACAACGCAATCATTAGAACCAGACTCAGATGACATAGATTTGGGGATTATCAGACAGGGATTTTGAAATATCTGTAATTAATATGTTAAGGGCTCTAATGGAAAAAGACAACATGCAAAGAACAGAAGTGAAACAGGAGGGAAGGAGGCAGGGCACAACCTTTGAAAGAATGACATAACCTAAGGACATGACATAAAGTGATTAGAACCAAATGGGTCCAAGATGGCAAACAAGTCGACTTTTTCCAGTAGACCTGGAGCCTCAGTATACGCTCACATCAGCAAGCTAAATGACACACCCACAGGCGCCAGGACAGTTCCAAGACTGACCATAAGGATCAAAAAGTGGACAGTGGCCCAGTTCCTGGAAATCCCCACCCCTTCCTAAAATAGCTGGAATACTCCTCCCACTCATTAGCCTATGAAATTACCCACTCCCATACCCTGGTGCCTTTCTCACCTTCTGAGATGGCCCACATTCTGTGGAGCATGTTTCTCTCTAAATAAATCCACTTCCTACATATCACTTTGTCTCTCACTGAATTCTTTCTGCGATGAGACGTCGAGAACCTGAGCTTCATTAAGTCCTGAAACCAGGTGTGTGATCTCAGTTGGAAGACTGTGGGTTTTGGCTGGGTTTGAGCCCCAGCCGTGTGGGTTCAAGTCCCAGTCTAGGTTTTGGCTGGGTTCGAGTCCTGGCCACGTGGGTTCAAGTCCCAGTCTGGATTCAAGTCCCAGCATGTGGGTTCAAGTCCCAATCTGAGGTGCACGCTTTCAGAAGGATAATGTAAACAGATGGAAACTGTAAGAAACAATCAAAAGGAAATGCTAAAAACCAAGAGCATTGTAAAAGCCCCTTCCACGGGCTCATCAGAAACTCCATACAGCCAAAGAAAGAAGCAGTGAGCTTGAATATAGGTCAACAGACACTTTGCAAACTGAAATGCAAAGAGGAAAAAGAATGGAAAAAACAGAACATCCAAAAACTGTGGGACGATTTCAGAAAGTATAACATATACCCATTATTAGAATATCAGAAGGAGAAGAAAAAGAAAAGGAAACAGAAGAAATATTTGAAATAATAATGGCCAAGAACTTTCCAAAATTAATGACAGACCCCAGGAAGCTGAAAGAACACCAAACAGATTAAATACCCTCAAAAACCCTCATCTAGGTATACCATATTCAGAAAATCAGAAGACAAAAAATCTTGAAAGAAGTTACAGAGAGTGAAAAACACCTTAACTACAGAGGAAAGAGTAAGAATTACAGTGGACTTCTCATCAGAAATCATGCAAGCAAGAAGAGAGCAGAGTGAAATATTTAAAGTAAGGAAGAAACCCCACCACCACTTTAGAATTCCATATTCCTCAATATTATAATTCAAAAGTGAAGGAGAAATAAAGGCTTTTTCAGACCCAAAAAACTGAGGAATTCATCGCCAGTAGACCTGTCCTGCAAGAAATGTTAAAAAAAGAAAATTCTTCAAGCAGAAGGAAAATGATACAGGTCAGAAACCTGGATCTACATAAAGAAAAGAAGAGCATCAGAGAAGGAATAAATAAAATGAAGATAAAATCCTTTTTTTTTTATTCTTAACTGACCTAAAAAATAACCGTTTAAAGTAATAATAGTAACAATGTATTAGATGATCATAGCACACTGGTAAGTGAATGAGTGACAGCAAGGTCACAGCGGTGGGAGGCACAAATTGGGATTATGCTATTAACAAGGTATCTATATGACACATCAAGCAATATGGTGTTACTTTAAGGCAGATTCAGGTTAATTTAAAATGCATATTGTAAACTCCAGGGCAATCACCAAAAAAATTTTTAAAGTATAATTGATATGCTATGTGGTAGGCAGAATAATAGCCCCCCCAGGAATATCCACATTCTAATCCTCAGATTAAGGCAGCAGACAGAATAAGGTTGCTAATCACCTGACCTTAAAATACAGAGATTATTCGGGATTATCCGGGTGGGCTGGATGTAATCAGAGTCCTTAAGTATGGAAGAGGGAGTCAGAAGATGAGATAAGAATGATGCAATCTACTGGACCCACTACAGCTGGCTTCAAAGATAGAGGAAGAAGGCCACGAGTCAAGGATTGTGGGTGGCTTCTCGAAATTTAAAAGGGCAAGGAAATTGATTCTCCCTTAGAGCCTCCAGAAAGTAATATAGCCTTGCTCACACCTTGAGCTTAGCCCACTGAGACCCATTTCAAACCTCTGACCTACAGAACTGTAAAAGAAATTGTGTTGTTTTACACCACTGAGTTTGTGTTCTTTCGTTACAGCAGCAACAGAAAACTAATACATTCTGAGAGGAGATAGAGTTGAATCATATAGAATGCCTAATTAAAAGGAAACAGAAAAAAGCAATGAATACAAAACAGTTACAAGCATGGAAGATATTTACCCAACTATATCAATAATCACTTCAAATGTGAATGGTCTAAAAAATACAGCCATCAAAAGAGAGTCACAGTGGACAAAACAAGATCCAACTATAAGTTGTCTACAAGCAACAAACTTTAAATATAAAAATTTACATATGTCAAAAGTAAAGGATGGAAAGCTATACCATGCTAACACTAACCAAAAGAAAGCTGAAGTAATTATATTAACTTCAGACAAAGCAGATTTTGTCAGATGATGAGGGATAAAGAGGGTCATTATATAATAAAGAGGTCAATTCTCCAAGAAGACATAACAATCTTGTACTTGTTTACACCTAACGAGAGGGTATCAAAACACATGAAGCAAAACCTGAGAAAAATGAAAAGAGGAGATAAATCCACTATTATAGTTAAAGACTTCAACAACACTGTCAGTAACTGACAGATCGAGCAGACAGAAAACCAATAAGGAAATAGATGACCTGAGCAGCATGTCAATCAACTTGATCTAACTGACATTTAAAGAAAACTCCATCCAACAATAGCTGAATACATATTCTTCTCTAGCCCACATTCACCAATGTAGACCATATTCTGGGCCATAAAACACACTTGAACAGATTTAAAGGAACAGAAACCATACAAAGTATGTTCTTAGACACACTGGAATTAAACTAGAAATCAGTAACAGAAAGGTTAAAAAAAAAAAACAACCCAGATATCTGGAAATTAAATTCTCAAGAAAAATTTTTAAATATTTTGAACTAAATGAAAATGTAAATACAGCTTATTAAAATTTGTGGGATGCAGCAAAAGTAGTGATTAGAAGGAAATTTATAGCATTAAAATGGATTAGAGTTCAAGACATGAGTATGAACCCATGTTTAGCTTAACATGTTAGCTTTAGATACAGATGGTTACACATATATTTCCATATATGTACATATACACTTCCTTGCTTGTCAGATGAGCAGGCCTAGAAGAATGACACCCCAAGTGACAACAAGCACACCTAGTGCCCAAATCTTGGGGTTTTTAAAATAAATTTTATTTATTTATTTATTTTTGGCTGCGTTGGGTCTTCATTGCTGGGCGCGGGCTTTCTCTAGTTGCAGTGAGCAGGGTTTACTCTTCTTTGCGGTGCGCGGGCTTCTCATCACGGTGGCTTCTCTTGTTGCAGAGCATGGGCTCTAAATGCACAGGCTTCTGTAGTTGTGGCACATGGGCTCAGTAGTTGTGGCTCGCCGGCTCTAGAGCGTAGGCTCAGTAGTTGTGGCACATGGGCTTAGTTGCTCCGCGGCATGTGGGATCTTCCCGGACCAGGGCTCGAACCCATGTCCCCTGCATTGGCAGGCAGATTCTTAATCACTGCGCCACCAGGGAAGTCCCCCAAATCTTGGTCTCTAACAGCATTCTCCAATAAAAAGAACCAAAGCTCCTTGAAGAAATGACTGACTCTAGGACTGGGAAAGGAAATATACAAGATGAGCCTGAAGTACCTTGTAGTGCCCGAAAGTAAGGAAGTACCACAAAAAAAAAAAAAAAAAAAGAAAAAACCCACAATGATGGGGGTATGTCAAAGGAACAGATGGAACCAACTGAAAGAGCTTACAATGGCCACAGCTAAAACAATTTGAGCAAAAAATAAAGTGGTATTGCATTATAACCCACAGTATAAGATAAATATCCATGAGTTCATAGTGATAGGGATTACAGATGAAAAAAGATTGAGCATTAATACGTTATTTAAAATGTATTAATTTTCTTCATGTCTGAAATTTTCCATAGTAAACCTTTTAAATATATATAAGTGTATATATATAAATGTGTTTATATATAAATGGGTGTGTGTGTATGTGTATATGTGTGTGTGTGTGTGTGTATATATATATATATATGTAACCCAACAAACAAACGTTCCTTTGACCTTTACACTACCGTTTTGGGTTCTGTACGTATGTTGGTTTCTAGGGGTTATAATGTGCTTACACGACTAAGTTCTCCACTAATTCTTGTCCATGGAGTCACAGGACACAGATTCTAGTAGTCTGTCCTTATGGGTTTTGTGTGTATTTGTATATATTAAGTATTTTCTCCTCACTTCTGCTTCCTCCTTATTATTTAACACAAGAGTCATAGGAGATCAACTTTACAATTTAGTCTGTAGATAACAGAATGTTCACATGAAAGTGCAAGTTGTAGGCTGTGTATCGATGCAGAGTATCAGAAGGGTGAATTGTACCAGTGAAGTTAGTCTCCTAGCTCTAAGTCCACTCTCTATACTCCAGTGGTTCTCAGCCAGAGCCTGAGATATTTGGCAATGTCTGGGAAAACCGGGCCACCACCGGGGTCTTTTGGTAATGTCCAGAAATATTTTTGGTTGTCACAGATTGGGGGATCCTACTAACACGTGGTGGGGTAGAGGCCAGGGATGCTGTTAAACATCCTACAATGCAGAGGACAGCCCCCAGCAATGAAGAATTATCTGGCTCAAAATGTCAACAATGCCAAGTTTGAGAAACTCTGTTCTGTTCTGTAATGCTGGGGCTGGTACTCTACATATAGCATTTTTCCAACTGCAGTTGACCCTTGAACAATAAGGCAGGGAGGAACGTCAACCCTCCACGCAGATGAAAATCTGCTTATACAGTAGGCCTTCCATATCGGAGGATTCGACCAATCGCAGATCTTGTTGTACTGTAGTATTTACTGTTGACAAAAAAATCTGCGTATAAATGGACCTGTGCAGTTCAAATCTGTGTTGTTCAAGGTCAGCTGTATTGATAAATGAAACAACCTGGATGAACTTGGAAATACACAGGAAAAAGTCTTCAGTCTCAATAATTAGTAAAGACATGCAAATAAAAATAAGGTACTATTTTCTAACTCAAATTAGCAACGTTTTCAGTACTCACTGAAGTACATGTAGTTAAATGATACAGTTATCAGTGATGAAAGTTATAAATTGCAGGGCCTTTTTAAAAAGCAGTTTAACAATGGCATAGGAGCCTTAAAAACCTTTATACACTTTGGTCAGTAATCCCACTTTCTCTAAGAATAAAAATCCTAAAGAAATAATAAATCAGGTGAAAAACTGGGCATATCCTAAAGCAAACTCTAAAAAATTCCATAATTTAGATATAAATAAACCACAGTATATACAAATAAGTACGAAGGCCAAATTAATTTTATATGAAAAACTTGAAGGAAATGCCTTATAGAAGTTAAGATGTAAGTTTGACTTTAAGACTTCAATGGCCAAAAACTGAAATATCTCAAGCAGAAAGCTGAAGTCTTGAGAAACTGCAACATGTATTTGTTTTTAGTTTTCCAAACAGAATATCAAGTAGGAAGGTTGGCTATAATGAATACACACAGCTGGTTAAGGTTAGTGGAAGGTGATTAATTCTATGAGGACAGGCTGGGGCTATGACCCTGAGGATGAGAATTAACTTGTTCTGCATGCAAAAGGAAGCTAACTAGCGTCTTTAAGCAAATACACCTTAGGAAGAAAATTCTAGGAACAGTGTGTAAAATGGCTTGGGACAGAGGAAAACAAAAAAATCTAGAGCCAGGGAGGCCAGTTAGAAAAATTCCAGTAAAAGGCAATCACGGCTTGATCTAGAGCTGTGGAAGCGAGTGGAAAGGAGGCTCAGAGGCAGAACTGTCTGCCCTTATCAACTTGACCAGACATGGGGCCCTAAGGGAGAAAGGAGGAATAAAAACAAAACTCAGTTTTCAAGTTTTAGTGACACTAAGGAGCATGGAGAGAACAGGTTTGGAGGCTTAATAGGAGATAAATTTTGTTCTGGACATGCTGCATTGGGGAGAACACTAATATGGAGGTGTCCATAGCTTGAAATTCAAATCTAAACCTCAGAGAGAAGTTAAAAATAAACATCATATTTACAGTTTAAGTTACATGGAAATAATAGCCGAGGGAGGTTTAAGTCATGAAGAGCGTAAAGTAGATTAGGGAGCAAGTACTGAATCCCTGGGGATATGCATATTTAAGGATCTTGTGTAGAAGGAAGAGACTGTGAAGGACCTGAGAAGGATCACAAAGTCCGAGCACCTCACGAGGGGTACTGACCAGCAACACAAGGCATCACAAAGATTTACAGAGAGGTCAGATCAAGCCAGCAAGAGTTGAGGTAGGGCCATCAGATTTAGCAATCAGTAAGGTATGAAGGCCTTTAAGAAAGCAGTTTTTAAAATGTGAAGAAGAAGGGCTTCCCTGGTGGCGCAGTGGTTGAGAATCCGCCTACCAATGCAGGGGACACGGGTTCGAGCCCTGGTCTGGGGAGATCCCACATGCCGCGGAGCAACTGGGCCCGTGAGCCACAACTACTGAGCCTGCGCGTCTGGAGCCTGTGCTCCGCCAACGAGAGAGGCCGCGACAGTGAGAGGCCCGCGCACCGCGAGGAAGAGTGACCCCCGCTTGCCGCAACTGGAGAAAGCCCTCGCACAGAAACGAAGACCCAACACAGCCATACATAAATAAATAAAGACTTATTTCACTAAAAAAAAAAAAATGTGAAGAGTTAGTTCCTCAAGAAGTTTAGACACAGATTTACCATATGACCCGGCAATTCCACTCCTAGATGTATGCCCCAAAGAATCAAAAACACAGACTCACCCCAGACACATGTAAACACATGTCCACAGCAGTGCTTTTCACAGCAGCCAAAAAATAGCAACAACCTAGTGCCCATCAACGGATGAATGGATAAACAGACTGTGCTACAGCCACTCGGCAGAGTATTAGCCAGCCATACCCAAGAATGAAGTCTGAGAGACACTACGGCATGGGTGAACCTTGAACACGTTAGCTGAAATAAGCCAAACGCAAAAGGGCAAATACTGTACGATTCCACTTCTATGAAGCCTCTAGAATAAGCAAATTCAGAGACAGAAAGGGCTGGGAGGAGGGGAAATGGGGAGTTAATGCTTAATGGTTTCAGAGTTTGTGTTTAGGGTAAGGAGAAACTTTTGGAAATAGTGGTGATGGTGACACAATATTGTGAATGTACTTAGTACCTCTGAGCTGTACACTTAAAAATGCTTAGAACAATAAACTTCATGGTATGTGTATTTTACCACCGTAATAAAAGAGTAAAAAAAAAAAAGTAAAGATAGAACTCAAATTGCAAAGAACAGCACAGAAATTGTCAAGAAAAGGCAGAAGCGGTGTGGACTACTGTTTCATGACGTTTAATTTGAAAAGCTCTACTGATAACATTAAGGGTAGAGAGAGGTTTTCTGGTTTAGATTTTTCTCAAGGCAGAGTAGACCTTAACATACGCTATATATCTAGGATATCTAGGTAACGGCTAAGAATTGAGTGTAGTTAAAAAAAAAAGTCTAGCCTAAAACTCTCATTTGGGGGACGAAAGTAGCACCACAATATTTTATTGGCGCACAGCAGTATGAGAAGCATTTCAAAGTTACAATTTCATCTTACATTTGGAAAACCAACCAACCAACCAAGCAACAGCTTTCCTAGCACGAAGTAAAAAGGAATGCTGGACCAAATCTTCTTCGATGATAAAAATACACGAAGCTCTTCCATCATGGGCATATTAATATTCCTCAAGCGGTGAAATCTACCAGTATTGGAGGGTGGGGACTTGATATTTTTATATTTATCCAAACGGCACGTACTTTAAGAGCCTGGGAAATTGTGCAAGACAAATAACCCGATTTCTTCAACAAATACCTTGCAAAGAAAAGGGAAACTTAAGATGCTCATCCACCGAACGCCACGCGAGGACCCGCTCAAATCCTGAGCGGCACAAACCAACCACTAAAAAAACAATTAAAAAAAAAAGAAAATTCCTTGAAGGAAATGTGAACACTGCCCGAATACCGTGGAAACTGAGGGCAGGGTACCAGCGAGGGCGTTACTCAATTCGCTCTCGTTTCTACACGTTTTGAAAATTTCCGCAACCATTTTCTGGGGCATTTTAGCAAAAAGCGCCGGGGGGCGGCGGAGCGGGTCGTTCTCACGCCGCCCGCGGCCGCCCCCCGCGAGCCGGCCGTCTCCACGGCCCACCCCCGGCCTCCAGGGCCGCGTCGGCTCTGCCAACGCCACACACACACGCCCGGACGCCGGGCCAGCGGCCAGAGACCCCGCGGAGGGCGGCGGCCCGGGGCGAAGCCTCCGCCGCTCGGGGCACTCGGGCCGCGGCCGCTCGCCTGAGGCGCTGAGGGGACGGACGGAGGCCGCGCAGGCTCACACGCCGCCGCCGGGCCATCCGCTACTCACCCCGACGCCGGCAGCGCAGGACCCCGGCCTTTCGGGACTCGGGCTGTGGCATAGTCCCTCCCGCCACGGCCCGGGTCCGAGCCGCATTCGCCGCAGCGGGCGGAGCTGCCGGCAAGAAAACACAGCAGCTGGCACACCAGCGCCCCCCGCGCTCGCCCAGTGCCCGCGCCGCGGCCTCGGCCCGAGCGCGCGCCCGCCGGGGCCACGTGACGGGCGGCCCCGGCCCCGCGCGTGACGTCACCGCCCGCTGCGGGCGCGTGGCTGCCCCGGGGCTCGACCACGTTCCCGAGGGCCCGCGCCTGCGGGTGGGCTTGGGGGTCGGTCGCGGGCGGCCTTCGAGTTTTTAACTCTTACATAAATGGGCTCATTGAAGACAAATGCCTTAAACATATTGAAAGATGTGCGACCCCGCTTATGATAAAAGAACTGTAGGTTAAAATGTCAAGGCTTGGCAGAAACTGTGATAAAACCTCACGGGTTGGTGGTAAGGGTGGCAAAGTACAGCGCGCCCGCAGAGCACCGCAGGAAGGCACATGGGGTCACGGGGGGCTTGCTAGAAATGCTGACTCTTCAGCCACCTATCAGTAAGCAAAGGCTGTTGCAGCCATCAGGCCATCACATTACAGCCCCCGCACACCCGCCCGGAGGTAACTCAGGGTGGAAACGGGCTGTCCGCTGCCAAGCCCCCGGCCACTGTGGCCACCCCCAAATGGTGCACTCAGGATGGGAAAGGAGAGGATCCTGGCTCTGGTTGGTTAGGGTACATAGCAAAGAAATGATCTCAGTACGCCCTGGCTCTTGCATCTTCCCGTATATAGGAAAGCACTAAATTCCTTAACTTGCGTTTGATTGATTTTCTTTAACAGTAACCTTTGATGTTCAGACTATCTGATCTTCGTTGCAAAAACTCCTATCTATCCTGTCTCCCCCCTTACCTCTTCAGAGCAGTCCCGCAGAGCTACCTGAGAGACTGCGTCCCAGGCTTGAGTCCTCGGTTTTGTCTGCCAAATAAAACATAATTCTCAACGTTTAGGTTATGCATTTTTTTTCAGTCGGCAGGCCCCATGCCAGACGTACTTAGTAATCAAAATATGCGTTTTACCGCCGTGGCCAGGTGACTTATGTACACATCAAAGTCTGAAATCAGTGTCCTAAGGTGCAGTCAGTGCAGGAGACCGGCCATTGCTCCACCTTCTCCCGACGCTTGTTGGTGTCAGACATTTTATTTGCCATTCTGATGGGTGTGGAGCAGATCTGTTTCTAGCTGTTATTTTAAATGGGTTCGTACTGTCCCACCAAATTAATGTACAGCTGTACCATTCCAGAAATTTGGGTTAGCTCCAATTTTTTACCATTAGAAAGAATGACATGAATATGCTTTTTGCAGTGTAGCATCTAAACCCGGGGTCTTTGAGGCTGGGCATAGGCTAGTCTATGGGCTGTGTTCATCTATCCCTAGATACAGTTGCCAGAGGAAATATAGGAGGCTTAAACTTTGAATTTCAGATTAAAAAAAAATTCACTAGCATGTCCCATAGAATATGTGGAATATACTTTTACTAAGATATTATTGTTTACCCAAAATTCAAGTTTACCAGGGCATGCTGTACTTTTATTTGCTAAATCTGGCAACGCTAACCCTGGACAAGTTCTAACCTTAGTTTTCTGTTTTATGATATGGTAATAACAATAGGAACTATCTTGTAAAGTTGTGTGGATGAGATGAGATAATCTATGCAGAGTACTTACCAGGGGGTATGAGTAAGTGTTAGCTCTTATTTGTATTTCATCTCGGTGTGTCTTAGGATAAATTCCTGAAGGTATGCTTTCCTTACAGAATTCTCTGGCTAATGTAAGGCTTGTCCAAGTGTTTGGTCATACCCAAAACTGTTGTGTGAAAAGCCTTGAGCAGGTGAGCAGATACGTTCTCAACTAGCTCCAGAATACAAATCAGATTTTAAAATTTCTATACAAAACCATAATTGCCACCTACGGGCAAGTATGGTTTTCCTTTCAATCACACCAAGCACTTGGATGTTGATTCTGATTTGTTTTCTATTCCAGAGTCAGCTGAAACAATATTCTGGAGGAGATTGTTTAAGCAACATTCTACATCGTTTCTAAGACTTATTCATGCTATCTAGGACCTGAACTAAATTACATTAAAAAACTAAGACTGAATATTAGGCCCGTGGCTCTAAGAAAAAGAACATTTTTCTTTTGGCAAAGCTGATATTTACAACATCCTTCTTTATGCTTACCAAACAAGATTCTCTGAATTTATACTACAATTCTCTTTTTTCCTTCGGCTGCAGAAATTTTATTTTGTATTTTACTCTAATTTTAATGGATTCATAGGTTTATTACAATCAATTTTTTATTACCTTCTAGAGCAGCTAAGGTATAAACATGGGCCCAGAACATACTAATCATGTGGCAATTACTTTGTGCTGCCAGATTGACCTTATAAAAGCTCAATCAAGTTACCCTGGCCATCTGTAATATTTGGGCACAGGTTTTTCCCATCTCTTTCCAGCAATAGATTTTATAGAGTATTTTGCCAAATACATGGGTATAACATTATAAACTGGTTCTTTTTTCTTTACATTGTATATATTATTTCAAAGAACACAAGCTCCATGAAGGGAGTGATGTATCCCTGCCCCCTTGTCAGCTGCATCCCAGCACCTAGAAGGACACCTGGCCTGAGATGACCATTCAGTTGTTGATTAAATGAGCATAATAGATGAGTCAAGTTGTTTTCTGCTGTAAAAAACTAGTTTATATTTTCTCCAGCAGAAGCTATGATTTAGTGATTCTATCCTAAGTCTCCTCCTTTTTACTCCTTTCAATGTATTCCTTCCCTCATCTTCTCATTCTCTTCGGTTTGTGAATTAAATATATTTTTCAATTTTCTAGCTGCCTTCACCAGGGTGAATGCAACAGCCATCCCTCTAACCTGATAGAAGTACTTTAGACACCTGGGAGTGTGTCCACACAGGATGGATACTGAACCTAGTTACCTCTTCCCCAATCCCAGCTAAACAGTTTTCTCGAGTCATGTCGAACACAGATTATCAACAAGGCATGCAAGCCAAGAAGTGTCAGGAGAGCTGTAGGCCAGAGCCATAGGAGGGAACAGACATGAAAAAGGCAAAAGCAGAAGCAGGGAAGAGGGAATGTCTCCAATTAACTGAAGAGCCAACAGAAACAAACAGGGAGGCTGGCCTGGAGAGCTGGACCAGGACACCCAGGCAGGTGACTGGACATCAGAAACTCAGGAACCCAACCAAGCAATGTGTCAAGGCCAGAATCTACACTGGCAGCAAGAAAGGAGCTCAATACAGTTGAGCCAAAGTTGGTATGGACCAACCAAGGCTCTCTGAGAATGTCTTTCTGGGGAGGTCACCGGCCCAGGTCACCTATCTGGAGTAGGAATTGAGTTGACCAAGAGTTGAGCAGTCCTTATGGTCTATCAGGACGAAGTGAGCTTGGCAAATAATTGGAGATAACACACTTTATCTCAATCGATTTTATGATAGCCTTAAGTGTGTGACAACATGCATTTCTAATGTTTAAGGTCTTGCCACCCCAGAAATTTAGTGGCAGAAAAGGCACTTCTGTTGTAGACCATTCTGGTTGTACTTCTTACTGTAGTTCACATAATTTCATGATGTTCCAAACTTGTTCTCTTCTCTACGTTGAAGGACTAGGGGAATTTTTAACGCTTTATTAATGAAAATGATTGGTTTTCCTTTCATGAGACTCTCTTAGAGGTCTCCAATTCCGGGAAGACAGTATCCAAATACCACTGAAATGACTTGCAACCCAATTGTTTCCTTAATTCAACACGCTCACTAATATCTCCATAGGCAAGATATTTCAGATTAGGTCTTCGTAAAAAAACCTGCTCCTAAATGGAAAGAAAGAGTCATTTCATTAAGCCAGACAAATCTTTGGTAATCAAATCATGATATCTAACATAGCAGTATATATTTTCATCTGAACTAAAACAAAACAAAACAACAACAGAAAACCTTCCCTCTGTATGGGGAGGGCAGAGACACACATAGGACCTGGGACTCACTCACCCCACGTATATTTACCGGATGTGCTGTGACAGACCACGATGAAAGTAGCGTAGAGGGACTCAGGAAGTCTAAGTCCTGCTTCTCAAGAGTTCTAGAATCAC
Organism: Eschrichtius robustus; assembly: GCF_028021215.1. Taxonomy (NCBI): domain Eukaryota; kingdom Metazoa; phylum Chordata; class Mammalia; order Artiodactyla; family Eschrichtiidae; genus Eschrichtius; species Eschrichtius robustus. The sequence goes on along the minus strand of NC_090831.1, from coordinate 125,188,661 downwards.
AGCCACCTATTGTAGTGTTTCCCCTTTCTCCTACTCTCTCAGTGATACTCAAGGACAAAACCCCTCACTCCCCGATCCCTATCAACACTTCCATGGTTTCAGAAATGGGGGGTGGTGGCGGCTAAGGGCAAACTGACTCTGGAGGAAGACGACCTGGCTTCAATTTCTGGCTCTGCTATTTATTAGCTATGCAACCTTGGCTGCTACCCTCATGAGACTGTGGTGAGGACCGAACACTTTCATATGTGCAAAGCTCTTAGGAGACTAAGGCTGGCACATAGTAGGTGTCATGTCAGTGTGGGCCATTATTATCACCACACCTGGTTAGTCTTTTCTGCGTTCTGATTTAAGGAAGCACCAAGTATGAATGTCTAATGGACTCAAGCTCTGTCATGTTAAAAGAGGTATTCTAAGTAGACCAAAGCCTCCTTGAAAGCAGAACCTTTGTATTTTCATCTGTGTATTCCCAGTGCCTGGTATATAGCATAGTAATATTGTTGGGTGAGAGGAGCTTGCTTACCCAAACTAGCACAGTATGGGCATGCCATGTTGGATTCTCCCCAGGGATCTTTAGGTCTTTGCCATCATGTCTTGCCACTCCTAGTTCCCCAGGGGGGATTGGTGCAGAGAATGGGCCTGAGGGAGGGTGTCCTCGTTTTGGAGTGAAGGCAGAGAAGACCCTAGGCAACATCTCCCTGTCCAAAGCCTGTTTTGCCCAATGGCATTCACTCAACTTCCCAACATGCTGTGTCATACAATCCATTGATTTTATGCCAAACATTACATGCTTTTTATATTAGATGGAACTTTTGGTAACTATATGCCCCATGAAATTCAGTAAACTACTCAGTCCTAACTGTGTTCCAGTCAACCATTTAAATCTGTGACCTCTGGTCACAGGAAAAAAAAAAAAAAAAAAAAGCTTAAAACCTCTCATAACTAAAGAAATGCAATTTTAAACAATGAGATAGCATTTTTAACCTATCAGATTAGAAGAAATACAAAGTTTAGTTAAAACTAGGGTTGGAATAGTTGTGGGGAGACAGGCACTTTTATATATATTTGATGGTTGTGTAGGTGACAGTGTAGACAGTGAAGGACCATTTGGACATTATTCATCAAGATTTAAGATGCACTAACTCATGGTCCACAAGTCCATGTCTTCAGATTTATTCAAGATATATCTGCACAGATGTGCAAAAAGATACATGTAAAGGATGTTCATTTTGGCACTGTTAAGGAATAACAAAAAGCCAAGATGATCAGAATGTTTATCTCTGGGGGCTATTTATGAATGGGATCAATTTTAAGAGATCCATTCAAAGGAAATATTTAAAAAGATGGCATGTTTATCTGCTCTGATTTTAAAAGACTTTGAAAATATGTTTTTAAATTATACTAATAAATGGAAAAATTACAACAAAATATTGCTGCTCAAATCGAGTTCGGTAAAAGGAAAGGATATATACTTGGTGTATGTGCATGTTAACAGGAAACTGTAGACGGTAATTTAGTGGTGACTTCTGAGGGGTGAAGCTATGGGCTTAGAAAGCTTACTTTTCACTTCATGCTTTTCAATACTGTAAGACAAAAATGTGTATGCATTACCTTTTTTAAAATATCTTTTTAAAAATCAGGAAATATAATAAACATACAAAAAAAAAGCACATAGAATATAAATGTGCACCTTAGCGAACTGTTGAAAAAATCAACCCCAGAAACCCTGACTGAGTCAAGAAATAGAACATAATCAGCATCTCAGAAGGCCCTTGCCTTTCCTTTCCTGATCATAATCCTTTCTCTTAGTCTGAAGTGCTATCCTGATGATGTATTCATTTCTTTGCTTCTCTTTCTAGTATCGATATCTAATTATCCACACATAGATTATATGGTTTGATTTTACCTGTTTTTAACTTTATAGAAATGGAAAAATACAGTATATATTCTATTGTGTTTGGCTGCTTTTGTTCACCGTTATATCTTTAAGATTTACCTATACTGTTGTATGTATATGTAAAGTTGATTAATTCTCATTGCTATATAGAATTATATCATTAAACATATCATATTTATTCATTCTACTCCTGATGAACATTTGGGTTGTATTCAGTTTTGGCTAACACAAACAATGCTGTTTATAAACATTCTTGTTCATGTGTTCCGGTGCACAAAAGCACGCTTTCTGTAGTGTATATACAGGATGGGATTGCTGGATCATGGGATATTCATGTCTTTTATTAGTTGATATTGCCAAACCGTTTTCCAAAGTGAGTTTGTAACAATTAACACTCCCACCCGCAGTGTCTGAGACTTCCTGTGCTTGCCAACACATGGTCCTATCAGACTTTAAAAATGTTTCACCAATCTAGGTGGCTATGTGGAAATATCTCATTGAGGTTTTAATTCATATTGCCCTGATTACTCAAGAAATTGAGTATTATTACTTTTATAATTTAAAATAATAAAGAAATATTAGATCAAGACCAGGACATATAACATCACAGAGAGATTCTTACATATTTCTACCCATGTATCTGAAATGAGGTCTTCTTGTTACTGTCCAAATTTGTTTGAACTTTCAAATTAAAACAAAGCTCCATCTATATATTCTCTGTATGTGTCTAAAGGTCCCGGCAAGGGGCTTAAACCATGGGGAGATGCACAAATGAAGGGGCCTGGCTTTGATGTAAAAATCTTTGACTGTTAGAGAAAAAAGGAGCAGAGGTTCTTTGTGGTCCCCAGACCAGCTGCAGCCGCATCACTTGGGCGCTTGGTAGTGGAGGAAGAGAATCCAAAATTTGCCCATGGGAATGGGGGCAGAGAGAGGTATTTGCCGCAGATGGGCCATCTTTGGGGGAGGAAAATAGATCTAGGGGGAAAAAAAAGCCTTCTCGTGTTGGTTGATTTACTTCTGAGAAACTTGAGTTTCCCTAGAGATTAAAAAAAAAAAAAAAGAGTAAGGTGCAAGTGTAGCAGCTTAAAATGAACAAATTGAGAATAGCGTCTGCAAATGGGTGGGTGAACAGCTGAAGGGTTGCCCTAATTTAAGGAAAAGTACAAAAATTGGTATCTAGAAAGCAGCAGAAGGCTTCTTTAGAGCCAGTCCCTCTCTGTACTCTCACTCATCTTTCCAAACCAGGGACGTATCCTTCACCTTGTAGTCATCTAGCCAAACGTGCGCCAGCCTGAGATTATTATATGCCAAGGCTTTTACAATTCCAGTGTGGTTTGCAACGTGTTGCTTATCAATATGTCCTACTCGAGAGCAGGGAAGTATAAAGAGTTGGCCTCCACACATCCAGATCTAGACATAAGAAAAACAGAAAACATATTAATGATTAATGAGTGTTTGCTAGTAATAGGCAACTGCTGAATTAAAACAAAAATAACAGTAGCCAACATTTATTAAGTTTCTTATTTCATTTGATCCTCACAACAACCCTATCATGTAGGTACTGTGACCATCCCTATCTTACAGATGAAGAAACTAACACATACTTTGGTTAAAAAGCTTGCCCAGTGATATAGTGGCAGAGCACAAGGTTCAAACTCAGGAAATCTGGCCCTAGAGTCAGTGCGCTGAATACTAAGTGATCCTGCCTCGCTTGTACATGACCAGTTCTGATGCTGATTATGTATGAAGACTGACAAGATATTTTATCTTAGGATATTCTCAAACAATATTCTGAGAGTAACATTTTCTGAGGTGATCAAGTATTGCTGGATATAAGCAAGTAATAAGAGAAATATCAATCATGGCTGAATTCAGTTATTCATCTTTTTTGTACTTAAAACACTTTATAACGCCTTTTTTTTAAAAATTTTATTTATTTATTTATTTATGTCTGTGTTGGGTCTTCGTTTCTGTGCGAGGGCTTTCTCTAGTTGTGGCAAGTGGGGGCCACTCTTCATCGCGGTGCGCAGGCCTCTCACCATCGCGGCCTCTCCTGCTGCGGAGCACAGGCTACAGACGCGCAAGCTCAGTAATTGTGGCTCACGGGCCTAGTTGCTCCGCGGCATGGGGGATCTTCCCAGACCAGGGCTCGAACCCGTGTCCCCTGCATTGGCAGGCAGATCCTCAACCACTGCGCCACCAGGGAAGCCCTAACGCTTATTTTTAATAACTTTTTTTATTACACAAAAGCAAAATATGACCATCGAAAAACTAAGAAATGTAGAAAAGCACACAGAAAAAAGTAAAAATAACTTTTTGCTTTTTAACACTTTGTCAGTCAATATTAATTCAAGTACGTATGTGTACATACAGAGATACACAACATTAAGATAACTTGCTTTTCTTCATTTGATATTATGTGAAGTTATTTTAAAAGTCTTGTATTGTTGGACATTTTGGTAGTTTTTTACTTTTATTATTATAGATAATACCACAAAAAATGTGCTTGTAACATAAATCTTATGTATAGTACACTTGCATGACTCTTCTCTTTACTGTAATTCAGTGATTCTTGCATGGTCCCCAGGCCAGCATCATCAGCATCACTAAGGAACTTAGAAATGCAAATCCTTGGGCCCACCCAGACCTACAGAACTAGGAAGGCTGGGTCTGGGGGCACAGTAATCTGTACTTTAACCAGCTCTTTAGGTGATTCTGATGCACACTAAAGTTTGAGAACCACTGTTCTAATTGATCAAGGTAATATATCCCAGTTTTATAGATATTTTCTTAAGAGGATTCACCTAATCTTTTAGGGAACAGTAGTAGGAGAATAAGACTCACTGAAAACAATACTCAGAAGTATTATGGTGAAATATATCACTCAGATAGTCAGAAAGGATTATGTTAAAGAAAATGGAAAGGCAGAACTTCTGACATAACATGAGACCTACTGACTGGTGCAACTAATCTCTAGAGTTCTTTAGAAATACCCAGAAACATCCTCACAGAATGTCTAGAAACATATCCATTGAATTCCTTCTCTAAAATGGATGGCTCAGTAGAAAAACCCTTAGACCAGAAGTCCAAAGAATTAGGTTCTTTTATCATCTCTGCTACATGCTTATGATCAGACGTATCCTCTCTGACTCTCATTTTCATCTGGAATTGAGAACTAAATAGGTGCTCATTTAAGCTACCACTTGGGGGTGCTTTGTTAGGCAGCAAAAGCTAACTGATACTAGCCACCTATAATGTCTTATTCTTTTTTTTAAAAGTGAGAACTTAAAGAAATTTGGAAAATCATTAATATCTGTTTAATAATTAGAATGGATACAGAAGTATCTATTATTATTGGTACATTCTTACATGTTTCAAATGTTTCTGTATTAAAAAAAGAAATCTGGCTATGAGTATAGAATAGAAAACAGAAGTCAAGTAACCAAAGTGATAAAGGAGGAATACAAGTAAAAAATGTATTTAAAAACTTTCTCAAAAATCAAATTGAGGGAAGCTATTGCAATGTAGCCCAGTCTTCATAGGACCCACAAAGTTGCTCTTTTCTTCTTAATTCATTCTCAAAGGGAAACATGATCCATCTGGACGTGCCTTTTGCTCTGCTCATTGTTCATGTAGGTGATGGTCAGCTTTCTTTCTCAGATATACTGCTGGAAGTAGTCTGTCCAGCTCCCAGTTTCTATTATTATTATTATTATTGGAGGAGGAAGAGGATGACGAGAAAGCAGATTATCCCATTAAGAGTTAGTATAGTGCAGTGGTGCAGAGCACAAACTCTGGGGCCACTCAGTGTGGTTCAAATCCCCTATGAGCTGTGTGATCTGGGGCAAGTTACTGAAGTTACTCAACCCATTTGTGTCTCAGTTTCCTCACCTGTAAAATGAGAATGATAACAGTACCTGCATCATGGGATTGTTATGAGCATTAGAAAACCTGATACTTGTAGAGTGCTTAGAGTTCATGTTTTGTAAATGAGAGTGTATCTCTGTTGTAGTGAAGTGCGGTAGACTGCAAGTGTGGTCACAAATGCTTTTCATTCTTACATGCACACTTAATTGCAATGTAACTCTGTACTTCATTCCATCAAGAAGTGAGGTTTATTTCTCCATCTCTTGAATCTGGTCTTGGCCTCGTGATTTGCATTGGTCAACATTAACAAACGTGATGCAAACAGATGCCTGAAAAGTGTTTGTAGCACTTTGGGACTTGCCTTCTCTCTTGCTTCTCCTGAGAACCTTGTGACCACTTCACTGTGAATAAGCCTCACTAGCCTGCCTGACAATGAGAGACAAATGACCTGGTCATCGCCACTGTTCCACCTATTATTGGGCCAATGTCCACATATGTAAATGAGGCCATCCCATATGAGCCAGCACCAGCTGAGCCTCCCGATGAGCAGAGATGTGTAAGCAATACCAGTAGAAACCAGCCATCCTGGCTATGACCAAAAGAACCACTTTAGCAATCCAATGAAGTTTGAGGACTTACAATTGATTGTTGTTTTAAGCCACTGTATTTTTGGGACAGTTTGTTATACAGCAAAAGCTAACTGATACATGAGGGAACATATTTCTCTTAACCAGTTTTACTCATTAAGTAAACAGGACCTCCATCCACTGAGTTGCTCATTCCAGAAACTTGGTGTGATAGATGGAAATACTGTTCAGCAATATTATCTCACTCTCCACCCCTCACTAAGGGGTAGAGTATACTTCTCTGACACACTGACTTTGGGCTTGTCCATTTGACATGTTTTGGCCCATGGAACGTGAGCAGACATGATGCCTGTGGAGGTCTTAAATATGCTGTGTGGTTTGGCTTGACTTTTGCATTCCTGCTTATCAACATGAGAAGAATATGCCCAGAGTTGCTACTAGAATGACGAGCAGAGCTGACCAAACTCAGAGCCCAGAGCCCAGCCCTGCCAGTGTAAATTCCGAGGCAGAGCCATGCTGGCCAACCCAGAGACACAGGAAAGAAAAAAACAGATGCTCTTGTTCTAAGCCACCCAGTTCAGAGCTAGTTTGTAACAAGCATCATTGTGGCATTAGCTGACTAATGACACCCCTTTCTCTCGATATCCACGTAGCTGGTCCGTCTCCGGGTTCTGTCCATTCTACTTGTAAATATGCCTGGGATCTGTCCAGTTCTTTCTGTCGCCGTTGCTACTGCTCTGGTTCCGTCCATTGTCACCTTCTGTCCAGGTTATTGTAAGAACCTCCTGGTCTGCCGGCTTATCCTCCACTACGTCAGCCTCCACAGCCACTGTCACTGCCCTGCTTAAAACATACCAGTGGCATTTCCTTGCACGTAAGACACATCTAAATCCTTACAGAGTCCTGCAGAGTCCCGCCCCTGCCTCCCTCTCCAGCTTAATCTTGCTATTCTCTCCTCACTCATTCTGGTCCAGCCTCACTGGCCTTCTCCACTGACACACATGGGTTGGAAGGCTGTCCGCTTTCCAAGTCAGTGGGCAGAAACTGCGGCATTACTGAGTATCTTCTTACTCTTTGTCTGTCATCTGCATTTGTGAGGGGAAGCAGGGGGTGCATCATGCAACAAAGCCAGGGTAGGAGTTTCTCAGTCCATCTTGCTGGCCTCACAGTTATGGGGGTGCCTCCCAGATTCAGGCTGCCTATTCATTTTAATTTCTAGTGGGATCTCATCTTTTCCAGTCTCAGTAAATATCTTAGTAGAAAGTTAGGAGAGGCTGCTGCCCAGATACCATTTTAAATTAGAACTCTGGGGCAGCTGTGGCATAAAAAGAAAGGAACGAACATTGGCTGAGAGCACTTTAGGTGGCAGAAGCTGTGTTAGATGCCTTATGCCCATCGCCACGGTGAATGCAAACAGTACCACTGCAAGGTGTCTATTATTCTGATCATTTACACGTGGGGCCTTTTAGACTCTTGAGTGGTTCAACCACTCAGCAAATATTTCTCAACCACTTCTTACATAGTCAAAGTACCAGGTGCTGAGAACGCATTTTGAACAAGTCAGATCTTTCCCTGCCCTCATGGAGCTTACAGCTGGTGGGAACACACAACTGGCAGAGCCCAGCACAGAATAAAAATGGGGTCTCAGGTTCAAAAATCATGAAAAGTTTCAAGATGGCAACAGCAGAGCATTAAGCCAAGTGTGGGGTTCTTCTAAACATGGTACCATGTGCCACCACCCAGGCTGCATGTCTACACTGCCTGCCCTGCACACACAGACAGGAGACAACTGTGATACAGCACAATAAGTGCTGTAATGGGGGAAGCGTGCATAGGAGGGGAACGGATCCCAGACTTGGGTGTGTGTGTCTATGTGCGGGGGGCGGGTAAGGAAGATAAGGTCAAGGAAGTCTTCCTGAAGAAATTACATCAACGCTGTAGCTATGGGTTACGGCGGTGGGGAAAGAGGAAAGTGAACAGAGGCAGGTGATGATTTAGAGGTAGAACTGCCTAGATAGGGTGAGGTTAACGTGGGCAGGAGAGGGAGTGTGGAGTCCTGGGAGGTTCTCCATGGGGCATGTGTGCAGATAACTGGCGGGGTGGGGGAGGGGTAGCATGTCATCCACTCATAGAGGGAACGTGGGAGGAGGAATTTGGGTTTAGCATACCTGTGGGACATCCCTGCCATGGTAACTTGTAGGCGATTGGCCACACAAGCTTATGACTCAGGAGAAGGAACTGGGAAGGAGCGAGAATTGGTGTCATCAGCATCCGTTAATCATGGGAACGTGATGTGGATGAGGTTATGGAGAAGGTGGAGAGAGCAGAGAAAGAGGGACTTGGGGAAACCCCTTAGGGGTGGAAATTCTGAGCAGATGGGCCAAGAAAAGTAACCCAGTGAGGCAGTGGAGAGCCACGGTCTGAGCAGGGGGCTGGGTGCTGAGCAACTTGCCTAATCCTCTACTGTGTCAACGCAGGAGAACTGGCTTCAGCCTCTCTCTACTGCAGGCGTGTGGTTTGCTCTCAAATCACAGCATCCAAGGGATGCAGCAACCTTGGGCCGAATCTGAGCTGGCACCCGTGTCTAAGAGGCTCAGTCTGGAGGGTGAGGTAGGTGATCCTCCAAGTGTAGGGCAGGGCCCCGGTTCCTGCAGGAGTGTATCTTGCCCCTTGGGGGACACCAGGATGGAACCCTGGGGCAGTGTGGCCAGACACAGAGCAGGTTGTCTGCTCTCTCAGGGAAACAGAAATGCTAACCTGGAGCCTGGGTATGAGGCCTATTCCGAGGTTGGGAGTGAAGCTGCAGCTCTGTGGGCACCCAGCGAGTCATCATTTTCCACGAGCAATGGTAACACTGAGCTCAGGGCAACTAAAACAAATTCAGGGCATTGGAGGCTTCCAACATATGGCCAGCCTTAGAGAGAAGTGACTTAGAAACAGGGTAAACCCGAGCTGGGGGGCAGAGAGGGTCTCAAGATCTGAGGCTGAGTAGATCATACAAGGCAGGAAGCGATAGGTTTGGAGCACACTACTTATGATTGCTGTGAGTTTGGGCACGTGACACTACCTCTCTGTGCCTCGGTTTCCCCGTTATAAACAGGAGATGATGCTGGTACCTACCTCACAGGCTTATTATGAGGATTAAGTGAGTTAATATCTGTAATATTTCAGGGCAGTGCATGTCACACATAGTAAGAACTTGAAAATGAAATACATTTTTATCCTTTACATCTCAACTTAAATGCCATTTCTGCCGTGGCAGACACACACCTCCCCTAAGACAAGGCTAGGTTCGCCTTTTATATGATCGCACAGTACTCTGTATTTCCCCTTCATTGCATTTATCAGAAATAAAACTAAATAACTACTCATCTCACTCTACCCCAGATATTGATAGAATGGAAGCTTTATGTCATTCAAAACCACTTTTGCTTTGAGTGCTACTGTATTTTAGCACCCATCACGGTGCTTGGCATGTGACAGGTTCTCAATAAATACTGCTGAACGAGTGAATGAATGAATGAATGAATGAGGATTGTGTCTTCTGAATGCCCAGCATGTGGCACAGCCTGATGCAGGAGGTGCTCCTTAAACGATGGCTGTGTTGAACACTGAACTTAACTAGAACACTCAAGAGAGCCCTAAACTGAAACGAGATTTGGGTCTGACCACCATACAGGTGTTAGTTACAGCCATGGGAGTTGATGTAGGTATATTATGAAAAGTATTAACAAGCGGACAGCATAGGCGCTGGCCGAAGAGAATAGAGGAGCCACCACAGGTCCTGGTGGCCCTGCCCTGCCGGGTGCTACCACTTTTGTTTCTGGGCCATGGGAAGGCTGAGATGTGGAGAAGGGAGGCGTGGTGGGTGGTAGGTGGGAGGTATTCGGCTGGCTCACAGTAGCGGTTCTTTCCCATCAGATAAGGAAAGAGTGCACTAAGTTAACAAGCATGGCTTCACAGGTGCAGAGCGGCTACACGTCATCCCTGAGCCCTGAAGAGCACGTGGGGTAAGAAGAGAGGGTTGACAAGAGGAGCAGTCTTGCGAGCACCCACGTTTAAGAGACACACAGAAGAAATTCCCGTGAAGGAGATTGAGAACAGCTGAGCGATACAAGGGGATTTTTCTTGGATTTTGCCCTAAAACCCAAGGAAACTTCTGGAAAAGACTGGTATACCATGTCAAATGCTACAGTAACCTCAAGCACACGGAAGACCAAAAGCCATCCATTAGGGACACGAATATGAAACTGATGACAGTGGCGTAAATGATGTCAGAGGAAGGATGCTGAGGGCCTCCAGGATACTGATTTACTGGAATGAAGAGTGAGTGAGAAATGAAGTAGATGCAGGTGTAGCTGATCTTCCCTTAGGAAAAACCAGGTTACTTGGGTAGAGAGGGCTGCTGGTGTCAAGAGAGTGCCTAGCTATTTATTAATTTACATGTTTGTTTACAAAAAGAGAGAGCCAAGCATACTTAAAACGTATGAAGGGGCCATTTGGAATCAAGTAGCTGAAAATATTGAAGCAAAGATAATGAGTGCACTTGAGTAATAAGTTTGCTGTTATTTGCTGTCTGGAGGGAAGGTAAAGCCAAGATAAGGAATACACTCACTTTTTTTTTTTTAACTGTATGATATCACTTGTAATGTGGAATCTAAACAATAATACAAATGAATGTATATGCAAAACAGAAACAGACTCACAGATATAGAAAACAAACTAGTGCTTACCAAGGGGGGAGGGGCAAGGTAGGGCTATGGGATTAAGAGATACAAACTACTATGTCTAAAATAGATAAGCAAGCAGGATATATTGTATAGTACAGGGAATTATAGCCATTATCTTGTAATAACTTTTAATGGAGACTTACCTGTAAAAATACTGAATCACTATGCTGTACACCTGAAACTAATGTAATTAAATCAACTATATTTCAATAAAATTTTTAAAATAATACAAATGAATCTATATACGAAACAGAAACAGATTCACAGACAGAAAACAAACTTATGGTTACCAAAGGAGAGAAGGAGTGGGGGAAGGACAGATTAGGATTGTGCGACTAACAGATGCAAACTATTATACTATATATAAAATAGATAAGCAACAAGGATTTACTGTACAGCACAAGGAATTATATCAAATATCTTGTAGTAACCTATAATGGAATATAATCTGAAAAAGAAAAACTGAATCACTATGCTGTACACCTGAAACTAATACAATATTGTGAATCAACTATACTTCAATTTAAAAAAAAATTTTTTTTTAATGGTGGAATTTTGAATCCCCAGGATTTTGTTTCTTTGATTAGAAGTAAATCAGTATTTTTCTGAAATATTCATTGTTCATTAGTATTTCCTTTAAAAGTCTTAAAATTCATTTATATATATAATGCAACACCATTCAAAATCTTAGGGATTGATTTTGAAATTGCTGAAGTGATTGAGAAGAACAAATTACACTTAGAAAATTCTGAAAATGAAGAGTAACAAGGGACTCACTCTACCAATTAATAGACTTTATCGTAAAGCTACAGAAAATATTAATGCACGTGATTGGCTCAACAACTGGCGAATGGATCAGTTGAACACAGAAAGACCTAAGTATATATGATAATTTAATTTGTTAAAAAATGTGTTGTGCCCGTTTCTTTCTCTTCATAATTGTCACTTGATTAACAATTTGAAAAAAATGCAGAACTTTAACTCGTATCATGCACCAAAGTCTAAATGTAGTAGAGAATTAAATATAAACAATGATGTCATAAAACTATTAGAAAAAAACTTTATGAAAAATTATTGGATTTGAGAATTATAAAAGTTAAAAAGCAAACTTAAAGCAAATATTTTACTTGTTTAAAAGCCTTTAGTATTTAGCCTTTTACCATTATATAATATCTATTTTCTGTTTATTGCTTTTAATCTTAAATGCCAATTTTATGTTAATATTGCCACTTCACCATTTCTGGTTTTGTTTATTCACCTAGTATTTTTTTTTTCTTTTCTTTTTTTAATTTTTTAATTTAATTTTATTTATTTTTTTATACAGCAGGTTCTTATTACTCATCAATTTTATACACATCAGTGTATACATGTCAATCCCAGTCTCCCAATTCATCCCACCACCATCCCCACCCCCCGCGGCTTTCCCCCCTTGGTGTCTATACATTTGTTCTCTACATCTGTGTCTCAACTTCTGCCCTGCAAACCGGTTCATCTGTACCATTTTTCTAGGTTCCACATATATGCATTAGTATACTATATTTGTTTTTCTCTTTCTGACTTACTTCACTCTCTATGACAGTCTCTAGATCCATCCAGGTCTCAACAAATAACCCAATTTCATTCCTTTTTATGGCTGAGTAATATTCCATTGTATATATGTACCACATCTTCTTTATCCACTCGTCTGTCGATGGGCATTTAGGTTGCTTCCATGACCTGGCTATTGTAAATAGTGCTGCAATGAACATTGGGGTGCATGTGTCTTTTTGAACTATGGTTTTCTCTGGGTATATGCTCAGTAGTGGGATTGCTGGATCATATGGTAATTCTATTTTTAGTTTTTTAAGGAACCTCCATACTGTTCTCCATAGTGGCTGTATCAATTTACATTCCCACCAACAGTGCAAGAGGGTTGCCTTTTCTCCACACCCTCTCCAGCATTTGTTGTTTGTAGATTTTCTGATGATGCCCATTCTAACTGGTGTGAGGTGATACCTCATTGTAGTTTTGATTTGCATTTCTCTATTAGTGATGTTGAGCAGCTTTTCATGTGCTTCTTGGCCATCTGTATGTCTTCTTTGCAGAAATGTCTATTTAGGTCTTCTGCCCATTTTTGGATTGGGTTGTTTGTTTCTTTAATATTGAGCTGCATGAGCTGTTTATATATTTTGGAGATTAATCCTTTGTCCGTTGATTCCTTTGCAAATATTTTTTCCCATTCTGAGGGTTGTCTTTTCGTCTTGTTTGTAGTTTCCTTTGCTGTGCAAAAGCTTTTAAGTTTCATTAGGTCCCATTTGTTTATTTTTGTTTTTATTTCCATTACTCTAGGAGGTGGATCAAAAAAGATCTTGCTGTGATTTATGTCAAAGAGTGTTCTTCCTATGTTTTCCTCTAAGAGTTTTATAGTGTCCGGTCTTACATTTAGGTCTCGAATCCATTTTGAGTTTATTTTTGTGTATGGTGTTAGGGAGTGTTCTAATTTCATTCTTTTACATGTAGCTGTCTAGTTTTCCCAGCACCACTTATTGAAGAGGCTGTCTTTTCTCCATTGTATATCCTTGACAGTTGACCATAGGTGCATGGGTTTATCTCTGGGCTTTGTATCCTGTTCCATTGATCTATATTTCTGTTTTTGTGCCAGTACCATATTGTCTTGATTACTGTAGATTTGTAGTATATTCTGAAGTCAGGGAGTCTGATTCCTCCAGCTCCGTTTTTTTCCCTCAAGACTGCTTTGGCTATTCGGGGTCTTTTGTGTCTCCATACAAATTTTAAGATTTTTTGTTCTAGTTCCATAAAAAATGCCATTGGTAACTTGATAGGGATTGCATTGAATCTGTAGATTGCTTTGGGTAGTATAGTCATTTTCACAATGTTGATTCTTCCAATCCAAGAACATGGTATATCTCTCCATCTGTTGGTATCATCTTTAATTTCTCTCATCAGTGTCTTATAGTTTTCTGCATACAGGTCTTTTGTCTCCCTAGGTAGGTTTATTCCTAGGTATTTTATTCTTTTTGTTGCAGTGGTAAATGGGAGTGTTTCCTTAATTTCTCTTTCAGATTTTTCATCATTAGTGTATAGGAATGCAAGAGATTTCTGTGCATTAATTTTGTATCCTGCAATTTTACCAAATTCATTGATTAGCTCCAGTAGTTTTCTGGTGGCATTTTTAGGATTCTCTATGTATAGTATCATGTCATCTGCCAACAGTGACAGTCTTACTTCTTCTTTTCCAATTTGTATTCTTTTTATTTCTTTTTCTTCTCTGATTGCCGTGGCTAGGACTTACAAAACTACGTTGAATAATAGTGGTGAGAGTGGACATCCTTGTCCTGTTCCTTATCTTAGAGGAAATGCTTTCAGTTTTTCACCATTGAGAATGATGTTTGCTGTGGGTTTGTCATATATGGCCTTTATTATGTTGAGGTAGGTTCCCCTTATGCCCACTTTCTGGAGAGTTTTTATCATAAATGGGTGTTGAATTTTGTCAAAAGCTTTTTCTGCATCTATTGAGATGATCATATGGTTTTTATTCTTCAATTTGTTAATATGGTGTATCACATTGATTGATTTGCGTATATTGAAGAATCCTTGAATCCCTGGTATAAATCCCACTTGATCATGGTGTATGATCCTTTTAATGTGTTGTTGGATTCTGTTTGCTAGTATTTTGTTGAGGATTTTTGAATCTCTATTCATCAGTGATGTTGGTCTGTAATTTCCTTTTTTGTACTATCTTTGTCTGGTTTTGGTATCTGGGTGATGGTGGCCTCATAGAATGAGTTTGGGAGTGTTCCTTCCTCTGTAATTTTTTGGAAGAGTTTGAGAAGGATGGGTGTTAGCTCTTCTGTAAATGTTTGATAGAATTCATCTGTGAAGCCATCTGGTCCTGGACTTTTGTTTGTTGGAAGATTTTTAATCACAGTTTCAGTTTGATTACTTGTGATTGGTCTGTTCATATTTTCTGTTTCTTCCTGGTTCAGTCTTGGAAGTTTATACGTTTCTAAGAATTTGTCCATTTCTTCCAGGTTGTCCATTTTATTGATATAGAGTTGCTTGTAGTAGTCTCTTAGGATGCTTTGTATTTCTGCGGTGTCTGTTGTAACTTCTCCTTTTTCGTTTCTAATTTTATTGATTTGAATCCTCTCCCTCTTTTTCTTGATGAGTCTGGCTAATGGTTTATCAATTTTGTTTATCTTCTCAAAGAACCAGCTTTTAGTTTTATTGATCTTTGCTATTGTTTTCTTTGTTTCTATTTCATTTATTTCTGCTCTGATCTTTATGATTTCTTTCCTTCTGCTAACTTTGGGTTTTGTTTGTTCTTCTTTCTCTAGCTCCTTTAGGTGTAAGGTTAGATTGTTTATTTGAGATTTTTCTTGTTTCTTGAGGTAGGCTTGTATAGCTATAAACTTCCCTCTTAGAACTGCTTTTGCTGCATCCCATAGGTTTTGGATCGTCGTGTTTTCATTGTCATTTGTCTCTAGGTACTTTTTGATTTCCTCTTTGATTTCTTCAGTGATCTCTTGGTTATTTAGTAACCTATTGTTTAGCCTCCATGTGTTTGTGTTTTTTACATTTTTTCCCTGTAACTGATTTCTAATCTCATAGCGTTGTGGTCAGAAAAGATGCTTGATATGATTTCAATTTTCTTAAATTTACTGAGGCTTGATCACCCGAGATGTGATCTATCCTGGAGAATGTTCCATGCGCACTTGAGAAGAAAGTGTAATCTGTTGTTTTTGGATGGAATGTCCTACAAATATCAATTAAATCTATCTGGTCTATTGTGTCATTTAAAGCTTCTGTTTCCTTATTTATTTTCGTTTTGGATGATCTGTCCATTGGTGTAAGTGAGGTGTTAAAGTCCCCCATTATTATTGTGTTACTGTCGATTTCCTCTTTTATAGCTGTTAGCAGTTGCCTTATGTATTGAAGTGCTCCCATGTTGGGTGCATATATATTTATAATTGTTATATCTTCTTCTTGGATTGATCCCTTGATCATTATGTAGTGTCCTTCCTTGTCTCTTGTAACATTCTTTATTTTAAAGTCTATTTTATCTGATATGAGTATTGCTACTCCAGCTTTCTTTTGATTCCCATTTGCATGGAATATCTTTTTCCACCCCCTCACTTTCATTCTGTATGTGTCCCTAGATGTGAAGTGGGTCTCTTGTAGACAGCATATAGATGGGTCTTGTTTTTGCATCCATTCAGCAAGCCTGTGTCTTTTGGTTGGAGCATTTAATCCATTCACGTTTAAGGTAATTATTGATATGTATGTTTCTATTACCGTTTTCTTAATTGTTTTGGGTTTGTTTTTGCAGGTTCTTTTCTTCTCTTGTGTTTCGCATTTAGAGAAGATCCTTTAGCATTTGTTGTAGAGCTGGTTTGGTGGTGCTGAATTCTCTTAGCTTTCGCTTGTCTGTAAAGCTTTTGATTTCTCCTTCGAATCTGAATGAGACCCTTGCCGGGTAGAGTAATCTTGGCTGTAGGTTCTTCCCTTTCATCTCTTTAAGCATATCATGCCCCTCCCTTCTGGCTTATAGAATTTCTGCTGAGAAATCAGCTGTTAACCTTATGGGAGTTCCCTTGTATGTTATTTGTCGTTTTTCCCTTGCTGCTTTCAATAATTTTTCTTTGCCTTTAATTTTTATCAATTTGATTACTACGTGTCTCAGCATGTTTCTCCTTGGGTTTATCCTGTATGGGACTCGCTGCGCTTCCTGGACTTGGGTGGCTATTTCCTTTCCCATGTTAGGGAAGTTTTCGACTATAATCTCTTCAAATATTTTCTCTGGTCCTTTCTCTCTCTCTTCTCCTTCTGGGATCCCTATAATGTGAATGTTGTTGCGTTTAATGTTGTCCCAGAGGTCTCTTAGGCTGTCTTCATTTCTTTTCATTCTTTTTTCTTTATTCTGTTCTGCAGCAGTGAATTCCACCATTCTGTCTTCCAGGTCACTTATCCATTCCTCTGCCTCAGTTATTGTGCTATTGATTCCTTCTAGTGTATTTTTCATTTCAGTTATTGTATTGTTCATCTCTGTTTGTTTGTTCTTTAATTCTTCTAGGTCTTTGTTAAACATTTCTTGCATCTTCTCGATCTTTGCCTCCATTGTTTTTCTGAGGTCCCGGATCATCTTCACTATCATTATTCTGAATTCTTTTTCTGGAAGGTTGCCTATCTCCACTTCATTTAGTTGTTCTTCTGGGGTTTTATCTTGTTCCTTCATCTGGTACATAGCCCTCTGCCTTTTCATCTTGTCTATCTTTCTGTGAATGTGGTTTTTGTTCCACAGGCTGCAGGATTGTAGTTCTTCTTGCTTCTGCTGTCTGCCCTCTGGTGGATGAGGCTATCTAAGAGGCTTGTGTAAGTTTCTACACTCACTTTTTAAATACATATCATTCACAAAATCGATTCTATTCTCAGACACAAGAATGTGCTTATAAAGTTACGAGGTCCTGAAAGGGAGACTATTTCATATGCTTCATTCTCAGAGAGCAATGCAATAAAATGAGAAATAATCAACCAATCAATAAAAAGCACCAGAGGCATGGATGTTACAAAAATAATGCCTGGGACGGCAGGGCATGGAGGAGCGCGGCGAGTCCCAGCCGACCGCAGGCTGCAGCGATGTGCGCCCGGGCGGCGATCACAGCTGCGGCGCCCCTTCACGGGCCCCCGAGGACGCCTGGATGGGCACGCACCCTAAGTATTTAGAAATGATGGAATTAGATATAGGAGACGCCACCCAAGTTTATATAGCATTCTTGGTTTACCTGGACCTCATGGAGAGTAAAAGTTGGCACATGAAGTAAACTCTGTGGGGTTACCAGAGCTCCAGCTCATCTGCCTTCTTGGTACTGAGAAGGAGAAGGGTTACAGACGGTGGTGCTTACACCCGTCAGTGCTTCCCTCAGCCATAACAGGATAAGGGAGATCTTGAAGGCATCTCGAAAATTGCAAGGTGATCCAGATTTGCCGATGTCTTTTACTTCCACCATAGTGGAGTCTGACTCCACAGTAGTCTATTACAAACCTACTGATGGATTTATGCTGCCAGATCCTCAGAATATTTCCCTTAGAAGATGACACCTATACTTCCCGATGCTTGCTTTATTCACACAAGATTGGATTGAGACCCCTCAGCCTGATTCATCTTTTATCTCAGAGCTAGTCACGGTTGACTTATCTGGGCCCATTCCATAAGTTTTCTTTTCAAGAATAAAACTTTCCCAGATAGAAGAATTAATTTTTTTCAAAAATATAGGCTAGTTGCTCTAGAACTTTCTCATCTGGAGACAGTTTAATTATAGTTGTATACACGTTTATGCCTACGGTGTGTTCAGAAGCGTAGAACATTGCTGAGGCTGCCACCTCTTTCCCTTACTCAACCCTCTCAGTGCCTTTTGGTCACTACAGCTAACCTGGAATGGCATTTCATGCTCACTTTGACACCTGGAGAGTTTACTATAGTCTGCTTTTTCATCCCCAATAGAAAGTATTCTTTCAACTGGTTTTTTTTCATGTTGCAATTACTGTTACTTCCCTCTTTGATTGACTTTAAATCAAAACTAAAAATATCCTCATCCAGAGTGTAAAATTACATGTCTAGATTAATAGGGACCAGAGAATTGCTACCTACAAGAGTACTGGGTCTTTTTTTTCCATTCTTATTACCACCACCTGTACTGTATCATAGCTAGAATATTACAAGGGAGATAGTAGGGGACAGTGTTAACCTTAAAAACATCTTTCTTAAGTAGACCCAGTTTTTCCACTTTTGTTAATACCTCCCAATTAAGTTGCCTAAAGTATAAACAATTATATGCCAAAGATGTTTCAAGTGACATTTTGGGGCATATAATAGTCCAAATTATAAATGACTTAAAAGATTAAGGCAAGGGTGAGCAAAATTTTTCTGGAAAGGGCCAGAAAGGAAATATTTTAGGCTTTTCAGGTCATATAGGTTTTCTCACAACTTCTCAGCTCTGCTGTTTGTAGGACAAAAATAATCATAGACAGTATCTAAATGAATGGTTATGGCTGTATTCCAATAAAACTTATTTGCAAATGCAGGGCCATAGTTTGCCAACCCCTGGTGTGGGGAAATAGTCAATAAACGTATATAGCTAATGAATGGTATGTTATGTACCCATTAAAAATTAGTAATGAATATACTGAAAAACATGAGAAAATATTTAGTAACAAAAATCAAGATACAAAAGTGTATGAATGCGTATGATTATGGCTATAAATAACACACCAAGTATATAATAAAAAGATGACAAAATAAATTACTAACTGGTTATAATAGGATGGCAGGGCAGGAAATGGATGACTGTCTTTCTTCAATATTTTAGTTTTTCTCTATTTGTATTACTTTTATAATAAAAATATTTTAAAATAAAAAAAATAAATAAAAATAACGCCTGGATCAAAAGGGAACAAATAAGTAGGAAAAAAAAAAGCAATGAAAATAACGAACTTACAGGATACTGCCAAATAGCGACTTGAAGGAAAAATATATTGCTCTAGATATTCTTATATTCAAAATAAGGTATCTGAAGCATTACGAGAGAAGACTGTCCTTACACTAACTTTAAAAAAATGTAGAAAGTAGCCAGCCAAACAAAAGGAAGAGGGACATAAAATCCAAAGCAGAAAAAAATTGGAAAAACACAAAAAGCAAATCTGGTGAACATCTTAATACATGCTAAGAGAAACGCAATTCAAAGTATAATCGCTGCAGATGATTTCAGAGAGTATAAAGAGCAGCTGGCAAAATTAAAGCAGAACAATAATGGCTGCCACTTATTTATCAGTTCCGATAAATAATCTCTTATCTTTACAACAACCCTGTAAGAGAGAGAATTTTTTTCTTCATTTTACTTGTAAGGAAACTAAAGCTCAGAGAGAATAGGAATTTAGTCATAAATGAAGCTGTTTTCTCTACACCCAGTTGTATCTGTTGGGAAAAGAGACAAAGCAGAGAAAAGGGAGAAAAAAATGTGAAGGGCAATGATGGCAAGCTCACAGCCCAGATTTTTATGCACAGTTCAAAATGATCATTATAAAAATCTATTAGAATTCAGTCAAATACAAAAAATTACCTATGATTAACATATGATAAACGTTTGAATAGCTCAGTGTTTTCTTCACACTCTCCAGGAATATCTACTTTGTACCTTATTCTCCACCCCTATTACTTAATTTTTTTTTTTTTTTTTTGGCCACGCCATGCGGCTTGCGGGATCTTAGTTCCCCTACCAGGGACTGAACCTGGGCCCTCAGCCGTGAAAGCAGGGAGTCCTAACCACTGGATCACCAGGGAATTCCCACATTAAATCTTTATAAAATTCTGAGAATAGCATTTTTACTTATTCCTGTTTGACAGATGAGGAAACCGAGAACTAGAAAAATGAATGACCTGCCAAGGATCATACAGCAAGTGAGTGGCAGGGCTGAGACTCACCCTAATGTCTAGTGTTCTAACATCACAGGATTCTTTTTTAAATTAAATCTATTATTTTTATTGAGATATAATTTATACACCACCAGAAATCCACGCTTCAAAGGCTACAGCTCGGTGATTTTCAGTATTTTCACAAGGTTGTACAATCATCACCACCATCTAGTTCTGGAATATTTTACCACCCCACAAAGAAAACTGGTACCTGTTAGCAGTCACTCTCCTCCCCCAGCCCATGGCAACCACTAATTTATTTTCTGTTTCTATGGATTTGCTTAGTCTGGACATTTCATACAAATGGACTCATAAATATATGGCCTTTTATGTCTGGCTTCTTTTACTTACCATAATGTTTTCAAGTTTCATCCCTGTTGTAGCAGGTATCTCAGGATTTAAGAGTTAGGAGAAAACTTATTAGACATCTTCTACCAAATCCTCTCATTTTACAGATGGAGAAACTGAGACCTAACATACCCCATGTATTCAGTGATACCCAAGTCTCCTACCTCCTAATCCTGTGTTTTTTCAACACACTACTAATACCAAGACAATCAGAATAATAAAAAAGAGATTCCACAAATAGGTAAAAATATCACATTAATTTGACATACCATATATTAGAAATAACATAGGTATGAAAATCTGATATTTTGTTAAAGGTTTTCCATTTCTGTAAGGAATCCCATAAATCATTTACTTCACGTGGCACCTGAATGGCACCAGATGCTTGTGTAGGGATACAGGGCATAGTTGCCACAGCATATTACATGCCTTGAAGTTAGATTTTACTTTCTATGTACAAAGGTAACTATTTAAAACAAAAAGTCTGAATTACCCTTAGTGAAAGTTCCAAATTTTCTCCTCCCCAGAGATTCATGCCCTTGTCGTACTGTCCGATTTCATTAAAATAATGCCTGTTTATAGCAAAAATTCCTCCAGCCATTGCAGGTGACCTAGAAAGGACACACAAATATTAAATTTATTCCATAAATTCAGTCATTGTGGATTTTGGCCAAAACTATATTAAATATTAGTGATAACAGTTGAAAACTAGAAAACACCCATATTAACTAACACCAAAATTATCTTAATATACATTGAAGTATGTAAAATTAGTAAGGTAAAACGGCAACAATAGCTTTAACTTAGCTCTCGTCAAATTTTGTAAGCAGTCTATTCTAAAACGTTGTCTTGGTGACAGGGAAAATTTTCTTTAGTATGTGAGCTTCCCACAGGGATGATGATTGAATTGGGTAGTGGGAATTTAGAGATCTCCCTTCCTAAAGGCATTAAGTGAATTGTCATATTTACTTCTAGGAAAACCATAATGTTACATAGCATCTTTTTTGGTACACCAACAGCAGAGCCCAATAAAACCAAACTATGTAGTTTGAAAATAATTACAGATCCATTCATTCATTGTTCCAAAAAGTCTATGTAAAGCCATTATGATGTGTTAGTGATAAATTAATCAACAAGCAAAGGTGGAAGTAGGGAGACTAGTTAGAGGTTGTTGTGGTGGTCCCAGAGAAATATGATGGAATCTTGGATAAGGGTACAGCAATGAAGGAGATGAGATGTGGCTGAATTCTATATAGGTTTTGAAGATGGAGCCAGCAGATTTGCTATGGGTGGGATGTGCGGGTTGGAGGAAGTTTGGCCTGGATAACCTGGAAGATAGCGTTACCATGCACTGATTTGTTTGTTTGTTTTGACCACATTGCAGCATGTGGGATCTTAGTTCCCCGACCAGGGATCGAACCCATGCCCCCTGCAGTGGAAGCACGGAGTCCTAACCGCTGAACCGCCAGGGAAATCCCTAGAGTTACCATGCACTGAGACGGGGAATGCTACAGGTGGAACCAAGTTTTTGGTGGGAAGATTCAGTTTGGGACATATTTAAGGTGTCTGTTCAGCATGCAAGTGGAGATGCCAGTAGGCAGCGGGATAGGTGAGTCTGGTATTCTGAGAGAGGTCAGAGCCTGAGAGTCACCAGTACAAGGTGGATGAGAAACACTCCGTGAGCGAGGGGAGGTGAAGAGGACAGAGCCCTGGGCACTTCAGCAGTGAGACGTCGGGGGGGGGGAAGAGGAGGAATCAGCAAAGGGCATGGAATAAACCAGCGGTGAAGGAGGAGCGAGGGCTGGGGGCTCTGGTGGTCTGGAGGCCACGGGAAGATGCCCGTCAAAGAGGAGGGAGAGGCCAGCAGCATGGACACGGCTGACAGGCCACGTGGGACTAGGACTGAGGACTGGACACGACAGTGTGAACCTAGCGGGGAGGGCAAAGCCCGACTGCAGTGAGCTTAAAGTCGAGTGAACAGTTTAACAGAACTGGAGAGAGTGATACCGACGACTCTTTCTAGGCGGTTTAATACAAAGGAGAGAAAAGGAAAGGGGAAATGGCTGATAAAATAAAATCATTTTATTTTTTTAATTGTGAGAGAGAACAGCATGCCTGTAGTCTGCTAGGAGTCATTCCATCTGGTAGCTGGACGAAGCTGGTCCCTGCATATCCCCCTCCCTGGGGACCACGAGTGCCGTTGGTGGAAGCTTAAGGCCACGATTTTCCTTGCTTGTTCTAAGTTTCACCTACCTTTTATTTTTGTCATTAGAACTATTGTAAGCAGGGGAAAAAATATATCTTCAGATATGAATGCTAATTCATGGCTAATATTTAAAATTAATTTTTTCCTTTAACTCTTTAAAACAACCTATTTTTTCTTACATATATTATTATACATTATAATTGTATTATAACATATCATATGTATAATACATATTCCATATGTAATATATACACATATAATCACACAATTGGTATCATACTGATCTTTTTTTTAATTGAAGTATAGTTGATTTACAATGTTGTGTTAGTTTCTGGTGTACAGCAAAGTGATTCAAATAGACATATATATATTATTTTTCAAATTCTTTTCCATTATAGGTTACTACAAGATACTGAATGTAGTTTCCTGTGCTATACAGTAGGTCCTTGTTGATTATCTATTTTATATAAGGTAGTATATATATTTTAATCCCAAACTCCTAATTTATTCCTCTCCCACCTTCCCCCTTTGGTAACCATAAGTTTGTTTTTTATGTCTGTGAGTCTGTGAGTCTGTTTCTGTTTTGTAAATAAGTTCATTTGTATCATATTTTAGATTCCACATTATACTGACATAAGTTTTTTATGGCCTGATTTTTTAAATTTAACATATTGTGAGAATTTTCCTTTTTAGTTAACTAGCCTTCAAAAATTTTAACTCTATAATATTCTACAAAATATGAATATACTTTTTTAACCATTTCAATATTGAACATTTATGTTGTTTTGATTTTCTTACTAAAATAAATTTTGATACAATATATATTTCTGAACCTATCTCTCAACTCCTTAAAGATAAATTGTAAGAAGTAGAATTATTGCATCAAAGAATAAGAATATTTATCAAATTTTTAATTTATATTGCCAAATTTTCAAAAAGCATTTACAAATGCATATATGCTAACAGTGTATTAGAGTTCCAAAATGTTGCTTTTCAGCAATTGACTATTAGAAATCCAATTTCCATATTGAATTTTTACAGCCTAAAAAATACTTAAAATGTGAGATACAGAAATATTACAAAAATTATAAGTCAATTTTTTGGTAAATGGAATATTTCAGCTACTTCTTACTAAAAGTAACTTCATTTTAGATTACTTTGAGATGAACTCAAAAGATTGATGCTTTATTTTTTAGTAAATCATGATTTTTTACATATTAAGTTTTATTTAAATGAAGTATAACTTTGTTCTTTTACATCCTGAAGTCTGTAACATTAACAATAGCTACCATTTATACTGATCACTTCCTCTGTGTCAGGCCTTTAAGTTATGTGCTTTACAAGTATTGGCTCATTTAAGGCCCTCAATAATCCAGAGAGGTAGGTATTATTATTATCATCATCATTTTACAGATGATACTGAAGCTGAGAGAGGTAACTGGCCCAGCTAAGGGCTGCCTGTTTTTTTTGGCCGCACCATGTGGCATCTGGGATCTTAGTTCCCCAACCAGGAATCAAACCTGTGCCCCCTGCAGTGGAAGCACGGCATCTTAACCACTGGACCACCAGGGAAGTCCCCTAACGGCTGCCTTAATGCACAACTCCAGGGATGCTAATTACCTATAGTCTTTGTGAACAATGCCTTCTGGAAATGTGCAGTGCACAGCCTGTGCAGCTGTACATGGCAGCCCTAAACAGCTAACAAGTGATGGCTGGGGCAGAGGAAAGATCAGAGTCATACACAGTGAAAGTTATACGAAGGAATCTGCATGTTATCCTAAAGGCAGTGGAAAGACAATAAGCAAGATGGGTGACATGTGCAAAGTGGGGTTTTAAGAAAATTAACGTAGCAACAAGAGAGATTGGAATGAAGAGGAGGAGCTGTAGGCCAGACTGTCCCTTAGGGTGTAGAGTTTAAGCCTGGAGCAGTGATGGTTTGGGCCATGAGGACTGTCAGAGAGATGGACAGATGTGATATGAGAATCATCACAAAGGATGGGTCTCCTGGAGCTGGTTAGTCACTGGATTAGAGAAGGCAGTGGGAGATCTGGAAGATGGCTATACAGTGTTCATATGTGGTCATGCTTAATGGCTGCATAACAGTCCATTACAGTTCTGGCATAAAGTATTGATACTGTATAATTTCCCAATCATTCCTCCCAATTCTTAGTCTTTATTTCATCCTTGATTTAAGAGGTCAGTTTGCTTACTAAGAGTAGGGGTTCAGGGTAGGGGCAGCTATTGGGATTAAGGGAAGTAATAAAGTGGAATGGGAATACCCACTTCTGGGAATGAGTGGATAAAGGGATTGCAAGGCAGCATGAGGCTGGAGACCATCAATGTGCAGAAGCATCAATTCACATCTCTTAAAGGAACAAAGGAAATAGATGGTGGAATTGAACCAGAGTTGGAGCTTTGCAGGGCTATTGTGGCAGAAGTGCAGTCGGATGTGGCAGAAGAGAAGAGAATTTATAGATCAGAAAGTCTAGACCACAGAAGCAGAAAGAAAACTGTGAGGGGTAAAAAGAGAAATCAAAGAACTGGACATCTTGATGATGTCCAAGGGTGGGCGTGGGGGGAGCAGAGCAGGAAAAAGCCAGGAGGTTGTGGCCAAGGAGAGGGATATCTGGTAATTTAGAAGGTGAAGATGCAGGGTATGGCTGTAGGAATAATATTAAATATCTAACATTTATACAGCACTTATTATGGACAGATACTGTTCTAAGCTTTGATATATGTCATTTAATTCTCATAACAGCCCTGTGAAGTACTGTTATTCTCCAGACTTACAGATAAAGAAATAAGGTGCAGAGGGGTTAAGTAACTCGTTCAAGATCACACAGCTCTAGCTAAATTAAAATAGAGGCAAAGATCAAGGACTTGCTAGGCTATGGCGTTAGAAAATTGACTCATGTGGTTTGTAAAACAAAGGGGTTAACATTAAAAGAGAAGTGAGCCTGGTGTCAAAGTTATCAGTAAATGTGGGGAGTGATCTGGAGGAAGTCTCTTGAGAAATAACCTCATAAGTACAGTTAGAAGTCATAAGATTCAAATTATTCTCACATTTAGAAATATATTTTCCAAGACTGATATTCCAGGAAAATCACATTCATCTCAACCTATAAAATTACAGATGGAAGCATTTGCATAAATATTTTATACATGAATTTGGCAAAGACATCGACTTCTTCTGGGCTATCCACAGAGCTAGTATTTTCATCATTGATAAACATGCAACTTGTTCCTGAGAACCAAGTCCACATTTTAAAGCTGGACCTCTGAAATCAGAGGGATACTAACCATGGTGGTATTCCGAACTGGGGTGAGATGCTCATCAGTGAGCAAAAGGTAAAGAAACAAAACCTACCACATTCTATTATTACAGACTTTTAGAAACAAGATAAATAATAAAATACTTCTCTTCATTAAGCTCATGAAATCAAAGTCATAATCTCTGAAAGCTTCCCCCTGCTCCCAATACCTATATGCTATTTTTCCATTACCAGAAGAAATCTCACCGGATAGGTCTAGTGGGTCCTTCTGGTCCATCCATCTCATAAGAGAAAACATGATCCCATTTAAATTGCAGATACCAGTTGAAAGCTCCCCTGACAACAGGAGAGGGCTGGTATTCCAGGGTCATGTAATCAATGACATCTATCAGTGGACACACCACCATTCGGGGGTCCTTGGCAATGGCATTCAGCAAGGGCTCCAGCCATACTTTATTCACTTCGCAGTGGCTATCCAGGAACACCAGAACATCCCCTGGGGAGGCAAGAACAGGCAAGTGTTAGTGCATTTGTAGGAAACACCTGACAACCCAAATCAAGGCAACAAGCATTTGTCCAGCATTTACTATGTGTTTGGCTATTAAGGTGCTTTCAGCTTCACTGGCAGGAGACAAGAAACACATATTTTATATTGTATCAAATATGCAGGACATCGGGCTTCCCTGGTGGCGCAGTGGTTGAGAATCTGCCTGCTAATGCAGGGGACACGGGTTCGAGCCCTGGTCTGGGAAGATCCCACATACCGCGGAGCAACTAGGCCCGTGAGCCACAACTACTGAGCCTGCACTCCGCAACAAGAGAGGCCACGATAGTGAGAGGCCCGCACACCGCAATGAAGAGTGGCCCCTGCTTGCCTCAACTAGAGAAAGCCCTCGCACAGAAACGAAGACCCAACACAGCCAAAAATAAATAAATAAATAAATAAATTAATTAATTTAACAAAAAATGCAGGACGTCATGTGCCACAGATATCCAGAAGAAGCTGGTGAACCGTGGGTTAGACAGTAGTCTGGGGAAGATTCTAAAGAAGCAGATGGAACTGAGCTGACCTTCAATTTTAAAATATCATTTTATCTCAGCCTTGATTGATCAACTCAATGTAGCAAATGTTTACTGCACGGAAACCTTCCTTGGTATTTAGTTTGGTGCTTGGGATGCAAAGATGCATAATTATTTTTCCTCTTGAATTCAAGCTTTAATGAGGGTCTATTCTGCTTTGAGAACATGGGAAAACCTGGCATGGCCAAAATAAAGAATATGTGTGTTAAAATATATTACGTGGTCTCAAATTGGAAGGGACCTCAAAACTCAGGTGCAGAGGTTAGATTTTTTCTTGTAGCCAACATAAAATCATAGGAAAGTATGAAAACATCCTATGTTTAGATCAGAAGACTTAGTATTATTAAAATGTTTATAATCTCCCAAATCAATCTACAGGTGCAACTCAATCCTTATCAAAATCCCACTGGCTCTTTTTACAGAAATTGATCCTAAAATTCATATGGAAAGGCAAGGGATCCAAATTAGCGAAAGCAATCTTGATAAAGAAGAACGAAGTTGAAGGATTTCCTGCTGTCAAAACTTACTAAAAGGCTACAATAATCAAAACAATATAATATTGGCATAAGATACTTATAGACCAAAGGTATAGAATTAAGGGTGCAGAAATAAACGAAGCATCTATTGTCAATTGATTTCTGAAAAGGGTACCAAGACAACTCAATTGGGAAAGAATCATTTTTTTCAATAAATATCCTGAGACAACTGGATATCTGCATGAAAAGAGTGAAGCTGGACCCCCTAACTCATACCAAACACAAATATTAAGTCAAATGGATAACAGACCTAAAAAGGTAAGAGCTAAAACTATAAAACTCTTAGAAGAAAACAGGCATACATTTTACGACCCTTGAGTTAGGTAATGGTTTCTTAGGTATGACAACAAAAATACAAGCAACGGAAGAAAAAAAAACAAAACAGGTAAATTGGACTTCATCAAAACTAAAAACTTTTGTGGTTAAATAGATACCATGAAGAAAGTTAAAAAAAAAAAATCCACAAAATGGGAGAAGTTATTTACAAATCATATATTGGATAAAGGACTTGTATCCAGAATATACAAAGAACTCTTAAAACTCAATAATAAAAAGACAACTTAATTAAAAAATGGGTAAAGTCTTTGAATAGACATTTCTCTAAAGAAGATATACAAATAGCCATAAGCATGGGAAAAGGTGCTCAACCTCTTCTGTCATGAGGGAAATGCTAATCAAAATCACAATGAGATATCACTTCATATCCACTAGAGTGGCTATAATCAATAAGACAGACAATGGCAAGTGTTGGTGAGATTGTGGAGAAACTGGAACCCTGTGCATTGCTGATGGGAGTATAAAATGTTGCAGCCACGTTCAAAAATTATTTGGCGATGCCTCAAAAGTTAAAACACAGAGTTACCATACACCCCAACAATTCTACTCCCGGGTATACATATACACAAGAGAAATGAAACTTAGGTTCACACAAAATCTTGTACATTAATGTTCACAGCAGCATTACTCCTAATAGTAAAAAAGTGCTAGCAACTCAAAGGTTTACCAGCGGACGAATGGCTAAACAAAATGCGGTATATCCACACAATGGAATATTATTTGGCAATAAAACGGAATGAAGTACTGACACATAGTACAACATGAATGAACCCTGAAAACA
Source organism: Eschrichtius robustus (assembly GCF_028021215.1). Classification (NCBI taxonomy): domain Eukaryota; kingdom Metazoa; phylum Chordata; class Mammalia; order Artiodactyla; family Eschrichtiidae; genus Eschrichtius; species Eschrichtius robustus. The sequence continues at coordinate 125,159,555 of NC_090831.1, read as the reverse complement.
TTGCTGAGTGAAAGGAGCCAGTCACAAGAGACCACCTATTGCATAACTCCATTCAATGAAATTTCCAGAATAGGTAAATCTATATATAAAGAAAATAGATTAGTGGTTATTTAGGGTTTGGTGGTGGGGTGGGGGGAGTAAGATGGCAGGGAATGGTGAGTGACTCCTAACAGGTATGGGGTTTCTTTTGTGAAGTGAAATTCATACTTTATGGCAAGACAAGAAACATTTAAACATAAAAATTCTTCTCTGCCCTTTGGCCTCCTCTCTCCCCACACTGTGCATTGTGTACCTGCATTAGGCATCGATCAAACCTCCCCCAACAGCAGAAATACCTGCTCAACCATAAAAAGCAACATTCTCCCAGCATCAACAAGACAACTGCTTAAAAGATAACATTCCTCCTTGATCTTGTAAGGGGTCACATGACCCACCAGGATGCCACCTAGATCTGGTTATGTAAACTGTAAATAACATGTCATTTGATATACAGCACTCTGTCTCAAAAAAAACCTTATATAACTGTGCCTTGACTTCTAAAGGGCAGAACAGTTCTCAGAGCTTTCTGAAATGCTCTTCCTGGGTTATAATCCCCAAATTTGGCTTGAATAAAATTTTCCAATTCTTTCTTAGGTCGACTGATTAATTTTTCATTGACACTTTGTACTAGGAAAACATGTTCTAAAACTAGGTTGTGGTGATGGTTACATAACCCTGTGAATATATTTAAAAACACTGCATTGTACACTTTCAGTGGGTGAATTGTGTGGTATGTGAACTTCATCTCAATAAAACTGTCAGAATTAGGAAACAAAGAGTCATATTGGGAAGAAAGAGTGCATCTTCCAAATCTTTCTATAGAATACAATGAGTATTCTAATAAACAATTCACAACAGAATTTAAAATTTTTTTAAATTTATGTATTTATTTTATTTTTGGCTGTGTTGGATCTTCATTGCCGCATGCAGGCTTTCTCTAGTTGCAGCGAGCGGGGCCTACTCTTCGTTGCAGTGTGCGGGCTTCTCATTGTGGTGGCTTCTCTTGTTGTGGAGCATGGGCTCTAGGCGTGTGGGTTTCAGTGGTTGTGGCACATGGGCTCAGTAATTGTGGCACATGGGCTCAGTAGTTGTGGCTCGTGGGCTCTGGAGCACAGGCTCAGCAGTGTGGCGCACGGGCTTAGTTGCTCCGCGGCATGTGGGATCTTCCCGGACCAGGGCTCGAACCCAGGTCTCCTGCATTGGCAGGCAGATTCTTAACCACTGTGCCACCAGGGAAGTCCCCAGAATTTTAAACCATTAATAATGACATAACCTTTATCCCTCAGCTCAGATCACGGGATGCTTATTCTTATCCATCCATCCAAGATCCTGTCCACATGTCAAACCTTGAATAAGCAGGACTCAGGAAAAGCAACTTAATTTTGTTCCTTTAAATCTATAGGGAGGGGCTTCCCTGGTGGTGCAGTGGTTGAGAATCCACCTGCCAATGCAGGGGACAGGGGTTCGAGCCCTGGCCCGGGAAGATCCCACATGCCGTGGAGCACCTAAGCCAGTGCGCCACAACTACTGAGCCTGCGCTCTAGAGCCCACGAGCCACAACTACCGAAGCCTGCACGCCTACAGCCTGCGCTCCGCAACAAGAGAAGCCACCGCAATGAGAAGCCCGCGCACCGCAACGAAGACCCAACTCAGCCATAAATAAATAAGTAAATAAATAAATAAATAAATCTAGAGGGAGGACTGGTCCATTCCCTGCCATTGGTTACAAAACAGAGCAGGCCCCAAGACTTCTCTGCTCTCTTAGGTTAATTGGAAGTCTTATTAGACAGCTGAAGTTGAAAACAGTCTCAATTCAGCAATTAGAATTTCCAGTCCCCTGCTACAATTGAAACTTCCCTGCCTGCATGCAGAACCCACCCCCCAACCAGGTGGCCCTGTGGGAGGGTCACTTGCCTTTGCATTAAATCTTCTTAGCTCTTCCTTACTGGTCTCCTTCCCCAGCTTACCCTCTGTGGTTTCAGACCTTACTAAAGCCAAAGGAGGGTAAGAGACAAATGAATGGGGCAGGGAAGTTCTTTCTCGGTGAGAGAGCAGGGTGCCCTGAGCTGACTCCTTCCATTACGGTGTGGCTGCACGGTGATTTTGAGGACCACCCCCCTTCCCAACCTTGGTAGTCTCTTATCTGCAGTTCCCATAAACCGGGCAAATGCAAATGCATTCTATCCAGGTGGTCTAGACTCCCACCTCCGCAACTTAGGGTCCTGTGTTCTACCTCTAGCTTCTCCTCTACTGAGATCTGTTCATCCTTCTAGATGGCCCCATTGGACATGATCTAAGATGATCTTTATTGCTCTCTTACCCAAACATCCATTGCTTGAGCAAACTCTGCCATCAGAACAGATACTAACACTGAAGCAAATGTCCTTGGCTCTGTAGCTAGCCACAGCCCTTCTTCTGCCCTTTTGATTCTCAGGTGAGAAGCCAACATCAGTTCATTTCTCTTCACCCCCAATAGGTTTCTGGTTTTGTTGTATTGATGTCTGAGGATGTGCTGAGCCCCCAACACAGGAAATTCACATCAAGTTCCTCTGACCAGGATTTAGCAAGCAGCTTTCTCTAAAAATCACCTCTAATTCTAACGATCTCATTCAGTGTAGCTGAGTTTGCTTCTCAGATATCTATTTTGAAATTTCTTTACGGTACTGTGTCAGACAACTCACTTTGGAATATAACATCTGTTGTCTTCATGCCTCAATCAAAACAGCTAAAAAGAGCCCCATTTTTAAACATATATAGTTTTTTTTTTTTTTTACTGTTGGAAGCACACACACTGTTCAATTAACACTTTGCATTTTTCACTTAAAATAGCTGCTATAATATTACATAACACAAACATTTTAAAATCATGTCGGCTAATTTGATAGGTGAAAAATACCATCTGTTTCTCCAAAGAAGATATATAAATGGCCAACAAGCACATGAAAAGATGCTCCACATCATTGGTCATTAAGGAAATGCAAATTAAAAACACAGTGAGGTACCACTTCATATCTACCAGGATGGCTAGAATTAAAACAAAACAAAAAAAGACAGAAAATAACAAGTGTTGGTGAGGATGTGGAAAAATTGGAACTCTCATACGTTGATGGTGGGAATGTAAATGGCCCAGCTGCTGCGGAAAACAGTTTGGCAGCTCCTCAAAAAGTTAAGAAGAATTACCATGTGACACAGAAATTCCACTCATAGGCACATAGTAAAAAGAATTCAGGGGGCTTCCCTGGTGGCGCAGTGGTTGAGAATCCGCCTGCCAATGCAGGGGACACGGGTTCGAGCCCTGGTCTGGGAGGATCCCACATGCCGCAGAGCAACTGGGCCCGTGAGGCACGACTACTGAGCCTGCGCGTCTGGAGCCTGTGCTCCGCAACAAGAGAGGCCACGACAGTGAAAGGCCTGCGCACCGCGATGAAGAGTGGCCCCCGCTCGCCGCAACTAGAGAAAGCCCTCGCACAGAAACGAAGACCCAACACAGCCATAAATTAATTAATTAATTAATTAAAAAAAAAAAAAAAAAGGATTCAGGGACTTCCCTGGTGGTGCAGTGGTTGAGAATCCGCCTGCCAATACAGGGGACACAGGTTCGAGCCCTGGTCCGGGAAGATTCCCACATGCCGCGGAGCAACTAAGCCCATGCGCCACAACTACTGAGCCAACAGCCTGCGTGCCTAGAGCCCGTGAGCCACAACAAGAGAAGCCACCACAATGAGAAGCCCATGCACCACAATGAAAAGTAGCCCCCGCGGAAGCTTCAGAGACACGGCGGAGAGCGCGGCCACAGGGGTGGGAAGGCAAAGCGGAGAGATTCCCGCACAGAGGCTCGGTGCCGAGCAGCACTCAGCAGCCCGAGAGGCTTGTCTGCTCACCCGCGGGGCGGGCGGGGGCTGGGAGCTGAGGCTCAGGCTTCGGTCGTATCGCAGGGAGAGGACTGGGGTTGGCGGCGTGAACACAGCCTGAAGGGGTTAGTGCGCCACGGCGAGCCGGGAGGGAGTCCGGGAAAAGGTCTGGAGCTGCCGAAGAGGCAAGAGACTGCTTCTTGCCTCTTTGTTTCCTGGTGCGCGAGGAGAGCGGATTCAGAGCGCCGCCTAAAGGAGCCCCAGAGACGGGTGCAAGCCGCGGCTAACAGCGTGGACCCCAGAGACGGGCGTGAGACGCTAAGGCTGCTGCTGCTGCCACCAAGAAGCCTGTGTGCGAGCACAGGTCACTCTCCACACAGCCCCTCCCGGGAGCGGGTGCAGCCCGCCACGGCCAGGCTCCCGTGATCCAGGGACAACTTCCCCGGGAGAACGCACGGTGCGCCTCGGGCTGGTGCAACGTCACGACGCCTCTGACGCCGCAGGCTCGCCCCGCCTCCTCCGTACCCCTCCCTCCCCCGGCCTGAGTGAGCCAGAGCCCCCGAAGCAGCTGCTCCTTTAACCCCGTCCTGTCTGAGCGAAGAACAGACGCCCTCAGGTGACCTACACGCAAAGACGGGGCCAAATCCAAAGCTGAACCCCGGGAGCTGTGCGAACACAGAAGAGAAAGGGAAATCTCTCCCAGCAGCCTCAGGAGCAGCAGATTAAAGCTCCACAAACAACTTGATGTACCTGCATCTGTGGAATACCTGAAGAGACAACGAATCATCCCAAATTGAGGCGGTGGACTTTGGGAGCAACGATATATATATATTTTTTCCTTTTTCTCTTTCTGTGAGTGTGTATGTGTATGCTTCTGTGGGTGATTTTGTCTGTATAGCTTTGCTTTTACCATTTGTCCTAGGGTTCTGTCCATCCATTGTTTTTTTTTAGTATAGTTTTCAGTGCTCGTTATCATTGGTGGATTTGTTTTTTGGTTTGGTTGTTCTCTTCTTTCTTTCTTTTTTTTAATTACTTAAAAATGTTTTTAATAATTATTTTTTGTTTTTTATTTTAATAACTATTTTATTTTATTTTATTTTATTTTATTTTATTTTATCTTCTTCTTTCTTTCTTTCTTTTTTTTCTCCCTTTTATTCTGAGCCGTGTGGAGGACAGGCTCTTCGTGCTCCAGCCAGGCATCAGGGCTGTGCCTCTGAGGTGGGAGAGCCAAGTTCAGGACACTGGTCCACAGGAGACCTCCCAGCTCCACGTAATATCAAATGGCGAAAACCTCCCAGAGATCTCCATCTCAATGCCAAGACCCAGCTCCACTCAACGACCAGAAAGCTACAGTGCTGGACACCCTATGCCAAACAACTAGCAAGACAGGAACACAACCCCACCCATTAGCAGAGAGGCTGCCTAAAATCATAATAAGGTCACAGACACCCCAAAACACAAGATGGACACAGTCCTGCCCACAAGAAAGACAAGATCCAGCCTCATCCACCAGAACACAGGAACTAGTCCCCTCCACCAAGAAGCCTACACAACCCACTGAATCAACCTTAGTCACTGGGGGCAGACACCAAAAACAACAGGAACTACAAACCTGCAGGCTGCAAAAAGGAGACCCCAAACAGTAAGTTAAGCAAAACGAGAAGACAAAGAAACACACAACAGATGAAGGAGCAAGGTAAAAACCCACCAGACCTAACAAATGAAGAGGAAATAGGCAGTCTACCTGAAAAAGAATTCAGAATAATGATAGTAAAGATGATCCAAAATCTTGGAAATAGAACGGAGAAAATACAAGAAACGTTTAACAAGGACCTAGAAGAACTAAAGAACAAACAAACAATGATGAACAACACAATAAATGAAATTAAAAATTCTCTAGAAGGGATCAATAGCAGAATAACTGAGGCAGAAGAACGGATAAGTGACCTGGAAGATAAAATAGTGGAAATAACTACTGCAGAGCAGAATAAAAAAAGAATGAAAAGAATTGAGGACAGTCTCAGAGACCTCTGGGACAATATTAAACGCACCAACATTAGAATTATAGGGGTCCCAGAAGAAGAGGAATAAAAGAAAGGGACTGAGAAAATATTTGAAGAGATTATAGTTGAAAACTTCCCTAATATGCTAAGAAAATTGTTAATCAAGTCCAGGAAGCACAGAGAGTCCCATACAGGATAAATCCAAGGAGAAACACGCCAAGACACATATTAATCAAACTATCAAAAATTAAATACAAAGAAAAAATATTAAAAGCAGCAAAGGAAAAACAACAAATAACATACAAGGGAATCCCCATAAGGTTAACAGCTGATCTTTCAGCAGAAACTCTGCAAGCCAGAAGGGAGTGGCAGGACATATTTAAAGTGATGAAAGGGGAAAACCTACAACCAAGATTACTCTGTCCAGCAAGGATCTCATTTAGATTTGACGGAGAAATGAAAACTTTTACAGACAAGCAAAAGCTAAGAGAATTCCGCACAATGAAACCAGCTTTACAACAAATGCTAAAGGAACTTCTCTAGGCAGGAAACACAAGAGAAGGAAAAGACCTACAATAACAAACCCAAAACAATTAAGAAAATGGTAATAGGAACATACATATCGATAATTACCTTAAATGTAAATGGATTAAATGCCCCAACCAAAAGACACAGACTGGCTGAATGGATACAAAAACAAGACCCATATATATGCTGTCTACAAGAGACCCACTTCAGACCTACGGACACATACAGACTGAAAGTGAGGGGATGGAAAAAGGTATTCCATGCAAATAGAAATCAAAAGAAAGCTGGAGTAGCAATTCTCATATCAGATAAAATAGACTTTAAAATAAACACTATTAAAAGAGACAAAGAAGGACACTACATAATGATCAAGGGATCAATCCAAGAAGAAGATATAACAATTGTAAATATTTACGAACCCAACATGAGAGCACCTCAATACATAAGGCAAATGCTAACAGCCATAAAAGGGGAAATTGACAGTAACACAATCATAGTAGGGGACTTTAACACCCCGCTTTCACCAATGGACAGATCATCCAAAATGAAAATAAATAAGGAGGGCTTCCCTGGTGGCGCAGTGGTTGGGAGCCCGCCTGCCAATGCAGGGGTCACAGGTTCAAGCCCTGGTCTGGGAAGATCCCACATGCTGCAGGGCAACTAAGCCCGGGTGCCACAACTATTGAGCCTGCGCTCTAGAGCCCACGAGCCACAACTACTGAGCCTGTGTGCCACAACTACCGAAGTGCGCACACCTAGAGCCCATGCTCCACAACAAGAGAACCCACCACAATGAGAAGCCCCGCACCTCAACAAAGAGTAATCCCCGCTCACTGCAACTAGAGAAAGCCCATGCACAGCAACGAAGACCCAATGCAACCAAAAAAAATAATTAATTAATTAATTAATTTAAAAAAGAAAATAAATAAGGAAACACAAGCTTTAAATGATACATTAAACAAGATGGACTTAATTGATATTTATAGGACATTCCATCCAAAAACAACAGAATACACTTTCTTCTCAAGTGCTCATGGAACATTCTCCAGGATAGATCATATCTTGGGTCACAAGTCAAGCCTTGGTAAATTTAAGAAAATTGAAATTGTATCAAGCACCTTTTCTGACCACAACGCTATGACAGTAGATATCAATTACAGCAAAAAATCTGTGAAAAATACAAACACATGGAGGCTAAACAATACACTACTTAATAAGCAAGAGATCACTGAAGAAATCAAAGAGGAAATCAAAAAATACCTAGAAACAAATGACAATGAAAACACAACGACCCAAAACCTATGGGATGCGGCAAAAGCAGTTCTAAGAGGGAAGCTTATAGCAATACAATTCTACCTTAAGAAACAAGAAACATCTCAAAGAAACAACCTAACCCTACACCTAAAGCAATTAGAGAGAGAAGAACAAAAAAACCCCAAAGTTAGCAGAAGGAAAGAAATCATAAAGATCAGATCAGAAATAAATGAAAAAGAAATGAAGGAAACGATAGCAGAGATCAATAAAACTAAAAGCTGGTTCTTTGAGAAGATAAACAAAATTGATAAGCCATTAGCCAGACTCATCAAGAAAAAAAGGGAGAAGACTCAAATCAATAGAATTAGAAATGAAAAAGGGGAAGTAACAACTGACACTGCAGAAATACAAAGGATCATGAGAGATTACTGCAAGCAACTCTATGCCAATAAAATGGACAACCTGGAAGAAATGGACAAATTCTTAGAAATGCACAACCTTCTGAGATGGAACCAGGAAGAAATAGAAAATACGAACAGACCAATCACAAGCACTGAAATCAAAACTGTGATTAAAAATCTTCCAACAAACAAAAGCCCAGGACCAGATGGCTTCACAGGCAAATTCTATCAAACATTTAGAGAAGAGCTAACACCTATTCTTCTCAAACTCTTCCAAAATATAGCAGAGGGAGGAACACTCCCAAGCTCATTCTATGAGGCCACCATTACCCAGATACCAAAACCAGACAAAGATGTCACAAAAAAAGAAAACTACAGACCAATATCACTGATGAACATAGATGCAAAAATCCTCAAGAAAATACTAGCAAACAGAATCCAATAGCACATTAAAAGGATCATACACCATGGTCAAGTGGGGTTTATCCCAGGAATGCAAGGATTCTTCAATATATGCAAATCAATCAATGTGATACACCACATTAACAAATTGAAGGAGAAAAACCATATCATCATCTCAATAGATGCAGAGAAAGCTTTCGACAAAGTTCAACACCCATTTATGATAAAAACCGTCGAGAAAGTAGGCATAGAGGGAACTTACCTCAACATAATAAAGGCCAAAGCCAACATCGTCCTCAATGGTGAAAAACTGAAACCATTTCCACTAAGATCAGGAACAAGACAAGGTTGCCCACTCTCACCACTATTATTCAATATAGTTTTGGAAGTTTTAGCAACAGCAATCATAGAAGAAAAAGAAATAAAAGGAATCCAAATCAGAAAAGAAGTAAAGCTGTCACTGTTTGCAGATGACATGATACTATACATAGTGAATCCTAAAGATGCTACCAGAAAACTACTAGAGCTAATCAATGAATTTGGTAAAGTAGCAGGATACAAAATTAATGCACAGAAATCTCTTGCATTCCTATACACTAATGATGAAAAATCTGAAAGTGAAATTAAGAAAACACTCCCATTTACCATTGCAACAAAAAGAATAAAATACCTAGGAATAAACCTACCTAAGGAGACAAAAGACCTGTATGCAGAAAATTGTAAGACACTGATGAAAGAAATTAAAGATGATACAAATAGATGGAGAGATATACCATGTTCTTGTACTGGAAGAATCAACATTGTGAAAATGACTATACTACCCAAAGCAATCTACAGATTCAATGCAATCCCTATCAAACTACCAATGGCATTTTTCACAGAACTAGAACAAAAAATTTCACAATTTGTATGGAAACACAAAAGACCCCGAATAGCCAAAGCAATCTTGAGAAAGAAAAACGGAGCTGGAGGAACCAGGTTCCCAGACTTCAGACTATACTACAAAGTTACAGTAATCAAGACAGTATGGTACTGGCACAAAAACAGAAATATAGACCAATGGAACAGGATAGAAAGCCCAGAGATAAACCCACGCACATATGGTCACCTTATCTTTGATAAAGGAGGCAAGAATATACAATGGAGAAAAGACAGCCTCTTCAATAAGTGGTGTTGGGAAAACTGAACAGCTACATGTGAAAGAATGAAATTAGAACACTCCCTAACACCATACACAAAAATAAACTCAAAATGGATTAAAGACCTAAATGTAAGGCCAGACACTATCAAACTCTTAGAGGAAAACATAGGCAGAACACTACGACATAAATCACAGCAAGATCCTTTTTGACCCACCTCCTAGAGAAACGGAAATAAAAACAAAAATAAACAAATGGGACCTAATGAAACTTAAAAGCTTTTGCGCAGCAAAGGAAACCATAAACAAGATGAAAAGACAACTCTCAGAATGGGAGAAACTATTTGCAAATGAAGCAACTGACAAAGGATTAATCTCCAAAATTTACAAGCAGCTCATGCAGCTCAATAACAAAAAAACAAACAACCCAATCCAAAAATGGGCAGAAGACCTAAATAGACATTTCTCCAAAGAAGATATACAGATTGCCAACAGACACATGAAAGAATGCTCAACATCATTAATCATTAGAGAAATGCAAATCAAAACTACCATGAGATATCATCTCACACCAGTCAGAATGGCCATCATCAAAAAATCTAGAAACAATAAATGCTGGAGAGGGTGTGGAGAAAAGGGAACACTCTTGCACTGTTGGTGGGAATGTAAATTGATATAGCCACTATGGAGAACAGTATGGAGGTTCCTTAAAAAACTAAAAATAGAACTACCATACGACCCAGCAATCCCATTACTGGGCATATACCCTGAGAAAACCATAATTCAAAAAGAGTCATGTACCAAAATGTTCATTGCAGCTCTATTTACAATAGCCAGGACATGGAAGCAACCTAATGTCCATCATCGGATGAATGGATAAAGAAGATGTGGCACATATATACAATGGAATATTACTCAGCCATAAAAAGAAACGAAATGGAGTTATTTGTAGTGAGGTGGATGGAGTTAGAGTCTGTCATACAGAGTGAAGTAAGTCAGAAAGAGAAAAACAAATACAGTATGCTAACACATATATATGGAATCTAAGGGAAAAAAAAAGGTCATGAAGAACCTAGTGGCAAGACGGGAATAAAGACACAGACCTACCAGAGAATGGACTTGAGGATATGGGGAGGGGGAAGGGTAAGATGTGATAAAGTGAGAGAGTGGCATGGACATATATACACTACCAAACGTAAAATTGATAGCTAGTGGGAAGCAACCGCATAGCACAGGGAGATCAGCTCTGTGCTTTGTGACCACCTAGAGGGGTGGGATAGGGAGGGTGGGAGGGAGGGAGATGCAAGAGGGAAGAGATATGGGAACATATGTATATGTATAACTGATTCACTTTGTTATAAAGCAGAAACTAACACGCCATTGTAAAGCAATTATACTCCAATAAAAACGTTAAAAAAAAAAAAGTAGCTCCCGCTCGCAGTAACTAGAGAAAGCCCATGCGCAGCAACAAAGACCCAACACAGCCAAAAAATAAATAAATAAAATAAAAAAATAAAAAGAATTCAAATGTATACATGTATACGCATGTCCACAGCAGTACTCCTTACAATAGCCCAAAGAAGGAAACAGCCCAAATGTCTACCAACAGATGAATGGAGAAACCAACTGTATATATGCATACAATGGAATATTATCCAGACATAAAGAATGAAGTGCTGACACTTGTAGATGAATCTCAAAAACATTATGCTAGCGAAAGAGCCAGACATAAAAGGTACGATTCCATTAATATGAAATATCCAGAAAAGTAAACCCAGAGACAGGATGCAGATTGTTGGTTGCCAGGGGCTGGGAGATGGGGAAATGGGAGGAAACTGCTTAATGGGTGTGGGGTTTTCTTCTGGGGTGATGAAAATATTACGGAACTGCATGGGGTGGTGGTTGTACAACATTGTGACTATGCTAAACATCCCTGAATCGTTCATTTCAATCTTATGTTAAGTATATATCTCACCTCAATAAACAAATAATATCTGGTTAATTTTTAAAAATTTACTGGTGAGGTTGAAATTTTTTTCAGGTGATCAGCCATTTGCAAATGAAATGTTTATATCTTTTGACCGTTTAGGTATGGGAGTCATGGTGTTTTTTTTTTTTTTAAATGGTTTTGTATGTACATTTTACATAGTAAGAATATTAACTTTTTATCTATCTTAGTTATACTATTTCCCCAGCCTATTGTTTTTTAATTTTATCATTTTTTACAGTTTTTCATTTTTTGTAGTAAGCTGTTTTTTCCTTTTTTTTTTTTACAGGTATAATTGACATATTATATTAATTTCAGGTGTACAATGTAATGATTTGATACTTGTATATATATTTCAAAATGATCACCACAGTAAGTCTAGTTAAAATCTGTCACTATGGGCTTCCCTGGTGGCGCAGTGGTTGAGAATCTGCCTGCTAATGCAGGGGACACGGGTTCGAGCCCTGGTCTGGGAGGATCCCACGTGCCGCGGAGCGGCTGGGCCCGTGAGCCACAACTACTGAGCCTGCGCGTCTGGAGCCTGTGCCCCGCAACGGGAGGGCCCGCGATAGTGAAAGGCCCGCGCACCGCGATGAAGAGCGGCCCCCGCACCGCGATGAAGAGGGGCCCCCACTTGCCGCAACTAGAGAAAGCCCTCACATGAAAACTAAGAGACCCAACACAGTCATAAATAAATAAATAAAATAAATAAAGTATTAAAAAAAAAAAATCTGTCACTATACATAGTTACAAAAAAAATTTTTTTTCTTGTAATGAGAACTTTTAAGTCCATTGGTTTTAAGCTTTGAAATTTCTTCTTTGTTGAATGGGTAAGTATTAATCTGTTTTCTTTTTCTGTTTAAAAATTTCTCTTACAACAACTTAATGGTTTGACTTTTAAAACTAAAATTATTAATCCGGCTAGAATTTATTTGGTGTCTGGTATAAAATGAAGATGAAAATTTTTCTCAAATAACTAATTGTTTGAGGGCCATTAAAAAATAACCACAACAAAACCCAAAAAAACGCCTTTCTCCCATACTAACTTGCGGTGTCCTCTTTATCATATATAGCCTACATACACTTGGCATTTAAAGATTTAAATATTTTCAACTTTGGCAATTTGAATGACCCAGGAAGACCACAAATATAGTATTATAAATTGCAAAATAATTAAAAATTATACTACATGTAAAGTAATATTGAGTTTTTCTGAGTACTAATTTAAATTACAAAGCATGTGGGAACAAGCTATCTAGCCCCTACATTTCAATGAAACTTATTATTTTTCACTCATCATAAGGCAGTTTCTGGGAGAAACTTACATGCTTTAATGAGAGCAAAGGGGTACTGGGGTCCCTCCTGGCTGCTTCCCACACTCAGAAGAATATTTTGTGGGAATGTCAAAATATTTATTTAAGTTTATTGCCAGGAAGTGGAGCAGTTGTTTGACTTCTGTTGGCCTCGGGAGTTATAGAAAGGATTGTTCTATTTATTGTTTACAGAGAGAACCTACATATAATCATCTGTATCTTATCTAAAACCCTGTCTTCCCAGATTAAACCAACTTTTCCTTAGGATCTGAAATAACTGAAGGGCATGAGGTTCAATCTGCCTGATAAAGGATCTTTCCCATACTTCCTTCCAAAAAATATTTGTGGAATGTTCAAAACTGAATTACTCACTGAAGTTAAAAGTTGGGAGATATATTCTTCATCTTTCCCTGAGTGGAAGCTTCCTTTCTGCTTTCCTGTAGCAATCTATTTGCACAATTTCTCTAGGGATTGTGGTTTGCAAGGTTTGTTACCCTATTTTTAAAAAACAACAAATGCTGTATCAATCTCGCTCAATATTTTCAGTCTTTTTCTCCTCTTATTTCATTTTATTTTCTGCTTTTCTTTAGTTTCTACATTTTTACATTTAAACATAACTCATTATATTTATTTTGAATATTCTCAATTTGGTCTCTAAAGCAATCATTTTTAAGGTCTTACATATTTTCATTTTTATTAACCTACATATTACGTTACTGCTCTCTTTTTTCATTTTTTGTATTGATGTTTAAGAATGTGGTGTGCAAAATCTAGTTTGGGGGAATTTACAGAGAATCTCTTTGTGCTTAAGTGTTTGATAAATTTTTGTACAATATCCAAACATTTCCATTTCATTCACACTATAAGTCTGTTAAACATAGCCATTTGGATTTTGTAAAAAGCAATTAAGTGACTATGCTATTTGAATTTCTCATTTTTGTTTGCTTGCTTGCTATGTTTCCATGACCTGGTAGTGTGATGATACTGTTTACTGCAATGGAAACCAGAATTTGTGGGCTTGAGTCCTGAATTGTGTGACCTGGGACAAGTCTCTGATCTACTAGGGAGATTAGCTTCTCTAACTGGGAAATAAGGCTGGTGAGTTCTAAAATCTCCAAGAGACTTTCCACTGTGAATGGTCTATATTTTCATTACTTTTGCTCTGTATTTCTCCTAGTTTTATTTCATGTATTTTACCATTTTGAAGCATGTAAATTAAATATTTATATTTTAATTATTTATACTAATCACTTTCTAATAAGCATTTGTTTAATACTTAATGCTTAAAAAAAGTGTTCATAATTACCTCATTCAATCACTCCAACAACTACATTAGTTAGATATCTTTGTTCCCATATCATGGATTGGGAAGCTGAGGCTCGAGAAGTGGCTTGCCCAAGATCCCGTAGCTGGTAACTGGCACCTACCAAGCTTGAAACCATGGCTCTGGTTCGAAAGCCAATGCTCTTTGTATTGCCCTGTGTCACCTCCCTTGGATGTTTGTGGCGGAGAGTCAGACACTGCCCTCTGCACAGGCTGCCTTTGGAGAAGCTGCTCAAGGGCCCCTCTACCCAAAACCATCTGGCCCCTCAGCTCCCACCTGCAAAGCTTCCCGGTCAGCCTGAGCAGCTACAATTCCAGAAGCAGCTGAACTGTCAGGAAGTCAGATAATTACCACCCTCCAACTCAAGGTCAAGCACCTACAGAGAGGTCTCTTTCTAGATATATTAGTGTTCTTTACATAAACTTAGTGGCTTAAAACAACAAAAATATATTCTCTTACAGTCCTGTAGGTCAGATGTCCAACATAGGTCTTCCTGGGCTAAAAAATCAAGGGGTTGGCCTCCTTTCCGGAGGCTCTAGGGGAGAAGCCTTTTCCAGCTTCTAGAAACTACGCACATGCCTTGGTCCCTTTCATCCGTCTTCAAAGCCAGCTACAATGGATGGAGTCATCACACACATCTCTCTGACCCTCTGCCCACAGCCTGGAGGGTCTTCCAGTCTTAAGGGCTCATGTGGTTAGAGTGAGCCCACCTGGATCATCCAGGCTCATTCCCCATCCCAAGGCCCTTAACGTTAATCACATAAGGTAACATATTAACAGGTTTGGGGGATTAGGACGCCTTCTTTGGGGAAGGGCATTATTCTGTCTACCATATTAGGCAACAAAATCGTCTCTCATTCTGTGTGAATGTCAAGCAACAATGCGAGCTCTCAACAGCGTGTTAGATTTTGTTAACCTTTTGCTTTTAGGACGGCAGTTGAAATCTACACCTCATCTCTGCCATCTTGGCCACCTGCTGACCATCCAGGCCAATTCAGTAGAAGATACTCCAATCTCACCCCCAGATTGCCCTGTATTTATTCCCCCAAACTTCTTCCACTGTGGACTACCCTTTTACCCTTTCCACAGTTTTCTTATTTAAAGTAAATTTCCCTACACTAATTTTTTTTTCCACAAAATTCTCTTACAGACCTTCTTGCCTTATGTAAGCCCGAACTCTCCCTAGAAGATGCTATTTCCCCAGCAACATTACTGATAGAAAGTTCCTCCTTTTTCTCCCCGACTGCATGGATCCTTGGGTCCAGGACAACATCGGCATTTCCCAGCTACTTATGGCTGCCTCTGAACCATAACATTTCTGCTCCCACGCAAAAAAAAAAAAGTCCCCTTTCCTTTAGATTCAGGCCATCTGATTATAGCTTCTCTTTCTCACCTTGTCTCCACTTTGCAAAACCCTCACCTTCTAATTCTCCCTGATGGAATTATGCCCCCAGTTGCTGTCATTTTCCTTCCTGCCCGAGGGCACAGCACACGGCTCGTCACAGCTGTCTCAGCTACTGCAATTTATCTATTTACTTATTTATTTGTTTATGCCGCCCTGTGGCTTGTGGGATCTTAGTTCCCCGACCAGGGATCGAACCCGTGCCCCTTGCAGTGGAAGCGTGGAGTCTTAACCACTGGACCGCCAGGGAAGTCTCAGCTACTGCAATTTAAGGGCAACTTCAGTCATCACGTGGGCAGTAGCACCCACACAGTTGAGTAGACAGGTAGCCATAAATATTACAAAAAAAAAAATCCATCAGAGGAAGGATGACAGAGAGGAATAGGGGCTTGCTGTTTTGTACAGGGTGATTTCGAAAGGCCTCTCTGATAAGGCGACATGTGTTTACAGAGAACTGAACAAAGTGAAGTAACAGGTCATGCAGGTGTCTGGAAGAACAACATTCCAGGGGGGGAAATCACATGCAAAGCCTCTGAGATAGAAGTATAGTCGGTAAGTTTGAGGAGCAGCAAGAAGGTCAGTGCTGCTGGGGTAGAGTGAAGGGGAGGTGAGTAAGTGATGAGGTCAGAGCAATAGCGGGGAACAAATCTGAAGCTTCTAGAAGAGATAGAGTGACGTCATGAGAATGCGAATATCAGCTCCTTGGGAAGCTAACACAACTCTAAACCTGCAAGTACACGTTAGCATTGTATGAAAACCGATTACCCATGTTCAATGCGTACACTTTATTTTATGTAAATTGTATCTCAATAGAGTTGATAAAAATTTTAAAAAAAGAATAAATGTTCACGGACAGCACATAGGAGGTGTTAGATAAACCCTTGATTGGAGGAGTGCCTACATGAATAGCTAATGACGGGTCACCAGCTCTTGCCTCACCTGCCCACACCCCAGGATCGCACAGTTTCTAATCCGGGAGCAAAGCCTAGCCTAGGCAGCCTACATCACAGGGCAGGGGGCGGGGGGCAGCAAATATAGACTGACTGATAGATATAGCAAGCACTGACAAAATTACTATTTATGTCAAGTCAAATTAGATGAATAAGAATATAGTGTATTTGACCAACAAAATAAGATATATATAAAACCTACAGCCAAAAAGAGAAAATTTATTCTTTTCAAATACACATAGATGTTTTGAAACTCTGACCCAGCTTTAAGACACAAAGGAGATCACAACAAAACAACAGACCAGAAATTCTAACCATGATACACTTAAGCTAGTAATCAGCAATTAAAAGACAATTTAGAAAAATCCCTTATGTTTGGGGACCTCCTGGTGGTCCAGTGGCTAAGACTCTGCACTCCCAATGCAGGGGGCCCGGGTTTGACCCCTGGTCAGGGAACTAGATCCCACATGCTGCAACTAAAAGAGATCCCACATGCCGCAACTAAAAACCCCGCATGCACAACGAAGATCCTGCGTGCCGCAACTAAGACCCGATGCAGCCAAATAAACAAATAAATAAAATAAATGTTTTTTAAAAAATCCCTTATGTTTGGAAACTTTAAAATTCACTTTAAAAAATACCTGGATTATAGAGGAAACCAAAAATGATACCAGTGCCTGGATAGTTTATAGGCCAATTTTATGTAATTTTCCAAATATCTACATAATCTGCCTTATGTAGATATTCAGAAAAAAGAAAAAGAGGAAAAACCATACATTTCATTCTATGAGTCTAATAAAGCAAAGTATCAATGTAAGAAAACAGTACCAAAAAAAAAAAAGAAAATTCTAAGCCTCTCTTAATTTTGAACGTAGATGATGTGTGTGTGTGGGGGGGGAAGGGATGGAGAGGAAGTGAGATTATGTATGAATGGAGTGGGTGTTGTAAGATATTAACATCTAGTGAATCTAGATGAGGGTATAGAAGTGCTCTGTGGGTTTGAAAATTTCTAAACTAAAAAACTAATAAGACTTCTTCTCCTTAAAAAAACACAACTCTATGGCAGTGTTACGGGTTGAATTATGTCCTCCCCAAAAGACATACTCAAGTCTGAACCCCTAGTATCTCAGAATGTGACTTTATTTAGAAATAGGGTGTTGCAGATGTCATTAGTTAAGATGAGGTACTACTAGAGTAGGGTGGGTGCTTAATCCAATATGACTGGTGTCCTTAGTCCCACAGGGAGAAGGCCATGTGACCACAGAGACAGGGACCGGAGGGAAGCTGCTGCAAGCCAGTGATTGACGGCCACCACCAGAAGCTGCGAGAAACAAGGAAGGACCCGCCCCTACAGTTTTCAGAGAGACCGTGGCCCCGCTGACAACTTGATTTTGGACTTCTGGCCTCCAGAATTGTGAGGCAGTAAACTTCTGTTATTTTAAACCAGCTGGTTTGTGGTACTTTGTTATGGCAGCCCCAGGAAACTAATATCGGTAAATACAATATTTAAGTGAAAATTTAGAATTGTTCCCATTAAAGTTAGGAATAAGGAAAGGATGACCTACTATCGCCACTCCAATTCAATGTTAGAGAGGAAGAGGGAAAATTGTCTATTTTCAGTTGACAGAAAATGCAAGAGAGGGACTTCCCTGGTGGTGCAGTGGTTAAGAATCCACCTGCCAATGCAGGGGACACGGGTTTGAGGCCTGGTCCAGGAAGATCCCACATGCCGAGGAGCAGCTAAGCCCGTGTGCCACAACTACTGAGCCTGCGCTCTAGAGCCCACGAGCCACAACTAATGAAGCCCACCCGCCTAGAGCCTGTGCTCCGCAACAAGAGCAGCCACTGCAATCAGAAGCCCGCGCACTGCAATGAAGAGTAGCCGCCGCTCGCTGCAGCTAGAGAAAGCCTGCGTGCAGCAACAAAGACCCAATGCAGCCAAATATTAAAAAAAAAATTTTTTTAAGTATCTCATTCTTATATACCAGTAATTAGAAAATGCAACAGGAAGATCCCAAATCACAATTTAAAAAACACAAGAAACCAAGATAAACAGGAATAAATCTTTGCACACGGTATCTATGGAGAAAACGACAAAACATTATTGAAAGAATATAAAAGTAGATCTGAATAAATGTCCATGAATGGGAAGACATCATTAAAAAGATGTAAATTCTCTCCCATTTTAATCTGTAAACTCCACGCAATTCCAGTGAAAATCTCAATAGATTTTTTGTGGAACTTAATGGGATGATCCTAAGTTAAGACGATTTTGCAGAATGACATGGAAATATTTGACCTACAGGTTATAAAAACGTCTTATCAAGCTATCCTAATCAAGAGAGGGTGTGATTAGCCTTAGAAATACACAAATACAATAATAGAAGAGAGAAGCCAGAATTAAATGCAGGAATATACAGATGTAAGTGATAGAAGTAGCACTGTAATCTATGAAGAAAGACTGCACTATTTAATGAATGGCATGGAGATAACTGGTTAGCCATAAAGGATAAATGACATTAGATTTTTACCTTACACCATTCCCAGAACAAACAATTCTAGGTAGATTAATAATATAACGTAAAAAAGCAAAATTTTTTAAAATGTAGAATATCGTCATGATCATGGAGTAAGGAAGAATCTCTTAAACAAGACACAAAAATCATAAAGAAAAATATTGATAAATCTGATTTTTTCTCTTGCCTGCATTGTGTCTTCGTTGCTGCACGAGGGCTTTCTCTAGTTGCTGCGAGCGGGGGCTACTCTTTGTTGAGGTGTCCAGGCTTCTTATTGCAGTGGCTTCTCTTGTTGTGGAGCACGGGCTCTAGGTCACTTGGGCTTCAGTAGTTGTGGCGCACGGGCTTAGTTGCTCCGTGGAATGTGGGATCTTCCTGGACCAGGGCTCGAACCTGTGTTCGCTGCATTGGCAGGCGGATTCTTAACCACTGTGCCACCAGGGAAGTCCTGATTGTTTTATTAAGTTAAAGCTAATTGCTAGTATAATAAAACTCCAAAATTTGTAATGGCTCAAATGCAGTCAAAGTTTATTCTACTCATTTAGTAGTCCAAGGCAGGTTCCTGATTGAGGGGAAGCTCTCCTCCATGGGGTCACTCAGGGACACAAGCTGATGGGATCTCTTCCATCTTCAACCCATGCCCTTCAAAGCCACTGCAGTCAGCTCCACCCTAGTCAGCCAGAAGGGGGAATAAAGTGTGGAGGGGGATAAACCAACTTCCTACAAGTCTTGGTCAGGAAATGTGGTTGAAATATAGTCACAAGGCCATTCCTACTGAAAGGAAGGCAGGAAAGCCCAGGGTGGCTCTGTGTCCACCAAGAGGAAGTGGGTTTTTTGGTGAACTTCCATTCAATATAAGACACTATCCACAAAGATGGGAAGGTTAGCCACAGACTGGGGAATGATATTCTCGGTGTATATAATACAGGATTTGTATCATAAAGGAACCTCCGAATCACTAACAAATGGACAACCCAATCAAACAATTGACAAAGGATAGGAACAGACCAAATTCACAGAAAAATCTATAAAAAATCTACAAAAATAGGAAAAAACACTCCACGCTGCTAGTAATCGAGGAAATGCCAAGAAAATAAAGGATACCATTTTTTGACCAAATTTGGCAAACACTAGAATGATTGGTAACAAATAATCTAGTGTCGGCTAGGCTCCAGGGAGAGGGCCCTCTTGCACCCTATGATGGAACTGTGAATTGGTGCCATCTTTTTAAGGACAATTTGGCAGTATCCATCAACATTTAAAATAAGAATTCCCTTTTGCCCAGCAGTTCCACTTTTAGCAATTTATCACATAGGCATAAGCATTCATTTCCACAAAGGTATATGTACAAGAATTGCCGGTGCAACTTTTTTCTTGAGTAATAGTAAAAAGTAAAAATCACCAAATGACAAATGGCTAAACAAATTATAGCAATCCATTATGGAATCCATATGGAATACCATACAATGCGGTAAAAAAAAAAATTGAGGTAAGTCTCAAGTATTGTCATGGGAAAAGTTCCAAAACATTAAATTGAAATGAAAAGAGTTAAGTCTCAGAACAATAGAGATAGTACGATTCCATATATTTAAAAATCCTTAAATCTACGTGTGCATGTGTGTATGTGTGCACATGTGTGTGCACACAAACACACATACGTATATTAATGCATAAAACCAAAGTTCTGGAAAGATACATGCCACGCAGTTTTAGTGGTTTATATTGCGTTTTGGGCAATTAATACGTATTATCTGTGCAGTTAAATAAGAGAATGTCTCAATCAGGCCAACATAGAAAAGAAGAATCAGATTTTGCTTTTTTTTTTTTAAATTTTATTTATTTATTTATTTATTTTTGGCTGTGTTGGGTCTTCGTTGCTGCACGCGGGCTTTCTCTAGTTGCGGCGAGCGGGGGCTACTTTTCATTGCGGTGCGCGGGCTTCTCATTGCAGTGGCTTCTCTCATTGTGGAGCACGGGCTCTAGGCGCGTGGGCTTCAGTAGTTGCGGCACGCAGGCTCAGTAGTTGTGGCTCACGGGCTCTAGAGCACAGGCTCAGTAGTTGTGGCACACGAGCTTAGTTGCTCCACGGCATGTGGGATCTTCCCGGACCAGGGATCGAACCCGTGTCCCCTGCATTGGCAGGCGGATTCTCAACCACTGCGCCACCGGGGAAGCCCAGGTTTTGCTTTTATTTGGCCTTCTACTCAATAAGGAAATAGCCTTGCTAAAGAACAGAGGCATTTCCTCAGATTGCCACATGGCCTGATGAAAGACCCTTAAACATTACCCATCGCCTTTTGTCCTAGTTTAATATTCTGCAAACAACCCTCTGATCATTCGGGTTTCCAGGAAGCTTGAAAGCCAGAATGCTCGGATTCCCCGCGGGACTCAGTCCGCTCCCCAGGAACCGCCCTTGGCGAGGATGTGGCTGCCTGGTCCAAAGTGATGGCCCCTCCCTGGGGGGCAGAGGGTGTCCTCATCCCTGTCTGGTCCCCTCACCTGGGCCAGGTGGGACCTCTCTGCACTGCCCCTGAGTGTGCCGCTCAGACCCCCTTTCAAGAGAACCTGCCATGAGGAGGGGGTCTGACAGCTTCCAAAGCTTTGGGATCTTCTGCAGTATACACACCAAGGCCATGCCCTCCCAGGCGGCTCCCGGCCAATCACTAAGCACACTTGGGGGCGGGCAGGCGGGGGATGAACAAGAGCTGGGCCACTGGGGCGCCCATGCAGGACTCCTCCAATGGGCGGTCTTTGCTCTGGGGCTCCCCACCAGCCCCTGGGAGCCTTTCTGGGAGCCCGCAGCAGACTGAAGGGCTTGCAACCTTCCCTTCCTTCCCTGCCTCTTTCCACAGGTGTCAGGCCAGAAGCTTCTGGTCCACGCTTTTCCCTCTCCCCTTTATCCTTCACAGACATTTCTCCGTAAACGCGCCTCCCATTTCGTCTTGGCCTCTGCTTGCCAGAGGCCCTGAGCTGACACCCTCCTAGCTTCAGAGTTCCCCGTGGGCCGACAGCTGCTTCACAGCCCCGCTCTCCCCGTGAAGTCTTGCCTTCCGCTCCCCTTACGTGGTTCCCAAGAGCACCCCAGTGGGCTCCCTGCATGTACTTGAAACTCCATCCCAGAGTTTGTACCTGGGGGAACTCATCCTGCGACAGGAGGCTGACGTTATGACCCCTGCAAAAGAATATCCTCTATTTGAAATAACAAATTAACATTTTGAAGCAGAATCTTTTCAGAGCCAAAAGAAGACGAAAGGCTCATATGGCTGAAATGTATTTCCACTCTTCTGCTTATGCCAGTGGAGACATGGAGGGTCTCCATGTGGATGATTTCCATACAGACAGGAAGATCTCTGTGACGCAGACACAGGGTCATGTTCCCGACGACATGTTCATACCTGAAGCACGTGAAGCTCCAATCAGCCTTGCTCGAATCAGTCCCTCTCTCTTTTTGTTTCTTATTAATTTAATCTTTCCCCGAAAAATTTCCAGGTGATAGTCTAGTTTCTCTTTCAGATCATCTGGAAAAAAAGTCAACACTTGACAATTGCAAACTATAAGTACAGAAATTAAACCAATTTCTCACAATTCTGACTGATTCCTAAAAACTATGCTATTCCACAGACGTTCTAACCTTAAAAGAAAATTTTATCAGACGAACGTGCATAAAATGTGAACAAAACGTGAACAAAAAGAGATTCAGCATTGAAATCAACTGCAAACATCCTTCTGTGTTTCTAGTGAAATACCTCTATTTTAATAAATCACTATTAAAATTTTAGTAGAAAAAGCATGAGTTATGACTCTTTGGGGCAATTTGACTTTATTATTAACAATCGTGCTCCTAACTCTGTAATAATTCCCAGGCAGGCTATCACACCACTCGAGTCTCAGTTTCCTCATCTGTGAGAAGGCAGACGTACCATATTCCTTGCAGGTCTGCAGTGAGAGGAAGAAATCCATCACCGAGCACAGAGCCTGGTACCTAACAGTCACTCAATACTTGGAGGTTAATATGAAGTCGTCTCTGGTGAGATGGATACAGATGCCTCAGAGGTTTAAACTCCTAAGTCCTAGGAATCTGGATCAGGAGGCCGGGGAACAACAGAAGCAGGTTCATTGTAGCCTCGTCAGAAGGAGGGATCTCTTTCCTTGTCTTTAAAAAGAGCGCCAGGGCCCTGCCCAGAGGCAGACTGCAGGCCGCACAGCTTTGCTTGTAGGGCAGCCGCAGCATCTCAGCTCAGATGTCTGCAAACCCCTCCCCACATCCGGGACCCAGAGGAACTCTGTGCGGCAGACCTAGGAGTAAATAAGGCCGTTCGGGCAGCGGTCATCGCTGACATGAAGTGGAGGGTTTGGGTCCTTCAGAAGATGGTCGTGTCGTTGGCTTGTAGTCGAGCGGGACCAGGACGCTGAGAAAGGTGGACAGGAGCAGGTCAGCTCTGGACATGCCTCTCGTGTAACTCAGTGGGGGCAGCTGTCTGGGCCCCTGACCCCTGCTGTCCCAAGCTGAGGGACTCCATCAGCAGTACCAACTGCTATGAGCTAGCAAAGACTAGCTACAGTTGAAGAAAGTTCTCGTAGAGCCCACATGAAATCACTGAGGACTTAAAGCAGGGGTACATCAATCCTGAGCTTCATCAGGACACAGGACACCCCATTTCCTGTTTGAGGTTCTGTGTGGGTCCAAGACTAAGCTCCTTGGTTGGGTGGGTGAAATGACCACCGACCAGGTGACCGTGGATCCAGGAGGAGAAGCAGTGTCCGGTCCAGCAGTCCAGCCATCCCTCAGCCATCAGCAGTGAGTCTTCTGATGCCTAAAGAACACCTGAGGAAGTCACCAGGTATGTCTCTGAGCTCTTGGCATAGTTCTGAAAGGCTGTGGGAGGTTCCCCGGTCATCCTGGAATTGCATCTCCGTGGGAGGATCCTTGTCCTTCTGGGTGAGAAGTTAGAACTCCACAGTCCAGCAAAGACCCCACCTTGCTGCCTGCTCATGGCTTTATTGGGGCCTTCTCGCCCCACACGTGGCCAGATGTGTTGCTCAGGGTACTGGTCAGATAAGGAAGCTGGCCATCCCTCCACATCCCCTCCTAGGCACAAGACCAGAAATAAACAGTACTGGACCCCTCTGATTTGCGTGGCTCTCACACAAATAATGTCATACGTGATAGTGCCTGGTAAATGAGTGGAATTCCTAAATGTAGCCGACATTAGCTTGAGTTCCCTTTCACTTTTGAGTTGATGCATCTACAGTTATTTCTCCGAGGTGAACCTCCCGGGACATCTTCTTTCCTTCCTCTGCCTGTTCTTCTTCCTCCTGTTTCTCCTCCTCTTTTTCTGTCCCAGCCCATAGTGGGTCAGATTCATGGTGGATTAGGTAAACTGTTAGGTAGAAAACTTATCCAATACAGATACATTGCTTCCATGAGAAATGCACCTCACAGGGAATCTGCAGACTTCAAAGAGCTTATCCTTAATCTGGGCCCTCTTGGCTTGCCTGAGGTTTGTAATTAAGTTGTAAAATAGACAGCTAATCTCAAATGCTAAATGGAGTTAATCAGATTTTGTTCTAGTATCATAGTTCTTTAAAAACAGTGAACATGGAGGAATAAGCCATTAAGTGTAGTTGGCGTGATTAGAATTCTTTCATGTAAAGTACCTGGATTGTGTCATTCCCCTGCATTAAGCCTTGGAATCGTTCCCCATTTTCTCCAAATAAAATTCAAACAATGCCTTCATGAGGGGCTGCCCTTTTACGTTTCTGGTTTCAGGCCTGCCCCCTCTCTCCTAACACTATACTCATACATAATCTACGTAAAATACAGAACTATTCCAAACTCACCATGTTTTCTCTTGCCTCTGGGCCTTTATAATGCCATTTCCTCTGCCTAAAATACTTTTTCCTTCCTCTCCATCGATATAAGCCCAACTCAGCCTTCAGACCTCAGTTCAGATAGCACTTTTTAAAAAAATTTACTTTACTGAAGTATAGTTGATTTACAATGTTGTGTTAATTTCTACTGTACAACAAAGTGATTCAGTTATACGTATACATATTCTTTTCCATGATGATTTATCACAGGATATTGAACATAGTTTTCTGTGCTATACAGTAGGACCTTGTTGTTTATCCATCCTATATGTAATAGTTTGCTAGATATCACTTCTTGAATGTCATGCATGACCTCTAAAGACCAGTTTGCCCCTACATTTGTCTCATGGAAGCACTAACCGTCCCATTAGCCCAACACCATAAGGACAGGGACCAGCTCTCACATCGCCACGAGTGCACCAAGGTGCCTGCCTCAAAACCCACCGAAAAATGTTCTTTGTATAAAATAACTCAAGTGCCACAGAGATAGCGCTGCCTTCAAAGTAGATTAGATAGGTGATTAACGTCTTATCTTACCAAATTCACTCATGTCATCTACCAAAATAACTTCTTCAAGGATACGCTGTGGAGTGAGAGTCATGACACTGGACACTGTCCGAAACAAGGCATTAAATTCTTCATTGTGGAAACAAATGACAATGCTGGCAGTAGGTAGGTTGGATGGGTACTGTTTTTTATGACACCTGCAGGCATAAGCAAGAGGAAGAAAATTATTCATCTAAAAGCCTTAGATGTTTTGAGGACTCATTCAAACACCTTTCTTTATTCACATTTTTTCCTCTTTATTCCTTTAATCAATGATTATGATAATAAGGCGACAGTACATTTAAAATACAAAAATTAAGATACAAAAATTTCTTTAATTTTTAATTTCTTTTAAATTTTTAATTTCTTTTCTTATGTTGTTCTAATATTTTCTAAGTCATTCCTCCCTTCTTAATGCCAGTAATAACTGCTTTTTCCTGAGACTGCTTTGATAATATTAGTTCTGTTTTGAACATAGTCTAAACACAAATTATACCTATATTTTTGGTTTCTATCATAAAAACGAATTAATAAACTTATATGCACTGAAAGGTTCAAATTAACTTTACTGTTCTATCTTCAAAGAAAATCCACATGTTGTTCTTACATTTGTGTAGTCTATTGCAACAAAGAAATGTAATGGATATGGTGTAATTAGATTTCTTCCAAGCCTTTGACAAAAAATGTTTTACTATTTTTTGTGCACTTGAGAGAAGAATAGACCCTGAATTCTAGTAATACTAGTTTTTAGCTGTTAAGTATTGTTTGGATTGCTATATTATTTGGTTGTATTTTGAAATATTTTGGTTGTAAATGACAAACCCACTGGAACTAGCTTAAGCGTAAGAAAGAGGTTCACTGTAAAAGGACCCAAATGTCCCACAGGACCTAGCAACAGGCAGGAACCTGGAGCCTCCAAGAGCAATTCTAACCAGAGGCTTGAGAGCCACCTGGACATGCTCGATTTCTGCTCTTGTCTTTACATCTGGGAATAATTATAATGATAACAATAACTACATCAACCTACCTCATAGGTTGTGAAGTTTCAATGAATTAAAATATGTAAAATGCTCAGGTCAGTGCCTTGCAGTCAGTATGCTACAAGGCTCCTTACATGGCTCTTATTCTCTCTCTGCAACCTGGCTTGTTTTCCCTCCTTTACCCCACAGAGTGGGAAATGCGGCTGACGTCAGCATGTCCTACAGTCCAGCATCCAAGGAGAAACTGGTAAGACTTCCCCCTTCCCCAAAATTCACAGGACAGGATTCACTGGCTCAGTTTGGCTTAGGTGCCCATCATGGCCAGATAGTGGGGTCAAAATAGAAAGTCACTCTACGCACTGCCACCGTGTGAAAAGGGAGTAATGGGTAGGAAACCCCAGGGAAGGATGTGTTGGGCAGGCAGCCCCACAGGGATCCTGGACAGATTTTCAGGGTATTTATGGATTGATGTCACCATGGAAGAAGAAGAAGACCTTGTGCTGGTCAACATTTTTATCCAAGAGTAGATGAAGATATAAAAGGCATGCTTACCGGGTGGAAACGGACTCGTGCTTAAAGGAATGAGAATATGAGATAACAGAACCAAGAAAAGACCTGAGAGGATAGGAAAAGGGGGCGAGTGCTCTGGGCTGCACGTGGCCTAAAACGTCAGGTGGGAAAATGTGGCCTCACAGAAACAGATAGGATTAAAAGGCTTGCATTCCAGTAGGATCACTGTGTGACCAAAGAGCAAGTAGATGAGACACAGAGAGAGAGGATGCCCCCAAATAGAGAGAGACGATGGTCCAGGGCGAACTCAGGCTACTCAGATCAATCTCTAGGATTACACTTAGTCCTGGGTATATCGTTTTCAGAAAACTATAAACTGAGTCCCTTCGGAGGAACAGGACAATGATATTGAAGGAGGCTGAAACCACGTCACACATGGTTACACCCCTAAGAGAAGCCTAATGTGTATGGGTTTCTCTAAAGTTAATTGATAGGGGCTTCCCTGGTGGCGCAGTGGTTGAGAATCCGCCTGCTAATGCAGGGGACACGGGTTCGAGCCCTGGTCCGGGAAGATCCCACATGCCGCGGAGCAACTAAGCCCGCGCGCCACAACTACTGAGCCTGTGCTCTAGAGCCCGTGAGCCACAACTACTGAGCCCGCGGGCCACAACTACTGAAGCCCGCGCACCTAGAGCCCGTGCTCCGCAACAAAAGCCACAGCAATGAGAAGCCTGTGCACCGCAACGAAGAGTAGCCCCTGCTCACCGCAACTGGAGAAAGCCCGCATGCAGCAATGAAGACCCAATGAAGCCAAAAATAAAAAAAATTTTAAAAAATCAAATCCTAAAAGAATAATCCACAATTCATTCTACAAGGCCAACGTTACTCTGATAACAAAACCAGACAAGGACAGTCAGGACAAATACAAATTGATAGCCCTCACAAACACTGATATAAAATTCCAAACAAAATTTCAGCAAATCAAATTCAATAATATATAAAAAGGATAATGCATCATGACCAAGTAGGGGATAGCCCATAAATATAACCTCTGTTTAACATTAGAAAATCAACATAATTTACCATCTTCACAAGCTAAAGATACACACATCTCAATACACAGAAAAGGATGTGACAGAATTCAACAGCCGCCTGGCGAAAAATTCTCAGCAAACTAGGAATAGAAGGGAACTTCCTAAACCTGAAAAAGAACATCTGTGAAAAACCTAAAGATAACATCATACTCACTGATGAAAAGCTGAGAGTTAAGAGCAAGAACACAGCAAGGCTGCCCAATTTCACCTCTGCTATTCAACATTGTATTAGAGGTTTTAGCCAGTGCAGTAAGAAAAAGAAAAGCATGCCAACTAGAAAGGAAGAAGTAAAAGTGCATAGGTCATGCCCATCTACATAGAAAATCCAATAGAGATATCTTTGTGATCTTGGGCTAGGCAAAAGTAAATTAAAAAATAGAATAGGGCTTCCCTGGTGGCGCAGTGGTTGAGAATCTGCCTGCCAATGCAGGGGACACGGGTTCGAGCCCTGGTCTGGGAAGATCCCACATGCCGCGGAGCAACTAGGCCCGTGAGCCACAACTACTGAGCCTGCGCGTCTGGAGCCTGTGCTCCGCAACAAGAGAGGCCGCGACAGTGAGAGGCCCGTGCACCGCGATGAAGAGTGGTCCCCTCTTGCCGCAACTAGAGAAAGCCCTCGCACAGAAACGAAGACCCAACACAGCCATAAATGAATGAATAAATAAATAAATGAATAAATTAAAAAATTTAAAAAAAAAAAGAATAAAATTAAACAATTGGACTCCATCAAAATTAAAAACTTCTGCTTTTCAAAAGGCACTGTTAAGAGAACGAAAAAACAAGCCATAGACTAGGAAAATATACGTGTAATCATCAATATGATAAAGATCTTATACCAAAATATACTAAAAAATTCTCAAAACTCAATAATAAGAGAACAATCCAATTTTAAAATGGGCAAAATTTAAACTTCAATAAAGAAGATACACAGATAGCAAATAAACACATAAATAGATCGCAACATCATTAGACATCAAGAAAATGCCAATTAAACCACAATGAGATCCCACTACACACCTATTAGAATGGCTAAAATTCAAAATACTGGCCATACCAAGTGTTGGCAAAGATGTGGAGGAATTGGAAAATCTCATTCATTGCTGATGGGAATGTAAGATAGTACAACTATTTTAGGAAAACGGCAGTTTCTTAAAAAATTAAACATACACCCTAAGATCTAGCCATTCCACTTGTAAAATATTTACATAAGAGAAAAAAGAACATCTGTTATGCAAAACTTGTCTTAAGAATATTCATACCAACTTTATTTGTAATAGGCAAAAACCGGAAACAATCTGTCCTATCAACAGATGAAAGGATAAACAAATTGTAGTACATCCGTACAGTAGAGCACTACTCAGCAATAAAAAGGAACTCCTTGCGACAACATGGCTAAATTTCAAAATAATTATGCTGCGTAAATTTTATTTATATAAAATTCTAGAGAAGAAAAATGAGCCTATGGCTGAGCAATCTCATTCCAGAAATCTTTACTCCATATATACTAACATGAGGGCATAAAAATATGTGTACAAGAGTGTTTATTACATCACTTTTGAAAAGCTGAAAAATTAAAAACAACCAGGATTTCTCTTAATGGGGAAACTGTATATTTATACAATGGATAACTGCTCTCAACTGTTAAAATGAATGAGGCAAATTTTATGTGTAATGCTTTGAAAAGTTCTCCACGATATGTTGTTAAGTTAAAAAAAACACATTATAGAATATACAATGTAAAGTCCATTTTCATAAAAATGATATGATTATATTGTATGCTTACTGTCTACTTATAAATACGTGTATGTGTCTATACATTTTGGAAGGATATACACTAACATCCTGACAGCGATGATCTCTCTGTGTCAAGTGGGGGGAAAATAGTTAGGTGACACCTTATGCATTAAGACAGAAGAAAAATCCCTAGGATCATGTGTGTTTTTACTTTCCCTTTTTATGCTTTTTTATATTTTCCAGGTTTTTCACAATTAACATTTCAAAGAAATCTGCACCTTTATTAATTACAAAAGGATAAATGGTAATTTTACTGTGCAGAAAATCTGACAGTCATTTTAATCAAGTGATCAAATTAACTTCACCACGAGTCACTTCACCAGTAATGGGACAAAGAGACATCGTGTGCCTTTTAGTACAATGTGCTGAGAAGGATATGACATTCCTTCCATGGTATTCCTATCAAAAATGCATGACCCGGATTTGATCACAAGGAAACATCAACCTCAAATTGAGGAGCATTCTACAAAATAACTGGTTAGATCTCTACAACTGTCACAGTCGTGGAAGATAAAGACTTAGGAACAGTTTCAGATGAAAGGAAACTCAGGGGACAGGAATCCTGCACACAGTCTGTAGTCCTGGGTTAGATCCTTCCAGAAAGAGGACACTAGTGGGTTAAGTGTAAAAACTTGAATACTGTCTGTACATTCGCTAATAGTATTGTATTGTTAACTTGCTGGTTTTGTTTATTGTTCTGGTTCTGAGGGGATGGACGATGTTAACATTTGGGGAATCTAAGAAAATGCTAGGCAGGAATTCTATGAAATATTTTTGCAACAGTTTTGTAAGTCTGAAATTATCTCAAAATTTAAAAGTTGAGAAATACATGGAATTGGAAAACCAATCAACAAAAAATCTATTCTTCTAAGATTTGTATCGAGTATTTCTCTAGTTCAGTGAAAATAATAATATGAATTTTAAAGAAAGGCAAAGCTGAAATGGAAATTCCATTTAATGGAATGATGTAATTACTATAATAATGGCTGAAAATCTGCTGGATTCTAGATATTAGTAGTTACTCCTAGTAAACATATATTTTAAACACAGAAGTGTATTTCGTACAGAATTGAATTTCCTATTAACAAAGTTAATATTTTGAATACTAAAACTGCCAACTTTGCTTCTTTCTTTGAACAATCTCTTTCTAAACTTCCTGTTTTTCTAACAAATAATCATATGATGAGGGAATGGAAGCAAAGGTGGTTACACTATTTTAGAAAATGAGGTTTAAGAGGAAGAAATGATGGCCTGCCTGGAGAGAAATTCATAACTTGTAAGCATGCAAAAATATTGACCTCCCTTTGCAGTAGTTCAATATTCAATTGAGAAAAAAAGTTGTCCTCTAAATTAAATGTCTACCATGTTCTATGGTTTGAATAAATTTAAATTCTTTTCCTTTCATTATGAGCCAGATAGATTGTGTCATCATGTGCAAACATTATATCTTTTTTTTCTTCAGTGAAAAATAGTTATTCTTTTTTTTTTAATTGAAGTATAGTTGGTTTACAATGTTGAAACACTACATTTCTTGAATGTGCCATATCATAAGTGATATTTAGCTACCTAGAAACTTTGTTGATTCTTATATTTGTGGCTTCAAATGTTTGTCTTGTACACAAGCTGCAACAAGACAAAGTGGGTCCCACTTTGCCCTGTTTTTTGGAACATGGCTTTTGTCTCCATATTACTGGAAGAGGCTTATATTCCTTAAGTACTTCTTATTTAGTAAAGAGAGGATATCAGCCCTCTTTGGCTAGAAACCACCAGAACCTAAAATATATTAAAAAGATATTAACAAACATTTGCTACAACATGAATGAAACTTGAGGACATTATGCTAAATGAAATAAGCCAGACACAAAAGGCAACTATTGTATGATTCTGCTTTTATGAAGTACCTAGAGTAGATAAAATTCACAGTGACAGAATGTAGAGTGGTGGTTGCCAGGGGACTGGATGGAGGGAAGAATGGGGAGTAAATGTTTAATGAAGACAGAGTCTCAGTTTGGGATGATGAAAAGTTCTGCAGATGGATAATGGCGATGGCTGTATTACAATGTTAATATACTTAATGCCACCAAATTGTACAGTTAAAAAGAGTTAAAATGGTAAATTTTATGTTATATACAGTTTACCAAAAGTTTTTAAAAAGGCACTTATACAAACAATTGAAGGAACAATTTTTAAAAAAAAGCAGACTTTGAAGAAAAAAATAGGTAGCTGTCTGAAGCATTTTGTATTAGGAATAAATCTCCCTTTGACCAAAAGTCTTCATTGGTGATTTAACAAAAAGAACTTGTGAGTGATGCAATTCTTGGAAACCTCTAGAACACACTCTGAGCCAAGGAGAAGATATTCTCTACACTATAAGCTCTAGAATTTTGAAGTAGGCTCTTGACATTATCTGACTTCAAGTTCTAAAAACAGGAAACTATATTACAAGACTTCTAATATGCCAAAATTAAAATCTGGTTAGTAAGTGTTTAAAAATTAGACCTTATTTGTTTTTAGACCAGTCCACTGAAAACTATGACATTAACAAAAGAAATTGAAGGATATGGAAAGATATTCTGTGCTCATGGATTGGGAGAATTAATATTGTTAAAATGTCCATATTTCCTAAAGCAATCTACAGGTTCAATGCAATCCCTATCAAAATTACAATGGCAATTTTCACAGAAATAGAACAAACAATCCTAGAATTTGTATGGAATTACAAAAGACCCCAAATAGCCAAAGCAATCTTGAGAAAGAAGAACAAAGCTGGAGGACTCACACTCCCCGATTTCAAACTATATTACAAAGGTATTGTAATAAAAACAGTATGGTACTGGCATAAAAAGACACATAGATCAATGGAGCAGAGTAGAAAGCCCAGAAATAAACCCACACATATATGGTCAATTAATTTATGACAAAGGAGCCAAGAATATATGATGGGGAAAGAACAGTCTCTTCAATAAATGGTGTTGGAAAAACTGAACAGCTAAATGCAAAAGAATGAAACTGGACCTCTATCTTACACCATACCCTCAACTTAACTAGAAATGAATTAAATGAATATAAGACCTAAAACCATAAAACTCCTGGAAGAAAAGATAGGCAGTAAGCTCCTTAATATCAGTCTTGATTTATTTGGATCTGACACCAAAAGCAAAGGCAACAAAAGCAAAAATAAATAAGTGGGACTACATCAAACTATAAAGCTTCTGCACAGCAAAGGAAACCTTCAACAAAATGAAAAGGCAACCTACTGAATGGGAGAAAATATTTGCAAATCATATAATCATATATCTGATAAGGGGTTAATACCTAACATATGTAAAGAACTCATACAACTCAATATTGAAAAAACAAACAAACCAATCTGATTAAAAAATGGGCAGAGGATCTGAATAGACACTTTTTCCAAAGAAGACATACAGATGGGCAACAGGCACATGAAAAGATGCTCAGCATCACTAATCATCAGGGAAATGCAAATCAAAACCACAATAAGATATCACTTCACACCTGTTTGAATGGCTCTTATCAAAAAGACAAGAAGTAACAAGAGTTGGTGAGGATGTGGAGAAAAGGGAACCCTTGTGCACCTTTGGTAGGAATGTAAATTGGTGCAGCCGCTATGGAAAACCAGTATGGAAGTTCCTCAAAAAATTAAAAATAGAACTGCCATATGATCCAGCAATTCCAATTCTGGGTATTTACCTGAAGAAAACAAAAGCACTAACTCAAAAAGATACATGCACCCCCATGTTCATTACCACATTATTTACAAGCCAAGACATGGGAGCAACCTAAGTGTCCATGGGTGGATGAATAAAGAAAAGGTAATATACATCCATATAGCTATATCTATATGTTATATATCTACATCTATATCTATATATATAATTCAGCCATAAAAAAGGAGGAAATCTTGCCATTTGCAATAACATGAATGGATCTTGAGGGCATTATGCTAAGTGAAACAAGTCAGAGAAAGACAAATACCATATGCTCTCTTACATGTAGAATCTCAAACAAACAAAACACAATCCGCCCCCCCCAAAAAAAAAACAAGCTCAAGATACAGAGAACAGATTGGTGGTCGCCAGAGGCAGGGGGTGGGTGAAACGGGTGAAGGAGGTCAAAAGGTACAAACTTCCAGTTATAAAATAAATGTCACAGGGATGTAATGTATAGCATGGTGACTGTAGTTAATAATACTGTATTGCATATTTGAAAGTTACTAAGAAAGATCTTAAAAGTTCTCATCACAAGAAAAAAATCTTTTTTGTATCTATGTATAGTGACCGATGTTAACTAGACTTACTGTGATGATCATTTTGCAACATATACAAATATCAAATCACTATGTTGTATATCTGAAACTATGTAATATGTAAAAAAATATATCAGGAGGAACATACATTTTATTCCTGGTATCTGGCACATCTCTGTGGTTGCCCAAGTTTTTACTGATAATGGAATTAAATCCATATTTTGAATATCCACGAATAAGTTCTGGGTCCGAATAGTTAAAATCCTTACCTGCAAGAAAAGGTATTAGTCACATAAGTATAGGTTTACTACCATCACATTGATAAAGGACAATAACAACTATATCCTGAATTCACTCCTTTTATAACATGTCAGAGTAGCTTTCCTGGAACCTAAACTACTCCCAGATGACAAGGTTAAAATCAAAGTATTCACACAAGTCTAAGCAGATTGCTTAGCAAAGTATGAACAACAAGCTACCCTAGAGTCATTCAGTTTCTCCAGAGAAGGAAGTGCTCAGCCTCCTTGGTCCCATTATGATTTGCAACTGTCGTGTGAAATTATATTAACTGAGGGATTTAGGGAAGGTGGGAGAATGGGAGCTGAAGCCCCTCTCCCAAAACTCTGTTTGAGAGAATAATACAAGATGACAGAGGACAACCCAAACATATCAGTCATAGCAATAAATGAAGCTGGCATAAATTTCCCATTAAAAGATAAAAACTCTTACATGGTAATAAAAAATGAAATGTAACCATAAACGATAAATAAGATGAACTAAAATGGTTAAAAGTGAAAGAACGGTCAAAGACTACAGGAGTCAAAATAATTTTTAAAGATAGAATTCACTGGAAGGACAATCCAGAAGGTCATTTTATACTCACAATAAGTCACAGTAAAGATTTAATAGTAATGAGCTTGTAGACATCAAATAATGCTGCAACAAAATACTTAAAGAAAAATTGTTAGAAATATCAATATATGTTGCCACAAACGAACAGTAATGGAAGTTTTTAAGAACAACTCTGAATCAGACAAAAAGTTAGAAACTTGAATAACGTAATTAGTTAAGTTTCCTTAGTAGATTTTATGTTGTGCTTTGTTTTTGAGAGAATAAACTTTCTTTTCCAATGCCCAAAGAGTGTTTTCCAAAATTGGTATAAATTCTATACCGGATATAAAGAGGATTCCCATCAAAAAGTGACCCCATTTCCCCTCGGTCCTCTTTCTTACACCTAAAAACTCCTTGGCTCTGAAAGGTGAGTGTAAGGAGGCAGGTTGCCTGGGAGCCTCGGGACAGGGGCAAGGACACGGTGGGCTCCTGATTTCTTTGTTGCCTCCCGTAAATCCCAGACAGGGGGCTGTCGAAGGCTGCAGGTGGAACCACTAATGGGCACAGACAAAACAAGCGCCAAGATAAGCCTGTTCCACCAGCCACAGGGCCAGGAAAAAGGACAACTAATCACAGAAACCCTCTGGCAGCACCCACTCTAGTCCAATCAAGCACCAACGGGAGAACCACACCACCCCCTGTTGGCTCCAGTGGGGAGAGCAGGGAGCGGGTCCACCTATACCCCAAGGGAACAAGGGGCCGTGCTCCTCTCCCCTGAGCATAACCTACCCTTCCATCCCCCTTCCTGGCAGAAGAAGGCAGTGTTCTGACTACCTGTCTGGCTGGTGTGGGTGGGCTGAGCAGGGAGCTGGTCTTCCAGAAGCCTGCCGGGTAGAAGCAGGTGGTGCTCTGATTCTCCCTAAGGTAGTGTCTTGTCAGTGGCATGCTAAGCCTCCAGCCCACCTGGCAGCAACAAGTCTTAACGAGGTGGCGCAAGGTGAGGCTAGTCACTACGCCATGTACCCACTGCCCCTCATATCCATGGGGGTCCAGGGAGAGCTGAACCTCCACCCTCAATGGCAGCAGGTTGTGCAAAGCGGGAGCGTTGATACTCTGCTTA
This sequence comes from Eschrichtius robustus, assembly GCF_028021215.1. Classification (NCBI taxonomy): domain Eukaryota; kingdom Metazoa; phylum Chordata; class Mammalia; order Artiodactyla; family Eschrichtiidae; genus Eschrichtius; species Eschrichtius robustus. Next base: position 125,123,434 of record NC_090831.1, on the reverse strand, counting down.
CCCCATCTCCTGACCCTGGTGTCAGGGAGGCCCAATGGGGAGCTGAACTCAGAGACAACAATGTCATTCAAGTCAGCGCCCCATTTCACCAACGGGGCTGCTGAACGTCCCCTCCACCATCCACAGCATGGCAGTGCCCACGCTCCACGGTTGCCAGGGTGGAGTCGGCAGGTCCAGCAGGAAGCAAACACACCCACCCACCTGGCCCTTGTGCTGCATCTCAACAGAGGTCGGCCTAACAAAGAAGCTTAAACAGTGCCCAGAGTTTCATAATGTCCAAAATGCCCAGGATACAACCAAAAATCTTTTGTCGTACAAAGAACCAGGGAGATCTCAAACTGAATAGGAAAAGACAATAGACAGATGTCAATACCAAGGTGAATCAGAGGTCAGAATGATCTCAGATGTTAAAGCAGCCATCATAAAAATGCTCAGAAACAGAAAAAGTGGAAATCTCAGCAAAGAAATAGAAGTTATAAAAAAGAACCAAATGGAAATTATAGAACTAAAAATAATCTAATAAAACACTCGCTAGATGGGCTTAATATTAAGTAGAATAGTGATAACAGAATCCACCTACTCTGAGCAATGGAGAAAATAGACTAAAAAAAAAAAATGAAGAGAGTCCCAGGGACCCGTGAGCTAACAACAAAAGAGCTAATATTCGTAATATTGGAGTCTCAGAAGGATAGGAGAGTGAGGAATGAAAAAGTACTCTAAAAAATAATAGTAGAAAAGTCCACAAATTTGGTGAAAGACGGACGTCTACAGCTTCAAGAGGCTGAGCAAACTCCCAAGTAGGATACACCAAAGAAATCCATGCCACATCATAATAAAGCTTCTGAAAACTCCAGACAAAAGAAAACTCTTGAAAGCTGCAGACAGAAAGGAGGCAGTACCCACAGAGGAAAGATCTGAATGACTGTGGATTTCTCGTCTGAATCATGGAGGAGAGAAGGAAGTGGGAAAACATTTTCGAGTGCTGAACAGAAAGAACTATCATCAGCAAAGTCTAGGTCAGCAAAAATATCTTTCGGGAATCATGAGAAAAATAAAGATACGTTCAGATGAAGAAACACTAAGAATTTGTGACTAGCAAACCCACCCTCAAAGAATTGAAAAAGAAAGTTCTGTAAACAAAAAAGGAAAATCATAGCAGATGAAGGGTTGCACCTCAGAAAAGAAAAAAGAACATCCAAAAGGGTAAAAAATATAATAGCCTGTGCTCATGAGTTTCTTAAGTCTCACTCAATGATTGGAGCAAACACTACAACACCATCTGATGTGGTGCTCCACGTACACAGAGGAAATGCTGAAGATAATCGTATTTTAAAATTGAGGATGCTAATGGACTTTGCTTTTTACGCTTTACTGGAAGTGGCAAAACACTGATTCAAGGAGACATCAGTGAGTTACATATGTATCATGTTAATACCTAGAGCAACCACGAATAGAGCTACACAAAGCAATACATTAAAAGAATACTGGGGCTTCCCTGGTGGCACAGTGGTTGAGAATCTGCCTGCCAATGCAGGGGACACGGGTTCGAGCCCTGGTCTGGGAAGATCCCACATGCCGCAGAGCAACTAGGCCCGTGAGCCACAACTACTGAGCCTGCGCGTCTGGAGCCTGTGCTCTGCAACAAGAGAGGCTGCGATAGCGAGAGGCCCACGCACTGCGATGAAGAGTGGCCCCCGCTTGCCGCAACTAGAGAAAGCCCTTGCACAGAAACGAAGACCCAACACAGCCAAAATTAAATTAATTAATTAATTAATTTTAAAAAAAAAAGAATACTGGAAGTAACTCAAGATGGGATTCTGAAACATGTTCAGGTAACTCACAATAAGGTAAGAAAAGAGAACAGAAGAATGAGAAGTGGAAGAAGCAAACAAACAAATAATAAAATGGCTGACTTAAACCTTAACATATGAATAATTATATTAAATGCAAATGATCTAAATATATCAGTTAAAGACATAGATTGTCAGAGTGCATTAAAAAATACGTTCTAACAATATGCCGTCTACAAGAAACTCCCCTCAATGTGATGTAGGTGGATTGAAAGTAAAAGGATAGAAAAAGATATATCTTGCAAATAATTTAAAAAGCAGGACTAACTACATTAATATCAAATAAAATAGACTTTAGAACAAAGAAAATTACTAGAGACAAAGAGGGACAGTATACACTGATAAAAGATCAGTCTACCAGTAATATATGATGATCCTAAATAGAAACATACCAAAAAACAGTCTCAAAATACATGGAACAAAAACGCATAGGGTTGAAAGGAGAAACAGACAAACCCATGATTATAATTGGGCTCTTCAACACCCACTCTTAGCAACTGTCAGAACTACTAGCCAAAAACTCAGCAAGGATACAGAAGAATTGAACAATACAATCAACCAACCGGATCTGACTGAGCTTACATATATATAAAACACTTCACCTAACAGTACCGGAATACACATTTTTTTTCAAGTATCCATGGAGCATTCACCAAGATAGGCCATATCCTGGATCATAAAACAAACCTCAAAAAAAACCTAAAAGAATCGAAATCATAGCGTATATTTTGTGACTACAGTGGAATCAAACTGGATGTCAATTATAGAAAGACAGAAAATTATTCAAAACACTTGGAAATTAAACAATCTATTTCCAAATAATCCAAGAAGAAAGTCTCAAAGGGAATATAAAAATACATAGAACGGAATGAAAATGAAAATTCAACATATTGAAAGATGTGGGATGCAGGTACAGCAATATTATTAAGATATCAATTCTCCCCTGACTGATCTATAGACTCAATGCAATTCCATTCAAAATACCAGCAGGCTTTTTTGTAGAAATTGACATTGTAGAGTTCAGAAACAGATCCAACAAAAATGACCAATTGATTTTTTAAAAATAAATTTATTTATTTTATTTATTTTTGGCTGCATTGGGTCTTCATTGCTGTGCACGGGTTTTCTCTAGTTGGGGCGAGGGGGGGCTACTCTTGGTTTCGGTGCGCGGACTTCTCATTGCGGTGGCTTTTCTTTTTGTGGAGCATGGGCTCTAGGTGCACGGGCTTCAGTAGTTGTGGCATGCAGGCGCAGTAGTTGTGGCTCACGGGCTCTAGAGTGCAGGCACAGTAGTTGTGGTGCACGACTTAGTTGCTCCGCAGCATGTGGGATCTTCCCGGACCAGGGTTCGAACGTATGTCCCCTGCACTGGCAGGCCGATTCTTAACCACTGCGCCACCAGGGAAGCCCTGGTCAATTGATTTTTGATAAAGGGACCAAGATGGGAAAATGAAAGTTTTTCAACAAATGGTGTTGGATCTATATGGAAAAATGAACTATGATCCTTACCTCACAGCATCACAGAAATTAATTCAAAACGGAGTTAATGTAAAACCTAAAACTTTAAAATTTCTAAAAAATAAAAATGATAGAAGGAAATATTTGTGAACTTGGGGTAGGCAAAGATTTCTTAGATAAAACATAAAAAACATAAACCACACAAGAAAATGTGATAAATTGACCATCGAAATTTAAAATCTTGCTTCTTGAATGAAACCACTCAGAGGAGAATGAAGATGTCCAGCATGGTGACTCTAGTCAGCACACTGTATTATATACTTGCAAGTTGCTAAGACAGTATACCTTAAGTTATCTCCTGAAGTACTGAGATAACTTTTATCCTTTCCAAAGAAAATGCAATGAATAATAATGGTGAATTACGTGATTATAAATAATTTTGTTTTCAACTGTAGAAATTAGAAAACATTCTCCTTTTGGAATATAAGAATAAATTGTATATTAACAGTAAAAAAATAAAAAAATTAAAAAGTTATCATCACAAGAAAAAAAATGGTAACTATGTGTGATGATGGATGTTAATTAACTTTATTGTGGTAACCATTTTGCAATATATACATATATAAAAATCATTGTGTTGTACACCTAAAACGAATACAATGATATATATCAATTATATCTCAATTAAAAAAAAGAGAGAATGAAAAGACAAGGCACAGACTTGTGCAAAATATTTGCAACTCACAAATCAAAGGATTTGATGCCAGAATATATTTTAAAAGTCTTAGAAATCAGAAGACAAACATCCCAATTTAAAAATGGACAGAAGACTTGGAGAGACACTTTACAAAAGGAGATGTATGTGTGGCCACTAAGCACATGAAAAGGTGTTCAAAATCCTTAGTTGTAGGGAAATGCAAATTAAGGCCACAATGATACCATTACTCACCTATTAGAATGGTTAAAATCTAAAAATCTGACCATGTCAAGTGCTGGCCAAATCTGGAGAAAATGGAATTCTCATCCACTGCTGAAGGAAATATAAAATGGCACCCTTCCTTTGGAAACTGGTTTGTCATTTTCTTTAAAGTTAAGCATACAGCTACCATATGACCCATCCATCCCATACCTAGGTATTTACCTGAGAGAAACAAAATATGCTTATACAAAGACTTACATGTTAATATCCATAGTGGCATTGCAATTTATTCCAGAATAGCTACAAATATTACGCAGCCTAAACAAATAAATTTATTTTTAAAAATACATACTGTATTTTTCTTAAAGAAAATACATAAAAGAAATGAGGAAGTTATCTAGGGAGGAGGAAGAATTGGGGTGAAGTTTTTACTGTACCTATTAAAATTTATTTCTTTGAAACACATAAAGCTATCTGAAACAAATACAGCAAACTACATAAAAATTGTTAAATTTAGGTGGTAAATACATACAAGCCTGTTTTATTATTTTCTGTGTGTGTGTGTATGGATATATATGAATATATATGAGAAATATTTCATAATTTAAAATTGAATTGCTCTAAAAAAGGACATTCTCTCACTCTTCCCAATTATTAAATTTATGGTATATTTTCCCCTTAAAATGGCTAACAGAGGAAATCAAAATACTTACTTAATTTTAAAAATGACTTCTGTTCTGTAGTTTCATCTTCATTAGGCCTTTTGACTCTTACATAAGGTCTTGGTATTCGCACTGAGCCATGTTTAGTTTGCAATTTCTTCCCAAGGGACCAAATTAATGGATTTCCTTTCTCCTGGATCTTCTTCTCCTGGTTCTTCACATGATTATGGTGAAAATAAATAAAGATGGTTGTCCAGATCCCAAGTGTCAAGGATCCAGAGAGTAAACATTGAATTTTAACATTTCTCATTGTAAACCTAGCATTTTTGAAGGTCCATTTTAACATTTCCTAAACCAGAAGGATTTAAGAGAAGCTGTATTAGCTATTTTGATGGTTTAGAGATCATCAACTTGGCTTAAATTCAATTTACGGTGTTTTAAAAACAGGATTATTTTGATATCAGCGCTTATCATATACTTTGATACGAGAAAGTGTATCCTTTAAAAAACTCTTAAAACTGATATTCATCAGATTTCTTAACATGAGAATGTATAACGTGCTTATAAAACATACACTATCATTTAAAGTCATGGACCCAGACTCCTGAGATAAAACTAAAGCAAACAACGTGAAAGAAAGGTTTCTCATCCCTTCCACCTTCTCGACGCATCTAGGAGTGATGGCATAGGTCTCTGTTTTAAAAAGCTGATTTGACACTAATCAGACTGTTAGAAATGTAAAAACATGCACTATCCCATGGTGGAAAGAAAGTGGGCAGTGAGAAGCGCGGACCCCCCTGATGGGACTGTGAAATGGTACAGCCACTTTGCAATCTCTATGCAGGTTGAGTCTATACATAGGGAATGTGGAAGTAGTTCCATCCCTAGAAATATACCCCAAAGAGACTCTCGCCAGGAGACATGTACAAGAACATTTACTGGAGTCATGTTTGTGGTAGAAATTAGACACAACTCTAGTTTCCCTCAACAGAAGAACTGATAAACTGAGGCTATTCATTCAGCATTGGAAATGAATCTACTGGAGCGACATGGATTAATACCGTAAAATCTAAAAAACATAATGTTGCACAAAAAACAAGTAGGGTATGATGTTACCTATATAAATTTGGAAAACATGAAAAGCAGTGCAGTTGTTTATGCATACGCTAGAGGGTAGCAAATGTTAGGGAGAAATACCGTGTGTGTGCACGGTCTGCACAAATATAGGAAAAATACAGGATAGTGATCACCTCTGTGTGGGAGGGAGTCAGGAGGCGGATAAAGAGCTCGGACTGTGTCCTTAATGCTTTTTTTTTTTTGGTCGTGGGTTGTAGGATCTTAGTTCCCCGACCAGGGATTGAACCTGGGCCCTCGGCAGTGGAAGTGAGGAGTAGTAACCACTGGACCACCAGGGAATTCCCCTTAATGCCTACTTTTTAAAAGTTCTGAAGCAAATATGGCAAAATGAGGAGGTCTGATAAAGCTTGATGATGTGCACACAGAGCGCTCCTGATATTTTTCTCTGTATTTCTCCTACGTTTGAAATATTTCATAATTTATCAAACAAGAAAGTCTTGAGAGGTTTCCTTTAAAGTTGATAGATTGAATATGTGTGTCTTGTGTCCTCTCCCTCCTGACTCAACTGTGAACAAAAATAAAGCTGAAAACTCTCCTGGGAAAAGAGTAGTAGAGAGAAAAATGCATGGCGATTTCAGTACAGGTTTGGAAGACACACTATTGGCCGTGTGACCATGACTTGGAAGGACAGAGGGAGTCACAACTCCAGGTGGGCGGAGGGAGGACTCTGAGACAGATACGCGTCTAGCAGACCCCAGGGCAGCTCAGGGTTTGGAGGCCCAGGCTTGTCAGGGGGCACGAGGGGAGGCTTCGGAAAAGGCCACATGCTTCCATGCAGAACAGTCGGCTCTGGACACCCCTCCCTGCACAGAAAAGTCAGACAAGAGCCTGGCAATTTCTTCTCTGGAGAAATGGGATTGTAGAGGCTCGGCCTCCGCAGAAGGAAGCTTGAGGCTGAGGTCAGGGGAGTCACCTGGCTCTCTTTCCCGCCTCACGCACAGGATCCCAGAAGCCAGGCTGCTCAACCTGAGGTAGGAGAGGGGAGAATTATTCTATGATGAGAAGACAGGCCCCAGAGAAAAGCCCCCCACACAGTGAAGCGTATGGGGTGCCCAACAAAGCAGCCAACTCCCCACGTGTCACTGTGAAGACAGGACACCTGTGGGAGGGGGGGTGATCCCAACACCCAGAGGGTCCCGGCAGCGCGTTAGAGTCTCACTTTTCCATTGGAATGGAATGCTGTTATGGACTGAATTGTGTCCCCCTAAACTCATATGTTGAAGTCCTAACTCCCAACGTGACGGTAGTTGGAGATGGGGTCTTTAGTAATGAAGTTTAAATGAGGCCATTAGGGTGGACCCTGATCCAATAGGACTGGTGTCGTTATAAGAAGAGGAAGAAACACCAAGGGTGCAGGCACAGAGGAAAGGCCATTTGAGGACACAGTGAGAAGGTGGCCGTCTGCAAGCCAAGGAGAGAGGCTTCAAAAGACACCAACCCTGCTGACACCTTGACCTCGTACTTCCGGGTTCCAGAATTGTGAGAAAATAAACGTCTATTGTTCAAGCCACCCAGTCTAAGGGACTTTGTTGTGGTTGCCCTAGTAAACTAGTACAGACACCAAGGATTGGCTGAGGTGCTTGAGGGAAGCCTTCAGAAAGAAAGAAAATACAAATTGAATCAGAAAAGGGGAACAGTAAATGAGAACCTTCAAAACATCAAAACACTGATTTTGATTGTTCAGAGAGAGCTAAGAAAACATTACATTTATGAAACCAGAGAAGCAGGCTTGAAAAAGGAACACTTAGAGAACAAAAAGAGGCTGCTGAAACTTAAAGCATGATTGCTAAAATGAAAAATCATCAGAAGGTTGGAAAATAGCATGAAAGGAATACTCTGGAAAGCACAAATAAATGAAAGAGAGGAAAAAAATGAGAGATGTGATATTTCATTCTAGGAAGTATCAATATAACATCCAACTAGTGCAAAGGGTTCCAAAAGGTGATCAGAGAAAAGAGGAGAAAAGCATCAAATAAATAATACAAACATTTCCCCCAGAACTAAAAGGGCCCACGATGGCCAATGCGATCGATGTAAAAAGATCCTAAAAGCTTCCAGAGGCAGGAGAAACAGTTGACATATATGAGAAGGAGAAGCAGAATGAGATCAAATTTCTCAACAGCACCATTGGGTTCTGAAAAACTGTAGAGAAATGGCTTCAAAATTCTGTTAAATGATACTCCACCTAGAATTCTATATCTAGTCAAAATTTAATAAAGCTTGAGAGCAGAATAAAGATGTTTTCAAAAAATTACACTCCTTGTCTTCCTTTTTGGGAAACTGTGTGGATTGTAAGTGCCAACAAGACAAAGAATAAACAAAGAGGACAAGGACCCAGGGTAGTGGATTCAATGCAGGAGAGAGGCAGAGCAGTCTCAGAGGGCAGGTGCGAAGTGGGCTTAGGGTGCAACCAGCAGAGATTGGAACAGAAGCTGGTGTTGAGCTCTGGGCGCTGCACCCCTACCCCACAAAGGAGATGGGTCCAAAGAATATCAGATTTGATGAATTATTTGGGGGTGGGGAAGTGCAGGTAGATGATCTATATGATGGTAAAAACTAAGGAACGATATTGATAGAGTGATGAAAATGTAACCACTGATAACTGTATTAACCAAAAAAAAAAAAAATCACATAGATTTATTGGAAAATAAGCTAAAAAAAATGGAAGCCATGTAAGAAAAATGAAGTTGGTGTATAATATAGATAAACCAAGAAATAGAAGTCTGAGAATATTATTTAAAATGTGAAGGTAACCATCATAAGAAACAGATTAAAGAGTCTCTTGCTTGTAGGGAGTTGCACTGGGGTGGGGGTCAGTGTGGGAATTGGGAAGGGTCTGCTGACTTTCTTTTAAGATTTTGTTTTTATTTTATTTTTTGTACGTATGTATTACTTTGATAAACGTTTTTAAAGCAAAGATTTTATAAAAGATTGAAAATGAAAATAAAATGTGAAAATAAATCAAACAGCAGCAATACTGGCAAACATGTGAACATAGATGCTCCCGTCCCTGTCCCTTTAAATCCCCTGATGTCCTGACTCCAGGGAAAAGTAATCAATGAAATGAGCCTCATGCTCTCCAGGTCTCTCCTGGGTCCAGGTCCCTCTGGCATGGGTTTTCCTTCTCATGCTCCAATTCTTCCCAAGTGACTTCCTGGCACTCGAACATTTAGTACTATCTCCCATTTTTATCCTTTCTCGGACTGGAGGGAAGAATTTGGCTTCTACAGTTTTGACCTTGGCTCTTCCCTAGGAACAAGCTTGCATCTCCACTGTGGCTCTTACTGCTGTTGTTCATGTAGGAAACCCATACTGCTCAACAGAACCCAGTGCCCATAACATCTCCACGGCCTCAAACCACCAGAAAGAGACCTGAACACACCTGGATACGATGCCTTAGGCAGTGGTGGGCACCTGTTGCCCCTACTGCCAAAGGCTCACAGCCAAGTCCATGCCCCAGAATTAACTTTGGTTGAAGCAAGCTGCTTTGCCCAAGGTTCCGCCTTCCTGAGGGAACTCACGCTTAAAGACTGGTCGATGGGTGGAAACCTCTTGTCTCAATTTGGGATGACTCTGAAGGCCCCTCCGGCCCAGAGCTGCCCATGGGACTGGCAGAGGCCCCTCAACGACATCACACTCCAACCTCTTCCTCTGCTTGACCCATTTCCCTCACTTTGGAAAGCCAAACCCACGTCAATAAGGTGCTCACACGCAAATCTCAGAGTCTGTTTTCTGGGGAACTCAAACTACAACAGTTGGTAGTGGGAGTGGTCCTGGGAAACGGTCTAAAATGGGGTTTATGGGCTGGGTCACCCCTAGCTGGCTTCCCTGAGGACCCACTGCTGGTGGAAAGGCAGCATTCTGATAGCCCCTAATGAAGCAGTGCCCTCACTAAAACTTTGCTGCAGTGATCTGGGGTGGAATCCTTGTGGAAAGGAGTGTTCTGGTTGGCACATTTGAGAGATGAGGGCAGGGAGTGGTCACCACAAATACCACGGAATCAAAATGGCTGTAGTTGAGGCTGTGGACGCAACTGAGAAAAGTAATGGAAAGCTGAGGGTTATTCGTCCCCAATTTAAGGCAAAATATCTGAGTCAGAGGGCCTCCTTAGCAGGGTATAAAAAGACTCATCCCTACAACCAAAGGGCGAGAAAGCAGGGCTTGATGAGGGCAGCTGAGCTGCAGGGAAGGGAAGGTTGATTCTCACCTTGGCTAGTGTTCAACCCAGGAAAGGAGGGAGACTGAGCCTCGGGATGGGAGTGTGTGGGTGGAGACACGCCGGAAACCCCAGACCCACCAGACACTCTGGACCCACAGCAATGGCCCCTCCTCTCCACGAAAGGCTAGCTCTCCTCCTCTCCTTGAAAATAACACAGAGGCCTCTGTTTCAAAAGGCAACACCTGCCCTCCCTTGAGGGTCACCTCTCAAGTCCGCTCCTGGCCACCAGGTCAGTAACAAGGACCAAGTCACAACATAGCTTGGCCGGGAAAGTATGAGGCCCCCCCAGGGAGGAAAGTCTGTTCCCCGAGAACTGCAGGGTCCAGGCATCACCACCCACTGGAGTCAGGGGCCTGTGCCGGGGCTGAGTCCTGAGGATGCCCGGTAAAGGGAGGGGACATAAAGCTGGATTCGGGAGAGTTTATCAGTATGGGAGCATTCCCCTAGGACATAGGATCTAACGTCCTGACAAAGATCCTGGTTGCACGATAAAGGCTCATTGACTGAATGAATAACACTCTAAAGATGAAATATTTGATTATGCAAAGAAAATGTATCGAATGTGTAAGAGAAGAAGATAAGTTCTAACTAGGGGAAATGGATGGAGTAAAAGAACTGAAAAGAGAATGAAGCTGTTTTAACTTATATTACCACTGCATCTTCCTATTAGTGTCTAAATTTTGAGAGACTTCTGTTTTGATTTTCTCCAAAACCCAAAAGCAATTAGAAACTAGTGAAAGGAGAAACTAGGTGAGGGGAGGCCACCAAGTTTAATATACAAAACATACACATGAATTCATATGATAGAATTATTACTGAAAAATAAAATAAATCCATACTCTAGAAAGATTCTACCATACTAAGAAAATTTGGGAAAGAATAGATACATGTATATGTCTAACTGAATCACTTTGTTGCACACCTGAAACTAACACAACACTGTAAATCAACTCTACTCCATTATAAAATAAAAATTTTCTTAAAAATAAAAAAAAAAGAAAATTTGGGGAAAATTTTCTTTAGATATGAACACTTATAAAAATATCCCTCCCCCCAAATTTCTTATTTTACTAATATCAGTTGTCTTATATTGCATTTTCTTAAAGCAGAGCTCCCATTAGTTCTCTGGAATATGCACCTCATCTCTCCTCCTCCTGCCCCCAACACCCTCCCCACACTCCCACAAAACGCAGAAAACTTCTACCAAGAGATAGATCCCACAGCTCTGTGATTGGCTCTTCGACTCTGTATTCTCAGAAGGAAACCATGTTCAATTATTTCCTAAACTAAAACTCATATGCTAGAAAAATACAGAATTAAGTTGTAAAAAATATTTCAGTGATGATTTGTATGCATAGCAAACAAAATTTTAAATGCATTCAAAAAACACCTGAGAGTTAATGAAAAGAATCCAGTAAAGCAAAAAAGAACGCTGCCAATACTCACTAACACATGTGCACATGCACACACCGAGAAACCAGAGCCCTAAAATAAATCTGGATTTACAGTCACTGAGTTTTAAAATGTTCGTTTTTAGAGCCAGGAAAACACGACCATGCTTTAGATCATGTCACAACTAATTTTTCTGCAAATAATCAGTATTTGTAATCCCTTGCTTTCCAAGAACAATCTTAATACCGATCTCCATACAAGATCTATGACTTTCTGATACTACCAAGAGTTTTCTTTTTCTATTTCGCTTTTTGAATAAGTAATACATTCTCTTTGTATAAATCCTAAGAAGCACACACAAAGGGTGTACCTTTGTGGTATACAGTGAGAATTGGCCCTGATTTTCAAGAACTAAAGTTATTACGATGCCCAGTAAGCCTCTAAGGTGGCATAACCCAGCCTGAAAAATCTGATCTTCTTAATCCTAATCCCCAGAGCCAGCATCCCATTCAAGATTCTGTGATTTGATGCGCTGCTCCCACTGATTCTAGGTGGAAGGACCGCCCCCCCCCCCCGCCCACCTACCACTGAGACAACCACTGGCTGCTTTGTAGTTGTATTCTCCAAGCTGAGTCATAGGCGGAATCAGGCAGGAGTCTACGCTGAATGATCTGGAAGATGGAATTTCTTCCTGAATGCGTGACTCTAGGGTGCCTGGATTCTGAGCAAATAACTTGACTGTGCTGGGTACCCTGCCCCACCTGGCAGGGCTTAAAACACAGGCGGCCCCAGGCTGCCTCACAAAGCCCTGTGACATCACACAATTCCTCACCAGCCCCAGAGGCCCCAGCCCGTGAGCTCCAATCAGCGGGCAGGATCCAGGAATTCCAAAGTTCAAAGGGTCTTTCCAGAAAGTCTTAGAATTCTCTCTCCTCAGCTGAGGAAATAGGAAAAACCTCGCATTGGGCAAGTCAAAATCCTAGCCTTCTCTAGGGCAAGCCTCGTTTTTGGCTCTTCTGAAATAAACTTAAGAAAACAAAGAAGTTTTCAGAATACCTCAAGAGACAAAGATGAGCCAAAGAGTTACTGGCTGCCTTTTTACTTACTCTGTATTACTCAACTTTAGATATTAGTACATGAATTCAGCCAAATGCTTGCAAAATTTCTTCTTTCTTAACATGTCTGAGCAGATCCGGCCCTCCCCCCATTAAGGAGGCTGACTCAGTGTTTTGCCTGGGACCAGCCATCTGCTGGTATGTGAGAGGAAGAGGGTGGGCTGCGGTTTTGATACCTCTCCTGGGGCAGATACGACAGCCAATTATAAACCTCCAAGCATTACTTCGAATCTCCTTCAGACAGGCTCTAAGGGAAGGTGCTTTTTTGTCCTTTTATAATAATAGTAAAAGGTAAGCTTTTATTCATAGTAGCCCCCAACTGGAAACAACCCTAATGCCATCAACAGGAGAATGGATAAACTGTGCTTCTACATATAACAGAATGCAAAGCAGCACTGAAATGACTGAGCCACAGAGCCACACAACAGGATGAATGCCCCAGACTTAACACTGATAGAAGCCAGACACAGCCTATAATCCTAATTCTATGAAGCTCAAGAAGAGGCAAAACTAATCCAGAGTGATAGTGGTCAGAGTGGTGATTACCTTTGGGAGGGGGTGGGAATGCTTGTTTCTGAGAGAGGCCCAGAGTGAGCCTTTTATAGGGCCGGACATGCTGTATCTTCTTGATCTGAGTGAAAGCCTCACAGAGCCTACAAATACAGTCACTGGGCTGTTCACTGAACATTGTGCACTTCACTGTATGCACGTTATAGCCTCACAGCTTGAAGGGAAAAAAGTGAGTTGGCCCCATTTTTGGACAAATTTATCACAGGAGTTTTGCAAGCATTGCATGGTTGGTTTGTTGTAATAAAGTCAAATCTTTCCTTCTGAGAAAGGTGCACATACAATAGTTAGAATTTTATTTTTTTTTTTTATTAAGATATAATTCATATACCACAAAATTCACCCTTTTAAAATATAACAGTTCGGGCCTTCCCTGGTGGCGTGGTGGTTACGGGTCCGCCTGCCAACGCAGGGGACACAGGTTCGAGCCCTGGTCCAGGAAGATCCCACATGCCGCGGAGCAACTAAGCCCGTGAGCCACAACTACTGAGCCTGCGTGTCTGGAGCCTGTGCTCTGCAACAACAGAGGCCGCGATAGTGAGAGGCCCACGCACCGCGATGAAGAGTGGCCCCCACTCGCTGCAACTAGAGAAAGCCCTCACACAGAAACGAAGACCCAACACAGCCAAAAATAAATAAATAAATAAATAAACAAATAAACTCCAATCTCTTTAAAAAAATTTAAAAAAGAATGCAATATTGCCATTTGTAGCAACATGGATGGACTTGGAGGGCATTATGCTAAGTGAAACAAGTCAGACAGAGAAAGACAAATACTATATGAAATCACTTTTATGTGGAATCTAAAAAATACAGCAAACTAGTGAACATAACCAAAAAGAAGCAGACTCACAGATATAGAGAACAAACTAGTGGTTACCAGTGGGAGGCGGGAGGGGCAATATAGGGGTTGGGGAGTGGGAGGTACAAACTATTGGGTGTAATAAGATAGGTTCAAGGATGTATTGTACAACATGGGTATTAGAGCCAATATTTTGTAATAACTGTAAATGAAGAATAACCTTTAAAAGTGTACAAAAATTTTTTTTTAATTTACAAATACCCTTCCTTGACCCTTTGTCCCCTTCCAGCCACTGTTCTCTTGGAAAATCTTGGAAGAGGTCTCCATGGTCACTCCCTCCATCCCTCACATCCATTACTCCCTGCAGTAAAAGTTACATGAGGTCTCCAGGGCTGGCTCTCCTCTCATTCCTGGGCAAGCAGTTAGACTTACAGCCCTTAGCAGTTAAGAGGGGCCATGTTCCTAGTTCTGGTCAGAGGGCTGTGGTCCAGGAGATTTAAGACTAAGTAAGAGGTCCCCCCCACCAGCTCTTTTCCTTAAGAGTGACCTTTGAAGTCTGCTAGATGGCATAGCTACAAGATGGAGGGTGTAGATACCACAAGGCATAGTTACAAGATGCCGGATACACAGGAGGCCTAATTTAAGCAACAAATGAACATTTGTGTTAAGCCCCTGAGACTTCAAGGGTGCTTTGTTATCCCTGCCTAATCTAATAATACTCTTAACTATACACTCTCCAAATCGACCTGCTCAGTCTCCTATCCCTACCACTTTGTTAGACCACTCTCATCCAAGTCACCAACGAACACCGGCCAAATCCAGTAGTCACTATTATGTCCTCATCTATTGGCCTCTCAGCAGATACCGCAGAGTTGGTCACTTCCTCCTTTTTGAAACAGTCTCTAAACTTGGCTTGCCTGAGCATACTCTCCTTTGGCTCTTCTTTGCTGGAGCTTCTTTTTCTCAGCCTCTAAAATCAGAGTGCTGTGGGGTTCAGTCCTGGATCCTCTATTACCATTTATTTGCACTTTCTCCCAGATGACCTCAGTGATCCTTAGAGATTAAAATACCATTTGTGTGCACTGACACCCAAATTTATACCCCCATGTCCTACCTCTCCACCGAGTTCTAAAATTTATCCAACTGTCTAAGCATCTCAAACTTAACAAATCCAATTAAAATGAAACTTCTAAGCTATAATAGTCTTTGCTTAGCCCATACCACCCAGCTAGCGGTTACATTCTGACCTCCTTTGGGTCCCTCGGGGCTTCTCCTGGGTGCTTCTGGATCCTCGGAGTGGGTGTGAGTCATAGGGTGGAAAGTATTCCTCCTTCAACCAGAACATCTCTGCCTTTATCTGATTAGTTTCCACTTAAGGTTTCATTTGAGGGAAAAAAATTCCTCATCTAAGAAGCCATCTGCGGAGCCAGTGAACAATTACATGATTCCGTTCAGTTTGAAAAATGCCAATATAACCTCTCCGAGCCTCAGCTGTCTGATCTCTAAGCGGGGAGAGTAGTGTTGATCGCCTAGCGTGGCTGTGTAGGTGAAGTATCTGGAGGAGTTTTTAGGCACATTGTAATTAGAAGAAAATCCACAAGAGGGGAACCGGCGAACAATCAGGGAAGGGTCGTGTAACAACACTGAACGACAGTCTTTCCAGGGAAACTCGGTAAAGGTCTGACATAAAGTTTGGTTGAGCTATTATCATGGGGATGCTTGCTGTCCATTTATTGCAAAACCAATAGTAGATGCCGATGGTGCTTTCCCACCAGCCTGTGAGCTCCAGGAGTGGAGAGGTTATTTCTTATTCATCTTTGCATTCTTGGACTCCAGCACACAGCTGGGAATCCTGCCCTGAATCTGGAAAACAGCAGTGTGATTTGAAGTGGAGAGCATCCACTTCTACACCTGCAGGGAAAGGATGCTAAAGAAGCCAAGGTGTAGGACCTCCCTGGTGGCGTGGTGGTTAAGAATCCACCTGCCAATGCAGGGGACATGGGTTCGAGCCCTGGTCCGGGAAGATCGCACATGTCGCGGAGCAACTAAGCCTGTGTGCCACAACTACTGAGCCTGCGCTCTAGAGTTCGTGAGCCACAACTACTGAGTCCAAGTGCCACAACTACTGAAGGCCGTGTGCCTAGAGCTCGTGCTCTGCAACAAGAGAAGCCACCGCAATGAGAAGCCCGCACACCGCAACGAAGAGTAGCCCCCGCTCGCCGCAACTAGAGAAAGCCCGCGTGTGGCAACAGAGACCCAACGCGGCCAAAAATCAATATAAATAAATAAATTTATATTAAAAAAAAAGAATCCAAGGTGTAAAACACTGTAAATCAACTCTACTTCAATAGAAAAAATAAATTAAAAAACCGCTGTACAGCAGAAATTAACACAACCCTGTAAATCAACTCTACTTCAATTTTAAAAAATTTTAAAAAGAAGAATCCAAGGTGCGGGGTGGCCCCTTTCCTTCCTGGGCTGGGAGCCGTTGCACCCCTTCTGAGGAATAGCCAGGGTAAACTAGACTGTATGCTTTTCTCAGCCCTCCCTTCAAAGCTGATTGAAGCGGGTCTTATGGACAGTCACCATAGAGGAAACTCTGAGGAGAATGCCAGCAAGGTAAGCAGTAGGGAAAAGTGCTGTAGGGAGCAGAGGGAGAGGAGAAGCCAATAGCGTTTTTCCTGCTGACACTAGTTGTACTTCCTTCTTCTAGATATCATCTTATTACGGGCTGAATTTTGTCCCCCCCCGACCCAGTTCATATATTGGAGTCCTAACCCCTAGTCCTTCAGAATGTGACTGTGTTTGGAGATAGGGCCTTGAAAGAGGTGAGAAAGGTAATATGAGGTCTGGCGGGTGGGCCCTAATCCAATAGGGCTGATTTCCTTGTAAGAAGAAGAGATTAGGGACTTCCCTGGTGGTCCAGTGGGTAAGACTCTGCACTCCCAGTGGAGGGGGCCTGGGTTCGATCCCTGGTCGGGGAACTAGATCGTGCATGCATGCCACAACTAAGAGTTCTCATGCCGCAACTAAGTAGCCTGCACACGCAACTGAAGATTCCGCATGCCACAGTGAGGCTCCCGTGTGCCGTAACTAAGACCCAGCGCTGCCAAAATAAATAAATAAATAAATAAATAAATAAATAAATAAATAAATAAAATCAACACTAAAAAAAAGAAGACGAGATTAGGACACAGACACATACCAAGGCATGACTAAGTTAAGACCCAGAGACGAGACAGCCGTCCACAAGCCAAGGAGAGAGATCTCAGGGAAAACCAGTCCTGACAACACCTTGATCTTAGACTTGCAGCCTCTAGAACCATGAGACAATAATTTCTGTGGTTCGAGCCACCTGGTCTGTACCACTTTGTTATGGTAGCCCTAGAAAACGTATACACATCTCGATTGCAGAAATATATCTTCTCAGAAGCTTCTGCTCAATGGAACGGAGTTCAAGAAGAATACTTTTGCAGAAAGCAAGGAATAAAGTGATGGAATGGGAAGTGCGGGGAGTGTGGAAGGGAATGCTTGCTGTCCCTCCTAAGACAAAAGATGTCTCCTCTTCTTTCCTACCAGCTGGGCCTATGGTTCACAGCCTGTTGCAGTTGGCTGTGGCCATGACTATGATCTCTTCAATGGAATGCAGGTGCACCACTCCAGGCCTGGCCCAGAAACCTCCCAGGAGCGTCCCCCCATGCTCTGCCTGGGATGATGGAAGCCACACGTTCAAGATGGTGGAGCCTCCATCAGCCTGGTTCCTGTAGGACCACGTGGAACAACTTGAAATATTCACCCTGGGTAGTTAAGTGAGCAAGAAATAGACTCTTATGTGTTGTTCTATTCTATTTTGGATCTTCTCGAACAGGGGTTCAGCCTACCCAAAACATAAGACACATGTTAAAATAAACAAGTATAAACTGAGAGCATGCCGGTGTTCGGTCTTTTCTGTGGGTATAAAGGACATAGAAGACATGGGTGCTGCCCACGAGTTGCTTAAGTGTTGCCGGGGAGACAGACGAATCATGAGAGAAAATAGGGGAAGATACAAGACAAAAATTGCTGAATTGTGTGGCACAGACTGGAGTAGCCACAGCCGGGTGTCAGGGAAAGAACCGCTGTGTCCGGGGGCACAGCTGCCAGACCAATTCATAAGAGGAAAGGGTAATGTGACAAAACAAAACACAAGGCACTGAACAAAGTCGTGACACCAGGCAGGTAGCCGGCAGGAGCTGAAGGGAGGATGAGGAAGATAGAACTTACGGATGGCAGGGAATCTCGAGGAGAGAGTGAGGTGCTTGTTCAAGAGGGGAGGCCACTTCTGCGGGAGTGAGCAGAAAGCCTGGAACTTACCCTGTGGGTAAAAGGAAATTAGGTGGCTGAAACCATAGAGGTTTTCTCTCAAATTCGTAGGCACGTTTCACCCTACTCGATTCTAATTAAACAGTTATAGGGAGAAACAAAGCAGCCCTGAGCTTTATTCTCAGGTTGAGAAGGAAAAAGAAAACACATGATGGGAAAGGCATCACCCTGTTAAGATGGGTAGAACTTCAAATCGAGAGCCAGGAAAACCGTCTTCCTTCTGCTTCTGTCTCCTGAGGGGAAAAAGCAATGCTTAAAACAAAGGACAGAGAAGCAGAAATAGGGAATGCAAGTTGAAAGAAAACAGGCAAAAACTCTTGGGTATAAAATTTGCCAATTATTATCACAAACCATCCCAAGGGTTTTTGGGGGTTGTAAGCTCTCAGAGGGCAGCGCCCCCATCTCGTCCATCTCTGTGTTCCGTGACATGTGATGGTGCTAGGAGACACAGTCACTAAATAAATTCTCAAATAATGTTAATGCTTAGGATAAGACAAAGGAATTGGTAAGCAATGATGTAATGTGAATATCTTTGGGTGGGGAGGGGAAGGAAACAAAAGGAGGGAAGAGGAAAAAACAGAATTGAAAGTTCACGAAGTGACCTTAGTCTCAGTCCTGCCTGGCTCCCTCCAACTAGTCCAGCTGGGGTCATTTATCCAAAATCTCCATCCTGTCTGATTCTTTGCTCCAATGAGAAAGGCCTACAGACCGACCTTCCCAACACATGACTCTTACCTGTAAGTTCCTCCACATGCTATTGGTCAAATTTACCAGCCTATGCTCTTCCTTGTCTTAAAAATCCTTCATAAGAATCCAGTCCCCATACACTCTTGTTCCCAGTCATTCAAACAACTCACTGCCACCACCGTTTTGGGTACCAGCAGCATTAGGAAACTCACAAGCAGGGCTGTAATTTGAGAAACTCCCATTAGAAAGTAATGAAAATTGGCCGGGGGTGGGGGGGGCGGTTACTGTGGGCCCAGGGTTGGGGTGTGAGGTTGGGGAGGAGGCTGAGTCTGGTAGTAAATGTCAGGCAGAGGCCTTCCCTTGGCTGATATCCGAGGAAGTCCACCCTATTTGATAGACCATGAGCTCATTGCTTTTATTCTAAACCAGTGTTTTGTTTGACTCAGGTTATAAAACTTAGTACAAGACAAAGGAATTGGTAAGCATGGCAACACACGAATGTTTGGTGGAGAAGATGTTGTTTTTCACCTTCAGGTACCTCTTGGTTGAAGCAGCTAAAGGCTCTGTGTACTGAGACCTGGGCAAGGCTACACCAGGGACACAGAATAAGAATCCATAGTTCTTATCCTAGAGTGGCTCAGGTCTTCAACAGGGAAAAAGACATTCATTGTTCAGGACACTGGTTCAAATCCTGTGAGTGGATTTGGCCAAATGAAGCTAGTTTCCCTGGATAAGTAATACCAAAATTGCTTCTGGTAGACGTTAATCATTGGCCTCTTGGTGAATGATCAGTTTTGTCTTCAATTACTCAAAAAACATAAAACTTTGGTTCTGGGATGCCCAAAACATCTGCCTGACAAAGATGCTCTAAAAATGAGAATTACATAAACTCTAGGGCTCTAGGTCAATTATTCAAAATATTAATTATTTAATTAGAAACAGTCTATTTGGAGCCTTTTGATGTTGGTAGCTTGGTTCACGTGCCAAATGATAAACTTTTAAGCAGCATTATTCACGATAGCTAAAACATGGAAGTAACCCAAGTGCCCATCGATGGATAAGGGGATAAGCAAAATGTGACATGTCCATCCAATGGAATATTATTCAGCCTTAAAAAGGAAGGACATTCTGACAGATGATACAACATGGCTGAGTCTTGAGGACATTAGGCTAAGTGAAATAAGCCAGTCACAAAGACAAATACTGTATGCTTTCACTTATAATATTTAGAGTAGTCAAAATCATAGAGAGAGAAAGTAGAATGCTTGCCAGGGGCTGGGGGAGGAGGAGGGGAATGGGAAATTAATTGTTGAGTTTTACAAGATGACAAGAGTTATAGAGATAGACGTGCTGATGGTGGTACCACACGATAATTGTATTTTATACCCCTGAACTGTATACTTAAAAGCGGCTAAGAGGAAAATTTTTATGTGCATTTTACCACAAATAAAATTGAGGAAAAAAAGTACCTTAAGGTGATTGATATCCTTTGACTCCTGCTAAGAAAAACATCACCCTCATCCACTGTGTTCCTCATGTGCTTTTTAAAAAGTGGTTTCATTTCCACACCACACTTTCTGCTTCCTGCCGACTTCCTGTAACACTTGTTAACTTTCACTTCTGGTTTGCTTTGACTGCTCTATTTTGGATGTCATTTTCTTTTTAAGTAAACATTAACAACTCTAATCCATAGCCCCTATATTTTTGTCTTAGTAAAAACAAAAGCAAGAAAACACCGTAGCACTTTTTTCCTTTAATTCAAGTAGATGTCCAATATGAGATATGTCAGGCTCTGGTGATTTTCGGATTACTTTACTCCCTCTTCACTTAAAAATAAAAGGGGGAAGTTTTATTAGAAAATGCACAGAGCCCTGTGCCCCAAAGGACTGGGTCAAACCTATACGGTGCATACAGCTCCATAGGAGCACAGAAGCAATTCATCGCTCCTTTGGGGGCTGAACAGAGAAGAGCTGTAGAATACATTTCCTTTTTCCTCTGTTCTTCCACCCGACTCTTATTTCTGTTTTTCTGTTGGTTCCAGTCAGATACAGGCACCACCTTCTCGCACTGACATTCAGGTCAGCTGCTCCAGGAGGAGGGTGAGACAGAGATGGCTTTCTGCAATGACCTAAAATGATCACTGGTTCCTAGTAATTGAAAGGAAAACTAATACGTGATTTTAAAAATAAAGTTTTCCAATACTATCTTCTAACAGTGAAGTCTTAGGGATCTAGATGCCTTTCATTTTTGTTTTTCTCACTCCCTTCTTACTATCTGTTCATTTTATTGTTTTTCCCTATTTACCCCTTAATGTAAATAGACTCTTTTGTATGTATGATGACTTTCACATACGTATATGTGTATATATATATGGATATATATATGTATAACTGAATCTATTTGCCGTACACCTGAAACATTATGAATCAACTATACTTCAATTTAAAAAAAATCCCAGTTGGGAATCAAAACGCGGAAGAGGGCTACTTGGCATCTTGAACATCATTATTGAAATCTATAGCACAGGAAAAAGGAACCCTCCTACATTGTTGGTGGGAATGTAAACTGGTACAACCATTATGGAGAATAGTATAGAGGTTCCTTAAAAAACTAAAAACAGAGCTACCATATGATCCAGCAATCCCATTCCTGGGCATATATCCGGAAAACACAAAAACTCTAATTCGAAAAGATACATGCACCCCAATGTTCACTACAGCACTATTTACAATAGCCAAGACATGGAAGCAACCTAAATGTGTCCGTCGACAGATGAGTGGATAAAGAAGATGTGGTATATATATATATATATATATATATATATATATACACACACACGCATATATATATATATATATATATATATATATATATATATATATATATATATACCGGAATATTACTCAGCAATAAAAAAGAATGAAAAAATGCCATTTGCAGCAACATGGTTGGACCTACAGATTATCATACTAAGTGAAGTAAGTCAGACAGAGAAAGACAAACATCATATGATATTGTTTACAGGTGGAATCTAAAAAAATGATACAAATGAACTTATTTACAAAACAGAAACAGACTCATAGACATAGAAAACAAACTTAACGGTTACCAAAGGGGAAAAGGAAGGGGAGGGATAAATTAGAAGTTTGGGATTAAAATACACACATTGCTATATATAAAATAGATAACCAACAAGGACCTACTGTATAGCACAGGGAACTATGTTCAATATCTTGTAATAACCTAAAATGGAAAATAATCTGAAAGGAATATATATATATATATATATATATATATATATATATATATATATATATATATAAATAACGAAATCACTTTGCTGTACACCTGAAACTAACACAACATTGTAAATCAACTATATTTCAATAAAAAAATTTTTTAAAGGTAAAAAAAAAAAGTAGTACAAACCTTCTGTGAACAATTTGGCAACATGCAGAAAAGTTGAAGTAAACCAAACACAATGATCCAGCAGTGCACCCAAGAGAGGTTCACACATATATAGGAGGCAAGTATAAGAACCTTTGGTACAGTACTGTTTGCTGTGAGGAAAACTCCAAACAATCTGAATACTTCAGAATAAGAGAATTGGTAAATATATGGTGGTATTCATACAAGCAATAGAATACAGAAGAGAATGAATGACTTGGAGCCACAAGGATAAACTTCAACAGCATAATATTGAAGGAGAAAAGCGGATTGCAAAAGAAAACAACCAGCATCATAACGTCCTCATAAAGCTAAAAAAAAGTAAAATAATAGTTTGTATTGTATTTTTTTTAAGTTAATTTCATTTTTTTTATTGAGCTAATTGTGGATTTACAATGTTGTGTTAGTTTCAGGTATATGGCAAAGTGATTCAGTTATACATACATATATATCTATTCTTTTTCAGATTCTTTTCCCTTATAGGTTATTACAAAATATTGAGTATAGTCCCCTGTGCTATACACTAGGTCCTTGTTGGTTGTTTGTATTGTATTGATACACATATAATGCAGAGAAGAATAAAAATATGTATAGGAGTAATAAATACAAATTCAGAATAATGGTTACCTTATTCTGTGTGTATGTAGAGAGGGATGTACAGAGGGGTCCTCAACTGTATCTACCTTATTTCTTAAAAGATCTAAAGTAAATATGGGGCAAAATGGTAAGATTTGATAAAGCTAGTGTGTGGGTGCATGGGTATTTTTATATTATTCTCTATGCACTTTTTATAAGTTTGTAATATTTTGTAATAAAACCAGTGAAAGGTCCTATTCAACTCATAGGATTCACAGAAATCGATTCCTTATAATTTGTAAGATTCTTCGTCATATCTATTAAAAACAATTGCTGTGTTTTATTTCATTGATGGCCCACAAGAGGGAGACCTAGAACGATTCAGGGACCAGATGTATAAATGTATATAAAGACAACTGGCATCTTGGAGAGCATGGCCGGAACCCCGCGGAAACCGAGGACTGTCGAGGCTCTGTCTGGCCTCTGTCTAAGGCAGGACAGACACATTCAGAAATCTGCAGAGCAACCACTCATGGTAAAGAAGACACATTGCAGGATGTGGCCCTAAAGCAAACGGCGTTTTTAAAAAACACAATTTAATGAGATGTTTGCAGAGCGAAGAACACGCGACAGCAAGAGGAAACTGGATTAACAGGCAAACATGGGGACCCACGGTGTCCTCTGGAGCCTGTGGCCAGGTGCTCGGGGTCTGCTCCCCTGGAACAGCACAGAAAACCAGAAATTCCTGCCGCTTACCCAGGGAACACGGGAGAACTGCTCATCTACCTGTTTCTACCACGGCAGCTAGAAACAATACAGCTAGTGATAAGCATGGCTGTCCTATAGCTGTAATTTAAATTTACCATTATGAGGACCCCCTTAAAGATTTAAACTAGGTATGATGACTTGCAGGCTTTTCCATTAATATTTCTGCTACTTACTTTATTCATTTGTAATCAGGAGCCCAAGGGTTTTAGTAAACATTGCGAAGGATACATACATTAAGAATAGTCTCTTCATTGGGATCTTGGTAAACCATTACTTCTAGCCATTACTATTTAGTGCCTCTTCACCTCTGGGAGGGCAGGGACCCCCTAGTTACCTCAACAGCAATCTTATCTCCAGCAGCAAACGTTGTGCCTGCTACATCATTGGCACTCAAAAAATGTTTGTTACATTAATCTATAGCCAAGTGTCCGTCGATAGATGATGAATAAGCAAAACGCGGTCTATGCATAAATGGAATATTTTTCAGCCTCCGAAAGGAAGGTATTCCTGGTACCTGCTACAACATGGATGAACCTGAGGGCATGAAATAAGCAAGTCACAGAAAGACAAATACTGTGTAATTCCACTTCTATGAGATACTACAGTCATCAAATTCATAGAGACAGGAAATAGAATGGAGGGTGTCAAGGCCTGGGGGGGAAGTGGAGCGGGAATGGGGAGTTAGTGTTTAATGGGGACAGTTTCAGTTTAGGGAGATGAAAAAGTTCTGGAGATGATGGTGGTGACGGGTGCACACCCTTGTGAATATACTGAAAGCTACTGAACTGCACACTTACAAATGGTTAAAATGGTAAATTTCATGTTATGTATATTTTACCACAACTTAACAAAAAATAAGGAAAGAAAATTAATGCAATAGAAGGGACATGGGAGAGGGTGAAATTCCCTCTGTTTAGGGTGGAAAGGCTCTGGATGGTTCTAAACTAGATCAGTGGGTCATCGTGGCCCGCATGGTGGGATCCGCAAAGCAGTGTGATTTGGGGTGTATGGCCTCCTCAGGGGGTCCTTCCGGAGGGAGGAGGAGACAGTCTGGAGCTCTCACCCCACCCTCCCCCCAAACTCAGGAACCTGAGCCTGGCTCAGGGTGAAGCACACGGGTCCTACTTCCCCCAAACACAGCCCCCAGGGGTCATCGTTCAGCTGAACATCAAGAGGAGAGACCAACAGAAACCAAGGGAGAGATGCGAGAAACCACCTCGTGAGTTGAAGTGTCACAGGTGAGCGGGGTCACAGAAACCGCCAAGCAGCCCGAAGGGTAGAGAGGGAAGAAAAGAAAGGCCTTTGTGCCGAAGCCGCGTATTGTAACTTTCTTCCCGCCACCCACACCTGCCCTGGCAAGGTTCCCAGGGGCACAGAAGCACTGGTCACACCTGAGGAAGAATGGGTAAAAGGGAGGAGACAAGAAAAAGAAACAAAGAACATCTATCTGCAGGAAGAGCGAAAACCTAGCACATCTTCATTTTCAGAGACAGAAGCTGGATTCTGCAACCCATGCTTCCGTGACTTGGATATCGTCCCTGAGCAAGGTCCTAGCTTCTAGGACGCAGAACAAAGCGCCTCCTCAAAGGGAAGTTTACCACAGGGAAAAATCACAATCCTCCAGAATTCTCAGAAAAAGGCTGCCACCTGCCCAATCCACTGGTAAAGGGTTTTTATTACACAATCATGTAATAACTATGACCCGGGGGCTGGCTTTTATCCCACGTGTCAGGCTGTTGCCCTGTGAGGTAAGAGAAAATAACGCGTATATATTGGTCTCTGCCCTGGGTTCCTGGCACAAAGCTCCTAAAACCCTTGGAATTCCCTGGGTGATAGCAGTGATTGGAAGTTGGGAATATTCAGCCCCTGCTCCCCTGAGAGCACCCTCCTGAGAGGGCAGACAGGCTGGAAATGGAGTTAATGATCCATCAAGCCTCTGGGATGAAGCCTCCATAAAAACCTCCAAAGTGTGGGGTCTGAAGAGCTTCCAGGTTGGTGAACACGTGGAGGTTCACGGAGGGTTCAGCAGCTCTGCATCTCTTCCCATAAACCTTGCCCTTTGCGTCTCTTCCATTTGGCTGTTCCTGAGCTGTATCCTTTCACCATAAACTGGTAACCTAGTAAGCAGAATGTTTCTCTGAGTTCCGTGAGCTGCTCTAGCAAGTTAATTGCACCCGAGGTGGAGGGGTCATAGGAATCGCTGATGGGCCAGAAACACAGGTGAGAACCTAGATTGTCATCTGAGGTAGGGACGATTCTGTGGGACCGGGCCCTGAAGCTGTGGGATCTGACGCTCTCTCCGGGTGGCTAGTACCAGAACGAGCTGAACTGTAGGACACCCAGCTGGTGCGACAGAGAATTGCTCAGTGGAAAAACCCCTACGCATCTGGGGTTGGAAGCACTGTGAGTGTGGTAGGACAGAGGAGACAGACTGAGGTTTTCTAAAACATGCCCAGAAAGAGAGGGGGACCTGTCCGGCTGCCTTTGAAGTATGGGCTTCTTACTGGGGGGTCCAGGGTCTCCACCCGAGACGTACGCAACCAGGAACCAGGAAGAGCCACTGCCGTGACCACCCCCCAGTCTTGACGCCTCCTTGGAGATATAGGTCAAATGATACTTCTTGGTAATGCCTCCCCATCTTCCAGAGTTTGCTTTCCGGCCTCTGTTGCTGCCGGCGTGTTTTTTTGTAGTTGCTGCACCAGCAGCTACCTTCCCGGGCTTCTGTTTGCGTTTTCCTGTCGGTCCCCCCCCGCGATGGACCACGGCTTCCCCAGGAAAGCTCTGGTGCTCTTTCACTTCAGGGACCATGGAGCTGAGAGCCTGGCTCCTCAGTGCATTTTGCCGAATGAACGAGTGAATGAATGAGAACCGAGGGAGGTAGATTCTTTGATCGGGAACCCGAGAAAAGATCATTTTGTTATGAGCATCACATTTGCACGATGCTCCTGGTAGCCATGAAAACTGGAAATAGGAGAGGTGGTCCAGTTCTTCCTGTCTATCCCCATGTTTGTTCTTTAGGCAAAAGAAGTGCTTCGGGCCTTGAATTTCAGTGGGATTTGCTCATTTGAGTACTCTCGTGTGACACACGCTTCCCCAGCTCCCAGGCCAGTCTGAGGAAGGACGCTGCAGGATGTGAGGGTGATTACAACAAGCACAGCAACCAAATCTTTGGGTCCAAGCCTCGTCCAGAAGAATCCCAGGCATCTCAGTGTCCAAACGCCTCCCTGCATCTGATGGGCCCGGGGGGCACAAACATTCTCCCTTCAGCCCTTGCAGAGAGCTGTTCAGAGGTGCAGGCTCATGTGGGTGTGGCATCACCGTCTGCATTTCCCTGCACCGACCCCCTCGTGGTGCTGTAGCTCAGAAGTGCACAGCCTCCATTCAAGGGGCAAAAGCACCCAAGAACCTCTAGCACAGAATCAAATTATCTTCATTATAACAGCACTTTGAATAAACAGACATAAAGGGCTCTAAGTTTACGGAAGTTTGAACTCTTGTACTTTCTCCACTAGAGAAACAACTTTACAAACTAAACCTCAAAACAATATAAAGCCACATTAATTTGACATGAGGGACGATGCTCTTTGGCTAAAACCAGACCTTTAATGTTTGTTTTAATAGCAAAAAAAAAAAAAAAAAAAAAAAGCAGCCTTAGGTATGGTTTAATGTTCAACCTGCTTTAGTATTTCTGGCTCTAATACTAATGCGGAGGATGCTTTCTTTGTATCAATATTTTGCACAAAATGTCATTATTAACTTAAAGCCTTTGAGAGCTGGTTCAGAATTGTCACACCTCGTATTTAACCAAATTCTGCCAGGCAGAATTTAAATGGGATGTTATTACAAACCGTAAAACTGTTGCTCACATAACAGTAGAGTTAACATGAGGCTATATTGAATTGTACCTTCAAGAGGTATCTAATTTAATATTGTAGGAAACAGGGACAGGAACTAATCACTAAAACTGGTTATTGATGCCCGCAGAAAGAAAAAGAAAGACAGCTGTATTGTGTGCACAGGTTGTTGAAGGAAAGCGGTGAAGGCTGGAAATGAAGTATTCGTGTAAGTTGAGGAACGGTCTGACCATAACTCGAAGTTTCTTACTGTGGCGTTCACGTTGTCTGCAGGTTAAAGTATCCAAACTGAGAGGAAACCTCGTTTTGCTCAGAGACACAGCTCATGCCTGGGCTTCACTTGCTGCAAAGCTTTATTTACCCGTTAAGACCCCTGCTGCTCTTTCCTCAGGAGCCCTTCCCTCCACCATGTGCATCAAAGTTTCAGCGGATTCATCAGTCAAGAAAGTGACCCTTTTTGTATGAAAATGGCTTTCAACTGCAAATTACCACGGCAAGAGTTTTAGCATACCAATTATAAAATAATTTAAGATGCCGACAATATGATTTACCCCAAGTCCTGTGTGTTGGGGGACAATTTCAGGGGCAGGACACAGGCTTATAATCAAATCGTATCCAATGTCCCCCCGTGGAGAACAGCACCCCAGTGCCCTCCTTGGGGTGTGCTATAGACTGTGTTACCGACAGTGGGGTCCGGCTGCTCGCCGCTCAAAAGCCAATGAAGAGACAAGGTTGGTGGTAAGGGAAGTTTGCTTTATTTTGGATGCTGGCACCCGGGGATGGGGAGGGCGGACGCCTGTCCAAAGGCCGACTCCCCCCCACTGACAACCAGGGGGCAAGAGCTTTTATAGGCAGAAGGAGGGGGCTATGTGCAGAAACAGCACAGGCAGTTCTGACAGTCATCTTGCAATTGGCCCTGCGGTGGTCTGATCAGCGTCATCTTGATTGTTTTAAGTACAGTTAATCTTCAGTTCCAGGGTCAGTTTGTTCCCATTTCATTGAGGCCAGTTCTCGGAATTGTGGCAGCTTATGTCATGGCTACAGTCTGGTCATCATGTTAATTTCTTCCACCTGGTGGGGGTTTCAGTATCTACAAGACAGCTCACAGGACAGGGCTCAGAATATTATCTAGAGCCCTTGAGGAGGAGCTAAAGGTCCTTGACTTTGCTTACTGACTAAACTATTATTGTTTTGTCCTATTTGTTTTCCTTTGCTTCTGTATCTTCTCACTTCTCTGATTAAACTTGTTCCTTGGCTAAAACTTTTCCACAGACAAAAAGCAGGTGGACGACATGAGCAGGGGAGGACCACAGGGTCCTGCTCTGCTTCATTTGTGTCCCCCCCAAATTCATATGCTGAAACGGAGTCTTGCAGTATTAAATTAGACACTTTTTGGATGTAGATTCCAATATTGCCTGGTACTAACTTTATCCCCACTGTGATGATATTGGGGAGGGGGGGCTTTGGGAGGTGACTAGGTCATGAGGGTGGAGCCTCAGGCATGGGATTGGTGCCCTTGTAAAGAGACCCCAGAGAGGTCTCCCTCCCTCTCTGCCACGTGAGGACAACGCGAGAAGACAGCCGTCTGTGAGCCAGGAAGTGGGCTCTCACCAGACACCAAATCTGCCGGCACCTCCATCTGGGGCACCACAGCCTCCAGAGCTGCGAGAAGTAGACATCTGTCGTTTACAAGCCCCCCAGTGTGTATCTGCCCAGAGCAGCCGAAGGCAGTCTTTTCCTGTCCCTGCTCCTCGAGTGGCCCTGGCTGAGCTGGATCAGGCGCCCCCGTCACCACCTCCCTTGCCCAGACCTGCAGGACGTGGGAGAATTAACGTCCCGGTGGAGGGAGACATGTTTGTGAGGCACAGGGACAGGCTGAAGAGCGCAGAGACTCCCAGCACAGGTGAGGCAACGTGCGCCTTCCCAGGGTCCCGTGCAAAAGGACTGCCCGTCCAACAAGAGAGGGTCACCTTCCCAGTAGCTCAGAGCCAACAAGAAGCTCCCAGAACACTAGACTTACATAAGTCCCCTCCCACTGCCCCAGTTAACAGTATTTCAAGGATCTTTGCTGTGTACAAACCATCCAACTCTCAGAGGCTTGAAACAACAGCCGTTCAATTAGCTGGTGTGATTCTGCGGGTTGACTAGACTCGGCTGGGCGTCCACTTCCACGCGGCCTCCATCAAGGCAGTGGCCGGTGGGCCTTCTGGAGGGCGGGTGGAGCCAGGATTCTGGGTGGCTTTTCTCCAGGCCTCTCCACGTGGCTTCTTCACATGGGTTTGCTTATGGGCAGCAGACTTCTCCCACGATGGCCCAGAGCTCCTGGGAGCACAAAAGAGGAGGCCCAGGTCTTCTACGCCCCAGCGCTGGAACACACAGCATTACTGCTACAAAGTCACAGGAGCAGCCAAGGTGTGGCGTGGGCAGGGCGACACGGGGTGTGGAAAACGGGGGGTGGGCGGAGACTGGAGCACGGAGAAGGGGAGTCCCTGGAGCTCACAGCTGGTGAGAGCCGGTATCCTTGCCAAGGTTCAAGATCCAAACTCAGGTCAGCCTAACTTCAAACCCACGTTCTCAACGACTGCCAGGCTGGTCGTAACCCAGGACACAAGAAGAGAGGGGCGGAGGCTAAACCAGTGTCCAGAGAGCTCACGGCCATCCTGCACTAAGGCTCACAGCCGATGCTGGGTCAACTTTTCAAACAGATTTTAGTTGTGCTCAGAGAAACAGGAAGGAGAGGGAGGCCCTCTGCCTGGGACAGATGGTGAAATGTAACAGATGAAAACACAGAGCTGCTGAAGTCTTATTTGGCTTCTATTCTTTCAGGGACCATGGTCTTCAACTCACGAAGGGCAGAACACATGCCAGCCTGAAGGAGGCTGCATGACACATCAGACTTTGAGTCAGAAGACCTGGGGTTTGCCAAGCTCTACCCGGACCAGCTGTTCTAACGGAACCAAACCACACCCACCCTCTGAGACTGTGGCCTGGTCCCTAAGAAGAGATGAAGAGAAAAACAAGCACACAGGGTGTTCTGAAGGCTAAACGAGACGGCATGAGGATGAACGGGATAACCTGGATCTAGCACAGAGCTAGGCTCTACCAGCATTTACTGGATCCACCTGAGGAGATCTTATCCCGTGACATGTTTTCATATTGCAAGCTTAATGATCAGATAAAACAAGGGAAAATTTGCTCCCAGCTTAAAATTAAGAGCTGGCAGGGCGTCCGAAATTTTAAGCTGGGAGCAAATCCTCACTGGTGATACTAGGACAATTAATGGATTACGGGACCCTTGTTTCTGTTAACCATTCCCTTCTGTTAACGTGACTCCTTCAAGGCTAATCTCATTCTCATCTCAAATTGCATTTCACACTTTCAGAGGGATGTTCCATTTCCGCTGGCCCTTCCTCTAAGTGAGCCTGGGGGCTTCCTGGCCGCCCTGCCGGGTGGGCGGGCGGGCACAGGACACTAGCTTTCTCCCCCAGTTCCATGAGGCTGCTTACAAATCTGCTTCGCCCTGTGCAGCTGTTCTCTGCTTGGTTTCTGGGCCTCTAGCCGGGTGGTCAGGATTTCCAAACGCCCTGAAGCCAGGAAGGCAGAACCGAATGTCAGGCTCCCTTCCCTACAGACCCCCTTTCTCTGGGTTCTCGGCCCCTCAAGTCCTGGCAATCGGCTTTCTTTCCTTTGCCTTTTATTTCCTACCATTTAGGGGGAAATAAGATCAAGGAAGCCCTGTTTTTCTTGCACTCACCCAATTCCACTGGATTCCCGCCTGCTGCCCTGGCCTCCAGGTTCCTTCGGCCCTCAGCTCCTCCCCACACGGAGGCCACCCCGCCACACGGCCGAACACTCGACTTGTCACGACCAAACACTCTACCGCTTCTGAAACGTCAATCTCAGACACACACCGAGCAGCTCCTTTTTTTTTTTTTTGGCTCGCGTGATCTGGGATTTTAGTTCCCCCACCAGGGACTGAACCCGGGCCCTCGGCAGTGAACACACCGAGTCCTAACCACTGGACCGCCAGGGAAGTCCCCTGGCCGCCACCTTCTATCACAGCCCACTCGCCTGTACTCCTGTGTCAACGACTGTTCCCCCCAGATGAGCTCTCTAGTCCGCAGCCCTCCTCTCTCCCCTTCCTGGCACCCCCATCCTCCTACTTCCCTGCTTCGAGGGGCCTAGATTTCGCCATAACTGCTCCTTTGGGAACCCCCAACCCCCTTGCTCACTTCTCCTTTTGCTGAAGCCCAACTAGGATCAAACCCAGCCACCCCTCACCTACATCCGCTGCCTGACGTCACCGGAGGGACGGCTGAGCAAACTCCTTCCACGTCGATTGCCAGTGGGCGCCGGACCAGCCTGACCCCCACTGCTGGACGCTGCTGGTGTGTCCACTTCCCTCTCTCTAAGTCACACTTCACAGCCGTGCCTCCTAAAATCTGCCCCATCCTCCCCCCACTTCCCCACTCTCACCAAAATCGATAGATGAAATACAGGCCATCAGAGGGGAACTTGTCATCTTCCCAACACCAGTCCCACGAGGTCCCTGCACCTGCACCAGAAACATCCCAAAGGTCCCTCCCGGCACAATGATCGGCCCGTCCTGCTCCTCTCTGAAGCCACCCTCCCCACGTGTATGGGATGCTGGTCCCTCATGAGCTCGTGGACCCCACTGCTGATGGCACCCCTTTCCTCCTGCATTGCCAAATCCCCCCTCAGGTGAACTCGGCTGCCCCCCATCTTCACAGAAACATCTGCACGCAAACAGCTGCACGCAACTTCACACATCCTTTCAGCCTCCCCTGACGCCACCTCTGCACCCCACTTCCAAGTCTCAGAAAAAAGATGTCTCTACTTGCTGTTTTCTGGTTTGTTTGTTTTGTTTTGTTTTGTTTAGCCATGCTGTGCAGCTTTCGGGATGGGGATCTTAGTTCCCCAACCAGGGATTGAACCCGGGCCCACGGCAGTGAAAGCGCCGAGTCCTAACCACTGGACTGCCAGGGAATTCCCATCTTCTTGCTGTTTTTATTTGTTCTCCGTCCCCACGCTGCCTTCAACCCAATCTAATTGTGCTTCTGCCCTACTGTTTCACTGAAAAGAGTCTTTTTAAAGTTGCCCATTATTTCCATGTTTCCAAAGCCAAACGGTCAACCATCTCTGAGCAGCGTGTGGCGGGGTTGATCTCTCCACTCTTTCCCTGGAGCAGAGCCTCCCCTGACTCGTGGGACAGCCCTGGCCGTGCTCTACCCCGCCCTCCTCACCAGGCAGCCCCTTCTCCTCTCCGTCCTCGCAGCGTCAGGACCCAAAATTCTGTACCCATCAGGTTTCTCCTCTGTCTGCACCCTTTCCCTGGGTAACTGTCATGTGTTGAAAAGCGTCCCTGCAAAAATTCACATCCTCTGGAACCTGTGAATGTGGCCTTATTTGGAAATAGGGTCTTTGGAGATGTCCTCAAGTTCAGATGAGGTCACGCTGGAGGAGGGTGGCCCTAACCCAATGACTAGTGTCCCTATAAGAAGAGGGAGATTTGGACACAGACACAAGGGAGGACGCCCAGTGATGAGAGGGCAGGAGTTGGGAGTGATGCAGCTGCCGGCCAAGGAGCACCCATGATGCAAACAGCTGACCAGGAGCTAGAAGAGCCAGGAAGGACCCTCCCTTGCAGCCTTCAGAGGGAGCACGGCTGTGCTGACACCTTGATTTCAGATTTCTGGCTTCCAGAACTGTAAGTGAATACGTTTCTGTTGTTTTGAGCCGTGCAGTTTGTGGTACTTTGTTACGGCAGCCACAGGAAACCAATTCAGCAGTCCTAGCCAGTCCCGTGACTCCAACCACCATCTCTGCCCGGCTGATTCTGAAACATCTAACTCCAGTCCAAACCTGGTATCAGAGTCCCACACAGGACTGTTACCCGACCATCTGCTTGGAGTCGCCTCTTGGATGTCAAAAGGCACCTCAAACTTAACATGGTTAAAAGAGAATTACTGACTACCCCTAAACCTGCTCCCCAAGAGTCCCCCTATTTCGTAAATGAAACCCATGCAATTTCTCAGCCCAAACTCACTGTTTTCTCGTATCTTTAGCTCTACCATCTTTAATGCTAAAACCTTAATCCAGGCCACGATTATCCCTCAGGTGAACCATTATCACTCAAGTGAACCATCATTCCTCCCCTGGACCATCATTCCTCCCCTGGACCGTCATCCCTCCCCTGGACCACGTCCTGTGTCCCAGCTTCTGCTCTTACTCTGCACGTACAGGGCATCCCCATACAGCTGTGGGGGTGATCGTTCTGCAGAGAAAGTCAGATCTGGCCACTCTCAATACCCTTGCAGTAAAAGGCAAACCCTTAATGAAGGACCACAGGCCCCGTGCTGCCACCTCCTGCCCTCCCCACTACCATACTGGTCTTTTCTCTGTCTGCTGACTAGCCTAAGCTGGTTCCACTCTCGGGGCCCGGGGATTTGTCCCTGTTCTGCTCCCCCAGGTCACTGCTGGCTTCTTCCTCCTCACTGCTCAGGTGTCTTCAGCGCTGCCTGACCACAGCAGCTGAAGCTGCCCCTTGGTGCCGCGTTGCTATGGGGTCTTCATAGCCCCTGGGCACGTCTGAAATGATCTTCTTTACTTGTTTACTTACTCCAGCCATTCTCCCTCTGCTGGAATGATGCTTCTTAAGGACAGAGACTCAGCTTTGTTTCTGTGGCATCTCCACCCACTAGACCAGGGCCTGGGGTCTGTTGGATAGAAGGTTCTCCGCATTTATTTGTTCACTGATGGATAAAGTCCATTATGAACAGATACTATGGAACCAGACTTATCTTTGAATATATAGTTCCATCTGAAGAAGGAAAAAAACTGCTTGTACAGTGCTTTCCCTGGACTTTGACCTCAAGAAGTGCTTCCTCTGAGAGCCTCCAAAACCAACAAGATAAAACCCAGGGCTGTACACAGTCAAGGGCATGACTGCCACGTCTGGTGGCCAGTGCGTGCAGCCCACACCTTGCCCACAGCACCAGGAACGGGTGTAGAATCTCTCAACAAGGGGGCTCCTCCTCCATGAATTAAACTCTCTCTCCTGGGTCACTACCTAGAATTTACAGGGTTCTCAATGTGTACATAGTACTCTGCTCTATTTTATTGATGGCAGCAGGGTCTACAGCAAACATACACACTTAGATACAAATGTTGAATCAAGAAACCTTGGATTTATTCCCAGGTTGGTTTCTGACTTTTGTGATTTTTTTATAAAGGTCACTTGATTTCTCAATGCACCTAGAGTAAAGCTTGCCCTTGCTTTACTCTACCGGGAGGTTGCAAAACCTAATGAGGCTGTTCCTGAAATGTCTTAGATATTTACAATCACAGGATGTACTTTTAGTCTCCCCTATAGTATCACCAAAGATGTCAGTATCACTAAAACCACTTTATACAAGAGGAAACTATGGCAACCGTAATATGGTCTCAGGCTGGAGTGGCCGTGGGCACCCCATCAGCAGGTAGGTAGTGCAGGGCTTTCTTTTGTACTGATCAAGAAGGCTGGTGGCAGTAAATAGGACCTCAGGAGTCCCTTACTCTGGCCATGCATCTTCAGCTGTCCACACCCAAATTTGGGGATATAGTCCTGATGCATCCCTCTTCCTGAACAAGTCCTGCTTGTTTATTTTTCTGTACGAGTCTCCCTTTGCCGCTTCCTTTTCATTCCACATGGCTATTCTCTTCTCTTTGCTGCACTCCTGGACATCTGAGGTCTCTGAAACAGGATATACGGAAGTAATGGGTCCCCTGCCTGCAACCTATTGCTTCTATATATCCTGCCTGTTACCACCAAATTAATATTCCCAAAATACTGCTTGGTATGCTCCTCCCCTGCTCTAAAACTTTCTATGGCTCCCCATCACTTAAAAAATAAACTTCAAACTCTCTACGGATGACCATAATCTGGACATGAGATTGCCTTTCCTACTTTATCCTATTTCTCCATCTTGGACAGCTTTCTACCTTTACGCACCTGCTCTGCCTATGTTTACCTCTCTCCTCTCTTCTCAAAGGCCCTCCTCAACTCCACCCAGATGGTATTGGTCCAACTTGTACTTCAAGATCCAGCCAATAACAACCACTTCTCGCCTCTCAAGCACCTGCAACTCCTCTGAGAGTCAAGCAGGCACCACCTCCTGTTATGAGTGTGTGTCTCCCCCCCCCCCCCGAGAAAGATTATAGCTCTTTAAAAGGAGACATGGTGCATTATACAGTATTTCATCAATTCTCAGGCACATCTCTTTTGGCATTTTAACAACTGTGAAATCAGGATACATCTGACCGTCGATACGTGTCATAGTTTAACTGCCAGGGCATTTCTTTCTTGACAGTAAATAAAACAATGGCCTGCCATACAACCCATTGTGTCTTGGGTTCAATGCTTCTTTTGATTGCCTGCAGCTCCTAGCATGGGTCTTGCACACAGAAGGTGATTTTTACAAGTCTTACTGGTTGCTTGATGAGCGGATGTAGCTTCAGGTGACTAGCGCAGGCACAGGTTCTGGATACACGAGAGCCACACTGGCCTCTACAAAGCGCCAGTGCTTCAAACCAGAGACACAAATGACAGCCAAAGGGAGCAGGGATTTGGGGCTGTGGCTCAGCCTCGCATCTACATCACAGTTCTCAGACCAGGCACCTGCCATGGAGGGAGTCACGGAAGGATGGGGACACCCCAGTGGGTCGTGTCAACCAGGTAGGACAACAGACTGGATGCAGCTGAGATGCTGCCCGAGGAGTCCCCCTGGGAGACAGGCCAAAGTCACCCAGATTCACATCGGTCCAGGAAGGCCGGAGTGTGTTAGCGAGACACAGCACGTGGCTGCTGAATGCTGAGCTCCACGCTTCAGGGTTGGTTAACAAAGCCCCAGTCTGGCCAGTCTAATACACAAGAGGCCATTAAGTGGATTGCTATTGTCATAAAAGGGGACTCAGGGATCGAAGGTTTAGGAGAGAAACAGGCCTAAGGAGGAAACATCCTCTGCTGGGGGATGTGTGTTGGACCATCATCTGTACGGAGGGAGGATACTCCGTGCCCCACCAGGTATCCCTGAGCTACTTGACGGAGTGCACCTGTCCTACTTAATGAGGTCTTTAGTAGGTGCTGCCAGTGGTAAAAATTACTTGAGCAATTCTTTGAACAGTAACAGCTATTATTCATAGTACTTTATAATTGACAGATATTTTCACGTCCACTGTTTTCTTTTGAATTTTAAAAGAACACTTTACGGTAAGATTTTGTTATCTCCATTTTACAGATTAAGAAACTGAGGCTCAGAGACGGAGCAGAGGAGAAAGGCAGTACGGTTTACGAAGCCCTCCCAGTTCTGGGCACATTGGGAACCTCACTTCATTTTCACAGCAAGCGATTTTGATGCTTCTTATCTCCATGATTTAGAGGAGGTTGCTGAGGTCCATATGCCTGGCTTGCATGATGGAAACAGGCCCTGCACCCTGGTATCCAGACTCCTTCAGATTCCTTGCTTTTTCCCATTAACATACTAGGCTCCATACATCGTTCTGGGGACACAGAGGCACAAAAAAGGGCTGGGACATGCTCTCTGGCTGGTGGGCATGGTCTTCAGACCCTGGGCTCTCTGTGGCTTCCTGGCTACGTTTGGGTCTAGAGTCACCCTGACCACCTGCAAGCACCACACGGCCCCTCCCTTTCTGGGACCTTGCTGCCTCCCCGGCCCTGCTGCTCAGGGAAATACCCTTTCCAACCTGGAGGGAAGCCCTATGTGCTCTCTACTTTTGGCCAAGACATCGTGTCCACATCCCAACTGTCTTTAGCTTTCTCTGCCCATTCTGTCCCATTCCAACCCCTGAAGCAAAAAGTAAAAAGACAGATTACCTCCCTAAGTGGGAGAAAGGAAAGGGGGAAGGAGAAGGTTGTGGGTTAATGGTGTCCCCCCGCAAAGACATGTCCAAGTCCTAACCCCCTAGCTCAGAACGTGGCCTTATTTGGATATAGGGTCATTGCGGATGTAATTAGCTAAGATGAGGTCACCCTGGAACAGGGCCGGCTCCTGATCCAATGTGACTGGTGTCCTTATAAGAAGATGGCCACGTAAAGATGCAGACACACAGTGAGAAAGCCAAGTGAAGGTGGAGGATTGGGGTGACGCACCTACAAGCCAAGGGATGCCAGAGAGTGCTGGCAAAGCCCCAGACGCTGGGAAGAGGCCCGGGAGGATTCCCTGACGGGCTTCAGAGGGAGCAGAGCCCTGCTGACGTGTTGATTTTGCACTTCTAGGCTTCACAACCATGAGACAATAAATGTCTGTTGTTTTAAGCCATCCAGTTTGTGGCAGCCTCAGAACACAAATTCAGAGAGGTATAGAGGTTAATGCCTCCAAATACTGCCCCCGCCCCCCAAATCATGAATAAAAAACCAAAAACTACTAGAGTCACGAACCGTTGATTAGAGGGGCACTTGATCTGGACTCTGAAGAAGAGGTAAAAGGTGAATAAAAGAAGAGTAACACATCAGGGAGGGAATGGAGAGGGCTTTTGGGGCCAGGGAGGGAATGGAGAGGGCTTTTGGGGCCAGAAGTGGGGCTGAGCTTCCAGGAGCAGAGGTGATGAGGCTGGACGGGCAGGGCAGAGCCTCAAATGCTGGAGGTCTCTAGATGGGTTGTTTTAGGTGTTGGGAAACCAAGTTAGGTTTTAAAGCTGGGAACTGCTATAGTAAAAGCAGTTTTTAAACAAAATGTAGTAGAAAGAAATAAGGGCTCTGAAGTGAGAACCAGTTTCAAATGCTGGCCTCCCCACTCACCAGCTGTGGGACTTTAAGGAAATTGGTTAACCACTCTGGGAATTAGGTTTTCTCGGGCTATAGGAAGGAGATTGCAGGAAAATTCCTGGGAGAGACGTGTTTTTCAATATAGTTTTGGATCTTCCCAAATCCCCAAGTAACAACAGGCAGAGCAACTGGATACAAAGAAACAAAACCCTATGCATGACATTTACCAGACAATTAGGTGCCAGGGTGTCTCCATAAACTCCAAAATACAAGCAGCTGCCACAAACCACTAGAGCCACAAGGCCTGCACCGTATTAGCATCTGCGTGGGAGGATGCAGAGACGTCTAACAGAGCAACAGGTAGAAGCCGGCAGACCAATCTGCAGACAGTGGCTGAAACTGGGAGAGGTTCAGCCCATTTTAATAGAGAATGTGAGGGTCCTGCAGTAAAACCTCAAAGGGCTGGATCAGTCCAACTCTGTGAACTCTTGAGACCGGCCCACCAGGGCTCCTTTCCCAGATAGGGTCCCACAATGAGGAGAAACAGCTTGGAGTAAAATCAAGATAGAGCAGCACAGTGATAACAGAAGTGAAGAAAAGAGAACGTCCGGATAATTGAGAGCCAAGCCAATGCATGTCCTCAGCAGGCTGCTCCATGAAAACAACAGAAGGATCTCTGTTACGTTAAAAAAAAAAAAAAAAAAAAAAAAGAGAGAGGCTATTAGCACTAAGCCTTCTCATAAAAATTCAGGAAAACTAACTTCATATAAAAATTAACAGCAGAAAAATATCAAGGTCAAACCTTCTCATACAAAGATACTATTTAGAAAAAGAAGAGAAGGAGTAGAATAACATCCATACAAACAGCGCACAGGAAAAGACATGCTCATGGAACAGGGCAACACTGCAGTGCACAGCGTTCGTTTTCTATTGGTGCAGAGCCACTCGACACACGATGAGCAGCTTAGAACATATTGGTTATTTTGCATTTTCCATGGGCCAGGAGCCCAAGCACAGGTCAGCCGGTCCTCTGCTCAGGATCTCCTGAGGCTGGAATCAAGGTGTTGGCTGGGGCTGTGGTCTTAAACCTGAGGCTCAGGGTCCTTCTCCAAGCTCACTGGCTGTTGGGAGGATTCAATTCCTTGTGGTTGTAAAACTAAGATCTTTGGCTCCTAGAGGCCCGCCTGCTGTTCCCAGCTACACGGCTCTCTCCAAAACATGGAAGTTTGCTTTCTCAAGCCCAATAGGAGAGTGTCTCTGCCGCTTTGAATTTCTCTGACCTCTAGATTCTCATTTAAATAGTCTCTTGATTAGGTCAGGCCCACCCAGTATACTCTCTCGATTAACTTAAAGCCACCTGATTAGGAATCTTAATTATAACTGAAAAACACTCTCACCTTTGCCATGGAATGCAACCTAATCATGGGGATTATATCGCTTCCTAGTCCCAGGTCCTGCCACACTCAAGGGAAGGGGATTATACACGACATGCACACTATGTGGCTGGGCTCTTGGGGGCTAGCGTTAAAGGTAATTCTAAAAAAGCTAAAAGATGCTAAGAAAATGATACAAGATGAAAAACAACATAAATAAAAACTGGGAAATCTCAGAAATGAGTTGACAGAAATAAAAAAGAACTAGAAATAGGAGAAAAAATATCTTAGAAATGAAGACTGAACTTGAAGAAACACAAGAATCAATAAAGGCAACAGACAATGAAAAAAATAAAAACAGAAGGGAAAGGAGGGGAAATTTAAAAATCGAAAAAGGATAAAGAAAAAGGATAAAGATTCGAGATTGTGACAGTATTGAAGACAGACAAAGAAGATCCAGCACATGACTAACAGGAGTCCCTGAAGAAGAAAAACAGAGCAAGGGATCAGAACAAATACTAAAAACTATAATTCAAGAAAATCCTTCTAAAGAAAGGTTTAAAATTATGTATTGAAAGAGAACAAAATGTACCTGGGAATACTGACGCATAAAGATCAACACCAAAGCATATTCTAGTAAAATTACAGACTTCCAGGAAAAAGAAGAAATATACCTGGAGTATCTAGACAAAAAAGACAAAGTGACTTATCAAGAATACTGAGTTATATGGCTTTTCAGCAGCTATGCTTTCTACAACGAGAGTAACATATTTGAGAAGGAGAATAAGCCTCCCTAACAAACAGCACCTGCATCACCTGGCTGACGTGACCATCAGATAATATAACACACAGTGCCTCCTACCACATGGAACAAATTCACTGTCAATGCACATTATAAAATGTTATTTACAAAAAACAGTCTGGTGGCTATATGTAGCATGGGCTTCTCTCTGCCCTGCTTCCCATATTCTGTTTCTCAGGAGTGGGAGAAAATGTCGAGAGCAGGCCAGGTCTTGATTTCCCAGCAGGTAGGGGCAGCCGTGGGGGAGCACTGAACGGGACCACCCACCATTCCTCAAGAACAATTTAAACCTTACGACAGTTCGTAATCCTGCTGAGAACAAATATTTCCCCCACTGGCCTGTTTCAACCCCTGGAACACCAAAAAATAAGCCTGTTCCCTTCTCCATCTTGTAGGTGCCCAGATAAAAGGTAGGTCTTAGATTTTCTCTATTCACCATCTTGCCCTTCCCAGCGGAGGTGAAGCAACAACCAGACTTTCCAAAATGTGGAACAGGACCACACTGATGCTGGGCAGGGTTGCTAGGCAGCAGAAGCCATGCCTGGTACAGCCTGCCTCCTCCTCCTTCCCCGCCTCCTTCCCCCTCCTCCACACCTCTTCCTTTCATCCTGCTACAGACTAGTACTAATAATCATAACTAACATTTTTGGGTGCTTACCAGATACTGTTGCAAGTGCTTTACATCAATGAACACATTCATTCCCCACCACAGCCCTATGAGGTAGGCACTATTACTATCTCTGCTTTATGAATAAGATACCAGGAAACTTGCTCACGGTCATATGAGTAGTTAAATGGCCGAGCTAAGATTCAAGCCCAGGCTCTGGGAGTTTGGCTTCAAAGCCTGTGCGTTTCATTACCATCTTCTGCTGCCTCCAGTCCTGGTACAATCAAGATTTAGGGACAGAAACCTAAATAACTAGGAAAAAGGAATGCTTCCTGAGGTCCAGCCCAGCTAACAGAAATCCTCTGCAGGGGATTAGAGAACCAGGTCAAGGCCACCATTGCAGAGTGTCATTTCCTTTCTCTTTGGGTGTAAATACCTCATGGGAACTCCTGGGGAGGGGTTGGCCAAGGTCTGGAGCAGAGTTTGCTGTTCCCAGTTCCCCAACCATGAGGCCCCCATTGTATCTACTGCAGATTCGCCCTTTGGGTATGGAGCCATCTGTCACATGCCCAGTCCTTTCTCCACGAGGCTACAGGTCCTCCGTTCCTTCAAACACTTCTCCCGGGGAGAGGGGAGTGGTACAGCCCATGCCTCCGGCGCCTGAAGTCCCCCAGCCCAGCCCTGAGCTCCCCGCGCCGTGAAGGACGACCCTGCGAGCTCAGACTCGGCTCCTGCACCAGCCCCACCTCGGGCGCAGAACCACTGGTCTGCCCGTTGTCTTATGACCCCAGGGCCCCGGGGACCCGACGACGAGTGCTACAGGGGCTCCCGCCTCCCCTCCTCCAGGGGATGATCCTGGGAGGCGTTCTCTGTGCTCTCTAGAGGTTCCAGCAGAACGAGGTGCCCTCAGCAGTGACCTTGATGACACACCCTCGCGCTGGTTTTTCTTCCATTTCTGTGTTCCCTTCCTGTGCTCAGTCTGGCTTCTACAGAGTACCTCCCAAATAAATGACTCAGATGCAGGTTCTTTGTCTCAAGCTCTGCTTTGGAAGGAAGCCA
This sequence comes from Eschrichtius robustus, assembly GCF_028021215.1. Taxonomy (NCBI): domain Eukaryota; kingdom Metazoa; phylum Chordata; class Mammalia; order Artiodactyla; family Eschrichtiidae; genus Eschrichtius; species Eschrichtius robustus. The sequence continues at coordinate 125,080,995 of NC_090831.1, read as the reverse complement.
AACTGGGACAACTAGTGCCCTGATGGGCCTTCACCCCCGACCCCCCTCAGAATGTGCCTACAGACTTCAGTCTTACAGCTCCCACCACCACAGGAGAAGATTCCTTAAAATAAATCTCTTTGTGTACATATCAATCGGTCTGGAGAACCCTGATTTTTATGACCCGAAGTTCACCTTACTGTATTAATTTGGAGGAATGCATAAGGGATCTGTAAGTGTGATCAGTCCTGGGTCTCACCCTAACTCAGATGACTTTCTAAATATTATTGGGAATGAGTTGGTCAACTCTCAATAGATTGAACTAGAAATTTTCTGCATCAGAGGTTAGGTTTCTTTCTTTTTTTAATAAATTGATTGATTGATTGATTTTTGGCTGCGTTGGGTTTTCGTTGCTGCACACGGGCTTTCTCTAGTTGTGGCAAGAGGGGGCTACTCTTTGTTGTGGTGCGCGGGCTTCTCACTGCGACGGCTTCTCTTGTTGCGGAGCATGGGCTCTAGGCGCGTGGGCTTCAGTAGTTGTGGCACGCGGGCTCAGTAGTTGTGGCTTGCGGGCTCTAGAGCACAGGCTCAGTAGTTGTGGCGCACGGGCTTAGCTGCTCCACGGCATGTGGGATCTTCCCGGACCAGGGCTCGAACCCATGTCCCCTGCATTGGCAGGCGGATTCTTAACCACTGCACCACCAGGGAAGTCCCAGAGGTTAGGTATTGATGTAGATTTGCTGTCGTCAGGCCTCACAACCAGGTGGCTCTTACTGGCTAAATTTGAGACAGGAAGCTAAACGGGGTGGAGATTTCCAGGAGCCCGATCCTTACACACAGTCTCCAGGCTGGGAAACGGGGCCATCACTGCCCATGTGATGAACCTGCAGGAGCTTGGAGAAGGCTCAGCTTTAAAAAACCTCACCTACCCACATGGCTAATGCCGAACTCCAGCATTAGAATTCTTTAAAGGTCTGCTTCCTGTTCCCGCTTTTACTCATCATGTTAGTGATGCAATATAGTTTTTTCACTGAGCCCACTGGCTGAACAGGGGGTAGCTGACGTCCAGTCTTCCATCCTTGGCTGAACAGCCTGGAGCTCTTCCTTCAGCCTTCAGTCCCTGGGACACGGTTGTCAGGAGGCAGTTCAGGACAGAAGAGCGAAGAGCCAGGGACTGCTCTGGTGACAGTGACCATAAGGCCACCGAAAACTGGGAGGTGGGAGGCCAGAAGTGGAAAAATGAGGCACTGTGGGCTGTTTACTTAGCTTTTATTTTTACCATAATTATATGCAAATATAACTTCAAGGGTCAAATCGGTTAAAAAGTCATTGGACAAAGACATTAAAAAAAAAAAAAATGCTCCCAACCTTCTCTAGAGAGCAACTACTTCAAATTGTTTTTTAACTGATTCTTAGGTATTTGCCTCATATCACATATCTCTGTAGGCTTTTCAAAGTTAAGATGCCCCACTTTTATAACTGATCCAATTCCCAAGGTTGGATATTCAATGACCGTTGAAAGAGAGAAGGACCTGGTGCCACAGTTTTTAAAGCGCTAAACATGGAGACCAGTGAGCTCATAGTAGCAAAGCCCTCAACAATTATCTAAGTGATGGCGGTTCATTACTCAAAGCTTTCACAGCAGGTTTCCCTGGAGCAGACCTGAAATAGTCAAGGCAATTTATGGGAAATGTGCTAAAATTCTTTCTGAAAATGTTGCTTTTCTGCAGATTTATAATATCACTTGCGGTAGTGTTTGTAGTATCTGGCCTGGGAATACCCCTGGGAGACAGTCTTCGAAATACTATGGCAAAGCAAACAGGATAGCCTGGAGCACAGGGGCAGAGACTCTCCCTGCAAAGTGTTCTGTATCCTTTAACACAGACTCTCCACATTGCAGGTTCAGGTTCATTAAAACGCAGACCCTTCTAGGAGGCAGGAACACTGCTCCTGCAGAGCTGATAATGACTTTCCAGCAGTCCTTCCACAGATTAATTTTAATGAAAGAGAAGAGCATGGGTTCCCGCCAGGATGTCTATTTCATCTTCCTGGGATCCGGAGGTTTCCTGTTCTCTCCTTCCTTCCCAATCCCATAACTCACTTTGGAAGGAAATGGAGAAGCAGTGTTAGCCTGTGGAAGTCATTTAACAATAGCACCTTCCCAACCACATTGTTGTATAAATTATATAAATAATCGTCCATGATTGAATATGTCACAATCATCATCTCTTCCATGATTATTTGGGGTTCCATTGACCTGCCTGCTTCCTATTGACCCATTAGTACATTGTTTTTACTATTACACTGTGTAATTATGTACTGTCTGCTAAAGAAAGTCTCCCCTCATTACACGTCTATCCCCCCAAACCATTAATGGCTTTTCTCCTATATTTATTCTTCTGGAGGAACTTTAAAAGGACTCATTCCAATTTTTGAAAATCCTGTAAGGGGTGACGATTAGATTCTGTTCACTTTATATAGTACTTTGGGAGGTGATGGTGGCTTTATTACAGTGCATCTCCCTTTCCACCAATGAGACTGCCATTCACTGGAGATTTCTTCAAGTCTCACTGAGGTTTTGTCATTTCCTTTTTGCAGGAGCTGCACATTGGTTTTTGTAAATCACGTCTTCCTTCCCTTTAGTTTTCCAGCTGGTTTCTTACTATGTAAGAAAAGCATTAAGTTTTGAGTATTTTCCAGTCACTCACTTTATGGGATCACGTTACTAGTTCTAAGCATTTTCAGTCGATTTTAATTTGTTTTCTAGGTTGGTAATTATATTATCAAACAAATTCCTGTCTCCTTTTCAATATTTATAATGCTTGGTCCATTCAGAATTGAATGAGAATACTTCTCTTGTTTCAGTGATTTTGTTAGGGATATTTTATTATGTTAAGGAAAAAACATAATAAAAGTAAAGCGACATTTGATTACTGTTTTACTATGGATTTTCTTTATTCTGAGAATTCTGGATTTTGTTCAGATGAAGACTCTGTAGCCAGACTTCGGTGTCAGGTCCCATTGAGCATGTGGAACACAAAATGCTGTGCATCAGAAAGACAAATCTATCAGTGCATCAGAAGGAATGATATTTAAACTTCCAGGAAATTGCAATAGTTTGTGGCATCAATAGGATAGTGCATTGAAATTAGATTATTCCAGGTGACCCTGCACTATTCCAGGTGGGATGAATGGCACGCCCCTCAACCACTGCTCCCGCCCGTCCCTGCCCTCTCTATGCAAGCCTAGTTGTGGGGACCACATTTCCCAGGTTCCCTTGAGCCCTAGCTCCGCACTGGCCTGGCCAATGGAGGCCCTGGAGGAGGAGTAGAGGCCAGAGGCAAAGGGAGGCCAGAGTGTTTCTCCCCTTCATTCTCTGCCTCCTGGGGTGTCCCTGGAAGAAGCTGCATGGCCTTATTGGCTCCACTTTCACTGAACAGCCCTCCTTTGACGGCCAAGCGACAGTCAGATGGCCCTGGTTTGGGGGATTTTGGTAGAACCACCTCAAACCACCTCTCCTTCCATTGGAGGCCAGCCCTAAGGGCGGCAGCAGTCAGGGAGTCAGGGTGGGCTTCGTGGGCATTCCGGCCGTGCAGGTGTGCGGGGTACCATGCTGGTTTTGATGCTCTATGTTAAATTCTCTCTGACTAAGGGACTTCCCTGGCGGTCCAGCGGTTAGGACTCCATGCTTCCAATGCAGGGGGCGCAGGTTCGATCCCTGGTTGGGGAACTAAGATCTCACATGCCGTGCAGCACGGCCAAAAAAAATAAATAAATGAAAAATAAAGTGGCTCTTCCTAAAACTAAAACTAAAAAAAAAAAATTCTCTCTGGCTGAAACCCATGTAGTGGGCCCTGGCTAAGCTGGTCGCCCCAGTCTGTGTGGCTCCTGAGGACTCTCGGCCTCCAGCCTGGGTCCCTGACCTCTGCGGGTGGCTTCTGTGTACACTTCTCTGTTATCCAGGTGCGAGTGGGCAGGCAGTCTTGAGTCCCAACGCCAGGACTGCTCCTTTCCAGATCTACCCGCTTCTCTACACTACAGGCCTCGGAACAGCAGCTGTGAACCCACCCTCCCTCCTCCAAGCGCCACAGCCTGCCGGGTGCACGGCCAGGCTTTAGATGGGCCTTTTCACAAAGCACTTGGCACAGGGAGAGGCCCAGGCTTTGGAGAAGGCGATGGGCTATCCTCGTTACAGAAGTCGTGCTGATGAATGTGTTGAACCCTTAACTTTTTCTTGCCAGCAGCTTGACCACTATAGTGGAAGCAAAGCCAAGTCCAGTTTTTCTTTGGATGCCAATCAATTCTTTTCCACGGTCCCTGACATTGCCTTTGCAGGCCATTCCTCTTCCTCTCTGTTCAGCTAGAGGAAAAATAACCACTATAGTGGGTAAGAGCTTGGGTTTAAATCCAGCTCTGCCACCTACTAACTGTGTAGCCTTGGGCAAATTACTTAACCTCTCTGTGCCTTAGTTTTGTCGCCTGTAAAATGGGATTAATAGCAGCACCAACTCTTCCCCGGCTTCAGATCTCTCTGACTCCTCACCACCAGACAAAACCCAATGCCTCCGTATGGAGCCCAAGGAGCCCCCCTCCCCGTCCACTGTGTTTGGAGCACCCGCTGTTTGCTTCTGTGCAAGACACTTGCACACACTTGACCTTCCTTGGTTCTCAGAACAGATTTATTTATTTATTTATTGCCTCTATGTACAGATAAGGAAAGCAAGCTTAGATGGTTAAGAAACTTGCCCCAAACCTCAGCCGGTGGGAGGGAGAGCTACGTCAGGAGTGTCTGCAGGACCCAAAGTCCTTCCTCCACAACCTGCACCCTGAGGTCTCCATGTGCTCCAGGCCAAACCAAACTTGTTGCAGTTTCCAGAACATTCCATGTTGTTTCCTTCCTGTTTTTTTGCCTACACACAGTTCTCCCTGTTGCATTTTGAGAACTATGAGTAAGCGAATTTGGCAAAAGCAAGTGGTGTGGACGTGCGAGAGTACAGAGAGTAGACAGGAGGGTGGAAGCAAGGGATGAAGTGAGGCAATCCAAGCTGTATTTAGATTTTTGAGCAGGGGTGGGAATACACCCCCATGCCCTCCCGTTCCTGAAGGGGGTGCTGTGGCTTTCTACTTGGGATCAGGACACCAAAACCTGTGGTTTCAACATTTCAGGCTGAGGTTGAAAAGTTCGTACAGCAGGCCTGCATCCGATTGACTTAAACTCGGCGTAGCCTGGAAGGGGTGGTTGTCATGGCGATGCATCATTACCGTGGCGCTACTGGGAGTGGGAGTAACCGCCCGGGCACTGACCATCGATCTGCACATCTTTTGTTTCTTCCCCCACAAAACATTTCCCTTCAAGACAGGTCCACACATGAGAAACCACTTCAGGCTGACGAGAGTCAGAACCCCCGGGGTAAATCTCTCTATCTTCTCTGCTGGGGCCAAGGGAAGAAATGGGGAGAATTTGCTACCAAAGGTGGCTTATGACAGGGGCCTAACAATTTACATCCCAGGAGCCCATGCCCCTGCCCCTTGGCTCAATTTCAAATCCCAGTCACTGATATTCCCGCTTCACCTCCCGACTTCCTGCCGCTACCTCGGGCCTGGCTTCTCCAGGGTCTGTCCTCACTCTACCTGAGAGTAGAGCTCTGAAAAAACAGTTCCTACGATTTCACAAGTCTTATCGTTTATCCCAACCATACTATTATTATTATCATTAATGATAATATTATTATCATTATTATTATTACCCTTCCTTCAAGGCTCAGCTCCAGTTTTTACAAAGCACTCCCAGCACCAAAAGTTAGTAACAATACTTGTGGAACCTAACCCAGGTCTTCTTCCTCCCTTCCTTTTCCCCCAGAGCTCTTGGTCTGTATCACATTTACTCATTCAACAAACACTTATTGACCATCTACAAAGTGCCAGGCACTGTACTAGGTTCTGGACACTGAACAGAACAAACGTCTGTTTGCATACAATAAACACAATATATAAGTAAACTAAGCAGTGTATTAGGAAGGGAACATATGCCAAGGAGAAAAATGAGCAAAGAAGGGAGATGTGGAATGCCCAGAAAGTGGATCTCAATGTAAAAAAGGTGGCCTAGGAGGCACTCACTGAGTGCATTTGAGAGGAGAGCCGGAAGAAAGGGGAAAGTAGATCACTGGGGTTTCAAGAAAAAGGACATTGCAGGCAGAGAGTAGCCAGTGCAAAGGCCCTGAGGCACAAGGGTATCTGGCCTGTTGGAGCACAGCTGGGCGCACAGCCGGCTGGACCAAGGTCAGGAGGGAATAAGTGGTGGGAGATGAGGCCAGACAGGAATGGAGGCCTTGTAGGTCACTGTGGGTCCATGGGCTTTTTTGTGTGTGAGATTGGAGCCTTTGGGGGTTTTTGGCAGAGGGTCACTCTAACTGATGTTTTGAGAATAGATCACGGGTGCTGGGGGTGGAAGTAGAAACCAGTTACCAGATGACAGATGATTCAGTTTGGAGCAGACTGGCACTAAGGAGGTGGTGAGAAGGGGAGGTTCTGGCTGTGCTCTGACGGTAGGACCACCTGGATTTGCTGATGGGATCGGAAGTGTGTATGGAGAAAACAGGCAAAGACAGCTCGGTTTCTGGCTTGAGTAACAGGAAGGCTGGCAAGGCTGTGGTGAGAAGGGAAGACGGTGAGGCAGAACAGCTTTGGGAGGGGGAGGAAGAGCAGGACTTACGTTCGGGGGTGTTCAGTTTGAGACCTGCGTCTATGAGACCCACAGAGGAGATGTCAAGTAGGCGTTTGGATCTGCGCGTCTGGAGTTCCCGCAAAGAGGTCCAGACCAGAGGCATCATCTCGGGACTCATTAGGGAACAGATGATTTCTAAAGCCACAAGACAGGATGAGCACACAAGGGAGTGAGAGGAGGTCCCAGGATGGAGCCTTGGGCCACCAGCATGAGTAGGTCAGGAGGAACCAGTCACGGAGACCAGGAGAAATAGCCATCGAGGTAGAAGGAAAGCCACAGCGTGATGTCAGCAGGGGAAGGAAGTGCTTTGAGGAAGAGGGAGAGATGGGCAGTCAGTGCTGCCGGGGGCTGAGTAAGATGAGGCTGGGGACCGAGGCGGTTCAGCCACACGGCAGCCCAGAGCTTCAGGGCCGTGTTGGCTCCAAAGCCAATTGCAGGAGGGTCTGAAGAGGAAAATCAGCGGAAAAGGAGGGGCAATAAGGCTAGACAGCTTTTTGGAGGGTCTTGGCTGGAAAGGGCGTTAGAGAAGCGGGCAGCTGGAGGGGGGACCTGGTGGGAAGGTGGCGGTGGTGAGAGTGGCCGGGAAAGCACGTTCCTGGTGGGGCTGCACATTCCCAGGAGCTTCAGGTCTCCCAATGCCTGGGTAGGACTCCAGGCCGATGAAGTCAGAATCTTGGGGGCCCCTTGTTCTTTTTTTAAAAGCTTGTCAGGTGATTGCAACCTGTAGCCAAGGTTAAGAAACAATGCACTACAGAAAGAAACGTTGACGGAGCGGGAAAGGCAGGGAGTCATTGCTTGAGTAGAGGAGGGGGCGTCTGGTGAAAAGAAGAGAGTGTCTTTCACGGGGGGAGTGGGCCTGGTGTGCCTCTGTGGTGTCATCGCCGGGGGGAGCATGGTGGGAATTCCCTTCTGATTGTCCCTTTTTTGGAGAAAGAGGTGAGAGGGTATCAGGGGGAGTGAGGGTGGAGGGGAGTGTTGGAGGCTTGAGGAGGGTGAAGGGAGCTTGCAACGTCACCCAGGGGAGTGGGAGAGAGAAGGCACCAGGGAAGTGTCCTGTGGTCCCAGGCAGCACCTTTAAGGGCCTCTTAAGCTTGTGGTCAGTAAAGTGCGACCACTCAGCCTGGTGACCCTCTCCCTGCAGCGCCACGGTCTGGGCACCTGCTTTGGGGCCAGCAGACCCGACTGAAGTCCTGGCTCTGCCACTTGATGCTGTGTGGCCATCTTATTTAATCTCCCGGAGTCTTCATTTCTTTGCTGTGAAATAGTGACAATACCTTTCACCAAGGAATGTGTTAGAGGTGAGAGGTCACTGCAAGCATCTGGTCCCCCTGTAGGCACATCGTCGTCATAAATGTTAGCTCCTGTTGTAACTGCCAATTAGTTCCGGACGGCTGTAGTCTATCCAAAGAGCTTGGTTGATCTCCTCTTTGGATGGTGGGGCCTGTGCTTTCTTCTCCGTGTCCTTCAGAGAACATGTTATGTGCTGGCCACATGGAAATCACTCAGTCAATAAATGCCCTTGGCTGAAAAATCAACTACTTCATGAGCATTCGTCACGGTATAAGCTCTGAGATCATTGAAACTAAGAAGATGGCAAAAGCAAGGTGCAGATACAGCCTGTTTCCCCAGCCCAGGCAGACCTCGGAGATATTGCAGGGTGGGTTCCAGACCACAAGAAAGCGAGGTATGCCTGTATTCTCTCCTCTACAACCCTCCCCATTTAACTACTGGCATTCTGATCGTCACTGCAAAGTTATAAATAAAATGCATGGTTCGTACCTCTTCTACTTACAAGAAAAACATCAGATCACGTACAATAAAAGCACACATATAACACAGCCGTTAAAAGAAGGATGAGAAACGTGACTGTACAACCTGACGGGGAACAGACCAGGGACCCCACGGGGAGCCATGCGTTCTTCACTCTGGGCTTCCTGAGGTCGAGCAAGCACGCCTGTTTGAAGACAGCACTCCCAATTCTGCAGGCGTATCTTCATCTAGCTGAAATGATTTTTTTTCTGTGTTTCAGAAAATGGCACGTTTTCGGAGCCCTTTAAGACACAGCTTCCTCTGGGCTGGGAAGTGGTCACTGGTGACAGCACAAGAGCCCGGGTGCTTTCACTCTCTGCCCCCAAAGCCCACACTAATGCTGAAACAGAGACGGCTGGAGGCCCCCCATTCCTGGGCTAATAAGGAGTGGCCTCATGGGAAAGGGGTGCTGACCACCCTGTTGCCGAAGGGTAGGAAGAAGGTGAAGGTCAGGTATCAGGGGCCCTGCCAGCCAGCTTCCAGGTCTGCCTGGAGCATAGGGCTGTCCCTGGTGAGGAGCCTCAAAGACGTACAGGCAGAGGCCAGCCTGGCACCATGCGACGGGATGCGATGTCCGCCGCAGATTCTGTGATCAGAGGGTCACGGGGGACCCGGGGACCCCGGGCTAAGCCCCCCACCTGCTCCCACGCCGTCTGCTCGTGGGCCTTTGCTGCTGCCCATGGGCCCCTGACACGTCCATTCCAGCAGCACAAAGAAGCAAAGCGCGACATTCTCATGCAAGAATGTGGGTCCTTCCTCCCACGGGCTTCTCTGATGCGTGGGACCTAACAGTGATGATAAGATGCTCGTATTAGGAGAGGGCTTCATGTTTTACAAACTGCTGTTACATGTACTTCCTCCTTCAGGGCTCAGAATAACGGGCCAGGTGGGGCACACGCCCACTGTCCGGGCGAGGAAGCTGAGGCACGGGCGGCCCACGGTGCCGGCAGGGTCGGGGTGGAGAGGGGGCCTCGAATCCAGGACCCAGCTTGCTGTGGGGAGGGGTCGAGGCAGTGTGTCAACGGCCGGCCGGCAGCGGAGAGGGCCGGGGCTCGCGGGCTCAGCATCTTTCTCACTGGAAAGGGGTGATTAGGGCAGAGGGCCTCCGAGTCCCCCCGGGTTCTGACGCCCTGGGATCCTGTGGCAAGGATTATTCTTACACACTCAGCTCACACGTCACAGGTCGGGATGAGTTCTCGGGGAGGCACCGTGCAGCCATCAGGTGCCACGAGGCCACAGCTGGGCCGGGAGGCCCCGCACGCCCAGCTCTTCCCCACGACCTGCCAGGTTTCATGGTGTGGCACGAGGACCGCCAGTTCTGTGGCCTCAACTGGAGATGAGCCACATTGTGCCCTCATTAAAATGGAAGCTTATGGGTATAAATGCAGCTGCGGCAACATTTGATGCAAATTTACATGTGGAATGGGTCCCCCTGTCTCTTTTCTGTGCACTAACTTTCACGTGGCAAGGTCTGGAATCTAATTTTTTTTTTCTCCTGAGAGCTGCTAAAGGACTTGGGGAGTTTGAGGCTTGGGTGGGTGTAAATTCTGCTCAAATCCCCAAGTGACTGTCTTCTTGTAGATTTTGCTTCAGTCCAGCTGGTCAAATCACAGACGGTCAAGGCCTTCAAGACAGAGAGACTCCTGGCATTCACGACAGAACATGGCAAAGCTGCTGTCCATCTAGAGTTGGGAGATGGACACAGTTGGGTCCCAGACAGCTGGTTTTGTACGAGGCCTGCACCCAGGAGGTCTGGCCGCCATTCCAGGCGGGCCCTAAAGACCTCGTGTTGAGGCCTGCTGTGTGCTCAACTCTGAAGTTGGAGGTTGACTCCAAAAAAATCAAGTCAGTCCTGAAAAAATACAACAGATAAACCTTTCGGCACACAAGAGGAAGCAGCAGTTGCCGAAAATCTTTTCATGGAGCAAGGTGAGATATACAAGTGAGTCCAACGAGGTGGTTTATCATTAACTGCTAAGGGGTGTGGCACAGCCCATAAGTGAGGGCCTGAGCTGAGTGATAGAGCTTCAACATGTCTCTCTGGGGACACAATTCAACCCACACAGCCTGCTTATGGTCACAGAGCCCATAAGAAGAACCCACTGTGGCCCAAGACCAGCTGCCGCAAGGGGGACTTACAGTCATCCCACCCTCCCTCTTCTTAATCCCCCTAAGACGAGAGGCCCAAGGAACCATGGGGGAGCTGCTCCCCAAACAAGCACGGATAGGTGAGCTTGTGTGGTACAAGGTGGGATGCAGTGGCCATGGAGGTGACACCCAACTCTCCTTCCAAAGGACCTGGGCCAGAGGCACCCTTGATGGACAGCTCCATACACCACCCCTCGGGGTCTCCACTGCGTTTGCCCCGAGGCCACGCTTTCCCCGGGCTGATCCCAAGGAGTGACAGAACATGTGGGGTTCTAGAGCTGCCCGTCCCTGCTTGTCAGTTTTCCTCTGACTGCTGACTTTTGCTTGGAGACTCCCCAACTGGTCTGGTCAGACTTTCTCAGAACCGTGTGGTCTGAGGCTTTTCCCACCCAAGCCTGCCTTCCCGCCCTTCGTCCACAGGTGTCAGAACTACACCTGGTCTGAGGCTCTCCCCACCCACCCCTGCTCGTTCCCCTGTATCCTTCACAGGCATTTACCCCCTTACAACTCTTGCGTGTCTAATCCCGTCTTGGCATCCACCTCCCCAAGGGTCCCAACGGAAACAGGAGCCTCTGAAGTTGTCCGTTTCTTTGTACGATAGGGAGAGAGAGAGAGATGAACTGAGTAACCCCTGGGGGCTAGTAGTGCCGCCTGAGACAGATCCCATTTTTCATTAGTAAGGGTCAGGAAGAGCAAAATTCACAGGCTAGTGAGATGCGGACAGAGACGGTGATAAAGGAATTTCACTTTGACCTGCAGCAGAAATTCCCACTGGATTCTTTATGAGCCTCTTCTATATGCCAAGGATTTTGCTTGGTACTTTCACAAATCTGCCATCATGTTTACTGACATTAAGACTTTTTGCTCTTTGCACCTCACAAACTGGCCCTAAATTAATTTTAAAAATAGTTCCAAAATATTTTGAGCCATGGGAAAATCATTAGACTAAATATAGAGCTTCCCAATGGACTATTATAATACCATTATTTGTGTCTGTTACCTCACTCTCAAGGAGAGTGGAATAGTGGTGGAATACAAGGCAGGGTATTTTGTGATCTCATGTAGCCCTAGGACCAGCCATTTTGCGAATCTGAATTTACAAACAGAAAAGGATATTAGGATTAAAAAAAAAAATATGAGGATGTGAGTAAACCAGAGGAAAGTAGGTTCTTTTGCATCAGATCTTAGAAATTCTCTGAACTAGCAATCTGACCATTTCTATCAGCCCAACAACCTGGTTTTCTTCTCATTACTCAGTCCATCCCCTAGCCTGGAGGTATCTGGTTACAGTGCCACGGAAGTTTAACCAAAAATAAAGAGAATTGAATTATGCCTGTCAAAGCAAATGACCAGCATACACTTGATGGTGCTGGGTCTTAGCTTCTGTAATCACTACTTTTTTCTTGCTCAGGTAACTTGAAAAATTACTAAGGGACGTCAATAATCCCAGTCATTAGTATACTTTAATCAGGCTTTCTCCAATTACAAAGGGAAAACTTCTCCTCCTATAGAAGATTTACGCACTCCAATTCCATAAACACCCATCAGAGATCCTCATCTGAACTCCCAAAGTAACAAGAATACCCAATGCCTCTGCTTGAGTTGAGCCTCTGAAAATGGCCCTGGCAACGCACAAGCACTGTTTGGAGTTTTACAACTGCCAAGACTTGCCTTCCTGCAGATACTCAGAATGGGCTTGGGGATATATACCCTGGGGCTGCAGGCCCTCTGGGAGATCCCCGGTCATGAGGGCCAGGGTTACCTGACCACAATGAGGAACATGTCACGGGTGGCCGAGGGGCAGAGAGGTTGTGCTGTGACAGTTAAGTAACAGGTACTGGTATTAGTTACAAACGCTGCTTACACAGCCTTCCTTTGCTCCCATCCTCCCTTCCTGCCTCTCTTTTCCTCTCCTCACCTTGTTCTACAAAGAATAACCTACAGGGGGACCAAAAAAATACAACAAGATTAAATTAAAGTGAGAAGTCTGTCAGTGAGGACTCTTGCCTCACAAGAGACAGAAATCCAGCTGTATCTTAAGAAAAGACACAGGGAGAGGGAGGAGGAACTGGTCTTAGGGACAATGGGGACCAAGACTTCCATGTTCTCCCCATCCTACTTCTCTCTCAGTGCTGTGTTCAATCTCTCAGGCTACTGTCCTTCAATCGGGGTCAGCTCCAGTTAGAATCCCAGGGAAGGGCTCTGATTGGCTGCCCAGGACCACTCCCCCAAGAGGGTGCTTATGATTGGCTGAGCAGGTGGGCAGGGACCAGAACACTGAGTCAGAGGGGCAGCCTCTACCCCCTCGGCTGCCCCCTGGACCTATGGCAACTTCGGAACAGTGCTTCTGGGAAATGAGCTCTCCTCTGGGGTGGACGTCACCTCTGAGTGCAGGCCAGATGGACTTGAGAGGGTTACAGGGCGTGTGCCCAGGAGATTATGGACTTTTTGCAATTTTCCAGAGGAATTCAGGAAAGCAAACAGCACTGACTGTGCCACTGCCATGTGCCTGCTTTGGGGACTGACACGGAGAAAAGAATGGAACTAACATTTTTTTTTTTTTTTTTTTGAGGCTTTAACGTTTTTATTTAGGAAAAGATTGAGTCTGAAGCTATAATGGTTCAATCTAAAGCATCCCTTTTTCAATAGTGGAGTCAATTTATGTAAAATATTTTTTCCTGTCTATAAAAAACAAATTGAACAGTATTTTGATTATAAGGAAATACAAACATGTACTTTAAACTATCCAGTTTGCTCTATCATAAAAGAAATACGATGCTCTTTCCCTTCCCCTCTTGCATCTCCCATGCATGGGCGCTTACACTCTCCCAGGCATTCTAATGTCTGCCTTTCGAGGTGGTTACAAAGTTGCCTGCAGATACTCCACCAGGGAGTGGCAGAGGCAGGTCTGACTCCAGAGGCCGTGCTCCTCCCACCTCCCTTCCCTAAATATGACTGAAAACCCTAGTAGCCATAAAAAAACAAATCAATAGAACAAACTATACAAAAAGGAGACAATCCTGCATGAAAAAAGGGCAAGATAAACGAAGCCAAAAGATCAATAAATAGACTGGGAAGAAATGTTTGCAACCCACAGTACTGACAAGGGGCAAATTTTTTCAATATATATGAAGGGCTCCTACAAACAGACAAGGCAGGAGAATGGGCAAAGAGCGCAGACAGATAATCACAGAAAGGGAACTGTGAAGGAAATACGAATGCACAAAGACGTGTTCATCCTCATTCATAACACGAAAAAGGCACAGTAAAACTCCAATGAGACACTATTTTCACCTAACAGATTGGAAAGTATCACAGAGTTAGAAACTATACTGTATTGGAGAGGGCCTGGGCAGACAGGCGTGGGCATATACTGGTGGTGGGAGCGAAGATCAATCAGCCTCTGAAAAGGACCAATTCCCTGCCTATGGAAATGAACCAGGTACGCACGCTCTGCCCCAGCAGCTCCCATCTGAGCACATGCCCTCAGACCCCTGCCAAACGTGTGAAATGACGTCCGTGTGGGCATTCCAGCCCTGGAAGCGGCCTAAATTTTATTCAGGAGGGGACAGCTCAAATACACCTAATGTAATAAATAATAAATCATAATCATGACAAATCGCGTAACATTTATACAACGGGATAGTATGCGGCCGTTCCCAAGGACGACGCAGCTCCCTGTCAGCAGATACGCACAATCCTCCAGACGCGTCCCCGAATTAGAAGCCACACACGGTGCTCTCCCACTCGTGGGGGGAAACGTCGGCACGAGCCACCCTCCCACTCTCCCGCGGGAGGCTACACACCTTTCCTCTCTCCTCAAACCTCCCACACCTCTCCCTCCATCCGCTGGTGGCATCGTTTCCTATTCCTGCGGACACCTGAAGCGGTCAGGAAGACCCCACTCCCTGCCCGCATGCCCACGTCCTCCCTCTGCCCCTCCTGTCCCACGATGGGCTGTCCTCTACTGGCACGCCTCACCCCTCCTGCCTGCCCCAGGATTTCGCTCCTGAAGTTTCTCCTTCTCTTTTCTGCATCCTCGATTCCTTCCCCTGACGGTGACAGGGTCATGACACTGGCAGATGAACATGCTGCAACATCCACCTCCTTAAGAATGAGACAGCCCTGTCCTGACCCACATTCCTCTCTTGCACTGCCCCGTTTCTCCGCTCCCCTGTAAGTGAAGCTCCCAGGAACAGCCGTCTGCTTTGTGCCACATCCACTGCCCTGTCCCTTGTGAACCCGCGCCACCGGCCACTCCTCGCCCATGTCAACGCTGCCAGGGGGCTCCATGTCACCAAACCCCACGGTCATCTTTTTTTTTTTTTTTAACTTTTTAAAAAAATTTAAGCATAGTTGATTTACAATGTCGTGTTAGTTTCAGGTGCACAGCAAAGTGATTCAGCTATACATGTACATGTATCTACTCTTTTTCAAATTCTTCTCCCATTTAGGTTATTACAGAACATTGGGCAGAGTCCCCGGTGCTAGACAGCAGGTCCTTGTTGGTCATCCATTTTAAATATAGCAGTGTGCACCCGTGGTCATCTTGAACCCTCTTGTCACTCACAGAGCACCTACTACTCCTTCCCTCCCCGGATGCTCCATCGGGTGGTCTCTGGATCCACCTCTCCTGGCTGTCTTCCTAATTCACGGCTGCTCCTTCGTGGACCCTCTGCTGGCTCCTCCTTATCTGCCCAACCTCTACCCGGGGGGGCCCCTGGTGCAGTCCTGACACCTTCTCTTTGCTGTCTACACTCGTACCCGAATCTCTTCCCGTTTCATGGCTTGAAATGCCAGCCTTTGGTCGATGACTTCCAAATGCATATCTCCAGCCAGATGTCTCCCCTGCTGCTCTGGGATTTTCCCTCAGGTGTCTGGGTATCCTACAGGCATCTCAGATTCACTACAGCCAAAAGGAGACTCTCCACTTCCCAGCCCCTCCCAGGAAACGGGATCGTTCCACTTGCTCAGGCCCCAAACTTCAGAGCCACAGGGCACTCTTTTCTCTCAGCCCCCACATCCAATCTATCCGCAAATTCTGGGGATTCTGTCTTCAGAATATATTTGGAAGCAACTCCTCACCACCCTGCCGCTGCCCCTGTGGTCGGAGCCACGGTCGTCTCTGGCTTGAATGTCAGCGATAGCTCCTTACTAGGCTGCCCGGGTCCCTCCTTTCACTCTTTGCAACCTGTACACATGACGGCCAGGCTGATCCTTAAAAACTCAAAACTCAATCTTGTCCTTCTTCTAGTTGACACTATCCCATCTCACTCAGATAAAAGTCCCCAAACACTAGCCCACCCGTCCTTTTGCCACCTCTGGCCACACTGCCCTCCGGACCCCTCCTAGCAGCCTCCTCCGCAGCTCCACACTTCGTTCAGCCCCTCACAGCCGCCGCACTTCTGCTCAAATGTTCAGGGTCAGAGCCGTAGTCAGGGCTGCCTGGCAGAAGCTGGGCCCGCGGAGGGAGGGTCTGCCTGGTGGAGTGGGAGCCACAGGGGAAAGAAACACTGTGCAAGATGCTGCCTCAGGAAAAACAAGGGAAGACGAAATCCCTGGGGTCTTTCCTCTTCCACTCCAGACCCCAGTCTCCCCGACTGTCTCCCACTGGCCAAACCTGGCCAGACACCAGTTGGCCAAAGATCCTGGCACTGCAGTTCCCGGCAACACAGAGCAGGCAGGACAGCGAACATCTAAGAGCAGAGGCAATGACCCCCCAAAAAACACCCCCACTAGAAAGAGCAAGTCTCCAGACAGGCTGAAAAATCAGTCCCTGGTGAAGGAGTGATTAAACGACACAGTGCTCTAGACGTATCCGTTCTTAGACTTGCAAAGATAAACAAAAGATTTGGAACAAGCGATCCTGTCCTTTGGATACGTAGGGTCTCCTTGAAGCTCGGCTACGAAGAGCTGCTCTCCTGGCCTTCTAACCACGAGAGTCATGGACAATGCGTCGGCCTCAGCGTGTGTGCCCTGGAGTCTTGGCTGTGAGCCCGCACCGCCCCAACCCTGCACTGCATGCCAGGGCTTTGGGAGAAGCTGGGGCACCCACCTCCACCAGATGCTGGGAAGTCCTGGACCATGGGTGAATATGCTACAATGGCAGGAAAACGTTCTCTCAGGCTGGTCAAAGAACAATGAACCCTGTAATTACACTTTATTTTTTGACCTAGAGGGTAAAGAGCCACAATGAGCGGGGAGAGGAAAAACAAGCCAGGCCTCTGGCACCGTGATGCTCTTGGGAGTCTGTGTTGCAATGAACTGAAATGAGCTGACGCACGGCGTTTTAGTCAGAAAATCTCTCTCTCCCCATCCTCTCCCAAGAGCTCATGCAATTCTTAGGAGTTATATTTAGGAACATTTTACAAAGTGCTGTTCTGACCCACATGGCATAAGGAGGGTTGTCAAAAACCACTAGGTCCTTGAGAGCCTACCCCCTGTCCGTCCAGAGCCCTTGAACGGAGCCTCTTGTGGGCTCTGTCTGTGCACCAAATGGGCACTTACTGATTACGGTATAAAGTGCTAAGGTACAAGGACGGGAATAGAGGTTAGCAAGGCCGAGCATGGGTTTAACTCTGGGTGTGGCTGGGCCCTCGTGGGGAGGGACGCTCTGAGAGCCGGGAAGACATCTGTGCATCTTCAGTGGGGCTCAGGGGTCAGCAGGTCCAAGTCTGTACACACCTACCAATCCAGGACAGGACCTGGTGCTCTGCTCCCCAAACGTGGCCAATCCCTAGGAATTGTAAATATATTTTTTCTGGAATCTTGTTGAAAAGCTATAACTGGCATTCTTTTTTTTAAAGTATACCTTTCAGCACTTTTTTTTTTCCTTTGGCCACACCACACAGCATGTGGGATCTTAGTTCCCCGACCAGGGATCGAACTCACGCCCCCTGCAGTGGAAGCGTGGAGTCTTAACCACTGGACCGTCAGGGAAGTCTCTGTAACTGGCATTCTCAAGGCCAGGTCTGGACATCAGCTGCAAGTCACACAAAGGGATGGTAACGACGGTGCTGGTAAGCGCGCTCCCGTAAAAGTTCACGTTCAATTTGAACTGCAATATATGAACTTTGGGTCCAGTCTAATAACCAAAGCAATTTTATTTGTTGGGAAATCATTACAATTAATGTGCAATATTTAATCACGTCTGAAATAGACGGGTAAGTGAGAGGTCAGGAAGTCAGTCATGAGCCATAGTCAGATAACAGTGGTATTCCAAATTTCCCAGAGTTAATCTGTATGCTTCTGGCGTGTTCAAAGCTCAGAACAAAGTTGAGAACCAAAAGACACAGACCTCTAGTCAAATCCTGCAGCCCAGGGAGCCCAAACCCATTACCTGGATGGGAGGTTATGCCGGATCACCGGGACAAAGGTCACATGGGAAACACTGTAAAGCAGCCATTGGTGGAACCAAGGACTTTATTCCCAACTAATGCGGTTTATGTGTTGATTACCCTTAGTCAAGGAAGGGAGCATAACGGCTGGGATTACCTATCCTTTTATTTAGCAAACCGACCCCTCCCCCTGCCCAGTGCTGGGTGGCCACACATACCCTGCTTGCTGAACCTGCCATTCTTTAGATCTGCTGGGTGTGTGTGCAGGCACAGAGCTGGTCAAGACAGCAGGCTACTCTCTAGAGAAAAGATGGGAATGACAAGTCTGCCCTTGGGAGAGTATTGCCACAGAGGTTACCTTTACCTTAATCCAAAGTACTTCTTAGATTCCATGATCGGGACTGCCTCATGGTCAACTGGTGTTACGGGTGAAGAGCAATCTGGAACACAGATAAAGAAGTGGCTTGCATGGGTCCCCCCCAGAAAATCAAAAGGGACCCAGGAAAGGGTTGTCAGGAGAGGTGCCGGTCCGGAGCACCTGCCTCCACTTCTCCCCATGGATGGGTATTCATGGTTCCATTTGCACCAGGGAGCACAAGCTGTAACAAGGTTACACAATCAGTGGCCAAGTTTAAAGGGAGATAAAAACTGGAATGTGACCCTCAGTCTGGTTTTCATGATTAGATAACACCCTCTTCGCTTGATAGCCCATGAGCTATCAGAGCGTTTACAGAGTCCTGAGTCCAAGCCTTATGGTTTCCTTTTCCCAAGAGTTGCTTTTTTGCACAGAATTGAGTCGCTGGTGTCCTGACTACATAGACCACTGTTTTCCCCTCAACTCTATGTCACAGGCACAGAGACCAAGGCAGCTAAGATGTTCAATCATTTGTCCAAGGTCACCCTGACGGAGGTTCCTCAATAATGCTGTCAACCTTGTGCAAAGCTTTTAAAAAGGAGGGGCCACATTTTTAAAATGTCGTTCCAGAGGACACAGCAAATTAAGATCAATGGACAGAAGTTAAATGGATTACAAAGCACTCTGACAGCTAGTCTCAGTTTCCCTCATCTGTAAAATGCCTAGGAGAGTTTTCTTAGGGGATTTTAATAGAAATTAGGTAAGATAATTAATATGAACTACCTAATATAATGTCTGGTATGTAATAGGTAATCAAAAAGTTAATTCCTTTCTTCTTCCTGACAGTGGAACGTATCACCACTGAATACAGGAATTCACCAGACACAGATGTCTCTCTACAGACCCTTGTTCGCCAAGATTCCTTCTAACTGTAACATTCCAAGTTTATAGGGCAGACTTTAAATCTATGAGTGCATCACAAATTCTAAGACTTTCTAAGTTGTCAATGCTCTACTAAGATAACTCATGGTTTCCAGAGTCATTTTCATTTATATGGGATATTAATAGACAAAATGGAAAAAAAGGGGGTGGGTGGGTAGGGACCAGTTAATCTAGAAAACTAGGCTAAGTGATATTCATCCTGTAAATTCTTAATCCAGGGTTTCATTTATGTTGACTGTTGTACTCTGTGTATTTCACTTCTCAACTAGATTGTAGGTCCTCAGTGCAGCATTTTAAACGGTCTTCTCTGAATGAAGTGCTGCCCTGGCTGGGGAAGAGGTGGCACCATCACGGTGCACCAGTGTGATGACCTGGAGCCCTGGGGGTACATCAAACGTCCAGGGGATGTTAGTCTGGGGTGTTAGTGGTGGTATAGAAATTACACCAACACATGCGTGGTATAAAACAGGGTTAATAACATCCTCTCCCATAGATGTATTGAAACACCCCATATATGGCACCTAGTAGGTGCCATATATCGGTAACTCTATGAGGAACCTAGACAAATGATGCCCCAAATGGACACATCTTCAAAATACCCCCTTCCCCTGAGAACCTCTGTCTTAAACCATCTGTGGGGAAGGACCAGGGGTCTTTTGTTTGCTTGTTTGTTTTAAATGTTCAATTCATCGTGAAATGGAATGAAGGAAAAAAAGAAAGGAAAAAAAATGGCTGGTAAACTTCTTCTGACTCCATCTATAAGAAACACCCAAATTTCAAAAAAAAAAAAAACATGTGGAACCCAAAAAAAGGAGAGGGCTCTTGAAACGCAGGCAATATGGTAAAATGTTTTAAGATTCCCAGGCAGTAAAGTCTGCACTCCAACAAAACAAACTCAGAAAACAAAGGACTTTTATTAATGAATGATCGGGCATATTTACTCAAATCAACTGACAAAGTACGTATTCTAACAATCGGTAGACGAGGCCCTTCAACCATGACAGGCCTCAGGCAAAGCGTTCAGTGTTGAGAAGTAACAGCGGCTTCCTCATTCTGAATCCGTCCCAGGCGGGGCCTCCCAGTGGCTCCAGGACTTCCCCTCCTGGTTCTCCATCTCTCCTTTTCAAACCCGTTCTCAGCAAATGGAGTGATTTGCATGCCTTGGCAAATAATCATTGTGATAGGGATTAAAACATTAAACTGAAGAGGTGAAATTTAAATGACAGTTGGGGAGTCATTTTGAGTGGGTAAGGGTGGGCTTTATACCGCATCACATAGGCTGAAGGTCCACCCTTTTCTACTTCTAACCAGTGTTTCTAGCATTTAGTGAAATAATGCAGTCAGTCTCCTGAAATCCTCCTGCAGGCAGCCAGTCAGAAAAAGGTCAAAGCGAGAAACGCCACTTCTGTGGGGCAGGGATGGCCACCGGGTTTTTGAACCCAGGTGCTGTCCCCTCCAGAGCACTGCAACCTTCCGCCCAGAAAGCACTACTCCGGGACCAGGAGGGTCTTCAGTCTGGCTCCATTCTGGACTGGAGAGCCGGGAGGAGAAGGAAGACAAACCCACCAGAAACCCACCCCTCTGAACCACGGCACCACCCAGACCCCAGGAACTCGGATGGGAGAGGGAAACAGGGAAGATGGCTGAACCAGGGTTCCTCCTGGCTGGGTGGGGGGCACCGCCTAAGGGGCGGCCCTGAAAGCGGGCTCACCCTCCTCCCCAAGAGAGAACTGTGCGAATCTCCGCACCTGGACAGGAGTGAAGGCCATCTCCTCACAGACCCCAGGGCGTTCCCAAAGCGACCTGTGTCCCGTTCTTTCTCGGGTGGCCTCCCCGCCCCACTGATTACGGGGAGCAGCAGCGCTGACGTCAGCGTTCAGGGCGCTCGAGTGACTTTTGGGGCCACTCTATCCTCAGAACCTAGAGCAGGAGAGGAGGCGACTCCCGACCGAGCACTCACCTTACTCCCAGCCAGGCGGGCAGGGGGCTGGGGGGTGAGGATCGCGCCATCCTGGGGCCCACCTCGGCGGGTGGGGGGGGGGCGCACCGCCACCCGGGAGAACGCCCCACCGGCCCTCGGCTACGGGCGGTGCCAGACGGGCAACGCGGTGGCTGAGACCGTGGCAGCACGTGGGGGACTCGCGCGGGGTTTACCGCCCTCTCCTCCACTGTTTCTTCCGCAGTCTTAGGAACCCCGCGTACACGGCGGCGCCGGGTTGCTGACTCCGCGCCCGACACTTACCGCCGATCCCCTGGTGAACCTGAGCAAAGCCGGGTGGGGTGGGGTACGGCGGGGTGGGGGTGAAAACCCGCACTCCGCCCGCGACACTGACCGCTCTCAGTGCGCATTCAAGTCCGCACGCCGGCGGGGAGGGGCCCGGGCCGCGGTTTTCCGAGAAGCACGTGCGGGTCAGCGCGCATCCCAGCGAAACCCGCGCTTCCGCCGCGGCCGGGTCTGCGGGGCACAGTGCGCGTGTGCGTGTGTTAGCGGGTGAGGCATAAACAGACACTGGGGGACGACAGGAGTCAGAAATCATCTCGGAGCGAGTCCCGCGCCGCCGCGGCCGCAGGGGGCGACGGGGGTCGGCGGGCGGAGCGGGAGGGCGCGCCGCACGCCGCGCACTTCCTGTTCGAGGCACGCCGCCGTCCACCGCCCCGCGAGCCTGCGTCGGTGCCGGGCCCGGCCCTTCGTGGACCCCTCGGGCCCAGGGGCCGCGGCGAGGCGGCGGAACGGACCGGGCGCCTGCCCTCCGCTCCCCGCGGGGCTCCCGCACGCCCTCCGGCCGGCAGGGCGGCCGCCAGAGCTCGTGCTCGCAGTCGAGCTTCAGCCCAGTTGCGAAGAGTGTTCGCGCTTGCACCTCCTCTTCCCCTCCTCCCTCCCTCCCTCTCGCCCAGAAAGGAGGACGGACCTTGTTCCAGGCTGCGGGCTGGTTTAATTCTCCGGTGGAGGGTCATATTAACATACAAACCGTCTGGCTCTCGCCAGATTTTCCACTTAGGCATAGGCATAGGAGGGCTGCTTCCCAAACTGCCGTGTTTAATTGCACCTGCCTTTCTGATTACCTCTGGGAATCTGTGGGAGGAGCCGAGAGGGTGGAAAATGTTGCTTCGCTTTGCAAAAGGAAGAAAACTTTGTCACCCAGCGGGAGACCTCTGCCACGCGTAGCCCGGTGAGAGACCAGAACCAGTACAGGCTTTGACTTTGATTTCGCATCCGAAGAGCCCGTAGGAGGAAGAGGACACGTGAACTCGGCCCTCCCGCCGACCGCCACCCCAGCTCCACCTTCCCTCCCCGCGGAAGTCCCCACGCGGTGTCTTCAGGGTGCAAGGACAGTAAACAGCGCGTGCGGCTCGCGGCCGACGGCTGGGACCGGGCTGGGAAGGAGAGGACCGAATATCAGGAACGAGTCACCCGGAATTAACTTCTGGTTAAAGTTATGGGAAGCGCGGCCATGGACACCAAGAAGAAGAAGGACGTTTCCAGCCCCGGCGGGAGCAGCGGCAAGAAGAACAGCAGCCAGAAGCGGCGTTCGCTGCGAGTGCACATTCCGGTGAGTCCCACCCCGCCGTCCCCGGCCCCCCACCCTCGGGTCGCTGCGACCCGGCGCGGAAGCGGTTAACGCGGGACGCCCCGCGCGCGCCGTGCGTGCCCCTCCTGTCACTTCGGGCGGCTTGGGGAAGGGTGGAGGCGCGGGGCCGAGCTGGGCCGCTGTGCTCGGGCTCCATCCCTCTCCCCACCCGCGTGCCGCCGGTGCTCGGCGACCGTCTGCGGCGGGGGCGGGAGCTGCGGGGCGGGCTGTGCGTAGCACGGGATCCCGCCGGGTGCGGGTGCTGGGGCGGGGGCGGAGGGGCGGTGCGTAGCGTTGTTTTGTTGAAAAAGGACAGTGTGGACTGAGCTCTGGGGAGGTGGAGCCGCGCGCCGCTGCCGGGGACTGAGGGGAGGGGCGGTGGGTGGGGACAGCGGGGGAGGGGGGCGTTGGCTGTGTAGCTGCGCCCTCAAATGGACGCCCCCCCTGCTCCCCAGTTTCCCTCGGGTGACTCTGGGCCGGGGGCTGGAGACTCCTCTGCAGCCGGCCCCTTGGCCTGACCCTGGGAGCACCTTTCAGGCACTTAGGGGCTCGGGATTCCCTAAGGCGTGCAGGGCCCTCGCGAACTTCAGCCCTGGCCACGCCGGCAGCCGGGCCCGGACTTTGGCGACATCGATCGGTCTGCTGCTTGACTTTGTCCAGCTGGAGGGAGCGGCGGGCGGGGTCGTGCGCCCACCCTGCGCTTTGCCTGCCCAGGTAGCCCGTGGACCCCGAAGCCTTCCCTAGCCTCCCCGTGGGGGGACGTGCGGCGCAGCCCTTACCTGCACCGGAAGGAAACCCCCAACTGGGTCACACCCCCCAGCCTTCACCAACCAAGTAAATGTATACACACACACACACACACACACACGCACACACACACGAGGGCTCCATGGAAAATGCAATTTTGATCACGGATGAGGGTCTTGGGCACGGGTTGGGGGTGCGGGGTGAGGCCCACTCTCCAGGGCTGTCTCCGAGGACACCTTGTTAAAGACACCTCCTTAAAGCTAATCCTTCCTGACAGCAGCATGGGGCCTGGGGTAGGGCAGTTGGTCACGCACTTTCTGCTGCGAACCACCTTAGGCACTTCACTCCTGTGTTTGTTGACCGCAGCTCCTCCTTCCCAGGCCTGTGTGCACACATTGGCCAGGAAGGGTAGGGAGCCCCAGACATCTGATGGGTACTTCAGGGAGCAGCCCCAAGTTGGGAAGGGTGGCCAGCCCTCCCTGGCAGGGGGACGCTCAGGGAGCAGGTGACTGGACCCCTGCCTGCTGTGTGAGCGCCAGGGTGATGACCCAAATATGCAGGAATATGCATTTCTTTGAAAAAACATTCTATATGAAAATGAGATATTCCTGTTTACATTGCTAATGTGAGGCATTTTAAGCCATATTGGTAAATAAAAAGTTAGACACAGGTACTCCTAACCTCCCTCGGCAGTCATCACTTGGCTGAAACGTTTAACCACTCAGCTTCTCCCATTTGTCAAACAGATAATAATTCTGCTTTGCCTATCTTTCAGGGATGTTGAAATAAAATAACTCATGGGAAAGCTCTTACTAATGCAAAGTGTTATATGAATGTATGGCTATTACATATACATCAGAGCACCTAATTTAAAAGAGAGAGAAAAGAAAATGACATTGTCCAGTGCCCAGGCCATGTCATATTTACGTTGATTGGTGAGGCCGGTCTCAAGTAGGAGTATGTGTGTGGGGTGCGCTCCAGAGGTAGTGTAGGACAAAATCCAGAACCCGGAAAGGGACTGAGCGGCCAGGCTATGAAAGTGGAAGAGCCACGATATAGTCGGAATACTCTGACCAGCCTTCCTGCTGCTGGTGATGACTTTGGCGATTTAGACAACGTTCTTGGCATGATGCAGCCCTTACAGAAAGTTCTGTTCACTCAATTATTCCACGACACGTGTGCCATGCTGCTTGATGGTGAGATCCAGGGGGGAACGAGAGGGGCTCTGTCTCCACCCTCACAGGGCTTGCCTTTGCTGGCGGGGGGGGGGACCGGGGGGTCTTCTCACTAACCAACTAGTAATTACCTGTTGATCCTTGTGCTGGGCTGGGTGAGAGTTACACTCTAGCTGGGAAAATACAGCATTCAGACAGATGTTAGCAGATGACCCAAGGGCACAAGATGACCAGTGCAGGCAGTACCTGCTTTCAGAGGGGAGAGAAGGGAGAGGTGGCAGTACATTGACATGTTTAGAGAGACATTAGACCCAGAGGTGGTAGGCAGGACAGAGACATGGCAGGGGTTACCCCTGCCCGGGAACCAGCCTGAGCACCCCCATGGAGTCGGGGAGTTGGAGGACTGCTTCCAACTCCAGTGAAGAGCCCCTTTTCATGGAAGAAAGGGTTTGAGAATCAAGAGTAATCAGAAATACATCAAGGCCAGATCAAGGAGAGCCTTGAGGTTGGATTGCATGATTTAGCAAATAAAAATACTAAATGCCCAGTTAAATTAGAATTTTAAACAATGAACAACTTTTTAGTATATGAATGTGCCAGGCCCCATTTGGGATAAACTTATACTAAAAAATACCCATCATTATCTGAAATCCCAGGCGTCCTGTATCTTCTCTGGCAGCCCTCCCTGGAAGGTAGGCCCGGGGATGAGGATGTCCCCTGAAGCCACTGAGAAGCTGCAGTAGACGCTGTTGGTGCCCTGCCCGGTGTGCCCATAGCCCACCCAGCGTTCTCCGCAGCCTTGCTGGACAGCTCCACCCCACACCACAGTTTCTCACTGTGTCTTTCTTGCTCCTGAAGGAACCCTCCTGAATAGGGGCAGTTTGCTCAGCCTGAGTACAGGCTGGGCTGGAAATGCTGGGATTGGGATTATGCCCTAAGGGGCAACCCTCAGACAGGGAGGGATGCAGCTGGGACTGTTCTCCAGCCTCCCCAT
Source organism: Eschrichtius robustus (assembly GCF_028021215.1). Classification (NCBI taxonomy): domain Eukaryota; kingdom Metazoa; phylum Chordata; class Mammalia; order Artiodactyla; family Eschrichtiidae; genus Eschrichtius; species Eschrichtius robustus. The sequence continues at coordinate 125,055,216 of NC_090831.1, read as the reverse complement.
CCCCGGGGGTGATGGTTCTGACATGGGTTCTGCAGGATGCCTCAGAGGGTGGCAGCAGGGCCCAGCCCCTGTTGCCCACAGTGGTGGTCTGATCATCTATAATGCACCCTTTCTGGCTGTTCTGGCTTCCCTGCCTCACTTGCCCTGCTCCCTGGTATAAATGACTGAATCTAAGTCCTTGTCTCACTGTTTTGGGCCAGGGGGGATTTAAACTAAGAAGCAATTAAAGGTGATGAAAACAACGCTTTGTGAGAACTAGCCTGGTGGCAGCATGTACCAGGACATTCGGGATTCTAAAGAGTGACTCCTGGAAGACACTGTGGCCTGGCAGTCCTGTGGGTGGGGTCATTTGGTGGCGTCCAGTGACACTCACAGTGATGAGGCCTCCTGGGACCTCCAGTGTCCAAGGAGCTTGTCTTTTTACTGAATTGGATTGTGTCCTTTTTGGACACGATTGGACTCAGTCTCCACCCCCATATCTGGTGCATAAACCATGACCAAGGATGTTGGGGGAAATCATTGCAAACCTTCATCCTAGGCTCTGATTACCTTTAACCATCTTCACTCTGCCTTCCTACCAATAGCGCCTGCTGTGCCGTGAGACACCAGAAAAGAGGAATCAATTTTAGGGGATACACTAGGGACTTGGGTGACAGCGGGTAGTGGAGACCCAGAGTTACTAACTAAAGTAATTTATTCATTGAATTCTATTTTAGGGAGAATGGCCCTTGGGCCTAATGGAGGGTGTAACCTTGCTTGATTTTAGTCTCAGTTTGGATCACCTTTATGGGAAACCCTCTCGGATCTTGTCAGGGGAAAGAGAAGGAGAGAGAGGAGAGGAAGAGGAAAGCCTGAGTGCAGGTTCCTTTGGGGTTGCACTGGGCCTTTAAAAGTAGCGAGATGGGCGTAGTGTTTCAGAGTCCTGGTGAGTTGGCACCTCGCCTGGGTTCTCTTCCCTCAGCCTTCATCCGTAATGTAAAGCGGGAATAATAATCAAGGTGGTGGGAATGCGTTTAGAAAATACCTCATTAGAAGTCTAGCTGTGCGTGACGATCTGCCAGCACTTTGCCAGAGAAGCCGTTGCTGGGAGTAAGCATGTTCTTTCCTCCTTTTTGTCCGAGAAAAATCATTTTCCCTATTAATGCTGAAATTTATGTATCTTAGACATATTTTAGTTGATGACCGTGGGCTGGGTCATTGACTGTGTTGTTGGTCTCTGGAACTGTTCACAAGCCAATGACAGAGCAGGAGGCCAAGGGGGCAGGGAGGGCTTTGGAGAGAAGGACCCACACAGGAGCCCGTGGGGACACTGAGGCAGCTGGAGGGGGTCAGGCTCGATCCGAGGTGGTGGCCCGATATTCGCTGCTGGCGGAACGCACGAGTCCCCAGGCCTCTTGGGAGAGGTGCTCCAGAAATCCTTCACAGTCCCTGGAGACAACCTAAACATAGAGCCAGGGGCAGCTGGCCGGTCCCAGAAGGTTGTGGAGACACAGCTTGGCTTGGGCCTGCCACTAGGGATGCCTTTGCTTGTGGTGTCTCCGGAGGGAGGCCTCACGCTGCTGGAGGCGCAGCGCCCTTCACCTTGGTGATGGGCTGGTGACCAGTAGCCTCCATCCAATCAGATCCGCTCTGCTAGGGCCGTGCGTACAGGAGGGGGCATCGCCTGGATGCGGGTGGGGATGGGAGCTGCCTTTCTGCCCCGGGGGCTGGAGGACCCAGTGACAGTAGTGCTCACTGCCCAGTACACCATCGAAACACCCTGGACTGAAGCCTCGGTGAAGAGAAAGCGGATGCCGGGCGGCACAGGGGCAGTATCAGTTTTGACCTTGGCCGTGACCTTGGTCAGTTTGTACCACCTTGAGAAAGATTTGTTGGGTTAGGGTTTAGGGCAGTGTTTTTCAAAGTGCAGTTCGTAGACCAGCTTAAGCAGAACCACCCGGTGTTTGTTTAAAATGTAAAATCCTAGGTCTCAGCCCAGAACTGCTGAATCAGAGTCTCTGGGGAGTGGGACCTGTGGTTCTTTGTTTCTGGTTAAGTTCTCCAGGTGACTCTTATGCCTACAGGGGTTTAAAAAACAATTGATTTCCAACTTCCTCAGCGTAATGCTGATCTGTTCTCCTGCCCCCGTGAGTTATTCTATCAATCTGTCCATCCACCCATCTAAGTATCCGTGTGTCTATCCATCTATCCATCTGTCTATCTATCATCTGCACTTTTTCAGCTGTCATTGAGAAGACAGATACTTGGCTGCTGACTGTTAAACAAAGGTGGAATATTTCTGGCTCCCAAATAAAGATGAATGTCCAGATAGGCCCCCAGCCTGAGTAACCCAACATGGGCCATCCTGTTAGGCCTCACTGCAGTGTTTCTTGACTTGGCCCTTCAGTGGTTTGGTGCATCTTGGGTGCCCTGAGTACAGGCTCTTAGTCGCTCCGCGGCATGTGGGATCTTCCCAGACCGGGGCTCGAACCCGTCTCCCCTGCATTGGCAGGCGGATTCCCAACCACTGCGCCACCAGGGAAGCCCTCTTGTGCTAAATTCTTAAAAGAAGTGATTGTGTGACTCCTTCTACGAAAAAACAAAGATTTTATATATGTATATATCTTCAAGAGTTTTACGAAGGTGCAGAAGTGTTTTTCCTATAGCTCTTTTTAATAATATTAACCCTCAATAAATGTTAAATCTAAAATATGAACCTATAACTTAGTACAAGGTGTCTAAGTTGATGTGGCATTTGAATATCTACAGGAGAACTTTGCAGAAGGGCCCAGAGTATGATACTGGGACCTTCGGGAGTCAAGGTACTCAGTGATGGAGCCCCCGGAACTCTCCTGTGGCTCCGGGGTTTATAAATGAGGCCTGGGTGCCTCTCTGCGGCTCGCAGAGCACGGCTGGCAGTGTGTGGGCTTCCTGCAGCGTGGGCATTGCACATTGGCTGAATGCCAGTTAAACACAGTCCAGTGCTGGGCTGTGGGAGGGAATGGGCAGGCAGAGAACAGATTTAGGGGTCCCCTTCCTTGAAGACTCTACCCTGCAGACCGTGCACAGACCACCGTGGACCAGCTCACGTAGTGATCTAAGCAGAGCACATTCAAAACGCGTAGATTTGCAGAATCACGTCCAGTGACTTTGGGCGTACACGCAGGCTGGATTCCCTGTCTCATCCTCTTGTCCCCACTTTACAGATGGCCCAGCTGAGAACAAGTACGTTCCCTGTTTCATGGTTGGGTGACACTTTATTCAAGTCTAGCCTCTGCTGCCCTGTTCCCACTCTCCCCCAGGACCTGCCTGTGGAGGGTCCAAGATCCTTGTGTAAACCAGGCTCTGAACACTGCATAGTGGCCTAATGATGAATGCGACCATCTATATTCGGGATCATTATTGCACCAAAAGGACATCGCTAGTACTGAGGTTCCAGAAGCAGAAGCAGCAGCCCAATACAGTGTGTGTTCAATATTACATCTTTCCACACATCATAAACTCGTTCTGGTTCTCAGTGCTTCACAAGTATCTTTCCCTGCCTGTTTTCTTTGAACTGCCCTTCCGAAATAAAACCCAGCAAAACTATTCTATTGCTGATCTGCACTCAGGGGTTTCCCTTTAGACCAAAGTATGACTCAGGAAAGGACTTGGAAGCACTTCTTACTTGCCAAGGGCTTTTCACCTGCTCACACCTCATTCGCTTAACTTCTACATCAGTTTGTGTCCTCTGAAACCATCCAGACAAATAAATGTGCTCTTAAATGATGCTGTTTCTTGTCTATTTTCTTCTGCTTTTCCTGTCTTGGTATATTCAGCTCACTGCCAGCGCTGTCTATTTCTGGGCACTATTTCGCTTTTATGGGGCTACTCAGGTCACCGAACAGGCCACAGACCCTTGGAAGAGCTGGGTTAGAATCCAGCCCTCTTTTCCCCCATTCTCCTCCACCCACCCGCCTCTGACCCAGAGCAGTGAGTATGAGCACATGTGAATGCCTGTGACTCCCAGTTCTTTCCAGACAGTAACCAGCCTGTCTTGATATCCCAGGACAGCGAACCAAATGTCGGAATGTGGTCAGTGTCTTTAAAATTTGGGACAGACAAAGGCCGATGAAGTGCTGCGCAGCCGAGTTGAAACAGTCCTTAATTTGCTTGGTCAATTGACCGTGACCTTGCTGTCAGATGGGCACAGCCACATGGGAGTGAAGCTATATCCCCAAGGGTTAACCACAGGGAATTCTTAGAGAGACCCCATTGCAGGGTGCGTGCAGCTGAACCAGAGGAAATGGTTGAGGGTTAATCAGCCGGGCTTCCCCTCCGGTGGAGGAAGGTTTCTCACGTGTGACTGGTTTAGCCCTGCATCAGAATGGTTAACCCAAATCTCACTCATCTCTTTGTTCCTCTACCTACGTTGAAAATAATTTGATCCCCATCCTTTCCTTCCTGTTGACAGGAAGCCCTTCTCTGCCAACTCATGGCTTGTCACAGACCAATCAGATATCATCCAGGCTCTGGGGCTCGTGCCAGGGCCTCTGTGTTTTGATATACTCTGACCTGGCAGCGAAGTTGCTGATGAATGTACAACAAAGACCAATTTGCTCTTGGTCACCCCAGGAGTCCAGCCTTTTTTCCATGCGGCTGAGGCCGGGTCCTAGCTGTGGGAGCCGTGCAACCCTGCCAGCCCCCTGTGGGGGCCCGGCGGGGACTCGGTGCAGAGCCAGGCGCAGGTGGCACTGGGGTGACCTCCGCTGGTGCTGGTGGGTGCAGGAGGAAGGACACGACAGGGCCGGAATTTTAGGAAGTGGGGCCCCAACTACTCAGTTTGTAAAGAAATGGAGAGCTAGCTTGCTGGGACCATGTTTACAGTTGGGCACCTTTAGAGCTGGGACTGGGAAACCTGTCAGCTCATTTATGTCTGTTTCCCAGGTACTGTGCTAGGTGTTGAGGATACAAAGGTGAATAAGGTCATGGGCTGAACTGTGTCCCCCAAAGCTATGGTGAAGTCCTAACCTTTGGTACCTGTGAACGTGACCTTATTTGGAAATAGGGTCTTTGCAGATGTAATCAAGTTACCATGAGGTTAGGCTGGGCCCCTAAACCAATATGACTGGCGTCCTTATAAAAAGTGGGAAATTTGGATACAGAGACACAGAAGGAAGATCATGTGAAGGCAGAAGCAGAGATTGGAGTGATGCTGTCATAAGCCAAAGAACCCTGAGGCTACTAGAGACTGGAAGAAGCAAGGGTGAACCCTCCCCTGGAGGTTTCCAAGGGAGTGTGGCCCTGCCAACACCTTGATTTCAGGCTCCGGCCTCCGGAACTGTGAGAGAATTTCTGTAGTTTTAAATACACATGGTTTGTTTGTGGTACTGTGTTACGGGGGCCCCAGGGACCTCCTACGACAGGCTCCCTGCCTGCACAGCACAGCTGGGGACAGTGGTCATTCTGATGTTGTTCGCCGGCCCCATTCTTGTCCACAGGATATTGTGTAATGAGCACCCTAGCAATTCAGACGCTGCTCGACGGGTAGTTTTGTTCCTGGTGGCTATGACCGATCAATATTACTGATGATCAGATACTCTCTGGGACGGCACGTTGTCATCAGATTTAGCTAATACTGTGGAGCACTTGCTCCAGGTGCCAGGTGTGTGCTTATGTAAGCTGTCTCTGTTTATCTCCAAAATAACCCTGTGAAATACTATTATTGTCATTATCGGTGTTATTATCCTCATCACAGAGAAAGAACTTTAGGCCATCCACAGCTCACAACTATTCTAATCCAACCTGCCAAGAAAGTTCTGGTGTTTAATTGGGTTTTTGATGTCCCTGCTCTGCCCTGCCCCAGCCCCAGGGTTTGGATGCCCGTGAATGGTCCAGGCAGCCTGGGGTGGGAGGCAAGACTGCTGGGCAGGACAGACACCACCCCCATGATGGGCACACAGAGGACGAAATATCTGGTCTGGCAAGCTGCCTTCCAAGGGTTTGCCCTTGGGGTTGACCAGGTCTTTATTTGTTCCCTTTTACATGAAGGACATTGAAGGCTGCTACTTACCCTTCTCATCTCGAAGATAAATAATCTGCCTTTTATAATTTCATAGGTCTTATTCTCTAGTTCTTTCTCATTTTTTGTTTTTTAAATAACTGAGTATTAGAGTGAACACCAAACCAGGAATCAAGAAATCCTGCGCTGAGTCCTCTGTCACATGACTGCGGAGCTGCTTCTTACTGAGTTACCAGACATTCGCCAAAAGCCCTTTCTTTGTGTGCCAAGCACCGGGCAAGGCTGAGAGTAAAACTGCCACCAGGAGGGGCACGGCCCCCACCCTCACAAGGCTCAGAATCTACAGGGGAGCCGTGGCACAAGTCACCACGTCGGTTCATTTTTGCTACCAAACACCCCAAAACAGTGACTTAAAACAGCAAACATTTGGGACTTCCCTGGCGGTCCAGTGGTTGAGACTTCGCCTTCCAATGCAGGGAGTGCGGGTTCGATCCGTGGTCGGGGTGCTAAGATCTCACATGCCTCGCGGCCAAAAAACCAAAACATAAAACAGAAGCAATATTGTAACAAATTCAACAAAGACTTTAAAAATGGTCCACATCAAAAACAAAAAAATCTTAAAAAAACCCCATTTATCTTTCTCAAATACATATAATATATAATAATTAATAATATTAATATTATATAATAATCAGTATGTTAATCTTGTTACTATATAATTATATATTATAATTATGTGATATTGTTATATACAATTATATATAATATATAATTGTATGTGACATATAATACACACAGATAAAGTATATATAATTAAATGTAATATATTACATGTTATATATTATATTACATTATGTATTACAATTATAACATATTAATTATAATTGTTAATTAAATATTACTTTCTAGTAGATACTTAATATATTAAGACCTTAAACAGGTTGACATATAATTAAATTATGTTTAATAATATATTATCATTAATCATATAATTGCTAGATAGTAATATTCTATGTCATATCTATAAAAAAGAGGATTGCAATCTAAGGTCTCCATTTGGCTCAGGCACCATGATTGTATGGAAACTGCTTCGTCCCAAGGTCAGGTGGGCGTCGAGAGGCTGTGAGCGAGGCTGAGGAGCCCAGGTCCTCCCGAGGCTGGCCTTCGATAGGCCCCCCCACCCTTTCATCACTGAGGGTGGGTGAGCGTCAGGGGAGCTGCTGTGCCCCTGGGGAGAGACCAGTGCCAGGAGAACGGAGAGGTAACTTTTCACCACTCTTCTTTGCTTGTTAAGTGTATTTTGAGATTTCTGAAATGACCTCAGGACACAGGTAATAGAATATTCTCAGCTCAAAGACACAGGGAAATGCTGGGCCACAGAACCAAACTGGGTTTAGGGAGGAACCCGGCCGGGAGTCTTCCGCCAGGTGCAGAAGTGGCCTGGAGCCTGCGTAGTGGCCTCTGGGAGCAGAGATGAGGCCGCCTCAAGAGCCACATGACTGGCCAGTGGCAAAGCAGGGAGGAAAACTCGGGTGTTCTTCTCGGGGGAATGTTGGGAAGACAGGAGACCCTTTCAGGCAGGCGGGCATTCGTGGCGCAGGTGAGGAGGGCTTCCGGGGAGCCCAGTCTGCCTGGCCCGCGTGGCGCTCTGCAGAGCTCTCTGCACCTCGGCTTAGATCAGAAAACGATTTCAAAGCAGCTCCCTTTTGCACTGGCTCAAAATCAAAGCTGTGGGCAGCGGTGAGCCATCATGGAGTCCTTTCAGCGCGGACCCAGGCTGCAGGCTTGCGCTGGCTTCCGCACTCCATCCACACCCTCCTTCTCTAGACGTGGTGACGACCGTTTTCAGGGAAGGTTCAGAGCACAGCTCCATAGGTTTGGCGTGCGGGCACCGTGTTTATGACCATAATAAAATACAACTTAAAGTCGAATGGACATATTTGGTTATATTCCTCGTTTAATGATGATCTATCTCTGAAACGATCTTTGTTAACTTCACCTAAAAATTATTCTTAGCCAATGATTCTGTGCCTCTAGCTTTGGTCCTTCAGTGGTGGGGGAAGGAAAGAAAGCCAGTGGGGCAGAGGGAGAAGCTGGATGGTGGAGCGGTCACAGCTGGCCTCAGCTGACCCCCTGGAACTGGGATGGCCCTTCAGAGTTGTCCCAGATTGGGCGAGTGGGGGCCCGACCCTTGTCTCCTTAGTTAGAACATGTGCCCCTTTGAGGATGGTGTGCCTCTACGTCTTCCTGTCCCAGCCCCAAGGAAACCACCTCCCACGTGAGCAGCCCTCACGTTGATGCTGATAATGATGGGGAGAAAGCGCAGAAGCCAAACAACACCGCGGGAAAGGAAAAAAATGGGAGTCTTTGAGAATCCAGATGCTTAGTTAACTCTACGAACTAATTCCGAAAAAGCTGGGTGAATCAACTGTTTACAAATCTTACAGGAGTCAAATATCATAAAGAGAAAAGTTTCAGATAAACTATGTTTTGTTGGTTCAATGAAAGGGTAATTTTCAGGAATGCTACTGTGTTAGTTGTTTTTTCCCCTCCATCTCCTACCTGGGAAAGTTATTTGGGCTTTTTGCTCAGGCTAACTGACTAGTTAGAACATCATAAATCTGCCAGGAGGTATTCTAGATGACACAGTAATCCTTTGACTGGAAACGGGTCTAGCGCCTGCACTGAAAGATGCCAAGCAAGCAGGGAGGGAGCGGGTGGTGGATGGGTCCAAGGCCAGGCACCAGCCCCTCGGCCTCACGACCTTCGAACCATAGGAGGTGGGAGCATCCACCCACGGCGGCGACAGTCTGGACATAGCTGTCATTTGTGCTAGGTTCTCGAGAACAGAATCGTTTGTGGGAGCAGGGAAAACATGAGGGTTTTCACCTGCTCTGTAAAAGGGGGGCGTGGTGGAGGGCGGTGAGTTTGGGTGTCAGACTTCAAAGTTGCAATTCTCATGCCATCGTTGCTTCTGTGTCCACTTGGGCAGTTTACTGGTGCTTCCCGAGCCTCAGTTTCCTCACCTGTAAAATGTGGACCATAGTCCCCACTTTGCCCACTGGGTTTGGGGGAGAATGAGATGAGATCCCTGGGTAAAAGCAAGAGGGTGGTACCCTAGGAATGCTGGTTTCCTCTCCACTACAAAGGGGCCCGTGAGGAAGACCGCCTTAAGAATATAGCTGTGGCTCCCATACCACTCCAGGATTTCTGGGACGGTCCCCCAGTAACAGAATTTTATTCTTTTCAGTGGAAGTGATTCTTTAATTATAAATTCAATGTAAATTCCTCTTTATCCCTTGTGGCACTTCGGCTAAATACATTTACAGATTTGTTCCGCAGATGTCCTTACTCACAGTGAAATAGTCCAAATGGCTAAAGCCTTGACCCCAGAGTGAAAGCCAGTGTGAGCCCCAGGGGTTGAGAGGTAGAGCCTTTAACTGACTGTGGTTGGAAATGGCCTTTGCCAGGAACTTGAAGGCCAAGTCTTGGGAGGGGGGCTGCCGAGAGTTGGGTGGTGGGTGTGCACATGGAAACCGGCAGGCTCCACCTGGGAGCGGAACACCCTTGGGGACTCCCGCAATCTCTCCTGCCTCCCCCGCCCTCTGCCTCGGGCCTGCAGGGCCCCAGGGGAGTCGCTGGCTCTGGCGGTGGGGGGGGGGGGGTTGTGTGCTCCCCTGGGTTGGAATGTGACAGCCCAGGAGATGGTGCTGAGCAGCTAGCCTTCTGGGGTTAATGTGTGTCTGTCCTCACCCCCTTGGGCAGCTGCCATTTAGGCTCTCCTGGGGATTTTGCACCTCAACTCCAGAGAGTGAGCGTTGGGGCTTTTGTGGGGCCGGGGTCTGGGCTGGGCTCCCTTCGTGCCTCCGTGTCCTCAGCTGGTCCCAGTACGAGGTGGGACCTACGCCACCTTCCACAGCCGAGGCCTTGGGCGCCGTGGGCCACTCTTGGGTAGAGCCTGTCTGTGCCTCTGTGTCTCGCCCGCTGCAGCGCAGGGATAGACTGGAACACGCTGCTGCAGGGAGGGCGGAAGGGGGAGAGCCAGCGACAGAGCCAGGGAAGGGGGGTGGGACGGAGGAGCCCAGTGGGTGCGCAGGCGGGCAGTGGAAGTGGAGGAATAAAGTGCGTTTCTGCAAGGTCCGGTGATCTCTGTCCCAGAGAACGGCGGGGAAACACTTTCCGGCCTGTGTTTCTGCCCTCGTAGCTCCGCAGGCACCCCCGACCCGCCCAGAGCTGCTGACGGTGCCGGCTTGTGCCCCCTGCCTGCCTCTCTGGGCTGGGGGCGCCTCTCAGGCTGCTAATTAATAGTTCTTATTTAGGGGGTGATGAGAGCATTTGATGGGGGAGATGGAGCCTCATTAGGGGCTGGAAGGGCCCTCCCGGGTCTAGCATCCCATGATTTTGTGATGCCTGCCGACACCGCAGGTGCCCACCCACTGCCTGCCCCTCCCAGCCCTCGGTCCCGGCAGGCAGGGCTGGGGGCCACCATAGGAAAGAGTCTTGGACTGCGTGGCAGAGGGATGTAATCCCAGTCCCACGTCCCCCAGCTTCATTGACTTGGGCAAAGCTCAGAGCCCTGTCTGCTACCACGAGATGACTGCTGTCTAAGTGGGCGCATCATTCAACACGCTGAGCCCTGGACTGGTGAGGGAGGGGGCTGCGTCCCCTGGTGCGTTAACGTCAGTCCACCGCCCTTACCTGGAACAGAAGAGGGTCAGATGGCGTTGGTTTGAAAGGCCCAGAGGATTTCATACAGACCCCAAGGAAACAGGAGGATTCCTTCACCAGATGGCATCTTTCTCCCACGATCCGGAGAAGGAATCTGCCAGCAGGAGACTGGCAGGTCTCACAGATCCACGCAGCAAGCCCGCCCAGCGTGGTCGCCGAACAAGTGGGGACGCAGCTTTGGGGAGGTGAGTCCACTCAGCAGGTTAGCGGCTGAGCAAGCGCAGAAGAGACGCACAGAGTGTCACAAGCCCTCAGCTTCTGACGGAGCCAGGACAGCTCTGGGCTGGCGGCCCTTCTGGCCACGAAGCTTGGGTGCCCGGGGCAACCTGCTCCCCCATCCCGCAGACCTCGCCCTGCCAGCCCTGCCAGCAGCTTCCCTTGGTGCGTGGGTGAAAATCCTGGAGAAGGGCTTGGCTCCACCTTCAAAGTCAAGATCAAGATTGATTACTGCTGCCTCGTTTTCTTCTGTTTAGAGAACTATAAGTTTCCAAGGCGATCGAGCAGGCTCACACCCCCTCCGCACACAGCTCTTCCTGCGGAGAGGCTGGGAGCCTGGGATGATGTCCGTCTCGGTCTTGCTGGGGGCAGCGTCCTGCGCCCTCCATCCCCCCACCAGTGCAGCTCAGGACCAGCTTTGTTGCTGGGTCCCAAGGGAGTGTTCACTGGTACCCGTGGGAAGAGCATCCCTGGTGGTGCAGCAAAACTGCCCCTAACCCGGTGTCCTCGCCCTGCTGGAAGCCTCAGGGGCCTGCTTTTCCTGGCTCTTGTTCTGTGACCGACGTGAGAGACACTGGCCGGTGTCCAGCCCCTCCTCAGAGGACGCTGGTTCTCCGAGCTTTCTGTGGTCTGAGAGCTGCTGAAAACTCCCCTGGGCTGGCGGGGGCCAGGACGGGCTGGACCTCTCGTTTGTGCCCTGGTCTTGCAGGAAGTGGGGCCCCTCTTCCACCCCCTGGACTCCTCAGGTGGAATTTCTGTTCCGTTACCTTTCCGTAAAGCACCCAGTGTGTCCCACTCAGCAGGCACTCCCTAAACACTGTTCTGGCTTCTACCGAGGTGACTTCGGTTTTGAAGGTCAGACCAAACCTTCTCATCTTTAGAAAACTCTCGAGTCACAGGACTGCCAGGAATGGCCAAAGTGAGTTATGACATCACCTTGTCTCGCAGCAGCAATGGCATCGGGTGTTGTCATGGTCCAGGACCACCGAGGAGGCAGGCCTTCCGTGCCCCTAAATCTCCCCTCCCCTCCACACTCACAGGGAAGGAGAGGGGAGAAGGGGAGGGGAAGGGTTCCTTTAGAATCTCCAAGTTGGGAAAGACGTGGGTATTTAAATGTCCACCAAGGACCACCTAGTCCAATCCCGAGAAGGTATCATTAAAATACTTGGACTCTGAAACGGCCGGAGGCTCCCAGGCACACATACACGCAAATGTCAAATAATCTCCCTATTTCTTGAAGCTACAAGAAGTGTCAGCTTCAACCGCCTTCTCACCAGGTGTCCTGTGCTGGGCTCCTGGCAGAGCAGACTCGGGTGGGGATGGTGACGTGTACTGGAGATCACGCGCAGGAGAGCTTTGGGGTCGACTCCTGGGGAGGGGAGGAAGCAGGGTCAGGCAGGGGGAGGGGCTGAGTGGCGGTGCCGTCCCAGCCAGGGCCTCGGTCCACACTCCCAGGTTGTGCTGGGTTAGTCAGTCACGCATCCCACGAGGGCGGCCCGGCCTTGGGCGAGGTGGCTGCCTTGGGCCGAGGCAAACCTTGAAAGGGGGGCAGCGGGCGCCGTCTTCCTGTAGCACCGCCGGCAGCCGGGAGCAAGCCCCGCATCCCTGAAGAGGGGCCCGGGAGGAGCATCCAGCACGCTGGACCCTCCATGGAACGGGACCACCTGCTACCCTTTGTCTCCTCCATCCCTTCCTGCCCAGCGATGAGAAACATAGGTCCAAGTTGTGCTGAAGGTGGAAGAGGTAGTCGTGTCCACCTCCACTGCTCCACCGAGGTGGCACCTGGTCTTTGCGATTCTCAAGGTCAGCCTTGAAGGGGAAGAAAGAGGAACGGTGACTAATAAAAAGAGCTGATACTCACCGAGCCGGCACGCCCAAGCACGTGTGTGCAGTGGCTTACCTGAGCCCCACCTGTGAGGTGATACCCATTCTCCAGGTGGGAAAATCTTTGCAGCAGAGGCCAGGCTCCCAAGCCCGAGCCACCTGGCACCTGAGTACCCATGCAGAACCACCGTGCCCCACAGCCAGATGGTGCGGGCAGGCAAAGTAGCCCCTGAGGACACGCACGGAAGGCGCAGGATGTTTACCTCCAGCTGTTGTTCCAGGCTGATCGCAGACCGTAAGTCTGCGGTCTTGCACCTGCAGCTCCTGATGGGTCCACCTTGGGCACAGCGGCCCCATGATGGGCGGACCCGCAGCTCCGTGAACCTCGCTGGTCTGCAGGGAGCCAGTGGCAAGAGAAGAAGGGTCCTGAACGTCACCAGCCAAAACAAGTGACTTCTCCCTCCTCCGAGTCCTCACATTGATTTGCATATGACACCGTACTTCCCTGGTCCTCTTGGCTCTGGCCAGGCCCCCACTTACCCACCTTCACAGCCTCTGCTTTCAACCACCCTTCATCCACAGCAGACGTTCTTTCACAGCAATGATCAGACCTTGGCTAATGGAGAATTGGTGGGTCTTAGGGTTTTTTCCTAATGTTGCTTTCCAAAAATTCTACTGGCTAGTGTCTTTGGATCCCTAAGAGACCACCTTTCATGGAAAACTGAAGGAAGTAGACTGATGCCCAAGACTCTTGGCTGCAAACGAGTAGCTTCTCGTCATCCATGTCCCTTTTTTTTTTGTCTCCTCCTTTGCGTCTCTTTTTCTGTTTCTTGTTTTCTCCTGTTTCCCTGCCCTCTATCTCTTCTCATCCTTTGTTTTGTTTCTTCAGAACTCGATTTCACCAGGCTTGAAAAACCTGCTCTCTGACCCAATTCCCTTCCCTGTGGTCACCGCCCCAGCCAAGAGGCACCAGCCGAGTCCCTGTGGGGACACTGCCCCTGGTGCTTCGAGGTTCGTCTGCTTCTTCTCAGACTGTTAGGTCACCTTTGAACGGAATCGTGACACGTACGCTGGCCACAGAGTACGTTAGGTATGCTCAGCACCACGACAGGCTCCGTCACATGTTTTATCATTTAACTCTTCATCAACTCTGCCTGGTTCATATTATCGCCCCCATTTTTACAGTTGGGGAACCTGAGGCTCAGATAGACTGAGCAATTTGCCCAAAGGATGCAGTTGGCGAGAGCAAGGCCAGCGTTTGAAGCAAGCGTGGTTGTCTCCCAAATCTATGCTCTTTCCCCTGCAAGATTTCTTCTCACTCCCCCTCCGAGTCCTAATGGGTCCGGGGGCTGGAAGGCAGAAATGCCTGATAAGAAGCTGCCAGCTCCAGAAGGCCCGCCGCTCGCTGGCAAACGGACGTTCCTGTGCCCCATGTGTGCTCCGAGGACCCGGCCTTGTAAAGATTGTTCCAACGAGCTGGGCTTTGGGACCTGGGTTTCCTGCCATGTCCTTGGCATCCCTGAACCTCAGTTGCTTCATTTGTGAAATAGCAATGAGACTATCCACCTGAGGCTGGTGAGAGAATTAAATGACATCAAAGCACCTGGCATGTAGCAAACTTGAATGAATTATAGTTAATGTCTCCTCTTTATTTGTTGGCTACAATGTTGGAGAAGCCCCGAGAGAGAGCAAACCGTGTAGCGGGGCCTGCAGGGAGGGAGGACTGAGCTTTGGGTACAGCTCACGCCAGGCCCACCCTGCTTGGGTTTTCTGTGGCTACTGGTTTTCCTTCTGATAATAATATCTTTCATCTTACTGCATTGCAGCAACTTTTTGGTAATGAAGGCAGGTGTAAATAAGTATCAGTGGGACCCGATAAATTCTGTTTAAGCAAACAAACAAATCTCCTTTGTCCGTATTTTGGGGGGGGGGGCGTGGGAGCTGGGTCCATTCCCAGTCCTTTTTATTTCTTCCACTTCTTCTTCCCCTCCTGCTCCCACCCCCCTTCCCTGATGGTGCGTCCCACATGCACCTGACCCTCCTGCTGTTGCCTTGCGAGTACATCCCACTGCCCAAAGTGGGGTTTGTGGGCCGTGGGTATGTGGGCGGTAGGGTGTGGACGGTGGGGTGTAGACAGTGGTGCTGTGTGTGGTGGGGTGTGGACAGTGGGGTCTGGGCAGTGTGCATGTGGACCATAGGATGTGGCTTGTGCACGTGGAGGGTAGGGGGTGTGAGCAGTAGCATGTGGATGGCGGGTGTCTGGAACCCCAGTGCACAGCCTCAGTCTGGGAGGAGCAGAGTCCCATGGCCATCGCGAGCTGGGCGCAGAGACCGTGTCCTGCTGGGACCCTGTCCTTTCTTGCAGTGTGCCCTGCACGTCCCCTGGCTCCGTGGGATTCTGTGCTCTCGGCTCTCCCTCAAGGCAGTGGTTTGGCAACCACAGGAGGTGGGACAGGAGGACAGACGGTCCTTGCGCACCAAGGGCAGGAGAATGTGCTCTGGGCCCTGGGAGCCAAGAGAGGTGAGTCTAGTCCCAGCTCGACTGTACAAGCTGAGATGGGTTCACCTAACCGCCGTGGATCTCATTCTAGAAGGTCTTTAAGGCCCCATGAAGCCCTGGGGCTCAGGCACTGGGTGGTTGCCCTTCCTCCCCTGACAGAGGCCGGATTCCCCTGGCCTGACCCTTGCAGGGAGGGGGCTGCGGGTTGTCACACGGTTCTGCCTCCATAAGTCCATGACGTGAGGGTTGGGACGCACACAGGCACTCACAGGGGCCTGTGTTTTGATCAGGGGCTCTCCAGGCGCTGATGGAGGTCGAGGACCTGCCACCCTCAGCCACCTGGAGGTGGCTTCAGCCACCCAGGAGCATGTGCTTCTTGAGCACCGGAGGGTGTGTGTGTGTGTGTGTGTGTGTGCGTGTGCGCGCACGCGCGTGTATAGAGAGAGAGAGAGAGACACGTAGACAGAGACATGCAGGTACAGACTAGGACATGGAGAATGAACCGAGTTTAATTTTCTGGGATCTGCACCTTGAATCAAGCTCCTTGTTGGTTCATTTGTAATAGGATCTTTAGAGGAATAAATGACAGTGACCCTGGGGACAGGACTCTCCTTTATGATCCAAGGTGGGCGTGGTGTTGTAGGAGGAGACGTGAACTGGGGTAAAAATAAGTGGATTCGCCTTTGGGTTTGCGGCTAATCACCCAGGTGTCCTCAGGCAGGTCGCGGGGCCTGGGCCCAGATTCTGCTGTGGTTTGGGGGCCGGAAGCATTGTGGTTTAGCAGAAGAGCCTGGATTGGGAGTGGGACTATCTTGGTTTGAGTCACATTCATCCCTTCTCATTTTTGTGTCCTGTTTCCTCTGTGGTAAAAGCAGTTGATAATATTAGGTTAAACCATAGGAAATAGCCAGTATTTCACCATTTTTTTCGAGCCCTGGTCCGGGAAGATCCCACATGCCACGGAGCAACTAAGCCCGTGCACCACAACTACTGAGCCCGCGAGCCCTAGAGCCCGTGGGCCACGACTACTGAAGCCCGCGCGCCTAGAGCCCGTGCTCTGCAACAAGAGAAGCCACCGTGGTGAAAAGCCCGTGCACTGCAACGAAGAGAGGCCCCCGCTCGCCGCAACTGGAGAAAGCCCGTGGACAGCAGTGAAGACCCAGTGCAGCCAAAATTAAATTTAAAAAAAATGTATATAAGAACCATTTTTAAACAGTTAAGTTTCAAAAATGTAAATTATTTTATTGGCAACCCTGTCCTTTTGATTTTAACCCCGTTGCTGAAGCAGAGCATTTCTCTTCCTTTTTCTGGACTCTTCCTGGAACCCGGCTGCACCCCTCCTCGTCCCCTTCGTCCAGACGTGGGGCCCGGGGCACAGGGCACGGCAGGCCGGAGCCCTCGTCAGCCTCGTCACAGTCATCACCTGTTTTTTAAAAAGTTGGAGAGAAAAAGTGGTCACGTCATCACTCCCCCCCCCCCCCACCCCGGTGCGAGCTCTGCGACAGGGACACGAAGGCGTGACCGAGGGCGATTCTGGAGACGCTCCGAGCTCGGGCAGCCCTTTGAGGCAGCCGCCCACCCTCTGAGGGTGAAATTAAATGTGGTTCAGAGCTGGCACAGATGGTGCAGAGCCCCTGCCTTCCCGGGGGGCCCGCTAAGCCACGGCCAGGCCTCCCTTCTCACACCATATCCCACCTCCTGGTGGCCACTGATGCTGAGCTGGGGCCCCCTGGGGCCCTGAGGTGGGACCGAGGGAGAGCCCAGGGCCCTGGCTTCCTGGGAAGGGGGGGTCGAGATCTGAGCAACGCCTGCCCTCCTGCTCCCATACTCCTATGGGGGGGGAGCACTTCTAAGGCGATGGCCTTACTGCGGGAGCCTCAGGTCTCCAGGGTCAGCATCTCCACTCCTAGGACAGAGTCTTTATCCCATGAGCTGGCTT
The DNA here is from genome assembly GCF_028021215.1 of Eschrichtius robustus. Taxonomy (NCBI): domain Eukaryota; kingdom Metazoa; phylum Chordata; class Mammalia; order Artiodactyla; family Eschrichtiidae; genus Eschrichtius; species Eschrichtius robustus. Next base: position 125,038,029 of record NC_090831.1, on the reverse strand, counting down.
CTTGGGACCCCAAGCCTCAGCGACCCTAGTGCATCGCGTAACCTATGATGCAGCGCTGCTCATGTACCCTGGGACTGGGCTGGGCCCTGGGAGCCGCGGTGGGGGCGGGGGGCTCCAGCCACTCCCACCCCTGGGGCTGGGGCTCCAGTCCTGACTGATGTCTTTCAGGAGCCTCAGTTCAGTCTGATCTGGCCCCCTTGCGGTCTGCAGGCTTCGTGTGGGTGCTCGGGGTCTGGGCCATCCATCCACTCCCAACTGAGGACAGTCGTCTTGAGGGAGGCGTTCTTCGAGACACCGGGGAGGGGAGGTGCAGGAGACTGGGGCGGCCTGGCCTCCCTTTTCAGTCTTGCCCCGCAGAGGGCCCAGTGGAAGGCGCCTCTGAGCTGCCTTGCAGCTGTGCCTGCTGCCCCTCCTCCAGCTGAGGAGAGGGGAGGCCAGCCCCTGACCTGGGCGGATGCGGAGGCAGGCACGGCCCCAGCTCCCCTCATATCCACGGCCCTGGGGTCTGAGGAAGGAGTGCGTTAGAGGTGACCAGATTGAAGATGCACTCGGTTCACAAAAGAGAACCATGCAGAGTAAGACATGTGGGAGTGAGGTGTGGAGGAGGACCAGTGAATAGGAGGGCTTCCATTCCTTTTTTCCAGAAGCATCCGCGCCGGCTACTTCTGGCACAGGAGACCTCCCAGCGTCGGCAGCCCCAGGAATGTGCTCCAGGCTGTCTCCTTTAGGGCTCCACGGGGTGCCAAGGGTTAATGGTTAATGGTTTGACAGTGATGATGAAACCAAAAGCCTGTAACTTTTGCTGAACAGGGGAATACGGAAATTTCCATTTGCAGCCGACTCTGGAGAGAAGCATAACATCAACATCAGGAAAAACAACTCGCCCACAACTGAGCTGTGGTGGTGCACGTCTCAGGGCCGGGCCGGGCCGAGACAGGGGCAGAAGAGCAGCTGCCATCGCAAAGGCAAAGACTGCAAGGGGGACGAGTGTTTTCCAGAAAAGGGGAAGCTCCTTGGCAAAAGCAGAAGCGACTTGTTTGCCAGAGGCCCCAACTCATCGGCCTCAAACGGGGAAAACTTGTTCTTAGCAAAATGCCCAAGTGCGTTATGACAGCAGGAAAACTCACTCTGGCTCCGGAAAGCTGTGGGTTGGCCTTTCACAGGAAGAGGCACCATTTATTGTCATAAGCAAGCTGAACTCTGGCATTTGCTAAGTTTCTTTTTCTTTGCTTTGTGTGTGTTTGTTTTTCTATATTTCCCTACGAGACCATTAGAAACCCGTTGGATGACAGTTGTCTTAGGGGGAAGGGTCTCAGATACAGACGTGAAAGCTCAGAGAAGATAAAGTATTTAACAGAATTCCTGGCTATCGTTCCTGGAGGGACTTGGAGTCGATCTGGTCCCCCCTCACTTCTCGGGGTGGAAGCAGGTGGAAGTCACGCCCTTGGGAGGCTGAGAACCTGGCCTGAGGTTGAATGGTGGCAGCTCCCCGAGGATTCTGTAAGGTTGTCAGCACCTGCGAGGGGAGGGGTCAGACCTCACGCATCTTCCCTGTTCTCGGCGCCAAAGGAGACACTGACTCAAATTGATCGTCCCTCTGTGCTTTGCTGGCAGATAACCAGGCGAGGTGGATAGATGGGGGTGTGTGTGAAAGGGGCTTTTAGGGGGGCACAGGATGGTGGGGGGGTGCGAAGGAGTGCAGGACATCTTAATGGTCTTGGAATCCGACCACCCGAGTTCAAGTCCAGGCTTAGGATGCCTTTACTGAGCGTGCACTTGGGCTGGTGCACCCGACCAGGCCGATCGCTTCCAAGCCTCAGCTTCTTGCCTCCAGGTGGAGGGAAACCCCACTTTAGGTGACTCTGAGCACAGGACAAGTGACCTTTGGCCTACTGTTCGTCCTTCCCTTTCCAAGATGAAGTAATGTTGTGTTCACTGATCATTTCTTCGCCATGTAAATAAACAGGCGAATTTGGTCCCTTCCTCCAGGACAGACCTTCCGGTGGTGACGTGGGTTCTCAGCCTCACTGGCACAGCCCACGCAGGACCTGCCCTCCGCCCTGCAGCCCAGCGGTGCCCCTCTCTACAACAGCTACACTATCCTTTGGGAAGCAGCAGGGTGCTGGGGGATGGGCCTGGAGTGGGTTCCCCAGACCAGAACACACTCAGTAATAGTAGGTGGGAGGGGCTGAATCCCACCCGCCCCAAAATATGTCCCCGTCCTTGCCCCTGTGAACGTGGCCTCATTTGGAAAGAGGGTTGTTGCAGATGGAATTAGTTAAGGTGAGGGAGCCCCTGATCCAGGGTGACTGTTGTGCTTACGAGAAGAGGAGAGAGACCCACACGCAGGGGAAGCCACGTGGGGATGAGGCAGAGATTGGAGTGACGCGGCCACAAGCCACGGATGGCCAGCAATACTGGAAGCTGGAAGAGGAGAGGGAGGATTCTCCCCCCAGGTTTGCGGGGAGCCCTGCCGACACCTTGATTGTGGACTTGCAGCCTCCAGAGCTGGGAGAGAACACGTTTCTGTTGCTTGAAGCCACCCTGTTTGTGGTGCTTTGTTAGGGCAGCCCCGGACCATGAATACAGCAAGGTTTCATGTCCGTTTTCACCTCCATCTTTTGCTCTCCGGTCATCTAGACCGAGACAGAGACCTGGAGAAACTGAGGCTTGGAACACCTGGACCACGAGCTCCCCCCACCAGGCTTCTCAAGTCTTGACATCACTTGGATTCTTGCGGACGGGAGGGCCCGAACTGAAGGAAAATGGTACATTGCCAGTTGCCAACACGGCGCCCAGTGTGGGAGAGCAGTCTGCGCAGTCAGAAACTTTCCCCGAAGACGCCTCGTCAGGAAACGCTGTCCCTAAGCAGCTTGTCTCCAGGCCTGAGAGCCAGCAAGTGGGGAGCGTGCCCCCCCCCCCCGCAGCGCAGTGACAACACCCGTTTCCATCACGGATCACAAAGAGCTCCCTACACAGTACTTAATTTTTGTTCAGAACTCCCCGCAGAAGCCCCTGGGAAGAGGGCCTGTGGGGAACAGGAAACCTGGGCCCTGGGCCTGCCCGGACCAGCTCTGCCCAGCCGTGGCGCCCTCCCTCCCTCACCTGTGACAGGATGTGAAGATCAAACGGCACGAGGGGTGCAGCCTGAATTCGAACTGACTCTTTCAAGTTATTTATCTTCCTCCGTTTTGTTTTCTCATTTCTAGATCAAAGCATGTAAGGTGTTTGTCCAAGCTTTCTTCTGGGCGGTCAGCGCACACAGCTGCGTCCCTGGGCCTCGGCTCTGCAGTTTGGGCCCCGCAGAGGGCCGCCGGGCTGCAGGCAACTGGCTGCAGGAGAGCAGCCCTGACCTGGGGTGTAGGTGCTCCTCCTGCAACCCATCTTGATCTCACCGCGATGCCGATCTGCACCTGCTTTCCTCTTGACCTGGAATCCGTCGGAGGGAAGCGTTGCGTGGCAGGGCAGGGGGGTGGGGGTGGGGAGGGTGAAGAGCCATTTCAACCGCCTCCTGGTGCTGGGGGCGGGAGGGGCACTCGGCACTTTGCCGCTTGCATTTACCAGATCAGCTCCGCCTCACTTTGGGAGAAAAAGGGATCTGAGTCTTCAGAGGATGAGCCAGGCCAGGGTCAGGGGATGGAGATGAGAAGGGTCCAGCGGAGGCAGAGGCTGAGCCCAGCCCTCCACGGGGGGCCTTAAGGGATCGGTTCCTTCTTCCGCAGAGGCCACCGTTGTCCGGTGAGAGTGTGGCTTGAAAAAAGGAACAGAGCTGATAACGGGAGGGAAAGTCACCAAGGATAGACTCGCCTAATTCATGTCTTCACCGGCAGGCCTCCTCGCCCCAGCCAGTTAACCCTACCTCACCTCGGCCAGAGAGGGGCCACCGGCAGCTCCGGGGCTCCCATGGATGCTTTGCCAAGGAGGAATGTCCCTGCCAGCCCCAGCTCTGCCGCCCAGTGCAGCTGGCGCGTGGCGTATAGGATGCTGCTCTGTGCCCCACGTGACACTAGACATCCAGGGGTGCCAGCTTAGGGCCACGGTCTTCCTGCAAGGTCCCAGGGGTTTCATTTTCCATCACCATTTCCACCCGCCTTCTTCCTCGCAGGCATTCTTGCTCGGCACGCAGCAATCCCCTCCCCAACCTTTTACCCCCATGCCCACTTTTATTATTAGGCGCCCTGCTGATTTTGCTGAGAACAATTTTTTTTTTTTTAATTTTTATTGGAGTAGAGCTGATTTACAACGTTGTGTTAGTTTCAGGTGTACAGCAAAGTGAATCAGTTATACATATCCATGTACCTACTCTTTTTTAGATTCTTTTCCCATATAGGTCATTACAGAGTATTGAGTAGAGTTCCCTGTGCTATACAGGAGGTCCTTATTAGTTATCGATTTTATATATAGTAGTGTGTATATGTCAATCCCAGTCTTCCAATTTATCCACCCCCCCCGCTCCCCCCCACTGGTTACCATAAGTTTGTTTTCTGTATCTGTGACTCTGTTTCTGCTTTGCAAATCTCTAGGTCCATCCACGTTGCTGCAAGTGGCATTATTTTGTTCCTCTTTATGGATGAGTGATACTCCGTTGTATATATATGTACCACATCTTCTTTATCCATGCCTCTGTCGATGGACATTTTGGTTGTTTCCATGTCCTGGCTATTGTAAATAGTGCGGCAATGAACATTGGGGTGCATGTATCATTTCGAATTATGCCCAGATATTCCGGATGTATGCCCAGGAGTGGGATTGCTGGGTCATACTGAGTGAAGTAAGTCCGACAGAGAAAGACAAATACCATATGAAATCGCTTATATGTGGAATCTAAAAAAATATGGTACAAATAAACTAATTTACAAAACAGAAATAGAGTCACATGCTGAGAACAATTAAATAAGCAGGTGGGGACTCAACATTTGTGTCATTAAAACACGAAGCCCCTAGCAAAAAAACTGGCTCCTGTTCCCAACTGTGGGCTCCAGTGGGCCCTCCTCATTCTGTGACCACAGCTCATGGATGAGTCATGGAAACATCCTAGGATCAAACTTGGGAAAAGTATAAATATGTAAAATGTATCAGAACATGCTGTTTATTGATACCTGTGGTGATTATAAGAGTAGGATTTATTTTACAAAGATAACTGGAAGAATGCTCAGTTACACATGTACACATATGTACATACAGACGTACACACACGTACATATACACTCACGTGCATCCATACATGGGCTGAAATGCCGTGTCCCTCTAGTGTCCTGAGTTACTTGCCCTTCAGGGAAAGAGAGGCAGCATTGCAGGATAGGGTTGTCCAAAACTGCAGTCGTTCACGCCTGCACAATTTTTATCCCATCTTAGTACTATTTTTTAACCTAAATCTATTTTATTTTTTTAAAAATTTTATTTATTTATTTATTTATTTGGTTGCGCTGGGTCTTAGTTGCGGCACGTGGGCTCCTTAGTGGTGGCATACGAACTCTTAGTTGGCGGCATGCATGTGGGATCTAGTGCCCTGACCAGGGATCGAACCTGGGCCCCCTGCATTGGGAATTCGGAGTCTGCCCCACTGCGCCACCCGGGAAGTCCCTAAATCTATTCTTAAAAGAAAGATCCTAAGACTAGCAGAAATGGAAAACCACCGTGGTAAAAACAGATATGTAAGCGCTGGGTAACTGGTGTCCTTCAGGGTGTCACTTGAAACCATCTCATGGGCTTCACTGCTTTGTGCCTGAGCTGGGGGCCTCTCTCCAGGGACTCTGCTGGCCCTCCGGCCGGAGGACAGCTCTCTTCTTTGCTCTGGTGGCCACGCGTGTGGCTCTCGGGAGAATCCGGCCCCAGAATGAAGGGACAGGGCCCTGAGCAGAGACTCCAGGGTGCGCGTGGTTCCAAGCAGCAGGTGACCTTGGGGATCCTGAGGGCAGGATCCCTTGGGGTTTGGGAAGGAGTCTGACCTCTTAGCTGAGTCCTTTTTCCCGCCACAGCGTTTTGGCACATGCCTCCCCACTGCCCCTGCCCCCCCCCCCGCCTCCCTTGGTGATGGGTGACTTGGCCCCCTCCTCCACCTGTGAGGGTGATGGGTGACTTGGCCCCCTCCTCCACCTGTGAGGAAGGCCAGGGAAGCAGGCAGAAGTCTGAAATGTCCCTCACCATCTTTCCTTTTTTATTTCCTTCTCACCTCTGGTAAAGCCCGGTAACTGAATATTCCAGGGTCTCCGAAGCGTGAGTTGACCCCGACTCTCCCTTCCAAGGCGCAGGTTTCCCGGTAGGCCCGTCGCACCTTTGTCCTTCCTCAGCAGGCGAGGGCAGTGCTTCCCAGACAGGAGCACCACCTGGAGGCCGGGGCCCACCCCCGAGTGCTGGCCCAGTGGGTCTGAGTGGGCCCGAGGAGTTGCCCTCCCAGCAGGCTCCCAGGCTGGTGCTGCTCTGGGGACCACAGTTTGAGAACCCCTGGGCTGGGGGTGGAAGAGGCGCTGGAGTCCTCTTGCAGCTCTTGGTTCTGGTCGGCTTATTGGTCCAGAACGCATTTTCTCCATTAACGATTTCGTCAGCTGAGACGGAAGTGATGCGAGACCTGGCCAAGGCAGGCACCAAATGAAGAGCAGAAGCTCACAGAAGGAGGAGAGGTCCGTTTTCATCCCAGCAGGTGAGGGGTCAGGAGCAGTGATGCCAGGAAGGAGGATTGTGGGGCAAGGACACAGTTACAGCCAGGGGACAGGAGGGGAGGGCGCAGACGCCTCTCACAGCCCCGCACGGAGAGACATCAGCGTGCTGTCACCACACAGCAACTCCTGCGCCAGCCGCTGTCCTCTCACCGCACCCTGGGGGACTGTGCCTGTCCCCGTGTTATGGGGGAGCTCGGATGACCCCTCAAGAGTTCACCTGCCAGGCCGCCAACTTAGGCCATCTGACCCAAGAGGGAAGTGCATATATTTGAAACAAAAATTTCGTGGAACGAGACCGATTCGTTTGTCCAACAGATATTTTTTTTAATTAATTTTTTTTTTAAGTAAGTAATTTATTTATTTTTGGCCGCATTGCGCGTCTTGCGGGAATCTTAGTTCCCTGACCAGGGATTGAGCCCGAGCCCTCAGCAGTGAAAGCACCAAGTCCTAACCGCTGAACCGCCAGGGAGTTCCCCAACAGGTATTTACTGAGCATTTAGCTGGAGCCAGGCACTGTTTTAGGTGCTCCGATCGTCAGTGAACAAAACTGTCAGAAATCCCTAACTCAGGAGCTCACATTCTAGTGCGGAAAAACAGACAGTCAATAGCAAAGGTAAGTGTATTTCAAACTTTAGACTATGACCTACGATAGAGATAACAACAATAATAATAATAACTTACACGTATTTAGTGCTTGCTCTGTGCCAGGTGCTGTGGTATTTTCTCTTTTGTCCTATTTCATTTAAAAAAAAACTGCAGGGTGGGGGGGGTGGCCCACTTTAAATAACTTTATGATCCACTGATGGAGAGGGCTGGCATCAGAAAGCCGCTGAGCCGTTGGGTGGCCTCACCTAGGTGGGAGGTCTTCTTGGTCTCATTCTCCTTGCCCCTCTGTCTGGCCACATCCTGTCCCTCCTTCAGGTCCCATGTCCTCTCTGACTTCCAGCCCACTGACTTCACAGAATGACAGACGCTGAGAGCTGGAGAGGTGTTAGAGGTGGGGTGACCTTGTGCAATCTCACCATTTTACAGAAAAGTAAGCTGAGGCCCAGAGGTCACCGAGAGGCAAAGTAGCTGGTCTCTGAGGTGCTGCCTTAACTCCCAGACCTGCTCTTTTACCACGGCCCCACTCTACCCCTGGGCTTGTCCATCCTCCAGAGCGTAAGACCAGCACCCCACAAATTCTTAGGAAAGACCTGGGGAAATGGAAGGGTTGATTTCTGGGCTCCGTCTTCCCTGACCTCCCTCTGCCTGCACCCCGCAGTCTACGGACCCCCAGCAAGAGTCAGGAGGTCCAGGACCAGGCCTTGGAGTCTGAGTTGTTGAGAAGTTTCCCAACGATTGTGTCCATGGCGCCAGACGTGCAGCCAAGGCTGCAGGTCGGAGTGCTCGTGTGGGTGACGGCCGCCCCTCCACTGCCTCTCCATGGCCACTGTGAGCCTCCCCGGGGCTGAGTCTCCAGTCCCCTCCTCAGGCTCCCCAGCCCAGCTCTGAGAGCGCCCTGGCCTTTGATCATGACTCAACAACAACAACGGATGGAGGTGTGAAGGGGTGAATTTCCATCTGCTCTTAACCCTGTAGGCTTCGGTGCAGGTGTTTGAATTGGGTCCAGATCCTCCTGACCTTCAGTCTGCTGACTCCTAGTGAATTTACTTTGTTAGTTTGTTTGGTTATAAGCAGTTTCAAGTTCAGTGTCAGCTTTCTCGGGAGGCCCCACCCCACTGTGGCTAGAGACAGGCTTTGTGATCCCAGATCTGGAAGAAGGAAAAATCTGTTCACTCTCTTTGGAAGCGCACCAGCAAGATATCACTTCAGCTCTGCTCCAGAAATGCTTTTTTTTTTTGATGACATAGTTTATTGAACTCTGGGGGACATGACAACAGGGCAACACAGTTGAAAAACATAGCAACAGCTCAGGCACCGGATTGCTCAGCCTGACTTTGACAACCCTTCCACGGCACGGTCCTTAGGATCGGCAGGCCCGCCGCCGACACCCCCCGGGTTCCTTTCAGGAACCCCAGAACTAGAGTGAGGTGTCTGGTGTGTCTAAGTGTCAGAACTTACCAAATGAAATATGGCCCTGCTGCTGGGTTCCATTTGCTCTTCTGTGCCAACCTGATGGTTCATCTTAGGTTCTGGACAGGTGGCCCATCCGTGCTGTCTGTGGACTGTGTGTGTGTGTGTGTGTGTGTGTGTGTGTGCGCATGGGCTCCCATCACAACTGGTAAGTACCCAGGGTGTTGCACACTTACGTTCATGCAGGTATAGACACATGCAGGTATAGACACCTGTGTGTGTGCATGAACGTGAAAGCCTTTGCACCCGTGTGTGTCCGGATTTTAAACGCTGGTGTATTGGCTCGTGAGCCTGCACATATGCGGCCAGACTTGAATGAGAAGTGAGAAGGAACAGGTTTGTGGACAAGCATCGTTTTCTAGGTGGGGAAACTGAGGCCCAAAGAGCTGGGGCAGGAGTTGTGCCCAGGGCTGCAGACAGCGCCTCCTTGGCTGCAAACTAGGGTGAGAATTCCCCGCCCATGGCTCTGCCATGCCTCCTGCCTTTACTAATATCCTTTGATTTCTTCTTTATATTTTCTTTCTTTTCTCTGGTCAGTCTCTGTAATTGGCGCATGACTGAAAAAAGTCCTTACATGTTTGATTCTTAAAAAAAAAAAAAAAGGTTTTTTTTGGTAGATTTTTTTAGGTAGATTTTGGTCCAGAGAGCACTGGGTGGGAGCTTGAGCACGACGTGTTCCCCTCCTAGAAGATTAGGAAATGACCTGATTAATGTGTCTGGCAGCTGCAAGTCTACAGACTTGGCACTGGGAGAACCCACTCTTTCTCTTGGTGACCTTGCCTCCAATTAAGTCCAGTGGGACATGTCCAGGGACCGCGCTTGCCCGGGACCGGGGAGACGGCTAAGGCTGCTCAGGCCCAGGGCACTGGGGGACAGGTGGGAGCCCACGGGGCTGGGCCTGGCAGGGCCACCGTGGCCAAGTCCAGGGGACGCCAGGCCCTCTGTGGCCCAGGAAGCCGTGCCCGTGGGGATGGGAGGTGCCTCGGCGCCGCTGACCCCAGCCCGGGACACCATGAAGGGGGAGTTGGCCTCCAGCCTTCTCCTCTGGGTCTGCGTTCAGTGTGTCATGATCGTCACTCCTGGAAGTAGGGGAGCCACCTGGAGGGAGGGAGAACCAGCAGGTGAGGTTCAGCCCAAGCCTTCACAGGGTCCCTCCGTACTTCCCGTTCTAGCCCTGCCCTCACGGACATCTCTTCTCTGGTCTCCCCTTTCCCAGGAGACGTACCATTAGCGCCCCTTAAGCGCCGTTGCAGGGAGCTGGAGGGCGGGTTGGGGGGAACCAAGGGCTCTGGTCCTGGGAAAGTCTCATGCGGATCAGCTTTGCAGCTTTAGCACCCCCCTCTCCCCCCCCCCCCCCCACCACCCCGCTCTCAGCTAGCCCAGAGAAACCCACAGAGAAAAAAAGATTCCTCTCTGCTCAGGCCGACTCAGTGGGGGCCTTCTGAAGGCGGAGGGATAAAGAGAAGTTAGCTAGAAATAGCGCTTAATAGGTCAGCAGCATCTTAAAGGGGAATGATAAAGGTGTTCGTGCTTAAAAGCTCACGGCCGACAGAGTGGGAAAAAGAGCCACATATAGCCTTCAGAACCTTCTCCACTCTCTTCTTCTTTCTTCCCTCCTCCCATCTTTACAGTTGCCCCCCCTTCTCCAAGTGGCTCTCATCGTTAAAAAAATATTTAATGCTTTCTGTATATGTTAATTCTACGTGGACTACTTCCGTATGATTATTAGCCGTCTCTCTGCTTCAGTTGTGAAGCACTGTGGATGCTCTGAGAAGCTGGGGTGCAGATGCCAGATGCACGTCAGGAGCCTCGTCTGGGTACCATCCCGGGTACCGTCGGCCACTCGCTCCCTGGGGGCTGCCTTGTTTTCCTCGCCTTTTTCTTCCATAATTATATCTTCCTACCCACTTGGTTCCTTTGCCTCTCATCACCCCTGAATTGGCTCCATCAGGGAACTGAAGGCCATTTGAAAACATTTGTGATATTATTTGAAAAACTACAACTTTCTCCTTAGTTAAAAGACAGTTGGTATCTCAGCCCCAGTTCTAAGGGGTGTACGCTCTCCTGTAACTTGGCAGGGGTGGAGGGGGCTGACACGAAGCCCTCCCACGCGGCCCTGGCTGGGAGCCGTGGATGTCACCCTTAGGTCACACCGTCTGTCTGTCTAACCTTCGCTCCCGTGGGGAGATGAGAGCCGGCCCTGGAGGGGTGCCCAGGGCAGGGCTGGGCTCAAAGGAGAGACGTTTGAGTCTAATTCAAACAAGTAGCCGCCTCAGATCTAAGCGCTGGCTGCTGGGTGGAGCGGCCCTTATTTCAAGGTGACCTTGCCAGGGACCCTCTTAGCTAAGGGACTGAGCTGGGCCCTTTCATATCAAAGAAACTGCTCCTCTCACTTCCTGCGGGGTTTCCACTGAGGGAAGATCCAGCTTCCAGCACCTGAACGCATGAGTCTCCCCATGGTCCCAAGGGAACTTGACCCAGGACCTGACAGCTGAAACCAGCCCAGCTGCCCAGAGACGTGCCCACCGCCAGGGCACGGCGCCCTCCCACCTCGGAGCCCAAGGGGCTGGGCAGGGGCCTGGGAGACTCACACACACTCCCGCTGGGCCCCCCCCCCCCCGCCCCGGGGCTGCAGGGACAGGCAGGCCAGCCATCCCAAGTGACAGGCCCTCCTTTTATTTCCATCCCCCTGAACCCAGGCAGGCTTCCCACACTCTGTTCCGGTGACCTCAGCCCCGGGGGAGAAGCATCTCTCTTCTCTGCTGACTCATTCAAACGCACTGCCTTTCTCTTCGGGCGTCTGTCCGCATGGAAATGTCCCTTATCTAGCGGGCAGTCGCAAAGCAGAAATACGCGTGGCTGTGAGGTAAGGGGGGGCATCCCCTCACCCGCCCCTCAGATGTGGGGTCTGAGGACATTTCATGTTTATTTTTAAAAGGGCTCCAGCTCCTGGACCGAAAGTACTACCTAATCATCCGGTTTTGTGGCTGCTGCCATTGCCGACTGAAGGACCTGGAATTAGATCTATTTGAGCTTCTGCTGCTGTGGTCAGGACAGCTTGATCTCAGGACATCCACGAAGTGCCGTTTCTAACGTCTTACAGACAAGATTTTGGCACTCTTACTGGGCTTGCAGACTTAGACCTGAGTGTTATAATATTACGTGCCTCTGAAGGGGACAGAGAAGCCAAAGTAAGCAAACTTTCTGAGGGCTTCCTGTTAGGGGTTGAACTGAACAACCAGATGTGTTGAAGTCCCGACCCTAGTACCTCAGAATTTGGTCTTGTTTGGAAACAGGGTCTTTGCAGATGGAATTAGTCAAGATGAGGTCACAGTGGAGCAGGGTAGGCCCCTAATCCCATGTGACTGTGTCCTTATAAAAAGGGGAAATGGGGGGGACGCCGTGTGTAGATGGGAGCAGAGATGGGGGGAGGTGATGCATCCACAAGCCAACGCCAGAGGCTAGGAAGCGGCCTGGACAAGATTCGATGCTCCCTCGGAGCCCCAGAAGGAGGCAACCCTGCCCCGACGCCTTGATCCTGGATTTCTGGCCTTTAGAGCTGTGACTCGCTGCGTTTCTGTTGCTTGAAGCCACCGGGTGCAGTGCTTTGCCACGGCGGTCCCAGGAGGCTAACACATGGCCGTGGGGAAGGAGCTGCACTGGGGTCAGGACCGCAGCGTTCGGTGCTGACCCTCGGCCGCCCCCTCCACCCGCTCTGGGCCTCAGGAGAGTTTGCTAGGGTCCCTTCTGACCCTCGCGTCTAAGTTCCCGGAAGTAGAGGTGATGCTTGTCCCACTGCTACCCCCCATCCATGCTGCTTAGAGACGGATCACCAGCCCTGAAGTCCTCCTGTCTGTGGACATCGCACGGTGCAGACAAGCTCTCCAGACTTGGTTGCGTCCACTCCTAGGAAAGGGAAGACGGAAGTGCAATCTGCTCCGGGTCCCGGACCGGAAGGAATGGGTGGTAGGCCTGACTGACGGCAGCCTCGTGGGGCTCTGACAGTGACCGAGCTGGGGGTACTGGCTGGTGGGATGGGCGGGGCGCCCCAGAAACCTGCACTTGTCCCCTGGAAGTTGTCGACCTGCTCTGCAAATTATCCATGATGTCGGGGTTAGGTAGAATCATGCTGGTAAGAGAGAGAGGTTTTCTACTCAGCTCACCAGAGTTGGAGACTAACAAGAGTCCCCGAGGACTGTCCCACCGTCAGCCAGGAAGGTCCCCAGAAGGTCATGGGGGATCAAAACTTGTGTAGGGGACAGAGGGGGCACCGGAAGACTCCTGAGTTCCACGCACAGGGTTCTGTGGTCATTGAACCGGGAGGGAGCTGAGAACTGAGGTGGGTGCAGACAGATGGCACCAGCTACGCTGAGCAAGGTCCTCACCCTCTCATCTTGGGCTCCTGTCCTGAGGGGAAGGTACTGGACTGGGACGGAGCACACATGTCCTACCAGCTCCACTGCCTCGACCTGGCCCCGGCCGCCACCGTCTCTCGCTTGGACCGTAGCAGTAGCCTCCTTGCTGGTCTCTCAGCTTCCACCTTTTCACCCCAACAGTCTGCTCTCAACAGGGTGGCCAGAGTGATCGTGTTAAGATATATCGGATCATGTCATCCCCTGCTAGAACCTTCCAGTGGCTCCCTGTCATTTTCAGGGTTGAAGTCCTAGCCCTTCCAGGTCCAGAAGAGTGTGGTTTCACTACCTTTTTAACTCATCAACTACTTCAGCCACAAAGGCCACCGTGCTCTGCCATGGCTGCTGCCTCAGGGCCTTTGCACTTGCCGTTCTCCCTGCTGGAAAACTCATTCCTGCAAGAATCCACACGATGAAGTAAGGAAAAGATCCGCTCTCTGACCGTAAGGGAAGGAAAACCCTCTCAGTGCCTCTCCCACAGTCACAGCCCATCTCCCCAGACACCCAACCCCTTTGTCCTTCAAGCATGTTTTGGTCTCCTGTTTTTCGTTTGCCCTCTGCCTGATGAGGGCTGTGGTTGGTGTGTTCATTCAGTGCCTCCTTGATTGGCTCCAAGGACCTCAGCTGAGTTGGTGATACGCGGAACGCCCTCCTCTCGGGCTTCACCGATCCAGCCGCTGGGGGTGGTTATTGGCTAGCACCAGCAGACAGCACGGTTTCCAGGGTGAGGAGGGGGCCCGAGCGCGTAACACAGGCCCCGATGCAGACACGTGTGCCGTCTGCAGTGGATCTAGCGTGCTCAGGTGCACACAAATGTGCTTTTGTTAGGTGTCACCAAGTTTCCCTCCAGGAGGGTGGTACCGACTTCCATGTCCCACAGCAGTGGGCGGGAGCACCTGTTGCCTGTTAGGCCTGCTGACAAAGGTGCGGGTGTGCCTCTTCATTTCTGCCACTCTGGTAGGTGAGAGATGGTCTCAGCATTGTTGCTGGTGGTGTAGTTCGGTTGCCATTAGTACACCTTCTCTCTCTCTTTTTATTTTTATTGGAGTATAGCTACTTTACAACGTTGTGTTAGTTTTACTGTACAGCAAAGTGAATCAGCTAGATGTATACATATATCCCCTCTTTTCTGGATTTCCTTCTCATTTAGGTCACCGCGGAGCATTGAGTTCCCTGTGCTACACAGTAGGTTCTCATTAGTTAGCTATGTTATACAGAGTATCCATAGCGTATATATGTCAATCCCAATCTCCCAATTCATCCCACTGCCCCCTTTCCCCCTTGGTATCCATACGTTTATTCTTTACATCTGTGTCTCTATATCTCTTTCTTTTTAAAAATCTTTATTGACACATAATTCACGTAACAATTTACCCATTTAAAGTGTACAGTTCCGTGGTTTTTAGTATATTCACAGACTCGTGCCACCACCATCACAGTCAGTTCTAGAATATTTTCATCTCCCCTGAGAGAAACTCTTTACCCTTTAACTGTCTCCTCTCTGTTCCCCCCATCCCCCTATCCCAGCCCTAAGGATGTTAAGGAACCACAAAACAACTGTCTCTATAGATTTTCCTCTTCTGAACTTCCACATAAATGGAATCACATAACAGCACGTGGTCTCTTGTGACTGGCTTCCTTCACTTGTGATAATGTTTTCAAGGTTCATCCATGTTCCAGTACAGTCGTCCCTCAGTTTCCACAGGGGGACTGGTTCCAGGACCCCCTTCGGATACCAAAGTCTTTGGATGTTCAAGTCCCTTATATAAAATGGAGTAGTATTTGCGTGTAACCTGTGCATGTCCTCCCATATACTAGAGATGATACTTATAATACCTGATATAACATAAATGCTATGTAAATGAATGCGCAAATTCAAGTTTTGCTTTCTGGAGCTTGAATTTTTTTTTCCGAATACTTTCAATCCGCCGCTGGTTGAATTTGTGAATGTGCAGCTGGGGATGTGGAAGGCCGACTGTATGTATCTCTATTTCTTTCCTTTTATGGCTAAACACTATTACAGTGTATGAATGAATACACATCATTTTGTTTATCCATTCACCAGTTAAAGGACATTTGAGTTGTTTCTGCCTTTTGGCTATTAGGAGTAATGCTGCTATAAACATTCATGTATAAGTTTCTGTGTGGACTTATGTTTTCATTTCTTGGACTTATACCCAGGAATGGAATTGGTGCTCATATAGTAACTCTGGGCTAACCATCTTACATTCCCACCGTCAGTGTATGAGGGTTCCAACTTCTCCACATCCTCACCAACACTTACTGTCTGTCTGTTCATTCTAACCATCCTAGTGGGTGAGAAGTGGCATCTCATTGTGGGATTTTTCTTTTTTTTTTTTTTTTTTTGGCTGCACTGGGTCTTAGTTGCTGTGCACAGGCTTTCTCTAGTTGTGGCAAGCGGGGGCTTCTCTTCATTGAGGTGCACAGGCTTCTCATTGCGGTGGCTTCTCTTGTTGCCGAGCATGGGCTCTAGGCACGTGGGCTTCAGTAGTTGTGATGCGTGGGCTTCCGTAGTTGTGGCTCACGGGTTCTAGAGCACAGGCTCAGTAGTTGTGGCACATGGGCTTAGTTGCTCTGCGGCAAGTGGGATCTTCCCGAACCAGGGCTCGAACCCGTGTCCCCTGCATTGGCAGGCGGATTCTTAACCGCTGGACCACCAGGGAAGTCCTCATTGTGGTTTTGATTTGCACTTCCCTAATGACTAATGTTGTCAAGTATCTTTTCATGTGCTTTTTAGACATTTGTAAATCTTCCTTGGAGAAATATCTACTCATATCTTTGCCTGTTTTTAAGTTGGGTTGTCTTTTCATTATTAAGAGTTCTTTATATATTCTGGATGCAAGTCCCTTATTAGATATTATATGATTTGCAAATATTTTTTTTCCATTCTGTAGGTTGTCTTTTCACTTTTTTGGTGGTGTCTTTTGAAGCAGGCAAGTTTTTAATTTTGATGAAGTCCAGTTCTATCTGTTTTTTTCCTTTGTTGCCTGTGCTTTTGGTGTCATATCAAAGAATCCTCAGAACACTTCAGAACACACCAAGTGAACTCATATGTTGGTAGTTTCATATTAATATTTTAATGAAGCCAAAGGCCCTTAAAGGAGGGTATTTCCTTTACCAGATTTTCTAGCATTGTCGTCTGAGTGAGATGGGCTTTTGGGGTCATTTTCTTTTTTCATGCATTAGACTAGTCATTCTATCTTTCAGCAAGTCTTTTCTGAGCATCTACTCAGGGTCTGTACTAGATAAGGTGAAGCAAATGTCAGCCCCGCTTTCAAGGAGAGCCCCACCCCATTTGTTGGCTGGGCTACTTGCTGAAGGAATTGGTGGTGCCCAGAGCCCCGGAAACCACTTGAGATTCCTCCTTTGTTCGAAGGTGAGCTCAAATCCCAGGCTCATGTTGAACCGGATCGTTACTCTGGCATTTTCTGGGCAGGATGCGAAGAAAGGGAAGTAGGGTGAGTCAGGTCCATCACATCTGCTGCACACCTGGAACCCAGCACAGCCCGAGGTGCATCTGAGGAAATGTAGCACCGGCCTGGCTGCCCTGGGGTCCCCTGGGGCTGCCCACAGGGACGAGCAGGGGCTGGCGTTTGCAGCCGTGCCAGATGAGGCTACAGCAACCCAGGTTCTACCTAAGGCCCTCTCAAGACATTTCT
Source organism: Eschrichtius robustus (assembly GCF_028021215.1). NCBI lineage: Eukaryota > Metazoa > Chordata > Mammalia > Artiodactyla > Eschrichtiidae > Eschrichtius > Eschrichtius robustus. Next base: position 125,021,202 of record NC_090831.1, on the reverse strand, counting down.
GTTGGAATGTGTGTTCGGAAAAGCTGTGCTTCTACCCAGGAACTGGTTTATTTTCTCTTTCTGTAAAACGAGCAGTCTGTAACCCATTGTGGTTTATTTTTCTTGGTCTGTAGCAGTGGTTCTCAACTGCACGTTAGACTCACCTGAGGGTCATTGAAGACTCCCAGGACCCAGCTGCACCCTAAATCAATTACATGAGAAACTCTGAGACCAGGCATTGGGGTTTTGTTGTTTTTTAATTACCCAGGTGATGTGCATTTGACGTTGAGAGCCAGTGGGCTACAGGAAGTTTGGAACCAAATGCCCAACTTGACTTTAGTTTTCTCCGGCATACCTGCTTTCTCTGGTTTCAGTTTTCCATCTTAAATTGTTTCTGATCCTGATTTCTGTTGGCTGATGGGCAGTGAAGGTAGCCTTTGGCTTAACCATAGCCTTTCCTGGCTACAGTCTCTGCCATGATGTACATTTGTGACGTTAGGAAAACATTCTGCTGAATGAATGGATGAGTGAATACAGTAATGAAAAAGCAGGAGGCTAAATGGCGTTGCAGTGGGGTTTTGTTTATCTCCAGAGTGGTGTTTTATGAAAAGCAGGTTCGATTAGAGGAAGAAGAAGAGATACATGGAGAATGTTATAGAAATTCTAAAGGGGCCTCCTTGACCTCCTCAGTATGTTTGGGAATGTGGTTGACTCTGGTATTTAGGTTTAATTTCACTTTAAAAGTTCTGTTTTCACTTATAGTCATTACTTTTTCTCGATAAACACAAATCCCTAGCTTTCTTCTTATTCAATGATTAGGGTAAATTTTTACCTTAGAAATGAAACAAAGAGAGAGGAAGGGAAGGCGGGGAGGGGATTTCCTTAGCTACCCAAGAGCTGGGAAATGGAAAGAGGAAATGGGTGAAATTAACAGAGCTGGAAGAGGGGAGAGACAGAGAAAGAGGGCGTGGATGGGTGTGGGAGGCTAAGCCGGGGGTGGTGGTTGCCCAGATGTGCACGCGATCTCCCGGGGCAGGGGCAGCAGGAGAGGTCACTTACCTTTTAGGGTGACCAGCTGTCCCGGTTTGCCTGGGACTGAGGGGTTTCTAGAGACATGGTACTTTCTGTTTTAAAACCAGGACAGTTCTGGGCAAACCAAGACTAGTTGGTCCCCCTAACTGTTGGCTGAGGACCTACTAGTTGCTTCATTTTTCATTTTTGTTTGGAGGCAATTGGGGGCAGGAGAGCGCAGGGCAGGAGTCCCAGGTGGGACAGGAAGTGTGGCCTGGCTACTAGTGACAAGGATTTGAAGCTCCAGTGTCTGCAGTTCTGAGATACCTTTACCTAACCCATCTGTTCTAAGGAAGGGATACACCAAACAGTGTGGAGGGTGGAAAGTGAAAGCACTGAGGTCCCGAGGAGGCCCACAGAGAGAGCAGGGCAGGAAGCAGGGAGGCAGCAGGCTTGGGCCTTTTAGGCAAAAATCCTGTCTCGAACGTGTTCTTCCCCCTAGACGAGGACTTGCTTGGAGGGCGGACTTTGCCCTCCCTCTTCGTGTCCTTATTGCCCGTGTGCCTGGTGCAGAAGTGTCCAGTACGTCTTTGTTAAGTCCAGCCAAGTGGAGGCCCACGTTGGGGGTGTCTGGCATAGACATTAAGGGTTATGGGTATTTACAGAAAGATCGGCATAACCTTACTTAAGATATCATTGAGGATACAACACATACAAAGTATTAATACTTAGAGAATAATATGGAATAAATTTGTTGAAGAAAACCAAAGCACCATGTTATGTTTGGGTTCAGGGCTTACTCTCAGAGGACGGGTCAAGCCAAATCGATTCAGATAGCAGAGCAGGGCGAGTAACCCAAGTAAACAACTTTTTAAATCACAGTAAGTTGTACTGAGGTTTTATAGGGATAGGGAGTAGATGCCGAAAAACAGAGTGTGTTGGCCAGGTTACCCTGGGGTAGCAGATGACCCCAATCCCAGCCCTGAGTAGTGGCAGAAGTGTGTTTCTCTCTCATCTGTGTGTCCGTCACGGGCAGCTGTGACGTCCTGTTTGTTCTGGGAACCCAGGCTGAAGGAGCAGGTCCTATCCGAGTCCTTGTCCCAGGGGTAAGAGAGGGTGTCAGAACTCAGGAAAGCTCAGCAGTTTGGGGAATTCAGTGGAAGGCCCCCCAGGACCTACCTGCCCCGGTATCCTCGACACCACCTTTGTATTAAACGACAACTTTAGTAAGTGGCAGCTCGTCTTCAAGGCATGAGGACGGGACTAACAGTAAAGCCAGCCATGCCAGGCCTGCGCATGAGTGGTCACTGAGTCATGGCAGGGCCCTGAGGCCGAAGTAGTCCTTTTACAGAGGGAGGGGCTCTGGGCCAGGTGAAGTAACTCACTTTCGGTCACAGAACCAGAGAGTGGGGGACAGATTCAAACTCTGATCCTAGAGCCAGTGGGTCCCCAGCCCTCACCTCCATCCCTCTTCCTCCCTCCCCCCTCCCCACTTCCTCCCTCCCCCCCTTCCCCTCCTTCCCCCCACCCCTTGCAGCTGCCTGGTACAGTGCTGACTCATGTTTAAATAACTAGGTTATATTCTGGTTGAGAAGATAAGGAAGCCAGTGACAAAATACCACATGGTGAATGATTCCGTTTATAAGAAGTGTTCAGAAGGGGTAAATCCACAGATACAGAAAGTCGATCACTGGTTGCCAGGGGCTGGGGGAAGAGAGGGGCGTGGGAAGTGACCACTAGTAGACACGGGGTTTCTTTTGGGAGTGATGAAACTGCTCTAAAATTGATTGTGTTGATGGTTACACAGTAGGTCTGTGAAATACTAAAACAGTTCATTAATGCACTTTAAATGGGTTAACTGTATGATATGTGAATTCTATCTTGATAAAGCTGTTAAAAAAAGAAAGAAGAAGCAAGTGGGTGAGTTTCCTGGGGCTACCATAACAAAGCACCACAAACTGGGGGCCTTGGAACAGCGGACATTTACTGTCTCCCTGATCTGGGGTCAAAAGTCTAAAATCAAGGTGTGGGCAGGGCCGTGCTGGGGAGGGTCTGTTCAGGCCTCGCTCCTTGGTTCGTGGCTGGTCATCTTCTCTCTCTCTACGTGTCTGCATCTGTGTTCAAATTCCCCCCTTTTTATAAGGACACCATCATATTAAACTAGGGCTCACCCTAATGCCCTCACCTTAACTTGATTACTTCTGTAAAGGCCCTATTTCCAAATAAGGTCGTGTTCTGCGGTCCTGGGGGTTAGGGCTCCCACACATTTTTGGGGCGTGGGGACACAATTCAACCCATAACAGCAAGGAAGAGTACTTATATAATATATACCTATATAATACATACCTATAGAGTGCCTATATATTACATTCTTCTTTTTTCATTTTTATTTATTTTTTTGTTGTTGCCAATGATAAGTTTAATCTTTCAAGTGAAAATTAGAATTTTGGTAAACACATATCCACCACTGTGAATTTGACATTTTTCCAATCGTTAAAGATATTTCTAGGGCTTCCCTGGTGGTGCAGTGGTTAAGAGTCTGCCTGCCAACGCGGGGGACACGGGTTCGAGCCCTGGTCTGGGAAGATCCCACATGCTGCGGAACAACTAAGCCCCTGTGCCACAACTACTGAGCCTGAGCTCTAGAGCCCGCGAGCCACAACTACTGAGCCCGCGTGCCACAACTACTGAAGCCCATGTGCCTAGAGCCTGTGCTCCGCAACAAGAGAAGCCACCGCAATGAGAAGCCCACGCGCCGCAACGAAGGCCACAACTAGAGAAAGCCCGTGCGCGGCAACAAAGACCCAGTGCAGCCAAAAATAAATAAATAAATAAATTTATTTTAAAAAAGGATATTTCTAATCAGTGATTAGATCAGTGATAATATTAATGATTTGTTTTAATTATTGTATAATAAAATGTATCAACATTTGAAAATTTTGCATAGCTCAGTGAAACAGCATTTTCCAAACAGCCGATGCACTGCGTCACAGAATCATACATGGAAAAAAGATGAATTCAAAATGCAAAGTAGACCAATGCAGTTCAGAACTGCAAAACAGTACAGAAGGGTCACTGACATATTTTCAGACTCCAAGTTGCAACTAACCTTTAAGAAACTACTACTGGTCGAAGGGCTTCCCTTCCCTGGTGGCGCAGTGGTTAAGAATCTGCCTGCCAATGCAGGGGACATGGGTTTGAGCCCTGGTCCGGGAAGATCCCACATGCCGCAGAGCAACTAAGCCCGTGCGCCACAACTACTGAGCCTGCGCTCTAGAGCCCGCGAGCCACAACTACTGAGCCTGCAAGCCACAACTACTGAAGCCCGTGCACCTAGAGCCCGTGCTGTGCAACAAAGAGAAGCCACCACAATGAGAAGCTCATGCACCGCGATGAAGCGTAGTCCCCGCTTGCCACAACTAGAGAGAAACTCATGTGCAGCAGTGAAGACCCAGCGCAGCCAAAAATACATAAATTTATTAAAAAAAAAACCTACTGCCTGTCGAATTTTGATGTACTAGCAAAGAAGAATATACACAATTTTCTGAGAGACTTCTTTTAAAGTTATTAAACATTTTATAGGTTTCAGCTTAAGTTTTAGTGTTGATTCGATTTTCAGAAAAAGATTAATTGATAGGGAATCTGTGTAGCCAACAAATCTGGATACACGAACCTTCCCGTTCTTGCATCTTTCACAGGGACGTCTGCAGGCAGGGGCCCGGGTGGGGGCGGGGGGGCCTGTATAAAAGCAGCATCCGGTTTAAAAGGACGAGGGAAGGCATCCTTCTCAGTAGTCACAGGAAGATGAGTCCAGCTTGTCTAAGAGAGGACATGCTTGGGGACCGCTGTTATAGAGGGCAGCCTAGAGAAAAAAATTGTTTTGTGCCCCAGTGTGATTTGTGTTGGTTTCAATTAAATCAGGAAGACTAGGGCTTGTTAAGCACCATCCCGGCCTTCCATCCACCACCTGGGCAGCCCAGCGCCTTCTGTTCTGCGGTGCCTTTGAGGTGATTTTAGGTCACAGGCTTTCAGAACTGGACCACCTGCCTGAGCCTAGCCAAGCTCAGCCCGTCAGCATTCGGCTGTTGTTGAACCAAGCCTGGCTTCCAGCTTCAATGGAAGATCTAGTTGCCAGAGCCTTCCAGAGCCTTCCAGAGCCTTGGCAGCATGTCCCGGGACCAAAAGGGGAGCCTTACCAAATGCAAGGGCCCTCCAGTGCCTCTTTATTCACTTGCTCCTTCTTCTTTCTCAAACTCTCAGCCTCAACCTTAATCCTTTCACGAAGCTCTTTTTTTTTATTTTTACAACTTTCTTCCAAAGCAGCCACGTCCTTCTGACAACTGCTATGGCGGCTGCTGTCCACACCGCACGAGGTACTGCACTGACCCTCCGCCTGCTTGTTCCTTGTCTCCACGACCTTCCTCCCGGCCAGGACTGAAGTCCACGAGGTTGGGGGTCTTGTCTTCTACGTCTCTTGGGTCCCAGGAACGCAGCATGAGGCTGGTACATGTTTGGGGGTCCCCTGGATATTTGTTGTTAGGAGAGGGACCTCCAAGAGATAGAGCAAGAGCTGTGGTGGACGGCGGAGACCCCGCACAGACCGAGGGGGCCTTGTGAAGGGGCAAGGCCATCCTGTGTGTTTAACTGCAAAGTCAAAGGGGAAAACGGGGGCTTCCCAAGTGCCACCCTGCTCCCGTGAAGATGAGTGCCCTGACCTCCCGGATGACGGGGCCCCCGCGTCTCAGGTCTGAGGACCTTGCTCCTTGGTCGGCATTGACCCTGGATGAGACATTCAGGTAGAGACTTGCAGTGTTCAGAATCGCGGGGGCTCCCCGGAGCCTCGGGCTGGGGCCTAAAAGTTAACAGGATGGAAGCCAGAGGAACCCATGCCGGTGGGAGAGGGAGGCTTTGTTGGTTTTTTTTCTTTTTCTTTGTTTTTATTGAAGTATAGTTGATATGCAATATTATATTAGTTTGATAATTATACCACAGGTACATGGTACGTAAGAGGAGGAAGTCTTTTTGGCGGCTGGGGCTGGGGTGGGTTCAGAGAAGACCCTACTAGGAGGAGAGACCCGTGTAGGCTTTGAGAGGCAAATACCTAAGCATGTGTAGCTTATTTACCCCCAATCCATCTGTGCTCCTTTGTGTGCCTCATCTTTTTGGCTGCCGGCAGGAATGGCAAATCCTTCCCCTTCTACCCTGTTCTCTGCACCTTCCACAGCTGGGCTTGTTTGGACTGAAGTTGGGGAAAGGCCACTGCAGGGCCATGTGAACAAACCCAGCTTTCCAGCAGGCGGGGCTAAGTTCCTCCTTGTCAGGTGCAGGGGGTCAAAATCAAGATCACCTGGGTCCTGGTCCTGGTCCTCTCGGCACCCGGCCGGGTGGCCTCGGGCAAGTCACTGCCCAGTTGGTCGCATGTGATTTAGAGCTCATGTATGTATCAGTTATTTGACAGTGGTAATTCCGTAACTGGGCAGGTGACGTGCTCCAAACACAAATGCTGTAACACGCATGTGTACGGTCAGTGCGCTTCCTTGGAGGAGCTCAAGGACCCTGCTCGACATTCACGGCTCGGGGGAGCTTGTGGCCTGGGAACAGTCTCCACACCTGGGGCCCCAGGGAGTAAGTCTCTTAAGACCTTTGAGGGTCCAGGACATGGCTGAGAAAGATGGAGAAGCTGTTACCCTTTGGGGTGGGAGTTGGCTTGTTTCTGGTTCCTCTCCGTTAAAATCAGGGCATGAGGTCCCACTGATTCCAAAAGTCTAGAGCTGCTAGTTCTGCCTGGATGGAGGTATCCAGCGAGCGTCTGGGTGGCAAAGGAATCTAAGCCAATTTGGCGCGTTAGCAAACACCTGGGTGCTTTGGTAACTATCGGAGGCCTCCGGTACTGGAGGTGGATGAGGCCATGTGTCCCCCCACCTCCCCTACCCTGACAACCGCGGTACCAGGGGATACGTTACACTGGAAGGAGATCTCAGACCAGAGTTGGCTAAACCCCTACGGATGATTTTAGGCGGCAGGTACAACCTGTTGTAGCTCAGAGGAAGGCTTGCTGCCCTTCGGCAGGTTCTCTCTGAGCAGAACCCAGAGGTATCCTTGGGGCGGGACTGGCCGACCTGACAGCAGAGTTCAGCATCAGGTCCTCTGAGGTGGAAGATGCAAGACAGAAGGCATCCCGGCCTCGAGGGCCGCAGCGGGTGCTGCCAGGCTGGCTGGATTCTCTAACCACTTTTTCCCAGGCTGCTGCAGCCTGTGCCATCCTCCTGAGCCAGCCCTTCCTTGACACAACTCATCTTGCCAGTGAAAAGGAGCTTTAACATTTCTTGAACTGATCAAGATGTTCTCTGCCACAGATTTCAATAAGGATGTTCCAGGTGCCAAGTCGCCCTCTTCTGCATGTTGATTCCCAACTGGGATATTTTATTTTATTTTATTTATTTATTTTTTGAAGTATAGTTGATTTATAGTGTTTCAGGTATACAATAAAGTGATTCATTTTATATACGTATATTCTTTTTCAGGTTCTTTCCATTATAGGCTTTTACAAGACATTGAATATAGTTTCCCTGTGCTATATAGTAGGTTATTGTCGTTTATCTATTTTATATGTAAGAGTGTGTATCTGTTAACCCCAAATTCTCAATTTATTCCCTCCTCCGCTTTCCCCTTTGGTAACCATAAGTTTGTTTTAATCCCAAATTCTCAATTTATTCCCTCCTCCACTTTCCCCTTTGGTAACCATAAGTTTGTCTTCTTTGTCTGTGAGTCTGTTTTGTAAAAAAGTTCATTTGTATCATTTTTTAGATTCCACATATAAGTGATATCATATGGTATTTGTCTTTGTCTGACTTACTCCACTTAGTATGATAATCTCTAGGTCCATCCATGTAGCTGCAAATGGCATTATTTCATTCTTTTTTATGGCTGAGTAATATTCCGTTGTATATCTATACCACATCTTCTTTATCCATTCATTGGTTGATGGACATTTCGGTTGCTTCCATATCTTGGCTATTGTAAATAGTGCTGCTATGAACATAGGGGGTGCATGTTTCTTTTCGAATTAGAGTTTTCTCCAGATATATGCCCAGGAGTGGGATTGCTGGATCCTCTGGTAACTCTATTTTTAGTTTTTTACGGAACCTCCATACTGTTCTCCATAGTGGCTGCACCAATTTACTTTCCTACCAGCAGTGTAGGAGGGTTCGCTTTTCTCCACACCTTCTCCAGAATTTATTATTTGTAGACTTTTTGATCATGGCTATTCTGACCAGTGTGAGGTGGTACCTCATTGTAGTGCTGATTTGCATTTCTCTAATGATTTGCGATGTTGAGCGTCTTTTCATGTGCCTGTTGGCCATCTGTATGTCTTATTTGGAGAAATGTCTATTTAGGTCTTCTGCCCATTTTTGATTGGCCAACTGGGATATCTTAGAGGCCACCAAACTGCCGCTGCCCTAACGTATTGCGTAGTGAGTGGATACAGGCGCGCTGGCCTCAAGCTGTTTGTAGAAAGGGGATTCCAAAGTCAAGTGCCACAGCCACCCACATCCCTGCTTGACCTGGAACATCTTAGATGCTGTTGCCAGTGGATGGTCAAGCCAACACCAGGCCAATGCCACGCCATGCCCCCTCTTCCGGACTGCCCAGCTTCCAAGTGAAATACAAGTGCAGCTCGTGCAGCCAGGAGCCAGACCCTGGGCCCAGGGGGATCCTCTTGTTTGGCTTTCCCATGCACAGAACCGGTGGCCCCAGGATTGCTGACTGAGTACGTGGACAGGATCGACCGCCTCCAAAAGGAAGCAGGACAAAGGCTTTCCTTAGCGGCTGCTGTCAGTCTGCATGTGCCTCGCGGGCGTGACACGCAGGCCCAGTGCCGTGGCTGATCTGGACGCTCCGTGAGGGGTGTGCTTACCCTCCTGCAGTGGCGCCTTGTCACAGGAATGAGCTTGGCACGCAGCGTTTGAGTTTGGGGCTCACGGCTGAAGATGGTGTGGGACTTGGCAAAGGGCTCGTGCTAGATTCCTGGACCGCTAAGGCTCTAACCCTGGTCTGTCGCACAGGGGCCGGGTGGGGGCACCCTTACGCACGTGTGACATGTGTTTCTAGTCTTCTGTGTCACTTACAGAGCGAGGTGATACTGTGCACGGTGTGCGATTTTCCTGCCACACCTCCCACGTCATTGGAATTATTTGACGTCGCCGCTGTGATTTCCTGACAGCACGGCGTGGGGCTCTGTCCGAGCCTCCTTGACAAGACCTCCCCGCTCCTTGCGCACTCGGGTGGCACCTGGGCCTCCTCATTGCTGCAGACTCTCTTTGTGCAGAAAGCTTTGTTTGCAGTTCGGATTTTCTTTAGGGCCAAGCCCCTAAAAGGGGAATTACCAACTTTGAGAGTGCAAGCACATTCCTCTTATTTTTAATTACACAACTAATAAGCCTGTGCCACAGAAAACCCAGAAGATACAAATAAGCGAAAGTAAATAGATAAAAGGGGGTGGGGTGTGAACCTGTCAGAACTGGAGGGAAATGCACCTGTGATTGGGTCCCCGCGTTGCAACTGGTTTGTCTGTAACCCTGGCGACTTAGCCTCTCTGAACTACAATTTCCTTATTCATACAGTAGATAGTATTTTACCCATTTACCTACTGTGCAGGTTGAGATAGTGTATGTAAATGCCAGCACGAAAAATACACTCAAGAAATCAATTCCACGAGAAAGGCTGGGTCATAACCTACAGATGCCTGCGAAGCCTGTTGAGGGGAGGGGGACCCATGAGAACCCTGGGTGACAGTTTAGCACAAGCCCACAAGGTGGGAAGGTTGGATAGCTGTGGACCTGGCTCCTGTGGGCCTGGTACAGCACCCTGAAGAATTTGGGTTTGTTCTGTAGGTGATACGGAACTAGTGTTTTAGTTTTTGTTTTATTTTGGTTTTGCTTTGTCATTTTGAATCTGGTGAGGGTGCTGAGAGTAATGGTTGGAAAGCAGTGTTTAGGAAGATTAATTGGGAGCGGGCGAATCGGGGGGGATGGGCCACGGGCAGGAATATCCCCGAGACCAGTGGTAGGGCCAACAATGGTCTTCCGGCTTTGCTGACATCTGTGATCTCCTGGGGCTCCTCCTCCAAGAGTGCTGACCCACCACCCTCTCAGGAGAGTAGGTGAAAAAGCTCAGAGCCTGAAGAGGAGATGTGAGCCTTTAAGGGCCAGTGGAGATTTTGGAAGCGAGAACACATGCAGGAGAAGACGTTGGCCATGTTCGTGGTGGTAGCTTGGCAGCCGGAGCACAGTGTTTTGTGCTTCTCCGTCTCTAATGAATAGTACTGGGTACCTGAGACCTGGGCCTGCTGGCGGTCAGAACTGCAGAAAGTCACTCACGCCCCATAAGTCATTCGCAGGCGCTTGTCTCTAAGTGTAGCAGACCTTGGACCACTTTGGATGGGGGAGCCCGCTTCCCTGGCATGGCCAGCTATTCCAAGCAAAACTAATTAGGCTTTTTGCCTCAAGCTTGTTTGTATTGCTTTGGAATAAAGCACTCAGAAAATAAAACAAGCCCAGCTAACCCAGCAAGGCTAGTTCCAGAACCAGCTGGAGAAACTATTGTGATTGGCTGGGGTCCCCGGTGGACCCCTCGTTCCTGCGCCCAGGGTGTGGCTGGCTTCAGGGCTGGCTCCAGAGCACCTGAAGTGGCGCCAGCTTTTTGCCAAACCGTGAGTTTACGCTAGCACTGCCCTCTGGTCCCAGAATAATCCCTCACATCCCAAGCCGATGCTTATTTTTGTCCAAATGCTTGCTCATCCATTTTCCCAACAGCAGCCCTGGGAGATGTACAGAGCAAGTGTGTCTCACTCAGGCTATTTCCTCAGAGGAAGGACTAAGGTTCAGAGAAATGGACCTGGGCTGCTGTCGCAGAATGTTCGTGTTTAGGTCTGAGAGGACCCAGAGGTATTTCAGGTGACACCAGGGTGACTGCCACCAGGAAAAAGTTTATTATGGGGCTCCCGCGCCACGCAGGGGAAGCACAGGGTGGGTGAGGGGGCAGGAGGAGCAGGGGAAGATGTGGTTTCTGTGGGAAGGAACAGGCGAGGCAGCTGAGCAGGCATAGGATTGGTGAGTTTGCATAATCTCAGCTCTGGGGGCTCTGGGTGCCAGGGGCCACCCCTGGTCGCCTGGTCCATGGAGGGGTGAGAGCCGGATGGAAGAGGTGAGGGGCTGTGGGCTCTGCATCTGCTGGTTTTCATGAGAAAGGTATGCTCCCAGGGGAGCAGTGTACTGTCTCTAGGGATTGGCGAGCCCTGGGAGGGCCGTCCCTCCAGGGTCAGTGAGGCCTCAGACGTCGGCGTCAGAATTACAGGAACTGGGACAAGGTTGATACAGGCGGGGACGACGTCGCCTTCTGGATGTTTGTTTGCAGGTGGTCTGGTCAGGGTTGAGGGTCTGGGGTTTCACGTGGGAACTTGATGAGCAGAGCCTTTTGGAAGGGCCTCAGCCATCATTCTTGCCAGAGAGAAAGCAGCATTCTCTGTATTCCAAGAGCAGGGAACCCCAGGGAGTCCAGGTCTCTGAAGCCATCGTGCTGCTTCCCTCCGAAGGGAGATGGGGACCGTGCAGGGGGCTGCGCTGGCAGAGGACTTGGAGCTCAGATGCCATCGGCTGTGCATCATCAGCCTCCCCCGCCTGCATTTGTCCTGCTGCCTTTCTAAAAGACCTTGCTGGGCCCTCCTTCCTGCTCCCTCGCCTGTGTAGTAAGGAGTTGCCTCCCCGGCAGCCCCTGACACGGTGGTAAGGACAGTTTGCTGCAGTCCCGCCAATGAGGGGATCTGCCCGTGCACTGCCTGCGTCGTGAGCTCCGGCCAGCAAGGCTGCCGCCTGCGCCGTCTCGGGCCAGCCCATGCTGCTGCCATCGCTTGTTGCGCTGCTTTGGGGACTGGGAACACACCCAGCCCGGTCCCCATCTGTTGCAGACGTGCGGCGGCGGCGGCGGCTCGGAGAGCAGCTGAACCCTAGAAATCGCCTGTGCTGAGGGGGCTGGGAAACCCTCCCTCTCTCGGGGAACCTTTGGAGCGAGCAAGGCGGCAGGATTTTTCAGAGCCGGGGGCGCTGTGTCTCCCCCATCACTTGTGAGCCAGCGCTTCCCAGCCCTGCACTTCTGATGAGCACCGGGGAAGAGGAGACCTCCAGGACCACTTGGGGCTGAGTAAGCAGACCTCCCGGAGCTGGATTTCCGCATGCATGGTGATTGTACGTTGTGGGGGGGGTGGTGGGGACGGGGAGGGGGGAGCTCTGTTCTCTCATGATGCTTTGTCTCCTCCGTACGCGAGATGGATGCTGAATCCTCGCTTTGTTCCTCGGGAGCCTCTTGTTCAATTAAACACCTCCAGGCCGAACCGAACGTTTCTTCCCCTACCTGGGTGCTGTGTGTTCTCTCCTTACGTAACTTTTTCTTGGTGGTTCAGAGAATCACTCGTGAAGGTGGCATGTACGTGCGTGGGCGCATTCATCTCTGTTCCCCGTCTGAGTTCAGTCCCCCCTCCCCCTCCCACCCACCTGAGTACGAGGTCTCCCCACACAACCCCCCCACCCGCCTGAAAGTTCCCTCGCTGAAATCTTCGAGTCTGACGTTCCCTGCTTTTCCTCTCCCTTCCCTGAGTCATCACTGATTGAATCTGTCCCAAACGGAAAGGATCTGGATGCTTCAGGGACCCCTGGGCATGGCCCCGCGGTCCCTGGGAAGGCCCTGGACCACAGACTCGCGTTGGCTGGTCTCCTGCCCTTGGAGGGTGAGCTATCGAAAGCGTACTTGTTGCTTTGAACTTCTGGGAAATGCATTGAAGAAACAGAAAACAGGAGGAGGGTGGGGAAGGACAGGAAGGGGAGGAAGAGAGGATGGGAGATGTCCTCACCCAGGACTGAGCTGAGGCTGGTCTGTTGTCTGCGGGAAGGAGGAGGGTGGAGACTGAGAACCAGAAGCCTGAACTGGCGCACGGGTCCGCAGAGCCGCAAGTGGAGCCGCGGGCTGGACGGGGCTGGACCCGGAGACGTGGCCCAGGCTCGACCTCCGCTGGCACTGGTGCGCGCTGCTTTGAGCAAGCCACATCGGTTTTTCCCTGGGGGTTTCTTCCCCCTACAGTCCCCTCCCATAAGCCAGGGGCTGCACTAGTTATGAGTGGTGAGAACTTGAGCTTAGAGTCCGTGATTGCTGGTATTTGAGTCCTGGTGATTGGGAGAGATGGGTGGGGATGGAGTGGGGGTTATAATAGAATGAAGCTTGAGCCTGTGCTTCTGAATTTACAGTCTAGTGGGGAGAAAAGAGACTGTGAGATGATTCGGGACTCGGGGGCTGTGGGGAGTCAAGCCCTGGATCGTGGCAGACTCTAGGGGATGAAAGACAGGTCCTTGGGGTTGGTCGGGGGCAGTTGGGAGAGGGCTGCGCAGAGGAGCTGGGACTCGGCAGGCGCCCCCTGGGCCTGGGGTGCAATGGGGTGCAGCAGAGGGTTCTGCCTGGAGGCTTACATGTGAGAGCAGGGGGTACCCCAAAGCATAAACGGTGGGGGGACTCTCAGGTGCTGTTAGGTGTGACGAGGTTAGAGGCCTGCAGGAGCGTAGGGCAGGGGGTGGAGGGTCAGCACATGAAGCTTCGTGGACATGGGAGAGACACAGGCGGTGAGCTTGAACCAGCCTCCGTGGGCTCCGCTGACCTATCAGCCAGGTGACCCCTCGCCCTGAAAACAGCCCAGGGAGGCCTGGTCACCCGGCCTCTCAGGACCAGGCTCCTTACCTTTCTAGCTGCTTCCCCAGTTTGCATGGAAACTTCCAAGGGCTCCATCAGTCTAAGGTGGGGTGTTCTGTTTTTGTTTTTGTTTTTACCCACTATTAAGCCTATGAGACAGGTGTAAGCTCCTTTTTATAGAAGAGGAAACGGAAGGTTAAAAGGTTAAATTCATTCACGGAAAATAACTGAAAATCTAGGATATTTAAGGTGCTTAATCTTCTTGCCTCGCCTAAAGTCACAAGGGTTGAACTGGGAAGAGAAACCAGGTACCCTGAGGCCCGACTCCCTCTTTATTGAGGAGTTGGGTGGGGGAAGGGGGCTGGGAGACTGAGGATGGGTGGGGGGAACCTCATCCCAGGCCGTGGGCTCCTCTTCAGGGCTGGTCCCCAGGCTGGTATTAAAATCAACTCTTCAGTGAAACAATCTCTTGAGTCCTACATGCCAGGCACTGGCCGTTCCAGGATGAGAAAGACATGTGGTCTTGACGTCATCAGTTAATGGTGCTGAATAGCCAGGGATCCCTGGAACAGAGGTGTGAATTTTGGGTTCTCATTGCGGCTCAGCTGTTTCTGATTTTTGGGTTTTTTTGAGCAAACACAGTTTTTATTTTATTTATTTATTTTTGGCTGTGTTGGGTCTTCATTGCTGCGCGCGGGCTTTCTCTAGTTGCGGCGAGCGGGGGCTGCTCTTCGTTGCAGTGCATGGGCTTCTCATTACGGTGGCTTCTCTTGCTGCGGAGCACGGGCTCTAGGCGCGCAGGCTTCAGTAGTTGCGGCATGCGGGCTCAGTAGTTGTGGCGCACGGGCTTAGTTGCTCCGCAGCATGTGGGATCTTCCCGGACCAGGGCTCGAACCTGTGTCCCCTGCATTGGCAGGCGGATTCTTAACCACTGCGCCACCAGGGAAGTCCCAAACACAGTTTTTAAAATTGAGATGCAATTGACGTACATTGTATTAGTTTCAGGGGTACAGCGTAACGATTCAGTATTTGTATATAATGTGAAACGATCATCACAACAGTAAACATCCATCACCATCATAGTTACAAAAAGATTATTTTCTTGTGATGAGAACTTTTAAGATCTACTCTCTTAGCAACTTTCAAATGTGCGGTACAGTGTTATTAACTATATTGACTCAGCTGTTAGCTAATGGAATCCTTCTTGGATTTTTCCAGCCCCTCACTGCTTTCCTTCAAATGACAGAAACCTTTTTCTTCCTTTGAAAGTATTCCAGGGACCTCCCTGGCAGTCCAGTAGGTAGGTCCCAATGCAGAGGGCACGTGTTCGATCCCTGGTTGGGGAACTAAGATCCCGCATGCCACGTGGCGGGGGAAAAAAAAAAAAATGTATTCCAGTCTCTCCTATCCCAAGACGCCCATCCCCTCCTACCAAACCCCTTTAGCGCTTCCTCATATGCTGCCCGTGGGCTAATATAATTTAATGCCTATTCTTTTTGTTTTTTGCATTATTTTGTATTAAGTCGTGTTCATTTAGTTCTCGTAGATTGATAACTCCCTGTGGTCAGTTGCCCCCCACCCCTGGCACTGCATGGATCCTGTGGCCAATGTCTGGTCATGAAAACACGCATCTCAGCTCTCATCATGGGTGGTGACTTCAAGAAAGCAAGGCAGGACCTACGGGCAAGTGGCTTGCCGGAGGCTCTAGCTTCCCCACCTCCTTCAGCCCTTGTGTCTGCCTGGACCAGACTTCTTTCCCAGAGCGTGACTTAAGGTCCTAGAGCCCTAAAGCGGTTTAATGACAGACTGCAGAGCTCTCGCCTCGATGACTAAAATTTCAGTTTTGAGAGGGGTGTGATCAATTTCCTCTTTAACCTCAGAGCCCTTCGGCCCTGGGCTTGGGAGTTGGACTTGAGTCTGAATCTGTGTCCTACTCCTTACCAGCTGGGGACCCAGGCAAATTATTCCATCTTTCTGAACCTGATTTTTCTTCTAAAAATGGAGATAACAATAACTCAATAACCACTGGGTTGGATGAGACCAGTTGACGAAGGGCCAGTTCCGGGCACGTAATAGATGCTCAGTGAACAGCAGGCCCTCCCTTTAGGTGGCGGTCAGTTGTGGGGTTCCCCCACTGAGCCCAGCAGAACCTCTCCAACCAGGACCTTGAAGTGACCTGGTTTTCTGAGTTCCCTGGGTCTTTTCACTTGGGTTATTCATCAGGAAATCGAGGCTGGAGGGCTCTGGGTTCTGTTGGGTTCACGTAGTTGCCCTGCGGCTCCAGTCTGGCCACTTCTACACCTGTCCTTGGTGACGGACACATCCGGTCCCTCCCCCTCCCTGCCTGTCCTGTGTGGGCAGTTTGTGCCCTCGGGTGGGTCATCTGCGTCTCCGTATGGCCCTCCTGCTACAGCCAGCTCCCGAGGGTCACAGCCGCCTGGTTGCATTATCTTCCTTGAATCTTAATTCCTTTCTTGATTTCCTTTGGCACCTTTCATCCTAAGATACAGCATGGTGGGAGGTGGGGAGAGAGTAGGAGAAAAGCAAACCTAGACCTGGGTTTCCGTTTTGATTTTACTCTGCGGGCAAGGTACGTGCTGGCATTTTACTGTCTAATGTCTGCTTTTAAGGGTGTCTGCCATATGCCCGTGATCATGGCCCAGCTCCTCAGTTAGACCCTTGCTGTGCAGGTCCCAGTAAATAAGAGAACAGAACCCGGCAAGGTGGCCGGGACACAGCAGGCCCGCCGGCTACAGGCAGCACCGCATCAACCCCTGGAGGGTTGGGGGGTCCGGGCCGCCCAGGGCTTGCAAGTCAGTGGTCAGCGTTGTCTCCCAGCCCGCTCCTCCTTCTCTTCTGGGTCCAGGGCTCCCAGGATAGGGTCTCACGGCTTCTTGGATTGAGAACCAGACATGGATTCAAGGGCAGAGGAGAGACAAGACGAGGCACCTCAGCAGACTCATAACCCAAACAGCAGACATTCTCCTTGATGGGGAGCTGCCCTGACTAAGTCATGTTCAAAGTTTTCACGGCTGGAAGTAAAATTGGGGCCGACACTTGTGGGCATTTGGGGTGGTCTGAGACGTCCATGGTGGAAGGGGGAAGCGGGATGGCCTGTGTTCGGGTAAAGGTCATAAGGAAACAGACAGAATGTTCTCCTCACTTAGGGTAGGGACGGTGCACAACCCTCCAAATAACCAGGACCAACAAGCAGACTCTTCCATGAACCATAATGGGTGTGGGACTGTCTCAGGAAGGAAAAAAAGATGACAAAACATGAGGTGTGATGCATCAGGACAAAAAGGCTCCTTCCGCACGGGAGTGACTCTGGCCCTAGGACCCGGCGCCACAGTTCTGGGCCTGGTTGAGGTGGAGGCCCCTTTGCTTTATACAAAACGTGGACATCCGATGGGTAAATCCTGCCCACCCCGTTCTTCTTATCAAAGCTGGGAGATGTGGGAAGACATTTCTAGAAATATTTTCACCAATAAGGATCAGAAGGGTGATTTCTACTTATCCAAAAATCAACTATAATTCTTTAACTGCCATTACTGTTACCTAGCCCTTCCCTACACAGCTTTGGCAGGAAACAAGCAGTTCTTAAAGGCGAGTTTCTGGATGATGGAAACTCCTCCCCAAATAGAGCACTTGACTAGCCAGGTGAGCCTTCCTGTCTCAGAGTCAAGACTGAGCTGGTGGGGCACCTGCACGTGCTGTCGGGGGAGGGGGGTGGTGTCTGCATTTCATCAGAGAGCAGGACTGATATGCTTTTAAGGCCAGGAAGGCAAAGGTGGAAGGGAAACTTCCAGTACCCAGGTGCCGGGGAAAGACCTCCAACAGAGGGGCAGGGCAGTGGCCACTCCTTCTGAGCGAGGCCAGGCTGACTCTGGCCCGGCGTGCCGGGGGCTTCCTGATACTGCACGGATTTGGGTGGTGGGTGCCGGTGGGAAGGGGCTGGACAGGGCTGAGGATTCATCCGATTTGAACCGATTTTCTGCTCAGATTCCCGGAGCCCCCTGGCCCCTGGTGGGATTTGCCCTTCACGTTAAGCCAAGTCCCAAGCCAGGCATTTACCCAGAAGGGCCAGGCCTGGCTTGGAGCTTGCTGCAGGCATCTGTCACCACCCATTCACTCTGAGTCATCCCACACTCAATCTGCTCAAATCACAGAGCCTTGAAATGCGCTTTCCAGTTGGCCTTCCAACACAGATGGGGGGCGGGGGGGAGCACTCGGGAAGAAGGAGGGTCCCGGGCGGGGGTGGGACACGCTCAAGTCTGGCCTGGGGTAGAGTCACGGGGCTCAGAGTGCCTTGCTTGGGGCCGAGAACCCCTTGCTTCCATCCCCTGGAGTAGAGTCAGGATGCCCCTCCCAGCCTCGCCCGCCCCTCGAGGTCTCACTAGCGGCCACCTGGCAGCTTTCCCCGGAGGACTCACTCCTCTTCCAGGCTGGCTGCCGGCACAGGGGGCACTGGGCCTGGCTTGGGGGCTGGCCAGCTCCGCCCCCAGGAGAGGCTCGGAGGGGGCCCCAGCTGCTGCCTTGGTCTGTTTCTCCTCCTCATTTCAGCCCCTATTCCCTTCCAAACCCCTGCTGGCTAGATGGGAACCATTCCCCCACTGTCTCCTAAGGGAGGAGAAAAGACTTCAGCCAGAGTCCCAAGTGTTTCTCTAAGCCTGCCCCCGACCTGCACCAGGATCTCCTGGGGGCTGGGGTCCCACCCCACCCACTGAATGGAGGTTCCCGGCAGCATCTTCTGTGCCCTGAAGGCCAGCTTTGCAGGAGAGGAATCTCTGTGCGTGAGTTGGAATCAACCTTTTCCCCTCCTGCTCATTTATCCAAAAAGAAGATTCTAGACCTTGCCCAAGGTCCAACCTGGCACCGAGTCTAGCAGTTTCTCCCCCCAAATCAGTTTTTTCTAATTTCACTCATGGAGAAAGATAAGGAACTCATTGTGCAATTGCCCAACAAAATCCAAAGAATATTTTTCAATAATCTCAAATGCCTAGGGACTCTGGTTAATCCAGGGTCCTGACTGAGAGATGCCAGCCATGCCTCATCTGGAATCCTAACTGTCAAAAAACTGGAGTCCGGTAACATGCACTTAACAATGAAGCCAACCTGACATCACCCAGGCTCTGACACTGGAGGTACTTGAGGATCTCAGCAACCGCCGCTCTGACAAAATCTGGAATCCAGTGAGGAAAGATGTCAGGATGAGATAAGCTGGCTGTGGGCACTGTTCCTCATCACATTTAAATATCCACATGTTCTCGGTGCTCGGTGATCCCTACACTTCCTACTTGGCAGGAGGGAAAAGTGTAGTTTATAGAGAGGGGATGGGGAATCATGGCCTCAGCCCCGGAGTGTCCTTGGGCATCCCCTTCCCCACTCCTAGGGACCCCTCCAGGGCTCCCCAAACTGGCCTCACCCAAGCACTTTTTCTGTCTGTCTCCACACCATCCAGTTTTCTCTCTTCTCTCTCTTTGGCCTTCTCAGTCCTCTTCTGAGATTAGCTAATCCAATAACCTACCAACTCAGAGAAAGGGTTAGTTTAATGAGTTATCTCTCCTGGTTATTTAAATACTGCCTTGACCCAAATAAGGGGTCTTGGGATAGGAAATGTAAACACCTTTGTAGGTTTGGGACATCTCATATTTGGGGATTTACCTTTGGGAGAAATTGGGCTCTTGGTGTCCAACAGATCTTTCCTCCTGGATCTGTAGCTACTGTGCGTCTAAACTGGGTTCTGGAAAGTGAAACACTGGCCTTTCAGATCCCAGGTAAGGGAAGAAGGGGCAGCCGTGCCGTATCTGATGTGTGTAACAAGGTGCTTTGGCACCAGGAGGGCAATTGAAACTGGAGAATTTTTGCTGGAAAATAAAGTATATGACTGGTCTGTAACACACAGCACAGCTGCTTCCTGGAAATGCTACTCCCACTGCTTGAGAAAGCATATTCAGTATTCCAGAATTAGTAACATGGACATCTTCCTTGGATTCTGTTGATTGCTTGTTTTGTTTTTTCTCCCCTATGGTATAGGGATGGGTGGTGGTTGACCAGTCACTTTTTGGTCAGCTTTACTGACACATAGTTTACATACAATAAAAGTCGCCAGTTTTAAGTATACAATTAGGTGGGTTGTGATCAGTTTGCAGTCACGTGACCACTAGCCCAATGGTGATAACGGAACATTTCCATCACCCCCAGAAGGTCCTTCTGGTCCCTCTGCAACCTGTCTCCTCCCCATCCCCATCTTCAGACTGAGGGTGGCTCTGTGTCTTCCCTATGAATGTCTTCCAGCACCACCCCAGACACACAGGGGCTACTTAACAGATGTTTAAAAGGATAAATACATCAGTGGTTCTAACATATTTTAAAAATCCCCATGAGACTTCTTCTGGTTCCTCCCGTTCACCCTCGGTTCTGAAAGATTGTCTAACAAGCATTCGTTAGTAAATAATTTCTGCATTCAGTCACTTCTGATCAGCATTAGATAATCAGTGTTACCAGAGTTGATGAAATTCCAGCTAAAAGCAGAGACTCACCGTCCTCATTGCGTGTGCTGTCACGGGCAAGTGTGCGGTTCCCTGTCCACTTTTCAAAAGACTAGAAACGCTGCAGGAGCATCCGTTGCCATTTTTTCTAATCTCCCATCCTAGACCAGAAATCACTGACCTACATCGCCCTCACCTTCATTGGTTTTTGAATTTTTTTTTTTGGCAGTCAATGAGGAAGTCAACACTTGAGCAATTTAGGGGCATACCTGGAGAACACCCCCAAAGGCTTTCTCAGTTTACAGGGACTTTCTACACCCCTAATTCATCACCAAGGGCACAGAGTCCCTTCACTTTGCCTGGCTGAACTGCCCTTTCTCCTGTAAGTTTGGGACCGATCTTGCAGCTATCAGGGTGCCGTTGAATCTGGCTCTGAGAGACAAGATTCTATGGTCTATGGATTCTATGGTCTACTCACTGGGCTCAATAATAGTATTTTGCCCCTAAATAATGGCATCTTACCCATAAAAATCAGTCATTTATTTTAAAGTAATAGCTAACATTTTCCAAGTAATTGTCATGCATTATTATAATCTCTTTATATGTTAGTTCAGATGTATTCTGTTTATATATTTATATGTTAACTCATAATTTCACAGGAACTCCTATGACTCCCATTTTGTAGATTAGAAAACTGAGGCACAGAGAAATTAAATTTCACAAGATTACATAGTTTTCTGATCATCTGTGGCTATTTCACAAACCGCCGCAAATCTCAAGGATATGGTTTGGGATCATCGCTGGTCTAGGGGCTGCCTGGCTCAGCCCAGCAGTTCTCCTTTGGGGTTCCTCATACATTTTCAATCCAGTGGCCCCTGGGGCTGGAGTTCTCAAGGTTTCTTCACGCTCCTGTCTGGTTCCTGGGTTGGTTTCACATCCCTTTCTCCATGCTGCTTCACCACGTGGCTAGCTTGAGCTTCCCCATAGCATGGTGGTCTCAGGGCGGTGGCATTTTTAACACGGCAGCTTTTTTTCCCCAGGGAAGAGTCCAGGAGGGCCAGGGATAAACTTCGTATCACCGAACTCAGAAGTCTAACTAACTCAAGTAGTTATTCTGTGCTTCCAGGTTACATCAGAAATTAAATAGAATAGACACAAACGTAGGTTACACGGATGCCATTTCTCACTGATGCGGCCAGAGTTCGGTGGTCTGACAGCGTTGTCTATTGGTGAGGCTGTGGCGTAAACAGATGCTGTCCTACACCAGAGCAAAACGACCCAGTCCTAAGGAGGGCAGATGGCAATGTCTGTCAGAAGTCATGACCGCGTTGCCCTTTGAGCAGCAATCACACGATCCTAGAAACATGAAGAACATACAGAGTTTTCACTGCAGCAGCCTGTGACGTAGACGGGGGCTGGTGAAGCTATTGTGTTCCATGCAGAACACACCACAGATACCAGAAAACCCTATGTGCCGACGTTGAAAGATCTCCTGGACATATACAGTGATAAACAAGGTATGGAGCAGAATATATAACAGGGAGCCCTTTGTATTAGAAAGGGGGGAAATACTTGACGTATGCACTCACATAAAGAAACCCCAACTGGATGTGCAGCTAAAAGTGGTCCCTTTGGGGGGGGCGTGGCACGGATGGGGACAAGGGTGGAAGAGCCCAGCTTTTCAACTGTGCATCCCTTTGCTTTGACTTTCAAATCCTATGAGTTTATTTTTCCATCCACACACAAAAAATTAGTCGGATGACATAGCTGTTGCCCTCAGAGTGCTCACAACCTCGACAGAGAGAAAGTTTGCACATAAACAGCAAATGGACAGTGCTTGAGTGGGTTGATTTTAAATGTAGTGGGGTGAGACATCGTTTCCAGCGGACTTGACAGCAAAGGCGTCATGAATCCACGAGACCCGCATTAGTTCTGAAGGATGAGGAGGAGATGAGTGGGTAAAGAGGATGGGTCAGTCCCAGCCGGGCAGCGTGGTGCCGGCCGGTGCCTCTCAAACCCCAGGATGGAGGAGGCAAGCGGACCTGCTGGCCTTGACACTGGACCCTTGAAAACTCCATTGTGAGAACCACTGGCTTACAGTTATATTCCAGCAACGTATTTTATTTTTTTATAAATTTACTTATTTATTTAATTTATTTATTTGGCTGCATTGGGTCTTCGTTGCTGCGCGTGGGCTTTCTCTAGTTGCGGCGAGCGGGGGCTACTCTTCGTTGTGGTGCGCGGGCTTCTCACTGCGGTGGCTTCTCTTGTTGTGGAGCATGGGCTCTAGGCATGCGGGCTTCAGTAGTTGTGGCTCACGGGCTCTAGAGCGCAGGCTCAGTAGTTGTGGCACACGGGCTTAGTTGCTCCGTGGCATGTGGGATCTTCCCGGACCAGGACTCGAACCCATGTCCCCTGCATTGGCAGGCGGATTCTTAACCACTGCGCCGCCAGGGAAGTCCATCAAAGTATTTTAAATTGCAAATTGTTGCAATAAAGGAGTGCTGGCTTCCTGACTGCTACCTTTAAGATGGTTTGTGTATAATAACCTTGAACTTGTGGGGGGTCGTGAGCCCCGGTGTGGAGGTGGGGAGGGATAGAGGTGTCCCAGGCCGCGTGCAGGCAGCAGAATAACCAGGAGGAAGCAGATGTAAGGCCGGTCTGTGGCCTGGGTGCCCTGGACACCAGGCGAGGAGAGCCGCACCTTCTCCCACAGGCAGGAGGGACCACAGAAGGTTTCAGCCAGCAGGGTCTCTGCTCAGTGCTGCTCTGTTCCCTGGGCTAGGCACACAGGCAACAGAGGACCAGGCCACGTGATCTTCTAACTGTGTCCTCTGAACCATGAAAATGGGGCCGTGTGCAAACTAGAGGGGACCACGCAGAGTCTCTGGAATCCCGCCTGGCAGCTCTGGTTTCCCTTCTGCCTGTGGGATTTCCCTTTCTTCTTCATGGACCTCCCCGGGGATGCGCTGGTCCCCTAGATCAGTTTAGAATAGATCTTTGGGAAATGTCGGCTCCCCACAGCGGTGGTGGAAGGTCAGAGTTCACTGGCTTTGGACACAAGGACCTGGGACGTGGAGCCCCGTGTTTTGCAAGTAAGAGGGGGTGTCCCCAAGACCTTGTAGGCGCCAACGGCAGAGATATGTGGCCCAGAGGCTTCCAGGACCAAGTGACCAAGAGTGAAAACGAAAGGGCTGGTGATGCCAGGGGACAGACAATCCCAAGGGGTCCTCTGGCTTAGGAACGTCCCCACAGGACCTGACCCAGAATCTTCCATGCTTTTTTCAGTGAGAAATAAAGATCCCAAACCAACCAGCAGGGACTAGATGAGAAATGGTGGGGAGTCACACAGGGAGGTGTTTCTAGCCCGATCCCACCCCGAAGGGAGACCCAGGTGGCCTTGGGACACAAGGTACACATGAGGACACTCCAGGGACCAGGTCTTCCTGAGAGATGATGGCTTTTACCCCAATTCCTAGGATGTGAGAAGTAGGCTGTTTTTCCCCTTCCTTGAAAAAGCAAAGCTACAAACAATCCCTGTGCTGCGTACCTGACTCCCTGCTGTGGTGGCAGCTGATCTAGAAGTTTCTGCTCTTATGGTGACTTTGGCCTCACACCCAGCATTTCTCTTCCCTCCCCTCCTTATATAACGAGCCGGCCTCTTGAATAGAATGGGTTTGTTGGCCGCAAAAACAAAAACAAAAACCCCAGCAAACTCCTTGTTTGGATTCGTTAGCGCTGTGGTCTGTGACCTTGAGTCCCCGACTGGGAACCACTAGTTACTCTGTGCCCATGGGGTCTCCAGTCGGGCCCTGGGATTTGTGTCCCCCGCCCTCCAGACATCCTGAGGCTGCCCGGTGACCCCGGCTGCCACCGGCTTCCATCTGGAGCGTAAAGGCCAGAGCCCTCGCCCCGGGGTCTACACTGGACGGCTTGGCCTGCGAGAGGGGACGTGGGTTTGCAGACCTTCCTCCCGGCCCTCCTGCTGCCTGACCCCAGCTAGCTGTTCCATCTCCAGTTTTATCTTCTCTGCCCGAGATCCCCGCGGCCTCAGGGCCCTGAGTCTGGGCGTGTGCAATACACCTGCTCCCCTGCGTTCCGGAAGGACTCAGAGCCGTGGATGCAGGACCAAGTGACCACTCCACCTCCTGTCCCCGCATGGACTGATGACCACAGGCCTCTTGGGGCGGCCCAAGGCAGCCCCTCAGCTAGACTGCAGGCTCCCTGCTGTCTCCTGTAGAAATGACAGGAGGTGGGTGATCAAGGCCCAGAGTGGTGGGTGATCGGTTGGCCGACAGAACTGAGGCCACCTCTGCCTATTTGCTGCTATTACTTTTTTTTTAATTGATAGACTTTTTTTTTTTTGAGAAGTTTTAGATCTACAGAACAATTGAGCAGAAAGTACAGAGAGCTCCCTTGTACCCCCTTCCCCTCCCCTCCAGCATCCCCTGTTATTAGCGGTGCATTTGTTACAACTGATGAGCCTTTATTAATACACTATTATTAACTGAAAGTCAGAGTTTATATCGGGCTCATTCTTGGTTTTGTACATTTTGTGGGTTTTGACAAACGTATAGTGACGTGTATGCACCATTACAGTATCAGAGTAGTTTCACTGCCCTAAAAATTCCCAATGCTTTGCCTGTTCATCCCTCCCCCATCCCCTGGCAGCTACTTACAGGTGTTTGTCTTGCTGCCTCTGGGCCTGACCCCAGGGTGCACCCACCAGGGGCAGTGTAACCCATCACGGCCTTGGGACTCAGCCCGGCATGTGGAAGGGAGTCGGCCATCTCGGTGCCAGGAGGAGGGATGGCCTAGAATAGAATTTGGGGGCTGGAAGGCCTTTGGAAGAGCTCCAGGGTTCAGACCCAAATACCTCCCATCTCAGGTGAGGAAACCAAGGACCAGAGGTGGGATGTGAGTTTCCAGTCAGCACAGCTGGTTGGAACAGAAATCTGTATCCAGGCTTCAGAGAGGGCATAGGTTCAATTCAGCTTCTTTTTTAACAATAGGAGCTAAGTTAGTAAAAAGGACCCAAAAATAAATTTTGCAAAGAGCTAGCCACTTGCCTGTTTTGAGTGTCATCACTAACCTGCCCTGTGGGGGACTCTGGCCCACAGTGGGGTGCCTGGAACCCTCAGTGGCCACTGGGCTCTGAGGGAGGACGCCGTGTGCCCCCAGTGCCCCCTGTTCTACCCGAGAACTCTAAGTTCCCACGAGGAGCCGCCCGACGTGTGCCCTGCGTGTGCCTGGCGTGTGCCCGAGGGGCCCCGGGCAGGCCCTGCCCTGGAAGGAAGGGGAAGTGGGCAGATAGCATCTCCTGGAGCCGCTGGTCTCCATGTACGTCAGGCTTTGACGCTCAGCACCTGGAGCCCTTCTGTGCAGAGTGCCCTCCAGCCTTCCATCAGATTGAGGGCGCTGAGGTGTTTGTGGCTCCCGGAAGTTCCCGGAGCAGCTGCTCACCCTAACGGCCATGACCCCAAGCGTGGAGGAATCCCAGGAAGTAACACATTCACACAAAGCCAGTGGATGACAAAGGGCAACTTGGAACAAGAGCTTTGTCGCTGGACGCAAAGATACCAAGAGAACTGAAATTAGAGGATGGCCGACCTTGTATAATAATTACAACTGACACCTGGGTGCGCAGGGCAGCCAGGCCCGTGCTAGGGGCTCCGTCTGTACTGTGACTCTGCAGGACAGTCGTTATCGTTTTATGTAATGGAAACGTAAGCTAGAAGGTCAAAGTCAACTAGAGAGAGCACGGTGTGATAGAGAACTTGGCTAGAAGTTGCAAGACCAGGATTTGGTTCTGGCTCGGTCATGACTCTACCATGTGGCTTTGAGCAACTCACTCAGATCTCTCTGGAAACCTGTTACCCGACCCGTAATGGAAGGGGATCAAGTTGGAAGATTTCTGACATTTTCCAACGGCGACACCCTACGACTGCGTTATTTCCCTGGTTTAGGTGTCAGGAGACCAGGGGGTCTGCAGTAGGCCTGGACCAGGGGGGCACAGGTGCTGACAGATACCACTCTGGAGGGGTCTCGGTGGGTGGTTGCCCCCAGGGCTGTAACTGCTGTTCTGGGTCTGGGGCGGCCTGGGACTGCTGGGGTTGGCAGGACCCACGGTGGGTCAGAGCAGCAGTGCCCACTGTGCAGAGGGCCAGGGGAGGGATGGATGCGGTTGGATGAGAGGGGAGGTGGGAATTCCCTGGCGGTCCATTGGTTAGGACTCTGCACTTTCACTGCCAAGGGTGCGGGTTCCATCCCTGGTTGGGGAACTAGGATCCCACAAGCCATGCAAAAAAACAAAGGGGTCGGGGGGAGGTAAGGAGTTGCCTACCTTCCATCCATGACAGTGACGAGATGTGATTCTCTGTCTCCATTCTGTGTGCGTATTTCTGGGCACAAAGTACAAAGAGCGGTCAGAGGGCTTCAGCCAGGACAGAGGGAAAAAGATGGTGCTCATCCCTGTTCACTCTCGTGACATCTAGAAGGACAGGGGGTGTCGGCTCGCCTCTGAAATCTACCCGCCCTGCTTCAAAGCTCATGCAGTGCACAATCGTTCAGACTTTTTTGTCCACGACGCAGTAACATGTATATTTTATTCATGTCTATGTGTGAATAATTGAAACAATTTTAGGAAACAATGAGATGCATCCTTGTTTTATTCTAATTTATATTTTGGTGGTTGTATAATCCACTAAATCGATTTCACGATCCACTGATGGGTTGGCACTATTAGTTAGAAAACTGTGGCTAAATGCTTCTGGAGCAGCCACTTCAGCCTGGGATGAAAGTTAGAGCGAATAAATAAAAGCACCGTCTCCGTTATGCTTACTTAGTGCAGAAGCCCTTGCGTTCTATTCAAGTCCCTGGTGCTTGCTGCTTCCCCTGAACTCCTTGTACTTTTCAATCTGTAACATGTGGTCACGGAGCAGGTGGTGACACACAGGTAGGAATGGAAGAATCTTTGGGCACCTGCAGAAATGTTTAGGAAGAATCTTTTGATAAACAGTTTTATAAATATGGACACTGGATATTCTCCAGATTCTGAGCTGAAAACTGTGTGGACTTTGGCTCCTGGGCCAAGTCCCAGAGCCACATTGGGTAGGTGGTTGAGAGCAGAAATTAGGTCTCTAAGCCCTGAGTCTTGCATAAGAGCCCCCGGCATGGAGGAGGGTGTGTCGCGGAGCTGCCAGCAGTGCTGTGACCTTATAAACATGTTCCCTGGGGGCTCAATTTTATTCTCATTCAAGTTTTCTGTCCTGCAGTTTGTCTTGAAGCCCAGACCCAAACCATGTGATTTTCTCCCTGTGGTGCCCCCGCTGCCCGTGGAGCGCTAGGCAGGCGGGTGGAGAGGCAGCTGTCAGGGGCCATTTGGGTCTGCGGGACGCACCCAGCAGCGTCTCCACTTTCCCTCGCGGTTGCTTTTTTCCTTCATGGAGGGGACTTAACATGTGGGAGGCCCGATGACTAGCAGAGTCACCTAGCTGGCCGGGCAGAGGATGGCGCCCACAGAGGGTTCAACACCAAGGCTACCACAGTCTCAGTTGGTGGTTTGGCATTTTACTTGTGGGTAAATAAACCCTCGCCAGAAACCCAGCGCTGGTCTTTGCAGACCCTCTCTTAAGGTTTGTCTTAGTAAAATCATGAAATGTCAGAGTTGAAAACAGCCCTAGAAATTAAGGGCCGGCTGTCCTCTGACAGACAGCCACTTCTGTTTGTCCTTGCTTTCAGGTGGGCCAGGTGGCCCAAGAGATCCCATTAGAACATCCTTCTCTGATCATGAGGTCTTGGTGTCTCCTGTACCCTAGGCTGTCATCAGTCATTTACGTCTCAGTGTGAATGAGCTTCTTGGCCCCTTTTCCAGTGTCGGTTTTGTGTGGGGAAAGACTCCCATTTGAGTCCTGCCCGTGTGTCCGGCAGCGTGGAGGAGCGCATTACTGGGTGAATAAGCGTCTCCCTGCTGTCAGCCGACTGTGGTGGGTGGAGGGAGACGGCGGGTAGGTACCACACAGCAGCGTCACACGCCTGGTGGAAACTCACACCACTTACCCAGCAAGTGACACGAGAACAATTCTCATCATTCCACAGGTGACGCTAGAGTGTGATTTCGGGACTTTTCCAACCTGCTCTTCTCCTTTACACATTGTAAATCTTCCATGACAGTAAAAAATAGGACTATTTGGGCTGCTTCCTGTTTTTTACTGAACCTGCAGGAGCGAAGACCTTTCACACCTGTCTTTTCCTCTCATCCATCTATCTC
Source organism: Eschrichtius robustus (assembly GCF_028021215.1). Classification (NCBI taxonomy): domain Eukaryota; kingdom Metazoa; phylum Chordata; class Mammalia; order Artiodactyla; family Eschrichtiidae; genus Eschrichtius; species Eschrichtius robustus. The sequence goes on along the minus strand of NC_090831.1, from coordinate 124,992,720 downwards.
CCTTGGGGATTTCGAGGTCCTTGACAAAGTCAGGGCTCTGTGTGTACAGAGACCCCCTGCTGACCGAGTGGGCCCCACTCCCCTCCCCAGGGGTAGCTGACTGTCTCCAAACTGCCACCTTCCTGCGGCCAGACTCGCCCAAGGTCAGCACCCACCAGCTCGAGGGTGGTGGGGGGAGGGGGTCTAGGTTTCTGTATCAGTCAGGGCTCGGGAGACAGAACCAAGAGGAGTGAGAGATACGCATAGTGTATACGCATATACACATCCTACATGTGTGTCCTTAATATACACACATATATATATCCTTAATATATATTTATCACGTATTAATATATTAAGTATATACAATGTATACTTAATATAAATATTAACTAATAGTAACAGTTGTATATATTACATGTATTACACATATTATATTAACTTATATCATTATATATTATATATCACAATAGGATATTAACTGATATATGTTATTTATATTATAAATATAATTATAGTGTTAAGATAATAAATATTACATATCAAGGGATTTGTTTTAAGGAATTGGCTCATGTTGGTGGGAACTGGCACATCCTGAATCCGCAGGGCAGGCCAGCAGGTGGAAACTCAGGCAGGAGTTGATGCTGAGATCTTGAGGCAGAATTCCTCCTTTCAGAAACCTCAGTTTTCGCTCTAAGGCCTTCAGCTGACTGGGTGAAGGCCAGCCACGTCGCGGAAGGTGATCTCCTTAAACCCTGCTGATTATAGATGCTAACCTCACCTACAGATACCTTCACAGCAGCATCTAGCTCAGTGCTGATTAAACCACTGGGCGCTGTGGTCTGGCCAAGTTGACACATGAAATTAACCATCACAGGCTCTGTGATGGCGCCTGGTCATCAGAGCCCAAAGCACTCTCCTCCGTAACACCACTCTCCTCCCATCACCTGGCTTGGCCTAAAACACCACCTGTGGAGACTGGGATTGTTCTGGATCTGGGACCTGCAACCCCGGCCATATTTGCTGACAAGAGCGTGAAAGATGCCTACGATGGGCTCTGGGGGGGCTGCAGCAGACCAGGCAGCTCGGCTCCTCCCCTGTGTCTCCTGGGCCCCCCCAGGCACTTGCCTCCTTCCCTGCTGACCGTGAGCTGACCCAGACCCCCTGCGTCCTTCACCCAGCCTGCCCCTCCCACTGCCTCTATCCGGGAGGGGCTCGGGCTGGAAGAAGACCAGAGGCTGGGACCTAGTCCTTAGTGGTTAGCAGAGGCTGGACTCGACCTGGCCTGGGAACATTTGCCTTTAAGAGGTCACTTTGGGGGCCTGAGCTGGGAGGGTGTGGAGGGAGGGCCCTGGGAATGTGGATCGGGGTCCCAAGGCGTCCCACAGCCCAAGTCCCTGTTCCCCTCTGCACAGCATCCTTGGCTGTAGAGCCAGGAGGCCACGGGTCCTTCCAAGGTTCCATTTACCTCTGGTCAAGCAAAGGCTGCCCACAAGGCAGGGCCTGGCCCCATGGCCTTTCAGCGGGAAGAGAGCCTCTGGGGGCGGCCTGCACTGTGTAACCCGCTTCAGGATCGCCAGGCTCCGGTTATTAACCAGTCTGTCTTCTGCTTGGGAAAGGGATAAAGACGGCTCTGTAATTATAGGAGGGGCAGCTAGCGTCTTTGCAGAAACTCCTCACCCGATTTCAGACCCAGGTGGAGTGTGAGAGACTGCCCTGGCTTCCCAGGTCGGTGGTTGCCCCGGGTGACGCCCTTGGCCTCTCCGTGGCCTTGATTGGTGAGGCCGGAGTGCGTCTTGGCCAGTGGCCCTGATGGAACCCAGTTCCGTGTGAGAGCTCACACTATGGGAAGGGCCGTCTTTTTTTTTTTTTTTAACCTTTTTTAAAAATTGAAGTATGGTTGATTTACAGTGTTTCAGGTGTGCACAGCAAAGTGATTCAGATATATATATATATTCTTTATCAGATTCTTTTCCATTATAGGTTATTACAAGACATTGAATATAGTTCCCTGTGCTATACAGTAGGTCCTTGTTGTTTATCTAGTTTACATATAGTAGTGTGTATCTATTAATTCTAAACTCCTAATTTATCCCTCCCCTGTTTCCCCTTTTGGTAACCATAAGTTTGTTTTCTATGTTTATGAGTCTGTTTCTGTTTTATAAATAAGTTCATTTGTATCATTTTTTAGATTCCACACATAAGTGATATCATATGATATTTGTCTTTGATTTACTCCACTTAGTATGATAATCTCTAGGTCCAACCATGTAGCTGCAAATGGCATTATTTCATTCTTTTTTATGGCTGAGTAATATTCCACTGCATATATGTACCACATCTTCTTTATTTATTCCTCTGTTGATGGACGTTTAGGTTGCTTCCATGTCTTGGCTATTGTAAATAGTGCTGCTATGAACATAAGGGTGCATGTATCTTTTCAAATTAGAGTTTTCGTCTTTTCCAGATATACGTCCAGGAGTGGGTTTGCTGGGTCATGCGGTAGTTCTATTTTTAGTTTTTTAAGGAATCTCCATTCTGTTCTCCATAGTGGCTGCACCAACTTGCATCCCCACCAACAGTGTAGGAGGGTTCCCTTTTCTCCACACCCTCTCCAGCATTTATAATTTTTAGCCATTTTGTTGATGGCCATTCTGACCGGAGTGAGGTGATACCTCATTGTAGTTTCGGGAAGGACCTTCTTTTGTATCATCCTATCTGGTCTGCATAACATTGCCCTGTGATACAGAAGGCACTATAGCCTCATTTTACAGATTGAAAAACTGAGGCCCTTGGAGACTAAAATGCTTTGCTCCATGCCAGAGTTAGGGGAGAGCTGAGGGGAGAATGCGGTCTCTTGACTACTCTGGTCTAGGGCTTCTGAAGCTACTTGTTGTTGAGAAAAGAGTTTACTGTCTGTTGCTGCCGTGGAGCTGGAGAGGCCACTGGGTGAGGAACTGGGGACAGCAGTGGGGCAGGATACTCCCTTAACACCAAGGAGGGTCAGGCTGCCAGATTTCTGCCTTTTGCACGGCCCAGGGCTTCTTTCTTGGGAGAAAGTCCTGCCCACCGTGGGGCCGAAGCACTTTCCCTCCCGCTGTTGGTCAGTAGGCATCACATGGGCACAAAGACCCAGGGTCGTTGGCCAGGGCAGCAAGGGAGCCCCCAAACAGCTACGTGAATCAATCCTGGGACCACCAGGCGAGGGGAGGTGGCAGGGTGGCCGCAGGAGCGAAAAATAGTGGTTTTCTTTTCTCTTTTATATCAGGAAGCCTCTCACAGTGCACTCAGAAACCATGATGTCTTCTGTGGAAAACAAATAATTCTGGAACTTCTCCGAGAGTTACGTTTAGGCTTTTTCCCTAATTTGTCCCCTGTCCCTCCCCTGTTGCCGAGTTCCAGTGATTCTGGGTTCGTTCCTTATTTTTCTGAGAGTCGTTATGTAACATGACTGTTCTCAAAGGCTCCAAGTGACCATGGCTCTGGTCACCGCCCCCAACATTAGTATCAAGAATTGCCCGTTTGGTGGTTTTGAGGGATTGAGCAAAGCCAGTCCATCTGGAGACGCCTCCCTTGGGTATCCCACGCGAGGGCCTCACCAAGGCCTTCGCCACAATTCCAACAGCTCGGGGGCAGACGAGGTTGGATGGTGCGAGCAGCCCCCCATGTTGGTGACAGGGAGCACGGGGGTCAGGGGGCCAGGCAGGGCAGGGGGCCAGGTACCCGTAGTCTGAGGACACCACTCACGGCTTTCCAGAATCATGCTGAGCATCCGCTGGGATGCACCTGGCATTTGTACTAGCGATGCATGTCCTTAAAATTGAGGGACCTGGGCTTCCCTGGTGGCGCAGTGGTTGAGCGTCAGCTTGCCAATGCAGGGCACGCGGGTTCGAGCCCTGCTCTGGGAAGATCCCACATGCCGCGGAGCAACTAGATCCGTGAGCCACAACTACTGAGCTCTGCGCGTCTGGAGCCTGTGCTCCGCAACAAGAGAGGCCACGATAGTGAGAGGCCCGCGCACCGCGATGAGGAGTGGCCCCCGCTTGCCGCAACTAGAGAAAGCCCTTGCATAGAAACGAAGACCCAACACAGCTAAAAATAAATAAATAATAAAAATAAAGGAGTTCCTTTAAAAAAAAAAATCTATAAAAAAAAAAAAAAATTGAGGGACCTTAGCAATCACCTGAGAAACTAGAGGGTTAGTACTTAAGAAGCAGATTGAGACACACATTAAGATAGAAAGCCAGACGTGTGTGGGTCCTGACCCACTCAACTATGAAGCATCAGCAGGGAAGCAAGGGGCACCCCCTCATCCCTCCGTTGGTGGAGCCCACACCGTGTCTGGAGACTGTGCCCTGAGCTGGTAGAACAGTGGAGAGTATTTGGTAGTTTGAGAGATGAAGAAAATTATTTTGATGACAAATCCTAGAAGATGAGAGGCATTTTATTCTCAACCCAGCAGCGCCCCCTTAAACTGGTCCTGATTCCACCTGCTGTTTAGCCCAACTGATAAGAACAGAGAATGTCTGAGCTAACAGGCATCTTCTGAAATTATCTAGCTAAACCCTCTCATCTGACAGATGGAAAACTGGATTCAGACGTGCCCGAGATCCCCCAGATCCCCAGATAGTAAACCGCAGAACTGGGCTGGAACCCGGCCTTCCGGCTCCATCTCTGTGAACAGGTCGTGTTCTTATGTGCCCAAGGGGTGTGGGCTCGTCGACACCCAGACAGCGCCCTGGGTCAGCTCTCTGCACCCGGGTAGCCCCAGATGCCGCTGAGGGACACTCTTTGGGCTCAGGTCTGCTCAGCAGGGGAGGAGCACAAAACTGTCCTCAAAGTGTTCCCTCCTCGGTAGGAGTCTAACGGCTGGTAATTGCACAGGAATGTTCTGTGGTCACCCTGACGTTTAAAACCCCTCGTTGGCCCTTAGGTGCAGGCCATGGCCCCTGACACTGGCAGCCTTTCTGTTTGTCCTGTGTGTGCACTTTCACCAGGGCTCTTTCTGGGGTAGCCCAGCTGCATCAACAAAGGAGTTTTGTAAGACAAAGCATCAGAAATGCTGAAAAGGCAGAACTATATCTGACCGATACACACCTACTGTCAAGGCTAAGATGGGAGTAAAACAACCCTCATTTCTCAAGAATTCACACATCAGTTGGTTGTAAACAGTATACAGAAATGTTGGGATAAGTGGCCGGGGAGTGGTTGAGCTGCCAATAAGACCCCAAGCTACACAAAATGTGGATGATCGAATTTGGTGGTGGGATGCTTGATACTTTTCTGTCCTTTGCAACATCAGCATGAAATACTTCTTAAAAAATTTCCATTGAAGTACAGCTGATTTACAATGTTATATTAGGTGAATTACTTTTAGTTAAGAAGTAGACCTTAAAGAGACAGTATCACAGGCTGCCTTGGTAGTGAATCACGGAACTGTACAGACCCTTCTCCATCCGTTCTCTTCCCCTGTGATCTCACTGTGCCATGGAGACTCACTTTGAATAGAAGAACCCTGTATCTTCACAGCCTCCAATACCAAGTTGCTTTTTCAGTCCTTTTTTTTTTTTCAGTTTTTTGGCTGCGTTGGGTCTTTGTTGCTGCGCTCAGGCTTTCTCTAGTTGCGGCGAGCGGGGGCCACTCTTTGTTGCCGTGCATGGGCTTCTCATTGCGGTGGCTTCTCTGGTTGCAGAGCACGGGCTCTAGGCATGCGGGCTCAGGAGTTGTGGCACGCGGGCTCAGTAGTTGTGGCGCACGGGCTTAGTTGCTCCATGGCATGTGGGATCTTCCCGGACCAGGGCTCGAACCCGTGTCCCCTGCGTTGGCAGGTGGATTCTTAACCACTGTGCCACCAAGGAAGAGTCCCCCGGGTTGTTTTTGGTCACTGGAGCTGAGCCATCCCAAGGCTGTGGGAGGGTTTAATAGAAAGAGCTCTGAGCTGGGAGTGGGTGGACCTGGGTTATAGGGCCTGCTTGCTACTGTCTGGTTGTCTGGCCTTGGGCAAGTGGCTTAACCCCTCTGACCCTCTGTATCTTCATCTATAGACTGGGGTGATACCACTTGCCTTTCCTACCTGTATGGGCTCCTCTGAGGACCAAATGAGGCAACAAATGGAAGTTTTAAGGACATTCTAATGGCAAATTAATGAGAGCCCTGCTGCTGAGACCTTACTTTTTTGAGTTAGACTTTTGGCTTTTGCCTGAAATTCTGAAGAGGGGCAGGGATGGGGTATTAAGGTTGGCTCGCATCTTGGGAATTTTCTCAAACCTGGGGCTTTTCTCTTTGTCCTGTTGCTTTCCTGACAGGTGACTTGATCAGCCCAAATCCTGAAAATGCACTTTCCCCAGAGACCCTGCTATTTATCTCCGGAGCACGTGGTCAGGGTCTAAAATACAGTGTGTGCAGCTGAGGACAATCCCAGAGGACAGAGCCATCTCTTGGTGCCTCAATGTGGCCCAGTGAACTGGCCACCCAGCACCAGGGAGGGTCTGAATGCCTGCCGATGGGGAGAGAGAATTCAGGATGGCCAGATGTGGACAAAGCAGTGAGGGAGGCACAAAGCTCTGGTGGGCGTTTAAACTTTAGAAACCCCGTGAGCAGGGTGAGCTCCCGGTGCCTGGCCTTCTGGAATGTCAGCCGAGCTGAGAGGCCAGGTCCCCATCGTTCCACCTGCTGAGAGTCTCGTGGTCACCGCTGCAGTCGGAGATTTTCCCACACCAGCCTCCACGGTGCACACTGTTTCCTGGTGAGCTCGGGGAGGTGAGAGCCGAGATTAGAATCGTGGAATGTGGGATGGGGGAGCCTTCCAGCAAAGTCCACTACTGGTGCCAAGGGACTTCTCTGTGGGGATGCTTGACCGAGGAAAACGCACCGTGCGCTGCCGTAGTCGCTGATGTGGTGCCCTCCTCGTCTCGTTCTGGGCGGGACCAGCTTCAGGGGACCAGCCGCAGGCCCTCCCAGGGCTCCAGGCAGCCTGGGATGGGAGCGAGGCCCGCGTCCTGGTCTCGGCTCTTTCGAGACCGCCTTGTCCTGAGTCACTTAACCGCCAGGGCCTCAGTCGCTAGAGCATGATGGTTCCATGAGGAATAATCGAGTATGTGCGACAGGCCTTTGGTGTGTGGGAACTGCTCTGCTGAACAAAAGTGAGAGGGTAATGATTATTTGAAACCGCAGAGGAATGTACTCATTAAAATAGGAGCTAAGCGTCCACGCCTGGTTCCTCCTCCTCCTTAGTGACCTGCAGTCTCGCGGGGTCTGCCCGTTCGCCGCCCCTCCCGCCCATCGGCACAGGCGTGCACCCCCTACACGTGCTGCCGGGGCAGGGGCTGCCTTGTCCAGGAGTTGATTCAGACGCTTCTGCACACCTGCTGCATGTGGCGCAGAACAGCGAGATGAATGCTTTCCCCTCACCCTGACGGTTCACAGTCCGGTTAGAGAAATAGACTGATAAATGATAAGTCCTGTAATAAAGGTAGTCTAAGGTACTGTGGAAGCACAGATAAGAGAAGAATGAACTCTGCCTGAGGGATCGTATCTGAATTGTGCTTTGCATGACAGTAGGAGTTCACCCTGTGAGCCAGGATCCTGGGGCTGGGAGCTGGGGGCAGGTGGGCAGGAGGAAAGGGCTCCAAGCTTCAGAGAGGCGGTCAGCTCCATCCTGCAGGGACCCAAGTGAAGCGAAGTCTGTTCTCCCAGGAAGGAGCTGTACGGTTGGCGAAGGGTGACCTTGAACTGAGGAGCTGAGACAGCATTCCAGGCAAAGTGTCCACAGTTGCACAGCTGTGTTTAAAAAGCTATCAAGATCCTGCCTGGGCTCTTGCTGAAAGAAGGAGACGGGGTGCAGAGCACATCAGAAATAAGGCTGCAGAGGTCGGCAAATCCCCGGGGCCTGTATTGGAGCCTGCAGGGCCCGGCTGAGAGCTCCTGACTGTGAATCACCCGTGGGAAGCTGGTGACTCCCCGCCTGGGCCGCCGGCTGAATCACTGTGAAGCCTGCACTGCACCGCAGACCAGTCGACTCTGTGGTGGGACCCAACTCCCGAGGTGCAACCAGCCTGGGACGCTGAAATAAACCAGCACCAGAGAGGCTGAGTCTGGAATCTGCCTACGTAAGAGATTGCCGGCAAGTCCCAGTGGACTAGGTGTGGGAGCCATTGCCTCGGCTATGGTGGAGGCCCTGGGGCTTTAGGGCAGAGGCCAGCATAATGGGGCCACGGTTTTAGGAATCACTGTTCTAGCAGAGGTTTGCAGATAGCTTGAAACAGGCTAAGCTGAAAGATTTGGAGAACAATTAGGAAACCCAAAAGAGAGCTGTGCAAAGGAGGGTGCAGACCTGGACCCTACAGCAGAGGGGTTGGGAGGGTGGAAGGGTTTAAAAGAAAGATTAGGTACACAGAAAACTATAAAACGTTGCTGAAAGAAATTAAAGAAGACACAAATAAATGGAGAGACCTCCCACGTACATGGATTGGAGACTTAATATTAAGATGGCAATACTACCCAAAGTCATCTACAGATTCAATGCAATCCCTATCAAAATCCCAATGGCATTTTTTTGCAGCTATAGAAAAATCCATCCTAAAATTTGTATGAACTCTCAAGGGACCCCAAGTAGCCAAAACAATCTTGAAAAAAAAAAGAGAACAAAGTTAGAGGTCTCACACTCCCTGATCTCAAAACTTATTACAAAGCTACAATCATCAAAACAATGTGGTACTGGCATAAAGACAGACATATAGACCAATGAAATAGAACAAAGAGTCCAGAAAGAAACTCTTCCATACATATATGGCCAAATGATTTTCAGCAAAAGTGCCAAGACCATTCACTGGGAAAAGATAGTCTTTTCAATACATGGTGCTGGGAAAATTGGATATCCACATGTGGAAGAATAAAGTTGGACCCTAACCTTATTATACAATATACAAAAATTACAGTAGTTCCCCTTATCCACAGGGGATATGTTCCAAAACCCCCAGTGGATGCCTAAAACCATGGATAGAACTGAACCGTGGATACTATGCTTTTTCCTATACATACATACCTAGGATAAAGTTTAATTTATGAAGTAGGCTCAGTAAGAGAATATCCAAATTGCCAGTGTCACTCCTCTTGCACTTTGGGGCCATTATTAAGTAAAATAAGGATCATGTGAGCACAAACACTGTCGATACCGCAACAGTCGAACGGATAACCAAGACGGCTACTAAGTGACTGGCGAGGGGGTAGCACATGTATTGTGTGGATATACGCTGGACAAAGGGATGACTCACGTCCCAGGCGCGACGGAGCAGGACAGTGCAAGATTTCATCAGGTTACTCAGAATGGCACGAAATTCAAACCTTATGAATTGTTTATTTCTGGAATTTTCTTTTTTTTTAATTTTTATTTTATGTTATTATTATTATTTTGGCCACGCTGTGAGGCATGTGGGATCTCAGTTCCGGAACGAACCCGCGCCCCCTGCAGTGGAAGCACGGAGTCTTAACCACTGGACTGCCAGGGAAGTCTCTGGAATTTTCTTTTTTTTTTCCCCCATTATTTATTTATTTATTTGGCTGCGCCAGATCTTAGTTGCCGCATGCAGGATCTTCACTGCAACGTGCGGGATCTTTTAGTTGCGGCATGTGGACTCTTAGTTGTGGCATGCATGTGGGATTTAATTCCCTGACCAGGGATCAAACCCAGGCCCCCTGCATTGGGAGCATGGAGTCTTAACCACTGGACCACCAGAGAAGTCCCTGGAATTTTCCATTAAATACTTTTGGACCCTGGTTGACCTCAAGTAACTGAAATCTTGGAAGGCAAAACTGCTGATAAGGGGGGTACTTCTGTAACTCAAAATGGATCAAAGACTTAAATATAAGAGCTTAAGCTGTAAAACTTAGAAGAAAACAGGGGAAAAGCTCCATGACATTGGATTTGGCAATGATTTCTTGGGTATGACACCAAAGCACAGGCAACGAAGTATTGATAAAAATATCAACAGATAAATTGGACTACATCAAAATTAAAAACTTCTGTGCACCACAGGACACAATCCATAGAGTGAAAAGGCAACCTACAGAATGGGAAAAAAATACTTGCAATTCATATATCTGATAAAAGGTTAATATCCAGATTATATAAAGAACTCCTACCAACTCAGCAACAAACAAGCTGGTTAAAAAATAGTCAGAGGACTTCTTGAATAGACGTTTTTCTAGAAAAGATATACAAATAGCCAACAAGCACAAGAAAAGATGCTCAACATTTAGTAATCATTAGAGAAATGCAAATCAAAACCACAGTGAGGTACCATCTCATACCTATTAGGATGGTTACCATAGAAAACAAAAACTAAAATAAAACAGAAAATAATAACAAGTATTGGTGAGGATGTGGAGAAATTGGCACCCTTGTGTACCACTGGTGGGAATGTAAAATGGTGCAGCTGCTACGGAAAAAGTATGGGGGTTCCTCAGAAGTATTAAAAATAAATTACTATATGATCCAGCAATTCCACATCTGGGTATATACCCAAAAGAAATGAAAGCAGGGTCTCAGAGATATTTGTACACTCACTGTATTAGTTTCCTAGGGCTGCCATAACAAAGTATCACAGACTGGGTGGCTTAAACAACAGAAATTTATTTTCTCACAATTCTAGAGGCTAGAAGTCCAAGGTCAAGGTGTCGCCAGGGTGAGTTTCTTCTGAGACCTCCTTCTTCGGCTCATAGATGGCCATCTTCTCTCTGTGTCTTCATGTGTCTTCCTTCTGTGTCTGTTTCCTGATCTTCTCTTCTTATAAGGACACCAGTGCTACTGGATTGAAGTCTTATTGGAGGGCCCATCCATATGACCTCATTTTAACTTAATTACCTCTTCAAAGACCCTCTCTACAAATACAGTCACATTCTGAGGTAATGGGGGTGGGAACTTCAAACCTATGAGTTTTGAGGGGTACGCAGTTCAATCCATAACACCTGTGTTCATAGCAGCATTATTCACAGTAGCCAAGACGTGGAAGCACCCTGTGTCCCTTGATGGATGAACAGATAAACAAAATGTGGTCTATCCATACAATGGAACATTATTCAGCCTTTAAAAGGAAGGAAATTCTGTTACACGCTACAACACGGATGAACCTGAGGACATTATGCTAAGTGAAATAAGCCCGTCACAGAAAGACAAATACTGTACGATTCCACTTACATGAGGTCCGTAGAGTTGTCACATTCATAGAGACAGAAAGTAGAATGGGGGCAGGGGGTGCCAGGGGCTGGGGCAGGGGGCTGGGGGGGTGGTTGTCAAATGCATATGGAGTTTCAGTTTGCAAAGGGAAGGGCCCTGGAGGTTAGTTGCCCAACAGTGTGAATGTGCTTAACTGTACTGAACTGTACACTTAAAATGGTTAAGATGGTAAATCTTGTGTACATGTATTTTACCACAATAAAAAAAGGAAAAAAGAAAAAAAACAAAAGGTTAGGGTTGCAGCAGCTTCTCCCGGTGGAGGACTGCCCAGGTGCGGTTCCTGTCCAGGCATGGAGGTGTCCACCGGGCAAGAAACAGGAGGAAGGGGGAGCAGGGTGAGGGGGACGCGATGACTTCATTTTAGACACCATGAGTCTTTGGCGAGCTACTCCCCCAAGGCCATCTCTCTGGGCCACGACGTCATCAGGCTTTTCTGACCGCTTTGCCCCAGCGGCCAGCCCTCCCATGCGGCGCTGTCATCTTTCCAGGAGGACACACTTCCTTGGGCCACATTCGCGTCATGAAATGAAGTCCTGCGCATCGGCCTCTCCCCAGAGCGCCGAGGTGGGCTTTGCCCTCCCCTTTTCTGCTTTCCTCCCTTGCTCTTTTCCTCCTGCCCTGTGGTCCCGGCCTCTTCTTCCTGCTCCTTCCCTGGGGGGGGATGGGAAGGGAAGCTGGAGGTGGGTCAGGATCTCCGAGGGGGGCCAGCACGTCTCCACCCCTCCTTTCACCTTGTTGGCCCTCCGCGTCCTCCCTGGTGCTTGACATTCGAGGAGGACTCGGGGAGGGGCTGGTGATACACACAGAGAGCCAGGAGCGGCCCTGGACGAGGCCAGATGGGCACCTGAGGGTCCAGGTCGTTGACCACGTGCTCTCTTTCCATCCTAGGACCTGAGTTCCTTTGCCATGCCGCTCCTGGATGGAGACCTGGAGAGTTCAGAAAAGCATCCATCTCGTAAGGTAAGCCACCTTCCTCACAGCTTCTCACGGCTCACCTGAGGTGCCACTGAGGCAGAACTCCCTCAGCGCGAGCCCAAGACACATCCACCTGTGCTCCCACCTGCATGTCCACCCGTTCTCTGACCTGCGCTCCCACCTGCGCTCTCACCCGCGCTCCCACCCGTGCACCTGGCTGCAGCCGAGCTCAGCCTCACACCTGCCAGGCTTCACTCCTTTCTCTTCTCTTCTCTTCCCTCTGGGCTCGTCCACAGCCACTGGACTCCCCAAAGAGGGCAGAGGTGATGCCGAAGATTGACAGTGAGCTTGGCACCCTGAGCGCCTGAGGAGCTAATTAGCGAAGAGAGGAGGTTGAAAGCATCAGTGAAAGCGGGATGTGGAGACCAACTTTCTCCCCCGCAGGCGGGAGCCCCTTCTGCCTGCCCGTTCCTCGCCCCGTTCCTCTCCCTTCCGTCCTCTTTCCCCCTTTTCCTTTCCTCTCTTTAACCCACATTCTCCCCTCTCCCGCTGGTCAGTCTTTCCTCCACGAGGAAGCTGGGGCCGTGGAGGGCAGGCAGCCGAGGAGTACGCATCCCGGGGTGGGTGGGTTGGCAATGGCAAGCAAAGGGAGGTCAAGGTGGCCTGCGGTCAGGGTGAGTGCGGGGCAGACGGCTGGGGCGGCTGGTGGGCCGAGGCTTCGGGAGGGGCCGCCGTGGGCAGTGTCTGAGAGCAGAGATAAGAGCTAGGCTGAATTCTTTGGCCCTGGAGGCTCCACGTCCCTCATCCCACCAGGCTGATGGCAAATGTGAATCTCCATCATTATTGGGACTTCCTTCCTAGATTGTGCAAAGGTCCTGGGGTCCCATGCAGCGCCTACACTTGGGTTTTAAATGAAGAAACTGGACTTCAGGATGGTGGAAAGACTTTCCCACAGTCATAGGGCTGCTTAATAACCAAGCCGGCTTCAGTCTGGGTTGCTTGGTGCTCAGCCCAGTGTGCGTTGCGCTGCGTCTGGACACCCTGAACTGGGGCCAGTGGCGCAGGCCATGCAGGAAAGTGTCCTCAGCCGGACAGGTACCGCACAGAGGCTTCCTGCCCTTTCTGGGTCATCTCTGCATCTTTGTACCCTGTTGACTAAGATCCCCATCTCCTTAGGGAACTGCAAATCCTCAGTGACTGCCAAGCTGAATGTGGACTGGACACTTGGAGGCCTCCTCGCCCATCTAGGTACCACGCAGAGTTCAGTGGAGGGGCCACAGCTGAGCTCCCCTTTATGGGTGCTCTTGAGTCAAGGATGCCAACCCTGGGAGTTCCCTGGCGGTCCAGTGGTTAGGACTCTGCGATTTCACTGCTGAGGGCGCGGGTTCAATCCCTGGTCGAGGAACTAAGATCCCACAAGCCACGCAGCGCAGCTGAGAAAAAAGAAAACGACGATTCCAACCCTGCATTCCCAGGCATCAGTGGATATAGGAGCTGCCTGGTCTTCCCACCTGTCCCCTTTCCTGGTCCCCCTGTTCCCAGAGGTGGCAGCTCTTTGTTACATAGCACATCGCGGTGCAAGGGCTTCTGGTCACCTTGACTCTGCACAGCTCTGTGTGCAGCTCCCGGGCCAGTATCGGGAGGAAGGTCAGTGCCGTCGACGTCCCTGGGATCATTCAACACCACTGTGGTCACTCTGGGTCAGCCAGCATGGCCTGGTCTGGGGCAGTCTGTGGAATGCCCAAATGACCACAGGTTTTCCCGTCTGTGTCCCTTGATCCTGGGATGAGGAGCCCGGCTCCTTTGTTCATCTTTCCTGGCAACTTCCCTTCTGTGTGACCTGGGGCAAGATATTCTCTGTGAACCTGTCTCCCCATTGGCAAACCCGGGCTCATGACGGTGCTCACCTTTCCTTATGAGGATTAAATGAGCTTGTCGATGGAGCAGACATAGAGCAGTGACTGGCCCGGGACACGTGCTCAAGGGCAGTCTGGGAATGCAGGCGTGGCCTCAGGACACCCCCCACTTCAGAGCACCGTGAAGGGGTGCATCCACGACCCATTTACCTGAGCTGTCGGGAACGTGGCATCTGGCCAGGCCTTAGACGTGGCTCTGGCCCTCTTGTCCATTGCTGGCCGTGTGCACTGTTCCTCCCTCCCCTCTGCCAAGAACGCCAGCCCCTTTCCGTCTGGAGTACACAGGGACTCAGACCCGAGCCGCGCACCATCAGCACGCTGGCCCCAAGGGCACTGGCCGTGCCCTGCATCCCAGGCACAGCCTCCACACCTCCCCAGCCTGAGTCGGGCTCCACAGACCCTCACCTCGAGGTTTTGTTCAACTCGGCTCCCTTTTCCTCGCGCCCTTCACCTTTAACCCCCTCGCCCATGCCCATTTCCCTGAAGCTCCCAAGGGGTGCCCGGTGCCCAGCTGTCAGTCACCGCCGAGGCCCGGCTGACCCCAGCCCCGCTGACCCCTCGCTCACCTTCACACTTGCAACCCTCTTCTTTGCTTTCCTGCATCCTCGGGGACGCAGCTGAGATCGAGCCCCGGCTGGCCTGGCCCTGGCCCCTGCGGCCCTCCCTGCAGTGGCAGGCAGAGGTGGGCCTGGAAGCTCTGCTCGCGGTGGCCTGACAGCCCGCCCCGTGGCTCTGCAGAGCCGGCAGGCACTCGGGAGGCTCTGGGCCCTTCGTTCACGTTCACCCAAAGCCAAGGAAGCGTGCCGTTACGTTTAGCAAGGTGTCACTTCACTGCAGCTTGCTAAGAGGCACGGGCTCTGTCCCTAGTGGCTGCAATCGTGCCGAGATCCACGCCACCCCACCCACCCTGCAGGAAGCAGACCCGGGGGCCCAGCCGCACCGCCCCCTCGCCAGGGTCAAGGCGGGAGACACGGGGGACAAGGCCGGGATGGGCCACAGCCACCACTGTCTGGCCGTGTGGGGAGAGGGCCTGCTTTCTGGAGCCCCCTCCCGAAGCCCGATGGCTGAGTGCCTGGCTCTTTTGGCCTGCAGTTCTGAGCCTGGAATTGGAATCCCAGTCCGGAGAATCCTAGGGCTCCCCTTGCCCGTCAGATACGGTTCAAACCGGCACCCAGGCCCTTCGAGACTGCCATTTGGCTCAACTTGCCCCGGTGACCCGTCCGCGGTGGCCCAAGTGAGTGGCTGTCTGTCCTCCCGGCTCCAGCTCCTCTCTCCCCCCCGACCCTGGGACACCTCCGCCCATCGGCCTGTGCACAGCCCGTCGGCTTTCAGCGCCTTCCCTGCTCAGGGCCCCATGATGGGCAGTGTCTCCCTCTGAAATCTCTCCCCGTCTGGGCCACTCTCAGGGCAGCCCTGTCTCTCCTGCTGTTCCCCAGGGTCTCGCGGGGACCCCATCCTCACCCACGTCTTGTTCCCTGCGTGCAGTGAACGTCGGCTTTGCTCAGCAATCCCTCCTCCCTAGGCAGGGCTCACTGTGCTGTGTGAAGGGGACAGGGGCAGCAGCGGGGTTGGCCTCCTACTGTGACTCCCTCCCTCTGCCTTCAAACTTGACCTTGACTCCTCTTCCGTTTCACGTGGCCAGGCTGCTCCCCCTCCTGGCCGTTTCTGCTTTTCTCGGGAGGTGTATGGTGGTGAGGGTCAAGGCCGTAGGCCTGAGGTCCCGCCCAACACTTACCAGCTTTGGGCCTTCGCTCAACCTCCAGCCAGCGCCCTCTCTGAGCTCCAGGCTCAGTGGCACCCAGAGGGGGATGGTGACAGGCCACTAGAATGTCTGCCCTAAATGACCATGTCCCCCCCGCCCCCGTGCTGAAGAGCCCTGTGGTTCCCCCTAAAAGGAGGGTCAGGTTCTCTCCCCACGTGGAGTCTTTCCGTAAATCAGCCCAGCCTCCCCGACTCTCCACATCTACCAAGGATCTCTTTGTAGCGAATTCATGACGGTGAGAGCTGACCTCCCAGACGTACCTGCTGTGTACCAGGAACTGTGGCAGGTGCTTCCCTTGTGTATATCCTGTCATCTTGACGACCCTGCGAGTCGGCCTAGTGTCCCCATTGGATGCATGAGGACACTGACACGTAGGTCACTTGTCACTGCTGGAAACTGAGCTGGGATTCAGACTCCTGTATCTTTGACCAGAACCCTGACATGTACCACCCTGCCATGAGGTCTTCCTCCACCCCTGGGCCTGCTGTCCCTGCGCCCCACCCCCACGTCCACAGGCGCACGCCGCCCACTACTCCAAAAGCTTCTCTGTGTTCATTACTCTTACGATGCAGAAAAGCCTCAGAAAGCTTGAGTCCCATAGGCCGGTGGATAGTGGCTGAACCCAGTACTCTAGAGGCAGAGAATCTAAATGCTTTTCGTACCAAATGGTTAGAAAAAGAAAACCTTGAACTTCTCCATAAGGAGGAGAGCCTGAGTTATATGGCTCTGGGGAAGCTCGGCCTCTGCCTCAGAATCCCACTCGGCGAGGGGACTGGCACGGAGCCAGCCTCTGCACCCCTCCCCGCCATGGCCACACTGGTCCTTTAACGCAGGGTGGAGGGTCTCAGGGAGAAGGGGGCGTGCGGTTGAGGGTCCCCACAGGGCATCACTTCCTTTAAGGGACCCCAAGCCCAGCTCGGGGGCACCCTCTAGTGGTGGAGGAGCTCACAGCGGTCCCGGGTCCAGGCAGGCACCCCAGTGGATAGAGGCACAGAGGCTGCCCCTGCCCTGTGCTCAGTGCACCGGTCGGCACCTGCCGTGCGGAGCCCAGGGTCTCAGTGTGCTGCACGACTCCTGCCAGGCCTCATTCTTGCCCCAGAGCCCAGGGGACACGTCGTTTTTTCCTTTTCTGCTGCAGAGCTGGGTGGGCTCCGAGGCCCTTCTGGCTCCTGCGTTGCAGACTTACCCACAGGACGGCAGCAGGTCATGTATAGAGTACAATTCCTGTGCATCAGGTCTGGCCGATGCCCCTTCAGACGGCCCTGAGGGGCAGGTACGACCCCTCATTTCACGCAGGAGGAGACGGAGGCTTAGGGAGTCTACATACCCTCCAGGGTGGCCCAGAGGCAAGCGGGTCAGGCCCAGGCACTCAGATGGGAGTGCCAGCTGCTAAACCCACCAGCAGGACACGTTCGAAATTCCTTGAGTCTGTGAGTTGTGTGCCTTGGCTTAAATATGGAGTCCAGTAAGTTTTCAAACCATAACTACAATTTCAAGTCATCGCCGAAGTGAGCCTCAGAGCTTTGCGGCCTTGTTCGCTTTCTTCCCGACCTCTGCCTGCAGCCCCCATTACTCCAGCGCCGAAGCTGCTTGGAGGTGAACACCTCATCACTTCCCATGCCAGGGTTCCCTCAGGACGGAGCCCTGGGCCCACTGTCTTTCAGATCAGAGAGATCAGATCTGTAGTCAGACTTCGAGAAGGACAGACACGAGGTCTTGAGGAGTGAAGGCCAGGAGACAGGGCCGCGAATAGGACGAAGGGGGAAGGTGCCGTGTTTCGAGCCTTCTCGGCTGCTTGGCTGTCCTCCCGCACCTCCAGAAGACCCTTCCAGGGAACTGGGTGGGGGCCAGTGGGCTCCTGGGTGCTGCGGCCCAGCCCGTGGGTGGGTCGTCCTGGGGTCCGGTCCTTCCCCCAGGGCCGCCTCTGTCTGTGGAAGAGCCTGGGGCTGCTTCTCGGGCCGGGTGTCGTGGCAGCAGCTGGATGGTGGGCGACAGTGGGAGGGCAGGCACGACAGGGACACGTCCTCACAGGCTCTGAGTGACCTCACCCGTCCGTCTGTCTGTCTGTCTTGTCTGTCTGCAGGTGGACAGCCCCTTCGGCTCAGGCAGCCCCTCCAAAGGCTTCTTCTCCAGAGGCCCCCAGCACCGGCCCTCCAGCCCCGTGTCTGCTCCCGTGAGGCCCAAGACCAGCCCCGGCTCCCCCAAAACCGTGTTCCCGTTCTCCTACCAGGAGTCCCCGCCGCGCTCCCCCCGCCGCATGAGCTTCAGCGGGATCTTCCGTTCCTCGTCCAAAGAATCTTCCCCCAACTCCAACCCGTCTACCTCGCCCGGGGGCATCCGGTTCTTCTCCCGCTCCAGAAAAAGTAAGGCATTGATGCTATTGTTCAGGTGGGTGCAGGGCTGCCAGGGGGCTGCTCACAGCTGCTTGGCCGCGGTGCCACCTGCAGGGACACCAAAGCTGGCCGGGTGGCTGTTACTGATGGTGCTGAGTGCATGCGTCTGGTCTGTCCCCCAGGAAGAAATTTATCTCCAGAGCAACGTGTTTCCACCTGTCGCTTTATTCCTGCACTAATCCACCCAGTATGGCGTGGCTTGTGGGGTTAATGTAAATACCCCGATACTCACAGTATGGCTGTGAGGACAGCCACGTGGAGCGCTAGCCTCCAGCCTTCTCTGGAAATGAGTAGCAGCCCACGCCTGGGGCCAGAGGGCCCAGCCCTTTCTTCGATCTGCCCCGTGCGGCCCCCAGTGCTTACGGCTTGGCGTTTGGGGGATTTGAGTGAACCTGTTTCTGGCACATCCTGACTTTTTCTGTCTCAGGCCCTGGGTAGGTGGGGTTGATTTGTTACAGAAACAGGGGAAGCAAATGTGTGTTTCAGAGAGAGTTCTTTAGGCTCATGAGTATTTGTGATCTAAGGATAAAATATTCTCCACTGAGCACCGTTGATCATATCTAGAAATATACAAGGGGAACCATAAAGTAGATGGAGTGTATTTTCACCGTCCCCGTGTCTTAGTGCATCTCCCTACTCTTTACGCCTCTTTCTGATGACATAGGAAGCTCCTATCGAAGAAGACAATGATTTGGAAAACAAGCTTGCCCTTGGGCATCGTGTCTGGATTGGTCCTCCTTTCTCTCTGGGTTGTATTTGCAAGAGGACCTGTAGGTTGGAGCTATTGCTCTATCTGCAAGGCCAGCCCAAGTGCAGTTTCGGTCTCCGTGACTTGCAAGGAAAGGGTGGGGAACTTTCTTCTTTAATTTTTTTCGGTGGTTTGGGGTATCGTTCCTAGCACCCCTAAAGGCATCCCCACGATGACTGCACTTATGTGTAAGGGTACAAATGTCACAGAACAAGGTGGTCCTCATGCAGACAGTACGGGTGACGTGCAGTTAGGAACTTAGATATGAAGCCAGGTAGGGAGGTGTGTCCTAGCACGGACATCCCAGCACCCTAGAGAGCATCCCCAGTTTCCTGGTCAGGGGTCCTGAAATTCTCAAATATGCCATCACGCCCCACCTCTCAGAGGGGAGGGGATGTCAGACCAGACCTTCACCAGGTGTCCTGTTTCTCCAAAGGTGGCATTGTGCCTGGGTTGCTTACAACAGAACTAGGTCGTATTAAGTTCCTGGGGCAGCCATTACGAAGTACCCCAATCTGGGTGGCTTAAACAACAGGAATTTATTCTCTCAGTTTCAGAGGCCAGAAACCAAAATCAAGACGTCAGCAGGGCCATGGTCCCTCTGAAGAGTCTAGGGGAGACTCTGTTCCAGGCCTTTCTCTTAGCTCCTAGGGTTGCTGGCGGTCCTGGGTGCTCCTTGGCTTGTGGAAGCATGACTCCAGTCTCCGCGTCCACCGTCATTGTCGCGTGGCCCCCTCCCGCCGTGTGTCTGTGTCTGTGTCTCTGTGCTGCTGCTTCTCCTGTTCTTCTAAGGACAACAGTCATTTTGGATTAAGGGCCACCCTACTTTAGGCTGACCTCCTCCTAACTGATTACATCTGCAATGACCCTATTTCCAAATAAGTTCGCTTTCTGTGGTTCCTGGAAGGACATGAATTTGGGGGAGGGACACCCTCCAACCCAGTACACAGGTTACATTGAAAAGCCAAGATCTGCATTTCATGTCGCTGGCTGGGGAGGTGCAGGATTTGTGGGTGTAGGGTGGTCATTCTGTTAAGACCAGGGTCATTTCTTTCTCTTTTTTTGGCTGTGCTGCACGGCATGCGGGATCTTAGTTCCCTGACCAGGGATGGAACCCGTGCCCCCTGCAGGGGAAGCGCAGAGTCTTAACCACTGGACCACCAGGGAAGTCCCAAGACCAGGGTCATTTCTGAAGGCAGAAAGGAGCAGCCAAGATATGGGGTCTGGGAGGTCTGGGGGAGCCAGCAGGTGGGATGCTGGGTCCTGAAGACGGGCCAGATGTTCAGCTTCCCGGGAAGCAGGAGTCCATGCTGCCCTTTTCTGGTCAGTGTTTTTAAAGGCCATTCAGTGTGCTAGAAAGCACCCAGCTGCAAAGGTGTGTCTTGTTAGGTTCTGTGCAGCAAGTGTGGCTACTTAAGGCTCCTCTGCTGTCTGGCTGGGTAGCCGTAGGCGGGGCTCAAGAAGGCCGTGGAGGTACTGGGGCTTCTTGTAAAGACATGCGTTGATTAGGTCAGGGCGGGGGCTCGGCTTCTTCAGAGGAGCTCTCTGGGAGCAGGTGTTCAGACCAGGGTGGGCCTGGACCCAGGACAGTAGCCCGTGCTGTTGCCCTTGAACCACTGAGCCTACATCCTTGACCTTCCCCGAGGACATGGGAAACCAGCCCTGCCCAGCCCACTGATGAGGCAGGAAGGTCTGAGTCCGTGTCCAGGCAGTGTGTGTGCACTACTCCACGGGGGCCTCCCCTCAGGTCCTAGCCACCTGATGTTTTCACTGGGCTTGCTGTGAGGCTTGCGTGGAGGGTATACAATCTATCTGCTTTTCCTCCTGCCTGAATCTACGCCCAGGTCAACGTGCCCAGACTATATATTGCTCCCACTGCCCCAGAACTGATTTCACAAAATTGAGCTTGAGAGTAATGCCAGCGGCCTGTATGGAGGGTCTGGATAAACAGCTGCCCATGAAACCCGCTGTGTCTGTTGGAAAGATGTCGTGAAGACACCGTTTGGCACACGAGCCTCCTGGGAGAGATTTCCTGTCTCGGTACCAAGAATAGCTGTACTTCTGAGCAACTGGATTGTTTTTGTCTATCATAGACACTGATCGTGTAACGACCCAATTTTCCCTGTCTGCATTGCCTGCTGGAAATCTTAGAACCAAATGTGTATGAGGGGCCTGCAGGGATACGTTTCTAGCCTGGTTTCTGAATCCAGTTCTGGTCCCCATCCTTTTACTTCCCCGCCCCCCCCTCTTTTTTTTAAAACAAGGAAGACAATTTATTGGAAGGATTTGGGTGTATTTACAGAATTCAAAGAAGAGCTGAATGCTCAGGACTCAGGAAGGGAAGGAACCAGGCTGGTTCTGGGGGGCTTGGCAGCAAGAATTCATGGAGATCCAGAGAATTCCTAGTCTTCGTGTCTCTCCATTTACCATTCCAGATTCCTCATTATAGGATCTCTGGTTAGCCCAGTTGGGATCTCTGAATCAATCAGTTACTGGGGGGCTGGGAGGCAGGATCATGCAGCAAAAGCAGAGTAACCAAGAACCCACCCAGGAAGTGAGCAGGAAGTTCCTGGAGAAGAGGCGCAGTTGGCAGCTCTGCAGGCAGCTGTAACACCCTCCTTGTGCACCGCCCAGCGTGTGTGCACACACAGCCTCCCAAAGATTCCCTCATGGAACTCCGTCCAGTCACCCTACACACAGTGGTGAGTGTCCTTCCCCAGCATCACGTCCAAGCACCACCACTAAGGATGCCAGCGTGACGGACTGAGTCCTCCACCTCGAAGTAATGAAGTTCCCATTTCTCCTCCAGTGCTGTCGGCACCCTGTCCTTCTGTCCGGTGACTTTCAGCCTACATTGATGACATAGAACCTAAAGGTGCAGCCAACCCCCCAGGTGACACTCAAGCTTGGTAAACACTGCCGTCTATTATTAGGGGAAAGAAAGAGGGAAGACAGAAATTCTGAGCACAATCATTTTCAAAGGGGAATAAAGGAAAAGGAGATAATTCAATCTTCAGACACTTCAAGAACAAGAGGGGTAATACAGATGGAGGCTACAGTTCCAGATGCTATGTCTGGTTCCGGGACCAGCGAGTACCTAGGCTGGCTGGTGCTCTTTGCCCAGGGAGGAAAACCAGCCCTTTGTTCTAGAAGGACCCTACCTCTTGGAGGGGCTGCTTGTATGGAGTGGCTGTAGCCTTCCTCTGGTCTCCGGGCCCAGTGGCGAGTTGATTCAAGGCACATCTTGGGGGCTTCCCTGGTGGCGCAGTGGTTAAGAATCTGCCTGCCAATGCAGGGGACACGGGTTCAAGCCGTGGTCTGGGAAGATCCCACATGCCGCGGAGCAACTAAGCCCGTGAGCCACAACTACTGAGCCTGCGCGTCTGGAGCCTGTGCTCCGCAACAAGAGAGGCCGCGATAGTGAGAGGCCCACGCACCGCGATGAAGAGTGGCCCCCACTCGCCGCAACTGGAGAAAGCCTTCGCACAGAAACGAACACCCAACACAGCCAAAAATAAAATAAAATAAATTACAAAAAAACAATCCATTAAAGATGGCAGCATCAGGACCACAGTGAGATACTGAAAAAAAAAAAAAAAAAAAAAAAAAAAGACACGTCTTGGGGACTCTGGGGTTTTCGTCACACTCCTCCCAGGCCCGCTGTTAGTAGCAAACCTAATTCCCTTAGAGGATCAGGGTCAGCTATCCCAAGCAAAGCAATAACGTGCTATACAGCCTCCTTGGCTAATACAGTGGTCAGCATACTACAGCCCGGGACAAAATCCAGCCTGAATCCTTTATTAATTTGTGTACATTAATCACTGAGACGCAGTCACGCCCTTGTTTCTTTCCCCTGCGGCTGTTTTCACACGTAGCAGCAGACTTGAGCTGTTGAGCTATCCGAGACCACGTGACCCACAAAGTAGAACATGTTTACGCCTTGTCTAGTTCCCAAGAAGTCTTACGTGACCATGTGGCAGTAGAAGCTTCCAGAAAAGAGCAAATCTTATCTCCAAAAGATTTTTTACAACTTGATTGAGGATGACTTTGCCTTTGTAGATGAGGAAAGGGAAGTGCACGTCAGTATGTTCTTGAACTGCAAATAATAAGATGAAAGTCTTTTTAAAAGCAAAAACAATCTTGCATAGTCAGCAAGGCAGGACCTCAAGAAGGACTGCATTTCACATTACTAAGCTTTGCTCCCTAATCATTGATAATAATCCGTGTCTACTATGCACATTCGAAGTGCATTGTACATGAGCATTGTTTTTTTTCTGCCATATGCATATTCCTCTATTTTACTTACGTGCTTGTAATACTCTACGAATACATTACGTACATCATAAAACACACCAAAAAAATTAATTTAATTTAAAAATTTAAAGGAAGAGATCAAAATACACAGAAATTAAAGTTGCCACACTTTTCTTTCCACGTCCAATGGACCATTTTGCACACACTTTGGGATGTTAATTAATCTGCATCCCAGGTTAATTTGGAGACCAATCTCCTAGGTGTCCGCACGCAGGGTCCACTTCCCGGGTGAGCGGACAGGAAAAGTAAGAGTCTCAAAATTAAGAACTGTAGCAAATTTACTTTGTTTGCTTTCTCGATCTTCTGTTGGCCAATACCTAAAAGCATTTCCATATCAGACAATTCCTTTTAATTCAACATACAGCAAACACACAGAATCGAGGACAGGACCTGTAACGGCACAAAACTCATATACGCCCTCAGACTCTCCTGGGACCAAACTGAAAAGCCTCCATGGGTGGAATTGGTCTTAAGCAGGGGGTAAAAGAAGGGAATGGCAAGAACGGCAGAGAAAGGACAGAAGGAAGTTCCAGATGGGCCAAAAGACCACGGGTTGCGGGGACAAGCCTGTGGGGAGACAGAAAGAAGCTTTCCTGGGCTGAAGTAGAGAGAGACTGGGCTCTGAGAGCACAGCAGGGACGAAGAGGCCAGTTGATGGTGGGGGGGATGGTATGAGACAACCTATGTCACCATTTAAAAAAAAAAAAACAAACTTTAGGTTGACCACAGAGACAGCTGACAGCCATTACCGGTCTCTGTAAAGGGAGAACGGACCAAAATGGTGCTGGGAGAACATTATTAGGGCTGCTTGTGTAGAGAGTGAGAAAGGCCTGTGAGGAAATGAGGCCACCATCCTAGTCCAAGGTGGCTTGGGACCCGGACCAGGGATTAGTAGGAGCCCTGGAACGGTTGGCAGAAACAGAGAGGGATGGAAAAAGAATTAATGGGGGCGCACAAAGGGTAGGCAAAAAAGCAGGAAATGGAAAGAGAGAAGGACAGAGCCCCAAACCTTGTGCATTCGTGCCACTCGTGGGCTTGTGCAGTGGTAGAGGTTCTTGATACTGACAACTCAAGACAAACTGCTCCTTGTTCAGGGCTCGCCGAAGCCTCTTCTTCAGGGCCTTTCTCGGCTTGGGGCTGCTGTGCCCCAAGATGCTGGAGTGTAGACAGATGCCGGCATAGGTCACCGCCTCGCAGGCCCAGTGCCGGTGCTTCCGGAGGGTTGGGATGTTCACAACGACGATAATCAGGCAGAGGAAATATGATGAGAAAGAAGGCAGGTGACTTCAGGGCCATGGTGTGAGCCCGGGTGCTGGGATCACTCGGGCCGGGTCTGCGGTCCCTCATCTGCCCCAGGTGCCGGCGCAGCGAGAACACGAGCGAGAGGGTGGGCACCAGGAACAGGAGAAATGGAACTGACCACATGATAATTGCATGAGGTAGAAAAAAGCGCAAAGAGACGGTCTGTGTTCTACCAGCCAGGGTGTCGTTTCCATGGGAACTCTGGGTGGCAACCCATCTGCACAAGAATTGACTTCTCGGTGGCTGATGAGACGACGGTCAGACCAGACAGGATCCGGGAGCCCAGCAGCAGCTGGGACACTGACCGAGGAATCCTCCGCTTCAGCCAGAAGAAGATGGGGTGAGAGAAGGGTGCTATCTTCACACAGTAGAAGACAGCAAGCCAGGTGGTCAGCCAGAACGTGAGAGTGTTGATGAGGCTGCAGGAGATTTTGAAATAAAATCTGGAACCAAAACCAAAGGAAGTCAGGAGGTTGTTCTGGAGGGCCATGCCTTGCGGACGGAACCGGGAGGCGGCCGGGCGGGCCACAGTCATGTCGCCTGCGGGCAGCGTCCGGCATCATCCAGCGTCCCACTCCGGCGCAGCACGATGACTGTGAAGCCGTTCTGCAGCCTGGCAACCACCGACTCCAGGAAGAAGATGACCATGCGGATCAGCACGGGTGAGGGGGGCACTTCCTCCAGGGAGACTTCTACCCCCGGGGCTGGGACACACCCACGGGGAAGCACAGCCTCTCTGGATGAGCCACTCTGTTGAGACCTCAGGCCCAGAGGCTCTCCTTGGATTCATGCAAAAGCGTAGCTACCAGCCAACACCACCACCATCCCACCACCTCCCCACCCCCACCCCTGCCGGTCCTCCAGGATTTGAAAGGAGGATGCTTGTCATTTCTCTGGGCATGCAGATCCCTCCCGGCCCAGTGATACCCCGTCTCTGTTTGCATAACCCGTAGTAGCTGCTCTTTATCAGAGCCAGATGCAGGGAAATGGTAACAGAAGAGAGGCTCCAGGGGTGATTGAAAATACCCATATTTTGCCCTTTATTTCTCACCATACTATGTCTTTCCTAACTTTTCCTTAAAAGATGTCCTTAACCTCGTTTCCCTCCCGTAACCGCAAACCTTCCCTGGCCCCTCATGTCCCGGCTTAATAGTTTATTCCGTATCCTGTGCGTACTGTATTAAGACCCACCTGCCGAGGGGGTGGAGTAGGAAGTCATTTGTGTGCACAAGTCTTGGAAGCACTAAGAAAAGGCTCCCTGTTACCTCCAGTGGCTGCTCCTGCCGCCTAAACTGGTGGGCTCCGTACTGGAGTTCCAGGAGTCTGCCCTTAAAACATGAGTTTCCCTGATGTGTTGACATCGATCGTTATTTTAATCTGCGTAAAAACTCCATGACGTCAGATTTTGATCATTTTCATCAAAGTAGAAACTGAGGCCCAGAGGGGCTAAGTCACTGAGCAAAGGCCACACTGCTGGTAAGTGGCAGAACCAGTCTGAACTCATGTGGTATCCGCTTTTACCTCCAGTACCCTACTGTTCAAGGCTTCCTCAAACTCCGAATACAAGGCATTGCCCATCCTTGCAGGCCGGATAAATGCAGCAAAGCTCAGAAAAAAAACAAAGGAACGAAAGCTCCTTCCCCAGCCAAAGTGGGGGGCTTCGCCAGCAGAGGTTTCCCCCCAACCCTCACACGAGAGGGCGCCTGCACCTCACACCCGATTCCTGCTCCGTGCAGCCCTCAAGCTGCTCCAAGTTTCCATGGACATCGGCCCACCACCAGGCCTCATCCTTCCCCCCCCACCACCAGAAGGTTAGCATCAGACCCCATGGGGCGCGGGAGGGAGCAGCCCTGCCGCCAGCCCGGCCTGTGGGTTCTCAGTTGCCTCCCGACAGGCCTGTCTGATACCCCCTTCCATCCTCCCGCTCAGGCCCCTACAAGCCCTGTGCCTGCACAAACCAGCACTCGTCCCTCTCGGTACTTCCAGGGAGTCCGTGCTTTCCCACTGCCTTCTAGCAGCGGCAGACACAGGCGGGAGGGCCTCCCCTGAGCCCAGGGTCCCCAGGACCTTCCTCCCGGCCTCCGCTGGCGCAGGGCCTGCTCTCTCCTGGAATAAACTCCGCACAGGAATGGCTGGGAGCGCTCAGATCATCCTCCAGCCGCAGCCAGGGGAGCCACGGGGTGGCCACGGGTGTGGGCCCAGCCAGGTGGATGGTTTCAGGTGGTCTGTACACGTGAGACCCTCCTCCCCAGCTCACGTGCCCCATGGCGGAGGGGCGGCCTGTCAGGGCGTCAGTTCTGCCTGCTGTTAACCTAGAGTATCCAGGTGTGTCCTGTATCTCCTTGTAAAGTACCTTAATTCCTCTGTGGAATGAGGCAGCCTGTGAATTTCAAGAACATAACTTGGACTTTCTTGAATATGCTTCTGGAACTGGGCAAGGTTCACAGGGTCTGTGTACAGCCTTGCTTGACAGGGAATTGAGAACACGTCAATTCTCTCACCCGACCAACACTTCAAGGTTAGTCATTTTAACTTATCCCAGATTCCATCTTCCCGGACATTTGTAGAATTTCCCTCTTCTTTCGGGGGCGGGGGTCAAGATTTTCTCTCCCAGGTTCCTATTCAGAATTTCGGGAGGACAGAGAAGTACGCATCTTGCTCAAAGGGAGATGTTTCTCTCGGGAGCAATTACATTACCCTCAGAAGCAAAGACCTCGTTTTGGCTTAGTCCCAAAGAATGATTTTCTAGCTGTGAAATGGAACATCAGAAGCCCTAGTGACTCAGGCTCTGAATAAGCACGAGCCTTCAGGTGCATCGGGTGCTGTTTGCTTCCTTCCGGGAGGAGTGCTGTGAGCGTGACATGGTGGTCGGGCAGTGATTTGCGCAGCGGGGCTGGGGTATGGCTGATGCGAAAGAGGACCAGGCCTGACCCCCCTAATCTGGGCCCCTCGGGCGTGGCAAGACGGGGAGGAAGCTCTTCTCTGTGCAGACTCTGGACCATTTATTCTTCCTTCCACGATGAGGAACAATAACGTCTCCTACTTTGGAAAGTCTTCTTTGAGAGTTGCCTTCAGAGCCATATCCTTTAATATTCTTGGTGACGGGCAGTTTTGGTCTTTGGAAGATAGATTTTCTTTTTGTAAAGAGATCTCTTTGGGCCAATAATGTTTGGGGTCAGAAGTTGAGATGAAGCTGCGTTGGTAGACATGCACAACCGTGAGTCTGGGTGGAGCTGTGGCACAGGCTTAACCACGGTGCCCGAGGCCGACCGGGGCTCCGCGGCAGCGGGTCCTGCCGGGCCTCCACCTGCAGCTCAGCTCACCGTTTGGGCCACAGCAGCTAACTCCCCTCCCTCTGCCCTCGGTACGAAGCAGCGTCCTTCTGACGTGACCTCGCCAACCGCACGGTGAGGTTTGGAGACAGTTAGTGGTTTTTCTGCTTCGACTCCCGAGTGTCGTGTGGAGGGTAAAACACTTTAATAGGGAATATGTTTTCAACTTAGATCCTTCTTCCTCTTTTTCTGCCTCTGCGTCCCAGTGAGCAGTCAGGCCAGGGAGGACTGCGGGACACCCTGCCCATCCCAATGTGGCTCCGTAGGGTTGACCCCTGGCTTGCTGAACACACTGAGGCATCAGTGCCCACGCAGGTCTGTCCCTTCTCCTCCATGGCTGTCTAACCTGATGATATTCAAAATAAGGCCCAGCACCAGACCCCTGGGGACAGAGGGCGGTCCCGGCCTTAGCACTAGAGGCACCTTGTCCTGTGGGTTACCTTTTAGGGTAACCGTTTTGCTGGGTAGTGGGCTGGACGTCTCAGGAGGGGCAGGAGGTCTCTGGCCGCTATCACCCACCCAGTGCAGGAGCTTTTCCATCTCTCTAACAGGCCTGGCCGCCCTGGGGCGCCACTGGCCAAACGCTGGCTCTTCTCAGCCAGTCACCGGCTCTCTGGTCAGCCTGAGGTTCTCAGGGAAATCCTGGGCCCTTTCCTTCCCCTGCGAATGTTTCATCTCAGAGTCTCTGTCTAGCAGAGGCTCGGCTCTGCTCCTGGTCCTGGGATGCTACAGATGGGTGTCAGCGAGCATCTGGGCTGCAGCTGCTCTGACACTGCCCTCAGACAACCCGCAGAGACCTGGCTTAGAAGAGAATCAAATGCAAACCACCCAAAAGGTGAAAATTCCTGACACTGGGAGGAGGAGACGGTTTTCTGGAAAGTGTGTTTCGTGTGGGCCTCACTTCCCCCCTCCCCCGTCCCCCCCCTCCCAGTGTCCCACCCACCATCACTTCCTCCAGAAGGTCTGCTGTTGACAAGAGCTTTCCTGCCAGCTCCTTCCCGCCCCCAGTAAAAGGAGATGGATTTTGACACATGCTGTTGTTTGCATGAGTGATATTCGAGAACAAAGCCTTCCGGGGTTCAGCCCGCCGCTTCCCCACCCTCCGCTGAGCTTGTGTGAGAGGTGATGACAGAACCTCTGTTCTTTCCAGAAGATGTTGGTGTAGGCTGGGTGCCCCGTTTGGGTTTGCCGTCGTACTGCTACTCACGTGGCGTCACAGAAGGAGATGAAGCTGAGTGTGAAATTGCTGTTCGGTACACTTCCTGCAGGTGCATTGGCTCCCCGTAGGCTCTGCACGCATCAGACACTCAAACCATTATGGAAAGAATCATCCCCAATGTTAGGAAGGCATCTGATCCCAGCCCACAAGGTCATAGTCAACATCAAGTTAGCGGGTCAGGAATGCAGGGGTCATGTAGGAATTCAAGGCAAGTTATCAGGCCAGGGCTTGTCGGGGAATTGAGCGAGATAAAGAACTGATTTCACACAATGTTAGGTGGATTATAAAGACACACAGTTTCATTTAATCCTTCTAATAACTGTTATGGGTTTAATTGTGTCCCCTCAACAAAGATATGTTGAAGTCCTAACCCCCAGCATCTCCGATTGTGACCTTATCTGAAAATAAAGTCACTGATGGTGTAATTAGTTAAGGTAAAGTCACACTAGAGTAGGGTGGGCGCCTAACCCATTATGACTGGTGTTTTATGAGAAGATGGTGATGGGAAGACAGAGACACACAGGGAGAGCATCACGTGACGACAGAGGTAGAGACCGGAGTGATGGGTCTACAACCCAAGGGTTGCCAGCAACCACCAGAAGCCGGAAGAGGCAAGGAGGGGGCACGGCCCTGCTGACACCTCGATTTCAGACTGTGAGGGAACCCATTTCTGATGTACCTGGTTTGTGGTGCCCTAGTACGGGCAGCAGCAGGAAACCGATACAGGGACCTTCCATGGGAAAGCGACGCCGTTTAACAGATGGGAGGCTGAGATCCACAGAGCAAGCTTGGCCTATGATCTGTCGTCCATCGCAAGAGTACGGTCAGTGAGGGAGGGTGCCGTGTGGCTCAGATGCCCCCCACTCCTCCCAGATGGGGAGAGAAGGCCGGATGTGAGGCCGTCCAGCTGCTGCCACTTCCTCGACATTTGACCTCGAAATCATTGGTGATTTTCGAGAGAGCAGGTGGGGTAGCCGGGAAGGGAAAGAAGCCGTATTAGGGGCTGAGGATTGAGTGGGAGGCCGGGAGTCAGAGAGACTGGCCTTCTTTCGCAGCGTTTGGGCCAGAAGGGAAGGGAGCAAGCGTGCGGCGGGATCTCCAAGCTCATACACAGCCTGGGCTCCCTGCCCCTCCCACCCCCTCCCTGAGGCCGCACTGGGAGCACGTGATGAGATTTCCACCGAAGGGAGTGAGAGTTCAGGGCTTCTGCCCAAGACGGTTCCGGGCAGATCAGAGGTCTTTCGTCTGCAGCTGCGGGCTGGAGGCAAGGGGCAGAGAAAGCCGAGGTGGTGCAGGTGCAGGAGGTGAGCAGCTGGTTCTGGTGCCTCGTAGGGAAGGCGGCCGGGCCAGCTGCCCTCCGCGTGGCGGGACTGTGCCATGAGCACAGTCCCTTCTGAGGTGTGTGACCTCACTACTGAGGACCCAAGGCTCATTTCTCACTGTGGCAAAAGTGGGCCCATCCCGACAGAGGCAGGGGGACAGGTAGCAAGTGGGAGGACAGAAGTAAATGGAAGCTAAGGCTTGCCTTGTTTGCTTCAAGGTAGGAGAGACCTGGGCGCATTTATAGGTGGAGCAGAGATGATGCACGGGCAGGTGTGACGGGGCATGAGCTGGCGTCCGTCTCTGTGATGGCTTGTGTTCTCCACTCTGCTGCTGGGGTTTTGCTTTGGGGGGGACACGTCCCATTTGTCCTCATGGCCCCAACGAGGCCATCTGAGCCCCCAGAACTGCCATCCCCTGAGTCAGCCCTCCGGCCTCTCTGGAGGGTTCGGGGACTCGTTTGCATCTCAGTCTCCTGTCTGTGCCGTAAAGCCCAGGTGTCGTGCCTTCCCTGCGGCTCCCACAGGTTCCCGGGGGCTCGGAGTTGGGGCTCAGGTCCGCTCTGCGAGCCCAGAGCCGGCGTTGGCCTCCGGCCTCCCCGCAAGGCAGCTGTTTGTCCCCAGGCAGGGAGGGACTTGCTCTGCGCCCCAGAGCTCAGTAGCAAATAGACACGGGGGAGCTGCTCTGCCCCGAACGCAGTGGGTGCTCAGCAAAGCTGGACTCACCCCTTTCCCGAGGACGCCCTGGAGTTCGCTCCTGAGAAGAGTTAACCCGCCCTCCGACCTCCCTGAGTTAGCTCTCAGTGGTGACTCCTGTGCGGGGCCCTGGGCAGCCACCGGCACCATCTTTCTGTGCCTGGTTGGTCCCTACGCATATGCGTGTGTTTTAGAGTGCGGTGCTCCTCTGTGTCAGCGCTGTCAGGTACCTGAGCCCTGCATCCCCTGGGCCCATCCTTAGGAGTGTCTCCTGCCCGGTACAGAGGTCGTCTTCAGCTCAGGAGAGGCAGACGGGTGGCCGTGCGGCCCTCGGCTGCCGTGTGCAGCGACCTCCTTTTTTCTTTTCTGCCCCCAGACCCCGTCCCTTGGCCTTCGTTCCCCAAGTTCATTACACGGACCTGTGTGCACGGTCTGTCCCTCACCGGGAGGCTCTGACGGCCGCCCCGCAGCCACTCCCCCTCTTTCTTCATGACAGAACCTGGCTTTACCCAGGGCCCAGCCCCTGGGCGTGAGTTATAGATGATCTAATGCCCCTTCCCCATCTGGGGACATGCCTGACTTCCGCATCACTGGCCTCAGGGTGAACCAGCAAAACATAAGGGGAACTCTGCGGGGGATCAGAGAAAAGGTTGCCTCCCCTTCAACAAAAAGAGGTGCCGCTGGAGGACTGATCCCCCCCTCCTTCCTCTGTCTGCGGTGTGAGGCCATGGTTTCCGGGGCACATTGTGCATCTTGTGACCATGGCCGACACAGAGGATGGCGGGGCAGACAGGTAGGAAGGTAATCTTGATGGAGCTGGCATCACGGAGCTCATTAGTTTAGGTAATAAACGTCCTGGTAGTTTAGTCTCTTTTAAGTTATATGTTTCCGTTTCTGTTATAATGCCATTAAAGCATCCTAACTAATTTACACATCTCCTTGGTGACAGAGGTGAAGTTCCCTGGGATGGCGTGATTAAGGCAAAACTGGAAGAACTACTCTGGAATATTCCAGACCCAGGGCTGGGTGGGGGGAGGACTGGAGCACAGACAGACTTTAATCCCCCCACCCCCGTGCTATGAGGGGAAACAGAGCAGGTAAAGGGACAGGTGGGGGCGGGGCGGTCTGGGGCAGGGCAGTGGCCAGGGCGTCTTCTCTGTTAAGTGACCACGACTGAGCCAGAGGAGGAGCCGTGGGGAGGAAATGCAAAGTGCAGATGAGCTAAAAGCCTCATTATGTATGCCAGTCCCCAGCCGTTTCCTCCAAAACCCTCCCTCGACCAAGTAAGTAAGCAAGCGAGCGTATCAGGCCACCTTTTGGCGAGGTCTTAGGTCTGAGTTCAGCCTCCTGTAAATTCACTTTTTCTGTTTTCTCTGTACGGCTCCTTCCACTTGGTCTCTTTTTTGTCTGTTTGCTTACTTTTGAAGAGTTGCCACCTAGCCTTCGATGACTTGAGGCTCTGAAGGGGTGGCCGTCCCCACTCTGTGCAAAGTCCTGGGGGAGCTGGTCCACCGGGAACCACAGAGCAGAGGCAGGGTGTCCGCGTTAAATCTCTCCCACATTCAAGACAAGATGAGTTGATATGTGTCCCCCTTTCACCCTTCTATTCTGAATGTTCGTTTGAATCTGATTTCCCACAGGAAGGTGTGCGGGTGAGCGAGCAGCTCTGCGTCCCCCGGGCCCTGGAAACAAGCCCCTCGAAACTCCGGGGGCTTCTCTGGCTTTGCGGCCGAGTGACCGCTAGAGGGCGATACAGCCCCACGTGCTGAGCCGGCCCGGGGGCAAGGCAGGACCCGCTGTCCCTGCCTGGGTCTCCATGTTCACCTTCAGTGCCCTGGACGTTACGGAGCAGGCGGGCGGGCCTCACCCCTGACCAGCCTGACGCAGCCTTTTAAAGGGGAACATTCGTTCAGTGGGTGTTTAATGGGAGCCTTCTGTGATCCTGGGTACTGGGGACACAGCCTCGAACCACTGAGTCCCTGCCCTTGTGGGACTGCATTCTGCTGGGGCGGGGAGGGGAGGCGATGAGAGACAGAACCGTTGTGCAGCTCCAAGAAAAACAAAGGGGAAGGGATGAGGGTTGGAGGGGTGCGCTTTAACGTAGGACCATCAGGAAAGCTGATTCGGAGGCATCTGAGCAGGCACGGGATGGAGCCAGGTGTGGCCGGGCAGGTGTGTGGGACAGGGCGTGCCTGGCAGAGGGGAGAGCAGTGCAGATGTCCTGAGGCAGGGGCAGCCTCCAAGCCTTCAGGGAGCAGCTAGCATGGCTAGAACCAAGTGGGGAGGGAGAGGGAGGGGTGGTCACAGGGCTCGGGTGGGGCTTACAGGATCCCAGGGTCTCACTGAGTGATCCGGGGAGCCATCGGAAGGTGCTGGTGAGGGAATGACTTGCTCTTGGGAGGGATTAGTCTGGCTACTGTACAGAGAGAGATGGTGGACCCAGAAGTGGGAGACCAGCCGGGGCCACTGAAATAGACCTGGAGAGCAGTTACGATGGTCTCCTACCTCCTTTGAGACCTCCTCTTGCCCTTGCCTGATTATTCTTGCCTTGAGTGACCTGCCAGAGCTCTCAGATGTAACTTATTTTAAGTTTCTGCACAGTAGGTGTCCCCTTGTGATATGCTCCTGTCACCTTCTGTCTTTGAGAAAACCGTGTGTCTGGCTCTTCACGCGCTTGCCTCTTACTTCCACGCTCTGCCTCCCCAGTGCCAGGCAGAACCTCAGCAACAGGAGGCCCCTGGATGGTCTCCCTACCTGGGAAGAGCACCGGGTCTGGGCTGAGAATGCGTCTGGATGTGCCCGTGGGTCTGGATGAAGGATGGACGCCATCCTCACCTGCAAGACAAGGGCTGGTCCGCGTCACATGGGAAAGGGGCGGGTTATTCTGAGGACCTGGAGCTCCTTTTTCCGTCCTCTTCCTCCATGGGCTCCTGGTCCAAGAGCTGCAGTGCCCTTTTCCTGCCACCCTCAGACCCAAACCAACTCTCAGGGAAGGTTCTGGCAAAGGTATTCCAACTAAGATGTACATTATAGAAGTTCAGGGCTACATCCTCTGGGGTAGTTGACACATATAAGCATATAAATGAGAAGGGGCTTCTAGCATCAAAACCAGATGCAAGGGAATTCCTGGCGGTCCAGTGGTTAGGACTCCGAGCTTCCACTGCAGGGGGCATGGGTTCGATCCCTGATCAGGGAGCTACGATCCCGCATGCCTTGGTGCGGCCAAAATAAAGTAAAATAAAAGTTAATAGCGATTCTTAAAAAAAAAACACAGATGTGACAGATGCTTTCTTTCGGAAGCAGTGGTCTTCCCAGAACCCACGATCATGCGGTGTTGGCTCCTGGGGTGAGACGGTCGTATTTATCTAGCTGACCCTCCGCTGAGCAAGAACTGGCATCTTGTCCTACTTGGACAGCTGTCCGCCCCGAGTGATCGCTGCTGACAGAAGTCAGCCCCACTGGGCACTAGGACGTTATCTTTGTCCTACTAGAAAAAACAGTGTTGAAAATCGCTGACTTGGACAGCAACCTGCTATGATGACACCAAGGGCTACTCTCAGTCACGACCGTGTGGCATCTGTAGGACAGGCCAAGAGGAGAAGGTGCTGCACGTACCCTGGGATCTGGGGAGTTGCAACAGCCCAGCGAGGGAAACGTACAGCACGGGGCATTCACATGAGGCTACAAAGCATCATCGCAGCGGTGACCCGAAACTTCTTTGACTGCAGCCCACAGTCAGAAATACATTGTATGTCGTAATCCAGCCATCTCTCATGAAACAGTATTTACCCTGGCCTACGTGTGCTATTTTCAGTTCGACTCTCGTTGGTTGTAAGAGCACGCTTTATCTGACCCACACGGTTGGTTGCATGATGGGGCAGGCATCGGGTGTGTGATTGCTCTTTGGAAAATACCACCCTAGATGGTCATAAACAGCATGATGGGCTTGGGAACGCCTGCGGAGAGAGTCTGGCTGGGAACTTCAGGGCACGGAGAATCAGTGGGGTGGTGGAAAGAGGCGTCGGGACTTTGCAAGGGATGAGGAACGGTAGACGTTTGAACTGTTTCTAAGACCAGCTCACAGCCGTGACCGAGGTCATGTGTACTCTGAACACCCCAAATAAATTTAATTTTCTGTTCGTAGTTAAATTAAAATACTAACATTCCATCGCGAATGACTATGATTCTGGGCTAGGTCCTTTACATCTCGGTTCTTTAAACCCCGCTCCCAGTCTGTGGGTCTGATCAGAGGATGTAATGAGAGCTGCTTGAAATGCGAATGAGTTTCCCAGCGAGGTTTACTGAACTTGTAAACCTTCTGTCCTTTCACACTATCTCCGTGTTAGATCGCAGGCCGCTCTTCTTTTCTCTCCCAGCAACTGAAGTTTATTTTTCAAATAAAAGTCTGCTTTCCCATAAAATGCCAGGGGTTCTGTAGTGTGTGTGGAGGAATGGACTTGGGCTTTTAAGATTTTAATCAGGAGCCTCCAAGTCTTCAGTTCACATGCCAAGGGCACCCCGGAGCGAGAACCTCCTGCCTCTACTCACCCAGGGACGGACCGGTGCCACAGCGCAGCCTGTGAGCCTCGACAGGGCCCGTCTGCCGGAGTCTAGGGCTGGGTCAGACTCAGTGATTTAGTCCCCAGCACTTGGGTCTGGACCTCGAGGCTGGTTACCCTGCAGAACCTCCATGCTGACACCAGTCTTCTCGTGTAAGGAGGCCGTTGTTGTGACCAGCAGGATGGAACCACTCTGACTATTTAAAACAGATGGAACTGAGGGATGATATGGTTATAAAGGTGAGGCAGGATCTGAGAAGCCAAGCAAGAGTGGGAGGCCAACCGGGGATTGGTGCCGACCCCCTATGTCCCTGGTGGGAAAGGAGAAGGAGGAGGGCAGCAGGGGGTGGGGGGAGGCGGTGGAGGGGGGCACGCAGGGGTGACCCGGCGGGAGCTGTCTGTCTGGCAGTATTGGGGGCCAGAGATGCTGTGCAAGGCCTGGCCCTCCCCCCAGCCAGAGGCCAGCCAAGAGGGAAGCCCGGGCACCGCAGCTGCAGGGTCAGCCCCCTGTGCGCCAAGCAGGGCAGGGACAGGTGAGGAGTGGGAATGGGGGCCAACAGCAAGGTGCCAGCCCCCGTGAATGCCACTGGGTGATGCACGTGCCCTGGTGCCTGGGATGCAAGAGCAGACCCGTCCAGGCACCCCTTCCCCCGCAGCACCACGGTGACAGGAAACCTTCTTTCAGGGCACCAGAAGCAGAGGCTCTTAGGGCAACTCCATTTACAGGAATCGGCTCTAGAAGGACGTCCTTGACCTCCGGCCCCGCCCACAGATTCCGTCCTGTGCAGGTCCCTGTGTTTGATGCTCATTGAGCGCCGTTTTCACACCCGCACCCGGCTGGTTCTGCCCCTGCCCTAGAGAAGGCCCCGGGGCCAGGGAGGTGGAGAGGCCCCTGGGAGGAGATGCACGGGGAGAAAAGGTGACCTGACCGCTTCCTAGAAGCTGCGCGTGGGTGGCCAGCAGGGAATTTCACCCCACAACACACGGGAACCCCCTAAATCTCTCCCCCGACCCCCCAGTCCCACGCTAGGACAGGCGCCTCCTGCTTCTCCCCAGCAGATGTCACTCACCTTTTTCACTCTCCACCTTTCCAACCTGCCCCCTCACCGGTCCCCTGGCCTCCTGGACCTGACTTTCTTTCCGCACATTTTCTTCTCCTATACATCAGCATGTCTTTGGGACTCTTGGTCTGTGCGGCTGTCCTCCCCTGATGAGCACAGTGACATGCAGAGACGGCGTGGCTCACACGGGACCCCAGTGCGAGGTTCGGGGGGGGGCAGTATGGGGGGAGGTGGGGATGCCAATCCTGACACAGGCAGGATCCCGAGGCCTATGCATAGCTCCTGCCTGGGGGGCCTGGCAGCCCCCTGGACTAGCCTCTGGGCACATACAGGTGATGCACAGACATTTATCACTAGTGCAAAAGATGCGTACTCAACCAAGAAGCTGAATGCTGTAAACGTGGAGGTGAGAGCTGCGGAAGGTCTCAGGGCTCTCAGACCCCGTGGGAGCCGCCTTGCTGCCTGGGAGGTGATGCAAGGAGGGGGGTCTTTTAAAGCAGGGTCGGCAAACTCTTCCTATAAAAGGCCAGGTGGTAGATGTTTTTGGGTTTCTGGTCCACCTGATCTCTCTGCTGCCACGACTCAGCCATGGACAAATGTAAACTGTGTTCCAATAAATCTTTATTTATAAAAGCAGGTGGCCGGGGCTTCCCTGGTGGCGCAGTGGTTAAGAATCCACCCTGCCAATGCAGGGGACACAGGTTCGAGCCCTGGTCCGGGAAGATCCCACGTGCCGCGGAGCACTTAAGCCCGTGTGCCACAACTACTGAGCCTGCGCTCTAGAGCCCGCGAGCCACAGCTACTGAGCCCATGTGCCACAACTACGGAAGCCCACGCGCCTAGAGCCCATGCTCCGCAACAAGAGAAGCCACTGCAATGCAAAGCCCGCGCACCGCCATGAAGAGTAGCCCCCGCTCGCTGCAACTAGAGAAAGCCTGCGTGCAGCAACGAAGACCCAACGCAGCCAAAAATAAATAAATAAATTCATTTTTTTTTAAAAAACAAACAAACAGGTGGCCAATAGGATTGGCCTCTGTTTGAACAAATCTGGCCATCTTGTCCCCTCTTTGACCCTTCAACGCCTCCCCACCATGCTCAAGTTCAAATCTGAAGTCTCGCCACCCCTCCACGCTCTGGAGGAGCAACTGGGCCCGTTGCCCCTGCCCTCAGTTCCTGCTCCGAGGTCCCGTGGTCAGTGGCTGTTTGAGTGAAGGCAGGACAGAGTGGTTGAACCCACGAATGGGTGCTCGGGGCTGGAGGGCGGGTTCTGGGCTCAGGGTGAGGCAGCCCGTGAGGTGGGAGAGGAGGCAGGCCGCTGGGGCTGCTTGCGGCCACTTGTGCCGGTGGCCCTGGGCCTGTCCCCAAATGTCGTGCGATCCAGAGTCGTGTGCGTTCTGCCCTGTGCCTGGTTGAGTGAGGTGCTCCCTGCTTGCCCGTGCTCCACTGCCTGGTCCCGAGGCTGAGGGCGCTGGGCCCTGCACTCCCCAGCCCAGGCCGGAGCCCTCTGCATCCGGGCAGCTTGGTCAGGTCTGAATCCTGGGGCTGAGCAGACTTCAGAAAAACGTGACTCATCTTGCCTGCCCGCAAAGAAAGGAAAAGTATGTGTGGCATCCAAGTTTCCTGAAAAGTTCAGCCAACACATTGCAGAGTTATGTGGCCTGGCACCCAGTGTGGTCCCCGGGAAGAGTGCCCTCTGCTGGCCACCACGCAGGCGACCGCAAAGGAGTCAACGTGGGCCCCAGGCTGGGCCGGGCTGCAGGGGTCAGCGATTATTATTATTATTTGGGAGAAGCCACAGAAAAAAATCTCCTTTCCCTCAGCAAATTGTAGAGCTCTCTAGTCCTCTAAGGGCTGCTTGGGCGATGATTCTACCACAGGACGCAGTAAAAGGAGATCCTAGCAAACGCTGCATTCTGGCTTGGACGACTTCTTAATTCCTCTCTAAAAACAAGATTTTATTTTGACAATTTCAAACTTCCATAAAAGTTGCAAAGATAGTACAAAGAATTCTCACATACCTTTCATCCAGATGCCCCAGTGTTAACATTTTGTTACCACATTTGCTTATATTCACCCCCCCTTTCTCAGTACATATACATTTGTGTGTGTTTATGTGAAATCTGAACCATCAAGGAGAAGTTGCAGTCATGATGTCCCCTGACCCTTAAGTACTTCAGTGCACATTTCATAAAAACAGGACCATTCTCCCCACTATGGTTTAAGTATCAAAACCGGGAAATTAACATTAATACAACCATGTTCACTAAGCTGCAGACTTTATTCTCGGTTCACAAAGTGTCTCAGTGACATTTTTGGAAGAGGAAACCCCGATCACATGCTGTGCTTGGTGGTCCTTTCTCCTCAGTCCCTCTTGATCTGGAGCTGCCTTCAATCCTGTCTTCGTGACATTTTTCAAGACTGCACAGGCCAGTTACTGTGTAGACCGTCCTTCACTCTGGGTTCATCTGACGTTTCCTCGGGATTCAATTCAGGTCAGCTGGTTGGGCAGGAGGGCCGTGCGTCTGATGTCCTGTCCTGGCATCACAGCAGGGAGCACTCGATGTCACGCTGACCCGTTCTGGATGACACTAACTGATAGCTTGGTTAAGGGAGGTGTCTGTCCCGGTTAAGAAAGTTATTACTTTTCCCTTTATAAGCGATAAATATTTCATGGGGAGCTACTTTTAGAATCATTTAAATACCTTCTTTCTCATCAAGCTTTCACTTGCTAGTTTTAGCATCAGTCATTTATTCTGCCTGAATTATTACAACAGTGGTTGCCATGGTGATTTTCTGATATTATCACTAATTCTACGTTGATTGGTTGGAATTTCTACTAAGGAAGAAATTTTCCTTTTCTCCTTATGTATGTATGTAGGTATATACTCATGGGTTTGTATTTTATTCAGCAAGTTTCAGTCTGTCATTTTCATGTTTTGATGCTGAAATTGTCCTGTTGGCCAGCAGGAGCCCCTTCAGGCTGGTCCCTGTGTCCCATGTCTGCCCCCAGCATGCTGTAAGCACTTCTTATTTTCTTTTTTTTCTTTTTCTTTTTTTTTATAATTTTTTTTAAAATTAATTAATTAATTTATTTATTTATTTTTGGCTGTGTTGGGTCTTCGTTTCTGTGCGAGGGCTTTCTCTAGTTGTGGCGAGTGGGGGCCACTCTTCATTGCGGTGCGTGGGCCCCTCACCGTCGCGGCCTCTCCCGTTGCGTAGCACAAGCTCCAGATGCGCAGGCTCAGTAGTTGTGGCCCACGGGCCCAGTTGCTCCGCGGCATGTGGGATCCTCCCAGACCAGGGTTCGAACCCATGTCCCCTGCATTGGCAGGCAGCTTCTCAACCACTGTGCCACCAGGGAAGCCCACTTCTTATTTTCTGGTGCAACAAAACCGTCCCGCCTCATCTTGTGCTTTCCCTGCCACAGTCACTGAATCAGCCATTTCTCCAAAGAGCCCTTGTTACTTTCAGTGGTGAAAAGTATTTAGAAATAAGGTCCAAAGTGTGCTCATTGCAACTGAGACGTCATGGCTTCTAAGCCTTCTTGGCAGACGTACTAGAAATACGCTTACGTATAGGAGAGTAGTTGGATAAGATAAAGAAGGTGCATCCACGCAGTGGAGTATTAGATAGCTGTAAAAAAAAAGATATCTTTGAGGTGATATGGCAAAAGACATGAATAGACAATTCTCAAGAGACATGAGAAATGGTCCTTCAACAGTACCGTGAGCACTTAGGCGTCAGTAGACAGCCTGTCCCTAAACCCAGATTGTAGGATTCACCTATATTTTCCTCTAGTATCTGTTATAGTTTAATTTAACTCTTGTGTTCCAGAACTTTTTCATCACCCCAAACAGAAACCTCATACCAGCAGCTGTCACTCTCCACTCGGCCCTCCACCCAGCTCCTGGCTAATCTGCTTTCTGTCTCTATGGATTTGCCTGTTCTGGACTTTTCATATAAATGGAATCATACAAAATGTGGCCTTCTGTGTCTTACTTCTCTCACCCAGCATATCATTTTGAAGGTTTATCCGCGTTGTAGCATGTGTCAGTACCTCATTCCTGTTTGTGGCTGAATAATATTCCGTTGCATGGATAGACCAGGTTGTGTTTATCCATTCATCTGTTGGTAGACATTTGGGTTGTTTCCACCTTTTGGCTACTGTAAAT
This sequence comes from Eschrichtius robustus, assembly GCF_028021215.1. Classification (NCBI taxonomy): domain Eukaryota; kingdom Metazoa; phylum Chordata; class Mammalia; order Artiodactyla; family Eschrichtiidae; genus Eschrichtius; species Eschrichtius robustus. The sequence goes on along the minus strand of NC_090831.1, from coordinate 124,951,800 downwards.
AGTACTGCTGTGAACATTCATGTGTACACGTTTTTGTTTAAACACCTGTCTTCAGTTCTTTTGGGTAGATACCTAGGAGTGGAATTTCTGGGTCATTTTTTAATCCTCTATTTAACTTAGTGAGGAACGGTGAAACTGTTTTCCACAGTGGCTGCGCCATTTTACACTCCCACCAGCAATGTATGAGGGTTTTCATTTCTCCACCTCCCCTCCAGCACTTGTTATTTTCCATTTGTGGTTGTTATTATTATTGCCATCCTAGTGGATGTGAAGTGGCATCTCATTGTGGTTTTGATTTGTTGTTCCCTAATGACATTGAGCATATTTTCATGTACATATTGGCCATTTGTATATGTATCTTCTCGGGAAAAATGTCTATTCGTTTTTTAACTGTGTTGTTTTTTGTTGTTGTTGAGTTGTAGAAGTTCTTTATATATTCTGGACACTAGGCACTTATCAGATACATAATTTGCAGATATTTTCTCTCTTTCTGTGGGTTGTCTTTTCACTCCCTTAATAGTGTCCTTTGATGTACAAAAATGTCTAATTTTGATGACGGCAAGGTTTTGATGACCAAAAATACTTAATGTGCTGCTCCTTAGTACCTGGCCCCTGGAGACACTCAGACTTGTTGACATGAAGGATGGGGACAGGTCACTGATTCCGAGGAATGAGCTTCTCCTGGGAGGATGAGAGGCCAGAACAGGCCGATGGATGAGGGGACTGTCTCACTGCCAGCACATCAGGAAAGGCTGGCTCAGGGTCTAACAGTTCCTTTAAAGCCCCTAGGGAGGGGAGAGAAAAGACAGCAAATTCTCTGGAACATCCATTTCTGAGTTTCATCTTCTGACCCTCAGGAAGTCCTCCTGTTTGATTGCAGTGAGTCTAGTTTCTTCCCAGCATTTCTCTCCGGAGGAGACGCCTGAAAGGCCTCCTTTTCTGGCTCACGGGCCTCTCTCCATGAGGAGAACCTTTCACCCTCCTCCTCACCCTCTGACCCTCGGAGGACCCTCGACCAGCCCCAAGTCACCTAAAGGCCGGGACGCTGGGTTCTAGAACATTGGTGCATTAGCCAGTTCTCTTCGATCGTCCCTGAAGGAAGGTTGGGATAAAATGAGAGCCGATGGCGTGGGAGAGGCTGCTAGTTCCAAGTGTTCCTCAACTTTTTTTTTTTTTTAAGCATTTGCTAAAGCAGTTTAGCAATTGAGAACGTGCTTTGCTGATTTTTTTCTGCTGTAGACACTCATCACCATTTACTAGAGTTTTTGTTGTTTGTTTTCTCCCTTTTACATTTTGGTTTTCAGTGAAGTAGTTCAATCACATGGTTAAAAAAAAATTAACCAATACAAAATGATCAATATCAAAAGGTCCCTGCCCCACTCCTCCAAAACCCAAAAGGGACTTCTTTAAATTATGTACCTCTTCAACTATTGTACAGCTTGTCAGTGATAAACCTTGCATGTGGTCTTATCACAGTACTCACTCCCCACATCTTCCTCAATTTCCCTCCATTCTCCTTTTTTTTTTAAATCAATCAACCGTTTATTTTGATCACCTCCTAAAGAGTCCTTTTAGACGTTCTTTAATCACCCCCTTACAATTTTAATAAAACATAAATATCACATATTATTTATGTGCTGTATGTATCTGTGCTTTATATATAAAAAGAAGATCTTCCCTCCCGCCCCCAGGGACCAATTTTCACCCTCTTAGGGACAGTATCGCCCCCATGGCAAATGATGCCTTAAGCAGAATCTGAGGTGAGTGATGTCAGTGGGTATGGTAACAGCTGATTCATTTGGGATAAAGCCAATCTGAATTAGCAAACGATCTGAATTATAGAATATCTTTGTTATATTTTGTCAGCCTCAGGAAATGAACCAGCTACAGAAGTTAACTTTCTAGATATCGGAAACTTAAGCCTTTAAGCACCCAAACGTGCATCTTTTCAAGTGTTAGGTGCATTAAACATTTTGCAGTTTTCTTATTCAAGAGATACCAAATATAATTTCACTCTTTATAGATGATCTAGGGTCCTTACCAGATTGCCCTATGATGGGCATCCAGCCACACGGCTGAGATGTGAAGGTTGTTTGTAGACTTAGGGACTGAAGGACTTCTGAGTACCCTGCCCCTGGTCTCTCCGACTGCGAGCCTCCTTCCATGTACCGGCTGCGTGGTCTGCAGCAGTGTTTTGCCTTGAATAGCACCAGGCTCTCCTCCCTCGAAACTTGCTGCTAAGATGCCGGGGTTCTTTGTGTGTATGGTTGAAAAGAGGAAATGATTAGGAGGAAAGTCCCTGGGCTCCTCGTTCGAGAAATGCGGTGCTTGGGCTTTTGAGTGTTTTGGCTCAAGAGCAGGGTTCTGTCCCAGTACCTGCGACTCAGTCGAGATCTGGAAGAGGAGCTGCAAGCACGTGGTGCTCCCAGTTCAAGTCCAAGTGTCCCCGCACTCTCCCCGATGCAGGGCCCAGGCAGAAAGCCCTGCACCGGCCGCCGGGGGAGGGGAGGCAGCTTCAGAACTGGGCTCTCCAGGTGATGCCCTCTGAGGCACACGGGGCCCTCTCCGGGCTGCTTTAAGGTCCTGATGATGCCGTCTGTGTGTAAGAGGCTCTGCAGCTGACAGGGTATTTTTCCTAATTTATCTTGTTTGATTCCCAAAAACCTCTGTAAAATGGGCTCAGGCTGTATTATGATCTCTTTAAAGATATCTCTAATTCCTGCTTCTAGGGGCGATAGTCTTAGTATTTCTCAACATAAGTAATTTTTTTTTCTTTTCTTTTTTTACGAAGAGAGGGAACATATAGTTATTTTATTTTATTTATTTATTTATTTATTTTAATATTTAATTTTGGCTGTGTTGGGTCTTCGTTTCTGTGCGAGGGCTTTCTCCAGTTGCGGCAAGCGGGGGCCAGTCTTCATCGCGGTGCGCGGGCCTCTCACCATCGCGGCCTCTCTTATTGCGGAGCACAGGCTCCAGACGCGCAGGCTCAGCAGTTGTGGCTCACGGGCCTAGTTGCTCCGCGGCATGTGGGATCCTCCCAGACCAGGGCTCGAACCCGTGTCCCCTGCATTAGCAGGCAGATTCTCAACCACTGCGCCACCAGGGAAGCCCCTATGATCTCTTTGATGGGAGAAATGTGGAAGGATAAATGACATAGCTCAGAATCTCATGCCGATAACTGAACCTGTATCGCTTTGAGGTGCTATGTCTGACTCAAGTCTTTTAAACCTTTCAGGGTGTCATCTTGTTGGAGAATATATTTCGCCATTCAAAAGGAACAGATCACAGGCAAATTTCAACTCAGGCTGGTGGTTCTAAACTGGTGGTTTCCAAATGATGAAAATGCCAAAGTAGTTGGGGTTCTCCTGGGAGCCCTGGATTCCAGAAAATGGAGACGGTGCTTGGTTGCCTGGGAGATGAGGGCCCAAATGGACCACACTCGGGCTTTCCGCCGAGTCTGTGAGTTCACGGGTGTTCACCCTTGCCAAGGGTTTTGCACATTCCTCTGGCCCTCTGGCCTTTCTAAGACATAACTTAGAGGGAGAAGTAAACAGACAAGCCAGACGCTCAGCCTCTAGACCCTTTGGAATCTAGTGTTTGAGAGCCCTTGCTCTGTGGCCTTGAGTCTGGGGTTCACCCTGGGGCCACCTGAAAGCTAGAGTCGGGAGCAAATCTCATCAACTCTTGTCTTTGGCACCTTCAGAGCCCTTGGCCTGGAGAGAGACCCCAGGGACTGTAGGGCCCACGAGAAGCGATTAAATGAGGCTCCCACTGGGTCCTTCCATGGGGCACATGATGCATGCCCCTGAAGATTTCAAGGATAGCTGGGGATTCCATACTTTTGGGGTGCTGCACTTTGGCGTGCTAGAAATAATTATTGCCATTGGTTTTCGCTTTTTCTGTACTTCTCTGTATTTTTAAAATTAAGATACCCCTATTGTCACTGGGTTTAGATGTCACTGGTATGAGTTGAACTCTTCAAGCCGAGGTGGTTCATCTTTGCCAAAAAAGTCACCCTCTTGTCACTCAAAGCGCCTGTCACTGGAGTTCCCCGGGGAGCCAGGAGGCGTGCGTGACCTGGAGGGGGCAGCTGATGTGGAGGAGGGACATGGGTGCCTGAGTCGGTCGGGGAGTGTCATCCTTGGAGCCACGGCCTAAACAGCTCTGGGGAAGAGGAGAGGAAGCCCCAAGGAGGTGACACATGATCTCACTCAGAGTCAAGTGCCATGGTGACCTTTAGAACTTTCCATGAAATCCAACACGGTATTTTGCAACCAGCAGGAGAGCGCCAGCAAATCTGTGCTAGCGGGTGCACAGCCCCACTCTGCTCTGAGCACCCCCCCCCCCCCCCCCCCGCCGAGGCCTCTTACATAATGGGGTTTTGTTTGGCTCCCGGCCTTTCAGGGGTCTGGTGCTTTTCAGGTGCCATCACGTGATCTGTAAAGGTTACTGAGTGCATTTGCAGTGGAGGTGTCTTCATTTCCTTTTCCAACATCCCAACCCAGAAGAGGCAGCCTGGGGTCCTAAATGCCACTGGATGGGGAACCGGCCGACCTGGGGTGCCAGCCCAGCCCCACCACTGGCTCCCGGGGGATCTTGGGCAAATCGTTTTGCTTCTCTGAACCTCCGTTGCTTTTGTTTCTTAAACTGAATAGTGAGGGCTGGCCTCCCTACCTCACAGCCTGGTTGAGAAGAACCAAGGAAAGTGATTTGGGAAGAGCCTGGAAACTCAGTACACACGGAAGGCCCTGGTCTACACTGGGATGCACCCTCCTGCCGGCAGCCCTGCTCTGCCGCCTGGTTCTGCCTGCACGGAGCTCGGCCTCCTCCTCAGGCCGGCAGCCCTGGACGCTGGGGCGCAGTTGAGGGGTGTGTCTGGAGCCGGGAGTGAGAAGTGGGGAAGGTCTGCACTGGGTCTCAGCCGCTTCTCTCTCCTCCAGGCCTCTGGTCACCATCTTGGTGAGGTTCTTTGCAGCAGCACATAACCTAGCACTCAGAGAGGCTTCCGTGACAAGGGAGGTGTGGGCCTTTACATTTTTTCATTACTATTACTTTTATTATTATATGAAAACTGGAAATCCAGAGGCGGGGTGGACTTCAAGGAGGATTGCTCCTTGGGGTGTTCCGTGGGCCGCCCAGCCTGGGCTTCTGATGGGAGGACAGTGGGCCTGTCTCCACGGCCACTGGGTCCTCGGCCATCAGGGCCTCCTGCTGCACATGCTGGGGACGGGGCAGGTGGAGGGACCAACAGATGCTGGGCATCAACTGTGGTGTCCGCACGGACAGATGACAAGTCCGGGGGTCTAGCAGGAAGCCAGCGGTAGCCTCCTGGCTCAGTGCCTGTCCCCCACCCCGTGCTGTGAGAACAGGCCTCCGGATCACCAGCCAACAACTGCCAACGGTTGAACTGGTTTACCCGCATCTGGGGTCACCAGGGTCTCCGGGGAACTGTTAGAGCTCGGGAGAAATGCAGCACGCCACGCAGAGGCAGTGGGGCGTTCCGTTCTTGCATCTGAAGCGGCGGTGAGCGGACACCTGTCTGCAACCCCCCCTCGGCGCCCCTGCTTCACCCCCTCACGCATCCCCGGCAGGGCCATCTCATAGACCGTCACCTCCACATCTGGCTCTTGACCAGGCTGCAGTATCCAGATGTGCAGAGACCAACACACCTGGTAAAATCCGAAAGATCGGGTCCCTGGGCCCATTCCTCATCGTCGTGCTGTGGGCCTGAGCCCAGAAGATACCCCTTAGGGTCAGTGCAAAGCTTTGGCTGATGGAGGGCAGGGGGGCCATCAGCACAGCCTCCCTGGGCTCCTGGACGGTCAGCTAATGCCCCCCCTCCCCCGGGACAAGATACACTGCCCCCAAGGTAACCAGAGAGCGCCGCACACAGCCCAAGTCTGTCCCCTGGCCTACCTGCCTGCTCATGAGCCACCTCTAAGGAGTCGTTCAGAAAGTACTGATTATATTTCTCCCATCAGGTCAGACCCCCGCTGTCAGGGAGCTTTCAGTCTGGCCGGGGAGAAAAGAAACACATGAAATTAAAAAATGAAACAAGCTCACAGGATACAGTGTCTCCAGGAAGTATTCTTCAATGCCATTTTATTTTTCGAGTTCTCCAGGGTGGTCTTACAGTTGAAAAACCAGAAGAAGAACAACAAAAACAATAAAGAGTGCAATTTGAATTCCCTAAAATTCCACCGCTCCCCAGATCCTGTAGACCTAGTATCGAGGCAGTGATCTGGGAAGCCTTGTTCCCTCAGCCTGGGGAAAAGTGCTAAGACATAAAGGCTTCTGCTACCCCCGCTACCTATTCCAGGCTTCCGGGTGTAGCACCAGCCAAGAGAGTGATCTGTAAAGTAGGTTCCAGAAATACATTTTAAAACACTGTTCCATCTTGGAAGCCACTAGTTCCTTCTTTTTCAGCTCTTTCCTTAAAAAAAGAAAAAAATCCCCAAGTGTGGAAAGCATTCCATGAGGACGTATTCCTGCCAGCTGAGTCACAGCCGCGTGAAGGAGTTTCATGTCTTGTTCATTTGGGACCATCCGCTGGTAGAAGCCGCGATGAAGGAGTGGTTAGTGCTCCTGAGAGTGGCCACTGCACCCAGCCCGCTGGTCAGACGCGCTGAAGGACGTGTCCTCGGTCACTCAGCCTGCAACATGAGTGTCGCCTTGCCCTGTGCATCTGCACGCATCTCGGTGGTGCAAAGGTGTTGTCCCAAGTTAAGGAATTTCAGGCATGTGTGAATCGAACAGAGAGACCAAGTGGTAAGAGGGCCGATTGTAAAATGCCTGGGAATTTTGCAAGCCCGTCTGTGCCACATCGGTGCCCTGAAATGGACCAAGGTTGGAGTGTTTGCACCACAGAAAGTGGCAGACCCTACGAATCAGTCCTCCCTCTCCCCATCTCACCCCACAGTGGGGTACCTGTTCAGGATTTCCCGCACGCAGCTGCGTCTCCGCTCCTGAAGCCCACTGTCACCTACAGCCTTCTTCTCTGCTCTTGGGTGAAGCTGACCCTGGGAAGAACATTTTGAGTGAGGTCAAAAGCACATGTCGGTGAAGTCGGTGTCTCTTTGGAGCCTTGTGTCCACTGTTAAGGCCATCGTGTCGTCTCGTAGCTTGTCTTAGAGCTGCACTTAACCCTACTCCTCACCTCCTTCCATCCAGATCTTCTCAGGATCCATCCTGTGCGACAGAGAACTGCTCTGGGCCCAAAACGACTTTTTGCTCAATCAGGCCACCTTCACCATGTCTTTTCAGAATATCCTGTTACCATCTCAGTAACAGAACAGTGACCCCAAATGACCTTGGTAATTCTTTTCCTCACTCTGCCTGAGCCGCCATGTCCTTACTCCCCTCTGCGAGGGCACTGAATGTTCCTGTTGAGTGAATCCTTAGCATATGGAGCCCACAGCTGGGCAGCGGCAGTGAACTCCGGCCCCACGGAGAGTTATTCAACTTTAAATAAAACGGTGTTAATAATACCTGCCCCCGGGGCTTCCCTGGTGGCGCAGTGGTTGAGAATCTGCCTGCTAATTCAGGGGACATGGGTTCGAGCCCTGGTCTGGGAAGATCCCACATGCCGCGGAGCAGCTGGGCCCGTGAGCCACAACTACTGAGCCTGCGCGTCTGGAGCCTGTGCTCCGCAACAAGAGAGGCCGCGATAGTGAGAGGCCCGTGCACCGTGATGAAGAGTGGCCCCCGCTCGCCGCAACTAGAGAAAGCCCTCGCACAGAAACGAAGACCCAACACAGCCAAAAATAAATGAAAGAATAAATAAATTAATAATAAAAAAAAATAAAAATAACTGCCCCCCAGGTTTGTGGGAAGGATGAAATAAAATCATAATTGTGGGGTGACCAGCACTTCACCTGGCATATGGTAGGCACTCCACAAATGGGATCTATTATTTTACTAATTAAAATATAGTTCTTAGAGGACAAGAATGTCTTTGAATTATTCATAGCACTAATCCCCTCCATCAACAACTGTCCTGCACATTTGGTAGAGGTTTAATAAGTACTTGATGAGTGAATGGCCATATAAACTATGTACAGAACCATCAGACATGCCCAAGTTGCTGTTTATTTCCCACACGAATTTAAACTCATTCTCTTTTAGTCGCTAGACTTTGAAATGTTATCCTTTCTACCTACTTTATCATAAAGTACAAGAATCTTGCATTGGCTTAGACAAAGCCTTTCGTTCTCCTTTTAATCGAACGTGGTCCTTTCTTACTGGAATCCTTGTTTAGCGATTTTTCCTAAGGAAGTTCTGCTTTGTTTTATTTTATTTTTAAATCAGGAGAATATTTCCATTTCTGTTAAGAGCTGAATTGATTTTTTAAAAAGAGGAATTCTAAATATGAAACTCCAACACCTACCTTCTTAGACTCTTTCAGAGCTTAATCACAGTAAGTTTGGGCTACTTTTTTTTTTTTTGGTTGCACCAGGCCTTAGTTGCGATATGCCGGCTCCTTAGTTGTGGCATGTGAACTCTTAGTGTGGCATGCATGTGGGATCTAGTTCCCCGATCAGGGATCGAACCCGGGCCCCCTGCCTTGGGAGCGCGGAGTCTTATCCACTGTGCCACCAGGGAATTTCCTGGGCTACCATTTTTCACACAGATATAATCCACTGGTATCCTGGAGGACCCAAGTGGAGGTGGGTTTTGTGACTTGTTTTGGAAAACTAGGTTCATCTACAGGCTCAATGGTGGCCTGGCCTCTCTCCTTTTCTCTGGACCTGCCAACACTCAAGGCCAACTCAAGCTCTCCTTTCCAAGCAGGGCCACGCGGTTGCCTCTCCGTCCATTTGTGCAGATGACCCTTGTCCATTCTGGCCACTGGGCATTGATCACATGTCGCTATTTTATGTAGTTAGTATTAGTAGAACAGTTTATCTTTGTCTTTCCAAGTTGTTTTCAAATTCCTTGAGGGCATGGCACATTTCCTTTGTTTGCTCATGCATCCTGGCTACAAAGATTTGATCGCTGGATCTCCATCAGTCCCAGCAGAAAGAAAAGTCATGGCAAATGGCCATTAGACGTTCAGACTTCTGGAAGGAGATGAAATCCTAACACGAGCAGGTCTCGTCTGGGTTTAGAGGGGAAACTGGGGCCGGAGACAAGGAGTCACTTTCTCAAGGTCACAAAGCTAATAAGTGGCGGATTTCCGTAACTTCCCTTTAGTCTAGTGAAGATATCAGCAAAAGAAATTGAAAGTTTTTTCCCATATCTTTTTTTTTTGTAAGTTTTATTTTTAGTTGCAAAACACATACATACTAGAAGGTTTTTGTTTTATTAGATCAGGGGTTTGGCTTAGGAGTCAGGGAGGTTAGAATTCTAGTCCTGGCTCGGCCACTAGTTACAGGACTTTGGGCAAGTCACACCCCCTTCCTGAGCCTCAGTTTCCCCATCTGTCATGGAAGGGGGTTGGATTTGATCCCCTCTAAAATCTCTTTAGGTTCTGTCATTCTGCAATTCTTAGCAAGTCCAGGGCTCAAGATGCTCCCGTTGAATTCCAGGGGACCCCATGTCCCCTCCTTAAAGGTGGTGTTGCGTCTTTCAACTCAAGGAGCCACGAGCTGAAATAGATTCAGCGATTTCCAGCCCAGGGACCTGTGGCTTCTCCAGCAAGAAGCAGCCGGAGCCTGCTGACCCCGGGGAGCCCTGGAACACATGAATCAAAATAGTTGTGTGATGTCATGTCATGATGGGAATGTGCTCTGGCCAGTTGGTGCCAAGAATTGTCTGGACAGGGTAGTTTCCTTTTACAGTCTTTTTAAAGAGACATCTGCAGACCTGCACATGACTGGCAGTCCTGCCCTCCTTTTGCCTATTTCGTCTTCCCTCCCTTTTTAATTTTAAGGAGGAAAAAAACCCTGAGCGTCTGAGTGCGTGGCAGACCTTAACGACATAAACAGACCCACGGCGAGGCCCTGTGTGTGCTTCCAGGAGCTTCTTGCCTACTTAAGGGCAGCGGCCGCTCTGGCTGCGGGGCTGGAGGTGCAGAGGTGAAGACAGCCGAGTGTCCCTCGGGGAGGAAGCCCTGCGGTGGGACCGCCTGGCCTGTCCCACGGCTGCTGGCTCCGAGGGTGGCCCCTCCTGCGTGTGCTGGCCTCCCGGGCTGGGGCTTGAGTGCACGCGGCATCTCTGAGCTCTCGGGGCCCACACCTGCCGGCTGCTGCAGTGCCTCTCCTGGCCCCTGGCCACCTGAGGCTGACGCTGCTTCCGCGAGGCCTGGCATGCTCACCTGTCCCCGCTCCTGTGGCCACAGCTCCTCATGAAGCGGTTCGGCAGCCTCAGGGGGAACAAGAAACACAAGGACCCAAACCGAAGCACCGCGCGGCGGCAGTCGGAGCCCCATGGCCTTTTTGGTAGGACACTGCCCTTTGCCCAGTTCTCTGCTGGTCCCCAAGGCGTGTGTGTGTGTGTGTGTGTGTGTGTGTGTGTGTGTGTGTGTGTGTGTGTGTGTGTGTGTGTGTGTGCGGGCGCGCGCGCGCACAGCCTCCTAAGTGACAGCTGCGTGAGGGTGTAATTGTTAGGCAGTAGTCAGAGGGACAGATTGATAAGTGTGTCCTTGTGGACGGTCCTGCCGCTCTCATGAACTGCCCAACAGTGCTTTTCCTGAGGCTGTTTTCTCTCACTTGCCCTGATGAGGTTAGTGATCAATTGCACTGTCATTCATTCAGGCAAAACCAGAGGCCTGGGGAAAAGTAAGAATGGATTGGAACTGTTATTTGCAGCTGTTAAGAATGAAATGTGCGTGTATAGAGAAAACCAGTGCTGGGGGTCAGGGAGAAGGAGTTCCTCCGCCCCCTCTTGCTCCATAGCTGTGTAATCAGGCAGGTCAAGGGTTAACTGGGGGGGGAAGACCGCCTGCCTGATTTGCGTCCCCTGAGAGAGAAGCCTGCTCTGTGGTCTCCCTGGCTTCTGGGACCTTCTACAGCTTCTCCCAGTACAGGGGGTTGGGAACAGTGTGGCTGGAACGTGGGGTGAAGCACCTGCAATTCAGTATTTCCAGCGACCTGTGGGTTTGCGGGGGGTGGTGCCTTTCCCCGGCTGGAGTCAGGCAGGGAGATTCCAAAGCATTTGGAGCTTCCGGGGACCTGGCTGGTGCCTGCCCACCCAAAGTGAGGTGGTAGACTTCATTTTATTAAGAATCGGAGTTCACCTGCCCTGGACGCTACTGCTTGTATGACATGGGATATTCCTAAACACTCAGTTGTAAGATGGAATAACAGGGCCCTGCTCACACAGCCCGGTGGCAGCAAAGATGGGGAAAGCTGACGGGTGCAGTAGATTGTGTCCCTCGAGTAGAATGCGACATGGTACCTGGCAAAAAAAATACCCGTTATGTGTAGTAGGGAAATGGCTTTGGCAAAACATCCGGGCAGTATGTGAAAACTAGAATACAGGCATACCTCACTTCATTGCGTTTTTTACAAATTGAAGGTTTGTGGCAACAACCCTGTGTTGTCAGATGATGATTAGCATCTTTTTTAGCAATAAAGTATTTTCAATTAAGGGATGTACATTGTTTTATAGACATAGTGCTATTTTATTGCACACTTAGTAGGCTGCATTATACTGGAAACATTACTCTTCTATGCACTGAGAAACTGAAAAAATTCGTGTGGTTCCCTTTTTTGCGATACTCGCTTTATTGCAGTGGGTTGGAAACCGAACGTGCACTATCTCCAAGGTAATGCCTATAGTAAGAAAAGAAAAAGGTAAATACAAAACTTGCCGACTACTTCTGGAGTTACTTCTGGAAGCCTCTGGTGGACCTAGTGTGATGCTGAGGACACCGGAGAAGACAAGCCAAGGAGACGGCAGCTCTGGAATTCAGGGAGTTTTCTTGTGAAGGAACTAGAGAGTAGTGTCTAATCGCATCGCGTGCAAAGGTGAATTTCTGGAAGAACACGATGCCTGGCCTGACTGGGTGGGGGATGACAGACTCCCTGGACTTAATTAGATGTGGTTTTAAAAGAAGACTCTTCTTTTAAATAATAAAGTAATAAACATCCATTTACTATAGAATTAAATCCAAACCTGTTATTTAACTAAAAGTCTGTTTCTGCTAATGGGCACAGGTGGTCCCATCGTTAAAAGCCTAGTATTTGCCAGTGGTTTCTCCCCTTGTGTTTAAAAGCTGACTGTCATCCTGTCTCCTCTGCTTCTGAAATCAAAAAAAATATTTGCGTGTCGACCAGGTTTCACAAGTGCTGGCATGCAAATGCCCAGCTCTGACCGCAGGGTCAGAAAAATCAGAGCTGCTTCCAGAACCTTCCTCTGGGATTTGGGAAGCAGCCCAAGTATCCTGATTTTCCTTTTGTGGGAACCCCAGTGGGAGAGCAGTCAAGAAGAGCAGGGGCAGATGGCAGGTGCTGGCTCCTCAGTCAGTGCTGGCCAAGGATACGCCGAGTGAAAAAGAACTGAGACTGTGGACCAAGCATCCTCCCAATCCCTGCCTGCCACCTACACCTTCCCCACCGGCAAGACCCGTATAGCCATCCCTCTCTAAAACCATCCCCGTTGCCTATTCGGTGACCTCCAGGCTTCTCAGGGACAGGGACCATGTCCCCAAAGCAGTGTTCGATCCGTCCTTCTGACCCCGTCACCCCCAAGCATCACAGGCTCTCACTACAGAATCGCTGGCTATGGAATGGATTGAAACGGTGTCACTCCAAGGTTATTCCTGGTTCTCCAGCAGCGTTGTTTGAGGTTTTTTTTTGTTTGTTTGTTTTTTCCTAATTCCCTTCCAGTATCTCCCTCTCCTTCCTGCAGTTATTCCTGTAGCCAAAAGTATTTCAGAGACGGCCTCTTCTTCCCCCTAAGAAAGCTTCCATGAGGGTTGTAAGGATGTCTGTCTTTTACTCATCCTCCGGCTTCCCCAAAACAAGCGAACGTGGGTTGTCGGCATGATTCCACGTGCTCTTTGGCCGCTTCTGTGGCCCCGTCAGTCTTTTCCGGGAACCGCTCCCTGTATCCTCTGCTCCAGTTCAAGGTGGAGCCATTCCTTGCGCACACACATCTTCTTTGTTACACGCACGTGCACACACACACACACACACACACACACACACACACGCAGCTGTCCCTGTAGCCACTTGAGCAGCCAGACCCACCACGAGAGGGAATCAAGGCCTGGCAGATGGGCAATTACTAAGTCCACTTAACGTTTGCTGGCGGCTGGCATTTTTGTTTGGAAGTAGCGGCTCTGGTTGGAATCTTGAACACTTCAAGCCGTGTGATAAAATACCCTGGAAAGTTCTGATTCACCAAGAGCTTGTCCCTTTCAGCCCCAGAGCTTAGCGCTCGCCCAGCTCCCCCTCCAAAGCTAAGAATAGCACGCCCCACCGCAGGTGAACGTGCTCTGTGGGATAGACCAGTGACGATCTGGACTTAAGCCTTTCCTTCCAGCCTCTTTGGTCAACAGAGATCCAGGTTAATGTGGACAAAGAGCACGTGGCAATAGTAATAAAAATGTACACGGAAGATTAGGAAAGGATTTTGCTAATCAGATAACAGAACTGACTGTAGCAGCTTTTCTACCCTTTGTAGTTAGAGGCGAGTAATTAAACAAAAGCTACCTGGAGTCTTAAGAGATCCCTTCTGAGGGCCGGCACTGGAGCCGGGAAGCCAGCGGGTGTGTCAGGACGGCGGCACTCTCTCCCCAAGCTGCCGGGGTCCAGGTGACACTGGAGACCAGAGCCTCTGGCGGGTCTTGCTTTGCATGGGGCCGCCTCCTCCCGTTATCCATCCTCGGGATGAATGCACAACCACTTCTGGAACAAAACCCCAGAGTTCCTCCTGCCCAGGGTCACTCGTCACCCCAGCACTGCCCGTCCCAGTCTGTTGTCCCCTGTTAATGCCAGCGGAGCCCTCGGCTGGCTGTGCCACCGGGGCACGCGTGGATCGTTCTTTGCCTCAAGCAGCGGGCAAGGCTGTTGTCCATCCTGCCTCCCCCACTGTGTCCCCCCCCAACCCCGGGGTCCTCTGCTCCCTGCCCGGCCCCTCATGGTCTTCGTGCTGCTTCTGGATGCCCGCCTGCCTGCCTGGCTCCTGGTGTCCAGATCGGGGTGGACTTGAGAGATCCCAATATTCATTCAGTCACTCATTCGAATATATGTATTTAGCTTTTTATGATGGAAAATTTCCAGCATAGGGAGAAATAGGGAGAATGGAGTAATGGTACCCATCTTCAGACTCAGCAGTGAGAAACACTCTGCCGGTCCCACCGGTGTCTGAGCTGCTCTGTGCCAGCACAGGGGGCACAGACACCAGTCCGCCCTCCCAGGGCAAACCACTGAGGTGGTTTCTTAAATTGTGGTAAAATAGACAGAACGTATGATTCACCACCTTATTTTTAAGTGTACAGTTCACTGGCGTGAAGTACGTTCACACTGCAGGGCAGCCATCACCACCTGCATCTCCAGAACTGTCCAGCATCCCCAACCGAACCTCTGCACCCGTTGAACAACAACTGTCCGTTCTGCCTGCCCCCCAGCCCTGGCCACCCACCCCCCCACCAACTTCCTGCCTCTGTGAACTGACTGCTCCAGGTTCCTCGTCCGAGTGGAATCACCCGGTATTCCTCCTCTGTGTCTGGCTTGTTCGACAGCCAAGTGGGTTTTCACTTGCGACGCCGGGCAGTGGTGAGCCCAGTGAGAAAGAGGCAGGACGAGGGGTCGGCCGGCTGGGCGGAGGGCTTGAGTGACAGGAGGGGTGGGCCGTGCAGACCCCTGTGGTAGGTCCTTCCGGACAGATGGGAGGCTCAGGGCCTGCGGAGGGAGACCCCTGGGGTGGTCCAGGAGCACCAAGGGGCCAGTGTGGCTGGAGAGCAGGAAGCAGAGCAAAGCACTCAGCGGGAGGGCAGGCACAGAGGCTGGTTTCCTCACCGTCCTGTGAGCACAGGGCGTGAGAGGAAGCCCCTGGGGGTCTTGAGAAGAGCACTGCTGGGCTCCGGGGGCCGGAGACTTGCCCAGGGCCACAGCATCGTGAGGGCAGCGCTGGGCCTGGAGTCCGTGCCCCACCCCCTCCGCAGGCCCGGTGCCCACCCGGAGCCGCCAACCCCGGCTCCCATTCCCTCTGTGCCCACACAGAAGACTCTGGAGAGGCAGCACCTCGTTTGCAAGGAGTGGGGATTTCAGGCTCCTTAGCGTCAGAGGCAGAAGCGTTTGGGATCAGAGCAGAGCATTCACCGGTGCTCCTTGGGGGAGCACACAATTCAGGAGCCGTCATCCGGGCTAGAAGTCAAATGAGGCCTGGCTCACCACCTCCCGTCCACCCATCCTAAGCCGAGCTGGAGGAGCTCACCATTCCTCTGCCCTGGTTTCCTCTATGTGGCCGCCACCAAACGCTGCGTAGCGGGTCCTGGACCAGCCCCCGTAGAGGACAGGTGGAAGGGGGGGCCCAGGCAAGGGCTTCCCAGGAAAGTCTCAGTTAAGCACTTCCGGATTCATCCTCTCCCAGAGGACGCCCTAGATCACCAGCGAGTCAGTCAGTCACCACCTGGCAGGCAGGCAGCTGGGCTGTCGCTCTCGGTGTCCCTTCTTCCCTGTCCTGCCCCCAGCGGGACAGACTAGGACCGTTCTCGCCACAAGGTGGCCCAGTGGTGGTGGAAACGGTGAGTGAAGTGAGTGCTCGCGGGCTGCCAGCAGGAAGCGTGGTTTGGGGAGCTGCTTTCCCTGAGGGGATCCCAGTTCTGGACAGAGAGCCTTGACCCCGGACACGGCGTGTCTGTGATTCCAGGACTGAGGATGTCTGAACGTGTCTGAAGACGGTAGGACACGATCGCAGAGCCTGGTGGAATGATAGAGAAATAAGGGAGAAAGAAGATTGGTGAGAGGGGGTGGACCTCGCATAGTGACCCTGGAAAGTAATGGAGACGCCTCGGGGCCAGAAAGCCTGGCTGGGGTCGTCACCGCCACTCGTCACCCAGACCCTCCCGGCGGGACCTGGACCAGGGTGGGCCTAAGGGCCCAGGGACCTTGGCACCCAAGAAGGCATCAGCTGGGGCTTCCAGCATCCAGACCAGATTGAGAACCTGGGGCATTTAAGGAGAAGGTGCATTCTGTCCTCAGGTCATAATTTGTCTTTAATGATTGAGAAGGAAAATGTGCACGGTCCAAATCCTCTGGAGAACCCGAGCGCCAAGATGCTTCTGGTACTGCTGCGGCCCGTGGCCCTGGCACTGCTGGCCTCTGCAGGTGACTCCTGATCATGGCGGTGGTCCAGGGTGTAACCCCCAGGAGGGAGCGTGTGCCCTCCCAGGGAGGCCCCCCGTCAGACCTGTGCATGGCCTGTGGAGTCCAGGGTGATTGGCACCCCGGAGCCATGTGCTGCAGTTCAGCAGCTCAGGCGTCTGAGGAGCAAGATGAAGGGCTGTCTGTGCCCGACGGGTCTCCTTCAGGTCCTCCTTCCCATCTCCAGGCCTCAGAAAATGCCTGTGAGGGACCGCACACCAGCCCGTGGGGGCCGCCTTCACCCCACTGGTCATCAGCACTATTCCACGAACCAACTACGTGCCCGCTCTTAGTGTGGCCGATGGACGCCTGAGGAGTGGGTTCTGAAAACACACGTGGCCGGGGATGCTTTAAGCCACTTTTACATGGAGTCTGGGGGTTGCCTAATTGTGGCTTAATTTCTGGATAAATAAAGTGATGGGAAGGTGTGGCCAGGCCAACATAAGAGCCCGTTGGGGATACGGCATCACCTGTGGGCCCTCGGGAGGCGCACAGGTCGCTCCACGTCAGGGTTTCCTTGGAGCAGAGCTCCCCTCACCGTCCTGACTCCCCGGGTCTGGCCCCTCAGCCCTGTGCTGTCTGTCTTCTCTCCCTGGCTCTGCACCCACCTCGGCCTCAGACGTGAACGTCACGATTTCCACCTGCTGCTCCGTCTCCATGGCTCTCTCTGTTGACGTATTCACTGAACACATCTCTTAAGCCCCTACCTTGGGGTGTGGGTCTAGCTGCAGGGGACGGTGGTGAGCTGTATAGATGCCGAGCAAATGCGCATAAATAGTAATTAACGTATGATGAAATATTAAAGAGGAAATCGAGATGTTGTCAGAAGGATGGATGTCGTTGTGCAGGAAGGCTGCTCCGGACAAGAACAGGCTCTAGAGGGTGAGATCGGCAGCCAGCGGGCAGGGGCGGGGAGGAGAGGGGAGCAGAAGGGGTCCAGACGGGAGAAGCCGTGTGCAAAGGTCCGGGGCAGGCCGGGCCTGGCATATGGAGGGACGTAAAGGGGTTCCCAGAGCCCAGGGGGATTCAGGGGCGTCTCCGGCAGCTGGAAGGTCATCCTCAGTGGGTACCACGCAGCTCAGCATCCCTCACAGACATTCCGGGGAGGTGATGGCCATCGCTCCCCAGCTGACCGCCCCTGCTCCTGACTTCCCTGCTGAGATCAGTGTGGCCGTCACCGGAGGCAGGTCCACATTTGCGGGATCTGCCTGATTAGTGGCCGGTTTGTCGGCAGCACAGGGAAGGGAACAGTTCCACCCTAGAAGAGCAGATTTTCTCCCAAACAACGCACGATGGAACTCTTCTGGAGGTTCTGCCGTGCAGCTCTGGCAGCCCCTAATCCACCTCTGCTTCCTGGGAGTGCCAAGCACCCAGCTAACAGCGGCCCTTGAGGAGTTTGCCCTCATTCCAGGCTTCTCTGGGTCACGTGGCTGAGAAGGGCCCTTCTGGGTCCACGGTTGTCTTCAGAAGATAAAGCGAATCACACCGACTGTGCTTTTCCTGCCACCTCCTCCTCTAGGTCCACTGCCCTGGAGATGTTCTCTACAGAATCTTTCCTGGGCTCTCCAAGACCTGCCTCAGTCTCACTTATGTTTGAATAAAACAGTAACTCAACACAGAGCTTAATTAATCTGGCTGGGCTGTCTTATTAAACTCCTCAGGCGTGGAGACTGTCTCATTCTTCTCTCTGCTAGTGACAGATCTCTCTCTCTCTCTCTCTCTCTCTCTCTCTTTTTTTTTTTTTTTAATTTATTTACTTATTTGGCCGGGTCTTAGTTGCAGCACACAGGATCTTCGTTATGGCACGTGGGATCTTTAGTTGCGGCACACGAACTCTTAGTTGCAGCACGTGAGATCTACTTCCCTGACCAGGGATCGAATCCAGGCCCTCTGCATTGGGAGCCTGGAGTCTTAGCCACTGGACCACCAGGGAAGTTCCGTGACAGATATCTTGTTACTCTTGTTCCTTTTCCCCATGTCCCTCAATAACAGGACCCCAGTTTCATTTTGTGGCAATGCACATGGCTTAATACGGCATGTGACGAAGTTCTTCAGTGAGCTCTATGTGGGAATGTTGTTTACACTTATGGGAAAGACTCTTAAAAGGGGGGGAAGTGAATCCCCCTTCATTCCTTTTACCTTTCCCCTGCCTTGAACGTAGATGTGATGGTTGGAGCCCTAGCAGCCATCTTGGATCACAAGGTGACCGCTGAGGATGGAAGACACAGAATGAGGTTAGTGGAGAATAAAGACAGGAGCCTGGGTTAACATTGTGAAGCTGCCATAGTAGCTCTGGACTGCCTGTCTTTCAGACATCTTTTGTGTGATAGAAGAATAAACCTCTTTCTTGCTTAAGCCACTGTTATTTTCGATTTTTTCTGTTAAATAAGGACAAACTTAACCCCAACTGATATAGCCTAACATGGAGCTTGATGCATACCAGGCACTTGGTAGTTACTTGAGGACTGAGCAAGTGATCTGTGAGCTTCTCCCGTGTGTAGGTGTGGCTCCTTCAGACCAAAGATACTGAGGCACAGGCAGGTGAGGGCTGCCCAGACCGAGATGAGGGCCCTGTTTCTGAGGTCATCCCACTGACCTTTGCCCAGCTCCATATTGCCTAGAGCTGTGTGCTCACTATACTGCAAGCAGACGCTCTTTAAGGAAACTCTGATATTCTAAATTTAGACTAAAAAAAATTAGGCCTGTGGATGCCTTATACAAATAAGTTATTTCTTCAGATTGCCCTGTCCTTGTCTGTGGATTTTAAAATATGACTTAGTTTGAGACGATCCCACTGCAGAGAGAGGTAGACGTGTTATTTCGGCTGAAGGTGCAAAGGCGAACTTCACACCCATCTTTTGGGCCACTGTGTCGAGCTTGGGAGTAGACTGTGAAATCTGGACTCTGTACCAACAGGGCTTTTAAAAAAAATTATTACAGTTAATCATAGACTTTTTTTCTTCCAGTTTTATTGAGGTACAGTTGACATACAGCACATTATAAGTTCAAGGTGGACAGCATAATGATTTGACCCCCATACGTCATGAAATTACCACAGTAAGTTTAATGACCCTCCATCATCTCATATAGATACAAAATAAAAGAAAAAGAAAAAAATTTTTCCCTTGTGATTAAAAGCTCTTAGGATTACTCACTTAACACCTTTCATGTATAACATCCAGCAGTGTTAATTATATGTATCAGGGTGTACGTCACATCCCTAGCACTTATTTATCTTATAACTGGAAGTTTGTACCTTTCGACCACCTTCATCCAATTCCCCCCTCTCACTCCCCACCCCCACTTCTGGTAACCACAACTCTGATCTCTTTTTCTATGAGCGTGTTTGTTTGTTTGGTTTTGAAGTAGAATTGCCTACAGTACTGTGTTAATTCCTGGTACACAGAATAGTGACTCACTATTTCTGTACATTTTTAAATGATCCCCCCGGGCCACCTGGGCCTTGACGTTTCTTTTTATGAAGTGTCTCTGGTGCATATCTTTGGATAAGCCAGACTCCCACAAGTGAACCCGTCTGATGCATGTATTTATTACACGTGCGTCAGGCTGGTGCTGAGAATGATGTGAAGACATAGGAGGTGCCTCAGCGGCTTGCGTGTAGGTTTGTGGTGAGGGACACCTACCTGGGGAGGGGCCCCCAGGACGGCCGCTGGGGCTGAATGCTCTGGGGCTCCCGTGCGAGTTGGGGTGGCGTCTGCTCCGGACCCAGGGGTGAGGCCGGATTGGTGGAGACGCGGGGGGGCGGGGCAGTCAAGGAAATGTCTAGAGAGAGAAGATGGGGCCAGATTTTAGAAGACCTAGAATGCCAGGCTGGAGGCTGAGCCGAGCCCTGGGGCTCCTGGGGGTGTGAGCAGGGAGCATCCTGTTAGGAGGGGGTTCGGGGAGGGAACTGCTGAGCTGGAGGCTTCACCGAGGGGAGCTTGGCCTTCGCGAGCAGAGCCCTCCAGGGCCTCAGCCGCAGCCTCCCCCAGCCTCCCCAGGGCTGCAGGCGTGTCGAGCCCCGAGGCAGCCCCCCACTCGCCTGTGGGCAGCCCTGTGGCTCTGAGCCTCATGTCTGGCGGGCAGGTGTCTCCCGGTGCCGGCCAGGTGCGGGCCCGGGTCGCTGGCCTGGGGAACCAGACCTGAGAGGCGTCTGGGGGAGAGAGCAGGGCCAAGCGGGGAGGGGCCGGGCCCTGGCCTGGGTGCCTGGGACATCACGGTGAGCTATCAGTGATGATGTCCCTTGCGTGGCTTCCTCACATTTCACGTGCAGTAGTTCTATTAGGGCAGGTAGGGTAAAAGGTGGAGGTGAGGAGCTGAGACCCAGAGAGGCCAGGAGACGTGGCAGTCACACGTGGCAACCTGCCCAAGAAGAGGTGGGCGTCTAGCATCTCAGCCACCTCCAAGCAGCTCGGGCCCTTCTGCTGCTGAAGGTGCGTGGGGTGGACCACTACGCACCCCTCCTCTCCTGCAGTGCCATCAGAGTATCTCCTTCTCTGCCGCGTTCTTCTCTGTCCCCACCCGCTGCTGCCCCCGCTGGCCATGACTCAGGGAGGCTGAGTGAGAAGTCCCCTCTGTCCTCCCTGCTTCTCATTCCTGGGTGACACAGCTGGTCACAGAATAGTGAGAGCTGATTGAAAGGGACAACAGACGTGGCCCAGCCTAGAGGTGGCCTCTGAGCAGCTCTGGCCATGACCCTGAGGAGGTGCCCAGATGGCGCCACAGAGAGAGAGAGAGCGCTGTGCCTTCAGGCCGGCACCCGTGGATGAGTCACCCTGGGGTACGCTGAGCCTGGGGGGATTACCCTCCCCTCCGCAGCCCTTCCAGGGTCTCCCTTCTCAGGGGTCTCCCGCTACAGCAGGGTCCAGCCTCCCTTCTCCAGGGTCACCCCCAGCAGGGCCCCGGTGGCAGGTGTGGAGCACTTGGAGCCCGCCCGTCCTGATGCCCACATCTGGGCGCTTCTGCCTCTGAACTCACTGCAGCCACGCGGGCGGGTCCACTCCTGCCAGAGGGTCACTGCTCACCACACACAGATCTACCTCGAATTCCTCCAGCACCGAGCGCCTTTGACACCACCTTGTTGATTCTTGACCAACAATGCAGCACTAACCTGTAAAACCTCGTTCATGTAAATGTTGCTACAGCGGAAGCTTACAGAAACATGTACAAATCGTAGCTGGTAAATTTGCACAATTTGAACATACTCAAGTAGAACATGCGGATTAAGAGACAGAACCTCACCAGCACCCCAGAAGCCTCTCCCAGGTCCCCTCAGTCACTCCCCCTGCAAGATGAGCATTGTCTGGTTTTGAACTTTGTATGGTGGGTCCGTACAAAATTTCTCTCTGTCTGGCTTCTTCCGCCTGAACGTCATGAGATGCAACCCAGCCCATATGCTGTGGCTGAAGTTCGTTCGCTTCACTGCTGGCCCGTTGCTCTGTCCTCTGCATAGACCACGCCTCCTCCATCGCCCACCTGCGGACGGGCACTGGCGGGTCTCCAGTCTGGGGCTCTGACAGTTCCCGGTGCTGCTGTGAACGTTCTTGTAAGTCCTCATGCGTTTCTGTTAGACACACACTAGGTCTGCGGTAGAAGGGCAGGCATATGCACAGCCTTGGTGGATACGACAGCATTAGCCAATGCGTGTGCCCCGCTTCCCGGGCTAGTCTGTAAGCAGGAGCCGTGGCTTCGTTTCCCTTCCCCGTGCTCCTAACCCAATGCCTCGAGCTGCACAACCGGCCTCCTCTGCCCATCATCCAGCTCTGCACAAATGCAGGTGTTTTCCTCACCTGGTAATTGAGATGTAGCATCCCCAGGAGGCCCCCCAGGATCCTCTCTGAAGGGTAGTGCCCAGGGCCCCATGTCCTGATCCGCTTCCCCACTAGCAAGGACTCAGGCTCAGCCTGTTAATTGCACACGGTGAAGACAGGGCAGGTGGGGACCCAGTGGACTGGGGAGGAGTTCTGTTCTCTAAGGCTGCTTTCTTCCTGGGGCTCAGCGTTTGGGGTTTATCTATGACTGGGAGCTGTAGCAGGACCTGGTTTGTAACCACCAGCTGTCGCTATAGCAACTCCTCACTTGCACCACTAAAAATAGATCCTCTTCATCCCTGGGAAGAAAAATCAAAGAAAATCAAAGTGGGGGAGGGCCTGTCCGCTCAGCTGCGGGTCCCCAGACAGATTTCAAGGTGCAGCGATGTAGCTCTTGGGGCCTCTTGAACCGCCCACCTAAGAGCAGAAAGGGCCGGGGTGGGTGTCAAGTCCACCCTACTGGCATTCTCCAGGCTCCAGGGACGCTGGCCTCTCCCCTGCTCTCACCTCATCTGTCTTCTCCTTTATAGGCTGAACTGCAGAATTTAATCCTTAATTATAAAGTCATTTCACTTGGGCTTTATTCAGTTTCTTAATCTTAAATCTTAATTCTTCTCTGGGATTGTAAATATTTTTCAAGGTCAAGGACTTAATTAGTAGGGTGGTATGAGAACCCGAAATCCTGTCCTATGAGAAAGAGTTGAAAGAACTGGAAATGTTGGCGTGGGCAGGAGTGAACTTGGGACGGGTGGGAACAGTCTTCAGATATTTGAAGGACTGTCTAAGTGAAGAGGGACTTCCTTGTTCTCTCTCATCCCACAGGAACACGGAACTCAACTCCATGGGAGAAGCAATATTTCGCCCCAAGAAAATATGTGCATTTCTTTGTAAAGCATTTTCTTGCGTTTTTAAAATCATGAAAGTAGTAAAAGAACATTTCGAAATGTTTGAAAGCTGGGGAAAGCCCCCATAATGAGAAGCGTGCACAGCACACGAATACCTTTGCATTACTGTACCTGTACCAAGCACAGGCTTTGGAGGTGACTGCTCTGGGAGAGGTACCTGGTGTGGACAGGGCAGGGCCCAAGCCAGCTCCACTCTGTCACCTAGTGGGGTGGCCATCCTCGTAGGTGGCTGTGAAGACTCAGGGTGACACCCCGAGCACCCTGCCCCACACACAGCGTTCAGCAGTGTTAGCTGTTATCGCCAGGGGTGTTCCAGCTGAGGGTGAGTTTTTAAACACAGGATGGGAGGAGATTTACTGAGACTCTCTCTGAGGTCCTGGCTCCGAAATTCTGGCTGGGTTAGAACACAGATGTGGGTGAGAATGAGAAATTATCTTGAAATGTGGAGTGGTCGGGACCAATAGCGCAGGAAGTGGCCCCCTGTGCACCGGCCAAGGGCAGGCAGGGGCATTAGGGAGCCCTGGATGTGGCCATTCCTAGGGAGACCTCCTCTCTGCTCCAGAGGAACTCTCACTGCCCGGGAGCCACACACGACGGCAGTCAGTGATACACCCACTCCTTTTTTTTTTTTTTTTCATTTTTCTATTGTCATAAAATATACATAGTATAAAATGTACCGTTTTAACCATCTTTAAGTGTCTGGTTCAGTGACATTAAGCACATTCACATTGTTGTGCAGCCGTCGCCACCATCCCCCTCCAGAATTTTCTCATCTTGCAAAGCTGAAACTCTGTCCCCAATGAAACAACAGCTGCCCATTCCCCCTCCCCCCAGCTCCTGCTGTTCTACATTCTGTCTCTGTGAATTTGACTGTTCTATAGGCTCATATAAGCGGGATCGTACCGTATTTGTACTCTTGTGACTGGTGTAGCACGTGTCAGAATGTCCCTCCTTTTTAAGACTGAATAATATTCCATTGTATGTAGCTGCCACGTTCGCTTACGCATTCATCTGTCGTGGACCTGGTCTCTGTCTGCCTAGATGGGCAGCGATGGGCCCCGTTCTTCTCATGCTGGACCAGACTCACGCGCTCGCTTCACGTGGGGTGAAAATGAGCGGCCCCACTGCCGCCGGGCCCTCCCGGGGCTGCGTGTGCGCCCGCAGCAGACAGGGCCTCGTGCCTCCCCTGCTGTGTGATGAGGAGGTGCTGAGGGTCTAGGGGCCTCCTCTGAGGTACTGCTGGGTGTCAGCCCCCCGAGGGGATCTGTGGAGGAGGCCACCTGCAGCATGATTGCAGGACAGCGGGCATCCCCAAGGGCCCTCGTCTGATTTTCTCAAGGTGCAAGCTTTGGGTGCTGGCATCATCCTCTGTTACATCGTCCCTCCCAGAGGGCTCTGTGCCTCTTCAGCCTGCGCAAATCAGCATCAACACCTGAGCAGGAGTTAGCTTATCACACAGAGCAGTGGTGATGGGTGAGGACTAGTTACTTGGGGTTAGGAAACGTGTCTGGGTACTGAGCCGGGGAGTTGGTCTGAGGGCACCAGGTTCTTAGAAGAGATGGTAGAGAAACCGGGAGGGCTTCCGGGAGGAGGCAGCGGGCCTTGGAGGCGTGCCTGGCATTCTTCACGAGTGAGGGAGGGCCAGCCCTGCCACCTGAGGGGTCTGGAGGGGTTTCCTGGGCCAGGGGCTCCGAACAGCACAGCCCACGGGGGGTCACCTCTTTCTCGGGTGCAGTGTCCGCAGGAGCAGGGCAGAGCTGACTCGCTGTGGAGACCCTCCTGGGCTTGCCAAGAGGATTAAGAAGGGCTCTGGGGCCAGAAAGGCCAACAGTTTTATTTGGTTGGGTTGGCTGAAACATGGACCCTATAGAGGAAGGTCTCCAAAGGCTTAGGGAGATTGGAAAGTTGGCCTAGATTCACATGTAAGTCCTGCTCCCTTTCTCTCTCTCTCTCTCTCTCTCTCTCTCTCACACACACACACACACACACACACACACACACACACACACACACCTGGGATGGTCCAGAGGACACCCCTTTCACCAAGACGGTGACAGTTTGTGAGGGAAGCCCCAGGCTCCTTGACCAGCTCTGTGGTCGCTCTCATCCGAGGTCAGAGATGACAGTGGGAACCGCAGCCACTGCTCTGGGAATCCTAAATGCAGCGGGGATCACTGGATCCTGGGCGGCAGGGCCGTGTGGCAACACTTAATCCCCAGAGACAAGACGGGCGTGGTTACCGTAAGGGACCGCAGTGTCAAAGCAGAGGTGTAAACAGGCCGACTCCGGCGGACCGATGGCTGGTTGATCACGGCGGTCCTGGAGGTGAGGTAGATGGAGGCCTCAATGCTTACTTGAAAATCAATGACGAGTTCCAGTTCAAGTGAACCAAAGCCTAACTCGAATCAGAGCATCACGGCCCCTCAGTCAATCCCGAGGTTTGAGCCAGTTTACAAACCCAGAGCCCCTTGAACGAAGGGGAGGGCGGGTCTCCTTGAGAAAGGACCCCAGGATGCTGCCGAAACTGTCGACTACTAACCTTTCTCCCAGCCTTCCCCGAAGCTGCCTGTGGCCTTTCCCAGGGTGAACGTGTTGGCAAAAAGGTAATAATTAGACTCTTCAGAGATGAGTGGATACTGACACCAACCCCCGGAGACCCAGAGCGTTGCGGTGGCGCCCCCGCCCCGGCAGGAGCTTAGGGAAGGAGACGGGGCTGGCGACTCCAGCGGAGAATTTCTCCAGCTCCCTGGGTGGAGGGCGAAAGCCTTTCCCGTCTGCAGACCTCAGTTTCCCCATTTCTGGAGGCGGAGACCTGGGGGGGGGGCGGTGGGGAGGGGGGAGAAGGGAGGAGATGGGGCCAGGGCTGTTAGAGGCTCCGAAGCGGGAGCTGGTTAGAGGGTTCAAAGGCACTTGGGGAAGTGAGGAATGTCCTGTAATCAGAACCTGCAGCCCGTGTCTGTCTAATCGGGTTGGGTGTGTGTTAGCAGCACGTCTAGAAAAAGAAAGTGCCGGATGATGTGACAGCCCATGAGCCGGGACTGGTGTTGAGCTGCTGGCTGACGGTGGGCCCGAGGTGCCCGCTCTCCGTCCCCCACCCTCGCCGGCACAGAACCCCGAGAGCATTTGTCCGTCCCCACCAGAACCTTGCTGGTTTCAGGAGAACGGACGAATTCTACCCCACCCCGGGCCGCTGGCAGGGAGAGGCTACAAGTGACTGGAATAGATGCTTGTCCTAGGCAGGTGTGATGCCCAGGGCAGGAAAGGAGCCCTGGTGTCTGGGGAGGAAAAGACTGGTCAGGGTGGGGCAGAAGGAGGAATTTTCAAGCAGTCCTACCACCTTTGCAGCCCCGCCCAGCGCAGGTCTTTCAGGCCCCGCAAGCCACGTGTAGGGAGCAGCATTTAGCTTTGCTCAGAGAGGGCTCATGCGAAGGACAGGCTCGGGGTGCCCCTGGCCAGGATACTCAGTCTTTGTGCTACATCCACAGGGGATTGTAGATCTCACAGCAGAAGGAATCTGAAAGGCCCTCACCCCAGCCTCCTGCTTTCGAGGAGGTGCAGAATCATTGCACCTGTTTTGCAAATGAGGCACCTGGGGCTCAGATGATTTGCACAGCACCAAGTAGCTAAATATACCGGGAGTTCCCAGATCAACTTCAATCCCTAGAATAATATTGTTTTGTTTAAATACATATGCAATTGAATAGGTAATGCTCGTGCATGTTAAAACATTCAAAAAGTATACAAAAGGTAATGGTAAAAAGTAAGCTTTCTTCTCCACTGGACCACAGCCTCCCAGTTTCTCTGCCCAGAGACAGTCTATGCATTGACAAGCTTTTTATGTTTTTGTATCATACCATCCTCCTGCTCTACAACTTGGTTTTTAACCCCTTGGCATGCTGGCAGTCACTTCCTGGTGGCACGTCGGGAGATGCCCTGTTCCTTTTTGTGGTTGTACGGTGCTCCGCTGTGTACTGAACCAGTTCTCTGTTGATGGAGCTGCTCTCAATCCTTTGCTGTAAAAAAATGTTGCAACAAATACTGCTGTACATAGTTTTGTGTGCATGTGTGTAAATGTATCTGTGATATAAACTCCTAGGAGTCAAATCGTCAGGTCAAAGAGTACATGTATTCCTATTGTGACAGCTTTTGCGGAATTGCCCTCCGTGGAGGTTGTACAGTGTATACTCTCTAAATGAGAATGTTCCGCGACATCCTCACCACACACTGTGATCAAAGCCTTTTGATCTTTGTTTTGTGGTAGTTTCAGACCTGAGCTACGATAGATAACCTTGGTGCTAGAATAGGGGCAAAAATGTGAGCGTGAGGTCACCATGCATTGATTCGGAGCCCACCCCTCGCCTTGATCCATGCGTGTTTCCGGGTATCACAGCAGAGATGCCCCTCCCTGTCCTGTGATAGCTCCTTGGGCTACTAAAATATTTCCACACATGTTGCCCCACGGATCTGCGCGGTGCCCCCCAACAAAGGAGGTAGGGGCAGGGGTTCTGTCTCTTGATTTTTACTGGAAACACCACAGTCCCCAAAACACCATGAGCTGAAGTGCCCCCAGGCAGTACCACCAAGGTCAAGGGCAGACGCAGGAGGCTGCCCACCTGCCCACCACGCACGCACACTGCAGCCTGATGGCATCTTCACGACTGTAGCTGCCATCACGGCTCCCTGTGATTTTCCCAAAGGCGATGGAAGCCGTGGGCTGCTGGAAAACTCCACTACCCAGAGTTGGCTGGCTCAACCCTCACCCGCCTCCTGCACTGTACTTTAACCCATGCTGCTGGCCGCCTCCACTGCTCTGCCCTCCTCTGCATGCTCGGGGATGCGGGGGGCACCCAGGTGATTATTCTGCCTGAGTCACTCCACCCCGCCTTGGGACTTCTCCTGCCCCCCCTCCTGCCCCCCTCCTCCACCCTTTGCGTTCCTCCAGGCCACCTGTGGTGCTCCTGTAAGAGGGTTTACTGTAAGGTGTCCTCGTCACCAGCGTCCTCCTGTGGGCCCCCCACTCGCCTGCAAGGCCCTTCGGGCTCCATGTCTTCAGCCCTGAGACCCCCCGCCCCCGCAGACGTTTGTGGAATAAATAAATGAAGGGCTCTAGGAAATGCATCCTGCTCTGCATTCCACATCCTTTGTCCTCCAACTTGGGTTCAAGGAACTTGAGGAACTCTGGAGATTTGAATGTGTTCCATGGAATGTGGCTCTACACCAGCGAGATCCCACGTCCCCTCTGGTTACGTCCTTCATCTCAGTGTCCCCCTGAGACCTCAGGCCCCTCAGCCCCACCTGGCCTCCCCGTCATGTGTCCCACCGGGCCTGATGCCCAAAGTTTCCACTCTAAAAAAAAAATGTATATATGTGTGTGTCTATATATATAGACACACACACACACATATATATAAATTGAGATATAATTCACATACCATATAACTCATTCATTTAAAGTGTATGATTCAATGGTTTTTAGTGTATGACTCTTCCATAAACACACCTTAAGTTGAAAATATCAGAAGTCGAAATGCCTTTAATACCCCTAACCTACCGTACATCTCAGCTTAGCCCAGCCCACCTTAAATGCACTCAGAACACTCACATTAGCCTGCAGGTGGGCAAAACCCTCTAACACAAAGCCTATTTTATAGTAAAGTGTTGAATATCATGTGTAATTTATTGGACGCCGCACTGAAGGTGAAAAGCAGAATGGCCTTCTGGGTCCAGAATGGCTGTCTGTGCGTCATGGTTTCCCCTGGTGATCACGGGGCTGGCTGGGGGCTGCGGCTGCTGCCCTGCGTCACCAGAGAGGATCGGACCGCGTATCACTGCCCAGGAAAAGAGCAACATTCAAAATTTGAAGTACAGCTTCTACTGAATTCGTATCGCTTTCACACCATCATAAAGTCAAAAAATTGTAAATCAGACCATCGTAAGGCAGGGACTGTCTATATTCACAGTCATGCATCTAGCACCTCAATCCATTTTAGAACATTTTCATCACCCCACGAAGAAACCCTGTACCCCTTAGCCATCACCCACTCCTGCAGCCCTGAGCAACCACACATCTCTTTCCTGTCTCCATGGATTTGCCTGTTCTGGGCATTTCATGGAACCATTCTCTGTGTGGCCTCAGTGACTGCCTTCTTTCACTCAGCAAAATGTTTTCAAACTTTTCACTCTTTCCCCAAGGCCAGCTTACAAGGTGGGACCGATCAAGGTTGGGGGATGACCAGCTAATGTCCCCTGAACTTAGCTCCACGGGAGGAAGGGTGCCAGGGAAACCAGAGTATTATACGGCAGCGAAGTGAGGGGGAGACATCTTTGCTCTGCTGTCTTGGTCAGATCTGAGTCCACATTGGTTATATCAGAATCTGGGGGATACAAGAGATAACCAACTAATAAAATTAGGTATTAAAAGCTTGCTGTGCTCCAGGCACTAGGCCTAACCGTAGGAGATGTGCCAGCAGGATTTTGCAACGTAGGTAATATTAATATACAGGACACAGCAGCCAGCTCCTCACCAAGTGCTCCAGCCAGCGCTTGAGGAATTCTGCGAGGGCAACAGCTGGGAAGGAGTAGTCAAGGGAGGCTGCAAGGAGGAGGTGGCCTGTGAGCTGGGCCTTGAAGGGCACAGGCTGGTTGGCAGAGGAGGGGAAGAATTCAGAGCTGAGGTGTGTGTGGTGTTTGTACAGGGTTGCCATGGAGACCAGGGGGACAGGAGCCACAGGGGAAAGGTTGGGCCAGACAACATCTACGAGAGCAATTGAAACACAATCACTTATAGATGTGTGAAGGAGCACCGGCCCGTGGTGGTGAATGCTCCACATCTGTCCACCCCGGACAACTCCACTTGTACTTGGAGCTTAGAGACGCCCACCCTGCTGTGCTCAGGCCACCAGGGCAGAAGGTTCTGGATGCCCCCCCCCATGGTCACGGTGCCAGCAGCCAACGGGACGTGGAGCGTGCAGCACGGTGGCAGCACCGCTCCTGCGGGAGCTGGCGGTCACCCTGGGTCCCTGGACGGAAGGGAGTGCTCTCGGGAAAGAGGTCCAAGGTCACCCCCAGCCACATGGCCACACAGCGTCTCTCTGCTGGCCTCTGGTGCCGGCCCTTTCTTCGGTTGGAGCTCAGTCCTAAATGGAAAGCAGATCCTGAAAGAGATGAGGGGGCAGGAAGGGGGCATTTCTGAGCCGTGGAGAGGGGAGCGGGCCAGTCCGAGAGATGGCAGCTCTGCAGGACGGGGGGCTGCTTGGGTGTGAGGCGGGACAGGGCAGCGTCTAGGGCTCCACTACTGCGCCCAGCAGGGACGGGGGTGGGGGGGGCAGGAAGCCCGGGAAGGGGACTGGGAAAGGGCGGACCCGGGGGTTGTGAGGGCCCCGTCCTGTGGGCACACAGGGACACATGCCCGCCTAGGCTGCCACCGCTGCCCGAACACTTTAACGACCTGGGCATCTTCCAGATGCTCTTAGGCTGTGTGTTCCCCACCCAGTTTGCGTGCCCGGTGTGGTGCGTTTCCAGTTGTGTTCCTTTAATGATTGGATCCCGTGCCGAGAACAATAAAAACCAGATACCACTTCTCTTACTCTGGAAAACAGGGACCAAGACTTGGAGGCAGGCTTTTAATTCGGAAGGTGACCCCAGCAAGCAGGGAGGGAGGAGGAAGAGGGAGGGGCCGCGTAAGTGCATTACCAAGGTTACCAGGTGGGTCCAGGCCGGCTGAAGATCACCCCTGGGGGTGTTAACACCTCTGTGCTTCAGGGCTGGGCTCAGCTGTGGACTGAATGGGGACTGGTGGCTTCGGGGGGCCCTGTCCACATGGGGGACTGTCCACTACAGGTGCCCTGGAATCACAGGTGGCTGGGGGATGAACCCTGGGTCCACAAGCCCTGCCTCACCAGGAGAGACAGTGTTGGGGCCCCCTCTATCTCCCTCTGCCCTTCTCTGCCAGTCTCTGTCACCTTTGTCCCCCTCTGGACCGGGTTCCTGGACCTTTCTTACCAGTGCACATCTTCTAGAGCTTGACAGAACTTTGTTTTAAAAGCAGACACTCTGAATGTGTGACTTCAGGGTGTCAAGGTCTGTTCTGAGTTATCTATTTTAAGAAAATGGTTTTCCGCAAATAGCAGAAAGAACACACACACAAAGCTTTAGTTGCCTGCAGACCAGAGTCCTCAGCTAGCACCGTCGACTCGCTCCGGAAGGCCCGTGGTGTCGGTCTATTAGATAGGATCTCCTACTTAGGGCGCTCGTGGGCTACAAGCAACGGAAAGCCTAACTCAGACAGGCTTGAACAATAACAGGACCCGGGTAGGAAGTGGAGGCTTGGCGTGCTGTGAGGAGCAGATGTCAGGGTGGAATTCAGCGTTGAGTGACCTCCCAGGAAGGGTAAAGGGAGGAAGCGGGAGCGGGCAGGGAGAGCCTTGGGCTGGACGCAGGTCTGACGCTGGGGACCGAGGGGGCGGGAGGATGGGTAGTGAGAGCCCCAGACAGCTGCCCATTTCAGAGGAGGCTCCGGCCAGGTAGACGGGCATTGCTGCTTCAAGTCCCACGTCCCATCCCGCAGGATCAGGCCTGCCCTCGCTCCACACCAGTCGTGGCCGTGGCCGTGGCCGGGGGCAGCCGGGGCTGGAGGAACACGGCCTCGGTGTGGAGGGGAGCGAGGGGTGTGCTCTCCAGCAGGAGGCCTGAGCGGTGCATCTTCCTGCCCAACGTGGCAGCTTGTGCAAGGAGCTGGGCCTGGCCGAGCCTGGGGACGAGGTGCAGAGTTCTCTCCGGGCTGGGGAGCTTTGCCGTCTGGCACTGACGCTGCTTGCATTGCTTAGCTCCGCAGAAGGTACACGTGGTCTCTGAGCAACCGTGGGCAGGGGCGACATCTCAGGCACCTCCCTCCATACCCTCCGTTTCCCAAGTTTCAGGGCCTTATGCTTAATAGGGCCTCCGGGCCTAGTTGTTGAGGGAGAGAGCAGGAATCCGCCGTGGATGAGAAACCCCCGGTCGCCAGGCAGGCTCGGAGCTCTGAACTGCGAAGGCAGAGGGCAACAGGCAGCCCTTTCAGATTCAAGAGGCTGATGCAGAAAAGAGAGAGGATGCAAGTTCTTAAACAGAAACGGGTGGGGGAGGGGCGGGGGGAGTGCCAGCCCGCCCTCAGATCTGGTGAGCGAGAACTGGAAAATCCCACTGGGAAGTCAGCCTTGGACTCCATGGAAGGGGGGGTCCCATTGGGCCTGGTGTCAGTTGGAGCTCCTAGCCACAGGCCTAGAAATGAGTTCTAGCTTGTTTAAGTGGACCCCCCAAAATGTATTAAAGGGTATTGAGTAGCTCACAGAATCCCCAGGATGCAGAGAACCAGGCTAGGTGTTCCCAAGAAGTGCCCAAAGTCCAGAGCAGGGACACTGGACTCCCACACAGCGCTGGACGTGGGCACCATGACCCCGTGCCAGGCCCTGGACATAACAGCAGGACTTTTGCACTGCTATGGACTGAATTGTGTCCCGCCCCCCCCTCCAAATTCATATGTTGAAGCTCTAACCTTTAATGTAACTGTATTTGAAGATAAGGCTCTTAGGAGATAATTCAGGTTAAATCAGGTCAGAGCATGGAAACCTAATCCCATAGGATTTGTGGCCTTCTAACAAGAGGAAGAGAGAGAGACTTCTCTCAGCAGAACTTGACCGTGTTGGTACCTTGATCTTGGACTTTCCAGCCTCAGGGAAGTGGGAAAATAAATTTCTGTTGTTTACTCCACGCAGTCTGTGGTGTTGTGTTGTGGCAGCCCAAGCAGACGAAGACGGCCACCCATCTCTGGAAACCAGGGGATCCTGCTTTGCACCCACTTCTGTGCAGCAGGTGCTGAGTCTGGCCCAGGACGTCCACCCATCAGTCTAGGTCCCATGGGGGCTTGCCATCGCAGCCCCTGGGGGGCTGGGAAAGTGAGTTTTTGAGCCCCTCTCCCATTCTAGAGACCAAGCATAGCGAAGATTTGACAGATGCTGGGTGGGCAAAAGAACTGACCAAGCCCTCCCAACATCAGGGCAGTGGACTTGAGGGAGGTCTCCGGAAAGGTTGAGACCAGCTGCCAGGAGACATCGCCCATGTGGTAATACTTCTTGGTAAGTCACCAAGTCTCAGGATGGGTGATTAGCTAAAAAAAAAACCCCCACTATTTTCAGCACACCAAGAACAGATCTATTTCTTGGTTCATAAAAACGATCCAGAGCTAAGGTTTTCTCATCTCCGTGGCACAGATAATGGGCACGTGTGTGGACCAGCATACGAACACCAGCACTCTACCAGCTGGGCGACACAGGGAACCAGTCCAACAGCTGCAGGGGGATTGCAAGGATGATCTGGAGCGGGGCCGAAGCCCGGCCACCCTTCCCATAGACCGTGTGTGGAAGGGTCTTTGTAGCTCCCTGCTTTGTGCCCTTGGATGACCGTTTTCCCACCATTCTCTTCTCTTGGAGTTTCTCCAAAAAGTTTCTTCTTATTAAATTAGAGTAAACTATTATTTCTGTCTCCCTGCAGGTGACCCAGGTCACTCTGAGTGGAATTATGGGTGATCCCAAATTCTTAAGCCGTAATAATCGCAGTCTCTTGGGTAACTCTCAGCAATGGTTAATGATGTCTTCTTTTATGTTTTTCAAAACTTAACTTTATAAGGGCAACCTCGTTCCTTCTTTTATTTCCCCAGATCCTTACGGGTCAAGTCACTGCTGCACTTGCTTTTACTGCCAACACTTATTTCTAGAAAAGGTTACAGAGGCTAAAGGTGTAACCACTGTCCCACCCCACACCCCGAACTCCACCCGGCTCAGTATGTGCCCTCACCTGCCCCATAGAAGTGCACATCTTTGAGTCAGTTGCTTGCCTCAGATCTACATGTTTTCTGAAGTGTTTAGAAACTGTTTTCCTTGAAGGAATTCAGACCACTAACTGATAGAATTTTATTAATCTCTATGCCTTGCAAAATGAATTTCTGTGGAGTCACATTATAGTCTCGGTTATGCCTAAACCTCAGTTTCCACATCAGCATAATGGGAAACATGCCCCCCATCTGCCTTTGTTAAGTGATTATTATGCACCTGTTACGCGCAGGACTGGGCTGTATTCAGGTTGTGCTTGGTGGGCTCTGGTGGTGTGAGCCCTGAGCTGATGAGACCAGGGCTGGTGGGTTCGGTCCCCGTCTGGACCAGGTGGGCTTCCTCTGCCCAGCCCCCTGCTTCTCTAATGAACGCCCCGGCGCACAAAGGGGGCTGGAATGACACGGCATTCTTACCAGACGAAGGTCTCTATCCATTCCCTTGGCAAACGTACTCAACGTCTAACAGTAAACGCTTCCACGCGTATCTTCCTTCGATCTCTGAGTTAAAGGACAAGGGAACCGTGGGTTTAGTGTCATGTCTGACCCCTGGGGGTTAGTATCAACCTGGCTTGTGTGTTGTTTGTTTCTCTGTTGGTCAATGGCCCTAAACAGACATGCATACGGCTCTGCCTTGGCCCCAAGAGGTGGCTGGGCTCATGGATTTGGATGAAGCTCTCCCTTGGAAGCCCTTGCAAAATCTCCATCTTCGTGTCCATTTTCCTTGGCGCTTGGAAGCCAAACATAAGCGAAGAATGTTAATAACAGCATTGGGTGTTTAGTGAGCATTTACTGTGTGTCTGGCACTTTTCTTACACTGTCTTCTTTACTCCTCACAACGCCACTCTAATATCTATATTCAGATGGAGACATGAGCTGAGAAAAAAGAGACTTGTTCGAGTTACTCGGCTAGTAAATGGCAGAGCAGGGACCCAAGGCCAGGATTCTCTACCCACACCAGTAAACCGTTCTGTGTCAATGAGAATCCTCTAGGGGATGGATGGGGAAAAGTACAGATTCTTGAACTTGACACCCTAAATTTTGATATACTTGGTCTGGGGTGGGGTCCAGGAGTTTGCATTTTTTTAATAAATAAATTTATTTATGTATTTATTTATTTATTTTTGGCTGCATTGTGTCTTCGTTGCTGCGCGCAGGCTTTCTCTAGTTGCAGCGAGCGGGGGCTACTCTTCCTTGCGGTACACAGGCTTCTCATTGCGGTGGCTTCTCTTGTGGAGCACGGGCTCTAGGCGCATGGGCTTCAGTAGTTGTGGCACGTGGGCTCAGTAGTTGTGGCACACGGGTTTCGTTGCTCTGTGGCATGTGGGATCTTCCCGGACCAGAGCTCGAACCCGTGTCCCCTGCACTGCAGGCGGATTCTTAACCACCACGCCACCAGGGAAGTCCCAGGAGTTTGCTTTTTTTTTTTTAAATTTTATTTATTTATTTATTTTTGGCTGTGTTGGGTCTTCGTTGCTGTGCGAGGGCTTTCTCTAGTTGCGGCGAGCGGGGGCCACTCCTCATCACGGTGCGCGGGCCTCTCACTATCGCGGCCTCTCTTGTTGCGGAGCACAGGCTCCAGACGCGCAGGCTCGGTAGTTGTGGCTCACGGGCCTAGTTGCTCCGCGGCATGTGGGATCTTCCCAGACCAGGGCTCGAACCCGTGTCCCCTGCACTGGCAGGCAGATTCTCAACCACTGCGCCACCAGGGAAGCCCAGGAGTTTGCATTTTTGACAAGACTTCTAAGTGATTCCAATGCAGGTGTTGGAGTGACGACACTTACATACCGTCTTCGTGAGTTGGTAGTTGTTGACAGTGGGTGATGGGAAAGTGGAATGTCATGATTCTGTTCTACTTGTCAATGTGTTTAAATTTTCATACCAAAAAGTAAAAAAAAAAAAACTGCACTGCACACATGCAAGAGACCTGGCAACGCGTCCTTTAAAAAACTGCTAATTCACAGCCTGGCTTGCAAGCCAGAGGTGTGTCCTGAGAGACCAGAATTAAAGGATCAAGGCTGCCTTGGTAAGGGAGGGATCAGAGCAAAAGACAACAAAGTCCGCAATTCTCTCCACTCCCAGAAGACAGTTTAGGGCATGTAGATTTGCAAACTAGCCTATCTGGTTTCTGAAATGTCAGATTCAGAACTCTTTCTTCACTGACACCCCACCCCCAGTCCTTCTGGGATTTTTGCACTTGAGTCTTCCTTCTCTGGGTTCAACATATTTTGTTATCCTGCCTTGATTTAAATATCCGGCCACAGAAAGGAGAAATTGGAAACGTCTTCCGCTCCAAAGGAAGGTCCATTCAGCAAGGCGGAGAGTGTTTGTAGAGGGAAGACCCAAAGCAGCTTGCTCCCCCTCCCCCATGGCCTGAACACAAGGACACCCCATAAATACAGTTTGCTTTGGATGCTGGGAATCTGCTGAAAATACCCTGTACCCAAACGAGTGATGGAAAATGTAAATGCAAGTGGAACGAATTTGCAGGGTAGAGCATTTTTCTTCTCTGAATCATCAAGCTGTATGTAAACCTCCACAAAAGATACAGATTGAAGTAGGAGAACCTTGTCACACCTTCTGTTGGCAGTTGGACCCCAACTGAGCGTGTGGTTGGCCCTAGTTGTAGATGCTCACCATCAAGTCCCATTTTTGGTGACAGGAGCCTAATTTTCCCCGGGCTCCCCTCCTGCAGCCGGCAGCCCTGGGAACCGTCTCCTGAGTCAGGCCAGCGGGCACCTCCCACCCACCAGCCCTAGGGTTGGTTCATGGGGGGAATGGGGGCTTTCTCCCAGCAGACCAGAAGAAGCCATTTGCATCACTGGCAGGAATGGGGAGAGAGATCCCATTCTTTTTTTTTTTTTTTTTTTAATTTTAATTTTCACTATGCAAGTGTTCATATTTATTTTTGAAAAAGATAAATACAGGTAAGAGCAAAAGGAAAATAATTTTTAAAATCACCTGTAAATACAGAGATGACTATTTTAATTCTATTCATTTGCCTCTAATATATTTAATGTAGTTATAATTGTCTAACAGATCGCATATCTATATATCATATATGTTAAACACTATAAATAAATACACTTATTTTTATGAAAGTAGAGATACCCCATACAGTTTTCTGTAACTTCTTTTTTTCTCTTAACACATATTATGAGCATGTTCCATATCAAACACATAAATTTACATAATTTTAAATGTGACATAATACTTTATTATATACATCAGTAATAACATCTTTAAAGTCCTTTTATAGTAAATTTCAATTATTTCATTTTTTCTGTTGTAAATAATATTGTGACCAACATCCTTAACATTTGTCTGATTGGAACAGACAGATCCCATTCTTGTTCATTCACGGCGGAGCTGGCAGAGCAGTTGGGGGTGCCAGGGGGCATGTGAGGGTGAGGAGTCCTGTTACAGCATGTGACAGGCAGGCTTCGGAGGAAGGCCCGGTCCCCATGGCCAGTGCAACCCTGACACTGGATCTCCCCAGCTGCCCGTCACCTGAGAGGCAGCCCAGCCCCTGGGTCGGGGAGAACGTCACCCCAGGAGACAGCACCAGGAAGTCTCAAGGCTGCCGCCAGCCCTGGGTCCCCTCAGAGAAGGTAGGGCTTCTGGGGTGAGGGGGCCAAACCCAACCAGTGGCTCTCACGCCACCAACACTTAACCTGTGTCCCACGTTCACTGGGTCACTGCCAGGCTGAGGTGAGGAAGAGTCCTCGGATATGCGGATTTCTAGAATGTAGACGAGAATCCGCAGACAGGCCAGTGGCTCTCATGAAAAGTGCATCTGATGTTTTCATCTCCTCTTGGGCACACTAACAAGTAGTCCTCGATTTCTGTTTAAACATTTCTAGTGATGGGTAACTCGTTCATTCGGCAAAGATTTAAATATCCGCAGGTTACCTTTCCTATGCCTCAGTTGGATTATCTATAAAATGGAGGTTAGAATAAACACCTCGGTTTTGGGAATTAAGTGAATAGTCTTAAAGTGTTTAAATATGTTAGCCGTTGAATATTAGCGCACATATTTTCTGCAGTGCGTATACTGATGTGCTCAGTAATTACTAACTGGGAAATTGATGTTAAAATGTCATTGTCATTTTTGCTCTCTGGCTTTGGTTCATCCTTCTAGACTCTTGACTGCTCTTTGGGGCCCCAAGGTAAATGCTTTTCCTCCTGAAAGCCCTTCTGAAATGGGAAGCAGCCGTCGAGTCCCCCACGCATGCACTCAGTGTCACATGTCCTGGTCCCCGGGGCCCAGAACTGAGTGTCACTTGCCTGCTGGGCTCGGATCAGAGCAGAGAAGTGCTGTTTGCAGATCTCCTGTGGGGTGCTGGGTTTAGTTGGTGTCCAAGGCTCCGCTGGCTCACTGGGTGGCCACGTCGCCCTCTTGGCTCCCGGGGAGCTTGAGTTACTGGCATCACTGAGAACGTCCTGTAGATGCAGTTCCAAGCTGTTGCTCTCCTGTACTTGTCCAGTGACTTTTTTTTTTTTTTTTGACCAGGATTCTTTCTTTCTTTCTTTCTTTCTTTATGGCTGTGTTGGGTCTTCATTTCTGTGCGAGGGCTTTCTCTAGTTGTGGCAAGTGGGGGCCACTCTGCATCGCGGTGCGCGGGCCTCTCATTATCGTGACCTCCCTTGTTGCGGAGCGCAGGCTCCAGACGCGCAGGCTCAGTAATTGTGGCTCACGGACCTAGCTGCTCTGCGGCATGCGGGATCCTCCCAGACCAGGGCTCAAACCCGTGTCCCCTGCATTGGCAGGCAGACTCTCAACCACTGCGCCACCAGGGAAGCCCCTCCAGTGACTTTTTCAT
Source organism: Eschrichtius robustus (assembly GCF_028021215.1). Lineage (NCBI taxonomy): Eukaryota > Metazoa > Chordata > Mammalia > Artiodactyla > Eschrichtiidae > Eschrichtius > Eschrichtius robustus. The sequence goes on along the minus strand of NC_090831.1, from coordinate 124,913,145 downwards.
GCTCAATTTCCCTGTAGAATTTGCCATGGTAGTCAGACATTTCACCTCTCTTCTGCTCACTGCCAGCATCTCCTGGATAACATTAGTGTATAAAGAGGGAAATATGTTCAATGGGAAGAGTGTCTGCTCACTGACTCTGTGGTGAGGTGGGAAGGTGATACCTGTGATACTACACCTGGCCTGGCTTCCTCACCTGGCTGACTCAGTAACTTAAAATCTGTCATTACAAATGCACTCACCTGCTAAAAAGAGTTGATTATACAATTAAAATATTTATGCCCCTTGGAAAGTATTTATATTCTCCCATCTCTATTTCCTTGGCTCTCCTTAGAGGCAGGCAGGCCTCAGATTGTGGTAGGAGGACACAGAGGCAACGGAGCGCCTCACGGAACAGTTTTGCTGAGGGTGAGCCTAGATGCCAGTAGTTACTAGAATTCTGAGCTCGTTAATTAGGCCTGTCTCTTAAAAAAAAAAGAAGAAGAAGAACATTCATCCTACTTTCCCTTCACCATATTGGACAGTAGTCGGCTACATGGAGAGCGTGAGCGGAAAAGCAATTTGAGTTCTGGAGCCAGGTAGTCCTGGGTTCAAGTCCAGCTCAGCCCAGTGACCTGGAGTAAATAACTCCATCTCTTCCTACTGTGGTATCCCAACTTTACAGTGGAGGCAGCGCCGTGCTGTGTGACAGGTGATGGCCGGAGTCATGTCCCAGGGTGTGTTTTCGGGGCCTTGCCAAGGTCGAGGCTCTGTACATTGTTCCTCCACGCCCTTACCCCACCCTTTTAGGGTGTGGTGAGAGTTTTCTTGCTTAATATGACCCCGTTCGCTGTCGGGGCTTCCCGTGCCCTTGGGCCACTGCTGCCCTGAGCCTGGGCTCTGCATTGGCCCCTGGCCGGCCTGCCTGGAGCCCTGTGTTGCCCTGGGCCCGGGTCACTGGCTGGCCTTGTCTAACCTGGCTCCTGGTCGGGCGCTCGGTCCTCTGTGTGCCCTGCGTTTCCCACCGCGGGGGCTCGGGAACCTCTTCCAGGGCCCGACCCAGCCCTCGGGCTCCCAGGGCGCAGGCTGGCAGGGTTGGGTGGGGGTGCTCAGGGCTGTGCTTGTTCACCTCTCAGCATCCCCACCGAGCAGAGAGCATTTGGCCTTTGCGTTTCCGCTGCTCTCCCCACCGAGGCAACGGCCCCATCCACCCTCCACCTCCTCCAGCCTTGGGGATCCTTGGGAGGCTGGCACGCGAGCAGGGGGAGCCTGAGTGAGTTTCTCAGAAGGTCACTCAATGGTCTCGCAGAGCAGCGGGGGCTTCTCCAGCCGCTGGTCAGGATGAGGGACCCTGGAAATGTGGCAGCAGCAGTACCCCCGCTACGCTGCCCCACGATGCCTACTGACGACCCCCAAGGATTGGCCCCATCAGGGGCGAGCAGACATTGCTATTACTCGCTGGACAAAGCCCCTCCAGCCTGGGCAGAGTCTGAGAGAGCGGGACTGGGTTTCAGGGACATGACCCTGTCGTTACCCAGGTGCGTGAGCTTGTCCTGTGACCGACGCTCAGCGTTCTGGGTGAGTGAACAACCCTTGGTCCCTCCCTGAGTTTTGCCTGGTGAAAGGGAGTGCTTGCAGGGCTGGAGCTCCCGGGGCGGCTGCAGGTGGCAGGGACCTTGTTCGTGTATCCTGAGGCAGAGGCAGGGCTGGGCCTGACAGCCGCATCCTCCCTGTAGGTAGACACCTCTAGGGGGTGTATTCAAGCGCCCTGCACCTTGCAGTCCTGGTCCAGAGGCCAAGGGAGCCACGGTGGCCTCAGGGTCAGGTCTAATCAGTATAAGCAAACAGCCAGAGCATGTTCTGGAGGCAGCCTGCAGGGACATTGGCTTAAGCTGCTGTCGCTGCCACAGCTGACACTCCGGCCAAGCAGGTTTGCATCTTTCTTGTGAACGCATATCTTGGAAGCCAGTGGGGAAGGCTTCAGCCAATGACATTATAAAACCAGTTTGCCTTCCAGGGTGTGTCTTAGCGAAGCAGATCGCTGGCTGTTGCACACACTCTGGCCCCCGTTTTCCCCTTGGTGTCCTCCTGGACTCACCTTTACAGTTTATCAGTGTCCCTCATGGGGACATGTCCCTCATGCTCTGACCCTTTCGGGACCTGTTTCATGGCCTGGGGGCGCTAGTGAAGGGGACATTTGGAGGATCTCACTGGTTAAAGGCAGGGCAAGGGGGGAGCCTGACTTCCAGGTCCACGGCCGTGAACAGGTTTTCCGGCTCCCTCACCTCTAACTACTCATTCCCTCCCACGAGGAAGCCTTGGTTTCTCCTTTGGTGCCAAGAGGCAGAGAGGCCAGTGGCTCAGAGCCCGGACTCTGGGGCCAGACGGCATGGGTTCACCGCAGCTCTGACTCTCACCAGCTTGGTGCCTCGGGAAAGTCATGTGATCTCCCGGTACCTTGCTTCCTCATCTCTCAGGGGCCACAGAGCCTCCCTCAAGGGGTGTGGTGAGATTAAATCAGCTACTGTTTGTAGATCGCCCCAAACAATGCCTGATACAGAATAGCCACTTAATACAAGGGCTGGGGAATATGCGCTTTCTCATCAGTGAGTTTACAAAAGAACCGATGCTTGCCCTTCGAGTAAAGCATTCTAATCGCATCTTTCTAGGATAGGCAGCCCTGATCATCCAGGCGGCATCCCCCCGCGCGCTCTCGTGAACCTTCTTTGCGTGCCTCCGCAACACCACTGTGGGTGGCCGGGGCTCAGCCCGCACTGGCCTGGGTCTCCCGCAGGCAGCTTCCCTCCAGCGTCCCCGGGACCCCTCTCATACACTGCAGCCAGGACACCAGCTAGGACAGGCCAGGTGGCAGCCTTGTGGCAAGAGCAAATGCGCCGCACAGGCCCAAGGACTCCGGCTGCACCAGGCACCCCGTGGCATCACAACCCGCCGTCACGGCTGGGGCTGCAGGAAGGTAGGGGGCCCAGGGTGTGACTGCCGGGGAGATGGCTAAGTCACACCCTGTCCCTGGTCCCCTACTGACGGCATAGGTCGTTTTCAGTGGTTTGTAGTTTGCTCTGTCAGTTGTGTCCCTGGGCGTCATTGGGAAGGCCTTAATTGGCTTGGAGAAATGGGGCCTTTGACACGGCTTGGTGGTTGAAGCTGCCTGTGAGCAGGGGCTCCCCTTGTCTGATCCAAACCCATTTGGGCTGGTTTTCCCTCTGATGGGGAGCTGCAGCCCCAGGTCACACTGACACTGGCTAAATAGTTTGGTATTGCACCTTTCACTCCAAGGCAAGGTGCCGTCTGTTTCTGACCTGCCTGGCAAGGCAGTTCCACGGACCTTGTTTCATCTTTACCCTGATCCGCAGGACTGAGGAGACCCAGGCTCCAAGCCTGAAGTCCTACCTTCAGTGACCCTGATCTTGGGAGTCAGGGGGCGCAGCCCTAAGCTGGTGTGTGCGGCTGTCCAGTAAAGAGGCAATAGGGGAGGTGGCGTTGGAGGCCAGCCCTGTCCCTGAGACCCCTGTGGGCCTGAAGCCGACTTAGAGCATGCCCCAGGAGAACAGGCAGACCTGCGGCTCTTGCTTTAACCTGGGATGGGCCCCAGAGCCTGGGCACTCAGACAGAGACGGAAATTCACCCAGCTCCTTAGAAGCTCCAGGAGGATCTCAGGGAGCTGATCTTTTCGACCATAGGATTGTTTTCTTTCTGGGCCCTTGTAAAAACTGACTGCACTGACTCTCACACCCCCTTCTCTCTGAAAGGTCCCGGTTTCCCTTCCTGGGCCTGCAGCTGCTCAGCTGCCTGGGCACAGCCTTGTGCCATGTCCCCTTACGTAAGAAAGCAAATCAAGAGCTGGCCTGACGGGGACACGTGCCACCTAAGTCAGGCTCCCAGATCGGCTGAGCTTAGGAGTCATGGACAACTTCCCCCTCTGTCCCTGCCGGACAGAGAGACACGGCCTCACCCAGGGAGATCACGGCGCAGCACGATAAAGCCGCAAAGCAATCTTTCGTGCATTCGTAACATGGTATTAGGTACCCGTGTGTACCGACCCAGCCCCCTCACTGCCTGTCTCCCTGAGGAGTGTCTGTCAGGGGCAGCTGGGCTGCAGCGGGAATGCACCCGACGGTCCCCAGGGCCAGCGCTGTGTGATGGACGGCATTGGCAGGGGATGGTGCTCTGTGTTCAGGCTGCTGGACTAATCCTGTTTGGGGCTTAGTGCTCGACGACCAACTTTACCAGCAGGATTAACTTCTGATTCTTGTACATCTCTCTGTGTGTGTGTGTGTGTGTGTGTGTGTGTGTGTGTGTGTGTGTGTGTGTGTGTGTGTGTGTGTGTGTGTGTGTGTGTGTGTGTGTGTGTGTGTGTGTGTGTGTGTGTGTGTGTGTGTGTGTGTGTGTGTGTGTGTGTTTTATGACCAGACTGAGAAAAGGGAACAAACGCAATCATTTGGGCCCGTCTCTTATCAGCAGGAACGAGAAGGAAACCTGACATCCTGCTCGGACTCTGATACCAGCAGCTTGATAAGAGAACATTTCATCCTGTATTTCAGACGCCCGGGCCTCTGCTCGGGCAGCTGAAAGTACATCCCAGTTGCCTTTACGTTTTATCAGAACCTTGAGAAATTCTCATTGACTTGCCCATCGTTAGAAATGAGTCTGGCATGTGGCTGGTCGGTTCAGCGGTGTATCTTACAGTAGATAGTATCTGATACTCGAAAAAAAAAAAACCCTCGTTCAGCTCAGGGCTCTTTGTTTCCTGTTGCTGAGGCTGCCGGGGGTAGGACTGATGAGTACTAACTGGACATGCTGTGTCTGCTGAGTCCTAGGTTTGCGGGTTGGTCAGACTTGGGTTCAAAACCTGGTCCCCACCACTCCCCGGCCTTACTCCTACTGTGCTTTTCTGACCAGTAACATCCCTCCCCACCCCACCCCCCAAGCCTTGGCATCCCTGGATACAGAGGGATAAATACCTCCCTGACACATAGTGCTGGGCTCCCTTAGATGAGATGTGTAGCCCAGAACAATGCAGAGGTTCCCCAAATGCTAGGCTCCTCCCCTGTTTTCCTCTCCTGTGAGATTTTTGTGCTGAATACAAACCTCAAATAAAGGCAAGCAGCACCCCCCGCCCCAGAGAAGGCGTGCATGCCTTTTGTGAACACGTGTATGAATGTTCAGATGGCATCATTTGTAATAGTCCCAATGGAGAAACTCCCCAGATGCCTACAGCAGTCGAAATCATAAATACACTGCAGTAAGCTCACATGATGGAACGTTCTGTAGCAACATGAATAAACAGTCTACAGTCACGTGCAGCAAGTATGGTAAACCTCACAAATAATACGAGCAAGAGGAGCCTGATGTAAAAGAATATAAAACACAAAACAGGCAAGACTCGTATATGATGTTAGAATCATGATTATCTTCAGCGGTGAGTGGTGCCTCTGAAGGGCTTCTGGGACCTGGTACCATTCTGTTCCTTAACTGAGAGCTGCTTCCACGGATGCACTCACTTTGTGCAAATTCATCCAGTCGTACACTCAAGATTGGTACATTTTTCTGCATTATGCTCCAATAAAATGTTATTTATTTATTTATTTATTTATTTATTTATTTATTTATTTATTTTTGTCTGCGTTGGGTCTTCGTTGCTGCACGTGGGCTTTCTCTAGTTGCGGCGAGCAGGGGCTACTCTTTGTTGCAGTGCGCAGGCTTCTCATTGCGGTGGCTTCTCTTGTTCCAGAGCACGGCCTCTAGGTGCGCGGGCTTCAGTAGTTGTGGCACGCAGGCTCAGTAGTTGTGGCACACGGGCTCTAGAGCTCAGGCTCAGTAGTTGTGGCGTACGGGCTTTGTTGCTCCGCGGCATGTGGGATCTTCCCGGACCAGGGCTCGAACCCGTGTCCCCTGCATTGGCAGGTGGATTCTTAACCACTGCGCCACCAGGGAAGTCCCTAAAACATTTTTTAAAACCACGAGCAGCAAGATGATATGAGAGGAGGAACGCTATCGAGTTCATTTCATCGGTAATACAGACGGAGGAGAGTGGGGGAGCCGTCAACTCCTGGGGCCGGAGCTGGGAGCAGAATTGCTGCTGTCCAGGCCGGAGATGCTAGCGGGTTGAGAACACTGATTTATTTGCCCGTTGGTAAAATAAGTTGGAGACACACCGGAAAAGCAGCGGGGGAGTTCTGCAAACAGATTTTCTTGCTTAGAGCGGCTGCAGAGGGTTATTCATCATGGCAGAGAAGAGCCACTTTTTCCCTTTCCCTTCTGTGCCTCTGGTACCCATTGATGAGTGAGTCAAAGAACTTGAAATGGTATTAAAGAAGGATGAGCTTCTCTCAGCGATTGTGAGAGACTGGAAGGCAGGGCAGGGTGGGCGGGGGTCTTTCTGCCTGGGGTTCCCTTTCTCTTTGGGCAAATTGGTGCGTGCTTCACTGGAGGGAGAAAACGGGTCCAGGGAGAAATGAGTGGTGCCAAGGACGTGTAAGGATGCTTGGAGGCAAAACTGTGCCATTGGCAGCTGGACATCCACTTTACTTTGTTCCAGTTCTCCGGCTGTAACCTCCAGCTTCTGGCCTTGGGGGCTCATCTGCAGTCCTGAACTTGAGGCCCTCCCAGGATACCTCTGGTCTCTGGTCCTCTCCTCCTTACCATCATCCCACTCCCCCAATCACATCGCTCACCCTTCACATGATCCTAATTAATTCATGCTACTGTCTTATCCAATAATTTGGATATTTTAACTTGGGGTTCTTGGGACTGTGAATGCTCCATCCTGAGGGCTAAGTTATTAGCAGGTGATTGTTAAAGTTCAGAGTTGCATTTGTCTGTGCACAGAGTGGATATGGCGTGCCCTTGACGGGCTTACTAGCAGATGAGGAGAGAAATCAAACCTATATAAGAGATAAGTTAGACGAGCAGATGGGAGCACAACTGGCGAGCCTTCAGGAATGGGCTCGTTGTGTGGATCTGGTTCTCGGGTTCAGGGTGGACCTGCACCCCAGCCTATCCCCTGTCAGCATTGATGAAGACTCTGGCTGAAATGTCAAGGTCTACTTTCTCACGTCAGGGAGGAGAGCCAATGAGTGCCTTTGGATTTCCCTTTGACAATGCGGGAGGGGGAGTGGTCTCCCTCCCTTTTGAAGGACAGGGACCCAGGGATATTGGGAATATGGAAGATGAGCTCGGGCTGACCCAACAAAAGTTGACTTTTTCTGAAAATTGAACTGTTAATCGTTGTGTCTTTCTTATTACAAAGGCATGTTGTAGAACAACACTGTCCAATAGGACTTTGTGCAAAATGGAAGTGTTCTATATCTGTGCTGTCCAATATGGTAGCCACTGGCCGCCACAAATATGGACAGTGCACCTGTTCCTGGGGTTGCTGTAACAAAACACCACAAACCAGGTGGCTTAAAGCAACAGGAATTTGTCTCTCATGGTTCTGGAGGCTGGAAGTCTAAAATCAAGGTGTCAGAAGGTCAGCTCCTATTATAGGCTCTGAGGGAGAATCTTCCAGGCCTGTGTCCCAGCGTCTGGCAGTTGTTAGTGTTCCTTGGCTTGCAGCTGCCTCATTCCCATCTCCGCCTCCATCCTCACGTGGCATCCTCCCCTGCGTATCTGTATCCAGATTTCCCCCTTCCTATAAGGACACCAGTCATATTGGATTAGGGCCCAGCCTAATGACCTCATTTTAACTGGATTATCTCTGTAAAGACCATAGGGTCCCCATAAGGTCACAGTCACAGGTTTTGGGGGCTTAGAACGTCAACATATCCTTTTGGGGGACACAGTTCAACCCGTAGCAGCAATGAGGATCTGAACATTTGACTTTATTTAATTTTAAATGTAAACATCCACCCGTGGCTAGTGAGCGGCTCCCGGGCAGCCCAGCTGCAGACTCTGGAGGGAGAATTTGGATAATTCTTCATTTCGGTTCAGAGCCACCCTTGGCCCAGCGACCGCTCCAGCGGGTGTCACCTGCTGGCTCCAGTGAGCAGCCGGGCAGCAGCCCCCGAGGGCTGGGTGAGGGGAAGGGGCCCGACTAATCCCTGGCCGATGAGGATGCCAAGAGCCACTGCTCTGAGGGGCGATGCCAGGCTGCTGCTCCTCAGACCGCATTCCGAGCCGGGGTCTCAAAATCCAAGCTCCACGAGGACTGGGCCGCTTCTCTTCTGCCCGTTGTCTCCAGCACCCGGCACTGAGCCTACCCTAGACGATGCTTAATTCATTCAGTTTAAAAGATTGGGGTGCCAGAGAGAGGGCTGCTAAAAGTCCCCTCCCATTCCCCTTTGGGGGAAAGAAAATATTTTGCAATGACTTATTCAATGACCTCTTTCCTACTAAATATTAAGACAGAGGCCACATCGCTCCGAACTGCATTGTAAGATATCAGTGGGACTATATTATGCATCTCGGATGCAGCAAACTGTCGGCAGGCATGGCAATCTCCTTTTGGGGCTTCCTGTTTTTGCAGTTTGCGGGCACTACTTTGTGACAGATGATGGCAGCCGACCGCTATCCCCCTCCACCACCCTCTTGCTTCCCTCCCCCCACCTCCCCCAATTTATCTAATCCTCATCGTTGGCAAAGACCAGCCTCGTCCAAGAGCCACGTCCTCACCGCGCCTGCAGCACTGCTGTGTTTGCTCTGCTGTGTACCAGCCTCCTTATCTTATCTTACTTTCATTTATTTATGAATACCTTTTCTTTTTCCAAAAAGGATTTATGCATACTTGATCATATTCTTGCCCTGTGGCTTAATGGCCTCGTACATTTCTTTCTGTCTCCTCAGCCCATCCCATTATCCCAAGCACAGGCTCTCTGGCTCGCGCCTTTTTATCCCCATCCAAACACTTTGCTGTGCAGTAGGTGCCTGGTGAATACTTAACCATCACATTGATTGATTATTTCAAAGCAGGAATACTCTGAAAGGCCCCTTTGCTGTGTCTTAACTGAAAAATAAGCATCTCCAAGCGGCAACGGGGGGAAGCTCTTTATACCGGCCTCCTTCACGCTAAAGGCTGCCGGGACAATGAAAGGGAAATGCTTCTCCCCCCGCCTCAACCCCAGTGCATCTGAGGCACCCCGAGGCTCCTCATGGTAACCCTAGCTCCTCTTTCTCAGCAGGGGGCTGAGACCGTAACCTTGACCATAAGCACCCAGGCCAGTCTCCCCAAGATCTGCTGGGACTCCCCCAGCAGCAGCCTCGCCCAAGGGAGGAAAGCAAGCTTCGCGGGGGATTTTCTCTAGTCACCAGGCAGGACCTCTGCCCAGAGGTCTTCACTGCAGCCATATGCCCTCGTGGTAACTGTTCATTTGGCTTCTCAGCCGTCTCCTCCTAAAACGAGGGTGAGCTTTTCACAGCTGACACCCCAGCTATCAAGGGGGGACAGTTTGGCCCGAGGGGGAGGAGGGGATCAAGGTCAGAGAAAAAGGGGTGGCCTCAAACATCATCAGGGTGTTTAGGGGTACTGCTCAGGGTTGCTGGGAAGGCTGCTGACTTGGAGGTTGTGTCCTTCTAACTGAAAGTCTACCATTTAAGCTTGGTAGTCATTGCACTAGAGTGTGACTGGCTACAGGACCTTCCACAGAAGTGGGTTTTCCCAGGGACACAGACTGCATCTCTGGGTGCCCGGGGCGGGTAGGGGAGAGGCCAAGTTCCAGATATCCGGAGGCTTTCTCTCTCGGAGACAGGAATTTGCTTGGGTTCGCCTCAACCCTTTGCACCCCGCCTTCTCTATCCTGGTGCCCCTGGGCCTTTGTGTCTCGGAGGTGGAAAGGCTAGGCAGAGAGGGGGTCCAGTTGGGTGCTATTTCGGTGGCTCTGAGGTTCTGATCCGTCAGGACCCGACACCTGCCTTGGCCCACCGGTCCCCTGGGTCCGGTCCTTGCTTTGCTGATGTTGGGGGCGGGGGCAGTGCCTGGACTTGTTTGGGTCCCACTGACCCAGATGTGATGGACCGCCTGCCCCACGGCCCCTCTTCCATCCAGCAGCTCCCCGAGGTCAGGTGCCTTTTTCTTCTCTCTCACCAAGAATCTGGAGCAAGTGGGCCAGAGGGAGGGGCTGGGCCTGCAGGGGGCAGCCAGCCGGGGCTCCAGCAGGCCTGGAGAAGGCTGCCCTGGATGGGCCGCTCACGGCGCTCCGCGGCCGGGCACCGAGCTGGGTGGCACTGGGGCCCTCTGCGGCCGGAGGACTAGCCAGCTCGGCCCGGAGCGGCCTGCTCCAGCCTCTTCCCTTCCCCTTTGGCTGCCCCTTCGCCCAGCCTTTCCTCCCAGCCATGTTCACTTCTCCCTGACTTGAAAGGAGAGGGAGGTTTGTCCCAGCCCTGCCCGCACTGGGATCTGGAACCTACTTTTCCAACTGGGGGTTTAAAACCTAAGACCCTGCATTTTTTAAAGTTTGATGCTGATGGGTGGGCAGTTGAGGGGGAGCCTTTTGTAACCTTTCGTAATGGGGGGTGATGGTTTTCAGTATTTAGGCAAGAAAAAGACATGCTTGTTCTGAGTCAGAGGAGGAATGATGACATTCGGAGCTGCATGATGCCCGGCAGGAGGCCCGGCCTGCAGACCAGTGACCGCAGCAGTGAAGAAGGCCTCGCCTTGTCCCCCCAAAGCCCCCCGCGTCCCCACCTGCCCAGGTCACCAGAGCAGCCACTTGGCCACGTCCACATAATGTCCCATGGCATCATGCTGTCCCAGAGCCCGGCTGGGGGACCCTGCTGCCTCTCCGACACTGCAGGTTGCCACACGTGGCATTGAGAAGGCCCCAGGCGGGCTGTAGTTTTCTCTGAAAGCACCATTAGCTGTGGCTGAGGCTTGTCAGAGCCACACTCTGAATGGTAAAGAGCCAGGGGAGGAGGGGGGGGGGAGGGAGGAGGGGGAGGAGGGGGAGGGAGGAGGGGGAGGAGGGGGAGGGGAAGAGGAGGGGGGAGGAGGGGGAGGGGAAGAGGAGGGGGGAGGAGGGGGAGGAATTTGGGGACTGAAAGAGAACAAAGGCCTGTAGAGCCTCTGGCAGCCCTGGCAGGGGCTGGGAGGAAAGCCTGATATGAGGCCAGACTCCTGGGCTTTCAGGGGCGTGCCAGGCCCTGGCCCTAGCAGGCCAGGCTGGGCCCTGGTGCCGGCATCAAGCCCACGCCCTCTGGCCCCTGAAGAGCTGGCGTCGAGTGTGCACAGGCTGGGGTCCACCTCCTCCGCCAAATGAACCCCCGACTATGTTGAGTCTGGCGGCTGCAATGCCTGTGGTTTCCATCTGTGTCCAGCGGACCAAAGCCCCCATGTGGGCCCACTCTGAAGGTCTGCACGCTGGGCTGAGGGCTAGGCCAGAGCCCAGGCTTGCAGCTTCTGCTCCGACCGCCATGAAGAGAACAGCTTTCAGCACGCTTTGGGAGCTAAGCTAGCCTGTTCCCAGTGGAGGTATCCCATTCAAGAGTTCAAGTTTGATTCGTCCATTCCACTGATGGCTAAACTGAGGCTCAGCTTACACAGGAGGAGCCCTGTGGGCAATAGAGCTGGAGTTTGCACTGAAGTGTTTGCAGAATGAGTTGAAAGAGGGCAGGGGCTGTGTTTCCCATCAGTGCCTTCGAAGGCCCCCGCACAGCGTCCAGCTCGACGCTGGCGCTCAGAGCCCCACGTGAACACGTGCCTGAGCGAACCCCCAGAACGGCCTGTCCCCCACGCCTGCTGGGAAGGGCTTGTCCTCGCTGGGAGTCGCTCGAGTAATTCACACTGGGGTATCTGCCTTATCCTCCCCAGGAAGCTGGTAGGTGTTTTCTCAAATGGCTTTCTCGGGGAAAGGAAGGCAGAAGAGCACCGAAGGGGACGGTCTTCATGACTCCGTGGTCACGTCAGAGGGCGCAGGTTAAGCCGTGACATGGAAGAACAGGTGGCCAGTGCTTTAATTTACACAGCACAGAGCCATCGGGCTGGGCGCAGCGGCAGGCTCCGTGCCCAGGGGACACACACCCCCACCCTCCCTCCCCCGTTATGTCACCGCAGCAGCCTCACCGGGTGTCATGTAAATGTCACATGACCTTGGCAGGGCTGCCCAGCTAGCACGTCGGAAGCTTGGCTGCAGGAGGCCAGGACCGTCTGGCGCCTCCCTGGCCTCCCCCCCACTGCCAGCCTGATGACCCGTTCCTGGTCCTGTGACCATGGCCTCACACGCACCCAGGGCCCGGAAGAAGGGACAGCCCTCGCGTGGGTTAAGACAGGCAGATTCTGACCAGCAGGGACAGTGGGGACGTCCCCACGGGGTCTTTAGGGACGGTGTGTGCGTCACACACCCTGACCCCCTGTTCCGGGCCCTTCGCATCCTGCGTGAGGGGAGCGTGGAAGCTGGGCTGTGGGGCTCCGAGGAGGCTGCTGCCACCACAGGAAAGGGCCGTCAGAGGCCTAGGAGGAGAAGCAGAGCAATAACAAAGCAATAGCAAAGCTGGGAGGGAATTGGAAAAGAAAGCACTCTGGGGTCTGGCCATGCACCGGAATCTTATTCAGCCTTAAAAAGGAATAAATTCTGACCCCTGCGACGACATGGAAGAACCCTGAGTTACGCTCGGTGAAAGAAACCAGCACGAAAGGACAAGCACTGGATGATCCCACTTGTATGAGGGACTAGAGAAGTCAGATTCACAGAAACGGAAGGTAGACGGTGGGTGTCAGGCCCAGGGAGGGGAGCAGGGGGACAGAGTTTCAGTTTGGGGAGATGAAAAAGTGGTGAAGAATCCGCACTCCCACTGCAGGGGGCGCAGGTTCGATCTCTGGTCGGGGAACTAAGGTTCCGCATGCTGTTCGGTGCAGCCAATTAAAAAAAAAAAAAAAGGTTATGAGCCTGGATGGTGGTAGTGATGGTTACACAACAATGTGAATGTATTTAATGCCACTGCATTGAACACTTAAAAAGGGTTCAGATGGTAGATTTTAGGTTCTGTGTATTTTACCACAATTAAAAATAACTTTAAGAAAGGTTAGAGAGTTCTGATCAACAAATTATCTTTTTCAGAAAGTTCTACTAACGTATTTGTCAGCTGTTCATAAGTATTCATGTACTCGGCGTACAGGTTTCTAAACAAAACCAAACCACAATTTTTAGAAGCAGAAAGAAATAAGAAGCAGAAAGAAATAATAAGGCAAGCCCTGAAGGGTGTGCAGATGCACGGGACCCTCTGCGGGCCTGGAGGGGCTGTGTGGACAGAGCAGGCAAAGGGGGGCTCGCGGGAGAGACGGGAGCCTGGGAGGAGAGGTGCGCATTTCCACTCCTGCAGAAGCTGCTCTGGGCCAGCAGCCACCTGGCGAGGGCCTCGCCCTTGCGTCTTTGCTCTGGAACCCCCGTGTGGCCCTAGGAGAAGAGCCCCGGGGCCTCCTGCACTGGCCCTGGGCTTTCCTGGGAGCTCAGTCCTACCGGGAGCCCCGCGAAGAAGACGTCCCTTGTTGGGGCCACAGTGCTGCCCTGGGCGAGGCGTGGAATGTGAGGCCTGCCTCTCCTGCCGGCTCTGACCTTCCAGTTCTCTCCCACTACCCTGCCTTCCCGGCAGCCTGTAGGGCGCAGGCTGGCACGCAGGGTGCTGCAGAGCCAACACCTCACTCTTTCCCCTGCTCAGCAGGGCTGGCTCCAGCCTGTCTCCTGAGATGACCTTCAGGCCAGAGGGAGGGGTTTCCAGCTGCTATTTTTAATCGAGCAGGTCTTGGGCCAAGGTGGTGCTTCTGTTGGAAAGCTTAGGACTATCCCTCAGAGCCCACCCTGCATCCTTCAAGGCCCACAGGAGTTGGTACCCGGCGCCCCCCGCCCCATTAGCCTGGACCACACAGACAGCCTGTCAAACTCATGTTAGAGAACTTTCATGAACGATCGGGTTTATGGATGTAGAGTTTACACACAGTTAAATTCACCCTTTTTAGTGTACAGCTCTGTGAGTTTTGAGAAACATATATAATTGTATAATCACCACCACCATCAAGACAGGGAACAATTCCATCACCCCCAAATATTCCCTCAGGCCCCTTTACAGTCAGCTTCTCCCCTGCTCCATTCTCAACCCCTGGCAGCCTATAATTTTTCCCTCCCCTATAATTTTGCTTTTTCCAGAATGTCATATAAGTGAAAAAATCCGGTATGTAGCCTTTTGGGCCTGGCTTCTTTCAGTTAGCAAAACGCATCTGTGAATCACCCACGTTGTTGCACGTATCAGTGGTTCTTTCCTTGTTATTACTGAGTAGCGTTCCATGGTATGGGTGCACCAGTTTGTTTATTAATTCACCAGTTGAAGGACATTTGGGTGGTTTCCATTTTCGAGCTATGAATAAAGCCGCTGTAAATGTTTGCATCAGGCTGTTGTGTGAATAAGAGTTTTCATTTCTCTTATGAGTGGTATTGCCAGGTGATATGGTAAATGTATGCTTAACTTCATAGGAAACTGTCAAACTACTTCCCAAACTGGCTGCACCGTTTTGCGTTCCCACCAGCAGTGTGTGAGGGTTCCTGTTACTCCACATCCTCCCTAGCACTAAGTACGGTCAGTTTTTAAAAACATTTTCAGCTAGTCTAAGAGGTTTGTAGGGGTAGCTCATTGCAATTTTAATGTGCAGATTCCTGATGATTAATGATTTTGAGTATCTTTTAGTGTGCCTGCCATCTGTATATCCTCTTTGGTGAAGTATCTATTTAAGCTTCTGTCCACTTTTCTTTTTAATTGAATTATTTGTTCTCTTATCATGGAGTTTTGAGAGTTGTTTATATATTCCGGATACAAGTCCTTTATCACATATGGGTTTTGCCACTATTTTTCTCCCTGTCACTTGTCTTTTTTCCTTTCTTTAACAGTATCTTTTAAAGAGCTTAAGTTTTCAATTGTGATGAATCCGATTTATTCATTTGTTCTTTTATGGGCTGTGCTTTTGTTGAGCAGTTTGTTGAACAAAGGGGGTGCCGCGTAAGTCCTGCGAATATTTACTGAGGAGGGTCTGCGTGCCAGGCACCGTGCATGCAGGGGGCACGGTGATAAATAAGACTCACTACCGCTCACGCTCAGTGGAGGAGACGAGGTCTGTAAAGATGTAACTACAGCATACTGTAACTTTATAATGTCAGAAGGTGCACGGTACATAAAAAGGAAGAATAAAAAACTCCAGAAACCAGTGAAGGCTTTACAAAAGAGGAACTTAGCCAGCAGTAGATGCTGAAGCTGTGCACTGAATCAGAAGATCAGTGGGGGAAAACCCGCTTCCCCAAGCACAGCATGTGGATCTCAGTTCTCACACACCGATTCTAGAAAGCCAGAGAGAAGATGACGTAGAGGCAGAGCGTGCTAACTGGGTACCACTGAGGCCGGGGGTCCGGCCCTGCGCTTGCTTCTCTTCCCTGCACCCTCTGTGGCCCCCTCCTCGTGGCGTGTGTAGTAACTGCTCTCCCGCCAGCCTTGAGCCACGATTCACAGGGATGGCGCCTTTCAGGTAAAAATGACCTGGAGAAAGGGGAGCCTGGGGCATCAAAGAGATTGATCGAGCAGGTGAGGTACTTGGAAGGGGACCTGCACATAGGGGCTGCCTTCTCCCCATCCGTGAAACAAGCTCTGAGGGTGGTGGTTATTGTAGGTCGGCCTCGGGAAGGTGAGGAATTCTAGGCTTCCCGGAAAGACGGTCCCTTTTCCAGTTCCCTCTGGTGCAGTTGTTAACCAGGGAAAGTGCAGGAATGATGCTGTGATCTTTTAGAATGTCCTGAACTCCCAGAGCTGTTCCTGTGTTGCTGTTGTTTGAGGTTCTGGGTTGTCTTTAGAAGGACGCAGCCAGGACGTGTGTTTCCATCCTGAGATGCTTGGTTCCCTTCTGTCAGCAGCTTTCTTTCCTCCCCTCTTCCTCCTCCGTGGAGAGTCTACCCATTCATCCCTGGGGGTTGGGGGGTGCTCTCAGCCCCTCTGTCCGTGAGGCGGATGAGGAGAGCTGGCAGCTCAGACCAGCCCCATAGAGACAGCACCGGTGGCAGAGGCTCGGCCTGGATGCCCGCCCTGCTGGAGGCCACTCTGGTCTCACACATACCCGCCACCCGTCTCACCGGCTCCTCACACCCAGAAGGCCTGGCGGGTGGTGTCAGGTGATGTGTTGAGTCAACAGAGCCATAGGAGAGCCCTCGTTGGAGTCCCGTGGCAGCGGCCGCCGCCAGCACCCCACGGAAGGGAGGGGAGGGGAGGGATGCCCGCTCTGGCCGGCAGCCATCTGGCCTGCTGGGCGCCCAGCAGGAGGCCAGAGCCGGGCATCACACCCACCCACAAACCGGCTCCCCGGCTCCAGGCCTCAGCCTCCTCCGCCTGCTGGGCAGAACGAGGCTTTCCAAAGTGGTGGTTTGCAAACGGCTCCCGGGCCCACAGGCCATCGGGCCTGGTAGGGAGGTGCGTTCCAGACGCCATGGGGGCTGCACATCTGGAGATGACCGCACACACCTCGGGGAGGGGACGGGGGCTCGGAGCCTTTCCTAGATCCCCACGGCCCCTCCTCCCCCATACTGAGTCCAGCATGGAGAAGTGGGGAGGCTAAACAGCCCAGCCCAGAAGCCACCCAAAGGGGGCCCACCGAGCACGACGGGCGGGACCGCACTCCACGAGCCAGGGGCGCCCGCAGTCCGCGCCAGGGCAGCTAACATCAAGGGTTCTGAGTGGTTCCAACACACAAATTGCAGAGAGTGTAGGAATAACTCAAGGTACAATTTCAGATTTTAAAAAGTCCGCCCTGGGAGCTTCCGAGTGGCAGGTTTCCCTGTCAGCTGGAATAATAAACAGGTGATGGGCAGTGAACAACCAGGAATTCCAAGAGGGGCTGGAGACAGAGCAGGGAAAGCCGCGGAGGGTTGGTGTCCCAGGCACAGAGAGGGGAGGCCCGGCGCAGAGCCCCTGGTCAGGCACAGAGAGGGGAGGCCCGGCTCAGAGCCCCTTTTCAGGCAGAGGCTCTGCTGACTCTTAAAGAGGCCCGGTCTTGCCCCTCCCTGTACAGAACTGTAGTCCCGTCTCAGCAGGGCCAATTCCAAGTGTACCCTCCAACCAGATCCACCGATTCACACCACAGCGAGTACCGGCAGGCTGGCTTTGCCAGGACAATTTGCCTGGACGATGCTGTGTTACACACAGGCATCTCAGAGAGATCAAGGTCAGAAAGACTTGTCTGATCTTGCATAGAAGCTAGTCCTGACCTAAGGGCGCATCTGAGCAGCGCAGGCCACGAGGAGGGCTCCTGCCCAGAAATATTCGGGCCCCACCTTTGGCCAGTGTCAGAAAGCCTTTCCCCTGCCCCCGGGCACCTCGGCACCAGCCAGCGAGTATGAAACTCCACGGCCTCCTGCTGAGTTAGTGTCCTTCCCTTATGTGCTCTCAGGAAATGACAGTCACCACACTGACGAGGGCAGACTCTCCTCCCCCTCTCCCAAACCCAGCATGTCTGAGTCAGGGCTGGCCACTACCCCCTTCACCCTGTGCAGCCTGTGGGCGTGTTCGGGGTGGCTGGCGGGCACGGGGAGAGGAGCCTGCAGGCAGTGGGGTGGGTACCCCGAGTGCCACCCTCCCAGCTCTGAGCCCACGCACCTGCCGTGCCCCCATGGGAACGTGCGCTCTTTCCTCTCTCCTGCCCTGACACTCATGCTGGTGAATCGGAGTCTGAACCCTCTCAGAGCTCAGGGAAGGTGCCCGCCTGGGGGTCTGAAGACCCGTGTCATTGCCGTGCATGGTCCAGCTTCCGTCCTAGCTGTCGCCCATGGGCCTGACACATCACCTCCCAGGGCCTGCGTTTCCTCCACTGTAAAATGAGGTCATGAAACATTTGTCCACTAAGGTCACCCACCACCGTTTCCACCGCTCCGATTCACTTGGTGGGAGCCACCCTGACTCTGTCACATTCGGCTGAATTAATCTGTGTGGCACCAGAGGATGCCCCTTACTTTTGTGATTGCACGGAGACCGTCATCAGCGGGCACTGGCGTAGCTACTTCCCTTACATTATCGAATCCTTAGCAAATTGTTCTTTAGAAACTGCTTTATATGGGAACCGATTGTTCTAGAATCTCTCCCTCTTACAAAGCCACTGAGGGTTGTTGTTTTTTTTTTTTTTTCTCATCCCTTTGCGGAGGATTGCCTTTGAGGTTCCGCATCAAAAGGCACATATGCTCTTATCTTTTGCTGTAGTGAAGTAGCTAGGGTTACATTTGGGGGCCGTGAAGCAGAACTCGGGCCTCCAGAGGAGCATGAAAAGGGCACAGCTCTTCTAAAGGCCAGGCAGACACCAGAGGCTGGACCGGACTGCTGGAACTGATCCAGAGTTACCGCTGTGAACACCCACGGCATTCCCCCCGCCACTGTTTCTGTTTCGTTCTCTTCTGCCGGTTGACCCATGCAAAAATCGACACGCTAGAGCCAACTACTTAATAACTAGGTCCAGAATGCTGTTGGGTATACAAAGCCCTGTAAAACTGCAGCTTTTCCTGCATTCCTTCTAGGAAAATAACAACCTTAGAAAACGTCCTAGAAGAGTTTGTTTTCTTAGAAGAAAGAATTTTTCACCTACCACGTTACCATCATGCTCTGACTGACTCCAAAATGACTTCCGTCTCCAACAGATTTTGGATAGTTTCAATTATAAAAGATTGTAAAACAGACTCTTAGGGTCTGTAAGCAAAACTTGCAGCCCAAAACCTTATTCCAAATTAATATATGAATTGAGAGTAAGCTCAAGTATGGCCACAGCCAAAGCCATTGGATATAAAGTTATCCAGGCCCATTTCTGGAGAAGAGTCCAAAAACTCTACCCCTGAGAGAGGGGCCCTGGTGGAGTGGACGGGTTGGAGAGGACACCAGGAGAGCATCTTTTAGGAAATGGGTGATTCTGGAGCATTCGGAGTAAGATCTCAAAGCAGACAGGTAGAAAGGAGCGGGGGCCCTTGGGATGAGACGTAATTCAAGGGGGTCTCTGCGTGAGACTGTCATGGGCTGCAGGAAGAGTAGTTTCCATCAGAGGCCAGGCAGGGGGCTTGGAACTCAGAAAGAAGAGAGTTTGCTCTCAAAGAAGGGAGCTGTGAGAGAGAGAGGGCTGAGGCCTCATTCCACGGGCCACGAAGAATGGGAACTAGAGTTACTTTAGAAGTCTCTTATCTGTAAAATGAGGAGGTTGGATTGAATGAATGGTTCCAAACTTGTCTGGCCACCTGTATCACCTGGGGAACTTCAGAAATGCAGGTTCCCAGGCTCTACCTCAGACCCACTCAACAGAATCCTTAGGACCTGAGACTGTGTGTTCTCCGAGCTGCCCGGTGACCCTGCTCAGCCGGGTTTGAGAACTGTGGCCTGAGAGCCTCTCAGCTGACCGGGTGACTCAGACGTCCTGCCCAGCGTGTTGGGTCAGACTCCGGGGATGGAGACGGGGGACTGCCCAGACCAAGGGTCTTGAGCAGAGCCTTCCCATGGGAAACGGAGGCAGAAAGTTATCCTAAGTTCAGTGGAAAAGTTATGGGGACTCTACAGGGATACTCTGCCCAGAGCCCCAGAGCAGACCACCACTGGGCTGGGACAGACCCAGGCCACACACGAGCCGTGCCCGGGGTGGGCGGTCCAACTGTCCTCCTGAGCAAAGGAGAGTGCCTGCTTCTGTTGGCACCCAGGGAGACCCCAGCCCACGGAGGCCGGAGAAGTCTGGTTTCCCCTCGAGTAAAGTTCAAGCCCCCGAAAGTCCAGCTGCCACCGGACATGGGTGGTTCCTTAAAATCAAGAAGGACCTAGAAATCTACCATCGAGCGTCAGACCTCAGGTCAAGCCTGTGCCCAGGATTCACCAGGGTCTCAGGTTTGGGCCCAAATTTCCTGATGATGCAGCTTCCTATTTAGACCCGGAACTCACACTGCCTTTGTATTTCCCAGGCTCCCGTAGGTTACTCTGAAAGACACCGCAGGGAGGAGCCAGGCGGAGATTTCCTTTCCTTCCAGAGTTCCCACCTCAGGTTATTCCCCACCCCCACCGCCTTGGCTGTCCTGCCCTGCTGAGTCAGTTGGCAGCTCCAGGCTAAATTTCATCCCATCAGGCATCATGCATCATTCGGCGTGCTTGGTGGACACAGTGGTGAGCCTGTGGTCTGGGAATTCACAAAGAGGCACAGGGGCGCATCCGCGGGTGCCTCCACCTGTACCGTGATGGCGTGTCTGGAGTGTTGCAGACCTTCCTCCTGGACAGGGCCTGGCTCAGGCCAGCCACTCCTTGTCCTCGCCCCATCCTCTCCGGGCCTGAGTAATGGATGCTTGGACTGAGGCTGGTGAGGCCTCAGGGTGCTTGTTGTGACCCTAGAAGGGGATCTGCTGACCAGCTCTGGGGACCTGCCTCTGCACCTTTCGTCTCACTGACATCAGCCCTGGGTGGGGACACACTAGTGTCTGACGGACGTCAGTGGTGCACCTTTACACGAGGACCACTCTCCACAGGGCAGACCGGACCCCAGCATGTGCACACCCTGCTTGTCTTTCTTCTACCGCCTGGGGCCTTCTGTCCCTCCTAATGTCCCTCTCTGTGGCATGGTCCCTTAGCAGCAGGGGTCCCTGCCTCTCCCTGGCTGGGGCATTTTGTCTGACACACGCTGCCTGTATCACCATCCTCCCATGACCCTCATCACCATCCCTCCAAAGTTAGGAACAATACCCACCCCCCCCATCTCTGTGATGCGTAGTTAGTTGTTTTAAAAGCCGCATGTAAGCAAACCCCCATCCAGTGTAAACTGGAAATTTGTTCTTCTCACTCCGTGCTCTTGGAACAATGGTCAGCAAGGACGTTTAAGATCAGGAACAAAATGAATTTTTTCTTTTTCTTTTTTTTTTTTTTCTGAGCACCGGGTTTTCCCAGTGAGTTTTGTTTGGGCAGACCTGGGGACGGGGAGGCCCTGCATCTAAAAGAAGGTGTTGGGCCTCTTGGTGGTGAAGCGTGGCTTGTGCTGGCGACGGAGGACCCGGTGGGGCAGTGGGAATTTGATCCTCGAGTCGTGGAACTGCTTGACTGCTGGTCGGTGGCACTTGCTGGCTGCGATCTCCTCCACCTTCATGATCTGGATCAAGTGGGCCCGGGCACGGTGCCAGGAGCCCATGTCTCGGTCTGCAGGGATCAGGAGGGGGGCACTTGGGGAACGAGTGGCCACAGCATCTGGTCCCAGCAGGTACTGGCTACCAAGTGTGTAGAACCTCCAAATTCACTTTGAGGGGCACAGCTGCAGCCCCCCAAAGGCGACAAGACCCACTTGCTGTTAGCACCTCTGTTTAAACCGCTGTTACAAGAAACAGCAGTTCTTGGGTTTAGGTGCTTGGAAAATGAATTTTTTCATTTTGGTTTTTCTTCCTTGGTATTTCAGACCCAGCCTTGTTAGTCTTGTTAGCCAAGTGCTAACATGCATGAGAAAGGCTGGTGCTGCCCAATGAAGAGGTTGGGGGGAGAGCACATGCAGGTGCACACCACACGGCCATCTTGTCTACCCGGTTTATTTTTACAAAACGGGGTTGGCTAGTTAGTGGTGAGACTAGGCCTGGATCTTGAGGCTCCTGAAATGCAGGCCTCTCCTCTGCATCCCTCTGCTGGCCCCTGTTCGCTCGCTTTCTTCCCGTGGCACCGCTGTTCTCCTTTCTCCCCTTCTCTCCAGACGTAGCCCACGCCAGCACAGCCTGGCCCTGTGAAGTCACCAGCTCATGGCTCCCTGGTGTCTGGAGCCGCTGGCCTGGTGTCTGGCGTGGCTGCCAGGAGTCGTTTCTGTTCACTCGCTGAGCCTATTCACAGCCCTGGCTGCGGCCTCAGGAGACTCGGAGGCATTGTTCACTCTCAGAGGCTGACAGCAGCGCTGACAGAGACCTCAAGGGGCAGAGCCTTCTCGGAAGAACAAGACAGGGGGACCTGTCTGTCCTTCTCGGTTCTGTTGCCACAGCTCCGTGCTGTCTGGGCTCGTGGGAAAGTTGTCTCAATCAGACGTAGACCCTTTTCATTCTCCAGAGTTGAGGCCCAGCTCTTGCGGGTGTGTCCGTGGGACGTTCCCGCCCCTCCAGCCCCTTCTCCGCGTGCCCCCGGTTTTGGCCTTACAGGCGTTTCACTCTTGGCGCTCATTGAGTGCTGCTGGTGGTGTTGGTGCTGGTTTTGCTTTTGTCCCATTTCCTCCAGCCAGACTGAAAGGTGGGACTTGTCTGCTGCATCTTGACCTGGCCCATAGCAGCTGGCCAATCGGACACATGGTTCTCCTGAGAGACTGAGTTTGAGAGTTTATCCTACAGTTAGGAAATCAATTGGGACTGCAGCCTTGACTGCAGCCTCATGAAAGACTCCAACCCCAAACCATCCAACTAAGCTGCTCCCAAATTCCTGACACAACTGAAAGTGTGTGAATTAATAAACATTTATTGTTGTTTTAAGTCAAAAAAAAAAAAAAAAAGGAACAAAACAAAACCAAAAAGAAAGAAATTGGTCTCTTTAAAAGGAATGGGGGGACTTCCCTGGTGACGCAGTGGTTAAGAATCCACCTGCCAATGCAGGGGACACGGGTTCAAGCCCTGGTCCGGGAAGATCCCACATGCCGCGGAGCAACTAAGCCTGTGCACCGCAAATACTGAGCCTGTGTGCCACAACTACTGAAGCCAGGGCACCTAGAGCCTGTGCTCCACAACAAGAGAAGCCACCGCAATGAGAAGCCCGTGCACCGCAACGAAGAGTAGCCCCCGCTCGCCGCAACTAGAGAAAGCCCGTGTGCAGCAACGAAGACCCAACGCAGCCAAAAATAAATAAAAAACAAACAAACAAACAAAAAAGTAGGTTAAAAGTAATGGAGGATTGTGTCAGCATTGCCCCATTTTTCCCTTTATTGTGACACCAATATTCAAAAAAAGAAAAAAGATTTAGGTATATCGTGCTTACCTGGCCCCCTTTCCTTTCATAAGACAGTTTTCCCCCCACTGGTAAAGTGGCATAAGTGTGAGCACAAGTCCCCTCTCTGGTGAAAATGTCTCTGCTCTTTCCGGCTGGCACAGAAGAGAAAACATCTTTGAAGGCACCCATCCTCATCCCGCCAACGCTGCCCCGCCACAGCGGGGAGCCCCCCTCTCCCTCCTGCATCCCCTCCCGTCCTTCAGCAACACCAACGTCCCTCCAGGCACCCATGCTTCCCTCCTCTTGGCCTGTGAAACCACACTTTCTGGAAGGGTGATTCGCGCACCTGAAGTGTGATTCTAAGTCTTTGTGTTCTTTCTCTGGGCGATATTCCAGTTTAATCATGGCAAAAACAGTCTAGAATTTGGATCCGGCTGTGACCTCTGCCATTCACTCACTAAAGTGAATGGATCCGTAATTTTTCTAAGCCCCAGTTTCTTCACCTGTGAAGTGGGGTCATAAACCTGCCCCCTTTCTCTCTCGGGGCGGGGTGGTGGGAGCTGCTAGGAGCAAACAGAGCAAGAGTGTGTCCCAGCGCTTTGTAACCAGTAAGATGGTATCGTAAGACTCCACCCTCTTAGAGATGTTTCAGGTTTCAGTGCAAAGAGGGGGCGAGTTTTTGGTTCTAGGAAAGTTCTTTCCCCGTACCTGAAGCTACACACGTTCCTAATCCACACAGCATTTTACCTGTCCCCTCCTCCCCCCCCCCGCCACCATGGTCCAGGGTACCATCCTGTTTCCCAGCAGGAATCACCTGCGCTGGGAAGGGAGGAGAGAGGAAGCAGGAGGCCAGGTGGAAAGGTGGATGCATCTCTTGAACTTGGAAAGATTTCCATGAGAGGAGCTTCCTTGAGGGGCGTGGAGTTCCATTTGGTTCCACCAGAAACAGACTGTTTCCACCACCGGCTGGAAAGCCCGGCATCTTCTCCTCATCCTGGGCAGCTCCCCAAGGCTGTGTGTGTCTAGGGCGCGTCCTCTGCATCCAGCCGTCCCTCTTGCCCTCTGTGGGGACCGAGTCAGGATCGTCCTGGTGCTTGTGTGGGATGAGTCCCAGGGGACACAGAAGCTGCCGTCTGGGCTTTAAGGAGCCCTCTTAGGTAGCAAGCTGCTTTGTCACAGTCTCCTTAATTCTTCACACTTGAGAAACTAACATTCTGTCACAAGAGCTAGCCAGGAGTTCCACCAGCTCTGAAAGTCCCCCGACAATGGCCACTGGGCTTCGTCCTGAAGACTGTTCTATGCGGGACAGCATCCTCCAGAGAGAAGGGGAAATGGGGAGAGTTGAGGGGGAGAGCCTGGGGGGAAGCAGGCCCTGTCCTCCATCTGGCCGGAGCCGGCTGGGCGCCAGGATCAGGGTGCAGGCGCTTCCAGACCGTGTTAGCCGGCCTCTTGCCTCAACAGCAGAACAGTGGCTGAAAAAAGTGACTTTCTGAATAACAAATACATCATTCATATGATATTATACATCATATTGAAAAGTAGCAAAGGGCCCACGATGATCCTCCTCCCTGCCGGTCGTTCCCATCACCGGATGCAGCCCGTGTTCCCAGATCCTCCCAGACACTCTGGGCGAATGCAGACAGTGGGATGCAGGTGCACAGGTCCTTCCCCGTCTGTGAAGCTCTGAATGGACCCTTCTGTGCAGACGGCTCTGCGGTTTGCTTCCTTCCCTTACCCCTCCGTCTGGGAGGTGAGAAGGACGGTGGGGCTTGCCGCGTGCCGTAGGGAAGAAGTCTGCGGGCGTGCGGTGATGTATGTAACCTCTTCCTACCGAAGAGCATCTGTGTCTCAGGCTCTGCTTTGAAGCCCCAGGGAGGTGGATGACCCCAGACACTGGCTGGTTAGTGCTGACACAAGTACGTCTGCGGCCCGAATGCCCAGCAGCAGAACGGCTGGGGAAGAACTTGTGTTTGTAGTCGTGAGAGATGCTGCCGAAATGACCCCTCCGAGGCACTGATTTCCTCTGGCCTCGGAAAACTCCCCCGCGGGCCTGGAGTGGGGTCTCCGCCAGATGGGGACGGGTCTAGACTGAGCCCTGCGAGACAGAGCAGGGTCCACCCTGGTGCTTCTTGCTGCTGGCTGCGGGTGCGGAGATCCCTGGGGCCGCCTGTCCTTTACGTGAAGAACTCAGGCCCCCGAGGGGCTCCGCCTGAGGGGTCCCTGCGGGTTGTCAGGATGTGGTCAGTGGCACAGGCTTTTGAGCCTAAAAGGCCCCCACCCAGTCCTGCTCTGTTTCCCCCTCTGTTCGGTCTCCAGCACAAACCCCGGAATGCAGGGAACACCCCAAAGAAAGCACAGGAAGGGCCTCTGTGTCCAGTGGCCCAGGCGAGAGTTGGGAGCAGGGACCGTGACATTTCCCGCTGGGCCGTGGCACCTGCGCGGGCTGTCACGGGAGCCAGTGAAGGCCACGCCACCACCCCTGGGGCCTGAGGCCCGCGAGGTGCCCGTCCACAAACAAAGCAGCCCGAGGGCTTCGTTCTCCCATCCGGCACAGCCCCCTGAGAGGCTCAGGCCCGCCCCAGCCTGGCCCGTGGCCTCACTCCTCCTGCTCCGTGGGTATCGCCCACAGCCTGGCCTGTCCGCCAGAGCACCTGCATCTCCCCCTGCAGAGCTGCTGGACCACCAGATCTCCAGCTGCTCAGGGTCCCCAGTCTCCGTCTTCCGCTCCTCACTCCCCCAGCCCCATCTCCAAACGGGCCTTGCTTCTCAAGACCTTTGGGGTAAACTTTTTTCCAAAAGGTTTTGGAAACTTAGGGGCCTTTGCTCTTAGGGGCCTTTCACGTTGTAAGTCTGGAGACCTTCAAAACCGTGGTGACAGCATTCTACCTCCTGCTTTCACCTGGAGCTCCTCCCAGGTCAGCCTGGGGCCTGGGCGGCAGGGATCCCCACTTGGCGTGGTTCCGTGGGATAAGGGGTCCCTGGAAAATGGCACTCCTCCTTTACCTGGTTACTCTCCCAATGCTTCTGCCTGGGAAATATGGGAGAGAAGATTCCAGCTGAGCTTGAGCCTTGGCCCTGCCCCCTTCTCTTTCTCTGCCTGTTGTGGGCCGGCGTTGACCAAGCACCTGCCCCTCACCCAGGACAGCTCTGGGCCGTTGATGCATTTGGGGGCGGGGGGGAGGGGTGGGTAGCGGGGAGAGAATTCCATACTTTACATTTGGTTTGGTGTGAAACAGCTCGTTGTTCACTGGTAGCGCTCAGTACAGACAAAATGTGCTGAGTTCAGGGGTGGGAGGCTCATAGGGCCGCAGAGTCAGCAGGAGGGAGATGGGATGAATTAGGTGGCCACTCTGGGTGGTGAGGATGGAAGCAGAAGAGCGAACATGTGTGCACAGCGACGGCATGAGAGGAGTCTGGACGTGGCACAGAGCAGCACAGAGAAAGAGCCCCAGGCTGGTGGCTCGTAGGCTGACCAGTCTTTGTCAAGGTCAGAAAGAGCGAGAGGATGGCCCTTGGACCATGTCTATTGATGTCTTTGCTTTGGCTTGCATGATTAGATATTTTTAAATAACCAACTTAAAATAAAAATTTGATTCAGTTACCTATAAATGTGAGAGATCAGACTCAAATCCAGAGTCTGATCTTAGAAAACAAATCAATATCAGGCAACATTATTGTATTCATTTCCTAGAGCTGCTGTAACAAAGTACCACAAACTGGGTGGCATTAAATGACAGAAGTCTTTTCTCTCACGGTTCCAGAGGCTGGAAGTCTGAAACCAAGGTGTCAGCAGGGCCACGCACTCTCTGAGACTCTGGATAGAATCCCTCCTTGCCTCTTCTAGCTTCTTTTTGCCTTCTTCCAGTTTTGTTGAGAAATAATTGATACGCATCTCTGTGTACGTTTAAGGCATACAGCATGATACTTTGATTTGCGTGTATTGTGAAACGATGATCCCAGTGGGTCGGCTAACATCCCTCATCTCTATAGAAACAATAAAAAGAAAAGAAAAAAGGAAAAGAACTTTTCTCCTTGTGACGAGAGCTCAGGATTTACTTTCTTAACAACTGTCCTGTATATCATACAGCAGTGTTGACTACAGTCGTCATTTTGTACCTGACATCCCTGGTACTTACTTATCTTATAACTGGAAATTTGTACCTTTTGATTACCTTCCTCCACTCTTCTAGCTTCTGATGGTCGCCAGCAGCGCTTGGTCTTCCTTGACTCATAGAGACGTCACTCTGACCTCTGCCTCTGTCATCACATGACCTTCTCCTCTGTGTGTGTGTGTGTGTGTGTGTGTGTGTGTGTATGTGTGTGTGTGTGTGTGTGTCTGTGTCTTCTCCTCTTACAAGGACACTACACTTAGGGTCAAGAGCCCAAACTACTCCAGTATAATCTCAGCTTGATTCCATCTGCAAAGACCTTATTTCCAAATAAGGTCACATTCATAGGTACCGGAGGTTAAGACTTTAACATATCTCTCTGGGGGTGGGGGAACACCATTCAGCTCGTAACAATAATCTTATGGTGCAGTCAGCTAGGTGTGAGTGAGATAGGCCCCCGGGATTGTACCAACCCTGTCGAAGTGGACGGCCTCTCACTCTGGCAGATTCCTGTCCCCAGCCTCCTCGCAGGTCCTTGGTCACCGCTCCCCACCCGCTTCCTCCTGGCTCCTATCCATCTAAGTCTTCACTCTGCAAGGCCCCTTCCTTCCCGAAGGCGCCCCCAGCATTCATCTTCATGGTGATTCTCACTACTGCACGCTCACAGTGACCATCTTCACGTGGCACATTTTGACAATAACAGCGTGTCCCGTCTGGTCCTCGGTGTATGTTGTCAGGTGACCTTCTGCAGCCCTGACCTTTGTCTCTGCTGAATACTTCACGAACTTCCTCATGTCTCATCTCGAGTAATACGGGTTCCACTCCACGTGCTCTTGGCACCATGCCTTGTAGGGGAGGAGGGGAGATCCAGTGGTCTTGGACTCAGTGGCGGAAAATAGCATCCGAAGTGTGTGTGTAAGAAGTCTTTCACCCCGACAGCTTCTGAACTGTTGGAGCGGCCCCTTCACGGCAAGGGGACTCTGCCCACGACTCAAGTGGGATGACGAGGGGATTTCTGGGCACAGCTGATTCTAAGGGATTAGAAGTCATTGTCTACTAGCTTGTCCCCAGTATTCAGAATTTAATCTTTTTATATTCCTGCCATTTGAGATTTTTTGGCCCTTGTAGATGGAAGCCCCTTTCCCTGTGTCAGCCAGATTTCTAACGGCCCTGTGTGGTTTCCTCCTCAACTTCAGGCCTCTCTTCCTCTCCATCAACACCCACCCAAGTGGCCAAGCAGCACACGTTTCCTCTCGAATCCTATAAGCATGAGCCTGAGCGACTGGAAAATCGCATCTATGCCTCCTCTTCCCCTCCGGACACAGGCCAGAGGTTCTGCCCGTCCTCCTTCCAGAGTTCAGCCAGGCCTCCGTCAGCATCGCCAACACACCATTCTCCCTCCAAATCTGTAAGTCTGGGCCTTCTCCTGGGGGCCGGGCCGCCAGGTATGGGAGGGAGGGCAGAGTCTGTATACAGCTGAAGCTAAAGCTGTGCACTCCTGACTGACATTTTTGGTACATTTTATCATGAATCACAAACTGAGCAAAAAAATGGCGAGGGCACAGTAGGCAAATGGAAACCAAACGAATGGTAACATCTGGAACGTGATCAGAAAAAGCTTTCTGCTCTCTTAGCTTCTTTTTAAAAATCAGTCATTAAAAGCTTTCTTTGAATTTATCTTGATTGGGATACTAAAGTAAAAAGTCATAGGCAAAGCCAAAAAATTGGTTTTTATAGAAATTTTATTCTAGATTTTAAAGATTTAAAGTCTGACGTCATTTGACTTGGGAAGCATTCTTGGAAAGGTGAACCTTTCAAAGCAGAGTGGGATGGTGAAACAGGTGTCTTTGCATCCTTCGGAGGATTGGGACTCGTGGGTATGGATGGAAGAAGCTGGCTTAGCACCAGCGCTTAAACACTCTACATTTCAACACCGTGGGCCCTACTAGTGGGGACCACCATCACTGCCTCCTAGTTCATGTTGGCTACCACAGACACTCAGTATCATTCCTGTGCCCAACAAGGATACGAGGACCGTATCGCTAGAGTCTATCCATATGGATGTAACTATTTTGTTCAGCTGTGGTGTTAGTTTCCTGCGGCTGCTGTAACAAAGGGGCACAAACTGGGGGGCTTAAAACAATAGGAGGCTATTGTCTCACAGTTCTGGAGGCTGGAAGGCTGCAATCAAGGTTTCGGCAGGACCACGTTCCCTCTGCAATCTCTGAGGGGGAGGAGGATATTCCCTGGCCTCTCCCAGCTTCCGGTAGCCCCAGGATTTTCTTGGATTGTGGCAGCGTCACTCCAGTCTCCACCTCCATCTTCACATGGCTGTCTTCCCTCTGTCTCTGTTTGTGTCCAGCTTTAAACTCTTATGAGAACACCAGTCATGTTGGATGAGGGCCCACCCTAACTCAGTACGACCACTTCTTGATGACCTCTGCAAAGACCTGATTTCCAAATAAGGTCGCATTCACAGGTATCAGTGGTCAGGAGTTCAGCGTAGCTTTTTGGGGGACACCATCCAACCATAAGAGTTGCTACCTTTGGGAAGAAAGAAGATGTGTTCGTCATGCAGAGAACCTACTATGACTCTTCTCCTTGTTCGTCTGATGATTATTATATTAGATGTAAGCTTAGCAGAGTATTGTTTTAAGTGCTGAGGAATAAAATGCAAGGTGTTGTCTCCGCCCTCTAGGGCTTAACAGTCTCACTGGGAACAGAATAGCACTCAGATAAAACAGTTAAATAAAAGCGGAAAGTAGGTTGGGTGGGGATCAGGAGTGAAACATAGTCCACACTGCAGGGGATGGGAAAGGGAAAGTACTGTTGTCTGATAAGGGCAAGGAAGTCTTGGGTGATTGTAGGGTCTAAATAAGGGGAGAGGGGAGGGGAGGGCCTCCTGGAAAAGAAAATTAACCATGGCTTGGGGTGGGAAGGAGTGTAACGTGTAGCATGGGGTAGGAGCTGGGGGCGGGGGGCTGTCTCTGGGAGGTGGGCATCTGGCAGAGATTGGGGACAAAAGGACCGCTCACTAGAGACGTGGAGAGATGCAGGTCTTGGCCGCTTCGAGCTAAGGGCCCAGGAGGAAGGTCATCCGTGTTCTTGGGTATGAATGAGAAAAGATCTAGAGGTTTCTGTTCTCCCAGGCATTTAGCAAAGAGACTTGGTCATAGAGATAACAGAACAAATATATCCAAAAAAGGAATGATGCGGCAACCCAAAGATTATCAAAAAGCAGGAAGCCACTACTCCCCTCGGGCTGGAGGGACGTGTTGGGAGCCCATCAGGTGGGAGGTGGAACCAGTGTGTCTGCCTGGCAGGAGCTGGAACCGCAGAGGAGAAGCAGCCACTGGCCAGAGATGCCATGCGAGGCAGAGGGGTAGAACGTCTGGCGTCTCCACTGCTTCCTGCCTTCCACCGTGTGCCAAACCTGCCGAGAGGCCAGTGGGCCAGGAGGTCTGGGACAGAAACCCTGGGGGAGGAGGGAGGAGACCGGAGGAGGGAGCCAAGAGGGAAGCGACCGGCCGAGAGGTCTCAAGTCTCAAAATGTTGGCTTCTTCTCATGGACCAGGGATAACTGACAGGATAGCCCCGTGTAAGAAGAGACACTGCATGGAAGAGGAGACAGTTATTTCAACTTCAGATCATTTGAAGTGATGGTGCAGACGCAGACACAGGGTTTTTCCGTGATTGCAGAAGTTCTGTGCTCGGGACAGCCTCTCCCAGTTTAAGTGAGAGAGAATCCAGAGGGCGTTCTAGGTCTGCCCTCTGTGCCCTGCCCCCACCCCGATTGTGACTAGAAAGTGATATTCTTAACTGTTCATACCGCACAACTATGGAGCTCTTGGTGAAAGCCAGCGAGCCTGGGCCCTTCCAGGCTTTCTGAGGCGGTTCTGGGGCCAGGGAGGAGGGGTTCTCGGCTGTATCCCGTACTCAGAGGTGGGCACGGACCCTGTGCCCTGCTCAGAGCCTGCGATTCCACAAGCAGACTGAGGGAACTGATAGCACCGTGAAGTTTCAACAACCGTCCAAATGTCATGGATGGATAAACATGATGGACACATACAATGGAATATTATTCAGCCTTGAAAAGGAAGGAAATCCTGACGGATGCTACAACGTGGATGAACCTTGAGGACGTTATGCTAAGTGAAATAAGCCAGTCTTAAAAGGACAAATGTCGTATGATTCCACTTATAGGAGGTCCCTAGAGCCGTCAGATTCATAAGAGACAGAAAGCAGAATGGTGGTTACCAGGGTCTGGATGGGGAGAAATGGGGAGTCAGTGTTTAATGGGGACAGAGTTTCAGTTTGGGAAGATGAAAAAAGTTCTGAAGACGATGGTGGTGATGGTTGCACAACCATATGAATGTACTTGATGCCACTGAATTGTACTCTTAAAAACGGTTAAAATGATGAATTTTATGTTAAGTATATTTTACCACAGTTTTTTTTCATAATTTAGGAGACCACAGTTATTTGGACTCCATATACCTTATTGTCCATGATCATTTTACAAAGTTCGCCTTGTACAATCTATTAAGAGGTGCTTCTAGGCAGATTGGTAAAATAAGTGACAAGGGGATGGTAGCTGTCTATTTTAGAAACTATATTCAAAATTTATTTTAAGACCCGTTTAGCAGCACATACGTAGAAAACAATTAATGCACTTAGTTTTACCTATATATAGGTTGCAAATACAATTTTAGAAAACCCTACACATCTATATACAGCAGTTAATGATAGTAAATCTCTATAGTCTCAAAATATATCATTATGCCCATTATACCTTCACATAATATGTATTCTAATATACCATTAATGCTGATTGGGCAATCCTCTAACTATTACGAGTGAGAGACACTTTTGGCTGTATCCTTTTACCACATTTTTTTAAATGATCCAGTCAACACTGCAATGTTTATATAGTCTGAGCTTCAGAAAATCAAAACCAAACCAGAATCAAAATCAACTCAGAAAATCAAAACCAAAACACTTATGTTTCAAAATGATCTGTTTCGAAATTGGAAGACAGTGTTCCCACTGGCTACAGACAGTAAACAGGGGCCTTCATCACGTGTAAGTTTTATCACACAAGGCCTCCAGGAACTTCTTCGGCATGTTGGTCACAGCCTCTGCAGCTGTAGTTTGGCCCAGGTCTCTGCTTTCAGCAGCCCTTGGCAGCAGGGCTGGTGATGGATTCAAGTTCGTTTAAGTGTTTCTTTCTAATTGGATTATGTTGACTGTCCTTATGTGCTAAGTTCCTTAAGAGTTTAGCTGATTTCGTGCATTCCGTTACTGGCATAATCTTTATAGAGGAATGTGAGTTGCTTAAAGACGTCTATCAGCCTGAAAATATTTAGATATAATTCATCTCTGCCTTTTGGAATAAAAAGATGCTCTATGTAAACACTGACCGTGAAGATGACTTTTATAAACTTTGTTCCCATGAATTTTATTCGAAAATTGGAAAGGGGATGAGGGTAATGAATTAGTCTTTAGTAAGACGGCACTCATTTTATCATTTATTTACTCAGCAAATATTTATGAAGCAACCGCTGGGTGCCAGATACTGTGCTCGGAAAGGCTGATGGGATGACAAGTACGTAAGCGGCTATTATGAGGCAGGGACAGTGTTCATTTTGTTCGCCATTTATTAACAGCACATTATGCAGGGGGAGGGGTGCGGTAAATAGCTGAGGACTCATTGAACGAAGGAAGGAGCTCCTGTCTATTGGGGGGCCACAAACAGGGAAGTCGTCATAATAGAATATTCGATAGAGCCTGTGTAGTTCTCAAGGGAGAAAATCTCCAGTCCAGTGTGAGCGCACACGCCAGTCCCAGGGCTTCCCTGGTGGCGCAGAGGTTAGGGATCTGCCTGCCAACGCAGGGGCCATGGGTTCGAGCCCCGATCCGGGAAGATCCCACACGCCGCGGAGCAACTAAGCCCGTGTGCCACAACTACTGAGCCTGCGCTCTAGAGCCCATGAGCCACCAACTACTGAGCCTGCGTGCCACAGGTACTGAGCCCATGTGCCACAACTGCTGAGCCTGCACTCTAGGGCCCATGAGCCACAACTACTGAGCCTGCACTCTGGAGCCCATGAGCCACAACTACTGAGCCTGTGTGCCACAACTACTAAAGCCCGCGCACCCAGAGCCTGTGCTCCGCAACAGGAGAAGCCACTGCAATGAGAAGCCCGCGCAGCACAATGAAGAGTAGGCCCTGCTCGCCGCATCTAGAGAAAGCCCGTGCACAGCAACGAAGACCCAGCACAGCCAAAAATTAATTAATTAATTAATTATTTATTTAAAAAACCAATCCCAGAGGAAGGAAGTGAACATTTTTTGCAGCAGCAGCAGAGAGCAATAATCAGCTCTGCATTTTAGGATGATTCCTCTGGTGGGGTGTGGAAATTACACTGGATTCGGGTACAGCAGGGGCTCAGATGAGATGCAGTGTGAAATGATCTGGGCCTGGTGGCAGCTGACAGTGGAAAGAAGGGGGCTGGTGTTAAAACGTAGAGAGCTGTTTAAGAGGTCGAATTGAAAGGAACTGGGGATGTAGTGATTGATTAGTTGAGGGCAGAAAAGAGAAGAATCAAGGACGATTCCGAAGGTTTTGCCTTGGGAAGCTGGATGGGTGGTAGTTGCACTTGCTGGGATAGGGAGCAGAGGGAAAGCAGGAGCAGGCTGTGTGCGTGTGCATGTGTGTATGTGAGCACACGGGGGTGTGTATAAGTGGGCACACGTGTGTGTTGTCTGGTGACGGTACAACAGGTGCCCGTGGGATAATTAAGTGGAGGTGTCCAAAGGGCAACTGGATATGTGAGTCTGGAGCTAAAAATTAAGACTTTAATTAATTTGTTTGTTTGTTTGTTTATATTTATTTTTTTGACCACGCCACGCGGCTTGCAGCATCTCAGTTCCCCAACCAGGGATTGAACCCGGGCCACAACAGTGAAAGCCTGGAATCCTAACCACTGGGCCACCAGGGAGCTCCCCTGGAAATTCAGATTTTTAAATCATCAGAATGTAGAAGGTAATTTATGCCATGATAGTAGATGAAATAATCCGGAGAGATGTATGGTAGTTGAGAAGAAAGCCAGAAAAACGTGGGCATTTGAAGGACAAAGGATAGGGATTCTGAACTGCCTGGAAAGTAGGCAGAAAACCAGGCAAACACGGTATCACAGAAGCACAAGGACTGTGTTTCGTTGTGTTTCACGCCTTTGGAGGGCGTGAGCAGTGACGTTCCTGGCCATGGAACGTAAGGACTGAGGTCATCGGTAACCTTGGCAGGAATACTTTCAATGGCACGGTCAAGAGCAGAAACCATGTGATGTGGGGTGAATGATTAAGAGGTGAAGATGTGGAGGTCTCTAGTGTAGATGACTCTTTCCAGAATCCTGACTTCGAGGGGGAAGAGATGGGGCTGTAGCTGGAAGAATGGAGGTGATGGTTTGTTCCCATAAGGATTTAAACACTGACAGGGCAAGAGTTAGTAGGAAGGGAATAGTTAAAGGTAGAAGGGGAAAAGCAAGCATTACATCTGGACTTGTAAGGGAAATGGGTGAGTTTTCTTAGGAGGTGGGAGCACACAGTGAGCGTATTTGTCTGGAACCAATGGAAGAATCATCTTCCATGGGGTCGAAAAATTGATGTGAAGGTATTAAAACGATCAGTACTTATCCCGTTTCCTTTCTACAGCAGTCACGCCCATCTCCCCCTCGTTTTCTTCTGGGAGTTTCACTCTTGACCTGTGTCTTCAATCAGAGTACCTAGAAGCAGAGCCTGAGACGGGGTTTCGATGCACGTTTGTTTATTTATTATGGCGTGCTCTCAGAAGAAAGCTCTAAGGAGCAAGGGAAGGGAAGAAGCAAAGCAAAGGTGTGGTTTCAGATGAGATTTAGCCTCAGCCTTTTGACAGGGGAGTTCTGGAGTGTAAACTGCACCAGAATTTGCTCTGCCTCGAGGCAAGGAAACTGGGCTTTTTTTTCTTTTTTTTTTTAATTTATTTTTGGCTGCATTGGGTCTTTGTTGCTGCGCCCGTACTTTCTCTAGTTGTGGTGAGCGGGGCTACTCTTCGTTGCGGGGCGCGGGCTTCTCATTGCGGTGGCTTCTCTTGTTGCGGAGCACAGGCTCTAGGTGCACGGGCTTCAGTAGTTGTGGCTCGCGGGCTCTAGAGCGCAGGCTCAGTCGTTGTGGCATATAGGCTCAGTAGTTGTGGCACGTGGGCTCTAGAGCACAGGCTCAGTAGTTGTGGCACACGGACTTAGTTGCTCCGCAGCATGTGGGATCTTCCCGGACCAGGGCTCGAACCCGTGTTCCCCGTATTAGCAGGCGGACTCTTAACCTCTGTGCCACCAGGGAAGCCCCCGAAACTGGGCTTTTGTGTCTTCATATGGTGGCGCCCTTAGCTATGGGATGCCAGGATGAGGGAAATGCACCTGCAGCTGGGATGGGGCCTGTCACCCAAGGACAGTCCTATAAGGAGGTTGCATGTTTGGGCCATTAGCAGCAGCCCCTGTAGCAACTTGGTGTCCCAAAACTAGTCACAGGGAACCTAGGACACCTGCTGCAGCCTGGAGTCTCCATTCTCCTCTTCTCTTGCCAGCTTGATTCCTGTAAGCAACAGGGGTAGGTCCTGTATCCGTTTTTCTATTGCTGAATAACAGACCTCCCCCCGGTTCAGGACAACAGCCTTTTATTTAACTCACCCTTCTGTGGGTCGGCGGTTTGGGTTGGGCATTCTTCTTGGCTCAGCTGTGCTAACTCACACATCTGTGGCCGCTTAGCAGGTCACCTGGGGACTGGCTGCACCAGAGTGGCCTCAGCCAGAACAGCTTGCCTCTGTTCCATGTGCTCTCCTCCTGCCACCGGCTAGCCTGGACGCGTTCTCATGACCGTGACGGGGCTCCACGAGACAGGGTGCTGCATACAAGGCTTCTTGAGTCTGGGCTCAGAACCGCCCCTCTGTAGCTCCTCCATCCTGGGTAGAATCTGTGTCCTCTCCCCTTGGATCTGGGTTGGGCTTATGACTTGCTTTGGCCCACAGAACGAAATGGAAGTGACAGTCACATTGCAGAGGGCATGGACACAGGGAGATGGGGAGGATGCGGGCCAGTTTTGAGATCTACCTCCTGTCTTATCACTTGATTCCAGCAGCTGGGTCTGCAGTTGAACACACAATGTGTTCGAGTCTAGAGGTTCGTCTGTCTATATTTAAGGAGTCTAATTTAGATGGCTAACCTCTCCGAGAGTAACTTTCTGTTAAGCAGACTGTTGCAGTTTGTGTTCCCCAAGCAATAGAGAATCTAAGGTAGATACTAGTATGCAGGATGTTTATTAGGAAGGGCTCTTAGGATCAACACCTGTGGGAGGAGGGAAGGAGGTAAGAAGGACAGAGGGAGAAGTTGCGGTGTGGTGCAGTCTCAACAAAGTCCTCTGCAGACCACAGGGAGCTCCTCAGAGCGGCCCCAGGTTGGGCCAAAGGAGCCAGACCTTTATACCATCACCACCAGTCATTAGATGACAGCTGTCCTAGAAGGGACTTGACCCCGGGCAAGGCAGCTCTCTTCAGCCAAGGGCCATCCTAGCTGATAGTTGAGGGTCACCAATTGGCAGATTCCCAACAGCTGGAGGAAAATCCTTCATTGTTGAAAGGGGATCAGAGTAGTACAGGTGACCCTTGAACACCACAGGTTTGAACTGCATGGGTCCACTTCTATGCAGATTTTTGTCAACAGTAAATACTGCAGTACTGCACAATCTGAGGTCGGTTGAATCCTTGGATACATGACCACAGATACAGAGGAACCATGTATATGTAGAGCTGACTGTAAGTTACACTGGATTTTCCACTGCGTGAAAGGTCAGCACCCCAACCCTCACATTGTTAAGGGTCAACTGTACATCACAGCCTCTAATACATGGACTTATTCTCTATTTTTCCAATTTATGATACCAAGATTCTGACGGGTGAAAATAAGGGCTATCATATTTCTCCTTATGACATAGTTAATATGTAATTGAACTGAAGAAAAAGGTTCAGGATGGTTGGTTGGGACTGAATTAAAAAGGTTTCATTAGGCCCAGGGGGAGAGGAACTAAAGCCCCAAGCCAACAACCATCACCAGCATCCCAGCCGTAGGAGTGAGCCACCACAGAAGTGGATCATCCAGCCCCAGTCAAGCCTTCAGATGAGACCACAGCCCCAGCCCAAACCCGACTAGACACCTGGCAAGAGATCCTGCATCAGGACCACCCGCCAAGCTGCTAACGAACCCCTGATCCACAGAAACCATTAAGACATAACGTATTAGTCTGCTGGGGCTGCCATAACAAAATATCACAGACTGGGTGACTTAAACAACAGAAATTTATTTCTCACGGTTCTGGGGGCCAGAAGTCCAAGATCAAGGTGTTGACAGGTTTGGTTTCTCCTGAGGGCTCTCTCCTTGGGTGCAGGTGACCACCATCTCTCTGTGTCCTCACCTGGCCTTTCCTCCAAGCACACACATCCCTGGTGGCTCTTCCTCCTCTTACAAAGACACCAGTTCTATTGGATTAGGGCCCCACCCTTGTGACTTCATTTGACCTTAATTACTTCTTTCTTTTTTTTATTTTTGGTTGCGTTGGGTCTCCGTTGCTGCGCAAGGGCTTTCTCTAGTTGCGGCAAATGGGGGCTACTCTTCGTTGTGGAGCACAGGCTCTAGGCGTGTGGGCTCAGTAGTTGTGGCGCACGGGCTCAGTAGTTGTGGTTCACGGGCTCTAGAGTGCAGGCTCAGTAGTTGTGGTGCACAGGCTTAGTTGCTCCATGGCGTGTGGGATCTTCCCAGACCAGGGCTCGAACCCGTGTCCCCTGCATTGGCAGGCAGATTCTTAACCACCGCACCACCAGGGAAGTCCCCTTAATTACTTCTTTAAAGGTCCTATCTCCAACTACAATCCCATTGAGGGTTAGGGCTTCAACATATGAATTTGTGGGGCTGGGAGGGAAACAATTCAGTCCATAACAGATAATAAAGTATTATTGTTGTCTTAAGCCCCTGAGTTTTGGGGTGATCTGCTATGTATCGAAAGATAACTGATACTTGTTTGATCCTGTATGTGGGGAAGCAACAATTCAGTGGAGTCAGGAATAGATAATAAACTCAGGAACTTTGGGTCCTTCTTAAAAACTGACCATCTTGTCCCTGAATCAATCTCTAAGAGCCCTAGTTTTCCTAGTATGAATATTTGGAAAGAAATCAGTAACCAGTTTTCAAGATTGCTATTTGGAATAAGTAGCCCCTTTTTTAAGATGGAAAAGCCATTTTTTAAAATATTTATTTATTTATTTGGTAGCGCCAGGTCTCAGTTGCAGCTCACGGGCTCCTTCATTGCGGCATGTGAGCTCCTTAGTTGTGGCTCCAGGGCTCCTTAGTTGCAGCACACGGGCTCCTTAGTTGTGGCATGCAAACTCTTAGTTATAGCATGCATGTGGGATCTAGTTCCCTGACCAGGGATCAAACCCGGGCCCCCTGCATTGGGAGTGTGGAGTCTTACCCACTGCGCCACCAGGGAAGTCCCAGAAAAGCCCTTTAAACATCTAAAAATATTTCAAATCACTTGACATTAAGAAGTAGTTAAAAATTTTCCATGCACTACTTTGTTTTATATTTCTGTCTACTATTTAAAATATCAGGTTATATAACCTAATAAGGTCTTGACGTTAAGACTATCTGCCCAGAAATGGCAAACTAGCAGTTTCATCATCTGTTACTCACAACAGATTAGATACTTTAAAAATAGTTTGAAAAAACTTTCACATTGTATCAAGGAGTAGGAGCTACAGAGAGGACTGATTCAAGATGGGATTGGTTATCATGAGAGCTGGAACTCAGACAAGTGCTGCCTGTGTGTTGGAGAGGCTGGCAGAGAATGTATATTCTCCTAGCTGTCCAGAAAAGGTATTAGAATTAGCATTCCTCCTGTGTCCCTGCAGTGTTGGTGTCCTGACTTGATGAGCGGAAAGAAGGCGGAGCCCAAATAAGAGAGATGTACTTGGCTGAGAGCTTGGCCCATTTTCTGGGCAGTGGTCTGGGTCTGTGGGATTCTCATTTACTCTGTTCCCCAGGGTAGCTGAGCTCCAAGGAGAGGATGTTGGGTCTTTTTACCTCAACATTTTTTTAACGCTTGATAAATGCCCTGCTTCTGTCACCTCCCCAAGGACCCAAGAAGGAACTCATTCCTTCAACAGTTATTTCCCAAGACCCTATCGTTTGCCTGGCACTGAGTACTCAAAGATGGCTGAGATGATTCCTGCCCTCAAGAGTCTCCCAGTGAGAAGTAAGTCCTGCAGAATCAGGACCCTGAGCTAAAGCATTGGAGGAGCACCTCCCACCTCTTCCCTCATGGGTCACAACCTAACAGATGGGGGATCGGTTTCAAAAGACTCACAGGTCCCACGGCTGTGCCCTTGGCAGTGTTGTGATCGCAGAGATACAAGTGTGGGGTAAAAAAATGTAAATCTCCAGTGGTGGATTATTTTGCAGTCTTGGATGATGGCGCCAACCCTTCCCGTGGTTAAATCTGCCATCACGACAGGGGCCACCTTAGGATTCATCTTGAAATTTCCCCCTGGAGGAGCAACCCCGCCTTCACCTGGCAGAAGCAGTGGTTAAAATGTTGGTGTCACACAGAGTTGGGATGTACGCCGGAGTTTATAGCGAGGATATACAAATAGTATCTCTCCCAGGAGGCAGAATCCATCACGATCATCTGTTTCTCTCATTTGTGCTGGCGTGAAAGGCGTCACCTAAATAAGTAACAGGCCAGACGTATCTCTGCTGAAAAAAGTGTCTCAATCACCGAATTCTCTAAGCTAGGGGCAGAAGCCAGCTTGCAGAGGGTGGCTGAGTGGGTGTGAGATGACAGAGGATGGACAGAGAACGTGGACAACTTTATCAAGAAGTTTGGCATGAAGACGAGCTATGAGCAAGGGCTGTAGCTGGAGGGGGGTCCAGAAGGGCATTTCTTTTGAAAGACGGGTGTGTCTTGAGCATGTGAATGTGCTGGCGAAAGGAGTTACAAGTTCCTGAACCTTTGAGGCCTCTCTCCCCGTGCCTCTGTTTGAAAGGAAGATAGTATTTACTTCACAGGATAGTGATAAGGATCAAATGAAATAATCTGTGTAAAGTTACCCAAGGGCTCCTGAGCTAGGCTTGAATTGAATTGAATTGAATTGAATTGAACCAAGGCAATTGGGTTCCAAAACCCATGTTCTTGCTCTGGTTTTTCACTACCTCTTGAGAAGTCCCAGATTCTCAGCCTATCCGTTGCACACTGACTCAGCATCTTAGCCCATATCCCTAATTCAGGGCTTTGCGCACTCTGGCCCATGGGCCAAAGCTGGCCCATTGTTTTTGTCATTAAAGTTTTATTAATATGTGGCCACAATTATTCATTTATACATGTTCTTTAGCTGCTTTCATGCTACAACAGCAGACGTGAGTAGTTGCAACAGAGACTGGGTGGCCTTCAAAGCCTAAAATATTTACTACCTGGCCTTTTCTCAGGAAAAAAAAAAGAAAAAAATGCCAGCTTCTGACTAATCTGTCCCCGAGCTTCCCTTTACTACCTCCCAATTAGTTGCTAAGACATCCTGTGCAAAGTGGCAGAATGAGACTTGTCCTCAGAAAGGCAAGAAACAGGCTGTAGAGCTTTGCCCCCACCAAGTGCATGGGGCACATCCCGCTGGGGAGGGCAAGTGGGTTAGTCACTAGTCCCGCCCGCAAGAGGCCCAGGAATCAGAATGGCCGAAAAGATGGCAAACTGGCGAATAGTCCTATAGAGCTAGGACTGAAGGATTTGCATTCTCTTCCCCCTCAGAGTGTTATATAACAGGATGCAATCTGCTTTTGGACTGGACTGGGGACATTTGGAATAATATGAGTTTAGGTGGAAGGGCCCTTGTTCTTCCCCTTAATCTCCTTGAGTCAGGAAAGGATGCAAATTTGATGCAGGCAGCACA
The DNA here is from genome assembly GCF_028021215.1 of Eschrichtius robustus. NCBI lineage: Eukaryota > Metazoa > Chordata > Mammalia > Artiodactyla > Eschrichtiidae > Eschrichtius > Eschrichtius robustus. The sequence goes on along the minus strand of NC_090831.1, from coordinate 124,872,189 downwards.
GATGAGCATCATAGACTTCATTGGCCGCCCTGGCAGTGGTTTTCAGAGGAATGTGTTGGTCAGACTTGCATTTTAATAGAAGGATACCTCCAGTGACGAACTGGAGGTTGGACTTCACGGAGGGAAGATAAGCAAGCCAACCAGAAAGTCTTACAATAATCCAGTGAGAGATGACAGAGCACTGAATTATGGCCACAGGAGTGGAGATTTGGAGGAAGGGGATTAATTATAAAAGAATCTGAGGTAGAATAGGCTGGCCTCAGTGATGCCCAGATAAGTGGCATGTGGAAGGAGGGGTCTAGGGTGACTCTCCGGTATCTGGCATGAAAGGATGGATGGCCTTGTCATCAAATTAGGAAGGGGAAGTAGATCTGGGGATGAAAGACAAGTTCCATTTGGGGCACACTTTCTTTGATTCTTTTGGGACATCAAATAGAGGTTATCAAGAGCCTGGATATATAGTCTGGAGTGGAGAAGCAGAGGTTAGAAAAATGATCTTCTTTGTGCATTTCATTTACCATTTATTAAATCAAAGAAATCAAGACTCTGAACACCTTTACCTGTATAACTGCTGGCGCCGGGAAGAAAACATAGTTTCATCTTATAAGGGACACTTTACTAACACAGTTGTATGAAAATGCATTTTAGGGGCTGAACATTCAATGGTGGAAAAATTACTGTACCTAATCATGCATTCAAGATGGACTTGTCTTGATTTGCATTTAGATGGGAATTCCTTTAGCTCAGAACCAGGATTGTCCCCTAACTCGCAGCACTTAGAAAAGCATTAACTTTAGCTGGTGAAGTATCGTTGGTACAACAGTGACACAGCCATAACACCAGTATTAATAGTGTTCCCTTAATGACTCAGTAGAAATTAGCTGCTGGAGTGGTGGAAAAGTTTAGATGCTTTCTTTGGCATCTCTCTGAGAATGGAGTGCCTGCCCTGTTAATGAATGACGCCCAAATTCTGCAGCAGGGCTGGAGTAAACCTGTTTCAAGGGGGTGTGTGTTGTAACATTTTTTCCACTATGTTTCTTTTTTTTTTTTTTGGCCTCGCTGCGTGCACTGCATGTGGGATCTTAGTTCCCCGACCAGGGATGGAACCCGTGCCCCCTGCAGTGGAAGCGTGGAGTCTTAACCACTGGATCACCAGGGAGGTCCCTCCACTATTTTTGAGGCTTAGTGTGGAACCCTAAACCAATGTTATTTTGAGTCCTGAGTAAGACCGACATCTCATCTTGAGCATGATTAAAGCAGATGTATATTTTATTCAGAAAAAGGGAAATTGAAGCAAGTAGTTCAGTAAAAAGCCCTCTAAGGCAGGGGTCCCCAGCCCCCGGTACTGCTCCGAGGCCTGTTAGAAACCGGGCGGCACCGCAGGAGGTGAGCAGCGGGCGATTGAGTGAAGCTTCATCTGCAGCTTCCCATCGCTCGCTTTCATCACCGCCTGAACCACCACCCCTCCCCCACCCCATCCCTGGAAAAATTGTCCTCCATGAAACCGGTCCCTGGTACCAAAAAAGTTGGGGACCACTGCTCTAAGGAACTACAGAGAGGAGAGTCTACTATGATTTCTACAGCTCTGCCAGTGTTTCCCTCTCCACACACTGTCTCAAAAGCAAATTAAAAGTCCCTTGCTTATAATGTGTTCTTCCACAAATTGGTAATGCTATTCAGTGATCTTGGTTTAGCCTGATTAAGCCATTCCATTTACTTTCTTTGCCTTTAATTTTAAAAATTAGATGCATCTGGAGAAGTATTTCATGCTCTCTTAAGAACAGCATTCCTCTAAGATGAAAAGTTCTGGAGGTCGGTTGCACAACAATGTAAATGTACTTGACACTACGAACTGTGTGCTTAAAAATGGTTAAGAAGGGAAATTTTATGTTAGGTGTAATTTGCTACCATTAGGATAATTTTTAAAAAAATCATTCCTCTAATGATATAAAGAGAAGCATAAAGAGGAGAATAAAAACTTCCTGTAGTTCTACCACTTCGAGCCGGTTAAATTGTGGGGTAGCGCTCTTTGCTTGGCCTTTGTTGTTCCTTTATACACAGATATAGAAATAGACATATCAGAAATGTAGACAATGGAATAAACTGTTTAGCAACTTAGGTTTTCACTTAATATTATAATCAGGCCCCTGTCTCCAATTTATATATTTTGGTTGTCAGGAGAATGTCATTTTTAAAAGTCTCCTGTTCATAAAACTTGGTGGTTACACAGCATTAACTAACTTTATACTATTCAAATTATAAAGCACACTGCCGGGTCTAATACAGTAAACAACAAATATCACATATAGCCTGGAGCATGTGTATAACATACCAAAGCCGTTGGATAGAGACCATGTTGGTATTTGCATACAAAATAGTGCAATTTCAATAGATATACTCACTAATGATCAGATTCTTTTAAGACACTGAGTATACACCATACTTTGGTACCTGGAGGTCAGAAGGGCTTTGAGCTGTTTGCCTGCCCACGACTCAGCTGCCAGTTTGAGGGGTCAGGTGAGCAGGGGAATGAAAGGAACAAGTTTTACCTTAAGGTCTGTCCTCATTCCTGGACTTGAATCTGACCTTCCACTTTTATTACGTCTGGCAATTAAGACTGGTTTGGGGGATCCCCAAATACCAATTCATGTGCATCACCCATGCTTCATGACACTAGAATTGGGTCATAATATCAATATGGTTTATTCTTTTCCAGGATGTAAGAATGAATTGCAGAAATAATTTTCCACTAGCTGTGTTTGATGTGTTGGAACATAGCTAGTGGAAAATATCTACTTAATTCATTCAGGATTTTTCCTAGGATGCCCCCCACCAGGCTGTATGCAGCACTTCATGCTGAAATAATCAAAGAAATGATCTTCAAAATAGAGGCTTGGCCTTAGTGGTTCAAGACCGCGTCTCCTTCCTGCTGTCAGGACACGGTTCCACAGATGGGGCTGTGTTTTCACTCTGCCTGTCCACTTGCTCAGTCTTACAAACAGGCGATTAAAGAAAAAGTCTGTTTCCCACTCGGCATAAACTGTAGACCGCATTCACCGTGTGCATTCGGTTTGTAAACACCTCGTCAGTGACCGTGCAAGGACCCCTACGTTAAGGTATCTGTGTGATGTGAGAGGAAAGCCTTAAAGTCAGCATAAATACTCAATCCACTGCCTTTTTATAAGGTGGTAAAAGCAAATATAAAGGCTTTTAGAGCCAGCGGCTCCAGGCATTTAGCATGTCATCAGCATTTAGCTTGCTGGCCTGACTTAAATGGAAGGGCGTACACATCACGGCCTCTCCTGAACAAAGCAAAGCCATTTTTAATTTATTTTTCTGAGAATCAGAGAGAAGGCAGAGACAGAACTAGAGCTGGGAATATATTGCCTGGATAAAATAAACTCAGACAGTAAAAGAAGGTCTATTCAAAACAAAATTAGAGATAAAGAGACCGCTTTAAAAAAAACCCACCAAGACCAACGCGAGAAGATCAAGTAGTATTTACAAATATACTTGGTTGAGCGCATAGAATAAGGTCAAATTTTATTTCCATTCAAACAGCGCTATAACAGGTTGGTTTGGACCCTGGGTGATTGCTGGGTCACCAAATCCCTTCACTACTTAAAGAGTCAAGCGGGGCCTTCATGCATATCATTATGGAACCAGAAACTCTATAACCGTTCATTCTATTGCATTCTCTTCCCCTCCAGTCTTACTGAATTAAATTCTGAATTGACTTAGAAGGTTAGCAGCAGTTATTAGGAGAGTCAGTGCCTTATTTCCAGCTTGGTCCTTTGATACAAAAGGGCAGCCGTCGAAATAATATAAACCAGCTCCTTATTCGTCTACACCGGAAAGGACTTTGATGGAATGATTATAACACACACTGTTTTAGATGCTTAGTGATGCTAGCTGTGGGTTAGTTACAAAGCATCTTATCACATGTTCCTCATTGACTCTGTCCAAGATATTGGCATTCCTTTACTCAGATCCTTATAAGTGGATCTGATCCTTCCAAGATTTATGCTTAGCTAAATATATTGTTGGACTAAAGATACTTGCATATGAAATGAACTTTTTTTCTCATTGTCATGTAGCATATTTTGTATTATCCTCTGTTTTAAACTTCTGGTTATTTCCAATTTTTCTTGGTTCATCAGACAACATATTTATATTTCTCTGTGGTCATGATAAACAATGATGTACTTATAATTTTTTAAACTTAACCACAAAAATGAAGCACAATATAGTACTACTAAGAATTTAAGTTTAGCCTGAGTTTTCAGTCATTATAGTTTATTCACTGAAAAAAATCCCAGGGCTTAAAAAGCACATTATCCTTGGCATATTGCTGTTAACCAGATTTATAAAGTTGGGTTTCTCTGTCAGACCATTTTTATAAAGTTGGGTTTGTCCGTCTGAGCATATCACAGAGAACTGGCAGGCTGTATTTTCATCACATTTGGGTAGTATGTTTGAGATGGTCTGACTTGAAGTACAGGCTGTATGGGGATGTGATAATCATTTTTTGAGCTCTTGCTAAATGCTGGTATAGGTGCTTTATGTGTAGCTAACTCACGTATTCCTTACGACCCTATGAGGCGGGTACAGCTATGATCCCCATTTTACAGATGAGGACACTGAGGCACAGACAGCTTCATGGTTGTGGGACCCATGCAGTCACACATTCTGGGTTTAATGCCCTGTTGTCACAGTCTTGAAATTCTTAATTATTGAGCCAGGGGCCCCTTGCTTTTCTTTTGCGCTGGGCCTGGCAAACAGTGTAGCCAGTGCTGGAGTTATTTTGTTTTTTTTTTTTAAAGATTTTTTTTTTTTTCTGATGTGGACCATTTTTGAAGTCCTTATTGAATTTGTTACAATATTGCTTCTGCTTTATGTTTTGGTTTTTTGGCCTGGAAGCATGTGGGATCTTAGCTCCCTGACCAGGGAATGAACCTGCACCCCCTGCTTTGGAAGGCGAAGTGTTAACCACTGGATCGCCAGGGAAGTCCCAATGCTGGAGTTTAAAACCATGTTCAAGTGCGAGAGCCAAGCTTAGGCCCCCGTGGCCTGCTCCAGGATGCACACTCCGGGCCCTTGCTAGCCCGCCTCTCAGAGTAGGTTCTGGTCCAGGAGCTGTAGGTTTCTTCTCCTCCGAACCACTCTGCACACACGCAGTTCTCTGTGGAGCGTGAGGGCACAGCCGTGGGGAGTGATGACTTACAGACGGCTAACGCCTTCCAGCAGGAATCAGCTGGTGTCTCATGGGTTATTTTATTTATTTATTAAAGAGATTGGAGTTTATTTATTTATTTATTTTTGGCTGTGTTGGGTCTTCGTTGCTGTGCGAGGGCTTTCTCTAGTTGCGGCAAGCGGGGGCCACTCTTCATCGCGGCGCGCGGGCCTCTCACTATCGCGGCCTCTCTTGTTGCGGAGCACAGGCTCCAGACGCGCAGGCTCAGTAGTTGTGGCTCACGGGCCTAGTTGCTCCACGGCATATGGGATCTTCCCAGACCAGGGCTCGAACCTGCGTCCCCTGCATTGGCAGGCAGATTCTCAAGCACTGCGCCACCAGGGAAGCCCCTCATGGGTTATTTTAAAGAGGAAAACGGAAAGAACGGTGCCTGGCAGCGTCCTCGTGGGTCTGATTCCTCCCAGTGGCAGGGCAAGGCTGCCCAGAGACGGGGCCCTCTAACTCCTCGAATTTTGAGCCCTTTACGAGTATATAACTATTGCTGTTCTTTTCTGAAGAATGCAAAGGAAACAACACATGAGGAGAAAAGTAAAATATAATTACCTGTTCACGTATTTCCTGAGTAATACCTATAATTTGGGCGACTCCCCTGAGGTTAAATGTGGGAAGAATTTCCTTTTCAAGAGTGAATTCAACAGCAGTGACACAGCCCGAGCTTCTCTGACACCCCACACCCCACCTTGTCTCAGTTCTCTGTCTCTGCCACTGTCCCAGACAGAGGACAAGAGGACAGGAAAAGTTTGGGAAAAAGCAATAAGGCACAGCGAGCCGCCCTTCACAGTATAGATGCCGGGAGCAAATTTCTCTTTGTTCAGCTCTAGATCGTTGTTCTGTTTGTAAACCTAAGATCCTGCATGTGTCCTCATGTCCTCGGTATCAGTCATGTTTGAGCCGCCCCGTCCTCCTGGCTGCTCCCAAGCCTCTGTCACGTCATCTGCGAAGAGCCTTCACCAGCAACCAGAAAGCAGGCACCATAATACTTTGACGAGTTGCTGAGAAAGGTTAGGGAAGGAAGGGGGGCAGAAAAGGTTTTGAGCAGCTGGGGATAATGAAGCTTTTAAAAAAAAAAAAAAAAAAAAGTCTTGTAAATGATTGTTTAAAAATATATATAAAAAACTTTGAACACTATTTAGGACCACGGGAGGAGAGCAGTACTAAACAAAACTTAATTTTCAAGTTGTATTCTTTTGAGGAGAATTATAAACAGAATAGAATACTAAGACTAAGCCCCTAAGCCACCCAGGCACTAAAAAGGTGTTGGCAAAGGTCTTAGATAAGTTCAGCTCATAACTTCCGGAAGCTTTTGAATGATATGTACAGCCAAACTGTGTGGCTTTTGTGATCCTGTCCACTTTCCTTTATTGGCTTTCTTTTGCTTCCATAAAACCTTCACTGCTGTATTTAAAGGCTTCTTCTGATGAATTCTTCTAGTTTTAATTATTACTCTTCTTGAAAAACTCACCTTCAACTGAAACATGGGCTTGGGGACTCTGGCTTGAAGACACAGGGACCTCTGAAGGCAAGGGTGGTGTGAGTTTGTTTGAGAGTTACCGTACAGACACCCCAGATTCTCGCCCTCATGAGAAGATAAGTCTGCTTTCTGAAAACCTGCACAGGGGGGTATGGGTTCTGAAAACAGAGATTAAGTAAAAGCCTATATACAGACTGATGAGCGCCCCACCCGAAGTCCCCGTTCCCCTGCTTTGCTCCCAGAATGTTGGTGCTGGGCTATCCCCATGACCACCCACCCAAGTAGGAAAATGGATTTGTCTTGAGAGGAAAGACCTGCAGAAATGGCAACTTTGGCTTGCCACTTGTATTTCACTACAGTAAAGCCCACTGGTCAATGATTCCCATCCGTGCATACACACCTAGCTCGACCTAGCTCTTGAGGGCATCCCTATTAAATATGCATCCAAGGAAAACCAGGCATTTGAGGAAACCCTGTGTTGTGAAAGACAGAGACAAAAGCAAACAGAAAAAAAGAAACTTGGAGGAAGCAATTAAAGAGAGTAAAAGAAACTACAGTACCTCTCCCAGAAAGTAGACAAAAGACAAACAATAAAATGTATTTTAAAAAGAAAGAAAGAAAATGAGAGCATCCGTCCAGGAGGTTCACCCTCTAAATACTAGGAGCCCAGAGAGGAAGAACCAGGGAGACAGGATGAGAATCAGAGGAGAAAAAGGTCCTCGCCCGTGAGTGAAGGGCCTGAGTTTCCAGACTAATGCCCAGTACAAAGTGAAACAAAACAAAAAGAAAGGAAAAAACAGGGAAAAGAAAAAAAGACCTAATCAAGACACAGCATCATGAAATTTCAAAAAACGACAAGGATAAAGACAGGATCTTAAAAGCTTCCAGAGAGGAGGTGCAAGCAAAGTTTACTTTAAAAACCAAGAATCGTGAGTCAGAACAGCTTCAGACTTCAGAACAACAGAAGCTAGCAGGCAATGGGGTGATGCTTTCAAAACAGAGGGGAAATGATTGCAAAATTAGTAATTCGGCAGGGCATCAAATTGAAAGCCATTATCAGACATGCAGGTTCCCCCAAAATTACCTCCCCATGTACTTTTTCCTCAGAGAGATACTGGAGCATCTGGTCCTTCATGATAAGGGTGTAAATTAAGACCTAGGCATCAGGAAAGATGCCCAGGCTAAATGAGGAAGGGAAGTAGCCATGGGGCCACCGTGTGGAGGGTCCAGATTTTGACTGGAACCTGGAGAGCCTGGGAAGATGTCTCCAAGAAAAGAACAAAACCCACAGATCAGCTGATGTGTCTGATGATACTGGTAGCCTGAAGTTATGCAGCTTTGTCATATTGGTAGGTGGGAGTAATTAAATTATGCATGCTCTGCTAATTATCCAGAACTCATTTTATAAGGACCATTTTAGTCGTGTTTTCAGACTGAACGTGATTCAAGCTATATTAGTCAACACTAAAATAGCTAAAAATGCCTTGCTCTTTAAAATATATATACGTCGAAAAGTATTTAGGCAAAAACATCTATTTTTTTTTAAATTATTTATTTATTTATTTTTAGTTATGGCTGTGTTGGGTCTTCGTTTCTGTGCGAGGGCTTTCTCTAGTTGCGGCGAGCGGGGGCCACTCTTCATCACCGTGTGCGGGCCTCTCACTGTCGCAGTCTCTCTTGTTGCGGAGCACAGGCTCCAGCCGCGCAGGCTCAGTAGTTGTGGCTCACGGGCCTAGTTGCTCCGCGGCATGTGGGATCTTCCCAGACCAGGGCTCGAACCCGTGTCCCCTGCATTGGCAGGCGGATTCTCAACCACTGCGCCACCAGGGAAGCCCAAAAACCTCTTTTTTTTTTAACAAGCAAATTTCATGGCAGTTTTCTAACATTGAAAAAATCGATGAATGAATGACATGACTGGGATAAATGGTACAGGACTTAGTGGTTTATAAAAGGTAATATAAATTTGGGGTTTTGGGGGTTTTTTAACTGAAGTATAGTTGACTTACTATATTATGTTAGTTTCAGTTGTACAGCATTGTGATTCAGTATTTTTACGGTTTATACTCCATTAAAAGTTGTTACAAGATAACAGCTATAATTTCCTGTGCTATACAATATATTCTTGTTGCTTATCCATTTTATACATAGCAGTTTGTATCTCTTAATCCCCTGCCCCTAGCCTGCCCCTCTCCCCTTCCCTCTCCCCACTGGTAACCACTGGTTTGTTTGCCATATCTGTGAGTTTGTTTCTGTTTTGTTATATACATTCATTTGTATTATTTTTAGATTCCATAAAGATGTGATATCATACACTATTTGTCTTTCTCTGACTTATTTCACTAAGCATATTACTCTCCAGGTCCATCCATGTTGCTGCAAATGGCAGAATTTCATTATTTTTATGGCTGAGTAGTATTCCATTGCATATATATATGTGTGTGTGTGTGTGTATATATATATTTATACACACACACGTACCTATATACACACCACATCTTTATCTATTTGTCTGTTGACGGACGCTTAGGTTGCTTCCATATCTGGGCTATTGTAAATAGTGCTGCTATAAACATTGGGGTGCATGTATCTTTTCAAATTAGTGTTTTCATTTTTAGATTGTAGCTGTGGTGGGTTCTATTATGATCATTAAGATTTTCTCTTGTAATAATTGAAGTGTGTTTCTCAGTAAAAATGGAAAGAAATGCCTACGCAAACAATCCAAGGTCGTTAAACCCAGAGGAGAAGGTGAAGGGGCATCTCCTTTAACTCGTACTAGACTGTGAGTGGTTTCCGAGCTTTGGGTTTTGCTCCCGTGCAGTTCAGCAGTTTTCAGCCTTGTTGGTCTCAGGACCCTTTTTATACTCATGATTATTGAGGACCCCAAGGGCTTATATTTTGTGGGTTTCATCTATGGATATTTATCATATTAAAAATTAAGACTGAGCAAATTTTAGTTATTAATTTATCTGAAAAGATCAATAGTAAACTCATCACATAGTATCATAAATATATTTTTAATCAAAAAATAGAAGAGTGTCATTGCTTTACATTATTGCAGATCTTTTTAATGTCTGGGTTAAAAGACAGTAGGATTCTCATGTCTGCTTCTGCATTCATTCTATTACCATATGTCGTTTTGGTTGAAGTACATGAAGAAAATCCAGCCTCTCACAGATGCACAGTTGGAAAAGGGAGGAGTGTTTTAATAGCCCCTTCAGGAAATTGTGGGTAGTCTTCTTGACAAGCAGTAGTTTCTTAAAGGTTAGTTGCAATGTGGAGTCTGAAACCATATTAATGAATTTTCATAGTCTATTTAATAGAATCTATTCTATTACATTAAAACTCACCGTTCTGTCTTACGCTTTGAGTGGATCTTTAACCCGTGCATGATTTTGTAACATCCTGCATTGGTCATTTGGAAAATGTCAGGTCAACGATTTATGCAGATCGTCCAAATGTTGGCACACCTCATTCCACAATATCCAAAAAGCTAAATTGCATTTATTAATAACACTACCATCTCCCCTGGAGAAGTCTCTAAGTATTGGGAAGCTGTCACGCTCATTGTGGCAGATACAGCTTCTCCAAAATGCTAATTTTAACTCGAAAACTCAAATTTTATCATTGGCAACAAGTCCGGTCAGTTGTTTTCCTTGAAGTGACAGATGCACTTCGTTCAGTTTGGAAAAAACATCTGCCAGGTACCCAAGTCTGAGTAACCACAGTTTTTTAGTTTTTCAACGTTTTATTTAAAAAGGCAGCTCAGTCCCACAAGTGCCTTTGCTCAAGAATACTGTCATAAGTTGGCATGCAAACAGAAGTATTTTATGTGTACTTCTTGTTTCATCACACAGGATATTAAAAAGACGTGTACTCAAGGGTTGAGATTTAATAAAATGAATACATTTTGCTGTGCCATCAAAGACACTCTTAGGTGAAACTGGCTTTCGCCCCTGGAGCAGAAGTTTGGTTGAGTCTGCCACTGCCTTGATGGGGGCTCAGATGCTGGGGTGTCTGTGTGCTGGCAGTACGGGGCACAGGCAGCAGTGGCTGAAAATCAGATGATGCCCTAGTGTTACTATGAAATGGTTTGATCTTGTAGGCTCCCTGAAAAGGTTGCCAGGACCCTCGGGAGTCCTCTGACCACACTTTGAGACTGTTGTAAGGCTCTGCTATAATCCACAGATCCTTAGGGGTGCTAAGTGACAGAGACAGGGAAGGCGGAGCTTCATAGGATTTAGGACCATGACCTCATCCCCTCTTCGGGTCCCAATTTCAACACACAAACCATCCTCTAGAGGGAAAGTTTTCTTAACCACCTACTTCCCAGCAGGAAATTAATAAACCATTACCACTTTTCTTTTAAATTTTTGATATTTGGAAAAAAAAGTAGAAATACCAAGTAGTCATTATTTTTTGCCACTCCCGTGTGTGTGTGCGTTTTTGTGATTTTCCTCCCAGATATGCAGATCTACATACCTGAATATGCCTTTAAAAATCACCAACCAACATGTCAAGGCAGTTGGGCATAGACTAATACCATTTTCACGGTATTACTTTAGACTTAAAAATAAATGAGTTGAAAGCATTCTTCCCTCAGGCCTAACTTAGTTCTTCTGGACACTGCCTACTTTCTCTCAGGTGAAAGGAAATTTGAGCATGGTTAAATGAGAAGCTTAACATTTCCTGTAACTAGTGTCCCATCCATATGACTAAATCTTTCAACCAAGAGGTGTCAGAAGGTATAGACATCTTTCTTTATTATCTAGTCTGTGGCCATAAACTACGATAAAAAATCTTGGCCCAATACTCACATACACGTATATGTAATTAAGACGGATTTCTTGAAACAATAACTACCCTCAACAACCTGCAATGCAAAGTGATATTTCTATGATATTTCATTTTAAACTAAGTTAGTCCTGACCCATTAAACTGCTTTCATGAGCCATGAATGGGTCACAGTTTACCGTTTTAAAAATGCTGGTTTAGACTTGCATTCTTATCTCACATTCAGTAAAACTGAAAAAAAGAAAAAGAAAAAGGACTTGCATTCTTACCACCTGCTTTGTCCTGTTCCAGGTAGAGCAGATGTGCTTGTGGGGCAGTTATCAGGGGCTGTTTCTCTCGTCCTGCTGACTCCTCTTATGGCTTCGATAAGAGGACCCTGTCTTCCCACTGAAAGTCTCCCCCTTTTGCCCTGTGAACTCCAGCCCTGGGTCTCCGTCTCTTGGTGCCGTCTCTTCTTGTCGTCCTGGACCAGTTTTCCCAAAGTGCAGGGTGAGCCACTGTGGCATGCCAGATGGCTTCAGGGCAGTATAAGGATGAACATTTTTACAGCAATATATTTGTGAATCAGGAAAAAAATATCGAGAATATCCAAACCTATGATTTCATGGAATTTTGGCTAAAGACTAGTTTTTTTTTTAAAAGTCAATTTAAATAATTGTAGAGTTTGTATGGGGACATGACAAAAATCATAAAAATGGCACCTGACTGAAGTTTGGGAAGCACAGCTGATGAATCAGAAAACCTCTGTCACCCCACCCACTCCTCCTTTCCTGCAGAGAGCCACAAACAGCTACCCTACTTACATCCTGAAAGGCGCTTCTTGGAGAGCCAATCAACATCTGAGGTTTAACAGCTTTATTACAGCATTTCTCCTTCCTTCTAACCTCAAACAGGCTAATCCTGCCAATTTCCCCTGATATTCCAGTCTCTTTTCTATTTATTTCCTAATCCACTGAAATACCAAGTCCAAACTAGTTTTACCTCTGTGATACTTCTCAGACTTGCTTAATTTCTACATTTGTTGTAAAGGTATCTGAAATATTCTCGCTGCTTCCAGGCCCTCCCATATCCAACCCTTTCCACTCTACACAGATATTAAAATCTTTTCCTATCGCCAAAAACAGTTTGAGGGAATTGACATTCACTCCTTATATCCTACGTTTGAAATCTAATTCCATTCCGTTAGTTTCCGGTGGTCTCTACCAATCTTTCTTTAACTTCTCTGCCAGGACACTCCACTCTCTACAAGGACATACTGTATAGCAGAAGGAACTATACTTCATGTTTTGTAATAATCTATAATGGAAAAGAATCCAAAAAGAATACATATACACACACACACACACACACACACACACACATATATATATATATATATAACTGAGTCACTTTGCTGTGCACCTGAAACTAACACAACATTGTAAATCAACTATATATCAATAAAAGTTAAAAAAAACAAAACAAAACAAAAAACACTCCACTCTCAGCTAAATGCCATTTGCCTGCTGTGTCCTGCAAGTGTCTTTACCTTCAGGGCTTGTCCTCTGCCATAGCCATTCTCTGAGATGCTCTCCTTTCCTTGCTTCCTTCAAAATCTGCCTCAATACTTCTCTGTAGGAACTCTCTCTCCGAGTACCTTAGCATGTGTATCCACTATTCAGTTGCTATAGTTTTGTTTTGTTTTTTTAATTTAAAGTACTTTGTAATTTTTTTCAGTTACATATGCAGAAATACAGTTTCCACAATTAGACTATAATCCTCACTGAATTAGAATATCATCTCCTGGCGGCAGGGCCTGTATCTAATATAATAACCAAATATCACTTAGAATGTTTTTGGCTGTGAAGTAACAGAAAACTCCAACTCAAAACAAGTTGAAGGACAAAGACATCTGTTGTCTCATCTTACAGGTCCAGAGGTAGGACAGGCCCCAGGCAAGGTGAGATAGAGGCCTGCTCAGTGATATCACCAAGGACCCAGGCTCTTTCTGTCAGTACTGCTTCCTCTGAAGGCTGGTCCTCAACAGCAGTCAGGGTTACATGCTGCCTGTGGCAAGAATAGGGTATGGGCGGGGACGTGAACACGTGCACGTGGGCGCTGGCCCTCTTCAACCATAAGTCCTTCCCTTTAATCCAAAGGGACTAGCTTGAGAAAGATTATCATCACCATCACGACTTGTATAAGGAAACAGTATATACTGCACCAAAATTAGGGGGGTATTCTGGAAAGGAAGGTGGTGGGAGAGGAATGGATGCCAAGTAGGCGACCAATCGTATCCACTACAGTTAAGTACAATGTGCCACACACGGAGGGCTACACATTGCCGACAACTGAGTCTAAGGTGGGGAATATATACACATATGTATACATATATATTCATACATATCATTACATATATACTACATAATATTACACATATACGGGTATATATGGTACATACATAATATCACACAAAGCAACAGAAATATCATCTTCTCTGAATAAACAAATAAAATGATATATTTAGATAAGATTCAGAGTGTATGTATAATACACTAAACACATAAATATGGGTAAGATTATACATTATCAGGGAACTGCAAAGTAAAGAACTAAAAGTGAGAGGCACTAGATGACATGATTACTTATGTAGAAAATCCTAACTCATCAACAAAACATCCACTAGAACTTACAAGTAAATTTATCAAGGTCACAGGATACAAGGTTAATATACAAAAATCAATTGTGTCTTTATGTTAACAGCAAACAGTGGGGAAATGAAATTTTAAAAACAGTTTCATTTACAAGACCATCAAAAAGCATAACATACCTAGGAATAAATTTAACAAAAATACATGTAAGACCTCTACACTGAAAATTACAAAGTATTGCTGAGAGAAATCAAAGAAGACACAAATAAACAGAAAGATATAACATGATCATGAATTAGAAGACTCAATATTGTTAAGATGTGACTTCTTCCCAAATTGACCTACAGATCAAATGCAATCCCAACCAATATTCCAGTGGCCTTTTTTTAAAAAAAAATCCCAAACTGTAATAAAAGACTTAGAGGAGCCAAAACAATTTTTTAAATGAACAACAAAGTTAGAGAATGTTCACTACCTGATTTCAGGACTTGCTATAGAGCTATAAGAATCAAGCCAGGATGGCCATGATGAAAGTATAGAAATAGATCAATGACCAGAATAGAGAGTCTAGACCTAGACCCCACATATATGGTCAATTGATTTTATTTATTTTTTATTTATTTTATTGAACTATAGTTTATTTACAATGTTGTGTTAATTTCTGCTGTACAGCAAAGCGATTCAGTTTATATATATATATATATTTATATATTTATATTTATATATTCTTTTTCTTACTCTTTTCCATTATGGTTTATCACAGGATATTGAATATAGTTCCCTGTGCTATACAGTAGAACCTTGTTGTTTATCCATCCTATATATAATAGTTTGCATCTTCTAATCCCAAACTCCCAATCCTTCCCTCCCTCCCCCCTTGGCAACCACAAGTCTGTTCTCTATGTCTGTGAGTCTGTTTCTGTTTTGTAGATAAGTTCATTTGTGTCATATTTTAGATTCCACATATAAGTGATATCGTATGATATTTGTCTTTCTCTGACTTCACTTAGTGTGATCATCTCTAGGTCCATCCATGTTACTGCAAATGACATTATTTCATTCTTTTTTATGGCTGAGAAGTATTCCATTTTATAATATATGTACCACATCTTCTTTATCCATTCATCTGTTGATGCACATGTAGGTTGTTTCCATGTCTTGGCTATGGTGATGTGGTCAGTCGATTTTAGATAAAAGTGCTAAGGTAGTTCAATGGGGAAAATAAAGTCTTTTTAACAAGCAATGTGGAACAACTGGATATCAGTATGGGAAAAAAGAACCTAAACCCTTACCACACATTATAAAAAATTAAACCAAAACAGATCATAGACCTAATGTCAAAGTCAAAATATAAAGTTTCTAGAAAGAAACACTGGAGAAAATCTTCACAGTCTTGGGGGAGGCAAGGGTTTCTTAGATAGAACACAAAAATCATGAATCATAAAAGGATGGATTGGATCTCATAGAAATTTTTAAATTTTGCTCTTTGAAAAATATGGTTAGGAATATGAAAACACAAGCCAAAGAATGGGATAAAATGTTCACAATACATGTATCTGACAAAGAACTTGTATCCTAACTATACTTTTAAAAACTCGTTGTATTATCTATTGCTGTGTAACAAATTACCACAAACTTAGCAGCTTAAAGCATGTATTTATGATCTCACACTTTCTGTGGGTCAGACGTCCAGGCACAGCTTAGTTGGATCTCCTGCCTCAGGGTCTTTTATGAAACTGCAGTCAAGACATCAGCCAGGGCTGGGATGTCATCTGAAGGCCTGACTGGGGAGGGATCCATTTCCAAGATCATGTGGTTGATGGCAGACTGTTGGACTGAGGGCCTCAGTTCCTTGCCAAATGGCCTCTCCAACATGGTAGCTTGCTTCATCAAAGCCAGCAAGGGAGAGAATCTGCTAGTATGAGAGAAGCCACAGTGTTATGTAGTCTAATCATGGAAGTGATTGCCCATCACCTTTGCTGTGTTTTGTCTATTAGAAACAAGTCACTAGGTCCAGCTCACATTCAAGGGGAAGAAGTACCAGGGTCTTTGCAACAGTTACAGAAACATTAGGCACTATGACACATGTTATCTCTTTAGATATTTTTAATAGTCTCCTATTTTCACTCTTAATAAGCTTGTAAAATCATGATTGAACCAGCTTTAAACTATCATTATGACATTTGTTTTTATTATCTGAGTGAAATTATTGAGGCAGATATTGCATTAACGGTCATAATTAAATAGATGTACTGTGAAAAAAAAAGTCTGCCACATTCATACAACCCAATATGGACAAAAAAATCCAGTCAAAAAAATGGGCAAAAGATGTGTATAGTCACTTCACAAAAGAAGATCTATGAATGGCCGATAAACACATAAAAAGATATAATTAGTCCTCAAGGAAATGCAAATTAAAACCACAATGTGAGAAGCCATTATATACCCACGAGAATAGCTAAAAATAAAAAATTCTTTAAAAAGTTAACCATATGACCCAGTCATTCTACTCTTTGCTGTTTATCCAAGAGACATGAAAATGTGTCCACACAAAGACTTGACTGTGTATATTTATAGCAGTTTTATTCACAATGGTCAAAAATTAGAAACTTCCCAAATATCCATCAAACAGGTGAATGGTGAGGCAAAATATGGCACATCCATACAATGGAATACTACCCAGCAATAAAAATGAACAAACTACTGATACACCGAACAATGTGAATGAATCTCAGAATCATTACGCTAAGTGAAATAATCCAGGTGCAAAAGAGTGTATCCTGTATGATTCCATGTATATAAAATTCTAGAAAATATCTATAGTAACAAAAAGTAAATCACTGGTTTCCTGAGACTTTGGATGGAAGTATGAATGAACCCCAAAGGAGCACAAGGAAACTTTTGGAGGGATAAGAAAAATGTGTTGTATCTTGATCATAGTAGGCATTTCAAGTTGACACATAAAACTGTACAGTTGAAATGGATACAGTTTATCGTAGGTAAATTATATCACAATAAAATAGTGACACAAAACATCTTTCTCCAAAGATTGACACGTTGAGGTCCTACACCTGCATTTAGTTCGCACTGTCCCCCCACTTCAGCCTCATCCATCCTGATTAGCTACGTAGCACCAGAGAGAGGGAATAAAGATCACAGAATTCCCCAGAGCCAAGTGCAGAAGGTACAGCAGAAGCATGAACAGGTCCCTTTAATTTCAGCTTGACTCTACTGCACTTCCTTTGGATCGCTTTACGTAGACCACGATGGAACAAAAATGGAAGTAGTCTGTCTCAATCATTTCTGTAACTTTTCACCAGTTTCTGGCCAGAGTTTCCATAAATGAAGGGATAAAAAGGGCTGAAAAAACTATTAACAGTAGTCTGTTCTGGGAAGGGTTAATGAATATGCCAGTTTTAGGGGAGGGAGCAGAGAACAGTAAAGAAAGACTTTATATCATTTTGGAGGTTGCTTTATAATAGAAATAAAAATTTCTATTTCTTCTGAAATACAGATTTCAAAGTTTATGGCCTGATGCAGTAAGAATTGAAAGGTTAATTGAACTGGCTGAGCAATACTTATTTTTTTAATTTGCACAGTATTATGGGATAATAAGAGTTGTCAACATAATAAAATGTATTTAGCTCCCCAGTAAGTCGTGTTAAACACAAACCTGATAATCAAAGATTTCAATTAGCAAAAAATAAAAACTAATTTGGATTTATTTGTGAAAGGCAAAGAGACGTACGTATTCTAGACCCTGAGTAATGAGTTCCACAGAACCAGAATTTGAAGAGTAACAAATAAATGCTATGTGTGTTTAGGGTTCCTACTTCATATTTTTGATGTGAATTTCTAATCACACCAGATATTTAAATGACTCACCTTCTGTGGTTCCTGGCACATAGCAGATAGTAAATATTTGCTGAATGACTATCTTCAAAATCTTAACATTGTCTACTTTTTGGAACTTAGAAGACAATTTAACAGAAGCCAGACAAAAAGAATTTTTTTGTGGTTTAGTCCACTTTCTTCATCTCTTATTTAACAATACCTCCTTTGAAACAGGAGCTCCTCCTTTGAAACAGTTCAGCTGACTTACTGAACTGTAGAATTGGTTGCCATACTCTCTGAAAAGATCCTGTGAAATAAATGCTCTTTAAAGGAAATCATAAATAAATGTTAGGAAGGAACCAGCTATATTTTATACTATCTGAAGTTGTTACTTAGAAAACTATCAAAATGAATAAAACCTTTCCCCCAAATATAATGATTAAAATCGATCAGAAGAATTAATAGTTGTGGTGTTAAATATCTTATATTTTTGAGCTTTTATCAAATTTTGACACCACTTTAAAAGATCCATTGTTCTCACTTAACAGAAAGTAAAATTGTAGGGTGACAGCAAGAGCTGGCAAAGCAGCTCTCCGCCAGTATCCAAACCAGGATGCAAAGTGCCGTCCACAGCCTGTAGACCTCACAGAGAGTCTGAAAGAACACAGTCAACTTTCTTTTTTCTTCAAAATACCAGCTCCAACGCTCAAGGGAATGTGGGTATAATTATTTCTAAATAGAAACGAAGTCCAGGAAAAGCAGGAGTAAATGGAATGAAATCATCTCTGAACCCATTTATGCTGTTAAAATCATCTGCTTACCCACCATGTTTTTAACTGATTTCCTAATAACAAACAATTCATTTCACTCAACTATTTTTGCAATGCCTACTATGTGTCAGGCACAGGCAATACAAAGATGATCAAACAGGGTCATTCTGCCGCTTCAAAGAGTTTCTGGCATTTAGGGGAGACAGAAGAGTAAATCCCAATTCCATGTTAAGTGCCTTAGAGAAGCATGTGGGCTCAGAGAAGCAATTAACCAGGTAAGTTGTGAGAAGAGGTCAAGAATCAGGAAAGGCTGCCTGGTGAAGACTGAGCCTTTTTTTTTTTTTTTTTTTAAACATCTTTATTGAAGTATAATTGCCTTACAATGGTGTGTTAGCTTCTGCTTTATAACAAAGTGAATCAGTTATACATATACAATATGTTCCCATTTCTCTTCCCTCTTCGAGCCTTCTTTTTAAGACTCGTTCTTTTTTTTTTTTAATAGGCAAACCTTGAATTTATTTTAGATCGCATCTTTTCAAATAAAAATTCTTAATGGAAATTTTCTTAAATTAAGATCCCAGGGAAAAATAGAACCAAATGATAAAACCTCTGATGAGTATGAGGGCTGATTTTTTTTTTTTCTTTTTTTTTTTTTTTTTTGGCCACACTGCTCAGCTTGCGGGATCTTAGTTCCCCCATCAGGGATCAAACCCACGCCCCGGCAGCGAAAGTGCCGAGTCCTAACCACTGGACCATCAGGGAATCCTGTGATTTTTCAATACATTGATGATTATTGGCCAGGCTTCTCCACTCAGATGAAAGTATCTAGTTTTAGCATCTTTTTTTTTTCCCTGGACTAGTTCTTAACTTTCTATGACTAGAAAGTTTTTCTCATCTTAAAGACTCAATCTTAAAGGAGTGAGTAGGAACTAGCCAAGTGACAGAAGTAGGAAGGGAGGCCAGAATGTTCAAACTCTTAGTGCCGTGAGCAGAATATATTCCAGGAACAAAGCATCAGGGCTCCTGTGTAGGGGACGCAGAGGAGGATAGCAAGCAAAGGTGAAGAAATAAAATGACCAGGTCCTGCTCGGGGCTGAAGAGTTTGCACGACATTCCTAAAGGTTCCTGAGAGTCACTGGATGGTTCTAAACAGAGTAACAAGAACAAGTCTGTGTTTAAAAGGAGCTCTGGCTCCAGGGTAGGGAATGGACTAGAAAAGGGCAAGACAGGAGAAACTGGAGCTGTTCCAACAACAAGCCTAGCTGAGGAGTATGGTGGAGACAGAGACACCTTGGGCAGTGTCCGAGGACACTGAGATAAACCAAGAGGACCCAGGGACCATTTGCAATGGATGAGTTTGAATTGCCCATAGAAAATTCAAACGGAGATGACCAGGAAGCAGTCTGGAGCTCAGGAGAGCTCTGAGCTTGTGGCTGAGGCTTGAAGGCCATCAGCACAGGCATGGGGGTGAAGGCTGGCTAGACAGAGGAGAGCGAAAGGTAGAACGGGGTGCACGCACATCTCCTGCCCGCACAGGTGGAGTTTCCCGTCCCACCTTTGCTACCACACAGAGGACGTCTTTGCATGGAACCAGAGCTCACAGAAGACAGCAGGGGGAAACATCGACGCTGCCTAATTATTCAGGAGCTCCTTATCCAGTATTTAAGGTTGATTGATTTCTTGCAGTAGCTATTGATGATTGAAAAAAACAAACAAAAAAAAGGGCAAAGTGAACTCATATCCGACCTCATTGCATAAAGGAAAGCTTTTTTGGCAGTCGTTTTATGATTAAGCTTTCAGGCTGATGTTTCCCCTTCTGATAGTCATTCAAAACACTGGGCACAATTATGTAAGACACTCCTTAATAATTTAGTATTTTTCACCAACCAAAAAGTCACACTTGTAATGGCTCCATGTATTTTAGGCATTCTTTCAGTAAAGTTCAGCTCTGCTCCCTCCCCATCACCCTGGAGTCCGGTAATCCCAGACTGGCTGCAGAAGCCGATGGTATACAGGTAGAAATACCACGAATCTGCACAAGGTCCAGCAAGGACAACCTGGCACCTCTCTACCATGATATGCCAGTTTAGTTCTCGAGAGAGATGAGGTAGCATCACGGTGCAAGCCCCTTCTCTCTGCATGCAGAACGTGGCCCGAGCCCTTCCTCTCTGCTCTCCTCCTCTCCTGGCTTCCCCGCTTGCCTGAAATAGCTAAAATTAAGTCTGGCGTGTAAGTCTGTTGAGACTTTAAGAAAACATCACCGTGAAAAGGCAACCGATGGCCACCAGCTTCAAATTATTTGTACAAACCAATCCATCACTCATTTCAGCCTTGTCGACATTTCTGTGCATGTCTGAAAAGCTTCGCAGGGCTTTAGGTCCCTGAAATTGACTTCGTGTGTCATAGAACAGTGCCATCTGCCTCCTCCTGGTGTCCTGTGACTACGCTCCTTTCTAAGGAAGAAAGCGTGAGATGTCTTACAAAGTGAAAACAACCCATGGAAATAAATTCAGCCTCACTAGCGTATTATGTAGAGACATTTTTATTTTAAGTCTACTTCTGTACACCCATTATCAAGTGAAGTAAAATTAAGAGACTCACGTTAATTTGTTTCCATTTCTATTCTCTACCAACGTCGACAGTAATAGGTACAGGGCATTTTGGTCTGAGGACCACTTTTGCGGAGTTCACAGCCTCCAGAAATACATACTCCCGCTGTAGTGGTTGCCTAGGAGTGGGCATAGGAGTTAAGGGAGTAATAGGCAGTGACTGGTAATGGGTATGGGGTTTGTCTTTGGGATAATGAAAATGCTGTAAACGCAGATGGTTGTGCAACCCTGTGTATATACTGAAAATCATATTTTATGTTATGTGAACTGTATCTCAATAAAGATTATTTTTCTAAATGAGCCCCAGTTGTCATTTCCTCCACAGAATTAAATCAGCTTGGCTTGACTCATGGGGGAAAATATAGTATGATAACACAAGCAGAATGTTGACTTTGAAACAGTCAAGATACAGAACAGATCCATCACCACAAGGGTCCCTCATGTTGCCCTTTTATAGCCACAGGTACCTCTGTTCCCCCACCCCCATCCCTGACCCCTGGCATCCACTAATCTGTTCTCCACTTCTATAATTTTTTTCATTTCAAGAATGTTATATAAATGGAATCATACAGTATAGAACCTTTAGGGACTGGCTTTTTTCACTCAGCATACTTCCCCCGGGACATTCATGCACGTGGTTGTATGTATCAACAGCTCATTGCTTTTTACTGCTGAGTAGTATTCCACAGTATAGATGTAACATTGTTTGTTGAATGACATCTGTTATTTCCAGTTTTGGCTGTTACAAGTGAAGCTGATGTGAACATTCATACATAGGTTTTTGTTTTTGTTTTTAACATCTTTATTGGAGTATAATTGCTTTACAGTGGTGTGTTAGTTTCTGCTGTAACAAAGTGAATCAGCTGTGCGTATACATGTATCCCCATATCCCCTACCTCTTGCGTCTCCCTCCCACCCTCTCTATCCCACCCCTCTAGGTGGTCACAAGCACCGAGCTGATCTCCCTGTGCTATGCGGCTGCTTCCCACTAGCTATCTATTTTACGTTTGGTAGTGTATATATGTCCATGCCACTCTCTCACTTCGTCCCAGCTTACCCTTCCTCCTCCCTGTGTCCTCAAGTCCATTCTCTATGTCTGCGTCTCTCTTCCTGTCCTGCCCCTAGTTTCTTCAGAACCTTTTTTTTTTAGATTCCATACATATGTGTTAGCATACGGTATTTGTTTTTCTCTTTCTGACTTACTTCACTCTGTATGACAGTCTCTAGGTCCATCCACCTCACTACAAATAACTCAATTTCGTTTCTTTTTATGGTTGAGTAATATTCCATTGTATATATGTGCCACATCTTCTTTATGCATTCATATGTCGATGGACACTTAGGTTGCTTCCATGTCCTAGCTATTGTAAATAGAGCTGCAGTGAACATTGTGGTACATGACTCTTTTTGAATTATGGTTTTCTCAGGGTATATGCCCAGTAGTGGGATTGCTGGGTCGTATGGTAGTTCTATTTTTAGTTTTTTAAGGAACCTCCATACTGTTCTCCACAGTGGCTGTATCAATTTACATTCCCACCAACAGTGCAAGAGTGTTCCCTTTTCTCCACACCCTCTCCAACATTTACTGTTTGTAGATTTTTTGATGATGGCCACTCTGACCGGTGTGAGGTAATACCTCATTGTAGTTTTGATTTGCATTTCTCTAATGATTAGTGATGTTGAGCATTCTTTCATGTGTTTGTTGGCAATCTGTATATCTTCTTTGGAGAAATGTCGATTTAGGTCTTCTGCCCATTTTGGGATTGGGTTGTTTGGGTTTTTGTTTTGTTTTGTTTTGTTTTGTTTTTAATTTACTTCTTTATCTTTGGCTGCATTGGGTCTTCATTGCTGCACGTGGGCTTTCTCTGGTTGCGACGAGCGGGAGCTTCTCTTCGTTGCAGTGCGCCCGCTTCTCATTACGGTGGCTTCTCTTGTTGCGGAGCACAGGCTCTAGGCACATGGGCTTCAGTAGTTGTGGCACGTGGGCTCAGTCATTGTGGCTCGCGGGCTCCAGAACGCAGGCTCAGTAGTTGTGGTGTATGGGCCCAGCTGCCCCGCAGCATGTGGGATCTTCCTGGACCACGGCTTGAAGCCATGTCCCCCACACTGGCAGGCGGATTCCCAACCACTGCACCACCAGGGAAGTCCTGTTTGTTTTTTTGATATTGAGCTGCATGAGCTGCTTGTATATTTTGGAGATTAATCGTTTGTCAGTTGCTTCATTTGCAAATATTTTCTCCCATTCTGAGGGTTGTCTTTTCGTCTTGTTTATGGTTTCCTTTGCTGTGCAAAAGCTTTTAAGTTTCATTAGGTCCCATTTGTTTATTTTTGGTTTTATTTCCATTTCTGTAGGAGGTGGGTCAAAAAGGATCTTGCTGTGATTTATGCCATAGAATGTTCTGCCTATGTTTTCCTCTAAGAGTTTTATTAGTGTCCAGCCTTACATTTAGGTCTTTAATCCATTTTGAGTTTATTTTTGTGTATTGTGTTAGGGAGTGTTCTAATTTCATTCTTTTACATGTAGCTGTCCAGTTTTCCCAGCACCACTTATTGAAGAGGGTGTGTCTTTTCTCCATTGTATATTCTTGCCTCCTTTACCAAAGATAAGGTGACCATATCTGCGTGGGTTTATCTCTGGGCTTTCTCTCCTGTTCCATTGATCTATATTTCTGTTTTTGTGCCAGTACCATATTGTCTTGATTACTGTAGCTTTGTAGTATAGTCTGAAGACAGGGAGCCTGATTCCTCCAGCTCCGTTTGTCTTTCTCAAGATTGCTTTGGCAATTCAGGATCTTTTGTGTTTCCATACAAATTGTGAAATTTTTTGTTCAAGTTCTGTGAAAAATGCCATTGGTAGTTTGATAGGGATTGCATTGTATCTGTAGATTGCTTTGGGTAGTATAGTCATTTTCACAATGTTAATTCTTCCGATCCAAGAACGTGATATATCTCTCCATCTGTTTGTATCATCTTTAATTTCCTTCATCAGTGTCTTATAGTTTTCTGCATACAGGTCTTTTGTCTCCTTAGGTAGGTTTATTCCTAGGTATTTTATTCTTTTTGTTGCAAGGTAAATGGGAGTGTTTCCTTAATTTCTCTTTCAGATTTTTCATCATTAGTGTATAGGAATGCAAGAGATTTCTGTGCATTAATTTTGTATCCTGATACTTTACCAAATTCATCGATTAGCTCTAGTAGTTTTCTGGTAGCATCTTTAGGATTCTCTATGTATACTATCATGTCATCTGCAAACAGTGACAGTTTTACTTCTTCTTTTGCGGTTTGGATTCCTTTTATTTCTTTTTCTTCTCTGATTGCTGTGGCTAAAACTTCCAAAACTGTGTTGAAGAATAGTGGTGAGAGTGGGCAACCTTGTCTTGTTCCTGATCTTAGTGGAAATGGTTTCAGTTTTTCACCATTGAGGATGATGTTGGCTGTGGGTTTGTCATATATGGCCTTTATTATGTTGAGGTAAGTTCCCTCTATGCCTACTTTCTGGAGGGTTTTTATCATAAATGGGTGTTGAACTTTGTCGAAAGCTTTCTCCGCATCTACTCAGATGATCATATGGTTTTTCTCCTTCAATTCGTTAATATGGTGTATCACATTGATTGATTTGCATATATTGAAGAATCCTTGCATTCCTGGGATAAACCCCACTTGATCATGGTGTATGATCCTTTTAATGTGCTGTTGGATTCTGTTTGCTAGTATTTTGTTGGGGATTTTTGCATCTATGTTCATCAGTGATATTGGCCTGTAGTTTTCTTTCTTTGTGACATCTTTGTCTGGTTTTGGTATCAGGGTGATGGTGGCCTCGTAGAATGAGTTTGGGATTGTTCCTCCCTCTGCTATATTTTGGAAGAGTTTGAGAAGGATAGGTGTTAGCTCTTCTCTAAATGTTTGATAGAATTCACCTGTGAAGCCATCTGGTCCTGGGCTTTTGTTTGTTGGAAGATTTTTTTTTTTTTGACATCTTTATTGGAGTATAATTGCTTTACAATGGTGTGTTAGTTTCTGCTTTATAACAAAGTGAATCAGTTATACATATACATATGTTCCCATATCTCTTCCCTCTTGCATCTCCCTCCCTCCTACCCTCACTATCCCACCCCTCTAGGTGGTCACAAACCACCAAGCTGATCTCCCTGTGCTATGCAGCTGCTTCCCACCAGCTATGTATTTTACGTTTGGTAGTGTATATATGTCCATGCCGCTCTCTCACTTTGTCACAGCTTACCCTTCCCCCTCCCCATATCCTCAAGTGTTGGAAGATTTTTAATCACAGTTTCAATTTCAGTGCTTGTGATTGGTCTGTTCATATTTTCTATTTCTTCCTGGTTCCGTCTCGGAAGGTTGTGCATTTCTAAGAATTTGTGCATTTCTTCCAGGTTGTCCATTTTATTGGCATATAGTTGCTTGTAGTAATCTCTCATGATCCTTTGTATTTCTGCAGTGTCAGTTGTTACTTCCCCTTTTTCATTTCTAATTCTATTGATTTGAGTCTTCTCCCTTTTTTTCTTGATGAGTCTAGCTAATGGTTTATCAATTTTGTTTATCTTCTCAAAGAACCAGCTTTTAGTTTTATTGATCTTTACTATCGTTTCCTTCATTTCTTTTTCATTTATTTCTGATCTGATCTTTATGATTTCTTTCCTTCTGCTAACTTTGGGGGTTTTTTGTTCTTCTTTCTCTAATTGCTTTAGGTGTAGGGTTAGGTTGTTTATTTGAGATGTTCCTTGTTTCTTAAGGTAGGATTGTATTGCTATAAACTTCCCTCTTAGAACTGCTTTTGCCACATCCCATAGGTTTTGGGTCGTCGTGTTTTCATTGTCATTTGTTTCTAGGTATTTTTTGATGTCCTCTTTGATTTATTCAGTGATCTCTTGGTTATTAAGTAGTGTATTGTTTAGCCTCCATGTGTTTGTATTTTTCACAGATTTTTTGCTGTAATTGATATCTAGTCTCATAGCGTTGTGGTCAGAAAAGATATTTGATACGATTTCAATTTTCTTAAATTTACCAAGGCTTGACTCGTGACCCAAGATATGATCTATCCTGGAGAATGTTCCATGAGCACTTGAGAAGAAAGTGTATTCTGTTATTTTTGGATGGAATGTCCTATAAATATCAATTAAGTCCATTTTGTTTTATGTATCATTTAAAGCTTGTGTTTCCTTATTTATTTTCATTTTGGATGATCTGTCCATTGGTGAAAGTGGGGTGTTTAAGTCCCCTACTATTATTGTGTTACTGTCGATTTCCCTTTTTATGGCTGTTTGCATTTGCCTTATGTACTGAGGTGCTCCTATGTTGGGTGCATAAATATTTACAATTTTTATATCTTCTTCTTGGATTGATCCCTTGATCATTCTGTAGTGTCCTTCTTTGTCTCTTGTAATAGTCTTTATTTTAAAGTCTATTTTGTCTGATGTGAGAGTTGCTACTACAGCTTTTTTTTGATTTCCATTTGCATGGAATATCTTTTTCCATCCCCTCACTTTCAGTCTGTATGTGTCCCTAGGTCTGAAGTGGGTCTCTTGTAGACAGCATATATATGGGTCTTGTTTTTGTAACCATTCAGCCAGAGTGTGTCTTTTGGTTGTAGCATTTAATCCATTTACATTTAAGGTAATTATCAATATGTATGTTTCTATTACCGTTTTCTTAATTGTTTTGGGTTTGTTTTTGTAGGTCTTTTCCTTCTCTTGTGTTTCCTGCCTAGAGAAGTTCCTTTAGCATTTGTCGTAAAGCTGGTTTGGTGGTGCTGAATTCTCTTAGCTCTTGCTTGTCTGTGAAGGTTTTAATTTCTCTGTAGAATCTGAATGATACCCTTGCTGGGTAGAGTAATCTTGGTTGTAGATTTTTCCCTTTCATCACTTTAAATATGTCCTGCCACGCCCTTCTGGCTTGCAGAGTTTCTGCTGAAAGATCAGCTGTTAACCTTATGGGGATTCATTTGTGTGTCATTTGTTGTATTTCCCTTGCTGCTTTTAATATTTTTTCTTGGTATTTAATTTTTGATAGTTTGATTAATATGTGTCTTGGCATGTTTCTCCTTGGATTTATCCTGTATGGGACTCCCTGTGCCCCCTGGACTTGATTGACTATTTCCTTTCCCATATTAGGGAAGTTTTCAACTATAATCTCTTCAGATATTTTCTCAGTCCCTTTTTTTTTTCTCTTCCTCTTCTGGGACCCCTATAATTCGAATGTTGGTGCGTTTAATGTTGTCCCAGAGGTCTCTGAGACTGTCCTCAATTCTTTTCATTATTTTTTCTTTATTCTGCTCTGCGGTAGTTATTTCCACCATTTTATCTTCCAGGTCACTTATCTGTTCTTCTGCCTCAGTTATTCTATTGATCCCTTCTAGAGAATTTTTAATTTCATTTATTGTGTTGTTCATCATTGTTAGTTTGCTCTTTAATTCTAGGTCCTTGTTAAATGTTTCTTGTATTTTCTCCATTCTGTTTCCAAGATTTTGGATCATCTTTACTATCGTTACTCTGAATTCCGTTTCAGGTAGACTGCCTATTTCCTCTTCATTTGTTTGGTCTGGTGGGTTTTTACCTTGCTCCTTCATCGCTGTGTATTTCTCTGTCTTCTCATTTTGCTTAACTTACTGTGTTTGGGGTCTCCTTTTCGCAGGCTGCAGGTTCGTAGTTCCCATTGTTTTTGGTGTCTTCCCCCAGTGGTAGGGTTGGTTCACTGGGTTGTGTAGGCTTCCTGGTGGAGGGGTCTGGTGGATGAGGCTGGATCTTGTCTTTCTGATGGGCAGGACTGCATCTGGTGGTGTGTTTTGGGGTGTCTGTGAACTTATTATGATTTTAGGCAGCCTCTCTGCTAATGGGTGGGCTTGTGTTCCTGTCTTGCTAGTTGCTTGGCATGGGGTGTCCAGCACTGGAGCTTGCTGCTTGTTGAGTGGACCTGGGTCTTAGCGTTGAGACAGAGATCTCTGGGAGAGCTCTCACTGATTGATATTACATGGGGCCGGGAGGTCTCTGGTGGACCAGTGTTCTAAACTCGGCTCTCCCACCTCAGAGGCTCAGGCCTGACACCCAGCTGGAGCACCAAGACCATGTCAGCCACATGGCCAAGAAACTACGTGGGGAGTTTCTTGCCTTTTGGGAAGTCTGAGGTCTTCTGCCAGCATTCAGAAGGTGTTCTTTAGGAGTTGTTCCACATGTAGATGTATTTTTGATGTATTTGTGGGGAGGAAGGTGATCTCCATGTCTTATTCCTCCACCATCTTTACAACATTTTATTTATTTATTTATTTATTTATTTATTTATTTATTTATTTATGGCTGTGTTGGGTCTTCGTTTCTGTGCGAGGGCCTTCCCTAGCTGTGGCAAGCGGGGGCCACTCTTCATTGCGGTGCGCGGGCCTCTCACTATCGCGGCCTCTCCTGTTGCGGAGCACAGGCTCCAGACGTGCAGGCTCAGCAATTGTGGCTCACGGGCCCAGTTGCTCCGCGGCATGTGGGATCCTCCCAGACCAGGGTTCGAACCCGCGTCCCCTGCATTGGCAGGCAAACTCGCAACCACTGCGCCACCAGGGAAGCCCCCTCCACCATCTTGAAGGTCTGCCCCCCCGCCATACATAGGTTTTTGTGTGAACATGTTTCATTTTCCCTGGGATAAATGCCCAAGAGTGCCACTGATGTGTCATATGGCCGTTGGGAGGTTAGTTTCATAAGAAACTGCAAAATTGTTTCCCAGAGTGGTGATATGATTTTGCATCCCCACAGCAATGCACAAGTGATTCTGTTTCTCTGCATCCTCACTGGCATTTGGTGTGGTCACTATTTTTATTTTGGCCATACTAATAGCGGTGTAGTGATAGCTTATTGTAGTTTTGATTTGCATTTCCCTAATGGCTAATGATGTTGGACATATTTTCATGTGCTTATTTTGCCATCTGTCTATCTTTTTCAGTGAAACGTCTCCATATCTTTTGCCCATGTTCTGATTGGATTGTTTTCTTTTTCTACTATTGAGTTTTTATTTTATTTATTTATTTTTGGCTGCATTGGGTCTTTGTTGCTGCACGTGGGCTTTCTCTAGTTGCGGCGAGCAGGGGCTACTCTTCACTGCGGTGCGCGGGCTTCTCACTGCGGTGGCTTCTCTTGTTGCGGAGCACGGGCTCCAGGCGCGCGGGCCTCAGAAGTTGAGGCACGCGGGCTCAGTAGTTGTGGCTTGCGGGCTCTAGAGCGCAAGCTCAGTAGTTGTGGCACACGGGCTTAGTTGCTCCACGGCATGTGGGATCTTCCCGGACAAGGGCTCGAACCCGTGTCCCCTGCATTGGCAGGCAGATTCTTAACCACTGCGCCACCAGGGAAGCCCTGTACATGTTCTCTTAGGTAAATACCTAAGTATTTAATTTTCTTTGTGGTGATCATAAATAATATTGTTTTTAATATCAGTTTCCACATGTTCATTGTTAGCATGAACACTTAGCACAAACATGATTGATTTTTGTGTGTTGATCTTGTATCCTGTAACCTTGCTGCACTCATTAGTTCTAGTTTTGGTGTTTTGGGATTTGTTTATCTAGTAGATTCCTTGGGACTTTCTATGAAGACAACCATGTCATCTGCAAATAGGGATGGTTTTATTTCTTCCTTTGCAATTTGTATGCCTTTATTTTTTTCTTGCCTTGTTGCAGTGGCTAGAACTTCTAGTACTATGTTGATTAAGGACAGTGTGAAAGCAGACATCCTTGCCTTGTTCCTGAACTTAAGAGAGAAAGCATTCAGTCTTTTGCTGTTAAGCATGACACAGCCGAGGGTTTTTACCACCATGTCTTACAAAATTAGTTCTGTCTTCTTTTCCTCCCCCCACATTTTTTAAGGCAAAGATTGAGACTTAGGGATTGGCAGGACTTCCCTGGTGACCCATTGGTTAAGACTCCATGCTCCCAATGCAGGGGACATGGGCTTGACCCCTGGTTGGGGAACTAAGATCCCTCATGCCACATGGCGTGACCAAAAAAAAAGACTTGGGTATTGGCCCAACTGAGATGACAGAGCAAAAAGAAAGCATAAAGGAAATTTAAGTACTTCCTCCTCCAGGCTAGGCTTGCAAGAGTGACAGAACCAAGTTCCTTTGGTGGGGGCGGGGCTTCACAGCCTTAATCAGCGCTGGGGAGCTAATCTCTTTATCAGGGCCCTTGCACTCTGCAGTGAGCTAAGGGCCCCCTGCACCTAGGGCAGTCATTGCCTGTGTAACACAGGAGAGCCTCACGGCATGGGGTGCCTGTCCCCTCTCTGGTTACCCTGCTCTTCCAGGAAGCTCTCGCCTGCCAGTCTCGCTGCCTGCCAACCTGAGTTGGCGATTGGAGAGTCTCAGATACCCAGATCCAGGGTGACAGGAGTGGCCAGGGCCAGATTTAGATTTGTATGTGCTTTTGGCAGTGGCTCCCGAAATGAAGAGAGGAAGCTCATGAAAGAGTTCCATGGCTAGGTAAAAGTGATAGCGACACAGTGCATCTGCAGTACGTATATTCCACGGAACAAAATTTTTATTAGGGGAAAGGGATGGGCAATTTAGTCTAAACTTTAAAAAGAAAAGCATGCAATCACTCCCTCATCCACTCCCCGCGACCCCGCCCCCGGCCTTTGGGGTCATCTCCCCCTGGGGTCCTGCAGCTTCCATTCCCCTCTCCCTGGCACGTCGCCCCGCCCACCGCACCCCCACCCCCACCCCCACCTGGCAGCGCTCCCCTCGTGCCCCACCCCCGGGCTGGCCGAGACCACACCTGCGCAGGTTAAACCTGCAGGGACGCGCTGCCGTGGGTGGCGGGGGAAGGTGAGCGGATGTGAGCGGTGGGATGGGAGGACGAGGCAAGGATAAGAAAACGGGCCTCTGCTAATGGCCGGTCGGCGGCCCTGGCGGGAAGGAGGGATGCGGCCGGAGGGGGGCGCCCCGGCCGCCCTCGAGCGAGCCAGCCCCTGGCTCCTCGGGGTCCTCGTCCCACGGTTCCATCTCGCCGGTCCATACCAACGCGCGAGGCGCCGGGGGGAGGCCGGGAGCGGGCCGTTCCACTCGGGGAGGGGCGGCAGGTTAGGCCGCGGCCCGCGCCACCTGCGGCCTGGGGCGAGGGTGGGCCGGAGGCTGGGCCGCGCCGCCCGTTCTGTGCCGTGCAGGCGGGCCGGGCCGCGCCGCGCCGCCCCCCCGCCCCAACAGCCGCCCGGGAGGCCCCTCCTCCCAGCGACCCGGCGCGGAGCAAGGCCGGAGCGCTCCGCGGAGCCGCAGAGACCGCCTCCGTGCCCCCGCCCCCACCCCACCCCCACACGCTCCCCGCCCGCCTCCCTGCACCTCCCCCAGTCGCTCTCGTCCCGCCCCCGCGCCCCCAACCGCTCGCCCGCCTACACCCGCCCCCTGGCCGCTCGGCCCCGCCCCCCGCGTTCGCACCACCGCCCCCGGCCCTGCGGCCCCCCGCGGCCTCCGCCGCGCCCCTGTGTCCCCGGCACCCCCGCCCTCCGCCCCCGCGCGCCACCCCCCGCGTCCCCGCGCCCCCGCCCGCGCGGCCGGGGACGAGCGCGGCCGAGCGCATGCTGATCCCTCTCCTCCTCCTCCTCAGGCGGCGCTGGCGGCGGCCCCGGGACCCGCGGAAGCCGGCATGCTGGAGAAATTCGAGTTGGAGGAAGAAGGTGAGTGCCCCCCGCTGGAACGCGCTTCCGTGTGTCCGCCGGGGGCCCGGGGACAGCCGGGGTTCACGCCCCGGAGGCCGCGGGACCCAGCCGCCCACCGCCCGTCCGGCTTCGGGCGGCGCGCCCTGCGGGGGCTGGCGGTGGAAACGCGGAGCCGGCAGAGCGTGTCTGCAGTGGCCGCGGGTGGCTTTCGGTGGCGAAATCTCGCTGGCTTCTAAGGGGAGCCGGCAACCCGGCCATCCACACGGATGGTCGGTCCTTTTGTCCTTACAAGTCGAACTCGAATGAGAGCAAGGTGACGTGCAGTAGTAATTGTTTGTAAGGCCACCGTACATGTAGGGGTGACCCCCAGATTATGCCTATGGTCCATTCCTTTAAATAACACACACTGGTTCCCTTATCTGGACTTGTGAAAATACCACCAGCAGGGTGTGTCTTCTTGTCTTGATAGGGAAAGTTCAATAGGAAAAGCGGTGGCGGCTTAGCGAATTGGTTTTGAGTTCAGGTGATGCTGTCATTCCATCGTTCCTGTCTTCTCTTCGCTCACTCGGTTTTTTTCCTTTTCCTGCCCCGTTTTCTTCTTCTTACCTGGATCTTATTTTGAAGCTGTTAAAATGTGGGGGCATGAGTTTGTTCTTTGGCAAAATGAATATTTAACGTGGATTATGATGAGCTTTTACCTGGATCTTATTTTGAACCTGTTAAAATTTGAAGGGAATGAGCTTGTTCTTTGGCAGAATTAGTATTTAAAATGGGATATGATGAGTTCAAAGTCTAAAAAGAACTTTGTATAAGATGCTTGACAATTTGAGGAATTTAAAAGACCTCCACACTATCTTGTGTTTTTCCATTATTCGTTTAGTGACTTCTCTTTTTTCCAAGAGTATTGATGGAATAAAGCTCCTGGAACAAAGCATGTGCCATGTGGATGCTGTGCCTTCTGCCAACTTTACTTTAATACTTCCGTTTATTTACAGTCAGGCAATTACTTAAATAAGCATGCACAACCAATATGAGAACGTTAAGCCGACAGTATCAGGCCAGTGTCTACGTTTATTTTATGTTTTAGAGTTCCTGCATTTCACAGACATGTTAGCCAGAAGATAACGTGTTCATAGTAATTATCATTAAAAGTCTGCCGCCATATTTATTATTAACAAGCAGTTACATGATACATTTCAGAATTTTACTAGGGCTTCATTTGCATTCTGTCCTACTGTCCTACTGAAAAATAATCCAGTGTGTTCATTCGAATCCACCTCATTATTCCGTGATTTTATTATATTGCAGGTCAAATTTGGGGCACTGTCCACAGGCCAGTATGGTGTGCCCCCCTTTCGCTAAGACTTTGAATATCTAAGTCATAGAGTTTTCTTTGTCCCTGATTTCAGTAACAATGAGAGTCCATTGCATTTAATCATTTTGCAGATTCACATGGGGGCAAAGGAAAGTAGAGAGCAGATGCTACTGGAGAGGTGCCACAGTTATGGTTTAGAGCATAGGCCCAGCTTCAGACCGTATCTTGACTTCTTATTAAGCTGTGTGACCTTGGACAAGTTACTTAACCTCCCTGTGCCTTAGTTTTCCCATTCATAAGGTGGAGCTAATATCAGGGTGTTTTGAGGATTAAATGAGATAATCCATGTAGAGGTATTTAGTACAATGTAAAGCCACAGTAAGCACTTAGTAAATGTTAGTTACTGTTACTGTTTAAGTGCCATTTACCATTGTACTGAACTCATGGACTTTTTAAGCTTTTTATTAATGAATCGTCCATAGAGATTTTTCTCAGTACAGGTTTGATGGAGTTTTTTTCCTTACTTGAGATTTATTAATTTAATTATGTTGCACTTCTCAAAGCAGATATTTGAGAAATATCTCGATGCCTTATTTTTTTTGCATTGTTTCTGCCAAGGGAATGAATATAAAATACTAAACCTAAGCATCTAAGAAAAGGACTTTCCCATTTTCACCCATCTGTTTTTATCTATATTGCTGTCATTACTTTAAAGCATACTGAATCACACAAATTACCCTGTCAAATTTTTCTAGATTCTTAAGGAGGCAAAATGTTAAAAAGCAGTTGCTTGGAAGCTGTTAGCCAAGCTGGAAGGGGTAGTGTTGGCGTGGTTGTCTAAAGTGCTGCTTTGTTTCTTTTGAACTTTAGATTGCTTATTCATCCAAAATACGGAAAAACTGAGTATCAAGCAGAATCTTACATTTATTCGGGGGAACACTAAGTCCTAACAGTAGGACATTACACCTTTACATAGTATCCTGTGAGCTGATGTGTTAGCAGCCTACATAATATTGATACATAGCTGTTGAATAGGTCCTCATTTAATCTTCCAGCTTCCTTCTTATTCACTTGGTGTCATTATTTGTGCATTGCGATCTGGACGCTTTCCTTAGATGGGGATGCATTTGGTATACATGGAAACACGTGATTGCTGATATTTTTGTTACCAAGTCTTTTTCTATTTCCTAATAAATTCTAACAGATACTCTGTTCGTTAGAAAGGCATTAGTGAAGTTGGCGTAATCTCTTAAAACGTTATTTGCTTCTGGGAAGAACAAAGAAATTGTGCCTCTATCTCCCATGTGTTGTCCAGGTCCTCTTTTGCCTGGGTTCTGACACCAACTGCCCACCCACTTCTTCCTACCATCGCACCCTGACAGAGGGACCTTTCCAGAGCGTGAATTGACAGCACCACTCCTTTACGGGAAAATCTTTACCACTTTCCTGGGTCTATATATAGAATACATGCAGACGTCTCTTCATCTGCAGCCTCACCGCCTCATCCCGGCCGTACACACCAATGATCCGAGGGCTTTCTGTGCATAAGCACCGCCAGAGAGCTTTCTAAAAGGCAGATTCTAATTCTGTGGGTCTGGGGTGGGACCTGGGAGTCTGCATTTCTGCTAAGCTCCCAAGTGCTGCTGCCGCTGCTTCACAGACCCTGCTCTGAAT
The DNA here is from genome assembly GCF_028021215.1 of Eschrichtius robustus. Lineage (NCBI taxonomy): Eukaryota > Metazoa > Chordata > Mammalia > Artiodactyla > Eschrichtiidae > Eschrichtius > Eschrichtius robustus. The sequence goes on along the minus strand of NC_090831.1, from coordinate 124,837,204 downwards.
AATAAGGCTCTAGAACAGGCACGGGCAAACTTTTTCTGTAAAGGGCCAGATGGTCTCGGTCTCCGTCCCTGTCAAGACTACTCAGCCTGCCCGTGCAGCAGCAAAGCAGCAACGCGGTCCAAGTGGCAGGGCTGCGTTCCAGTCAAACTTTATTTACAGAAAGAGGCCAGATTTGGCCCACAGGCAGAGTTGGCCAGACCCCTGTTCTGTGACCCTTCATGGTCTCGGTGCCTGAGGGTGTACATCCTTTGGAGGGTAAGACCTTCTCTTGCTCCCTTTCTCCACCTGCCAACCTTACTGCATCACGGCTCAGCCCAAGTCTCACCGTCTCCGAGGCCCCTCCCTAAAGCCCTTCTGTACTTCTCCATAATCCATCTTTCTCTTCCCAGCAGGTGATAACGGTGGCACGTCGTAGGTGCTCAGCGGCGTTTTGGTATCTCAGTGACTACCTTCAGTGTTTATGTTTCCTTTATGGGAACGATGGGAGGATGAAATGATTCGGTATCTGCAAAGTGACGCGAGCAGTGCCTAGCCCATAGCAGTCACTTTATGTGTTCGCGTTTCAAGTGCTTAATTGTATCAGTCACACCTGTTTGTTTTTATCAAGATTAACCGTCTTGAACTTATTTAACCACAGGGCCCAGCACCTTCGTAAGCACCTCAACGCAGCCAGTGAGTGCTTTCTCAAGTAGATGAGTATTCAGAAATTTATTCATGATTAATAAGTCTGTAATTCTGGCACTACCTCAAGAACTTCACGGCCCCTGGGAACTGCCTGTGTCACCGCTTCCTTCCTAGCATTCCAGCCGCCGCAGACCCGCCAGACTCGCCAGTTTCCTCGGGCTTTCAGCAAGTCGCGGTGGTTGGTCCATCCCACTTCTTCCCAGTCACCTGTCCCCTCTCCCCTCACCCCCTGCCTGCTTCCTTCAGTCCAGGCGGTCTTTTCTGTCCGAGCTGTTCCTTCCTCACCTGCAAGGTATTTCCCAAAGGATAAGCTTTTCAGAACTTGCCTCCAAACTCATTTTCCTAGCAAGACTGGTCAAGCTAGTCTGCACGATCAAAAATGGGGAAGAAGTACCAGCGAGGGGAAAGCATTATTTTTCAGTCAAGGATCTTGGAATTGTAGGCCCAGGTCTGTAATGAAGTAGCTGTATTCTTGAATAATCCTTGTCTCTTGGGGCGTTGCTTGCTTGTTTTGTTGCCGTTGTCATTGTGGGTTTTCTCGGAGCAACCAGCACCCGCTCTACAATAAACCAGAAATGTGCATTCACTCTAACTTGTTCATTCTCAACTGGAGGATATTGCCCTGAAGTGAGCAAAGATTGGTTCTTGTTGGGGGACAAAAAATCTTAGCTATTACAGTGGTTTCTGGCTCTCCAGAGGGCCCCTGGATGGATATACAGTGTATCTGTGGTATTAAAGTTTCATGGGGGTAGGACAGTTGAAGGGGGAATGTATAGAAAGGCGGGGGGGGGGTGTGTGGATAATGAAAAAAAGTTTGAGAAACACTGCTCTAACTTACTTAAGGGAGAATGTCTTCCTGTGAATTTGTGGAACCTTTTAAAGTATCCCCTTATCACTTAGCTTTGATAAGTGAGGCTCAGCTGGGTCCACTTGGCTTATTGACCGTAGTGTGAGGGGTACTGACCTCTGGTGGTGACAGGTTTGTGATCGCGGTTTGGTTGCTGGCCGATCATCTCGTAGTATTAGAAGGCTCTGATAATCTATCATCCAGACTCTTTCCTTCCCTACTGAGCTTGCATACTTATCTCAGAGAAGAGGTTTATTGTTTCTTGATTATAAAAATAGTTACAGCTTTATGAAATACTTACAGTTAAACATTTTCTGCTCTGGCTGACCCCATATTTGAAAGCTTGCCATATTTAACAGACTTTAGGTACACATTTTAAAGTCAGGCTTCACGTTTGATGGTATCTTAGATTTGATAAGATAGAGTAGTTGTTTTATAGGCTGCGGAGGTTTTGTTATCTGAAATGTTAAGACCCCTGACTATTTTAAACGAGAGGGGAGTGCACAGCAGGGTTTGAGGATCCAAAAGTGGAACCTGCCGCCGGGCTTCACCAGGCTTCACTTCTCCGGGAAAGTCATCGGGAGCCAAGGCCGCGCTGAGTCATCTCCACGATGAAGGGACCTCCACGACCTTCCCGCTCGGGACTGGCTCTGCCTGCTCCTCTGTGAGCGCTCGGCAGCCCCAGCAGGCAGCTGGCAGGAATCCAGGCCAGCGAGTCAGACTGTCTGCTCCATGGCCGGGGTGTTTCCACCCTACAGCTCTGCGTGGGGTGGGCAGAGCCCTTGCAGAGTTGTTATACCAGGACCCCTGTGACTTTACATTTTACCTGTGAATTTTAAAGTGGGAAAATTTTGGTACCACAAAGCATTTGGAATTTATTCGAAGAAACTGGAAGAATTTGTGTCCTTTTTCTATGATTATAGTAACTGGCGTATGTTAAGTATATTGAGGCACTGTTATAAATCCTTTACGTTTATCTCATCTCATCCTCAAAACAACTCTTAAGGGGTAAATATTTTTATCATCCCTGTTTATAGAGGAGGAGATTAAGACGGTGGGAGGTTAAATAAGTGACCACGGGGGGCATATCTGGGAAGGTGGGGTCACCAGGTTTCAAACACAGGCTTTAGACTTGCAGCCCAGGCTCTGAGCCGGTCTTCGTAACCGACATGAAATAATCCCTTATCTGGAAACCCTCTTTCCATTTCCTCACTTCCCATTCCTTCTTCAGCCCATTTCCACCACTCCACCCAAATTCCCTGAGTTGGTCACTCGCGGCTCCATTTTGCAAACTCCAGTGGACACTTAATCCTCTTCTCATTTTGAGCTGTTAGTAGCCGTCACCAGAGGTGACCTCTGCTCCCTTCTCCCACAGACACTCCTGGTGTGCTCCCCATACCTTTCCGCCCGTTGTTTCCTTGATGGTTCTTACCCTTTTTCCTTTTCCGTTCTGTGTTGTTTTGTGGTAGCAGGTGGAGTGAGGGCTAATTCACAAGCCATACATTTGAACATTAGCTATGGGACTTGCTCCTGGCTCTTCCCGAAGCCACTTGTCTTCTCCTCCTGTGCTCTCCCCTAGACAGTCTCCCTCACTTGCATGGCTCCAGTTACCACCTGCCTGTTGCCCAGTGTTTAATTACCTCGATGCTGTAATAACTGATGATGCCCAAATAGGTATCTCCAGCCAGATCTCTCTTCTGAGTATTCGGTTGCCTATTGGATGTCTCTGCCTGAGTCATCGCACCGTCTCTCTGGTCTGTCCTCCTGCTCCTCCCTATCGCCTCTTTCTTTTTCCCCCCAACCTGATTCAGTAAGTGCTACCACGTTCACCTGGTTTTTTGTTTTGTTTTTTAACAAGAATGACGTTGAGCCATGGCTCTCTCACTCTCCCACACCCAAGCGGTCTGTCCTCTCACTTTCACCTCCTGAATACCTACCTGTCTCCGCCATCATCACCTTTCTATTGACTATTAAACAGCCTAGTCTCTCCAGCATCTACTCTGGCCCCCTCCAATCAACTTGACGTGCTGCAATTAGAGATATTTTTAAAAACATGGATCTGATCGTGTCACTTCCATGCTTAAAAGCCTTCTCTGACTTTCCTTTGCCTTTAGGCTGGAGCCCAGACTTACCTCCCTCTTCCCTCTGCCCGCCTCACCGTGCACCTCCCTCCTCCTGGCCTTGTTCCTCCGTGCCTGCTGAACTTTGCACAGGCTGTTCCCTCTCCCTGGATTGTTCTTCCCTGTCCTCTTGGCCACCTGCTAGTTTTCTTCAGGTCTCAGCCTACATGTCACTTCTTCGGGAAAAGTGACTTTCTGGAAGCCCCAGACAGGCCTTCACATATCATCTCATGATCCCTCATGGCTGATGGGGCTGTTAAGGTGAAAGGCATTTATTCATGTTTCTCTGCCATTGTGGAAGCTCTGTGACGATGGGGACTGAGAACTTAACTACTTGCCAGGTCTCAAAGATACGATGATGACTAAGACCTAGTTTCAGTAAATACTTGTCACATACGTGAACACATGTATTTTTTTTGGAGCTTTACCTTTTACTCTGGCACATGGGCTCAGTGTACTTCAGTGGTTAATGTTATTTCCTATAAAGAAATAAGGCATTTCTACTTAAGGCAATGAGAGGAAATCCACTTGCCAAGTTTATGTGTGCTAATCAAAGAGTAGTGACAAGGTAGCTGTGAGATGACCCGCATGTACCTCCCAGATGCACCGAGGCTTCTCCTCCCAAGCGTGAGGTCAAAATAGACTGTGTCCAGTGGCTGAACAACTCAGAGGCAGTAACAGCGGATAGAAACGTGATGACTTGCTTGCATAATCTGGTGCCTGAGGAAAAAGTCTTTTAGATCTTTCTTTTGTGGCTGTGATCGCACTTGCACTGATATTAGGGGAAAAGAAGTCTAGCTTAATTCGGATACTAAAAGGAGAGTCATTTTGGGGAGGAAACTAATTTGGGAACCTTCTGGTCAAATTTTAGTCACTTTTAAATCTTTTAATTTGTTGCTTCTGTCCCACTTTGAGCTATTTCCTGTGTATCTGAATTTATGTCACATCATTGAGGTTTCTGAACTTTGTTATTACCTGATTTATTTTATCTTAGGTCGTACTTCGATCATTTGTTTCTAAGAGTAAGTTGCTACCAATAAATTGTTATTTTATAGACCACATACTATGGAATGTGTAGCTGTTTCATTAAGACCTCCTCAAGAATATCCAGGTCCACATTCTCACGTGTTTATTTTTACCTTTGTTTGGCTCTTTTCACAGTGACTCCTCTAGCTTTGATGCTTACACATGTGGCATGTCCCCCCCTTAAGTTGCATATATAATTAGTGTCATGTAATTAAGAGCATGAGTCAGACCCAGATTGGAGTCCCATTTCTTCTACTTAATAGCTGTGAGACCTTAGGCAAGTTATTTCAAGCTTCAGGTTCTTCAAGTATAAGTAGGAAACAATAATAGCCGCTAGCTAATAGGATTATACATGCATTAAGTAACCTGAACGTAACAGTCACTTGAGTACCTGCTGTGTAGTGCGGTCTCTACAAGTATAACTATGATGATGACCCTAGAAAGGACCAAAAAGGCAACTGAGCACAAATTTAAAATCAAGCCACCATTAGTGCATCATCCGGCGACAGCCATTTGGCTAGTGATGGCTTCGGTGTCTGCACCGTCAGACTTTTCCCCATGTGAATATCGTACGTACCACCCAGTGGACAGCATTTGTGATTGAATGTTTGAGTTTATTTATCCCCAGTTCCTCAGAATCACTCTGCAAGAAAGATGGTGTTATCCCCATTTTACGAATGAAGAGATTCAGGCCGAGGGGATGAAGGAATTTGCTCAACGTCACACAGAAGGTGATGACAATTCTCATACAGGTTTGGTCTAGATCTGCCCTGTTCTTTCTTCTACACTCGCTCCCCCTGGAGCCTGGAAGTCCTAGAGTCCCCGTTGGAGAAGACTGGCCTGCTCCCTGATGTACCTGAGGAAAGGACCCAGGCCCGTGAGTTTCTCAGGGAATCGTATATTGTTAGTGCCTTACTCTGCAAATCATTTTTCGTATTTTGATTTGAACAGCACTTACGCAGGTTGTAAGAACGATAACGTGCTGTATTAGAGGCAGACAGGGGCCCACAGCAGAAAGATCCGTTGTATTGCTGAACCCCAAAGATGTGCGTGCATTTACGGACATCTGCTTAAGCGCTGGTAACTGAAATGAGTCAGGATGCGTCCGAACTGCATTGTGTCCAAATGACAAAACTGCAGCGCGCTGGTGGGGACGTGGTGACTAAGCCAGTCTTCAGTGCACCTGCCTGATGCACTGAGCTGGGCTGCCACATTGTGAGTCAAGGTGGTTTGCTGAATGTGTGAATGTGTTCATTCCCCTCTCCTCCCCGCTAAAATCCTCCTGAAATGACAGCAATCAGAAAGTAGTCTTGCTCAACAAAAGCAAAAGCTTAATTCTTGGAAAAGACCAATTAAGTGGATAAACCTGTGTCAAGTCTGTTCAAGGAAAAAAATGAGTGAAAACGCAAAGTATTAGAAATAAGAGGGGCTTCTTAATTATAAATGCAGAGATTTAGAAAATAACATTAAAAGAAATCTGAATATGTCAGACTGTATCAATATATTTTAAAATCTTTTCAATCACTTTTGAGTAAATTTTACAAGTTCGTATTTTCTTGGTTAACTTTCACCAATCACCACACCAGAGAAGAAATTAAAAAGTAATTAATCAATCACCACAGAAGAAATTAAAAAGTAATTAATTGAATTGTACACTTTAAATGGGTGAACAGTATGGATGTGAATTACCTCAATAAAGGCTTTGGGGTCTTTTCAAGTAATGAAAGGTCCTCGCCCTTCCTCTGCCCCTGCAGAAGAGGCCTGGTATTCAGCCTGTTGATGGGTTAATTCTGTAGAACCTTCAAGGAACAGTTAAGGCCTAGGTCATCTGAACTATTTTAGGGCTTAGGGAAGGAGGGCGGCTTCCCAGCTCCTTCTGTGAAGCTCACTCGATCCTGACATCAGAACCAGAGGACAGCACACAGAGAAGAAAACAGATGATGAACCTGGCATTTAAAATATGGGCAGGACTCCTACTAAAACATCAGCAGGCTGAGCCATGTGGTCTCCTGTGACGAAACAAGGTTTTGTCCTAGAAATGCAGGGCTGCAGTTTGTTAAGAAACCCACCGAGGAGTTAATGTCAGCAGATTAAAGGAGAGAAACCTCTGGTCATCTAAGTAGATGCTGAAATAGCAGCTGATAAAATTCAACATATGTTCCTTTTACAAAATCCTTATTAAGCTAGAGGGAGAAGGAAACTCCTTTAAATTGCTGCAAGCGTGTTTGACAGAAGTGGGGACTGACATATGTACGCTGCTTTGTATGAAGTAGATGGCTGGTGAGGGCCTACTGAATAGCACAGGGGGAAAAAAGAAGGTACCATAGCACGGGGGGAAAAAAGAAGGTACAGCCTGTTTACAGGACACGTATTAAGTTAACCTTAGAAATGCATTCCAATAAGCATTCGATGCAGACACATACTGTTTGATTCCACTTATACGAGGTACCTAGAAGAGTCAAATCATAGAGTCAGAAAGCACACTGGTAGATGCCAGGGGCCGGGGAGGTGGGCAGGTGGGGAGGGGGACTGGGGAGTTCGTGTTTAATGGGGACAGAGTTTCAGTTTAGGAAGGTGAAAAATTCGGGAGGTGGATGATGGTGAGAGTTGCACAACAGTGTGACTGTACTTAGTGCCACTGAACTGTACTGTTAGATATGGTTTACAGTAGTATGTTTTACATTATGTGACTTTTACCACAGTAAAGAAAAAAACATTTTAAAAAAAAAGAAGTGGGCTGGGGTGGCCACCTGTTGTTCCTGGCATCACCGTCATCAAGGTGTTCCTTACCCCGCTGGGGGCTGGATCCCTGTGAGTTAACCTTGGTCCTCTCTGCTGCTTCGGCTTAGTACAGTAATTGGGTTCTGTTTCCTGAAAAAGAGGAAACATTGGCTGTGGTTCATAGAATTAAACCCAAAGCCATTTTTAAATGGATGGGGATCCCTGTCATTTCAAGGTCACAGCCTTGTCGGGTCTGTGGCATTCCTTAGGCATTTATTGCAACTAACTTTGAGCTGTCTAATTGGGGAAGCTTTGTGCCTCTACTTACCCACGCTTTTCCTTCTTTCTTAGTAACTCTTTGCCCCCTTATCTAGCAGAGCACATGCATCTCCCTCTTCAGTGGACACTTTTGCCCCCAGCACACACAGAACCAAATGCAAAAAGCATGGAAAGGAAAAAAATCTAATGCACTTCATTTATTCTGCTACCTTGTAAGTCCTGTAAAATTATATTTAAGCTTTGACTTTGTTAATACTCATGTTTCTAAGCACTTTAAGGAAACATATGTATATGAGAGTTTAATCTTTTCCATATACTTTTAAACTTTTTTTTTTTTTTTTTTTTTGGCTGTGTTGGGTCTTCGTTGCTGTGCGAGGGCTTTCTCCAGTTGCGGCGAGTGGGGGGCCACTCCTCATCGCGGTGCGCGGGCCTCTCACTATCGCGGCCTCTCGTTGCGGAGCACGGGCTCCAGACACGCAGGCTCAGTAGTTGTGGCTCACGGGCCTAGTTGCTCCGCGGCATGTGGGATCTTCCCAGACCAGGGCTCGAACCCGTATCCCCTGCATTGGCAGGCAGATTCCTAACCACTGCGCCACCAGGGAAGCCCTCCATATACTTTTAACTTCCATATTCCCCTTTTTGCTTATTTCTTGCTTAACTATTTTAAATGGTTTTCTAAAAAGAAAGGATACTATATGAATATAGTAAACTTATGTTTCTAAATACAGAATAAAGCATAAAAGACAAATTTGAAAATAACTAACCTATTGATAATCTTTTTCTTTGTGGAATTACAGTGAAATGTCTTACGTTAAGTTAAAATTACAGGATTGGAAATAAGGAGTTAGTTTTTTTGGTTGGGGTGTTTTTAGTGACATTTGGGCAATGTGTAAATTTTGTTTTAGGACGCCTCTCATCCTTGCACTCTCAGCTCTCTAAGATGGGGATTGAATCATTACCATGGCCCCTGCCTTTCATGGATGTGTCTTTCAGTGACATACAATATAGCAGGCATGAGCTTGTCCTGACACCCGTGAGGAACTTTCTGGGGACCCATCTGCTGCCTCAGAAGCTGCCGTGTAAAGCAGATCTATAGCTTTGGCACAAGGCACTTCAGGGCTCCGAAAGGGCGTCAGTCACGAAGCGCTAGCGGGGGTGTTCACAGTGGAGGGGTGCCGGTGCCTTGAGGGCCTTTGGGGAAGGTGCACGGGGCCTGTGAACTGAACTTGGGAGGCGGAGGAGGCTCCTGAGGCCGCCATGACAAAGTGCCACAAACCCAGTGGCTTGGAACAACGGAACTTTATTCTCCCACACTCGGGAGGCCAGACGTCCGAGCCCAGGGGGTCCGCAGGGCTGGTCCCGTCTGGAGGCTCCAGGGAGAATCTGTCCCGGCTTCCGGTGGTTGCTCGTGCTCCCTGGCGTCCCGTGGCTCGTGGCAGCATCACTGTGATCTCTGCCTCCATCGACCTTCTCCTGTGTCTGTGTCCGCTCTCATTTGTAAGGACGTTGGTTTTCGGATTTAGGGCCCAACCTAATAATCCAGGGTGACCTTATCTCCAAAGACCCTTGTTCCAAATAAGGTCGCGTTCTGACGTTCCAGGTGGACGTATCTTGTGGGGGCCACCATTCAGCCCACACAGAAAGGCGGGTAGGAGTTCAGTGGCCACCTGGGCCGTGCGCCCAGCAGAGGCAGGCACGAGGACACTGGCCCAGAGTTCAGAAGCTGCCTTTGGAAAGGAAGTGTCCACGGGATCGCAGGGTGTGAAACTCCTAGGGGCCGCGGCGTGTGGGCTGGCTGTGCTGTGGTATGGTGAGGACTTGTCAAGGGTGGTGTGTAACCAGATCTGCTTGCAGAGAGAGAAACGCTCTGCCACGCTTTCCTAGCTAGAGCGTACAACTGTTTGCATGTAAACTGAGATGTTGCATTTTCCAAGTTGTTCTGTTGACCTTCACAGATGAAACACTTTAACATATACTTTCTCCTTCCCAGCAGTACTCTTCAGTAGCTCCCTTGGATGATGCTGGGTTAGCGTGTGATTGGACGGTGTAACGTCATTCCACGATGGGTGGCTTTCATAGACCAGTGACTCAGGTGCCAGCATGACACTCTGCAGTTACACTTCTCCCCGGGGACGGATAAAATAACCCAGCAGTGGGACACTGCGATACTTTCTTAGCCCCAGTAACCTTTTGAATAATGAGAGCTTGAACTTGCCTTCTCAGGAATTTTAATAACTTATTCCAAACAACCTGTTATTGTTGAATGGTTTTGGTTTTTTTAGGTGTTTTTCCTTTTTGGTTTAACTCCAGATACTCTTATTTTCTGTTTCAATGCGTTTCTTCCTTCAGGTACAACTTGAGGCTTCATCATAATGTAAATAATACAAATGGTGCTCTCATCGAAAAGTTTTACCAAATGTAGAGAAGCAATGACATTTGATCGTATTTTACTTTATTCTCCTGACTTTAAATGCTAACACTTTTGTTATTGATGTTATTACATCAGTAATAATCTAGCCTTATCATGAAGCAAAATATATTTCAGTGTCATTTTGCTTTGCTTGGTCAAGCTTTTTACATTAAAAAAATGTAGTGTTATAGAGCCACCTCAAAACTGAGAACCCCAGGCTAATCATGAGAAAAACATCAAATTCCAGTCGAAGGGCATCCTCCAAAGTATCTGCCCAGTACTCCTCAAAACTACCGAGACCATCAAGTCAAGGTTTGAAGAGCTCTCACTGCCAAGAGGAGCCCAAGGTTACAGGGTTGCACGTGAGGTGCTGTCCTGGAGGGACAGAAACTAAGGCAATTGAATAATTGTAACAAACGTACCACAGTGATGTAAGACGCTAGCGATTGAGGGCACAGATTTCACCACCTGGGGGCTGGTGGTGCTCCAGTGGGAACAGAGGGAGACCCCGAGGGCCCAGCTCTCCACGTCCTGCTGGCTTGGGGGCTGCAGGTGTGAGCAGGGAAGTCCTGGGGGGCCTGGCGGGGAGTCACAGCCCCAGCGGACTCAGGAGAACGTGGGCCGTGCCCCACACAGCCCCGTCATCGGGGTGGACCCTGCCGGCTGGAGCACTGATCCTGACGTGGTTGTTGGATTGTGACTCAGAGTATGGGATAGATACCGTGAGTCCATACTGAGGTAGACAGACAGACAGACAGACAGACAACTCTCCTCTACAGAAGTGTTCCAAGTACAGTAGGTTCCCTGCATACGAACGAGTTCCGTTCCAAGAGTGCATTCGTAAGTCTAAATTTGTAAGTCCAACAAAGTTAGCCTAGGTACCCAGCTAACACAATCGGCTATATAGTACTGTACTATGATAGGTTTAGAATACTTTTCACACTAATAATACATTAAAAACAAACACAAAAAATAAAGAACATTTTTAATCTTACAGTACAGTACTGTGAAAAGTACAGTAGTACAGTACAACGGCTGGCATCCAGGGGCTGGCATCGAGTGACAGTCAAGAAGAGTTACTGACTGGAGGAGGGAGAGGAGGTGGGAGATAATAGAGGTGAAGGATGGTCAGCAATAGGAGATGGAGGGCAAGCTGCAATTTCCCTCACGCCTGACCTTGATGGCACAGGTTCTGGTTCCTTGCTGGATTCAATTCTATCTACCCAGTTGAAAAAACGATCCAGCGATGTCTGGGTAGCAGCTCTTTTTTTCTTATCGTAGATGACACGGTGGCACTGGATTGCTGACGCCTGCTGCAACCTTCGTGTACCGTTCGTTGTACGTTCAGGTCCTGTGCCTCAAAAACTACCAGTGCCTCCTCAAATGCAGAGAACCCCCTTGCCGTTACCTGCGTCGTGAATCTCTTTGGTTCTTCAGTTACTTCTTCTTCCCCTGTCTCTCTTCGTCCTTTCTCTGGGCCTCCAATTCCATCAGGCCTTCATTAGTAAGCTCCTCGTGTTGCACAGCAAGGAGTTCAGTGAAGTCGTCCTCTTCCACATCTAGCTCCAGCTTCTCGCTGAGGGTCTCTGGGTTGCTGAAGACCTCTTTGGACTCCTCATCCTCCACCTTCTCAAATCCACGAAAATCATGAACAAACTGTGGGGAAAGGTTCTTCCAAACCCCATTCACGGTGACGGCCGTAACCTCATGCCAAGCAAAGCCAATTTTTTTTTATGGCCTGTAGATGTTATAGTCCTTCGAAGATTGTCGCAGGGTTGTTCCTGATTCGTCAGTCGCCTTTACTGCCTGACGAAAAGCATGACATAAATGATATTTCTTGAAAGTCGCTATAATGCCCTGGTCCATAGGTTGGATAAGCAACGTAGTATTCAGTGGCAGATGCACTACTTTGACGTTGGGATGCAAGTCATCCATGAACGGGGGGTCGCCCAGAGCATTGTAGAGCAGCAAAAGAATGTGGAATGGGACGTCCTTCTCCAAGCAATATTTCTCTACCTCCGGGATAAAGTGGTGGGAAAACCAGTCCTGGAAAATGGCCTGTGTAACCCAGGCCTTGGGGTTACTCTTCCACACAACAGGAAGAGAGCCCTCGGCCATGTTTCTAAGGGCCCTTGGGTTCTCTGAATGATAAACTAAGAGAGGCTTCAGCTTCATATCACCGGAAACATTGCCACCAAACAACAGTTAGCCTGTCCTTTGTTGCTCTATAGCCTGGCATCAGCTTTCCCTCCTTACTGATGTAACTCTGGTCTGGCATCCTTTTCCAGTACAGTCCTGTCTCGCCCACGTTAAAAACCTGCTCAGGTAAATACGCGCCTTGAATTTCTTGAAGCGTTTCAGGAAATTCCCGGGCAGCTACCGTATCTGCACTCGCTGCCTCGCCACTTAACTTCTACGTTGTGAAGGTTGGCTCCAGCCTTGAACCGATGAAGCCAGCCATGGCTGGCATTAACAGATGCACGCTCTGATTCTTTGCTGTGTTTCTTCTTCAAGTCTTCATAAAGGCTTTTAGTTTTCTTTTGAATCAGCATTAAGCTGAGCGGGACTCAACACCAATGCTGGTCCTGCATCCACACAATGAGAAGTTTCTCCATCTCCTCCACCACTTTTCCACGCTTCTTCAATATTATTGTCTGCACAGCAGACTTCACATGTTCCATGATCTTGTCCTTGTTCTTTAGAATCGTGCCGGTGGTTGAACGACTCATTTTATAAGAATGAGCGACGTCTACCATCTTTTCACCTCACTCCGCTCTCTCAATTATTTTCACTTTTGTTTCCATCGTTATCGCTTGGCACTTCTTAGCAGTACCGGCTACATCACCACTGCTTTTTACGCTTGCTTCTGGACACCCTGGGCTTCAAATAAAGATACCGTACTTCTGTACTCTATACAGTACTGCACAGTAAAGTACACAAGAGCACAGCCACTTGTAGAAGATGCACACTCATGACAGTGTACGCCAGACACGTGAACTAACTTATGTGATTGGACGTGCGAAGGCACATTCACATCTTTGAAAGTTCGCAACTTGAAGGTTCACATGTAGGGGATTTACTGTAATTTGTGCAGATGCTTCGCCCTCAGGGAGGTGGACCATGACTCCCCTGCCAAGACTGCAGTGTGGGAGGAGTCCCTGTAGGGGAAAGACCCGACAGATCCTACCTGGGCCAGGTGATCCAAGTGATGAGGTATGTTGACAGCAGGTACCCTAGATACAGTGGGACGCGAAGGCACTTCGCCTTCTGGTCTTCCTGCTAAAACACACAAACCTCAAAATTGAGATCATGAGAAAAACATCGTACAAATCCGGAATGAGGGCTGTTCTACAGAATGCCTGTCCAGTACTCCTGATCAGGGTCTCATGGTCAAGTACTCAAGGGCATCCAACACAAGGAATGTCTGAGAAGCCATCATTGCCTAGGGCAGGCTGTGGAGCATGGTGACAAAATGTGCTGTCCTGGATGGGGTCCTGGGACAGAAAAAGGATGTTAGGGGAAAACTAAGGCAACCCTATTAAAGTGTGAACTGTTTAGTAATGTGTCGGTGATGGTTCGTTGGTTCTGACAGATGTGCCAGAGGAACGTCAGGTGTTATCTTTTTTTTCTTTGGGCTGTGTTGGGTCTTCATTTCTGTGCACGGGGCTTTCTCTAGTTGTGGCGAGCAGGGGCCACTCTTCTTCGTGGTGCACGGGCTTCTCATTGCCGTGGCTTCTCCTGTTGTGGAGCACAGGCTCTAGACGCGCAGGCTCAGCAGTTGTGGCTCACGGGCCCAGTTGCTCCGCGGCATGTGGGCTCTTCCCAGACCAGGGCCCGAACCCGTGTCCCCTGCATTGGCAGGCAGGTTCTTAACCACTGCGCCACCAGGGAAGCCCGTCAGATGTTATCTTTAGGGGCAGTCTGGTATGGGGTATATGAGGAACTGCTGTGTCTTCACAACTTCTCTATATAAATCTAAAGCTATTCAAAATAAAATGTTTATTTAAATATTTTTAAAAATTAACAGACGAATTGAGATGTTACCCCAAAAATATGTTTAGCACAAAGCTCAGTGTTCTAAAAATTCTAAAAGTTCGAATATCTCTTTTCATAGTATTTTAAGATTTTATTTCAGATATTCGTATTGTGATGTTAACATCTATAAAATGTGCACTCCTTTTATGAAAATTCTTGATTTAATTAACAGACAAACTATCTTGCAGCGGTTCCTTTCTGGGAGATGGAGTGTTACGTTTTATTGTAGTTTCCCCCTTGAAGTCCTTCATTTGCACTTTAGGAGAATGGATTTGACCGGCACTCTGTAAGTTAAATGTTAGTTACGCGTGTGCTCGCCCGCCTGGTCCTTTGAGCCTGTGTCTGCACGGATCCCCTCTGAGTAGGCTTCCAGGAAACGACTCGCCTAGCAGCCTGGTCGTCGTCGTCCTTGGCAGCGCGGGAGCAGTGATGGCAGAGAAGGACCGGGACCTTCCGCGTGGCTGTCGTATGAACGTCCTGCGTTCCAGTTCTTTCCTGTGCAAGGCTCCTATTTTCCGGGAGATAAACGTTTTGAGAAAAATGGAAGCACGCTGACTCAACTTCCATCCATCCATTCACTGACTGCCACTTACCTGGTTCATAAGCCCGGACTTGTCCTGTGGTAGCGCTCGTGACGGTGTAGTGACGGTTCATGTGTCTCCCCCGCTGGTTTGTAGTACCTGCAGGGCAGCGGCATGTGTGTTGGGTCCCCGGGGACCCCCAGCCTCTAGCACAGTGGAAGCTGGTGGGAGCAGATGGCTTGTGGGCGCCTCGCCTGCCTCCAAGTTCTCCTATTGGAACAGCTCTGACCGAGGGTGTTCTTTGGCAGCTGGGCTTGTGGGCGCAGGGCAGGAATGTCAGAGGTCACGGCCCAGGGGAACCCCTCACCAGAGAGGGTGGGGTGCTCCTGACTAGGAGGCAGTTCTGAGGTGCGTGCGCAGCCTCCCTGGGGTCCCCAGCAGCTGCGACTCTGCACAGAGCTGTGACCTGCTTACTGGAGCTCCCTTTTTGACTCTTTCCTTCCGTCTCACTTCCCCTGGTCTCGGGGTCAGCTTTGGGAGAACCCACACTGAGACCATATGCAGTAAGTCGGTATCGACGAAGTTAATTAGCATAGTAAATGAGTAAGATCCTGACCATTCAAAGAAATTATCATCCAGGAAGAAAAGGATTATCGGAGCTGTGCAGATCACATGAATGAGACATAAAGTGATGACTGATGAGAAGTACAGATAGAACGTGCGTATTCAGGGGAAGAAGTCGCTGCAGACTTCCCTCCTTACCCTCCTGACTCAGGGTCGGCTCCTGCCTTGTGACCTTGAGCCATCCAGCACCTCACCTGTAGCGTGGCTCACATCCCGGTGCCCTCGCTCTGCCAGCTGGTGAGCTGGGAGGACAGAGATGTGTCTGCTGCGTCCCCTCGTGTCTCGACACTGGCACAGTGCCCCGCAGACAGTAGCTTCACAGGTGTGTTGGACCCGTGCGTTCATGGGGAGACTGAGTGGCAGAGTTTCCATGAGGAGAGGGTTGGAGTCTTGGGCACGGATTCAAATCCCACTCCAGTCACTGCCTAAATTTCTGACTTCAGGCCCGTTGCTCAGTCAGCTCATGTGTAAAGTGAAGAAATCGAGGCACACCCTCAGGGTCATGACATAAATTAAATGAGGTCATTTCCTGTAGTACCTGGAGTTACAGTACAGAAGTGAGCGCTCAGATGTTCACTGCTTTTATGGAGAAGATGGCATTTGAGGTTGGTTGAAATTGGATGAGAAAAAGTAGAGAAGGAAGTTTAAATTACAGCAGAAGGAACAAATGCCAGCA
This sequence comes from Eschrichtius robustus, assembly GCF_028021215.1. NCBI lineage: Eukaryota > Metazoa > Chordata > Mammalia > Artiodactyla > Eschrichtiidae > Eschrichtius > Eschrichtius robustus. Next base: position 124,821,261 of record NC_090831.1, on the reverse strand, counting down.
AGTGAGATTAAGGACAGTAGGGAGCTTAGCAGGGAGCTGTGTGCCTGGACCCGAGAACAGGAAGTAGGGAAATGAGGTCACGGAGAAGCCAGACCACGGAGGTTCCTGAATGCCAGCCTGAGTTGTCTGACTTTATTGCACGAGCAGGAGCGGAGATGTTTGAGAAGGGAACTGTCCAGGAGGTGATGGGATTGTGAACTATGGGTTACAGTACCCTGAAGAGAGGTCAGAAATGAAAATAGAGGTTTGGGAGTGGTTCACATAGTTTATCATGAAATTGGCAAACCAGTCAGCACATACGGAGTGTTTACCACAGTAGGAAATAGAATAACAGGGGCTCCTTTCCACAATCAAGGAACTTGGTGAGTGTCATGCTGTTTAACACTTATCTTGCTAATTAGTGTGTACAATATAGTAATTTTTTTCTTCTGGGATATTTCCCAGGTAATCTAAACCTTCCCCAAATGTACAGATTGGTGTGGGCCCAGCGGCATTGTCAAAGAGGTCTCTTGGAGATGTATTCTTTGAGTGAACCAGGAGATAGGAGTGAGGTCCTCGCGGGCAGTGGGCAGTGGGCCATTGTCCGGCTACAGGCACAGCTTTGGAGTCACAGTACCTTGTCATTCCTTTTGCCAACTGTCAATTAACTTCTACAGAAATTTAAATAATAAAGACTACTTTATGTGTATTTGTTCACGTCGTTACTGTTTTCAGGCCTCCGTGTCTCCTTGTGTAGATCCTTATTTCCATTTCATGTTTATATAAAGGATGCCTTCAAATTTTTTAAATTTCCAGTTACTCCTTGCTAGTATATAGAAATACAGTGGCATGTTTTTTTTGTTGTTGTTTTTTACTAACTTCATTCTCTGACCTTGCTAAACTCCTTTTTTAGATCTGGGAACTTTTTTGTAGATTCTTTGGTGTTTTTTATGTAGAAAATCGTATAGTCTGCCAATAAAGACAGTTTTGCTTTTTCCTTTTATATCCATAGCCTTCTTTTTTTTTTTTTTTTTTTTTTTTTGGCTGTGTTGGGTCTTCGTTTCTGTGCGAGGGCTTTCTCTAGTTGCGGCAAGCGGGGGCCACTCTTCATCACCGTGTGCAGGCCTCTCACTATCGTGGCCTCTCTTGTTGCGGAGCACGGGCTCCAGACGCGCAGGCTCAGTAGTTGTGGCTCACGGGCCTAGTTGCTCCGCGGCGTGTGGGATCTTCCCAGACCGGGGCTCGAACCCGTGTCCCCTGCATTGGCAGGCAGATTCTCAACCACTGCGCCACCAGGGAAGCCCCGTTTTTTTTTTCTTGCCTTCTTGTGCAAGTGAGGACAGCCGTGTTGAGTACCAGGAGCTTCTCGCTCTTACAGGGAGAACACTTCTTATTTTCCATTAAGTCTGTTAGCAGTAGATTTTTCATGCATACTCTTAATCTGATAGGGGAAGTTCTTTATTATTACTGATATTTGCCTTTTTTTTCTTTCCTTTTTAGCAGAAGACTCAGAAAGTGGTGTTTACATGCGATTCATGAGGTCACACAAGTGTTACGACATCGTTCCAACCAGCTCCAAGCTTGTGGTCTTTGATACCACGTTACAAGTGAGTGTGCCCAGTTTCCCTGAATCTGGGGTATATTATTTGGTGCCTGCTTTGTCGGGTAAGTTAAATCCAGCAATACCCGCAGACAGTATCCAGTCCTTTCTGCACGTCGGGTCCTGTGCTGAGGTTTTGTCTGAGTTGTCAGTCGTCATGGCAGCCTTCTGAGGAATGTGCTGTTTTACGGATAAGGAAGCTCATTATCTAGAGTTTGCTCACATTCTAGCATTTAAGAACTCAGCCCACAGAGCTGGTGAGTGACGGGGTCTGGAATTGGTGCTCGGGTCTGTGTGATGCGTGCTGGCTCCAAGCCTTTCACCGCTAGCTGCACCTCCTCCCTCGGCATGTCCTGAAGGCCTTAGCTATTCAGTAGAACAATGACGTTGCAATAATACTGGTTAAAAAGAAAGCATCACTCAGGTGGGTAATCTCTTAGCGAAAACTCTACTGATCTCTTTCGGCAGAAAATTTGAACCTGATTATTTTGGTATTAAAATTATGCTTATTGTAACTCGTTTTATACCAACATGACTTACAATCAGACGTGAAAAATCCCAAATAATACATTAAGTGCGATGACCAAATTACATCCGGTGTAATAAAATACATGTGCGTTCACAGGTATACGTGTGTGCATTTGGTGTATAGATTTGTACATAAATCTTTACCAAGCAGGATTGTTTTCACCTCGGTTCCCCAAAAGTAGATGCTGAGCCAGGAATTCATGGGCAGTGGGCACTTTATTAGGGCGTCCTGCCAGGGGAGCCCCTGAGGGACTGGGGGAGAAGGAGAAGGGGCAAAGGCCAGGGAGGGCAGCCTCCGCTGACCCCTCAGGGGGACCCCAGCGGGTAAGGTGCCTGTGCGAGTTCACCCCGGCCTCTCTCAGTCTCGTCCAGGGCTGTCCTGGGAGATGTGTGCCCCGGCCCTGCCAGCTCTTCCCAGCGCTCGGGGCCCTCTCCCCAGGCCTCCCCCGCCTGCTCTGCTGGCGCCCCCAGCAGCCCGCCCTGTGGCTCTTCCTTGAGGACGCCTGGGCTCTAGGAGCTACTTTGCCTGCATTCAGTCTCAGCTGCACAGGATTCTCAAGAATGTAGATATGGCTTAGTTCTTAATTATATTTTCCAATTTTTTTTTTTTTTATAAATTGGCCTAATATCCTATGACTTTGCTAAATTCACTTTGGACCAGGTAACCTTCAAGGTCCCTTCTACAACTCTGATTCTTTGACACAAAGAGGACAGAGAGGCATCCAGATGCAGTGTTACCGGAAATACTCTCTACCACTGTAACTACAGACTTCTACAGAAAAGTAACTAGAAATTCTGAATTCCCCAAATAAAGAAGTAGATCAACCCATCTCACCCCCACTCCACCCTCCAAAGTCCTGACTGTAGGTTTTCCACCAACAGAAAAGCACATGACAGCGGGTACGCCCTGCACCTGCTTTCACTCTTGCTCAGCTTTTCCCGTGTTGTAAAATTAACTCTTTTCTGAATTTAGAATTTAGCCAGAGTGAGTAAGACGTGAAAAATGTGATGCTTTATGGATCATTGGAGATCACTAATCCAGTGACTCTCACTTCCCTAATTAACAGAAGCTGCATGTGCCTGTCTCCTGGAAGTCACGAATCCTTGAGGCTCTAAGCTTTAAAGGAGCTGAAATTGGTTACCATGGAAATGGGGGGGTTGGCACTGGTTACAGCAAGTTAAAGATGTGTTTGAAAGGGCTGAGTCGACTGTTGTCTAGACACAGACAGCGGTTGTGGTCATGGACATGTCTCGAGAACGAGGGAAGCAAGCAGGGGAGACACAGCCCGTCCCCGAGACCAGGTGACCGTCCTCTGGGCGGGGTCGTGGCCTAGACGGCTCCCTGTGTGCGCGTGTGATAGGACAGCACGGAGCCACTGAGGAGGGCGGAAAAAACGTTTGTGGAGAATGTGTTTGTTTGGGTTTTTTTTTAAGATTTAATTTTTTATTTATTTTTGGCTGTGTTGGGTCTTCGTTGCTGTGCGCGGGCTTTCTCCAGTTGGCGGCGAGCGGGGGCTACTCTTCGTTGCAGCGCGCGGGCTTCTCATTGCAATGGCTTCTCTTGTTGCAGAGCACGGGCTCTGGGCGCGCGGGCTTCAGTAGTTGTGGCTCGCGGGCTCTAGAGCGCAGGCTCGGTAGTTGTGGCGCACGGGCTTAGTTGCTCCGCGGCACGTGGGATCTTCCCGGACCAGGGCTCGAACCCATGGCCCCCTGTATTGGCAGGTGGATTCTTATCTACTGCACCACCGGGGACGTCCCCTAACGTATTTATTTTTAAGTTAAAAAAAAGCAGGTTGCAGAACAACACTTATATTCTGACCAAGTTACCCTGAGGGCCCAGAGTATCAGAGACACAGCTGGTCTGGGAACCAGAGTCAGCCGTTCACAGGTGAGCTGAAAACGGGGTCGCAGACAACAGAGGTGACTGGGACAGCCCGAGAAGAGAGGGAGAGAAGGGAAGGGCCGCCCGCCCCAGGCGGCCGCGCTCTCAGCCTCCAGCTCGGCCTCTGCGAGGCCCGTGGGCCTCCCGCAGGCGGGGCTGTGACGCACCCCAGGGTCCTGTCGCTGTGTCTCGCGTGGGTGTGAGAGACAGCGCCTTGGTCCTGGTGCCCCGGAAGCCTAGTGTACGTCCTGGAGTCACGTCCCTCCCCCTCGGCCCGCCTGGTTCTCCCTCGGCGTCGGCGGTCGTCTGGAGCCCCGAGTGCAGGGTGACTGAGGGAGGGGGTGATGCCCAACTCCGCCCGGCTCCCTCACCCGGTGCCGCGGGGCGCCCGGCGCTCAGGCTGGACGGGGCAGACGCCGCCCGCTCGGGGTGGGCGCTCGGCTTGCACGGTCACTCGGCATCTCAGCCGAGTTGTTCCTTCCCGACCAGGGCCCCGTAGTAAGCCAGGAACTTATTTCTCAAGAGGAAAATCATTACCTGCAGAAGAAGGCATGGCTTTTTGCTGTTTGTTTGTTTTTTCCGAAAACCCAGTGAATCTCCTGCTGGTGCCTGATGGGAGCCTCATTCGGCGTCCCCAGCTCGGCCTGGGGGGCGGTCCCAGGCCCGGGTGGACGAGGGGCCTGCCCTGCCGCAGAGCTGTGTCTTGCTCTGGGCCCCTCTGAAGACTCCCTCTGACCGTGTCAGAGCAGCGCTCAGACTCGGTGTGTGCCGCTTGCGAAGACCTGCCGCGGGTGGCAGGGGTGCGGGCAGCAGCCTGAGTGGCACGGGGGTCTCTCCGACGCTCCAGGCCGTGGCCTCCCTCACCCTGACCCCTCACTGGCTGGCTGGCCGATGTCACGCTGAGGCGTCTAAAGCATTGCCTCGTCCTGCCCATCAGACCAGTCAGCACGGTGTCACCGATGTCACGGGACCGTGTGACATGAGGCCTGTGGGGTGGTCCGCATCTCTGCAGACCGTGTGCAGCCAGAGAGCCAGGGGTGAGGGTGTGAGAGTGTGCCGTGCCAGGTCAAGGCAGACTGCTTCTCGGGGTCCTTGTACGTTGGTACAGAGAAAAAGCGTGCGCGGCTGACGGCTGCAGGGCCCTGCGATGCGGCATCTGGAGTTACAGGAATCCAGTCACTCTGGGAGACGCGGTCACGGCCAGACGGGCAGCTTCCCCGGGGTGTGACGGTCAGCCTCTCCGTCTGCGCATTTCCCCAGGGACGCTCTGCCGCGCTTGGCTTGCCAGTCTCGTAGCTTCTGGGGCGTCCTCCCTGGTCTTCCTCGGCACGATATCCCGCGCCCCGTGGGTCCCAGAGCCAGTGTAGGGATCCCAGTGACGTACTCAGGACTGAGCGGATAACCACAGTCTCACTCCTAGGGACGCTGTAACTGGTTAGCCATGACCAAACCGTCTGCGAATCAGAACATTCTCACCCCTGGCCACGTGCCTGCCCTGCTCCCTCAGGACCTGCCACCACGCTGGCATCAGTGAGGCCATCATGGTACTGCCCCCTGCAGAGCGCAGCCAGCACGCAGCTTCTCAGGGGGTAGGGGTCCCCGCACGCAGACATTGCTCAAAAACCTGGGGAGGCTGTGACCTCGGGGCCCTTTTGGGGAAGGTAGCTGAGGGCTGGGTGTGCAGGCCGCGTGTGCTGACGTCTCCCTAAGCCTGTGGGTTCACTCTTCCTCTTTAGGCCTCCGAAGTTCTGGCATCTCGGCCTCCTCAAACATGCACTCAGCAATGCCCTGCATTTCAAGGCAGTCAACTCAGAAAGCTTTAGAGCCGTTTCCAGTGGCACGCACTAAACGTTAGATCCACGTTTCTGGTAAATCCACCTGTGTCAATAAACTGTACCGTATCCGGTGTTAAATTCCCTCTCCTTGGTCTAATATTATTAGAAGCTATTCCCACGCTTACTTCCCAGGTTTCTGCAGATGTGAAATAGCGAAGTTTTCTCATGGTTTCCATGTGTGAGTCCCCCTCTCGGGGGCAGGCTGGAGTCTGTCCCCAGTCACAGGTCTCGGGGTGGCACAGGCGGCTGTGGTTGTCTGGAGAATGAGTGACCCCGTGCAAGGCATCTGCCCAGGAGAACTTGCTACTGGGCTTCCAAGCAAAGAAAGGCAATTCGGACACCACACAGCCAGCTGTTTCCACTGCCAAGGGAGGCTCGGAGTCACCCTGGCGTTCAGGAATCTCTGCTTCGTCTGAGTCCAGCCCTGTCGCTGTGCTGGGTTCCAGGGCTGCACTCCTCCCAGATCAGTGCCCCGGCTTTCACGTCAGAGACCGGGGAGACCGTGAGTTCGGGGTGGTGAAGCTCCGAGTCCCGCAGAGTTACATTTTGTGTTTGATTTAGGAAGGGTCAGCCTGGCAGCTACAAGAGGAGGCCTTTTTTGGGCTGCCATAGAGGCTGCCAGGTTCTCGGTGACCGAGAGTCCCCAGTCGGAGCTTGTCCTTCCCCGGTGTGTGAGCCCCATCCTCTGGCAGGACTCTGCCCACACCGGATCCCATGTTCCTTTCGCTGCAGTGACAGCTAGTGCAGCAGCCCCCTGGCCCCTGCTCTCCTCTGGCGGCTGCAGAGTGCGGCGGGGACACCACAGTCACAGGTGATGCTTGTTCCCTCTCGATGCCGCTGCCTGCCCAGGGTCACTGGGGATCTGAGTGCCCGCTGACCCAGAGCTCAGCACTGTGTTCAGGCCCCAAGACATGAGCCCGGTCCCAAACCCTCTGTCCCCAGAACCCTGCCTGGTGCGTGCGCCTCTGTATCAGTCGGGGTCCAGTCAGGACACAGAAGCCATAGCAGCCATCGAACAGAAAACTAACGTAAACCAGTGGTAATTGGACGTAAGTCAACTGGGTAACTGACAGGGTAAATAGTGACCTCTGAGGCAGCGATCTCAGACCTGCATCTGTAGCATCACTAGGAACTTCCGGGAAACACAGACCGTCAGGCCATCTCAGACCCACTAAACCGAAAGTCATGGTGAGGCCCGGTGGTCGTGTCTCACTGAGTCCTTCCAGCGATTCTGGTTCTAGCGCTCTGCGGTTCGAAAACCGCTGCTCTGGGGCCTCGTGGAGGTAAGGAGGAGCCTGTGTCGCCTTCTGAGGGCCTCTGGCTGGGGCTGTGCCTCGGCGGCAGGCGGGGCGGGGGGCAGCGTGAGGGGGCTGCTCAAGCTGGACTCAGCTGCTGCTGCTGCGGGAGGGAAGCCCACAGGTGGGGATGTGCGCTGCGCCGGGTCCTCTCCCCACAGCCCTGTGTCCTACCCTCCAGGCGCTGCGGAACATGACCTCACCTGGACACAGGGGCCGCTAAGAGGTAATTGGTTAAGAAGGTGTCGGTCCTAGCCCACCGTGATCGGCGTCGTTGCACAAAGGGGAGATGTGGACACACAATCATGCATAGGGGGAGAGTACCAGTGACAACGAAGGCAGAAATCGGTGTGACGCTTGTGCAAGCCAAGGGGTGTCAGGGCGTGTCTGCACACCACCGGCGGCCAGGTGAGAAGCCTAGAACAGATTTTTCTGCACAGAAAAGGAGCCAAGCCTGCTGACACCTTGATCTCAGACGTCCAGCCTCCAGGACTGAGACGATAAATCTCTGTTGCCTGTGCCCCTAGTTCATGGTGCTCTGTTGTGGCCGCCCTCGCAGACTGATCAGGTGGTCGGCAGGTGAAGCAGCCCTTCTTCAGCCCAGCCCTCCTGTCCTCGCTGGCCTCCCTCCTGTCAGAGGCCGCAGTAGAGCCCATGGCAGAGTTGAGATGTGGTCCCCAGGGCCCCAGTGTCACGAAGCAGAGTTAGAAGGGAGGGTTTGGGGCTGAGAGACAGTAAGTTAGTAAACGGCGGGGTAGAGAGCACACACCATCCCTTCCGGAGAAGTCTGGCAGCGCAGATCTACTGATAGGTGTGATTTAGTGCCTTCAGATTCTAAATGGTAACTCCTCAGGAGGTATGGGAAGGCTCCAAAGTAAATAGAATTTCACAATGGAATCATCACTTCCAGGCCCGGGGGTGGGGGGGGGGGCGGCGAGGGGAGCACTGAGAATCATATAGGTCTTCCCTCACAATGGCAGTATGCGGGAATGTGTGTTTTTAGCAACATTCTACTAACAACATTTTTAATAAACTTTTTTAGATTGATAGAAAAGTTGTGAAGATAGTACAGATCGTTCCCATATACCCCACACCCAGTTCCCTCCATTTTTGCCATCTTAATGTTAGTATGGTCACATTTGTCACCGTTAACGAACCAGTGTCGATACATAATTATTGCCTGAAGTCCACAGTTTGTTTAGATTTCCCTGTGTCTTTCCTGATGTCATTTTTCTGCTCGAGGATCCCATCCAGGTTACTGTTAACATTTAGTCGTCACGTCCCCTTAGGCTCCCCTTTGCTGTGACGGTTTCTCAGACTTCCTGGCTTTTGGGAACCTTGACAGTTTTGCAGACCTGACCAGGTGTGCTGTAGGGTGCCCCCGAATGGAATTTGTCTGCTGTTTTTTTCTCACGACCAGACTTGGATTATGGGCTTTGGGAGGAAGAGCACGGAGGTAAAGTGCCCTTCACGTCGTATCAGAACTGCGTACTGTCCGCCTGACGTACCACTGTCGACCTTAACCTCAGTCACCTGGCTGCGGTACGTCTGTCAGGTTTCTTTACTGTAAAGTTCCCCTTTTCCATACTGTCCTCTTTCGGAGAAGGTTACTCTGCACCGCCACACGTAAGGAGTGGGGAGTTGAGGGCTGCGCAAGTTAGCTGGAATTCTTCTGCAAGGGACGTGTGTTCCCTCCTTTCACTTATTTATTCAGTCATTTGTGTCGGCATACGTTTATGGAGAGAGAGAGAGAGATTGGGTTACAATCCACTATTACTTTGTTTTATTGTTCAAATCATTCCAGTTGATATGATTTTAATAGTGCCAATGAAAGAGAAAACAGGCAAGTGTCCAAGTAAGTGGCTGTTTGCCAAACACGGGTTTTTAGAAGAACACGTAGAAAATATAGAAAGACAAGCATGTAAGTAAGTTGAAGAAGGGCATGACTAGGAGGGGGCTGCCCAGGGTCCTCTTAGTTGGGGTTAGAATCGAGATCCACAAGCGGGAAGCAGGTGCTCGCCTGCTTTAGAAGCAGGAATAAGGGTTTGCTCTGTTGCTCAAGATTCATGCTGCAGGTGCTGCTAAAGAGGAAGGGAAACTCTTCAGCTCGTTTTGTGCTTTTTCATTATCAAGGAAAATGATCTTCAAAACGGAAAAAGTACAGTAAATGGTGATTAGAAGAAGTTAAAGCCCAGGATAGGTGTGGATTGTAGGAGGGTGCCTGTTTGCTTTCTGATCCCTCGTTTAATCAGGATGTAGATTGCCAGGCTCTTAGTGGCGGTGGAGGAATGGTGGAGAACAGGTCTGAGGCCTGACGCCCGAGGTTCCAGGTGAGAGGAAAAAAAGAGTCCTCAAAAAACGGTGGGAAATGTGGTGTCATCCCCAGGTAAGGTGTTTGAATGAAATATTCATAAAGTAATAAAAGTAGTAATCTCTGGAAACCTATCATGAATTGACCCCAGAAAGTCGGGGAGATGAACCCGATTTCCTTTTAGGACTGTTCGTAGATGTGGTAATACCATGAAAGGCAAATCTGGGTTTCACCTTGGCGGTTGACACAGCCTCGTGCCCTGTCCTGATGGATAAGATGCAGAAGTGTATCTTGGCAGCTCAGTGGATTGCTGGCTTATGGACCTTAGGGGAACGTCAGTGAAATCGCAGCCTGCCTGGAGCGAGGTTCCTAGCTGTACTGGATGCGTCTCGTGGGCCGGGCCACCTGCTACTGCAGCCAGCCCTGCAGGCGTGGTGGGCGGCACCTCCGCTTCCGTAACCGGCTGGGACGAGCAGGTGGGGAAATGCCCCTGCCTCGCACGCTCGGGGAGGACGATCCCGGTGCCATCGAGCCCCTGTCAGGCCCCTGTCCTGCGGCCAGCTCCACCACCCTTCACACACTGACACTGGCTCCCCTGCTAGCCTGTGGCACTCCCGCCCCCGGGACCACGTTCTCAAATAAACCACGTGCGAGCCAGGCTCTGCTTTCTGGGTAAGACACTGCTGGGGCGCCTTAAGATTCTTTCACTCTGAGCTCAGCGGCATCTGGAACAATGACTTGAATACTGACTTTGTTGACCGACCGCATCATCTAATTAACAGATGACTTGAAACCAGGAGAGAGAGCAAATAATAACCAATATCCAGAAAGATTCCTCAATAAGCTGAATTATTCCTAGGCCCAATTAATAAGTAGCTGGCATCCAGAACAGTGGGAATTAGAGCGCGTTCCAGAAGAGAATAAGGCTGGGGGCTCAGAACTGTGGCGGTGTGAGGGTGACCTGACGCGGCCCCGCCCCCATCAGGCTCACAGGAGGGGGGACCTGCTAATGCCAACAGCCAGCAGACCGTAAACCCAGAAGTACAGGCCGTGGTTTTAAGCGTCACGCAGTTTAAAAGTGGTACGAAAAAAGCTTACCTAAAAACAGCAGTCCCTGTTCCTTACACCCTTGTCAAATTCCCCAGAACCAACAGTTCAGCTGTTAAATCTGGCGCTCACTGCCACATTCCCTTGATTCATTAGTTTTAGACGCTTTTTCCTCCCTAATTCGGTAGCTGGGCTCTTTGTTCCTTGTGTGGCTGGCTTCCTTCCTCCCCTCACGCCCAGTGTCACTATCTCAGTACCGGGGTGCTTTCATTCATCTGACTGTGTCACTGAGCCCAGTGGTTTACTGTGGTTGCATTTCCTATTTGTACAGTTCAGTGTTATTCCTGGAGCTTAGAATTCTTCCGTTTTTTATTTTCTTTGAGCAGCTAAGGCTTTTCCCACCGGCTAACTTCTCAGTAGGATTTCCTGTGCAGCCAGACTTGGCCCACACGGTTCCAGCCCCACTTGGAGCCACTCCTGCCGGCTCTGTGTCTTCTTGCTCATCACCTGAGACTTTCACTGGGTCACGGCGGGAATTGCCTCCACCCTCTCCTGATTTTTGAACACATGGCTTTTCTGCTTTCGTGATTTATTCGCTCTGTTTTGGTGGAACACTTTCTCCAGGAGCTTCCGGTCCTAGACCACTCGGGCTGCATAACAAAACCCCGCAGGCTGGCAGGCTTCACAGGAATTTCTCCCGCAGTCCTGGAGGCTGGGAGTCCAAGACCAAGTGCCGGTGGCGTCAGTTCCTGGCGAGGCCTCTCTTCCTGGCTTGCAGACAGCTGCCTGGAGAGCACGAGAGCTCTGGTCTTTCTCATCAGGACACTAATCCCAACCTTGTGGCCTCATCGAACGCTCTCCAGCTGCATCAGGGGGTGCAAACCTCAGGGGGGTCAGGGGGTGCAAACACTGTCCATACGCGTCCCAGGAAAAGATGCGTGAGCGTTAGCTACTTACACGCAATCTGTAGACTACGTGTAGATGCCATGCGGTCGGTCTAGAGTTTCGAAGGCATCGTTCCATCGCTCTTAGCTGCCAGTGTTGCTGAAGAGACGGCTGTTGTGGTTTTTTTCTTCTTTAATCTCCATCTTTTTGTATGTGATTTCCCCCCTCTGCAGCTTTTGGGGTTTTCTCTCTCTCTCTGGTGCTTCCATGCCGTGCGCCTGGTTGTGGTCTCTTCCACTTGTGAGCCAGGCACCCGATGGGCCTTGGGACCTGACACACGTGTCACTCGGTCTGTGTTCATTGTGCTGTTCCTTCCGAGATTCTCTTCCTGCTGTTTCCTTTCTTCTGGAACTTCAGTCGGGAGATCTTGGGCCCCCTGAATTGATCCTTTAATGTTCTTATCCTGTCTCCTTCTCTCATTACTCCTCTGTTCTACTTCTTAGAAGTTTCTTTGTTCTTAACCCATCTAGTGAGATGTATTCAAAACTAGAAGTTGTGCGGCTTCAACGTTCAAGGTTGTGTCGAGTGGCTCGTAATTAAGAGTGAGCACCGACAGTTGGGGGGTGATCACAGGGGAGCTTCTGCCTGCGGGGGGGGGGGGGTCTCACGGAAGAGTGTTGGGCCACCATCTTTTTCATTGGAAGCCCCCAAATGTTCGTCTCTGTGTAGTTTATTTCTGAAGCAGTTTCTCCAGAAAAATAATCCTTTGATGGTGATGGCGGGTGGCTTTGGTCATGACCTGATTTGAAACAATCTTCCTGTTTGTTTTCAGCCCTGCCCCTGCCCCGGCCCCTCCCCACGCGGCTCCTCCTCTTCGTTAGCGTTACCCTTGCCACACCTGCCTCTCGCCCTGGCCTCTCCTCGCTCACCTTCTAGTTTATACTCCCTGTAGTGTGAGAATAACTGTTCAAGAGGAAAAGATGTCAGAGATGTTTCTCTGCCACTTTTAAACCTAAGGAGGCACGAGGGAGACTCCAGGAAGGAGATGAATGAGGTCCTGCGGGAGTAGAGGAGGGATTCAGCTTGCCTGGGCGTGACGTGGGCAGGTGGTGCTGAGGGCTTGTGAACTGGGCTTTAACTGGTGGAGCAGAAGGTGAGTGCCTCTGAAGTGGGAGGAACATCGTGACACAGCCCGAAAAACGGAGGATAAGTTCACGGACTGAGGAGTCTGCTGGGCCGTAGGGCTCGGGCTGGGGCTGCATCGCAGAGGGTCTTGGAGACCAAACCTGAGAAGCTGGGCCCGTCCTTGCTCAGGGGAGACGCCGGCAGGTGTTGTGAAATCCATTTGACGAGCTCTGATGTAAAAACTTAGTAAACTGTAGTGAACAGTTTTAAAGAGCTTTAGCTATGCATCAGCATTAATTTTAAAAGCCCCACAATTAGAATCAGGGTAAAACTGTGTATGGAAAGCAGGGAAGCATTAGAGGAATCAGATTCCCATTTTGGGGGAACACAGATGTGCTACGTGGCATTTAGATTGCCAGAATCTCTTAGCGCAACTAAGGCCGGCTTACCCTTTTTAAAAATCATTTTTATATTAAGACTTTTATTTTCCTCTTTTACTTAGCTGATTATCACATTTTGGTTGTTTGAAAATCCTATTAAGGGCTTCCCTGGTGGTGCAGTGGTTAGGAATCTGCCTGCCAATGCAGGGGACACGGGTTCGAGCCCTGGTCTGGGAAGGTCCCACATGCCGTGGAGCAACTAAGCCCGCGCGCCACAACTACTGAGCCTGAGCTCTAGAGCTCGTAAGCCACAACTACTGAGCCCGCGTGCCACAGCTGCTGAAGCCCGCGCGCCTAGAGCCCGTGCTCCGCAACAAGAGAAGCCACCGCAGTGAGAAGCCCGCGCACCGCAACGGAGAGTAGCCCCCGCTCGCCGCAACTAGAGAAAGCCCGCGCTCGGCAACAAAGACCCAACGCGGCCAAAAGTAAATTAATAAATAAATTTATAAAAAAGAAAATCCTATTAAAATATAAAATTTTTAATTGGTAAATTGAGTTTGAGCAAATTGCGTTACCAGTTGAAAAGAAAGAAATTTTCAGAGGCACTCCAGGCCCCTAGAGTTTTTCCCTTAGAAGTAGACGGCGCCCGTCCTCTTTCCTCCTGTTGATGGTTCGTTGGTGACACCCTGTGCCTTGTGTAATTGAGGAGTTTCCTGAGCGTAGTTTTAAATTGCCCCTCAAACACTCCGTGCATGTGGTGCTAAGAAAGCCAAGTTTAGAAGGTTTCGTGACTGCGGAGAGGCTGCAGTGAAACCACAGCAGCAGGCGGGGCTGCTCATCTGGGGACACTGAGACGTCCCCGCTACGGTACTGTGAGCACGGGCCGTCCACTTTGGGGAGTTCTGTCGGGTCTCTGGAGGGTGGCATTGTGACTCCCTCCATGACGTGTGGACCTGTCAACAGTTCGTGTGGCTGAAATTAAAACAGTAACTCATTCTCTGCTTCTGGTCTGTCAGCAGAGAGTGGAAAATTAAAGCTTTTATTCTTTTTGGCTCTTCATGCCGAACATCTTCACAGCAAGTCTGGTTAGTCCACGCACTTGCGGGAGTTCCCTGGTGGCCTAGTGGTTAGGATTCAGCACTTCCACTGCCGAGCGCCCAGGTTCAGCCCCTGGTCGGGGAACTGAGATCCTGCGAGCCGTGCGGCGTGGCCAAAAAAGGAAAAAAACCAAAAAACCAAAAAAACACGCCCTTGTGAGGAAAGCACTATCTGTTAGCCCCACCTTGTAGCTAAGAATGTCGAGGCTCAGAGAGGGTTAAGGACCTGAGCTGCCGAAAAGTCAGAGTCTGTCCAGTTGGTCCTGCAGCTTCGCCCACTGACACCACTAGGAGGCTTTTTTCCTTCACTCCAAGTTATTTCCTTAGCATCTGGTTGTTTTATTAATACCTTCTCGTGCAGAAGTGAAGGCACTTTTCACCTTGAACTCTTCACGTCCCCTTTGCTGCTGGACGGCTGCTTCCCTGGGTGTTTCCCTCACGTGGCATCAGCAGTGTATCCTCAGGATGACCTGAGGTCAGCACACATCACCACCCCACCCTCTGCATCCCTGGCCTGTCTGTCTTCGGTACCCGAGAGAGTCACTGCTGTGCGGGCATTTCCTTGTGTTTTGTGCGCAGAGGCCTTGAAACCCCTTTAGTAACTAACTTGGAGCACTTAGGGGCTGTTTAAGAGCTTGCAGGTAGCAGGTTAGTCAGAGAAGTTATTGTGGGGAAGCAGGATTTTCTCTGTTTCTGAAAGAACAGTTATTATATTGAGTGTTAAAGTTAGGCCCTGCTTCTGTTGGTGTTGCCATCTGTCTGATTGCTGCTCCTTTGAAAGTTAATGTCTTTTCTTCCCTCTGGCTGGTTTTCTCTTTGCCTTTGATTTTTAGCATCTTACCTATGATGTGCTGGGTGTGGTTTTCTTTGTATTTTTCCTGCCTGGGTTTTATTTGATGCTTTTGATAGATTCAAATATTCTATTGAAATTCGCCTATTTGAAGATGCTTTGGAAAATGCCTTTGGAAAAATTCCAGAATTTCGTAGCTCAGTTCATATCTTTCTTTTCTCTCAAGGATTGTAGTTCCCTGAATCCTGCCTTCGTGCTGTCTGCCAGTGCTTTCTAATGGGGGTTTGTATGTTTTGTCCAACTCGTGCAGTTGTTTTCAGCTATTTCATCGTGGCCAAACCAGAACTTTCCGGAGTGGCTTTTCAACAGCTGTGGTCACTTAGGGTTACGTGAATGATCCTGATGAATGATTTTAATACTGGTTTTCTCTGCTAAATCTGTTATTTTGGAGGAAACAGTAAGCAGTTTGTGGTTTTAAAAGTGCCCCCACTCCCTGCCTACTCCAGCCAGTTAGAAAAACAAGCTAAGCAGATATTTAATGTGTTTCAAAATCCGTTTATCCATGACTTTCCCCCATATTCTTTTATAATATTTTCTAGGCCCACAGTCAAGGATTCCCAGAGCCTCATCAAGGTAGAAATAGACCATTCACACTGGCACACCGTCCCTGGATGCCATTTAGGTACACAAACAGTGTGAATATTTTTGTGATTCTTGATACAAGCTGTGGTTCAGAAACCATTTTGCCAATTTGTGGATGCCATTTAGTTACCGTCTGGCTCCCGTGTCCTTGGGTTGGCTCTGCTCACCTCCTCTTCCTAGTTTCCCTGCCAGTTTGTTCAACAGATTGATGGAATCCCTGCCGTACTCAGGACAGTGCTGGACTTGGCTAAGGCAAGTGTGGAAAATGACTAATGAGAGTCCCCCTCACCCACCAGCCGTCCTTCTGCCCTTGTGCAGGTGAACCAGGCCACCTACATTACGTCATTCTAAATAGAGGCAAAATGAGTCACAGTAAAGGCAGAAACGGGTGCTGAGTTATTACTTCTACTCTGATTTTGAAGCTCTCGTTTCCTGAAATCCTCTCTTTTCACTATTAAGTTAACAAGGGGTTTCGGAGTATAGTGGGTGAGAAAATAACCTTTTTCTTAGTTAAAAAGATAACTATACCACAGAATAAAAAAAAATTTTAAGAGATACACTTCCACTGCCTCAACTCCATAATATAAAAGTTTAATTTTTTTGCTTGTTTCTCTTTGATCTTTTCTGTGTAAATACATGTTTTATATAATTATAATGCATAATTTTATAGTCTGCACTTTCACTGCCATAAACCTTTTTTTTTTTTACTTCAACATAGTCTTCACAGTTATACTATTTGATGCTTTTTTCTCACTGGTATACCAATATTTAACAAGTTTTGTTGGAGGCAGATCTTTCTCCAGTTTTCAGTGTTAGAAATAATGCCACATAATTGAACATCTCTGATTCAGGAATGCTACTCCTAAAATTTTTGTACGAGTGACTAATTCAACAGAGAAAAAGCTAGTACACAAACAGTGTGAATATTTTTGTGATTCTTGATACAAGCTGTGGCTCAAAAACTATTCTAACAATTCATGGAGCCACCAGTGGTTTTACAACTGCACTTGTGTCGGGTGGGTGCTATAACGAAAAAATACTGGCTTATTTAGCAGCTATAAATGGTACTTTAAATTTGCTTTAATTTTCATTTCTTTGATTATCAGTAAAATTGAACCATTTTCCATATGTTATTTGCTGTCTGTATTTAGAGGTCATTTTCAGCACTGAGCTTTTGGCTTTTAATAAATCATCACCTCTGCTGCCTGTCACGGTGTCCCAGAGGGTGTTTGTCCCGAGGGCTCAGGGAGATACTGTATGTGAACTACTCTGAACAGGGCCCAGCCCATAATAGGCACACGGTGAATGTTTGTCTCAAGAAGATATAAAAGTAGGAGTACATTACATCTTTCATTCCTTCTCTTTCTCAACCGCAGGGAAATGAAGGGGGAATGCTTGTTTTGTTATTCAGCATATGAAAAACAAATTTTCATTTCAAGTTCTTTGATATAACTTCGGTATTTCTGAATGAACTAATAACCACATATAGGAAAGGTCAAACTCGGAAGTTTGGGGAATTCCCTGGCGGTCCAGCGGTTAGGACTCGGCGCTTTCACTGCCAAGGGCCTGGGTTCAGTCCCTGGTTGGGGAAGTAAGATCCCGCAAGCCGTGTGGCGTGGCCCAAAAAAACAAACCTTTGAAGTTTAGTTCTTCTGTGTGGTTTTAATTACATAAAGTCTCTCTGATTGCACTGTTTCAGTTTGAAAAAATAATCTCCAATCCCTATATACCTTTCAATATAATACAAAAGCATATTGCTAATGTTAATAAATTCAGTTATTTTTAACTGGTGAGGTTTAGTTGAGTGTTTTAGTGGAAGGTATTTTTCTCCCTGCATATATATAGACTTTAAAAATGTGTGTTGTCTCTCTCATTGGTCTTAGGTTAAAAAGGCCTTCTTTGCCCTAGTAGCCAACGGTGTCCGAGCAGCGCCTCTGTGGGAGAGTAAAAGACAAAGTTTTGTTGGTAAGCGGCACGGGCCGGGGATCTGAAAGCCTGAATTAGTTCAAGAAGTGCTGGTTTGGAGTGCAGCCTAGGAGACATGTTACCAACCAAAGGACAGTCTTGCTTTTACATCCTGTGCGGTGGGACTGCTGGTAAATTCAAAACATTTATGTACCTGTGTGGAGTTTCTCTGGATTCAGCGCCGTTTTGGCTCTGAAGCCTCCTCGGTGCCTTTGCCGGTCCCCTGGTCCCAAGGCTGAGGCCCGACCTCTCCCTGTCGGCCCCTCCGCTCGCGTTCCTGCCACGGGCCATCCCCGCTCCCTGCCCGGTGAGCACTTTTCTGACACAGCAGATGAAACGATGGAAACGTGATTGGTACCTTTGATAAAGCGCTGTTACGCTATTTAAAATACCACGTAACTCACAGTATCTAAGCTCCATAATTTCTCATCTTATGAATCACAGTGGACAACGGGTGTCGTCCCTCTTAGGAGGCATCGCATCATTTTGAAATGACACTCCGTGTCCGCCGCCCCTCGGGCTGCAGCTGCCTCAGGGGGGAGGTTCACGCCTTCATCTCTGTAGTCCTGGTGTCCGGCACACAGTGGGCCCTTCATAAGTTGTGCCTGTGAAAGCCACTGTTTTTAGAAGGATTCTCAGAAAACAATCCAAGTGCTACCAAAAGTGTCATGTTTCTAGAGCTTATGGGATACTTTATCTTATTTTAAAGTATCCTAAATTATTTACATGTAGCCACAAGTCTTTTGTGATGTTTACTAACATTCAGAAAGTTTTGTCTTGGTGAATTGCCAACTACTGTGATTAATTCCATTAATTACTATCAGGTTTAATTTCAGCTGAATTTGTGTATCTCAGTGTGGTGTAGATAATTAACAGATTAATAGTTTTAAATAATAAGCTGTGCTGGTAGTCTTTAAAGTGTAATCTAGAAGGCTGTCTAGTAAATAAATATTCCAGGTTTGCTTATCATCTGAAATTTTTCTTTAATGTTTTCATAGTTTTATATTTAATATATAATTCTTTCTTCCAGGAATGCTAACAATTACAGATTTCATTAATATACTTCATAGATACTATAAATCACCCATGGTAAGTGCCAGAAATCCTTATGTCAAGTAAGTGGAGCTATATATTTCTCTGTATGTATTTAGAACTGTGTGTGTGTGTTTGTGTTTTAAGATTTTGTGTTTTTCTTTTTTGGTACCAGCTTGGTGGTGCTGGTGGTTGATTTTTCCAAATATATATAATGTGCAGGAAACCTCAGTGTAAATCAGTCTGATATTTGAAGCTTGAAGAAGGTAGTCTCAGGAAGCACAAAAGGCAATAGCCTCTTTATTCAGCTTTCAGAAGTCCTCAGATTAGTGGAATTCTATGTGCTTATTTATTGCCTAGATAGTCTATAAATTTCACTAAATTTATGCTCTTTACCGGCATTCTGGGCATGCTGTGGTGTTGAGATCTGCCTGGACCCATGAACGAAGGAGGCCCCTCGCACCCTTCCGGACCAGGGGTGGCTGTCCCCAGTGAAGCCCACAGTGGAGATGAGAACAACACAGGCCTGACTTCCGGGCCTGCTGATGGGCATGCGGCTTTATGCAGTTACCCCTGAAATTTTATAAAAGAAATATATGGACTCTGTGCTTTTAAAGAAGTAAACATTTAAATTGGAGAAATTCAGTTTTGACATTTTTCTGCCACTTAAGAAAAGACTGCTACTGGCTAATTTTAGTGGCAGAACTCCCTGGTTCCTGGCCCAACTGTTTTATAAGAGCATAGTTTGAAAACTACATATGGCCTTTATCTAACACTATGATTTTTGTGATTCTACCAGCTTGTTTGGTTTTTGGTTTTGGTTTTTGTTGTTGTTTTTGAGTTGTTTTGGTTTGGTTTTGGGTTTTTTTTGTCAAGGTTGGGGAAGGACAGAATTGTATACTTTGTTTTCTTTAACTAGTACTATTTTGGGTATCTAATAGGTAAAAGGCAATCCAATGAATACTGTTTTTACATGTAATGGTCAGTATTGCCCAATAATTAAATTCCTACATAAGATGGAAAAATAAGCTTCTGCTTAAGACATACTCTTAGAAGGAAGTTTTACCAAAGACTTCATAAGTATTCCATATTTATTTCACATGACATATCTGATTTCTTAAATACTGCCAAATGCAGCTGAATATTGGTTTTCCTTATAATGGTCAATATCTCTGCTTTTGGACTGGCAAAATCACAAATATGATTATTAAGTGGCTACATTTTAATAAAATGCAGCTAAACCCCGTATAATAGATCTCAGTAGTAGTTAATTAAATCATAATTTCTAAAGAGCAGTTATATCTAAATATATAGTCCAAAGTTTTTCTTAATACTTGAGGATACATTTTTTTCCTCCATATTACACCTCATTTTCTAATTATAAACAGAAAAGTGCAATTGTGAAAGCTATGGCTTATTTCATTTTTAAGAATTCATCACTACTGTATAAAAAACACAATTGATTTTTATATAGTAACCTTTCATCTTGTAAGATTCAATTATTCTAGTAGTCTTTTTGTACATTTGTTAGGATTTTTCTATGTACATAAGGATGTTATCTGTTATCTGATACAGTCAGTTGTACCCAACCCATTTATTGAAAAGACTTTCTTTTTGTCACAGAATTGTTTTACTGCCTTAAATGTGGGTCTGTTGCTGGGCTCTGTTCTGTTGTTCTACCTGTCTGTCTCTATGCCAATACAATAGTCTCTTGATAACTATTTAAAAAAAAAAAAATGCCTGCTGATGTTATTGGGAGTGAGTCCGTAGATCAGTTTGGGAAGGAGTTGGCATCTTAACAATACTGAGTTTTGCAATCTGTGGACACGATATTTCCTTTTCTTGCTTTATTTCATTGACTAAGACCTCCAGTAGAGCGTTGACATCAAGAAAGCGGACCTGCTTCCCTTGTGTCCCATCTTAGAGGGAAAGCATTCAGTATTTCACTGTTACTTATGGTGTTAGCTGTAGTTTTTTCATAGATGCCCTTTATCATGTTGAGGATGTTTGTTCTTTTCCAGGTTGGCCAAGAGTGTTTCTCGTGAATGCATGTTGAATTGTGTCAAATGCTTTGTCTGTAGCTATTGAGATTATCATATTCTTTTTCTCCATTCTCTTAGATACTGTTTTTCAAGTATTTTTCTGTCCCCTCCCCCACTTTCTAGGATTCTAGTTACTCAGCTGAGACTCTTTTGTTTTGTAGGGGTTTTCCCAGTATTGTTTCCCCTCGGTGCTTCATTTCAGATATATTTTATTTCTGTGTCTTCATTTCCACTGTTATTTTCTCCACAATACCTTAACTACTATTTTTTTTCCTTTCAGATAGTGTATTTTCTGTCCTAGAAGTTCCATTTGGTTCTTCTTTATATTTTCCATTCCTTTCCTTACTATGTTCATGTTTTCCTTTAAATCCTTGAACATATTATATCAGTTGTTATATATCTGAGAGATGTGTATATATATATATATATATATATATATATATATATATCACAGATGCTCTTTCCTTCACCTCTATTCTGGGTCTGATTCTAAAGACTGGTTTTTCTCCTGTTATGGGTTACATTTTCCTGCTTCTTGGAAATGTAATAACTTCTAGTGGATGCTGGACATTGTTAATGTTATGTGGTTGAATATCTGTATTGTCTTCCTTTAAAGAGTTGGAGTTTGTTTGGGCAGGCAGTTAAATTACTTGCAGGTCCTTTTTTAAAAACAGTTTTTATTGAGATGATACAGTTCATATATCCTGTATTTCACCCATTTAGTGTATACAGTTCAATGGCTTTTAGTATATTCAGAGTTGTGCAGCCATCACTACAGTCAATTTCGGAACATTCTCATTACCTGAAAAAGAAACTTCACACCTTTAGCTGTGACACGCCACCAGTCCACCATCACCGCCAGCCCTAGGCAACCACTAATCTACTTTGTCTCTGTAGATTTGCCTATACTGGACAACTCATGTAAATGGAATCACACAATATGTGGTCCTCCGTGACCGGCTTCTTTCACGTAACATAGTGTTTTCAAGGTTCCTCCATGTTGTAGCATATATCAGTACTTCACTTCTTTTTATTGCCAAATAATATTCCACTGTATGGCCATACCACATTTTACTTATTGATCAGTTGATGGACATTGAATGGTTTCCACTATTTGGCTATTGTGAATGATGCTGCTATGAACAGTCATGTACAGGAGCTTATGTGGATATATGTTTTCATTTCTCTTGGGTGTAGACCTTGAGTAGAATTTCTGGGTCACATTGTAATCTGTGCGTAACTATTTGAGGAACTGCCGGACTTCTCCACAGCGGCTGCATCATTTTACATTCCCACCAGCAGTGTGTCAGGGTGCCAATTTCTCCACGTCCTCGCTGACCCTTGTTACTGTCTCTCTTTTTGATGATAGCCATTCTAGTGGATGTGAATTGGTACCTCACTGTTATTTTGATTTGCACGTCCCTGATGGCTAATGCTGTTGAGTATCTTTTCACGTGCTTACTTCGAGGCTTGTTCTTAAGCTTTGTCAGTCTGTTAAGCGTTACTCTGGCTGGTTCACTTCTACTAGTACTTCTGGGATCTCCATGGATTTCCCTGGTTGTTCAGCAAGGACCTTTCACTCTGCCTGGTGAGAAGGCAAATGCCTTCTCGCCCCGTGCATGCCCGGCTTAGTGTTCAGTCGGGGCCTCAAGGCAGTCTCTGCGCAGCCTTCTTTTCTCTTTCTGCACAGCTCCACCTTGTCTGGTAGTCTGTCCTTCAGTTTGCATCCGGCCCAGTCGGCCCAGACTTCGGTTTCTACCTCCTCAGCTCACTGAGACCTGCTCCACTGGGGTCAGCTGCCTGCGTCACACTCCGCAAAGTGCCTCTCAAGAGGGACGTGGCGGTCACGGGGCTCAGCTTGCTTCCCTTCTCTCGGGGACGACGGCCCTGCCTCGCGTGTTGTCTAATGTCTGAAAACAGTTCCACGTACTTTTTCCCATCTTCTAGTTGTTTTCAGCAGGAGACTCCGTGTGGTCCCATCTACTCCATCATGGCTGATAGAGCTCTGTTAATATTTTAACCACACCGTTTTCACTGTTTTGTTGTTGTTGTTGTCTGGTTGCTGAATGGGTTTCAGTGTCATTTTTAACTTAACCACAGTCTATTGAGAGTTAGTATCGGAATTATATGGAAAATACAGTTCCATTTAATCTACCCCTATCGTTTTTGTTTTAAACAAAATGAAGGGTAAAAGGGAAAAAATTAGTTTTTTACATTTACCCACATAGGTACCATTTCCTGTTCTTCTCTGTGGATCTACAGAGTCACCGTCTGTTGTCATTTCATCTGGAGAACTCCCACCAGCATTTGTGTGGTCCACATTGGTGATGAATTATCGCAGTTTCTGTTTGTCTGACAATGTCATTATTTCATCTTGATTTGTTTTTTTCATCTTGATTTCTGAAGGACAGTTTTGCTGTTTTATAGAGATTGAGTTAACTGTTTTTTGGGTTTTGGTTTTTTTTTCTTTAACACTTTAAGGATGTAATGTCATTGTCTTCTGGCCTCACAGAGCTTCTGATAAGAAGTCGGTAGAAATCCCTATCCTCGTTTCCTCTATGTAAGGCACCATTTCTTTCTGGCTCAAGGCTTTCTCTTTAACCTTGGACTTCGGCTGTTAACTGTGATATGTCTTTGTATTTGTCCTGTTCTGGGTATATTGAGTTTCCTTGATCTTCTAAGTTGCTTTTCTACCTAATTTGGGAAGTTTTGGGCTGCTGTTTCTTCATTTTTTTTTTTTTTATATCCATCTTTCTCTCCTCTCCTGGGACTTCGATTCCTTGTATATTAGACCCCTTGATACTATCCCATAGTCTCAGTCTTTAGTGTCATTGATCTCAAGATTGGATAATTTCTGTTGCTCTATCTTAAACTCACTAATTCTTCCTTGGGTGATCTCCAATCTTATTTTCAAACCTTATTTCTACTGAATACTTCTTTTCAGTGAGATTGGGAGCTTAAACATGAAAGATTTTGTAGCTTCTTTGTAAAAATTTCTAGGCTGATTTTCCACAAAATGGAAATGGAACTTTTAAATTATAATTTTGTGTATATTATGGAAAGAACTCTTTATGACGAGACCCAAGGCTGCTACCTTTCCTATCAGCCACTGTATTTACATAGATGTAGGTACTGTATACCTCTTTTTTTTTTTTAATTATTAAATTCTGTGCTTGCAGTGGTTGCTTCTTCCCTGCCACCTACAGAGAGCCTGCCGTGGTGGCACTTCTTGTTTCTCCTCCCCTGCTGACCTGCCCACTCAGTTCTCTCTTTCCTTCCTCCTGACCCCTCCGCTCGTCTCCCTGTGGCTTATTTCCTTCAGAGATCTGAGTCCACTTCCTCCACGTGCACGTTCTCCTTCAGGTCCTTGGTCCTTGCCAGTTGAAATTCAGGTCTTTCAGAATCCTCCTGGAGAGCCGCCTCAGTGATGGAGAGCCCTGTGCCATCTCCTTGGAGCAGAATTAGTCACTGTTTCAGCGCCCCCATTAACTACCCCCACAGCACTTTTCATACTGTATTCTGATTAGTTGTAGGGCAGTGTTTCTCAACGGGGAGTGATTTTGCCTCCCAGGGGACGTTTGACAACATCTAGAGACATTTTTTTATCCTAGCTGGGGGAGGGGTGGGGCGCTTCTGCTGGGGTCTGGTGGGCAGAGGCCGGGCATGCTGCTCAGTGTCCTACAGCGCACAGGACGGCCCGACAACAGAAGCGTCCAGCCTCACGTGCCCGTAGCGCCGAGGTCGAGAAAGGCTGCCGTAGGGGCGTCTGAGGTTCTTTCTTGTTAGGTAGTTCTTTGAGGTAGAGACTGTATCTTACTCAGGTTTGTACCTTACACACACACAGACACACACACAGACACGCACACGCGCGCACACACACACACACACACACACACACACACACCCCTTCCCAGCTTGCCAGCGCCAAACACCCCCCGTTCACAAGAGACCCCCGTGTTAGCTGAGTCACGGCCATGCTGGTGACCGTAGCTAAAGCTCCGAGGGGGCTGTGCAGGCAGAGCACGGGCATCGCCTCAGGACCGCATAAGTGAGACGCAGACCAGGGTGGTTCTACTTGCAACTGTGTGAAAACCGGGGCCTCATCTTCCTCAATTAGGCTTTTTCTCTGTCGTGGATGTTGTTCAGTCACCTGGCATCAAAATGGGGGGGGGGGGCGGGTTCTTACTTAGTCATTCGTCTCTATTTCCCCTATTTTATTATTCTCTAAACCTTTTGGTTCTTCCTTTCAGTTGCCCCTACATTCCCACAGTCACCATTCGAGACCTAACTGACCTGACACTCGGTTTTGCATCTGGCTCTGGTGCTGTCACGTCGTCCCACTGCTTAAACCCATCCGTGCTGGCCTGGCTTTCTCTCCCAGACACAGAGCCCACCTCGGGTCGTTAGTCCCCAGACTCCTCGCTCCTGCCCCCCAGCACCGTCTCCTTTCTGTGTTTCGGGAACGTGAGGAAGTCCTTTTCCTCTCCAGGCCCTTACGAGTTTATCTTCTTTTATGTAAAGTCCACTCATCATGCAGAGCCTGGCTGAAATCTGCCTCCTGCAGTTTTCCGTGCCTGACTCTGACCTCTGCTCATCCCTACTCTCCCTGCACCCCTGCACTAAATAAGCCTTTTAGAGTATGCTCTGATATGTACGCCTTCTTCTTGGTGGTTTCTTGCCACTTGTTGGTGGCATTTCAGTTATAGGACTGTCTTAGTGTTGCCAAGTGAATTTTAAGCTTCAGGAAGAGGCCAGGTTTTCCTACTGCAGGGCCCCCAGGAGTCCCAGTGCAACACTGCAGGAGGCAGAGTGGCTTTCTTAAGCTGAGCCGAAGCGGAGGCTGCAGCAGGTGGGGAGGCCCTCCGCCTCAGGCTCACAGAGCACGTCGTCCGCACAGGAGCTGAACGTGGAGGGCCTCCTCTCCAGCTGTTTAGGAAGGGAAGCAGATTCAGAGACCTTAAGTACTTTGACCCAAAGCAGCAGCCAAGATGCAGTGATGTGAGTGGTGACGACTCTGGGTGACTAAGTGCTGTACCCACTGCCCAGCCTCCAGGCTCTCCAGACTCTCCAGACTCAACGCCCTCTCTGCCTTTGTGACGACGCCCATGCGGTCCAGGCATAACCTGATCCAGCAACTTAATTAGCACATGATTTAACCAACTGCCCTTTTAAAATTAGAGATGCTAAAAATCTTATGTATCCTCAGAAAGAAGGAACGTGTGTATATGTGTGTGTGTGTGTGTGTGTGTGTGTGTGGTGTGTGTGTGTGTGTGTGTCGGTGTATGTTTTAAAATTCAAGAGTATCGGAAATTTTCAAATTAAATTAATGAAAATATTGTGTTGGTTTATGTTTTAAATTTATAAAACATTTGTCTTCAAAGAAAGGTAGAGCACATTTTGTCTCTCATTTATATTTCTAATATTTCTGAATTATCTTGATTGTTTCCATCTGCTGAATTATGGGACTCAGCAGTAGTTATGAAATAGTAATTTCTTTTTATTCCCTTATGTTGTGTGTGTTAACATTTGTAAATAAGAGTTTTTCTTATTTCTAGGTACAGATTTATGAATTAGAGGAACATAAGATTGAAACATGGAGGGGTAAGCACTGTTGAGTGTTAAAAACCTTTTAATATGAGGGAAAAAATGTTCTACATATGTATAAAATGTTTTAATTTCACAGGTCCTCTTCTCTCTGCTTAATAATTGACTACATTAAGACATTTATTTCTATATTAATTTTGATAGTATGCCATACTACTATAAATATTACCCAGTCTGTTTAGTACACATGTATAGAGAACCTATAACAAGTCTTTAGACTAAGGCTGGGATATAGATGGGATATAGTAACTAGTGCCCGAGTCTCTGGCCCCCAGTGGAGCCACCATTCACCACTAAGTATTACCTTCCAAATCTTTGCCTTTGTATAGAAAATGCACCAAAGGAATGCCTGAAATTAACAAAAGCAAGGATCTGTTCCTATTTAAATTCAATCATTATTTCTTTACATTATTATTATTTCTTTACAAATTATGGAGACAAGTAGAACAAGTGAACCTTAAACTAGATGATTTGGATAAAATCACATGAAAATAACTTCAAGATTGCTTTCTTTTGTTTGCAGCATTGAAATTCACCCTTCATAATCACAATAACAATACCCTTTTCTGAAATGGAGCCATTTTTTAAACTGTAATTTCATGATTGTGAAATTGTTCTGTCTTAATGAGACCCATCCTGCTGGGTTGGTACAGAGGGGGCAAAGGACCACTCAGTAAGAATATCCTAGATAGGAGCCTGTGATGGGGATCCTTGAGGAAGAAGCCTTTGTAGGGTGTTCAGGGAGAAGCCTACATTAGAAATTGAGGGGCCAACTCAAGGAAATTTTTTAATTTAAAACTGAGATTTAGCTTTGTACTCCCATTATCTGCTTGGTATGATAAGCACCCCCTGTGACTGGCTGTGAGATCTGAACATCCGTTAGAATGCTCTAAAGAGGGCTGGGCCCCTTTTAATCCCATATGATTTAGAAGTTTCATTGAACGATATATTTGATTTATGATAGCTTTATCAAGTCAAACCAAACAAAGTAAGTCAACGTGGGATCCACATTTTAGCACTGCCTATTATGCAGTGAATAGATATATTTTAACACCAAGACAGATACTTTTTAATAAATTCTGTTGTATAAGTAATGTTAGACCAAGGTTTAAGTATATTTACATTTTGATATTACATGGTATTTGGTAGTAATAATAATAATAATGTCAAGATTTTCTTGAATGCCTTCTGTGTAGAAACCTCAGTAAAGCAAATTAATTACAGTTTATCTTTTACAAAGATAATGTCTACATACTAGAAAGATCCCCAGATACAGTAGATCAGGCTTTGGTGTGGAAAATAAAACTTAATAACACTTAAAGAACAAAGTTTGTTATAACTTTTATTTTATCTTTTAACTTGTGAAAATTAGTTTTAAAGGATTTCTTAAAGTCTTCATTCGTTGAGGGTGACAGTGACTTGGTACCATTCTAGTGACCTCTGCTGGTATTGCTCTTTTATCAGATTTCTTGACTTTTCTTCTGATTTTTACAGCATCTATTGTAATACTGTTTTTAAATACTTAACTTTTCCACAAAGGCAACATCCTGAAACAGTTTGGAAGTTGTTTAATAATAGCCATAACTATAAGTAACACAATAGTTTTCAGTAAATTAATTCGATTTGGGTTTTTAATCCTTCTAATTATTACCTGTAAATTGAAGGGTATTTTAATTTAGGTAATAATTACAAACAGTAAATATGTTACTAATTACATATTTTCTTTCTATAAATACAGAGCTTTATTTACAAGAAACATTTAAGCCTTTAGTGAATATATCTCCAGATGCAAGGTAAACTTGTAAAGTTTTTCTCCTTTGAAAACATTCCATTCATTCAGATTCATCTGTTGATACCATGGGTGGTAGTAGATTTTTTTTTTTTTTTAATCTAGATAGGGCCCAGCCTCCTTAATATTAAATTCAGTAAACTTAGAGACAGTAGAAATCACAGCCATTGTTGGTCCAAAGGACTGATAATGAACTAGGAAGATGGTCATACTGAGCAGTTTGAAAATCCAGATCACCTGCAGCAGAAACCCACTAGGGAGCTCATTAAAATAGCTGCAGATTCCTGGGCTCTTTTCCCAGTCGGTCTTTGGAGGGTTTTAGTGCCCTGGAATGTGCATTAAAACAACTCCCCCAGGGGTCCCAACATGCACTGACGTTGAAAAATCAGTCTCCTTAGGCACTGGTCCAGAGGTGGTCAGAGGATGGGGCTGTCCACAAGTGTTGACCCAAGCCTTCTGGGACGGCTCGGATACATTTTCAGAAATAAAAGCATTCTTAAAACTAGTGCACTAGTGAGAAAAAGTGGAATATTGATTTTTATTATTTTATTTCCAAGTCCTAAAAAACAGCTACACCCAGCACACCTCCTTGTCGGCAGTCACAGGAGAGGCTGGAGCAGCCAGCAGTGGGCTGGCTGCGCACGGAAGCGGCCAGTGCACGGGGCCCCGGCCACAGCGCCCTCTGTTGCCAGGGTCGTCCATTAGCTTCCCGAGGGGTTAGCTTCTGTCATTTCTCAAATAAAAGCATCAAACCTGCTATTAAAAAACTGCTCTCCTAGAGATTTTTGTAGTTCACACTCGAATTTGAGGCTTATTAACAGATTATGGAAAATCGAAAATTTTGCTGAGATCTCCAGTTTACAACTTTTCTAGAACGCTGTTTTAGGTCAGTCAGCCTTTTAATATTGTAATTTAAAGAAAGACACTGAAAGTACGTTTAAAGCAGGGGTGGTCCAAAGTTTTCTAATTCTTCTTTAAAGCCTCCTAACAACTGTAATGGCTTTTCCCGCAGCCTCTTCGATGCTGTACACTCGTTGATCAAAAATAAAATCCACAGATTGCCAGTTATTGACCCTATCAGTGGGAATGCACTTTATATACTTACCCACAAAAGAATCCTCAAGTTCCTCCAGCTTTTTGTAAGTAGTTTTTAGTGTTTCTAAAGACATAGCTGCATCTACTTTAATTTACTTCAAGTAAATTGGCTCCTGTTACCCTCATAGAAGAAATCGTTAGTTTTGAGGTCTCCATTTCTAAACTTCAGTTTCTCAACTCACTACTATTTGAATTGTACACTCTCAAAGTTGATTCCAGTTAAAAAGTAATCACCTTTCAGTGCAAGTAAGAACACTTGGAATTCTCTATTTAAGTGAGAATATTTTATCACCTAAAATGAGGAGAAGCAAAGCAGTTCGCGAGTCAGTCTGATTAAGGAACTGCTTACCCAAGACAGCTTGAGCCAGACTGCCTTATGATGCTTTACTGGTGTCATGGTTGGGGACATGCTCAGAAGTCCTGGCCCCAGGATGGTCTTATTATTTACTGCAGCAGTGATAGAAAAGCCCAAAGCAAATAAAATTTTGACAACGGAATACCATGTTGGTCCAAATCAGGGCTATATTGTCTGTAGGTTTTCTCAACTGCATCGGAAATGAGATGGCTTCATAATCATCCAAAACTCAGAACCTCTTTGGTCGGCAGTATTAAAAAGAGGCTCAGAAGGGCCAGAGTGTTCACAGGAGGGCTTTCATTTTTTCCTTTTAATTACATGCACTGAAGTTGAGGTTATAAGTAATTGGTCAGCTAGAACCAGTACGAGGCCTCATTCATGGTTCAGAAGAGATCATATTAAGAATCATTTTTTTAAAAGAATTTAGTAGACATTAAAAATCTACATCAAGTTAGCTTTCCTGTCTTCTCCACAGCTTCAAATAAGGAAATAGAGCAGATTTCTAGTGTGGCGTGAAGGAGCCCAGGCTGCTCCGACCGCAGCGCAGAGGGTTTAAGTGATTGATTGGGAGAAATGCCTTGTCCATCAAACCAGCCCTCTATTTTAATAGTCTGTGTAAATGTAACACTCATCGTGTTTAAATAAACACTAAGAAAGAATGTAGGAAGGAGAAGAGTAACTTACAAAAAAGCATGAAGTTTGGTAAAGAGGCAGTCTAGGGAAGAAGAATTAAGGAGGCGGGGACATTGTTGGTCGGACTTCCTGTCTGCCCTGGGCTGGACGCATGCAGTCGCCTTGGCACTGAGCTTTAACAGGACCCAGGGCGGGGCTGTACCAGGCTCTTAGCCCATGTACCCCCTTAGAGTTGCCATTTTAAAACAATACTAATCATGAGAGGAGCATTACGCTGTGTCAGGCACTTCACATGATAAATCTAACCCTAGCCACCACCCTCTCAGGTAGGTATTTTTATTCATCTGATTTGGAAGCGATAACATTCAGCAAGGTTGCGTAGCTTTGCCACGGTTGCCGGTGGTGGTGGTGGAGCAGCCCTCCCTCCAACAGCGCCATCCGTCCGAGTCCGGAGGCGGCTTAGATCTCGGGGTCAGGGCGCCTGGCTCACAGGGCCGACCGCGCCCGGAGGCCCAGCGCATTTCCGTGGCCGCGCTGCCGTCGAGGAGGCACAGCCTGAGACAGGCCTTTGGCATCTTCTCCTCTACAAGTAGAGGAGGTGGCCTCTGCCAGTACTGCCTTATATTTGGGCCAATATGGTAATTAGAATCATGCCGTTAGAATATTCAGCTAGGGATTTTCAGATAAAAATGAAGAATTTTAAATAAACTCCAGAACCTGATTTTTACTGCCTTGAGATCATGTTCCGAGAAAAAGTAGCACTGCCCTGAGAGACATTTGACAGTCAGCCTAAGTGTGCAGATGGAACAGGGGTTTATCCTGCATCGAGATGGGCTAGATGACCTAATAGGTCTTTCTTTTTTTCTCTCTAAATTTCTAGGATTCTCATGATTTGAATATTGATGAACTCTTTGACTTGAACATTTTGTTTCTTCTAATTGTTCATCTTTTCCTGATAATTATAAGGTACACCAGGAGGATGGAATCAACTGTACCCTTTATAAAAGGTGGATTTTTGAAACCATAGACCTTATTTTGTTTTAGTCAAACATGATCCTAGACTTCTCTCTTCTGACTTCTCCCTCCTCCTTTAAAACAGCCCGTGAAAAGAAAAGTTAACTTTTAAATGTTCTTTTAATTCTGTTCAGTTGGCTTGTTCTTGTTCCTAGTAGACAAAAATTGGAGTCCTCCAGTGGAGAATTCAGGATGTAGAGGTGGGATGGCGTGGGGACTAGCTTAGCAGCTCAGACAGCCACCATCAAACGCTTTGGGTTTGGAAATGTGTGGGTTCTTAATAAACATTACTAAATGATGACAGCAGGACCATGAATTTAACATGAATAATTTAAGAAGATTCTTGGTGGCTGATGGGTCTTAATTTCCAAACAGACCTGTTGTTCCCTTCTGTCCGGTTTTCCAGTGGGTGGAGAGAAGGAGAAAATGTTACAATGTTAGTGCTTTGCAGTATTTTTACTAAGTAGTTAAATATAAGCATAAACATATAAGCTGGTTTGAACAAAAGACACAGTTCTTGTATGTAACATTTTCACGTTAATTCAGATATCCGGGTGGATTGTTAGAAAAGACTAATTTGTTGCACATAGTTTTTCATCGAGTGTGGACGTGTGAACACTGAAAAGGTCTGCTCTGGCTCTAGAGCATCTGTGCCCGTCTTCCTGTCTAGATGTCTGATATGCCAAAGCCTGCTTTCATGAAGCAGAACCTGGGTGCGCTCGGAATCGGGACCTACCACAACATCGCCTTCATACACCCAGACACTCCCATCATTAAAGCCTTGAACGTCTTCGTGGAAAGACGAGTGTCAGCCTTGCCTGTTGTGGACGAGTCAGGTCTGTGTGCTGGGCCATAGCAGTTGAACAGAAACAACGGTTTATCTCCTTAGGGTAAAACTATTGTTAAATGACCTGGCATATCAGATAAGTGGGGAAATGAAAACTTAGACCAAGGAGTACTCAGGAGAATAAGAATTTTATACTGGCTTATTTTCACATTTTCCATTAAGATACGATTTCATGTCCCTTTTAAAATAGACAAGTTTATTTTGTTTAGCAATATTTAATTCTTAGTAAATATCTAGTTAAGATTGATATTAAATGCTGTTTTTTGTTTCTCAGACATTATTCTAACATACATTTTTATTTTTAGGAAAAGTTGTAGATATTTATTCCAAATTTGATGTAATTGTAAGTATTTTTAATTTTGTTAAACCTGTCATCTAGAATGCATTTAAAGCATAGTCATTAGTCTGTTTTTTTGTGATTTTTCCTATTTTAATAATTCCTAGCTTCTTTGAGGATGAGGACCTTATCAGAATTCCATAGACTCCCCAACAGTAATTGTACTTTTAATATTCATTGGTTTAGCAGTGAATAACATATTAGTAGCATTTTATTGTTTTTAACTTTTTATTTTATATTGGAATATAGCCGATTAACAATGTTGTGACAGCTTCAGATGCACAGCAAAGTGACTCGGCCATACATACACATGTATCCATTCTCTCCCAGACTCCCCTCCCATCCAGGCTGCCCCATAACATTGAGCAGAGTTCCCTCTGCTATACAGTAGGTCCTTGTTGGTTATCCTTTTCAAATATAACAGTGTGTACTTGTCAATCCCAAAATCCCTGACTATTCCTTCCCTCCACCTTCCCCCCCACCCCCGTAACCATAAGTTCATTCTCTAAGTCTGTGAGTCCGTTTCTGTTTTGTAAGTACATTCATTTGTATCATTTCTTTTTAGATTCCCCATATAAGCGATATCATCTGGTATTTCTCTTTGTCTGACTTAACTTCACTCAGCATGACAATCTCTAGGTCCATCCATGTTGCCGCAATGGCATTATTTCATTCTTTTTTATGGCTGAGAAATATTCCATTGTATGTATGTACCACATCTTCTTTATCCTTTCCTCTGTCGATGGACATTTAGGTAACTTCCATGTCTTGGCTATTGTAAACAGTGCTGCAGTGAACACTGGGGTGCAGTGTATCCTTTTGGACCATGTTTTTCTCCAGATATATGCCCAGGAGTGGGATTGCAGGGTTGTATGGTAGCTCTATTTTTAGTTTTTTAAGGACCCTCCATACTGTCCTCCATAGTGGCTGCACCAATTTACATTCCCACCAACAGTGTAGGAGGGTTCCCTTCTCTCCACACCCTCTCCAGCATTTACTGTTTGTGGATTTTTTGATGATGGCCATTCTGACTGGTGTGAGGTGATACCTCATTGTAGTTTTGATTTGCATTTCTCTAATCATTAGCGATGTCGACCGTCTTTTCATGTGCCTCTTTGCCATCTGTATGTCTTCCTTGGAAAAATGTCTATTTGGGTCTTATGCCCATTTTTTGATTGGGTTGTTTTGATATTAAGCCACATGAGCTGTTTGTAAATTTTGGAGACTAATCCCTTGTCAGTCTCATCGTTTGAAAATATTTTCTTCCAATCTGTGGGTTGTCTTTTCGTTTTATGGTTTCCTTTGCTGTGCAAAAGCTTTTGAGTTTAATTAGGTCCCATTTGTTTATTTTTGTTTTTATTTCCATTATTCTGGGAGATGGATGGGAAAAGATGTTGCTGCGATTTATGGCAGAGAGTGTTCTGCCTATGTTTTCCTCTAAGAGTTTTATAGTGTCTGGTCTCACATTTAGGTTTTTAATCCATTTTGAGCTTATTTTTGTTTATGGTGTTAAAGAATGATCGAATTTCTTTTTTTTACATGTAGCTGTCCAGTTTTCCCAGCACCATTTGTTGAAGAGACTGCCTTTCCACCACTGTATAGTCTTGCCTCCCTTGTTGCCTCCTTTTGCCATAGGTTAATTAACCATAGGTGCGTGGGTTCATTTCTGGGCTTTCTATCCTGTTCCACTGATCTACAGTTCTCTTTTTGTGCCACTACCATACTGTTTTGATGACTACAGCTTTGTACTATAGTCTGAAGTCAGGGAGCCTGATTTCCCCAGCTCCATTTTTCTTTCTCAAGATTGCTTTGGCTATTTGGGATCTTTTGTGTCTCCATACAAATTTTAAGATTTTTTTGTTCCAGTTCTGTGAAAAATTCCATTGGTAATTTGATAGGGATTGCAGTGAATCTGTAGACTGCCTTGGGTAGTATAGTCATTTTGACAATATTTATTCCATTCCAAGAGCATGGCATATCTTTCCATCTGTTTGTGTCTTCTTCAGTTTCTTTCATCGGCATCTTACAGTTTTTGGAGTACAGGTCTTTTGTTTGTCTCCTTAGGTAGGTTTATTCCTAGGTATTTTATTCTTTTTGATGCAGTGGTAAATGGGATTGTTTCTTGAACTTCTCTTTCTGATCTTTCATTGTTAGTGTATAGAAATGCAGCAGATGTCTGTGTATTAATTTTGTAGCCTGCAACTTTACCAAATTCACTGATGAGCTCTGTAGTTTTCTGGTAGCATCTTTAGAATTTTCTGTATATACTATCATGTCATCTGCAAACAGTGACAGTTTCTTTTCCAATTTGGATTCCTTTTATTTCTTTTTCTTCTCTGCCATAGCTAGGACTTCCAAAACTGTGTTGAATAAAAGTGGTGAGAGTGGGCATCCTTGTCTTGTTCCTGATCTTAGAGGAAATGCTTTCAGTTTTTCACCATTGAGAATGATGTTTGCTGTGGGTTTGTCGTATGTGGCCTTTATTATGTTGAGGTAGGTTCCCTCTGTGCCCACTTTCTGGAGAGTTTTTATCATAAATGGGTGTTGAATTTTGTCAAAAGCTTTTTCTGCATCTATTGAGATGATCATAGGTTTTTATTTTTCAATTTGTTGATACGGTGTATCACACTGATTGATTTGCAGATACTGAGAAATCCTTGATCGTGGTGTATGATCCTTTTAATGTATTGTTGGATT
Source organism: Eschrichtius robustus (assembly GCF_028021215.1). Classification (NCBI taxonomy): domain Eukaryota; kingdom Metazoa; phylum Chordata; class Mammalia; order Artiodactyla; family Eschrichtiidae; genus Eschrichtius; species Eschrichtius robustus. Next base: position 124,786,455 of record NC_090831.1, on the reverse strand, counting down.
CAGATTGCTAGTATTTTGTTGAGGGTTTTTGCTTCTATGTTCATCAGTGATATTGGCAGGTAATTTTCTTTTTTAGTGGTATCTTTGTCTGGTTTTGGTATTAGGGTGATGGTGGCCTCATAGAATGAGTTTGGGAGTTTTCCTTCCTCTGCAATTTTTTGGAACAGTTTCCGAAGGATGGGTGTTAGCTCTTTTCTAAATGTTTGATAGAATTCACCTGTGAAGCCATCAGGTCCTGGACTTTCGTTTGTGGTTTTTCAGTTACAGTTTCAATTTCAGTGCTTGTGATTGGTCTGTTCATATTTTCTGACTTTTCCTGGTTCAGTCCTGGGAGACTGTACCTTTCCATATTAGTAGCATTTTATAATTCTTTGTCTTTTCAGTACATGAGTCACTTACCTGTTACTACAGCATGTGTATATGTTAAATGGTCATGTTTCTATACCAGAGACATTGATTCATTCCGCCAACAGGCATGTGCTTAGTGCGCACGTGGATCCCTGGTCACCCATATCCCACTACTTGCTGATTGGGAACAACTGTTCTAAAGAGGACAGCAAATGTATTTAATAGCATTATGTAAAGTTCTGTTTTTTAATCCCTGGTTTAAATTTACTAGATTGATTTTGGTCTTACATCCTTCCACTCGATACTTTTCCCCCATTCATTTAAATTCATTTCCTTAGAGTTTTACATTATTTCTAAGAAAGGGAACTGAAACTTTGATAGCCCCAAACCTGCATACCGTTTTTTTTTGCCTTAATATTGACCATAGCATTAAGTATTCTTTTGTAGCTGTCTCAGACCCTTTTGTTTCATCTTATTCTGTTTAACATAACCGACACCAAAAAATAGGCTTATTGGAATTTGGTTGGGTGGAACCGTGTAAGGTTAATCAGAACCTTGAGAAGCCATTCAGATCTACAGGGCTTCCTCCGTGATTACTTGATCCCGATGGGCCCCCGCAAAGCCTTTCTAGCAAAAACCTTGTTCCCTAGCCCTGGGGACTTATCACCCTTTGCAGGTGTTGGTCCACCTCTCAAAAGACTATTCATTCAGGGAATGTAGGGTAAGAGTGGGGGGATAAATTAGGAGTTTAGGACTAACAAGATACAAACTACTGTATATAAAATAAACAACAAGGCCCTACTGTATAGCACAGGGAACTATATTCAATATTTTATAACCTATAATGAAAAAAAAATATATATATATATATAAATAAGTCACTTTGCTGTACACCAGCAACTAACACTACATTGTAAATCAACTATACTTCAATTAAAAAAAAAAAAAAAATGAACCCTATAGGGTAGGAATAGGGGAATCTTCTGTAGGACATACAGTCAGAATTTAACCGTTGCTTCATAATAAAGGTACACCTTATAAGCTTTAAGTGATTATTGATAAGATGATGAAATAACAGTACTGATGGCATGTCATAAGCTGGTATAGTGGTACTAAGTTACGATAAACATCAGTGTTTTTAAAGATCAGGCTGCTTTGAACTAACTTTGGTCATTGATGTGAATTGAAATGAAGGATATAACTCACTGTTACTTTATTATAGAACCTTGCTGCTGAAAAAACATACAACAACCTAGACATCACAGTGACCCAGGCCCTGCAGCACCGGTCACAGTATTTCGAAGGCGTAGTGAAGTGCAGTAAGCTGGAAGTACTGGAGACCATCGTGGACAGAATAGTGAGAGCCGAGGTGAAGTGGCTGCACCCGGGTCCCTCCCCACCTCCCCGTCTGCCACGAGCACTAACTAGGAAACAGTGCCCCAGGAATTCTGAGTCACAGGACCAGCCCGTGAGGCAGCCTTCCAGGCCAGTCCGGTGACACAGTCTCCCTGCTCCAGAACCTAGCACGTTTCTTGGCACATAGTAGGTCATCTGTGAATGTTCACTGAATTGAATTGAATTTGTAAGTCCTGACGTCATAGCTGAATCAAATAAGGATACTTTCATGGTTTTAAAACATACTTGAGAAAACAGAAGTCCCAAGAGCTTTAAGTTTCCTTAGAGTATTGATGAATTTAAAGCTAAAAAAAATGTGTAATTATATGGTTTTAACAAGTAAGTCAATAAAATGTATTCTGATCTTTTTTTTTAAGTTAAATGGTCTGTTCATCTCCTGACCGTGAGCACTTGTGTCCCCCTGTATTTTACTGCCTGTAAGATTTTTTAGTATACTTTGCATAACACTCTGAATAAAAGATAAGCAAGATCATTTTATAGTGTATCTAATTCAGTATACCCATTCCCAAAATAATTTCTTTCCTTTCTTGTTAGGGACAGGAATGTTGTTACCCTCTTCATCACTCCTTAGGACTGAAGGATGCAACTGTGTTCCTTCTAACCCCTATTAGGCAAAATCAATTCATAATAAGTCTGCTTTGATTTTTATTTAAAAGCAAGAATACAGTCCCTGAGGAAAAGTACCCGGTTATCTTTAGGCTAATTGCAGGCGACCTTAGCCTGCTTTCTGAAAGTTACCTGTGAAGTGGTGTGTTGGGTCAGAGCACAGAGCACAGAGCCCGTCTTCGGGAGCCAGCGTTGCCCAAGTCCACCTGCCCTGCTCCTGTCACGTGTGTTGGAGGGTCCCACCCTGCTCCGTCCTCAGCAGAGCTGACTCCCCAAGCTTCAGCTGCCGTGGCCTTTACCGTTTCACTAGTCTCAACACGAAGTCTTTTTCTACTTGAATTTAACATCCATTACTAGTTTTCCAGAGGGTTCTAATTGACTAAGGAATACATCTATTGTTCTTTTTTATATGCCTTTTGAAGATCGTAAGCAGAAATAGGTAAGACATTCCTCCCTAATTTTACGGACAATGGACCACATCCATCTGATGGAATCCTTTATAACAATTAAAAATCATGTTAAAGGAGAATACTGTTGATATGGAAAAACAATATATTGCTAAGAGAAAGGCCAGTTACTATATACAGTGTGATGCTTCGTGTTAACAAATGTGCACGTGCATAGAAAAGAGACTAGAAAGACTCGCCCCGCAGTATTAACACGGCTGTCCCTGTGGAGAATGCCAGCACGCCTCCGTGTTCCCAAGACCCCTGTTTGAGCACGTGCTACTGCAGGTAGGAGAAGAAAGTGATTGGCTTGTCCTGGAAGTTCATCTGGTGAGCAGCACAAACTTTAATATGAAAATAGGTCATTGAGGGAAATACAGGTGTAATTAAAGTTTTCTCAAGTTACCCACCTTGACTTTTTTTGTCATTAAAATAATTTTTTTCACCATATGACTCCTTGTTGGGGGACAAAGACCAGTTTTTAGCTTCAACATACATACATACATATATGGGTGTGTGTATATATATATACACACACACACATACATACACATATATATATGCACATTTTATATATATATAATATACTTTTTTTTATATATACAGTATATTTTTGGCTGCACTGAGCAGCTTGTGGGATCTTAGTTCCCCAACCAGGGACTGAACCCGGGCCCTCAGCAGTGAAAGCACAGAGTCCTAACCACTGGACCGCCAGGGAATTCCCAGCTTCAACATATTTTGTGAGGAGAAGGGTATACAGTATCAGCGATGATTTGGTTTATTTATATGACAAATACCACACTAGCTTTTAGAAAAGAAACATAAGTTTAGACTCGGCAACAGATAATAATATTTTTGGTGGTCATTTCTGTCTGGCAGAACTAATTCTAAGTGAAATGGTTTCCCCTTGACCTTTAGTAGTTCAAAAGATAGTTATTTATCATTATTAAATGTTAACAACAAAATGTGTCTAGTATAGAATATAAAGCATTCTCTGGCCCTAGACGTAAATCAACTTATGATTAAAGTTAACAGATAATTGTGTTATATCACAGGGTTATTGAAGAACATAAGTTTTTCTAGAGAAGCTTTTAAAAGAAATTTATGTTGATTAGCATGAGAAAGATGACAAAGTGATTTCTCTTTTAACCTAAAAAGCAAGCTATGATGTCAAAAGCATCACCGGCACAGTATCATTAGAGACAAACTATAAAAATGATTTCCCGGCTCCTCCCATCTCCCTCCTGTGCCACCCATTCTGTACCAGCGGGTTTTAACTGTTCAGTGTGGAGAAGAGGATCTCCAGGGTAACCGACTGGCATGTGGTTGCCTCAAGCCTAAATTCTAAAGCTTTTAAATCAGAGAAGCGTGGTGCTCTCTCCCTCCTTTCCTGTTTTAAGGACGCTTTGTTACAGGAATACCTCAGAACACGGTCCACTCACTTATAAGAGACTTTCAAGTAGAAAACAAGACGTGAATGTAATTTATTTCACTTTATTACAGTTGATCATCCTCTGACTGTTACTCTTAATATATGAACTTCATAGAGAAAAGAGAAAATATAATCTAAGAGCAGTGACCTTTTATTTAGTTTCACTGCTTATTTGGACTTCTCTCCCAGGTAAAACCAGTTATGTGATAGTTAACAGAAACCGAGATACAACTTTTAAAAATTAAAAACCGTTTAAGAGATTAGAAGCCACATGAAGCAGCTACTGTGATACTTCATGTTTCGAGTTGTATCTTTCATACATTAATATTTTGAAAATAGAAAACTCAGCAGGACATATCTGGCTAATTTTTCTTAAAAGTAGTCAAGCAAATCAGCATTGCATTTTAACAGCGCCAAGACCATTGCATGGCTCTGTGCACTGTTCCTTTCTCTCATTTGTGGGATCTGTTCATTGTATAGCACACGAAAGACTTTTTCTAACGTCCATTTTAAACCTTTACTTATTTCAACTTTCACACGTGGCCTCCTTTCCTCTTGTTTGCAGGTCCATCGGCTGGTGGTAGTAAATGAAACAGACAGTATCGTGGGTATTATTTCCCTGTCGGATATTCTGCAAGCCCTGATACTCACCCCTGCAGGTACAAATGCCAGTGTCTGACCTTTACTGTAAGTGCACAGGGAGCCCAGGCGGGGCCGGGGCGGGGATGCCGGGCAGCAAGCCCTCCCTCGCCCACCTGCCAGCCGCAGCTTTCTGTGCAGTACTTTGTAAACCATTTTCATTTTCTTTGTGGTTTTGAAGTTCTCCTATTCTACTTGAGCGAGAGAAAAGTTTATAGAAAGTATTCTGACTTAAGAGCATCCTGTCGACACCCAGAAGTGCTTAAGTAATCGAGGATTCATTGCCATGATCGTCATAACCTTGCCCATTAAAAAGTGAAGATCTCCTCAGTGTTGCTTTATGTTTAGGACTACTAACTGGAAATCAGGAGGGAAATTCTTTGGGATCTAAGTATTGAAACCATCTACCCTTCAAAAAAAACAAAAAAGCTTACTAGTAGTGAGTATATAAAACAAATGACCTACACAAACTTTTTTCCATTAATAGTGTATGGAAATTACGTTAACTGCCAAACATTGGTGACTAAACTCATCTTCTGCCAGATTAACTCTAAGCAAACCCTCAGGTCACAGTCGGGGAGCCCGTGAGGCAGGGGGAGGGAGGGGCCTTCGGTGTTTCTCCTGTGTCACACAGTTTAATCGTTTAATGGCTGAAGGGGTCCTAAAACCACCAGGCTTCCACTTCCCCTCCCCACCCACACGAAGTACAGACAACCCAGCCTCAGGCCTCACAGAGATCAAGGCCAAGACAGGAGACTAAACCATGTGCCCTTTGAACTCTTAGAAGTTAAACATTAAAATGTGCCTTTACTAGGGTATTGATTTTTCTTTAGTTCAGAAATCAATCAAACTGGCTAAGACTAGTTTTTACAGTTGGCCTATAGCCTGAAGATACCCACCCGAAAAGAATCCCCATCACCAGCGAGAAAACAGATTGCGCTGATTAAGTGAGAGCGGCAGGGGCGTGATTCCGGGGGAGCGGTGATTCCCAGCAGGCCGTAGAGAAGCAGCAGCACCTGGACGTTGTTAGAAACGCACAGGTGGGGCCCAGCCCACGCCTGCTGAGTCAGAAACTCGAGAGACGGGGCTTGCTGCAGTCATTTTCAAATTTTGGGTATGTGAGAACCTGAAACTCGTGGTAACCTCTTTTTAATCATTACTTAAGTTTTAGTACAGCGTTCGAGTTCAACCTGTGTGCACACTACAGAGTGATCACCCCCCAAGTCCTGCTATCGTCCACCACCATACAGCTGAGCCTCTCACCCCCTGCCACCCCCACCCCCACCCCCTTCCCTTCTGGTAACCACTGCTGGGTTCTCCATGTTCTTCTGCTGTCTTTGTTCATCAGTTCTGGCTTGGGTTTTTTTAGATTACACATATGAATGAAACCATATGGTATTTCTCTGTCTTGATTTATTTCGCTCAGAAATAAGTGAAAGATCCATCCATGTTGTCAAAAATGGCAGGATTTCTTTTTTTTTTTTTTTTATGGCTCATGATAATCTCTGTAGTCATGAAATGAGAAAAGGACTAAAAGATGTGAGACCGTTCATATCATTACTTGTAATAACCTCAAACTGGAAATAACCCAAATATCTTTGAGCAGAAGAACGGACAGACTGCATTCTGTTCATTAGTGGAACGCGTTGACGGTGAACACACATAGCTGTATCGGACGGTGGATGAACCCCACGTACGAAACAGAGCAAGGAAGCAGGACCAATGCAGAGAGTGTGACTGCATTTATATACAGTTGACCCTTGAACAACATGGGTCCACTTATACGTGAATTTTTTTCAATAGTAGATACTGCAGTGCTACGCAGTCCATGGTTGGTTGAATCCAGACGCCGAACTGCGGATACGGAGGGGAATCGTGGATACAAAGGATGAGTTGTGGGTAGCGCCCCAGTGTTGTTCAGGGGTCAGCGGTGCAGCTCCTCTGTGCGTGTTAGGAAGAGGGCTCACCTCCAGACAGGCTCATCCCCACAGGCACGTTAACTCGGCACCTTCAGAAAAAGACACCCCTTTTCTAGTCGGCGGGCCCTGGGCCAAGACACACAGCTTGCCGGGCTGAGTCAGGCCAAATGTCAACTCGCTTCCGTCCCCGTGGCCAAGATTGTTTGTGCGTCACTGATTCAGAGTAAGCAGTTCTTCATCATCTCTGTGCCTTGGCGTCACAAACCGTAAGAATGAGAATGTTCGTCTGGGTGAATTTAAACTTCCACCCAAATTTGATATCTCAAAAATTCTAAATTATTAATGCAAGTCAGCATTAATGAAAATGCAAGGAGGAAACCTGTTCCACAGCTGGATTTGGAATGTATGTTACCACAGAAATAAATATTGTAAAGACAGGGATAGTCGAATTAGAATTCTTTGTAGTACGGTGTGTATAACGCTGTTCATTTAGGAAAATGCCCTGTATTCCCAATAACTGGATTACCAGTGAATATCGGGAGCAGTGCTGTCTTGGAACAGAGGGAGCGCCTCCGTCAGATCAGACGCTAGCATACTCGGGTGACCGTGTGGTGTAAGCATCGGACTAGAGGTCCAGCCTGGGCAGCCCAGCCCCACTGTCCCCTCGGAGCTGTGTGAGTGTGGGCCAGCTCGCTGCTCACCTGTGCAGCCTCCGTCCCTCCCTTCAGCTATAGGATGAGCAGCCTGACACAGGCCTAGTGGCCCTCCAGAGATCCTCTGATTGAAAGCACAGCCGTGCGTGAACGCTGTGCGCCGTCAGACCCCGTACCCGGGACAAGCCCCATACCCTGGACCAGCACTGCTGGGTGCATGTTTATGGAATAATCAGTAAGAGATGCTTTTTGAAAGAATCCACTATTATGTGAATAAAAGGTACCAGTGGTTATTCTTTTCACCAGATACTGGACACAATTCCCCATTAAGGATACTGATTCGATATAGTAACATCTTCTCTTTTTTAAAAAGTTTTTAGCAGTAGTTCATTGTCCAACTTAATTCAGACTATCCAAACAAACCTGAGTATCCACATGTGCAACTAGTGAGTAAACAGCCTGATGGCAGTAGCTACAATTTTTTTAGCCCCTTATTTTTATAGATTGTTGATCTCTTTCAAAGTCGAGTGTCTTCTAGTGTCTGATGAGAAAATACGGAATCTGTTGTAATGAAAAAAATGGCAGCTCCCCCCTCCCAACCCATTTCAAAATATCCTGGCAAGGTGAGAGTAGGTTTTACGTGCAGTTACTGTAAGCATGTTTAATGCTTTTACATTTTTATAAGTATGCACAACAGAAATACTTTGCACCTTTGCTAAAACTTAAATACATATTTCTTCTAAAAACTTTTAGCAGCAGAACCCTCTTCTTTTCCAAATTAAACCTTGCATATTTAGAATTATGATACGCAGGGAATTCCCTGATAGTCCAGTGGTTAGGACTTACGTGCTTTCACGGCCGTGGCCCAAGTTCAATCTCTGGTGGGGGAACTAAGATCCCTCAAGCCTCGTGGCATGGCCAGAAGAAAAAAAAAAAAAGGGCTTCCCTGGTGGCGCAGTGGTTGAGAATCTGCCTGCCAATGCAGGGGACACGGTTCGAGCCCTGGTCTGGGAAGATCCCACGTGCCACGGAGCAACTAGACCCGTGAGCCACAACTGCTGAGCCTGCACGTCTGGAGCCTGTGCTCCGCAACAAGAGAGACCGCGACAGTGAGAGGCCCGCGCACTGCGATGAAGAGTGGCCCCCGCTTGCCACAACTAGAGAAAGCCCTCGCACAGAAGTGAAGACCCAATACAGCCAAAAATAAATAAAATTTTTTTTTTAAAAAGTAAAATCCATCCCCAAAATATTAAAAAAAAAAAAAAAAAAAAAGAGTGCTAGAATTAAGATATGCAAAATGGATTCAAAGCGTGCTGCAGTGATGGTAGGTGGGGGTGGGGAGCCTGGCGCTCCCCTGCTCATTCCCCACGTCTCCTAAGGCTCTGCAGGTGCGGGGAGGTGCCTCCAGGCAGAGAACCACCACTGCGTTCATATAGGACATGCACAGCTGCAATGTATTTTTATATTGCTTTGAAACTTTCGTTTCCCATCTCCTGATAGGTGCCAAGCAGAAGGAGACAGAAACCGAATGACGACCGTGAGTGGAGGAGCCCTCGCAGGAGAACCTGAACAAAGATGCTGGGTCACACTTTGCCTCATGAACACTGACCGCGATAGAACAGAGTCCAATGGCTGAGAATGTGTATCAGGGTTTAGTGATGGGTGTTTTTTCCAGTGATGTTGAAACTAAGCATAAAAAAGAAAGATTTTGTGTTTGAAGATGCGAGCTTGCATTAAAAGACTGTTTTCAGACCGTCGTCTGAAAGATTTCAAATGCTGTATGTCATTAAAGTGCACTGTGTCCTGAATTTCTGCTATTTTTCATTTTAAAGAATTCACTGGTATCTAACAGGTAATATGACATAAGGCGAGTGTGTGGCATATTGAGATCTAGTGCCTTATGTCAGAACAGCGATATGTCATCACTACTGCCCATCGCAGCTGGAGCGCGTCCTTGTGAACTGACACTGCTGGAGTGTGAACGTCTGAACCTTTACCAAATCAGTTTGTTTTCATTAGATTTGTTGAATAGCTGTAATTTGAATATAAATAATTACTTTATAAAACTTTAATGATGGTTTTATGTGTTAGTGTTCTGTTCTGAACTATAGTGTAAACAAGGCTGATTTACAACAGCTTTATTTATTTTTACTTTCATGCAATTTTTTACACATCTTTTGGTGGGTAAACTTCACCGTACCCGTTAATAAACCATTGGTTGCTATTTTAAAAGGGCAAAATTCTCATTAAGTTTGATCTGGAAAGGATATGACTTCTCAGATAGCCACTGTTAGGTTTTAAAAGCTGAAGTTTCTAACAGCATTTGTGGGAACCTCTCTGTGGGGCTGCAAACAAAGTGCCGGGAAGATGTCTATTTTTTCTTGTGTTTTGACATGAAAATCATGACGTTTGTGTGATTGCTGATGCGATTGTTTTGTAAATTTTACTGTGGCATATACAGTATTGTCATATGGTTGAGGAGAAACACAATGTTTCCTGATGTAAGTGCTCTGAAAATGTTGACACTATATCTGTGTGTGTGTGTGTGTGTGTGTGTGTGTGTGTGTGTATATATATATGAGTATAGTTTGGTTTTTTGTTTTTGGGGTTTTTTTTTTGCAGATTGAAAAATTAAAATAAATCTTACTATCTGCCATCTTGTTACAGAAGTTCTTTAAAATACTTTGTATTTCAGCACATTTCTTTTTTTAACATCTTTATTGGAGTATAATTGCTTTTCAATGGTGTGTTATGTTAGTTTCTGCTTTATAACAAAGTGAATCAGCTATACAAATACATATATCCCCATTTCTCCTCCCTCTTGCGTCTCCCTCCCACCCTCCCTATCCCGCCCCTCTAGGTGGTCACAAAGCACTGAGCTGATCTCCCTGTCAGCACATATTAAAATTCTACATGCAGTTTCCCACTGAGATATTTCTCCCCAAATAAAGGAGAACATGAATTCTCATATTCTTTTTTACATCAACAGAAAAAAACCTTAATGATTTGATTCATAAACTTTCTCTCTCCATTATTAAATAGAACATATTTAATTAAAAGTTGCCATGCAGATTTTCTTGTGCTAGGTGTCAATTTTTTCATCTCCTAGTAGGCCAAATACGAGAGGAGATTTCTGTCTCTGTTTTCCCCATAGAAATAGTAGTGGTTGTGACTTAGGCTAATGGTAATACTTGGAGAACAATGAAATATCAGAAAGAGAAAGTTTTTAAAAACCCCTTTTAAAACTGTGTCCAAAAAAAAAAAAACACCAAATACCTAGGAATAAACCTGACCAAGGAGGTGAAAGACATATGCTGGGAACTATAAAACACTGATAAAGGAAACTGAAGATTATTCAAAGAAATGGAAATACATCCCATGCTCTTTGATTGGAAGAATATTATTAAAATGGCCTTACTACCCAAAGCAATCTACAGATTTAATGCAATCTCTATCAAATTACCATGACATTGTTTTACAGAACTAGAATAATCCTAAAATTTATATGGAACCACAAAAGACCCAGAATTGCCAAAGCAATACTAAGGAAAAAGAACAAAGCTGGAGGCATAACCCTCCCAGACTCCAGACAATACCACAAAGCTACAGTAATCAAAAGAGCATCGTATTGGCACAAAAACAGACATATGGATCAATGGAACAGAATAGAGAGCCCAGAATTAAACCCACACACCTACGGCCAATTAATCTTCCACAAAGGAAGCAAGAATACATAACGTAGAAAAGACAGACTCTTCAGCAAGTGGTGTTGGGAAAGCTGGACAGCTGCATGTAAATCAAATGAAGTTAGAACACTCCCTCACACCATACTCAAAAATAAACTCAAAAATGGCTTAAAGACTTAAATATAAGACATGACACCATAAAATTCCTAGAAGAGAACATAGGCAAAACATACTCTGACATTAATTGTACCAATGTTTTCTTAGGTCAGTCTTCCAAGGCAAAAGAAATAAAAGCAAAAATAAATGGGACCTAATCAAACTTACAAGCTTTTGCACAGCAAAGGAGACCATAAACAAAAATGAAAAGACAACCCATGAAATGGGAGAAAATATTTACAATGTGATCAACAAGAGCTTAATTTCCAAAATATACAAACAGCTCATACAGCTCAATATCAAAAAAAACAAACAACCCAATCAAAAAATGGGCAGAAAACCTAAATAGACATTTCTCCAAAGAAGATATACAGATGGCCAACAGATACATGAAAAGATGCTCAACATTGCTAATGATCAGAGAAATGAACACCAAAACCACAATGAGGTATCACCTCACACTAGTCAGAATAGCCATCATCAAGAAGTCTACAAATAATGCTGGAGAGGGTGTGGAGAAAAGGGAACCCTCCCACACTGTTGGTGGGAATGCAAATTCGTGCAGCCACTATGGAAAACAGTATGGAGGGTCCTTAAATAAAAACAGGGTTGCCATATAATCGTGCAATCCCACTCCTGGTCATATATCTAAAAACACAAAAACTAATCCGAAAAGATACATGCACCCCAACGTTCATAGCAGCACTATTTATAATAGCCAAGATATGGAAGCAAACTAAGTGTCCATCAACAGATGAATGTACAAAGAAGATGTGGTACAAATATACAATGGAATATTACTCAGCAATAAGAAAGAATGAAATAATGCCGTTTGCAGCAACATGGATGGACCTAGAGATTATCCTACTAAGTGAAGTCAGAGAAAGACAAATTATATCACTTATATGTGGAATCTAAAAAACTGATACAAATGAACTTATTTACAAAACAAAAAGATTCACATAGAAAACAAACTTATGGTTAACAAAGGGTAAAGTGGGGGGCAGGAGTAAATTAGGAGTTTGGGGTTAACAGATACACACTACTATATATGAAACAGATAGGGCTTCCCTGGTGGTGCAGTGGTTAAGAATCCGCCTGCCAACGCAGGGGACACGGATTCGAGCCCTGGTCCGGCAAGAGCAACTAAGCCTGTGCGCCACAACTACTGAGCCTGCGCTTTAGAGCCCGTGAGCCACAACTACGGAGCCCACGTGCCACAACTACTGAAGCCCGCGCGCCTAGAGCCCGTGCTCCGCAACAAGAGAGGCCGCGGCAATGAGAAGCCGGCACACGGCAATGAAGAGTAGCCCCCGCTCGCTGCAACTAGAGAAAGCCTGTGTGCAGCAACGAAGACCCAACACAGCCAAAAATAAATAAAATAGATAAACAAGGACCTACTGTATAGCACAGAGAACTATATTCAATATATTGTAATAATCTATAATGGAAAAAAAACGGAAAAAGAATATATATACACACACATATGAATCACTTTGCTGCGCACCTGAAACTAACAAAACATTGTAAATCAACTATACCTCAATTTAAAAAAGAAAAAGATACTTGGGAAAAGGAAAAAAATCTCAAAGCTGCTAAAATAACACAGTTTTTAAACTCATCGTACCTATTCTCAATCCGCCCCTTGCTTGTGTAGCATACGGGAGCGTGCACAGCCTATGCACGTTGTGAAGGAGACATGCTGTGTGTCTTCTGCTTCAGAAGACAGCTGGGAGCCACTTAACAAAGAACCACGTTAGCACTGTCTCTTCCCACGACGCACACACATGTCCTGCAAGCCTCCGACTCTCCCCCAAGCATACCTTTTGTTTGTTTGTTTAAGGGTTTTGAGTTGTGTGGGCAGGTCAAGCACATCAGGGTGTGGAGCAGATGTAAGTGTCACACACGTTGGCCTAAGTGAAGCGACCTAGTCTAGTGGTCAGGCTACAACGAACGAAGACCCATTACCCTTCTGTTTCCACCTAAGAGTTATTTGTTCCCAGCAAATGATCAAGACTGGGTTACAGGGCTTCCCTGGTGGCGCAGTGGTCGAGAGTCCGCCTGCCAATGCGGGGGACACGGGTTCGAGCCCTGGTCTGGGAAGATCCCACCTGCCGCGGAGCAACTGGGCCCGTGAGCCACAACTACTGAGCCTGCGCGACTGGAGCCTGTGCTCCGCAACAAGAGAGGCCGCGACGGTGAGAGGCCCGCGCACCGCGATGAAGAGTGGCCCCCGCTCGCCGCAACTAGAGAAAAGCCCTCGCACAGCAACGAAGACCCAACACAGCCATAAATAAATAAATAAATAAATTAAAAATAAAAAAAAAAAGACTGGGTTACAGTAAACATGCTTCTCCGTGCCCCTCTAGGAATAAGGAAAAGTGGCACTTGAAGGCCAAGTGAAGGAAGGATTCTAAGGGGAAACGTCTAAACAATTTGAGAGATAGAGCTCACTTTGGAAACCCCTGCAGGACAAGCCCCAAGTGTCTGTAGCGCCCTCATCACCTTGAGGCTCGCTAAGACCCAGCGGGCCCTGGGCTCACTTAAGCGCCCACTGTGACTCTGGCTCTCACACCGACAGCACCTCCAAAGATTGTTGTGAACAAAAGTGACGAATCTGAAAGGAAGAGCGTATCAGAAACACCACGTCTGTTCCAGAAATGGAGGGCATCTGTCCTGTATTCTAATCTCAGAAAAACTTATAGACGTATTGAGCCGATAACATTTCTCATAACATTTTTTTAGAGAAACATCTTTGCATGAAGAGGCAAGTCCTCTTAAACCACTGGTTCTCAATCTGGGGAGGTTCTGACTCTAGAGGACATTTGGCAAAGCGGAGACATTTTTGGTTGTCACCACTGGGGGTGGAAAGAGGGGCTGTGTGCTACTGGCATGTGGTGGGTAGAGGCCACAGGTGCCACAAAACTCACTGCACTGCACAGGACGGCCCCCATGACAGAGTATCCAGCCCAAGATGTCTGTAGTGGTGAAGTTAGGAACTCTGCCCTAAACAATTAGAATCTTCTTGGTATTGTGATTGTATTTGTTACTTCCTAACTGAATCCACCTGGTCTTTGGAAGAAAAACTCAGTGGGCAGCCTTTCTGGGAAAGGAGACAATTGAAATAATCCACAGGCCAATTCCATGGGTCCATATGACCCTCATCACAATCTCCTTCCAAAGCATTTTCACCAAAGAAGGGGCTTTTGCTTTGCTTAATAGCACTCTAAGGAGAAGACTGCTACCCACAGGGAAATATGTGGAAAGTCAATTTCACTCAGCTATTTTATTTTCATAAAGAAATCGAGAACAAACTCTAAAATTGTTTCTCACGTAAAATTACCTGCAAAGCTGGCGTAATTTAAGTCCGTGTATGAAGCACGCTTAAAACACCTTCACGAGAAACCCCTGAAATTCCGTCTCATTGTGGATCACCCCATCTTACTTCTTGTTCCAAACACACTGCATTAAAACTTAACCTTTAGATGTCGACCTCAGCAAGGGCAGAGTACAATTATTCAGCTCTCAAAGCAAACTGAGGTTCCTTCCTGCGGCGAGGCTGGAAGAAAATCAGGTGCCCAGCTCTCTCCAGACACCTCTGCGCCCGAAGCACTGCCGAGCTCTGCACCTCACAGATCGGAAGCTGGAAACTCGCGGAAACACCGGTCCTGACTTCAACCCTGTGTCTCCCTCCCTGGAAAACCTGCATCCCAGGCACGGGATTTCGTCGGCGACCAGAGCAAACGCCTCGTGCTGGCGCACTGAAGACAGAGGCTTGGCGTCACGGCCGTTCCTGCTCGCCAAGGGCGGGACTCTAGCATCTCGGCCCCCCCAATCCCGGCCACAGGACAGCAGAGAAGGCGGGCCAGCGCTCCCGGTGTCACCGGTGCTCATTCGCCACAGGCCGGGGCCACCTCGCTCATTCCAGGGACCCACCGGTCCCGGGGCGCCTTGGAGGAAGAAACGCTTCCCACCCGCCAGGGGCAAAGCCGCTCCCCTCCAGCTGAGGCCTGTCCCCTCCCGCCGCCTCCCGGCCCTGCACACCTGAGACCTCGGCCTCCGCCGCCCTTTCAACAAGCTCCCCGGCGTCCCGGCCGCCCCAGCGCGGGGCTCGGCTGCCTCGAGGCGGCAGGGCCTCCCCCGCGCCCCCCCGTCCCCGCCCGGTCCCCGCGCCCCCCGCCCCACGCGGGACGCTCCGTCCCCGCACGCGGTGCAGACACGCGGGAAACCTGCCTCGAAAAGACATCACAAAACGGCAGCGTCGGGCTTCCCTGGGGACGCAGTGGTTGAGAATCCGCCTGCCAATGCAGGGGACACGGGTTCGAGCCCTGGTCTGGGAAGATCCGACATGCCGCGGAGCAACTGGGCCCGTGAGCCACAATTGCTGAGCCTGCGCGTCTGGAGCCTGTGCTCTGCAACAAGAGAGGCCGCGATAGTGAGAGGCCCGCGCACCGCGATGAAGAGTGGCCCCCGCTCGCCGCAACTAGAGGAAGCCCTCGCGCAGAAACGAAGACCCAACACAGCCAGAAATAAATAAATAAGTTTAAAAAAAAACAACCGGCAGCGTTCGGGACAGCGCTGTCGGAGGCGTTCCGATCGGTAAGCCCGGAAAGGGGCCGCTCGCAGCTAACATTCGTCCCAGTCGTCGCGCTGCAATTTCACACCAGAGCTCTAGGCACCTCACCTCCCCGCTCAGAAGCCACCGGCGGCCCGACCCGCTCCGTGGGGACGAGGCCCCTCCCAGCCCGCCCGCCCGTGGGAGGCCGGCGCCCGCTCCCAGGCTCGAGTCCAAACCTGCTTCCCCCCCGAAGGCGCCCGTGACGCTCCCCACGCGCGAACACACGCCTCCGGCCTCCGAGCCTCACGTGAGCGGGGACGCCCGGAGCCCCGCGCACCACGAGCCCTTGCTCCGTCCTGCCTCCTTCCCTGAGAGCCCAGGGCGGGCTTGAAACCACCTGGCACCCACAAGCGGCGGAAGGGCGCGCCCAGGGAGCCGCCGCAAAATCCCGCACCTCTCCCAGCCCGGGGCCCCCGCTGCAGGGTCACTGCGCGGGACACCCACGCCGACACACGCACTTGCGCGGAAGGGCGCTCCGGGAACGCTCACGGACTACGCACGTGTGAGGGGCAGGTGCTGTCGGCGTTGGCACGGTGGTCACCCGAGGCCCCAGGAAGGTGGCAAGGTCCTACTCGTCTCCGCTCACTTACCCTGGCACCTGGGGGGTGCTTCCTGAGCGTTCACCCGATGCGTGATGAGCGGTCGGCAAGGGCCAGTGCTGATACATCTACTAGGGTCGTGGATCCGGTGACGCGCTGCGGTCACGAGCGCCCCTCCCTCGAACTTGATAAAGTTCGAAAGACGCCACAGAAGATGGAGCGTCACGTACGAACTCGGAGGCGGCTCCCTTCTCTGCCTGAAGCTGCTACGTTCACGGACCGACACACAGGGATCCCGGAAGGAGATGCTGAACGGAGGCCCCTGGGGATAAGGGGGTTCCGCCTTTTCTAACACAAGGGGCACTCCTTACTGGAGGACCCCCAGACAGGTGCCCTCAGTCAGAGGAGACAGCTGCCCCCACGGGAGGGGAGCCGGAGGGCACAGAGGTCAAGAGCAGGGAACACAGTGGACCCCGAGTGAAGGGAGCTCCCTCCCCCTGTGAGGAGAACAGAGAAAAGGACACCAGCGCCGGCTCAGAGAGGAAAATGAGCCTGGCTTCAGGAGCTGCGAGTGGAACAGACCAGAAGGACACGAGTGTAAGGCCAGCCCCTCACACCCTCACAGAGGGAGCAGAGGATCCAAGGAGCTCGCTCCCGACCCTCTTCAAATCCAGGAAGAGCCACTCCGGGATGTCTGGAGAATTCCGTGCACCATCTTTCTTTGCCCCTTGTCTTTTTTGCCAGCTGAAACAATTTCCAGAAACCAAAAACACGCTGAGGAAAAACCCCAGGATGAGTCCTCATCAGAAGTGTCAGGTGGAAGCAGGCGCAGAGCCGCGTGGTCCCTGGTTTGCGGGTTTCCAGTAAGCCCGTCTGGAATGAGGGGAATTGGGTGGCCCGTGGCCCACATCATCCCTGCTACTTTTCAGAAACACGTCAAAGAGGAGAGCTGTTTAGTCCTGATCAACGGGGCTTCAATACTAACTTACTGTGCACAGAGCACCTGCCTGGGCCATACCTGTGAACACAACAAATCCCTGCCTTCGTGGGGGGTCGGGGGCGGGTTAAGGAAGGAGAGCAACATCGGGCGTCTTACGGGTTTTGCTCCAGCTGCTTTCTCTCCCTGGAATCCCCACCCCAGATTTCAGCTCTGCTAATTCCCTCACTGCCGTAGAGTCTTGCTGAAATCTCACCCTCTTGATGAGGCCTGTTCTGCCCACATGTGTTAATAATTACAACCAACACAAATAACAATGCAAAGAACAGAAGGGGGAGGAGCTGCCGCAGGGCGCTAAGTGCTTTCCCCTGGAGCCACTCTGCAGGCGTCATGTTCTCAATCCTCACACGCCATCGCAAGGTGGGCTTCATCAGCACAGAAATGTTCACTGGGCCAAGTTCAAACCGCTTCAAATTTGAGGACATTGGGACTTGATAACAGTCCTAACGCCAAAGTCCATGCTCTTAACCCCAGATCTAAACGGCTGCTGTGGGTTGAACTGTGTCCCCCAAAAGGAGTTGCTGAAGTCCTCACCCCCAGGACCTGTGAATGTGACCTTATTTGGAAATAGGGTCTTTGCAGATGTCATCAAGTTAGATGAGGTCGTAGTGGAGTAGGGCAGGCCCTAATCCTATAATATAACTGGTGACCTTATGAGAAGAGAGAGACACAGAGACACCGAGAGGACAAGCCATGTGACGGCAGACTGATTCGCGTGACAGAGCTAGGTGCTGAGTATGTGTTTGAAATGTTCCATACTAAAAAGTTGTTTTTAAAACTTTACAGGGGCTTCCCTGGTGGCACAGTGGTTGAGAATCCGCCTGCCAATGCAGGGGACACGGGTTCAAGCCCTGGTCCGGGAAGATCCCACATGCCGCGGAGCAACTAAGCCCGTGCACCACAACTACTGAGCCTGCGCTCTAGAACCCGTGACCCACAACTAGTGAGCCCGCGTGCCGCAACTACTGAAGCCCGCGCGCCTAGAGCCCATGCTCCGCAACAAGAGAAGCCACCGCAATGAGAAGACCGCGCACTACAACGAAGAGTAGCCCCCACTCGCCGCAACTAGAGAAAGCCCGTGTGCAGCAACGAGGACCCAACACGGCCAAAAATAAATAAATTTATTTAAAACAAAAAAAAACTTTGCAAAACTTTTTTACAGAAGTAAACAGTTTGCTTTCCTTTTAAAGTACTTTTATCTTAACCTAGACGTATTAACATTACAATACGTGATAGGATATAGCCGAGAATTAAAAAGCAGACACTTGAGATTTTTCAAATGGTAACAGAGATTCACTCAGCGGTCACTTGAAATGCGTTCATTAGAAATTGGCCACGCTACTCACGATTACTAGCATTTCAAAGTTGGCACTCAAAAGTTGCCATATTATAGATTTCAGACAACTTAACACAACACTTAGTGATGAATAATTTAGATTTGTTCATAACACTTGTGCACCTGAAAGTTCTATTTATTATGCTATAGTTGATCCAAATGCTCTTTTTTGGAATAGGCGTTTTTAAGGAACGTGAACAGTTTTTGAAGAACAGTGGGTACTTCCCTCTGTCATCTGCAGATTGTCTTGAAGAATGCTCCCCACCTCTGCTGTGAAACAGAAATGATGGTGTGAGCAAGTGGGGAGCACACCTTGCAGGGAAGTGAAATGATGGGAAATGGTCTCCCCCCCGGCAGCTCACCGGCAGCCTCGGACCCTTCTGCTGGTCCACGATCATTTTCAGGTGAGGGGGTCACTGACCCGCGGAGCAGCCCTCCTCCTCCCCCAGCCCCGTGCTCGGGGCCCTGTGAGTCCACAGCCCCCACTGTCTGCCCCTCCTGCCTCGCTGCCCTCCGCGTCCAGCCTAGATTCCAGTCCAGACCGCACCAAGCCCCTGCCCCTCTCCACCTGAAAAACCCCAGCCCTGGATGGCCTCATGCTCTGCCTTGGCTGACCGCAGCTGTCACTTCTTCATCTGCTTAGTTTTTCATCACCGATCATTAATTCAGCTCCAAACACTCAGCAAGAAATGCTAGTCCCCTCACGCTGAGTTCAAAAACATGAGCTAACCCACCTGTCCGTGTTCTGAGAGGCACCCCTCCTGGGCCTTGCCATCTTCCTGCTCAGCCCGGACCAGTGACTTTTCTAGACCTGCTGCCTCGCCAGATGCTTGTCGATTTTATTAGTTCTTCCCAAAACCAACATTTTTTCCTTTGTTGGTAATATTTAATTTTTGTTTTGTATATTTTTAATTTCAGCTCCTTATTTTTCCCTCCTGCTTTCCTTGAGTTTGTGTTCTTATCCCAAGTTCTTAACTAGATCACTAAAATCATTAATATTCAGGCTTTTCTGTTGTTGTTCTAATGTAAGCATTTAAGATTAAAATTTCCCTTTTATGGCACCCCATAAGCCTTGATGTGTAGTGTTTATTTGTAGCATTTTTCTTATCATTCAGTTTAAATATTTTCTAATTTCCCTTATGGTTTCTTTTTGACCCATGAATTATATAGAAGTATATTTCCTATTTCCCAAACGTATGGGGTTCTCTTTCTATGTTTTTGTTATTGATTTCCGACTTAACTGCACTGTGGTCGGAGAACGTGGCCGATGTGAGAAATTCTTGGAAATTTGCTGAGACTTGCTTCATGACCCCACTACATGGCCAGTTTCATAAATGGCTTGAATGTATTTCTTTTCGTTTGTTGAGAGCAATGTCTGATAGGTGGTTATTACACAAGTTTGTTAATTCTGCTCCTCAAATCTTTCCTCTCCTCACTGATTTTTAAAAACTATTTCACCTATCAATTACTGAAAGGTATTAAAATATCCTACATGATTTCTTTTTCTCCTTGTAGTTTTCTCAACTTTTGCTTAATATATTTTACCTGAATAGAATGTTATTGCTTATATAAGTTTAGCATTGTAATATGTTCCTAGTGATTTAAACCTTTTATAATTATTTAGAGACTCTCTATCCATAATAATGGTTTTGCTTTAAAACCTATTTTGGTTTTTTTTCATCAATGTAGCTTCACAAACTTTCTTTTGGTTAGTATTTGGTATATCCTTTTCCAACATTTACTTTCAATTTTTTGTATGTTTTAGATGTTTCTCTCAATAGTCGTCATATGGATAGATTTCTTTTAAAATACATTCTGTCAATTTTTGTCTTTAGGACATTTTAGGTCCATTTGTTATAATTACTGATATATTTGTATTTGGGTTTACTTTGTGCTTTCTATTTTCATGGCCCTATTTTATGTTTCTTTTTCCCTCCTATTCTTTTGATTATTTTTTTCTCATTCCACTCCATTTCTTATTCCATTTTCTCCTATTTGGAATTTGTTCATATTTCCACACTGTCTCAAATAGATAGGAACTTTTTAAGACATTTAACTATCATGCAGTTACCCCAACTGAACATAATTAACAAAATCCCTTAATATCATGTAATACCCTTCAGTTTCAAACATCCCCAATGCAACACACATTTGGTGTGTTCAAATCAGGATCTAAACAAGAGCCACACGTTGGAGTTGGCTGATTTCTCTCTCAGCTCTTTTAAGCTGTAAGAATTCTCTACCCACCTCCCTTTTTTCCAGGTCATTTAGTTGTTGAAGAAATCGAGAGGCTTATCCGATAGATCTCTGCACATTCTGGATTGCTGATGTTTCACTGGGTGTCATTTAGCATGTTCCTCTATCCCAGTAGTTAGACCTGGGGCTTCTTCAGGCTCAGGTTTCATTTTTTGGCAAAAACATTTCATAGACGGGACTTGTACTTCCTATTACAAGACAGTCAGACATTGTGTGTTTCCTGACATGCAATTCAGCAAAAAAACCAGAAAGCAAACACTCAAATACAAGAAATGGAGTGTCAAAAAGCCACAGAAGGGCTTCCCTGGTGGCGCAGTGGTTAAGAATCCGCCTGCCAATGCAGGGGACACAGGTTCGAGCCCTGGTCCGGGAAGATCCCACATTCCGCGGAGCAACTAAGCCCGGGCGCCACAACTACTGAAGCCCGCGCACCTAGAGCCCATGCTCCGCAACAAGAGAAGCCACTGCAACGGGAGGCCCGCGCACCGCAACGAAGAGTAGCCCCCGCTCGCCACAACTAGAGAAAGCCCACGTGCAGCAACGAAGACCCAACACAGCCAAAAAAAAAAAAAAAAAAGCCTCAAATATTCCACTGCTGCTCCATTCTGGCATAAACAAAAAAACTTAACCTTCCAGAATCTTTAGTCTTATTTTAGACCATCCATTTTCATGTTTCATTTATTTGAAAATAATTAAATAAGAATATTTTAAAAGAAATGTTTATTTTGTGAGATATCATGATAAAAATTTTCCTATGTATTCAGTGAAAGAGAAAAGTATGACCACATAATGCTAACACTAGTCAGTCCAGCAGCTAGCATAACTTCTATTTTTGGCTCTTTGGAGGTAAGAAAATTTAAACATTTAAAAGATGAAATAAAAATGATTAAAATACATATAAATATTTCACGATGATTTGGTAAAATGGGTTTTAAGTACCATTTCTGAACAATGCACTCCAACTATTAAAGAAATATCAAAGCTTTATCCTTGGATTTTATCCAATATATGTTGAAAATTTTGGTGGCTCAAGAAATTTTTTCAGCTGTAATTAACAGAATCAGCTTAACTATCATACTGCTTTGGCTATTTAAAGTTCTTTTCTTTCTAGTTAATGATACAGCCAAGAGATGAGTATTGAGAGCAGTTCAAAAGAATTATGTTCTGGGGCTTCCCTCGTGGGGCAGTGGTTAAGAATCTGCCTGCCAGTGCAGGGGACATGGGTTCGAGCCCTGGGCCAGGAAGATCCCACCTGCCGTGGAGCAACAAAGCCCGTGCACCACAACTACTGGGCCTGTGCTCTAGAACCCACAAGCCGCAGCTACTGAGTCCTCATGCCACAACTACTGAAGACCTCATGCCTAGAGCCCATGCTCCACAACAAGAGAAGCCACTGCAATGAGAAGCCCACGCACCACAACGAAGAGTAGCCACTGCTCGCCACACAAGAGAAAGCCCATGAGTAGCAACGAAGACCCAACGCAGCCAAATAAATAAATAAATAAATTTATAAAAAAAAAAAAATTATGTCCTGATTAAGTTTTTTTCAAAGCTGGTTTTTACACATATTATTTCTTATCAATGCTCTCTTTGCTTTGCTCTCATGAAACTCTCCCTCAAGATGGATATATATTGACAACAGCCCAGGGATGGAAGAGGGAAATAAAGGAAAGTTGTCATTCTCTCCATCCCTTTCTATCTTTTTGAATATCTCAACTCAGGTCAAAATACCTCAGTTCTAACACCAGGCTTCAACCTTAACATAAATGTGCATAAGAAGGAAGAATACAGGAAACACTAGGGGTTTGCCATGTTTCCATTAATCACTCAAGGAGTTTTTCCCTTTACTTGGCACCCCAGTGTTTTGTACACCTGAAATAATGCAACCTGGTAAGATTTAGGGCTGGTGAAGGGGCTAACTTCTTTTGTAAAGTGGGGAAAAAGCTACGATGAACTCAGGTATATTCCCAGACCGCTCCATCTAGGAAATAGTATACATTTAAGTTGAAAATCCGGAAGTTGATTCTCTTTAAATTATCTGTTCTTGTGCGTCTCTTGGAAAGCTTCTGCATCCTCCTCGGGTTACCCATGCTCTTATTTGAAGACCTCCATTTTTAAGTGTATGCTGATACCACAGGAGACTAGAATCAATTTCACCCCCTTTTAAGTACATTCCCTAGGTTTCTACCAGCTGACAGAACACACTCAGAAACCTAAATGAGAGCGCCCTCAGGGCGTCATCCTAGGAAATCTGGATTAAACTGACCATTTCTCAGAGATAATCTGAATCAAATTGGAAAGTGTATGCCAACCTCATTTAGCATCACAATTTAACAGTACTGGAAGTCAGCCCTTTACCAGCTTATGAAACTCACTCTGTACAAGTATTGTGTTGGGTTCAAGTTACACCAGATAGCAGTTGCTCGAAATAACCTTTGTGTGGAAAGGTACTACGCTCTTCTGCAAGTGGGAAATGACTGCTTTCCTACTGGGGAAAGGGGGGGTGGGCAGAGTGGGTCTTGCGCAGTGTATGTAGGGATGGTCTTTAATCTCTGACTTTACGGCATGGGGGGAAGATGCAGGGGGTGGGGTGGGGCTGAGATCCTAGAACAGGGCCCCGGAGAGGAGCGGCCCATGTCCTTCTCGTCTTCTAGGCAGCGCTTCCCCTCTCGGCTACGCCTGGGGAGGAGGAGACACTGCCAGCAGGGAGGAACTCCACCAGGGCCCTCAGTGAAGGAGAGCTGCCTCAGGACCACGTGGTGCTCTGAACCTGGGAAGGTCTGCCAACAGGAGCTGTGTGGAGGGAGTTAACACAGCAAGCTCATCAACAATAGAATTAGTTGGGCTTCCCTGGTGGCACAGTGGTTAAGAATCTGCCTGCCAATGCAGGGGACACGGGTTCAAGCCCTGGTCCGGGAAGATACCACATGCCGCAGAGCAACTAAGCCCGTGCGCCACAACTACTGAGCCTGCGCTCTAGAGCCCGCAAGCCACAACTACTGAGCCTGCATGCCACAACTACTGAAGCCCACGCGCCTAGAGCCCGTGCTCCGCAACCAGAGAAGCCACCGCAGTGAGAAGCCCGTGCACCACAACGAAGAGTAGCCCCCACTCACTGCAACTAGAGAAAGCCCGCATGCAGCAACAAACACCCAATGCAGCCATAAATTAATTAATTAATTAAAATTTTAAAAATTAAAAAAAGAGAATTAGCATAAATTGTAATTTGAGTTTATTAAATATCAGTGGGAAAGGTATAAAATCTTATTGCTTTCACTTTAAAAACTTGTTCTATGAAATTTAAATGTTCATTCAGCTTAATAAAAAATTATATTTTTACCAAAATAATGATTGGCACGTGGCTTTCTAGAAGCCACCAAAATGCACAATAGGAAGCACAAAAGCACAGTTGTTAGAAGTGTAGGTGCTGAAATAAAAATATGTGTGGGTGCTGGCATTCTAGGCTCCACTTGACGGATGTGCCATCTGGAGCAGGTCGGCAGCCCTAAACCTCAGTTTTCTGTGTGTTAAGTGGAGATACTGCATCAAACCCATCCTCACAGAGTTGGTGTGAGAATTAACCGAGATAATGCATACAAAGCAGTTGGAACCAAGTAAAAGCTCCATAAACTGCTATTATCATAGATCATGATAGAGTCATACAATGGAATACTACATAGACGGTCAGAATTATGTAGATGGATACGTATTTGCCAAAGAAAAATGGCATAAAATGGCATGGACAGTATTTCATTTTTGTAGGTTACAAATGTATAGATCTGTGATTAGAAAAAAAGTCTAGAAATACGTTATACCAAAGTACCAACATTAGTTACCTCTGGATAATGGAATTTCAAGAGATTTTTTTTTTAATTATTATTTCTTCCACCATGTGAGTATACAATAGGAAATCTGCTACCCAGAAGAGGGCCCTCACCCAACCCTGCTGGCACCCTGATCTCAGACTTCCAGCCTCCAGGAGAAATATATCTCTGTTGTTTATAAGCCACCTGGCCTGTGACACTTTGTTACAGCAGCCCAAATGGGCTAAGACAGGGTTACTTAAGAAAAAGCCTGAATCTGAGTTAATAAGCCTTTGGTTGTATGGATCTATCCAGTGATGGTGAGTAATCCTGACTGCCTCCGCGGTTTACCCAATTTGCAGCAATTACTTAAATGGGGAAGGGGGACCATGAGTGGAAAAAAAACTTGCAAAACTAAAGTTACAAAATGTTGACAATTGTCATAATCAATAATTCTTGTTTAATGGAAATCTACTTACACAATCTGAAATTTGAAAAGTACCAAATTACCATAATTCCTAAGATATGCCCTCCAATTTTATAGAATTTAAGTACTCTACCCCGATATTTTTCTTGACTGCATTACTGGCTGGCCCATCCACCTCTCCCTCTGTAAGTATTCTGACTAAATACTGACAATGGCCAACTCTGTACCAAGTTCACGCAATGACACAAGAGCTGCTCCTGAGAACCAGCCAGTTAATAAGCAAAGGCCTTGCCTTGCGTCCTGGCTCCTGAGAAAAGCCATAGGTTGACTGCCTTGGTGACAGGTTACACGGAAAGGTGAGGCCCAGCGGGCTCTGGAGGGCAGTGCTGCTCTCCCACGTGGGTTCCGCTGCCCCCCAAGAGCAGCAGTTGTCCCCTGTTTCTACCTGTTGCGCCCCTCTCTGCTGTGTGTCTTCGGCGGCTTATGGCTCCTGTTTCCCTGTGTGTCTTTCAGCTTCTACCCTGCTTCCGACTTGACGCATCTTACACTCAAGCTCCGAGGGGCTGGGAAAGCTGAGCCAATCGCACAGAAGAGATCACCCTTCCGAGCCGGGCTTTGAGCAGGCCACCCTGGGGTCAGGTGCCCACCCTGATCCAGCCAGCGCTGGGCCAGCACTGCAGAGTCACATCACATAGACCATGCCTACCTGTGCAGGAAGAACACCCCCGTAGCGCCCTATGGGCATGAAAAGCCTTCCAAGACCTCCCCAGAAAGCAGCTGTATAATTACCCAGCGAGCACCCTGCCTGTTCTTCTCGCTAGAGTTGAAAATAAAACTATCCATACAGACTCAATGTACTAACGTAATGACTTTGATCTAATATTAGCTCAAGTTACTAATGAGCTTCTACATTTCAGCAAACACTGAGACAAAGCTATACTCCAAATCAGGATGGGATATTTCAGTTCAGAATTTATGTACTGTTAAGTGAGGTTTTATAAGGTAATCTACTGTTCAACCAGGGCACAATGCTTATTCCCAACATTCTCCTGTTTGAATATTTTTACTGTTTAGTATACGGCACACTAAATGACAAATCTTCTTGAACTCTTGACAGCTGGCTAATTTTATGCTTGCGTTAATCTTCAAAATTATAATTCTCATGGGAAATTCACAGCCAAATTTTCTTACACACAATAAATTCAAGCTGGCTTCTTTCTTATAGTTTATCTGGGCACATCACCTGTTTTGTTGTGTTTTTGTTTTTTAACATCCAACCCATTTTGTAAGTTTCCTCTTCGACCCTGACCTTGGTCATGCTGACATCCGACTAACAAAGGAGACTTCTGAACCAAGCCTGGCACTGCCCAGTTCAGGGAAGACCTCTGTATAGCACACTGAGGTCAGATCTCTTTCTTCCTTCAGCCAAGTGCTGCCTCTAAGGCTTTTCATTGGTTTGTCTCCAGCTGGCTGTTCCTCTCTCCTCTTAACTACTGTAGCTGGTTTTCTTTTCTTCTGGGCTACCTCCTTAAAGATCGAGCAAAAGAGCCCTCCCAACTTTAGAAGCTCTGGGATGGGAACCTTTTTAGTTCAGGGAAGCATTTGATACTCCTTTCATGTTTGTGTTTTGGTTGACTCGCTTTAATTTCAAAAGACTTATGTAGCTAATCTTTCCTCCATCAAAATCAAAGGAAAGTTGGCCTTTCCTTGGAAATGAAATCTTTAACAAAAACCACATTAAAGACCAAGTAACAAGAAATGAACTGATATTATGAAAGAATTCAGAGAAAAGTAAGTATCATAGAATAATTTGAAAACAAGGCTAAGAAGAAACTTTATATTCAGTGCCATATCACATACTGTATGTCACACTGAGGACAGAATCAAGCATTTAATCTGATCTCAAAAGAGAAAAGAAGCACAGTAAAGGGACAAGATGACAGGCTAAGCCTTCCCAAGTGTTGGCTCACCCAGCCCCGTCACTGGGCCCGGGAGGCACATGGAGGTCGCGTGGCTTGCCCAGGGCTGTGCAGATTTTAGGAGACAGAGCAGGAATTCAAACCTAGGGGTACTCGAAACTGAAGTCCTTGCCTTGCTGATGGGCCATTTCTGGAATAAAACTGGCATACCAGTCAATGCTGCTTTTTTCATAATGATTTAAGATATAAACATCTCTTGCTAAGGTAGGGGAGTCTGAACCAATTGTATCTTGTCCTCAAGCAACACCACACTTAATGATGAAATTTGTACTGCTTACTTCCTAAGATCAAGGAGAGGACAAGACAAGGGTATCTGCTCTTACCACTTCTATTCAGAATCATAGTGCAGTAAGGCAAGAAAATTATATAAAGCATCCAAAATGAAAAGCAACGAAAACTACATGATTATCTACGTAGAGAAGCGAATGGACTTCTACAAAAAATCTACTAAAACTAGTGAGTTTAGCAATGTTTTAGGATAAGAAATCAATAGTCAAAAATCAATTGTATTTCTATATACAAGCAACAAGCAATCAAAAAATCAAAAAATTTAAATCCCATTTATAACAGCATCAAAATATGAAATACTTAGAGTAAATCTGATAAAAGATATATACAGCCTATACACTGAAAAGTACTAAATACTGCTGAGAAATTAATGAAGACCTAAATAAGGGGAGTGATATACCTTGCTCATGGGTCAGAAGACTCAGTATCACTAAAATGTAAGTCCTCCCAAAATTGATTATAGATTCAAAACAATGCCAATCAAAATTCCAGCAGGCTTTTTTGTAGAAACTGACAAACTGATTGTAAAATGCATATGAAAATGCAAAGGTCTTAGATTAGTCACAACTCTGAAAAAGAA
Organism: Eschrichtius robustus; assembly: GCF_028021215.1. Classification (NCBI taxonomy): domain Eukaryota; kingdom Metazoa; phylum Chordata; class Mammalia; order Artiodactyla; family Eschrichtiidae; genus Eschrichtius; species Eschrichtius robustus. Next base: position 124,758,331 of record NC_090831.1, on the reverse strand, counting down.
CAAGATTAGAGGAATAAAACTACCTTATGTCAAGATTTATTATAAAGCTATGATAATCAAAACAATATAATGTTGATGTAATGACAGACAAATATATCAACAGAACAGAAGAGCGTCCAGAAATAGACCCACACATATATGGACAACTGAATTTAGACAAAGATGCAAAAGCAATTCAGTGGAGAAAGAAGAGTCTTTTCAATGAATGGTGCTGGAACAACTGGATATTCATGTGCAAAAAATAAACTTTGATCCATACTTTTCACCACATACAAATATTAACTCAAAACTCAACAGGCGGGCTTCCCTGGTGGCGCAGTGGTTAAGAATCTGCCTGCCAATGCAGGGGACATGGGTTCGAGCCCTGGTCTGGGAAGATCCCACATGCCGCGGAGCAACTAAGCCCGTGAGCCACAACTACTGAGCTTGCGCGTCTGGAGCCTGTGCTCCGCAACGGGAGAGGCCGCGACAGTGAGAGGCCCGCGCACCGCGATGAAGAGTGGCCCCTACTCTCCGCAACTGGAGAAAGCTCTCGCACAGAAACGAAGACCCAACACGGCCAAAAATAAATAAATAAATAAATTTAAAAAAAACTCAACAGGCTTCAAAAGAAGATACACAATCCAGAATTTTTATAACATTTCATCTATAATGGCCACTATAAAATATAAATTACTAGATGTGAAAAGAAGCAAAAAATGACCTATAATCAAGAGAAAAGTCATTCAATAAAAGTAGACCTATGAATGATCCAGACATTACAATTAGCAGACAAAGATTTTAAAATAACTATGTTAAGCGTGTTAAAGAACTTACAGAAAACAGGGGTATGCTGGGGAGAGATGGGAGAACTTCAGGAGAGAGGTGGAAACTATAAAAGGGAACCAAATGGAAATCCTAGAACTGAAGAATATGTTGTCCAAAATTTTTTAAATTATTAAACTATAAATCAGAAAAACAGAGGCTTAGTGACTGGTAGAAAGCTATCAAACTGTCTAATATGTGTGAAATTGGAGTCCCAGAATAAGAGAGGAGAGAGTATGAGGGCAGAAAAAAACACCTGAAGAAATGTTGGCAGGGAAGTTTTCCAAATTGGATCAAAAACAGTAACTCACAAATCTACGAAGCTCAGTAAACCTCAAACAGCATTAAAGCAAAGAAAACTACACACAAACACATCACAGTCAAACTCTAAACACCAAAAATAAAGACAAAATCTGAAAAGCAGAAGGGTAGTGTGGAACATATTACATAAAGGAATTAACAAGATGATAGCTGACTTCTCAACAGAAAAAAAATGGAGGCCAGAAGAAAATGGAACATCTTTAATACTAAATACACACACATACACACACACACACACACACACACACACACCTGCTGTCTACTTAAAATTCTATATCCAGCAAAATAAAAAGTCTCTCAAAAATGTAGAAGAATAAAATAACACGAGGGAGATCTTTGTGGTGATAGGACAGCTCTGAATTATGATTGTGGTTTTGGTTACACAAATCCACACAGGTAATAAAACTGAATAGAACACACACACACAAATGAGTGCATGTAAAATTGGTGAATTCTGAATGAGTTCTGTGGATTGTACCAATTTCCTGGTTTTGAGATTGTGCCCCATTTATGTAAGATGTTACCATCAGGAGAATGGTACACAGGACCTCTCTGTACTATTTTTAAACTATCTGTTAATAGTTATTTCAAAATAAAAAGTTAAAGAAATGAAATAAAGACAATTTTCAGATAAATAAATGTCGAATTTGTTGCCGGAGACTATAAGAAATGCTAAAGGAAATTCTTCAGGCAGGAGGAAACTAGGGTAAAGCATAAAGCCCCGTCCGTGAGGGCTGCACACAGTGACCTCCTTCCAAAGAGGACAGCATGGAAAGGGAGAAAGAAGAGTAACTTACCTGTGGGGAAGCTGACAGTCACCACCTCAGACAGGTGACCAAGGACAACCACCACAGTGGTCGTTCACATGGATACGATGCACCTTTGATGTGATGAACATGGCACTTTACCTCTGTGGTCTTCCTCCCAAAACCTGAGAAAAGCATCAGACAAATCCCAATTGAGGAACAACCTACAAAACACCTGATCAGCATTCCTCAAACGTTCAAGGTCATCAAAAACAAGAAAAGTCTGAGAAATGGTCACATCCAAGGGGAGCCTAAGGAGACATGACAACTAAATGTAACGGGGTGTCCTGGATGGGACCCCGGACCCGAAAAAGGGTGTTAGGGGAAAACTGAGGAAATCTGAATACTGTATGAACTTTAGCTGATAATAATGAATCAATATTGGTTAATTAATTCTAACAGTACCACACTAGTGTGAGATGTTAATAACGGGGGAACTGGGTGCAAGGCATGTGGGAATTCTCTACACTATCTTCCCAATTTTTCTATACTTCTAAAAAATAAAGTTTGTTTTTTAAAAAAAGACTTAAGAGATATAGCAACCAATTGCACCATATGGACTTTAATTAGATTCTGATTTGAACAAACTGCAAAGAAAATTATGACACATTAAGAGACATTTGAATAGTCTGGCTATTTGGTGTTATTAACGATTCCTTAATTGGCTTTCTTTGTTTTCAGAGTAAAAATGGCATGTTACTTTTTTTTTAAAGAGTCATCTTTCAGAGAAAATACTGAAACACTTATGAATGAAATGGTATGACGTTCTAGGATTTACTTCAAAACAATCCATGTGTGGCTGGGTAATGGGTAGCATGAAACAGGATGGTCCATGACTTGGTAAATATTGAATGAAGCAAGTGATGGGTCTGGGGTTCATTGTACCAATCTACTTTCATATATGCTTGAAATTTTCCAAAGAAAAAAAGCTGCAGAAAAATTTGTAAAATCTGCCTTAGTGTTTTGGATGCTTAGCTTTTAAACGTCTCATTATTTGTTAAGGGATATTCCCTACATTATCAGCTAATATCAAGGTGTAATTACACTTAGTCATCATTAATGATAGTGGATGTGAATCCATATTTTAAATGCTCTTAATTTTTACCTTTTTGTAAAAATTTTCGGTCATTTTCTTGTAAGATATGATTAGATTATCATGTTTACCTTTAATGTAGCTGGCAAAAAGCTCATACAAGGAAGAGGCGGCAGCCCTGCTATTTTTCTTAGTGTGTGCTTACATCGCATTTTTATTCTCATCATTAATTCCTGGTTCCTTTGAAGGAAATCTTCTAAGACCCATGACCACTTTGTGAGATTCAGTTTAGCAGAACTTAGATAATACATTCTGTAATTCCTCAGAACCGACATGTGAAAAGCAATACATTATAACATTCTGAACGCTAAACGGTGAGGACAACACTGCCGGCCCCTCCCTGCCGTGGAAGCCCCACCAGGACACCTCTCATCCCAGGCACCACATGCCACCGTCTGCCACGACGGTGCCATGGTCAGTCCATACACAGCATTACATATTAGCAAAGCTCAATTATTTTATTTTTAAAATAAAAATGTTAAAAAAACACAAGAAGTTCTTTTTTTTTTTTCCCTGCACACCAGTGGTAGAAACCCTGGATCCCAACATGCTGGATAAAACCCAACACGGAGAACTCTTCACATAGGAGGAGGAACCAATGGTGACTACGTCCCTCAAATGGTAATTATAACTTCCGGTGGCTTATGAGCGCTGTGACTAAATTCCACATCTAAGGCACATTTGCAGCGCATATGTAATCAAAGCCTCGGTGGCCAAGCCATCGCCTGGTTTTACTGCGAGGACCTGGCCTCCGGGGCATCCCCAGACGCTGCTGCAGCGCACAGGCTCTTAGGAGCAGCTGCTCCCCCAGCCATCATGCCTGACGACCACACAGCGACCCTCAGGACCTGCTCTGCCGGGCAGCTAGCACTCTGCTGGTGGCACAAGCTGGCTTGGGATGTTGGCAAGAAGGCCAGTTTCACCCACAGCCCAGCACAAACTAGATTCAAACTTTAAACGAAACTTTACTGATAATTTGAGGACAGCTGATGGGTTCGTTTTCTAGAGCTGCTGCTAACAAAGTACTACAAAAAACATAAAAGGGAATTCTGTGGCGGTCCAGTGCCTAGGACTCTGTGCTCTCACTGCCGAGGGCCTGGGTTCAATCCCCCGTCGGGGAACTACGATCCCACAACCCGTGGGGAAAACAAAAGTAAATTTATTTTCTCATAGTTCTGGTGGCCGGAAGTCTAAAACGCTCCCTCTGAAGTCTCTAGCGGAGGGCGCTTCCTTGCCTCTTCCAGCTCCTGGGAGCGCCAGGTGTTCCTCGGCTTGTGGCAGCGTCACTCCAGTCTCCACCTCCCTCTGTGCGTGTGTCTGCATCTCCTCTTCTCTTAGGAGGAAACCAGTCATATTGGACTCGGGCCCACCCTACTCCAGTATGACCTCATCCTCACTAATTATATCATCAACAGCTCTATTTCCAAATAGGAGTACATTCTGAGAGCGTTAGGACTTCAACATATCTTTGTGGGGGACACATTCTGAGATAGGCTGGGACCTGGGACCCTTTCCTGCAGTGCTTGCACCTGGACAAACATCTCCTCTCCCCAGTCCTGGAGCAACAGAATACAAAGAAACTAAAAGGGACTAAAAATACCTGCAAGCATGTATTGTTGGGGCCAATTATGAACAATAAGATACAAAAAAGCCAAAACCCAACTGCCACATCTGAGGTACCAGGAGCAAAAGCATGACCCCTGCACACAGCATCACCAAGGGGGTAGGCAGATCACCTAAGCCACCTCTCCAGCCCGACCCACCAATCGGCCCCCATCCTCTCCCCATTTAAGGGACCAACTCACCCCCCCTCAGGGAGCGAGCAAAGGCACCTGTTACTTGTTCTCGCTCCCTCGTGCTACAGCACAAGTCCCAGTGAAGCCTTGTCTGAATTTCTCATCTGACCTCCTATCAATTTCTACTCATTAAAGAGTGCAAGAACCCTGGTCGGTAATAATTCATCCCCTCACATCAGGAATAATCTACAGCTACTGCAGAGGCCTGACCTGTCCTCAGAGCTCCTGCTGAGCTGACTTCCTTTCTCACGCTCAGCCCACTCCATGGACTGAGGGCCATCCCGGCTCACTCCACTTCCCGCTTCTGAGAGCACCTCACGAAACCTCAGGGTTTGGGCCAGGCTGATCCCCTGGCTTTGGAAAAAAAAGAGGATCTTCTTTCATCCCCGGGTAAGTCGGGGGCGTGGCTTCCGCATGATGGCCTCATGCTAGGACACTGAGGACAGGCCTACCAAGGCCCTGCCGAGGAAACCGCTCTCTCATTCACAAGAGCACACAATGAAGTGACCTTGGCATGCTGCCCAAATCTGGATTGTTTGATTTTTAACAATACCCTATGTGAGGCATAACAAACCAGTCTGATTCGGCTTGTACCAAGGTTAAGGTGAGCCTAGTTCTTTTTCTAGTCTTCCTTCATCAAATATCCAGAAAGCAAAACAACAACAAAACGCCTTCATGCCTACTTTCATTTAGGGTCACCCTTTCACGTGTGAAAAGGTAAAATAATTTCACAAATGTCTTTCTAGGAAAAATAAGCATAGTAGTGATTTTCACTCCTCTCTTTCTTAGTCTAACCCAATGGAGAAAAAAAGTTTTGTACATTACCTCCGGGAATTAGTTCCAACTAGAAGTCAGATGCCACTGGCCTTAGAAATGACATCCCACAATATAATCCCAAATAACGAACAGTTCAAGCTTCAAATAACTGCCATTAACTGCCATGACCAGCTACACAGGAGGTTTGGGCCAAGGGAGCCTTACCTGGCCAATCTATAGGTTTAGCATGAGCTCCTCACTCAAGAGATAATGTTAATTAGCTGAACTCACCACGTCTCCTCTCTGGAATTTAAACGGAAGAGACCGAATTCTTGGTTCCCAGGGAAACAGAAGGACACACAGAGAGAAGGCAGTATGCAGAGGCCATAAGACAGAGCAGAACCTGCACAGGAGAAATTGATTGGTGGCAGAACTCCCTACTGCTGAAAAGGTTAACAAGTGTTCTCAATCAGAAGAACTACAATTGATCCTTGAACAGCACAGGGGTTAGCGGCACAGATCCTCTGCTGAGTGGAAAATCCGAGAATGGCCCTCCGGATCTGTGGTTCCTCTGTATCTGCGACCCGGCAACCACAGATCCAACCAACCTTGGATTGTGTAGTATACTATAGTATTTGCTATTGAAAACATCCGGGTGTAAGTGGATCCTGCAGTTCAAACCAGTGTTGTTCGAGGTCAACTCTACTTTGAATTCAGAAGCGAGTCCATTTTCTATATGGTCTGGCTGCGGTCAGTTATTTCTATGTGAATTCATACATCAATCCCAAATATTTTAGGTAATCTGAGTCATTTCTTAAACCAAAGAAATTCTCCCCATTCTGGAATAAAGGAATTTTCAGAACTCCTGGGTCTGGCCTTAAAGGGCTTTAACACAACTGAAACATTTCTTGAATGAATTTGTCCTTTACAACTGCATTTCCCAGTCTGGACTCCTAAAACTCCCAGGCTAGGACAGTGCTTTCAAACTTTCTGAGGCAATGCACAGTAAGAAATACATTTTACAATGGAACTCAGTATACAATACACATATATAGCATAACTATAAATACTATAAACAGAAATGTCATGAAACAATACTCACCCTTACTATGCAAGGTACTCTTTTTTATTGTTCTTCTATTTAAAATGACAAAAAACGCCCACTAAGCTGATTTCACAACGCACTAGACAGTCTAGTACCATCAGCTCAAGATACTGCAGTAGGTGCATCCAAATTCACAGGATAAAAATTATACATTTGACCTAAATTTTTTTAAATATTTCAACAAATTACAGAGTAGAAATGCAAAAATCCATCAAGATAAAATACAACTTTAAAGGCATTTCTCACTTCCAGCTGGTGGCCTGGTGCTTCAATCTGTAGACCCCCCAGGACATGAATATGTGCACGCCCCCTCTCCTGTTGAGTACTTCAGCGGGATCGTGGAAGGATTCTGCCGTAACGCCAGTGTTCTAACTCAACAAGGCCTCTGTACGAGACTGTCACCTCTAAATCGTCATACCAGGAATCCTATCCTGCCGCTCAGCTTCCTGGGGGCTCCTCCTCTGTGCTCACTGGGAGAGGCCAGGACGAGAGAGCGGTGGTCCCACTCAGCCACGCAGGACAACGCTGCCAAACAGCCCGAGGACAACAGGGGACATCGGTAGAATCAGTGGGTATCTGCTTCTTTGGCAACCGCCATGGACAAGAATACCTACCATGACGGAAAGCTCCGATCGCCTCCTCATTTCTCGGGCCCGGCTTTCACCTTCTTTTTGCAGGACCCAGGCCTCCCGGGCTGGCGTCCCTTCTCGTACCCCAACATTGGTGCCACCCCCAGGGCCCTTCACCAGCACCACTGGAAAAAGGGGTTGTAGGTGCGCCTTTTGTGGGAAATACAGCAGCGTCCCATTACCGGAGAGGTCAACCCACACCAGAGCGCAGGCGCAAAGGTCTTAAATCCCGCCCTCCCCGAAGGACGGTTCTGGAGAGTTCTCAACCAACAACGGCTGGTGTTTACGTTTGCCTACTTAATTAGCCACGCAGGTGTTTACAGTTAAAGATGTGTCGACTTGCGCTATTTATTTCCCGTGAGGTGTGCGGGATCCGCAAATCCCAGGGTTGAGACCAGAACTGGGCTCAATGAAATGCATAACATTTTGAATTAACGCATATTCCATTCTTCCCACGGTCCTTCACCCATGGATGATACTTAGTCATCACCTGCATCCTCAAACCCAGACTTACTAACGCTAATATAGCAAAGAGTTTTTTAAAAAACCACACACACGAGTAACGTACTAGCCAACCAACAGCCCGACGAGCAACCGCCACGCGCCTCGCGCCTTTTAAAGGCTCAGCGGGCGCGAGTCCACGAACCGCTCAGCGTCCCACCAATCACCGCATCTCCCACATCTTGCCCCGCCTCCTCACCCCGACCTAACCAATCACTGGGGAGCTAGCTTCTATCCGCCCCTCCCGTCAGCCACCGACTCTTACGAAGTTCGAAGCTTCAAACCTCACTGATGCCCAACCGCGCGGTCCCAGTCCGAATTTATTTTTAGCTCCCGGGCAAGCAGCCCCGCCTCTGGCTCCTCCCCTCCACCGCCCCCAATGGGAGAAGGAGTTTCCGTCGCGTCATCGTGCGGGCGGGTTAGAACTGCCCAATCGGCGCTCGGAGAGAACTGGCGTAATTAAAAAGCGGCGGAAGCCGGTGGGAGGGTCATGACGCAGCGAGTTTCAGTTGTGACTTTTACAGGGGCATCTCGGCGTCCTCTCTTTTTCCGTTTAAAGTGAAACACCGCCCGACGCAACCTCGTGCGTTTCGGGGGCGAGGGCGGCCGCCGCAGCGGGAGGACGGCGCTGACGCGAGCCTCTGTAGGGGGGCCCTGCGGCGGCGCGCGGTCACGTGGGCGTGTTTGGGGGCGGGGCCGCGCGGCGGTTCCGGGCGGTTGGGCGCGCGAGCGAGGAGCAGAGGCAGCCGCGCCCGCCCGCCCCGCCCCTGGATGCCGCTGTGCCCCGGCGCGGCCGCCACCGATCGCAGCACAGGAGCCGCCGCCGCCACGGTTGATGTGGTTGGCCCGGGGCTGAGGAGGCCGCTAAGATGCCGCAGTCCAAGTCCCGGAAGATCGCGATCCTGGGCTACCGGTCTGTGGGTGAGTGGCGGGCGCCGCGCGGCCTCCTCGCGTCCGGGCCCGGCCTCGCCTGGGCGCCGGGACGCGGCGGGCCCGGCCAAGTTTGGGGCCGGCGCGGCCATGTGGCGGCCGCGCGTTTCGTAACCAGCCGCCCGCCGCCGCCGCCACCTCCATCTTGAGCGGAGGCGGCGGCGCGGCCGGGCCCGCGGGGCGGCGGCGGGCGGCCCGGGCGCGGCGGGAAGTGTCTGGGAGGCCGCGGGCGGACGGGGAGCTCAGGTTGGTCCGGTGCCGGGGAGGCGGTGCGGGGTCTGCCTCTCGGCCGACTGCCGCGGCGCGCCCAAAGGCAGGAGTCGCACCTGTCCCTCTGCACCTCCCCGCGGCGAGCTGTCGTGATCGTTGCTAGCCTTTCCACCCCAAATTAAAGTCCGTGGGATTTTAACAAAGGAAATAGCACTTGGGGTTTTTCTGTCTGTGAAGTTCAGCATTTTAAAGAAAACCAGGGACCTAAAGGACGTTTGGCTTGTGAGGGCAAGTTTTCTACGGAAGAAACTCGGAAGAGTCCTCTTCGGAAGCCCCTTAGATGCTGCCAGCGGCCGAAGTAGGAGGGCACAGAAAGAGCAATTTCTGATCTCTCGGTGTCCTATTTTTCTTTGGGAAAAAAATAAGGTCAGGTACTTGTAACCAGGCTGTTGAAGTAATTCTAAAGTTTTTTTTTCCCCCTCGAAAAAGGTTGACATATATTTGCAACTGTTGGTGGCAGTCGCTTTTTTGCCGAACGGAGGTGGTCTGGGGTTGAGTGGGGATGGACGGGGTGCTAGAAGACGAGTGAGAAAAGAGAACCGTTGGACTTAGCCATGCTTCAGGGTGAGGCTTTATGGTCTTTGACAACGGGCAGCCTGGAGAAATTACCTTTATCTTTTCGTATTGTTTTTAAGAAGTAAATGAGCCTCAGGAGAATGTGTGCTTGACCACAGTGGGGCGGGGGGGGGGTGGTGTGAAAGCAGGTTTGGAGTCTCTGGTGATTGCAGGAGGAGGAAAGCTTGTAACTGCCGGCTGCTCATTGGACGGACTCCCCGAGCTCGCTCGCTTTCTGTTCTGCTTCTTCACCCCCATTTTCCACGGCCGGTGCCAAGGTCTGTGCTCTTTGCCCAAGACTAGCTACAGCGTGCTTACTCATCCTTTTATCATCTCTCTCCGTCAAAGGGCTGGGGGGTGTAGGGGGGAGTCAAGATCAGAGGCTGAGAGACGCTTGTGTAGAGATGGGGGGTGACTCCTGTAGGGTGCAATGCCAAATCGTGTGGGGGAAGCCTTAACAGCTGCAGCCTTAACAGCTGCAGCCATGAAAGAACCGTGCCTCAGCTGGAGGCTTTTGAAGTCCCTGACCGTCCCAAATGCCCGTATGGAACCCGGCATCCCACCTTGATTGGCAGTCTGAACCACGGAGCCCTTTGCTTCTCTGCATTTTGAAGTGTGGGACTATAACATATCCTGGCTCTTGAGTGAGTTCTATCTAATCAGATACAGAGCGCCCACTAATTAAACGTAGCAGTCTCTGAATAATCAAGTTACAGGTGACCTGTACCTGGGCTACCTGATCTCAACTGAGAGAATGCCCCAAAGATCCCGACTTATTGACCCCTTGAAATTCTGGAGCTGGTGATCCAGTCTTCAGTAAGCGAGTCTAGCTGTTTTGCTAAAGAAGTTCCTTATGTCCAGTTGAAACCCATTCTGTCTCACCTGCCTTCTAGTCGTCAGCCTCCTAAAGACCCAGATGTGACACGTCACCCCTTTGCCTTCACTTCACGTTTATTTTAAACTGCTGTTAATAAAATACTGTGCTGGGGCTTCCCTGGTGGCGCAGTGGTTGAGAGTCTGCCTGCCAATGCAGGGGACACGGGTTCGAGCCCTGGTCTGGGAAGATCCCACATGCCGCGGAGCAACTAGGCCCGTGAGCCACAACTACTGAGCCTGCGCGTCTGGAGCCTGTGCTCTGCAACAAGAGAGGCCGCGATAGTGAGAGGCCCGCGCACCGCGATGAAGAGTGACCCACGCTTGCCGCAACTAGAGGAAGCCCTCGCACAGAAACGAAGACCCAACACAGCCAAAACTAAATAAATAAATAAATAAATTTATTTTTTTTTAAATTAAAATTTAAAAAATAAATAAATAAATAAAATAATACTGTGCTAAATTAGCCTCCAGTGGCATACTGAGTAAGTTCAGTCCCTATTTTCTGTGCCTTCAATATGTCATATTGCTATATCCTACGCCATTTTCTCCGTATTCATTTTCATATGTGGTGATTAAAGTGAAATGTATTTTGCAGAGGTTAAATTATTCCCAGTCTTTGCATTTGATTTTACAATTGTTTACCTTTGTTATGAACCAGGACATTTTGTAGTTGTGGGCTCTTTTGTTTTGCCAGCATCAAAAAAGGAGATAACTCCCTGATTGCATGTAGTCGCTACTCTTCAGAGAATTATTCAGTATTCAGACTTATGAGTTTACTGACAACGCTTGCTTGCGAGTGGTGCTATACTAGAGAAATTTGAGTATCTGTGTTTCTTTTCTAGGTTGTGTTACTTTGTGATACTAAGCTGTTGTGTCATATTGACTGGGGGTGGGAAAAGGCTAAGCTAGAAAGCACACCTTTCCTAGAATGTTCTTTTGGTTAAATATCTCATGCCAGTTTGACTAGTAAAATACTTGTAAGTTTATTTTAAAAGTTTGCCTTCAGATAAAACTAGCAAGTGCAATGATTGTTTTACTACTTGGCATTCAAATTTTGTATTTTTAAAAAACATTGATAAAACTACCAGTGAGGAAAATATAATTCTCAGGTAATTTATAAAACTCTTTTTTTTTTTTTCCCCCTGAAGTACTTTTCCTGTTATTTACAATGTTAAGCTTTTAAGGACACGTCACCTGTAACGCAGGCCAGCTTTCAGGGAGTGCTTTGTAGTAATTGTTTTAGTGGTGGCCAAATGTACCAGCTCCCTAACATCTATTGTTTCTAACACAAACGAGTAGTCCCGTGATAGGAGGTAACTAAACTTAATTGAATTAAAGCTATAGTGTCATTTAATTATCTTCAAATAAAATCTGGCACCTTTTTCACTGGAATGTTCTACAGAGAGCTTTGATAATCGAGTTTACCATTAGACCATCATCAAAAGACTGTCATATATAAGCCTCAGGGGTTAACAAGCAGGAGGGAATCACAAGAATGTGAAAGATCTTAAGAGAGGAAATGAAACAATTCTGTGGTTTGGTAAAAGGCAATTCAGTAATAGTAACTCAAATTATTACCTACCTTGTCAGAATATTTTAGGTAGTAAAGAACATGCATCCTTTGATTTGGATACTTCAGAGGGAAAGATGTCATTAAATTTGTTTCTGGTATAATATAGTCCAATTGTATTCTGATTTACTGTATATTTTTTAATTATCCTATCCTTTTCTAACACATTGCATTGAAAATTTTTAAAGTAAAAAGTTGTGTACCTGTGGGAGGGGATAGTCCTGTAGTGACCACCTTGTGTTGAAGCTTGAAATTAACTTTTTTTTCAGTGTCATACATTGTTTTTGTACAAGAGAATAATCAGAGCTTGCATTTGTGATTATGACTTCCCAGTGCTTAATGTAATTTTTTAGACTTTTTTTTTAAGTATAGTTGACGTACAATGTTTATATAAGTTACAGGTGTACAACAAAGTAATTCACAATTTTTAAAGGTTATACTCTATTTATAGTGACTATAAAACATTGGCTGTATTGCCCGTGTTGTACAATATATCCTTGTAGCTTATTTTGTACATAAAAGTTTGTACGGCTTAATCCCCTACCCCTGTATTGCCTCTCCCTACTGCTAACCGTTAGTTCTGTATATCTGTGAGTCTACTTTTTTGTTATATCAGATGTTACTTTGATGTCCATGTGGGTTATATCGATCCCTACTTACCTTCATCTCCCCAAAAAGAAACTTTGTACTCATTAGCAGTCAGTCACTTCCCATCCTCTCCTCACCTCAGCCCCTGTCATCCACTGATCTACTTTCTGTTTATATGAATTTACCTATTCTGGACATTTCATATAAATGGAATCACGTATACATGGTATTTTGTGCCTGGCATTTGTCATTTAACAAATATTTTCAAGGTTCATCCATGTTGTAGCATGTATCAGTAATTCATTCCTTTTGGTTGCCAAATAATATTGTATTATTTGAATATACCACATTCTGTTCATACATTTGTCAATTAATGGACACGCAGGCTGTTTCTACATTTGAGCTATTAGAAGTAATGCTGTTCTGAGCATTCATATTTCATATTTTGTGTGTGTGATTTTTGTGTAGACATGTTTTCGCTTCTTTTAGGTATACTCCTAGGAGTGTAATTGCTGGGTTGTATGGTAATTTTATGTTTAATATTTTGAAGAACTGTCAGACTGTTTTCCAACCATTTTACATTCCGACCAACAGTTGAAATTGGTTTCAATTTTTCCACATCCTCACCAACACTTGTTATCTGTCTTTTTATTTAATTTTTATTATTTTTTATTTATTTTTTTATTGACATATAATACAGTTGACTTACAGTGTTGTGTTAGTTTCTGGTGTACAGGAAAGTGATTCTGTTATATATATATATATATTCATATTCTTTTTGATTGTGGTTTATTATAGTGTATTGAATATAGTTCCCTGTGCTACGCAGTGGGACCTTGTTGTTTATTTTATATATAATAGTTTGTATCTGCTAATCCCAAACTCCTAATTTATCCCTCCCCCCACCTCCTTTTCCCTTTGGTGACCATAAGTTTGTTTTGTATGTCTGTGAGTCGGTTTCTGCTTCGTAAAAAAGTTCATTTGTGTCATATTTTAGATTCCACATGTAAGTGATATAGAGTATTTGTCTTTCTGTCTGGCTTAAATTCACTTAGTTTGATAATCTCTTGGTCCATCCATGTTGCTGCAAATAACATTATTTCATTCTTTTTTATGGCTGAGTAATATTCCATTGTATATATGTATCACATCTTCTTTATCCATTCATCTGTCGATGGACGTTTAGGTTGTTTCCATGTCTTGGCTATTGTAAATAGTGCTGCTGTGTACATAGGGGTGCATGTATCTTTTCAAATTAGAATTTTCGTCTTTTCCAGATATATGTCCAGGAGTGTGATTGCAGGGTCACACAGTAGTTCTATTTTTAGTTTTTTAAGGAATCTCCATACTGTTCTCCATAGTGGCTGCACCAACTTACATTCCCACCAACAGTGTAGGAGGGTTCCCTTTTCTCCACACCCTCTCCAACATTTGTTATTTGTAGACTTCTTAATAATAGCCATTCTGACCTGTGTGAAGTGGTACCTCATTGTAGTTTTGATTTGCATTTCTCTAATAATTAATTAGCTCATCTGTCTTTCTTGTACCAGCCGTCCTTCTGGGTGTGAAGTATCATATACTATTTGCAAATAATTTCTTCCATTCTTTGGGTTGTCTTTTCACTTTCTTGATGGTGGCCTTTGAACCAAAAATTTTAAATTTTGACAAAGTCCAATTTATTTATTTTTTCTTTTGTCACTTGTACTTTTGGTGTCATATTTAAGAAACCATTGCTATGTAGATTTACCACTATGTTTTCTTCTAAATGTTTTATACTTTTATTTCTTATATTTGGGTCTATGATCTATTCAGTTAAATTTTGTATGTGTTGGGAGATAGGAGTACAACTTGATTCTTTCGTATGTAGATATCAAGTTGTCCCAGCACCTTTTGTTAAAAGACTATTCTTTCCTCACTGAATTGTCTTGACATCCTTGTCAAAAACCACGTGACCATAAATGTACGGGTTTATTTCTGGACTCTGTTCCTTTGATCTATATGGTCCTTGTGCCAGTATCACACTGTCTAGATTACTGTTGTTTTATGGTAAGTTTCAAAATACGGAAGTGTGAGCCCTCTAACTTAATTCTTTTTTAAGATTGTTTGATTATTCTGAGTCCCTTGTATTTTCATATGAATTTTAGGACTGGCTTATCAACTTCTGCCAAAAAAAAAAAGCAACTGGCATTTTGATGGTGTTTTACAGTTTTGCAAGTATCTTCAATACCTGGTTTAAAAAACAGCTGAATTCTCATATGTGCTTCTGAATTCATTCCATTGCAATATGTTACTTTAATAAAGTATATGAGCCTGCACAGATACATACCTGGGAAAGGAAGGAGAATTTTAATACTTTTTCAGGTAATTGTGGGTATTCTTTGACACCATCGAACCAAGACTCCATAAGTGGTAGTTTGTTAGAAGTTAGTTGGAGCATCTAAACTCACGTGGATGAAGTTTTTTTTACTCTGTTACACTGAACTCTGTTGGTTTGTTTGCACTCTGAATGGATCTGCTACCCATACCTGATTTGGGAACATCGTACGTTGGTCATTTGGAAAATATTAGTTCACTGTTATGCAGATCCTTCCACATTTTGACGCATTTCAATATACAGATATTTCTTTAAATGACATTTTTTAATATCACCATCAATCTCAGAAAAATCTAAATATTGGGAAGCTGTTAAGTTCACCCTGAGTGATGCAGAATTCTACTTCCTCTTGAGAGTTCGAATTTGATTGTTGGCAAAATGCTACCAGTTTTACTTAAAACGAGTCTCATTTCTTTCATTTCCAAGTAGATGTCTGCCAGATACCCACATCTGAAACAATGATAGTTTGTTGGTCATTCTTACAAGTAAAAATGGTGTTCCATGATAAAAGTGTCTGTTTCAGACCACTTCCCAAACAGTTGCACAAGTGCTTTTCTCGCAGACAGCGTCACACTTCAGTGGGTAGCAGCCATGCTTTATGCATACATCCCACTTTGTCTGCAGAACATCAAAAAGACATGTATTTAAAGGTCAAGATTTAATAAAATTAATAATTTTTACCGCTTCCTCAAGGACATTGTTAAGTAAAAATGGCTTGGCTTTTTTTTTCCTTTTTTGCTGTGAGTGCACGGTGGTGAAGAATACAATGACTGTCCTCTACAGTTTGTGACCACTGTCTTGCTTTGTGCTAAGGGGCACCAGTCTAGCAGTTTTACGCGCCACTGGTTGAGCACCATTCGTGCATATATGAACATAGTGGAAAAGGCAAATAATATATGGTATTATGGAAGTAGTTTTGACTTGTGAGCCCCCTGAAAAAGTCTCAAGGGACCCCCAGAGTTGTGCAGACTGTACTTGGGAACCATCGAAGCATGGTGTGCAGGATCTTGCTAGACTGCTACTCACTCCTGTTCAAGGGGATGCGGTGACCGCGGTCTTCGAGGAGACTCCAGGAGAGGCCCTGCAGCACTGGCCGAGGCCAGGATGGTGAGGCGGGAAAGAACTTGGCATGTGGACAACGGAAGGGACTGGGGCGGCTGAGCGTTGCCAGGTGGGAAGACGAAGTGGGGTTGGAAAAGGTGGTCAGGAGCTGGCTGTACAGGGACTGTAGGGAAACTTTCCTCCTGGGTCATAAGCAGTGAATCACTGAAGCCTGGGGAGAGTTAGGATGTCTAAATGCTGGTTGACTTGGCCTCTGATTGTTGTGTAGTTTGGGGTGAAGTCTTGGTTTTTGACCTGGTACTAGTGCAGCTCCCAAAGAGTAACAAAAATTTCAAGGTGGCAGCACAGCAGGATCTGTATGCTAATTAACATGGTTTTCAAGTACAAGTATCAGCAACTTTATCACAAAATGAGAAATAGCCATCTCTACCTGTGATTATGAAGTCAAAAAGGTACAACAGTTTCCTTAGCTTAGGGTCTGGAAGAGAGGGTTAATATTAATAACTTTAATACTGTCCATGAGTGGATTGTACTTGTTTATTTGAATAAATCACAACTGAACATGGACTTGATTGTGCAAGTTAAAGGCATTATGAAATCTCTAGTGCTCACACTTGAGAGAACCTTTATTCTTAGTTCTAATTGATTTTGAAGGACCAAATTAAGTCTTAACAGTCTCTTAAACTGATAACCATGAGAATGTAAACTCTTGGGTACCTTTGACATGAATTGCTTGATTGATTTAGAAATTTAATTTAATATCTCAAACACAAAGGTCCGGGGATTACTATTTTAGTGTTTTAATAACCTTAAATATATATTGGGCATCTGATAAAAGAGAGCGCCACGTAAGGCATTGGAATTTGAAGTCTAAATTGGTATTAGTTTAGAACAGAAGTGCCGGAAACCTTGCACTCTGTGGGCAAGTGAAAGCAGGGTGATTTAAGGATCCTAATAAAATTCACTCCTGTGGGTCCTTGGTTGGTTGGTGTCCTCACCGTGATATAATTGAGTTCCCTCTTACCTCCCTGCTTCCCCTCCCCCATTTCTCTTTTTGTTGAGCTTTCTTACTTGCAGAAAGACTCCTCAGGGACTTTTGAAATAGAAATAGGTATTTTAACAAGCTATGTTATGATCTTGCTTTTTGCAGGATTCAAAGTTGAATGTTAGCTACATGAAGGCATGGTAAATAATTTGTGAACATGGAGATGAAATTAACTGTGACTTGTACAGTTAATACAGTTTTAGGACATGAAAATGCTTTTCTAAGACCTGTATGTCTTGGATATAAATGCATCTGGCCAGTATTTTGCTGGTTTTCAAATCTACATCACTTTCGGAATTTATTTTAAAGAGAGTATTTAAAAATATAGTTTCTCGGGCTTCCCTGGTGGCGCAGTGGTTGAGAATCTGCCTGCCAATGCAGGGGACACGGGTTCGAGCCCTGGTCTGGGAAGATCCCACATGCCGCGGAGCAACTAGGCCCGTGAGCCACAACTACTGAGCCTGCACGTCTGGAGCCTGTGCCCCGCAACAAGAGAGGCCGTGACAGTGAAAGGCCCGTGCACCGCAATGAAGAGTAGCCCCCGCTTGCTGCAACTAGAGAAAGCCCTCACACAGAAATGAAGACCCAACACAGCCAAAAATAAATAAATAAATAAATAAATTCATTAAAAAAATATATATATATAGTTTCTCTTCAGTCTTGTTCATGACTTATATGAGTGACTGAACGAAAAACCTAGTTGGCAAAATTCAAGCATGGTGACTGACATCAAGATGGAGGAGGGTTCAAAGCGACTCTGGAAGCCTGGACGCACTACACTGAAATATGGCGCTCTGTGGGGGGGGTAGAAGCGGGGTTTCCAACCCACCTTCTGGGAAGAAACTAGATGTGAGTATGGCCTTGAGTACACCAGGGGGCAGGAGTGCCTGACCACAGAGGAGAGCCGTGCAGAAGTTCGGAACAGAACATCGCTGAGGTGGCTGCTGGAGGAAAGGAGGGCCACAGATGTGAAGTCTTACGTTTACATTTCAGAAGAATCTCCTGTGCGTATACAGGTGGAGAGACCTGGATTAATTTTCTGAGCAGTTCAGTTGACGGGTTCTCATCATAAACTAGCTCAGCCGAACTCTGAACCCCAGGCAGAGCGCTGTCTTCAGTTGTGGTGCCCACTTCGAGTAGTGGTTCTTAACTTGGACTTCATGAGCTTTGCCTGAGACTGGGTGCATATTTTCTGGGGAAAGAGTCCAGGACTTTTATCAGCTATCCAGAGGATTTCAGACCCTCAAAAGACTGAATTGCTGAAATGACTGGTTGAAGAGGGCAGTGTGTGAGTTAAGTGTATCACGTTATTCAAATAGGTGTTCATTACATGTTTGAGTAACCTAAGTCCCTACTACGTGCCAGGCGCTGTGTACTTAGCCACCAAGGCCAGGGCGGCCCTGATCTCTGCCCGCAGGGAGCTTCAGTCTAGTGAGGCAGCCACAGTATACAGTTCTCCCAATGATTGGCTGGTGTTTTTAAAGCATTTACTGGTGTGGGATATCTTTAAACTCCATGAGGTAGCACAGGTATGGTGAGGGATGGATTGGTGTTAGTATGTGGGGTCAATGTGGTTTTAAAGAGCTGTTGAAGAAATAATCTTTATTAATAACCATTCATGCTGATTGATAAATACGCTTTATGTCTCAATTCATTTTCCTAATTTTTTTTTATTACTAGTTTTGATCAATCTTAAACTCCATGTTCTCATTAAAGATTGTTTTTATAATTTAGGTATTTATCTCTTGTTTGCTTTTCTCTAGCTCTTTCCCACCCGACCCCCAGCCTTCTCCCCAATTTTGGCCACAAATCTAGCAAAATTCATTCTTCATTGTTGCCAAACATTTAATTGACTGTAGTTTATCAGTTCTATTCCCTTACCTTCCATCTTGGCTTTACCTATAAATCATCCCAGAGAGATGAATATCCTGTTTTTAAAATCTTTAGGGAAGCAGGTCCATGGCCCTTCTTGTCAGCACTTTCTTTTTTTCCTTTTAGCTTAATAACCCAGACAGTTAACAAACTTCTTCATTTATGTAACTCAGATCTTCATGTTACGGTACAAACTTATTTCTCTTATTTTCCTCGGTGGAATGTATCTGGTAGCCTAGTGCTTGGCAATAGTAAGCACCTAATAAGTATTTGAGGGCTTCCCTGGTGGCGCAGTGGTTAAGAATCCGCCTGCCAATGCAGGGGACACGGGTTCGAGCCCTGGTCCGGGAAGATCCCACATGCCGCGGAGCAGCTAAGCCCGGGCGCCACAACTACTGAGCCTGCGCTCTAGAGCCCATGCGCCACAACTACTGAAGCCTGCGCACCTAGAGCCCATGCTCCGCAACAAGAGAAGCCACTGCAATGAGAAGCCCGCACACGGCAATGAAGAGTAGCCCCGCTCACTGCAACTAGAGAAAGCCTGCATGCAGCAACAAAGACCCGACGCAGCCAAAAATAAATAAATAAAATAAATAAATTTATATATAAAAAAAAAGTATTTGAATGAGTAATAACTTTATGAACCAGTTTTACGTGGTTATTCTCTTTGTCAATATAATAATTGCACCTTAATTTTTTTCTCTCCTACCATCTGTTGTTTGAAAATTGCTAAGGGAGTGTGAGAGAGAATATGATGTCAGCCCTGCTTAATTCATAGGAACAAGTGAGATAATTCATGTGAAAATGTTTTGTAAACTCTTTTTTTTTTTTTTAAGTGAAAGAAGGTTTACTCAGGGAGATACACACTCCATAGACAGAGTATGGGCCATCTTAGAAGTTGAGAGGCCCCGAAATATGCGGTGGTTAGTTTTTATAGGTTGGGTAATTTCATAGGCTAATGAGTGGGAGAATTATTCCAACTATTTTGGGGAAGGGGCGGAGATTTCCAGGAATTGGGTCATAAACGCTTAAAACAGTGTCTCACTTGTAGGTTCTGGTGAACAATTAAAAGTTGGATTCTCTGTATCACATGCCCTCATCTGACTCTGTATGTGGTGGAGATGTGGGGATGGGGGTGCATATTAGAATCACAGGAAGCACTTCTGCAGAGCACACGGGAACTCCTTAGGCACCCTTTTTAAAATTAGAATGGTGAGGTGTTTTGTGGTTTTTTTTCCAAAAGATTCCTTGGTGACCCTGATATATATACATCTCACCCTGCCCCCTCAAAAAAGCAACAATAACCAATGCTGCTATTGACAGAACTACACTGTTTTTTTCTTTTTTTTGGCTGCATTGGGTCTTTGTTGCTGCGCGCGGGCTTTCTCTAGTTGCGGCGAGCAAGGGCTACTCTTCGTTGCAGTGTGAGGGCTTCTCATTGCGCTGGCTTCTCTTGTTGCGGAGCACGGGCTCTAGGCGTGCGGGCTCAGTAGTTGTGGCGCACAGGCTTAGTTGCTCCGCGGCATGTGGGATCTTCCCGGGCCAGGGCTCAAACCCATGTGCCCTGCATTGGCAGGCGGATTCTTAACCACTGCGCTACGGGGGACAGAACTACACATTTTTTTAGTCTGCATGTAATTGGTATCATGTGTAAGAAACACATTGTTAAAGAAACCTTCATACGGTTCGTTGTTATTCTAGCCCTTTTAACAATGATGATATTCAGGTTGGCGTCCGTTTACAACCCCAGGTGATTCTGTAGTCTTTCTCTGCTGTTTGCAAACCTGGTCCCTTTTATTGATGTCCTTCCATCAGTGGCTCCCAGAGAAGCACCTTCCTGGTACTTATTCATGTCCTGGCCCTGTGGCACTCCTGACCCACAAGACACTGCAGAGATGATGATGGGCCAGTGCCAGGCTCAAGCCTTAAGAAGTCGGCAGCTTCTGCTTCTGTGTTCTCTGGAGCTTCGAGGAACATGGGGGAGAGACCTTAGGAGAAGACGTGTGGGAAGGGAGAAGGTCCAGCCCTCCCAGCTGAGTCTGGCCCCCAGCCTCCCACCAGCAGAGGCAGCCAAGGGGTGACTTTAAGACCAGCAGAGGAGCCAGCCGAGCCCAGCCTTGATTGTAGTATCGGGAACAAATGAAATAGTTGTTGATTTCAGCCACTAAGTTTTGAGGTGTTTGTTACGCAGTGATTACTGAAACAGTAATTTTCTGCATTAGGGGTGTATGTGTGTGTATTCTTATATTTCTTGCTATTTTTTCATGTGAGTTTGAGGATTTAGCTTCAGTAGTTGTTACTGTATATCATTTTCTTAGATTTCAAGTTAATATATTAGATATAATTATTAGAATGTGAGACTAGGATTAAATGAAAATGTCTAGAATGTGGTTATGTAATAAGTCCTCAATAAATGTCATTATTATTACATAGCAGATATTCTGCATGTATCGATATTTTCATTTAATCTTCACAACTACCTATAAAGTATGTGCTGTTATTATATCTATTTTACAGTTGAGGAAACAGACCAGGAAAACTGCCAACTGTCACATAGCTAATCACTATCCTGTTATGCTTGGTAAAAAAAAATAAATATCTTCCCTTTTTAATACTTGTTTTAAAATCAAGTTTTGTCTTTCTCTATCTGACTTATTTCACTTAGCATAATACCCTCCCAGACAAATACTGTATGCTATCACTTATATGTGGAATATAAAAAATGCAACAGGGACTTCCCAGGTGGTCCAGTGGTAAAGAATCCGCCCTCCAATGCAGGGGACGCGGTTCGATCCCTGGTTGGGGAACTAAGATTCCACATGTTGCGGGGCAACTACGCCCGTGCTCCTCAACTAGAGAGCCCATGTGCCACAAACTACAGAGCCCACGCGCCCTGGAGCCTGTGCGCCACAGCCGGAGAGAAGCCCACGCCCCGCAACAAAGAGCCCACTTGCCTCAACGAAAAGATCCCGCCTGCCGCAATGAAGGTCCCGCATGCCGCAACGAAAATCTGACGCAGCCAAAATTTTAAAATAATGATAAAAATTTTAAAAACTAAAAAATACAACAGAGTAGTGAATATAACAAAAAAGAAGCAGACTCACAGTTACAGAGAACAAACTAGTGGTTACCAGTGGGGAGACGGAAGGGCGGAGGGGCAACCTAGAGGTAGGGGATTAAGATGTACAAACTATTACATATAAAATAAGCTACAAGGATATATTGTACAACACAGGGAATATAGCCAATATTTTATAGTGACTATAAATGGAGTATAACGTTTAGAAATTGTGAATCACTATATTATACATCTATAACTTAGGTAATATTGTACATCAACTATACTTCAATAAAACAAAGAAAAATCAAGTTTTATTGAGGTATAATTTATGTCTAATAAAGTTCCCATTTTTAAGTGTAAAGTTAGATGGGTTTTGACAGATTTATTCACCTGTGTAAAACCATTACTCCAATCAAAATAAAAAACATTTTCATCCCGAAAGTTCCCTCATACCCCACCCCACTCCCAGGCAAACACTCATCTGCTTTCCATTACTATCGATTAGTTTTTCTTGTTAAAAAATTTTGCATAAATAGAATCACACAATAAATACTCTTACTGTGTGACTTCTTTCAATTAGTATAATGTTTTGAGATCCATCCATGTTGTCACATATATAAGGAGTTTCTTTTTATTGCTGAGTAGTATTCTGTTGTGTGCATATACCATAATTTGTTTCTCCAGTCACTTGTTGTTTCCAGTGTTTCACTGCTAAGAATAAAGCTGTGATGAGCATTTGTTATGTGTTTGTTGACACTGTCATTTCTCTTTGGTAAGCACCCCTTGGAATGGAGTTGCTGGGTCACATGTATGAAGTTTATAATTTTCTGTGCAACTACCAGTTTCCCAAAGCATTTGTGCCATTTTACACTCCGCCAGCAACAAATGAGACCCATCCTCACTGATATCTGATATTGTCAGTTTTCTAACTCTTTAGCAGTACGGATGTGGTAGGCCATGGAAATTTGACTTTTCCCAATGACTAATGACATTGAGCGTCTTTTCATATACCTCTTGACCATTTGTATATATCTTCTTTTGTGAAGTGTCCAAGTGTTTTGCCTTTGTTATTGGGTTCTTTTTATTGAGTTATGTATTCTGAATAATAGTTCTTTTTCATATATATGTAATATTTTCTGCTAGTTCATGGCTTCCTTTTCATTACGTTTCAAAGAACAGAAATTTGTAATTTTGTTAAAGCCCAGTTTATCAGTTCTTTTGTTTATGGTTTACTCATTCTTTTATCATGTAAGGAATCTTTGCCTATCTGAAGATCATAAAAATTTTCTCATGTTTACTTCTAGAAGTGTAATTGTTTTAGCTCTTAAGTTCAGGTCTATGATCCATTTCCAGCTAATTTTTGTGTCTGAGGTAAAGGTTAAGATTCTTTTTTAAACTTGAAGTACAATTTACATACAGTAAAATTTATCCCTTTTTGTGTATGGCTCGGTTTTAACAAATAAATACTCTATAGTTATGTAACCACGACCACAAGACACAGAGCAGTTCCATCAACCCCGCACAATGCCCTTGTGCCCCTCTGTAGTCAGCCCTTACCCCCCTTCTGTTTTCTGTCCCTGTAGTTTTGTCTTTTCCAGAATGTAATATAAATGGAATCACATTTGAGATTTATCCGTGTTGTTGTGTCTATCAGTAGTTCATTCCTTTTTACTGCTGAGTAGTGTTCCTTTGTGTGGATTTAATATAATTTGTTTATCTGGTAACAGGTTGAAGGACATTTGGTTTGTTTCTACTTTGGGACAGTTATGAATAAAGCTCTTATAGGTATATGCATACAAGTTTTTGGGTGACCATAGTTTTCATTTCTCTTGGAAAAATACCTAAGAATGGGACTGCTGGGTCATCTGATAAATGTGTTTTATTTTTAAAAAACTTTTTCCAAAGTGACTGTACCATTTTGCACCCCGTCCAAAGAGAACAGTTGCTCCACATCCTCTCCAGTACTGGTATTGTCAGTATTTTTTTATTGTAGACATTTTTAATTAGATGTGTTATATCTCACTGTAATTATATTTGCATTTTCCTAATGAATAATGATAAGCATCATTTCATGGGCTTACTTGCCTTTTTTTTTATATAATTTGATTGGCAGCGGTTTTATTTTTTTTAATAAATTTATTTTTGTCTGCGTTGGGTCTTTGTTGCTGCACACAGGCTTTCTGTAGTTGCAGTGGATCTGGGGCTACTCGTCGTTGCGGTGCGCGGGCTTCTCGTTGTGGTGGCTTCTCTCGTTGTGGAGCTCGGGCTCTAGGTGGACAGGCTTCAGTAGTTGTGGCACGTGGGCTCAGTAGTTGTGGCGCAGAGGCTTAGTTGCTCCGCGGCATGTGGGATCTTCCCGGACCAGGGCTCGAACCCGTGTCGCCTGCATTGGCAGGCGGATTCTTAACCACTGCATCACCAGGGAAGTCCTTACTTGCCGTTTGAATATTTTCTTTGTTAAAGTGTTCAAATCTTTTGCTCGTATGCTTAATTGGGTGGTTTTTTCATTGTCAAATTTTGAGAGTTTGTTATATATCCTGATTCATGCCCTTTGTTGGATAATGTGTTTTGCACATGTTTTCTCCAGGTCTGTGGTTTGTCTTTTCATCCCCTTAACAAGAATCTTTTGCTGACCAGTTTTAATTTCGATGAAGTCCAATATACCCTTTTTTTCTTTGTGGATTGTGCTGTTGAAATCTTTCTTATTAACTCAAGGTCACAGAGAGTTTCTCCTGTGTTTTCTTCCAGAAGTTTCATAGTTTAGGTTTTGCAGTTGGTCTGTGATCCATTTTTTACCCTGTGCTTTTATATGGGATGTGGTCAGGTTCTTTCTCTTTAATGTTGATAATCCAGTTGTGTCAGCACCACTTGTTGAAAAAGACTGTTCTTTCTCCCTTGAATTGCCTTTGCACCTTTATCCAAAATCAGCTGATCATTTATATGTGTGGGTTTATTTCTGGAGCCTGTATTTTGTTCCATTAATCTATATGTCTGTTTTTATGCCAATACCACACTGTCTTGATAACTGTAGTCTCCTATTAAGTCTTGAAATCAAGTACATACTTGTTTCTTTTTTAAATTGTCTGAGGTTCTTGTTTCCCTTACAGATCAGTTTTTCCATTTTTTTCCTTTTTGGTTTGTATTAAATACCTATTTTGAAGCAGGTTAAAATGCCCATTTTTCATTTCTAGTCCATTTTTCAGAATTTCCTCCTGATCTCCCTAGTGTTTCCTCCTCTCACGTCCCTCTCCTCAGTAGAAATTCTCCAGTGGTGGTTCTTTTTTTTTTCTGGCCGCACTGTGTGGTATGCAGGATCTTAGTTCCCCAGCCGGGGGTCAAACCCATGCCCCCTGCAGTGGAATCGCAGAGTCTTAAGCACTGGAGCACCGGGGAACTCCCTGGCAGTTCTTTTTTAAAAAACAACACCACCACTTTCTAATCCCGTGGGGGGGAGGGGTGTACTTGACCTTTCACATAGGTGCCTTCCTTTCTGTTAAGATTACGGGATCCTTGTAGATGGCAATCAGGTGTATCATGCTGACATCTTTTTCAGAATTCAGGTGATCATAGAATCCTGTTACGGAATAGCATCAGTCGATGTGTGTGGACTGAAGGTGTACTGTGTTTAGTCATCACACGCATGAGGGTTCCAAGGCACAAAGGCATTAACTTCCCCAGAGACACAGCTGGGGTTCACACCGTAATCTGATTTCAAATCCTGAACCTTAACCCTCAGTCCTGTTTCTATTAATTATATTTCCTCAATGCCAGGATGTATTGTGGTTTTAATTTACTAGTGTGCTCTCATCAACCCCTGCCCCGCGAAGCTGCCGTTAACAGATGATGTTTCTTAGAATAAATGGAGTCCTGGAAATGGGAAGAGTTGATTATTACATGGTGAATACTTTTTGCCCTGTGGCCATAACCACAGTTATTCCATTATTTACTTGAAATGTATTTTATGTGAAATAGTAGGAACTTATTTCAAAAGATGTTACCTGGATTTTTTTTAAACAGAGTATTTGTGAAAAAAAAGTTTTTTCATATTCACTTGATCATGTTTAATCTGTTTTTTCATAAGTTTTTTACAGTAGAAGCAATTCCTTGGATAATCTCTGAGAACTCTGGGCATGTTTAGTTACAGTCTTCACAGACCTTTCTAAGATTAATTTCACCTATTCCAATTATTCTGATGGCTGCTTTTTCTTAGTAATAGAGTTTTTGTGTGGTTGGGAATTTGGGATTACAGGTTGGTGTTTGAGTTGTTTTCCTCTTACTTCCTCTGCCCTCTTCCCATCTTTACTCACTCTTTTCTGTTGGGTTTTTTCACTGGCCATCATCTGGCCCCAGTCCACAATCCTCTTGTGGGGAGCTTGCTTGGTTCCTGGTAGGACCGTGTCCTGTCCCATTTGCCACCCCCATCCCAGACACGTAAAAAATATGACCCCAGTGCTTGGTCAGCAGCTTTCTTTAAGTTTCTGGCTCTGGCCTCTTCCAAGGATCATTCAAGTCAATTATTAGAAGGCATCACTGATGTTTGTTCCTTGAGAAATTTTTTTTATATATATAATTGTTTCATTAATTAATTTATTTATTTTTGGCTGCGTTGGGTCTTCGTTGCTACGCGCGGGCTTTCTCTAGTTGCAGCAAGCGGGGTCTACTCTTCGTTGCAGTGCGCGGGCTTCTCATTGCAGTGGCATCTCTTGTTGCGGAGCACGGGCTCTAAGTGAGCGGGCTTCAATAGTTGTGGCACGTGGGCTCAGTAGTTGTGGCTCGCAGCCTCTAGAGCGCAGGCTCAGTAGTTGTGGCACACGGGCTTAGTTGCTCCGCGGCATGTGGGATCTTCCCGGACCAGGGCTCGAACCCGTGTCCCCTGCATTGGCAGGCGGACTCTTAACCACTGCACCACCAGGGAAGTCCCCCTTGAGAAATTTTACTTCCAGATTGTGTCAGTTAAGAGTGGGTGTAGAGTCAAGTGATAAGTAATGTTTCTTAAAGCAGAGAAGACTTCTATCACTCTAAAATATGAATTTATCAAATAGAAGAGTGATTTGAGTGATCTTTATAAGAAGATACTAAAATTTTCAGTTCTATTGCAATAATATTGCAATCAGTTAGTATGCTTTTGACTGCGAAATAATTTGTCTCATGCTGGCTTAAAGAATAAGGTTTATTCATTCACATAAATGGAAGACTAGTGGTTGACTAGTCAGTCAACTCAAGAACAGAGTTTCTTCCATCTCTTTTTTCCTGCCAGCCTTGACCTTGGTCCAGGGGTTCTCAAACCTGTGGCACATTGGAATCACTCAGGGATCTTTTTAACAATCCCCGTGCCCTGGCTGCACCTTGTAGTAATTAAATCAGAATTACTTGAGGGTGAGGCCCAGCCAGTAGTTTTTGGAATTCCCTCTGTGTTTCCGGAGTGCAGCTAAGTTTGTGAACCAGTGTTCTAAACTTTAGAACTTGGTTTGGAGATCAGTATCACCAGGGATCTTGGTAGAAATGGAAAATCCCACACCCCACCCCAGATCAAATAGATCAACAATCTACACTTTAACGTGGTCCCTAGGAGAACTGCTTATTCTTTAACATTAGGGAAGCCCTGCTTTAGAACACTGGTTTTCAAACTTCCAGATACGCTGGAATCACTGGAGGAGTTTGAAAAATACTGAGTGAAGCATGGGCCCCACCCTAGAAATTCTGGTATATAGGGGTTACCTGAAGTGTTACCTAGAATCTGGGTTTTGCTATTGCATCCTATAGTATTCAAGATGTTCATTTGTCCCCCGTTATTTCCTGTAAATTGGTAGTTAAATCTAGCAGTTTGGTTAGATTTAGGTGGTTTCTTTCTCTTTTTCCTTCCCCACCCTCCTTAAAATTGCTACTAGGAGACCCATAATATCTGGTTATTTCTCTTTTTGCGGCATTAATAGCTGCTCCTCATCATTGCTTAGATCCATTCATTCATTAGTTTAAAAAATCATGGTAATTATTTGTTATGTTCCTTTGTTTACAAGGAATAGATACATATTTCCTCCAATTTATTGCATTTATTGTGCTTTTTTATTTTAATATACTTATCACTATTAGAATTTATGTACCAAGCAATTTCTGTTTGTTCGCTGATATATCCCAGCGCCTAGAACCATGCCTGGAACATAATAGCTGCTTAATAGCTATTTGAGAAATTAATGAATTAATCCATAGTCAGGGATTTGAAAACTCGGGATTCAGAATGGAATGAAATGTTACCAAGCTTGACACTGTTAAAAATACAGCCGTTGTGAGGCAGAACCGGGAGGAAAAAAGGTGTTTGGACAGGTTGGGGAGCGCATCTCCTTATTTTACAAAGTGAATAGTCCAGCTCTTCTGTCTGTAACTGATGAAGCTACAAGTCCAGGTTTCAGTGCGGGTAGTGTAACCATTTAGCTCCGGGGAACTGGAGGGGAGAGTAGACCACCTGCAGCTTGGTGGCTGTGTCAGCATCTGGTCCCTATGGAGGCAGACATCCCGAAGTCACAACGTGCCTCTGGCCAATAGTTTCTTGGAATTGTTGTTATACGTTGCATGCTGCACTGTTCTTTGATTTCTTTTGTTAAGTGAAAGAGCTGCTGCTCTTCCTTAATTGCCTCTGTAGCTTTAGCCTCTATGTTCCTGACTTTTTACTTCAAGGCTCCTCAAACCAGAGGCTACACACTTTCTGTCAGGTATTGTAGTCAGATTACTACCGGACATGCAGGTCACACGCATTCCCATGGTTGCGTTTGATCTGGGTTAGTGGGGTAGAGCTTTAAGCGACTGAGATCATTTTCTAGAGCATGCGCTCATCTCCGTGGTCAGGGATATAGCACCCAACGGCTGCAACACCCAACCAAGTCTTTCTATAGCACTGAGAGCAGAAGGGGAACATAAGTCAGGATGTACTCCCCTGGAGTTTTAAACGTATTTAATAAGTATGTCAGAGGCATGTGAGCAAACCAGATGGATTGGAGTTAAACCAGTAGAGAAATGAAGAATGTGTTTAGAACTGTTGCAGGAGGAAGGTTTGGAGGAGACCAGGAGTGGGGATGGGATGTAGAGCCCAGGAGCAGGGATGGGATGTAGAGCCCAGGAGCGGGGATGGGATGTAGAGCCCAGGGGCTGGAATCGCTTCTGTGGAAAGAAGGGTGTGCTGCCCGCTTCCTCTGCGCCGTGGTGATGATGTGAAGAGGGCCAGGCAGACGGGCTGCGTTGCACAGCCCAGGGGCTCCCTTCACACTGTCTGACGTGCACAGAGCCAAGGCAAAGGTGAGTGGAAGACAGCGGTGTCACAGCAGTTACCTCTAAGGTTCAGCCTCAGCTTGTAGTCATGGCTGTGTCCCATGTAGCCCATGTTGTGTGTGCTTTAAATGCTTATGAGCTGAGCTGCTGGGAGGAACTGGAGGATTTGGGAACACCCTGCAGACAGGGGGAGGTAGGTGATTTAGAATGGTCACATTTGAACTTGGCACCTGAGGGGGGAGTGGTAATTAAACTTTAGGGTGAAGCACATGAGTGGGGGCTTGTTAATACTCCTGCCTGGGAGGTTTGGGTGGGGCTTAGGAATTTGCAGTTGCAGTAGGTTGCCCTGGGATGCTGCTGGAACCACACTTTGCTGCTTTGTTGGGAAAGGGACACTCACAGAAAGGATTCCTAAAGACAGAGGACAGAGCCGGGAAAGGCCACAGCTTGAGAATGGTTGCCAAGCGACAGGGTTGGGGGCTTTTCTGCAGCTGAGCTCAACAGGCTCACAAAAGGCCAAAGATGAGACTAAGATCATAGAATTTATCAGCCCAGAGAAAGGAAATTGACAGGTTCTGATAAAAGAGTAGTGCGTGGGGCACAGTGATTTATCTTGGGACTTAAACTGATCGGGAAGGAAGTGAACCGTGGTAGAGATTGGAGATTCAGGAGGCTCGTAGAGCAGGGTGTATCTAACTTTTTGGGCTTCAGTCTGTAGTAAGAAATACATTGTACGTTGTGACCCAGTCATAAATGTTTATATAACTGAAAAGTTCCATGACGACTTTATTATTTGCAGTCCACTCTGGCGTTCCTATTTCTTTAAAAACGGTGCTGGTCCTAGCTCAGTATGTTGATTTCATGATCTGGTGGGTTACAACCCCTGGTTTGAAAACATTGCTTCCAGAGATGGTCTGGATTAGGTGATGGGAGTCAGAAGGTGAGGACGCTGGGAAGACGCACCACCTGCTTATTGATTGGTTCGCGGGAGGTGCAGGGTTGGAGGTGGAGTCGTCTGGGTGTTTCCTGTCGTGCTCAGGAGGCAGTTGCTGAAGTGTGTGGAGGTGGTTATTATTGGTGGCAAGACCCGTGAGCTTGGAAGCTAAACTGTTAGTCAGTTCGTCTGCATGGACAAAGAAGTCCCATAAGGCAAGCTTAAGGACTCAAGGTAAAAATGAAAGCAGTTCTTGGGATGGGTTGTATGCTAGGTGCGTGACGTTGGTCCAGCGGACCCTTCTGCCCAACGATGTGATAGCCCAGCAGATTGAGACCTACTCCTCCCCATTTTATCCCCGTGAACGAGTGACTGTCTGCTGTTCCAGAGGATGCTGGTTTCGGGGTGGGGAGTGATATATAAGTAATTTTTTTTCTTTATGGAGAATGAGCATGAAAAGTTGTTCAAAATTAATCTGAAAAGTATTAAAACGTTTGTATAAATAGTGCCTATTTTATAACAGTTGTGAAGTGTGAGAGGTTCAGTTAACAACCTTGAAGGTATATCTTCTGTTGTGAAAATACTGGGTGAAAAAACTTACTGTGCTAAATTACCATTGCAAAATATATATATATAACAATGCTGTTTTTACGTGGTAAAAGTTGAGAAGAAACTTTTTTTAAATAATTTTTATGACTTTTAAAACTAAGGCGGTTCTTAGTTTGGAGGGAAAATAATTGGAAGTTAATTGTGGGATATTGAGATATATTTTCAAACCTCTTACAGTACTGTTATAAAACGAGTGATTTATGTCTGTGTTGATAAACACATCTGGGCACGTGCTGCTTTTCCATTTATTTCAGATCACTCCTATATTGCTTTCATATAACATTTCTCCAAAGAGTTGATCTGGAGTTGAGATTCTCTTCAGATTGTACAAATTAATGCACCTTTCGAGAGCATGATCATTGTTGAAACATGATCATAACTAGTGTTTCAGAATCTGAATTTGATAAGGACAAAAGCCAAATAAATGTATGAACTTATTATGAGGGGAAAATTTTAAAGGTGCTCAAGTAAAGAACATAATTTGCTGTAGATCAACAAAGTCTTTTGTAGCTGCTGCAAGCAAACTGCTTGCGAAACTTGACCAAAGAGCTGAATTGCTGCTTTGGAGGATGAGGATGGTAAGGACGTCTCTGAAAGCCAGAAATTACTAGAACCAGGACTGAGAACACTATGAGCAGTGGGCTTTATTTACTAAGAATAATTATCGTTTAGTGCTGACTTGTAAAGATTTCAGCACTAGTTGTCTTCTATATAATTCTCCTTTTTAATGGAAACCGTAGAAAACTACTGTAGCAAGTCTGCAAATGTAGCCTCCCTGTCCCTCGTTAATTTAAGTAATTAATGATCTCCCTTAGGGGAGAGTCCAAGGATGAGAGACCCAAGGGAGACCTAGCTTTTCTTCAGTCCTGCTTCTGCTAATGAATAATCCCTTTTTCCGAGGACCGATCTGATTGAGAAGTCCAGCTTGCCCCCTGAGGAACTGCAGTTTTAAATCTGGTGTCCCAGTTACTTGTGAAGGTGATAGTTTGCTGTCAACCTGCATTGTGATTTGGGTTGAACTACATCATCTGCTTTTGCCAGAATAATTACTTGTGTTTTCAAGTTAAATGTCCATTTAGCCTGTCAAATAATTTATGCCCTTTATAAAGGTACAAATGAGGAACGCTTCTTGGGATATGTGCCAATAATTGTATCTTTAAGTGTGGTCCAGTTGTTATCTATAACTCCATCTTTGCACTTTATCTCATGCTGTCTTGTTTACTGTGCGTAACTTGCTTTTGGTTGTGGCTTCTGAAATTTCGCGGTAAGTCCTGAGGCTCTTCTCCCCCTCCCTTCACCCCTGCAAGTAAGGCTGTTGAGACTTAGCTGGTGCCGGTACATAATGGTTCATTACGGTCTAATCCAGTGTTTGCTACCGGTTTCCGTCCTCTTTGGGGGAACTTAGTATGTATATCACACCCTCTTTCTTTCACTATTTTTAATCCAGTCCTGGTTTTTAAAAGTTTTAAAAATCATTTTTAATTCCTTTTGTTTTTAATTCTTCAAAAGCTCTAAAGAAGTTTATTTTCTTTCTAAAATTTTTCAGTTTTGCTAACTTACAAGAGAGGGTTTTTTCCCTTGCTGCTTTCATTACATAAAATAGCTTTGCTGTGTTTTGAGCTAAATGCTCCTTTATGGGCTAGCTTATATAACATGGTTTCTTTTGAACACAGTCCGTTTGAAGTGTGTGGCGTTCCTGGATTACCACTGTATCCCTGTGTCACAGGCAGGCCCGTGCTTGGACACCAACACAGACTAGAACTGTGTTTCCTAGTCATGTGTGTAAATGGACATCTTCTGTAGTATCTGAGGGTGAGCGTGCCCTTCGGAGGTCTGAGCCCACATGTCTACAGTGTGTCGGGCACTGCGCTGGTCTTGGTAGACTAATTAGTGAAAGAAGAGAATTTCAGATAACTTTAAGCACTAAAAAGAAATAAAATAAGATGGCTATGAGAGCGTGACTGTTAGGGAGCTGGCGCCACCTTCGGTTGGGCGGTCTCGGGGAAGGGACGTTTGAGCTCAGGCCAGAATAACGATAAAAGTGAGTCTGTACATTCAGAGATGCGGGGTGGCTGGGACAAAGGCACAAAGGCGGGCAGGAACTTGGCAGGGACAGAAGGATGTGACTGGAGCCTGGGAGGGCCCGGGAGGAGGAGGGAGGGCAGCAGATGAGGTAGGGAAGGGGGCAGAGCAGGGCACCCGCGGGGAGAGCCCGGGGCTGTGGGCAGGGTTAGGAGCTGGGGGTTATTCTGATGGCGGTGAGGATTTTAAGCAGGGAAGTAACGTTTAATTTTCAAAAGCTCTTGTAGGCTGCTTTGTAGAGAAGGATTTCAGTTGTTTGTCATTCTGGAGACGCTCTGAACGGTGCTTATCTGCTCATGAGGAGCGGGCAGGCCTGCCAACTCGGGGCTCTTCTCGTTGTCTCCCAGCAGCCCCTACTTATAAGCTCGCGTATTAGTTAATTTGAGTGTATGGGGACTGCCTTTGGTGTGAAAACACTGTGCCCCCCGTGGACCGCACCTCTCCGTGGTCTGGAGGAGGACAGGCCCAACCCAAACCCCAGGAGTGTAAAACTCGTGTTACCAAACCTCTCTCCTTGGCTCTCCCTGCACCTCCTTTGAGATGGAAGTTCCGTGAGATACGGCGAGCATGTAGTGTGTGTGCTTCATAATGCTCTGAGGGCGCGGAGAGAAGGAAGGGTTTGGGGTGAAATTAGGGAGGGACCACTTCCTATTTCCTGCTGATAAAATCAGTCTGCGCTTCGTATTCGCCCCACATCCGGGGGTCAACCAACCTCGGATGGAAAATATGGCGGGCGGGGGGCAGAAAGTTCCAAAATGCAAAACTTGAATTTATTGCACACTGGCAACTGTTTACATGGCATTTACATTGTATTATTGGGTATTATAAGTAATCTAGAGATTTAAAAGTATGTGGGAAAATGTGCTAGGTTGTATGCAAATACTACACCTTTTTTTTTTTTATTGTGGTATAGTTGATTTACAATGTTGTGTTAGTTTCAAGTGTACAGCAAGCAAAGTGATTCAGTTATACATATATATTATTTTTCATATTCTTTCCCATTATGGTTTATTAGAGGATATTGATTATAGTTCCCTGTGCTGTACAGCGGGACCTTGTTGTTTTATCTGTTTAGCAGTATATACCTGCTAATCCCAAGCTCCTAATTTATCCCTCCCCCCACCTTCCCCCTTTGGTACCCATAAATTTGTTTTCTGTGTCTGTGAGTCTGTTTCTGCTTTGTAAATAAGTTCATTAATACTGCACTGTTTTATGTAAGGGACTTGAGTATCCTCGGATTTTGGTGTCTGAGGGGAGGGATGGCTGTAATGTGGCCTGTGTTCTTGCAGGGTGTCTTCACAGGGTGCCCTCTTCTAAAGTCCTCCAGGAGAAATTTACTGACAACAGGGGGGTGAGAACCTGGGGCTCTGGTTCTTGATTTGTTAACATACAGGCTCAACTATTACTGGTGATTTTGTGAAGTCAGAGCATTTCTTTATTGTCTTCTGTGTTCCAGACATTGTGAGGCCTTCAATACTGAATGATTGCGAGAGAATGTCTACCTTCAAGAAGTTTTAAAAACCGACTTTTATCACATATTTTCAGATTATCCTCTTTAAAAACTACTTGGTAACACTTATAACAGCCATAAGTGAAAGGGCCCAAAGAAACTGATCATGCTTTATTAATTTCGAGTTCAAAATTAATAGCCAGATTTCAGGGACACCAGAGGAAATTAACTTAGCTTAAACCTTATTTAAGAGTTTGTTTACTTTTGACAAACTGTGTGATATGCGTACCGGTCAGTACTGTTTGTTAATGTCACAGATATGTGTAATTCATAATAGCGTAATTGCTTAAATTCCTGTAGTATATATGGAATTTATTTCCATTTAGAGTATTTCTTGGTAAAATAGTAGAATTAAAGTTTTTTTTACCTTAATATGCCAGTGCGTACTCAGCTATTGCTCTCTCTTATAGGGAAATCCTCATTGACGATTCAGTTTGTCGAAGGCCAATTTGTTGATTCCTACGATCCAACCATAGAAAACAGTAAGTATTGTTTTCAAGGATTTATAAACTGAGAAGCCTGCTTTTTGCCTACAAACAGCCACTGTATATTCCTGGAGGCTTTGATTGCAGGGGGTATTCAGTTAAACCTATAGATCTCCAACTGGGGGCCCAAAAAAGCTTCCAAAAGCTTTACCCACTTTACACTGAATGAATTGTATTCAGTGTCCAGGTCCCACCATCTAGAAATTGTTATTCATCTCCATCGGAACCCAGTTTTACATTGGAACCTCATATTAGAGATGCTGCTTTAAGAAAACAAGTAGAGAGCAGAATCTTTTTTTTTTTTTTTTTTTCTTCTCAACAGTAGCCCTTTTTAGGGATTCCAAGCTTAAAAAGAAAGGATGAACACACTCCGGATCCTTTGTACCTTACTCTTGTAGAAGCGCTAGTCCCCCAGCCCTTTCTAGTTCTGAAGACTTGAGAGGGGGCTGTGCAGAAGTGAGCTGTCGGGGATTGGAGAGAGCCCTCGCCGCATTTCCTGAGAAGTTGGCTCCAAAGCCTATTGGCATCTCAGGCCACGTGCAGGAAAAAGCACCCAAGACCAGAACCAGCCACAGCCTTTACCTCGTCTAGTTTCAGCCCCTGGTTTCAGAATCTTCTGGAAGGATTCTAGGACTAGGACACAAGTCTTGATTCTAGGGATCATGGAAGAGAACCTGAAACACTTCCATCCAGGGAAGCTGGTCTTGTTTTGTGCTATCTTAGAACCCTAGGTAGGCCTTGGAACCAGTCTTCTTAGGTTCTAGGCACCAGGACTTACCTAGGATTTATCACCAGGAGCACAGAGATTTAAAGGTGGGATTCGTCAAACCCTGATTGGCATGTTAGACATGAAGCCGACTTAACAGCCAGGTTCATGGACTTTAACAGCTAGATTCACAGACTTCACCTGCCCAAAGCTTGCAAGAGAGAGACTTAAAAAGGAGCTTCCAGCAGGGGGGTGGACAAACTATGGCCTGCAGGTCACAAAGGCCCCACTGCCTTTTTGTACAGCCCATGAGCAAAGAATGGTTTTTACATTTTTAATATTTGAAAAGGAATAATGTTTGTGACATGTGAGTGTTCTGTGAATTTTAGATTTCAGCACCCTAGAGATTTATCAGAACACGGCCCTGCTTGTTCCCTTACACTATACAGTCTATGGCTGTCTTTGCTCTACCGTAGCAGAGCTGTTGAGTAGTTGCCGCAGAGACCATATGGCCCACAAAGCCTAAAATAGTTACTGTCTGGCCCTTTTCAGGAAGGGTTTGCCAGCCTCTGGCTTAAAATATTAAGCTGTCCTTCGTGTCCTCGTGTGCTGGTGGCAGGGAAGGAAAGCTGTTGGTTGCTAAACTAACTCTGGGAAGAGAGTTTGAAGTAACCCCTGCCGGTATCAGGAAGGAGGGGTCCTGACCGCATGCGGTGTTGATTTGTTAGCTGGCACATGATCGTCTGCAGGTGTGAGAGGCAGACTCATTTTAATGCTACCTGAAAAAGTTTGGTTGTCCGCCACTGGGATAAGAACATAAGAAAGCCGTGATCTTGCCCTTAATATTTGCTGTATGTAGCAATTTTTAATTTTGTGTCCTTAAAGAGATAAGGCTCATTTGGGAATTTTAGTCATAGAACAGTAGAAGATAGTTTTCCTGGTAAGCTCTGCCCATAAAAGTGGTTCTTAGGATTGTGTATCTTTGTGCTATTTAAAATCAAGTTGGAAGGAGAGTCATGGTGTTGAATATAAATACATTTTCTTTATATGTAAGGAATGGACCCAGTGAAAGTACAACTTTATTACCTTGATAGTATCTCAGAAGCAGAATGATATGACCCTACTTTGAAGCCTGTCAGCATCAACTTTAATCATGATTTTAATGTTTACCTATCTAATACTTACTGTAAAATAGTAAAGAATGAATTAACAGTATTTATTAAATCTTTAGGCAAGGGCAGAAATGACTGTCAGAGTATGTGAATCCCTTAAAAGTTCATGAGACATATACAGACATCACGTTCCATTTACCAGGCTTCTGACCGTCTAACACAGGGCAGAAACCCTTCCTCCACCCTTTCCCCCATGATTTAGTAGGAAAACATTGTTCAGAGATAACAAGGAATGAGAAAGGGAATGGTATCATAAACTCATTGCTAGCAACATAAATGAATGGGTAGTTTTATGGTTTTAAAAAACACAGTACTCTGTAAATCTGGGGATTCTTTTCACACTTAACTTTATAATACAGAACAGGTTGTTTCTATCAAACATTCAGTAGTAACACGTCTCTGTGAAGTATCACTGCAAAAGCAAAAATGCTGCGACTATGTCATCTTTTAACATAGGGGTATAGGAGAATAATATCAATGAAACCATAATAATATTTTCTAGTTTGGGGAAATTTCTAGACCAAATACTGTTATGCAGATGTAGCTTTTTTATATACTGTAGTGTATAAACAACTCATTGCAAACTAAATTGATAGGATGAAATTTAACTAATGGTGGTTTATAATTTAAAGGAAAAAATAGCAGCAGTTCACAGTTTCTGCCATCTCAAGGTAGCCCTGTTGATGAATTAATAAAGCTGCTCTCAGAAAGTTGGGGAATTCTCATTAGGAGTTTTGCAGCATTATCAAGCATTGCATGGTGGGTAGACTTCTCAGTAGGATATGAATTAGGAGTTCTCAATACACTTTAGTAATACAAATCTTACTTTGTGAATATCCAATTTTAGAAATCTCTTATTACCTTGCTTATTAGTAGGTTTAACTAGTAAGTGGCTATTAGTCTGCTTAGGGCAGTCTCAGGGTTTTAGGTTGGAAATTGGATTAATTTCTCCAGCGATTGAAAAAGGGAGGGAGAGAGGAAAGTGATACCCGGAGAGAGCCAGCTTTGCCTTTCTACACAAGGAGGGCGTAGGAGAATCTGTTCCTGGTTTATGGAACTGACAGACATACCTCTCATTACACTTCCCTTTTTTCTATAGTAACAAGAAGAGGCAGTTTTCCTGTGGCAGATGGAAGGTCTTCAATTTCATTTCACTGCCATGTGTAGGAGGATTTACATCCTTTTTATATGCAACGAAATACTAAAACGTTTATTAATATCTTATTTCTTGTGTGTCTCTTCCCTCACTAGCCAGTACTCCCCCAGCCTCCTTGGCTGAATTTTCGTGTTTTTCTGATCCGGCATCACAGGTGCCCCTCTGGCTCTCCCTGCACTTGCTTTCTTGTGACCCTCGCTCTCCAAGAACTTGCTTGGCTCACCACAGCCCCCAGCCTCTCCTCTCCCCTGAACTGGTATTTCGTGGGCTTTCCAACTGAACATACCTAAACCCAGCCCCTGCTCCCTCCCCCCCATCTCCCCCACCCCGTGCTGCTCCTCCAGGCTTTCCCTCTGTTGATGGATGGTACATCGTGCGTTTGTACTTTGGAGTCACCCTGATCCCCTTTCTCTCGCACCTACTTCCAGTCGACCAGAAAATCCTTCGGGTCCTACCTGTGCAGCACATCCAGAACCCAGCATTTCTCACGCCTCCGTCTCCGCCCCACTAGTCCAGGCCACCGTCATCCTTCCATCACGATAGTCTACGTAGCCACTATATTGTGGGCTCCTACTGATGTCCCTTAGCCACTTTTGTCCGTTTCAGTTATTCACAGCATAGCCAGAGTGATCTTTCTAAAATATAAATCAGACCAGGTTACTCCGTGCTCAAAACCCTTGGTTTTCCCGTCACATTCTGAATAAAAACCTGCGGTCCTCACCGTGTCCTAATAATGTCTCCTGCCTCGTCTCCAGCCGTTCTCTCGCAGGCTCAGCTGCTTTGCCTTCTCACTTTTCCTTGCCTTTCTTACTTCTTCACTTGCAGTTTAGGCTCTGCCTGGATGCTTCTCACAGAGAAGATACCTGACTGTGTGTATGTCTTGTTTGCCTCTCTGTCTGCTTCTTCCTCCTTTTACTGGGATGTCAGCTCACCGAGGTCAGAGACTGCAGTGTCTCGAACACCTAGAACAATGCTGGTGGTGATCATAGGCGCTCAAAAAATAGTTCTTGAATGAATGAATGTTTTGTTTCAATAATTTTTTCATAATAATTCCATTACACTTCATAACCACAACTACTTAGTTCTAATTGAAGGTTACAGGTTTGTTGCTCACCAGCGTTCCTTACAGAATTTTCATCGAGTCTAAGACGCACCTTTGATCTTACCTGACTGAAGTGTCGATGGGCAGGTTTCCACCCAAGAACATCATGACTGCCCCCTGGCCGACAGTGATCAAGAGCA
This sequence comes from Eschrichtius robustus, assembly GCF_028021215.1. Lineage (NCBI taxonomy): Eukaryota > Metazoa > Chordata > Mammalia > Artiodactyla > Eschrichtiidae > Eschrichtius > Eschrichtius robustus. The sequence continues at coordinate 124,719,161 of NC_090831.1, read as the reverse complement.
CCGTCAGGGCACTAAGCGTCCCAAGTTCCGAGGGGTTACAACGTGGGGGAAAAAATATTCCAATAGAGTTTCTTTCTTAGAAATGATGAAAACAGTTTATATTGGGTGCTCCCTATCTTGACATATTCTCATTCAGTTTTCATCTAGTTTGACTATTTCATTAAAGTGATAATTTTCAGAAAGGGCACAAGAATGATATAAAGTGTGGCAATTGGCTTGAGTAGTCTGGTCTGTAATTTTCACTCCCCTGATTCTAGCAGCCCTGCCCACATCAGAAAAGCATGGTGCTGGTATGAGTATCTTTGATTATTGCTTCTCTTTCAGCCATCCTTTCTCTCCCCAGTGGAATTCATCATTCAGATAAGATCTTTCTCTCCTCCTTGTTAAGGGTTTTCTCCCCTAATTTTCATCTGTCTCTTTTTGCTTTCTCTTTTGTCTGTGGGACAAAGTGGGCAAAAGTGGGTCCTCTCTCAGCTGTTCAAGGGATAGATTCTGTTGCCCGGCTCCAGTCAGGAGATTTGAAGACTCATTGTGAGTCAAGATGGCTGGGACGGGGTGTACGGAAGAAATCTGTTCCATTTCATTATCAGGGTTCCAGATGGTTACTTTTTAATATCCTGTTACTATTAATAGTTCTTTCCTCTCCATTTGTTTGAAGTCTGTCTCCTTAGAATTGTGAATTTTCCCGAAGTTATTTGAGTCTGGTTTCCCCCCCAGATAGGGAAAGGTTGTTGTGACAAGTTGCTTGCATCTTTCAGCTAAGTGGAGATGATGGCTTCACACAGAACATGTTCTGTTTGTGGCTGTCCTCTCTCAATAAAATTGCTAATTTTCTAGGTACTGAAAGTTCTTAGCACTTCAGTTAATATCAGCTCTTCGTGCTATGGCACCAGACTTGCTATAAATTAATGACAAGTTGTGTGCTTTTGGTTCATTCTAGAACTCAGACTTTATGTAATATATTTCACTTTTTCACAAGAGGAAAAGACTGTCCACAGCTAGAGCATTCAGATCACTTTTATAAGATTGGAAGCGTTGCCTACTTTGTTTCTTTGAAAAAGGTTCAAGGTTTACCCAACATTGGTTTTAGTCAGCATTGCTTAGTTAAATAATGGAAGTAAGGAACAATCTATAAACTCAGATATTCTTTTTTGTTTTGTGGGATCTTTTTATGAGATTACTAAGGACTCTGCTTAATTGGTTGTCATTGTTTGAGCTTTCAGTGATCCAAAGTTCACGTTTTTCTAGCTAATATTTAATTCCTTTTTCGCTGTAGCTTTCACAAAATTGATCACAGTAAATGGACAAGAATATCATCTTCAACTTGTAGATACAGCTGGGCAGGTAAGTGTGTCAGAATCCCATATAGCGCACCCGACAGTCCTAGCCCTGCCACTGACGCTTAAACACAATGGCACTGCCAAGAAGACCCCTGGTGATTTATGTGTGTTGGGATATTAACAGGCTGTCTACTTCGTCTTTTCTAAGATATTTACGGAAGTTTTTCAAATAATTAACTTGTTTTTCTACTGTAGAATGGTTTTAAATATATTCATCATAACATTGTGAAGGTTTATATTTATTAAAGGTTAGTTGTTTTCTATTTTCTAAAGGTTGATTCTGTATCAGAGAATCACATTAGCCCTTTTCCTCCCTTTGTAATATGTCTCCTCCTACGTTAAGAAGAGAAGTTGATCTTTTCTAGGGGAAAGGCCTGGGAAAGGCATAGGGTAGAAATGAGCTGGTTGTATTGGATATATTATAGGATTACAAGATTAAAGAGTGTCGATTTGATTTGCTAGACAGTAACTGCCAAAGGTGAGTAACCCCCAAAAAAGGTATGCACAGGTTAATGTGGCAGTGATGTGGGGACTGGATCGCCAGAGGAATTGACTGGAAGCAGAGGATGAAAGAAGTTAAGAGAACCTGAAGGGAGCCAAGAGAACCCTTTTGACAGCTCACCTTCCCCATTCCGTGCCACTCAGTACTGCTTTTACTAGAAACCATTTTGTTCGGCTGAATTTATTACTGTTGACTGGAGGGTGGGGCATGTAAAGAAGCTGGGATGTCACCTTGCATCTTATAACCGACAAAGGATCAGACTAGCAGGAGGGTGAGTGTAGGGTAGACTGGTCTGCCGTGTTAAATGGAGGCTTTTTTCTGGGACCTGGAGAAACTGGCGTAGACCTAGAAAGATGTGGCCTGTCTTGCAGGTTTGGAATGAACTCCCTCTGCTTTATATTTTGAAGTGAACGTAGAAGGAAAGTGTAACCCCCCTAGTGAAGCAAGAAAATAGCTGTATTGGGTCGTTTGAGCACTGGAGGAACCCTGGAGTTTCCATTCTGGAAGCTTCAAATAAAATAAGTCAAATGTGTATGTCAGAGAGCTATAACATAAGTCATTCACTCCACATCCGCGGTGGATGTGCTGGGCTTTCGTCTTCAGACCTCATGGTGGTTTTCTTGGAGCAGAGCCATCCTAGGCTTTTACTCTACGGGGTACCTGCCTATTGATAGAATGGGAGCCTGTTGGAACAAGGGAAATAACAGAAGTCTCCATTAGCGATTGACGATATAGAGGACGCAGCTTATCTTAGAAGTTAGTGTAGGAAGAGCCTCTGAGCTAGGACCTTGTTCTGGATTCTTAGTGTTGGTATTTTTATAATAGTTCAGGCAATTGTGTAATTTATTACCTAAAACAAGACACTTCTAAGAGTGAAGGGGGACACTGGTAGCAGTCAGGCTGGGACAACAGGTATAATCTGAGAGTGTCCTGGGTGCAGAAATATGGGAGTCTGACACGATCAAGATTTCGGTTTGGGACTTCCCTGGTGGCGCAGCGGTTAAGAATCCTCCTGCTGTGAATTCCCTGGTGGCGCGGTGATTAGGAATCCTCCTGCCAATGCAGGGGACACGGGTTCGAGCCCTGTTCTGGGAAGATCCCACACACTGCAGAGCAACTAAGCCCGTGTGCCACAACTACTGAGCCTGCGCTCTAGAGCCCGTGAGCCACAACTACTGAGCCCGCGTGCCACAACTACTGAAACCCACGCGCCTAGAGCCCTTGCTCCGCAACAAAGAGAAGCCATCGCAGTGAGAAGCCCACACACTGCAATGAAGAGTAGCCCCCGCTTGCCGCAACTAGAGAAAGCCCGCGCGCAGCAACGAAGACCCAACGCAGCCATAAATAAATGTATGTATGTATGTATGTATAACAATTTTTAAAAATCCATTAAAAAAGAAAGAATCCCCCTGCCAATGCAGGGCACACGGGTTCGATCCCTGGTCCGGGAAGATTCCACATGTCGCAGAGCAGCTAAGCCCGTGTGCTACAGCTACTGAGCCCGCGCGCCTAGAGCCTGTGCACTGCAATGAAGAATAGCCCCTGCTTGCTGCAACTAGAGAAAGCCCGCACGCAGCAATGAAGACCCAACGCGGCCAAAAAAAAAAAAAGATTTCGGTTTGCTTTTATATCTTTGTTTTGAATTTTCATTAAGCTCGTGGAAAGTAAGGGTAAGGATGCAGATTGATAAATCACTTTCACGTAACGTAACTATAGCAATTCATTTTATAATAGGCCAGAAGGAGAATCAGTATTTCGTAGTTGTTTGGAGCGTGGGCTCTGCAGTCACACTGCCTGGATTTGAATCCTAGGTTTTCTTACTAACTCATTGACCTTGAGAAAGGTAACAAACTTTTCTGTGCCTCATACGTTTCATCTGTATAATGGTGATAACTGTGGTGCCTGCCTTCACAGGATTGTTATATGTTTTAGAGGCGATTTATGAGCTTCAACAGAACTTGATCCTTACTTGTAGTTCTTTGATGCCACTGAGGCTAGAGCGGTGGCCTAGCATGGAAACTCAGTTGAGGTTCACAATGTGAGTGGGAGTCGTGCAGGAGTCTCTTATACTTGGAGGAGAGCTGTCCTTGAAAACATTTCTCAGGAGAGAAATTTCTTTATATTGACTCTCCTTATGAAAATAGAACGTGTGTTCCTCAGAGATTCTGTTTTGCTCCAAAGCATAAATGTACACTTGGACATCACACGCCTTTAACTGTTTTAATGATAGAGCAATATAAAGAATGACCCCAAAAGGATCAGAGCTCTCAGGGAATGAGTGTACAGTGTGGATATGCAAAGAGCATAGGTTAATTCCTGGCTCTGCTGTCTCGCTCTTTTGGGCTTTGTTACCGCTGGCTAAGAATATTTAGAGAATTTTTGCACAAAATATATTCAGATTTAGCTACTTTGAATAATTTGTTCTCATTGCAGCTAATAGTTCCAAAAGGCTATATTCACAGTTGGGAGACCGTAAAAGGTTATGCTGGTATTTGCAATTCACGATGGTGCAACAGGGGTGGTATTTCCTTATGCCACGGTCCTGCCCTCGTTCTGTAGAAATTGGATGAGATAACACTTATATTTACTGCTCTAAGAACTGTTTTTAAATTGGATTCATATCATGGGGTTGAGACTGCTGGTAGCAAGGAAAAATGATTATGATAGCAAGTACTGATCATTTAGCAGTTTATTTTACACAGCTGATTTAATTGCCCAGCTAGGGGTGATAATGAGCAGAGTGAGTGGATTATTTTTAGTTTGCTTGAAATATTTTGTTTTGACCTAGTTTAAGTAAACTCAATGACAAGTGACTCAGAGACAGTCAATTTTACTGTCAAATTCCCTTTAAAAAAAAAAGTTTTAAATTCATTTAAAAAATAATAATAATACATGTACATGTTATAGAAATAAAATAACACAAAAAGGTAAATAGTCAAAATTAAATCTTTCCACTGTGGCTATCTTAGCTCCACTCCGCCAGCAGTAACCCATTATCAGTTTCCAGTAAATGCTTCCAAGCTGTTTTGTACGTGAACATGCAAATATAGTTTTAAACTATTTTTTTTCTTTTCTACACAAAAAGTAGCGTGTCTCTGTATCTCCATCTTGGAGGTTATTCCGTATCAGCGTATACGGGCTCTTTTCTTCCCCCCATGGCTGCATAATGTCCCATTGTTTGGATACATCGTAATTTAACTATTGATCAGCAGTTAGGTTGTTTGCAGTCATGCCACCACCAGCAGTGCCACAGCCAGTATCTTGTGTTACTTTAGAAGGATGGTATGTATGTAAGAAAATGTCCTGGGTGTGGGATTGCTGGACCATAGGGTCACATTCTTGGCAGCAGTGAATAGGCGTGCCTGTTTCCCTACACCCTCGCCAACACAACGGGTTACCACATCTTTTGATATTTGCCAATCTGCTGGGTGAAAAAATAGTATCTCAGTGTCGTGTTTTTCTTCTTATGTGAAGGAATTTGATCACATTTTCCTGTGTTTGAGGGCATTTGTATTGTATTTCCTTTCTGCACATTATCCTGTCTGTTCATGTACTTCGCCCTTGTTTTTTGGGAGGATGGTCTTTGCTTGTTGAGTTGAAAGATCACTTAATGTGTGAAGAAAATTAGCACCAGAAAATTAGCTGTGGAACTTCCCTGACGTTCCAGTGGTAAAGAATCCACCTTCCAATGCAGGGGACGCGGGTTCAATCCCTGGTCGGGGAACTAAGATCCCACATCCGTGAGGCAGCTAAGCCTGCACGCCGCAACTACTGAGCCCACATGCCTCGACTAGAGAGCCCGTGTGCTGCAAACTACAGAGCCCGCGCACCACAACTAGAGAGAGAAAACCTGCACGCCACAACTAGAGAGAAGCCTGCATACCACGACAAAAGATCCCATGCGCCGCAACTAAGACCCGACGCAGCCAAAAAAATAAAAATAAATAAATAGATATACCTTAAAAAAAGAAAATTAGCTGCAGGGTTGTGTTTTATTTTCAGTCCATCTTTTGTTTATGCTTTTTGTTTGGGAGGTTTTCAGCCATGAAGAACGTCTTCATTTTCATATGGTTGAATTTATTAATCTCTTTTTAACCAATACTAGTTTTTTAAAATTCTCCCATCCACTATGTACCTAGTTTCAGTTTTCATCTTCAGATCTTTTCTTCCTCTGGAATACATTTTTGCTAAGGTTTGAGGTAGAGATCCAACTTAGCCATTTCCCCCCAGATGGCTCTGCATTTGTTCCCTGTACATTTTGTTGAGGGTTACTTTTTATCCTTACCGGTTTGAAATGCCAGTATTATCATATACCTACTTCCCATGACTATTTGGGTCTTTGTAGATTTCCCTGTCTGCTCCATTCATGAGCTAGTACTGCACTATTTTAATTACCGTAGCGTTATGGTTTCCACCCACCTGCCTCTGCAGTTGCTATTCTTTCTCCGGAAGTATACTTTTTATCAGGATTATGTAACATTTGTATATTAATTTAGGATTAATTAGTGGATATCCTTATGATTCTACATATTCTTGCTGAAGACCCTGGCACACTCTTCCGCTGATTTAACTCTTTTATCTCTTGGGAGTATTTTAAGATTTTCTTCAGATGGATCATATACTTTTATTTTCTTAGGCTTATTACTAGGAATTTTGTCCTTTTTGGTTGCTTTAAAGCTGAGGGTCTTTTTCCTCTGTTATACTTTCTATTTTTTACACTGTACTTCTTGAATATGATTATCCTTTTCTTTTTTCCCACATCTTCACTTCAGGAAAAAGGTAATTTGAACTTTGGGTCTGCTGTAGCTGAGCTGGTGACTAAAATCATTTGAAATTCTGTTTTTAATCTGGGTCGAAAGATCTCTCATTCCATTAACAACTTGTTTTTCAACATCAACACTAAAATGAATTCAACTTAATGAAAGTTGTACTATTAATGAAATCAAAGAAGGTTTTATTTTGCATACATAGTAAGCTCTGTGATGTTGAAATGCTATTGTGATTAATGACTATAATATCAGAGAGTTGATAGTAAAACTTACTTTTCTTTATTTTTTTTTTAAGACACTTTAACATAGGGCAGTGACTCAGGGTCATCATCGTAATCACACTATGGAATTGCAGAGTTAACAGAGACAGTTAGTTACTTGATGTAAGGGTGGCTTGCCGTGATTTTTCTGTAACAGTGCCTGGGATGTGTGGTATATTAACAATTATATTTCAACTGAGAAGGAAATGTTTGTACCATACAGTGGCACTCTTATTGAGTACTGCACTGACATTAAACGCTCTTGTAGTCTTTGATAATTCTGTATCTAAAGCAGCAGGGTTTTTCTTAAAGCATTGTAAAACTGGTACTAACAGGCTATTGCATAATGCATACCTGTCTTTCTAATTCCTGAAGTTGCTCAATATATAGCTCATTTGATCCTAAAAAGTCTGACTATACCGACTGAGTCTAGTGTTTTGTTTCTCTACTCTCTTCCTCTTTTTCAAGCACTGGTAGCAACCCACTAATGACTGGTACCTTGGGCTCAGGCCATTGTGACTCATGTGCAGAAAATAGGTGAAAATACACACTTATGGAATAAACTAGTAGCACTTGTGAATTTACTGTGAGGCCTAAGGACTCTGGACTTTTAGGTCCATAAAGAAGAGGTGGTGGTGCTTTTCCCTTGATACAAGATCACGGAACCAGTCTTTTTATTCCTTCCATCTTCTTCTCCCAGGAACTGCAGCAGACGTTAGCTGTCCCTCAGAAGTCTTAGAATAGGGACTTCCCTGGTGGTCCAGTGGTTAGGACCCTGCGCTCCCAATGCAGGGGACATGGGTTCGATCCCTGGTTGGGGAATTAGGATCCTGCATTCTGCGTGGCAAAAAGAAAGAGAGAAAGGGAGGGAGGGAGGGAGGGAGGAAGGAAGAAAGAAGAAAAGGTCTTAGAATAGCCTGGGTCATTTTTCAGTATTGGCTTAAAGCATATTATTGCCCCCAAACCAGTCGTAAGTAAATCTTGAGTGTGTAGGCTATGTCTCTAGAATAACAGATTAATCCATTTTTTGTTTACTTTGATTTCTTTGACCATGTGATATGTGAGATTGCTTGTTATGCTACTCAAATGTAATTATTTTTTCTTTCACAGGATGAATATTCCATCTTTCCTCAGACATACTCCATAGATATTAATGGTTATATTCTTGTGTATTCTGTTACATCAATCAAAAGGTAAGGCCCACTTCTGCTTGCTTGAGTTTATTTGCTGTGCTTAGATGGCATTAATCCTTCTAAGGGATTAATGCTGGAATTGGCAGTAGTAACAACTAGACTTTAATGGTTTTTAGTGGTTGTCTTGTGGAACAAACAGGTTGTTAAGGGCAAAAAATTATCCCATTAGGTGTTCTCTTAAACTGATGGAGTAAAAAACTCTTATTTCTTACCTCAGGCTGCCTAGCTAGATAGTGACTGAACATGATCTGAGCTTTTCTGCTGATTCCAATGGGAAATGCATTAATTTACTTTTTGCGTGTTTTCACCGTATTAGTGTGGAGCACAGGCTGATTGCTAGGGCCCTCTCGCTAAGCAACATTCTGCAAATGTTTATTCAGAGATTAAATCAGCCCAGTTGTAGACTTTCCCATTTAAATATCTCACCTATTCCACTTTGAATATTCTCAGTAAGGGCTGCTGAGTGTTGAATATACGCACATGTGAAAAAGTGGTAGGAAAAAATAAAGGAATTCCTTGTGTTCCGTTTACTTTATATTAAAATGGTGAGTCTATGACATTTTCCATTTTTCCCACTATAAATATTACATAACAAACGTTTTAAAACATCACCACTAAAATGGATGTCTGATTTCATGCTTTTTGTTTTATAGCTTTGAAGTGATCAAAGTTATCCATGGCAAACTGTTGGATATGGTGGGGAAAGTACAGTAAGTAGTAATAGTTTATCTCTTTTGTTAGATAATCATAATAGTATCTTCTGAACAATCAAATCGGGCACTGACTAGGGTACTTTGGCTTTTTTTTCCCTTGTATTAATAGGATACCTATTATGTTGGTTGGGAATAAGAAAGACCTACATATGGAAAGGTATGTAGCTTCTAAATACTGATTTATAAAGTCAAGTCTAAAGACGATTTAGTCACTGAAGTTTCATTTTTAATCATTGTTCTTATAGCAAGAATATTTTTAGCTGTAGCATATCTCTGTCTTTCTGTGTTCAGAAATGTGGCGGTGACCGTGCATCGCAGAAGCAAAACTGCAGTAAAAATCTCACCTGTCTTGGAAAATGTTTCCTCTAAAAAAAGAGTGCAAACACTATAGAAAATTATCTTTAGATCCTTTTACCATTTTGCATAAAGCAGACTCTAAAAAGACAATGGTAGCGCTCATTTATTCAACAAATAGTTTTTTGAGTCCCGGGCTTAGGATTAGAGCTGTGAACAGGGGAGGAGCCTGACACTAGAGGAAGAGGCTCACTGGCCGAACGCCGGCGGGACGGCACCGAGGGCCCTTTCGGGATTGCCCCGCCTTTGGGTGCTTGTAGCCGAGCTGGCTTCAAAATAGTCCGTTGTTGCAGACACTGGCGTGTTGGCGTCCTGTTCTACTCGCTGGAGCAGGCGTGGCCACCCCATGAGGCAGTGTCCGCTCGGTTCCCCAGGTCAGGGGTGACAGAAATGCTTCTCTGCATTACATGCTGGATGAGAGTATTGAACTGAGCATGCTTCTGCTTCATAAGGGAAAAAACTGATTAACGTGGCGCCTGTTTCATAAATCAATTATAGATGTTTTATATAATAAAGAGCAAAGTACTTTAATTAGAATTTTCTTTTTCCATTAGGGTGATCAGTTATGAAGAAGGGAAAGCGTTAGCAGAATCTTGGAACGCAGCTTTTTTGGAATCTTCTGCTAAAGAAAATCAGGTACGTGTTTTTTAAACTTCATTTTGCCCTGCATCCCATCATTCATGGGCGTATGTTCCTCTCAGTCAGCATCTCACCACCATCTTCATCACTCCTGTTCAGTCTTCATCCTTCCACCATTTCTAATACCCATCTCTGGGTTGCTTTAGGACGATACTATTGATGTTTTAATTCAGTCAGTATTCTACTTAAAATGGGACCTAGAATATTTCTAGGATAAATAGAAATTAATAGTAAAGGCAATACTTCCTTTGAGAACATATTTTTGTTTCATACTAAAGGCTGGTACAGAAGTAAGTGCAGGCATAGAAAAGAAACAAGAATGATCTTACATCACTTTGGCAATAATTTTGTACCCTTACCTCCCCCCTTTTTCTGTTGGGTGGAACTGAGTTAGGTGCATGTGTTGTTTTAACACAGAAACTGTTAAGAACCATTTTACAAGCATTTTTCCCAATTTCAGCCCTGCGGATGTTCCTTTAAAGGCATATCCGAGGAAGGATGTCACTTCTATTGCAGAAGACTTCCCGTATCTCCTTTTCCCTTTTCCTCCGTGGCGTTAATTTAGACCTAGAACGTCCAAGCTTGTCTCCTGCCTCCATGTTCTCACCAGTGTATTTCTGTTTGCTGCCATTCACCTTCTGAAGCAACAGATCAGATGATGTCACCCTCAACTAAAAACTGTCAGTGGGTTGCCCGTCATCTATAGAACAAACCCCAAAGCCCTCAGCGTGATGTTGAGTGCAGTGTGTGATTCGAACTTTTCCGGTTTCTTCTTTCACTGTATCCCTGTACTTTTCAGTCGCACCAAACTCCTCCCACTTCATTAAATACAAGGGGTACTTCCAGATGCCTCCCCTTTACTCTCATTCTTCTCAGACTTGAAATATCCTTTCTCTAACTAACTACATAAAGTATTTTCAACATGTGCTCTTGTTTGATCTTCAAATAAGATGAATTGGCTTTCATTTCTGTGAGGAAACTGTAGTTCAGTGAGGGTGGGTGGCTTGATGTGGTTGAGGACAGTCAGCTGTCCTTCCCCAGCTCCGCCACCTTTCACCACTGAGACCCCAGCCCTCAAGGTTCTGCTTAAATTCCACTTTCTCCTGGACCCCTGCATGATTCGTCCGGCTAAAATTAATAGTAGTTTCTTCTCTCTTATCCCCTTTAATTCATTCTGAGATTCAAGGCCGTATCACTGGCCTTCATTTTCTCCATAATGTCCGGCACAGTGGTTTTATATCTACTAGGTGCTCGGTCAACCCAGGTACCCCTTGATAGGCAAATCTGTTTGCCCCTGTGTCCCCAGGTGAGGGAAGTTAAATCTATACAATTGACTCCCAAGTTCCAGATAGCAAGAGATTTACCTGCATCCATTTAGTGCAGAGAGTGAGAATTCAGATAAGAAGAGCTGAGATAATGAGAGATACCTGTACTGCTTAACTGAATTAAATCAGACATTTATTGGGTGTCTAATCTATCCTTAAGATCATCCAGTTGAACTGTCTCATTTTAGAAGTGAGGCATTTTAAGATCCAGAGAGGTAAATAACTTTTCTAAGGTCACTCTATATTTCATATGGTATAAGAACTTGGACTAAATTTTAAATTTAACCCAAATTTAGTCCTCTCTCCTCTCCACCATGCTTTCTGATGGATGGGAAGAGAGGGCCTTGTGCATAACCAAAGTGTAATAGAGATTAGAGTGTTCCTGAGGGGGAGAGAGAGACCGTTCTGTATTTAAAAAGGTCTGTGTGTGAACCTTAAATGGAATCTGGTTCTAAAATCCCTCGTGTAAAAGACATTTTTGGTCAATTGGGGAGATTTGATTACGTTTTAGATATATTAGGGAAATGGTGTTAATTGTCTGAGGTGTAATGATGGTGTTGGGATTATGAAGAGAATATCCTTATTCTTGGAAAATGCAAACCATAGTATGTAGAGGCCAAGTTTCATAATGTCTGCAGCTTAGTTTCAGATGGGATAGATGGGGGGGATGGACAGAAGGAGAGCAAGCAAATATAGCAAAGATGTTAACATTTGTTGAACTCAGATATCAGGGCTCCGTGTTATTATACAATTGTCCCCATTTTTCTGTATGCTTAAAAATTTGCATAATAAAAATTTGAAGGTGGTCAGAAGGTACAAACTTGCAGTTATAAAATAAAGAAGTCCTGAGGATGTGATGTATAGCATGGTGACTATGGTTAACAATATTGTATATTTGAAAACTGCTAAGAGTAGATCTTAAAAGTTCTCATCACAAGAAAAAAAAGTTTGTAACTATGTGTGACCAGACTTACTGTGGTGATCATTTCACAATATATACATACATCAAGTCATTATGTTGTACACCTAGAACTAATACATGCTATGTAACAACTATCTCAATTTAAAAATTTTTTTGACGTGGAGGAGTAAAGTTGAATGGCCCTAAGCTATCTTTGGTTCTGCTTGCTAACTTCGCTCTGTTGTGTTTCTCTTTGGTGAAAATCCGAGGATCCTAAAACAAGTATTCTGTTTGACTTTATAATTATGTAGGCATCATCTGCAGTTTCACTATTCATGTAGGTTCACATAGCCCCTGGGCATTGTGTGTTACTGTTCTGTGTGTCTCTGGCAGTTGCTTTATTATTCCTTCCAGCATCCTCAAAGGTGTAGACACCTTATGGACCCTACCTCGAATGTAGTTAAGAGGGATTGCTTAGTAAGGCGTGTTGCCTCAGGTTAATTTATCTTTTGAGAGTGACCTATAATGGTATGCTTAGGGTATGTTATTAAACTACTTTTTGGTCGGAGGATGCAGGCCTTTTCTCTATCTAGTTTATGCTCTACTTAACCGTAGCTTAAGATTTTTAATATGGTTCTGGATAGATTTACTTTTTAACCTTTTAGTTTCCTTTAGAAGGTAGGATACTGCCTTTTCAGTACCCATATAAAAGATGAAATTGTGCTCAAGGCTTAAAGTTAAAATGAAAAAATTCCAACTTCTGTAATTCTTTTAAAGTTTTGATAAATTTAGTAGATTTATCTGATATTAACCAAAACTCTAAAAGAAGGCGAGGGTGCAGTACGGTGACCTCAAACATCCCAGACAAGCTAGAAGATCAGATGTCCCAACTCACTGTTGTCTCGGTTACTTTAGCACCTTCATCAGATCAACAAATTCCTTACTCGACGTGAAATAATCCTTAAAGGCAGAAAGATTCTTGTACCCAGATTAGGTAAATACAGTGATGACATGCATATCCTTGGAAAGCAGCAGTCCTGACCAATTGTCTAGACACTTCTCAGCCCTCGATTGTGGCTCTTGTGACACCGCTCACCTTGTTGTTGAGTGTGCTGAAGACAATTGGATCCTAAGCCTAGTGAGTTTCTCCCCAGCAGGTGGGGAGAAACCAAGTAATTCTAATCCCTTATGTTAAGAGGTGTGATTGATTCTAATCCACACATGTACTAGAATGCTTACTACTCTTGGTCTGTGTAGTAGGAAGAGAGAGAATTTGTGTAGTAAAGAGACATCCACATCAGTAGTCCCGTGATCAGAGACCAATCTTTGTGGACTGCTCAAATTTTTTATTGATAAATTTTCAAATGTAGCTTTGTATTACTTAGCAAAAATCCAGTATTTTAAAATAAACCATCCTCAGTGGAGTTCAGTCAGATTTGTTGATAACAAAGTGCACAGTGGTAAAAATTATCAAGTCAGTGAGAATACTGCACTTTGACTATTACTGAACTATGGGATATGTTTGCAGTTCTGGCTTATTTTCTGTGGAGGCCTTCACAAATTGTATTTCAGCAATTTGATGGAAGAGAATGCATTTTGGCAGAGTCAGATCACACAGGTAATCAAGGAGAATGCTAAGATTTATCTAGAAAGCCAGATTCCAGGCACGCTGTATTTTTTTTGTAAGAGTTTGGCATGCGTCTTTCCACACATTTTTCTGTGCTTTTTTTTTTTGGCTGTGTTTAGTCTTCATTGCTGCGCGCAGGCTTTCTCTAGTTGCGGCGAGCGGGGGCTACTCTTGGTTGCGGTTCACAGGCTTCTCATTGTGGTGGCTTCTCTTGTTGCGGAGCACAGGCTCTAGGCATGCGGGCTTCAGTAGTTGCAGCATGCAGGCTCAGTAGTTGTGGCTCGCGTGCTCTAGAGCACAGGCTCAGTAGTTGTGGCGCACGGGCTTAAGGGCTCCGCGGCATGTGGGATCTTCCCTGACCAGGGCTCAAACCCGTGTCCCATGCATTGGCAGGTGGATTGTAAACCACTGCGCCACCAGGGGAAGCCCTGTGCATTTTTTTAGGATGAAATAAATAACAACTTGCCTGCATAGTCGTGGGAAAGGAGGGGAATTGGTAATGCAGAAAGGAGGGTGCTTGCTGAAGTCAGTGGCCTCAATTAGACAGGAGAGGTGGGCCTGGGGCTGGCTTGGGCTCACTTAGGGGTGCCTCCTTTGTGCCAGCAGGAAAGAGGGAACCAGAGTAGATAAGCCCAGATTCAAGGGCATGGTCATTGGTGGACGGAGTATGGAGAGTTCGCTTATGAACGCTGCTTCTGTTTCCCCAGTGAAATGTAGAACCCAGTCGTCAGCCGAGGGTGAGAGCAGGAAAGCGGTTCAGCGATCCCAGTGGAAGGAAGAGGCATGACCCCTTCATCCCGGGGGGTGACTGGACCAGAGAAATGTGGTTGGGCTGCTGGGGCACCAGGGGTCCCCTTTGGGTTCAGGGTCCTGGAGGTGTGTCCGTGGGCTGTGTCCGCTGTGTGGCGCGGGCAGCGAGCCGGCAGACAGATGGCAGGGAAGGGAGTAGGAGGACGGTGACTGCCCTGGAGACGTCTGCGCTGGCCCGGGAGGCGAGAGATGGGAGATGGGGGCTGGAGGGGGGCGGCTGCTTGGTGATGACAAGATCTAGGTGCTGCCCTGCGAGGCTTTTGGAAACAGGAGCATTTTCGGATTATCACAATGACCGCATTTAAAGGACAGGGACTGACGTTCGGCCCAAGTGAGGATTTCCTGCCCTAAATGATAGCGGCTCCTCCTTGTGAAGGGCTGGTCCCTGGGGCTGGGAGGTGCAGTCGGGAGAGAGGAGGTCCCCGGCGAGTGTGCAAGGCCAGGGTGGCGCGAGTGGTGGCGGAGGTGGAGCTGCTGCCCCGGAGGAGGGGGGTGAGGCCGGGGGTGACTCGGGGCTCTAGGTGGCCTAGAGGAAGCAGGCTCGGAGGGGACGGGTGTCATCTCACGGCCTAAGAGTCAGAGCGGAGAGTTTTCGGGAAGTGGGAGGGGAAAGGGTGTGACAGGCAGGGGGTGGGGTGCAGGGCCAGGCAGAAGAGCCCCTGCGCTGCTGTAGTCCCAGGGCACCGGCGGGCGAGGGGAGCGAGGGGTGCGAGCGAGCAGGGGATACTCCACCCTGGAGGCCCAGAGGCGCCGCAGGAGGCGGAGTAGGCGGGAGCCCGGGGCTGACGGCTCCTCGGGCCTCCTGTGACTGGCGGAAACGGGGCTCAGAAGTGTGATTTGAGGTTAGTCCTGGTGGTCTGCAGTCACCACGTGGGGGTGGGGGAGGGAGGGATCCCCGGCTGCTGCGGCTCTGGGGCCACCTCGTTGGCCTCCACTCCTGGACCTCCGCGTGCAGGGCGGGCCGTGGGCCTTCTCCAGTCCCGCCGGCAGCATCCGTGTTCCTCGTGGCTCCACTTGTAACACTAACATTGTCACTGGTTTTCTCTTTGGTTTCAGACTGCTGTTGATGTCTTTAGAAGGATAATTTTGGAGGCAGAAAAAATTGATGGGGCCGCTTCACAAGGAAAGTCTTCCTGCTCAGTGATGTGATTCTACTGCAAAACCTGAGGGCACTGGGAACCTGGCCTGCCTGAGGAGGCAGCCTGCCCGTTATCCTTTAAGATAAACTCTGCTTCCTTTCTCTTCTGTTAACCTGAAAGATTTCATTTGGGTCAGAGCTTCTCCCCCACCCCCTCCTTTCAGATTATGTTAAACTCTGACTCGGTCCAAATGAGTTCACTTCCATTTTCAAATTTTGAGCAATCATATTTTCAATTTATATATTGTATTTCTTAATAATATTATGACCAAGAATTTTATTGCATTAATTTTTCAGTGTAGTTTGTTGTTTAAAATAATGTAATCATCCAAATGATACATATTGTTACACTACTATTAACTAGGCTTGGATATTTCAGTGTTTATTTCATTGTGTTAAATGTATACTTGTAAATAAAATAGCTGCAAACCCTAATCCTCTTGCGCCTCTGTGTGGCTTTTAAGGAAGAAAACCTGTCCTCCTGAGGGCTGCTTTCCCTGCCTCCGGGGAGGCGCCAGGTTGGATTCCAGGAGCCAGTGGAGGATGTGGCCCACCGGGCGGCTGTGGGCAGTTGGGGTACAGTGCCCGAATTGGGAGGGGGGGTATTGCTGTTGACTAAAGCCAAGTGACCTTGGGGGCGTCTGTGAGGGGAGTTGCTCCCCAGTAATGACCGTTCTCCCCACCTTGGTTGGAGTGTTTCATGCAGGTGGGGCTGCGGGCTTACTTAGAGCCTTCTGGCCACCCTCTTGCTTGTCTCTTAGCTACCTGAAGAAAAGGGGACGTAAAGGGACACTTACCGTCCCTCCTTTTACTTAGCTCGGTGTCCACGGCAGACAGGATCCGACTTAGAAAATAGATTGACCTGTCACTATCCCAAAACCTCCAGGAGTTTAAAGGATGGGGAAGATTGCCTGGAAGTGTTCTGTGTCAGGGCTTCACGAACCTCCCTCAGACCCAGACTGCCTACCTCCCGTTCTGCCAAGAGCAGCTTTGAGGGAGAATCGAGGATTTCAGTTGCCTGGTGGCCATCACCTCAACTCTTAAGAGTTCAAGTTGAACGAAGTTTTTTTTTTTTTTTTTTTTTTTTGGAAGGTCTGGGTGTCATTTATTGATAGCACTTTACACACATTTGTTTTCTTCCCATGGTTGTTTCCTTCAAGGCACAGGCACAGAGCCCTCTAGAAAGGGCAGTCTCCGAACAAGGGAAGCCAGGAACGCAGGATGCACACGTCTTTGGCAGGCCCATGTAGCCCCCAGCCGGATGCAATCCTTCAAACTGGAAATCCGCCGGGTATTTGAGACACCAAGGTGGGAGGTGGAGAGGAAGTCCAGAGGACTCACATCTCGGTCCAGAACGAAGTTTTTTAAATGATGTCCCTTCCCAGTTAAAATTTCACAGGGCCATTTCTAACATTTAGGGAAATGTTACTGAGTCCATTGATAAAATATAATATTGCTTTGTAACTGATTTTTTAATGAAAAATTATGTTTTTAGAATATGCCATTATGGACTTCCCTGGTGGCACAGTGGTTTGAGAATCCACCTGCCAATGCAGGGGACACCGGTTCGAGCCCTGGTCCAGGAAGATCCCACATGCCGCGGAGCACCTAAGCCCGTGCGCCACAACTACTGAGCCTGCGCTCTAGAGCACGCGAGCCACAACTACTGAGCCTGCATGCCACAACTACCGAAGCCCGTGCGCCTAGAGCCCGTGCTCCGCAACAAGAGAAGCCACCGCAATGAGAAGCCAGCACACCGCAACCAAGAGTAGCCCCTGGTCGCCGCAACTAGAGAAAGCCTGCGTGCAGCAACGAAGGCCCAACATGGCCAACAATTAATTAATTTTAAGAAAAAGAATATGCCATTATTTTGAATCTTTATAGTGTTTGTGTCTTACCATTCCAGGATGAATTTGAGACTTAGAAGACCTCCACCAAATACTTTTTAAATAAAAGTAAGTTTTAGCAATGTAGTATCATTCCTTATTAACAGGGTTTATTCTTAGGCCTAATATGTGTCAGTACTCACTGGATGGAACCATATTAAATCTGGATTCAGTTCCTCCAGGCAACATTTTACATCTGAGAAGTTATTTCTGTGTAAATGGAATCTTGGGACAGCCTGTTCTTACCGGCAACTACAGTTTGACCCTCATGGAATGTCCTCTAGGCCTAGCTGCCCTGTTTGGGGGTGACGTGGAGCTCTTTACATGGTGTGGCTCAGCTGTTCATTCAGATGTTTTCTGAGCACCTGCTGTGTGCTACACACCGTTCTAAGTGCCATGAACACAACAGAACTCTGCACCCTGTAGAACTTACGTCTGACCTTGCCCCTTGAATAGCACAGGGCGGGCAGTCCCGCTTCCCAGTGCGGTGACCCATCCACAGGACGGTTGATTGGATTATCTGATGGGCTGAGCTTGTGATGTGTTCCGAGTGTGATGTTGCCGAGAGGTACTCTCCAGTGATGGGGGGCACGTGACCTGGAGGTGGTGTTGGAAGGCGGTCAGCAGTACCTCTTCTGGTTTGCTTTACATGCACCCTGTGAAGCAGGTGCCGCCCTATTTACAGGGAGGAAACTGCCTTAGAGGCGTCAGCGACAGTAACCACGTTCACTGTGTCAGCGATGCTAATGATGTGTTACCTGAGCCTTCTGAAGAAATTCTTAGAACCGCCAGGTTTGACTTAAATGTCGTTATTTTATAGTGTATTTCATCACTCCTAAGACCTCTCCTTACATTTTAGCATTCTTTTTTTTTTTTTTCTGATTTGAAATTTTAAGTTCGGACGGAAAATTAAGAACACTTCCGGAACTTCCCTGGTGGCACAGTGGTTAAGAGTCCGCCAGCCAATGCAGGGGAACACGGGTTCGATCCCTGGTCCGGGAAGATCCCACATGCTGCGGAGCAACTAAGCCCGTGCGCCACAACTACTGAGTACACGTGCCACAGCTGCTGAAGCCCGCGGGCCTAGAGCCCGTGCTCCGCAACAAGAGAAGCCACCGCGATGAGAAGCCCGCGCACCGTGACGAAGAGTAGCCCCCCGCTCACCGCAACTAGAGAAAGCCCGCGCGCAGCAACAAAGACCCAATGCAGCCAAAAATAAATAAATAAATAAATAAATATACTTCTAAAAAAAACTATTAAAAAAATTAAAAACACTTCCAATTCAAAGTTCTAAGCACAAAATTCAGGTATGTCACACGGTGGACTTGCTTCAACTGTAGGTGAACTTGGCAGCTGATGGAAAGAATCCACACTCTAACAAACAGCAAACTGCAAAATGATTGTCCCCGTGAAGAAGACAGTGACTTTGCGTTTGATTTTTCCAGCTTGGCTCATTCCCCAAAGTTCAGGCTCTGGAGTCCTAAGTCTTCAGCATTTAACTAGTTCTTTGTTGGGGGAAGGGGCTGGGACTGTCCCTCCACACGTAAACTGATCTTTGTCATAAATCACTTTTATAATGAGAGAGCAGCCAGGGCACGTTGCCACATCTTCCCCATTCTCCGTATCTTCCTTGGTGATGCAGAAGTTATCCCCACACGGGCAGGGGTAGAAGTACGTCTCTGAGCCCTCGTCATATTGGAAGTCCTTGATCTCCATCTCATCATGAAACAATGCCATCGTCACTGGGGCCAGGAGAGGTCTTGTCACCTCTGCCATTTTAGCATTTTTCTTAGTGGGACATACAATGCAGTCTTAGTTTCATTGAAGTACAGTAGGTGCGAATACAAAACTTGGTGTATATCCAAGGCTATTTTGCAGCTCATAATACAGGGTGTAAAATCACAGGACAAATTAATGTGATGGAATTTTGCTAAAACTAAATTGTCTGTTCACTCCCCGCCCTCTCTAGACTGCCATGTGTCCCCGCCATGTCACTGATGGTGCTCTTGCCGGAATTGCTCATCACCTCCTTGTCACCAAATCCAGTAGGTATTTCCCGGCCTCTTTCCTGACCCTCCAGCAGCATTGCACGCGGTTGGTGACTTCTCTTTGAAGGTCTCTGTTTCCGCCTTCTGGTCTTCCTCCCAGCTCACTGTTGCTGCCTTAGTCTCCTTGGCTGTTTCCTCCTCCGTTAACCTCTCAATGGGCCATTTTTCCTTCTCCCCTTCCTTGACTTCATCCTGTCACATAGCTCTCACTGCCGTGTTTCCTGAAGACGAAAATTCATTTCTCCCACCCTGACCTCTGTGGGCTCCAGGCTTGTCTTCTCTTAGATGTCTCGTAGGCATCTGAAATTTATCATGCCCAAATTCTTGATTTTCCCTAAAAACGTGGTCTCCCCTGGACCCTGTTTCGGGAAATGGCACCGTTATCCACTAGATACTAAAGCTAGGAGTTTGGGAGCCATCCTCTACAGACTCTTCCCTTGTGTCCCCTCCCAGCCAATCCATCAACAAATCCTAAGGGTCCTGCCTTCAAAAATCTTATATTTTGCCCACTTTTCTCCATCTTCACTGCATACTAGTCTCTAACAGCACACCCTCCAAATCATTTACTGCACCCCAAGTTTTTTTTTTTGCCACACCGCATCACTTGTGGGATCTTAGTTCCCCGACCCGGGGTCAAACCTGGGTCCACGGCAGTGAAAGCCCAAGTCTTAACCCCTGGACCACCAGGGAATTCCCCAAGTCAACTTGTTTAAAACATAAATTGTTTTGATTTACCCCCTTGCTTAAAATCCTTTAGTAGTAATTGTGCCTGCTCAGGGTCTCTAGGGCATCTCATTCTCCAGCCTTTCTTGTTAAAAAAAGAAGAGGTTTTTTGTTAGTTTGTCTTTGCCTCAATGTCAAATAAATTGCCACTGACTGTTTTTGACAAACACCCCCAGGGAAAAGGCAGTCAGGTCAAAGACAAGCCTTGCAGATGGGGTTTTCCAGGGAACTACCAGACACTGCAGATGATGACAGTTTTCTGATCAGGGGGCTGAGAAAGCACCAACCCCATCCTGACCCTGCATGCAGCTGCTAAGGAGGGGTCTGGCAATAGGGCAAGTGACAGTGCCACAAATCTCGCTGTGCTGAGAATCAGCCGGTTTCCTTAAACACCCTTGGATTGGTGCAAGCCTTTAATCTCCAGACCTATGAAAAAGTGATATATTTGGACAGTTTTTTGCCAGTGTTCTCACCGAGTTCTTGAAGGGTCTTCCTGCGCTCTCCCCGATGGCGACCCTCCAGGGTCTCCGCAGTAGCTGTTTGTCTGTTGAATGGATGAGTAGCTGAGCCCTCGCATGGGCTGCTTCCTAGACGGGTTCCGTGGAACTTGGCCTGTGTCTGCTGCAGGTAGAGGAAATCCTCACCATTCACACAGTGCCCCGGGATGGCCTTTAATCTTGGGTCCACCCCTTATCGGCTCCTAACAAGGAAGGAGTGCAGCTACCGGGCGCCCCTACCATTGTTGGTGCAGCCAGCCTCGGACTCAGACGGCAGCAGTCTTCGTTAACAGTAAGTCAGAGGATGCAGAACATGCCGCTGCCTTTTATTTTTTATTTTTTGATTCATTTATTTAGTTTTGGCTGCGTTGGGTCTTCGTAGCTGCACGCGGGCTTTCTCTAGTTGCGGCGAGCAGGCTTCTCATTGCGGTGGCTTCTCTCGTTGCGGAGCACGGGCTCTAGGCGCGTGGGCTTCAGTAGTTGTGGCATGCAGGCTCAGTAGTTGTGTCTTGTGGGCTCTAGAGCGCAGGCTCAGTAGTTGTGGCGCACGGGCTTAGCTGCTCCACGGCATGTGGGATCTTCCTGGGCCAGGGCTTGAACCCGTGTCCCCTGCATTGGCAGGCGGATTCTTAACCACTGCACCACCAGGGAAGCCCCATGCCCGCTGCCTTTTAGATGATCAGCTAAATGGAAACAAGGTTTAACAATTCTTGGAGAAGTCTAGACTCCAGAGAAAAATGTCTCCAGCTCCTGCGGGCTGCAGCCACATGTGAGAGCCTTGCTTGCAGAAGGCTTCTGGCTGCCCTGGTGACTCCAGTTGACCGAGACTGTTGTGCAGGTGAACAGAGGCTGCCGTGAAGGCTGTGCCAGCAGGAAACCAGGGCGCCTTCAGAAGCATTCTCAGAAAATTCCAGAATCACCCCACTCCTTCACCTCCCCAAGAGGGGACAGTTTTACATTAAGCCAGAAAAACTTTACATTGAGTAACATTTTTGTGTTACCCATCCTTATTACCTTTCCGTACCTTTGATAGCTTCCTAGAATGACTTGGGGAAGTCGGCTCTGGAGTTAGGACTGCAAAGATGCTGAGAGCTAACTTAGCATCTGTTTTCAGAGGAGGGGCCTGACCCCAGAGAGACCCCCCCAACTCTTAGTTCGTTGTTCGCACTACTCCACGTGTGAACACGGCCCCAGTACCCACAGGGAACCCCAAATAAATGGAGCCTCGGACTAAGACTCAGAACGTAGCCGTTGTGGTCCCATCTCTGCAGCTAGTGCGTATCTTTGGGTCACTTCTTTATAGTCTCTGGTCTTGATTCCTGCACCTAGGAAACCTCCCTTTGTCAGGGATTGTTGTAATGGACCCAAGTGTGAAAACCTTCGCTGTTCCCAAAGCCCAAATACAAGTGCAGACCATTGTCCTGCGGATGACGAGCTGACCCAGACCCCCGGCCTGAGTTTTCCACCTGACGGCAGGGCCTCCACTGCTTTCTGAAGCTCCCGAGGTCCCCAACTGTGCGTCCCCCGCCATAGTCGGTGACTCCGAATTCCGGCAGTGCTGCCGTATCATCACGGGGCTGCACGTCCAAAAAGGCAAGATGGAGAATCACAAATTACTTCCACAAGCAAGTTTACCACACCCAAAAAAAAAAGTTTCCTTCCAGTCTGGCCCGAGGTATCAAGAACACATGATAATAAAAGACATGCGGGTCTGCCACAGTTCATGGTCACATGCACTGAAGGTCCCTCCGGACCTGCAGGGCTCAGTCCCACACATGCCCCGTCGAACCCTGTGACCGTGCAATGGATAAGCCCTGGTCGGGGGACAGACAGCTTGTTCCTTCAGATTCCGAGTGGGGACCTCGGTCCTTCCTCTGAGGACGTCATCACGCTCAAAGGCCCCTCCAGCTCCCACGTTCTATTACAACCTGGGAAATGGCCTTGGCTCATTTTTTTTTCTTCTTTTTTTTTTTTTGGCTGCGCTACGCAGCTTGCAGGATCTTAGTTCACCAACCAGGGATCGAACCCACGCTCTCGGCAGCGAAAGCACGGAGTCCTAACCACTGGACCGCCAAGGAATTCCCAGCTCATCTTTTTAAGTTATGAATTTTCTCAAGAAATAGCATAGGATTCTGGAAATATTATGGCCTCAGCAATCAAGACCTTTCACCCAGTTCTTACTGCTGCCCAAGAAAGGCCCAGGCAGAGCTTTGATTTATTTCTTCCAAAAACAAAGCAGCCCCTTCCCGGCTGCCGCTCCCACAGGGAGAGCCGCCCTCTGCAAGAGTCGCTGGCTTCCTAGTGTTTCATCATTTTAGCCCCTCCTCCTTCTCCCATCATTACCAGATCCACGAAGAATCCAAGTGAATCCATACGGTAATCTCTGGCTTTTCTATGGGCATCGCTGCGAGGTTGACACGTCCTGAACTTTACCCTAAAAGGCTTAAGCAGAGTGCCAGCCTGGTGTTGACAGCTGGTGCAGCTGGAAAGGTTACATTCCTCGGCCCTGACGTGTGGATTTGTATTATCCCAGAGCAGAAATCATTCAGAGGCACAACCTTTTCTGTGCCTGTAACTGGAGCGTTGCGTGACGTTGTAAAATGATGGAAACGGCTCCAAGTCGGCCACCGACTCCCCCGTGATGCCTGCGGGGCCGGCTCATCTGCTGGCCACTGGTTCTCAAACTCTGACACGTTCCAGAGCCACCTGGAAGGCTCGGGAAGGCACAAGGGGTGGGGTGGGGGGTTCATGCCCAGAGTTTCTGATTCCGCGAAGACATCTGGATTTCTGGCAAGTTCCAGGGCTGCTATTACTAGTGGTTCAGGGGCCACATTTTGAGAACCGCTTAGGCAATGATACCTAAGAATGAGGGGGGGACCACAGGTAGGAGTTCTATGACTACAGGACTTCAGAGCATGCTGAGTGACCAACCGCCCCGGTTTGCCTGGGACTTGAGGGGCATTGAATTCTGTCCTCTAAAAATCTATGTTGTAGCTGATCCCCAGCACCTGTGAATGTGACCTCATCTGGAAATAGGGTCTTTGGAGACGGAGTTAGGGTGAGGTCATACTAGAGTAGTGTGGGTCCTGAGCCAATGACTAGTGTCCTTATAAAAAGCGGAAATCTGGACTCAGAGAGACAGATACACAGAAGGAAGAACGCCATATGAGGACAGAGGCAGAGACTGGAGTGATGCAGCTTCGTGCCAAGGGATGCCAAGGATTGCCAGCCACTACCAGAAGCTGGGGGAACATGGAACTGATTCCCCTCTGAGCCTCCAGAGAGGAACCAAGCCTGCCAACATCTGGGTTTCAGACTTCGGGCCTCCATATCTGGGAGAGAATACATTTCTGCTGTTCTAAGCCACCCCATTTGTGGTACTTGTTGTGGCCGCCCTTGGGGGTCCCACAAGGTCAGACCTTCACTTTGAAAACCAGGACAGTCCCTGGCAAACCAGAACGAGCTGGTCACTGTAAGCACGATCAAGCTAAGTTCACATGGCCGGAACTCTCAAGTTCACAGAGGAGGAAGCTGATGCCCCGAGAAGGTGTGACCTGCTGTCCTTGGTCCACTCGGGCCACGCTCACAGAACGCCACAGACTGGGTGGCCCAGAACAACGGAGGTTTCTCTCTCACCATTGGAGGCTGGGAAGTCCAAGATCAAGGCGCCGGCAGATTGGGTGTCGGAGAGGCCTGCCTCCTGGCTTACAGGCATGGTCCTCATGTGGTGGGAGGGATGAGGGGGCTCTCCGGGGCCTTCATTAGGCACAAGCCCATTCGTGAGGCTCCACCCTTATGACTGCACACCTCACGAAGACCCCAGCACCTAACACCACCACGCTGGGGCTTAGGATATCAACCTATGAACTTGGGGGATGCAAACATTCAGTCTGTGACGCCTGCCAAGGGTCACCTCGCATTTGTGTGAGAACCAAGACTAGAGCACGAGCCTTCTAAGAGTGGACCACGGCCCCCAGATGCTTCACGTGCACATGAATGCGTACACACATGTGCCCTGTTGGGCCGCACCCCGCAGGCCTACAAGACCGAAGAAAGAGCCCAGAGTCAGCAACAGAGACACCAGTGGTCTGATGGATGGGGGAGCTAACACATCCGAAGCAAGGTCTCGGAGCGACACCCCACCGTGTGAGGCCGACAGTGGGCAGGACGCGGCGGCAGCCTTCGCTTCCGGTGGGGAAGGGGAGATGACCAGTTATGGGGGGAACTGACGTCAGGTGGGCTCATTAGTTACCAGGGAAACCAGCAGAAGGGCACACCCCTCACCTCCCCTTTGATAAGAACAATCACCAGCTGGGGCCTGGGGCACGTACATAGGAAGCTCAGTCTTGGGCATAGGGTGTGGGTGAAGCAGGCCCTAGTCCGGAAGGAGCGAGAGAACTGCCATCTCGAGAGGCCTGACCATACAGCACATACGTGAGCGTGTGAGCCGCGCTGCAGCCTCAGGCTGGGGGTGGGGGGCTTCGTGCAGAGTCAGACTGAGTGGGTCGGGGGGAGACCTGGATTTTGCATTTCTGACGAGCGCAACGTGATGCCGACGCTGCTGGAAGCTGCCCGGGTTATATAACCCCCTCGGGATGATTCAGCCCCTGGAATAAAGAAGTGACCTTGGGCTGCCTGCTGGGGAGGGTGGAGGACCCACGTTCTTGCCCTTGCTCTGCCACTGGGGGGACAATCCACATTTCTGGATTCACCTTTTTCCAGCTGCAAAATGAAGAAGCAGTTGAACCCAATCGGTTGTTTCCACTTATGCCTGTTTCTCGAGCTGGATTCTGGTGTTCCACTACAAAATGAAAATTGTTTTAGACAAAAATTTTATTTCAATCTCGAGGTTGTTTTTCCCAACGACTTTTCTTAAACAGGTGGCACCTGCAGCCAGTTGTCTCTGTGACTTAACCCCAAATAACATCTATTTTAAGGGCTGCTGGTGCGTCCGGGGGTGAGGGTGGGGGTGGGGGTGGGGGTGGGGTGAGGTGGGTCTCTCTAAGTTGAGAGCGGCTGGGGCGGAGCCTGAGCCCCCGCCCCGCCCCGCCCCCGGCCGCGTTTGCTCTGTCGCCCCCTGGAGTCCGAGGAAGGCACGGACTCTGCGCCCTTTTGCTCCGCATTCCTGACCCGCTGCAGCCGGTACTGGGGTGTAGGTTCCCGAGGCCCTGCCCTAGTGACCTAAAAGCTTGTCCATGGTTTCTTGTCTCACCTTCCGAGATTCCTTTTCGGGTTTTCGGGGTGAAGGGCGATCGGAAAGCGGGGGACTCCGCAGGAGAGGGAGAGGAGCCCGACGCTGGGTGGGGGGCCGGGGTGGGGGCGGTCGGCGGGGGGAGGGGGAGGCCCGGTGCTCCGCGTGTTAACATCTCAAAGCTCCGCAAGGAAGGGGGTGTGGCAGATGTCACGCTGTTGTCCCGGGCCCCAAGTCCACGCGCACGCGCCACGGCCCCCGGCGAGGAGGGCGGCCCTTCCTCTCTCCCCCAGATCCCGGCGCCGAGGGCGCGGCGGGCTGCATCTTCCTCGCAGGCTCCCCGCCCGTCCCGCCACCCGCCCCTGATGGGTGACTGGCCACCAACAGCTCCTGCGTTACCTTTCCGGAGGCGCCAGTGCTGCCTGGCCGGTGGGCTCCCCACCCCCTCGAGGTGCCAAAAGTCACCAGGCGCCCGGAGCCGGTTCTGGCCTCTCAGGGGAGATGCAATTCCATCCCTCTGTTTACTGGCGGCTCTGTGATGAGTTTCCTGAGCGGGGAGAAGCCAGGTGAAAGCTCTGTTTGGGGAAGACTGATCTGCTGATGGGCGCCGCGGCTTCCTTTTCTGGGATGAGGTGAGTGAGGCCGAGGAAACAGAAGGAACCACGGAGGAGAGCATCTGCTGCTTAAACTTCTCGACTCCCACCTCACCCCCAGCCCGGCCTGGGCGATGCTGTCTATTGAGGGAAAGCGGACAGCGCCAGCTCTTCCCACAATGGGAACGCACTCCAGTCTCGGGAAGCCGGGAAAGGGCGCCCGGAGGCTGGCCTCCTCTTAGCGTTTCCCCCTCTCAGATGAGGGCGCCCCTGGGACGGCGGGGGCGCAGGACGGGAAGCAGGTTAGGGGCGGGGGACTCAGATTCAACACGTAGGGAAGGGACCGAGGGCCACGTGCAGATGTTCCAGAAACTCGGATTCGAATATTAGCAGTGGAAAAAGGGTATCACAGCAGGTAAAGCATTTAAAATTTTTAAATGGACACTATGAACATCTATATGCCAATAAATCTGAAAACTTAGATGGATGGTCAATGGAATAGAAGACTATAAATGACCAATAATGACTCGAGAAAAAATACAACGCCCAAATAGAACTATAAGTGTTAAAGGAATTGAATCCGTAGTCAAAAAATCTAACCATATATAAAGCACTAAGGGGGCTTCCCTGGTCACGCAGTGGTTAAGAATCCACCTGCCAACGCAGGGGACACGTGTTTGCGCCCTGGTCCGGGAAGATCCCACATGCCGCGGAGCAACTAAGCCCGTGCACCACAACTACTGAGCCCACGTGCCACAACTACTGAATCCCACATGCCTAGAGCCTATGCTCCGCAACGAGAGAAGCCACTGAAATGAGAAGCCCGCCACACCGCAACGAAGAGTAGCCCCTGTTCGCCACAACTAGAGAAAGCCCTCACACAGCAACGAAGACCCAACGCAGCCAAACATAAACTAATTAATTAATTAATTAATTTTAAAAAATTTAAAAGCACTAGGCCTAGACTGTTTTAAAGGCCAGTTTTACCAAAACCTTCAAGGAACAAACTCCTCCAGAGAATGGAAGTAAACAGTTCCCCATCATCTTTTATGAAACCAGCATAATTTGATGCCCAAACTAGAGACAGCCAAACGTGACCAAGAAAAATTATAGGTCAACCTCCTGCCGAGGGAAGGGGACAAAAAAGAATCCGACACTGCGAGGGCAGGTGACAAAGAGTGGAAGACACACATCAGCAGGCTGATCCTCATCCCTAGGGGACGTGGCAGGAAAAGCCAGTAGGAGGTGTACCTGCCCCTCAGGTGTCCCAGGGCCTGGAAGGGACAAAGCCGGTCCTCCCTCCAGAGCCACTCACAGCTCATGAGGGCACTCTGTCCTCACCAGCCACCCCACCCGGAGGGTGCTGGGCAGGGGCTCCACTAGTACCCCCCCCCCGGGGAATTGCCCCTGCCCAGGGCCCTTGGGGGTCTCTGCCGCTGCGGCCAGTCTCCCTGTCTGCCAAAGCCAGCCAGCCTGCACCCTGGGCTCTCAGATGAGCCCTCTGCCACCCACTGTCCTGTGACCTGTCACTCTGCTCTTCTGGGGCCTGGGTTGCTCATCTGTAAAATGGAATAACTGTACAGAACTCTAGCGACATGGAGATCTGTAATGAGTGGTCACCAATTAAACGATAAGAATTTATTAAACACCAAAAAAAAAGGAAAAGGGAGGAGAGGGACTTCCCTGGTGGCGCAGTGGTTAAGAATCTGCCTGCCAATGTTCGGGCCCTGGTCCGGGAAGATCCCACATGCCGCGGAGCAACTAACCCCGTGTGCCACAGCTACTGAGCCTGCGCTCTAGAGCCCGCGAGCCACAACTACTGAGCCCGCGAGCCACAACTACTGAAGCCTGCGCACCTAGAGCCCGTGCTGCACAAGAGAAACCACGGCAATGAGAAGCCCGTGCACCGCAACGAAGAGTAGCCCCCGCTTGCCACAACTACAGAAAGCCCGTGTGCAGCAACGAAGACCCAACGCA
The DNA here is from genome assembly GCF_028021215.1 of Eschrichtius robustus. Taxonomy (NCBI): domain Eukaryota; kingdom Metazoa; phylum Chordata; class Mammalia; order Artiodactyla; family Eschrichtiidae; genus Eschrichtius; species Eschrichtius robustus. The sequence continues at coordinate 124,690,675 of NC_090831.1, read as the reverse complement.
GCCAAAAAATAAATTAATTACTTTTCAAAAAAGAAAAAAATAAAAAAGAAAAGAGAAAGGAGGAGAGTGGAGATCTCAGCCCGGCCCTAACTGCTCACTCTCACCTGCTGTTGAAACCTCATAGCAGGGCTGTGGAGGAGGAGTTTCTTTGTCCCTCTCCCAGCTTAGGCGACTGGGACTCAGGGCCACAAGCCAAGACCACAGTGGGTGTGACTCGGTGGGGTGCTCCTTCCTGCCGTCACAGCAGGCCCGGGGCTTGTGGATCTCGGGACACCTGAGCCCTGCTCCGGGGGGACAGTGGTGGGTGACACAGGGAGAGACAACACAAGCTGCCCTCTGCACGGGACGGAGCAGACACCAGCCCTCTCCCGTCCCAAGTGGCCAGGACATCCCCTGTGGTGACATCCATCTGCGCTAATGAACAAGAGGGGACCAACGCTCCTCCCCTTGGACAGCACGCAGTAGCCACGTAACTAATTCCTCACAGGCCGGGACCCCTCTGCGACGGCCAGGCTGTGTGACTCCTGTTGGATCTTCCCACATCACCCTCACTCTTGTGGGGGCCACCCTGGCCGGTACTAAGGGGCAGAGAGGGACCGTGAGGAGGGCAAAGTGGGGAGGGGGAAGCCAGGTCTGCAGGGCCCTGAGGCTCTTGGGGTGAGGGTGACACAGAGGGAGGAGGGGTTGCAGGTGGCAGCCAGGTTCAGGACTCGGGTCGCTGGGCAGGGCATGGAGTGGGTTTCAGAGGAAGAAGACGGATCAGGTTTTAAACATCTTGACCTTGAAGGACCTTGGCATCTGGGTGGGCGGAGATGCCCAGGAGGCAGTTGGGTCCTCAGCCTTGGAGCAGAGTAGTCTGGGCTGGAGATCATGACTTGGGGGTCCTGGGGGCTGCTACCCCCTGGGGAGAGGCTGTAGAAGCAGGAGGTGTGTGAGGGTGGGCCTGACGTGGGAGGGAGGTGCAGGTGAGTTTCCAGACGATCACTGGTGTCCCTGCTACGTGGAGAGGCACGGTACCACCCCTTCGGTCCAGCCCCTGGGGTGAGGTGGGTTCCCCTTTGAGAGGACAGTTTCCTTGGTGGGGAAGAGGGCGGTCACTGAAGCCAGAGGGAGTGGACTATTTTTGTGGCAGGTGACGAATGAAAATATAAGAGAGGGTTGCAGTGTTGGGATGAAAGGGGACTCTTTTAATACAGTTGTTATTTTTTAGGTATAATTTGCACACAATAATAATTTACATACCTCTGGACCATGCACTGTCCGACCTGCTGCCCATCACTGAAGATTTGTTCTACCTTGTCCAAATTTCAAATAGAATCATCCAATGTGCAGTCTTTTCTGTCTGCCTCCTTCAGCTCAGTGTAATGTTTTTGAGACTTTTCTTTGCTGTTTTCTTTGCTTTTCTATGTGTATCAGTAGTTTGTCCCTTTTTCCTGCTGAGGGATGTTCCCCTGTCTGGGTGAACTGTGATTTCTTTATCTGTTGAAGGAGGCCTGGCGCTTCCATGTTGGGGTTGTCAGGAGTGAGCTGCTGCGAGCAACGCGGGCTAGTCTTTGGCGAATGTTCTCATTGCTCGTGGGTAAGCACCAGGTCGCACGGTAGGTGTATCTTAACTTTATAAAAATATGTTTCTGCAAGTGGCCGCAGGGTTTTACATCCCTGCCAGCAGCTCAGGAGTGTCCACCTGCCCTGCATCCTCACCAAGACTTATAATTTGTTGTCTCTTTAAATTTCCGCCATTCTAATGAGATACAGTGATGTCTCATTGTGCTTTGAATTTGCATTTGAGGGGGAGTTTTTAAAGGATGGGCATATTCTTGGCCTTTGAGGCATTAGATCAGGAAATGTTGAAGACTTAGGTGAAGGAGGGGGAACTGGAGAAGCAAAGTCCAAAACAAGAACAGGAATAGACAAGCTGGACATCCTTGGAAAACTGCCAAATGCTGAAGGAATGTTAAAATTGTATATCTGTGGGGGTTAAGGGCATGGATTCTGGATTCAAATCCCAACTCCACTGCTTACTTGTTGTGTGACCTTGGGCAAGTTACTTATTCACTCTGTGCCTCACTTTCCACATCTATGAAATGGGGGTAATAATACCTACCTCTTTTTTTTTGTGGGTTTTTTAAAAAAAATTATTTATTTTTATTTATTTATGGCTGTGTTGGGTCTTCGTTTCTGTGCGAGGGCTTTCTCTAGTTGTGGCAAGCGGGGGCCACTCTTCATCGCGGTGCACGGGCCTCTCACTGTCGCGGCCTCTCTTGTTGCGGAGCACAGGCTCCAGACGCGCAGGCTCAGTAATTGTGACTCACGGGCCCAGTTGCTCCACGGCATGTGGGATCTTCCCAGACCAGGGCTCGAACCCGTGTCCCTTGCATTGGCAGGCAGATTCTCAACCACTGTGCCACCGGGGAAGCCCCCTACCTCTTAAGATTGTTGAGAAAATTAAATGATATAATGTCTTCATGGGTGCCTTGCTGTGTAAACACTATGAGAGTCATTATTACTGTCCCCATTTTTGAATTTATTATAATTCTATGTCTTCCCACTACCTGGCCCCTAGCAATTTCCCTGGGAGGGAGGGGGAGGTGTAGTTACTGTAATCACCTCTAGGGGTCAGGCTTCAGCGCCTTTCCCTTACCTAAGCGGCACAGTATTTGAGGATAGGATATGGGGGACAAGGGAATTCTTTCCAGGACCCAGGCGTCCAGCCTTTGCACTACCACCCTTTTCTTCCTTACCCCAATCCAATGTTCCCCCCTGGAGACCTCTGGCCCCTCTTTTGTGAGGGAGATGTCTTCTCATCTCCTAGAAGTGGATTTGAACTAAGGCAGAGCAGGGAACCCCTGGTTGGTGGGGCCTCACACTGAGCAAGCCAGAGGATGTTTTCACCCCTCAACCCAGAAGGTTGAGGTCCCGGCTAGTGCACAGACAGGGCACAGACTCTGGCTAAAGGTGTTCCCTCCTTCCCTGTCCAACAAAAATGGGTCCCAGTCCAGTGGTTCAAGCCACAAACTGGGGAAGGTCTTCAGATAATAGGTTAGATTACAGGTTAAAACACACATGGACACAATAAAGGAACAGATAACAGGTTAACACACCCAAAAGCAAAGGAACAGATAACAGACTAATAGACATACCACAAAGGAATAGATAACAGGTTAACACACACACATCAGTCAGGAAGGGCTCGGGGAAAAATGAGCAAAGGGTATGAATAAGCAGTAAACAGCAGAGCAAACATGATGTACGTATGGACGATGTAGCAACTGAACACAAATGCACGGGTCTGGGAGGCCTTTGCTTCATCCTGTGGAGCTGAAGGTGTGCTCATGCTTCCCCTGGCAATTTTACTAAAGGTGTGGACCCCAAAGGGGGCGAGATTGGCCCCTGGGATCTTTTGGAAATTTGAAGGTGTTTCCATTTGTCAGAATGACAGAGGAAGGGTAGCCTTCAGTAGGGAGGGCCCAAGGATACTCGATACCCTGCAACATGCAATGAGCAATTGTCCCGCAGTTTCACCCATAAACGCAGTATTCTTGGGAATTCCCTGGTGGTCCAGTGGTTAGGACTCCGTGCTTCCACTGCAGGGGTTCGATCCCTGGTTGGAGAAGTAAGATCCGACCAGCCTTGCGGCACGGCCAAAAGAAAAAAAAAAGGACAGTGTTCTTTGCCTGATTTTAATATACACCGAATTTTCCCAGCATGCAATTTACTAACTAGATGGGAGATTTTACTTAGTTTTCTGAGGGACTTTTCCAAGAGTTATTCATTCACCGTTTCAGAAACTGGGGTCACTAACAACAAAATAACAAATGACAGAAGGATGCATATACAATATTGCCACATTGTAAAAATGTGTATTATTTCCAGGTATACAAATAGACAGTAAAGATGTGAAAACATGCAAAGAAATAATAAACACAAAAATCAGGATAGTGGGTATATGTGGGGAGGGAAAGCTTCTGATGACTTCTTTCTTTAAAGAAAATAAATCAACCTGACATAAACATGGCAACACATTAATATGTGACAAACCTGGGTAGTGGGTGTGTCATTGTTCCTTATTTTCTAGAGCTCTCTATGCTCTAAATTGCCCAAAAGGGAGAGAGACTTGACAAAAACAAGAGGCAGGAGGAGGCAGGCAGGTGGGCACTGAATCAGCACACATTTTGCAACTTTCTGACACTGAGCAGCTACTAACAGCTTTTAAGTTTGCACGTTACTGAGATTTTCTAAAAATCAAGATAGCATCCTCAGCCTTGCTCCTTCCACTGTCACCACACTTACGCTGAGCCCATTCCCCCAGTATTTTGTCCTCAACTAGCTGTCATATGTGGCTTAAGATCTCACCTATTTCAAAGTACATTTTAACCATGCTTTGAAGATGATTCACTCAAAGAAATGACTCTCTACTGGTGAGGTTTTGCCAGTCTTGCATTTGTATATGTATGTATTGATAGCTACTTAGGGGAGGAGCTCTTCTCAGGCACACATAGATCATGTGAGTCTTGGCAGACCTGACCTCCTTATAATGAAAATCCTGAGTGAGACTTGAGATGTTGCATTGGGAATGGGGAATGGAGGTTAAAATTGCAGAAATCTTATCGACAGGTTCAGTTTTTACCAATTCTCTGAGGCTTGTGACTGGTCATTTTTCAGTATTCTTTGCAGAAAATACCCCAAATCACTGCTCTGTTTTGAATTCTGCCCACATCACCTGTGTGCATTGTCTGTGGGCTCTGGCCCTGGCATAGTAACGGCAAATACAAATTAAAGATAAGACACTCTGAAAATAATGAGATCCCACTACACACCTATCAGAATGGCTAAAATCCAAAACACTGACACCACCAAATGCTGACAAGATTGCCAAGTAACAGGAGCTCTCATTCATCGCTGGTAGGAATGCAAGATGGTACAGCCATTCTAGAAGACAGTTTGGCAGTTTCTTCAAAATTAAACATACTCTTACCATATGATCCAGAATCGCTGGATCATATTGCTGAAATTTACCCAAAGGAGTTGAAAACTTATCTCCATGCAAAAACCTGCACATGAATGTTTATAGCAGCTTTATTTATAATTGCCAAAACTTGGTGGCAATCAAGATGTCGTTCAGTAGGTGAGTGGATAAACTGTGATGCATCCAAACAATGAAATACTATTCAGTGCTAAAAGGAAGTGAGCTATCAGGGCATGAAAAGACATAGAGGAAATGTAAAGGCATATTACTAATTAAAAGAAGCCAATCTGAAAAGACGATATACTGTATGACTCCAACTAGATGACATTCTGGACAAGGCAAAACTATGGAGACAGTGAAAGGATCAGTGGTTGCCAGGGGTTGGGGTGGGGGGAGAGGGATGAGTAAGTAGAGCACAGAGGACTTTTAGGGCAATGAAAATACTCTGTATGTATGATGCTATAATGATGGATACATGTCATTCTGCAGTTGTCAAAACTCGACACCAAGAGTGAACTGTAATGTAAACTATGGACTTCGGGTGATAGCGATGTGTCAATATAGGCTCATCAGCTACAAGAAATGTACCGTCTGGGTGGGGTGCTGATGGTGGGGGAGATGGTATACGTGGAGGAGGGGAGGGTATGGGAACCTTCTATACTTTTATTCAATTTTGCTATGAACCTAAAACTGCTCTGAAAAATAAAGCCTATATTTAAAAAAATAATAAGGGGCTTAATTTTCCCAGGTGAATACAAGGGAAGAGACTTCCCTTCCCCTTTTTCTTCCAGAATTTCTTTGTCTTTTTCACATGTATGGGCACCATTTTTTTTTTTTTAACATCTTTATTGGAGTATAATTGCTTTACAATGGTGTGTTACTGCACCTTTTTAATGGCTAAAGAAACCTCTTGCCAATCTAATACTCTGAAGGTTTCGTCTAGCAGCTGGGAGCTATCTCTTTGAAACAATGACGTCCCACCTCCCAGTTTCCTGGGAGGAGAGGGGCTTAACTTCAGCTGTCACCTTACTCTGAACTGCAAAGCCTATTTTACTGCAAAGCCTAATTTTCTTGTATCTGGGCATAAAGATATGAGAAAATTAGCAATTTTATCTTGAGAACATGTACATAATGAATATGTCTGCCTGACTCTATGAAAGGCTGAGCTTTCTCTGTCTTTGCAGTCACTGTAGCAGATTGCCTGGGACACATCATCTCTTGGTTTAATGCTTAGTCAGTAATATGACTGTTCTTTCTCTTCAACCTATATGGACAGGCTCTCTGGGTTGGGAGATTTTGTTTTGAATTCCATTTCCCCAACAGGGCCCATGTCCGAAAGCAAACGTTAGAATGTGTGGTTTGGCCAGTGTGGTTGCCTGTGGGGACGACAGTCAGGCCAGGCCCCCTGGGAGGCCTGTCCTTGGATGCAAGGGTGACATGCAGGTGGTAGTGTCTGCACTACATGTGCCAGCCTCCCAGAGCAGGGACAAGGTCACCCCTGTGCTCCCACAGTCCATGACCTCCTTTTCCTGGACCTGAAGTGTCTCATCCGTGAAACGGTGATAAAAATCTTCTTTCCTGAGAACAGCTCAGACTGCTCCGCACACCGAGTCCTCTCTGCCCTGTCCTCTGTGAAGCCCCCTGGGGTCACCACGGCTTGGATGAGCTCTCTCTCCCTCGAGCTCAGGGTTGGCCCCTCGCCCCAGCTAACCGCCCTGCATCGTTCTCCGTGTGCACGTCTCATCCCCCTGGCGATTTGGGGGCGCGCATCTTGTGGCCTCAGTGTTGACTCTGTTCAGTCCACAAACAATCTTTGAGCCTCCGTTATGTGCCAAGAACGTCTGTGCCCTGAGAAAGTCCCACGCTGGGGTGAGGCTGCGTGTTTCTGTAAACCCGTCCTTGCCGTCCAGGGTGGTCTGGGTGCAGAGCACTGCGGACCGCCGGCGAGTGGGGTTTGAGTCGGGATGGGTGACACCTCAGTGGGTCAAGGGTGAGCACGGACTGGGCGGAGCGGGGCAGAGGTAGAGGGACAGCATTCTGGGGGGCAAAACAGCAGAAGTGGAGTCTGCAGGACCACAGCCTGGCATAGAGATGTAGGGGCAGCCCAGGGTGCTGCTGGAGCAGAAAATTTAAGGTGGGGCTGGGAGCTAAGACCAAAGTGTAACGGAGCAGGACCCTGTGGGACCTTCCTGACAGACCCCTCCCCCCCATGCCCTCTGCCTGGCTCTTGTCTGTAGAAAAGCTGTAGTCTCTCAGGCCTCCCCTGAGTCACAAAAGCCTGGCTCAAGAATTAATGAGTGGGAGGATGTGAACGTGTAGTGATAAAAAGAGCAGTGGGGCCTGGAGAACTGGTAAGAATTTGGACGGTAAATCAGCCATGTGGTGGTCACAGAATCCTTAGCTCCTCCCTGAAGTACCTAGATAGCAGTGTCCGATGCACATTTCCTGAGTTGTTTCACAGATGCTAAAATCCCCACCAAATGGAAGAAGTTAACTACTTGAGGACCATGAGCACTGTGGCCCCCAGGCCTACTGGAGCCTGACGATTGATCCCGTTAACCCCTGTGACACCGCCCCACTACCTCACCATCAGCCAAGCAGAGACTTGTGCAGGAGCCGATCACTTCACACCCTGCAACTCCCCTCCCTCACCTTGCCTATAAGAAAACCTTCCCTGAAACCCATCAGGGAGTTGCAGCCTTTCGAGCACGAGCCAGCCGGTTCTCCTTTCATGCCCCTTGCAGGAAACCCTTCTCTGTGCCAAACTCCAACATTTCGGTTTGTCTGGCCTCACTGTGGGTAGGATACACAAACTTGGGATGGACAAGAGCAGCGGGCAGGGGGGCGGGCAGGGGCTGTCTTCTTTGCCCTCTGGAGCAGGGGTCCATCCTTCTTCACTCGAAGAGAGAGCGAACTCAGTAGCAATGTGAGCCTGGGTCCCCGGGTGGGAGAGCGCGCGGCGGGAGGTCTGGTAAGGCTCTGTGCTCTGTGCGGAGGAGGGAGGGCGAGGGGAGGCTGAGGAACCCCACCCCAGGGCAGAGGCGTCGCGGTGGGCGGGGCCCACCCGTCCTGACTCAGCAGGGCTGGCAGGCCGGCTGGGTCGGCGAGAGAGGAGGCCTTGGGGTCTGGCTGGGCTCGCGGGCGCGATGGCACCAGGGAGACCCCCGGGCGGGGGCGGGGGCGGGTTGGGTCCCACGGGCCGGGCGGCCCCTCGCGGGCTTAGCACGCCCGACAGCACTAACGCGCCGGCCCAGCAAATCTTTTGTCGGGGCGGCGCTGAGCCAGCAGGGCGCCGCCCGCTATATCTGGGGCCCCCGCGGGCCGGTGGGACCGCGCACCAGGCGCAGCATGGCGCAGCGCTCGGGGAAGGTGAGTGCCCGCTCTAACCTTTCGCGTCCGTCCGCCGCCGCCCAGGGTCACCGCAGGGCCCCTGGGGCGGGGCCCAGACACCCGCTCTCATTGCCCTTTGTGCTCAGGATGGGGGCCGGGGACAGGGGCGGCCAACCCGCTTGATGCCCTTTGCATCTGACAACCCCGAGCAGAGTGGGCTAAACCTCTGAACAAAACGGGGTGCCTGGCCCCGGCTGAGGGCCTCTGTGATGTGGGTGGGGAGGCCTTCCGTCCAGTCCCTCCAGCACTGACTCTGCGGCGCCAACCCCCTGCCCCAGAGCCCGGAGCAGGGACGGTGCTCAGACCTAAGGGGTGCCGGGGTTGGAGTGGGGATCCTTGACTTGCCCTGCAGCCCCTGGGCTCCGCTTCTTTGCCTGAGGCTGTTCTAACGTGGCTGCTCCTTCCTCAGGATCTGCTCGGGGGCACTTGGGGCTGGTTCTCTGCAAAATGTTGAAATTTGAGGGACCTTCGAATCCTGTGGGTGATCAGTTGTCCTTGAATATCTGGGGGCCGGCGGAGGGGAGCCCTCCATCAGACCTGCCTTGTGCGGGAAGATTGGCAAATTTGGATCTCTGCCCCCTTCCCTGGCTCCCTATTCTAGCTAATCTGAGACTGCCTTTGGTTTCCAGGGGCTGCATTCAAGGTGAGTGGGTGAGAGCATTACTGTATCTGTCTGCAGGGGCTAGGTTACGCCTCAGCAGCAACCCCAGGAGCTCACCTCCACTGTGGCCTGCACCCCGTCCTCTGTGCTGCAGAGGGACACCTTGATATCAGCAGAGGGAAAGGGAGGGACGAGAAATGGTGCGTGGTTTTCAAAGCTTCCACGTCCACGCACATCCCTTTGGCCAAAGCATCTGGCCTTGCCTAACTCCGAGGGGCCCAGAGGAGCAGTTCTACCATCAGTGACAGCACACACACATCATGACCACAGTTACTGGGCCCCAGGTAACATTACTTTGCCAGGGCCCTTCTAGGAGCACAATTCTTGAAACCCAAAGGGTTATTGAGAGTTGGAATTTTAGGTTCCTCTGCAGAAAGTGAGTGAGTTTTGGGGTTGGTATGGTTCTTTTGTTTGTTTGTTTGTTTCTGTTTTGTTTTATTTTTATTGAAGTACAATTGGCTAACAAGGTTGTATTAGTTTCAGGTGTATAACATAGTGATTGTATATTTTTATACATTATCAAATCATCACCACACTAAGTCTAGTTACCATGTGGTTCATGTTTAGTTTGGGAACAGGGATTACCCATCAGTGCTACATCACCATAGGACACAGTGTCTGAACTGACCGCTGGGTTAGAAAGCGCCAGATCTGACACATGCATGTCACCCAAAGGAGAGGCCTAGGACACAAAGGGACGGGGTTGCATTGAAAAAGCCCTCTTTTGAGCCGTTAATCCCGTGCCAGGCCCTGACTTGGCTCGTTGGATTCAATATCTCCTGTTAAGGGGCCCAGTCTCAGAAACCTGACTTTCTGGAAAGTGAATATTCGGTTATAGGGTTGTAGGTGAAGTGTTTTCTTTTGAAACATTTCCTTGGATGTTATGTTTTAACAATTAACAAAAATTGAGTTTAAAAAATGCAGTGGGAGTTTGAAAAGACCCTGTTTTCAAACGGGCCCCTGAACAAAGGGGAAATCCCTGTCCCCTCGTATCTTCTGAGATTTGTCTGCTCAACCGTGGCCTCCCGGGGCGGGGCGAGCCGGGCGCGGGGTCTGACCTCAAGCCGCCATCCAGGCATTCTCTCACCCAGGCAACAGACAGTGTTGAGCGCCTACTGTACGCCGCAGGTCGGGGCTTCAGGGCCTGGGAATTGGGGTTCAGTGGTGGATGTTGGGCCCCCCGTGTCCATTCCCAAAACTGACAGGAGAGGAGCCCCTGACTCCGGGTCCTCTAACCTGGCCGTTCTAGATTACTCTCTACGAGGGCAAGCACTTCATGGGGCGGAAGCTGGAGGTCTTCGGGGACTGTGACAACTTCCAAGACCGAGGCTTTACGAACCGGGTGAACTCCGTCCGCGTGGAGAGTGGGGCCTGGGTCTGCTTCGATCACCCCGACTTCCGGGGCCAGCAGTTCGTCCTGGAGCACGGCGACTACCCCGACTTCTACCGCTGGAACAGACACAACGACCACATGGGCTCCTGTCGGCCTGTTGGAATGGTGAGTGGGCCTGGGCCACTCCACTTGGCCGGGATGGGGGGGTTTCCTGCTGGAGTGACCCAGGGCCCGGTTAGGCCTGGTCAGACGTGGGATGAGTAATCGGGGGGGGCGGGGGGGGGCGGGGGGGAGGGGCAGGGCCCTCCCAGCTTTAGGAACGGATGAGACCGTGGGATCTTTAAGCCCGAGAGATGTCCCCACACAGACCCAGCCACTCTCGTGCATGGGGACCCAATTGGAAAGCCCCTGGGAGTTTTCATGCCTGCGTTTTCAGCCATGTATCAGGAAACCACTTTCAGTTTCTGATGCCAAAATCTTGCTGAATTTTCCACTTAAAATGCTATTGAAAACATTAGAGGTTTGGATTTGCAACCAGATGGGGGAGCATTCAGCTAAAGTAAGGCTGATGTGGTCCTGGTGCGTCCACCCAGGCAGGTCATCTTCTAGCACTTTTCAGGAGCCTTCGATGGAGTGGCCCACGAAAGAAGCTTAGGTATCACTGGCCAGGCAGCGGGAATTTGGGGGCAGGAGCCAGCAGGTGGCTGCCTTTTCACAGGGCTGCCCAGTACGTGTGGGAGAGCCAATGAGAGGTGTCACTCCCCCATGGCGAAGTTGCCCCGAGGGTAGGGTTTGAGGACTGGGCATTCCCATTCCTTAGGATTCTTCCACGTTAAAGTCCTAACTGACCTTCTGTGAGCTCCGGAAGCTAGGGTGGGAAATGGCTGGTTCCTGAGATCAGGGGTGAACAACTTATCAGAGAGTCTCGGCCCTGTGTCTGCAGGAGGACCCTCTCCTGGACGGACATCTGAGGACCCCCAGGGGAGGGGCCTCCTGTGTGGAAACCCCTCTCTTTTCTACATGGGTTGCAAAACCAGCTGGGCGTTGGCCTCTCAAATTGTAAGAATGCTTTCTTAAGATTTCCACCAGGTCACGGACATTTGGAAAAAGGAATTAACGTGGCTGGCCCTGGATCTTGCATAATGCTATTTATATGAAAACTATCCCGGGTATCTTTCGAATGCTGTTCTCGTAAGAGCTATCCTTGGGGCCAGCTGTGGCGCAGACCCAGCCCCCGCCGGCGCCAGAGCCCGTGGGGAGCTGGCCCACCTCGGTCTTTGGAAATACGGGAAATCTTATGGGGAGATGTATATCCTCGTCCCAGGGAGCCAGCAGGGATTTCAGCAAATGAGATCCCTGTTATTTGTTTTAGATTTTTGGCTTCGTGTTTTAATAAACGTTCTATTACAGTTCGTAAAATATTATCATTTAAAGGCTGCCAGTGGCCTGTGGCCCAGGAGGGGGTGAAGGGCAGAGGAATGTGGTGGTATGTCTGGGGCAGGAGGAAGCCCAGCGGCCCGAGCCGGTCCGAGGGCGGCCGCTGTCCCAGGAGGTCTGGCCCTCTCTGGACCTTGGGTTCTGCAGTTGAAGAAAGAAGCGACTGGACTGGTTCAGGGGCTCTGAATCTTTTTAAACTAATAGACCCCTTTCATCCAACCAAATCTCATGTGCAAGAACGAGCGGCAGTTCTGGTCTGAGGGGCGTGCGTTGAGGTCGGGGTACTCACCGGCCCCCCAGCCCAGGAACTCACGGGTGCCCTGGGTGCTGGGTGGGTCCAAGCTCCTGCCCACACGGGCTCCTGTTTATGACGGGAAACGTCACCACTGTTCACCCTCTTTCCTTCCTCCCCTTGCGGGGGGCCCACAGCATGGGGAGCATTTCCGCCTAGAAATCTTCGAGGGCTGCAACTTCACGGGCCAGTGCCTGGAGTTCAAGGACGACTGTCCCTTCCTTCAGAGTCAGGGCTGGGCCAAGAACTGGGTCAACGCCATCAAGGTGTACGGGGACGGAGCGTGAGTAGAACCCGCGTGGCCGCTGACCACAGTTCCCCGCCTGCCGGGCTGGGTCAGACCCCAGCAGGGGGGCAGCCTGTCCCCCGCCCAGAGACCTTTCCCCTCCCTCATCTGTCCCCCTGGCCCAGGAAGTCCATGGTGAGGGGACACAGGGCCCCAAAGGCCCCCCTCGGTGGCAGGAGGGCACTTTGCAGACCTAGCCGTTCTCTCTGACTAGGCTGAGCTCATGGAATGCGCTTTGGTTTTCTCGAGCTGGGGAAAGTCTGCTCTGGCAAGGGTGGCCCTGCCCACATGCTCACCCCTTACTTACCCCGAACTGGACCTCTCCCACCACATGCCCAGCCCTGCCACGCTGGCCTCCCGGGGAGATGATGTCACAGTGGTTCACTTCTGGGGGATGGAGAGTGGCTGGGAGGCTTTTCCCCAGGCCCAGAGGGGCTCGTCCGCCCTAGCCCAAGAGAGCCGTCAGAACCCTGTGCTTCCGTCGACTCCTGCACACCCGGTTCCTTCCACCAGCCGAGGCCATCTGAACGCCCATTGTGCGCACCCTTTGTGCCAAGTTTCACAGCCCCTGCTCACCCCCCAGCTGGCCAGCTCCTCCTCCTCCCACCTGCCCAGCTGGGTGGAGAGCGTTTCCCCATTTTACAGAGAAGCAAGCTGAGACCCAGAAGGTTACCCCACCCCGCTGGGAGTAGACCCGCTGGGATTGCAGCCAGGCCTTTGGCTTCAAGTCAGACTGTCCCTGATCTAGAGCTGGGTGTCTCCCCAGATCTCATACCCCATGCCCCAGGAGAAGAGCCCCAAAACGTGGGTCCCAGGAGCCTGGCTCTTCTCGGCAGCTATGGGATCCCTTTGCTGTCTGTGTTTCTGAGGCACGGGATCAGGGTGCAAGCGAGTGGTCATGGGAGGGACTGAAGGAAGACGTGGCTGAGATGGAGGAAGAACTGCTCCCCACCTTCCCCTGCGAGGTCAGGTGTTGGCTGCTGGGCCCTGGGCCCCTGACCCAAAGGCCGTTCAGAAATTCCAGGTTTGCCCTAAGTTGATGGCACCTGGGAATCCGGGGGTAGAATTCCAAAACAACCATTTGCTGGCTAAATTGTGTCTTGTGAGGCCAGAGTCGTACCTTTGCGTAGAAGGTGTCCTGAGCCCCGAGGCCCAATCCCCCTCCACCCACCCCGGGGACTCCAGGGGCTTGTTTAGAGAAGAAGGCAGGAAGGTAGGAGCTAAGATTTGACCGTAGGGACTTCATCCCCCACGTCACCTAAGAAGAGATAATGCTCAGAGGGGCAAAGACTCCGCAGGGGACTGCCTGCGGTGGGTCCCACATCTGGACCCGGGCTCTGCTCCACTCCCCATGGAGCCCTCCTCCTTGGCCTCCTGTGACTTTAACTTGTAAAAAAAAAAATGTAAGCCCTTGGCAAGGAAAAGCTGCCCAGTGGTGCCCCCCAGGATCCCCTAGTGTGGACGTGACCTCCTTCGAGGGCTTTCCTGGCATCTGAGGTTGGGGATGCAAGGTGGGTCTCCCCACCACCTCCTACCTGCCAGGAGTCATTTTCGTCTGGGTCCCAAGTCGCTCAGGAATGGCCTGTCCCCACAGACCCATGTCCTGAAGGGCACCTGGAAGAGATGTGCCAGCATCTCGAGGCCCACTTCCCAAGGGCGCAGTCCTGGTGCCGATGCGGACGGCGTGCCCCCTCCCTCCCTCCTTCTGCCTTCTCGCCACCCCACGGCAGGAAGCAGGGGAGGGTGAGGGGTTCCTGCGGAGGCCTAACTGCTCGCTTCCTCTTCTTCCTTTTGGGGACACCCACGTGCTCCAGGGCAGCCCAGGACACTGCTGGGGGTCCTTCCCAGCTCCTTGAGGGAGGGAGGGAGGGGCTGACTCCCTGGGAGGGGCTGACTCCCTTGGAGGTGCCTCAGGCCACGGCCTCAGCATGTGGGCGGGAGTGTGGGGAGGTCATGGGCTGGGTGGGGGGATGCGGTGGGCACGGGGAGGCCCGGGGGTGGGGGGAGGGGAGGCCAGATTGGCCCCAGCCCGCCCGGTGCTCCCTGGCAGGTGCTCCCCACTCACTCCCACTCTCCGCCTTTCTCTCCTCATGCCCAACCCCTGACCCTCAGCGGACTGTGCCAGGCTCCGGATGTGGGGTTGGGACGGGGGAGGAGAGGGATGGCGGTGGCAGGTGAGTGGCAGCTGGCCTTGTGCTGGATGGGCTTACAGATTCTGAGGATGTGTCTCCTGGGGAGAAACCTCCTTCAACACCAGAGTGCTTTGGGGTCCGCGGACAAGAACCCTTAGGTCAGAGCACCCCATGGCCTGGGCCAGAAGGGACCCCAGCAGCCAGACCTGGGTGTGTAGCCCCTTTGTCGGGGGCCTGGAGACTGAGGCCTGCTTTGCTTCCCAAGGCCCCCAGCCCCTCCGTGACTGACAGAGAAAAACGCTGTGTTCTATCAGTGGTCAAAGAGAAAGAGGCCAGAGTGAGGTGGAGAGGGCCGCCCTGGACAAAGAGTGGGTGTGGACCAAGCTGGCTTTCAGCCCCGCCGCGCTCCCCGCTGCCACCCCGTCGCCCCTCAGCACAGGCTCCAGAGCCCGGTTCAGTGGGGCGGGGGGTCCCCCGGCCCTCCCAGCTGCCTGCTTGCCTCAGGGACAGTAGAGTGACGGGGCTGCGACAGCCCCGCTCCCCACGTGTCCGGAGGCCTCTCCTCAGATCACACTCCCTCCCCTGTGTCCTCAGGCAGAGACAACTCTCAGGGGTCCCCCCATCCCCCCACCGAAACCTTCCCGATTACCTGGGCCCTGGGGCCCTTCCCCTGCAGCCCCATCGCCTCTGGTGATGCAGGGCCCTGTTCTCTCCTGCCCTGGCCCAGAGCCCAGCCATACGTGCTCATAGACCAGTCCGTGTCCTTGTCGGCCGGTCTCTGCTCTCCGGCCTGTTAGCAGCTGCCCCGGAGCGGGGAGCTGTGATGGGGAGGGGAAGGATCCCTTCTCCGTGCAGCTGCCTCCCTCTCCCCTCACCCCACCGCAGGAACCTGTGCGTCTGACTGACTTGAGACTTGCCAGGGCCTGAAGCAGGGCTGGGCGCACACGTGGACCCAGGAGCACATTTGCTGAACGATCCAACGAATGAATAGTAATCGGTTCCCGTTCTGTGCCAGGCCCCTGCCACGTGCTGGGTGCTGTCTGTGCAAACAGGCCTTTCCAGGAGCAGGAAGGAGTGGGGTGTGTGTGTGGGGGGGTGGGAGTGGGGGGATGAGAGGACGTGCATCCTGGAACCACTTCCGGCCCTTGTGATGAACATTCTGGACTGGTCAGTTTCAAGTGTCAGCTGAGCACCCCTGGGTGCAAAATGTCTCACCCAGCACTGGCCCGGACACACGGGGCAGTGAAAGGACAGGCGGGAGATGGGGGGAGAAATAAGCCAAGAACGGGGATGGGGTCACGGTCGTGAAGGGCTGGCCCGGGGCGGAGGGGCGCGGGGCGGCGGCTGCGGGGGAGGAGGGCACGCGCCGCTGCGGTGCCAGGACAGGAGCGTCCGGGCCCTGCGCTGCTCAGCACCGGGCCCCTGACCTCCGCCGCCCTCTGGCCTAGGTGGGTCCTGTACGAGGAGCCCAACTACCGCGGCCGCATGTACCTGGTGGAGCGGGGCGACTTCCGCAGCTTCTCCGACTGGGAGGCCCACAGCGCGCGCGTCCAGTCCCTCCGCCGCGTGGCCAACTTCTACTAACCGCCCGCCCGCCGGTGTCCGGCTGCGACCAGGAGCGGCCCGGAGAGGGGGACAGTCCCCTCAGCCCGCCCAGGACTCGGACCGTGGGAAATAAACGTCATACAAGCCAAGCGCTGCGTGATTCCTCTGCCCTTCGTGACCAAGGGACAGCCGGGCAGGGGGCCCCCAGGCCCTGGGCAGGGGACTGGCAGGACCCCCCCCCCCCCCGGCGTGGGAGGGACCGATCAGGAAGGGTGGAGGGGGGACGTTGTGAGGCACCCGCTGGGGGAGCATTAGGGCTGGAAGGGACCTATAGGTCATGGAGTTCAATCCTGTCACTTCACATGTGAAAAGTCAACGTCCTACATGGGGAGTCACCACCTCGGGTCCCAGAGCAGCTCCCAGTGGAACCAGGATGGGGCCAGGGTGCTTCCCCTTCCAGGAACCCCACCCACCGGCCAGTTAGGGGAGAAAGGGGGGGCGGGGAACGCGTGATGGGGGCGGGGCAAGGATGTGATGGGGATGGAGCGGGGCAGGGGACCGAGGGGGTCTGCTGCGAGGTGGGGGCTCCCTCTGGGCTGTAGTCTCCCTGATCAGGGATGGGCTGCCAGGCCGTGTGGTCTGGTCCACTCCACAGCCAGGCCTGACCCAGGGTTCCTGAGTCTGCATCTCTGGGGGATCTTGTAGTTTAATGGGGAGGATCTTCTGGAAGGATTGGCTGGATCCCAGGGACACATCACCCCTTGTACCCTGTAAGGAGAGAGAAACTGGGGGGCTTGGAAGACGAGGGGGAGTTGCTGCCTGAACAGGTGGGTTCCGGGGGGATGGAGGGGTAGGAGACTTAGGAGGAAGCCGAAGGGGCCGAAGCTTTCAGGGCTGAAGGGAGCAGAGAGCGTCTGCTCACCCGCAGCTGCTCACAGGGCTGCACCACCCAGGGCCCAGGCTCTCTTCATCCCGAGGGTGAATCCACGGAGCTTCTCTGTGGCCCGGGCCCTCTGCAGGACACTGGGCCCACCTTGTTGGGGTGGGTTTGATAGGGGGGGTCACAGCCCCAGGAGAGAGGGAGGAAGGAGCCTGGCCTGGGAGGTAGTGGGATTTCCGGGAATAAGAGGCCCCCAGTGCCTCCCCACCCATACTTCAGTGTCCAGCCTCCTGTCCCCAGTGAGAGAGGGCCTGCTGGATCCTGGGAGTGGCCCGGGTAACTCCGCGCTCCCCGCCGACAGCTGCCCACCAGAATCCTGAGCAGCGGCGCTCACCGTCCAAACCAACAACTGAAAACCACCACATGGCTGATGGAAAGCCGTAGTTTGGAGTAAAAATAGGCCTTTATCTGTCATATATTGCAATTACTTATCCCAATTTATCTTTATCTGTTATTGTTGTATGCTTTACACATACACATTTTCAATGCTAAGGAAAATGATTTATTGATTTTTCTTGACTTTTCTTTCTTTTTATTATTAGGAACCCTTTCCAATTTTATCTTATTCAAGTTATTATATGCTTTCCTGTTTTCCACGTTTATCGCTTGAATACTTCTGAAATTTGCATCTAACTTTGACTAGCTTATTGTGTAAATGATAGAAGCATAATAACTACCACCACGCACCAAACAAAAAAAAAAAAGAAAGAAACCACCACAAAACTAACAGCAAACCAGTCAAATCTCTGAGCCCCGAGTACCTCGCCTTGTGTGAGTTGAGAAGAGGGTTTGTTGAAAACCATGCTCTTGTTTTCCCTTTCTCTGCCAGTTTATTCGGGGATGTGGCGCTTTCCGTGTGACCTCAGCTACACTCGTCCCCACGTGTGGGAGGCCCTGCCCGCAGCCATGACCTTGTCCCTGCTCAGCTGGTCTTTCCTGCAACTGCCTGACCCTCAAAGCTCCACATCAGGCCTGGGAGGGGAGGGGTCAGCGGGTCTAGCTGGCCCCAGGCCTCCGGGACCTCACACCCCTTTCCCCGTTGTTGATGTTGATGATGATACTATTGGGCTTTTATTTTATGCTCTGACTTGATGCCAGGTTCTGTACTAGTGGAACCTGTGTAATTTTACTTATTGTGTGCAATAACACCAAGATGGTGATATGCTTATTATCACCACTGTGAAGGAGAGCTAGACACAGACAGGTTAAGCAACTTGCCCAAGGTCACACAACAGTCAGGATTCAAACCCGGTCTGGCTGATACCTTTGCTCCCAACCACTCTACTGCACACGCATTTGCATATACAGGTGTATTTTATGGATACAATAGTTAAAATAACAGTAGTCCACCCAGTAGCAATCACATACTCAAAAGCATAGTCCCCTGCATCACCTCATTCAAACTCCCCATGGCCCATGAGGAAGGGAATCCAGACGTCCTTATCCTGGTCAGCAGGCATCACGGGGAGAAGCAGGGCCTGGTGTGAAATGGGAGCAAAGTGTATCAGTCAGCATGGGGCTTAGATAATGGAAATGTTTTCTCTCACAGTTCTGGAGGCCAGAAGTCCAAGATCAAGGTGCTGGCAAGTGTGGTTTCTCCTGAGGCCTCTCTCCCTGGCTTGCAGGTGGCCGTCTTCTCCCTGTGTCCTCACACGGCCTTTCCCCTGTGCGTGTCTGTGTCCTAATCTCTTCTTATAGGGATACCAGTCATATTGGATTAGAGTCCAACCTAACGACCTCATTTTAACTTATCACCTCTTGAAAGACCCTCTATCTCCAAATACAGTCACATTCTGAGGTTCTGAGGGTTAGGACTTCAACATACGAATTTGGGAGGGACACGTTTCAGCCTATAACATGAACCAAGTGGTCTCTCCAGGCCTCAGTCTCCTGCTCTGTGAAATGAGTGTGATCATGTCTGTGGTTCCAACTGTATACAGCTGTAAAGGCCAAACAAGTAACCCTGAGAAGGTGCCGTATGAATACTGGCTCTTAGTAGTAAGTGATGCACTGGACATCACCCAGAACGTGGGGGGAGCAGCGTTAAGGGCCAGCTCTGGGTCTCCGCCCCAATCCTCTCTCTGTTACTCGCTAGGATGTGTCCTTGGACAAGTCACTGCCCCGTGCCTCAGTTTCCCCAGCTGTACAGTGACGATAAGCCCCTCCTAGGGAATTAAGGAAGAATCCCCCAGGCTGAGGAGCTCGGTCCAGTCCCCGGTAGCCAGGGGAGGAGCCAGCCTCGCACGCAGCCCTTCCCGCGTTCCAGAGGTTCCTCTAAACTCATCCTGCTGCCCAGCACCTCATTAACTGGTGATTTAGTGCTTCACCAATAGGCTTGTGCTCCCAGGTGACCTCCCCCTCACCCCAGCCCTCTGCTCCATAATCTTTCAGCAAATCTGCTTTTTGTCTCAAGAAGAAAAACAAGATTCCCAGCAAAGTGCTTGTGGGCAGGCTTGTAATTTGTCTGATGTCGGTCCAGGGGGTCGGTGGACCGAGGGCCAGCGCCTTCTGAAGAGAGTCACACATGCTTCACATACTTCTGTCTCAGCTCTGCGGTTTGGAGAGCCGTGTCGCTCACAGAGCCATCCTCGTGTCCTCAGCCCTCGGTCCTCCCACCCACCCACCGCACCACGCCCCCTCCACCCGGCCCGCGCTCCCTGCCGGCCAGGAAGGCGCATGCGCTGTTTATCAGGCCCCTCTGATCACAGGAAAAACATTCCCTTTGAAAACCCCACAGATGTTCCCACAACCTCGCTGCCGCTGCCCCACCCCCCCGTGAGCCCGGGGTCCTCTGCGCCCCTGAGGACCCCCTACGTTCCCTGACACGGCCTCCTGTCTCCACCTCCAGAGCCCTACAGATCTGTGTTCCCTCAAGAAACCACAGGGATGGGCTTCCCTGGTGGTGCAGTGGTTGGGAGTCCGCCTGGCAATGCAGGGGACACGGGTTCGAACCCTGGTCCGGGAAGATCCCACATGCCGCAGAGCAACTAAGCCTGTGCGCCACAGCTACTGATTGAGCCTGCGCTCTAGAGCCCACGAGCCACAACTACTGAAGCCCGTGCGCCACACCTACTGAGCCTGCGCTCTAGAGCCCATGAGCCACAACTACTGAGCCCGCATGCCGCAACTACTGAAGCCCGTGCGCCTAGAGCCCGTGCTCCGCAACAAGAGAAGCCACCGCAATGAGAAGCCCGCGCACTGCAACAAAGAGTAGTCCCGGCTCGCCGCAACTAGAGAAAGCCCGCGTGCAGCAACGAAGACCCAACGGAGCCAAAAATAAATAAATAAATAAATAACTTAAAAAAAAAAAAAAGAAAGAACCCACAGGAATTTTCAATAAAAACCTGTTGAATGAGAGAGCTTAAAAATGTAGCTCCAGAGTTTCCGTTTGGGAAGATGAGAAAGTTCTGGAGATGATGGTGGTGATGGTTGCCCAACGACGTGAAGGTGTTTAATGAACTGCGCTGGAAAATGGTTTGGATGGTAAATCTTCTGTCTCGTATATGTCACCACAATAAAGACAAAGTCTGGCTTCTCGTTGCTGGGGGGCTGAGGGCTGTCGGGAGGTAATTTGGATGTGGAAGAGCCTCCCCAGATTCTGGAGGACAGCGTGGGTTCCACCTGCCCACACCTCCCCGTATCTGGGGAATCTCTCACTTGCACCCCTCAACCCCCATCCAGTGCTGTGCGATGGCTACCGAGGGAATGGAAAGTGCACAAGGGGTCGTTCCTCCCACAGGGTGGCTCAGAGAGCCGGGGTGAGGACCTGGGCTGAGCCCTGACCTCCTGACCCCCAGTCCCTGCCCAGCCACACAAATGTCAGGGCAAGCCCGATGACACAGGAGGGAGGGCCTTGCACTGGGGCCCGTGAAGCCTGGACCTGTAAAATGAGCTCTTTTGTAAATAGGCTCTTGGCTTCCCTGCTGCCGGAGGCTAAGCCCCTCTTTGGAATGAGTGATTGAAAACACCCCTAAGAGTCCAGCGGACACTGTGCCCTGGCATGGCTCTGCCGGGAAGGGGCTAGGCGGCGGCTGCCCTGGACGGGCCTGTGGGTTTGGAGCCGGCCTCGCTGGACGCTGAGACCAGCCCCTCGGTCAGGGTATGTGGCGGGAGAAGGCTGAGCGGTCAGAGGTGAGAACCCCGCTCCTGGCCGTGCAGCCCCCAGGACTACGCACTCTGGGTGGGGGGCGGGGGCCAGGTGAGCTATCGGTCGTGTGGCAGGGTCCAAGTTCAGCAAGAGGGGGAGGGCGCTTGTGATGGTGCAGGCTGCCTGATTCGGGGACCAAAGTCTGGGGAGTGGACAGGAGGACAAAGCCACCCCCTCTCTCCACGGACCCCAGAGTCCCCAACAGCCAGGGCGGAGACCCCAGCATTGGGACTGGGAAGGTTGTCTCCCGGGTCCCTTTCCCATCGAGGCCTGGGGAGACTGACCCTGAGTGCCTGGCCTGGAGAGCAGGGCAGCGTGTCCACTTCACAGCTGGGCCCAGGCCACCCTGGGCCCCGGGGCTCCTGGATCACGTGGACAGAGAGGGCAGCAGGAATGGGGCGCCCCCCAAACGGGGCGGCTGGTGGAAATCCTTTCCTGGGGCCTGCCAGAGAGGAGCCTCGGAGACGGCAGAGCCCTTCACACAGACAGGCGTGGGGCTCAAGCGCCACGGCACCACATGGGGGCTGGCTGCCAGGGCCAGGGAGAGTGTCCACCTTCCTCAAAAAATAAGATGGAAAAGGTATATGAAGGAATCATCGGACTTTTGAAAAAGAAGGAAAAAGGTGAGGCCATGGTAATGTTAGCATCCACGATGCTCTATGTAGCAAGCAAACTCCAGATTCTTTGCTGGAGAGGGACTCCTGATGGGGCCAAAGCAAGCAGGGAAACAAGATCGATTCCATGAGGCCGAGTCCAAGAGATAAACCCATTTCCCCGGAGAAGCACGGCGATTCCTGGGACTCCGGCCAGAAAGGAATTTCTTCCCTGGGTCCTCAGGACCCATGCTGATCATCACAAGCTGTGTCCTCAGCAGATCCCTCCCGCAAAGAAAAGAACAAGTTTCTTAGGATGTTTTGCTAATCACATCCCACAGGGGTAGGCCAGTGGCATCATGCCAAAGTAAACTTTCTGTGGGGGAGAAGATTTTAACATCACTTGTTTACATAGGAACATTTAGCAAATTCTAAGGGAATCTAATCTGGCTGTTGAAGCAGGGCCTGGCCATACTTGGTTATCAGTAAACAACTAGTAACGACAACACAGCTAACATTTATTGAGCAACTACTATGCCCAAAACACCCTGCTAAACTATTTTTTACTTATAATGAGGTGGGTATGTGACTCTTGTCTCTTTTACAGCTAAAGAAGTAGACTTAACAAGGTAGCTGTAACTTGTCCAGAGCTGCACCACAAGTGGCAAAATAAGCAAAGAGCTCCAGCCGGCCCACTCCAGAGCCCGTACCTAACTCCTGCCATCAACCACAGCAGAGGTTTTCCCAGATTTCAGACCCAGACACGCACATCTTAAAAATATTCTTCTCTTTGTTAAGTAAGGTAGGGTTCTGGTGTCTGATTTATGATTTAGTCCGTAGGTTATAGAATATAAGACAGTATCTCAAAACAGAGTGACAGACTGAGAGAACGACCTTATGGTTACCGGGGGTAAAGGTGGAGGGAAGGGATAGCTAGGGAGTTTGGGATTGACACGTACACACTGCTATATTTAAAATGGATAACCATCAAGGACCTACTGTATAGCACAGGGAACTCTGCTCAATGTTATGTGGCAGCCTGGATGGGAGGGGAGTCTGGGGGGAGAATGGATACATGTATATGGATGGCTGAGTCCCTTTGCTGTGCACCTGAAACTATCACAACATTGGTAATCGGCTCTACTCCTATATAAAATAAAAAGTTTAAAAAAAAAAAAAAAGACTATCTCGATGAGAGTGAACATACCTCATGCTCTAGGACTAAGAGACCAGCCACCCTATCACACCACTCTGAGGCATGGGAAGCTGGGTTGGCGGGGGCTCTTTGGATTGTCACCCGTTGGGAGTGGGGCAATGCATGTGAGGTTCACACAGGGCGGTCCCTGGGAGGCAGGGGCCTTTTTCATCAGTGACCATGGAGAGAAGGGTGTTTGTGTATGAGCCCTGGGCAGCAGTCATAGGGTCCTGCCATAGGGTCGCCGGCAGGGAGCGACTTGGATCTACTACAGCTGCTGTGATTCTGCTGAGGCAGCAGTCACAGGGTCCTGTTCCCAACCAAATGAAACTCGAGGTAGGGCAATTAATTCTCTCTCCTTGGAAATGAAATCTGGTACCAAATCACCCTGGGAGAGAGGAGGGCTGGAGCCAAGTAAACTCATAGCCACATCCCAGAGATGCATTCCTCAAGTTCTGGCTGCTGAGACGTTGGCTTCTCCCAAGTTCTTGACCTTCTTTAATCTGGGTGTTCATCTCTCCTGCACTCGCTATCCTTCCAACAAATCCCCCTTTCTTGCTTAAACTCCCCAAACTCAGTTTCTTTCGTTTCAGCCAAAGAATGCTGACTGACACCCCTGGTCGACCTCCCTTTCTGCTCCCAGCAAAATAAAGGCAGGTGTGGAGTTAGGGGTGAGCTGGCCCTGGTCTCCACTTGAAAGAACCCGAAACCCATGTAAATACCCTTTGTAGGATTAACAACCCCGGTACGAATTACACTTGGCTTCAGAATCCACACAGAGAGCAAGCAAATGCACGGCTTTGAGGGAAGCTAGAAATCTTCTGGAATGAGTGAAAACAGATGTTGCTAAACCAGGCTCACTCATTGTCCCTCCGAGGCACACACACACACACACACACATGCAGACATGCACACACACACACACACGCACGCACACACCCTAACCAGGCTGCCACAGTGTGTCAGATGAGGATGAAGAGCACGGGGGCCCACGTGCAGCAGCTCTGAGGTCTGTGACAGGGGAAGTGTGTCCGCCCTGAGACTGTCACCCTTGCTTATCTCATCCTCAGAGAAATGCTCTTAGGGCAGCACCCACAGATCCTCATCTGAATATTCGGGGAAAGAGACTCTTGCCAGATCTTTGCCCAAGACCTCTCTAGGAAAATTCAGCGGGACTGGAGCGAAAGGCAGAACCACGAGCCTTCTATGTGTTCGCACAGAGGGTGGGCCCGCTCCATCCAAGCCACTGACTCTGTCATTTGGTGGACACGCCCTTAGACTTGGCGATAACAGATATGCAATCTCCACTCACCAGCTGAGCGACTTTGCTTAACCTCTCGAGGCTTCAGTTTCCTCATCAGGAAAATCAGGAAGATAATAATTATCCTGAGAAGTCGTTATGGAAGCCAAAAGTTATTACCCAACGTGTAATTGTGCCTGCCTTATGATTGTCACTCGATTATAGTGGAATAAAATAAACATTCCAAAAGCACAGGAATTTTTGTTTGTTTAGTGTTATTTGTGGGGGGGGGGGAATATGTCGGAAAGTTTCTACCGCC
Organism: Eschrichtius robustus; assembly: GCF_028021215.1. Classification (NCBI taxonomy): domain Eukaryota; kingdom Metazoa; phylum Chordata; class Mammalia; order Artiodactyla; family Eschrichtiidae; genus Eschrichtius; species Eschrichtius robustus. The sequence continues at coordinate 124,666,199 of NC_090831.1, read as the reverse complement.
TTTGTAAATCGTCGCTTTCCCATTGGCCGGCGAATACAGAGACCTGGTTTTACCTCTTCGTAAGCTGGTGCAAGCAAGATGCTGGTGAAGAGTATGAATGATGGGTTAGTTTCAGGTAATTACTTGCAAGGAGTTGGCAAAGTTGGTCTGAAACCATAAACCAAAGACGGCTGTCACCTGCACAAGGAAAAATCAGGATGCTTGGGAAAGTCTCTCTGTCTCAAATATTTCTCCTTCTGAGGCTGAAATCTGGAATGTAGGGGAAGAGCTCCCTTGGCCCCCTTAACAGCAAATGGAAGCCTAGTAATTCCACTTCAAGAATAATTGTGCTATATTTAATTGTTGAGTAATGGGAGGGACCCTGGGCTGGGGTCGGAGAGGGTAGAAAGGATCAGACCAGGACCCTGAGGGAAGGAGAGACGGGCCCCCTGGAACAGCAGGAAGGTCCCTGGAGGCCCCCTGGCCAAAAAAATGGATGCTGAGGCAGCATTAGCTCAGCTAAACTCTTGACTTGAAATCTGGGGGTGTTTCCAGTTTTGACTATTGGAAATAAAGCTGCCATGAAAATTCATGCATAAGTCTTCACATGGACAGATGCTTTCGTGCTCTTGGCTAAAGAGGAATGGATGAGTCATATGGTAGGTGTATGTTTAACTCTCTAGGAAATTGCCAAACTGTTTTCCGAAGTGGTTGTACTGTTTTATATTCTCATCAGATGTGCAGGCACGCCTCGGAGATGTGGGCTCAGTTCCAGATCACTGCAATAAAGTAAATGTAACAATAAAGTGAGTCACACAAATTTTGGGGTTTCCCAGTGCATATAAAAGTTATGTTCACACTATATTGTAGTGTACTGTGTGCAATAGCATTATGTCTAAAAAAAAGTACATACCTTAATTTTAAAATATTTTGTTGCTAAAAAGTGCTAACCATCATCTGAGCCTTCAGCAAGTCATAGTAACATCAAAGGTCACTGATCACAGATCAGTGTAATAAATATAATAACAATGAAAAAGTTTGAAATATTTCACGAATTACCAAAATGTGACACAGAGACACAAAGTGAGCAGATGCCTTTGGAAAAATGGTGCCGATAGACTTGACACAGGGTTGCCACAAACCTTCAGTTTGTAAAAGGCAACATCTGTGAAGTGCAAAAGAACGAGGTGTGCCTGTATATGAAGGTTCCAGTCGTTTCATATTCTTGCCAACAAGAATTCTTGGAATGATCAGACTTGTTCATTTTAATCATTCTAATAGGTGTAGTGGTATCTCATTGTGGTTTTAATTTGAATTTCTCTAGTGACTAGTTTATGTTGAGCATCTTTTCATGTGTTCATTGGTTATTTTGTATTCTTCTTTGGAGAAATGTTATTCAAATCTTTTCCTCATTTTTAAATTGGGTTATTTGCATTTTTATTGTTGAGCCATAAGATTTTTAAAAAATACATTCTGAATACTAAAGCCTTATCAGAGATATGATTTGCAAATATTTTCTCCCATTCTGTAGACTGATTTTTCACTTTGAAGCACAATAGTTTTTTTTTTTTTTTGGCTGCGTTTGGTCTTCCGTCCTGCGCGTGGGCTTTCTCTAGTTGCAGCAAGCGGGGGCTACTCTTCGTTGAGGTGCGCAGGCTTCTCATTGTGGTGGCTTCTCTTGTTGAGGAGCATGGGCTCTAGGTGCGCGGGCTTCAGTAGTTGTGGCACGCATGTTCAGTAGTTGTGGCTCGTGGGCTCCAGAGCACAGGCTCAGTAGTTGTGGCGCACAGGCTTAGTTGCTCCGCGGCATGTGGGATCTTCCCGGACCAGGGCTTGAACCCATGTCCCCTGCACTGGCAGGCGGATTCTTAACCACTGTGCCACCAGGGAAGCCCTGAAGCACAAAAGTTTTAAATTTTGATCCAATTAAAAAAAATTGTTTGCTTTATGCATCATATCTAAGAAATTATTCCCTAATCCAAGGTAATGAAAATTTACACTAATGTTTTCTTCTAAGAGTGTTATAATTTTAGCTCTTACATTTTAGGTCTTTGGCCCATTTTGAGTTAAATTTTGTATATGGTGTGAGGTAGGGGGTCGAAATTCATTCTTTTGCGTGTGGCTATCCAGTTGTCCAAGCACCATTGTTAAAAAAAGATTGCTCTTTCTCTCATTGAATTGCCTTGGCACCCTGCTGAAAATTAACTGACCATACTTGTGTAAATTTATTTCTGATCTCTCAATTATATTCCACTGATCTATATGTCTATCCTTATGCCATACGTTGACTGATTTTTTAAAATAAATTTATTTATTTTAGTTATTTATTTTTGGCTGCATTGGGTCTTTGTTGCTGTGCATGGGCATTCTCTAGTTTCGGCGAGCAGGGGCTACTCTTTGTTGCAGTGCGCAGGCTTCTCATTGCGGTGGCTTCTCTTGCTGTGGAGCATGGGCTCTAGGTTCATGGGCTTCAGTAGTTGTGGCATGCGGGCTCAGTAGCTGTGGCTCGCGGGCTCTAGAGCACAGGCTCAGTAGTTGCGGCACACGGGCTTAGTTGCTCCGTGGCATGCAGGATCTTCCTGGACCAGGGATCGAACCTGTGCCCCCTGCATTGGCAGGCGGATTCTTAACCACTGAGCCACCAGGGAAGCCCACATTGATTGATTTTTGAATGTTAAACCGACTTTGAATTCGTGGGGTAAATCTCACTTGGTCTTGATGTTTTATGGTTTTTATATTTATATTGTTGGATTCGATTGCTAAAGTTTTGTTTAGAACTTTTGCATCTATGCTCATGATGAATAGTGGCATATAATTTTATTTCTTATAATGTCTTTGATTTTGATATCAGAGTAATACTTGCCTCACAGAATGAACTGAGAAGCATTCCCTCCTCTTCAATTTTCTAGAAGCATTTGTAGAGAATTGGTCTTATTTCTTCCTTAAATATTTGGTACAATTCCCCAGTGAAGCCATCTGGGTCTTAAGTTTTGTTTGTGGAAAGGTTTTAACTACAAATTCAGTTTTAAATATAGATACAGGGCTATTCAGATTATATATTCTTCTTGATGAAGCTTGTGTCTTTTGTGTTTCTTACGTTTGGAGTTTGGTGAGTTCCTTGGATCTGTGAATTTATAACTTTCATCAAATTTGGAAACTTTCAGCCCTTAGTTCTTCAAATATTTTTTTCTGTTCCCTCCTTTCTCCCCCCTTCTTCAAGGAGTACAATTACTCATATATTAGGCTGCATGAAGTTGTCCCACAGCTTACTGATGCTTTTTCCATTTTTTAAATTCTTTTTTTCTCTGCTTTTCGTTTTGGATAGTTTCTACTGCTATGTCTTCAAGTTTACTAATATTTTATGCTGAAATGCCTCATCTGCTGTTAATTCCATCCAGTGTTGCTGTTGTTTAATATCAGACATTGCTTTCATCTCTAGAAGTTCAGTTGGGACTCCTTGATTCTACATCACCTTTTGAACACATGGAATACAGTTACAATAACTGTTTTCATGTCCTTGGTGCACTACTCTCAGCCCTGTGTGGGGTTGGGCAGTAATCCTTTTCCCACCTTGGGTAGTTTCTTCCCATGCACGTGTTAATCTGTCTCCAGCTGCATACTGGAGAGGGACCTTCTGTAGGTCTCCAGGGGTCTCCGCTCTCTGGTACTTTATCCAACTCTAGGCACTTGTTTGTCCTGGTTGCTCAGCTGTTTCTGAAACTCAGGGAGTCCACTGGGCTCCATCCAGGCTACCCCTTCCTGCTCTGAGGTCTGGAAATTCTCTCAGGGCAGTAAGTTGGCCTCTCATAGGGCTCACCTCATTTGTCCCTGTCTCTCAGGAACTGCTGTCCTTTGTTGCCAGATGCCCAGTGTCTTAAAAACCATTTCACATATTTTATGTGTCTGGTTTTTGGTTGTTTCAGGTAGGAAGCAGGAGGGTAAATCCAATCCCTATTACTTCACATTGGCCAGACTTGAAGTCAAAGCTAGTGAATTCTGAAAGCTGTTGAAAAACTGCCTTTCCTTTGTCTCGTTAGCCTCTGACATTTCTCCAAAGCTGCCAGGAAGAGTCTGTGGGGGAGATAAAATGAAATTTGGAGGGATGGGATGTTTACCAGCTGGCTTTAATACTACAGAATAGCCATGTCTTTACTAACACTGCCCCGGTCAGACACCCAGGAAAGGCCCAGACATTCCAGTGCCGGATGTGGGGTGAGCTTGGAGAGCCATGTGCGTGTCGAGTCTCTGAACCTTCCTCTGGGCCAGTCTCTGAGCGGCAACTCTCTTGTCCAGAGGGCCTGACTCCTGACTTTGCGGGCCAGCAGCGAGACAGGGGCCAGTAAAAGAAATTTTCTTGTCATGAGAGGGAGATTTGGTTTTCTAAGCCTGCTTGTTTTTAAATCTTGACCCTTTTTAGAATGGACGGTGACTCCTTGGAGCAGATTGAGAGCATGTCATCCTGGGAATGAGGGGGGTGGGGAGTGGGGAGACCTGAGCCCAGTGGTCCAGCGCATTCTGGTTCAGGACCCTTGCTCAGAGACTAGGGGACTCTCTGATATCTAATGCTGGTCCCATCCTTCTCTGGACCCTGGCAACACTCATAATGTGGGACGTGTATATACAGGGTTCTAAGGGTATATGGCCATGTATTATTCCCCAAACAATAATTTTAATTCTCTGATAATCGTCCTCCAAACATTAATTATAATAGTAATAATACTGAGGTTTCACAAAGCCCTCTTTTTTCTTCCAATAATACAATATGTTTTGTGTTTGTGTGTGGTAAAATACACATAACAAAATTTACCTTTGTAACCATTTTAAATTGTACACTTCAGTGACATTATGTACATTATGTACATTCACATTCACATTGTGCAACTATCACCACTATCTAGTCATACTTTTTTCATCACCCCAAATCAAAACCCAGTACCTGGGACTTCCCAGTTGGCCCAGTGGTCAAGACTCCACGCTCCCAATGCAGGGGGCCCGGGTTCGATCCCTGGCCAGGGAACTGGATCCCACATGCATGCCGCAACTAAGAGTTTGCATGCCACAACTAAGGAGCCCGCCTGCCGCAACTAACACCCAGTGAAACCCAATAAATAAATAAATAAATAGAAGAAACTCAGTACCCATCTGTCTTTCTTGATGCCCTGCAGAGAGGCCCCTGCAGCAGTCATTCTTTCTAGCAGGTGGAATTGTGGCTATTTGTGTGGCATGTGTCTGAGCACTCCCTGGCACAAAATGGTCTCCTCCATCGCTGTTGGTGCCCGGAGTGCCCCCCGCCAACCTTCAATCAAACATTGCCCCTTTCCTGTTTCTCCCATGAGGGATCTGGGCCCTTGGAGGAGTCTCTGGAAGATAGTTAAGTACATGACGTGGGGGAGGGAGACCAGTGTTTGCTGATTGCACAGTTTTGCTGGCAGACCTAGCTTGGCTCCTGGGTCTCTACAGCTCTGTTTTCTCAAGGTGGGAGGCGGGAGACCCCAGTTTCAGAGGAATTAGGTGCTGTTTTCCAACTTTCCCACCTTCTTGCACCCCTGTTAGATTTGGGTGAAGTTCACCAAAGCAGAGTCTGTAATGCTTGACCTGGGAAGAGAAGCAGGCTCAAGATAGCATCTTCACTGCACATGCAGGCACCGAGACACCCCACACCATCTCACACACACACTCTCCCTACACACATAAGGAAATAGACCGGCTGGCTCACTCCCCACCAGGGGACCACTTTGGCCAAGCCAATGTGGGGGAAGAGGAATAAAGGAGAAAGGGAAGAGGAATAAAGGGGAAGGGCAAGATGAACAAAAACTGTATCAACTTGGAAAGAGGAAGATGGTGGGGGTGAGCAGTACTGGACCTTGGCTGGTTGACGTTGCGGCAGCGCTTCTGAATCCGCTCCGTGTGCTGGGAGCTGAGAAGGGAGCAGGTTTGTGTTGGTGGCGACTGAGGAACAGAAAGGTATGCCTCCCATCTTGCTCACTTCAATTGTGTGGGCTCCTTGGAAGTTCAACTTTTCTCATAGTGTAGCTGTCCTTTTTCAAACACTAGTAGGCAGGCTCCTTGAGGGTGTGGCCATGGTCATCTCACCCTGCCTTGGACCTCCCCACTTCTTGAACACCTTCTCTTCTTGGTGTCCAAGATAATAGATGCCTGTTCAGAACATTTGGGTCTCCTCTGGCTCTGAGACAGGCTGGGACCTTGGACCCTTTGCAGTGTTGCAATGCTCGCATCTGGACACACCTCTCCTCAAGCAACAAAATACAAAGAAACTATATGGGACTAAAAATAACTGCATGCATGAGCAGTTGGGGCAAATTATGGGCAAAAAGCTACAAAAGACCCAAAAAACCCCTACTGCCACTTTTGAAGAGCCCGGAGCAAAAGATGGGGGTCAGGAGCAAAAGCAGGGTACTGTGCATGCCCCCTGCACACAACACCACCAGAAGGGTGGGTAAAACACCTATGCCACCCCTCCAGCCTGACCCCCAGACTCCTACCCTCACCCCATAGAAGGAACAAGCTCACCCACACACACAGGGAGAGAGAGAGCAAGGGAACCTGTTGTGTGTTCTCGCTCCCCCCCTGCTGCAGCAGGGGCCCCAATAAAGCCTTGCCTGAATTTCTTGTCTGGCCTCTAGTCAATTTCTATTGACTGGGGAAAGCCAAGAACCCTGGTCGGTATCAGCTCTTCTCTGTGTAAGCTCTTCCTATGTCTTCTCACTCTTCACCTCACCTTCCCCAAGGGCTGCAGCTCCCAGGCATGCTCATGACTCCCACCCTCTCTGCCTGGCTTCAGCTGTAGGCTACACCTGTATGGCCAGATGCCCATCAGTCTTCACATCTGGATGTTGCAATGGCCCCTTTAAGTACACAGGTCCTAAAATGAACTCACGATCAGCCTGTAGAAGCATCCTCTGAACAGGTGTCATCAGCCACCATCTACCCAGTCTCTCGGCTCAGTGGGGACTCCCAGAGTCCCTCCTTCCTCCCAGCAGGCATCTAGTTTCTGAAGAGTCCGCCTCTGGAATATCCCTGCCCTTTCTGCCTTCCTCTCTCCTGCTGGATCCCAGCAGCCCCCTCCTGCCTCCTTTCAACCCACCTCCACCAGTCTTTTTCCAAACGTCTCCAAACGTCTAACCATCACCCCCCCCAAACCCTTCACTGGTCCCCATCGCCTACGAAGTAAGTTCCCACTCCTTAAGCGGAGCTGCAAGGTGATTCACAAATTTGGGGAAAGAAAGAATGGTTTTCTCTGGTTTTGACCACTTGGAGAATAAATGGCCCAATGCCCCATGGGACCCCATTATGGGCTTTTCTTTCGGAGTCTGGACGTGGTCAACCATTAGAAGGTCCGGTCGTCGTGATGAGGGCTAGCTTTCCGGAGCCACCCTGCTCCCCGCCCCCCAAAACACACCGACACAAATCCGATCTGAGATCGCCTGGCTAGCTTCTCTAAAGAGCCCTGGAGGGTTCGGGGAAATCCTGCTACCTTTAGGACCTGGAGGATCCGAGTAGGGGGTCACCCCGCCCCCACCCCCACCCCCGGCCGCCGAGCCGGCACCGGAACTGCCTGATGGGAACCCGCAGACCCGCGCTCCAGGAGGTCTCGCTGCCCGGGGCGTTGGATTCCTGCAGAGATCTCGGTGGACAGTCAGAGGTGCGCGCCGAGCCTGGGGGCGCGGGGAGGGGGGGCTCCCCCTCCTCTGGCGGGACTTATTTAGGATTCGGGGTGTGCACGTGATTCCCCAGCGAGGGCGGACGAAGGGCGCTCTCCAACGAGGAGGGCCGACCCCAAGTCCCCCGAGAGCCCCTCTGGCAGGGTCCTTAGGACTGGGAGCCTGGAAGGAGCTGACTTGCCTGATGGTGGCGCGCAGCCGCGGGCCCGAGTGCGTTCCCGGCGTGAGCGTCTCCCCAGCCCAGACCCTGCAGTCCACCTCCTTCTCCTCCTCCTCCTCCTCGTCCCGGCCTTTGGTCCTGGCGGGGGTGGCAGAGGGCGGGAGCCCAGAGGCGCAGGCCGGGCAGCCGGAACCTTCGCACGCCGAGCGGTGCGCAGCGTCCCCGGGGCGGGCGCGGGGACCGCGGGCTGAGGTCTGTCCCGAGAGGGCGGGGGCGGGGGCGGGGGCGGGGGCGAGGGCGAGGGCGGGGGCGGGAGCGCAGGCCAGGAAAGTGGGAGGGGACAGGTTGAGGGGTGGTCTCTGAGGAGGAGCCAGGCTGAACTGTATTGTTCGCCTCGGCCGCCCGGAGCGCGCGGAGCGGGCCGGGGAGCGTACGCGGGGCGCTCCGCTTCCCGTGTTCCCCCGTCCCCGGCGCCCCGAGAAGAGAGCCGGGCTTTTCCTCGCGCCCCGGGACGCCTCTGCTCAGGTGGGGTGCGGGTCTTCCCTGGGGGCGCGGGCAAGGGAGGCGTTCCGCGCCGGTGGGGCTGCGACTGCTGCACCCGGGGACCGGGAGTCCCGAGTGGGCCGCCCCGCGCAGCGCAGCCCCCGCCGGCTCCGCGGGCCGGGAGGCCGGGTGGGCGCACGGGAGCGAGCGTCCGCCGCTTCACCCGCGCCGCGTGCTTCCGCAGGAGCCGAGGGCCGGGGGCCCCGCGATGGCCGCGGGACGCAGCCACAGGGAGCCGCGGCGAGGATACCCGGGCGCCCCTCCCTAGCGGGGCGCAGCCTCCTCCTAGTCCGCCGCCCGACCGGCGGGATGGGGGGCGGAGGGTCTGCCCTGAGGGTCTGCGCGGACCACCGCGGGGGCATCAACTGGCTCAGCCTGAGCCCCGACGGGCAGCGCCTGCTGACGGGCAGCGAGGACGGCACGGCCCGACTCTGGAGCACCGCGGACGGCCAGTGCTGCGCCCTCCTGCAAGGTAGACCCGCTCGGCCGCGTCCTCCGACCTCTCGCTCTGTCCTCCCCTCTGCCGCTCGCCTGCCTCAGACCTGGGCGCTTTCGTCCGCAGACCCCTTCCCCAAAGTCCAGCCCGCGCCCATCGCGGACCCTCGTGGAAGAGCGCTGGGTGGGGTGGGAGTGCAGAGGGGGCTACGATACGGGCCAGTGAGCCGAGGGGCGAGGCTGCGAGGGCGCAGATCACCTGTCAACCGCTGGGTGAAATCCCTTCCATCACCGCAGTTTTAACAAACAAAAAGAAATCGCAGCTCTGCCCCTTTCAGCTTCCCTCGTCTCTCACAGGCCTTGTGACCTTTGGCTGAACATTTCCTCTCTCGGGGCCTTTGTAGTCACAACAGTGGTTTGTTAATCGGCCTGGGCACTACGGAGTGCACTCCGCGCGGTGTGGTACTGTTTTCCCACCACTCGTGCAGGCAGGGGAACTGAGGCACGGAGTTAAGTAGTTCGCCAGAGGTTTACACAGCCCATGGGGGGGCAGAGTCGAAAACCCCCTCCCTCATTCGACCCCCCTGCCCTGCTCTCTCGCTGCCTCATTTCACCCGCAATTTGGCATGTTTGGAAACTCCATGAAATAGCAGGAGGTACACATAGGCGTAAATATTGTTTTATGAAAGAGCCCTACCAACACACCCACACCGATTTGTATTTGTGGCTTACTCAAGGGAAGGTGGATGTTTTTCTTACCTCGGGTCCCTGTCACATGCCTGCAGCACAGGACTGAGAGGTCCCTCTGTTGTCTGAGTGGCTCCTACAGCCCCCTGTGGAAGCACCAGGCTGCCTGCGCTGTGTGCACAGTTATTTTTCACTGCTGGTTTTTCCACCATAATCAGCAAATCCTGGGTGGCCTGCCCCAGGCCTCCTGGCTCATCTAGGCACAGGGAGTAAATTAGCTTCCGTATTGGCTGATCCTGACCCTGCGGGTTTTCTTTTTTTCATTTTATTTTATTTATTTATTTATTTATTTATCTTTGGGCCATGCGGCTCGTGGGATCTTAGTTCCCCCCCGACCGAGGAGCGAACCTGTGCCCCCTGCAGTGGAAGAGCAGAGTCTTAGCCACTGGACCGCTAGGGAAGTCCCACCCTGTTGGTTTTATTTTTATTTTTTATTTATTTATTTTTTGGCTGCGTTGGGTCTTCACTGCTGTGCGCGGGCTTCTCATTGCGATGGCTTCTCTTGTTGTGGAGCACGGGCTTTAGGTGCGCAGGCTTCAGTAGTTGTGGCATGCGGGCTTCAGTAGTTGTGGCGCACGGGCTTAGTTGCTCCGCGGCATGTGGGATCTTCCCAGACCAGGGCTCGACCCCGTGTCCCCTACTTTGGCAGGCGGATCTTAACCACTGGACCGCTAGGGAAGTCCCACCCTGTTGGTTTTACATCAAAGCAGTTATGGTAGGTATTTCAAAGCTCAGTAGGGATGCATTTTGGACTGCCTGTTCTTTGGGAGCTGGTGTAGATAATGGGGAGTTGGCCACCACGCACAGATAGTCACACACACTGCCAAGGCACAGATCTGTTAGAAAATTTAAATCCAGTGTGTATTGCTTTCCAAACATGAGAACAGTATCTAGAGGGCTTTCAGAGATGCAGATGCCTAGGTCTGGGTTTCACTGAGCCTTTGGGGGTAGGACTCCAGAATTGGCATTTCTAACAAGCTGTGAGGTGACTCTGATGATCGGCTGGCCCGGGGAGCCCTGGGCCTGGGACCCCTTGTGGGAGCCCAATTCGTAGGCCAGTTTCTGCCTCAGGAAGCTCCAGTTCTTTCCAGGGTGGTTCTGGCCTGGTGGGCACCTGGCTTCGTCCCCAGGGCCCACAGTCCTGCCCAGCCCTGCCCTGCTATCCTCACCCGGCTCTGTGCCTGGCAAGTCCCCTTCACACCCACTTTAGTGACCCTCACAGCAGCTCGTCCCCGCAGGACACCAGAACCTGCTTCCTAGCAAGGCCACGCTGGACCCTCTGTTGCCCTAGTTGGAGGCCTTCCCACTCCACGGGAAAACGCTATCAAACGGAAAAACTGCTGACAGGGTCGTTTCTTTTATAAGGGTTTGCACTTTAAGAATTGTCAAGGACAGAGGGGACAAAAGTAACCTTTCCTTATCCTGAAATTGCACTAATAGACTTGTGAGAGAGTCATTTTGGGTGTGTGATAATCCTTGTGTGGCCCCCATGGTAAGCAAGGACCTGCCAACTGCTCCTCTGTAGGATTTTTGTTTTTGGCTGCATTGGGTCTTCGTTGCTGCACGCGGGCTTTCTCTAGTTGCGGCGAGCAGGGGCTACTCTTCACTGCGGTGCGCGGGCTTCTCATTGCAGTGGCTTCTCTTGTTGCAGAGCTCGGGCTCTAGGCGCGTGGGCTTCAGTAGTTGTGGCGCACAGGTTTAGTAGTTGTGGCACACGGGCTTAGTTGCTCTGTGGCGTGTGGGATCTTCCCGGACCAGGGATCAAACTCGTGTCCCCTGCCTTGGCAGGTGGATTCTTAACCACTGCGCCACCAGGGAAGTCCACAGGATTTTTTTTGTATCAGTGAAATATTAATAAAAATGTCTTGACATTTTAGTGCCCTATATTTTATAAATACCCTTCTAAGTACATATTTCTTATGTTATTAACCCTTGCAACTGTGAGGTGGATAGAATTGACAGCAGTTTAGGGAATTCCCTGGCAGTCCAGTGGTTAGGACTCTGCGCTTTCACTGCTGAGGGTCTGGGTTCAATCCCTGGTTGGGGAACTAAGACAAGCTGCGTGGCACAGCCAAAAAAAAAAAAAAAAAAAAATAAGAACAATTGACAGCAATTTATTTATTTATTTTTAAAATTTTATTGAAGTATAATTGACTTACAATGTTGTGTTGATTTCTTCTGTACAGAAAAGTGACTCAGTTATACATATATATTTATATATACTCTTTTTCATATTCTTTTCCATTAGGGTTTATCACAGGATATTGAATATAGTTCCCTGTGCTATACAGTAGGACCTTGTTGTTTATCCATTCTCTATATAATAGTTTGCCTCTGCTAATCCCAAACTCCCATTCCTTCCCTCCCCACCCCTGGCAACCACAAGTCTGTTCTCTATGTCTGTGAGTCTGTTTTTGTTTCGTAGATATGTTGATTTGTATCGTATTTTAGATTCCACATATAAGTGATACCATATGGTATTTGTCTTTTTCTTTCTGACTTACTTCGCTTAGTATGGTAATCTCTAGGTCCATCCATGTTGCTGCAAATGGCATTATTTCATTCTTTTTGATAGCTGAGTAGTATTCCATTGTGTGTGTGTGTGTGTGTGTGTGTGTGTGTGTGTGTACACACCACATTTTCTTTATCCATTTATCTGTCGGTGGACATTCACGTTGCTTCCATGTCTTGGCTATTGTGAATAGTGCTGCTATGATAACACCAGTTTATAGATGAGAACAGGAGATGCAGATATTTACCAACATGCAGCATATTCTAAGTGTTTCCTAGACACTCACATCGTGAGGCAGGTGCTGTTGTCAGCATGCCCGATGCATAGTGTGGTTGCAGGGCTTGTCCAGGGTCTCGCGGCTGGTCGGCGGCAGAGAGGCTTCTCGCCCACTGTGTGGCTCCTGCTCTGGGCAGGACAGAGTTGCAGGGAAGCTGTGCTCCCCCGGGGCCACACGGCTGATCAGCGGCAGACCCTGCAGGTCTCCTGACTCCAAATCCAGGCTCTTTCCACTGCCATCGTAGAAATTGCCACCTCGGGGTGAGTGCCAGCTCCTTGCACAGCTTGGGGCCCACAGTAGGCTTCAAAGGAGAGCCTGTTGGTGGGTCAGGCCTGGATTTCTCGGGCAGAGCGGCCTGGGTTGGCAGCTCCTGCCCTGCGTTTTCCTTCTGCAGACGAGCTCACGGTGCAGAAGCAGTTGGGGGCTAGAGGATCTTCCCAGATCTTCCCGGACCATGGCTCGAACCCATGTTCCCTGCATTGGCAGGTGGATTCTTGAGCACTGCGCCACCAGGGAAGCCCTATTTATTTATTTATTTTGGCTGCGCCAAGTCTTAGTTGCGGCACATAGGATCTTCATTGCGGCACGCGGGATCCTCAGTTGCAGCATGAGGGCTTCTTAGTTGCGGCATGCATGTGGGATCTAGTTCCCCGACCAGGGATCCAACCCGGGTCCCCCGCACTGGGAGCGTGGAGTCTTACCCACTGGACCACCAGGGAAGTCCCGTGCCTCAGTTTGTTTATCTGTGAATTGGGGGTGATAACAAGAGGAACCTAACCTCATAAGGTCGTGGTGGGCATCAAGCCAGTTGAGAAAGAGTTCCTAGCTCATTGTATTCGCTGTCTTATCCTTCATGCCCGAAGTGAGTAACAGGATCCCTTGGCACTGTGCCATGCCAGCTCCAAAGCTCTTCTTCATTTGCCTCCCACAACTCTTTATCATCCCATTTTGTAGATGAGGAAACTGAGGCTTGCCAGCCCTCTGCGCTCCTCCCTCTGGGTCCAGAGCCCTTTCCCCCTCACCTGCCTGTTGGCTTGACGGCGCTGGGTGCCTGTGTCGGATTCAAAGGTGCAAGAGTCTCGGATCCCGCCCCAGGGAATCTGCAGATTGGATTGAGAGAACGATTGCTTAACTAAGGGGCTGTGTGCACTTCAGAAGAGCAGGAACTTGGTGGGCTGGGGTAGCCAGGGTTCACCTCTTGGCCCAGGAGGGCCTGGAACTGAGACAGTTTTTAATTGTTATAAAAAACACACAGCATAATATTTACCATCTTAGCCATTTATAATATACAGTTCAGAGACATTAAACGTTCAAAACGTTGTGCAGCCATCACCACCGTCACCTCCAGGATTTTTTCCTCTTGTAAAACTGAAACCGTCCCCTCTGAACAATATCCTCATTCCTCCCTCCCCCAGCCCCTGGCACCCACTGTTCTACTTTCTGCCGCTAGGAACCTGACTCCTCTGGGTACCTTGCATAAGTGGAATCACATATTAGTTGTCTTTTTGTGACTGGCTCATTTCACTCAGCACAATGTCCCCAAGGTTGTCGCATGGGCCAGAATGTCCTTCCTTTTGAAAGCTGAATGCTATTCTGCCGTGTGGATCTTACACATCTTCTTTATCCATCATCCGTCGGTGGACGCTTGGGCTGCTTCCACTTCTTGACCATTGTGAGTGACGCTGCTGTGAACATGGGTGTGCAAATACCTCTTCCAGGCCCTGCTTTCCATTCTTTTGGGTATATACCCAGACGTGGGATTGCTGAATCATCTCATACATATTTTTAAGCGGGCACTTGGGAGCACAGGGAAGGCTCTCAGACATAAACAAATCGTTATTAACTTTGTCCTGGTCAAGGAAAAATTCCATCAAAAAACAGTTTGTTTTAAGTACGGATGTGAAGGAAGCCCACACTGGCAGTTCACTCTAAGGCTCTGCGGAGACCACCGTCTGGGGCAGGTGAGCTCCCCTGTGGGTGCGGATTAAGGAGAACGGGGATGGAGGCGGGAGAGCAGTTTGGTCAAGGTTGTGGAGCAGGAGAGGCTGGGCTGAGGACAGGCCCTGTGGCGGCAGCAGTGACCAGAGCATCAGCCCGGCCTGGGAGCTTGGGGGCGGGTGGCCCAAGCCTGAGTCCTCAGTGGCTTTGTCAGACCCTGTCCATTCCAGCCAGGGCTCCCGTGCTCAGACAACGGCAGGAAACAACTGGCACCTCCGAGTGGTAACTCAAGGAGGGTCTAATCAAGGGACGCTTGCAGAGTGTGGGGAACCACTGTACTTATGGCGAGTACCAGAGGGGCTGTCACCATCCCCAGGCCTGAAGGAGGGAGGGTGGGAGCGGTCAGTGCCGCCTGGAAACGGCTGGGGAGGGGGCTCCCTCCAGGGAGGCGTGACCGTGGTTCGAGGGCCTCAGCCAGCATATCCCGAACTAGAGACCCCCTCCTGGGGCTCCCAACTGTCTGAACCCTGCGGGCAGCGGAGGAGACGGAGCCCACAGCGGGTGAGGGCGCTGCAGGGAGCAGGCTGGAGAAGACGAGGACCCACGGGGGCAGACGAAAGACTCCAGGGGCAGCAGGGCGAGAGGAGGCCCCGCTTTTCATACTGAGTTGAAGGCGTGTTCAGCTGGGCCGTGCCCACTCCAGGCCCCTCTGCCCCTGCAGACCCTGGTCTCCAGCGCGGCGAGCTGCTGGTGCACGGGGAGGGGGCACTTGGACTCTAAACCTGCAGCAAGTCCAAGGGCGTGCAAGCCGGGAGACGGGGCCGGCTACCTTGGCAGGAAACCCTGAGCCTCAGCATATTCTTTTGAACATAATAACTGCATTTTATCTGCATTCTACATCCCTTCAAAAATATTTATTTTTAGTTTGGCTTTCTTGCTTATTCTGCACAATTCCAACAGCTTGTGGCCGAGGCGCCGTGGTCCCTGGAGACGTGATGGGCCCTCCCTTCTCCGAGCCCTCACTCCTCCACCCCTGGTGATCCTGCCGGGGCGGTGGAGCCCTGTTGTAGGTCTGTGGATTATAGTCAGGGGCGCGCTCCGCAGCCCCCAGGGCCCCTGTGCTGCAAGGGCTCTGAGCCCGGATCGCTCCCTTGGGTTGTCAGATGTGAGATGGGCGTCTTGTGCCGGAGAAGGGGCTTGTGCGGGGGAAGAGCCTTGATCGATGCAGGGACCCCCGCCAGCTTGGCCAGGCCCCTGAGGGGGTGGAGGGTCAGCCTGGCCCAGCTTCAGAGATGAGTTTTTTTTACATTGAAAAACTTCTTTTTATTATCACCTCTTTTCTTCAAGTCTGTTTATATTTCTGTTGATTTGCAATCAGTGTATATATCCTGTTTTTTTACTTCTACATATCAGAAAAGCTGTCCCACTCTCACGGTCTTGGTTAATGGCTGCAGTTTCACCGAGTCTAGGTGCCACGCTTGGATTTTCAGTGTTTTTCTTGGCCTGATTGACGGGTTCACATGACACTCTGCCTTCCTGCTGTCAGATGCTGTTGAGATGGGACGGAAGGAGCTGGAATGGGAGTGACACCCCGAGGGAGCCTCTCCTGGCCTTGGTTAGCACTGGGGACCCCTCTCATGGTGCTGAGCCCTCCCGACCCCTCCTGATGGCTGATCTGGTCTCGGGGAAAGCTCGTTGAGAATCCTCAAATATTTTATAAACATTTTGGGGTTGGCAAAAAGCTGGGCTGGGTTTTGCCAAACACATTTGCCCTCGACTTTTAAACTGATGTGCACTTTGAGGGAAACAGTCTGCAGCCTCTTCCCGTGTTTACTTAATTTACGCAAATGTTGTTTTCCTAGAGGCCTGGTATGTGCTATCCAAGAAGATGGGATTCTTTCTTACTTTAAAAAAAAATTCTGTTTCTTAGAACCCAGGAAGTTGGGTTCTTCCAAGAGAAACTAAGCTTGACCCCAGGGCCAAAAAAAAAAAAAAGTGTGACTCAGCTTGAAACTACCCAAGAGATTCTAAATCCCCGTCTACAAGATACCAGATATCTAGATGAAGTTTTAAAATCTGATCAAAATCCTTGAAGTAATAAATATGACGCTCCCATGCGTTATTATTTGAATTCATCAGTCTCCTCGTCTGTGAAATGGCTCTTAGGTCTAACATTCCTTTGCTTCCGTTGATTTTCTGGTCCCTGAATTCTTCTCCAATTGAGTCAGTTTCAGTTTGCTGTTGGAAGTGCTTATATCCGAGATGGAAAACGCTTTTACCTGAAAAACAGGCCCTACTGTGTCCAAGGATGGAGGGCTCCTGGGCTGCTTAATAATGGTCGAGGGGTAAACATCGACCCCACAGCCAGGGTGAGAGTCAGAAGATCTGACAACTGCCCCGTAAGAAGATGACCACGTGCACTTGGCCGAGACCCCAGACTGCAGGGCCCTCCCTCCGTCCCAGACCTCCACCCTCACTGTGTCTGCTTCATCCACCGTTTCTGCCAAACGCCTGAATTCTGGCCCCAGGGGCCCCTCTTGCTTTGGTGTGTGCTAGCTTCTCTCCCAGACGCTCTTCCTCTTCTCCCGACAGACACGGGCACTGCGTAGACCCTTCCTTGCCTGCCACACCCAGGCTTCTGCTCTGTCCACCCTCGTCACGCTTTGTCCCAGCACGTATCAAGCTTGGCTGACTGTCCCTCCTTCTGGGCTGGCTGCTCTGTTTGAAGGCAGGGAATGTGTTTTAATCATCTCTGTATCTGTATTTGTGTCCTGCGGCTGCTGTGACCGATGATCACACTGGGTTTCCTTAAAACAAGTTTATTCCGGCACAAGTCTGGAGGCCAAAAGTCCAAAATCAGTGTCACTGGGATGAAATCAAGGGGTTGGCAGGGCTGGGTTCCTTCTGCAACCTGTAGGGGAGAATGCCGTTGCCTTTCCAGCTTCTGATGGCTGCTGCATCCCTTGGCTTGTGGCCGCATCACTCCGGTCTTCAGGGCCAGCACCTGCCAATCTCTGCTCTGTCTTCACGGTGCCTTCTCTGTGTCCTCAGATCTCCCTCTGCCTCCTCTATGTGTGTGTTTATTTATTTATTTATTTACTTATTTGGCTGTGCCGGGTCTTAGGTGTGGCATGCGGGATCTTTAGTTGCAGCATGTGGGCTCTTAGTTGCGACATGCAGGATCCAGTTCCCTGACCAGGGGTCGAACCTGGGCCCCCTGCACTGGGAACATGGAGTCTTAACCACTGGACCACCAGGGAAGTCCCTCTGCCTCCTTCTTATAAGGATGCTTGTGATGGCGTGTAGGGCCCACCCTGATATCCAAGACAATCTCCCCATCTCAAGATCCTTAATTAATTGCATCTATAAATGTGTCTCCTTCCAAGAAAGGTAACATTTCTAGGTTCCAGCAATTAGGACCTGCTGCTCTCTTTGGGGCCAGAATTCTGCCTACCACAGTGTCTCTCCCCAAACGTAAGAACAGCTCACGGCTAACATTTACACAGCCGGCACAGGAACACCGTGAGATAGGCACCGTCACTCTCCCCATTTCAGGGGAGGAAATCGAGGCACAGAGAGGTGAAATAACTTGCCCATGGGCAGCCAGTAGCAGCACCAGGCTGCTAGCCCAGGCATTCTGGTTCCGAAGACCATGCCCTTGGCCTCTGTACTTCCTGCCTCTGTAACGTGGGGTTTGTTGAATGACTGAGTGAATACAAATAGCTGAAAAGTTTGAAGAAGACTAAAAAGAGATGACTAAGAAGGGGGGAGGGAAGGAGAGGAGGGAGGAAGGATTCCAGGGCAGCCTAAGTGCCCCCTGAATTGCTCCTGGCTCCCACGATTCCTGAGATTCTCCCAGACATAAAGCGTCATTTCAACACGCTAGTCACTACTGGACTTGCTGCAAACACTCGCCGCCCCCTGCTTTCCTCCCTTCCTCCCCATCTCAAACATTCTCAAAGAAAAACAGGAGCTGGCATGCCCTGCTGTGCTCACGTCTCCCCCCACCTCATCTGCAGGGCACGAAAGCTACGTGACCTTCTGCCAGCTGGAGGACGAAGCCGCCTTCACGTGCAGTGCTGACTGCACCATCAGGAAGTGGGACGTGCTGACCGGGCAGTGTCTGCAGGTGTTCCGGGGACACACGTCCATTGTGAACAGGTCGGTGTGCCTGCCAGGCGGGGAGGACTCGGCCTCTCCTCGTGGTACCCGGCCGAGTCCCAGGGGACAGAGATGTAGGCTGTGGGGCCCCTGCCCTGGAGGAGCTTAGCTTCCCTGGGGAACACGTGTGGACGTGCGGGGAGGCGGTCAGGAGCACACAGCAGTGGAAGGGCAGCAGTGTCCCCAGCGCAGCAAGCGCTGACTGCCCGGGGCTGCAGGTGGGGTTTGGGAGGCGGAGGTGGGGCGGGGAGGCACCACCAACACTCAGACCAGAGCCTGAAAGCCCTCCTGTGGCCCTGGCAGCACAGCTGCCCCCAGCTGGGTGCAGGGAAAGGGGTTTGGAGGCTACAGCTCCTACCGAGGGAACAAATTCCAGAGGAAATGGCTTAATTGGTACCTGATGGTGGACTTGGGGCTCGGAGGAGGAGGAGAACGGCGATTGTTCTGAAGAGGGAGTCGCGGGCGTTTATAAACCTCTCCTCTCCGTGTTGCTGTTGAAAATATCCCAGACCCTCCTTCTCATGGAGGTTTGAATTTTTGCAAAAACGTATTGCGTTTGGGTCTGAGCTGAGCCATGGAGATTCCTTGGTGATCAGATCAATTGGACACTATTTCTGCAACTTGGGGCCGTCGCAAACTCCCGAGGGAATGCCCGGTATGAGCAGGAGTCTGGGCACCGGGGCCCTCGTGACCTCACTGGCCAGGAAGGGCAGCTGCCCGGGCAGCGCACTAAGCAGGGAAAGGGCCCCGTGCAGGCGGGCGTTTGGCGGGGTGGGGGGCAGGGACGGAAGGATGTTCTCAGCCAGAGGGGATCCTGGCAGCCTGAGCTTAGTGGAGCCTGGGTCCGGGTGGGACCCGTCTGGCCTAATGTTCCAGCGCACGGTGGGTGGAAGTGGTGGGTCAACCCGATCATTAACTGCCCGGAGTACCAGCTGCCTGCGGATGGAACGGTGCTCCCGCAGGGCGGGAACGGGGAAGCATCCCTGAGCGGAAAGGCAGAAGGGTCGTGTTGGCTCAGGATGGCTCTGAGTGGAGAAGGACCCCAGTGGGGACCCCATAGAGCTCCGCCCCAGCCCCCGCCTCCTGCAGCTGAGCTTTTATCCCCCCTAAACCCCTTAGACAGAGCAGGCGAGGCCCGGGGACCTGGGAGACCAGCCAGCACCACGCAGGCCGGGGCGGAGGAGGGCTGGGATTGGGACCCGGATTTCAGCTCTTGCTGGCCTCTTCCACACTCTTCCTTGAGAAAGAAGTTTGTGACTGAGGTAAAAGTGTGGGCCTGGGGCGCCTCCTCTAGTGAGGCTGTGAGCGGCTGGAAGGGCTGACAGAGGATGGGGTGGGTGGAAGAAGGCCACATCTCAGGGGACCAGCCGGCGCTCCGGTTGTACCTGGAAACGAATCAGTGGCTCCTCAAAAGTAAATCTGGACAATTAAGGCTAGAAATGATGCTCTGCCAGGTGTAGACTCTCCTGAGTGCACACACAACACACACAGATGTTCACACACAAGTACACATATGCACTCATGCACACACACACACACACACACACACACACACACACACTGCTTTTGCGCAGTTGGCTCTTCTAAACATCTCAGGGTGCATATTTGTATTATGAAGTAACTGTGCTCACAAATGTGTGATGGCCCCGAGGTGAGGACGTGGACTACACTTCTCGTGTTTTCAGAGCCGGGCCAGGTGTGTGAGCTTCTGGGGGCACCGGCCCGGCCTGGCGTCCCTGCCGTCACAGGCCACACCCGGCAGGACTCGGGCCGTCAGAACATCACCCGAGGCACCACGTCATCACTTTCCTTTAGAAACACACGTGTGGTGAAAACCGTATCTCCTGGCATTAGGGAAGAAGCCATCAGTAGAGAGTGTGCTTTTCTTGTGCTGCGTCCTTAGTGACTTGTGGGAAGTGAGAACTGTCCAGAGGTGAGAAGCCGTGGAAGGAAGTTCTGCTCTGTTCCGTGTCCATCTTTCCTCCTGCCCGTGCTAGGCTCCCAGGCAAGACCTTTTAAAAGAGGGGGCACCAGGTGCCTCTGAGACTGAGATGGGGGTCCTGACCCCCCTGTGGCCACACAGACGACACGCCTCATTCCAGGTTCAGGCCGTAGCCCTTTGGGGGTGGTGTGTAAATTAGGGTCCACCCTCATGCCCTTTGAAGTTATACACAGAGTTCTATGCTAGAGACAGATGTGTATTTTCTGCAGAGAAAGTCTTAGCATACATCAAGATGAGAATAGGAGTCATGAATAGTTAACTGTTTGGCAGGCTCTGCTCCCCCCTCCCCCTGCCCCACCCCGGGCTCTCCTGGCTCCCTCACTGCCCCCCTCCTGCAGGGGGCCTGAGATTCCTCAGCCTTGAGATTTTCTCAGACTCGGGTCTCCCAGTCACTGGGACCGTTCATTCTTCTCACCCATCACCTGGGCTCGTTGAACACGTAAGACGCCAGCCTGCCGGGCAGCCCTGCGTGCTCTGACCCCTGACCCTTCCCCTCTTGCCACCAGGATCCTGGTCGCCAACAACCAGCTCTTCAGCAGCTCCTATGACCGGACAGCTCGAGCCTGGAGTGTGGACAAGGGGCAGGTGGCACGGGAGTTCCGGGGCCACCGCAACTGTGTGCTGACTCTAGCCTACTCTGCCCCCCAGGACCTCCCTGGGGCTCCGTGCGCGGAGGAGGCCGTGGCCAGGGGGCTCCTGGTGACGGGCAGCACGGATGGCACGGCCAAGGTCTGGCAGGTGGCCAGCGGCTGCTGCCACCAGACACTGCGGGGCCACACAGGTGCCGTGCTCTGCCTGGTGCTGGCCACGCCTGGCCACACGGCCTTCACCGGCAGCACGGATGCCACTGTCCGAGCCTGGGACATCCTGAGTGGGCAGCAGCTGCGGGTGTTCCAGGAGCACCAGGGCTCCGTCATCTGTCTGGAGGTGAGGCCGGCCTGGCTGCCAGGGAGGCCCTGGCTCCTCCTCTGAGCTGCCGCCCCACCCCAGTGTACCAGTCAGCTCAGGCTGTGGAACAAAGTACCACTGGCCGGGCAGCTTAAACGACAGAGATTGATTGGCTCACGGTTCTGGAGGCCGGAAGTCCGAGATCAAGGTGTCGGCAGGGTTGGTTTCCTCCGAGGCCCCTCCCCTCGGCTTGTAGACGGCCTTTCCCCCGGTGTCCTCACACCGTCTTCCCTCTGCTTCCAGATTCCCTCTTCTCGTGAGGACACCAGTCATACTGGATGAGGTTCCACTCTAATGCCCTCATTTTAACTGAATTACCTCCTTAAAGGCCCTATTTCCAAATACAGTCACATTCACGGGTACCAGGGTTAGGGCTGTTGCCAACACATGAATTTTGGTTTCCTTCCGTGTGAAGTGAGGATTACGTCTACGCACAGACCGTGGTCCATAATTCCTAAATCCAAAAGCTGAAAAAAAGGAAGGTTTTTTCTTAGGCTTGGCATCAGAACTCATTTTGATATGAGGCTGGTTGTAGTTAAGTTTAACCTCACTTCCTGGGACTACGTGTACCTTTGCTGTGGAAACACGAGTGTGGTCCTCAAATCCTAAAACTCCTGAAACGCGTCGGCCGAGGTTTGGATTAGGGATTACGGACATGGAGCTGTGCCCACCCCGGGTGGTCGTGAGGATGTAGTGAGTTGACAGCGGACGCAGTGCCTGCTGCAGAGCCAGTTCTTGACGCCCGTCCGCCTGTGATACTGTTGCTGTGAAGCATGTGTTGCTATGAGGATGTGTGGCCTGCACTTGGCGGGCACGTCTGCAGGATATGGTCCCTCCCTCTATCTAGACGTTAGGGTCTGGATGTTCCTGGCCCGGGTCACGGCCACAGCCCTTTCCCTTCTCCAGGCCAGTTCCCACACCCGAGGTGAGCAGGTTGGGGTGCAGTGCTCGGAGGCGCCGAGCGATGGGGGTGGGCTCAAGGTGGCAGGAAGTAGTGTGTGGCAGTCCCCTGGAGAGCCAGGCCAGGACGCCCGTTTTGGGTTCTCGAGGTGAAGGGCAAGCCCTAGGGCCCCAGGACCAGTGGAGTAGAGAAGGGCTCCACTTTGCTTGGACAGAATGATCTCTGGCCCCTGGTGAACGCCAGAGGGCCCATGTTTGTTTGGTTGTATAAATTGCATTTTTCTAGTGATGGGGGCAGGGCGGGGGACTGGTTGTTACTGAGCTGAGATTTGGCCACCTGGTTTCTTTTTCTTTTTTTTTTTTTTTAACTTTGATTTTTTTTTTTAAATTTTTATTGGAGTAGAGTTGATTTACAATATTGTGTTAGTTTCAGGTGTACAGCGAAGTGAATCAGTTATGCATACACATATATCCACTCTTTTTTAGATTCTTTTCCCATCTAGGCCATTACAGAGTAGTGAGTAGAGTTCCCTGTGCTATACAGCAGGTCCCTAAGCCACCCGGTATCTGATCCTGGGACTTGGGGAGGCAAAGGGAGGACCGGGAGGCACCTGGGAGGCAGCACTGTGTGTGATGGGGAGAGGTGTGCAGGGAGCAGTGGGGGTGCGTCCTGGGCGGGGCATGGGGGGACGGCCTCTGGGTTCCTGAGGGCGGGCGGGGTCTCTGGGCTCAGTCTCCTGGTACCGCCCAGGGGCAAGTCCGTCTCCCATGTTGGAGTCAGCCTGCAGGGCGCGGAGCCCGGTGTCGGGCACAGCAGTGGGAGTGAATGAGCCCGGGAGCAGAGCCGGACCTCTGCAGGAGGGGGCTCAGGAGACGGTGAGAAGCACGAAGGCCAGGCCAACTCGTAGTGTGGGAAGTTCCTGGGGTGGGGTGGGGAGCTCCCAGAGTGAAGTCAGTGTTGTTCCCGTGAGCACACACCGGGGTCTGTCCAGGATGGGTCCCAGTCGGGTGGGGGGGCGTGGGGAGAGGGCCCTGCTGGGTGGTGGGATGGGGACGGGGCGGGGTGAGGGTGGGCACAGTGCAGTGTGTGGAGGCCCCTGGGGTCAGAGTTGGAAGGAGGCAGGGCCCACGCTGTTGGCTTGGGCGGGGAGGGTTGCCCCCAGTGTCAGGAGCAGCGGGCCCCGTCGTAGAGGCCGGTCCTAAAACGGAGCCTGAAGGGATGGGCACAAAGGCAGCACACGCGCTGGTGCCACAGCAGCAGCGGCGCTTGACTCAGGAAACATGCGGTTATTTGGTTTGTTGGTTAGTTACTTCATTAGCTGTTGAGTCAAAGCCTGCTTCGCCCCACAGTGGGACTGAGGCAGAAAAGCCCCCATTTTTCAGAGTAGTTGGGGGATAAGATTCTGCTCGATAAGGTCCAGGGCCACCATCTCCACAGTAAATGGCCTGGCGCCTTCCCGAGAAACAGAGGACCCGCCGACCCCTGGCCGTCCAGGCTTCCTTTGCTTTGATATGACGTCCCCTCAGAGGGGGCCATAAGGGCCCCTGTAGCTTGGTTGCTGTATTATCGCGTCTCCCTGCTGTGTTTCCCCAGTACAAACTCATATCTAGGTGTACCGCGACTTGGGAGACGCACGTGCGGGTGACCTTTGGGTGTGCTGGCTTTGCCCGCTTTCCAGGGTCCCTCCTTCTCCCCACGTTAGGGTCGGGGAAGACCCTTTCCCTCCCCTCCTGATCTGCCTCTTTAATAGAAGGGCTTCCCCATGTCCCCCCTGCCATCAGAAACTTGCAGGGCCACCTGCCAGTCTCGGCCCCAGCCCGTGAGACCCTGGCCATGCGGGGCCGTCGCTGGGACCCTGCTGTCACCTCTGGGCTGAGTGTGAAGCACAGCACAGAGTCGGGGCACCACCCCCCGCCCCTGCTCACCTTACCTTCTCCAAATAGGTGACCCTCGGTTCACGTCTGCATGTCTGTTTCCTCCCTCTGTCCCTTCCCTGCACGTCCACATGCAGGTTGAGCCACCTAAGCCAAGGAAGGATCTCTCCTTGGGGACCTCCCAGAATTGCGACCCTCCCAGCTCGGCGAGCGGTGGGCTGCCTTCCCAGACGCCTTGCAGAGGCAGGCAGGGTTCCCGGGGGTCTGGAGACGCGGGATGGTTCTGTGAGCCCTGCGGCCTGGCCTCTGGCGTTGTTTAGGGAGGAAGCACTCGTGCCGGCAGGTGGAGAGCGAGGGAGTTGTCATCCGTGGTTTCCCGTTAGGCTGAGTGGGAGGTGTCCACTGGGATCCCGGGGGGCCTGTTCCATGGAGCTGCGGTGTTTACACCGTCCCTGGGAAACAGGTCAGGCCCTTTTGTGTGTTGAGATAAACTTGGGGGCCACATTTTCAGAGGCTGGGGAGAAGAGAGGAAGCTCACAGAGCTATGCAGCCTCCTGTGCCTGTCTCCGAACCGTCGGCCCGTGTGGATGAGGTACCCACTGCAGCATCGTGCCGCCTCCTTGCAGGCCTGCGGCCCACTCTGAACTTGCCGGGAGCTGAGGCGGGGCCCAAGAAATCGGCCAAGCCCTGGGGGGCCTCTGCCTTTCCTCTTCACTGTGGGATGTGTATCCAGGGTCAAGCACGCCAACCCCAGAGGGTTCCAGAAGCCAGGTGGGGGCAGAGCAGGAGTGCACAGGCCTCCTACGGAAAAGGTGGGCCAGAGCAGAGGTGAGGGCTCACTTCCAAGTAACAAACTCAAGGTCAAGCCCGCTGACCACCGAGGGGGACCGCTCCTTTACCCCTGCTCTTCGGAGGGGCTCCCAGGGTCTGGGCTCAACCGGGTGGTCCTTGTGAAGAAAGAGAAAGCGGAGACGCTTTCCTGTCCCTTCATATTTTAAAATTTTTAGTTATGAAACATTTCAAACATAAAGTATAGCAAACGGTAAATGGGACACCTGTGTACCCACCTTTGAAATGAGATATTAAAATAAACATTTCCAGTACAGCCAGAGGGGGAAAGGAAAGGCTCTGCCAGGTGTGGGGCAGCCCAAGGGCTCGGGGCATGCACCTGCCCGTCCGCAGCATTGTCAGGCCCTCCGTTCTTTTCCTACAAAAGCACTGTCCTGCCAAAGCCCGAGGGGCTGGAGCAGAGATTGCTGCTGCCTTTTTAGGGATACGTACCGGCTCCCGGCTTAGATCAGGCTGCGTGCAGTATTGAATTTATCCTCACGGCCACCTCTAAGGGTGATTATTTTTTCTCATTTTGTACATGAGAAGACGGAGGCTCAGAGTGGGCAAGCAATTTGCCCAAGGTCTCACAGCTGGTAAAGGACAGAGACAGGATTTGAACCCAGGACTGAACATGCAACCTGTGCTTTTGACAAGCAGCTTTCGAAAGGTGTGTCTGGACCCATGCCGTGCTGGAGTCGGGGAGCCTCTTCCGACAGGAGGCTGAGTGCCGGGAGCCTGGCTGTGCTCTGCACCTGGCCCTGCTCACCACCTGGCCCATCTGCTTCTCTCCCGCTGCCCTGTGCGTGGCCTGTCGTGAGTGGAGGGGAGGCCGCGGCCGCACCCCTGGGGCCGCAGCAGCAGAGCCCCAGGCCTGCCCTCCGCTTGGGTGGATCACACGCAGGGAGATGGCCCATAAGCCCCGTCCCGTCCTCTCGGAGCTGCCTTGGCTGCTGGGAGGGAGTCCTGCTGGACTGGCCTTTGTGACTCGCCCTGTCAGGGTCTGTCCTGCTTTCCCCACATGCCTTGAGCCTCTCTGGTCTCCGCGGGCTGCCCTGCTCCTCCCCGTGGGTGTCCTTTCAGGAAACCAGCCAAAGCAAGCAGTGAGGCGTCCGCCCGCTTATCAGCCTCGGGGCTCAGGGTCTGTGCTTTGAAAGTGTGCTGCTTTTTAAGCACATGCGCCAGGCCCTGCGTCGTCGGGACACCCGCTATGAGCAGGAGGCGTCTTCCCTTTGTCTCGGCCGCTGTGGACGCTCGGTGCCTCCTTCACGGGGGCCGGGCAGACAGAGCTGCAGAGGCCGAGTGGCCTAGATGTGCCACTAGGGTCTCCATCTCACAGGCTGCCCATACCCACTCCCCTTATCATAGGTCTGGGAGCCTCAGTGGGTAGTTTGGAGAGTGTGGTCCCTGGAGGTCTGGGGCTGCCTCTGGGAGTGACACTTGGTGGGGGGACAGTCAGGAAACACTGGGGCCAGTGGCACTCGGCCTGGGGGGCAGGGTGCAGACAGTGCTGGGCGGCATGAGGAGGGGTCCTGGAGGGCGGCTTTCCCACAGAAGATGAGGGGGGGTCAGCACAGAGAGGACTTGTAAGGGGGGCATGGCATGTGCCCGGGATCTCAGGGCACAGCGAGGACACTTGTGCACCTGGGGAAGCCAGGCCATGTTCAGGCTCCAGGCACAGGGCTGAAGGGGGGGCCCCGAAGGCCAAGAGCAGGTGGGGATGCCAGGCAGGTTCCCCTGCCCTTCTCGGTGGTGGTGCAGACGGAGGGGGGACCGGGCGATGTTCTGGACCCTGCTGGAGCCCTCGGGTGTGCGGACATCGCACGCGGCCCTGTCCTCGGGGAGTGGACCGCCAGCGGGAGAGGCCAGAAGCCAGGCTCCATTGGCTGGGCCAGTCGTCACCCCAGTAGCACCGGAGGGCAGGGCCTGAGAGACGCGGGCCAGGCCTGTCGCCCACTTGGTCCACCCTCAGCCTCTGCCTCCAAGAGGTATACGTGTCCCTCGAGATTGCACCCCCTCTGCCGTAGCGATTGGCCCAAGGCCAAGTTTGACCTGTGCTGTGGCTGTGGGGTGGAAAGATGCACTGGGCCAGAGTCCTATTCTCCGGGATTTAAACTGGGAAGTAATATGGGGAAACTGAGTCAGCTGTGGGAATTGGAGTGGAAAGTGGCCAAGATGGGTAGGTAGTGTGTGCTCGAGCTAGGAGGACTCGGGACGAGTTAAGGATGCCCATTTCAGGGACTTCCCTGGCGGTCCAGGGGTTAGGACTCCACGCTTCCACTGCAGGGGGCACAGGTTCGATCCCTGGTCGGGGAACTAAGATCCCGCAAAACAAACAAACTAGGCCCGCTGCCTGCTGCCCCTGGGAGAAGGACCTCATCTTTCCTAAGCCTCCAGCGGCCCCTGGGCCCCAGCGGCGTCCTGGATGGCTGTCTCGGGGGCTTGTAGCCTGCCCTCCTCTTCCTGGGCCCTGCAAAGTGGGAGGAGGCCTGGTGCCATCAGCCAGCTAACGGCAGCTGAGTACCCCACTCCGCCAGCCTTCGGTTCGCGTCCGTGTCTCCAATAACCAGAGGTGCTGTGCTGGTCGGGAGCTCTCTGGGCTGCGTGGTGTTTGCTGTAGGGAAATTTGCAGAATTATTTCAATTGTCTTTGGGCTTCCCTCGCGCTAGTACCCTGTCCCTCTTGGCGGGGGTGCTCCTGGGAGGGGGGCTTCCTCGTGCCCTTCCCTTGTCTTCCAGGCCCTTTCCTAACCTCCTGCAACGCCAAGCAGGGGTGTGAGTGCCACTCCAGCTGGCAGCGGCGAGCGGGAAGGGGGGGAACCTGTGTCCAGGGGCAGGGGGGCAGGACCCCATGATGGCCCCTGGCTGTCCAGCTCCGGTTCCAGCAGAGGGCTACCTTACACACACCGCGGTCAGTCAGGTTACTTCTAGAGCTTTCTCCTATCTCCCTTCCCCAAGCAGAAGTCCAGTGTGAAAGCCCTGCCCTGGGTGCCCCTTTCTCAGCTGGAACATTACCAGGGAACAGAAGTAGCTACAGGTGGAGTCACATTGACCTTCCCGGGGGCCAAGCTGTAGGGAACTGCTAAAGAGAGACACCTGGCAGTAGTAGCAGCGGTGCTGGCCGACATTTTCTGGTCCTTGCTCTTCGGGTGCTGAACGCTGTACGGTCGTGTCTGAGCACCACAAGGAAGGGTCTGGCGTGATCCTTGTCTGCGGGTGAAGCCGCTGAGAGCAGAGTCACTGACTTGGCCAAGGGCCAGTCAGGATCTGACGCCGGGTCTGCCTGAGCTACACGGCCCTGAGGGGAAGGGAGGAGCATCGTGACCTTGGGTGCTGGAGTGGGTAGTGGTGAGGGGCGACCCAGGGGCAGGGGCATTTCTGGCTTGTCCACAGTGTCTCCACTGAGACCTGCGTGTGCCCCTCCACGTTCCACAGAGAGAGGTTTGGAGGGGCTTCCGGGGTGCCCCCTACGGTCAGCGGTACCCGTGTCCGGTGCCGACCCTCCCTCCCCCCACCCCCAGCTGGTGAACCGGCACGTGTACTCGGGCAGCGCCGACGGGACGGTCAAGTGCTGGCTGGCAGACACGGGCGAGCGTGTGCGCACATTCACGGCCCACAGACACAGCGTGAGCGCCCTCAAGTACCACGCGGGCACCTGTAAGTGACCCCGCCCTCCCCGTAGCCCCAGCCTGCCTGTCCCCTTCACGCCCCGCCCCCCAGCACATCCGCTCTCGCCCAGACCTCTCTGCTGCTTCTGACTGCACTCTTCCCTCCTGGAGCCTCAGCTGCCGCTCAGTTTGGTCAGCGGCCAAGGGCGGCGGCTGTGCCCCCTCAGTGCACGTGTTTGTTCCTCCAGCGAAAGAAGTTCCAAATAAGGGTGTAGGGGCTCCTCCCCACCTTTACCCCGCTAGGACGTGCAGCGACCTGTGTGTTCAGAGGACCTCAGGTCAAGAGCAGGTCTCAAGGACACATTCTAATTCTCGAGACAGGGACACCACTTAACTCCAGTCAGACTTGAGGGCCACGTGGGTTTGGCTTCACTTGGCATTAGGTTTGACTACAGATAAGAGAAAGCCCAGATAACGGGGATTTAAATGAGATAGTGGTTTATTTTTCTCTCAGAAGAATTTCAGCAGCTGGTGGTATAGGCTGGAACGGATGGCTCCAGAAAGTTGTTAGACACCCAGTTTCCTTTTTTCACTTTACTTCATCATCCTTAGCATGTATCGGCTATCTTTAAGGGGGGGCCTCATGGTGCAAGATAGCTGCTGGAGCTCCAGCCATCATATGTTTTAGGCAGGCAGGAAGAAGAGGAGGGCAGGGCAAAAGGTTGTGTCTCCTAGATGAGTAGGCCCCTTTAAAGATCTTTCCTGGAAACTCCACCCAAAGACTTCTGCATACATACCTCTGAGCACTGCCTGCAAAAGAGACAGAATAATAAAAACTTTTATCTGGGGATACTGCTGCCAGGATTAATCAGGGTTATTTTGGAAAGAAAGAAGGGCAGCGTGGCTTACTGGGTAGTCAGCAAGCTCTCTGTCCCACAGGTCTCAAACTGTCACACATCTGGGCTTTCCTGGCTCTGTCCAACTGGGCTGCCACCAGTTGTTTACACCCCAGACACACGCAGAAGACAGGCACTGTTCTGGGGAAGCAAAACCCACAACCTCACCACACCTACATGGGAGTGGGGCTCCCAGCTTGCTGGATATCTCTTTCCTAAAACGATCCCCAATGTTATATTTTGCTATCAGCGTCCTCCCTCCCTCCCTCCCTCCCTCCCTCTCTCTCTCTCTCTCTCTCTCTCTCTCTCTCTCTCTCTCTCTCTCTCTCTCTCTCTCTCTCACTCACACACACACACACACACACCTGCAGCAGGAAGCCAGCCCCCCCTAGGCGAAGCTGAGCCTGAGAACCATCTTCCTAGCACAGCAGTGAGGGAGCAGACTGGGGTGGGGGAGGAGCCACAGTGGAAAATTCAAGTTGACTTCACAGCACAGGTGTTAGATGAAGATAGAATGGATTTCCGAAAATAGAGTGTGAGATGCCCTCAGGATTTAGGTGTCTGACGCAGAAAAATGATCTTTTTCCTGTTCCTGTGTCCAAGTGTGATTATGGCTCTGCTCCTGTCGGGGACCTCTAATTTAAAGAGAAGAACGTTGCCCAGAGCGCCTCCCCGTGGCAGCGGCTGGGATGAAACCTGCCGCTGCAGCAAATCCCACAGACCCTACCTGCTGCCCGCTGTTAAGGAACTTGGTCCTTGGTCTTTGCCAACAGGCTACAGGATGATCAGACCTAATTCTGGACCCTCTTCCCACCCTCAGGATGCCCAGTAACCACAGTGCATTGGTGGAGGGGAAGGCAGGAAAGGAGCTGAAGAGGCTGAGAAATGAAACTTCCCCTCCAAGTCCACATGCGCTAGTAGCTTTAGCAGCAAACCTGGGACTAGGCAGGTGACACAGGAAATGGGATAAGGAATAGACACCCCAAGGACAGGGAGCCCCCAGGGGGTGCTTACTGTGGCTCACTCAGGCTGCTGGGTGGCTGTAGCAGATGCTATGGGTACCACGCTCAGGGGCATTTCCTGCTGCAGCACCTGAGGTCCTCTGCCCGAGGGTGTTTTCCTGTGAGGCAGGTCATGGGAGGGCTGGGAGTTGATGGATAAGTAGCCCAGTGTCCTTGTCCCTGGGTGGAACAACTCTGAGACCCGGTCCGCCCCTTCTCCCAAGGGCCCCCAGCAGTCACCTGCTTCCTAACACACCTGCATGGGAGTCCTCCTTCCTTCCTGTTTCTCTCCCCACTTCCTGGAATGCCCTGCTAGATAAACCGTTTGCACTCAAAACCTAGTGTCAGGGTCAGCTTCCGGGAGAACCGGGGCTAAGATGGTAAGTGGACGAGGGAGTTTCTCTGGCCAGTGCCGTCAGTGTGGTCCCTGACCAGCAGTATCAGCATTACTTGGAGTTGGCTAGACATGCAGGTTCTCAGGCCCCACCCCAGACCTCCTTAAATCAGAAACTCAGCTGGGCCCAGCCTGCACTCGGGAGTTTGAGAACTCTTGGACTAAGTTATAATGTAGGAAAAAGCCCAAGGGAGGCAGAATCGGGAGGTTCCCCCTGGGAGAGGTTGCGCAGGGCCCCTCTAGTGAACCCCGGAGGCGCTGGGTTGTGTTTGGAGGGCCAAGTTCATTACTGAGGAGGGGGAGGAATGAGTTTCTGGTTGGTCCTTGTCCCGAGAGGCTGCTCAGACGGTGGGGGGGGAGGGATGACCCCCCCCCCCCCCGAGGCAGGGGCTTCAGAGCTGCTGGAAACACCCGGCAGGGAAGCTAAGCTTCACCAAAGGCTTCCACCAAATGGCCTGAGAGTGGGAAGCTGGGCCCAGGTGGTACTCAGGAGGGGTGGAAGCACCTGGAAGGACTTGGCAGGCTGACCTGAAGCCCAAGGGCGGTGGGGCAGCCGAAGTCCTGCAGAGCCGGCTGCAGCCCACAGAGGGCGCTTCCGGGCCCCTGGGCGTCACCCTGAACTCACAGGAAAGTACTGAGATAGGGAAGGTGCCACCTCCTTCCTTTCAAGGGGCTTCTGCTGTTTCCCATTGGCAATTATGACATCCCTGGGAGGCGAGCGGTGGGTCCCGGAGAGGGTCCCCGTCACTCTCCCCGCCCTGCCCATCCACGACCCCCGCCCTGCGGAGTCCCGAGGGGACGAGGGCTCTCGGGCGGGAAGCAAGTGCCACTGTGTGTTCACAGTGTTCACGGGCAGCGGGGACGCCCGCGCGCGCGCCTTCGACGCCCAGTCTGGAGCGCTGCGGAGGGTGTTCCGCGGCCACGCCTTCATCATCAACTGCATCCAGGTAGGCGCTCTCGACCTCTCCGGGGCCCCGTGGCTGGTTAGCTGAGCGAGGGCTAGCCCGCCTGCGCCTCTGCCTCGGAGGGGGAGGGGGGGAGGCGGGGGAGGCGGGGCCAGGCAGCAGCGCTCCCCCGCGGGCAGAGCCTCCCGCATCGGGCGGCCTGGGCGTGCGCGGCTCACGCCGAGGCCCGGGCCGGCGCTGGCCCGAGGCAGGGCGGGGCCTGCACCTACGTGACCCCGTAGCTGCGGGGAGGCGCGGGGTCGGAGGGCGGTGGCGCGCCCCCTCCAGCGCCGCCCACGCCCCGCGCCCGCAGGTGCACGGCCAGGTGCTCTACACGGCCTCGCACGACGGCGCGCTGCGTCTCTGGGACGTGCGCGGCCTCCCGCGCGCCCCGCCGCCGCGTCCCGCCGCCCCCAAGCGCAGCCTCTCGCGCCTCTTCAGCAACAAAGTGGGCTGCGCCGCCGCCGCGCCCCTGCAGCCGGCCTGAGACGCCCCGACCGGCCGCCCACGGACCCGCGGAGGGAGCGCGGCCCGCCGGCACCGGGGGCTCCGAGGGCAAGGACCGGGGCGGCGGTGGTGCCTGTCCTCCGCGTCCGCTGACTTCCGAAGCTCTCGCCAAGCCGCCCGTGGGGGGGCCATGCCTGCCCCCCACCGCGTCCCCTGCCCGCCTCTCGGTTCCCACCTCCTTCGGCCAGAGCCCTTGCGGAGCCCAGCCCTCAGCCTGCTCGCCGGCCCTCCTGGGACCCTCCCGGGACCTTCCCGACTCTCAGGGTCTCCAGCCCCGGGGCTCCGGCGCCCGAGGTCCTCCGAGGCGAAGCCTTTCCTGCGGAGCGAATTGGACGCTTCAGAAAGCCACAGACCGGGCCTTCCCTGGAGGTCCAGTGGTTAGGACTCCGTGTTCTCACTGTCGAGGGCCAGGGTTCGATCCCTGGTCGGGGAACTAAGATCCCCCAAGCCGCGCGGCGCGGCCAAAGAAAAAAAGCCGCAGACTGTCTATTTTGGCAAATTGTCCACTTGTGAAGAACCGAAATACAGGTCCTTAACAGTGCTCTGCGACACGTCGTCTTTTGTTCTGCCCGCGGAGTCCCAGCCCCATCTCGGAGGGAGAAGGGGTGCCGGGAAGCAGGGGCCTCACGCCCGCCTGGGCCTGGCCCCAGGGGCTGCGGCCTCAGAGCCCCTCCAGTGTCGCTGCAGCGCCACTCGAGTGCGGAGTGGCATGGGAGAGGCCAGGGAGCAAGGAACCGGCTCCTTAGCTGCCTGGGTGACAGCGGGGACGCCTGCTATTCCGCCGGAATCGAGGAGGACCCTCCTCTCAGGTGTGGAGCAGAAAGGCCCCCGCACAGGTGCCAGCTCTGCGCCCCGCGTGGCGAAGGCCCTGGAGGTGTACACAGGAGGCCGCTGGAGCACCTGCCCGGAGGGCATGAAGGGGGAAGTGGGGCTCAGACCCTAAGAGGCCCTGAGGGGAGCCGCCCCCAGCAGCCCTTCTCGCACCGGGAGGGGCCCACGTTCCGCACCCACAGGGCCCTCCATGCCAAACCCTGGCTGGCCCCCCGCCCCGTGCAGGAAGAGGAAACGCTGCAGAGGACAGTGTCCGCCCTTGAGAGCTCAGCGTCTAGCCAAGGACAAGCCTCCCCGGGCGGAGGCAGCCCTTGACGCAGAGAGGTGGGTGCGCCAGCGTCTTCATGCAAGATGCGCGGCAGGACGGGCTTCACCTGCTCCCTGGGGTGCCCAGGTCCATGCCTGATGGGTGGATCCCACCCCCTTGGGAACAGGTACAGGGTATTGACACCAGGGGCGGTAGAAAGGGTTGCATACCTCTGTGATGGGCTCTAGGCCTGACCCCCAAACCCTGGGAACCCAGGGGCCTCGCCAGGAAAACAGGCTGGCCGGTGAGAAGAACCTGCAGAAGCGGCATCACCCAGCCTTCCTTGGGTGGGACTCAGCACAGAGTACAGGTGAGGGGTTCCACGTGCGCGGCCTGTCGTGTCTGGGAGCGCTCACTTCCTAGCGGTTCTTCTTCTCCAGGGCCCGAGGCTGTGGTTACAACGGCAGGCCCACCCCGAGGGGCTTTCGGGGGAGCTGAAGCGCACTTCAGGGAGGGCCTGCAGAGAGAACCACCTTGAGTACCTGCGCTGATTTAGTCACCTTCTCAGTCTGCTTTGCTGACAGAGGCAGTCTGAGTAAGCCGACTCTCGCTCCTTGGTGCTGACAGCTGATGCTGCCTTCCTGCCTCCACAGCTCTCGCTAGCAGGGCAGGCAGCTTATCCAACCACGGGGGGCAGATCCTAAAACGGCTGCTGCGTTCGTTTTCTCCAGCCTGCCTCTCCCAGAGAAAGAGTAAGAAGTGAAAAACCGCTATTTTGCATTTATACAGCATGACATATTTGGGTAAATTTTATTTCAGTAATTTTCTTTTTTGTGTGCTATCTTTGTCTGGTTTTGGCATCAGGGTGATGGTGGCCTCATAGGATGAGTTTGGAAGTGTTCCTCTGCAATTTTTTGGAAGAGTTTCAGAAGGCTAGGTGTTAACTCTTCTCTAAATGTTTGGTAGAATTCGCCTGTGAAGCCATCTGGTCCTGGACTTCTGTTTGTTGGCAGTTTTTAAAATCACAGATTCAATTTCAGTACTCGTAATTGGTCTGTTCGTATTTTCCATTTCTTCCTGGTTCAGTCTTGGGAGATTGTACCTTTCTAAGAATTTGTCCATTTCATCTAGGTTGTCCATTTTATTGCTCTATAGTTGCTTGTGGCAGTCTCTTATGGTCCTTTGTATTTCTGCAGCTTTTCCTTTTTCATTTCTAATTTTACTGATTTGGGCCCTCTCCCTTTTTTTCTTGATGAGTCTGGCTAAAGTTTTATCAATTTTGTTGGGTAATTTTTATTTCAGCAACGTAGAGAGCTTTGCTAGATGTTGAGGAGGATATAAAGACCAGATAACCACAAGATGTTTCTTTGCCTTCGATGATATCGTCTTGCCTCTGATAAATACCTTCAGTTGGGTAGGGGAAGGACAGGAAGTACTTATAGGACATATGGGCAGGAAAACAAGGACAGGACATGGCAGTGTCACCAGAGTCAAGAGCAGACAGAAATTCATACAAGTGATGGGCATCAGATCGGACCGAGCACAGCACGTTCTCGCCGCAGCTTCCCGTCGTTGACCCCATCGGCCTCACAGGCCTGTGCGTGCCACTCCTGCTCGGAGCCCCTCTCACGGCCCTGGTATTCACCACTCAAGTCTAGACCCCCGCCTGCCTTTCAGGGTGCTTTGTAGTTGGACTCGGCAATCTTTCCAGCCTCAGTCTCTTCCCCCAGCACACCCTCTCTGGCGGGTCTAGAACAGCCCCTGCGACCCCATGAACATGGCTCACTCAGCTGCTATCTCATTTGTCCCAGGTCTGGAATGTCCTTTCCCTCCGACTCTCCAAGGAGAACCCTCCCAAAGCCCATCTGCCCTGTGACTTCAGGCTCAGCACATTCCCTCCTGTTCAACAGCATTTTCATCACAAATGTCCTTTGCTCCTCTCTTGCATTCCAGAGCAGGGAGTGATTCCGGAGCAGGGAGTGACACGCAGTCGCCACCTGTCAAGTTGCATACAACCAGCTAGAGGCAGAGCCAGGACCGAAGCCCGTCTCCCGGTGCGTGGAGAGGGCATAGCCGGCACTGTCCCGAGCTCGAGAACTGGCTTCTCTGTGTCTCTTCATAGGAAAATGGAGCACTAGACCTGCTAGTGTGGCTTGAATTCCCTAGCCTTTTCCAAGATCAGTTTGGGAAGCTAGAAGCCACACCTGGCCCAAGCCCAGGACAGTAACTTGTTAGCCAGAAGCTGCAACCTAGGCCCCAAATCCAAGTCTGACATGGTCTCAAATGAGGCTAGAAACCCCTCATCGCCTCAGCCCTCAGCCGCTTCCAACACCGAGGAAGCGAACCCTGCTTCCCCGACTCAGTCTCCCCTCCCCCACAGGCCCAGAGCCTTTGTACACTTCATCTTTTATTATTTTTTTTTAAAGTTATGTTTATGTGAGATGGGTCTCTTTTTTTAATTTTATTTTTATTTTTGGCTGCGTTGGGTCTTTGTTGCTGCGCGCAGGCTTTCTCTGGTTGCGGCGAGCGGGGGCTACTCTTCATTGTGGTGTGCTGGCTTCTCATTGTGGTGTGCTGGCTTCTCATTGCGGTGGCTCCTCTTGTTGCAGAGCACAGGCTCTAGGCGTGCGGGCTTCAGTAGTTGTGGCACGCGGGCTCCGTAGTTGTGGCTCGCGGGCTCTAGAGCGCAGGCTCAGTAGTCGTGGCACACGGGCTTAGTTGCTCCGCGGCCTGTGGGATCTTCCTGGACCAGGGCTCGAACCCTTGTCCCCTGCATTGGCAGGCGGATTCTTAACCACTGCGCCACCAGGGAAGCCCACACTTCATCTTTTAACAACGGACATTGATGGTGCTTTTGAGGGCATACGTTTGACTTCCTCACAGAAGTCAACGGAAGCAAACGTCTCGATCTAAATGAAGCCCTAGACCACCCAGACATTTTCAACACTCAACAGTTTAGGAGTTTGAGCAACTCATTGCAAAGCTAGGCTGACAATTTTTGAATATATTTTCCACCTTTTATTTCCATCTGTATCATCCATTTTAAAAGAATGACAAGAAAATATTTCCACCCATTTAAACTGGACTGCTCTCCAAGCTTTATGAAAATGATTCCTGAAAAGCTGGAGCATTTCGGCCAGCCCCTTGATGGCCACCAGGTGGCCCACCTGCCCTCTGTCACAGGGGCTTCCGGTGACTCCCGGAGGGCAGGGAGAGCCTTGGGAACACACCTGGCACTTGATTCATCAGCACCCGGCTGCTGCCAGCTGTGTCCTGGTGCTGGACAGGGTTTTCATGCAGTACACGTTTACGGAGGGACGCAGGGTGCAATGAGAACGGTTATTTGAGCTGTTAGAGGCTAACAACATACCTTTAGAGATAGTCTTCTGTAATATACCCAAGAAACCCCACAAAGACATGGAGAAAATATACCTTAATCTCTGACAGGTATCTTACCTTAGCCAGCAGTGAATTTAATAGGACAGAAATGCATCTAAAAATGCTAATTAAAAATAAGTTGCTTTGGTTAGCATTTAAGACTTTACCATTTAATAAAAGATTTTATTTTTGTAAAGAAGAACTTTGAATACATATATATATTCTGAATATCAACCTGGAATTTCAAGTGCCTACTTTACTAAGCTAAGCACAAAACACGGACGTTTCAGGCTGAGGGCATCTGCCACCGTTTGGTGCGGCTGCGGGAGCCGATGCCTCGTCATCAGGCCCCCAGAGCACTTGCTGTGGTTGAGGATCTAAAGGACGTTTCCGGGACGGGGCAGAGAGGCTGAAGCAGGAAGGCAGAGCTGCATCACGGGAAGGAGGAGACGATCAAGCAGGGGGCTCAGGAGGGCAGGAGAGCCGGGCAGGGTGAAGAGGAGGAGACAGGGCCAGCTTCCGCTCCCATGAGCTCCTCCCGGATCCCTTCCCTAGGGGCCACCCTATCCCAGTCCTTCCCATTTCTGGGTGGGGAAAAAAAGGAGCAGGGAGGGCGGCATTAGGGTTGCGGAACCTGAAGGCAGCTGGGAACCGCAGGATCAGGCCAGAGGCAACTCAGTTCCCAAGAAGGACCCTGGGGACCGGCACCCGCCCCCCACCCCACGAAGTCTCTTACTCTTTACATCCCTGTTCCCCGCCTACCCCTCCCACCCCCAAGTAGGAAGCACTCTGGAGCAAAATCAGATAAAACGTAAGAAAAAAAAAAGACCTGCATTACACTTTTCATAATGATAGAATTTATAAGCAGAAACTTAAGTGCTTATTTCTGTTCATCATTTAGTTTCTCTTTGTTGCTGACTTTATATTTTCTACATAGGATAAGTACTCTGCAATAATAATTTCTTCGTCTTCCAGAGTTGAGTCAAGGTAATCTTCTTCATGTTCTGGGATATCTTCCAGGATTTCATTCACAGCCTCTGTCTCCATATCTTCATCTGTTGAGGCGCTAGAGGTCCCTGCAGTAAAGAAGTGCAGCAACAGGGGAGCTGAGGGAGGAGGACAGAAAGAGAAACCTCCACGGGGACCAAAGGGACCCACGTCAGCTCCAGCTCGGCCCTCCCGCCACGGCGCCCGAGCAGCCCGAGGCGTGCAGGTCTGCGAACGCCCCTCGCGGCCCCGGGAGGCGCACGCCCCGCCTGCCGGCTTCCGCCCGAGCAGACACTCCCTCCCAGCCGGTCTTCAGAGACCGCAGACCCACCTGCAGAATCGGACGGGGACGTGGGTGGCGTTGCGGAAGAATCTTCCGCCGAGAGCTGCAGGTCAGGAGGAAGACTTCCACCGTTGTGAGCGAGGGTCTGAGCTGCCAGCTGGACGTTTCCCCTGAACACCCTCAGGGCTGCCTCGGCCGCTGCCGCGTCGAAGCCCATGTACACGAGCTGGGAGAAGGGGGGCGGCACTGCTGAGGGCCCAGGACACACGGCGCGCCGCGCGCCCGGTGCTCCCGCCCCCACGCAGGGCCGGGACAGCCAGGTCTCGGGGGACACGTTCCTACAACCCACCGCACGCGTGTGCCACCGGCCTTCCCGCGCTGACGTGCGCGTGCGGCGACTCGGAAAGGAAGGAGGAAGACCTGAGGCGACCACGTTGGTGCCCAGTCACCTCAGAACGGCAACCGGCTCGCAAGCCAGAGGAAGCGCTGCGGGCACAGACCTAGTTGTCACCAGTACCGTTAGCTACGTGTGTGCAGCGCGCTGGGCAGGCTAACGTGACAGGGGGCACACGTGGACAGCACAGTGGCATCCCTGCAGGTCACAGGCAGGGGAACGGGCTGACGGGAACGGGAGGCGATGCCCCAAGAGGCGTGTGTAGAAAAGAGGAGAAGAGCCTGAAGAAAACCTTCCCGTTGCTTCCCTGGGTTTCCTACTCTGAAGGAAATGCCTGTGCCCGCTTCCACCCGCTGCAACTGCTGCACGGAGGCTGCGCCCTCGGGCGGGCCCGTCACACCCGGAGCCCAGGGAGCCCAGGACTTGGCCCCGCCTGGCCGCCAGCCTCGTCCCGCCAGCCAGTCCCACACGAGGCTGCCCGGGCGGAGAGGGGCACAGGGCGCCTGCACTTACTTGGTCAATGGTTTCCCGAGAAGGACTTTCTTGATGGCTGTTGGTTTCCGGACCAGAATCGTTTAACCACCACATCTGAGGATGACTGAGAAGAATCTAAAAACGTACAGGGATACCCGTCACTCATCACTAACATCCGCTCGGGCACTCAGGCAGAGACTGAGCACCTGTCACGTGCTAGGCAGGCACAGCCGCGGGACACACGAACAGGTGTGGGCAACTGTGGCGGACAAGGCTCGGGGTGCTGTGGAAGCAGAGAAGAGGGACCCCTGAACAGGCTGCGGCTGGAGAGGCTGCTGTTCAAAGGCGGCTCCCGCCAAAGGTCGTGTCTGAGTTGAGGGCTGGAGGATGAACAAGACTATTCAGGCAACAAGAGTGCATCTGAGGAAGCGGGAAAGGATGTGAGAGAGCAGGCGGAAGGATTCCAAGAAAACAGAAGCTTGCTGCAGCTCAGCCTTAGGGGTGACAAGGTCATAAAGAGCTATAAACGGAAAGCTATAAGCAGTCCAGGGCTGCCCAATGTGACTTCTCTTTGGAAGGTGACATGCTCTAGGTTTACAATGTCACGGAGAAGAGCAGAGTTCTTTGGACCCTTGATTTCTCTGTCACATGATACTGACTCTTAACCTTATAAAGCCCTTTTGGGGAATTTCCCTTTTAACACTAAATACTTCTATATCGATCAAATGTATTTATGTACTATTTGTATAATTAAAAACTAGTTTTGAGCCCCATCAGTCCCTCCGCATATTCAGAATTTTTAAATTTCTCTAAGAAATCAAATGAGATATTCAAATAACATTTTTGAATTAAAACAATATATTAATACATATATTTGAAAATTCAGTCGACCCTTGCACAACGCAGGAGTTAGGGGCGCTGACCCTCATCGCAGTGGAAAACCCAAGTATAACTTACTGTGGGCCCTCAGTATCCACAGTTGCTCCGCATCCGCAGATCGTGGAGTACTATATATAGTATTTACTATTGAAAAAGGTCCACGCATAAGCGGACCCAAGCAGTTCAAACCCATGCTGTCCAAGGGTTAACGGACTGACTAATGGGGACCTCTGAAGAACAGGATGGGAGGTCTTGAGAGTAAAAGGCAAAGGTAGGGCAGGCTCCCCACTGCCTGCAGGATTCAGTGTGAACTCCTCAGCAGGGCAAACAAGGTGACGCGGCCCGCCTAGCCCCTGCCTACCTGTCCAGCCGCATCTCTGGCCATTCCCCACCCCGCCCCACCTCCAGCAGGTGTAACCCAGGCCTCGGCAACCCCGGGGGGCTCAACTCCCCCGGCCTCATGCTTCAGCCCTTGGCGCTGACCCCGCTTCTCCTCCGTCTGCCGGACCCTCTCCCGTGACCACCCCCCCCAGCTCAGCTTGCAGGCCCTGCTCCCCCACTGTGCTGCGCTCCCACATGGTAGCCCTTACGCCACTGTGCTCTCTGTGTCTGTCTCCCCACTAGCCTGTGGGCTCCCCCAGGGCAGGCGTCATCTCCGCTGAGACTCAGCACAGCGCCTGCCTCATTAAGTAAGTATCCTGTCTGCTCCTTGAACAAAAATTGGAAAGGACGTGGACCCAGGCAGAGTTACCACTAATCTGGATCCCAACCTGTTTAGTCACTTCTAAGGACGTCTTTAAAAAGCCCCTTTGCCAACATGTACTACTGACTAAATAATAAAACTAAATATTCAAAGAAAACATTTTAATTCAAAAAAATTATCTTAAAACTTCAATCACCTTTCTTCTCGTCCACCTTACTGTTAAACTGCTGTTGCAAACAGAAACCTCATCAAAGTTCCTGCCCTGTGAGCCCTGCGGAATCGTGGACAGGCACTGAGGTGGCTGGGGCTCGTCGTTCTGGCTCTGCCACTGGGTTCGAGAACAAGAGAGCTCTGACCCTTAGATCCAAACCAGGAATGAAGAGGAAGGCCCGCAGCCGCGGGGCTCCTGGCGTCAGGAAGGACAAGAGAGCAGCTTCAACGAAGAAGTGGAGGGGAGGCGCCTGGGCCGGGAGCAGGGCTGCTCAGGGAGGCCAGAGGCTGGGGAGGGGTTACCTGCAGGGCCTCCTCCAGGTTTCCGCTGGCCTGGTGGAGCGCCTGCTTGGCTGCGCGAGCGGAGTAGCCCATTCCTTTCAAACAGTTGATGTTCTCCAGGCGGCGTCTTTTCTTCTCTTTTTCCTCCTTCCTTATTTGGTCCAATTTCTTTAGGAAAACAGCAGAGTCACCAAGTTAGGGATTGCGGTCTTGTAGAAAGCCTTCTCAATCCATGCTCTATAGGATTCTCGGGGTCACCAGGCAAAGTGAAAACCACAAGGAGAGGTGACCCTCTCTCTCCCCGTCCCGCCCAGCATGAGGGCCACTAGGGCAGAGACCAGGGGTGTGCTGCTTGTGGGGAAGCCCAGCGGGAGCCGGAGACGTCAGTCCAGGGAGGGAAGAGAGCACCTCGGGGACCACCACCTGGCACCAGAACAGGCCACTGGGAACCAGCGGGCACATCCTGCGGACCCACAGAGAGGTGGACATGCCTTCTTCTAGGAAGCGGGGGGAGGAGCTTCCTGCACGGGTGGGAGGGCTTCTCAGCCTCTGCTGAGTCACCTGGGATCTTACCGAAATGTGACTCTGAACGTGGGGGCCGTGGAGGGGGTGGGTGGGTCCTAGATGGCGCCGAAGCCACTGATCCACCCCCAACTCCCTGGGTAGCGAGAACTTAGTCCACTTAAAACCCCAAGAATGTTCCCGCCAGGTGACAAAGGTCACCTACCCCCGTGGTTCTCAACCCTGAGTCTCAGAGGTGCCTGGCGTTGCTCCAAGAGCCTGAGGAAGGCCATAGGTTCAGTCTCTTCTCCTCTTCCCACCTCAGCCCTCATCAGGAGAGTTCTGAGTTTGTTTTGAAAACAAGTATCACTTTATTTTATTTCTATTTATTTATTTATTTTTTGGCCGAGCCATGCGGCTTGTGGGATCTCAGTTCCCCGACCAGGGATCTCCCCGGCAGTGAAAGCGCCAAGACCTAACCACTGGACTGCCAGGGAATTCCCACAAGTATCATTTTAAAAGGATTTCTGCTGATGAAAACAGTAAAACTAAAACAGGTTTGAAAACCACTAACTGAATCCAACCTCATCATTTTGCCAATGAGAAGACAGAAATCTCTCAAGACAGTTAGGTGACCCAGTCAAGGTAATCACCGACAGCAGAGCAGAGAGACGGCTTCTGCACATTCTAGAAATGGTCAGCCCTCGGCCCAACACAGGGAGAACAGCAGAGAAAACAGCTTTTTCCTTTGATGTATCTACTCCTACCTCCATGGCTCAGTGCAAGCAACAAGGGTCCCCTCTACATTCTTAGAGCAAGAACACGACCTCACCTCTCAGGAGAAGAAAGGAATCCTCGCCACGGAACCAAACACTCCCAGCTGGCAGTAGGACTAGGCAGAAGGGGTGACTGCCCACATTTCCAGGGAGGAAGACAACCTCAGCCTGTAATTCCCTGTTTACAGCAGTGGAGAGCCTACCTGTGAGCAAGCGGGGCTGACGACGGCTCGGCAGCTCTGCCAGCCCGCTGCCCACCCCCTTCCCCGGGGCCGCGGTCCGCACCTCCACCGCGCCCTCTAACTGCCTCCTCCGGGCCAGTCTCCCCGACTCCGAACCCTTCTGCACAGGCCCGGCAGCTCACACACCTACTCCAGTCCCGCAGCGGCCCCTCCCCACACCCAGTCAGGCGCCAGCACTCCTGCGGCTCCAGCTCCCAGGCCCCGGCTCCGCCTCCCAGCTGACCACCGCCCCCCCACCCCCACCCCGCTTCACCACAAAACCCACGCAGGCCGGCGGAAGTAGTCCTATCACTCACATTTCCACTTTCATTCACACGTACACACCATGTAAAATGCCTCTACCCCGTCCCATCCTCTGCTTGCAACTCCAGCTTCTTCCACTTATACTTCAAAAGGCTAATAAGAAGCACGAATAACATTCAAGCAGAGAAAGACCCAGCCAGCCAGCCAGCAGACACGGGCCTCAGAGCTGACACAAAGTTGGGGCCTCAAAGAACCCTTTTTCCTTATTACAAATGCCTAAGTCAGTTTTCTCTGAACCATGTAGATACACATGATATTTCTCTTTATACTAGAATTAGGAAAATAAACCAAGGAAATGACAGTAAGCATTGCATTGCGAAATCTTATCGACACGGTAGGGTCAGATGTTGTGAGAGAACTGGGTTCTGAAGTCACGGCTGCGTACAGGCAAAATGACTGAACATCTCTTAGGAAGGCCGCCACGCTGCCTCTCACAGCCTCGCAACACTTCAGCACTGTACAGTGACCTCGGTTTCATTAGTCTGTTTCTTTTGCCAGATGAGAAACTGGCCTGTACTCAGGGTCACGATGTACAAAAAAGTCAAACTTTTAGGAATCACCTATTACCTCTACTCAGTGAGATGTTCAAACCCGGAGCTTCAGGAGCTGAGAGGACAGTAGATTCACGGGAGCTCACCTGCTATGGGACTCGGAGCTGGTCTTCCCACCAGCCACCCCAGCTCTCCCTAGGGTGTGGGAAGCTGACTAGCTCCCCGAGTAGGCCCTGACCAGCCTAAGCTAAGCAGACAGGCTCAAGCCAGTCAGGTCTTGGCATTCCCCTGGCCACGGCGACCGGCTCAAAGGTGGCCAATCAGTGAGCAGCTCAGAAGGTCTCTGAGGATTCTGGGACCCGGGCCATGCTCTTGGTGTGATGGGATGACCCCGGTAACACAGAGGAGGCAGAGAGACAGAAACCAGAACTCAGCGACAGGGCGAAGCCACTGAAGCAGCTAACCTGAGACCCAGCCCTCCTCTGGGCTCTTTACAGTTAAGTAGGCCAGTGAATCCCTCCCTTACCCTCTTTATTGGGTGTTTAAGCCAGTCTGAATTTGTTGCCTTCAACCAAAAGCATCCCAACTACACATCCACTGAGTGGAAGAGTGAGCAGGGTCAATTGCACTGTGTACACTATTGTTTTTTTATTTTCTCCAAGGGCTTATAGTTTAATTCATTAAATGCACATCTGATAGGACACCACTATTTTTTTAAAAAACACTTATTTTTGCTACTTATAAAAAGTTAGGAAGTGAAGTGGTAACTTTTACCATTTTATAATATCTCTTGGCTTTTCAGAACCTTCTGTAAAAACTCAGAATGCTATTCTCAGATGGGAATTAGAAAGTACAGGAGAAAACCAGAGCCTTAGTTCAGGTTTTGCCACCGATTTGACCCATGACCCGGGAAA
Organism: Eschrichtius robustus; assembly: GCF_028021215.1. Taxonomy (NCBI): domain Eukaryota; kingdom Metazoa; phylum Chordata; class Mammalia; order Artiodactyla; family Eschrichtiidae; genus Eschrichtius; species Eschrichtius robustus. The sequence goes on along the minus strand of NC_090831.1, from coordinate 124,621,968 downwards.
AGACAACCTCTGAGCCTGTTTTCCTCATTTGTAAAACTACCATATTCGATATGGTAACATTCCTTCCAACTCTGAAATTCTAAGTTTTTCTTTTAACTGTACTTATCTCTAATTGTTTTAAATGATTATAGTTTTGAATCTTTGCTTTTATAACATAATGTTAATTGTTCATATGATTTGACTCATGTTTCCAGGCAAGAATGACATCCTGAACTGTAACAATGGCTCCCTGGAAAACACAGACCCCTTTAAAATGCTTTCCAGAAATGTACTATGATTAAAAGAGAGAGAGAGAGAGAAGACTGCTTGGGTAACTGTACTTATGAGCTACCTGCCACCATAGCAAGAATAAAAGGAAGGAAACTGCACTGTCTGAAAACTGATGCAATTAAAAAAGACAAGTTTTTCTCCTGACTTCCAAGTCTGAAGCAATACAGAGTTCCTTGTTAATAATACCTACTACGGAATTGTCTTTTTCTGTTCTTTCATATCTGAGAGCTAAGGCACTTTGGAGATAATTTTGCTATTGCCTCAAGTTTCACACCTACTCAAAGGCAAAGGCCTCAACCAAGCATTGCCAAGACCATATCGAGGTACCTCTCTGCGGCTGGTGACGTGGGCAGCTGCGTGGGCCACGTTCCCGTCACATGCCCTTAGGCCAAGCCGAGCTTCCTGGGCACTGAATCCCAGCTGCATCAAACTGTGAACTTTTGATGGATCAATGTATAGCTCTTTAAAGAGCTGACATGCCTACAGACAAAGAAAAATATAAGAATCATGTAACCATAGTAACATTAAAGCTTAACACACAGCTAAAACCTAAAGGAAATTGGACTGTACCCAATGTGAATTAGGGTGTGTCAGATTTTAGATAAAACCTCTAAATGTGACCTATTATCAACCAGTGCAAATGCAAAGAGACAACACCCTCTCTGCTCACATGACTTATATGCAGTATAACATGAGAAAATAGGCTGAGGGTTGTGGGAGGGGCTGGTATCCATTATCTCCTCCTTTTTGGTAATAAAGTCCCCTGAATTGGAGCTGAGTGTAGCCAGATGGTCTAGGCCAATGGCATGTAGCAGAAATAACAGGAGCACCTCCTGAGTCACCTCTCTAAAGAGGCCTGCCCCGGACTCTCTCCCTCCCTCTGCTGGCTGGAAGAGGCACTGACAGGAGCCACCCTGGCTGCCTCACCAGCTGCCCCACTGCCCTGGCTGCTCACCTGCCTCACCAGCTGCCCCACTGCCCTGGCTGCTCACCTGCCTCACCAGCTGCCCCACTGCCCTGGCTGCTCACCTCCACACCAGCTGCCCCACTGCCCTGGCTGCTCACCGGCCACACCAGCTGCCCCACTGCCCTGGCTGCTCACCCGCCTCACCAGCTGCCCCACTGCCCTGGCTGCTCACCTGCCACACCAGCTGCCCCACTGCCCTGGCTGCTCACCTGCCTCACCAGCTGCCCCACTGCCCTGGCTGCTCACCTCCACACCAGCTGCCCCACTGCCCTGGCTGCTCACCTGCCACACCAGCTGCCCCACTGCCCTGGCTGCTCACCTGCCTCACCAGCTGCCCCACTGCCCTGGCTGCTCACCTCCACACCAGCTGCCCCACTGCCCTGGCTGCTCACCGGCCACACCAGCTGCCCCACTGCCCTGGCTGCTCACCCGCCTCACCAGCTGCCCCACTGCCCTGGCTGCTCACCTGCCACACCAGCTGCCCCACTGCCCTGGCTGCTCACCTGCCACACCAGCTGCCCCACTGCCCTGGCTGCTCACCTCCACACCAGCTGCCCCACTGCCCTGGCTGCTCACCCGCCTCACCAGCTGCCCCACTGCCCTGGCTGCTCACCTGCCTCACCAGCTGCCCCACTGCCCTGGCTGCTCACCTCCACACCAGCTGCCCCACTGCCGTGGCTGCTCACCTGCCTCACCAGCTGCCCCACTGCCCTGGCTGCTCACCTGCCTCACCAGCTGCCCCACTGCCCTGGCTGCTCACCTGCCACACCAGCTGCCCCACTGCCCTGGCTGCTCACCTGCCTCACCAGCTGCCCCACTGCCCTGGCTGCTCACCTCCACAGCCAGATGAGAGAAACGGAAACTTCCAGCCAGTTAAAGCCACTGCCTTTTTGAGGTGTCCTTATTACAGCATCTTGCCTGTACTCTCACAAATACGAATGTGTTTACAGTATATGTGAAGGAGAGGGGAAGGGAGGGAGATGCACTTTCCTCACCAGTCACCACTGAGTTTATGAAATACTTAACTTCTGGGGATTAAAAAACAAAGTAGGTGAAAATGGTCACAACTTTGGAGCATCCGTTTTCTTACCTTGTTGAGATATTCATAAGCCTCTTCACCATTTCCACTGTGATAATTTCGGATACCTTGGAGCAAGTAAAGTCTTAAAAACAAGACTTTCTCTTTTCCACAATTTCCCTAGAATTATTGGGGGAAAAAAAGATAAGACTGTCTTATTTCTCATTACAGGTCTGTAATACTCACATTTATAATTCCCTTCATCTCCACAGGGGCAAAATGGCATTACTAAAATGTTTCTATCTTCACTATTGCTGATGGCAAAAGTAAGGATCCCAGGGTACAATGGCATCGCCTGTCCCAAACAGAACACCTATCACCTCCAGGTGCCCAGGACAGGGGCCCCTCTGGTCAGGAGGGAAGTATGCAAAAACCCAAACCAGGAATATCTCTTACGTTGCCCTGCAATTCCCAAGCAGAATTCTGATGACCTGTGGAAACTGCCTGAGAAAAATCCTTATTCAGAGCCCAGCTCTGGAGCTGTGACTCACTCGTGTGAACTGTCACTGTTCAAAATGTCTATTTTCTGCATTTAAACCTTTCATTAGACTCTAATGAATACAGTCACCAGCTCTCTCGGTCACAGTGATCAATGGGTTTCTGTGACTAGAAAACTGTGTTCCTCTGGTCACAGGCTAACTTATAAGATGTTTAACAATCCCCTTAAAATATAGCTTAAAAAGAACACATTGCATACTACTATCAAATAAATCACCTTTGGCAGCAGTCTAAACACTTTAACAGGAATAAACTCAAATTCTACAAATGGGCTCACTAATACCTAAAACTAATTACAGCAACATACTTTTATGTGGACCAGTCTCTGATGATTCTCTCCATAACAATTTTTAAAGCATTTCTGGGCCATGTTTAATTTCTTCTCTGCGTCGTCCAGGCATTCCAGCTGTCCCAAGCGGAAGTAGCACCACACTATGTCCAGCTGGAGTACTGCATAGTTGTCCACAGTGTCCAGCAGTTCTCTGCAGCACTCGCTGCCAAAGACAGGAAATGACATCACTGACAAGAAGCAGTAAAAACCTTTTCGTGAACTACTGGAATTTTTTTTTTCCAGTTTTTGGTGTATTTCCAAAGACTAAGACAGAGATCACAATGTTTATGAAGGGAACTGTATTTATAATCTGAATCCTTCCAATGGGAAAAAAAAAAGGAGTTAGGGCTCAGGAATAGAAGCTCAACACCATCTGCCCTGGGAGGGGGAAAGAGAGAGAGAGACAGACAGACAGACAGACAGATGCACACACACACCCTTGCCATGTTGGGAAAGAGGCTTGGCAGGAAGCGGAAATCGGGGCCACTGTGTCAGAACCCTTCAGCAAACGTGGGGAGACCATGCTTTAAAGCAGTGGTTTCCAACCTGACTGCAAATTAGAATCACCAGGATGAGGAATTTTTCTTTCCTTTTCTATTTTTTTTTTTTTGTTTGTTTTTAAGAAACACTGATGCTAGGACCCCACTATATCAATTGTAACAGGAACCTCTGGAGGTGGGGCCTTGACGTCGTATTTCTAAACCCCCCTAGGTGATCCTAATACACAGCCAAAGTCAGAACCCCAGAGCTTTAAAAGCACACTAAAAAACAAAAAAATCCTTACTATGAACGCCTCACTTGATGAAGACTCTGACAAGGCATTCACGTCCAATCACATTAAAGCAGGGAAAAACAATCCAGACAAATGCCAGGCTCTGAATGCCTAGCTGATCTTGGGGCCCAGGTGCAGGTTAAATGCTACTTTGCAGCTGTCACAGCAGGCTGAACCCAGATACAGAGAAAGGGAGAAGACAGGCAAGGCAATGGAAGGTTGACAAAGATGGGCATCGAGATAATTTATTTTGATTTAAAATTGTGATTATGTTAGAAATTCATAATGCAAATCTAGATCTCAAGTTTGAACCCTCTTCAATAAGAAAGTAAAATTTCGAACATTCACAAACTTTAAAGATCTCATCTGTTTTTGTTGGTATTCTACTAAAAGTAAGACTGCTCTGGTATAAAACTACAAAACCTGCATGCCCTCAAGCTTCCCATACTGCCCATCAAAATCTGCTTGGGGTGGGGGGCGGGGAAGAGCTCTGATTCTGTCATTTATGTTTGTTTTTTTAAAATAAATGTCTTTATTTATTTATTTTTGTCTGCGTTGGCTCTTTGTTGCTGTGCGCCGGCTTTCTCTAGTTGCAGCGAGCGGGGGCTACTCTTGGTTGCGGTGCGCGGGCTTCTCATTGCGGTGGCTTCTCTTGTTGCGGAGCACGGGCTCTAGGCACACGGGCTTCAGTAGTTGTGGCATGCGGGCTCAGTAGTTGCGGCTCGTGGGCTCTAGAGCACAGGCTCAGTAGTTGTGGCGCACGGGCTTAGTTGCTCCGCAGCATGTGGGATCTTCCCAGACCAGGGATTGAACCCGTGTCCCCTGCATTGGCAGGCGGATTCTTAACCACTGCGCCATAAAGGACAGGGAAGTCTCTGTCATTTATGCTTTAAAGCAGAAGTCTCCTAAGTGGAGTGCCTGCACTCCAGGGTGCGTACAAGACAATCCACTGGGGCATAAGAATAATCTCTCAGAGCAGGATTTCCATGTTTATTTGTGGTTGCTTTCTTTGAACATTTCTATTCTTTGTGAACGTTTTGTAACATACACACCATATTTTACACACATGCACACACATCCAGATGTATGACCGGGTGAGGGGCACCTTCTCTGAATCTTCTGCTTGGCCTGAGAACGTGACATTGAGAGGAGAGGAAGAAGTTCATGGACCATGGTCTGATCTTACACTCCAAGTGAGATTTACTGATCTACCTGTAGATGCCTTCTGTTTCTGGGAGAGAAGCCTACCCCACCATTCTCAGGAAAGCAGCGGACATTTAGCCAGTTTTCAAAGTCTCACACATGTGAACAGGCTTGTTTGTGTCTAAAGCATCAAGAGTGAGGACAGAAACTGCCTCCTTTCAGTTAAAAATAAAATCATGCGTAGAAGTTTGACCCAGAATTGAGTATTTGTGCAGCCAAAGCCAAAACCAAAACCAAAACCAAAACGCAGCACAGGTCTCACATTAAAGAGGTTCATTTCATTCTTTTAGTTTAAAAAAATAACACTTTTTATTGATATATAGGCCTATAAAAGAGATCATGACATCACCTGTATATAATAATTTTGAAACTGTTAGGACTATATTTGAACCTGATCATGTCACTCAGAAAAAAATTTAAAGCCTTGTATAAAATTGTCTTAGAGTATATTTTTATTGATTTTGCTTTAGTAGCCTTAATAGTCAATAGCCAATAAATTTTCATGTTAAAAACATTAATTAAAATCAATGTATAACATTGATTTAAACAAAATATACTGAGCCTAGCTTTAGAAAAATTAAATCCCATTTGGGCTTAAGTCAGTTATTTAACAGAAACTTATTACACTTGCCTCATGAGTTTTACATTTTTTATATAAAATAAAGATATTAATTTCAAGAAAGGTAAGCTAAGCTTAGGTATCTGCTTTTTTTAAAAGGAAGGTTGGCTAAAAAGTCATTTTTAGTTTTATTACTGGCTGTAAGGAACTGGATTGTGTGTAGTTTTTTTTCGTATTTCTCGGTACATGGGTTCAATAAATATCATTAAGCGTTGCTTGGGATGCAGTTAAAAACATGTTACTTGAAAAGAGTGGTGTGACCTTTTCAAGGCTTAGTTTTAAGCTTTGTTAGGTGGGGACCAGAGCAGCCTGTAGGGCAGAATTAGCCCTTCTTCCGAGGCCACACCCTACTGAATTCTCTAGCCAAGGCCCCGTTTCCCACAGGTTATCACCCGCCCTCCATGAACTCTCTGCTTCTCTGAGGGGGTGCTTTCCCAGCCTGGGGGCAGGGCGGGCGGGACCTCACAGGCCTGTGCTGACCATCACTCAGCAGAAGAGTCCAGGGGCGCCCTGTGCACTCTCCCGCAGGCAGCTCTCTCCTGCCACCACTGTGGCCTCCCTGGATTCCGAGCTCCATCTTTTCCACTCAGGGGAGACCAGGAGGCTCTGCCTGGGTTTCTCCTCCGCACACTGAGGCCTGGGAACTCCAGGCAGTGAGCTGAAACAATTCACAGGGTTCCACTCGTTTGTTTCCCCACCTCAGGGACCACTGTCCTGCATTGCCAGAAAACCAGTTTTTACACATTTTGCCCAGGTTTTCAGTTGTTGCAGGGGAGAGGGTAAATCCGGTCCCTGTTACTCCATCTTGGCCAAAAGCAGAACTTACATTTTTAGCTTTAAATAGGGCAAAGAAACTACTCTCAGTCATACTACATACCATACCCCAAGATGTACAAAAGAAAGCTGTGATAGAACTTTGAGCCTACTTGGAGAAGGCAGGAAAAACATCAAGGGGCAAAGGAAGAAGAACAACTTAAGTTTCTTCCACCTCCACTGCGGACTTGCATTAGAGTTGATCTCCTTTACGAAGAGAGGGAACGCGCACAAAAATTACGCTAATAAGTTGACCTGAATAAACAAATCCCCAGGAGAAAAACCCAGTATTTTCTACTTAAAAAGGCACTGACAATTATTATTGGATTATTATGTCTACTACTCACTGAACATGTTAACGTACTGTGAACTGAAGAGAGAGTTCTTTTTATTCAGGGTCTCCCTGAGACCTGAAAATGACTTCAAGGATGTGTCCAAGGTAAAAAGATTGAGAAAGGCTCATACAGACAAATCAAGATAACCATGTCTCAATAACTGCTGAAGCTGGATTATAAGTGTATGGGAACTCATTATATTAGTCGCTATTTTTATATGTTTGAAATTTTCCAGAATAAAAAGTTAGAACAATTATGGAAGGGAATAAAAAATTTACCTGAATTTAAGGACCTAACTTACAGCCTGCACTGCTACCTGTAGCAGAAGAGAATAAAACTGACAGTCAGAAAAAAGCAGAGACAAAGAGGCAGAGGAGGAAAACCAGAGAGGCACCAAGCCCTTGTTCTGGTTACTTTCAGCTTTGCCCCCTCCTCCCCAAAATTTTATACCATAAATCCCCCTTTTTGCTTAAATTTAAGTTTGTTCACTTATAACACAGGGTGCTGCCAATACAGCTGGCAAACTATATATACTTACATTTATCTTCTTGAATGTACTGTATATATTGGGAATTCCTCAAAATGGAAAAGAAAATAACACTGATGTTGTTACCTTTTGAATATTTCAAACATCAAGTCTATTTTTCAAATATTTCATCTGCCTGGATTATAGCTTCTCAGTACTGTTTCCCATTAAGAGGAACCAGGAGCCCTTGAGAAAGTGCTGGCTGTTGCTCTGGGGCAGGAAATATTCAGGATGAGTCTGGACCAGCTCTGGGCACCAGAGAGCAGAGACTACAAAGATTACGCCAGAATCGGGTCAAAGGGATGCAGGACCACCGGCCAGCTGAAGACAGCCAATTTAAGCTCTGAGGTGTGAAGCGTATCAAATGTGTTAAAATCCATGAGCTCATACTGATACTTAAAAGAAAAAAAAAAGGCAAACCTCACCGGTGATGTCATCTTTGGAAGATGCTAGGGAAGCAACTCATTTATTCTGAAAACAAGAAAATAAAGAGAAAGAACCCAGCGTTTTATTCTGTCTTTCTGTACAAATTGTACCTTAGGAGGACCAAACAGCTGATAAGGAAAAATATTTTTCAAATGAATTCTAGCAATAAATGCAGAAGGAATAATAAGTTATCACCATTTTGGAGCGCCTAATGAAACAATGGATTTGGGGAATGCTCATCAACATCTACACCAAAATCATTAAGTGAAAAGCTGACAGGGACTGTATAATGGACAGTTCAGGCTGACAATATGTCGTAAGAAACAGACATGATACCCTACATGCTTGTTGTAAAAAAATAAGTGCATATGTTTATAAAATTCTTTACAGGGAAGAGAGATCAATTAGAAATGGAACGGGGAGAAACAGTTCACAAATCAGTCTACACCATAACTACTCTTTTACGTTAACCATCTTGGGTGAAAATCTGAAGTCTGAAGTGCACGGGGTGGGGCAAGGGTGCTGTGTATAATTGTCATCTTCCTTCAAACTGGCATTCACCAAGTACAAAAGCGCCTACCAGAAATATTTGTCAGCGTCCAACAGACATGGCAAGGCTATTCCATATTCTTTTCTTTTCAGGAAAGCTCTGCCTTTCTCATGATATCCCATAGCTAACATAAGGGCCTAGGAAAAAATAAGGATTTAAAAAAACATCACTTTAAACTATAAGAAAACGAATTATATTAAAAGCATATTAAGTCTAAAGAAATCAAATAATGTGAAAACAAACAAACAAAAAACTCAAGATCACAACTAAATCTAAAAGCCAAAATTAAGGAAAACAGAATTAAACCTTCATTTCATTTAAACACTGAAACCAAGAACTCAATTTAACATGGCTGAAATGGTCAGAACCGGCAACTGTCCCTTTGTTTTCATCACTTTATTTTAGTATCGGCTGATCTAGATCTATTTCTAGTATCCCTAAGACTAAACATATAAAAAAACAGCCAGTAATGACTGTATCCTTTTTAAAAAGAGCATTCATTTCACTCTCTATTCTTAATCAGGTTTTTTCTGAAGTATTTGTCAACTGTAGCATTTCTAAAACAATTTTTGCAAGGTGATCCAAATTTCTTTAAAGTTCATTAATATTTTTAGATTTGAATTTGTATATAATTCGATTTTGTAAAGGTTTCCCCTAAAGATCTAAATATCATCATTTAATATACGAATGTAATATCTGCAGTGGGCAAATAGTTGCCAAAAAAAAATCAATTCAATGAGAGTTACAAAGTTCTCTTATTAAAACTTAACTTTAATCCTTAATTTTAAATCCATAATTCATATAGTGAAACCTACTCAAAAGTGTCCTTTAAAGACCAAAAAATTAAAATTAACTTGACCCACAGTCACTAAAGCTTTTCATATAAGAAGCTTCTGGACTCCAGCTCAGAGACTGATCTCATGGGCCAAGTTGTAGATGCTTCTAGAAAGACCCCCTTGGATATGTTCAAAGGTAAAACCACTTCCCCCTTACTCCAAATTAGAGAACGGGGCTGTGGAGAGACAGGGGAAGAGATGGCAGAATCATCTGTCACACTTTTCCCAAACTACCTAGCACCCCAGCCCCCTCTTCTGATCCATCCCTTAGGGAATGTGGCCCCCAAGTAAAATAAACTACAGCAAAACAAACACTGCCACAGGAAGCCACTGCTCCAGGACAGTGAGGTCCTGCCGTTCTGTACTCAGGCACTGAAACTCACAGGGTGAGCCGGCCAGATGCAGCGCTCATCACATGGTCATGTTCTCTGTTTATGAGCTGGAGACTGAAAGCTGTTTCTAATCCTTTACAATAACATTCCAAGATAAAATAAATAGAAAACCACTTCTGTTCTGACAGCAGATCAAAGAACAAGCCATAAATTTCTTACAGTACTTACTTTTCTTTCTGATGGAGGGATTCTGATTGATCTGCCCGTCTGGTTAGCTATGTCTAAGTATGGTGTGGTTTCTGGATCCACCACCATCTCAGCTGCAACAAAACCAAAAGGAACTCCATTAGTTCAATGTTAAAAAGCGATGATGGTGACATTAAAAATGTTAGACTGTAGGGGAAGAAAGGCCAACAAGAAATGTGATACTCGGGCTTCCCTGGTGGTGCAGTGGTTGAGAGTCTGCCTGTTAATGCAGGGGACACGGGTTCGAGCCCTGGTCTGGGAGGATCCCACATGCCGCGGAGCGACTAGGCCCGTGAGCCACAACTACTGAGCGTGCGCGTCTGGAGCCTGTGCTCCGCAACAAGAGAGGCCGCGATAGTGATAGGCCCGCGCACCGCGATGAAGAGTGGCCCCTGCTTGCCCCAACTGGAGAAAGCCCTCGCACAGAAACGAAGACCCAACACAGCCAAAAATAAATAAAACAAATTTATAAAAAAAAAAAAAAGAAATGTGATACTCCCCTCCCACGCACGCCCCCGGCCCATTTGCGTGATTTGCTGCCACCTTTGAGGACTTGAGCGAAAAGCCTGAAGCTCTGTGTACCTCTCTCTGCCAGTATCTCCAGGCCTCTCTTAGTCCTCTGAATTCTTTTTTCTTTTAGTTTGGCTTCATTCTGCTCTTCTTCTTCAACCTGGGAATTTTTTCTCACATCCTCTTCAGACTGTTTTAGTTCAAGCACCATAGCTTTTACATTGTGGGTCACTCCCTGTTCCTCAAGTGTTTTCCCTGTCAAAATCAGAAATGCATGTTATAAAAAGTCATTAAATTTACTGGGTAATAGGCCATCCTCTATGTTAAATGGAATTCTTAAGCCTGCGTCAGCACTTGCAAACCACCATGCCACATGATTGGTAAGAAGATGTTTAAATTTGGCTGTTTACCTATGTTATTGTTCAGCACTGGTTAAAATCAGCCAGTGAAAATGAGCTGACTAAATTAATCCTTTGTAATTTTATTTATTCTCATCATAAGGTCAAATTAAAGCAATCAACTGTTTGAGAATCTACTGCAAAGAGAGACATGAATTCTCCCCCCCTCTAGCTGGAGGTATAATCCAGTTCTCAGCAATGGACTGGAGGCCAGAGTGCAGCGGCGCACCGTGAGAGGTGATTTACTGAAGTGGGTAAAAACAAACACCTTGGGTTCCACCCCTTCCTAACTCTATGGCCCTGAGTGAACCACTTACTGTCCACGTCCTCACATACAAAATGGGAATAAAGACAGAGGGAGAAGTCAGTGGAACAGAATGAAAGAGAATATGAACAAAATCAAAAGCTGGCTCTATGAAAAAAATTAATCAAATATACAAACCTAACAAAAATTAAGTCAAAGATGCAAAAAAACAACAAACAAAAGGAAAAAGGGTAAATATAGACAGCAAACATTATAAAATAACAAAATAATATTATGAACTATAAGCATATAAATTTGAACATATTTCTGAAAACTCTAGTTGGACACACATTCATATACATACGTACATATACATACACATATATATATTTAGAAACTCGACAACCATTCTAACATTTATATTGAAAAATAAAGGACTTCCTTGGTGGCACAGTGGTTTAAGAGTCTACCTGCCAATGCAGGGGACACGGGTTCGAGCCCTGGTCTGGGAAGATCCCACGTGCCGCGGAGCAACTAAGCCCGTGCGCCACAACTACTGAGCCTGCGCTCTAGAGCCCGCGAGCCACAACTACTGAAGCCTGCACGCCTAGAGCCCATGCTCCGCAACGAGAAGCCACCGCAATGAGAAGCCTGCGCACCGCAACGAAGAGTAGCCCCCGCTCGCCGCAACTAGAGAAAGCCCGTGCATAGCAACGAAGACCCAATGCAGCCAAAAATAAATTAATAATTTAAAAAAAAGAAAAAGAAAAAGAAAGATCCATCAATGGCCAAGTTACCTTGATAAAGAAGAGCCAAGAGGGAGACTCATCTTACTAGATTTTAAAGCCACAACAACAAACAAACAAACAAACAAAAACCTCTGGTGAGACTATCCGTGCGGCCCTGGGCTTGAGGAAAGAACTTAAAACACGAACAATACGGTGAAAAACTGATGGATTTGATAACATCAAAATCAAGGATTTCTGCCCAGTGAAGGATACCACAAACTAATTAACATAGAGATGAGATGACAAACAGTGCAAAGGTATCTAAAACAGGTAACAGGAAATGGCTAGAGGTGATGCCGGAAAGGCCGACTAGGGCTAGGCTGTGAAGGCCGCATTACATCAGGCTGGGATGGGAACCTGACTCTCCGTAGGCCATAGGAACCTACTGGAAACCAAACAGACTACAGTGCTTGCCCGAACTGCTGCAATAGCTAACCCGTCTCCCAAGTCCATTCGTGTCTCCTTCACATCCATTCCCCTACTGCAGCCAAAGTGATCTTTGAAGCACAAATATAACTGTGTCCACTCCCCAGCACCAATGGCTTCCCACCCCTCTGGAGAGAAGCGCTCTAATACCGAGTAAGGCTCAGGTCCAGGGTTCCTCAGCAGCACTACTGGCATCCTGAGCTGCACTAAGTCTCTGCTGTGGGGACCGTTCGGTGCCTTGATGTTCAGCACCATCCCTGGTCTCTTCCCATTAACTGTTATGAGCACAACCTCCCCTGGCCCCCTGCTACCAAGTCATGACAACCCGAAATGTCTCCGGACATCGCCAAATGTCCCCTGGGTGGCGAAGTCACCCTTGGTTAAGAACCACCACTATAATCTTTACAATGTGGCCTCTCTGCCTGGCCCTCCATCCTTAAACAGCACTGCCCTCTGCTCACCTGCTACACTCAGCCACACTGGACCTTTTCAGTCCCTCGAGTTCACACGATGGGGCTCTGACACGAGGCGCTCTGTCTGGAGCGCTCCCCACCGCAGCCCCCTCCCCGTCTTCACTCAGCTTTAGCTCTTCTCCCTCAGGGAGAATTCACTAGAAACTCTATTTTACTTTCCGCACGCCTAGACTTCCATTCTGTAACATTTCATCAGACCTGTACTGATTATCTCTGGAAAAGTTGCTTCCTGCTTTACATTTTTATTTTAGTAAACTCTAAAATAATTGGTTTTGCATTATATACGTGATAAAGCCACCCAAAATTTTTGAACAGAGGAAGAGTGCGAAAAAAAGATACAAAGTCATTATTTCTCTATTGACTTGATTTACAAATTCTGCATACTTTGCCGTAACATACCTAGTTGAAGTTGTTTCTTATTTATGACAATTTTGATATAATTTTCTTGAAATCCAAAGGTTTCAGCTATTCTGTAAAATAAACCAGAAAACTATAGGTAACCAAATTTGTTATTTATTATCCATTAAATAGATTTTAATCATGATAGCTATTTTATACATTCTTCTCAGAAACACCCAGTATTCCAATTTACTGAGTCACAACATTACTTCAGATAAAGTCAGCTTACTAGATGGTTATTTGAAACTGTGTCAGAGACAATGTCCTTTTATAAACTATCTGTTTTACTATTTGGTTCCTTGTGAAGTAGAGACCACTGGTGCTGTGTATCTGTTTGAACAGGAGGGCCCTAGCTGCATGTCAGGAGAAAATCCATCCTCTATACCTTCTGCGGTCTCCTTGGAGGAGCCCATAATAGGGGGGGTTGTTCCATACAATCTTCTGCTCATTGTGTGTTGAATGAATGATGCTTCCTGAATCCATCCCTAACAGCCCTGATGTAGACCAAAGAAGAAAATGAGAAAAATCACTTTAAGAAACGCTGACTGGCTATCCCTGGAGGTATTCAAAATACTTACCATTTAAAAATACACAAGTAGATGAAGTAATTGACCGGGTCTCAAAAGTTAGATTTTCACTGGTATGTGACAGGCAGGTGTTTTTTTTCGTTTTACAAATGGGCCAACAGCTTGAAACTGGCTGAAATACTTCACTGAACACCACAGCAAGCTATTAGTGCATTAAGGAATAAAATTCAAAACTAATGATCTGGCCAATATCAGGCTGTCTCCTATTTCTATCACTCATTCACTGATTCAAACACGGATCAAGTACATGCATCCAGAGTTCCCACCTGCTCTCAAGTTACACCAGGAAGTGAAGGAGATTGCTGCAAGTCCTGAGTTCTCACTTTGCCCTTAAATGCCAGTGTGAGCCTGCATAAGTCCTTCAGCCTCAAAGCCTCAATTTTCCCTTCCATTCAGTGACGATAATCATACCTGCCCCATCTCTCTTACAGGATGGCCAGGGAGGATCAAATGAGCGGGTGTAAAAGAGCCAAGAGCACCTGGGGCACAGGGCACACAGATACTTACTTAGACCTCAGTTCTCTGCCAGTGACATGCAGTCGGGTCTCCAACAAGTTTTTCCTATCCTATTTAAAAATAAGACAAATAAAATGCACTTGAATTTGACACTTTTTGGAGCTGTTATTCTGCCTATAAAACCAGACAGGCTGATATCAGACGATGTAAATACTCGCATGCCTAGCATGAAGCTACTGAACAAAACCTGACGTGTGCTGACCCTGTGACCCGGAAGTCCTCAAGGGGGCAGCAGTGTGGCACCACAGGCAGGGCTTCAGTCTCTGGGGGGACGTCAGCTGCTCAGGGGGGTTTGTCCCCTGTCTACTCAAGGGAGCTGGCCTCTGCTCCACAAGGACCCATCCCACAACCTCTGGCACTGGGGCCACCTCAGTGAGCAAAAGAGATAGTCCCTTCAGCACTCTCCCACTGAGGAGGGAGCAGCAAGACGTGTTCTTGGAACCTTTCCTTCTCGGATGGCTGGGCTTCAGAGGAAAATATGGGACCACCAGGGACACCTATGAGACCACGCAAATCATCTGCTCTGATTCCATACTCACCAATCAGCTTTCTGACTGGTAGTCTGGTTTCCCAGGTACTTGATACTAGCAATTAAGAGTCCTGTATATACATACTGCCCTTTAAATTCCCGAACTGGCATTCTGAGATAGATACATATATAATTTCCTTCTTCTAATAAAGCTCTTTGTTTTTCCTAGAAATTTTTAACAGCTTTACAGGGATGTAACTTACATACCTTAAAGTTCCCTGTCTAAAAGTATAAGAGTCAATAGTTTCTAGTATATTTAGAGTTATACAACCGTTATCATAATCAAATTTCAGAACATTTTCACCATCTCCCCAACCAAACATGTGCCATACCTCCTATTCCCTCCCCTTCCTCCACCCCAGACAACCATGAATATATTTTCTGTCTCTATGGATTCGCCTACTCTAGATATTTCATATCAATGGAACAACACAGTATGTGGCTTTTTGTGTCTGGCTTCTTTCATAATGTTTTTGAGGTTCATTCATGTTGTAGAGTATCGGTACTTCGTTCCTCTTTATGGCTGAATAATATTCATTGTATGGGTGCACTCCATTTATCCACCGACAGACATCTGTGTTGTGTCCACCTTTTGGCTATTGTGAACTGAGCTGCTACAAGCGTTCATGTACAAGTTTTTGTGTAGACATAGTTTTCATTCCTCTTGGAGTAAAACAGCTGGGTCATATGGTGACTCTTATACACACTTATTTTCATTTCTTCTGAGAATAATTAACATTGATCAGTCTGAAGAGGCACCCTTGGGTGCCCTGCCTCAGTAACATTTCTGGACTTCAACTACTGAGGACGTGGCCCTGACACAGGTGGCCCAGGTTACGGTGGCCCTGCTTGGGCACTCAGCTATGCCTCTGGCTTCCACTGGCATAGAAAAAAAAGACGAATTCCTCTGTGATGCGTCCTACTGCACACAGTTTTAGAAAATCTGAAGTAATCTTTTATTCCCCATTTTTGCTAAATGTTCATTCAAACTCTAGAAAAGGTAAGAATGTGACGCACAGCTCTGTGAAGCCTGCAGGCCAGACTACCTTGTAAACGTTCCAGCTTAAGAATCCATAAAATTGACTTTTAAGTTTGTAAATGTTCAACATGTAAAGTAACTGAAAAGAATTTTATCTTTGGATTGTATCTTCAAAAAGAACTCATAATTTATTTAATCGCATCACCAAGTTAACTAAGCATTAGTAACTATGTAAATTTGGGGAAACTACTCACTTTTTTCACCCGTGGCGGTAAGAAGACTTCGATTGTAGCGATTCCTGTTGCTTTATAGTGCTCATTGCCTGTGCCACGCTCCACTGCTTTGCAACGTATTTCTTCTATTATCTTTTCTACTTCATTTTCACAACATTCTAGCTTGTCAGAGTACTTCTTAGCAAGGTCCTATGAAGAAAAATTTAAAAACACAGATCAATACAGTACCAACTCAAAAAAGAAAAAATGTATAATACAGAACAGTGCACGTGGGACTCTAAGGCGAAAAAACTAATGAGTGGTGGTCACCCCCGTTATAGTGAAATCCAGACTGTGGCTTGACATCCTGAGAGGTGTAGAGTTTAGAGAGGACCCAGGGAAACATCAAAACCAGGAAAGGACAGGAAAATAGGCCCAAGAGAGAAAGTAAGACCAGTTGGGATTACGCTAGGGGGGAAAAGCAAGGTGGGCTGTGACTTATGTAACCGCAGTATATACACAATTATTTTAAGGAATAATGAACTGTTCAATACCACTAAAGGGTGGGGACAAAAAAACCAAAAACAGAGAAAACATTCTAATTTTCCTAACTTGTGAGAACAAGTCAGGTTAGATGATGGTGTAAGTATATATTTAAAATAGGGGAGATGTTCACGATACACATAAGTTACAAAACAGATCAGAGGACCTCCCTGGTGGCGCAGTGGTTAAGAATCTGCCTGCCAATGCAGGGGACACGGGTTCGAGCCCCGGTCCGGGAAGATCCCACATGCCACGGAGCAACTAAGCCCGTGTGCTACAACTACTGAGCCTGCGCTCTAGAGCCCATGGGCCACAACTACTGAGGCCCGCGTGCCTAGAGCCCGTGCTCCACAACAAGAGACGCCACTGCAATGAGAAGCCAGTGCACCACAAAGAAGAGTGGCCCCCGCTCACCGCAATTAGAGAAAGCCCGTGTGTAGCAACTAAGACCCAACACAGCCAAAAATAAATAAATAAATTTAAAAAAAACCAAAAAACAAAACTTTCTGTAATTCTCCAGAAAACATAAACATAATTACCCAGTGAGGGTTTTTTTCCCCCTCCTGACACCAACCAATTCTGACACCAACTGGATGTCCTACAATTCAATTCAGTTCTGTCACTAATGATCTGGAGTTAGAGGCAGACTCCACAGGCTAAGGGCTCAATCCCACAAGTCTGCCTTCATTTCAGGCACCAGGTATCGGGTCTCCAGGTTACCCACACTTCTGACACTTAGTCAAGGGTCCCTATAACCCCTACCCCTTCAGGCTTGGTAATTTGCTAGAACAACTCCACAGAACTCAGTAAAATGCTCTACTTATTATTATAGTTTATGATAAAGAGTACAAATGAACATCTAGATGGAGATGTACATATGGCAAAGTCTGAAAGGGTCCAGAGTGCAGGAGCTTCTGTTCCTGTGGAGCTGGAATGTGCTACTCTCTGGCGCATGGACGTGTCTGCCAATCTGGAAGCTCCCAAAATCCATCATTTAAGGGTTTTTATGAAGGCTCCATTATGTAGGCACGATTGGATTGATTAAATCACTGGCAGTTGGTGAGTAGCTTGATCTCCAGCCCTCTGCCCTCACCAGAGGCTGGAGGGTAGGGCTGAAAGTTGCAAGCTTCTAATCAAAGTCTGGTCTTTTAGGCGAGCAGCCCCACCCTGAAGCTCTCTCCAAAGAGCTGCCTCTTAGAACAAAAGATGCCCCTGTCACCCTTACCACTCGGGAATTGCCAAGGGTTTTAGGAGCTCCGTGCCAGGAACTGGGGACAGAAAACAGCTTTCTTATTATGCCACACCTAGTTTCTAAGCCAAGAATTTATAACAAGCAGATTCAGAAGAAAGATCAGAAGGTTTGCAACAACTAAGAAGTGAGTCCTGTCAGGAACGAGAGACAGGAAAACTCTTTAAGACCCTGACACAGCTATCACCTGCCAAGCACGTCACTGTGTCACAACACAGGACAATTTGATGCCCTCCTGACAATCCTTAGTCCTTGATAAACGTTACACTGTTTATCTCAATATACTCAGACTGAGAAAACAGAGAAGTACATTCTAGGATATTCCAATGTAATAGATTTCTATCAAAAATGATTAATGTTCCTCAGCTTTGAAAGGCAGGCAAACTTCAATTTCTAGAAGTTTCACTTATGTAAAATGATGCCATTTCTGATGATACCATAAAAAACCGAGGCATAATTATTAGGAAAATGTATTTTGGAAAAATGAACAGATAGCCATAGTGTAAACAAAGCTGGGGGAGGGAAGCATTGTTTTACAGCAGACCACAGTAGCAAGGAGGGCTGAGAACCCACCAGGACGCTAAACATGAACAGCTCACACACTAAACTTCTGGCACTGGAACCGCCCCGCTAGCAGGAACACCCAGATTAATAAACTTAGGTAACATCATGAAGGTATCAGAAATGATATATGCCAAAATAATTAGATACCATTCTCATATAAATAAAATCTTTTTAAATAAAAATAAGCTTGCCAACTGCTAATAAAATGTGGGAACCTGCTCTTCACTAATGTTTTTGGTTATGACAAAAGTTTACCTGGTTGTGCCTGGCAATTTCTGGTGACTTAAGAATCTTACTTACCAAGGAGACTTACAACACAACTAATTATTAATGTCTTAAAAGAAAAATACCTTCAATGCCAAACCAACTTTTTTATTTTCATCTGTATATGGAGGCTTCCAGAGTTGAATTCTGTCTTCCCTTAAAAACTGGGTCAATTTTGCTTGGAGATATTTCTTTTGCGCCATCCTTGAAAGCAAAACAGTACATCAATGATACCCCATGCCACATTTCAAAGTGTTTTATAACTTACCTAATACACTGACGGGTTTTGTAGAGTAAGCAGAGGTCTCCTCCACTCCTCCTTCTCCAGTTTAATCTAAATTACTTTTAGATTAGGTTTTAACTAGCTCCAGGCTTCTCTAAAAGATATATATATTATATACAGACTGAAATATATATTACATATGCAATTATGTATATTATATAAAAATACATATTTCAAAGTTGCTAGTATGTAGCAAGGTTTATTACACTTTTCTATTTCTTAACCTGCTATTATTCTCTAAGAGAAAAGATAAGATAAATCCCTAAAGTAGTGAACTTAGAAACAATTCGACGCAGAGCTTATCAATTCTCCTGTATGTTGGCTATTTCAACACAAAAGACCAATCACCCTGGCAGGTAAACATGAAGAAAAGCTAGCTTGAACCATGAACTATCAATAATAAATATTTTCTACATCTGAATTTTTAAAACTTTAGTGTTTACAATCCTAGAAAAGTTATGCATGCTATTTTGTGATAAAGCGTAAAAGCAAATCTACATATACTATTCAAATCAATACTGGCTGGGCCATCATTTTACAGATGAGAAAACCAAGGCCCAAGTTTGTAAAATGACTCGATCAAGGATGCAAAATTAGGCAGCATCATAACTAGCACTGGAACTTCTGCCTACAACACTGGACCACTGGATTCTGCCTTCTATCGCGAAATCCCCTGCTGCTTCTCTGTCCTGTGCATGTAACTACTCTCTCCCAAAGAATCACACGCAGCAATGGAGCTGTCTACTCATCCTTCACTAGCACACCAATTCAAAGGGGTGAGTGAGGCTGCTAGAGAATGAAACAGCTGACAGGGGCAGTACAGCCAAAACAGATAAGCAGTAAGAAAAGTCAAAAGTTATTACTCCTGAAGGATGAAGACACATTCTAGGGAGTGAAAAAATATGTTAAGAGTTAATGTAACCTAGGTAAGTAACTTTCTTTTTTTTATTCAGGGCCTGTATTCCACACTCCCCAAAACTCAATTCACCCGATTTTTAAATCAAGTTTGAGAACTTAAGTGTATTCCATAAACAAGTGTTTTAAAAGAAAGTTCAAATCTATTTTATATCAAGTTGGAGGCAAGAAAAAGGGTAATCAGGATAGCGGGGAGAAAAGGGATAAAGAAAAAAAACACATCAAAGAGGCGGTTGTGTGCATCCAGGTAACCTACGAAAGAACCCCAGATTTTCAAGCACTAATAAATTGCTTCTCGCACAGAAAAGCATATTAGCACTTATGAGCATTAGCTTTCCAAACACAAATAACTTACAGGACCACTACACAAAGTTAGTTCTCTACTCATAAATGTTCAGAAATTCCCACTAAAGTATCACTTGTGGGGAGAGGGCCATTTACTGGAGCCAAGCTATCTCGAAGGCTGAATGCACAGCCCTCTGCCATCCAAGTAGCTACCTGACCAAAGTCTCAAGGGATTTCCTAAAACTAGTGTTCGGCCCACACTCCACCCAACCAGCAAATAAACAGCAAGGAGGGTCTATGAACCACCACTTATGTTTGAGAAAAGATTACACCACTGTCTTGAAACTTACAAAACTTCACTTCCAGACAACCGAATAAACGAGGATACATATTTTGAATCAAATCAAAAGGGAAAAAGGTTTAATAAATCAGTTTCCGATTTTAACTGGAGAACTGAACGTTTCATGCATGCCATACAATGTTCGGCAACACAGCCCCCCACCAAAAGCAGAAATTCATTAGTACTACTGCTCTAAACTGAAAGCGAAAGGGTATCAAACGTTCCTTTAAAATTTCACTTTCACTTTTGTAATAAATCGATCAACGCTACCTTTCCCCAGAGCTTTTCAAATATATATCTATATATATATTCATTCAAAATACATTAATTTTTCTCTTAGGCAGTCTATTAACAAGAATCTTGCATTAAAAAATAAAGAGTATGGGAAGGAGTTGAGAAATACAGAATCAGATCGTCAAGGCTGGAGAATATAAACAGTGTTTTCTCATTAAACAGCAAAGAAAATCTGTCTTTGCAAACAAATCCCAAATGGCGTATCTGGAATTACAGTGTTATGACTCAAGCTTTTTGTATGGCTAATTAATTTTAATATATACATATATTTCTCTTTCTCCCTCCAAAGACACTATTCAATCTTCTTCTTAAATACCCAGCACCTCTGCCCAGCCCAGAGCAAACCTAGGGCGCGGCGAACGGCCGGCGCGACCTGAAGCCCCGGCCCGCCGACCCCAGTCCCGGCCGAGCCTCCCCGCAGGGCGCCCACCTCCCGCCGCTGCGGTCGCGCCCGACCCACACGGGGTTGGCGTCGGGGTCGCGCCGGGGCAGAGGGGGCGCCAGGCGGCGCGGCTGAGACCCGGGTCTGGGACTGGACGCCCAGCCGCCGTCTCCTCACCTGCGCCACAGCAGCGCCAACCGCGACCCGCCGAATGCCCGGATGCGGCGGCGGCCGCCGTTTGTTTTCATTCCGGGTGAGGCCGGCCCCGCCCCCGCAGCCTCTGTCGCCGGGCCGCTCCGCCCCCACGCGGTGGCGAAGCAGGGTTGTGGGCGGGGGCTAAGATGGGGGCGGGGTTGTGGGTAGGCTGTGGGCGGGGCTAAGACGGACCCGGGGGCGAGGCGGGAGTGCGGGACAAGGGTGGGGCGGGGTTGGGGCGAGGACCCCGGCTGGAGGCTGGGGGAAGATGTGGGCGGGCAGAGGGGAGGGCGAGAAGGAGCTGGGGCGAAGACCCCGCCCCGGACTTGCTGGGGGTCGGGGGCGGGGCTGGCGGGAAGACCCGGGCCGCGAGGTGCTGTAGGCCTCAGCCCGGAGCTGCGGAGACCGCCGGCCTATAGCCTCTGAGGGCTGAGGCACTTGTCAGGGCGGGACTGCTGGCCCGGCCCGGTTTGCCTGACTTCAGAGGAAATGGAGCCTGGCTTCGTTTCTCCAGAAACCTCGAAAGAGGCCAGAGCACCTGGCAGGAAGTCCCTTTTTCCCCTCGAGGGAGAGTCTGGACCTTCTGCAGCCGGGTCCGCCCCCCGCCCCCACCAGGCTGGGCCAGATGTGATGTCCCCCCTAAAGTCCGGCTTTTCATCCCGCCGTCCATCACCCCGCCGGGGCCTCCCCTCGGTGAACTTCCCGGTCCCTTGCCCTCGCGCCTCTCCGCTCATTGCTGGCCCTCCTGAGCCGGTCCCCACACGCTGTCGGCGACGAGATCCGTGGAGATCCGCCTGCTGCCGAAGCGCTCTGCCGTCGGATGTGGCCCATACACGTAAACCTCTGCGCGGCCGATGTCGGATGTCTAGGTGAGGAAATAAGACCAGGGTGCACAGGGGCTTCCCTGGCGGTCCAGGGGTTAGGACGCTGCGCTTCCAGTGCAGGGGGCGCGGGTTCTATCCCTGGTCGGGGAACTAAGATACCACGTGGCGCGGCCAAAAAACAAACAAACAAAAAGACAAGGGTGCATAAAAACTGAGGGCAATGTGTGAAATGCTCAGAGGTCGAGAGCAGAGCCTGGGTGGTTGAGCACAGGTCCTGGCCGAGCTTTGAGAGATGGTTACACCCGCCCTTGGCAGGACCCGGGAATGGAAGCTAGAGTCCGTCTCAGACCCCAGAAAGTTTACTCCGGTGAGGCTGTTGGCCCTTCCATTGCGAATCCCAAGGCCCTTCCTTGGACCCGCTCTAGCACTGCCGAGGGCTGGGGCTTGAGAGCTTGGGCCCGGCACCCGGCAGCCGGTTCCAGCCCTGGGTACCTGGGCAAGCTACCCGGCCCCCACCTCACCCGGGACGACAGTACCGCTGCCCGCCGGGGCACCGTGGAGAAACCGTGCGCTAGGATCTGGCCCTCTC
This sequence comes from Eschrichtius robustus, assembly GCF_028021215.1. NCBI lineage: Eukaryota > Metazoa > Chordata > Mammalia > Artiodactyla > Eschrichtiidae > Eschrichtius > Eschrichtius robustus. Next base: position 124,599,378 of record NC_090831.1, on the reverse strand, counting down.
CCTACACCGGGACAATCCCCAGGACACGAGTAGCCCCTGCATCACCTTTCCCAAAATGGATGTGTTGGGTCTAGAATCACACCAGGAGCCGCGGACGGTCTGAAAGAGGCTTTGCACACGCTCTGACACCCTCCACCAGGAGAGGGAAACACGACCCCCCCCTCCTGGTGCCCTCCGACTCTCTGGGGGAAGCCTCAGGTGGGATGTGCGCCTAAATCCATCTTCGGGCAGAGAAACGTGTTCCCAAAGGTGCCCTGTGTGCCAGTGTTCCTGGCCCCCACCGGGAGGACTCTGCACACACCATGCGAGCGACATCCGTTCCCTTTTTTCCTCCGCTGACCTGCAGGCGTTGCCCACGGGCCTGACAGGGCATAGGAAGCAGGCAGATTGCTGTGTCTTTCCAAACAAGAGTCTCCTACCTCCGTAGCCTCCTTTGAGGACACAACCACTTAGGAAAGCTTTGAAATTAAAGTTCTTTACCTTGGGCCAAATCAACTTCTTAGTCAAGGCGAAAGACAAATGGCAAAACGGGGGAAAATATTGGCAGTTCACATCAGAGGCAAATCTCTGTAGTACATAAAGAACTCTCACAATTTGATAAGAAAAAGACCAAAATAGAACACTGGGCAAAAGCTACTAAAATATGATTCACTGAAAAGGAAATATAAGTGGTTTGTAAGCATACAAAAAATTACTAATCTCATTCATGATGAGATACTAAATATAAAACTACACCAAAATACCACTTTTAACCTCTCAGATTGAAAAAAAATTGGATGCCATGCTATGATAACAAGGCTATGTGGAAATAGGCACCCTCATACCTTACTTGTGGAAGGTTAAATTGGTCCAACTCTTAAGAGGGCGATACAGCAGTATCTTTCAAGATGAAAATGCATAATTCAACTTTTATGGGTCTTACTGTATTTTATTAATCTGCCTCTTTTCTGTTGTTCTTACACTTAGTGGCTTCAACTGCAATTTCTTGAGATGAAGAATTCTTAATTTGTGTATGTGTTTTGGTTGCTGTGGGTTTTGTGGGGATAAAGAATCAGGGGACTTCTGCATAACTGTTGCTACTTCCGGTGGAGTAAAACCGGAAAATCCTTAAACATCCTTTGCCTGACAGTGAAATTTAATGCTAAATGTTACCAATTCTTGCTAGAAAAAACGAAAAGAAACAGGAAGTTTTGGCAGTTCAGCTTTATTTATAGTTGCTTGGATCAGAACAATATACATGCAGTGGGTTAAGTTGTGTGGTAAACTAATTTTTTTATAGATGGAGAAATGGATTTGAAAAGAAAATAACTTCATTCTTGATTTTTCTACTTATAAATGGGAATTTCCGAGGAGTGGTTATAAACTAGAATTTTGGGGGGAATTTGAATGATGCGTCATACTTTCAGTCTGGTAAGTTTTCAGTCTCACTGATCCTAGGAGATATGGTCATTTTATTCAGCATCTTGGCTGGATGAGAAGAATGTGGAAGGAACAGAGAAAACAAGCGGGTGGAGAGGGAGGTTTGTTCCCATCTGATTGGGAGTACATAATTTCAGTCACCCTTGAAAATGATAGAAGCTGAAAGAAGTTATGAAAATATCAAATGAGAGTTACTCCGAGGCTCAGGAAACATGGGCTGGGAGGATCGATCTCAGGTACTATCAGAAAGGACTTGGCCTGCTCACCTGTGACTCGGGTAGAATCATTCTAGAAGCATTTAGCCCTCATGTTCTGTGTCCCGGTTTTGAATCTCTGACATATCCTGGTCCCAGATGTTTAACACAAGTACTCCATTCATCTGTCTCCCAAGAGATGCGTACATAGGCAATGTACTAACTTTGGAAAATAAAATAAAATAAGGGCAGAGATGATGAAGTAAATTAAACCATGGTATCAATACTGTTGAATTAAGTTCTGAGTAATCTATCTGTGTTCTACTGTTTAATCCATTTTTAAAGTTAAAAAGAATTCTATATACAACATTTGTTTTGTGATTTAAATTTAAGGATGAATTAAAACTAAGGTGACTATGGAGGCAAGAAAGTAGCTAATCATTGCTGTAGGCTTACAGTTTGAAAAACTTCTGTGGAATGCTAGAATACTTTTTTTTTTTTTTTTACTTAATTCCAGATAACTTATAAATCACATATTATGCAAAACAATTAAAAAGATAAAATCAGAGGGGGACTTCCCTGGCGGTCCAGTGGTTAAAACTCCACGCTTCCAAGGCAGGGGCGTGGGTTCGATCCCTGGTCGGGGAACTAAGATCCCACATGCCGGGCAGTACGGCCAAAAAAAAAAAAAAAAAGAAAATCAGAAATCTTCACTATCCCTGTTCTCTAAATAAAACCTAGTGCCTACAACTTTGGGGAATGTTTAACAGGTTTATTTTCTTTCATCACATTGAAGATGCCATTCCATTGTCTTCTGGCTTTATTGTTTCTAAAGTCAGCCAACAATCTTCAAAGGTAATGTATCTTTTTTTTTTTCTGGATTCTCTTAGCATTTTATGTTTCTCTTTGGTTTTCAGCAGTCCTGCTATGATGTGCTAGGTGTGGCTGGCTTTGTGTTTATCTTGCTTTGGAGTCATAGTGCTTCTTGAATCTATGATTTGATGTCTCATCAGTTTTGGGAAACTCTTGGTTATTATCTCTTTTGGTATTGCCCCATTCTCTTTCTTTTTTCTGGGAAACCAATTACATATATGTTTCACCGTCTCATAGTGTCACACATGTCTCTAATGCTTGTTTCTGTATTTTTTCCATTCTTTCCTTTTGTGCTTCAATTTGTATATTCTCTATTGATTTGTCCCCAGTTCACTAACCCTGTCTTCTGTTGTGTCTAATATACTGAATTCGTAATTTTATTTAATGTACTTTTTAGCTCTAGAGCTTCCATTTGATTTATTTTTCCAGGTTTCAATACTCAAGTAAAATTCTCCATCTTTTCCTCTATTTTCTTGAACATGTTAACCATAGTAATTTTAAAGTCAGGTAACTTCAGTATCTGGCTTAACTGTGGGTCTGTTTCTATTGTCTTTTCTCTCTTGTTTTTCATATATCCGGTAATTTTTTATTAGATGCCAAATTTTGCTTGTAAAAAGTTGTAGAGGCTTCAAATGTTATTATCCTCCAGGGAGGGTTTACCCCTTACTCCAAGAGACCAATGAGAAGAGTAGCCAATCTCCTTAATCTAATCAGAGACCGTACTGAGTCACGGCTGCATTGAGATCCTGGTAGGGCTCAGTCTACCTCTGTGTCTCCAACTTCCACCTGGGAGCCTGGGGTTTGCTCTGCAGTGACCCACCCCATCAGCACCCCAGCAGGTCTCAAATGCAAATCTTCACCTTGCAAGTCTATCAAAAGCTTCCTCTGCTTTTCAGAGGCTTTCCGCTTAAATTTCAGTTTCTTGAAATACAGAGTTGCCCAGAATGTGGCACATGTCCTTGGAATTCCCCACTCGGTCTCTGCCAAAAGCTCCGCTGTTTGCCTGTCCCCAGCAGTGGCCCTCTGCGGATTCAAAGTCTGGATTCTCAGCCTCATGCCTGTGTCCAGAATTGGCAGATGCCCTCAGGGTAAATAAAAGTGACTGCAGACATTAGCTCACCCTCTGGGGTTCTCTGCTCCCTGGAGTCTTTTTTTTTTTTTTTTAATTTATTTAATTTATTTTTTCTTGGCTGCGTTGGGTCTTCGTTACTGCACGCGGGCTTTCTCTAGTTGCGGCGAGTGGGCACTACTCTTGGTTGAGGTGCGCAGGCTTCTCATTGCGGTGGCTTCTCTTGTTGCGGAGCACGGGCTCTAGGCGCATGGGCTTCAGTAGTTGTGGCACGCATGTTCAGTAGTTGTGGCTCTTGGGCTCCAGAGCACAGGCTCAGTAGTTGTGGCGCACAAGCTTAGTTGCTCCGCGGCATGTGGGATCTTCCTGGACCAGGGATCGAACCCGTGTCCCCTGCGTTGGCAGGTGGATTCTTAACCACTGCGCCACCAGGGAAGCCCCTGCTTTCTGGAGTCTTAATTCCTCCAGCTCTTGTCTCTTCAGCAGCTCTTCACTGCCTTCAAAGCGATGGATTCTGACGTTTCTTTCTGGCTTTTCTAGTTGTTGTTAGTGGGAACGTTGGTCTGCTGCAAGCTGCTTTATCACCCCTGAGAGTGGACATTCAATTTATTGATGGACCACTATGTAAATTAAAAGGTAAAAGTGATGGGACTTCCCTGGTGCGTTTAGCAGAAACCAACAATTATTACTTAAGAAAATAGGGGTTTATTTTTCTCCCTTCAAAGGAGTCCAGAGGTCTGTAGTCCAGAGCTGATACCATCACTGAAGGTTCTTTTAATCTTCCTTCTGGAGAAAAACATTTGTACTTTGATGGAAAAGTACCCGTTATCTGTAACACACCCTTCCACCTGATCAGACCCAGGCAGCTACTTCACAACCCTAACTAATTGTAGGTAACTAATAGCCATGCAGAATTCCTGTCTGTAACTAAGCAGATTCTGCCCTTTCAGGTAAAGGTTCAGGTGTCTTCCCTCCTACCCTGTGGAAAGCCAGTTTTACCTCCATTTTCCATTCATTTCAACATTCCTTTACTCCATATGAATTTGTGCTTCTTGGCACCTTATAACATCTGCTTAGTTCCCTCATGAGTTCAATAAAATCTTTAACATATGTTCATTTTTATATCTGAATGTGTGGCATGATTTTACTTTTTTTCTGAAACTTACGTTTTAACACTTTTTATGCCATCAACAAAAGATGTCAGCTGTACCTCCAGGCATTGTGTTTGTGGTCCAGGTGAGAAGAAGGGGGAAGGGCTAAGAATGAAAAGTATGTCAACTAACTCTGTCCATTTTTGTCTGGAAAACCGTAGCTTGTCCAGAAGCCCCACCCCTAAACTTCCTCTCACTTCTGACTGATTAGGAAAAAAATGTCACCTCGTCACTACTAGTTGCAAGGCACGATGGGAAATTACTGCTCACGCCCCCCCCCCACCAAAAAAAAACAACAACAACCTGGTAATCAATTAGCAAGGAAGAAGGGGAGAATGGACATTGGGTAGACAGCCAGCAGCCTCTGGGTCAACAAGAACTCATTTAGGCAAAGCTTAAGGTTGATGACATCTATCTCTTGATGTTTCCCACTTTCCCTTTCTTCCCCATCTGCCTTTTCACCCCCACCCATGCCCATTTATCTCACAAGCACTAATTACCAAGCTGTTCCAGCCTATTAAGGGATTCATCCCAACGTATCAGACACTTAGTGTGTTACCTCAAAGGGGGGATAAAATAGCAGCCAGTAATGGAATTATTGTAAAGAGCGTGTCAGTAATGGAATTGCTGTAATCAGGGGTGGTCTTGTGAGGCAGCCTTTGCTGGGAGCGTCTTCCCCATGTTCCCTGCAACATTGGCCAATGCCTGTGCTACCTGCACATGAGGCCTAGCCTAAGGCAACCAATCCCAATATCCGGAACATCCTAGGAATACTATTTAACAATTTTTTTCTTGTTTTTTCATTTCAAAAAATTTTAAATAAAAATATTTTTTAAAATTTTAAATAATAAAGTGAGAGAAGAAAAAATATAGATCCTTCAATGTTTCATTATCTAAAATATAACCATTATTAACATTTCAATGTAAAATTTCCAATGTTTTCTTTCTAATAAGAGCTTTACTTAGATATAATCATCAATCCACATGCAAAATTTTTCATCCTTTTAAAAATTAATATATCTTAAAAGAGTGTTTATTATTATTTCACACCTTCATCAATTAATTTCAGCAGCTACCTAACATCTCACCAAGTGGACATGCCACTCCATTGTTTCCTGTTGATTTATGTGTGTTTTAGCTAGATGCAGACTTGCCTGCTGGAACAGAGACTCAAAATAACAAAGGGAGGAATTCCCTGGCGGTCCAGTGGTTAGGATGCAGTGCTTTCACTGCCGGGGCCCAGGTTCGATCCCTGGTCAGAGAACTAAGATCCTGCAAGCCATGTGGCGTGGCCAACAAACAAACAAAGGGAAATTTGAATTTACAGTTTTCTTATCCAAACAGACCAGCTCTAGTATGGTGGCTCCACGGTGCAGACAAAGAGGCTTTTTCCACCTCATTGCTCTGCCATCGCCCGGGTGCTGCCCACATCAGCACAGTCCCAGCTGGCTCACGACTACTACGTCCACATTCTAGGCAGAGAGTAGGGGAGCCTCAGTCAGAAGCCACATCCTCGCTTTTGCTTGTATCTCCATTGGCCAGCACTTAGTCACATGGTCACCTGGGTGCAAGGGAGGCTGGGAAATGTAGTCATAAATTTTGACAGCCATGTGCTGACCTAGGTCAGGGATTCCATCATAATTAGAGAGCAAGGGAAATGGATATTGATTGCAGACAACTAGTTGCAAGGTTGTTTCTAATGATTCACTGTTTACAATGGTGAAGGTCATCTTTGATGTAAAGCTTTTTCTATACTTAGGGTTTTTGTTGTGGTTGTTGGTTGCTCTGTTTTGTTTTGTTTTGTTCAGTGACATTCCCAGAAGTAGAATGAGTAGATAAAAGGGTACAGATCTTAGACTCTCCATACTTACTGTACTGATACATTCTCTTTACTTCCTCACCAGAATTGGATACTATAATTTTTTATTGAATAAATTTGACATATAACATTGTGTGCAGCATGTTACATTGACATTTATGTATTGTAATATGATTGCCATTGTCACAATATTCATCACATTACATAATTATCGTACAATACTCTTGTCTATATTCACTATACTGTGCATTAGATCCCTGTGACTTATTTACTACTCGTTGAAAGTTTATAAGATACTATAATATTTTTTTAATCTGCCTTTTTCAAGGGAAAAAGAAGGAGCAGGAAGAGGAGGAGAGTTGAAGAGAAGGAAGGAGATATTTTGTGGTTCTTGTGATGTTAGTATGTGTTTCATACTAGCAGGGCAAACACCTTCTGGTGTTTGCTTACTGGCCATATTTTCTTTTTTATGAAACCATTTGCTAGTGTCTGAGTTAGACCCTGTGAGGTCAAGGATCAGACTCACTCAGGAATCTCAGATAACGGAGGATTTACTATAATGGTTCACATGGGAGTAGGAAGAGCAGAAGCTTCAACCTCGTCTGGCCTCGTGGTGACACAGTTGGACTCCGTGGAAACTAGATTATAATTCTTGACTAGAAGGGTCTGGGGCAGCCCCAAGATTTACAGGATTGATTGATTTACTGCCTTCTTAGCAACAGGAGTTTGTTTACCTGTTCAGGTGTGTCTCTGCTTCTCCTGGTTGTGCCATCCACCGGCTTCCTCACCCTTGCTGGGAAGGGCCCCCCCCCCCCGCCCCGCCACTGCATTAGCAGGTGCAAGTCTGGTATAATCAGCACTGTTACTGGGGAGACCCAAAGCACAAGGTAGGCTCAGCCCAGTGTCTCTGGGTTTAGTAAAACACATCCATAAAGGTATCTTTAAATTTTGTTATATCACAAGTCACACTATAGAGACTGTTCAGATTATTTATAATTGTACCATTGCCTGGTTCAAAAGCTAAGTGAAAAAGAAAAGGGAACAAGGCCTTACTTGGACTTATTCTACCATACTTTGCAGTGTCCCTCGAGCTGCAGACCAGAGAAGGTAGGTACACCCCACCACTTTCTTTTAGCCAAAATAATTTTGAAGTAATGTTAACCAATTCATAAATGTTAGCCATATTTAATAAAACTTCCTCTATACCTTCTACTCTGTAAATAATTAATAATAATAATAATAATAGAATGATAGTTAACATTTATTTAGTACTCCCTATGCACCAGGAACTATTCTAAACGCATTGCATGTGTTAATCATTTAATCCTTGTAAGAACCCGATGAGAAAAGCACCATTACTACCTCCATTTTCCAGATGAGGAAGTGAGGCACAGAGATCTTAAGTAACTTGCCCAAGATCACCCAGCTACTAAGCGGCAGAGAAGGATTTGAATCCAGTAGTCTGGCTCCAGAGCTCGTGTTCTTCACCACACATGCTTACTCATTGTTTTTACTGCTTCATTGTTCCTCTGTTTGTTTTCACTGTTTGCTGAACACATATGGTTGAATTTATACAAGTTAATTTCTTATGCATGTGACTCTAATAAGGAAAAACTGGAACTAACCTAAATGTCCGTCAATACACAACGTTAAATGAATGATAGTATGTCCTTATTATAAACACGATGCAGCCACTAAGAAGAATGAGGTAGGTCTATATGCACATAGGACATGGGGAGGTGTAAAACTGTAAGAAGCAAGTTACAGAACAATGTGTCTAGCATAGTCCCATTAAAAACCCGGTGTATGTGTATACGTGCATTTACAGATGCATGTATATTTACCTCTAAGAACACTGAAAACAGCTTGGAAAGATCTCACCAAGAGGGACTGAGAAGGGAGTGAATAGGGCCTTTCACTTTTATTCTTTATACTTCAGAACTGTTTTAATTTTGATAACAAGCACGTATTACTTCTTTGAGGGAAGAGAGACTTGATCTTAAATTTCTATTTCTCCCATCAGTGCCTAGCACAGCAGATGCCTAGTAAATATATACTAATTTATAATAATTCCCTAGGAACACTTATTAGAAGCTTCTGTTCTCTGATTACTCCATAAATTTCAAGATGAATCTATTTTGGACACATTACACGAGCATAGAAATACCCATTGTCTTTGCTAGGAACCATACATGCCCTTCCCATAATATGAAGAGAGTGTCAGACCGGAAGGGACCGCCTCTCCTGGAGCGGGTCTGACCAAGAGGGACACCCCCTTAGTCCAAAGAGACTGCAGTGTGGGAGGCGAGCCAGGCAGGAGAGGCAGCCAGACTGGAGAGGCTGCTGGAAGAAGGCAGGTCCTGGGATACTCAGAACCAGAGCACAGGGGCTTTTGTACTAGGGGAGGTCCTGCAGGGTCCTGCTTGGCTTAAATCACCCCTTTTCTTTGATACTCCTCAGTCCTGAAAGGGAAGAGGGGTGGGACAACAAAGGGAATAAAGTTTCGGATAGAGATCAGTCATAAAGTTAGTAAGGGGACTCGGTTTTGGGGGGACTCAGTTTCAGCAAGGGGATTAGCCTGTGGCAGGAGGAAGCCCCCCAAGTAAGACAGTGCGGTTAGAGGAGAGAGAGAACAAAGGGAACATGATGTCAGACAAGGTTGGAGGGATGAGCCGGCCTCGTGGGGCCCAGCATGACTGCCCCTTGGGAGCAAGAATCCACTAAGATGGTGAGAACCAGTGTGCATGGCAGGAATGCAGAAGAGCGGCCAAACCAAGAGATGGCTAGAGATTGGACCTTCCAGGGGTTGTAAGGGATGGGCTACAGGAAGTGGGCAGGACAGAGGGGTCAAGGTCACTCCCACGTTTCTGGCTGGGTGGACAGCAGTACCAGTCACTGAATGGGAATGGGAGGCCCTGGAAGAGAACTGGCCTGTTTCATTTCTGGTTTTTGTTTTTAGGAGGGAGAGGTTTGGAAGGACTCAAAAGTTCAGTTTTGGAGATGTTAAATTTAAGTTTGGAAACGTCTTTGAGACGGGCAAGAGGGATGTCTGGGAAGAATATGACTAAAAGAGGCGAGATCTTGGTTACAGATGTAACTCTCTGAGACATCTGTGCTCACGCACAGAAATCGAAGGCATAGACGTGGATTCGTAAGAAAGCACAAGGCTCAGAGCACAGAGAGATGAGACGTGGTGCAGGGGACTCGTCAGGGGCTCAGAGCTCTGACAACGATGGGTCCACCTTTTGCAGAAATAAGGAGAATGAGTGTTGAGAAACGGCTCCAGCAAATGTGCCAGCCTGAGTGGTCACCAAGAAGAAAACTCTAGTGAGTGCCGCGCAGGAGCTAGTTTATGCAATGAAGATGTGTGGAGGAAGCACAAGGTGTCAAAGCAGAAATGAGATTCGGGCAAAAGCTAGATACCTGCACAGACATCCCCAGGAACCAGCAGGCAGAAGGTGTTTTGGTGGCCGCTGAGCTAAACCTTACCCAGAAAAGTGGGTTTGAGTATTTTGTCCGTTTTTTTCTTTGCATGCCGTGAAGTTACTGAGTGCAGCACGCACTGACTGTATGGTGGGAAGTATCAATATCTCCTCTTCACTTCGGAGGAGTGCCACAGGCTGACAGCATAAGTGCCCAGGGAAGATGATGTTGACACCACAGGAGCACGCAGAACCAAGGAAGGACGCAAGAACTGATTGTATCATCAGCTGATAGACCTTTAAAAAGAATTGCTAATGATGGATCATGGCATGATTTCTTCTTTTTTTTTTAATTTTTAATTTTTATTGGAGTATAGTTGCTTTACAATGTTATGTTAGTTTCTTGCTGATCACTGCATGATTTCTGGCTTATAACTCGAGTCCAAAAACTTTTGTGGCATTGCTGTAAAAAAAACCCTTCCTTTCTCTTGTACTTAACTATGTGGAAGTTTCTCAGCACCAGCACCTATAACAATAAAAAAAAAGGAACTGATCTGATGTTAATGTATCTTATTCCAGTAGAGAGAGAAATAAACTGATTGGGAGAGAAAAACAACCTCATTCACCTCATTAAGAGATGCATTTCCAATAAAAATTTACTTTTTTATGTTTAACAATTAGTTACCAAAATTAGCAACCCATATATATTACTTTAATCAAATACATGTTACTAATAATGGCAATGATAACCCTAGCCAGAAGAAACTTTTCAGTACTTAAAGACTTCGGATCATAGGATAGAAACTTCCCTTAAATTTATATTTATGTTGCTGAGAAACCTGATAGGAATAATTCATAAAAGACTTCCAAACATAGCATATATTATATTAGTATAAAATTAGATGTGGGAAGTGGATGGAAAGACAAGTTTAGGAAGAAAAAGGAACAGTTAAAGAAGAACTTATATATTTTTATTTTATTTATTTATTTATTTAATTTTCTTTTTCTAAATCCCAAGCTCCTAATTTATCCCTCACCCTTTTCCCCTCTGATAACCATAAGTTTGTTTTCTATGTCTATGAGTCTGTTTCTGTTTTGTAAATAAGTTCATTTGTATCATTTTTTTACATTCCACATTTAAGTGATATCATGTGATAATTTGTCTTTCTCTGACTTACTTCACTTCGTATGATAACTAAGTCCATCCATGTTGCTGCAAACCGCATCATTTCATTCTTTTTAACGGCTGACTAGTATTCCATTGTATATATGTACCACATCTTCTTTATCCATTCATCTGTTGGTGGACATTTAGGTTGCTTCCATGTCTTGGCTATTGTAAATAGTCCTGCTATGAACATTGGGGTGTATGTATCTTTTCAAATTAGAGTTTTCATCTTTTCTAGATATTTGCCCAGGAGTGGGATCGCTGGATTATATGGTAAGCCTATTTTTAGTTTTTTAAGGAACCCCTATAATGTTCCCCACAGTGGCTGCACCAATTTACATTCCCACCAACAGTGTAGGAAGGTTCCCTTTTCTCCACACCCTCTCCAGCATTTATTATTTGTAGACTTTCTGGTGATGGTCATTCTGACTGGTGTGAGGTGATACTTCAATGTAGTTTTGATTTGCATTTCTCTAATAATTAGCAATGTTGAGCATATTTTCATGTGCCTGTTGGCCATCTAGAGGTCTTCTTTAGAGAAAAGTCTATTTAGGTCTTATGTCCATTGGGTAGTTTGCATTTCTTGATGTTGAGCTGTATGAGCTGTTTGTATATTTTGAAAATTAAGCCCTTGTCTGTCGCATCATTTGTAAGTATTTTCTCCCATTCCGTTGGTTGTCTTTTTGTTTTGTTTATGGTTTCCTTTGCTGTGCAAAAGCTTGTAAGTTTGATTAGGTCCCATTTACTTATTTTTGCTTTTATTTCTTTTGTCCTGGGAAACTGATGATTTATGTCAGAGAATGTTTGGTGTATGCTCTCTTCTATGAGTTTTATGGTGCCATGTCTTATATTTAAGTCTTTAAGCTATTTTGAGTTTATTTTTGATTATGGTGTGAGGGAGTGTTCTAACTTCGTTGATTTACATGCTGCTGTCCAGCTTTCCCAATGCCAATTACTGAAGACACTGTCTTTTCTCCATTGTATATTCTTGCCTCCTTTGTCAAAGATTAATTGACCAAAGATGTGTGTTTATGTATTTTTAAGTGGTGGGTATCAAATTGCTATGGTATTTAGATATCACTGCATGTATAGCCAAGAGTCACATAAGTCTTATTTTAAAATATGTTAATAGCTGCACTAAATTTGGAGTTGCATCCTTTTAAACTTGTGATGGAAAATTTTAGGTGGAAGATTGAAAATTGTGAGGGGTATCTTTGAAGACAGCACCTTGCCACATTTTGGAATCATCCCGAGTTTAGGGCTCTCTCTTGTGGTGAGATTCAGAATTTGAGTCTGTCATCAAGCAAGAACTAAAAGTGCCATGTTCTGCAAGCCACACCCTCCCTGGTGTATTTTCTGGGATCATCTCTATAAATCATGAGCCAAGTAGGATTCAGTTCACCTGTTCATACTGGACCATCACATCCTATCTCCACCTTGGCTCCCCTCCCCTCAAAAGCAGGAAAAGATTTCACTTCTCTACCCAAGCTCGAAATCAATCAGGAGGGCAAAAAAGCAGGACAGAATAGTACCCTACACATTTCACCAAGCGGGTTGCTTGATGATCTTTCATTAATTTACCACAGGTGTATTGAGTACCTACTATGTGCAGGCGTGATACTCAGTGATCTACTGTTAGGCTGCCATCCACTAGTAGAATCTGCCCTTTACTTCTCTTTTAAAAAGCTTAAAGAAGCACTTAAATAAAAGAGGAACCCAGCAATAACTAACAACTATATGTTTTCACCAAAAAAAAAAAAAAAAGATGTTCAACCCCTCTAGTAATTAAACACAAATTAACCACAATGAGAAATCATTTGCCTGCTATTGGACTGACATAGGTTGATAATATCCAAGATTGACAAGGGTGAGGGGACTGGGAAATACACCTCTACATAATTTGTTGGTGAAGACATAAATTGGTACAAAAATTTGAGTGAAAATGAAGAATATAAAGCTTTTTTAAAGTTCATACCTTTTGATTTGTTGATTTCCCTTTTAAGACTACCGTCATGACCCTGGCCCAGCCTGCCGCTGGGATTGTCAGGACCTTTGTAAGACTTTGATTACATGTCCCCAACCACTCCCATTTTTGAAGAACAGCCTCTTGGGGCTCTGCTCCCAACACACTTTTCAGTGCCGAGAATGGGGCGGGGAGTGGACCGGTGCCCGACTAAGCCACCTGGGGATGCAGGGGCTCAGGCTGCACTTCTCTCTCTATCCCTGCCCTCCTTCCCCACCCCACCCCCCCCCACACACGGAAGGCTAGTAAGAGCGCTGGGCTTGAACATGACACCCGGGTGGGCTGCCCCATAGGCCTCGTTTTCCTTCCTGTCTGTAGGAGATTAGATTGGATGACCTCTGAGTTCCCCATCCAATTAGATTGGATGTTCCTCTCTGAGTTTAACCCTACTTCTGCCCTCAAGGAATTTATAATGTAGTAGAGGAAGCAGGAGATATATCTTAATTCATGCAAACATTTATTGAATGCTGCTAGGCAATAAAGTTTAAAATATATATAATTTTTAATTTTATTTTTTTGGCCACGTCGTGTGGCTTGCATGATCTCAGTTCCTCGACCAGGGATTGAACTGGGGCCCCGGCAGTGAAAGCCTGGAATCCTAACCACTAGGCCACCAGGGAACTCTAAAATATATAATTTTTAAAAATCATTTTTTCATAGAGAAAAATAACACAATAACTACAAATACAATATTAGGAATGGAAGTAAATATTTAGAATGAGAAAAATATGTTACAAATTTTTTAAAGTTGAAAACTACCACAAACATTATAAAATCCAGAAAAATAAAATAGAATTATTAATTATCTGCTACACCTTTATAACATTTTTTCCTTATAGTTTTTGGCTGCAAGTTCTTTGGCGAACTCTTTAAATGACAATAATCTTGTCAGAGAAATTAAAAAGATGGTCTTCCCTCCAGCATGGTGGATAAAAAGTTAGTGATTTAGTAATTTAGAAAAGTTTCCTTCACCTTCTGTGCCAGTTGTCAATTTATTGCATCTCAGCTCCCAATATCTCTTCGTTGTTCTCCTATAATTAATTAAGCTGGATCCTGGAAATATTTGTTTGCCAGCTGCTATGTGTTAAGCTTCGCCAGCAGAGGGCGCTGGAGGGACACTGGAGGAGAAAGGGGTTTCTCTTCCTGGTTCAGGTGCGTTCCTGGTGGCCACCTCCTGTAGCACAGGGGGATCCGCCAGCATCTGGCTCCTGCAAGACACAGGGTTTCCAGCAGCACGTGCGGCTTCCGCAGCACTTAGCTCCAATGATTCCCAGCAGCCAGTAGCTCCCTTGGCACCCCCGCGGCAGCTTCACGGGGGGTTGTGGCCCGTAAGGCACTGTCCTGTGAACAGATTCCCCTGGCGTTTTCTCCCATGGCTTTGGGGCAGATTCTAAAGCATGACACCTCCCCGTGGATGGTCCCTCTGGCACCCCAGGGTCAGATTTCCAGCAAGTTCTGCCAACCTGGCACCTCAGTGACTTCTCTGCCTTGCAGCGAGCCAAGCCCTCTCCAAGAAGTTCTGGATCTCAGCCCTGCAGAGGGACCGCTTCCGTGGGAGCTCTGTCTCACCCGGGGTGATGGCCACTCCCTGTATCTGCTGTGCCTGCGTTTTTTAAGTAAGCATCTTTACTTCTTTCTAGCCAATCCTTTATTACTCTGATCCCCTGTTAATGTTAATTCTTTAAAAGAATTTTTTTTAATTGAAGTAAGTTGATGTACAATATTATATAAGTTACAGGTGTACAGTATAGTGAGTCACAGGTTTTAAAGGTTATGCTCCATTTATAGTTATTATAAAATATTGGCTATATTCCCTGTGTTCTACAATATATCCTTACAGCTTATTTTATACCTAACAGTTTGTACCTCTTAGTCCCCTACCCCTACGTTGCCCCTCCCCCTTCCCTCTCCCCACTGGTAACCGCTAGTTTGTTCTCTATATCTGTGAGTCTGTTTCCTTTTTGTTATATTCACTAGTGTGTTGTATTTTTTAGATTCCACATATAAGTGATATCATACAGTATTTGTCTTTCTCTGTCTGACTTATTTCACTTAGCATAATACCCTCCAAGTCCATCCATGTTGCTGCAAACGGCATTATTTCATTCTTTCTTATTGCTGAGTAGCATTCCCTTGTATATATATACCACATCTTCTTAATCCATTCATCTGTTGATGGACACTTAGGTTGCTTCCATATCTTGGCAACTGTAAATAATGCTGCTATGAACATTGGGGTGCATGTATCTTTTCGAATTCGTTTTTTGTTTTTTTGGATATATACCCAAGAGTGGAATTTGGGGGTCATATGGTAGTTCTATTTTTAGTGTTTTGAGAAACTGCCATACTGTTTTCCACAGTGTCTGCACCAATGTACATTCCGCCAATAGTGTATGTGGGTTCCCTTTTCTCCACATCCTCTCCAACATTTGTTATTTGTGTTCTTTTTTATTTATTTTTTTGTGTTCTTTTTTATGACAGCCATTCTGACAGGTGTAAGGTGATATCTCATTGTGGTTTGCATTTCCCTGATAATTAGCGATGTTGAGCATCTTTTCATGTGCCTGTTGGCCATTGGCATGTCCTCTTTGGAGAAGTGTCTAAAGTCTTCTGCCCATTTTTTAAATCAGGTTGTTTGTTTTTTTGATGTTGAGTTGTATGAGCTGTGTTTATATCTTGGATATTAACCCCTTATCCGTCACATCATTTGCAAATATTTTCTCCCATTCAGTAGGTTGTCTTTATTTTTTTTTAATAGTTATCAGTGTTTTTTTTTTAAGGTTAACAAAGCCTTTTTATTTATTTTTTAATATTTCTTTATTTTTTTGCTGCGTCAGGTCTTAGTTGTGGCACGTGGGGTCTTCGTTGAGGCACGCGGGATCTTTCGTTGTAGTGCGGGCTCTTCGTTGTGAAGCATGGGCTTCTCTCTGGTTGTGGTGTGCAGCTCCAGGGCGCGTGGTCTCTGTAGTTTGCGGCATGCAGGCTTAGTTGCCCCACGGCATGTGCGATGTTGGTTCCCCAACCAGGGATCAAACCCGTGTCCCCTGCATTAGAAGGCGGATTCTTTACCACTGGACAACCAGGGAAGTTCCCCAATAGGTTGTGTTTTCATTTTTTTGATGGTTTCGTTTGCTTTTGCTATGCAAGAGCTTTTTAGTTTAATTAAGTCCCATTTGTTTATTTTTGCTTTTATTTCCTTTGCTTTAGGAGACAGATCCAAAAAAATATTGATTATGTCAAAGAATGTTTTGCCTATGTTTTCTTCTAGGAGTTTTATGGTTTCTGGTCTTACATTTAGGTCTTTAATCCATTTTGAGATTATTTTTGTATACAGTGTTAAAGTTAATTCTTTATGTTAAACTTTCTTGTTCAAGTTGCTGTGAGGTTTCTATCTCCTGACTGGACCCTGACTAATAACATCTTTACAACCCATTGTTGGTAAATTTTAAGGATTATTTTTGCATTTAAGGAAATCTCTATCAAATTTCACATATGAGTTGTAAGGTTTCAGGGTATTTTGAGTTATTTTGCTCAGTGACTGATCTTAAAAACCCTTTGAATTAATGACACTTATTAACCAGAGTGTCACGGATGGCCTCCCTGAAGTGGCAGTCTATGAGTTTTATTTTGTCATTGTCAATGTCAGCATTTCATGTCAAATTAGCAAAGAAGTTACATTCTTTTCCAATGTGTTCATGCGATTCATTAACTGGGTTATCAAACAATCCAAAAATCTATTCAAAATTTATATTTTCCCCTGAATCAATTACTGCTTTTTATGTGATCTGAAAGTTATTACAATCTGCTTCTCAATGTCAGAAAAAAATTTTTTTAAATTATTTTTCCTCTCCTACACTCTTTTTTAAAGTATTTTGTTTTTATTTATTTATTTATGGCTGTGTTGGGTCTTTGTTTCTGTGCGAGGGCTTTCTCTAGTTGTGGCAAGCGGGGGCCACCCTTCATCGCGGTGCGCGGGCCTCTCACTATCGCGGCCTCTCTTGTTGCGGAGCACAGGCTCCAGACGCGCAGGCTCAGTAATTGTGGCTCACGGGCCTAGTTGCTCCGCGGCATGTGGGATCTTCCCAGACCAGGGCTCGAACCCGTGTCCCCTGCATTGGCAAGCAGATTCTCAACCACTGCGCCACCAGGGAAGCCCCTGTCAGAATAATTTATATTGAATTTCTTTTTCATCATCACTGCTTTTGTAGAGTCTGCTGATTTTAAGTTGAATTTAAAGATGCCAAAAGAAGATATCCTATAACCGCAATCTAGAGTCTATAATTTCTCACTCATTTTATTAAAGTGTTCCGAAACAGTTTTTGAAATTGCAGTGAAAAGACGGTATCCCAGTTTTCTCAGACATACCATTCCCATCGATAAAAAGGGGGAAATGTACACTGTACTTACTTATACTCTGCCAAAGGGGCGAGCAGAGGGCACGTCCCAACAGCACCTGTTACAGACAAGTCAGAACTTACAGTCTTCTCTGGGCTGCAGAGCTGAACCTCCCTCCTGTGGACTCAGTAATCCCTCCCCCACCCCAGCATCTGAAGTTCTTCATCTCTTTTAATATATTTGTATTCCTGTGTCTACGGAGACCCCTTTATCAGGCAAAAATCACCTCCCCCACCCCAAGCAGAAAATGCCAGGCGCCTCACCCTTTCAGCCTCCCTGGCAACTGCAGGGCAAGCACACATAAAAGTTTCCACCAATCAGCCACATCCGTCCCAGACCTCAGATGGGAAGCTAGTGACTAAACGAGGTCGGTCTATGCAGACTCATTTAGCCCTGGTACAGCTACATCCGGTGTCCAGAGGCAGCGCGGCAGTAGCAGCTCTAGCTGCCTGGAGCAGTAGAGTATGGGGGGGGGGTAACACCGGGGGACTCGTGAGGTGAGATCACAAGACGCCATGGACCTCACTGTGCTCCGTGGGATGCTCCTTCCCGGGACCCAGCCGCCATGCCGTGAGGAAGCCCAAGCCAGCTCGTGTAGAGCGACCACACCAAGAGGCTTGTGTAGGAGCTCTGGCTGACAGCCGGTCTCAACTGTCAGATCTGCAGTGAGTGAGGAAGCCTCCACAGGATTCCAGCCCCAGCTGTCGAGTCGCCCTAGCCTTCCACTCTTCCCAGCTGAGGTCCTGGACACCGTGGATCAGAGACTACTTTCCTCTCTTTGCCTCTTCTGGGTTCCCAACCCGCAGAACCCAGGTGCGTAAAAAAAAACCCAATCATTTATGACACTCAGTTTTGGGGAGGTTGGTTTTGCAACAAGCAGACAGAAGTGGACGGCAGAGCTATGGGCAGGGTAAAGGCACCGAGCTGCCCCAAGAAGGGCCCTACCTGGACAGCAGCCGCACCCAGGCCTGACCTCGGCAGTCGTGTTAGCAGAGCCCGTGAAGCCTGGAGGCGGGCGAGGGGCCGCCCGAAGGGGCAGTCGTCCTGAGGCACCAGAACGCCCGGCCTCCTCGGTCCACCCCTGAGCACCTGGGGGCGCAGCCCCGAGACCCAGCCAGACAGGAAGGGTGGAGAATGAGTCTGGGGGTGCAGTGGTGGTACAAGGGGGACACCCTGCAGGGCTGGAAGTTGAGAAGTGTGGACATGGGATTTCCCTGGTGGCGCAGTGGTTCAGAATCTGCCTGCCAATGCAGGGGACACGGGTTCGAGCCCTGGTCCAGGAAGATCCCACATGCCGCGGAGCAACTAAGCCCGTGCGCCACAACTACTGAGCCCGCGTGCTGCAACTACTGAGCCCGCGAGCCACAACTACTGAAGCCTGCGCGCCTAGAGCCCGTGCTCTGCAACAAGAGAAGCCACCGCAGTGAGAAGCCCACGCACCACAACGAAGAGTAGGCCCCGCTCGCCGCAACTAGAGAAAAGCCCGCACGTAGCAACGAAGACCCAACGCAGCCAAAATAAATAAATAAATAAATATATTAAAAAACAAAGAAGTGTGGACATGTATAATCTCCTATGAGTGACCAAGATGTGGGATGGTAAGCGCTTCCATGAGGTGGGCTTTTACCAGCCGGTGAGGAGCTGCACATTACGGACAATCCTTGGATGCGGCCGAGCGCAGTGACAACCACTTCCTGCAGCTCATTTGTCTCAGAGCCCCTGTACAAGCAACGCCCGTAGATCCCGCTGAGCCGAGGCCTTTCTGGCTGCCCTGATGACAGCACCCATATATCTCGGAGGGAGGTGCACGGAATACTAAAAAATTTAAATGCTGCTATCAGGACTCTGAAAGTAATGTAGCTGGAATTATTGAGGGAAATTTACAAGTGAAATAACCTAAAAGGCTGCAAATGCAAATGACATTAAATTAACAGGGACTCAGGGAGCACAAGAATGACTCGTCCTTCCTGGAAAAAGAAAGTGGTCAGAGATCAAATCACAAGCTAGGAAGGACAGGGGACACCACCCCCAAACCCCATATTCCTGACACGGTGTCCTTGGACCCCGGCCTCTAAGGAGCTGACCCCAACCTCAGAGGGTAAGTACCGCCAAACCTTGCTTACCAGCAACCTTGACGCAAACCTGAGCACCTGGGTCATTTCTGAACTGAACCCGTGTTTCATCTGGCTCTGGTTCCCTGTGAGGGCTGGCTGCTCGGGACCCTCTGACAGGGGGCATCCTGAGGACCCTGACCTGGGGAATACGGCAGCGACACGCAGAGCAGTGGGATGTTATGTTGGGACACGTGCAGAGTGGACGTAACTGCCCTTAGCACTACATCCTCAACATGAGCTTAAAATGCAGATCCTCACGTCAGATTTTGCCAACAGCAACCCCTCTGCTCTGGCCCACTGTCCCCTCCTTCCCCAGCGGGACACCCCATGATGTCCCCAGGGCTGAGCAGCTGAGTGCAGGTGACCTTCAGATGAAAGGCTGCCTCTCCCGCTGTGAGCACCTGAGCACAGGCAGGGAGGAAAGAGCCCAGGGCGGGCCATCCAGAGATGGGGTTCTAAACGCAGCTCTGTGTCTAATGAACAGTGTGACCTTGGGCAAATCCCGTGCCCTGTCTGGCCTCTGCTCAGTGTCTGGGTGGCTCTAAGATCCCTCCTGGTGCCGAGACTCTGACTCCGTGGGGAGAGAAGGGAGGGTCGTGGAGAGTCCTCCCAAGGTGACTTACATGAGCAGAACCCACTGCCCTTCCGTTCCAAGAGGAACCTCTATCTGCTTGTCGGCCTCACCTGCCCAGGTCCTCTCTGGTGTGACTGGGCTTGGGTTGAACGCAGCGAGGCCATTGTTTTCTCCGTGGAAAATCTCAGATAAGGAGCAGGGCTCCGCTACAGCCAGATCAGACTGGCCTCCATGATAGGGTCCCACCTCCCCTTCCCTTGATATCCCAGCCAGCCTGGCCTCCTGACCCCAGCACACAGTCACCTGTGCACGCACACACGCACACCCTGCCGGTTCAGTACAAGCTCAGTGTTTCCCTGATGTGGAATGTCTAGCTCTCCTCTCCGTCCACCCATCCCGTATAATCCAGCTCAAGTTTCACCTCCTCTGCGAAGCCTTCCTGGATACATCTTCATGCAGCCAAACAGCATCAATTCTCCCCCATTTCAGCCATAGCACTTAGTGCCCAAACTGTAGACTAAGAACATTTCTATGCAATTAAATGCAGCTTCAAACATACAAGCCAAGAAATGTCACCAGCACATGCCTTGCGTGGTCTTTTTTCATTCATCACATTGAATACTTCCAAGGACTTTTATTTCTTTTTTTTTTTTTTGGCTGCGTTGGGTCTTCATTGCTGCACGCAGGCTTTCTCTAGTTGCGGTGAGTGGGGTCGCTGAGGTGCCCGGGCTTCTCATTGCAGTGGCTTCTCTTGTTGTGGAGCACAGGCTCTAGGCACGTGGGCTTCAGTAGTTGTGGCACGGGGGCTCTAGAGCGCAGGCTCCATACTCAGTAGTTGTGGCTCACGGGCCTAGTTGCTCCGTGGCATGTGGGATCTTCCCAGACCAGGGCTCGAACCCGTGTCCCCTGCATTGGCAGGCAGATTCTTAACCACTGCGCCACCAGGGAAGCCCCTTCCAAGGGCTTTTCATCTGCAGACTTAACGATACTCAGTTCAGGGAAATGTTCACATATTTTTACAAATTAACTTCTTTCCTATATTTTTTGTGCCCTGTTTCCAAAACTGCAATTTGGATATTCTGGATTTATCTTCTAATTTTTTTTTCTCTCCTAAATTCCCAGAAGCGAAGGTCATGAAATACATATTGAAAGAGTACCCTAAATGCCCCATACAATGTAAAGTTAGACCCCCTCAAAAGCACATCATTGGGCTTCCCTGGTGGCACAGTGGTTGAGAGTCTGCCTGCCGGTGCAGGGGACACGGGTTCGAGCCCTGGTCTGGGAGGATCCCACATGCCGCGGAGCAACTGGGCCTGTGAGCCAAGGTTGCAGAGCCTGCGCGTCTGGAGCCTGTGCTCCGCAATGAGAGAGGCCGCGACAGTGAGAGTCCCGCGCACCGCGATGAAGAGTGGCCCCCACTTGCCGCAACTGGAGAAAGCCCTCGCACAGAAACGAAGACCCAACACAGCCATAAAAAAATTAAAAAAATATATAAATAAATAAATTTTAAAAAAAAAAGCACATCATCATGAATTTTCAGGATACTAAGGATAAAGAGAAAACTCTAAAAGTTTCCAAAAAGAAAAAGAATAGATTTGATAGGAAAGATCATGGATCAGAATGGCCTCAGACTTTTTTTTTTTTAAATGTATTTATTTATTTATTTTTGGCTGCTTTGGGTTTTCATTGCAGTGCGCGGGCTTCTCATTGCGGTGGCTTCTCGTGTTGCTGAGCATGGGCTCTAGGCGCGTGGGTTTCAGTAGTTGCGGCACGTGGGCTCAGTAGTTGTGGCTCACGGGCTTAGTTGCTCCGTGGCATGTGGGATCTTCCTGGGCCAGGGTTCGAACCCGTATCCCCTGCATTGGCAGGCGGATTCTTAACCACTGTGCCACCAGGAAAGCCCGGCCTCAGACTTCTTATCAACACTAGGCAGTAGCAGTGCCCTCAAAACTCTGAGGGAAGGTCATTCCCAAACAACATTTATATACCCAGCTAAGCTGCGGAGGGCTAGGATGAAATAGACACATTCACAGGTGCATGGTCTCAAGACTTCATCTCTCACACACCCTTTCTCAGAAAGCTACTGAAGGATGTGCTCAGTCAAAATGAGAGGATAAAGCAAGAAATGAGAAGAAAGAGGATCCAGGAAATGGGCTGCCACCCAAGTGAGAGGAGGGCAAGTCCAGGATACCAGCTGGGCCCCAGATGAAAATACCAGCCCATTTACATCAGAGCAGGGCAGAAGGCCCCAGGAAAGAACTCTTCAACACACTGAAGTTAATAGAATATCTAATATAGCTGAGTTTATACAACTTGTAAATTGGTTAGAATTTGGTGATAAAATAGTGATAAACCTATGGAGCAGGAAGCAAAAGCCCACGCAAGACAATAAAATCCAGAGCAAATGAAACATGGCAGAGAGGAAGAAATAACCATGGCTCATCTGTGAGTAGCAGTTACCTAATCTGTTAAAGGGGAACTTGATCTAACCCCAAATAAGAGGTAACTGGGAGGTGAGGAGACAGGAAGTGTGAGGGGGTGAAGAAGAGCTAAATCTTCATTCTCCATCCTTAGCAGAAAACACCTCAAATGAAAAGCGGAGATTATAAATCTGTTGTTTTGTGACGTGGAGGTAAAGCATAAAAGAATCAGCTAAAAGCGCAGAGAGCTGCCCCCGCAAATAGGAAGTGGGGAGGTGGGAACTGCTGCTTTTCTTACCAGTCTCCTGTAACTATTTGACTTTAGTCTGGGTAATTTTGGTAAAATTACAAAAAGCGAGACCCTAAGGAGTTGAGTGGATGTGTCGTGTGCGTGGGCCGGGCCTACTGGCCACCCTCGGAAGGTCCCCCGGTGTGTCGCGTCACTCACACCCCAGACCTGCCCCTCCAAGGGACTCGACGGGGAGTGGGGAGTGAGGGTCAGAGGGGGGACTGGGAGGGCGCGGTTGGGTGGGGTGCTGAAAGGGCTTCCGGAGGTCAGGGCAGCACCGGGTGGGCCCGGCGTGGGCGGCCGGCTCCGGTTTGGAGCGCTCCATTTGCCCGCGCCCGGGAAGCAACGCAGGGTGTCGGTCCCGCGAGGGCCGCCAGGTGGCGCCAGAGCCCGCGCGTCCCCGCCGCGCCCTCCCTGGCGCCGAGGTCAAACCCAGCGCGGGGGAGGCAGCCGGGTCTCAAGGGTGCATCTTAGAAGCCCGCCTCGGCAGCCTTAGGGGAAAATTGTTTTCAGTGGAAATTTTAAAATTTTCAAATATGTACCAAAGCAGAGCGAAGGCTAATCCAGTTCCACCTATCCGCGTCCACCCATGCCTCCCCACCCATTTTATTTTTAAAGGCAACTCCCAGACATCCAATCATTTCATGTAAATTTCTCTGTTGGTAACTCTATAAAAGAAGCACACTTTAAAAAATCGTAGTCACAATGTCATTACCATAAACGTTGAACAACTGCAGGTCCTGGATCAGGAATCTGAGGCATGCAAGGTTGGAACCCCCAGGATCAGGTAGAGAACTGGCCCTCCACACAGGGCGCGGGGTGGTGGGCATAATGGGGGAGAGGGAACCCCTCACAGTTCCTCGTCTGGACTGCTGCAGAGCTGGGTTACACGGACAGTGAGGGGCAGGCTGGGGATCCCTGGTCCTGCCCACACCCTCCCCACCCTGGACCACTCTCTCCTGCCCCAAAACAGATCCAGGTCAGCTGGACGGTGAAGGAGCAGAACGGACGACTAGTGCCTTCCGGGGCTGTCCTGTCTGGTCCCATAAATTCAGTGCAGTTCGTAAAGCTTAAATCTTGAGCCCCTTTCTCTGCCCAGCTGGTCCCATGTGCCCAAGGAACTGAGCAGCCCATCTCTCCTCTGAGCTGCCCTCCTGCCTCCCTCCTGGGGCTGCTCCTCTCCTGCACTGACTGCAGTGGAGGACAGGCCTGCTCTGCTCCTTCCTTGTGTCCTGCCCTCTCACGTCTCCCCCATTTCAGGGCCAGTCCCTCCAAGGAAACGGGGGGGGGGGGTGACAGTAAGCACATGCAGGCGGGTGTCAAGGGTTGTATTTGTCCCTGATCTCCACTGGCAGGCTGCTTGGGGCTCCAAAGCCGGGCTGGGGGGGGTCAAGGCCCAGCTTTGCCTGGCAAGCCGGCTGGCCTTGGGCAGGCTACCTCACCTTTCCTGGGTGCAAATCTTCATCGATGCAATGGGAACGATGGCACCAAGAATAGCTCTGAAGCTTCGAGGGGACCATCCTAAATGCTGAGCTCAATGTGTCCCTTGGTGATGTTCTCGTTAAATTGGCCTCTTTCAGACCCCATCTTAGGCCGGCCCCTTTCATTCATCCTCTCGACAAGTGCCTGCTGTGTGCTGGGTGCCAGGGAGCTGCAGCGAGGAAGGCAGAGCCCACCTCTGCTCTGGCCGAGCTGGGGTTCTTGAGAAGACACAGTCCAACAAGGGCCGGGCAGGTTGTGGGCCGGCAGAGCAGGGAGTTCTGGGGACCAGGGCGCCGGCTTCAGGATGAGCAGGGCTTTCCCAGGTGAGATGAGCTAGCAGGTGGCCCCAAGGTGGGTTCACTTGATCTGCTCAGTGCTGTTCATCCCGACAGGACACCCTGCCCAGTACACCTTCCTCTGCTCTCGGCTCCTCTCTCCCCTTGGCTTTAGCTACTCTCTCCTTCCAGGCTTCCTCCCAACCTCTGGCCCACGTGACGGGAAACGGAGGCCCTGGGAGCTGGAGGAGGCTTGTTGCAGCCCAGCCAGCGGGGGAGACACCGAGTAGATCAGAAGGACACAGGTCTGCTGACCTGGATCAGCTCTGGCCAGTTGGGTCACATAGTACTGGGGCCCACGGGGCCGACCTGCACCTGTGCGGTCCAAGGAAGAGGAGGGGAGACAAGGGGGGTGGGCTGGGCCCTGGGGAGTCCCCCCTGCAGCCTCCTGGGAGTGTCTCTTCTCCCACCCAAAGGGACCACCTACGCGTTTTGTAGATGAGGAAACCGAGGCTTAGGAAGGTAGTTTTGTTTCTTGTGGCTTCTGTAACGCATCACCACAAACTTGGTGGCCTACGCAACAGAAACGTATTCTCTCTACAGCTTCACGAGGAGCTCCCTACGCCTACGCAACAGAGGAGGGAGAATCAGTCTGTTGTTCACAGGGGGCTTTGTGCAGTAGCTGCCGTCAAATGGAGGTGTGCGACCACTGCATCAAGTCCCACTCAGGGATGGTCCTGAAAGACAGTAGTGAAGGGTGAGCCGCCCGGTGGTCCCATTTTGGCCAGTCTGGTCGTCTGCTTTGCTTTGGAGGAGAGGTGGCTGGGGCTCTGGATCTACACTGACTAATGAGCGACGGGCAACAGACTGGCTGGCTGGTCGGGCACCTCTAATGGTCAAGACCAGGAAGTCTGGGAAAGAGGTCCATGGACGGAAGTCCCAGAAGGGGCATCAGGTGAAGACACAAAGGGGTCGTGTAAGTTCCCATCAGGGGCAGAAGAGGATCTGGGTCATCAGGCTGATGAAATGACCCGTCTGTCCTGTGAATGTCCGTCAGCCTCTCTGGCCCTCCCCCCGGTGCTTTTTCAGTAGGTACTCCTCACTAGGGCCAGTATGCATGTCATCTCCACTGAGGTCCCGGACTGAGAAATACCAACAAAGAGCAATGCTGAATCCCCGACATGGCGGACCAGCCTAATAATCCGTATTGTTCCTTCATGGAGGGAGCTAGTCATTTGTTCCCTTAGGAATGGAGTCCTGTTCCAGATACAGACTTTCTTTCCCTACTTGCAGAGCTTCTGCCGGCACCAGATTTTCAGAATGCCCTATTCGTTGTCATGGTAACCCACACAACACCCTCTCCAACCAAGGAACTCATTATAGAGCAAAAGATGTGTGGCACTGAGTTCATGCCCAAGGAATTCACTGGTCTGTGCACAGTTACCGAAATACTCAGTTGCAGCTGTTTAGATGAACCGGGGAATGGACTCCTGAAGGCTCAGTTTTGGCACCCACTGGAGGCCAGCACCCTGCAAGGCTAGGTGCCCTCCTCGAGGGTGTGGTGTCTCCTCTGGGAGATACCACCTATATAGGGTGCTATTTCCCCCATAGCGAGAATACACAGGACCTGTTCTTTGACAGGGTACCCCCAGAGATGCGAGTTGGTCTCCAGTGTAACCTGGAGAGATTCCAGGAGAGAGGAGAGGCATGAAGTACTCATTAGGTGTGTGGATGTGCAGAAGGGCTAGGGTGGACGAAGAAATGCCTCTCTCGCTACTTCATCAAACAGCCCTCTTACAGAACGTTTGCTTCTCCCCCATAACCTTGGGCTCAGTAGGTTTGGAGGTGCTAGTGTTCAAGAAGGAGTGCTGTCCCCAGTGAACACAATCTTGATCCCATTACATTGGAAGCTCAGGTTTGCTACTGGCCACTTTGGGGCTTCTCGTGCTGCTGAACCAACTGTACTGGTCGGGTTGACTGGTCGCAGTTACCGGGGGAAATTGGATTGCGGGCACAGGATAGGCCACGGAGGACAGTATCTGAACCAGAGGGTTTGCTGGAGTGCCTCACAGTCTCCTCAGTCCAAAAATAATGGCCAGCGGGAAACTGGTGACTCAAGAAAGAAAAGACAACTAAGAACTTGAATCTTATGGGAATGAAGAATGGGGCCACCCCTGTCAAAAGGCAAGGGAAATACAGACGGGGCAGTGGAAGAAGGAAGCTGAGAGCAGCAGCTTAGGTCTTGTGACCAGCAACAAGTGGGCTTTCTCTTTCTTCCTTTTTTCCTGTTACCTTCTGTGCAGAGCAGTGTCGGTCACTAACGCTATTCCTATTGGAATTATGACCGACTGACAGCACCTCGCTGTGATCAGTGGCTGATGGGACTTGGTGTTTCCCCTGGGTGGGACCACAAGATTTATTCCTCTAAGCAAAGGACAAAAAGTCTCTCCTGAGCCGTCCTCCGTCCTTCTCCTGCCTGCTTTGTGTCCCAGGAGGCTGACCTTGACAGACTGCATCATCCGGACTCCCTCACCTTCCGGCTTCTAGTTGGATGTGGCCAGTGGAAGCGCTGCGGGACATCAGAGGTAGGTCAGGGGATTTATCATGGTTTCCACAGTGGCTGCGTGTCCCTACGATCCCTGCTGGGCAGACCCTCTTCCGCAGCCTTGACCCCATGTGGTCCTGACAATGCCATCCCCTCTCCTTGCCCCCTTGGTCTCCGTCTGGTGCTAGTGTCTGGATGCCGCATCATCATGATTGGTTCCTTTAGCCCTGCCCACATCTCGTAAAGAGGCCCTTCATTAACTTTCTTCAATTAAACCTTCTTTCTGTGCCATATACTTCCTGCTGGGAGCTTGACTGATCTTCGGACCTTTAAGTCATTCAGCTTTACTGGAGCATAAAGTTTAAGGTGGGAGGAAGTGGTAAGAAAGGAAGCTGTACAGAGAGGGTGACCAGTTATGAGAGGCTTTGTATACTGTGATAATGTCAGTTTTCCACACACAGGACAAGCCACCTAACCTCTCTGTGCCTCAGTTTCATCCCCTATAAAATAAGGATAATGATAGGACACACCTTTGGAGTGACTGAGGATTAGATTAAAGAAGGCATGTGAAACACTTAAAGCAGTGCCTGGCACAGCAAGTGATAGCGTTGTTAGGGACAGTGAGTGATTGCAGGGTTTTAAACAAGGAAGTAACCAGGTCAGGTTTGGTGGTTCAGAAAGTTACTCTGGAGGAAATGTGGAGAAGACGTGCGGTGTGTCAGTGAACAAGTGGAATGAAACAAGACTAAAAGCAGGAACACCAGTAAGGGGACTACTGCAATAGTCTTAGCAATCATAATAATAATAATAACTTATGAAGAACTACCATCCAAACAAGGAATTAAAGAAAGAGGATGATATTGGGTTACAAGAAACAGGAATTCCAACACAATATCTGGGATCTTTAGGAAGTTCAATTTTGCTGAAGCCTAAATAATAGCAAGGCGAGGGTGATGGAAGAGCTGCCCCTCCCCCAGCTCCACACCTACACTGTCTGGGGTCCAGAGAGAATCCTTCTAGCTCGTTGTCACTCTCTCCACCATTGCTGCCATCTTAATTCCTGATAAGTGGACTGTCCACGTAGAGGATACTTCCAGAATCTTGGCCTCTCAGTTTCGTAAACTCGTCTCCCGCTCTGATCCTGATCTCCGCCCTCCCTCAGCCACTCGCTTCCACAGTCTTACCCTAGACCTCGTCATTAACATGACTGCAGTCTTCCCACGCCCAAATCCTCACCCAAAGCTTCTCGTCTCCTCAAGCCTCCAAAATCTCCTCCTCCATCCTCACACTCAGTAGTGAGTTTGCTCCCATTTTACCAAGGAAGCAGCAGCAGTCAGAAGAGAGCTTCTCCCACAATCAATCTGCCCACCCACCTGCCTCTGTGCCCCCAATCTCTCCCCTCCTGCCCGTTCTCTGCTAAGTCATCCCAGAGACCCCGAGTTAATGGGTTAAGGGTGTGGCCTGGGCTGGAGATCTTTAAATGCTCCCAGATGACTTTAACATCCATCCAAGGTTGAAAACTGCTGCCGTAGATGAACGACCCGTGCTCTCCCCTCTCACGTATGCAAGGACATTGTTCCAGAAATCGTTCCCTCCCTCCCAGCATCATTTATTTTTCCCTCCACTGGCTCTTTCTTATCAGCTACGAACATGTTCTTAATTCTCCCAATTTAAAGAAAGCTTTTCCACCCCATTTCTCCCTCCAGCTACTGCTTCACTGCAAAACTTCTCTGAAGGGTACTTGTGTCTGTAATTCCTCTTCTTCCCTTTGCCCCCTGGACCCACCAAGGCTGTTGCTACCACGTTCACCAACGGCCTTCTCAGGGCTATAGCCTGTGGCCGCTGCTCAGTCTTCGACTTCAGTGACAATCGGCAAAATTTGTCGCAGTGACCACTGCCTTCTCCCTAGAATGCTTTCTCAAACTGCCTTCCAGGACGCTACATTCTTCTGTTTTTCCTACTAATTTGTGACGGACCCTTCTCCGCATCCTTTCTTGGTTTCTCCTGTTATCTGACCCCTTAACGCTGGACTGCCCCAAGGTTCAGGCTTTGGACCTCTTCCCTAACCATGTTCATTCTCTTGGGACCCTCATCCAGTCTTGTGGCATTAACACTTTCTAAACATTGACTGCTACATGTACATTTCCAGCCTAAACGCCTGATGCCTACATCCAAATGCCAACTGGACATCTCTTCTTGAATGTCTAACAAGCATCTCAAATGCATCACGTGCAGAATGGAGCCCCGACCTCTTCTCAAACACGTTCCTCCCAGCACTCACGCCATGCCGTGAGTGCACGGCAGCTCCGTCCTCTCGGGGTGGGGGGGGGGGGGCTCGGCTCAGTCCTTGTAACCTGCAGGACTGCCACACCCAGGGTCAACCTGAGAGCAAATCCTAGTGGCTCTGCTTTCCAAGTATGCTCAGAATGCAACTATTTCTCACCATCTCTTTTACTACCTTTTATTCAAATCCGGTCTCTGTATCCCCTGAGTGATTGGACAGCCTCCCATCTGGCCTCCTTGCTCTTGCCTTGACCCCTACCGTGACTGCTCAGCATGGCAGCCGTATTGGTCCAGTTCCACGTAAGTCAGATCATGTCTGTCCTGCTCAAACCCTCCAACACTTTCCCATCTCATTCACAGTAAAAGGCAAGGCTCTCAAAATAGCCTACAGGGCCCTGCGTGGTCCCTCCTCCCCACCCCCCATACACACAGAGGCTGTTATCTCTCTGACCTCAGAGCTTCCAGCTACACCCAGGTTCCTTTAATACACAGGCCCATAAACCCAGGGCCTTTGCACTTGGTCTTCCCTCCTGACCCCGCTCCCATAGCGAACTTTTCATCTCCCTTCCCTAGTTTTTATAAATTAAACTTTTTATTTGGGGATAATTGTCAATTCACATACAGTTGTAAGAAATAATACAGAGAGGCCCTGTTTATCCCTCAGTTTTTCCCAATGGTGACCTCTTGCAAAACTATTGTATAATATACGGTGAATATGTTAGTTATCTGTGGCTACTGTAAAAATTACCACCAACTAAGTGACTTAAAGCAATAGAAATTTATTCTCTCACAATTGCGCAGGCGAGAAGTCCCAGACCAAGGTGTAGGCAGCGCTATCTCCCCTTCCGGGGGCTCTAGGAGAGAATCTGCTCCTTGCTTTTTCCAGCTTCAGGTGGCTGGTCCACTGCACCTTCCTCTCCTCCGTCTTCACATCACCTTCTCCTGTGCGTGCGTGCCCACGCATGTGTAATCTCCTTCTGCCTCTCTCTTATAAGGACACTTGTAATGACATTTGAAGCCCACACGGATAATCCAGGATAATCTCCTGATCTCAAGATCCTTAATTTAATTACATCTGCAAAGACCTTTTCTCCAAAGAAGGCAGCATTTACGGGTTCTGGGCACTAGGTTTGGACCTACCTCTGGGAGCCATTACCAACTTCGCACAGCAGTGAAGACAGGACCATTCCCATCACCACAGAATTCCTCAAGTTGCCCTTTAGAGCCACACCCACTTCCCTCCCATCCCCACTCCCTCCTTAACACCTGGCAACCACTAATCTGTTCTCCATCTCTATAATTTTGTCATTTCAAGAATGTTATATAAATGGAATCACACAGTATGTAACCTTTGAAACTAGCTTTTTTCACTCAGCATACTTATTTTGAGTGTCACCTGTGTAGTTGTATGTACCAATAGCTTATTCCTTTTCGTTGCTTAGTGGGAGCCCATGGGATGGATATGCAAGTTTGTTTAACCCACCGTTCACCCACCAAAGGACACTTGGGTGGCTTCCAGGTTGGGGCTATTATGAATAAAGCTGCTATGAACATTCATAGGCAGATTTTGGGGTGAACATAAGTTTTCATTTCTCTGGGACAAATGCCCAAGAGTGCAATTACTGTGTTAAGTGAGTGTTTAGTTTTATAAGAAAATGCCAAACTGTGTTGCAGAGGACCAGTTTGCATTCCCACCAGTAATGTATGGGTGAGTCGTTCAGTTTCTCTACATCTTCACTAGCATTAGGTATTGTCACTAGTTTCTATTTTAGCCATTCTGATAGTTGTGTAGCCTAATGGTTAGAGGTAGTGAACAGCCTTCCATGGGCTTATTTACCACCCTTATGTCCTCTTTGGTGAAGTGTCTGTTCATGTCTTTTGCTCATTTTCTGATTGGATTGTCTGGGGGTTTTTTACCTCTGAGTTTTAAGCATTCTTTGTATAGTCTACATACTAGTCATTTGTCTGATATGTGTTTTATACATATTTTCTCCTATCCTTTAGCCTTTATTGTCATCTTCTTAGCAGAGTCGTTCAAGAGAAATTTTAAAAAATATTTGTCAGTTTTTCCTTTTATGGATGGTGCATTTGGTGTCAAGTCAAAGAACTCTTCACCTTGCCCTAGATCCCAAAGATTTTCTCTGATATTTTTTCTAAGAGTTTTGTAGTTTTATCTTTTACATTTAAATCTGTGACCCATTTTGAGTTAATGTTGTATAAGGTGTGAGAGTTAAGTGGAGTTCATTTTTGTGTCTTTGGATGTCCAGTTGTTCCCGCACCATCTGGTGAAAGGTTATCTTTTCTCCATTGAATTGCTTTTGCACTTCTGTCAAAAATCAGTTGAGCATATTTGTGTGAGTTTATTTCTGGGTTCTCTGTTCTGTTCTATTGATCTACGTATCTATCCCTCTGCCAATATCACATTGTCTTGATTACTGTAGCTATAGAATAAGCCTCAACATGGGGGAGAGTGATTCTTCCACTTTATTCTTCTTTTTCAAAAATGTGTTAGGTACTCTAGTTCCTTTGCCTTTTTATATAAATTTTAAAATAATCTTCTCTTTATCTACAAAAACTCTTGCTGGGATTTTGATAGGAATTGAGTTAACCTGAATATCAATTTTGAAAGAATTGATGTCTTTACTAGGTCGAATCTTCCAAACCATCAACATGCTATGTCTCTCCATTTATTTCGGTTTTCTTTGATTTCTTTCATCATCACTGGGTAGTTTCAGCATATAAATCCTGCACATGTTATATTTACACTAAATATTTCCATCTTTTGAGTAATTGTAAATGGTATTGTTTTTTTAATTTCAGTGTCCACATGGTCATTGCTAGTACATAGAAATGCTATTGATTTTTGTGTCCTTTTATAATCTGTGGCCTTGCAGAACTCACTTATTAGTTCTAGGAGGTTTGTTTGTGGGCTTTTTTTTAAGATTTATTGGGATTCTCTGTGTAGACAGTCATGTCATCTTCAAATAGGGATACTTTTATTTCTTCTTTATGATTTCTATGTCTTTTCTTTCCTTTTTTTGCCTTGTTGCTCTGGCTAGAACTTCCAGCAATGTGTTGAATAAGAGTAACGAGAGTGGACATTTTTGCCTTGTTCTGGATCTTAGGGGAAAAGCATTCAGTTTTTCACAGTTAAGTGTAGTGTTAGCTCAAGGTGTTCTGTAGATGCCCTTTATCAAGTTGAGGAAGTTCCCTCTATTCCAGTTTTTCTGAGAGTTTTTATCATGAATGGGTGTTGAATTTTGTCAAATGCTCTCTCTGCATTGATTGATGTGATCATTTGATTTTACTTCTTTAGCCTGTTAATATGGTAGGTTACATTGATAGATTTTTTAAAAAATATTTATTTATTTTGGCTGCTCCGGGTCTTAGTTACGACACGCGGGATCTCTGTTGCAGCATGCGGACTTCTTAGTTGCGGCATGCGAACTCTTAGTTGCAGCATGCATGCGGGACCTAGTTCCCCGACCAGGGATTGAACCCGGGCCCCCTGCATTGGGAGGGCAGAGTCTTCTTACCCACTGGACCACCAGGGAAGTCCCAACATTGATAGATTTTTTAATATTGAAGCAGCCTTGCATGCCTGGAATGAACATCTCACATATTTTTCTTACTTGTTGTCTGTCTTTCCCATTTGAAGTCAAGTTCCGAGTGGGAAGAAGCTTTTTGGTTCATTTTATTCATTGCTGTATCCTAGTTCCCAAAACAACACCAGGCATACAGTAAGCTCTCAACACCAACTCGTCGAATGAATGAAAGAACAGTAGAGCTGTGAAGAGAATTCCCAAGATTAAGGTGAAGGGAGATTCCAGGATGACAGCTGTGGGCAGCCAGTCCGGGTGGAACAGGTCAGAAGGTTCCAGAAGAGCCTATAGAGCCTGAATGCCCTGAGAAGAGGTCTAGATAGTCTGCAGAGCTTTGGGGTTGATTTGATAAGTACGTAGAAAACTAAGCAAACAAACAAACAAACAAGCATTTTTTTTAAAAAGGTAATTATTATTGCGGTGCATCCACACAATGGAATATTATTCTGAAAAGAAATGAGCTATCAAGCCACAGGGAGACATTAAAGGAGGAGCCTTAAATGCATATTTTGAAGTGAAAGAAGCCAATCTGAAAAAGCTACATCCTGTATGATTCTAAGTATATGACCTTCTGAAAAAGGCAAAGCTATGGAAACAGTTAAAAATCAGGGTTGCCAGGGGTTAGGAGAGGGAAAGATGAATAGACAGCACGGAGGACTTTAGGCAGTGAAACTACTCTGGATGATACTATAATGCTGGATACATGTCCTTATACATTTATCCAAACCCAGAGAATGTACAACGCCAAGAGTGAACCCTCATGTAAACTATGGACTTCGGGTGATTGTGATGTGTCAGTGTA
Organism: Eschrichtius robustus; assembly: GCF_028021215.1. NCBI lineage: Eukaryota > Metazoa > Chordata > Mammalia > Artiodactyla > Eschrichtiidae > Eschrichtius > Eschrichtius robustus. Next base: position 124,565,459 of record NC_090831.1, on the reverse strand, counting down.
TGTTCGTCAATAGTTACAAGTGTACCCCTCTGCTGGGGGATGTTGATGATGGGGGAGGCCATGTGTCGGGGTTGGGGGGCTCGGGGGTATATGGGAACCCTCTGTACTTTCTACCCCATTTTGCTGTGAATCTAAAATTGCTCTAAAAAATAAAGTATTTTTTAAGCTAATTATGAACTCCAGAGAAAAACAAAAGTTGCCCAGGAGAAGAAGAGCACTCACAGTTCATTCTGTGGGTTCAGTCAGGACCACGTCCAGGTATCTGTGGGGCCTGAAGTTTATACAATTGAGGGAGGACCCTTTAAGAAAAGCACTAAATCAGAAAAAATCTGATTAACTCTCAGAGCAGTTTCTGGAATCTTTGTACCTTCCCTGTCCTGATCTGTGGGTATGTTTGAGGGACAGTGAAGCAGGGGAGGGGGCTGACGAGTCCTGAAAACCCCAAGGAAAGCCCAGAACTCCAGAATGTACAGCAGCCCCTTGCTGGTGCCCACCAGCCCGGGACAAAGCACAAACTCCTGGGCAAGCACCCCGGACCCCCGCACCGGGCAGGCTCCTTTGCCTACTCCTTCGGTTCACCAGGCCGGTGCTTGGTTCCTCAAGACTCAGCACCATCAGAACCATTTTTTTTTTAGATTTCATATATATGTGTTAGCATACGGTATTTGTTTTTCTCTTTCTGACTTACTTCACTCTGTATGACAGACTCTAGGTCCATCCACCTCACTACAAATAACTCAATTTCGTTTCTTTTTATGGCTGAGAATAAAGATGCAGATGTAGAGAATGGACTTGAGGACACGGCGGGGTGGGGAGGGTAAGCTGGGACGAAGTGAGAGAGCAGCATGGACATATATACACTACCAAATGTAAAATAAATAGCTAGTGGGAAGCAGCCGCATAGCACAGGGAGATCAGCTCGGTGCTTTGTGACCACCTAGAGGGGTGGGATAGGGAGGGTGGGAGGGAGACGCAAGAGGGAGGGGATATGGGAATATATGTGTATGTATAGCTGACTCACTTTGTTATACAGCAGAAACTAACACAACATTGTAAAACAATTATACTCCAATAAAGATGTTAAAAAAAAAAAAAAGACTCAGCACCAAGGCTGCCTCTTCCATGAACGTACCACCCACCCTCTTCCGCAGAGTTGCCTGTGGGGGGGCATGGGAAGAAGCCCAACGGACGTGGATTTGAACCCCAGCTCTGCCACGTGCGAGTTACATGGCCTCGGACGTGTCACTTGACCTCCCAGAACTTCGTGTTTTATCTTCTGTAAATGCAAATAATAATGTCCGTCCTGCAGGGCTGTTGGGAAGAACAAACACCTGATATAGCGCTGGACACGTGGTGAGGGTGAGGAAACACGTCCTTCTTACTTTTTTTTGGCGGGGGTGGGGGTGGGGTGGGGTGGGGCACGTGGCATGTGGGATCTTAGTTCCCTGACCAGGGCTTGAACCCGTGCCCCTCTGCAGTGGAAGCGTGGAGTCTTAACCACTGGACCACCAGGGAAATCCCACATCTTTCTTACTTTCTAGGAGCATTAGAAAGTTTTTTTTAATTGTGGTAAAATACAAATAAAAGAAAATTTACCATCTTAACCATTTTTAAGTGTACAGTTCTGTGGCATTAACTACGTTCACATTGTTAATGACCACCGTCCATCCACAGAACTGTTTTCATCTAGCAACACAAATTCTGTCCCCATTAACACTAACTCCCCATTCCTGCTTCCCCACAGTCCCTGGCACCCTCCATTCTACTTGCTGTAACCCCCAGCATCGGGGCTGGCCTCTGTGACTGGTCTCCTTCCTTCTACCTGGTGTAGTGAGCTATTTACCTGTATTAATCCCCCACCTGGTCCAGAGGCATCTCATATCCCTGCCCCACAGAGCCTAGTACAGGGCCGGGCCCACAGTAATACCAGCTCCAGGAAGAAGCGCAGAAAGCCTGAGGGAGATGAACAGACAAAGGGTCCTGTATGGGTTCATGGGTTTGTGGTCTGATTTTACATAGTGGGTGCTCAGAAAATATTGAAAGTCTAAAAGATGATATAAATGATTTTTGTTAACTTTTACATATTTTTTGAATGGGTAAAATATTCTAAATTCAAAAGCTACAAAAGAAAACACAGTGGAAAGTAAATGTCCCTCCACCCCTGTCCTCCAGCCCCTCACCAGAGGCAGCTGCTGTGACCAGTTTCTCCTGTATCTGTCCAGAAGCCTGTGTGTGTGTGTTCGTGCACTTACACACACACACACACACACCAGCACGCTTTACACACTGTTCTGCACATTTTCCTTTTATTCTCTTGTCTCATCTTTGAGATTCTTCTCTATCCTTCTCTATCAGTACATAGAGGGTTTCCCTACTGTTTTTTTTTTTTTTTTTTGCTTTGTTTTGTTTTGTCTTTCATTTTTGTCCACACTGCACAGCCTGTAGGATCTTAGTTCCCCCACCAGAGATCGAACCCGGGCCCTTCAGCAATGAAAGCACAGAATCCTAACCACTGGACCGCCAGGGAATTCCTGCCCTACTCTTTGATAGATTCATTGAGTGGTGTATTTATCTTGTCACCTGTTTACACCGGTCACGTGATTTGTTTACTATGTCACCTGTTGATGAACCTTCAGACGTTTCCAAATTCTTGCTATTCAAGCAGTAGTACAGTGAACAGCCCCAGGTCTCACTCACAAATGATTGAATTTTGTATATAGTTGTGTGTATGTGTTAATCCCAAACTCCTAATTTATCCCTCCCCCCCCTCCCCTTTGGTAACCATGTTTGTTTTCTATGTCTGTGAGTCTATTTCTGTTTTGTAAATAAGTTCATTTGTATCATTTTTTTAGATTCCACATATAAGTGATTATCATATGATGTTTGTCTTTCTCTGTTGCAGACAACAGAATCGTATTCAGCCTTAGAAGGAAAGGAATTCTGACACATGCTACAGCATGGATGAACCTTGAGGACTTTATACTAAGTGAAATCAGCCAGTCACATAAGGGCAAATACTGTATGATTTCATTCATATGAGGTAATCAGAGTACTCAGATTCACAGAGACAGCGAGCCCGTGGGGTGACCAGAGCGGCCTATCTAGCTGGACGTCCAGAAAGGGCTTCTCTTGGCCGCCAGAGTCCCTGCAGAGACAGGAGTAAAGCTGGGAGGAACCCAGATTAGACCATGAGTGTCAAGTGCATAATGGGGTGGGGGGCATGGGTCAGAGCCTGTCCCTGAACCTGGAGTGGAACCGAAGCCCCCTCCCCACCCCACAGCGTGTGTGCGTGTGTGTGTGTGTGTGTGTGTGTGTGTGTGTGTGTGTGTGTGTCTGGTCCTAGAGTAGGTAACGCCTGCGGTCACATCAGACGCTCTGACGGTCTGTGTGAATCCACGGGCGCGTAGGTGCATCTACAGACCGAAGGCACATCTGCGCACAGACTGCAGATCACAATGGGCCCGGCAAGGGCGCGCCGCCGTGCTCCTAGCCTGGCGATCACATATTCGGATGGATGGGGCGACGCTGCCTGCTCTGATCCCTAACTCATTATTAAGCTCCTCGCTCTTTGCAGACGCTCCCTGCGCCTCCCCCGCTCAGGGCTGCAGCGGCGCAGGCGCCGGGGCCGAGCCGAGCGCCGAGCTGGGAGCGAGCAGCCGCGCGCCGGGCCAGGGTCCCGGGGGAGCAGGTGAGCGACCCGCGCCGCGCGGTCCCAGGCCCTTGGAGGAGACGCCGCGCCGCCGCGCTGCGCCGGCACCTCGGCTTTCCCTGCTTGGCAGTACCCGTCTTGCTTCTGTTGGCATCACCCCTCCTTCCCTTGCCTGGCATCCCTCCTCCCCCCTGCCTGGTATCTCCTCTCCTCCCGTCTGCCTGGCATCCCTCCCCCCACCCCGTCTGGCATCTACCCCCTCCTCCCCTTGCCTGGCACCTCCCTTCTTTTCCCTTCCTGGCACCTTCCTCTTACCTGGCACCTTCCCCTTACCTTGCACCCCCTTCTCCCTGCCTGGCTTCTTCCTCCCCTCCTCCTTTCCTGATCTCTACCCCCCCACTACTGATTCTCTCCCTCCCCCTGCCCGGCACCTCCCCCCACTCCCTTTCTTGCACCTCTTCCATGACTGGCAAACTCCCATCCCGCCTCCTCTCTGATTCTCCCCCTTCCTCACCCCTGCCTGGCATCTTTCCCTCCTTCCCCTACCTGGTACCTTCCCCTTCTCCCTCCCCTGCATTTCCCCTCTTTCCCTTTGCCTGGCACCCTCCTGCCTGGTACCTTCCCTCCTCCCCAGCTGCCTTGTACCTGCTCCTCCCCGCCTAGCACTTTCCCATTCTGCTTCTGACTGGCATCCTCTCCCTCCTCTCCACCCGCTGCCTGGCACCTCCCCTTCTCCCCCTGCCTGGCACTTCCCCTCTTCCCCCCTGCTTGGCACCTCCGCTCCTCCCCCCTGCTTGGTATCTGCCCTCCTCTCCCCTGCCTGGCACCTCCCTTCCTCCCTTGTGTCTGGCACCTCCCCCCTGCCTGGCACCTCCTCTCCTCCCCCCTGCCTGGCACCTCCCCTCCTCCCCCCTTTCTGGCACCTCTCCTCCTTCCCCTCCCCTCCTCCCCACCGCCTGGCACCTGCCCTGTCTCCACTTGGCATCCTCTTGCCTGGACACCTCACTCCCTTCAGATTGTCCCTCTGTCTCCCCGCTTCCTGCAGGGCACCTCCTCCCAGCCCTGGGTTGGTAACATCTCCCCTGCTGGCATCTTCCTCCTCTCCTTGCCTCCCCTTTCTCCTCACCTTCTCAGAGTCGCCCTCTGGCCAACACCACCTACACGTGACCCTGAACTGCTCTCAAGCCCCGCCCCCTGTAGGTACTGCGCTGCCCCCCCATCCCCGACTCCCCACCATCTGCCCAGGGACTCCAACTCACAAGGTGGGCTCTGACCCCAGCCCACAGCCGTCCTGCTCTTACATGGGGGTGAAACCAGGCTGTGCACACAGGGAGGGTTCTATGTGAGCTGAGCAGAGTACAGAGCAGGTCAGCTCTACCTGCCGGCCACCCTAGATTCCCTTGGGATGTCCCTGAGCTCCAGAAGTCATCCAGGTCCCAACCTGGCTGATGGTCCTCCTCCGCCTATTGCCAAGTCCCCCAAATTTGCCTGCCCTGCCAGGGCCTGGGCTCTGCCTGGATCCTCTGCTCTCATCCATCTAACTCTGTCCTGCAGGACCCGCCTCTGACGGCTTCCTGCACTCACACTGCTCCCACCCCACACTCCTCCTCGTGCCACCCAGCCGGGCTGGCCCTCGCCTGCCCCCTCGTCCCTTCCTGCACACCTCCTGCCTTCCTCAGACCGTGCCAGGGAGTGGGTCCATGCAGCGGGCCCCTCAGCATCCTCAGGCCCATTGTGAGTCTGCCTCTGGGGCTTGGGGTCTGGCCCGCCCCTCCCACTGCCCTCTCCTTTCAGATCCTCCTCAGAATGGCCCTTGGTGCTGCAGGCACGGTAGGCTCTGGGCCTGGGCACCGAGGGGGCACTGGATGACTCCCCCACTGCAGGACCCAGCCACCTATGACTCCAGGCCTTCAGCACCCACCCGCCGTGGTACAGGTAGGCGCTGTTTCCCCCACCAGCCCAGGAGCAGGAGCCCTGGGGCTCCACTGAGAGTTGCTGGCTCTCAGCCTCTGGTCACACTCCACGGCCCCCTCTTGGCACTTCTGCCCCCATCTGGACCCATGGCAGTGCCTCTTCTCATCCCCTGTGACAGCTGGAGCCTCTGCCCAGACCCTGCTGCCAGCCACCGCCACCGTTGCCCTCCCTCTTGCTCAGTGTCCCCTTACCTCCCGCCGTCCCTGGGCCCTGCCTCTCAGAGCCATTGCAGACAGGGACGAGTGAGCCTGAAGCCAAGGTTTTGGTTCATGTGAAAATGGTCTAGTGCTCTGGCTTGTTCCACTTCCTCCCCACCCCCAGACCCCCAGACACACCTCCTTGCCCTCACGTGTGTGTGAGTGCACCCATGTGCCCAACACCCCCCACACACGTGTGCACACACGCTTTCTGCCAGTCGGGAGGAACAGGGACCTGCTGAGCCCTGGCACAACTTGAGCTCTAGAAACCTACCCCCAAACACGTATGGCGAACACCTGAAAGCCTTCCAGGCTGCAGGCAGGGCTTTGTTTGGGTCAGGAAGGGTGGTGGTGGCATCCTGTTTCAGGGCCTCTGGGGCAGCCAGCCCTGCACTGGCTCAGAGGCACACTCAGGCCCATTGCACGTCAGTTGGACCCTCCTGAGCCTCCTCCCGGCAGTGTGAGAGGAGGACAGCCTAGCTGGTCCCACGTTGGGTGCCCCTGGTCCAGAAGGAAGTGCTGAGGCCCCACGTGGAAAGGCCGCCTGCCCCAGAGCCCCATCCATCTGTGGGGAGGGAGGGGTTGGAGCTGTGGGTCTGAAGCCTGCAGCCTGGTCTGAGCTCTGCCGGTCCAGCCCCACCCGTCACTTTGGCCACCTCACCGGTAGGAGTCACCTGGCAACAGATGGGATGCTCTCAGGGCCCTGGAGGTGTGAGGGACCCAGTCCCCGCCCTCAGGCTGGCAGTCCAGGATGGGGAGCAGACTTGGCCATCCCACAGGAAGTGCCAGAGTGGATGACTCAGGCCTCCGGGCTCTGACAAGGGAGACGTCAGGAAAGCCCTTCGTAGGGGCAATTTGAAGTTGGCTTTCAGAGAACAGGAAGGTGGGGTAGGCTGGTGACTCGGGGGCAGGGGGTGGGCCGAATGAGAGTGCTTTTCTCAACTTCTCCTCCCTGAGGAGGGGCAGAGGAACTTGCTTTCCTGCCTGGGCCGCTCTGAAGGCCAGGGCAGCCCCGCCCCCTCTCTACCCCACACCCCTCTGGTCGGTTGGCCCAGGGCGGAATGGTGCAGGGCACTGGCTGCAGGGGGAGCCTGGCTGGCCCAGAGCTGGAGCAGCCCTGGATGCAGAGAGACCGTCACTGGGTGCTGGTCACCACGGAAACACGTGCAGTTCATCAAGGCCCCCAGACAAAGGTCCGACCCACTGGCCTACAACCTAACCACTGCCCTAGGTTAAGTGCAAAAGTGTTCCTTAGCTTGTGGGGTTGGTTTTTAAATGCAGACTCCTAGAGAAAAGGTGTGAGCTAGTATACTAAATATATTCTTCCCGGGCAGCTCTAAAGTTCTGGGGTGTCTGAAGGTGGAGGCCAGGTCGAATGGGGGGGCTGGCTGATGGGGAGGCAGCTCAGGGCCCTGGGAGGTACAGCAGAGCCAGGCCCTTACGTAGTGAATCCTTGTAAATTGCAGCTGATTTGGGGTGCACTGAGGTAAGCCCTCAGGGGCTCCCCAGCAGCAGTAGGTGGGTGCCCTGGGCTGTTTCCGTCCTTGCCCAAGGGGGATGATCTACCTGAAGGGATGGGCGGTGGGGGAGGGGAGGCTTGAGAAGACCGGGGGGTTGGGAGGCTCTGGGAGCAGTGAGTACATCGTAGTGACACCTGGTCCCCGAGTGACCCCAATCACGAGGTTCAGTCTAGGATTCCTGGGGAGTCGGGAGCCCCGACCTCCCCATGTGATGAAGGTGGTGAGGGGCGAGGTGCTGGGGGAAGTTTCTGGCATTTTATTTTGGAGTCACGTTGACGTAAAATTGGCCTTCATTCCATGCATGCAGTCGCAGGCGGGGAGCCGACTTTGACGCCCGGTGGCTTGGGCACGTGCTGTCATTTGGATGCTGACAGGCCCCATGCTAGCGTCTAGACAGCACGGGCGGGCGGCATGGGCCAGGCGTGCAGCAGCTGGAGGCTGTCTTCGCCCCAAGTGCCTGCGGTGTGATTGCGAGTGAGAGCTCGTTGTTAGTGAGCGTTAAGTGGCAGAGGTAATGAGCTGAGGTGGCACCAGGGGGAGGTGTCACCGGAGGACGCAGAGCCGCAGACATGCAGGACGAGCAAATGGCTCTCCTCTTTGGCTGGATTCTGAGCCCTCTTGAATCACTGCTCCAGAGGGTCCAGCCTGCTTCTGGGGGGCATTCAGCTGAGGGAGACTTTGGGGGTGGGGCTGTGGCTCTTTGGGATATGCAGACCCTCGGTAACCCGTAGGGACCCTATGGGGGCGTATTTGGGCCCCCGTAGCACACCTCAGCCTGGCCCACCTCCTGATTTGCTTCCTAAGCTGTGAAACCCATTTCTCTGCGCCCCAAACTCACTTCCAGGAAATTTGAGAAACTGTCTCATGAGCATGTGGCCACTCATGCCTTTACTGGAATTTACAAACTTGGATCATCTCCCATGTCAACCTTCTTTCCAGACTGAAGAACATTCTGGGGCTTGGAGTGAGGAACAGTATGCTGTGAGGGGGGCGGGGGAGAAAAGATGCAGGAAGATGTACTCGCCTCATTCCAAAGGAGCTTGAGGTAGTTTGCAAAGACACACATAGTGAGGAAATCAGGACAGAGGAACGCAGGGTAGGGAAAGGATGTTGTAGCCAAGGAGGAGGTTAGCAGACAACACGCAAACCATGAGTCCTGCAGCCCCCTCTCATAGCGGGGACACATGAGGGGTTACACTGCCTGTAGGACAAAAGTCAAACCATTTGCCCCAAAAGACTGTGATTTCTGGCCCTGAGACCCCGAGAAGTGTCTCCTGTGTGACGACATGCGGGGGATTCTGTGTGACAAGTTAAGCAATATCCTCAACAATTCCACAGCAGTTTCCTCGGGCTAAGCCCAGGGCTGACAGAACATCACACGGCTGTGCAAATACTGCTGACCGTGCTCGATCCAAAGATAAAATTTAGAACAGCTAGAAGAATGCATTGCCTGTTAATATTTACAACAAAGTTTCCAATGAATATCAGGCAGCAGGCAAGTTTATTTAAAATTGGGAATCAAGTACAGAGTTATCAATACATTCTTGGGCTAAGGGGACTCTCCTCATAGGAAAATAAAGACCTTGATCAGCATGTGTGCCCAACAGGTGAGCTTGGGTACAGGGAGGGACCAGTCACACCCCTTACCCCAGGTCCTGAACCCACTGAGAACGAGACACAGATGGCAGGCATTTATCAACTTCATGGCAGGGAAAGCTGGACTGAAGAAAGAAGCCTGAACCTGAAGCCCAGATGTAGAAGGTGGACCTGACACCCTAACCTTGGGTTTGCTTACCTGGTGCAGGTTAACAGGAGGAGATAGGCAGCCTCCTGTCAGCAGACCCCCCCCTAAAGGGGAAGGCAGGCCACGGGGGACAGCCGTGACTTCACCTCCCCCCTGACCCAGGAGAGGAACTTGTCCAGAAGGTGTCAGACCCTCACCACCTCATTAGACAGCCCCTCCCAAAGGGAAGAGAGGTGGGGCGAGGTGGCAGAGGATTATTCCAGAGTCTTGACTCCCGAAGAATAGATTGGAAGCCTCCTTGTGAACACATGATGACAAGAGAGCAGGGTCCCCTTTGCAGTGGGGGTGGGGCCATCCACGTTGCTGGACAGTGACATCAAAGCTCAAGTTCCGACTTGGGAGTGACCTTTGACCCTACCCCTTCCTCCTCTCTCCATCGGGACAATCATTTTATTTGATTTTATTTCCTAGACACATCTCACTTCCATCCACTTCTTATTCCCCACGTCACCACGCTAGTGCATGCTGCTCTTGTCTTCCGCCTGGATGACAACTGGTGCCCCGCACAGGGTCTGGCACCCTCCCCCCAGCCCCAACCCATCAGAGTAGCCAAATGGGCTTCTTGTAACACAGGCCTGATCTGTTGCGTCTTCCGTTTCCTTGAGGGCTTCACATATGCTGTTCCCTTTGCCTGCAACACCCTTCCAGCTCCCTTCACCTGCCTAAGTACGTGCATCATTCAAGTCTTGACTTAAATACCACTTCTTCCAGGGACACTTTCTCCCACTCCAAGGTGTAAAGTTCCACCTTCTTTTGTCTTGTAGCATGTACCAAAAATTTCAGTATTTCATGGACATGCTCCTTAAAGGCACAGACTGCATTTGTCTTGTTCAACACAGTGCTGAAAAATATATATATGTATTTTTTTGGCCGTGCGGCTTGGGGAACCTTGGTTCAACCAGGGGTTGAACCCGGGCCACGGCAGTGAAAGCGCAGAGTCCTCACCACTGGACCGCCAGGGAACTCCCTGTTTCTTGAATGAATGAGCGGATGAATGAGGCAGTGGGGGAGAGGAGGTGGCCTTGACAGCTGATGCTAAAAGGAGCCTGAGATCCCTCTGTGCCGTTGGCCCCGCCCTCTCTACACCCCGACGACCCAAGGGTGGGCCATTCCTGCGTGCCCGCCTTGACCTGCTGACACCTGAGCTGCGCTGTGCAGGTGCTCTTGGCCCACGCCCCGTCAGTCCCTCTCCGATAGGAACTGTTCACCATGATCAGGGAAGTCCATCCCCTCTTCAGTTGTCCTTGTGATGAGGGAGGTTCTTTCTTCCTGTGACCTCGGTCTTGCCCTTGGAGTTACAGAGAATGAACCCCTTTCTGCTTCCGCGACATTTGCCCGCCTCCGGACATCCTTGGAGTTACAGAGAATGAACCCCTTTCTGCTTCCGCGACATTTGCCCGCCTCCGGACGTTTGGAGGCAGGTCTCCCACACGCCCTGCGTCTGCTCTTGGGAACATCCCGCTCTGGCGTCTTCAGATGTGCCTTACCTGGGGGCCTGTGCCGGCTGCTTAGACCTTGGCGCCCACTGGGAGAGCTGGACGGGGGCGGGGCTGTCTAGACAGGCTTCAGAGCCCCCAGGCCTCCTTAGAGGCTGAGCTGTGCCCTTTACCTGCTAGGCAGACTTGGGCAGACACTTAGCTCCCTGGGTCTCAGTGTCTCCTTGTAGGACAGGACTTAATCCCCTGCCTATAAAGACTCCGGGGGAAGCTGAGTACCAAGCACTCTGCACAAGGCCCGCACGCCATGGATGCGCCGAGCGCCCCTCATCACCGCTGGGTTAAAATGCGACGCTGGGCGCTGTCCCGGCTCCAGGTGTCAGCTGTAGACCCCAGAGCACTGGCTCTGGTGACCGACCGGTGTCTCCCTGGTTTCCAGCCCAGCCCGCTGTCCTCACTGACACCGTTGCCTCGTAAAGGCTAGAGTCAGCGAGAAGCCCCGGGCTTTCCGCCCACCAGCGAGAAGGTTGTCTCTGATCCCGGTTCTGAGAGCTCAGATGCAGAGTTACCCTGTGAGCGTTCGCCATCTTTCCAGACAGCAGCTCGCTGTCCAGCCTGATGCAATCGGTGTGTTTGCGAGGCCTGCCTTCTTGGCCTTTAATGACGTTTTTAGTTGGCGAGAAAAAAAAAAAAAAAAAAAAAAAGTAAGCCAGTGGAGCCCAGGAGAGAGCCCTGTGGTCCTCGGTCTCTCCAGGGCTGTGAACAGATTCCTTGCAGTCCCAGCAGCTGAATCAACAGCAGGGGCCCAGGTGGGTGGGCTTGGGGGAGGTGCTGCAGGAGTGGGGGAGGGTCCTGCTGGTGGGGGCGGGGCCTGCGTAGAGGGAGGGGAAGCTGAGCTCCAGCTCTGTCTGTAAATCCCACTCCACCCCTCCGCCACCCGCGGGAAGCATCGTCGTGCTTTTGCTTTTTCTTGCCTCAGTTTCCGCTCTGAGCCCGGACTTTACCACCCGTTCCCCCATTTTACCCAGACCTCTGCCTCCAGGAGAAAATCCAGTCTTAGAAACCCTGTCGAAAATATGCCCGCTGGGTGGTCGACACCCCATCTGTCAAGACTGCCCCCCAGCAGCCCTCACTTCCTCCGCAGCACCCAGGACTCCACAGCAGCGACTTCAGGAAGGGGAAGGGAAGGGAAGCAGGCTGGGGTCAGAATAGTAGCAGCCGGTGTTGACCGAGGGCTTATTGCGGTTTTAAGACTTTTACATGGTTTGTCCTCACCGCAACACTGTGAAGTAAATGTTATTATTGTCACCACTTTTAAGATGAGAAACTAAGGTGCAGAGAGGTTAAGAAGCTTCCCAGTGGTCGGGGAAGCGTCCCAGCTGGGGTCTGTCCACCGCGTCTTCTGAGGTACCATGACCCAAACCTCGGCCCTCAAAGGGCAAAGCAGCCAGGCCTCTCTACAGGCCAGCATCCCCTGTTCACCCCAGCTCTGAGGCCCAGGTCAAGGGCAGGTTGTCATTGTGCACGCGGCCCACACCATTTCTTCCCATTAATTGCTGGGTCCCTAGGGGCGTGAGAGATCCAACCCCTAAAATAGGGAATGGGGGCACGGTGGATTGCAGAGCTCGCACCCCTTCAGAAACAGACAGCCCCTCAACTCCATCTGTGTTGCCAGATTTCCAGCGTTTTAAGAGATTCTGGGAATCTGGCTTTTTATATGAAATCTTTCCATTTTTAAGATTTTTTAAAGTGTTTAAGACGCACTGTGGGCTAAGCGAAACCTGTCCAGCTTTCCCAGTTGGCAGCGTCCACCGTGAGCTTTCCTTACCCCATGACCTGTCACCTGTCATCTCTTCTGGCCTTCAGGCCCTGAACCCCGAATCAGTGTTTCTCAGTGGGCCCCAGTTGAGACACACTGCATGAAGAGTTGCTGTCACTTTGGGTGGCCTCCTGCCGTCAATGAATTATAAACGAAATGCAGAGTCTTGTCAAACACTTGAGGACCCTCTCCGAAGTAGAGAAGCATCACTCATCAGTCCTCAGGGATGTGCTGCTAATGAGAAGGGCCAAGGCTTTTGGAGATTCTCCCTCTCAACTTGCCCACGTTGTGAACCCAGAGCAGTGGCTGCTGAGGGAATTCAGGGTACTTTTGACAACCAGCGTGAGAGCAGTCAGAGGGTGAGCAGAAAAGAACGCTGGCCTTGAGATCAGAACATGGGAGTTTGAGCCCCTTTGACACTAGTTGGATGTCCGGCCCTGAGTCAGTCATTAACCTTGTGTTCCTCATATTTAAAATGGGTATACTAATAATATCCAGCCCTTTCACTTCCTGGGATGTTGAAAGAACCAAGTTAACTCATGAATATTGAACTGTTTTGTAGCCTATTAAGCTCCATAAAGATATATGTGTTAATTTGGAGGCGTTTGACAAAGTCTCTCCCAGTGTCTTGAGTATGACACAAGTGGCCTGAATGCAGTGGTGTGCTGGTAAATACTTAACAACTGGCTCTTGACAGGGTGGGAAGGGGGAGATGAAATATGATTTGCATCATTTGCTAATGTCTGTGGTATAAATACTCCTACCGTAGCTGATTTTAAACTACCACCATGACTCTGCAGCACATCACTGGATATTAACTGTGATTGTGTAAGATTGCTGCCAATTGAAGACTAATTCCAAAGGGTGTAGATCATTTGGAGAGAGGGCTCTGTCCTGATGCCTTTTTCAATACGTTCAGTAAAGACTTGGATGAAGAGAGAAGGTCACGCTCACTGGATTTATGAATGATGCGCAGCTGGAAAGGATGGTAAATATATTGGATAAGGGAATTGAGATCCAAAAGCTCTCAAGCTGGAATAACGGGTTAATTCTTACAAGAGGAATATTCTTAAATTTTTTTTAAAATTAATTAATTAATTAATTAATTAATTTTTGGCTGTGTTGGGTCTTCGTCTCTGTGCGAGGGCTTTCTCTAGTTGGGGCAAGCGGGGGCCATTCTTTTTTTTTTTTAATTTTATTTATTTATTTATTTATTTATTTATGGCTGTGTTGGGTCTTCGTTTCTGCGCGAGGGCTTTCTCCAGTTGCGGCAAGTGGGGGCCACTCTTCATCGCGGTGTGCGGGCCTCTCACTATCGCGGCTTCTCTTGTTGCGGAGCACAGGCTCCAGACGCGCAGGCTCAGTAGCTGTGGCCCATGGGCCCAGTTGCTCCGCGGCATGTGGGATCTTCCCAGACCAGGACTCGAACCCGTGCCCCCCGCATTGGCAGGCAGATTCTCAACCACTGCGCCACCAGGGAAGCCCCAAGAGGAATATTCTTGAGTCCAAAAAGGCAACTTTACAAGTATGGGATGGAGAGACATGTTTTGGCACAAAGTAGTAAGAGAATCAAGTTTTTAGTTGACAGGAAGTTCAGTACGAGTCCAAAGTGGGATGGGTGCTTACCAAAGAGTAATACATTAGTAACAGTGAGGACTTCATTCAGTCCTCTATGACTTAAAGACAATTTTCACATATGCCCTCTCGTTTCTATTTTGCTACTCACAATAACGCAGTGAGAGAGGTGCGATGATGCTATACCCATTTTAGAGATGAAGAGACTGAGGCTCAGAGAGGTTGGCACTTTTGTCCTCCTGTCAATAGGTGGTGGAATAAAGACTCAAACTCAGGTCTTCTGGCCCCAGATTCTGCCCTGTGTTGTGCTCATGAGCATTGTTTTTTTGTTTGTTTTATTGGCGTATAGTTGATTTACAATGTTGTGTTAATTTCTGCTGTCCAGCAAAGTGATTCAGTTACACATATATACACATTCTTTTTCATATATATATATATATATATATATATATATATATTTTTTTTTTTTTTTTTTTTTTTTGGCCACACCACACAGCTTGTGGGATCTTAGTTCCCCGACCAGGGATTGAACCCAGGCCCTCAGCAGTGAAAGTGTGGAGTCCTAACCACTGGACTGCCAGGGAATTCCCATCTTTTTCATACTCTTTTCCATTATGACTTATCACAGGATATTGAATATAGTTCCCTGTGCTATACAGTAGGACCTTGTTTATATAAGTCCATTGTTCTGAGTGCCCTGCGTTCTGTGGCTTCAGGCAAACCAGAGGATGTGAAGGGAGGGGCCGGGTGGGGTATGGACCAGCAAGGAATAGTGAGGAGCACTGCTGGGGGAGGATTAGTTTTCTAGACCTGCTGTAACCAAGTGCCAGACTGGGAGGCTTTAACAGTGGAAATGTATTTTCTCACAATTCCAGAGGCTGAAGCCGGAGATCAAGGTGTGGGCAGGGTTGGCTCCCTCTGAGGGCTGTGCGGGAAGGCTGTGCTCCAGGCCTCCCTCCGTGGCTTGTAGACGGCCGTCTTCTGCCTGTGCCTCCTCACATTGTCTTCCCTTCGTGTGTGTCTGTCTCTGTCCTAACTTCCCCAGTTTTATGACACCAGTCATATTGGATTGGGGTCACCCTAGGGACCCACCTCATTTTAACTTGATCACCTCCTTAAAGACTCTCCGAATAAGATCGCATTCTGAAGTACTGGGGGTTAGGACTCCAACAAATGAATTGGGGATCATGGAGGCTGGAGGGGACACGCCGTTTTCCCACGACAGAGGGACTTTGAGAGCTGCCTTCAGAATTTGGAGTCACGTCTTAAGAGGGAGAAGACTGCGCTCTAGGTGGCCGGAACCTCCAGGAGGTGACCCCAGGTCACGCCCACCACAGAAAGAGCCAGGGCCCCCAGGGACAATTTGACTTGCTGCCACCGCGGACTCCCTTGGGCCCCTTGGCTGCCGGGACACCGGCTCCACGCCTGGCTCTAGCTTTCCACACATGGGAACGCGTGGAGCTGGAGGGAGGCCTCCAGCACCTCTGTTCCCACAGACACGCGGGCAGGCAGTGCGCCCTGGCTCGGCGGCCGGCCCACAGCCGACCACGGGCAGCTCTGCCGCTGCTGCTCAGCCCCGGCGCCCCGCCGCCTCCGCCAGGGTTTGGGCGCAGCTCCCGGAAACTCACCGATCCCACCGTCACCCTGGGGCACGGCTGCAGCTGCTGGCTGCTCCACCGCCGCCATGGCCCCCCCACCAACCCACAGCCCCTCGGAGGAGGTAGCCGTCGGGGGCGTTGGCCTCGCTTTCCCATAACGAAGCCCGGAGCTCTGGCGGGGGGCACACTGGCCCTCTACTCTTCCCTCCTCGGGCCGCAGCTGTGGCCATCCCGGGGCAGGAGCTGACGTGAGCTGCTCAGTCTCCCACCCTCTCCACGCCCTGAGCCCCGTCAGTCCCCATTCGGTCCTCAGACTCAGAGTCCCATGGGCTGTGACTGTGTCCACCGTGTGAAGCAGCGGCACTTCGTACAAGACGGCCACGCAGTAGGGGGCGGGGGCGGGGAGGAGGCCCTGCTCTTCCTTCAGATGCCTCCGTCGGCAGCTCCCAAACCTCGGCTTCCCTGGGCCCAGCGAGAGGCCTTATGAATTCTTCCTGGATTTCCCTCCAATTGACTCACTACTCGTGGTGGCTTCTCGATGTCCCCCCTCCCCTCCTTTCCTGCAGCCCCTCCCCTAACCAAGTTTCTACACGGGGTTCTCATGTAAGACCCACACTGGATACTAATGGCCGTTCTCTGCTCAAGGAAGCCTCCAGTGGTTTGGGTAGAACCCAGGCTCCCCTTTGGCTCCCTGAGCGTCCATGATTGGCCACTATGAATAATCACCTGGCCAACCTCTCACGGGTACCCTCCCTGGCATTTGGGACAGCCCGCAGGTGAAGGTCTCTGAGGGCTCCTGTATTCACTAGTCCCCTAGCTGGGGGTTGGTGGGCAGCAGGACCACCAGGACCCAGAGGTAAGGCAGAGCAGCGGCGGCCGAGGCCCCCGGGTCTGGCAGGCTTAGCATCGGAAGCTAGTAATAGCAGACGATTCGTTAAGTGTTTACTCTGTGCCAGACGCTGTGCTGAAGTCTGCACATACACGACTTCTTTTTATTTTTTGGCCGCGCCTTGTGGCATGCAGGATCTCAGTTCCCCCACCAGGGATCGAACCCGTGCCCTCTGCAGGGGAAGCGCGGAGTCTTAACCACTGGACCGCCAGGGAAGTCCTTATACGACCTCACTCTAATCCTCACATCCGCCTGTGAGTCAGGTGAAGGGCTCTGTGTCTTGCAGACAGGGAAAATGAGGCTGACAGTGACCTGTGCAAGGTCATGATCACTCAGAGGCTGCACCAGGCCTGACATCCCAAGACTGTCTGACTCTAGAGCAGTGGTTCTCAACCCTGGGCAATTTCACCCTCCAGGGACAAAGGACAATGCCAAGAGATGGGGAGAGGAACGTGCTGGTAGAATTTACTGGATAGAGGCTAGAGATATTCCTAGCATCATTCGATACACGAGACGGCTCCCACAATAAAGAATTATCCACGGGACTTCCCTGGTGGTCCAGTGGCTAAGACTACGTGCTTCCAGTGCCAGGGACTTGGGGTCGATCCCTGGTCGGGGAACTAAGATCCCATGTGCCGCGCGGTGCAGCCAAAAAAAAAAAGAATTATCCAGCCCCAAAATGTCAGCAGTGCTGGGGTTGAGAAGCCCTGTTCTTGAGTCCAAGCTCAGAGCCATCACACCATGGAGCCTACAGAGACCCCACCCAGGGAGGGCAGTGGGTTCAGGGCCTGGGGGAGGACAGGACCCCAGAAGAACTGGAGCAACGGTCAGGGCAGTAAGGCCCCGTTGTCACAGCCCTGGCCCAGGACAGACTGGCTTGCAATGGCCAAGGCAAGTGCCCAGATCTGGGAGCAAGAGCCCGGGGTCAGGGCAGGCGGACGGGCTACCTGGAGGGGATTCATTATACAGGTCGGGGTGAGGGACACCCGCTGGCCTTGTTCCAAAGGTTTGCAGAAACCAGGAGTGGTGCACCAAGCAGGTCCAGGCCCTGAGACCACCCCACTCCATCTCCTTCCCCCTCCTGCTCCATGATGAGCCTTCATGAGGCCTCTTGGTTGTCACCACAGCTGTTTGAGCCCCAGAGACTTCCAGGGTATGCTGTGTGGGGACATGGGAGGGGCCGAGCCGGGCTTTGACCATGAAATCCTTGATCACAGGCAGCCCTCACAGACCATCTCCTCTCAATCCCGCATACTTTTGCCTGGTTCCCCAAGAAGCCTGGGGCCCTCTGCGCATAGATGGAGACTTTTGCCTTTTGCTTGGATCATTTCTCCTACCCTTCTTAGGCCAGGGCGGGGCCCTCTGAGTTCTCCAGACCTATGGCCATCGCATGGTGCCAGGAAGGCAGGACGAGGTGGCACTGGGGCTGCCCATGGCCTGTGGGCAGGTAACCATGTGTTCCCAAAGGAAGTACCTGGGGTGGCTTCTGGAGGACAGGGCGGGGTGCCAACGTGGCAGGCCGTGTGCGTGGGTCCTACCCAGGAGTTCCACGGACACACACGTGTGTGTCCATCTGTCCAGCCAGGAGAAGTCCGTGGACGGCCCGCTGATCCGCCCACAGGAGCGAGGAGCCAGGGGCTTGTTCAGAGTTTAACTGGGTTTCATTTTTCTGTCTAAAAGGTAATTCTTACATAGGAAATAATGCAACTTCCTCCAACGCATTGACATTTATTTTAGACACCTCGATGGCAAATTTTCTAGAATTTGTATTCCCAGTGTTTGAAACAATCTGCTTGAGATTTTTGGGAGTGTATTTTAAAAGATAATTGAGGGTAATTCAGCTTAAATGCACAGGCCTCTGGGGATCTTGATATCCTTCTTTAAAAAGCAGGTGTTTGGGGAAGGTGGAGGGGCACACGTGTGTGTGTGTCCCCAGCAGGCAGGCACTCCGTGAGGGGACATCGGAGAGGCAGGTTGAGATGAAGGAGAGAAGCCAGGGACCTTGAGGTTGGGAGACCCGTTCTGCAGCCCCAGCCCCAGCCTGTAACAGCACAGCGACTTCTGGCAGGTCACACAGCTCCTTACAGCCCCCACCCGGTAGGGTCTCTGTCAGTTAGACAGGTTGATGTGTGTGAAAGTGCTTGTGCAACGGCAGACTCCCACATCTGAGATGGTGTTATTAATCCTACGAAACACAAGCCCGGGTTGTAACATCACCCAGCGTCTGGAAGCACACTGGCAATCCCAAGTAGACTTGGAGTGGGTTCTCTTTACCCACACCTTTGAGATACTGGGGTCTCTCCTTGGGTTTTATCCATGAACAAGGCATAAAGATCCCTGCCTTTGGGGCGCTTACATTCTAACGGGGGAGAGAGAAGTGAAACGCTCAAAGTAATAAGTAAGTAGGTTATAAAGGATGGAGGAAGGTATGCAGGACGGGGAGGAAACCCAGCAGAATGAAAGCGATAAACAGCTGGCAGGGGAGGGGCAGGCGGTGACTTCTAATAGGGTGGACAGAGAGTGCCCCACTGAGAAGGGGACATTGGAACCAAGACTTCAGGGAGGCGACAGTGTTAGCTGGAGGAAGAGCATTCCTGGCAGAGGGAACAGCAGGCTTCAAGCCCTAAAGGCTGCCGAGTGCCTGGAGTTTCTGAAGAGCCACGAGGAGGCCAGAGGCTGGAGCAGAGAGAAGAGTGATGGAGATGCATTAGGTGAGGACACAGAGGGAGCAGAGAGTGGCATGGGACTGGGTCCGGGGACCTGCACGACCTGAATCTCACTGGCAATGAGATGGGGGGATGCCTTGGGAGGGCTTCGAGCAGAAGTGACGCCATCTGACTCCCCTTTCTAAAGGACCGTTCTGGTTGCGTGTTGAGGATAGAGGGTTGGGGGCCAGGTTGGAAGCAAGCTGTTCATTATTGATGGATTGGACCAGGGTGGTAGCAGTGGAGAAGTGAGAAGGGGTTGGATTCTGGATCCAGAGCCAACAGGACTTGCTTTCTGATTGGATGTGGGATGTGAGAAAAAGGCAGGATTCCAGGATGGTGCCAAGGTCACGGGCCTGAGCAGCTGGAAGGAGAGTGAGGTCCGTGGGTAGTGAGGCAAGTTTGAGGTGGGAGAGCAGGAGTTTCATCGTGGGCATATCTATTCAAGGTCCAGGTGGAATCGTCAGTATGTGAGCAGACAACTGGATACATGAGTCCAAGGATTGGGAGAGAAAATGGGCTGGAGGAAAATGGGAGTTGTCAACATACAGAAGGCATTTCAAACTCTGAGATTGGGGGATGGATGAAATCTCCAAAGAATGATTGTAGAGCAGTGAAGAGGACCAAGGACTGGCCCTGGGGCACCCGACCCTGAGAGGGAAAGAGGGCCGGACAGCCAAGGAGAAGGAGAAGGAGCAGCCAGGGAGGCGGGAGGAAAGCCAGGAGAGGGCAGTGTCTTACGAGCGAAGGGAAGAGAGTATTTAAAAGAGGAGAGAGTGATCAACTGTGTGGGATGCTGAGGCTGGAGAAGCAAGGTGATGCCCGAGGACTGACGGTTGCACTTGGCGACGTGGGGTCATCGGCGGCGGCCGGACGGGAGTGTTTTCAGTGGAGCCATGAGATGTGCACCTGGAGGGACTGGAATTCGAGGAGAACCGAGACAGCAAACGTAGACAACTCTTTTGAGACACTTTATTGCAACTGGGCAGTAACCAATGGGATAAGCAGGTTATGTGTTTCTCAGGGAAGGTGACAGTGCTTTAGCATGCTGATGGGAGCAATGCAATAGAGAGAGCTAAGCTGATGATGTGATGGTGCGGGGGAGAATTGCTGGAGCGATGCCCTCGAGTGTGCTGGAGGGGACAGGAGCTCATATGCAAGGGGACGGCCGGCTTTAGATCGGAGCACAGATAACTCAGCTGTAGGGACCAGGCGAGAGAGTTGCCAGGAGGTGGGAGGAGGTGGTGGGAACCTCTGGAAGTTCTTCAGAAGCTTCTGTTTTCTCAGGGAAGTGGGAAGCAAGGGCATTAGCTGGGAGTGAGGAGGCGGGGAGGAGGAGTTGGAGGTTGGAGGAGGGAGAAGATGTGGAAAACTCACATAGGGGAGTGGGAGCGGGAAAGGACCTGAATGGTCTAGGGAAAGAGGGGGATGGCAGGGCAGGATGAGGCCTGTTGAAGTCCAAGCTCTGGAAATGACAGTGAGACCAGGTTAGGGTGGTGGTGTGTCTCTCCAGCCATGTTCAGGTCCTGGGGTGCAGGGTAGGAGTTGGTGAAGCCGAGTTTAACTCTTAAGAGAGTCAAGAGTATATGCAAAGAAGGTTAAAATGGTAAATTTTACGTTATGTATGTTTTACCATAACTAAAAATGAAAAAGAGTATATATATGTCAGGGCGGAGTTGTTGTGATGAGGGGTGCAGGTCAAAGAAACAGACCAGCGGTTCCAGTGGCGTCACAGGCTTTGGGGGTCAGGGGGCTGGACAAAAAGGAGATGGTGGTCCGAGAGTGGGGAGCTTAGGACTGAGATGGGGGGGCGCTGCAGGTGCTGGAATGGCAGGGTCCAAGAGGTGACGCTGGCGTGAGTGACTGAGGGAGGGTGGAGGGTCGCTGGAGGAGAGGCGGCCAAGGAACCCAGAGCCCTGGGGTATGGGAAGGGCTGTCCCTGAGGATCCAGGAGAGCAGCAGGAAGAGGTCAGGGGTGACAGAGGAGTGACTGTGAGCCAGGAGCTAGAAGGCTCCAGAAAAGAAGGCGCCGTACGTGGGGGTAAGATGCAAAGCCAGGGGTCTGGAAGCAGCAGTGAGGGGCAAGGAGGGTACCTACCCCGCCTTGAGGCCAGTGGCAGTGGGGACTCTGGGAAGACCACTGCCCCCCACATGGAGGGTTTGGGGGGGTTACTCAGCAGGGAGCCCAGCTTCCATCACAAGAAGGCAAAAGGGATGTTCACAGAAGTAGCCGAGTGCATTGGAGATTCTCCTTCCGGCAGACCGCACAGGGAAGGGCTCGGTGGGAGATGGCAGCGGAAGAGGGGCGCACAGAGCCCTGTGGAGCCGGGGTGCAGGAGTTGAGGGGAGTCTGGGGCTCTCCATGGCGCCTGATGCAGTGGGAACAAGGGCATGGTGACAGGAAGGCAGGCACCCCCACCAGGGCAGAGAGGCAGCGTTGCGTCAGGAGGGGAGGGGGCAGAGTAGAAAGTGCCCTTTCAGACCCTGTGAGCAGGGCTCGCCCTTGCCTCCTAATGAAGTTGAAGACATGGGGAGACCAGGCCCGCGTGTGGCTTCCGTGGATGTTTCATCTGTACGTTCCACTGCCCACTTCCACTTGGCTTAATTCCCCCCAGAAAATCTTTAAGGCAATACAGATGAATCTTTTTTGTTTTTAACATCTTTATTGGAGTATAATTGCTGTACATTGTTGTGTTAGTTTCTGCTGTATAACAAAGTGAATCAGTTATACATATACATATATCCCCATATCCCCTCCCCCTTGCGTCTCCCTCCCACCCTCCCTAACCCACCCCTCTAGGTGGTCACAAAGCAGGAGCTGATCTCCCTGTGCTATGCGGCTGCTTCCCACTAGCTATCTATTTGACATTTGGTAGTGTATATATGAATCTTCCTTGTGTATTCAGTTTTCTTCACTCAGGTGACATCCCAGACCTCAGAATGCACTGGTTCCCAGGAATCCCTCTGGCCACCTGGTCAGAGCAGTAGCAGAGGCCTCAGAAGCTTCCTGGGGGGAAGACTGGGATGCTGACCACCAGGACGTTATCCTGGTCAGCAGGGAGCACTGAGCTGTGGGAGAAAGAGGAGAGGAACCAGAAGCCCTGGGATGGGGCTCCTGTCTGCCAAGAAAGAGGATGGCTGGGGTCTGGGAGCCCCGGGGCACAAGCAGGGCAGGAGCGATGGCTGCAGCCCCACAGGGGGTGTATGGGGATGGGTGGGTCTCCCCAGGCCGGTGGAGCAAGGCAGGCACCTATGCTCCCAGAAGAGAGGAAGAGGCTCGCCTCTGCTTGGAGTCCTGAGGATTCTGAGGCCTCGGATCCCTCTTGCTTTTGCCCCGAATCTAGCCAGACAGGCCAGTGTGAGTCCTGAGGAAGATGGGTGGGGAGCAAGGATAGTTCTGTGGGACACTTACCTGCCTGCTGCCCTCCTCCAGGCAGAGCCCCACCCTATGTTCTACCCCCTAGGCTGTGGCAGCCAGCTGGGGCAGTTATAGCACCTGTCAGTATTCCATATAAACACCACCCCACAGACCGACCCCATCCTCACCAGAAGGGGTCCAGGCCAGTGTGGCTCGTTTTTTTCTACATGGGACCACCTGATTAATGGTGGCCCTGCGGGGAGTGAGAGAAAACTGGCTGTGAATCCAAAATGGGCCTTCCCTCTGGGCCCCAGAGGCCCAGCGCTTCACTCCCTGAGGGACAGGGAGGTACAGTGACTTGCCCAAGGTCACACGATGGTTTTGGCATCCTACTTTTTCTTTTTCTTTTTTTTTTTTGCTTCTTTCTATCATATTTGTCTCTCTTGTTTGTGCTTGCAAAACTGACATAGAAAGATGAAGTGACACAGAGACAGCCCCCTTGATAGTAGCAGACGATGTCCTGGGCACAGAAACATTCTCACACAAGGAGGGAGGTGACCAGCGCTGCTCTGGCCTGAGAAGAGCAGTGGGGGTAGCCAGGAGGAGGGGCAGGACTGTGCCACAACGCGGCGGTCATGTCTGCGGATGTCCTGTCTGCTGGCTGGAGGAAGCCCCTCGCTGGAGGTGGGCCTGAGGTGCAGACTCCCCTTCACCCAGCCCTGGGGGCTGGGCCTGGCCCTAAGGTCTAGCCAGGGTTCTCTGGGGGCCTGGGACTTGGACCAGGCAGGTAGGCTGGACCAGAGCTGCCTCTGGGCCTCCTGGCATGCCCTGGGGTTTAGTGACCAGAGGAGAAAGTGTGGGCTGGCTGGGTTTAGGGATGGACCAGACACAGAAATCAGGGGTCCTCAGCCTGAAAGCTCCAGGTGGTCTCACTTCATTCTCTCTCTCTCTCTCTCTTTCACACACACACACACACACACACACACACACACACACACACACACACGCCCCAGTCTGTGACGGTAATTTCATGCCACTAAGGAAAGCTTCATTGCTGGGGATATAGGCGGCGGAAAGAGGTCTCTCCCTTCAGTCTGGTTTCCTTTGTTCCTCCCTCGCCTTCCTCCCTCTCCCCTTCCCGGCTTCCCTCCTCTTCTAGCCTCCTTCTTTCCATTCTCCGCCCCCCCCAACCCCCCGCCCCGCTTCTCCCTCCTTCCCTCCTCCCCCCTCCCCCTGAGCTGTGTGCCCGCCGCGGGACCTCCGCAGAAGGCGGGAGGGTGGGACTCCGGGCTCCGGCCCCAGCCTTGGTGGCCATCCTCCTGCGGGGAAGGAGTTAAGTCTCTCCGCTGCATCCCTCCTCCCTCCTCCGCCTCCACCCCCCCGCCGCCTTTGAGTCCTGCAGCTAGGCCCTGGGCTGACCTTCACCGGGAGGGAGGCCGCAGTGCGCATGCCCGGGCCGGCTCCGGCCCGGCTCCCGCCGCTGCCCGGTTACCGGGCGGGTGAGGGCGAGGGAGGGCGGCCGCGGCCCCGGACGAGCCCCCTAGCGCCCGGCCGCCGCCCGATCGGGCGTCGTGGGGGGGCCGCCGAGCCCGTCCCGCCGGCCGCGGCGCATCTCTCCCTGCGCGGGGAGCGGCGCTTTGCCATTTGGTGCTGGTGGTGCTTCGGCGAGGGAAGGAGAGATGGGGGGACGGCAGGGGGGACTCCGGCTCCGGGCGGCCGCCCTCTGCCCGGACACGCGCGCGGCCTGCCCGGAGCGCGGCCTGGGCCGGTCGGCCGAGCCTAAGGGCCGGGTTGAGCCGGCAGGAAGGGCCCCTGCCCGTTGGAATCGGGGCTTCCCCCGGGCCTCCTTCCCACCCGGCAGGACGCAGGAGCCGGCGGGCGGCGTGGCACTGCTGAGCGCCCTTCTGGGGCTGAGCCGTTGGGGAGCCTGGCCTTTGTGAGGTGGGAGTCCTGGCCCGGGACACCCTCACTGGCGCCTCTGCTTTCTCGTCTGAAGGCTCCCCGGTGTCCGCACACCTAGGGTCGCCCCTGTAAAAGCAGCATGCACACGTGTCTGCTGGCTGAGGCCTTGTAAACAGACTGCATTGGTGATCACGTTGTGCCTGTGTGTGCAAATCCATGTGTCTCCTTGTTCCTCTGGTGTTTGCATTGGTGGGTGTGCCTGGGGGCAGGTATGCCCTATATATCTGTTGCCTGTGTATGCGTAAGGATGTCTCCCAGAGACGGGTCTGCAGGGCGAGGCCCTCATCCTGGGGTGGCCCAGGAGGCTGTTATCTATGGACCTGAGTGATACTCTCCTCGGTGGCACCAGATCCGTTGGCCTAACCACCTCCTGCAATCTCCTGCACCACCAAGACCAGCCCCCTCACAAATGCTTGGTGTTCCCACTGTGCCGATCCACCTCCTCTTCTGTCTTCTTTTCCCAAAAGGCCTCTCCAAGAGTTGAGACCTCGGAGCTTTACATAAACCCTAGAGGTGTCTGCCCCTGCCCCTGTCCCCCAGAACCTCCAAGGTGTCACATGTCCATGCTAGAAGCACCCACAGGGAGGCGGGGTGCCCATGGTGAGGCACAGCTTCAGGTAAGTGGCAGAGTATGAGCTCTGTCCACTGGGCCACTGAGCTTTGGGTGGTTGCAAGTGTTAGCAGACACTGGTCATGTCCAGTCCCTGTGTGCAGGCACGGAGGGAGAGTGGCACTTAAGACCAGCCTCAGACTTCAGGGGGCTGCAGCCTATTTGGAAAGCCAAACATAACACACATGAAACACAGGGAACGTGAGACATTAGTCAGTAAAGTGCCACTTCATGGCCATGGTAGATGGCAGTGGGCATTCAGAGAACAGAAAGATCTGTGCACAGGAGTGGGACCAGGGAAGGCTTCCTGGAGGAGGTGGGGCCCAAGCCGGGCTTTAAAGAATGAATGTGATTAGGACAGGCAAAAGAATAGCAGGAGCAGAGGCTTGGGAATGGGAATGAGCAAGAGGTTTTGGAAGTTAGCGGAGAGACTGGAGAGGTTAGCTCCCCAGGTTACCACCAGCCACCTTCATGGCCTATGGCAAACACCCACCCATTCCCACCCCAGCAGGGCCCAGTCTCTGAGAGTGTGGGTCGGGGTGGGGGTAAGCCTGGGGAAAGATGTAGTAGGAAGGGGATCTCTAGGTCCCCTGCTAAGCTGGTGGTAGAGGAGGGGCATCCTGGACCACATGCCCTCTCTAGCCTTTCAGGGGATTGACAGTGGGCACTTAAATGGCGGTGACAACCAGAAGTGCAAGGGGGCCCAAGGAAACCAGGCTGCAGGCAAAAAAGGCTCCCTAGCCAGAACACTCCCTTGGTTCTTTGTCCTGACCTCTGAAGGCATTCTGAAGGGTTGAGGGTCAGGACCACCCCACCCCACCCCAGGGTAATCCTGGGTCTTCAGTATCTAACTTCAAATAAACTTCCCAACAAATTCCCCCAGGCACTGCCCCATGCTCACCTGGATACTGACAGTACAACCCCAGGAGGCCCATAAACTTGACCCACTCTGTCCCAAAGCCCTGGGGCTCTTCCTCCAGAAGGGGGAGAGAGGGGTGTGGCCTTGGGGGCATGGGCGGGGCCAGGGCTCCCGGCCTGGGGAATCTCAGGATTTGCCCCTCCTGTATCCTGTCCCTCTTTCGCCCCAGGGACTGCCAGCTCCCTCCACACCACCCCTTCTGGGGCTCCCTCATAGCCCCACCGCTACCCCTGCTTTCTCTGGGGTCTTGAGGCTGGCCCTCCCATACCCAGCGCCCCAGCTCCTCAGGGTCCCCTACCCCACCCCCGACTCCAGAACCGTCGGGTCCTGCTCACCTCCCTCTCCCCGCCCCCGCAGCCGTCCACGCCGGCTCCTGG
The DNA here is from genome assembly GCF_028021215.1 of Eschrichtius robustus. Taxonomy (NCBI): domain Eukaryota; kingdom Metazoa; phylum Chordata; class Mammalia; order Artiodactyla; family Eschrichtiidae; genus Eschrichtius; species Eschrichtius robustus. The sequence continues at coordinate 124,539,067 of NC_090831.1, read as the reverse complement.
CCTGCCCCCACAGCTTCTCTTCCTGTTCTCACGAGCCTCATCCACCTCCCTGCTTCCGAAATACCTCCCCTACTGCCCTCACTCTCACATAGAGACAAAGGCTCACGTACCCCGAAATAGACTCACACAGGGCTGGGAGACACACACCGTGTCCCGCCACAAACGCACACGCACGCACGCGTGCGCACCGGAGGCTCTCGTGGAGGGAGGCACACAGAGAAGGCATTTGTGTGTGCACGCACATAAACATCCACACCCACAGCCCCGAGCCGTGCCCACACGAGGGTGCAGACACACACGGCGGGTGAGACAAGGGCGCACACATCTGTGGACGCAGGGGCACCCCGCCTCCCGGGGCACACCCACGCCTGCCGCCCCGGTGCAGGAGAAAGGCCTCCTCCGGGCTCCGGCTCCCCCCGGATTCCTTCCAGCGAATGTTTCCCTACTTGGCCTGCCAGGTCTCTGGGGAAAGGGCCTCAGAAATGCAGCAGGAGCCACTTGGGGGCAAAGTTGGAACTGACTGTTCCCTGCCTGGCCCTGCCGGCGAATTCCCTAACCGAGAAACTATTTGCGGCGAGAGGCCGGGGGGCCGGCGAGCCCCCCGCCACCTCCCCTCGCGTCCCCTCCCCGCGCCGCCTCCCCGCGGCCCTCGGGCGGCCTCGGGCTGCAGTGCCGCTGCCCAGCGCCCGGGAGCCGGGCTGGCCGGCGTGCCTCGCCGCTTATCTGCGCTGTTTGGCCAGCGAGGGTTGGAAAGGCAGGCTTTTCTGTCCCCGCCGAGTCAACAGGCAGACCCCGGGCCGCCGGACTATTTCTGTCTTATCAGTGCAGGAATGCGGCAGCCGCGGCGGCGGCGGCGGCGGCGGCGGCGGCGGCGGCGGCGGCGGCGGCGGCGGCGGCGGCGGCGGCGGCGGCGGGCGGGCGGCGGCGGCGTGGGCCGTGGGCCGTCAGGGCAGCCCTGAAGGGGCCCCCTCCCCACTCCGCTCGAGTAGAAGTGTGAGAGAGCCCAGCAGGACTCAGAGGGGAGAGTTGGAGGAAAAAAAAAAAAAGGCAGAAAAGGGAAAGAAAGAGGAAGAGAGAGAGAGAGAGTGAGAGGAGCCGCTGAGCCCACCCCGATGGCCGCGGACGAAGTTGCCGGAGGGGCGCGCAAAGCCACGAAAAGCAAACTTTTTGAGTTTCTGGTCCATGGGGTGGTGAGTGGGGGAAAGTTAGCGGGGGAGGGAGAGCGAGCTGGCTCGGGCTGAATGGAGGGATGGTCGGGAGGGGCCGGGAGGGGGGCTCCCGCTCTCCCACCCCTCCAGCGGGAGCGCCACGGCCCGCGGCCCAGCCCCAGGACTGTGCCGGCGCCCTGGCACCCGAACACGTCGTCAGGCGGCTGGCCGGGGTTGGGTGCCCGGGCGGGGAAGGGAGGCGTTTGCATGGGTTCCTGTCAGGGGCTGGGGGTGGGACTTGGGGACTGTACCCCCCAAGTAGGGGCTCCCCTAGGTACCCGACGTGTTGTCTTCCGTTCTTTTCCTTGTGGGCCCAGGTGTTACCCCTGCCCTGGGGGTGGGGGTGGGGGACATGGCATCGCTGGGCTGGGCTGTCTGTTAATCCGTTGGGACAGTGTTTCTCTGTGTCTCAGGAGCAAGGAGCAGGTGACCCTGTAGTCACTGTGAGCAGGAAGCCCTAGGGCTGAACAACCTCTGCATCCCGGCAGGAAGACTCTGGGGCTTTGCTGACGGCCTCTGCCATCAAGGCCAGAGAGGGGCCCTCTCTAGGGACAGACCCCAACTTAAGGGGTCTGAGGATCCCTCGCAGACTCAGCCACCAGAAGCTGATGTCCCTAATGCCTCAAAGGTGTGAAGGAAGGGCTAGAGTCAGGGACGCGAGGCCTAGAGACCAAAGGGGCAGGGCAGCACCGTCCTGCCACGGGCAAGCTTGGAAGGTCCACCGGGAGCCTGAGGGAGCCCAGGGGACCTGAGAGGATGGGAATAGGTTGGAAGGGCTGTGGAATAGGAGAGGCAGGGGCTCCAAGACTTGGGATGGGTGCTGGTGCTGGAGCCCGATATAGAGGAGGCAGTCAGGTTTACAATGGCCACATTTGGTTGTGACCCCAATGAAGGCACATTCTCAGCAAAAGAGGCCAGAGTCCCTAGAATTTTGGCCCTTCGTGCGGGTTGCCGATCCCTGGTGGCTGGCACAGCCCTCTGGGGGCTCTGGAAGTCTCCCTCTCAGGGCCTCTTCAGCAGATCAGTGAGTACCACTGACCTTGTTAAGTGGGAGAGAATCTGATGGGGAAAGGGGCTTCCCCGGGGCAGCTGTCCTCCAGCCACTGGGCTCTCTGGGCTAACTTCCATCTCGGTCAGCCTAGTGACCAGTCCTAATCTTGCTGCCTGGGGATTCCCTTTTAAAAGGCCCATCTAGGAGGGAGAGGGACTATACACGTGGATTTTTTATTTGGCCAACTTAGAGCTTCAGTTCTTGGGTGGCTGGGAGCCCCACTACCCCACTCCCAGTGGCCCATCTGTGCTGGTGGGGAATGGCCGGCGTGGGCTCCATTCTGGGCTGCCACCCTGGAGGTGTGAGTGACAGGGTCAGGTGGGGCAGGGGAGGCAGACACATGTACAGGCAGGTTTCACTGCGGAGGCGATGGGCAGAGACAGCTGGCTGGCTGGGGGTTAGGGTTAGACATAGCGCAGGGCAGGAGGGACCGGAGGGAGAGTCGGCAGTTAGAAGGGACTCACCAAGCTCAGGGTTAGGGCTCTGCTCCTCCCTGTTCCTGGGAGCAGCTGCACTCCTGGGGGTGAAGTGGGTGGTGCTCGAATGATATCAGGGGCACAGGGTCTGCAACCATCACTCCCTAAATCTCCTTCCTGCTCTCCAGTCCCCATCCCACCCACCCTCCACTTGACAGCCCCTCAGACCCTCCCCAACCCCTCTTCTGGAATCTGGACAAGTGAGGTTTTAAAAGTCTGTGGACCACTTCACTCAATACATTTGATGTCATCTACATCCCCTCTGAGCACCGGGGTAGCGGCAAAGGAATACACCTGCCTCATCTCCCTCTCCGTGGCCCCCTGCGAACCCAGACTTCTGACCTCACTGGGGTAGGGTGGGGAGTAGAGGCGGTCTGGAGGATGGGGCCATCTCTGGTGATTCGGGTGGACGGGCAGGGAGAGATGGATATAAGAGGAAATGTTGCTGCTTTTGACCTACCCAAGCCCTCTGGACCTCCCATCTCCAGTTGAGCCTCCCCCCACCCCCCATCGGAGAATCCTGGTGAGGTCTGACCTCAGTCCCTCAGGTTGCCTCCAGCCTTCACCTTGAGAGCAAATTATGGGGATGGGCTACGTCAGCAAAGCCCCTGCCTGGGGAGGCTTGGAATCAGAGGAAGGGGGTGGGGATCACGGCTGAGGGGTCAAAGGCAGGGGCCCAGAGAGAAGAGTGGGTTGAAATGGGAAGGGTGAGTTCAAGGCAGGACAGCCCAGGAAATGGACTGGGAAGCAGGGAATAGGAAGCGGGGCAGCAGAAGTCCGAGCAGGGAGCCCAGCCCCTAAACTAAACGAAGCAGCAGAGAGCAAAAAGCCCCTCAGGAGACGGCCGCTCAGCGCTGCCTTCGCCGGGAGGAGCTGCATGACCTTGGCTAGGTTGCTCTTCTCCTTGAGCCGCGGTTGCCTCATCTGTCAAGTGGGGAGAGAAGGACCCGCTCAGACTGTCTTGCAGAGGAGCATGTGGATGTGAACATCCTTTAAAAAGGTTGAAAGGCGCCATTAATATTCATTTTCGCGGCACCTTCCGCAAATCCGAGGCTGGCAGTGCCCTGTGCAGTTGCCTGGCTTCAGTTAGCTTCCTGCAGCGAGACGCAAAGCCCCCCTCCGCCAAAGCCGCGCGGTTCCGGCGCCCCCGCCCAGCCCTCGCTCGAGCCGTCGGCAGCAGGGTCACGGGCCGGGGACTCGGGGTGGGAGAGACGCAGCTCACCGCGCCTGGAACAGGGGCCCTGGTCTGACCGGCGGACGTCTGTGTCTGCTTCACCCCGCGCCTCCCCAGCGCCCCGGGATGCCGTCTGGAGCCCGGATGCCCCACCAGGGGGCGCCCATGGGCCCCCCGGGCTCCCCGTACATGGGCAGCCCCGCCGTGCGACCCGGCCTGGCCCCCGCGGGCATGGAGCCCGCCCGCAAGCGAGCAGCGCCCCCGCCCGGCCAGAGCCAGGCCCAGAGCCAGGGCCAGCCGGTGCCCACCGCCCCCGCGCGGAGCCGCAGGTAAGAGGGGCCCAGAGCAGAGGGGGCGGACGCAGGACCCGCAGGGACGGGGTGGGCGAGGAGCGGGATTGGAAGCGGGAGAACGATCAGCAGGGAACAGGCGTCCTGGGTGGGATGCCCTCCCGGGAGGCGGGCTGAGGGGGCACTGGTCTGGTTCCTTTGTGTGCCCACCGTAGAGACAGGCTGCGGCCGTCGCGCCCTTCTCCTTGTCACCTGCTCTGTCCCTCCCTCCACCCCAGTCCCCAGGTTCTGGGTGATGCTTCAGTCTTTGGAGTGGAGGCGGGGCTGGCACTAGGACTGAGGGCAGAGCTTTAGACTGTGTTTCTTAGTGTGGTTGTCCAGTGTGCCTTCCTCAGAACCCGCCGGCTTGACTGTTTAAAAGCCCCACTCCAGATCTTCTTAATCAGAATCTCTGGCCAGGGGGGTGGAGCCTGGGGATTTGCCCCGTGGGTGGGCAGTCGCTGCCCCATCGTGCCCTCGGGTGATTCTTTATCAATCAAATGTTGAAGAATTGCCATAATCTGTCCTCTGGATCAGGTCTGCCCCCAAACCATCAAGGGCCACCCTACTTACTTGTCTGAGCCAGCTGGTGGCACCCCAAAAGCCCCTGCTGGTGCCTGGCAAGAGAGATACCCCTCTGGGTTTCACTATTTAGCCAAACACACATGCTTCCCTTTGCACACCAGATGGAGTCCTATAAAAGGTGCAATATGGATTTTACCGCATTATTAAATATTTTTTACATAGCAAGGAAAATTCACCATTTATAGGAATCCCATGATGAATTCTTTTGCAAAGTGAGTCATTCTTTTACACAGTAAAGAGTCCCTGATTTATCTTGTATAAATGGAGAGTTTCACATAGATAATTTCTTCAAAACAAATCAGACCTTTAATGAAAACTGCTTGCCTAGCCTTAGAACAGATTTTTGGACAGAGAGGGGGCAGTGGTTGAGAACACCACAAGGGGGCAGTATGCAGCCATCCTCTAGGCTGGGTTCTAATTTCTACTTGCCAAGGATTTTCTGGGGTGCTTTTGGGAGTCAGAAGCAGCTAGTGGATCAAGAAGAGTCCAAGTCCCAGCTGCTACCCCAGGTCCAGCCGCAGCCACACCCCTCAGGAGAACGTCCTATCCACTCTCTCTGGATACCTATGGGTGTGTCCCTGGACCCTGCTAGCAGGTGGCCCAAGGGCATGAGCACCCCCTGCCCATCAGTGTCCCCTTCCAAGCCCAGGGTGGCAGGGGTGCAAGTCCTCGCCAGCTTCACACCATCATTTCCTGCTCCAGGGATGGGCCAGGGCTGTCAGCTCCCCTCCCTTTTGAGCTCAGGCCACCTTGGACTGTGCACCCATGCTTAGCAGAGAAAGAGAGTCCTCAGAATCCATCCTCCCTCTCCTCTGTCCTCCCCCCTTCCCAGCTTTCCTCAAAGGCTTCTGCAGCTCCCCTACCCCCAGCCCCTTCTAAGTCTCATTTCGATGGCCCGGAGGATGTGGTGGAGCAGAAAGGGGCTCCCAGGCTGGAGAAAGGACGGGGTCACCTCTGCTCCCCCCTGAGAGGACAGAGCGCCAGTGCCACACACCAGCATCATAGCCCCTTGGGCAGGCAGACGAGCGGGCTGTGGGAACCCCAGCCAGGCGGGCTGAGATGTCGGGATAATTTAGCAGGTGGCCTCGTTACTCCCAGATCTGTCGCCATGGTAACCTGGTTTTTTCTTTAAAAAATGTACAGTGCCAAGAGGAGGAAGATGGCTGACAAAATCCTCCCTCAAAGGGTGAGTGCCTTTCACAGCAGCCCCCAGCCCACCCCCCACCCTTTGCTGCTCCGCCCTCCTTCCCCGCTCCCCGCCACCCCGTGCCTCCTCCCCTCCCCCCTCAGGAGCTGCGCTTCAGCGTCACAGTCACTTTCACTTTTTGCTCAAAAAGCTAATTAAGAAGTGAGGCTCCCCAGGCCAGAGGGAGGGGGTGGGGCGGAGGGAAGAAGCGGAGCCATAGAGTTAGGATACTGGGTCTGGGGTGCAGTAGATTGAATTCCAGCGGTCTGAAGACATAAAGGCGTGGGACAAAGAGGAGACGAGGGCTCGGGGATCACAGGCTGGCAGGGGGAGTGAAGGGAACAGAAGCTGGCCGGAAGGCCCAGGCATCGTAAGAGGACCCAGGCCGAGCTGGCTAGGTGGTAGCATGGTTGAGCAACCATGAGCCAGGGTAGAGGCAGGCAGCGACATCACCCGTCTCAGGGACCCCAGGGTCCGTCCTGTCCACTTTGCAGACACCCAAGGGAAACCCAGAGGCCGTGTGACAAGGGAGAGGACAAGACGAGGAGGTGAAGCCCTAGCACTTGCTGGGCTCCCTGGGTGCTCCGGCCGCCCCTAGTGATGAGATGCACTGCTTCTCCCTAGTGGGAGAAGCAGTTTTTATCCCCACACGTCAAGGCCTTTATTGCTGGATTCGGAGTCCTGGCGAGAGCTCTCGTTCCTGCTCTCAAAGTTCCATGCCCTGAACCTGGCCAGCTCCCCGCCACACTCTTTGTGTCCTGGGACCACATGACGCATGCACATTCCACCTGCAAGGCTGGTTGAGCCCCTGGTTCCCGGCCTTGTTCCTCCTCTTCCAGATCCGGGAGCTGGTCCCAGAGTCCCAGGCTTACATGGACCTCCTGGCCTTTGAGAGGAAACTGGATCAAACCATCATGCGGAAGCGGGTAGACATCCAGGAGGCTCTGAAGAGGCCAATGAAGGTGCCTTGGCTTGGGGGCAGGAAGAGGGGGCTAAGTCCTATTCCCAGAATGGAGAAGCGGGCTCGCCCCGGGGGTTGGCTCTGTACTACACTCTTTATTTCTACAGCAAAAGCGGAAGCTGCGTCTTTATATCTCCAACACTTTTAACCCTGCAAAGCCCGATGCTGAGGATTCTGATGGCAGCATTGCCTCCTGGGAGCTGCGGGTGGAGGGGAAGCTCCTGGATGACGTACGTCCTGGCCCAGGTCTCTCCAGGTGTCCTGGGGTGGGTATGGGGCTGAGCCGAGGACAGTACTAGACTACTAGCACTCAGGGCTAGGAAGTCAGCCCTGGCCGGGGCGGGGTGGTCTAGAGAGACGCTCTGGCCGGAGGCCTGCTTCTAACTGTGCTGCCCTGCCCGACCAGCCCGCCCGCTCCCAACTCATTCTGCCCCGACGGTCCCTGTTCCGCCCCCACGGTCCGTTCCTCTCCCACAGCCCAGCAAGCAGAAGCGGAAGTTTTCTTCCTTCTTCAAGAGTTTGGTCATTGAGCTGGACAAAGACCTTTACGGCCCTGACAACCACCTAGTGGAGGTAAGACCCAGACCCCTTCTGCCCTTGAACCTGCCCCCCTTCCACAGACCGCAGTCCCGTCAGCTGCACAGGTTTGGATGAGGGAGCCCCCGCCACCAGGGCTGTAGCCCCACCAGCTCGGTCGGGCCTGTGAGGTGACCCGGCTCTTATCCCCTGGGCAGTGGCACCGGACGCCCACAACGCAGGAGACGGACGGGTTCCAGGTGAAGAGGCCGGGGGACCTGAGTGTGCGCTGCACGCTGCTCCTCATGCTGGACTACCAGGTGTGTGCCCCACCCCCCAGACACCACATGAGGCCCTCAGCCCCCCACGCCCTTCCTCCTAGACGGGGTGGGCCTCGGCCTCAAAGGTGCGCATCCTGAGAGGTCCCATTCGCCTCCCTACCCCGCCCTCTCCAGAGCGTGCTTCCGAGGAGCCCAGGCACCGCATCCCCGCCGAGTCCCAAGCCGCCTGGCCCTGAGCTCTTTCCACTCTCTCTCTTTTACCTAATTTTCATGGTCACCTTTTCCCAGCCTCCCCAGTTCAAACTGGATCCCCGCCTGGCCCGCCTGCTGGGGCTGCACACACAGAGCCGCTCAGCCATCGTCCAGGCCCTGTGGCAGTACGTGAAGACCAACAGGCTGCAGGACTCCCACGACAAGGAATACATCAACGGGGACAAGTATTTCCAGCAGGTACCCTCTCCCCCGAGCCCGGCGCCCTGGGCAGCAGGCGGAGCTGCCGGTAGGGGAAGTGCCCCTACTAAGGTGACACCCCCACTCCCTTCTCGACTCCGTCGGAAACGGTCTCGGAGCCAGAGACCAGGGTCCCAGTCCCGGCTCTGCCATGGCACAGCTCTCTGCGGTGGCCCACCCATCTTAGCCACCCCAGGTGAGGAAGATCTGGAACCCCGGGAGGCCAACAGCCTTGGGGAACACTTCTTGTCACTTGGAATTGGGATCCCCGAGTTCTAGTCCTGGGTCTAGACTCTGGGTAAATTACTTAGCTATTTTGAGCCTTGTTCCTTATCTTTACAACAGGGTGATAACAATACCTGTCCCCTCTAGCCCACCGGGCAGTTAGGAAAATCAAATTGCTGTGGAAGTGATTTGACAAGAGTTCTACCAAACTAGAGATTATTATTAATAATATTTTTTAATAATAGTTTTTAAATAAATACAACAGATAGACCTGAGTAGTAAAAATAACAGTCGATATTTATTGAGCACTTACCACGTGCCGAGCACTGTTCCAAGCACTTTGTGCGTAACCGACTCATTTCATTCTAACAACCCCTTGAGATAGATACCATTCCCATCCCCTTTCCAGAGATGACGAAACTGAGGCCGAGGTGTTAGTAAGTTGCTCAGGGTTGCAGGAGCGGTGGAAGCAGCATTTACACCCGGGCCGGCCGACCCAGGGCCTGTGCTCTCACCCGCGCGCTGCACACCCCTCCCCGTCAGCGCTCCTCTGGTCGCAGCCCACCTGGCCCCAGCCCCGTGAGCACTGGCTTCTCGTGGCCTTTTCAGAATGGAAACTGTGCTCTTTCAAGCACAGAAGAGCGATCTCTCTCTCCCACTTCAGATTTTTGACTGTCCCCGGCTGAAGTTTTCTGAGATTCCCCAGCGCCTCACAGCGCTGCTATTGCCCCCTGACCCAATCGTCATCAACCACGTCATCAGGTGAGGCCCCCAGCTGCTCCTCGGAACAGGGAATCTCTGTGGTGGTCCTGGCCTCCCTGCCCCTCCCTCTGCCTCCCCCCCCGTGCCCCCCCCCTCCCCTCTGCATCGGGCCCCAGCGCCCTTGGCCTCTGTGGGGGCGGCACGGACGCCAAGGGCTGGACTCCCCTGGCAGCGTGGACCCGTCGGACCAGAAGAAGACGGCGTGCTATGACATTGACGTGGAGGTGGAGGAGCCACTGAAGGGGCAGATGAGCAGCTTCCTCCTGTCCACGGCCAACCAGCAGGAGATCAGCGCCCTGGACAGTAAGGTGGGGCCAGAGCCCAGAGCTGGAGTGGGACATCAACCCAAAAGTGACAGAAGTACAGACAAAACAGACAAGAACGTGGGCCTGTGGAGAGAGGAAGGGGAGGTGGCCCTTCCCTCCTACTTGGAGCTCCGCCCATCCCCCTTTCCCTGGGACTGCCTCGGCATCAGGGACCTGAGGGATTGCCCTTCAGAGGAACAACGGCAAACCCCTTCCCCGACCCCGTACCGCCCCCCCTTTCCCTTCCTCTCACACGTCAGCACGGCCAGGTGAAAGCCTCTGTCTTTCTACCTGTAGATCCATGAGACGATTGAGTCCATAAACCAGCTCAAGATCCAGAGGGACTTCATGCTAAGCTTCTCCAGAGACCCCAAAGGCTACATCCAAGACCTCCTCCGCTCCCAGAGCCGGGACCTCAAGGTGAAGGGGACTCAGGGAGCGCTGGATGGAAGACAAGCACATCGGGAAGACAGTAAACGTTGTTCACAGGGGCTGGAGGGGGTCCGGGCTCAGGGCTGACCCCACTGCTCCCTCCCAGGTGATGACAGATGTGGCAGGCAACCCTGAGGAGGAGCGCCGGGCTGAGTTCTACCACCAGCCCTGGTCCCAGGAAGCCGTCAGCCGCTACTTCTATTGCAAGGTGTGAAGGGCCCCACAGGCCTCCCATGTCCCTCCGGAGAAACCTCCCTTCTCAGCCTCACCAGCCACTCCAGGGAGCCCTCCTGCTCCCAGACGCTCCTCCAGGGCGGGCGGGGGGCGTCCTGTCACTCACCATTACCACGGTAACCTGCTTCTGCTCTCATTTCTCTACAGATCCAGCAGCGCAGGCAGGAGCTGGAGCAATCCCTGGTTGTGCGCAACACCTAGGAGCCCTGTGAAGGAGCGCCGCTGGGGGCCTCAGGCCCTGCCGTCCCCTAGGGCTCCGCCATCACTCCTGACGCCTGGCCTCGCCTCGCGGGTGAGGCAGGGACTGGATTAAAGGTCATTCACCTGATAACAGCCGTGTGGTCATTGGTAACTGGGGAGGGAGGAGGAAGGGGAGGGCAGTGGGTCCCTCTGGGGAAGTCCCCACCCCCTCCCTCAGAGTCTTCTTACTCCATTTTCCCTAGACCTAAAAACAGTTTGGCAGAAGACACTTTTAATAACATTTTCTTATTCAGAAATACAGCAACAAGCCCTCCGTCGGTCCATCCATCTTGCCCCGCCTGGCCGGGGCTAAGGCCGGAAGGGCTCTAAGTGGCGGCGCGGGGTGGGGGGGCCCGGACCGCGCTAGGTGCTATTGGCCTGCTCCTGCTCAAACAGAGCCATGGCGAGCTGCGCACGGCCCCCCAGCCCCTCCAGGTTGCTGAGGCGGCAGCGGTGGTAGAGCTCCTCGCTGAGCCGAGGGCTGCAGTCACGCACGGAGAACTTCTGCACCAGCCCTGGCTCCACGGCCCGGAAAAGGTGGAGCCCTGAGAACCGGAGGAAAACATCCACCACCTCCAGCCCCTCCAGGGCTTCCTCCTCTTCCTGGCCTGCCAGCTCACCAGCCAGCCGGGCTCGCGCCGCCAGGTAGTCCGCGTTGTAGAAGCAGCCCTCTGCGGAAGCCTGTCGGTCAAACCTGCCCCCAGCGGGAGCCCCCCGGGCAGGGTCAGCACCAGGAAGGGACGGGGGGTCGGGGCCGGCCCCTGGGGGCCCCTGGGGAGATCTCTGTGGTGCCAGGGCGGGGCTGAACTCCTGGAAGTGGACAGGGAAGAAGGCCTGCCAGCCGGAGATGGCGTTCATGCGGCAGCGGTTGAGGACTTCGGGCCCGGGCCTGGTCCACACGGTGGTGAGGAAGAAGAGCGTGTCCACGGGGTGCTTCTTAGAGACCACGTCCAGGAGCCGCACCTGGGAAGGGGCCTCCGCGCGCACAGCGAGCCAGGCCAGCCTCGTCCCAGGGTACCGTCGTTCCAACTCAGCCACTGCAGCCTTCACCCCAAGAAACGGGTCCGGGGCCCCTCGGCCCCCTTCCCGCGGCCCATAGACCAGCAGCAGGGTGAGCAAGGCATGCTCTCGTGGCTCCAGGACACCGGCTGCAAAGGCCTCCAGGAACGCAGGGGCCGCGGCGGCTTCGGCCACCAGCAGCGGCAGCACCAGCTGCACGCGGGTGGCCTCGGTGACGTAGGGCATGGGGAGGATCTCCACCCGGCTCAGGGGCCGCAGCAGGCTGACCCTGCGGGCCAGGGCCCGCCGGTGGCCACGCTGCGTCACAGCTTCCAGCAGCAGGTCCAGGGTGTACTCCATGCCCCGCGCTGGATCAAAGCGCCGGTAGCCGTTGAGCAGCCGCTGCTTCTGGAAGCGCAGGCGGGGCTGATAGCGCCGATTCAGCTGCTCCAAAGCAGTCTCCACGGCGTCACTCACATCTGCCCTGCTAGCCCCTTGCAGTGGGCACTTGGGGGCCCCATCTGCACAGGAGAAGGTGTGCTGCTCTGTGAAGTAGTCCCAGCCGAGCACCTCAAAACGAGAGTGCGGTGTAAAAGGGGCCGGGAGCCCAATGGGCCAGCTCAGGCCTGCCTCCCCCTCAGGGGTCAGCACGGTCAGGTTCCGGATCTGAGCCTGGGTGGGAGGGACGCCCAGTTAGTGCCCCGCTAGGCAGTCGGGACCCTACTCCACTCCGGCGTCCCGGGGCCTGAGGTCTGCCCTGACCCCAGCAGCACTCGGTGAGGCTCGTGGCTTAATTCCCTGTACTTTACACTCTTTAATCCGGGAAGTGCAGAAGGCATACGAATCACAGCCGCCTTTCACAACCGCTGTGAGAAGGAGGCGGTGGGAAACGTGCTTCTGTGGAGGTTAAAGCACCCTGATATCTAAAGCTGGGCAGTCTTTCTCTTCCATACTCAAAGCACTCGCGCTCTCTTCATAAAGAGCCCTTTGTTTTCACCTGTACCCCGCCTCAGACAAGCCACTCGGTCACGCAGAGAGTTCCTCTAGCTTCTGCCCTTGGACCTTCTAAGGTGCTGGAGGTTCAGGGACTTCTAGGTTTTTGCCTCCTTGCTGGAGAGGCACTACTGGAGAGGAATTAAAACTATTCTGTCGGGACTTCCCTGGTGGTTAAGACTCCGAGCTTCCACTGCAGGGGGCACGGGTTTGGTCCCTGCTCGGGGAACTAGGATCCTGCGAGCTGCGCAGGGGGGCCAAAAAATTCAAAAATTTAAAAAACACTATTCTTAGACTCCAATAAAGTTGTTAAAAACAAACAAACATTAATTCACTTAACTTTTATAAAACTCAAAAAACAAAAACCCCAAACCCCCCCCCCCCCCCAAAACACACAAACCACTCTTCTAAGCACTCTACCAAAGCCAGTCCTCAGAGCTCACCTGCAAACCCTTTTAGGTGCATCCAAGTCATGCCAGGAGCTTTGATTATCTTATGACTGACCTGGACCCCCCCAGAGCCCCTTCTCCCTGGAGTCGTTTTAAATTGGGGTATGGTCAGCCTCCCCTCCCGCGCCATCATGAGCCTGGACGCCTGAAGCTCCCTCTGACCTCCAACCCTGGTCCCAGGCTCACCTGCAGCTGTTCTATTTCACGGTACGCTCGTTCCAGCTCCAGAGCACTGAAGCGCTTGTGGAGCCGGTACATGAGGGTTCCCTCGGAGACAGGGTGCACCGCAAAAGCACTCAGGAAAGCCGAGCTCTCCTCCTCCTCGGGGTCCCTATTTTTGGCCAGTTCAAACGAGCGATACTGCTGCCCCTAGAGGACCAATGAGACCAATCAATGCCACACAGGGAGGGCTGCCCGGCCTGACCACCCTCGACCATGCTCAGCATTCACACCTATTACTGCCACTGCCGCAGAAGCGGGGAGGGCACAGGAGCTCGTTCTGGTGTCCCCTCAACCTCGGCCTTACTCTCACCAATGGATTTTGGAAAAGAGAGTGCTAGCTAAGCAACTAAGGATGCCCTAGCCCTCGCCCACCCCCCAAAGAACCCCACTGTTCCTCAGAAGAATGAAAGCCGCAAGCCAGCAGATACTCCCAATACTCTGGTCTGGGAGGAGGGGCCCCTCTGGTATCGTCCCCTCTTCACCAACCAAAAGGGAGGCTCCTAGGCTACCCTACCCCTCCAGGAGAGTGGCCATCTCTAGGACACTCCCAGATCACTGGTGACTGTGCAAGTGTCAGGGAAGGGGCGGAGGGCAAGGGGCCAGGTGGGAGGACTGGTAAGGGGCACCTTTCTGGCTTGCTCAGAGGGTCCCTGACAAGATGCCACTTTTGACGGCCCCAGGGATCTAAGACTGCCAGAGGTGAGCAAGGGAGAGCTAGAGGGGTGATCAGGGCTGGAAAAGGCACGACGACAGCCCCAGGGTGCTGCTGGGAAAGTGCCAGCAGCACCCAGCCTCGAGGCCAATCACTCGGTCACTACTAACTTGTCGGGGACCGGGATTAACTTGAAAGGGCTGTCACCTGGTGCTGAGACACACAGCCGATGCCCAGAGAGTCAATGAGGCAGCGGCCAAGCCACTCATCAGGACGGGCACTGAGGATGTCTCCTCGACAGCCATCCAGATGTGGCCACAATCGAAGCAGGAGGCTCCGTGACAACAGGTAGCCAAAGCCGCCGTGGCAGTATCGGGCCTGCTCGCCTGCGCCAATGAACTCCTCCGTCCGGCCCAGGTACAGGTCTTGGTTGATACTGAGGTGGCCAGCCAGGGCTGCCAGGCGGGGGGCCTGCACATACGTGTCATCCTGCATGACGAAGAACCAGTCGTAGTCGGCCCCAAAGTGTGTGTGAAGATGGCGCAGGGTCTCGGACATGAGCCAGGCTGGCCGTTCGTCCCCGTGAGATACCACCTGCATCCCTGCCGGAGTCCGGGCCCCTCGCTGCCCAGTGAAGTAGAGTAACCGAGGGAAGTGGTGAGCCACCGTGCGGTTCACAGCCACAGCCAGAGTGGACAGTGTGGCCCGGGAGGTCAGGACAGCCACCAGCAACCGCTCGCGAGAGCCCAGCTCTGTCTGGATGTACCGAGTCCTGTAGGGAGACCAGCATGCCAAGGGTCAACTCCCTGATGTTTAGGAACTCAGTGTGTCCAGCATATACATCCCCCTAGGAATTAGTGAGTTGGAGTTGAGAACAGAGAAGGGAGAGATCTCCTCATCCATATTCATGAGCTACTGGAGTGAGTATCCACTGAGTAGCCGACACTGGGCCTGATTTGGGGAGAGGTCAGCCAAGGCTGGAGGAGATGGCTTAGATGCGATTCCTGCCCCGTTGAAGAACATCCAACTACTAATTTAACACCAATGGGTGAGGCTTTCTTAGACCTGAGGAGGAGGAAGAAATTGGACCAAACCCTGATGGATAACAAGGTAAAGAATTGCTTCAAGGAGCCTACAATGATTACCAGCGAAGGCAGAGGCAAGGACTTGGAGCAACTCTAAACCGGGGTCTGGGGACTATGCACACACACAACTCTCACCTGAGCACCTTCTTGTAGGGCTTGTTGGGATCCCTGTAGTAGGGGACAATCCGGGGTTTGAAGTCTTCATCACTTTGGTCAAGCTGAGTTCCTGAGTCTAGACTCTGTGGCCCTCCTGGTTCCCCCACAGCCACTACACAGGGATCTTCTCCCTCACCCTGGATCCAGGAAACCCGCAAGAGGCTCAGGCTGCACCCCAGAGACAGCCCTAGGATGAGGGGCAGTGCTGGTCGCAGCAGAGCCAACACTGAGCTCAGTCGCATGGCGGTGGGCCCTGCCATGTGCGTGCCCCAGAGGGCACAGCCTCAAGGATCGATCAGTGGGTAAATGGGCACCTGGCCGGGTGTAGGTCTGCAGTTTTAACAAAGGAACCTGGGGTCAATGAGGTCACCAAGAGAACAAGGCGTGTTTGCTTCCAGGCCCAGTCTCCCCGGGAAATGTCTGCCTGGCCTTCTGTTGTCAAGGTGCTGGATCTAACCCTCAATCCAAATAGTAAATATCAGAATCAATTTCACCCACTAATGGTGAGGCTTCCAGTAAAAACGGGAGGAAATAAAACTCAGTCCTGTCAAACCTAACCCCAAAAGGACTACATACATCTGTAGACTGGATCTAAGCCAAGAGATGGCAGCAACCCATAAAGATGGGCTTGGGGAAAAGCACGTGCTCCATCAACACAACAGCCCCCGGCTAGAGGAACCTAACTCCACGGGCCTTTCCCAAAGAGCACCTGGCGGGGGCACGTCTCACTCAGTTTACTGCAGGCGCTGCTGACTGGCCGCTGAAGGCCGGCACCGGGATGGGGGCAGGGCCTTTCCACTCTATTCCCGAGTGTTAAGCAGACATCTGGCTAGGGTACCCACCCCTCCCAGTAGTCAGGAGTGGTCAGGAACCACTGGCACCGCGCACAGAAGTTCTGCCCACCTAATGAGGTGGACGGAGGATATGGTGACTCAGCACGGAGAGCCTCTCAGAGGAGCACAATGGCTGATGGAGCCACTCTGCAGGGCGTTCTTCTCCGAAGCCCCGCTGCTGAGAGGCTGGCGCTGCCCACCATCTTCTGAGAAGGGACGGGAGGCCAATGACAGTAACCCCGGCCGCCTAAGAGCGATTCGGTGTTTGGTGTTACCAGAGCCCCGGGTACCCAAACCGAACCAAAGCAAACCGAGAAGAGAAGCAGCTAGCGACAACGCAGGGATCCTGTGAAGGCGCACGGATGCTCGGCTGGCTTCCGGTGCGCCCGTTGTCAAGCCCGGCGCCCCCGTCTACCTCTCAGCAATCAAAGAGCAACTCTAGTCCTACAAAGAAGGCCCAAAGCGAGTGGTAGCCGTTAGTCTCACAACAGAAATAAAACTGGCTGCGTCACGGGGCTGTAGAGGAGGAGCAGGGAGACTCCGTTCGTTCTGGCGACGGGAATGGAGGTCGCGGCGGGGAGAGGAGGGCAAAGACCCCGTTCTCAGGCCCGTCAGCGGGGGCAAAAGCCCTGCCTGCGCCAGTGGGCGAAGAACAACCAAGGACACCCCGAGGCCCACGGGGGGAGTCCCCTGCAGCCGGGCCAGCGGCGGCGGCGGGCGGATAACGGGCGGCCGGGGTATGGCGGCGGCGGCCAGCCCGGTCCCGGGGACTGGGGGTGAGGGCGTGGGGCTGGGACGTGCTCCCGTCCTCCGGAGCGGCGCCCCCGACGCCCCTTGCAGGGGTAGGACGGGGAAGGGGGAACAGACCCCAGGGCCCGAGGCGCCGGCTCCGCCGCTGCAGCCGCTGCCACCTCACAGCCTGGCCCGTTCCTTCCTCTTCCGCTCGCTGTCAGTCCCCGTCTCTATGGTGACCGCATCCGGCCGCTCGCTCCGCCGCCGCCCTCTCTGTGGTCGTCCCGCCCCCTCCCTGCGGCGCGTACCCGCTGTGGGGTGACGTGGTCGTCCCGCCAGCCCCCCGCCCCCCTCCCCCCAGCAGCAGGCGTGCGTTCCGCAGACGCTAATCCGAGTGAACCCAGCACGGACCCAAAGGTGACGCAAGCTTCAACCTCAACTCCCTTCTGCCCTAGAAAAAATTACTCTCCCTCAGTGAGCGCGCTTCTGCCTCCTTGACGACTGCTCCCAATGGGCTTCCCGAACCCCATCACCCACTCAGTTATTTCAGAAATGTTTATTGTTTGCCTACTAAGTTCCAGATCATCGTAAAGGAGTGGTAGACGAGGTGGGCATGGTCCCTGCCCTCAGGTAGCTGAGAGTTGCGGGAGACAGGCATTAAAGACACATTGACGAAAAAAGTATAAATTTAGGTGGAAGTCACAAACTGTCATAAGAACCATTGCAGAAAAGTAGACTCCAGTGGAGAAACAGGACAGGAAGAATTAGACTGAGAATTTGGGAATCCTGAGATCCAAAGGTGCAGTAAGTTACCCAGACAAAAAGTGAAGAGAAGTTTTCCAGGCAAGGAGCAGAACACAGAAGGCCCTGAACAAGGAAGAGATTGGCCTAGAGAACTGGGAAGGCCAAAGCCGCTAAAGCCTGGTGAGTGAGGGGAAAACAGGTCAAGGGAGGCTGGAAGGCAGGCGGGGCCTTCAAACAAGTATGGTGGGTTCCCACCCAGGACGGCACATCCCTAGGGAGCAATTTGGAAGTGCAGTTTTGTTGTCAGATGGTTGAGGGGAGGAGCAGGATTGCTAGATGTCTTATACATTGCAAGATCGTTATCACACTAGAAAGAATTATCTGTCCTACGTAGCTTTCTTTGTTTTTTGTTTTTGTTTTTTTTTTTTCCAGCCACGCCGTGGGGCATGCAGGGTGTTAGTTCCCCAACCAGGGATTCAACCTGCGCCCCCTGCAGTGGAAGCCCCAGAGTCTTAGCCTCTGGACCCTCCAGGGAAGTCCCTGTCCTACGTAGCTTTCAAATATGTCCTACTGAACAATCTTGTTCGTGAAAAAAAAAAAAAAAGGTTCCAATCATCTAATCCTTGAGCCTGTGTTTTATATATAAAAATTAAGTAATTTTGCAGGGTTGTAATATGTGCTGAATTTTCAAGGACTGGAGCTATCATGAAAATGGAAGGACCATTGTACTTTCATTTTGTCCAGGAATGTACTTGTTAACTAACATTTTGGAGAGCTGTATCATGCACAGCAATGTCATTCATGGTGTTGTGTCTGCATTTGTACTGTCACATTCAAGCTGGTACTACATTAGGTACAAGCGTCTGACTAATGATGTTTTCTAGCATACTGAAATAACATTATTCTTTTATTATAAAGGATTTCCTTTTCTTTCTTCTTTCTGTTGTCATTGCACTGTAATTTTTTGTAATTTATGTGTGTAGTTAGGTTTTGTGACATACGAACTTTATTTCAAAACAGGAAAGGGGGTGTTACTTGAAAAGTTTGTTATTAAAAGGCAATATTGGGGTTGGTAGAGTCAAGAACCCATATAGGAGGCACATGAGATGGAATGCACCAGCACCTTTACCCTTTACTATGTTTTGGTCTTATCCTCAGATAGACAGCAATTTGATCTCCCCTCAGCAACTGGCACGTAAATAGGTGGTAAATGAATGGCTTGTTAGAAGACCCTGGGAAGCATAGTAGAAACACTCATCTAGAGGTTGAAAGATACAGGTTCCAGACCAGCATTGTCCAATGGAAATACAATGTGAGGGACTTCCCTGGTGGTCCGGTGGCTAAGACTCCGACCTCCCAATGCAGGGGGCTTGGGTTTGATCCCCGATCAGGAAACTAGATCCCGTGTGCCACAACTAAGACCTGATGCAGCCAAATAAATAAATAAATAAATAAATACATTAAAAAAAGAAAGAAATATAATGTGGGCCACATATGTAAATTTTAAATATTCTGGTGGCCACATTTTAAAGTATTTATTTATTTAATTGAAGTATAGTTGATTTACAATGTTGTGTTAGTTTCAGGCGTACAGCAAAGTGATTCAGTTAGATATAGATATATTCTTTTTCAGATTCTTTCCCATTATAGGTTATTACAAGATAATGAATATAGTTCCCTGTGCTCTACAGTAGGTCCTTGTTGTTGATCTATTTTATATACAGTGGTGTGTATCCCAAATTCCTAATTTATCCCTCCCACCCCTTTCCCCTTTGGTAACCATAAATTTGTTTTCTGTGTTTGTGAGCCTGTTTCTGTTTTGTAAATAAATTCATTTGTATCATTTTGTTATTCCACATATAAGTGATATCATATGATATTTGTCTTTCTCTGTCTGACTTCATTTAGTATGATAATCTCTAGGTGTATCCATGTTGCTGCAAATGGCAATATTTTTTAAAAATTTATTTATTGAAGTGTAGTTGATTTACAGTGTTGTGTTAATTTCTGCTGTACAGAAAAGTGATTCAGTTATACATATATATATACATTCTTTTCATATTCCTTTTCATTAGGGTTTATCACAGGATATTGAATATAGTTCCCTGTGCTATACAGTAGGACCTTGTTGTTTTTCCAGTCTATATATACTGGTTTGCATCTGCTAATCCCAAACTCCCAATCCATGCCTCCCCCCCCCACCCTCCCCCTTGGCAACCACAAGTCTGTTTTCTATGTCTGTGAATCTGTTTCTGTTTTATAGATAAGTTCATTTGTGTCATATTTTAGATTCCACATATAAGTGATATCATATGGTATTTGTCTTTCTGACTTCTCTTAGTGTGATAATCTCTAGGTCCATGCATGTTGCTACAAATGGCATTATTTCATTCTTTTTTATGGCTGAGTAGTATTCCATTGTATATATGTACCCCATCTTCTTTATCCTGCAAATGGCAATATTTCATTCTTTTTTATGGCTGAGTAATATCCATATATATATATATATATATATATATATACCACATCTTTTTTATCCATTCATCTGTTGATGGACACTTAGGTTGCTTCCATGTCTTGGCTATTGTAAGTAGTGCTGCTATGAACATTGGGGTGCATGTATCTTTTCAAATTAGAGTTGTCATCTTTTCTGGATATGTGCCCAGGATTGGGATTGCTGGATCATATGGTAACTCTATTTTTAGTTTTTTAAGGAACCTCCATACTGTTTTCCATAGTGGCTGCACCAATTTACATTCCTACCAGCAGTGTAGGAGGGTTCCCTTTTCTCCACACCCTCTCCAGCATTTCTTATTTGTAGATTTTTTGTTGGTGGCCATTCTGACTGGTGTGAAGTGATACCTCATAGTAGTTTTGACTTGCAATTCTCTAATAATTAGCGATGTTAAGCATCTTTTCATGTGGCCACAGTTTTTTAAAAAGCAAAATGAAACAGGTGAAATTAATTTTAATAATATATTTTATAGTATTAAATATATCCCAAATGTTAACACTTCAACGTGTAATCAATATAAAAAATTGAGATATTTTACATTCTTTTTCTTTTCCACATGCAATCTTTGAAATCCAATGCCTATTTCACACAGTGTATCTCAGTTCAGACTAGCCACATTTCAAGTGCTCCGTAGCCACATCTGGCTAGAGGCTACCACATTGAACAGCAAAGTTCTAGACCTTTCTCAGTGACTAAGTTTCTAGGTAATTCTGGATGAGACATTTCCTCCCTTGGGTCTCAGTTTCTTCATATTTTAAATGAAGAGTCTGGACTCTTCATTTCCTGCTTCCAGCACTGATCTTCTGTAATTGTTCATATTTAGCCAGTCCTTTTCCCCTACCTCTCTCCCTCTTATTTCCCCGTTTCTTCTCCCTTCACGTCCAGGTCTGTTCCCTGCAAGAGACCTAAACCCTGGATGAGAATGGCAGAACTTCTTCCTTTTCTAGGCCAGTCTTTCTGTGCTGAAGGAGACTTTGCCCAGCAACGGTCAGTTCATGGGAAATCATGGACGCAATAGGTGGAGTCAGAGAAGGAACTGGTTAGCCCTTGCTGTCCCAAGTCACTTTACAGAGCTGGAGTCCCAGAACCGGAAGATTTGAGCTTCAAGCCTGGCCATGTTTCCTCCCAGCAGTGTTGTTTTATTAATAGCGCCGTGCCTGTATTTCCAACCTGTAAAATGCTGTTAGTACCCACCTTAGCGTCTGTTGGGGGGATTAAATGTGATGGCATAAATGAAAGAGTATAATTAATTTTAGGTCTCTGTAACCTGAAACCTGCCTGTGACCACGCATTTTAATGAGGCTGGGAGAGGCAGGCATGTTGTAGACCTCCCAGGAGGCTAGGTGCTTGGATAAGCAATTTTATGTGATCCACAATCAATCCACAACTTCCTTGTTTCATAAAGAAGGGCTTTGCAGGCAGTTAACTATTGTCTATATATCTCTTTACCTAAAACAATGCTTTTGCCCATATGGCACTTATCACATGAATGTCATGATCTGTGTCCTTTTTAAATTTTCCATCTCGTCGGCTGAAAAAAAAATGCGCAACATGAGAGTCGTGAGTTAAGTTTTATTTGGGGCCTAATGAGGACTATAGCCCAGGAGACAGCCTCTCAGATAGCTCTGAGAAACTGCTCTGGAGAGGTGGAGGACATCAGTATATATATGATTTTACTGAAGGGGGGCTGTTTGTAATCAGGCACACATTTTGGCAGGTTACTGCTAGTCACAAGGAGCAGACGCCTCCGTTAATGATTTTAGTGTTTTTCTAGATATGAGGAGTTGCAAGAAATTGGGCTCGTAAAATCTTCTACAGAAAATATCTGAAGGCCTGTTCTGCCAGTTTTTCCCAGAGCACAGAGTGCCTCATTCCTGATCTCAGCCCTGAACTCCTTTCAGGGTGTGTGGAAGGTCAGTGAGTGCAGTGGCTAGTGACTTCATTATTCTAGAACCAGATGGTGAGCGACAGTTTTTTGGCATTTTTAATTGTGAGCTCCGTGAGGTCCGGGAATGACTTACCACCACTGAAATTCTAGCATCTAGCTCTGAGTCAGACATAGAGTAGGCACTTAATTCATGGAGGGTATTCTAGGAAAAGGCATGCTCCGAGGCATGAGGTGTGAAATGGCATGGCTTATTTCTGAAATGCAAGTAATTAGAGTCTATTGGAGCATCAACCTTGAGGAGGAAAACTAGGTCTGTTGGGGGGGGGGGGGGGTGGAGCAAGCTCACTTTTTTTTTTTTAATATTTATTTATTTATTTAGGGTGCGCAGGGTCTTAGTTGAGGCATGCGTGTGGGATCTAGTTCCCCGACCAGAAAGCGAACCTGGGCCCCCTGCATTGGGAGCGCAGAGTCTTACCCACTGGACCACCAGGGAAGTCCCTGGGCTCACTTTTTTAAAGGGTCGGGGGGGCTACTTTTGGAGGAAGTGCTCAGAGGGAGTAACAGCTTCCTTTGCTTCCCTCCAGCCGTGTCACTGCTGGAGGCACTGCTGGTCAGAAGCCTGGAGAGGTATTTGAGGCTACACATTTGGTATTTGCACTGTAGGCTATGAGAAGGCTGTGATGGATTTTAAACAGTGAAAAGTTAACGGGCAAGGAAAAGTAACGGGCAAGATCACGTTGGTAAATGACGATAAAGCTAAACTCAGAAAAGAAGTCTTGTTTTTTACTTCAGGGCCCTCCCCATCAAATTTACGTGGCTTGGATGGAAACCTAACAATTCTGGAGTGGGTAGGCTGAGCAGCCACGGTTCAGGAACAACGTTCCGCACCTTCTAAAGTTTGGTTAACGCTGGGCCAGCCTCTAAAACCTCAGTTTCATGGAACGAGGACACATTTCTTTCATGGAGAAATTCTGTTCTTCGCATCATCTTCGTAGTGATGAGCGTCTTCCCGTCCCTCTCACCAGCCGGCTCACGCTTCCTCCTCCTCCCTCCTCTTCGTTCCCCCATTGTTTCGACCCATTCCTGCCTGATGCCTGCCGGGAAGTGTAGTCGCTCGCCCTGCTGTCTGAGCTGGTTGGGCGGCCCTATAAACCCGGTATCTCCGCAAAATTCCTCAGCTATTCCCGAGGTAGGGTAGCCTGGAAGGTGCAGCCACTCATCCGAGGAGCCAGCTGGGATTTGCAGTTTCCAGTTCCCGCAGCGCGCCGCTGGCAGAGGGCTCCTGGACTCCAATCTCCCCAGCCTCGCGCATCCTGATGACGTCGCGCCGGCCCGCGAGGCCCCTGGAATCCGCGGTAGTTCTCGAGGAGGGTCTCAGGCTCGGCAGCCACGGCTGGAGGACGACACTTCCCAGGAGTCTACGCGGCGGCGCGCCGAGAGCCGCGCGAGACCGTGATTGGCTAGTGAGCCGGCCGCACGCGGAGGAGCTCAAGGAGCTGCTCTGTTGCGACAGAGGCCGAGCGGCGAGGCCCAGTGAGTTGGGGGAAGGGGCGCTGGGGGCGGGGGGGGGGGGAGGGTGCTGGCCGGTGAGGGGGAGGGGGGACGAGAAGAGGGAGGAAGGACCGGGCTGGGATGGAGGCGGCTGCGCGGGAGAAGAAGGGGCCAAGGGAGAGACGGTGACGGGCGGGGGCTGGGGAGGTTCGGGGGTTGGCGAGTGAGGAGACCCCGAGGGGACTCACGGGGGGGGTGCACGAGGGCGCCCCGGGAAGAAGCTGGACCCGACGGCCAGCTGGTGTGGAGGGGGACGACGGGGAGGAGGCCGGAGGCAAACTGGAGGAGGAAGCCCGGGAAAGTGAGGCGGCCGGCTGGAGCGTGGAGCGCCAAGTTGTGGGGAAACTGGAGACCGGGACCTGTGCCGAGGGGCCGAACCCGGTCCCTAACTGGAGGCCCTGAAAGGAGGAGCGTTTCCAGAGTGAGGCCGTCCGTGGGGATTGGTGGACAGAGCCCGAGGGAAGAGCTGTTGAGATTAGAAGAGCGGCCGAGGATCCGAATTGGCTTGAGAGATCCTGACAGAGTTGGGAGCGACTAGGCTGGGACGGAGCTGGGATCAGAGGCTCGCTAGGCAGTTCCTGAGAGGGATGGAGCCAGGCCCAGGCATTCTGCGGAAGTTTAGAACCTGGGGGTGTTTGCCTTCCTTCAGGCTTCCTGAAAGAACAGTAACGTTCCCTTGTGGTTCATCACCATGCCCTCCGACCTGGCCAAGAAGAAGGCAGCCAAAAAGAAGGAAGCTGCCAAAGCACGACAGCGGCCCAGAAAAGGACATGAAGAAAACGGAGATGCTGTCACAGAGCCACAGGTGGCAGAGGAGAAAAATGAGGAGGCCAATGGCCAAGAGACCACAGGTGAGTTGAGGGAGAGGTGGGTTCCTGGGATGGTTGCTCGGACAAGCCCCAGCTGGAATCAGAGTCCGGATGCTGGGGGCACTGGAGAATATATCTGGTGCCATGAAACTTTTCATGATGAACCAAACCAGTAGAGTTGGAGCTTGATCAAGGAAACTGAACACAGAGTTCTCACATACTCAGTGGCAAGCAGATATGGGAGTGGTTGTGCTGCCTTGCTGCTCTGTCTTCTAGACTTGGAGAAGAAGGTCAGTTCCCTGCCCCTTTCTTAATTTCCATTTCTACACATGAAGGTCAGTGTGCCAGGCTCCTTACCACATGATACCCTTGTCCTCCCAGCGGCAGTGGCTGTACCAGCAAGACAGAAACACATGAGTTGTTTTATGGGTTTTTCTTGGGAGAGAGATGCCTTTCTGTTATGAGCGCTTCTCAAGTGTTAGACACTGTGCTGGAAACTAAGGCACTCTAAGCACGCTCTGCCGTCTGATAGCTTGCAGTCTAGATGGGGAAGCAAGGCAGTGTGTGATCAAGAGTATCCCCGGCCCTTGGCAGTCTATCCCAGCCTTCTTCCTTGCTCCCTGAAAACACTCTGAAGAGGTCTTCTCCATCGACTCTTGTTGTCCCTTGAATAGTCACCACATTTGTCCATTTACACACTGAGGTTCTAATACCACAATTTTTGTACTAGCTACATTTGACATTTCTCTCAGGGCCCAGCTCAGGATGGTGAAATCTTTCCCAGTCAAACCTGACCTCAATAATATTGCCATTCACTATACCCCTATACTATCTGTAGTGTTACTTTTTTTTTTTTTTTTTTTTGGCCGAGCTGCACAGTATGTAGGATCCTAGTTCCCCAACCAGGGGATGGAACCCACACCCCCTGCAGTGGAAGCGTGGAGTCCCAACCACTGGACCGCCAGGGAAGTCCCAGTGTTACCTTTTTATGTTGTGCCTTCTGTTTCTTCACCTAAATTGCTTGATCTTTGAGTGCAGAGACCACGTCTTGTGTAGTATATTTTTTTTGCCTGATCGGCCTTGCAGATAGAGATACTAGGTAAATGTTTGAAGAGGAGAGGAGAATTATTAATGCAAGTTACAACGGACAGATAGGAATTCAGAAAAGGGAGAGTTAAAAATGATTGAGAGGAGAGAGTTGAATGGTAGGAATTGTCTCCAAAATAAGAATTATGAGAGAAAGCTAGTGCAGTAAAGTCAGGCCATGGGGATGTTTTCTTCCTGGCCAGAGTGGTGGAGGGATGGGAAGTTAAGAATGATAGGAGTGAACGAGCAGGCTGAATCGTGATCTGTAAAGTAGACAGGGTTCCTCTAGGTCCTCAGGAACAATGGTTAAGCAGTATCTATCATCAGCTCTGTAGGTACTTTCTGGATGAATTGGAAAAATAGAAAACTGAATCCCACTTTGAGACTATTGTCCACTGTTCCCATTACAAATTTCTTCTTCACCTTTCTTCCTAGGAAACCAGAATTTCTCAGGGGGAACCCAGCTATGGTATCCCTATCTCAGTAATAAGGGAGCTTTGGTTTTCACCCTGCTTCCTCAGGGAGCTACTCTTCTGAAACATGAAATCTGGTTTTCTTGCCAGCTCTCTCAAAACATTTCTTATTACCAGGGACCCAGGGTCATTTCTGCTTTGATAATTAATGGGTCATCTGTTCCCTCTCCCAAGACTGGGTCCTCTCTCTTCTCTGAGTTTGGAATTACTTAACGCTGCAGGTCACTGTTCTCCAGCCTTTACCTGTTACCATTGCCACATGGCCTTTAGGTAGTGAGGTACGGAAAGATTAAGATAAATATCAAAGAAAGCGGCTTCTGGCAGACAGTTCAACCTTCTTTAGAAAGTGAGACTCTTCAAGACAGGCACTAGAGTTCAGCTGGTCCCCTTGTTTGGGGAATGAATAGAAAGGGGCTGCTTGTGAAGTCTACAGTATTCTCTCTGATGAAGTTTATTCCAGAATCCTTTCTGCATTTATTCAGTGCTGTTCACTTACTTTTTGAGTCTGTTTTGTGGGATGCTGTAGGCTAGGACAGTGAGGTCTAAGTCTTAATTTTAAAGCTCAGGAGATAACTTAGGTCATAGATGGCTGTAAAGTGGAAGAGATCAAGAGAAAATGGTATACAGTAGTGCCTCGGTATCTGCTGGTGATTGGTCCCAGGACCCCTGTGAACACGCAAATCCACAGAAGCTCAAGTCCCTTATAGAGAATGGTGTATGTAGTATCTGCGTATAACCTAGCATATCTCT
The DNA here is from genome assembly GCF_028021215.1 of Eschrichtius robustus. NCBI lineage: Eukaryota > Metazoa > Chordata > Mammalia > Artiodactyla > Eschrichtiidae > Eschrichtius > Eschrichtius robustus. Next base: position 124,512,715 of record NC_090831.1, on the reverse strand, counting down.
AGATTACTTGTAATACCTAATACATTGTAAATGCTATGAAATAATTGCCAGTGTGTGGAAATTTTGGAACTCCTGGAATTCTTTTTTTTAATCCTCAGTTGGTTGAATTTGTGGGTGCAGAACTGTGGATGTAGAGGGTTGGCTGTATAGCTTTCCCTTAATTTTGATCTTCTTGCCTGAGCAGATAGAGATATAGACCACGGATTGGCAAACTTTTTCTGTAAAGATCCAGATAGTAAATATTTGTAACTTTGTGGGCCATATGGTCTCTGATACAGCTGTTCAACTTCGCCATTGTAGTGGAAAGCAGCCGTAGACAGTATGTAAATGATGGGTGTGGCTGTGTCCCAATAAAACTTTATTTACAGAAACAGGCAGTTGGCCAAATCTGGCCAGCCTTTTTTTAAGCCACCCCCCCTCCCAGGCTAAGAATGCTTTACATTTTTTAAGTGGTTACGTTTTAAATGGTAATGTATATACCTACATAATAGTTTTGATTTTTGTCACTTGGGCTGTAAACCCTAAAATATTTACCATCTGGCCCTTTAAGAAAAAGTTTACCAACTTCTGATCTAGACCATAAACTTCTCCCTGTACATCTTCTTCTCAACATCTAGAACAGGGATTGGCACAAAGCAGGGCTGTGGGAAGCCTGGTAACTCAACTGTGTAGAAAAGAGACTTTTTAAATTCCTCTCATCAGTCAAAACAAAAAATTTGTTCTCCATTTGAAAAGTACAGGCATACCTTGGAGATATTGCGGGTGCAGTTCCAGACCACCATAATACAGTAAATATCAATATTGTGGTATCAATAAAGTGAGTCTCACACGAATTTGGGGGTTTTCCAGTGCATATAAAAGTTATGTTTACGCTATACTGTAGTTTAGTGAGTATGCAATAGCATTATGTCTAAAAAAACAATGTGTGGGGACTTCCCTCGCGGTCCAGTGCTTAAGACTCCGTGCTTCCAACGCAAGGGGCACGGGTTTGATCCCTGGTTGGGGAACTAAGATCCCACATGCTGTGCGGCGTGGCCAAAAAAATAAAAAACAAAAAACCAAACGAAAAAAAAAAACACTGTATGGAATTCCCTGGCGGTCCAGTGGTTAGGACTCTTCGCGTGCACTGCTGAGAGCCCAGGTTCAATCTCTGGTTGGGGAACTAAGATCCTGCAAGCCACGTGGTGCGGCCAAATAAATAAATAAATAAAACAAAACAATGTACGTACCTTAATTTAAAAATATCTTATTGCTAAAAAAATGTTGGCCATCATAGTAGTAATATCAAAGATCACAGATCACTGTAACAAATACAATAATGAAAAAGTTTGAAATCGTGACACAGAGACAGGATGTGATCAAATGCTATTGGAAAAATGGTGCTGATAGACTTGCTTGACGTAGGGTTTCCACAGACCTTCAATTTGTAAAAATTGCAATATCTGTGAAGCACAATAAAGCGAAGTGCAATAAAACGAGGTATGCCTGTATTCATCAAGCAGTTACGTATAACACAGTGTACTGGAAGCTGAGGTGGACATAGAGTGACTGCCATCTGTCTGGCAGGACAGTCCCTGCCCTCGGATCTGACTCCTTGCAGGCAGAGCAGGTTCAGCAGCAGGGTGGGTATAGCACCAGCAGTGGTAATCTCCCGACAGGATGGGGTATTTGGAGAGTGACCTAAGACTAACCATCACACCCTTGAAGTTGCTCTCCCCACGCCTGCCTGTCTGAGGACGGCACCGGGCTCTCTTCCCCCTTTCTACTCCATCTTTACTCTTCCTAAGGACAAGCACGTGGGCTTTCTCATTTCAGGTGTTCTACTGTAAGGTTACCATGGGAAAACGGGTAAGGGTAACAAAGACTAGAAAATTAGAAGATTGTCACGGTAGCGGATCCTCATGTGTAGTTTTTGACTCCTTCCTGAAAAGGTTAATAGATCACCTTACTCTCTTTTGGAAGAGACTTACCAAGACTCCTTCTACCCCCATTTCTGTCCCACTTTCAATAATACTTTGTGGGCGCTTGTCCTTTATGGAAAGGTAGGATAGTGAAATAGTTAAGGTCATGGCTTTGGGGTCAGACAAAGCCTGGTTCAAACTCTGGGTCTGTCACTTACTAGCCTTTTTGACCTTGGCTATATTATTTAACCTCTTCATCTATAAAATGAGGGTCCTAAGTTTATCTTGTAAGGGTTATGGGGATTAAATTAGATGGGGAATGATAATGTAGTACAGTCCCAGGCACAGAGTAGACTCAACAACTATTAGCCAGTTAACGTTAGCCATATATTAATAGTTCTTCCCAGCCTGAAAATGTAGTCATGCCTGAAAAACTACAAAGGCAGAACAGCTAGTCTTTTGTCTCATGGTCAGTTTGCGTCACTGAAACCCTCCAGACTTGGAACTTCTGGTTTTCCCAGCCTTGGCTCCCCCTGCCATTGATCCCTGTGTGCATTTTCTCATACTGGTCCCTTTTGGGCAGCATAGCTTCTTGGAAGCACCATCTGGAAGCTCTAGGTCGTGGAGTAAGACGCATTGCACCTCTATAGCATCTGCTTCATTTTGGGCATTGGTACTAATTCTTTAACACATACTCATGGAGGACAGTTTGGAGTTCTAGCCATTCCTACCATGCATCGTATCATCTTAGAACAAGGAAAGTTAGAATTAAAAGGACAAGTTGCGAAGTAAAAAATGCCCGTGAAAGCAGGATACCAGGGCAGATCTGTATGCAGTGTACACCCTGTTTAAAGCTTGTGAAACATCTGAGTCAGCTCAACCTGATCTTGAGCCCAGGTCCTTCAGGGCATGCCTTTTTCAGCCTTTGGATCTTTGTATGATAATATTTGGTAACTTAAAGAAGGGCAGAAGCCACAAATGCCCAGCCAGCGGCCTGAACCCTGGACCCTCAGATGAAAAGTCTGATGCTCTACTGACTGCTCTATCCAGATGCTCTGAGACGTGCCTTTTCGTGTACGAGCTTCATCTGTCTCATAGCCCTCTTCCCAAACTGCTTTTGTTTTCTGTCCCCAGAAGTGGATTTGCTGACCAAGGAGCTAGAGGACTTTGAGATGAAGAAAGCTGCTGCTCGAGCTGTCACTGGCGTCCTTGCCTCTCACCCCAACAGTACTGATGCCCACATCATCAACCTCTCCCTCACCTTTCATGGTCAAGAGCTGCTCAGTGACACCAAACTGGAATTAAACTCAGGCCGTCGTTATGGTCTCATTGGCTTAAATGGAATTGGTGAGGCCCTTGGAAAGTGAGGTGGGAGGTATCTCTCCTTGGCTCGTATGTCACTCAGCAAGTATTTACTTAGCACAGATATGTACAAAGCAAGGAGTTTATGGTATGGGTGGGAGACCAGGTATGCCCAGGGAAGAGGAACTAGCAATATAGAGCAGTCACGTGATAAGCACCACATGAGTAGTTGTCGACAGTAGGTGCTGGAGAAGTGGGTGGGAGGGGCGGGAGTAGCGGTGCGTGAGGCGGCTGTGGATGAACAGACTTCACAGAGGAGGGCTGGGACAAGAATTGGAGGAAAGGTGTCCCGAGGATGCGGGCAGGGATGGGGGGAATCGTAGGATTTGAATGAATGAAAGGGAGGAAAGTACTCAGACAATGATGAGGTCGTGGTGTGGCTGGAGCGGAGGGGCTGACGTAGGAGAATGACAGGCAGAGCTGTCCTGAGCGTCCACTTCTCTTCCTGTGCTCTGCCTGCCCCTCTCAGGGAAGTCCATGCTGCTGTCTGCTATTGGGAAACGTGAAGTGCCCATCCCTGAGCACATCGACATCTACCATCTGACTCGGGAGATGCCCCCTAGTGACAAGACGCCCCTGCAGTGCGTGATGGAAGTCGACACAGAGCGGGCCATGCTGGAGAGGGAGGCTGAACGGCTGGCTCACGAGGACGGTAGGGCTGCAGACCCGGGGCCCTGGGGGCGGGCTTCCTCCCGGGAAAGGCCCAGGGAGCCTCACGGGCCTTGCGCTGTCCGCAGCGGAGTGTGAGAAGCTCTTAGAGCTCTATGAGCGACTGGAGGAGCTGGACGCTGACAAGGCGGAGATGAGAGCCTCACGGATCTTGCACGGACTGGGCTTCACACCTGCCATGCAACGCAAGAAGCTGAAAGACTTCAGTGGGGGCTGGAGGATGAGGGTTGCCCTCGCCAGGTGAGTCTCTCCCTCCTCGACCCTCTGTAGCACCCCATCTGTCTCAGCGTTTAGAGCAGGGTTCTAAACCAGTGGAACTGTTTAGAACAGGGTTGATGGTCAGTAAGTGCCAAATATTGACAGTGTGGAGGGGCGGGGGTGGTATACCTGAGCTAAGGAGTGAGCTTCCTGACTGAAGTGGTCATTGTTGGACTTCCGGCACAGTGTTTAGGAATCTGGGACCAGCCCTAGGTAAATGGTAGAGTAGGTCTGTTTCTTTCTTTCCTCTTGACTCCTCTCCCACCGTTTTTTGTGCTTCAGTCCTTCTAATTCTTGCTGTTTAAAGATAAAATGTTAGACAGCTATTAGGATATCTGTCCTTCTTACCCTCTTGTGACCTGGACCCGAAATGAGTTTCTGTAGATCATCGTTCCCCCACCAAACCCCCAGAAAGTCCCCAGTTAAAAGAGGTGGTTACTTACCCCGCCAGTCTCTGCCAAGTGCATTGGTGAGGCTTGATACACTGCTTTAGCAAAGCTGCTTGTGTGCCTTAGAACATGAGAGCCGTGGTTTCACGTGCCAGCAAGGATTAGCTGCCTCAGATTCACCTAGGGAGCTTTTAAAAATACAGATTTCCTAGCCTCTTCAATCTGTGCTGGAGTCAGAATGCTGGAGTTGGATGTCCGGAAATCTTATTTCTAACAAGTGCTGCGGATGTGGTGACCACGTGTGGACCCAGCGTTCTCCCCTTGTTTCTCCTGTCTTGAGATGCCACCTCAGAAAAGAACATTCTTTGGCCTCCTTGCTAGAGTCTGGCAACCCCACCAGTTAGGTTTAATCTGAATACTTTTTAGTTGAGCAGTTTACTTTTTCTGTATCCTTTTGTGTTCCCGATGGTCACCAACCTCAGTGTAAAAGACTTGTAGACTCATAAGGACTTTTACAGGCTTATCTCCAAACTGCATCTTCCCCCTGCTTTTCAGCTGTTTTCTGCCCTTTAACCCCCACTCTTCATCTCTGGTTTCTCTCCTAGTTCTCACCTTTCCCCTGAGGTATAGAGCCTAGAATTGGTTTCAGAACTCAGTGCAGGCCTGACCGGAATTGCAGGTAGCAGGCAGGCTGTCCCCTCCTGCGTAGCACCCATTACACTGAAGTGGCTCTGTCTCCTTTCCTGTTCTTCAGAGCCCTCTTCATTCGGCCCTTCATGCTGCTCCTGGATGAGCCCACCAACCACCTGGACCTCGACGCTTGTGTGTGGTTGGAAGAAGAGCTAAAGACGTAAGGGGGCGGGGCTGGGGGTGTAAGTGGGCAGGTCCTGAAGGGGGAGTTGAGCAGAGTCCAAGGCAGATGGATGCCCAGGACCCACAGTGATATTAGAGCAGTGAGAAGTGGACTGAAGTGGGGCCAGAGTGAAGGCCAGATTGAAAAGGTGGTAAGCATCTTTAGGGCAGGCCTTTTTGTTTTTGTTTAGTCTGAAATATGTGGATTTGTCTGTTTTACTCTTTTTGGTTTTTCCCATTATTTAAAATACGATGTCTTTATTACGACAATATTTTTTCTTAACTGTATTTATATATATCATATAAACAGGGATTCCCATCTAAGATCATGATGCAGTGACAAAGAGAAAAATAGCCCATATAGCAGTGGTCCTATGGCTAGAGAGCCAGATAACCTGGAATATCGCCCCAGTTCTAGAATAAGGCTTTCCATGGTCTCTGCAATGACTTGGCACCTTCTTTAAAAAGCCGAGCGTGGTGATTTTTACTGTGCCTATTCCAGTTCTTCCCACCCATGATTTTAGATGTGTTTATGGGTGTCTGTGTGCATACACTTTTGATGTTACCATCACGGTTACTGCCATCTCCACTCCATTCTTTTGAAAATTAGAACAGGCTGCTCTCACCTTCTGAGATGCCCACACTCTGTCTGTGGGGTGTGTTTCTCTCTAAGTAAATCCACGTCTTACCTATCAAGAGAAAAGAGAAAATTAGAACAAAAGTTTGAGGAAACTCAGACTGTCTCACCATACTTTGGAGGGCATCAAAGTGTTCTTACAGGCAGATTGTGCACTGGCGGCTTAGGTGCTAAGGACTGGGAAGTGGCGAACAAATCTAAAGGATGCCTAGGCGTAAGGACGGGAACAGATGCAGGTTTTCTGGGCCTGACATTCGGCCCACCTGTTGTGAACCATCTGCCATTCTGAGCGCCCCCCTGACTGATTCTCTGGCTTTGCAGGTTTAAGCGCATCTTGGTCCTCGTCTCCCATTCCCAGGACTTTCTGAATGGTGTCTGTACCAACATCATTCACATGCACAACAAGAAACTGAAGTATTATACGGTGAGTGGCCCCAGCTCCTCCACAGTAACCTCTGTGCTTACCAGTTCCCTGAAGTTCTCCTTTAAAAAACAAATAGACTTAGCAGTCCTTTTCTACGTATTGCTATAAAAAGATGTGGACAGGGAGTTCTGCACCCTGTTTTATTTTGGTCCCAAAGTAATTGCTTTCAGGCCATAGGCCACGGATTGGCAGCCTGTGCATATGGTGTATGTTTGCCTTGTGCAAAGAGTTTGACTTTTCATGGTGCCCGGGCAGGCCTTGCTGCTGTCTGCCTTCTTGAGTGGCTACTTAAACCTGCTTCACGGCAGCCAGCACAGTACCCCTCCTTCTCTCCTTCCATGAAGAATGGGAGCCAGGATCTCAACAGCCCACTTTTCTGCCTTGCCTTTACATTTTTTCTATTTCAAAAAACGTATCAAAAAATGAAAAACAGAAGTTCTCTTTATTCATGGTTGTACTCACCATGGGAGTATTAATAGTTCTCTTACATAGTCTTTCAGAAATTTCACACATACTTGCAAGCGTTTGTAGAAGATTTCACGTATACTTATCACAGTTGTAATCTTAATCATTCTCTTCTGTAGGTTGCGTTTAAAATTTAATTTGTCTTGGACTGCTTTCTGTATGAGTATATATAAATCATGCTCATTTTTTCCAGTGACTACGTAGTATTTCATTGTGCGGCTAGCCTGTAACTCATTTGTCAGACCCTTTTCGATGGATGTTTAGGTTGAGTCTAGTTTTCTGCAGATAGAAACCATGGCAGTCCACAGCGCAGGGTTCGCCAGGTCCTAAATCTGATGGGTCTGATGTCTTCCCACCTGGAGGAAGTTCTTGTAGTCTGCATGGGGGCTTCAGTCTCTAGGGATGGGGAGTAGAAAGAGGTGCTCTTGGAAGGCTGTGAGCCTCTAGATATCTGTTTGACAGTGGCTTTCAGGGCTATTGCCAGCGCTGTGGGTGTCTTTATGGCTAACCTGAGGATTTGATCGGGAGCCCTGCTCTGGCTGAGCTAAGAATGAGAGGCACACAGTTCGGAAGACCTCAGGTTCTAGATTAGGATATGCTTCTTTAATGCACTTCCTCTTTCCCTACTGCACAATCTTTTTTTTTTCTTTTTTTTACGTTATTTATTTATTTATTTTTGGCTGCATTGGGTCTTCATTGCTGCACGCGGGCTTTCTCTAGTTGCGGCGAGCAGGGGCTGCTCTTCGTTGCGGTGTGCGGGCTTCTCATTGTGGTGGCTTCTCTTGTTGCGGAGCACGGGCTCTAGGCGCGCGGGCTTCAGTAGTTGTGGCACGCAGGCTCTAGAGTGCAGGCTCAGTAGTTGTGGCACACGGGCTTAGTTGCTCCGCGGCATGTGGGATCTTCCCAGACCAGGGCTCGAACCCGTGTTCCCTGCATTAGCAGGCGGATTCTTAACCACTGCGCCACCAGGTAAGTCCCCTTACTGCACAGTCTTAGAACCAGGGCCAAATGAGATGCCATCTCACATCCCCCTGAACCCTGAGTGAGAACCCAGGACCGAGGCTAAAGCTGCCCGTCTCGCCTGGTGCACTTTCCTGCAGGGTAATTATGATCAGTATGTGAAGACACGGCTGGAGCTGGAAGAGAATCAGATGAAGAGGTTTCACTGGGAACAGGATCAGATTGCACACATGAAGGTAGGGCGATCGTGGAGCCGAGTTCGCTTTCTCCAGGGGAGTTGGGTGAGGGTGTGTGGGGATTGAGGGGTGCTAGAGAAGACATGTTCGTCAGTTTCGACCATGCATTTAAGATGAGTTGTTTGGAGCCTGCCCACACTCCTCGCCCCCTCTCTGGTCTCTTTCAGAACTACATCGCTAGGTTTGGTCATGGCAGTGCCAAGCTGGCCCGGCAGGCCCAGAGCAAGGAGAAGACGCTACAGAAAATGATGGCATCAGGACTGACAGAGAGGGTTGTGAGTGACAAGGTAGGTTCTGGCTGGGTGGAATTAGGCGGCCTAAGGTGAGGTGGATAAGAAAGGACCTGACTTGATAAATGCCCTCTCTGTTTCCTAGACACTGTCATTTTATTTCCCACCGTGTGGCAAGATCCCTCCACCCGTTATTATGGTGCAAAATGTCAGCTTCAAGTATACAAAAGATGGGGTGAGTACTTGGGTGTGGTTGCGAAGCTGGGGTGCATTTTCCAAGGTAAGTGGCAGCTGCCGAGGAGAGCCTCCTGCCCTTTGCTGAGCGCGCCCGCTGACCCACGCGGTGCTGGGGATTTTTCAGGTGTGGCCCCCTGGGGCACCTAATTGAGGGACTTAGAGTAGAAGCCCCCGCTCAAGTACTTGGAGGGAAAACTGCTCAGCCGGGCTGGTGGCTGGAGGCAGGGGGTTGGGGTCCGCGTGAGAGCTGCCGCCCTCCTCACTCCCACCTCCTCCGGCGGTGACTGGGGACTTGGCCGGGTGAGTCTGCAGTCAGGCTGACCAGCAGCCTAGCCCCGTATCCCTTTCTCTCTCACACCCACCTCAGCCTTGCATCTACAACAATCTGGAGTTTGGTATCGATCTCGACACACGAGTGGCGCTGGTGGGGCCCAATGGAGCGGGGAAGTCCACTCTTCTGAAGCTGCTGACTGGAGAGGTATGGTGCCACGCTGGGGCGAGGGACTCCGGGATTGGATGCTGGTGCGCCTGCGGGAGAGGGAGGGGAGGCCGGGGCCACTGCTCTTAGAGGGCCTGAGCGAGCCGTCCTCTGGGGCGTGTGGTCTCACTGGGTAGGGCTGAGGTTTGGGGCAGTTTTCTCAGAGAAACCGGAAGGGGGGGTCTGTGTGTGTGAGAGCGTGGGTGAGAGGGAGAACACATGCACGCTCTCAGCATCTTTCTGTGGTTTCATTCAGAGCAATTAGAATACAGAAACGCCTGTGCGTTCAGAAATATGCTTTTGCTGTAGAAAATATATGTCGCACCTATACCCAAGCCCCTTGTTCCGCAGTCAGTGCGCCATACAGTAATCCAGCGACTACTCAGTAGGTTGTGTGGCGTGTGTCTGTGCCTCCCTTGAAAGCACCTGTTTCAGTATACCTTCCTAGATATTTTTAGAGTGGCCAGAATAGCAGTTTGTGAGGCGGTGGTGTAGATTCAGTTCAGGAAGTTGTATGAGTCTTGTTCAGTGCGAACATGTGTTTGTTTCCCCTCTCTGCCTATGTCTGCTTCTGACCGGGGTTCCTTTTCTGTGTGCTTATCTTTCCACTTTCTACTCTTTTTTATTTTTTTTCCTTCTAGCTACTACCCACAGACGGAATGATCCGAAAACACTCTCATGTCAAGATAGGGCGTTACCATCAGGTATAGTCCTGGCGGGGAGTGGGGAGCGGGGAGTTACCTAGGGTGTGGGAATGGGGCTGCATGTGACCAAGTCAGCTCCTAGTTGCCTCTGGAGTCTTGAACAGGTCCCTAGGTAGAGGTAGAGAGGTACTCGGCAGGAAACCCAGCAGGCTTCCTTTTGAAGTGGGACACCAGCCACATCTGGGTGGGTCCCTTTTTTCCTGTAGCATTTACAAGAGCAGCTGGACTTAGACCTCTCGCCTTTGGAGTACATGATGAAATGCTACCCAGAGATCAAGGAGAAGGAAGAAATGAGGAAGATCATTGGGCGATATGGTCTCACTGGGAAACAGCAGGTCAGTGGAGGGGGTGTGGGAAGAACCCCAGGTAACTGGGAGGCTATGGCTGGATGGTCCGCCTTTCCTCTGCTCTGGGTTATTATGCATTGGAGCACTTAGGTCTCAGGGGAGGGGCGAGGATAGCGTGCCAGTCTCTGACGTGCCCTTGCCCCCCTGACTAGCGGGGTGAGCCATTGTGCTTAGAGGCAAGGGAAACTGAAACCTAGCAAACAAGTTCCTGGATTCAGGTCTCAACTGTGGGTCCCCTGGATTGCTCCACTTTATTAAGATTCTGTGTCAAGACGGCTTCAGGCTTCCAGATGTATCCCTTTTGGGTCTTGAGAGACCGCCAGCTATGCCACCGTCTTGCTGTGTGACCTTGGGTCTTCCTGAGCCCCACTTTCCGTGAAATGGTGACGACAGAGGAGCCGTGGGGAGAGGTGAGTTGCGATGTGTGGTGAGGGCGACACCAGCTTTTATAACTGGCCGGTTGCACGCAGGTGAGCCCGATCCGGAACCTGTCTGATGGGCAGAAGTGCCGAGTGTGTCTGGCCTGGCTGGCCTGGCAGAACCCTCACATGCTCTTCTTGGACGAGCCCACCAACCACCTGGATATCGAGACCATCGACGCCCTGGCGGACGCCGTCAATGACTTCGAGGGTGGTATGATGCTGGTCAGCCATGATTTCAGACTCATTCAGCAGGTGAGGCTTCTGGCTGGGTGGGAGGCATAGCAGAGGGCATCTGAGAGGCAGTTAGGTAGAGCACCGTCATGGCACGTGGAGGGCACGTAATTCATGTTGACTGTATTTGGAAAGTGGACTCAGGACATAGACAGGGTGGACAGGGCCAGATCTTACGGTTCTTTGGGAAACTTAGAAAGCCTTAGTAGAAATACTTGAATTCTTCAGTAGCTATTTGGGGCTTTTAGCCTACTTGGCATTGTTGGCCAAAATGGGCAAGGGAGTTGGGTAGAGAACAGGGTGCTCCTTCTGTGGTTCCAAGATTCTTCAGCCTAGAAATAGTATCATACTAGGGAGACTCTGGATTAGACAGAGGGCTACTGCTGGTCATCAGTGAAAAAGCTGCTGGTCGTTTCTCTGAAGCTTTCAAGAAGATGGGGTGGAGAAAAGGAAGCTGAGAGTGAAGTGTCTGAACAGATCTAGGTCCTGCTAGGGAACTGGAAATCGGGGTGACACAGCAGGTCCTGGCTTGGAAGCCTCCAAAACCTGCTGGTTACGGTACTCTTGGGTTAGGCCAGCCCTAAGAACGTTGAGGTAGTGAAACTGAGCTGGCTCTGGGCCTGGGCGGGAGGTTATGGGGTTTTCTTCCCAGAATCCCCTGGGAACAGTCTCCTGGGCAGGGATGAGAAGGATACTGGTCAGGATCATTAAGTCTAGGATTTGCTTTCTAGGTTGCACAAGAAATCTGGGTCTGTGAGAAGCAGACAATCACCAAGTGGCCTGGAGACATCCTGGCCTACAAGGAGCACCTCAAGTCCAAGCTAGTGGGCGAGGAGCCCCAGCTCACCAGGAGGACCCACAACGTGTGAGCCCTTGCCGGCCGGCCGGCTGGGCCAGGCCCCTGGGGCCGCACTCCTGCATTGCTGCAATACTGCTCTCCAGCCCCTCCCCCCACCTGCCTTAGCTGCACTCTGTGATCTCATCTACAGCTGGACAGTGCCTGTCCGTCTCCTGTCCTTCCGGTTACTTTTGTCCACGTCTGGACTCGGCTGGCTCTTCCTGCCGGCTCCTTGCTGGTTCTGACCCGATAGTGATGCAGCCAGAGGCATCTGAGGGTTAACCCAAGGGCCCGTGCCCTGGTTTGGCCTGTGAAGGAGCTTAGGATCCTCGTTTTCTGGGTTTTGGTGATGTTGGAGGAATACCTCCCAGCCCACCACCCCCATTCCTTTCTGCTTCTGGTTTGGAGCTCTGGACCAGGGCCTTAATCCTGGTCGGTTTTTAAATAATTATTTAATGGTGTAACTTTTAGACCTGTGTGACATCTACAAAGCGTCCAATAAAGAGAGAAGCAGCCATGGTCCCTGTCTTCCTTCTTGGGTCTCTAGGCCCTTCTCCCACTCCTGCCTGCAGTGCCAGCATTCACTTTCCCTCGGCACGAGCTGGGGCAGGAGTCGGCGGGCTGGATGCAGCCTGAGGACTAGCCCACAGGCACTGGAAGAACTCTCTTCCCTCTGATCTGAAATTGTGCCTTTTCAGGGACTTCCCTGGCGGTCCAGTGGTTAGGACTCTGCGCTTCCACTGCAGCGGGCACGGGTTCGATCCTAGGTTGGGGAACTAAGATCCTGCATGCCGTGCGGTGCAGCCAAAAAAAAAAAAAAAAGGTGGAATTGTGCCTTTTCTTAGGCCAGTGGCTCACAAACATTACCATGCATCAGAATCACCTGTAAGTCTCGTTCAATCACAGATTGCTGGGTGTTGCCTCAGAGTTTCTGGTTCAGTAGGTCTGGGGTGAGACCAAGAATTAACAATGCTAAGAAGTTCCCCAGTGATGCTGTGCTGCTGGTCTGGGGGCCACACTTTGAGAACTGCTCTCCTGGAGCATGTTTTTCAGAGTGGTCTGAGGCTTTGCTGCTGCTGCCTGTGCAACACTTGGGACGTTGGTTAAAAACGCGGACTCCTGGGCTTCAGGCCTATTGATTTCAGTTGGTGGGATGGGCAAGATGCAGAAATGGTCAGGAGTCTGCATTTTCACACTGATGTTTGTGAACTACTGTTCCTGGTGGGATACAGGAAGTTTTATCATTTTATCTGTCCACAACCTTAATTTTCATTAGCGCTATATCTGTTTTATTTCCAAGCCAGGACTTTGCATAGCCTGTCTTGAGTTTTAATAGCACTTCCAGCCTTTGTGCCACCAGGCTTCTAGCCTTACCGATGTGGATTCATCACTCCATCTCTGAAACCTCAGCAGCCATCCCTGTGGGGAAACTTATACACAGCCGTGATTTTTCAGTGCCCATCATAGAACATCTACGACTATGTAAAACAGGCAAAAAAAAGTCCCAGGGCTTCCCCAGGTGGCACAGTGGTTGAGAATCTGCCTGCTAATGCAGGGGACATGGGTTCGAGCCCTGGTCTGGGAAGATCCCACATGCCACGGAGCAACTAGGCCCGTGAGCCACAACTACTGAGCCTGCGCGTCTGGAGCCTGTGCTCCGCAACAAGAGAGGCCGCGATGGTGAGAGGCCCGCGCACCTCGATGAAGAGTGGTCCCCACTCGCCACAACTAGAGAAAGCCCTCGCACAGAAAGGAAGACCCAACACAGCCATAAATAAATAAATTAAAAAAAAAAAAAAAAAGTCCCAGATGGTGTCTAAATCCCCAAAGAGCTCTCGATCTAATGGGAAAGCCAATAAGACAGAAAGGGCATAAATCAGATGTTAAATTGTGACTTAGTAGGATACACAGAAGGCTGTAAAAGGGAAGGAAGTTTCTCGTGAGTAGCTGCCCAGAAAGGTGGGATTGGTGCTCTAACTTGAAAGGTGAGTAGGATCTCAGATGGCCGTGGAGTCCAAGAGCTGCCCCGGGCGGAGGGAACAGAGTAGCAGGTGAGGAGCTGCAGCTGAGTCCGAGATTCGCGAGGCTGGAGTAAGGGACTAGGACTCCCACTCCGCCCTCTGACCCCAAGGGGCCTGGCTTGGCTGCTTTGTGCCTCAGGTGGGGCCCAGACAAAAATGGCTTGTCAGTCTGTCCTGAGTATCCAGAGACTTGGTTAGGAGGATAATGGGAACAGATGAGAGCTGCTACTTTGGCCAAGGGAGGGTCTGGGTGTGTTAAGAAACCCCGTTGAAGTCTGTTGGGGTCTCCAGGGATGGGAGGGCTTCAGAACCAGAGGAACAGACGTAATAGGCTAGTCAGCTTGTCCAGAAAAAAAGGCAGTCTCAAGATTTTTTAAGAATGCTTAAGGGCTTACCTGGTGGCGCAGTGGTTAAGAATCCGCCTGCCAATGCAGGGGACACGGGTTTGAGCACTGGTCCTGGAAGATCCCACAAGCGGCGGAGCAACTAAGCCTGTGCGCCACAACTACTGAGCCTGCGCTCTAGAGCCTGAGAGCCACAACTACTGAGCCCGCGAGCCACAACTTCTGAAGCCTGCACACCTAGAGCCCGTGCTCCGCAACAAGAGAAGCGACTGCAATGAGAAGCCCGTGCACCGCAACGAAGAGTAGCCCCCGCTCGCCGCAACTAGAGAAAGCCCGTGCGCAACAGTGAAGACCCAACGGAGCCAAAATAAATAAACTAATTAATTATATAAAAATTTATATATTTAAAAAAAGAACGCTTAAAAATCCCACAAAATACATATTTCTACAAACACCTAAAATTAGGGCCTTATTTTAGATTAAAAACTGCCCTCCTGGTCCTCCAAACCCTAGGCTGTAGCTGGATGTTGGGAACTGGGAAAAGGGGGGCTTGGTGAGCTGGCGATTGCTCAGGCCCACCTTCCCCCACGACAGGTGATGCTCGTCTTCACTCCCTCCCCACCTCTTGATTGGGAAAACCCTCTTCCCCACAGCCTGGACTTGTCACCTTGCTCCTGGTTTCTTTTTTCTTTTTTATAAATTTATTTATTTATTTATTTATTTATTTTTGGCTGTGTTGGGTCTTCGTTTCTGTGTGAGGGCTTTCTCTAGTTGTGGCAAGCGGGGGCCATTCTTCATCGCGATGTGCGGGCCTCTCACTATCGCGGCCTCTCGTTGCGGAGCACAGGCTCCAGACACGCAGGCTCAGTAGTTGTGGCTCACAGGCCTAGTTGCTCCGCGGCATGTGGGATTTTCCCAGACCAGGGCTCGAACCCGTGTCCCCTGCACCGGCAGGCAGATTCTCAACCACTGCGCCACCAGGGAAGCCCCAGCTCCTGGTTTCTTTAATCACAGCGTTCAAGAACCTGAAATACTCACGCATAGGTGCCAAGTGAGACAACTTTCTCCATGCAACAGCGCCTTTTTCCTCCCTTCGCAACTAACTTCCACAGGGACCCCATGACACCTGCTCTCACGGGGAGCGCCCCGTGTTTCTTGCTCCGCTTCCTGCAGTCCTCCCGCCCGGACTCCCTCCCTGTCAGGCCCTCCCAGCTGTGGTTCCTGCCGCCTCCACCTAGCCTGGGCTTGGGTCTTCTGCCTTCAGCCCAAGCCTCCCTGTAACCACGCGCATTGATTTCTTTCTTCCGTTCCTCCCACCTAAAATCTCCTTTCTCCCCAGTTGAATTGTACCCATCCCACCCGACCAGCTTCACATCCTCACTTATTCCCTGAAGGCTTCTCTGGCCGCTGTAGCCCTAAGTTTTCTCTGAGCTCTCCGTCCCACACGCTTTAGCCCTTTCACTCTCCCCTGATTGCTGCGCGTGAACCAGTCTTGTCTCTCCAGCTGTATTGTAGGGCCCTGGGGGGTGGAGGGGCGCGGTGCACTGGGCTCCTCCTGACGCTCCCCAGCACTGAGCCACCCAGCTCCGGGGTGCTGCCGGAGTGCAGGGCGTGAACCCTGACGGTAATACAACGGGAGGTGATAGTGTGGGGAAGGGGGCTGGCGGGGGGCTTCTTACTCAGAGACGGGAAATCCCTGGGGGAGAGGAGGGAGCAATTAGGCTCTTTCTGGATTAACCCAGAGCCCCAGAGCGCCTTCTGGGTAGGGTTGGGCCAGGCCCCTCCCCCGCTCCCAGGTGCTGGCCCCCAGCCCCACCTGGCGGGCAGCTGACTTCTTAAAAGTCCACGCGAGGCGCGGGAGGAGGCCACCGGGAGGAGCGGGAAGATGAGCGCTGAGCATGGACAGCCGCAGCAGCCTGCGGGCCGGAGGGGCCGGAGTTCTGGAGACAAGAAGTCCAAAAAGCGTGGCCGGCGCAAAGAAACCTACTCGATGTATATCTACAAGGTGCTGAAGCAGGTGAGAGCGGGGAGCTAGCGAGCGCGTGAAGAGTGCTGGCAAAAGAGCCGGCAAAGGGCACTGGATGGAGAGCCCGGGGCGCAGTTTACTTGCGGCACCGAGGCCCCCGAGCCCCTCTGGAGGGGGTGGGCACTTAATCTCGGAGGTCCCCGCAACCGCTCAGCGTCTGTCGTGACCTGTGATGTGCAGGAGGCAGTTCAAACATGCTGCCGCCACAGTCCCAAGGCTTACAAGGCTTCTGGACAGACCAGATTATTAAGTGGAACGTTAGGTGGGACATAGTTAAAGGAAGACCACAAAAAAGTGCCGGGCTGAAGGTGACCAGGTGCCAAACATAGGCTGGCACAACGAGAAGTACTAGTTAGTAGTGGCTAGAGTGAGGATACTACTTACTGGTGGCTAGAGTGTGGGGCGGTGCGTGTGAACTACAGCCTTGGGGAAGCCTTCCAGACGGGCGGCACTCAGTCTTCGGGGGGCCAAGGGGTTGGTCTACCTTACAGTTAAGGAACCCCAGATACATAAAGGCTCAGTGGGGTGACTGAGTCCCATGACCTGACAGCAGCGGACGTCTGGTCCCCCTGGCTCTGGGGGGTTAGGGGTGGGTTAGTCCCACCCCTAACCCACACGTGTGCTCTGCTTCTCCCAGCGCACCTGTGAGAGGTACCTACTCCTGGGACTCTCGCCCTGGCAGGCATCTGGGGGCCCTCATGTACCCAACCAGTGTGTCTAGAGGATCCCGGGCAACCTGGCCTCAAACACTCTGCCCTGCTCAGCAGAGCTGGGGCCGGGAGGACGGAGGGGTGGCTGGGCTGCCTGCCCTCAGCCTCCCCAACCTGCCCGAGCCTCACCCCTTGTTAGATGAGACCGTAGACTGGAGCCTGTCTCCGGTCTGAATCCCCGGGTCCCTGGAATGCTCTCGTGGGGTGGGCCCGGCACCCATGTGGATCGGCCAAAGGGCAGCAGCAGAGAAGACACCCGTGTCCTGAAGAAAGCGGGGGTGGGAGCGGGTATCAGTGAGCCCGGCAGCTTAGCCTAACTTTTCAGCTCAGAGCTCCTGCCGGGAGGGTTGGAGCGGGGCTGGGCTGCCGCGCGCGTCCCCCGTGCGGTGGGGTGAGCCGCTGTCCCTCCTCTGCAACCCTGAGGGGGACAGGATATGAAGACGACACGCAGGGGTCAGGCTGAACCCACGCGGTACAGGCTCAGGTTTCCGGCTGTCACGTCCGGGGCACCAGAGGCGGTGGGCAGAGCGGGGGGCTGGGCGAGGAGCCCGGGCTTAGTTCCGTGGCCACCACCGGCTTGACGTGCCTCATCAGGCAGTCGCTTACCTCTCATTTACAGAGAAGCAAAAATCCGCCTAGTCACATTTTAGGACTGTTATGAGGTCCCTACCATTTGTTTTACTAGAGGTCACCTAGTTCAAAAACTTCTGTGACAGAAGAGGAAACAGGCCCGGAGGAAAGTGCCATAGTACGGTGACTCATGGGACAGCCACAGAAGCCAGGTCTCCTCACTCCCAGTCTGGTGCTGAGACTGTGTCCTATGAGTGTCCTCTCTGGAAAATAATGTGGTCACGATTTACCAAGTTATGTGCACAAGCCCTCTAGGAACTTCTAGGAATAACCTTCATTGTGCTCATACAACTGTTCAAAGACAGATTTATTATAACACAATGTAATACCAAAACAAAACCCCTAAATGTCCATTAAGAGAGGAATGTATAATATAAACTACGATTCGTCCATACTATGGAACACTCTGCAAATGCATTAAATGAAAAAAGAGAGGTAGCATTGCTTATCTCTTGCAGTTGGGAGAAATTTTTTTTTTAACTTGGATACAGTAGTAAAAAAATAAATCCCTATTTCCATGTCTCTCGGCCTCTGGAAAGAGGCTGGTAAGGGGGACTTGCAGCCCCCAGCTTGGGGCTGGGGCTTGGGGCAGAGTCCCCGTGTTAATCGACTGGTCCTGCCGCTTCTCCAGGTGCACCCCGACATCGGCATTTCCTCCAAGGCCATGAGCATCATGAACTCGTTCGTGAACGATGTGTTTGAGCGGCTGGCCGGCGAGGCCGCCCGGCTGGCCCAGTACTCGGGCCGAACCACACTGACGTCCCGGGAAATCCAGACAGCCGTGCGCCTGCTGCTTCCAGGGGAGCTGGCCAAGCACGCTGTGTCCGAGGGCACCAAGGCCGTCACCAAGTACACCAGCTCCAAGTGACCTGGGGCCCAACCTTAATAAAGGGTGAACTGCTCCCTCGTGCTGTGGTGATTTGAAAAAGGGATAGGTGAAGGCAAGGTGTGATGGGGGGCAAGGGTGTCATCACTTTTTTGGCTCCCAAGGTGGAAGAACGCTTATTCAGACCTTTAAAAACTGCTTTCTGGGTGGGCCCCGTGAGGGACATGTGAGTGTACATGTAAATGTACAACGTTCTCATTCTTAGTGAGATGAAGTCCGACTTGGTCTGGATTAGAATCCTGGGTCTACTGCTAGCTGTTTCCATCGTGCCCTCGCTGGGCCTGAAATTCCATGCGTGTTACTCTCGCAGGCCATGGTTTTGTGATGCCGTTTCCGGCACACCATCACTTTTGTCCTGTGCCAGGCACAGGGGCTACACAGGTCTATTCTTCAAGACACAAAAATGAAAGGCCCAAACCAGCTTCTCAATAACCGATTGGGATCTCTAAGATGTTTTTATTTCCCCCAGCGCTTTCTTCCCCTTAACTTCAGAACAAATTGGTGAGAATGTTTTTGAGACTCCTAACTTTTCTTTACCAGCTTTATTTTGAAAAATCTCAAATCCATAGAAAAAAATTGCAAAAATGTACAATGACCACATGTATGTCCTGCACCTAGATTCACCACTTAACGTGTGGCCACATTTGCCTTTTCTTTCTCATTCAGCCTCTGAGGCGGTGGGGTGAAGGGGTGGGGTTTAGTGAACAGCCCCAAATCCCTTACGTTCCCTTTGTAATTTCAGCTTCTTGTACTGAAAAGGCTCACTGTAATGATGGCTGAAGTGTGGCCCTACATACTTCACACGTGTTTCTTCCTATGTCAAGCCTACCGTGGAGATGCCGAGAGATGAGAACTAATTATCCACACTTTGGTCCCACAGCCAGAAAGGGGCAGGCTCGGGAGACGTGGCCCAGGAACCTCGGCTCTTCCCCACTCCCGCTGTGTTTCACACCTGGCTACTCAAGGTGTGATTCAGAGGCCAGCAGTATCTGTGACACCGGGGACCTTGTTAGAAATGCAGGATCTTGGCCCCAGCTCAGAGCGCAGAATCGGAACCTGCATTTCGACAAGATCCTCAGGTAATTCATTCGCAGGCGCATCACGCCTGAGAATTCCTCTCTGGCTGCTCTGAGCTGCTGCCTCTCTCCTCCCACTGTCCTTTGCCCCATGCCTTATGTATAAGTGACTTATGACGTATGACTTATTCACAAGTCCCTACTGGACACTGAGCTAAAAGCTCACCCCAGCTGACCAGGGCCAGGCTGCTGCTGTGTTTCGTATTTTCCAAAGAGCGTTCTCATGAGCCGGGAGCAGTGATGGGGAAACCCACAGAGGGCTCAAAATGAGCCCCAAACCCCACTGAGTCCCACCCACTACTCTTAGTGTCATTCTTTATGAGGGTATAGCTTACTCGAACCGAGTGAACTACAGTCAGACCCCAGGGAAACAGGCGCACTTGTGCTCACTTTAAGGGGGAAGAGTGGGGAATTCCCTGGCGGTCCAGTGGTTAGGACTCCGCGCTTTCACGGCGGCCGTGTGCCCGGTACAGTCACATACGAGAGTAAGGAGGCTGGATCTGCATTAAGGAATACCGGGTCTCCAGCTGAGAGGTACAGTTGGAGTAATGCCTTTAGGACTGCTATCCACCCAGAGCCTCCCAGTTTACAGGGTGACCTCAAATGAAGCCCATTCTTTCATTTGATGCTCACAAGGGAGGTAGCCACAGCAGACCCGCACTCTGCCCTGGCCAAGGCTTGCTAACAAGGGAGCCGGTGCCCCCAAGCATGCTGCCTCCAGGACATCCTCTAAGTGTCCCCCGGTCTTGTACCTGCAGCCCCCTCCCCTCGCAACCTTAGAACTTTGGGACAATGGGACAGAACTCGTAAAACTGGGCTATTCTGGCTTTGCGGGGTGGAGTCCGGGTGGAACCCCAGAAGTTCTTTGGATTCCAGGACCAGCTCACAAAGGGCAGTGTGAAGAGTGAGCCCCATGTCTGAGGGGTGAGTGAAGTGATGGGCGAGCGAAGAACAAAGTGCATCCCTGGCTCTCAGGCTGGGGCTACTGGGCGGGGAGAAGGCCTGGTGGGGAGAGGGACCCCTGTGTGGGCCAGTCCCGGCTGGGCCCCAGACGTTCACACAGCGACCCTGCCCGCCCCTGCCTGTGGTCAGGCTTCCCTTGGACTATTAATTCCAGAACCAGGGCTCTGCTCTGGGGAAGGGACCCTTCCCTACCCTCATCCCTCACCCCCCCTTCCCGCCCACCACCCTAGACCATTGCAGCATCCCTGGGCTGCACCTTCACCCGGAGGGCACCAGCTGTGGACTCCGACGGGCCTCTTCCTTAGCAGGAGCCCCTAAGGGCCGTGCCCATTCTCCATCCTCCCGGCTTATCCATCAGGAGACTCCCTTCCCCAGGGACCCCAGTCCCTCACTTTCTCTAAGCCTCAGGGGGTGCTTACTGTAACTACCCTCTCACCCCCACTGAGGGCCCCTCACCCCCACTGAGGGCCCCTCACTTCACTGAACGCCACCCCGGGACCGTGCGTAACCTTAACGTCACACCTTCTGGAGCCTCGAGTTCACAGCCCTCAGAAGCCTCTGTGGAGCCCACCTCCCCTACCAGCCGGCCCCCCTCCCCTGGGGCTCAGAGCATCCCTTGCTGGCTACCTCCTCTCCAGAGCTTACCAGCGCCTCTGGGACTCCTCCCACCTCATCTTGCAAGAGCTGCTGGACCAAGAGCAGCCCCTGCTGGAACCCGTGCCCCACCGGGAGCGGCAGTCCTTCCGGTACAGGCTCTCCTCGCTCTACCTGTACTACCTGGGGCTGCTGCACCGGTTCGACACCCTCTATGACCAGATGGTGCAGCCGCAGAAGCGGCGGCTGCTGAGACGGCTGCCGGACGGCGTGGCGGGCCGCGTGCTGGAGCTCAAAGACGATCTGGTTCGCGTGGACCTGTGCGAGACCCCCTGCCTGGACCAAGTGCTGCAGGACTTAAAGCTCACCCCGGTGGGCCGGCTGCGGCGAGGACCATGCCCGCGCCGGCTGGGGGCGGGGACACGGGGGGAGGGCTAGCCTTGACCTCCCACTCCTTGTGGAAGCAAGCCACGTCCCAGCCAGCTGGGGGTGGGGGTGACCTTGACCTCCTGCGGACACCCCTGGCATTGGGACATCTGCAAGGGAAGGAGGGCAGGGCAGATCCGAGGATGGGGTATGGGAAGTGCATGTAAGTAGTTGGGGGGTAGCTGGAGAGTCAGGCTGGAGGCTCTGCCTGGCTGGGAGGACCCATGAACGCAGCTGCAGGGGATTGGTGAAGAGAGTCCCCTAGAGGCTTGTTCCTCAAAGCGTGGTCAGCGGACCTGCATCACCTAGGAGCTTGTTGGAAAGGCAGAACCTCTGGCTGCGCCCCAAACCCACTACAGCATTCTGCACCTGCGTTTTCACAAGACCCCCAGGTGATGTGTGTGCGCCAGCAAGTTCCAGAGCACAGAGCTTCTGCACTGGCCTCCCGTCTGCCCCAAGGTCACGGTCTCCAAGTTTCCCCAACTAGCTGCATCAGACTCAGCTGCGGACTTGAAAAAACAAACATTCTCCAGGCCCTGCCGTTCTGCTGTGGTCAGGGCCTAGGAGCCTGCATTTTAAGAGATTCCCAGTTGATTCAGATGCACAGGCAGGATTGGGACCACTGCCCGTTACCCGCCGTGATCCTACAGAACTCAACTCTGGCCACGTGGTGGGGGTGAGGGAAGAGAGGAATGACTCTTGGGGGGATCTGCCCATAGCCTGGACATTTCCCACCCCAGAGTTCTAGGATGGAAGAAAACAGCCCCAGTGTCTGGGTGTACAGCTGAAAATGGTAAGGGATTGGCCAGATGGTCTGGATTTTTATTCCCATCTCCCTCCCCCATGTTGCCCCAAAGGCAGACCTGGAGGTTCCAATTCCCAAATACTTCCAGCTGGAGCGGTCCAGCGTCCTGAGGGAGCGAGGGCATATGCTGGCAGACCTCCTGTCCAGACCAGAGCCAGTGTTCTCCGAGGAGGTAAGTCAGGGAGACACCCCCAGGAACAGAGCTGCCACCCTTCAGGACGCAGAGGCCCTGCCCTGCCCTTTACCCACCTCAGAGAGCTCTCTGGGTAATCCCTGGCCCCTCATGGCTGCTCTTATGCTCCTTGTAACCTTCCAACACCAAGGTAGAGGTAGAGGGACAGGACTTGTGCACCTAGATGCTCTGGGAAAACCATACCCCCAGGATGTCTTTTGGGGGCTGGTCTCCCAGCTGCCCACCTGGATGTAAGCCCTCCCTCATTTCCTCCTCCTCTGCCCCTGCTCTGGCCAGAGCTTTCCAGTATTACCGCGGACGGAGGCCGTAATCCTACTGCAAAGGGCCGAGCGGGCCAGGCAAGGCAGGCTTCGAGCCACCTTCATGCGAGAGATTCGGAAAGAGGAGGAGCGAGATCGAAAGATTCGGGAGGAAGGGCGGCCCAGGTTCAGTCAGGACGAAGCAGCGATCATCATACAGAAGGTAACCCCCCGCCGCCCCCGACCCCACCCTCCCCGCACCCAGGAGGAAGGTCAGGGTAGAGTCGCCTCCTCCATGAAGCCTGCCTGGCTCAGCAATTGATGACAGAAATGCAGGTGCTTGGATTCTGTTGCCCCACGACTAGATATTAAGCTAGAGACCTTCATCACTCAATAAACCTGTATATTATCTGTTCATTATTTATTCTACATCTCTATCCCCAAAAGGACTTGAAGTGGGATACCATAAAAGCCCCCAAAACAGAAAGACCATTAAAATTAGGGGAGAAAGGGAATTCCCTGGCAGTCCGGTGCTGGTGGTTAGGACTCCACGCTCTCACTGCCGAAGGCTCAGGTTCGATCCCTGGTCAGGGAACTAAAATTCCACAGGCTGCACCGCGGCCAAAAGACTTAAAAAATAATAATAATACAAAAATAAAAATTAAAAAATTAGGGGAGAAAGATCCATAATACAGCAGCAGAACAGAGTAGACGATCATATTCCAAAAACTTTTAAGACTGTTAAGAATGAGTCACTAAAATGTATCCTGAGCCTCCTGAGGCAAAAGGAAACATGACGAACGAAATCGAGAACGAAATCGAGAACGGATGAGGTTCCCCGTGTCTTTGGGGTCTGTGCCACCTGGGGTCACCCTTTACGTGAATCACACCCCATCCCACCTGACTACAGAAAACCCAGCTCTGTCTCTAGATTTCCCCGTGCCTTCTTACTGTCCTGGCGGGCGTGACTCTCCTATGTCACCTGGCAGCCCTGCCGTCTGCCCTGGCGCGGGGGCGTGGCCCCTCGAGCATCCCCCCAAGGTGCTCACTCTGGGTGGTAGTGGTTACCAGCTTGACGAGATTGGAGGCTGCCTAGAAAACTCCAGGGCAGAAAGGGCCCAGGACTGCTGACCTAGGGCTGCTGGATCTTTCTGTCTGAAATCAATCTCCTCTCCCATCTTCTTTCTCAAGTCCCAGTGCCTCAGAAGTGTCTGTTTCCTAGTCCAATACAGGAAACCTAGAACTCTTTCCCCCCAAAATGCAAAAGCAAACCAACCAACTAACAAACAACAGCCCTGAGAACACACATCCTCTCCAAATGAGGTAGATTTTTAGGTTATAAATCAGTATGCAGAGAACCCCAGCCTGAGTCCCCTGCATCTGGGTGACTGTACCCAGGTCCGGCTGCCCCACGGATGAGCAGGGGGTCCTCGCCCTCAGGAGGCGCTAAAGCAAGCCTTTGGAGAAGGAAGGTCAGCCCCAAAGCTAGAGCTTCCCTTCCCCCTGAGAGCCAAAGCAACTCTCTTGTCCCTTTTGTCAGACATCAAGGGTATGGAAACACTGCGTTCCAGGCCCCGGGTTCCCCGCTACACCCGTCAGAGGCCCTTAATTATCGGGGGCCTTTCCTGTGCTAGTCACAGGAGCAGGAAGATGAAGCGGGACAGGGGCCTGGACGCAGAGCCTGCTCACCGAGCGCTGTCTCAGTGACACTACCGGGGCGAGGCCATGCCCCCCTCTGCCCAGCGCCCACCCTTCACCCCATGGCACTGGGGTGTCCACGGGTCCGAGAGTGGCTGGCAGCCTGGGAGAGGAGCATTGGGTGAGGAGTCAGGAAACCTGGCCCTGGTCTCGGCTCTGCACCGAACGGCCCTTGGACTTGGGAGAGGCCATGTCCCGGCTCTGGCCTCAGTTTCCTTGTGTCCAAGATGTAGGGGAGCTGCACAGTTCCTACAGCGCCCACGTCTATGTGCCTGGGTGGAATCAAGCATTCATTCCAAATGCTGGGGGGATTCTGAGAAGTGAGATTAGGGAGGGCTTCTCGGCGAAGCTGGTACTTGAACTCTGATTTGTGCTTCAAAAGGTACCAAAATGTTCATTGCAGCTCTATTTACAATAGCCAGGACATGGAAGCAACCTAAATGTCCATCGACAGATGAATGGATAAAGAAGATGTGGCACATATATACAATGGAATATTACTCAGCCATAAAAAGAAATGAAATGGAGGTATTTGTAATGAGGTGGATGGAGTTAGAGTCTGTCATACAGAGTGAAGTAAGTTAGAAAGAGAAAAACAAATACAGTATGCTAACACATATATACGGAATCTAAGGGAAAAAAAAAAAAAAAAAAAGAGGCCATGAAGAACCTAGTGGCAAGACGGGAATAAAGACACAGACCTACTAGAGAATGGACTTGAGGATATGGGGAGGGGGTGGGGTGAGATGTGACAGGGTGAGAGAGTGTCATGGACATATATACACTACCAAATGTAAAATAGATAGCTAGTGGGAAGCAGCCGCATAGCACAGGGAGATCAGCTCGGTGCTTTGTGACCACCTAGAGGGGTGGGATGGGGAGGGTGGGAGGGAGGGAGATGCAAGAGAGAAGAGATATGGGAACATATTGTATATGTGTAACTGATTCACTTTGTTATAAAGCAGAAGCTAACACACCATTGTAAGGCAATTATACTTCAATAAAGATGTTTAAAACAAAAAAAAAAAGATACAGCAGGTTAGAGGGTGGAGATGAGAAGGAGGGAATTCCGGGGCAGGGGGTGCTGAGGGAACAAAGCCTTGGAGCTGGACACCTTGGGTGCAGACGGGCCCCACCCCGCTCTGGGCTATCCCTGCTCAGGGGGGCAGTTGCCAGTGAGCTGTCCTCTGGAGGTGCCCTCCCCAGAGCTCTGCCGCCAACATCTCTGCAGAAATGCAGTATGGGGAGTGTCTGGGCCCATGTATCCCCCCAGGTGTGGAAAGGTTACCAGCAGAGGAAACGCACTCAGCAGGACCGGCGGACGGAGATGGAGTTCATCGGCATGGTGAGTGCCCCCGCCGGCCCTGTACAGCCCCTCCCTGCCCACACCACCCTCCACTCAGGACTGGGGTGGGCATGAGCGGAGGGGGGCCAGGCTGGGGCCAGTGCCCCTGGTTGAGGGATCCTTCAGGGTTTGGTTGAGGGAGAACCACGAAGCCACTGCCAGGCCACATCCCTTTCCGCCCCTCCCTCTCTAGAGCCCTTTGGAAGGAACTCACATGTGGGGCGGCGTGAGGGATGGTAGCCCAGAGCATCTGGACCCCTGGTCCATGCCCCCAGCTGGCAGGAGAGGCTGCAGTGGGTGGGTCCCGCAGAGGGAGGCGGCCGCAAAGCCAGTGGGAGCCCCGCCAAGGCTCTTGCAGCCTCTGGGAGAAGCACGGGAGGCCGAGTTGGGATGAGGACACACCCCTTTCACACCAGAGTGGGTTCTTTTGGGCCACAGGCTCCCCACTTGCTCTGGGGGCCCCCCAGACTCGCTTCTCCTCTGCTCTACAGGCAGGATGGCTAAGTCTGAACAAGGTGACGAGCGTGAATGCGCATGCCGGGGAGTGTGGGCGGTAGGAGGGTGCGTGTCCAGGCAGGGTGGACAGACCCCACTCCCTGAACCTCGTCTGTCCTCTGCTCTGTGATGGTCTGCCCCCAGCTGGTCTCTGCTGACTTAGGAGAGCAAGGCCATGATAGGTGTGAGAGCCCTGATGCCTGAGAGGGGGCTTGGCCATGGGCAGAGCCTGCAGAAGCCCGGCGGATAAAGGCTGATGGGGAGGGGAGTGGGCTGGGGGGCAGAGGAATCGGAGACAAGGGCTGGGATGGCTACTCCAAGGAGGGCGGGCGGCGGCTTAGAAGGAGGGAGGGCCCGGGCGGCAGCTGCGTGGGAGTGGAGGTCCGAGCTCTTTGGGGGGCCGGAGAGCTAGACCCCCTGGAGGCCAGAGCAGGCAGAGGGAGGCCGGGCTCAGGCCTTGGTGGGGCGAGGGCAGGGGGCCATGGCATGGCGGTGGGTGAGGAATGAGCCCGGCCGCCCGGGCCCATCAACAGTGTGAGCTCAGCGTTTTCAGTAATTGTCTCTGCACAGAGTGATATTTAAAATACATTTGGGAGCCAATGAGGCGGGAAAGTGGCTGCGAGAGCGGCTGCCGGGTGTGGGGGGGGAGCGGGGGGGGGGGCCGGAGGCTCACAGGGGAGGGTGTGCTGGGGGGAGCGGGCAGGGGGGCCGGCCCGGATGCATCTAGCAAACTCATTATCAGAGTAATTTACGCAGACGAGTTTCAGGCTCCAAACACAATTTCTCCTGCTGCAGGCATGCCCGCTGTTCCGTGTGGGTGTGTACGCGAGGCCTCGCCTGTGCGGGGCTGTGTGCCGGGGGCCGGGCCTCCCCACTCCCACCCCTGAGCCCCTCTGTCTCCCCGTCCACGTCCCCAGCTCCCCTCGTCCAGCCAGGCGGAGCACTCGGCCGTCACGTCCCAGGCCAGCCTCGGGGAGGATGTGCGGAGACTCCTCCAGACGGAGAAGGAGGAGGCGTTCCAGTCGGCCATGGTGAAGACCCGCGATGCCCTCAGGGAGATGGAGGGGCCCGACATGAGAGAGAAAATGAAGGAGCAAATCCGACAGTGGTTTATCGAGTGCCGGTCAGTGTCCCCAGCCTCAGCTGACGCAGCCCTGAACCCTTTTTTCCCTCCTCACCCCAGTGTTTAGCCCCACTTCTGTTTTGTCCTTTGGTCCAGATTGGATTCTCTTCTCCATCGCCCCCACGCCCCGATACGCTGCTGACACACTTGGTTTAAACCTGGGGCCCCCAGTCTACAGGAACGGCTCCACACATGACTTCCCATTCCCCAGATGGCAGAGAAAATGCCAGAATAAGATGGGAAAAGCATCCAGGGACGCCCCCTGACTAGTCTCCCCTCTCTATTCTGTAACTATCCACTCCTTCCCTCTCTCCCTCTATCTCCCTGGTCCTTCATCTTTCTCCATCCTTCCCTCTATCCATCTATCCATCCATCCACCCACGCTTTCTGCCGCCCATCTATCTAACCATTCATCAATCCATTTATCCTTCTGTTCCTCCACCCATCCGTCCACCCATCCATCCATCCATCTGTCCATCCATCCATCCATCCATCCATCCATCCAACCATCAATCCATCCATCCATCCATCCATCCATCCATCCATCCATCCATCCATCCATGCATCCATCCAACTATCCACCCATCCATCCATCTGTCTCTCCAACCATTTTATGTTCATTTAGTGCCCTTACTGGCCGATTCCCTGATTATCCAGATGAGTCTTTAGGTGGATCCTACCTGATCTTTGCAGACAAGACTCCAGAACAGGTACGGTGGAGCTGGGGATAGAAGACTTTCTATGGTAGGTGGAATCTGAGGTTACAGAGAGTGCTGCACGTAAGCTGAGGGTGGCAGGGGGAGAGGCCGCCCTCAGTAGAGGCAGACGTGGTGGAGGAGATGTACGTAGCCAGTGTGATTGCATGGGGAGGAGGGGATACCCAGAAGAAGCTGGAGAAGGCACCCTTAGCCAGCGAGAGGAAACATGTCTGGTGAGAGCACCGTGGCTCCAGCGCCCCCCATGGGCTGGGAGAGCAGCAGCTCTGAACAGAGCACTCCCTCAGTCGCACCCCTTTCTTCCTGGAACCCAGTCAAGTGTCTGGACTCTCGGTGCCCTGATCCCAGCAGTGACGCTGGGCCTTTGGAGTCCTGGGTCTGCCCCTAGCTCAGGCCCTTGGTTCTCATGCCCCTATCAAATCCTCGTGGTCTCCTCTGAAACATCGTCCCTTGTTTGTCACAGGTGAAAATGGAACTGGAGGTGGAGGTCCAGGAGAGCAAAAAAAAGGACCAGAAGAAAAGTAAGGGAAAAGAAAAGGAGAAAAAAGAGAAAAAGGAGAAGAAAAGGAAGGGAGACATGACCAGGAAGGGGGTAAGGCATTGCCTGGACTCATGGACCAAGCGGGCAGGGACAGAATCGCAGAGAATTCCCAGGGGAAAGCTGGTCTTGGGAGAATCAGGGCCAGAGTTTGTGATGCGTAGAGGTGAGGGGATCAAAGCCGAAGGATGGGGGACTTCCCTGGCAGTCCAGTGGTTAAGACTTCACCTTCCAATTCAGGGGGTGCAGGATTGATCCCTGGTCGGGGAGCTAAGATCCCACATGCCTCGGGGCCAAAAAACCCAAAACATAAAACAGAAGCAATATTGTACAAACCCAGTAAAGACTTTACAGATGGTCCACATCAAAAGAAATCTTTAGGGCTCCCCTGGTAGCACAGTGGTTAAGGATCCGCCTGCCAATGCAGGGGACACGGGTTCGAGCCCTGGTCCAGGAAGATCCCACATGTCGTGGAGCAACTAAGCCCATGTGCCACAACTACTGAGCCTGCGCTCTAGAGCTCGCGAGCCACAACTACTGAGCCCATGAGCCGCATCTACTGAAGCCCATGTGCTCTAGAGCCCATGCTCCACAACAAGAGAAGCCACCTCAATGAGAAGCCCACGCACCGCAACAAAGAGTAGCCCCCGCTTGCCGCAACTAGAGAAAGCCCACGCAGCAATGAAGACCCAACACAGCCAAAAATCATAAACAAAAATAAATAAATTAAAAAAAAAAAAAAGAAATCTTTAAAAAAAGAAAAAAGCCGAAGGATGTTTCTGTTCTAGGAAGCAGATACGATGCTGAGATTGCTGCCCTCCAAATCCATCCCTGTGATTAATGCCGGACACGAGGAGTACACAAGTGAGAGAGGAGGGGCTGGGGAAGAGTGACCAGGCCTGTGGGGTCTTGGGGTGACCTTGGTCCTGGGGAGAGTGGACCTGTGCCATGTGATCATGAGGTGGCAGTGTCGGAGTGTGGGTGTGGAGACCGAGGGGAGGAGTCCAAAGGGGAGAGGGGTGTGAGGTGTGATTCCCCGGGTCGGGGGCATTATGTGTTTGGGTCTGAATCCTGCGGCCACAGGCCTTGGGATCAGGCCTTGGTCTGTGGTCTGGGTGGAAGTGTCAGGCAGCTTGGTGAGGAGAGGTGGACCAGCGTGTGGGTGCGCACGTGTGAGATTATTAGTGCATGTGTGTGTGAGTGCGTGTGTGCACCTGGAACCCTGACACTCCGTTGCACTCCAACCTCTCCACGGTCAGATCTGTGGAAGAACCGGTTTGATAGCCTACATCCCAATCAGAGTTTTGACTCTGAGATCCTCCAGGTGGAGAAGAGGAAGGAAGTGGAGCAAGAGATCCAGATACAGGTGAGCGTCCCTGCGGGCCTCCAGCCGCTTCAGGCTCCGCCCCCTCTGTCCTCAAACACCACCACCCGCCTCCCGCCCACCATCCGCTGCAGCACCCTCTATGCGCTGCCTGCCCTGCGCAGTCCGGGCTCCGTCTGGCCCATCTCGGTCCCCATCCTCCTCTGCCTCTCCTTGGTCACCCTTTCTCCCTGGGGTGTGGATGCAACCCTGATGTGAGGGAATGGGAGGGGCTCTGAGCCCGGGGTCACACCCACCATCCTCCTCACCAACACAAAGGGCTCCCTGAGACGTGCCAGCCCTGTGCCGCGCACCTTGGAAGCATTCACTCACACGATCTTTCCAACAACGCGTGAGGCAGGCCCCATGCTTTTCCTGACATTATATGTGAGAAAGCTGAGGCTGAGAGGTCATGAAATTGCTCAAGGTCACACAGACTTTAAAGAGTGGGTCTGGGGCTTGAACTGAAAGCTGACCGACTCCGTCCTGGGGGCTTCTGCCCACACTGATGCCAGTTGAGAGCAAGGCTCAAGCGTGAGCAGGATGTAGATCAGAGTTGAGATGCAGGGGCTGAGGGTCCCAAAAGAACGACCCCCCTGCCCTGCTGCCTTCACTGGGCTTGCCTGGCTCTTCCCTGAGGTGCCCCTCCACCCCGACTCAGTCCTCACCCTCCCACCTGTCCTCTCCAACCCCTGGTCGCCCCATCACACCCCCTGCTGTCCCCCCAGGTAGATGAACTGATGTGTCAGGAGCTGAAGAACCTGCGGCTGGCAGTGGACAGGGAGGAGGGGAGACCTTCGAAGCCTCCGAAGGCAAGATGAGGGGCCAGGGCTGGGACGAGGAAGGGCACACGCCAGGGAGGCAAGGAACGGAAGACAATTGCCTCTGTGTTTGCTTTCAACCAGAAAAAGATGGGCAAGAAACCTGAGAAGAGGAAGAAAGAAAAAGATCTGACCCCAGACAGGTAGCAGACCCTGCACTTCACCAAGGGTGGTGGAACGAGCCCTGGCCCAGGACAGATCTGACTTCTGGTCCTGGTTCTGTTGCTGTGTGACCTGGGGAAAGTCACTTAACCTCTCTGATGCCCTGTCCGCATTAACCAAGTACCTACGCTACCAAGCTCACGGGATAGCTGTGAGGATAAAATAGAAGCACAAGAAAGTGCTTTGAAAGGGACGATGCAGAACTTACCAGAGGTCACTTTCTACTCACTTCTCTGGTGATGCAAGCCCATTGGTGCTGGCTGCTTTAATGGCCATCCCTCCCAGGAGCACATACATCTTAAACGTGGTTTCTAGGAAGAGGGCCGTGTGTCACCCACACTGGGTTTCTAGAGGGAGGGTCTCAGAGGGCTCTGGTCCTTCTCCACCCCGCTCAACCCCCAGAGCACCCACCTGGGGCAAACTGCCTTCTGGGGCAGTGGGCCGGTGTCGGGCCTTTGGATGCTGGCTGACGACAGGACTTTGGACAGGAGGGCTCCCTACCCCCTCTCCTCATGCCTACAGCACCGCCCCAACCCATCTCTGTGCCCCTTTCCCTTTTCCTCGGGGCCCCCCCTGTGCCATCCTCTGCCAGGTCTGTGGACTCCCTGTTTGAAGAGCTCATCATCTTTGGCCTTCTAAAGAAGTGCGAGACAGTGGCTTTGAAAGACTATGTTGGTGAGACCCCTCCCCAGCACTTGCTCCCTAGGTTAAGGAATGGTGCCCCTGGCCATGGCCTTCCCCGCAGCCGACTGCCACCTCCCCAGTGACCCTTCTCCTCGCGTGCCCTGCCCCAGTGGGTGCCACTCACCAGTGGGCCACCTGTCCCCCAGGTGACTACCTCTGTCTTGGATCGACTCTGAATTTGGCAAACAAGCTGCCTATGCCTTCTCTGTTTGACACACGACAGAACGTGGCCTTGTATGGAGTTCTGCGGCTTGGTGAGAGGCCCTGGGGAGAGGCAAGAGCCAGTGCCGGGCAGGGGGCTCTCGGGGAGCCTGGGTGCAGGGTAGGGTGGCCGAGGCAGGCGTGTCCAGCCTGGGCTTCCTAATCCCAGTGCCATGAACTCACGTCGGACTCCCCCTGCCTTGCCCGGGCCCCGCTGGAGGTCACACCCCGACTGGGCTGTCCCAGAAGTCATGTGGGCCCTCGACCTGCTGAGGACCCACTTTCCAGCCCCTCGCTCAATCCCAAGTGACGTCCCATAGTTGGTCCCATTCCCCAAAGACCAGCCCCCCACCCCCTATAAACACCAGGGGCCGGATCTTTCTCAAGTGGTTTGTCACGTGCCCTTTAATTCCATCCCTTCAAAATCCAGGAGTGGAAACAGATGGCATAGGAAGCAGAAGGGACATTGGGAGGAGGTGGAGGGCTTTCTCCTGACACCGCGTGTAGCTCTTGGAATCATGATTGCTGCACCGTTGGACTTCCTCCAGGGCGCCCCCCCACAGAGGGCATGCCCGGGGCATTGCCCAGACCCTAGGCGAAAGCAGTGCCGCCAGGGCCAGGACCTCATCCTGCCCAGCCTGGGGTCTTTGGCCTCACCTGACACAACGTCTCCACCCCTGACCCCCTGCCGGCCCCCTGCCGGCCCCTGTTTCCTCTCTCAGGCTCCCCAGACATACACTCCATGGCCCCCCTCATCCGCTCCATCCTCCTGGTGGGCCCCTCCGGCATGGGGAAGAAGATGCTGGTCAAGACCGTGTGCACGGAAACCGGTGCCAACCTTTTCGACCTGTCACCTGGCAACCTGCAGGGCAAATATCCCGGCAAGACCGGGGTGCAGACGTTGGTGCATATCGTCTTTAAGGTCTGGGTCCCCAGTGGCATTTCTAGTTCTCAGACTGTGACAACAGAGCAGGGTGGGCTCAGGAGGTCACCCAGCTGCCCGGCTGGTGTAGTTTCAGGAGCTGGTGAGGTCTCCCTACCAATCCCTGCTGGGGGCTCATGGATTCCTGAAGCCCCAGGGGTGGGGGAGGTGAGGGGAAGTGGGGAGAAGAGTAGTTTCTTCTCATGGCAGAGATGAGGCTGCACACGTAGCCCCCCCCAAGCCCGGCGAGGGCTGGGACTCTGCTGTGATGGAGTGATGGGTGTACAAGGGGCTGAGAGGTGGGGTTCGCAGGATGTGGGAAGCGAGGCTGGAGCTCCGAGGTCCGCCATTGCCCGAGGCTGGCCCTGACCCTGGGTTGGACCAGATGGGGAGGTGACCCTTCCCCAGGGACAGCTAATGTCAGGTTTCTCTTCTCTGACCTGTCCAGGTGGCTCCGTACCTACAGCCCTCTGTGATCTGGATTGGGGATGCGGAGAAGAATTTCTATAAGCGAGTCCCAAAAGAAGACAAGGAGGTGAGTGAGGGAGCCTGGGCAGAGCCCGTGGGCAGGACAGGCGAGTGTGGGCTTGTTCACGTCACTCCAAACCTCACCCGCCGTGAGGCCTTGGACAAGTCCCCTGTCCTCCTGCTGCCTTATTTCCTTATCCTTGAAGCAGGACTGACAGCCCCTTCCGTCTGCCCCCCCCCCCAGGGTCCATGTGAGGCGGAGCGTGGGCACGTGCTCTGTGAATTAGAAGCCCATATAATGTCACTGTGTCCCCACCCACCTCCCCTCCTTCCCCAGAGCAGATGGACCCCAAGCGAATAAAGAAGGACCTCACCAAGGCCCTGCGACTGCTGAATCCTGGAGACCGCATGAGGCTGATGGAGACCACTGACCGGCCGCAGGCGGCTGAGATGAAGGGGCTGTGCCGCACCTACGAGCGGGTCCTCCTCCTGCCGCGGCCCGATTACACTCCTCGCTATGGTGAGGCCCTGGGGCTTGGGGACAGGCCAGAGAAGGGGTCGAGGGACCACCCCTGCCAAAGCTCCCCGCTTCTTCCCATCCCCACTGCTCTGAGTCCTCACCTCCACAGCCAGGTGTTCTAGAAGTGTCACTAGATAAGCAGCCCAGCGCTCTGGGTCCTGGCCTGGTTCTGTAGACACGGGCAGGCCACTTAAGTCCTTGGAGTCTCACTTTCCCAGGTTAAGTGGGGAGGCTGATCTTTACCTTCCTGGGAGGAGAGGCGCGGTTGGACGTAGGGCCGCCCTCCAGAAGCACAAACTCTTTCCAGATACAGACAGAAGCGCCCACTGCCTCTCCCTGCCCCATGTCCTCCCTCCCACACCCACAGTGCTCTGGAAGCATATGATAGAGGCCCAGGGGGTCCAGGTGACCCAGAGCCTGGACGTCAGTGCCCTGGCCAAGGTGTCCGATGGCTACACACCTGGCTGCATTCTCCAGGCCATCCAAGCAGTGCTGACGGAACGGCGGCTCCTGCAATTGTCCAAGCGGCCCCTGGTGGCCTCAGAGTTCCTGGGGCACCTGGCGAAGCTGGACCCAGTGTACAGGGAGGAGGAGGAGTCCCTGAAGGTGGGGCTTTGGGTGGGGGTGGGGTGGGGGGGAGGGGTAGGCGGGGAGGAGGGCTGAGGGCCGGCACCAGTTAGGGAGTCGGTCCTCTGAAGCCCCAGGCCCACAGCCCACTTTGGACCTCTCCCTCCGCTCCCTGTGGAGCTCAGCTGGGAAGGGAAGAAGAATCAAGAGAAGGACATGTGGGCAGGGCCGTCTCACCTGGTTTCCTCGACTTGGGGGTGGGGGTGGGGTCTGAGAGGGGCACCTGTGTATTGGGAGCCCTTGGTTGGTTCCTGCACCAGCAGCTACTCACGTCCCCCACCTCTGAATCCGTTCCCACCCCCAGGGATGGCCGTGGAAGCACAGGAGAGAGGGCTGAAGGGCAGGGGAGGAGGGCTCGCCCCTGACAATGGCTGGCACGGTGGCCTAGAGTATTTGGGGAAGAGCAAGGGAAACCACGACTCTAGCAGGACGCAAGGACCCCAGAGGAGAGCTGAGGACACAGATCCGTCAAGAGGGAAGGGCAGGGCCAGGAAGCAGAGCCGAGGGTCAGAGCCAGTGCACTTACCTTTCCTCCTCTGCCTCCAAACCAGGACTGGTACTTCAAGACCCCGCTGGGCAAGAAGAGGATGAAACTTATCAAGGACCAAGACGCCACCGAGGAAGCCAGGCTGGCAAAGGAGAAGAAAAGGAAGTGATGCTGGGGCCGGGGTGCCTGAGATTAGCGACGGGACAGGGTGGGACCCCCCAGGCGAAGGGGCCAGGGGCAGAGGTATAAACGGCCGGACGGCGCGGGCACCTGCTCTCTTTGTCCATCTCCTTGCTTCCCGTCCCTGGCTCCGTGCCCCTGCCCGCGCCCAGCCTGCGCCTCGCAACCCCCCTCTCCTGACCTCCCATCCAGACCCCACCTGGGTCTTCACCTCCTGTCATTCTCCTGTCCTGTCTCCCCAGCTCTCTTCCTCTCGAGGTATTTCAGGGAGAAAAACAAGAAAAGAAAGAGAAAGGGAAAGAGGAGAGAGGGGAGAGAGAAGGTCTATAGTAAGTATGGAAAAAGAAAAAAGCCAGAGTCTGGGGGCCAGCGGACCCTGGTTCTAGCCCCACTTGGCACGAACCTCCTGTGGTCTCGCACGGTACTTTCCTGTCTCTGGGCCTCGGTTTCCTTGCCTGCGGAGTGAGGAGAGTTTGGATCAGCTACTCGACAAGGTCCCTTCTACTCTAGGGTTTGGTTATTTCTACAAGAGCGTCTGGGAAGTCGGGGATGTGAGGGCTCTTGGGCAGCGGTTGGGTGGGGTGAGGTGGGGAGAGAAGGTTCTCGGGAAAAAGGCTGTAGGGAAAGGCAGGCGTTTGTGGCCAGAGCAAGGGCTGTGGGGAGATCCAGTGCCTTCTCTGCGAATGCCCCACCGCTTTCCTCTGGACACCACCCCTTCCCCACCCACCTGCCCAAGCTCTGCACTGCTTGCTCTGACCCGCGGGGGGCTGCAGGGGTCACAGCCTCCTGCCCCTGGTGGAAGTCCACCCGCGGACTCCCCTTGTTGTGGGAGCTGGAGTCGGGGAACTCGGGGAGCAGGAGACAACCATGCCACCGAGGGCTGGGAGCCCCAGGGTTCTCTCCGAAGAAGCCAGGTAAGGAGTGTGTGAATAGAGGTCAAAGCGTGTTCTACGTGTCATGAGAGCCAGGTGAGGGGAGACCGCTGGGTTGGTGCAAGAAGGCCCTGTGCTGGGCAGTGGTCCCCAGGGGCTGGGTTTTGACTGTCCTTTCTCCCCTTTCCCCTTTTCATCTCCCCAAGTGGAAGTAGTCTCATCATCCTAAGGTGCCCGAATGGGCAGAGCCACTTCCTCCTTCTCACTCTCCAGGTAGCGATGCCATGGGAGACCCTGGGGTCACCCAGGGAGATGGGGGGTCAGGACCGAGGTGGGCTGCCTGTAGGCCAAGCCCTCTTTCCCCTGCACAGAAGCCCGTCTTCCAGAGAACCCCTGGAGGGGATCCCTCACAGAGTTGGGTGTTCTCTGCCATTGGTCCTGGCTGTCCCCCTCCCTTGCATTTGGAAGTGAGAAGGTGCGGGGCTAATTGGTGACATTTGGGAAGGCAGGAGAAATGATCAGGTACCCACGCGCCCTCCCTCTGGGATCAGAGCCCCGGCCGCTGGAGGCCAGCGTGGTGAAGCACAGGATAGATGAGAACGAGGGAGAAAAGGGCAGCTTGAAAGCCCCATCCCCCACCCCCACCCCCACCCCTGCAACAAGGTGTCACACCTTGGCCGAAGCCCTCCCCGCCTCTGGGCTCCGTTTTCCTTTACCCCTGAAATTGTGGACTGGACACCAGGTCCGGGTGGTCCCTTCAACCCTGCTGCATGCAGGTCCGGGTGGTCCCTTCAACCCTGCTGCATGCAGGTCCGGGTGGTCCCTTCAACCCTGCTGCATGCAGCTCTGGGGTGAAGCTTAAGGTTGGAGGGTTCCACCCTAATTCGCAGCCCCGGCCTGAGGCCTCCTTCCCTGCGGCTGGCGGCTAGGATGTCCGGGCTATTCAAGGGCTATTTATGGCGTGGCCTCTGTGTGCTCCCTGTCTGCCCCACACCGGACCTGCGCCTGGCTTGGGCCCAGCACCTGCACACCCAGTCGGCCAGCGGCATTGCCCTGCGTCCTGCTCCTCGGGCTCCCTCTCCCTGAAGCTGGCCATGCCAGGGAGAAGGAGCTCCCCTCCCCACTGGGGACACCGTCTGCGGTGCCTCCGCTCGGCCTCAGCCTGCCGGGTCTGGGGGCCCCAGTCCTGCCCAGCCTGGGAGCCCCCTCAGCCCTCGCCGCTGCTGTGCCGGGACATGGCGCTGCAGAACGCCCTGTACACTGGAGACCTGGCGCGGCTGCAGGAGCTGTTCCCCCCGCACAGCACAGCCGACTTGCTGCTGGAGAGCCGGGCTGCCGAGCCTCGCTGGAGCTGCCACCAGAGGGGTGAGGGGCGGCCGGGGGACACGGGGCTGAGGGCCGGGGGCCTGGGCGGGCCGCACCAGGCGCAGAGGTACCAAGTGCTTGAGGACAAGGAGAGGTCCCGGGCTGTTTCTCTCCCACCCTGAGGCTTGCCTAAATCTTGGCCCGGGAGAGAAGTCATGCGGAGCCCAGAATAGCTCCTGCTGAACCCAGTGGCCAGGTCAGGCTCGGCTCAGGGACACGGAGACACTCTCCTTGCATCTGCTCCTGTCCCCTCCTCCTCTCCTCCTCTCTGCCTTTGGCCCCTGCCTCTCCTCCCTGAGCCCCCTTCCCCCACGCTCCCACGCTGCCCTCATGAGCTGGTCCCCAGAAGAGTGCAGGGAGCAGGGCGAGCCCCCGGGTGACCGACATGCCCTCTGTGCCAGGCTGGTGGAGAAGCACAGCGGAGGGTCTGCAGAGCGCCCGGAGTCAGGCCCGGGACCCATCCTCACCCGCAAGGCCTCGGGACCCGCCTTGGCCTTCTGGCAGGCGGTGCTGGCCGGGGATGTGGGCTCTGTCTCCTGCATCCTTGCCGACTCCAGCACTGGCCTGGCTCCAGATTCCGTCTTTGATACCAGCGACCCAGAGCGATGGAGGGATTTCCGCTTCAACATCTGTGCTCTGAGTACGGGCCAGGGACACTGGGGGGTCTGAGCGGGAGAGGGAAGCCTGGGGAAGGAGCTCTGGGCTCCCTCTTCCCGGGCCCTGCCCACCTCCCCCGTTGCCTGGCAGCTCCTTGCCTCCCTCCAGGGTCTGAGGCCCAGGTCCCGTCTCTCCCTAGGAATCTGGTCGCTGACGTACAAAGAGGAGCTGACCACCCCACTGCACGTGGCGGCCAGCCGGGGCCACACGGAAATTCTGCGGCTGCTGCTGAGGCGGCGGGCGAGGCCAGACAGCGCCCCTGGGGGCCGCACCGCCCTGCACGAGGCCTGTGCTGCAGGCCACGCTGCCTGCGCCCACATGCTGCTGGTGGCAGGAGCCGACCCCAACATCCCTGACCAGGATGGGAAGCGCCCCTTGCACCTCTGCGGGGAGGCCGGCAGCCTTGAGTGAGTGACCCCTCGCCTCAACCCCCATTCCACTCGTAGGGGAGGCAAAGAGATGACCGCAGGGAGGATGAGGGAGCGTGTCGAGGGCTGGCAGGCCTGGTGAGCTGGGATGGAGGAGCTGGGGCTCAGGTGGGAGTCAGGATGCCATTTCCCCCCAGGCCATCCTACCACTGGCCTGGTGGGCTTTGGAATGGCCTGTACTTGCACCAGCTTCTGCTTCCCCAGGGCTGGAGGAGGGCTGTAGCAGGGC
The DNA here is from genome assembly GCF_028021215.1 of Eschrichtius robustus. Taxonomy (NCBI): domain Eukaryota; kingdom Metazoa; phylum Chordata; class Mammalia; order Artiodactyla; family Eschrichtiidae; genus Eschrichtius; species Eschrichtius robustus. Next base: position 124,474,261 of record NC_090831.1, on the reverse strand, counting down.
CCGGCTGCGTGGCTGGCGCGGGGGAAGTTGCGGCTCCTTTATGGGGAAGTGGTGTAAAGTTTTCATTTTTCTGAGCTTATGTCCCAGGCACTGTGCGAAGTACAACAGTAAATAAGGCACAATTCTGCCCTCAGGGAACTGACTGTCCAGTGATCCAGATAGGCTGTCGAGGATAGCAGGGCCCCAGTTAGGGCCTGTGGTGGTCCTTGAGGGCAGGGGCTGGTTCTCAGCTTGGCAGGTCTGGCATTTCCGTATTGGCAGGCACCCTCAGATAAATGGGCTCGGGGACTGAGCCCAGCTAACCAGACTCACAAGAAACCAATGGCTATACCCAAATGTAATAATGTATTATTTACTGTAGAGGATATTCCTTTACAGTGACCCAAATAATTGTGCCCTATGTGTAGGGGACCTTGGAGAATGAGTCCTCATAATTTTTTGATGAATATGGAATCCCCGCAAAGGGAGCCTTGGCAAATCTATGAACTAACTGTATATACGACAGAGGCCTTCTCTCTACTGACTACACACCTGCCAAATTTCACACCTTGCCCCTGAATGGCACCAGAGTTTTGATCCTTGGGTCCCCCTTTTGTGGACCTTCTCCCTCCTGTTAACCTCATCGGCCCTCAGAGGATTCTACTGACTTCCTCGTGTTATGGTTGAAGATGTGTTCTACATCAGCGTGGTCCAATACAAATATACCGCGAGCCACATATGTAATTTTAAATTTTCTAGTAGCCCTATCAAGGCATGAAAAAGAAAGAGGTGAAATTCATTTTTAAATCGTGGTAAATTACACGTAACATAAAATTTACCGTCTTAACCATTACTCAGTGTACAGTTCAGTGGCACTAAGTACATTCACACTGTTGTGCAACCATCCCCACCATCCAACTCCTGAACCTTTTTAATCTCGCCAAACTGAAATTCTGTATCCTTTGAACAATCACTCCCGCTCCCCCTCCCCCCAGCCCCTGGCAACTACCATCTACTTTCTGACTCTATGAATTGGACTGCTTTCAGCACCTCTTATGAGTGGAATCATACAGCATTTTTCCTGTTGTGACTGGCTTATTCCATTTAGCATAATGTCCTCAGGTTCATCCAGGCTGTAGCACATAACAGAATTTCCTTCCCTTTTAAAGGCTGAATGATATTCCATGGTATAGATCACATTTTATTTATCCATTCCTCTACTGATAGACATTTAGAGTGTTCCCATGTTTTGGCTATCGTGAATAATGCTGCTATGAACATGGGTGTATAAATATCTGTGAATCAAGTGAAATTAATTTTAATAATATATTTTATTTAGCACAATGTATCCAAAATGTCATCATGTCAACATGGAACCAATATAAAAAGAACACATGAGATACTTTACATTCTCTTTTTGTACAAAGTCTTCAAAATTGGCGTGTATTTTGCACTCACAGCACGTCTCCATCAGGACTAGCCATCCTGCAAGGGCTCGGTGGCCACACGTCGCTGGTGGCCCCTGAATTGGACGATGCTGTTCTGTGCAATCCCACGTTTTTCGTTCTGGCCGTGTTTCAGCCCAGGCTCCCTGAGATCACACTTGGTGACAATCATTCCTTCCTTTTTTGAATAAGCAAGTGTATTTTTAAAATTATTTTGGAGAATTTCAAACATATAGAAAGGTGGACAGGATAATATAATGAGCCCCCTTGATCCACCACCATCTATGCCACCCACTTCCCCCACCCAGCGCGGCCATTATGAACTCTTATGCTGACAGCTTTTCCGGCATTGTCTTATATGCCGCTCACAGCAGCCTCTTCGGTCTAGGTATTAGCAATTATCCCCATTCTATAGATGAGGAAAGTGTCACTCAAAGACGCTAAGTTCCCTTAGCCTTGCATTTCAGGGCACACATCTTGGCAGGCATACACAGTCTTCTGAGAGGACCACCCCGGAGCAAATCCGGCTGGCCGATTTTGGTTTTGTTCTTTCTGCCACTGCCCCAATTTCCATTTGTGCTCGCTGCTGGGTCCCCTTCGCCCCTCCTCCTCCTCAGTCCCAGCATGCAGAGCCCTGGCTTGAGAGAGGGCACTAAAGATGCTGCAGAATGTTGCTGGATGCCTAGTGCCAGGCAGGATGGAAGGTGAGGATCAGACAGCACCAGGAGCCACCCAAGGGTCCCCCCAGGTTTGCTGTGCTCAGACCGGCAGGAACGCAGGGGTGAAGGTCTGCACCCCATTTTCCTCCCCTCGGCCGTCTCGCCCTTACTAGGTGTGCAGAGCTGCTCCTGAGGTTTGGAGCAAAAGTGGATGGTCGGTCTGAAGAGGAGGAGGAGACCCCTTTGCATGTGGCCGCCCGGCTGGGCCACGTGGAGCTGGCAGACCTACTTCTCAGACGGGGGGCATGTTCCAATGCCCGCGACGCCGAAGGCTGCACCCCGCTGCTGGCCGCCTGTGACGCCCGCTGCACGTCCCCCGCTGATGCCGAGGCCACCACCACCCACTGCCTCCAGCTGTGCCGCTTGCTGCTCTCGGCTGGGGCCGACGCCGACGCTGCCGACCAGGACAGGCGGCGGCCCCTGCACCTGGCCTGTCGCCGAGGCCACGCGGACGTCGTGGAGCTGCTCCTGTCCTGCGGCAGCAGCGTCAACGCCATGGACTATGGGGGACACATGGCCCTGCACTACGCGCTGCAGGGCCCGGCTGCAGCCCTGGCCCAGAGCCCAGAGCGCACGGTGCGGGCGCTGCTCAACCACGGTGCCGTCCGCGTGTGGCCTGGGGCTCTCCCCAAGGTACGGGGCTAGTGCCAGAGGGAGGGCCACGAGAGCGAGGGCATGGGGAGACCCAGACCTGTGCTCCAGCTTGCTCTGGTTGCAGCACCAAACTTGGGCACATAGGTCAGTACTTTGGCTTTCATTCATCAAGTAAGCAAAGCCCAACAGGGGGCGAACAGCACACCAGCAGGAGGGGTGTATGCGTGTGTGCGTGTGCACATGTATATACACTGTGTGCGTGTGCGTATACACGTGCTTGTATGTGCGTATGTGTTTGCATGTATGTGTGATGAAGGCAGACTGAGGGCACTGGGGCCAGATCATAAAGGATCTGAGAAGACAGAAGGAGCCAGGACCGATGCGGGTGGCAGGGAGTCGTTTCTTCATCAGGGGAGAGAGCTGTTGAAAGAAGCATTTAGGAAGCTCCCCCCGGCAGTGGGACCCTGAACATGAGACACTCCAGGCACAGGAGACACTCGCCCAGGGCAGAGTGATAAGCCTGGGTCATGAGGTTCAAGGTCTCCTGACCATCTGCAGATGGACATGGTCCTTGTTTCCAAGAGCTTAGCAGAACATACACCACCGAGACCAGCAGCTGCTATCCTGGCACCAAAGAAAAACACCTTTCACTGTCAATTTCCAATCTATGTCTTATTTTACATTGATATCCCCCGAGGTGGGTTCAGCTTGCAGACCTGTGCTACCGAGGCCCTGGCAGGGGACACTATCCATGCTGTGCCGTGTCTGGAGGGGCTATATAATATCGCGGAGCATGCTGGACCTGGGGTGGGGACACTCGTTCTCCAAGGAGCTGGGTCAGGATGGGTATAGGGCAGCAGGCTGCACGCAGGTTCCCCGCCCGGCACCCGGGCTTGAACCATCCAGCCCCGCGGGGTCCTGGACGCTCCCCTGCTGTCCCTGCCTCTCCCCTTCACTCATAAACCTAGAAGCATCTGTCTAGATTCCTAAGCAAGACCAAATAGTTAAACAGCCCGAGAGTTCAGCAGATTGGTCTCCCCTTTGGGAAAATACAAGAAAATCAACAATTAACACTAATTAATCTCCTATTAACACCAGATAATTAGGAGACGAGCAATTCCCTGTAATCTGACAGTGGTTCTGACAGCTAATGATTTCCCCTTCGGGGAAGGAGTGGGAGAAGGAGGCAGAGCAGCAAACGGATTTCCTGGGACCCCACTGCCTGTCCCTCCAGCCCTGTTCTGTCCACACTGCCTTGGGGACAGCCAGGCACAGCGAAGTGCCCCGTTCGTCCCTTCATCTGGGCTCCACGACATCCCAAGCGATCAAAAAGTCGGCATTCATCTTCCACAACCTGCAGCTGCTCCAGGCTTGGCTGGGGTGCCTGTCCTCCAGTGAGGAGCCCCTCCCTGCAAGGAGGCCTCTATGGCCACACCTCCAGGCTTGGATTGCTGGAACTACAACTTGGGCAAGTTACTTAACTTCTCTGTGCCTCAGCTTCCCATGTCTGTAAAATGGGGATAACGATAGTCCATACCTTGTAGGGACGAGGATCAAGAGTCAACACACGTGAAGTGCTAAGAAAATATCTGGCATAAATTATGCACAATAGAAATGCTAGCTGTTGTGCTGGTTTCCTGTCGTGGCCATAACAAAGTACCACAAACTGGGTGGCTTAAAACAATAGAAGTGTGTTCCCTTTCCGCTCTGGAGGCTGGAAATTTGAAATCCAAGTGTAGGTAGGGTTGGCTCCTTCCAGAGGCTCTGAAGGAGAACCTGTCCCAGGCCTATCACCTAATTTCAGGTGGTTGCCCATAATCCTTGGCTTGCTTGTAGATGCATCACTCCGATCTCTGCCTGTGTCATCACATGACATTCTCCCTGTGTGTCTGTGTGTCTGTTTTCTCTTATAAAGACAGCAGTCATATTGGATTAGGACTCACCCCAATGACCTCATTTTTAACTTGATTACATCTGCAAAGACCCTATTTCTAAGTCGGTCACGTTTATAGGTACTGGGATTAGGACGTCAACATACCGTTCGGGGGACTCAGTTCAACCCACAAGAGCTGTTCCTTGGCTGTCTGGTCATCCTGCGTGGACGGACAGGGTACCAGCAGTGTGTGGTAACCCCTAGAGCACTGACGCATCTCTGACCCCTGCAGGTGCTGGAGCGCTGGTGCACGTCCCCGCGGACCATTGAGGTCCTGTTGAACACCTACAGTATCATGCAGCTTCCTGAGGAGGCCGTGGGCCTGGTGCCTCCTGAAACTCTGCAGGTCAGATTCTAGGACCCTGAACACACACTCATTCAGCCTGCCCCAAGAGACTTCCACCGCCTAAAGGGAAGCCCTGTGGGTCCCGCCACTCTGCCCCAGAGAAGTTACTCAGAAAAACAAAACTCACACTGTGAACCCCCAAAACACTCCCTACTTCTAAGAGGCTCCTGGAGACACCCACTGGCCACCAGCCTCCCCTCTTTAGGAGAAGTAGGTGCCACTTGTCCAAGACTCCTTCTGAGACCCTCGTTCTGCCCCCAGAAGTACCACCATTTCTACTCCTCCCTCTTGGCCTTGGCGAGGCAGCCCAGATCGCTGCAGCATCTGAGCCGCTGTGCCCTCCGTGCTCACCTGGCGGCCTGCCTGCCCCACGCCCTGCCCCGCCTGCCCCTGCCAGCCCGCCTGCTCCGCTACCTGCAGCTGGATTTTGAGGATGTTCTCTACTAGGTGAGCCCTGGGCTCTGTGGACAGTCCCAGCCACTGGGGGCTGGGGTGGGGGCGTGGGGGGAATGGGTCGGAGGCAAGAGAAGAGTCGGGGGCAGGGCCCTAGACAGAACCACCCAAATTTCCAGACCACCGGACGTCTCTGAATCCACAGCTCTCCTTCCAGATGTCCACTGCCTTTTGAGAGAGCCTGAAAGCAGATGCCCCATGCCCTAGGGGATGCCAGCCCACGGCTCACAGCGCCTGGAACTCAGGACTGAGTTGAACGGATTCAGGTCGAGGTGGCCCTCTGAACAGGAGGTCCAACTCCACAGGCAGATGTCGATGCTGTCATTCCCACCAGGAGAGGCAGATGGGCCATGTGACCAGGTGACATCTGATGGAGAGAGAGCCGGGACTCATGGCAAATGATATATATGCCTCTTGGGGGTCCCCTGAGGCCCCCTCCACCTTGTCCAAACCCTGTGTGCACATTAAAAATCTCCAGGCCGGTGTTACCTGGTGCCGTCTCCAACAGCCCTTCCTCTGAGCTGGCTGGCTCACAGGGCACTCGAGATGGGCAGATTTATGGGGTCTCCCTGGATCTACCCCATGGTGCCAGCTGTATGGCATCCACTAGCTATTGAGGGACCCCCGGCAGACCTGCCCCTCTGGCCCATGCTGTGGGGGGAATAGCCACCAGGTGAGATAGCATCAGAAAAGGGCTGAAGGAGAGCCAGCAAAAGGACAGGGGAGCAAAGAGGCTTGTGTAGGGCAGAGCCGCTGCGGAACGAGGCAGTGCAGACAGTGGGGCAGCACGGTAAAGGCAGCCTTGGGGTTGGGCAGTGAGGTGAGGGTCAGGAAGACAACGGGAAGGTGGGTGCACAGGCCAGCGAGCACCGCAGGGTAACCACGGTTCAGGTGAGAGTGAAAGACCCAGGTTTAGAAAAACCAAAACAACTCTACCTACTGCCTGTCCTGCAGGTCAGGGAGCACCAGATGCACACCTGGTTCCTGCCTCTCTCGTAACTGCTCCTTCAATTAGGCACGGAGCTGAGAGGTAACACCCCTGCTCTGCCATTCTAGTCCCAGCTCTGCCATTAACTTGTGGAACAGAAGTCTCGTCCCTTCTCTGGGCCCAAGTTTCTGCATGTGTAAAACAAGAGAGAAGGAGAGAGTCCCTGAGGGTCTCTGCAGTACCAGGATTTTAAGAACTTGTAGGCGCCCCCGGCAGCCAGGAGGCAGCCTGCAACCCCTGGAGGGAGGTGGAGCTGCTCGGAGCCACGGAGCAGCCAATCCAGTGCACTCTGATCCGTGACGTCAAGGGTCGCCGGACGGATTTCCCAGGGCCCCAGAGTGCGCACGCGCCGGAGTTCACAACTGTCCCACCGCCGCCGGGAGCGAGGCGGCAACTGGCGGGGCCGAGAGGGTGCGAGGCGGCGGGGGCGGGGCCTGGGCGAGACAGACGGCGCGAAGCTCGCGAGGGCGTCGAGAGGGCCGCGGAGGTGAGCGGACCTTGATTCCCACCTGGCCTCACGGGCCTTGGGCTGACCGCCCCGTTTGGGCTGCCACGTGGGGGGCGCGGGGCGAGGATGGGACCACCCGACGGGAGGGGCTGCGCCTGGAGCCCAGGCCCACAAACAGTGGGGGCCGACCGAGGCCTGGCCCCTCAGTTGTAGACGCTCCAGGCCGGGCCAGTCCCCACAGGCCCACCTCACAGGGGAAGTGGGCGCAGGCGAAGAGACAGGGGTGAGGAAGCGGCTTCTGGCCGGGCTCGTGGTCACGCGGGTTCCACTCACTGCTTGGGGCCTCCGCCGGGGAGCCCCGTCTTATCCCAGCTCTGGGTCCTGGGGAGAATGCCCCCCTGGCCATTCGTTTGTTTAGCAGAGGTTTGAGTGCCTCCTGTGGCCTGGGCGCCGGCGACACAAAGGCCTGGCTCTCTGGTCCCCATTGGAAAGTTCACTCCAGTGGGGACAGAGACACTATGCAAACAGACGGGAAAGTATCAGAGTGATAAGCCCTTCGCAGAGGAATTCCTCGGCGATTGACCAAGAGTGACTGGGGGCTATTTCAGTTCAGGTGACGTGGGAGCCTCCTCTTTGAGTAGGTGACATTTAACCTGAGGCCCGAGTGACAAGGAGGAACCAGCCATGTGAGTGGTGTGGGGAAGAGAGGGGAGTGACATGAACCGATTTCTGTTTTGAAAGATGGCTCTGGCTTCGGAGTGGCTTGGGGGAGGGGAGGGGAAAGGAGGGATGGGGGGAGGGAGAATCAGAGACCAGTTAGGAGGCTACTGCAGCAGTCCGGGCAGAGATGGGAAAGCAGTAGGTGAGACTTGGGACTCTTTCTGGAGACTCACTGGGACTTGTTTTTTTGTTTTGTTTTTGTTTGTTGTTGTTGTTTTTATTTTTGGCCACACCGCGCGAGAATGCGGGATCTTAGTTCCTGGACCAGGGATGGAACCCCCACCCCACACCCCCCGCCACCTGCAGTGGAAGCACAGAGTCTTAACCACTGGACTGCCAGGGAAGTCCCTCAGTGGGACTTGTTGATAGAGTAGATGTGGGGGGCTGAAGGAAAGCATAATCCAGGATGACTCCCCTCCCCTTTTTCTTGGCGGAGCAAAACTGGATGGATGGTGGTGCTAATTACTAAAGTGGGGAAGATGAGAAAAGGGCAGGTGGTGAGGGAATCAGAAGGTCTGTTTGGGAGATGTTAAGTTGGAGCTGCCTATTAGACAGCTCAAAGAAGCTGTGTTACATGGTCATTTGGATCTATGAATTTGGCATTCAAGGATAAGGACAGGCCTGGGGATATAAATAGGGAGGAAATGCATGTGTTTGCATGTGAAAAATGTTTAAAGCTCTGTCCCAAGAGAATCCTGACTCTCAAGGGGTTGACTTCCCTGAGAAAGTCCTGTTTGTGCATTTTGATGGAAATTCTAGTTCATTCCCATCCACGTCATTCATTTTGTGCTTGCTGAGCCCCACGTTTTAGGCACTAGATATACAGCTATGAATGAGACCTGCTCCCACCCTCAGTGAATTTTCCATGTGGTCTGAGAAACAGGTGTGTGAATAACGAGTTCAAATACAAGGGGGCAATGAAGTGAATGCAAAAGATGTGTGGGAGCGGGAGCTGAGGGCCTGAGGGGTAAGACGAGGATGGGGCAGGGGCCTGGGAAGACTCCACAGAAGGCGGGGTGCCTCTCCAAAAGTGATTAGAAGGGGGAAGGATTTCTGACCATATCTGGAGAGCACTGGTTCCTTGCCAGATGCCTTTTTAAGGAGGGAGGGTGTAAGAGGAGAAAGGCAATGTGGAGTGGTCAATATGAGAGGCTGCTGCCCAACTTCACGCATTCTCCCCTTAGCAGGGCAGTGTTAGGAAGGTCCCTTCTGGGGTTAGACATCCAGACACTCTTACAAGCCAGGGAGCTTCCTCCTCAGCCTCCTGGCTGCGGCTCCCGGCGGGCCCAGAACCTCTCCCCGGTAATTGCTCTCCGTAATGTGTTTGCTCCAAACCAATTTCACGCCTCCGTGAGGACTCCGCCCTGCACTGGAGGCGCGGACCTCCCCACCACCAACCTACCCGCGTGTATCACGTGCGCACACACAATCGGCACACATTTAACACGATACACAGGGTTCAAGTACCTGGATACAACCACCATACATGAACCTACGCGTGTGCGTACTAGACTTGAAGACTCTCGTGTACAATCCCCCTGCCCAACCAGTGCACTCACAGTTAAGGCCCCTGCAGCGCCCAGCGCTCTCGCCCTTGGACGGCTCACCTGGTGGTGTTCCTTTGCCCTCGGCGCGTCTCCTAGACTAACGCCAGGGGGCGCTGCAGTACTCCGCACCTCTTTCGAGGTGACGCAGTTGCGCGCTGCTGCCACCAGAGGGTACCCGCGGACACAGCCCGACGTTCCCCACCGTAAGTGGACGCTGTCCCGCCAATGAGTGAGGCGAAGGTATATTTGGATTTGACGTAAGAATACTTCGTTCTTTCTGGCTGCTGGTTTCCAGTCTGTGAAGGGGAGGCCAGATGATGGGGTCGACATAGGCGCAAGCAGAGAGGGTAGATTCGAAATAAAATTCCTCTGTAAGAGCATTTCCCCAACTGGTGGAGTAGTGAGATGGGACAAGTCAGCACGTGGGCAGTTAAAGAAGCACTTTTAGCCTTCCATTTTAGACAGTGAGGGGAGGTGCTTACCTACATGGGCCCGTTCAGGGTTTCAGTAGGAAAACCGCAGAGTTTTCTTCTCAGTAAAGCAAGGAGCCAGCTCTGTTCAGGTTTGATAGTGACAGCTTCTGTCCTTGGTACTGATGGGAGAGTAAGAAGCAGTTTTTGGAGAGCCACTGATTTGGGGAACTTCCATAATTGACCACCCTGATGTTCTTTGTCCATTTAGTGCAGGAAGAACTCATCTGGAAGGTTATTTCCTCATATTCACTTGATCCTTGCACTGGCTTTCTGACAGGGCAGAGTAGCTATTAATTGCTCTCTCTCTCATGGATGGAGAAGTTAAGTCAAAAAGGGACCAAGGTCACATGGCCCAGAGAGGGGTTAGAACAGGAACTTAACTTCAGGTCTTTTTACTCCAGCCAAGCCTCTTTTCCTTTTACCATGCAGCCTCAGTTCCACGGTCCATGAAAGGGCAGGGAAAGGAAATGGGCTGCTTCAGTTGCCACTATGTATGTGAGGATTTTATTCTAGTTTAGCTACTGAATGTCAAGGACTGGGCAGAAGTCACACTTCATGACCCCAGCATGGCAAGGGAACAGATCGAGGATAAAAGTGGATTATAAAGTACAGTATCTAACAAACACACACCACACCAGGGCAATACAAAGTCCCCGAGGTCTCACGTGCCTCATTTCAGAGTTGGTGGCCCACTGGGATTTGTTGGCAACAAGCTTTAAGCCTGTACTCTCTGTGCCAGCTTGAGCAGAGACTTCCACTTTACTGAGTATAGTTCTGGGCAATAAGCTCTTGGCTTGAACTGGGTGACATACATCTTCAAGATCAGAGGGTCTTTAACCTTGAGTCCTTGACAATGCATGATCCATTCTATCCCACCAAAGAGTGACAGGCCTATTAAAGTGGCCTTTTACTGGGGGGACTAGTGGGAGGGAGATGTTTCAATATATATCCTTTTGAGCTTTTGGAATTTTGTACTAGGTGATTTTATTACCTATGCAAAAAGTGAATGCAGTTGCTTTAAAAATGGCTCTTCCTTCAGCTTTATTTGATTGGTGGTGTTACTGCTCATACAGCTTTAATTTCGGTGATCGTGGCCCAAAGTTCGCTTGGTAACTTTTCAAGCCAATAAGCCTCTGTTATGTACCCAACACTGTAAAGCCATCACACCAAGTACTGACCTCTCACTTTTTAAGTACAGTACACTTTTTAAAAAATTTGTTTATTATTATTTTGGCTGTGTTGGGTCTTCATTGCTGCGCGCGGGCTTTCTCTAGTTGCGGCAAGCGGGGGCTACTCTTGGTTGCGGTGCGTGAGTTTCTCACTGCGGTGGCTTCTCTTGTTGCGGAGTACGGGCTCTAGGTGCGCAGGCTTCAACAGTTGTGGCATGCGGGCTTCAGTAGTTGTGGCACGCGGGCTTCAGTAGTTGTGGCGCACAGGCTTAGTTGCTGCGCGGCATGTGAGATCTTCCCGGACCAGGGCTCAAACCGCAGGGCTCGAACCCATGTCCCCTGCATTGGCAGGCAGATTCTTAACCACTGTGCCACCAGGAGAGTCCCTACCATACACTTTTGAAGTCTGGTCTTCCATACTGGTACTGTGCAATGCTTGGTTAGTTTTACAAAGGGTTCTGAAGAATATCTTTAGGAGGATGGACAAGGATTATCGTAGTACTTTAGGATTCTGTTCCCAGACCTGAGTTAGGGCACCTCTTCTTTCTCCCTGGAGCCATCTTCCCACCCGACTTGTCTCTCGGAAGCTTCACTGAGTTCAGTGTAGAGCCCAAGATGGATCAGGACTGCACGGAAACCACCCTCTTCTCCCTGTACCGCTCTGATGCACTGTCAGTCAAGCATGACCCAAGAAGGTTTCCTTCTAGCGTCCCACCCTCTTCTGTCCCACTCTGGTGACAGGGTTTTTCAGGGTGCTGACTTTAATACATCAGCCTGACATGAGCGGTGTTCATAGGCCAACACAACACTCCTGATGTGAACAGAGGTCACTGAGATGCAGAGTTCCCACCTGCCCCGCTCTCTCTTGGAACGCTGAGACTCTGGTGTAGGTTTTCCTCCTCACCTAAACCAAATAACTTCTGTTTAGATTGCCTCTTCCTAAACTTGCCTGGCTTTGCTACTATTAATTTCAACTTGCTTGGCTCTCCCTGGCCCCACCTGAGTAACAGTTTCCCAGTGACCAGATGACCCTCATTTAGCTGGCCAGGATTGCTCTGTGTCCTGAAGCTCCGGTCACTCTTCTTCTGTTGACTTGCCTGTCTTAAGTCTTTCTTGCCCACTGACCTGAGGCTGCTATCAAGCAAAAGTGCCCATGACTTTTGCCTCCAGATTGACAAGTCTACTTCTGGGAATCAGGAGGAGGGGGAGGGTAAAAGGCGCCGCCATTTCTGTGTCGGAGAATGGGGGAGGTGAGCGGAGTCATCTGCAATTAGCGGCTAATTAGCGCTGCTGACCCTTGGGGCTCATCAGCGCTCCTGGGGCCAGCCCCCAGCAATCAGCCAGGGCAGGTCGAGAGTGTCAGGCCCGGGAATGAATAGGGCTCATCAGCGGCGCTGGAGTCGGGGAGCCAATCAGGGAAATTAATAGCGGAAGAGAGGGAGAGAGAGCGAGGGAGAGAGACCGAGATAGACAGACAGACAGAGATACAGATTTAGGCGAGAAATGAGGGGGGGGGGGGCGATAGAATAAAGCGGATGGGATAGGGAGTGAGAAATAGGAATAATCCGACAGGAATAGGGATAGAAACGAGGGCAGGAAAGGGTGGGAGGAAGGAAAAGAATGTAAAGGATGGGAGGGAGAAGGGTGAGAGGAATGGTAAGTACTTGACTTACAGTGAGGGCACTCGAGGAAATTACCCGCAGAGGCCAGAGCGAGGGACTCAGGGAGTGCGCGACGGAGGGGGAGTGAGGAAACGCCAGTGCCAAGAGGGACCAGGGGGAGAGTGTGAATGCGGGCTGCCGAGGAGGAAAAGGGTCCGAGCCGAGGGGCCCGCGGAGGAGCGCGCCCCCTGGCGTCCCCGCCTCGCCGCCCCGGGGGCCGCCGAGGTCCCGTCCGCCCGCCCGCCGCGCCTTGCTCTCGGGCCCGCCCTGTCGTCCGCCCCAGGGGCCGGGGAGGGGGCGTCGGGGGCGGGGGGCCACGCTGGGGGACTGGCCCGGAGTCCGACGGAGGGCGGCGGCCCGGGGCGGGGGGCTCTGCGGTCCGGCCGCGCCCTCGCTGCGCTCTCCGCGCTGGCCGCCCCGCGCTCGGTCCGCGCCGGGCCCAGAGCTGGGTGGGCAGAGTGGGGGGCGGGCCGGCTGGAGGGAGGGGCACCGGCCCAGCAGCTGCCGCTGCCTTCTCGTCGGCCGCAAACTTTCACAAAGCGGCGTGTCCGGCCTCATCAATCTCCATTAATAATAGTTGGTTGGGCTGCGGGGGGCGGGCGGGGGTCCCGGGCCGGCCGTCCGGGCCGCTGGGAACGGGTTCTGCGGAGGGAGCGGGAGCCGGGCGCGGCGGCTGCGGGCGGAGGGAGGAAGTGAAGCGTAATTTGAGGAAGATGGATGAGTCCGGAGGGCGACACCCCCAGCCCTCCCGCTCGCCCGCCCCCCTCCCTCCTTATGAGAGAGAGAGGGAGCGCGGCGCCGGAGCCACACTGCGCCGAGCCCGCGCCCCGCCGCCACCTCGGCCCGGGAGCCGGGGAGCGAGCCCTGCGTGTCCGCGTGGGGCGCCCGAGCCGCGGGGCGCACGGCGGCGCCCGGAGGGGAGCGCCCTGGGGCGACCGCAGCTCCGGGCACGATGCAGAGAGCCGGAGGCGGGGGCGCCCCCGGGGGCAGCGGCGGGGGCGGCGGCGGCGGCGGGGGCCCGGGCACTGCCTTCTCCATCGACTCCCTGATCGGGCCGCCGCCGCCGCGCTCCGGCCACTTGCTCTACACCGGCTACCCCATGTTCATGCCCTACCGGCCCCTCGTGCTGCCGCAGGCGCTGGCCCCCGCGCCGCTGCCCGCCGGCCTCCCGCCCCTCGCCCCGCTAGCCTCCTTTGCCGGCCGCCTGACCAACACCTTCTGCGCGGGGCTGGGCCAGGCCGTGCCCTCGATGGTGGCGCTGACCACCGCGCTGCCCAGCTTCGCGGAGCCGCCCGACGCCTTCTACGGGCCCCCGGAGCTCGCTGCCGCTGCCGCCGCCGCCGCCGCCGCCACTGCCACCCGAAACAACCCCGAGCCGGGCGGCCGACGCCCGGAGGGCGGGCTGGAAGCCGAAGAGCTGCTGCCCGCCCGGGAGAAAGTGGCAGACCCCGCACCGCCCCCGCCTCTGCACTTCGCAGAGACTTTCCCAAGTCTGCCGGGTAAGTGCCGGGCGACCAGGGCGCCGGGCGGGAGGCTCGTTCACCTGGAAGCCCCAGGCAGCCGCCTGCTCGGAGTCTCGGCACCTGCCTGGAGCCCTGGAATCCCAGACCCCCAGATGGCGGGTTCTGCGGAGCCACCTCCAATTCCGCTCCCAACGCGGCTCCTCTAGATCCCAGGACCGCCGCCCCGCTGTGTCTCCAGAGTGCCTGCGGCCTGGCCAGAGACTTGCCGGTGCTCCCGCCAGAGTAGTGCCTTTCCTCCCAGCAGTCTAGTCCTCCAGCCTCACCCTGCGTCTCCTTTTCAGAATCCCTTCATTTTTCTCCTCTGCTGGGAATAGAGAAGCTGCCAGTGTGGGATTCCTGGGGACACCAGCAAGACCCCTGGGTGAGGGTACAGTGGGGCAGCTGTCAGTTCATTAAGGGCTTCTGGAGAGACGATTGTACTGACCCCGAATGGGCTCTGTGAACGCAGGGGCAAAGGGAGGGTCTTAAAGTGGTGCTGACGGTGAGGATGACCTGTCTTTCTCTTACACTTGTAGAGGTCACTTCTTTATTGGCGGATTTAGAGCTCAGCCTTGAAGAACCAAGTAGGGGTCCTAAGGGAACATTAGCTAGCAGGAGGCCTAGCACTGCTGGACCAAGGTTGACTGGGAGGCCAAGGGAGAGGCTACAGGCTGGGCTGAGTTGGGTGTGGCCCAAAGGCCTGGAGTCCAGAATCCAGCTAAGATTCTGGCACCAGTGAGATTCAGCTAAGAGATATTCAGGAATCCTGGATCCTCCAGAGGAGGATTCCGTCTCAATAGAGGCAAGGTGTATTCACACTGAACCCTGTTGCGAATCAATCTAAACAGGCTTCCCTGTTGATCCTTAACCTCCAGAAGCTGGAAAAGCTTTCCGCTATTCAAGGGCAGATTCAGGTGTGCTGAGATCCAAAGCTTACGCAATTTGGTGGGTGGGCCCTATTTAAGAAAAACGGGCTGCGTGCAAGTGTGGCGATCCTGAAGCTTGAAGTTCTTTAGCATCAGGATGAACCTGCCTCTGCTTAACCAGGTTAGCAGGTGGAAGTGACCCAGGAGGCCTGGGGGCTGACTCTAGTGGAGACAAGAAGGAGAGCCAAGAGCCCTTTTGTCCTTTGCCAGGAGAGAGCAATTCCTGAGGATAGGTTCCTGGCCCCTTCCTTGAAATTGTCCAAAGGGCTAATACCTCTTCCAGACCCCAAGGGCTGCTGTAGAGTCTGCCTTCCTCTTCTTTGCCCCTCTAGCCCTGGGCATTTTGGCTTTGGGGATTCAGCTGTTGTTGTTTTTTGTACCTGGTTGGACCAGGAGGAACCAGTGGCTGAAGTCTAAGCAGCATCTCCTGAGGAGGACCCAAAGGAAGTGATAGAGCAGCAACTGGGAGGTGGGAGGAGATGTCCACAAGATAAAAGGGGCCAGAGCCGGGGGAAGGGGGAGCAGCCGGCGGGAGGATGGGAAGAGGAAAGGATCAATGGGAGTTTTTGAATAGGGTCGTCCTAAGGCAGAAAAGAGAGCAAGGCAGGCGTCAGAGGGATGGCTTTGGAGGCAGTAGGAGAACCAGACACCTGAGGAAGAGATGAGCTGAGGGGGAGGAGAGAGGACGACACCCCAGTGGAGGGGAGCTGGGGGGGTTATCCCCGGACCGTGGGAGAACAAGCAACGTGTCCTACTCTTTCAGGTTCCCCTCAGTTCTTATTTTGACCCATTTGTATAATGGGGGCTCTTTTCTGAAGCAGATAGAATATTGTCAGTAAAACCAGACATTGAGAGAGAGAGAGAGAGAGAGAGAGAGAGAGAGGGAAAAGAATAAACAGAGAAGAACAGAAGAGAAATATTGAGGAATAGAATAGAGGAAAGGGTGAACAAATGAGCTATATACCCAGATTATCCAAAGAGCATATGAGAAAGGAGAGGGCCACCTATTGGAAGAGACATGTGCAAGGGATTTCTAGCGTTGGCTACACAAAAAGGGAACAATATTTCTGGAACAGAAGTGTGTGTGTATGTGAAAGAGTTCTGTCTTGAGAGGATTAGGAAGGAACTAAATAAATATACTAGTAGGAAAGAAGGGAAAGTTTCAACACTAGGAGTAATTTTTTTAAAAAGGTTTTTCAATACTGGGAGTGATAAGAAACTGGAATTTATATATATAATATAGAATGATGAAGGAAAGACCTTCATCACCTGAAGGGAATATTGGAAGCAATAAAGAGATTGTTCTTTGCCCTTGGAGTAAAGACAAGGAATTTCTTTGCTAAGAACTATGGGAAGGAGACCTTACAGAGGAAGAATTCTGAGAGGTGCTGGAGTGAAGGCAATCATTCATTGGGAAGAGATACACATAAAGGGTTTACAGTGGGGCTTGCGGGGCCGAGCAGTAAGGAGAGGTTTCAGAAGGAACATTCGAAGGGGATAATGAGTCGGAGGTCTTCTCTGTGACCGCACCTTCTTATCCGTCTCAGTGCAGACTCCCTCAACCCTTCCTCGCCACTCCCGTCCTCCTTCCCAGTCTTGATTTTTCCCTAACATAGTCGAGAAAAGAAATGGCAATTCCAGAAATGTCAGACATCACATCAGTTTGGGGACTGATGACGCATGCTGAAAGTGGTGGGAAAACAAACACTCCATTTGGGGAATTGTATTAGAGTATTTAGCATGAAGTAAGAGAGTTCTCGGACTGAATAAAGGGCTTGAAACGTCAACATAGGAGAGTTTGGAGAAGGAACGACTTTTTTTTTTTAACTTTTTATTTATCTATTTATTTTTATTTGTATTTTTGTCTGTGTTGGGTCTCCGTTTCTGTGCGAGGGCTTTCTCCAGTTGCGGCGAGCGGGGGCCGCTCTTCATCGCGGTGCGCGGGCCTCTCACCATCGCGGCCTCTCTTGTTGCGGAGCACAGGCTCCAGACGCGCAGGCTCAGTAGTTGTGGCTCACGGGCCTAGTCGCTCCGCGGCATGTGGGATCTTCCCAGACCAGGGCTCGAACCCGTGTCCCCTGCATTGGCAGGCAGATTCTCAACCACTGCGTCCCCAGGGAAGCCCAGGAACGACATTTTTTAAATGACAGGGGAAGAATTGCTGTCCTAGTTTGAATGGGTGACATGGGTCTGAAATTATTAATTTACATTTGTCTAGGGTTTTAGAATTACTAGCCCTTTTAATGAAATTATGGTGAAGATAGGCCAATTTGGAGAAAGGTGAGCAAAGTTTGTTTTGTCGGGAATTAGAAGGACTATTTCTAAAAATTTTTCTGAGAGTTGAGACAGATAGCACCCTACTAGAACTGATGAAGAAGAAAACAGAACTTTATTATGATTAGATGGCAGGGGTAGAAGCTATATTAGCAGGCAAAAAGAAATACTGTGTACAGAAATAATGGGGTAGAAAAGGTATTGAGAATGGTATACGGAAAATAATTCTAGGTTTGACATGTGGGAGCAGTGGGGGTAGCTGGGAGAGGTGTCCTAGGAGGAGTGATAACAGAGAAATTTGAATTAGTAGGGAAGATTTAAAAGTATGAATCAACAGAAGCGCCCAGAGTAGTGCTGTCTAGCAAGTCATTTATGTAATTAAAATAATTTTATTAGCCACATTCAAATAGTAAAATGAAACAGGTGAAACTAACTTTATAGTATATTTTATTTAACCCAGCGTGTCCAAAATATTATTTCAGCATTAATCAATATAAAAACTTTCATGAGATGTTTTATATCCTCTTTTCATACTAAGTCTGAAACCCAGTGTGTATCTTACACATTCAGCACATCTCAATTCAAACTAGCCCTGTTTCAGGTGGTCCGTAGCCACATGTGGACCATGTTCAACATATCAGATCGAGAGAGTTGTAAGGACAGTCATGTGAAAGTGATGAGGGAAAAGGAGCTTTGAAATGGGTGGATAGTGAAGTCCTTGGTGTATTAGGAATACGGAGAGAAGAGAGCAGTAAGCCCCAAATGACAGGAAAAAAGAGAATTCTGCCTTGAATGGGACGGGGAGAGATGATCTTATGTGTGAAGGTGTGTGTGAGCTCTGACAGTTATCAAAGCTAACTTAAGGATGTGGTGTGAATACACATCACAGAGAGGACGGGTGAAGAGGTGCTGTGTGCTGGGGAATGATGAAAAGAACTGGCCGTTTGGAGAAATGCAGGAGAAAACTTTAAATTGCAGGTGTCTAGAGCAGTGATTCATTCAGGGAGAAAAGGGTTGGATTGCCTGAAAACAAATAGTTAAGAGGTGAGGGATGGTGGACACTCCATATGTAATTGTTGGACTGACGGTACAAATCCAGTGAGAGATTGATAGGAAAGATAATGCCAGTACTGAGCATGGTGAAGAAAAGAACATTTGTGGTTGAGATGATATAGAAAAGAGAACATGATGGGACAAAACTGGGAGGTGGCAGTGTAGTGAACATTATTTTTTAAAACTAAACCGAAAAAGATATGCTAATTTCTGAATAGAGATTGGCAGTAATAATGGAAATCATGCAAGGAGACTAGGGAAACTTCCTGGGAGCATGATATCTGAATGCTGATTGCTGTAAGTCAAGCACCTGGTTATAGCTAGCGAACATTGTAGATGACCATCAATTTCTGAATGGGTATCCAGTATGACTGTCAAGATATATTTACCGATGAGAGAAAAACAGGAAGGGATAATGTGACATGGAATCAGAGACTTCTGTTGTTAGAAACAGGAGGGAGATTTTTCTTGGGAGTGATGGAGAGCATGTTTTCCTAGAAATTTTGAGGAAGAGCATACAGGGAGAGTGATTGCTCCATTGACATTTATAGAAAGGCAAATGTTGCATTAACTTAATGTGATTGAAGGAACGTCTATGTAGGAGTCGTGACACATGGGTTCAGGTCTCAACTTTGTCAATCATTAGCTGTACAACTTTGGCAAGCCACTTAGTTCAATGCAGAGAACGTTTATTGTGTGTCTGTTATGGCCTTAGTATTGTTTAAAACACTACAGGAGATTCAAAGTCTTATAACTTCTCTAGGCTTCAGTTTCCTCACCTGTAACATAAAAGTTTTAGTTCAGATAATTTTTAATGTTCCTTTCAATTTCATAGAATTAAAGCTTATTTTTCTAGACTCAGTGTTTAGTCGGGCTGTTAACACAGACTCCATGGACCTCCTGTGAGGAGATCTGTTAATTATGGGTGGGAAAAAAATTACATCTTTACTTCTACTAACTTCTCACTAAAATTTGGCACTTCCTGTAATTATGAAGGTGGGCCGGAAACCTTGGTAGTTTCCCCAGTACCTGAGATTTTTGTCACCAATAGAAATCACAGATATTTTCATAGAAATTTACAATCTTTGGTGACATCTTGTTGTTTGATAATTTAGTAAAGAAACATAAATTATTCTCAAATGCATTTAAAATATTTGATAACTGGATTTTATGTAATTGGCTTCTAATATAATCCTGTGTGCTTTACGTTATGCACCTAAAAGCATTATTCCAAGAAGGGGTTCACAGGCTTTGTCAGGCTGCCAAAGAGACCCTGGTTGAGAGAGAGAGATCTCAGAAATGACAGCGGAAAATGTTATTGGAGGATTGGAATGCGATCCTGAGATGCCTTGTGCCATAGTGAAGGTAGCACTTGGGAGGGTTGGAAGACAGAGGGGTCTCTGCTGTGACAAATTTAACTATGGAGATACAGATTCTAGATGGTTAGGAGCATAATTCTTAGACTCAGAGTGATGGGCATGAATAGTCTGTACTGGGAATAACAGGAGAGCGGCAGTAATTGGAATAATGAGGGGGAAATGTTTTTGGAAAACATTGGAAAGAAGGAGGAACATAATATTCTAAGCAAAGTGCTTTGCATTGACAGTAATGTTACTCTCAATGCAATACAATGGGGAGCTATAGGCAAGGGTTTTGCCTTGGAAATAAATGGGGAAAGAAGGATCTTTGCAGTGAAACGGATTGGGAATTAGGAAACAGCAATGAGAGAAGCAGGGGGGTAGATGTACAAAAAGAGAGAAGCTTAAATAGGAACGATGAGAAGGAAAGAGTTCGCTGGGGGAGAACTTTTACCTAGAGGGGATGGGAAATGCCCCAGGCCGGGGTCGGACAGAGGAAACCCCTCATCTGAAACAGTGAAAAGGACAGAGCGCTGTATGCCCGTGGTGGTGCCCACGGCTGTGATGGTGATAAAGGAGGTCTGGATTAGGAGTGGTAGAGAAGAGGTTGGGGTTTTTCATTGGCCATACGATCATGCTGGGAGAAAGTTACAGCTTAGAGTAATGTGGAAGAAGTTTTGATGTGCTGATTGGGAGAGTGCTAGGGAAAAGAGATGCTTGAATTTGGTGTGATAGAAGAGTGACCTTCACGAGTTGAATTAAGTGGTAGTAGGAAGAGACAGCACTGTATGTCAGGTAGTCATGAGGCAGTGCCTTCATCCCCTTCCCATCATGGAAGGGAAAGGAATACTCTTCTAGTGATGAAATGAAAAGTCTGTATTAGAAGCAAATGCGGCCGGGGGTGGGTGGGTGGTGGGGGGGGGGCGGAGGCTGGGGGGTGGGTCGTGGAGCGCGGGGGCTGCCGGGACTAACAGAGACTGGGGTTATGAGGAGAAAGCACTGGGGGTAATGGGAGATGGATTTCTTGACTGTGAATTATGGAGGAAGTGGTATTAAAGTAGAAGTACTGGGTAACCTGGAACTCTGTATTGGAAGCAATGGGAAGAGAAGTGATGCAGCCGTGTACTAGGAGGGAGGAAGATGAAACTATCCCAAGAGCGAAGGGAAGAAGCACTTTGTGCTGGAATAGGTGATAACTGTCCTATAAATTATGCACAGATACTGGGAGTATGGAACTGATTGGTCTTGGCCAAATCACACCTCTGTGTGTCCCAGCTTCCTCATCAGTAAAATTAGGGGTTTGAATCAGGTGATCTCTAAGGTCGCTCCAGCTCTACAATTCTGTTTTTATCTGTAAGGATACTTTTATTAATGAATTGTTCCCTTAAAAAAAAAAAAAAGCCATCCTGAGCAAAGGGATTGGGAGAAGAGATTCTGTACTTCTCAGTGCTGAGTTATCGGGGTCACTGACGAGGAGGCGCCTGGGATGCCTACATCTTGAGATGAAATCAGGGCTGGGCTTTAGGATGGAAAAGGCTCCATCATCTGGGATCCGGATGGTGTTACCTGAGCTCTGGCCATTTACAGCCATCATACTGAATGAGAGAAACATTTGATAAAGGTGGGGGTAGGTCTTATCTAGGCCAAAGAGATTGGGGATCGATTGTGACCAAGTTGACGTGGTGAGGAAGGAAGCAGTGCCCAAAAAGAAGAGTTGTGCTGTGAAATCAGTTCCTGGTCTTCTGTATTATTTCTCCATCTGGTACAGAAGTTATGATAGGGTGATGGTGGGTTTCAGTCTCCTTTTCATTCAGTGATAACAGAGAGATGTGGCGTTGCCCAGAGGAACGAACACAGGCTTTGGATGCAGATCTAGGCACCACCCTTTTTGTGACCTAGAGCAAAATACTAACCTCTGCAGTCTCCGTTTTCTCACCAGTAAAATAAGGGCAACAGTTCTTACCTCACAGAGTTAAGGATTAAATGAGCAGATATTTGTCCAGCATCCTAAAGTAATAGGTATGCAAGAAATTATATGTTGTCCATGTACTGGAAATGGATGGGAATTAAGCCTTCCTGGGAATTAAGTTGGGAAAGACCTCTTTACTAGGAGTTGTGATGGGCGGCACTCTCTGTACTGAAAAGGACGAGTTAGAAATAGCCCTGTATTCCGAGAACTGGTTGTATGGGGCTTGCCAGGAGAGAACATTGCATGAACCTAATATGGGTAGATTTCGAGTTTTGTCTTTAGCTCTTCCTCCCTCTTTTCAGTTTTCCTGTCTCACGTTTTGGTGAGGCACTGTGGACATGGCTGCCCAAAGCCCTTCTGTGTCCCACTGGGTCCTGTTCTTCCTTTCTCTCTGTTAAAACAAACATAAAACCCAAAACAAGCAAACAAACAAACAAAAAAACACCTCTCCTTTTTTCTTCATCAGAAATCCTATTCCCTCATATATCTGATCTCAGCTTAGTGTCAGGAGCAAGCTGTTGGATTAAAGTAATTCACACTGGATGGCTTATGGAGATTTTTTAAAGTCCAAGTACATTTCAGACTTGTGAAATTTTAGGTGGCATTATTATGAATAATTTGCGGGATGACCTGGGTTTCTTTTTGGAAAAATTATTTTGGATGGGATTGGTGTGGGAGTGAGGTGGAGAGGCTTACCTTCCCTGGAGTCATGCGAGTATTGCCACTTCTAGTTAGAGCAGTGTCTGCAGTCAGAACTCTTTGGGTTGCTTGTGACAGTAGCTCAGCTCTAATTTAAGCTAAAATGGACATTTATTGATTTACATGGATCCAAAAATGCAAACAGTGTCGTTAGGTCTTTTTTTCTTGCTCTCAGTCTGGCTCCTGTCTCTTGTCTTTGCCTCATTTTCTCCTGATGAGAGGAAGGGGAGGGCACGAGCCTAAGCAACGCTAAATTTTTATAATTCCAGATCGGGACCCCAGTGAATTCTAGCACATGTAAAATCCTAGGACAACTGATTCACTAGCTCGAGTCAAGTCCCCAGAGAGACCGGATGTGCGGATTGGTCAGCTCCAGGTCACCTTCCTTGTGGTCGTGAAGGTGGAGAAATGCAGTTGACAGCCCCACTCTACTGGGCAGTTGATGGGGAGCAGTGGCCAGAGGAAGGGGGTGCCATTAGTGAACAGGAGGGGTAAGGGGTGCTGGGCAGACAAAATCAAACCCTAAACAGATGTCCATCAACCAGAAAAAAAGAAGAGAATGTGCCCTTAACTCCCTTTCAGTATTAGGGAGGAAAGCCTTCTCGCTGGCTAGATAAGCAGTGCTAAGAGTGCTGGACGCAGGGAGTGAGGCTCTGAGAGGGTTCTGGAATGGGGAAGGCAGGCAGAGATGTAGGTGGGGGGAGAGCGTCTGTTCCTCAGTGAGGCTGACTCCTGGGCAAGGAAGAGCTGTCCTTGAGGGATGAGAGAGACACACCAGAAGCTAGAGAAAAATTGGTATTAAAACAAAACTGTTTCCATAAATGGGCAATAGTATTCTTTAAATGAGAAAATACATTTCTAAATAAAAGAAATGGTGACTGGTAAGATTACATCATACAAACCAATAATGACGGAAAAAACAGAAGAAAGATTTGGAGGGAATTTTGTCTTGGGAATGATGGGAAAAATAGCCTGTGAAAGGACAAAGATGGAGTTTGGTGAGTGAGGCCTCTTCTGTGGCGATTTTAAGAATCTTCTCTGCGAAAGGGAAAGGAAGATGTTGATGATGAGGCTGGAGCTCTGGGTGATACGTGAAAGGGATGAGGTCTGAACTAAAACTGGGTTTCATAGGAAGGCTATCTGATGAGGCATCTGGGGAGGACTTTTACTTCAAGTGGAGGGAAGAGAAGATATTTTACTGGAAAGGATAGAAAGAGCACTGATTGGAGGTTTAGGAGACCAGGATTCTAGACCTGGCTCTGTGCCTAGCTGTGTGCCTGGGGGAAATCATTTCATCTTTTTTCTTTTAATTTTTAAAAATTTTTGGCTGTTTTGGGTCTCCGTTGCCGTGCGTGGGCTTTCTCTAGTTGCAGTGAGCGGGGGCTACTCTTTGTTGCGGTGCGTGGGCTTCTCATTGCGGTGGCTTCTCTTGTTGTGGAGCACGGGCTCTAGGAGTGCGGGATTCAGTATTGTGGCTTGCGGGCTCTAGAGTGCAGGCTCAGTAGTTGTGGCTTACGGGCTTAGTTGCTCCGTGGCATGTGGGATCTTCCCAGACCGCGGCTCGAACCCGTGTCCCCTGCATTGGCAGGCAGATTCTTTTTTTTTTTTTTTTTTAATTTATTTATTTATTTTTAGCTGTATTGGGTCTTCATTGCTATGTGCAGGCTTTCTCTAGTTGTGGCGAGCGGGAGCTACTCTTCCTTGCGGTGCGCGGGCTTCTCATTGCGCTGGCATCTCTTGTTGCGGAGCACAGGCTCTAGGCGTGCGGGCTTCAGTAGTTGTGGCATGTGGGCTCAGTAGTTGTGGCACGCGGGCTCTAGAGCGCAGGCTCAGTAGTTGTGGCGCATGGGCTTAGTTGCTCCGTGGCATGTGGGATCTTCCCGGACCAGGGCTCGAACCGGTGTCTCCTGCATTGGCAGGCGGATTCTTAACCACTGTGCCACCAGGGAAGCCCCATTTCATCTTTTTGAAACTCAGTTTTTTCATCTGAAAATAAGGTTACTAACCTCCCATTACTACTACTAATAGGTCAGCTGTACTTCAGTGAGTTGCTCAAAGATGAAAGAATAAGTGTGAAAGTATTTGGGAAAGTTAAAGGTCATACAAGGGTGCTCTTGGCAATGATGATGTTAATATGCCATGAAAGGAGCTCTGAGCTTGGGGCGGTGGGGAAGTCGCCATGAACTTGTCATGAAGGTGGGAGTGATGTAGAGGAACTTCTCATGTCGATTTGGAGTAAAGAATGCTGAAGAGTCATGGGGAAATGGGAGAGAGAGAAAGTGAATTTTCCTTCTTGTACCTAAAATTATAGGAAGGAGTAGTAGCATAATGTGGGCATGAAATTAATGAGGATGAATGAAAAACACATGGAAAGTGAGCTAGTTGCCATCAAGGACGGGAGGAAGTACCATCTCCAAAAGGAACAAAGAAATAATTATGTCCTGGGCATGTTGATGCAATGAGGGTGGTGGCAATCATGCCTCTTTCTTGAGGGGTGACCTGGGTTTTTTTCCCACTTTTTTACCCCACCCAAATTGGTTCTGTATTCAGGAAGCTGGGTAGTTGTCCGGAGAGTGTTTTGGGGCGTGTGAGGGTAGTGGCTCTTTAAATGGAGGGAAGAGAAGTCAGAACCGAGTGTAATGGGGGAGAGACTTCTCCTCAGTGCGTAGTAAAGACTGGGTTTTATGTCAGCTGGACCACAGCAGGCTGCGTGAGGGCCGAATGGCACAGGGGCTCTGTGTAAAGTGGTTCTCCAGTCCTGGGGGTGGTTTCCGCTCCACTCCCCAGGCCCAGCATCCTTGGTGACCTCAGCCGCAGACTCCCTCTCTAGGTGGTACGAGTCTGGTGCTATTTGTTCTTTCTACTGGAGAATACCTACCACGGATTCTTTTGCCCTTGATTTCTTCCCCAGTCTGACCTGACACGTTACCAAGTTAGGGCTTCTCTTCCTCTCGGAAGGAAGGCCCCTTGCAAGGACGCCCCTGGAGTCTGCGTGCTGCCCTCTGGGGTGGAATAATGCCCCTGGAGTGGACTCTACAAGTAATCATGGTTCGAACCCTGCGATGTCTGCTTCTTAGGCTAATAGCATCTACCAGGAGAACTCTGGATGTTTCCTAATAATCAGTCTGCTTCAGTGTCATTTCCCCTAGATAGATACCAAAGTCTTTTCACAGACTGTAGACTTACCCACAGGGAACAAGCTGAAAACAATGTATTCTTTTTGTTTTCTTTTCTTTTATATTGGGGTATAGTTGATTTACAATGTTGTGTTAGTTTCAGGTGTACAGCAAAGTGATTTAGTTATACATATACGTATATCTATTCTTTTTCAGATTCTTTTCTCATATAGGTTATTACAGAGTACTGAGTAAAGTTCCCTGTGCTATACAGTAGGTCCTTACTGATTATCTATTTTGTATGTAAAACAATGTACTCTTATATTACCAATAATGTCATTTTCATACACAAAGGACAGAACCTCTCTGTTTGGCCTACCTACCTACCTACTACCTAGCACAGTAAAATTGTTTCCAATTAAACATTTTTCCTTTTGCTAGAATTTTTCTCATCAGAATCATTATTTCCCACTGAAAATTTTCTACGTCTTGTTTTGTGGACCAAGTTTTTTCGTTCACGTCAACCAACTATAGCATCTGCAGTTAGAAATGTACTTTTATGGACATTATATCTACCAGGTCCAATTATTCTAAATCAAAGTTTGCAAATAGAAATTTTATCAACAGGATGTGCTTCTGTCAAGTTTTAGCCAAAACCATTTTTCTAGGCGCCATCTTTGTTTTGAGTATATTAGTATACTAATATACTATTAGTATTCATTATGAATTGGATAAAAGAAAATAGTTTGCATTTATTTTTTAGCTCATTCATGAGAAAACAGTAAAGCTGTTTCAGGATTGCTATACTGTAAAGGGTCGAACTGCCGTATTGCTCGTCCAAGCCTTCCGAATACGTTTCCATCACTTTGGGTCTTGCATTCTAAAGTGCTCCATCTGTCGGTGGAGCAAAGAACAAACAGCAGGGCTCCAGATGCATCACTGTTTAGGGTGGAAAAATGTAGGGCGTGTTGGGTTTTTTTCAAAAGCTTTTTACTCTCTTCCCCCCATGCCCCGATTTTTTTCTGTTTTCTGCCTAAACTTTTCAGCCCTTTCAGGTTCTCTTACTCATCATCTACTTCTGCTGCCGCTATGTCTGCCCGCCCCCCCCCCCCCCCCCCCCCCGGCTTCGTGCCCCAGTTCTCCTCCTCCTGCTGTGCCTTTCCTTCTCCCTCCTCCTCAGCCTCACTCACTGTCCCAGACCCTCTCCTCTGAGAGCGTAGCTGTGTTTTCCCCTCTCGGTTGCTTTCTTCTATTTCCCCACCCCCGCCTCCTTAGAAGAGTTGCTTATCAGAGCCCTCAATGCCATGATTCTGAAGGCTCAGGGAGACACTCTTGTCCCTGCCACTCAGGATCCCACCGGGATCAAGTAACCAAGAGAGGTTGTGAACCTGTGCTTCTTATATGGCTTTAAAAGCGGCACTGGGGGGTGGCCCACTCATGTGGGCTTGATTTTATGGAATCTGTCTGAAGACAGAGGGATGGATGGTTTGATCTCAGGAGGGCCCTGCCAGATCAGGAACCTGGGAACCTCATCTCAGTCATCATCAGTTTAGATTTATTGGACACCCCCCGGGTGCTTGGAGCTGTGCTAAGTGATTTCATCCTTCAAGCCCTGAAATCCAGTTTCTGCCTTTTTAGCAGCTGTTTGAAATACTGTAATATTGGGCTGAGTTTTAACAAGCTTTTGTTATTCTTTCTGTTACTGTTTACTGCAAACCGTGTTTTAAAAATCAGAACTTAAAAGTTAGAGGATTTAGTAATGATGTTGGGGGTTCTTGATTTCCTTTAGCATAAGATCCTATAGATTCCTACCACATATGGGTTCCTCTACAGCGAATGTGAGATCAGAGGGCACACTGAAAAGTGGGTAGAATAATATTCATGGAGAGAATGTCTTATGCCCAGAGCTGGGGTGAGGAAGCAGGGTTGTAGGGAATATTTTAGGAGAGGCTTGAGAAAGAAGGGACAGAGACGGAGAGTGAGAAAGTGCTTGGGAATAGTTTCTTTATTCAGTCAACAAATATTTATGCAGTGCCTACTCTGTGCAGGTAACTTTCTAGATGCTGGGGATACAGCCATAAATAATAAATAAATAAATAAATAAATAAATAAAAATGGTTACCTTCATGAAGCTTATGTTCTAATAGGAAGAGACAGCCAATAAAATAAGTTAATAAAGTTAGTGACACATACTATAGCAACAAGTAAAGCAGAGAAGGGAGATCGGGAGTATTGGGAGTTTTAATTTTAAAAAGGATGATCAGAGAAGGTCTCATTGATAAAGACCTGAAGGACATAGGGAATGAGTCAGTGCAAAAATCTAGGTGAAGAATATAGTATTTCAAACAGAAGAATAATTGGGGCAGGGGCGGGGGGAGGGGCAGAAGCAGGAGAAAATGCTGATGAACCAGGTAAGAGACGAGGGTGACTCGGGCTAGTTGGACACAGAGGAGGTGGTGAGAAGTCGGGCTGGGGGTATTTTAGAGGCAGCAGCACTAGCGAGATTTGCTGATGGGTTGGGCATGGGCGGTGAGAGAGAGTGAAGGTCTGGTTTGAACAACAGGGAAGATGGAGTTACCATTAACCGAGATGGGAAAGACGGGGGTTCAGATGGGGAAGAACTGGCTCGGGAGAAGTCTCAGGAGTTCAGTTTGGGACACGTTACGCTTGAGTTCTGGGGAAGAGGAAAATGGTGTGGGAAAGAGCCCTTAATGACATGAAAGGGGAACCCAAGGATTTGAATCTTGCAGAAATTAAACAGATTTTGGCTAGATAAGGAAGAAAGCCCGGGGCGGTGGGAGGTGAGCGTCATGAGGGGTACGTCACCTATGGACGGTGGATGTATCTATTGACAGCTCACAGAGCTGGGTGCTGGCGGAGCTTGGGTGGGCTGTTAGCGAACGAAGCCCACCTGCCGGTGGCAGCAGCGAGCAGGGACAGCGTCGGAAGTCTGGGTGAGGCTAAACTAGGGTGTGCCACGTGGGTTTTGCAAAGGTCAGATAAAGCTTGAAGCCCTCCAAGAAGAGGCAGGGGCTCAGGCACAAAGATACCCCTGGGGTGTGAGATGAGAACACTGACTGAGATGGAGGTGGGTGATCTGGGCAGGGGCTGAATTCTGGCCTCTAAGGGAAATAATGCAAATGTGGTTCCTGAGGAAAAGGAACAGGTGTGGATTGCATCCGTGAGGGGAAAGGACAACTCTGGGATCGGGGAAGGGAACTGAAAGTGACTGGGCTGGTCCTGGAGGCCCTGAGAAGTTTTTGCAGGGGGGCAGGCAGATGGCAGGGGTTAGAGAGGAGCGCCAGCCAAGCTCTGAGCGTCGGGATGCCGTCCAGCCGCGCACACACGTGCACAGCCCCATTCTCTTATAAAGCATTTCACTGTTTGCCCCAAGTCACTTAGCTCTGGGTTATAGTCTCAACCTCAGAGTGTGCTTAGGAGCGTACACGTGACATGTGGTGATGTGTATAGGTGCACCGCCACGTCTACAAAGTCCTCCCCGCTTTACACAGTGAGCTCCACTGGTAAGGACCTGACTGTTCAGTTTACGGATTACCTGTTTTCTTTTGTTCTCTTTTCTACTGGTTGGTCTTCTCTTGACTTTTTGTTGCTCCACTGTTTATTGGTCCTTTGGGCAGAACACAAGGGAGTTTGTAAAACTCAAACACTGAAAACATTCGTAATGCATTATTTGCAGTTCTGACAAAAATGTCAATAGATAAGAAGATTAAAACCAATGGCTGAATTAAATTTTAGAATTATGTATGGATTAAAATGTTTATATGCCTGTGATTACAAATAATCAGTAGTCTACTGAGTCAACATTTCTTTCTCCATTTTCCTCTCTGTGTCTTCCCTTGCTGAACTTGTTTCTTCCTCCTTCTCCCATACTCCTTCCGGTTCTCTCACTGACACCAAGCTCAGGGTCCTCAGGATTCTGAACTTGGGCAGAAAGCAGCTGTTTGTGCTTCTCAGCAACCTTGGCTGGGAAAGAGGGAGGGTGGAAAAGAGATGATGTCTTTTTAAAGTTAAGGAGAAGGATTGAAAGGGTCCTGGAGAGCTAAGTAATTGGAAGAAAAATCTGGCCACTGATGAGGTGGTGTGTGGCAGGGCAGGCTCCCTGTTCTGGGCTGGATGGTCTGGTTAAGGAGAATTGGGAAGGTGGGTACGGAAACCTCCTGACTCGCAGGTGCTTGGGTAACACTTCTTGGACCCCGATTGCGGCAGGGGGAGGGACTCAGATGACCCTGAAGTTTCCATCTGGAAATGAGATTCTGAGATTCCAGGACTTCCCTGGTGGTCCAGTGGTTAAGACTCTGCACTTCCAATGTAGGGGGCGCAGGTTCGATTCCTGGTCAGGGAACTAAGATCCCACATGGCGTGCGGCGGTGCAGCCAAAAGGTCAAAAAAAAAAAAAAAAAAAAAGATTCCAGATTTAGGGAAGAGGGAAGGAAGGGAGGCAGGATAGAGGTGAGCACATATCTCTTCCCACTAGGCCAGCGAGGAGTCCTAGGAGAATAGCAAAGGCTGCAGCTGTGGTCTCCCCCTCTCTCCTGCAAAAGTGAATTCTCTGACGTCGCTCACTCCTGCCTCTAGCCACTGAAAGGACCCTAAGCCAGGTTGCCCACTGCTTCACTCTGACCTGCGGCCGCGTGGTCGGGGTCTGGAGGGGTGGTCAGTGAGTGGGAGGCCCTCGGTGTGGGTCTGGAGAGGGCCGGCAGGCAGCGGGTAGGGGAAGCGAGGTTGCAGGGGTGGGGGGTTGAGGTGTCACAGTCCTGGGGACGGTGCTCTTTTGATCCATGCCTGTTGCCTCCCCCACTTTGCGGAGTGAAGTCTGTGCTGGTTAATACCTTTCTTCCCATCTCTTTGTCTTCCCGCACCTCTTCCCACCCCCGACCCCGGATGTCTCCCCTCCCGCCCCGTCTCATCCCCTCCACGTCTGTGTCTCCTCCTGCTGTCGTGCTGTCCACGCCTGGCCACGGTTCCACGTGCCGCCTCCAACCTGTCTGCCTTCTCCTCGCCTCTCCCCCCTACCCGTTGGCTCTCGCTTCCCACAGCAGAGGGGAAGGTGTACAGCTCAGATGAGGAGAAGCTCGAGGCGCCGGCGGGAGACCCAGCAGGCAGCGAGCAGGAGGAAGAGGGCTCGGGCGGTGACAGCGAGGACGACGGCTTCCTGGACAGTTCTGCAGGGGGCCCCGGGGCACTCCTGGGACCCAAACCGAAGCTAACGGGAAGCCTGGGGACTGGAGCTGAGGAGGGGGCACCGGCGGCGGCGGCAGCGGGAGTCACGGCTCCTGGGGGCAAAAGCCGGCGGCGCCGCACAGCCTTTACCAGCGAGCAGCTTTTGGAGCTGGAGAAGGAGTTTCATTGCAAGAAATACCTGAGCTTGACCGAGCGCTCCCAGATCGCCCACGCCCTCAAGCTCAGTGAGGTGCAGGTCAAGATCTGGTTTCAGAATCGGCGGGCCAAGTGGAAGCGCATCAAAGCTGGCAATGTGAGCAGCCGCTCTGGGGAGCCTGTAAGAAACCCCAAGATTGTCGTGCCCATACCCGTGCACGTCAACAGGTTCGCTGTGCGGAGCCAGCACCAACAGATAGAGCAGGGCGCCCGGCCCTGAGGGGCTCCCGGGGGCTTCCTGAGCCTGCTCTGAGACTGGGCTAGGCTTCTGTGGACCAGAGGGGCTCCCGCTGTGACTCTGCCCTCGGACGGGGCTCAGTCGGCAATTAACGTAGCTCTAGGGGGGCTCTCCTGGCACTTGGCCCTGAGCCACTCCAGAGACCCCCAGGACTGGGGCTTCAGGGCTAAAGGGGCTTAGGTTCTTCCCGTCAAGGAGCTGCTGGGACTGAGGTGGACCCCTAGGGCTTGGAAGGTTCCTGACTAATGCCCTGGAATCGCTTCTGATGGGGAATGGAAGGAAGCCAGGGTGAGACCTAGCCAAGCTGATGACAGCTCCTTATTTATTTTGTGTGAAGTTTGTATATATGGAGCTCTCTGCCTCTGTCTGTCTGCACCCCTGAGAGGGATTGGGGAGCTTGTGTGTTTCCTCCATCCTCAGCCAGTCTGGTTCCATCTCACTGCCCCAGGGTGGGTACCGCCTCGCCTGTCTATAGTACAGAACGCGCAAAGCAGCGAAGTGGAACTGTCACTAGCCCCTTAGAAACCCTTCAGCACTCACTGTCTCTTTCATGTAATCTACCTCCACTAATGTCCTTTCCCGCCGCAGGTGCTGCCCACCGTTCACGCCTCCAGCTCTCATGCTCCTAACGCGGCACCTCTTTTCTCTTTACCATTAAACAGGCAAGCTTCTGCACCTCTGCTTTCTGCTCTTTGGAAGAGTTTGCAGACTTCAGGGTAGAGGATTCACTCCCTTCTGTATTCTGAGGGGAAATGAAGTACTTGAGCCTAGCTTAGGTGGGGTGTGTCTGGCCGTGTCTAAGTAGGTGGAGGTTATCAGTCGTGTGAGGGACGGACGGGCCGGCCGGGGGCTCACCCCCATCACCTGGGCGCCCGTTAACGAATCCTTTCCTGTGTAGAGGGCGTGGCAGCTTATTAGTCCATCTCTGCTCTCTTCGATATTCCAGACATCAGGGCCTGGAGTAAAAAGACCCACTTCTAGGGCTCTGTTTTAACAGCATTAATTGTGGTCGTCCCCCCACCCCCGTTGCACCGTTTACGAAGCTTGGGATCCCAAGTCCTCTTCTGTTATAAAATGAGGTTGGTTGAGAGGGCCCACTGCGGCGCGGCGCGGACGAGGCAGGAATGTACCTGGCGGTTCTGGAAGGGGGTGTGCTGTGGCGGAGGCTCGGGGGTTGGCATTCTGTGAGCAGATTAAGGAACAGCGTTAATGGTGGACGAAGGAAACACACAGACGTGAGGCTTCAGGGGCACTTGCAAGAAACAGAGTAGACCTAGAGGGAAACGAAACAAGCTGAAGCTGTCTGCCATTCCCCCACCTTCACAGACGGGCTACCATCCTGTACCAGCTGTGGAGCCAGGCCGCACAGGCATCGGGGACAGAGTTACCACAGAAGCCAGCTGAAGTTGGTATCATGGTTAACGGGGCTTCCTGGGAAGAAACAGGACCTGCATTGATTTGGGAGGAGAGGTGGAGTAGAACAGAAAAAAAAAAATCGGCTGTGAGTGAGGCAAGGTCAGAGAGGGGAGGGAAGCGCAGCTCAGTCCAGCCCCCGGCCGGCTTCCTCACCTGCGTCAGAGGGCATGTCGCTGCTGATTCCTGGTTTGCAAGCCAGCCGCTGTCTAGTTGCTCACATCTGTTGCCTGCCTCTTCCAGTGAGACTGAGACAGCCCTTCCCTGGCAGCTCTTTCCTCCTAGCTGGTTCTGGCAACCAAACGGAACGCAGCCTGGAGCTGTGACTGGTCACGAGCAATGGTGGCACGGTGCCCTGGCTGGGACACGCACAGCCAGGGTCCTCTCTATCTTTTGGCTAAATTGCAGCAAGGCTGGAGAATCAGGCTGAAAAAAATGTAGTCCAGACCAGTCCCATTCCTGATCTAGATCAAGGCTGTCTGCTACCTTTGACTCACCCACATGGGGAACCTACAGGGTGAGATTCTTTTCAGGAGAGAAGCCGGGCAGAGGTCGAGGATCCCAGGAGCGGTTGTCATCTTGCTGTCAGGAATCCACGTCTGCAGGTCGAGCAAGGGCTGGAGCGGAGGCCCTCTGGCTCTGCCCCCAGGGAGGGGAAGTGGGGGGCGGGGAGGAGAACTAGCAAGACCAAGGCCTTGATCTGCCCTTTTTTCCTGCATTTACCTCTGAAGCCTCCTAAACTATACCAGGCAGCATTCAGCCACCCAAGGGGCTTCTTTTCCTTGGGGAACCTGGAGGTGATTATTGCTAGTATTTCCTGAGCCTAGGAACCCAGTCTCACACACACCCATGGTCCTGTCTCTATTCTGCCCTTAACCTTGTTTAAGGCTCTTGTCAGCCTGGCAAAAGGGGCTGTGGACCGAGACAGTAAAATCTGGTTTCCTCTCTGAATAGCTTTACTTGGTTAATTTCCCTACCCATGGGCAAGGGCCGTGCAGAGCGCCAGCCCACCACACCCAATGTACAAGGGCCACCAGCAGAGCAGCTCCCGGAACCGGGCAGCAACGGGCTCCCTAGGGAGTGGGGACCCTAATTTTAGCAGTTCTCACCCTTCAAGAACAGGTACAGAGGGGTTTCTCCCAGATTTTCTTTCTAGAATAACTAAGGGATAGTCCGAGGGAAAAGCAGAAGCTCTGGATTCTGCCTCCGGTTTGGCAAGGGGTTGGTGGGAGTCAAGGGGGCTGTTCTGCCGTCGGTGACCAACCCCCTCCCCTCTCCTCAAACGCAAAGCCTAGGGATGAGTTCCCCAGAGGCGCGCTGCCACTCAACCCATCCCGTCCTCAGAACTCTCCCCCTGGGCACGGACCCGCGTGGCTCCCTGAACCTCTGGCTGCGGGGCTGGTTCCCAGACGCCTAGGAAGGGGGACAGAGCTCCTGCCCTCTCTGTGGGTGAACTCTGGGCAGCACAGCTGTGGTGTGAGGTCACTGGACAGAATACTGATGAAAATGAGGAGACCAACAGAAAGCCATTCTGAGGGTGGAGGCGGCAGGGCAGGGGGGAAGCAGCAGGAAGCTTCGAGTGGGGAGCACGGAGCTCGTCTCTCCTCCTGGCAGGGTTCACTGCCGGTGCTGCTGACAAACTCAACTACGCCCCTGGCAAGAGAGGGCTGAGAGAAACGCACGCAGGAGGCTGGGGGTTACCTAGCCTCCAGCCTGCCTCCTGGACAGGGTGGGTGGGTGGATGGGGTACCCTAAAGTAAAGTACAGCAAAGAAGACAGGGACAAAGAAGAAGAGAGAGATGAGAGGGGCATTTTCGGAACGGCAGGGAGACGAGAGGGGAGGCGAAGGCCACACACACAGTCTGGTTTATTGGCACATCTCACACACACCAAATATGTACACAAACATAAATATTCCAATGTACACATTTACATGGGACTCGCAGGTCACCCCCCCCCCCCAACGTCTGCCCCACCCAGGCTCCGTTTTAGGAGAAGGCTCACAGGGGGCTGGCACGAGAAGGTAGGACTCTGGAGGAGGGCGAGGTCCTGCTCCCCTCTCCTCACAGTACCTCCAAAGGGTCCTGTCCCTTTTCAGTGGCACCGGAGGGCAGGGGCCAGACACCTCCGACCCCTCTGCTGCAGCTCCAAGCCCGGCGTCTCCTCTCATCCTTCTGTCTCTCCCCTTTAGTTCTTCCCTTTGACTCTTCCCGTTTCCCTCTCCTCCTTCCTCTCTGCATGTCCCTGCTTCTCAGTCTCTGTGTCTTTGTTTCTCCCAGCGCCTGTAGGGGGGTGGGTCCCCATGCCCTGGAGTCCTTCCGGCCCCTCTGCCCTCTTCCTGGGCCTTACAGGAGACTAGGGCTTCGGTGCAGCTCAGCGGAGGCGCTGGTGCCGTTGGCAGGCTCTCTGCTGGGGGTCGGGGCTAAGCTGCAGCCCTCCCCGGGGCAGCCATGCTGGATCAGGATGTCTGCACACTCCTGGCTGCCGGCCCGGCGAGCATAGGCCAGCGGGGTCAGGCCCCGGGCGTCCCGGCTCCTCACGTCCACCCCGTACTGCAGAAGAAAGCACGTTTTCACGGTTGGCGGGACACGGCGGGAAAGGTGTGGGTTCCCGGGGAGAGAAAGGAGAGGCGGCCCTCAGAGGGCTGGGGTGAGAAGGACGTCAGGGAGGTGAGGGGCACCTGCGGGGCGGGAGCCCCGACTCACCCAGATGAGCAGCTGTGTGAAGACGACGTTGGCCATGGCGCTGGAGAGATGCAGGGCGGTCCGCCCGTCCCCGTCCCCGTAGGTCTCGTTCACCTCCTCCTTGGACCCGTGGGCCAGAAGCATCACCAGCAGCCGCAGGTCGTCTTCCACCACCGCGCGGAGCAGCTGCTGCCCCAGCGGCACATCCGAGCTGGGCAGCGGGGCCAGGAAGAGCTTCTGCTCGTACTTGGCCCGGATCCAGCGCTCCTTCTCCTCTCTGCGAGCACAGGAAGGGCCGGGCCGGGGGTCAGGGGGGCGAGGGGGCGGCAGGGAGACACGGCGTCGGCGCAGAGGCGAGCCTGAGGGCCCCAGGGGGGGTCGGGGGGCAGCGGGCGGCGCACAGGGCGTGGAAGAAGCGGAAGAGAACTCCGGGGAGGCCCCTGGGGGCCGAGAGGGCAGGAAGATTCCCGGCAGGGCTCGGGCTCGGGTGCAGCTTATCTGGCCCTGCAGGAACAAAGGAGGCGGGGGCCTGCACTGGGGGCCCACGCACGACCCTATCTACCACCCATTCTCCCCATCTCAGAGCTCAGGCCGTGGCCTTCGCGCCACAGAGCGATAGGGCCCTGCGCATGCGCCTCCCGCCGGCCCCCCTGACCTGCTGATAACGCTGAGAAAGGGCCCGTTGTTGTGAGGCGCTGAGTGACAGGAGGGGGAGGGGCACCCCCAGGGGCCCACCGCCAAGCAGAGCAGCGGCGGGTTTTAATTAACCCTTCCAGCCCTGTCACAGCTGCCCGGCCGCGCCCCCAGTCCTCCCCACCGGGCAGGAGCGCCCACGTCCCCTCCCTTGCCGGCCAGCGCCGGGGCCCCCGCCCTCACCTGCAGGCGTCGGGCCCTGGCTTCGCGTAGCCATCCAGGGCCCCCTCCCAGACACTGTTGGCCAGGGCATTGCCCATCGCGGTCATGACGGCCAGCAGCTCAGGTGGCCAGTCATCGAGGTCGAGGGAGCGGACCCGGGACAGGTGAGCCCCCAGATGCCGGTGGGTCCCCGAGCACTCGATGCACATCAGGGCGCCCAGGTTCAGGCTGGCCCAGTCTGGATCTAGGTGCGGAGAGGAAGCAAGATGAAGCCCCCGGGCAACCAGAGCGAGACCACCAGGAAAGCCCTCCCCGCCGCGGTTCCCGGCCTGCGAGAAGCCGCTTGCAGAGCTTCCTCCGCGAAGCTGGTCGCGCTTCCTCTAAGCCACCCACAAGCCCGGCCCCCGCCGGCCCGGCACTCACTGGGGGCCTCGCAGTCAATACAGAAGCTGTTGCCACGAACGGTGCGCACGGCCTGCACAGCCAGAGCCGCATTCTGGTTCCCCAGTCGAGTCTGCCTCGGGGGGACAGGCAGGGGTGGCTGGTCAGTCGCGAGGCCGACCTGGGACCCCACCCCACCCGGGCCTCTGGGCCAACCTTGTCCTTGGCGCTGCGGCAGCCCTGCAGGCTGGCGAGGATCTGGGCCTGCACGCTCTGCACCCACAGCTCCCGCTCCTCCGCCGTCGAGGCCTCGAAGTGCCACGTCTGCCCGGTGAGGGACACCACCACAAACTCGAACGACTCCTCGGCCTCTGTGGGCACAGGGACACGCACCGGCGTGAGGGCAGAGGGCCCCTGTCGGCACGCACGTGCAGGGACACGCCACCCAGCCTCGAGGACCACTCTCTCCAGGGCACCTAGCGGGGAGTAGGGGGCAGAGAGCCGTGTGGAGCCCCCAGACCTCCATCCTAGCCACCTGTGGAGCCTGGGTGAAAAAGGTGGGGAAGCGAGGATCTGGCATCCCTGGCACTGCTGGGAATGGGTCTGGAAAGCAGAGCTGAGTCTCTGGAGAAGGATGTGATGGGGCGTTAGGAGACAGTGCTGGGGGGGGGCGGCGAAGGCGGGGGTGGGCACCATCCGTACATGTCAGCTGCAGCCGCCTCATTTTGCAGCTCATTAAACCCAATATTCCTGACGGCGTCAGCGTGGGGCTCCTGGGAGCCGGGCCCCTCCCCCGCTACCCTGGCACAGGCAGGCAGGGAGGGCAAGGGGATGGGGAGAGGAGGAGAGGTTTCCTCCACAGACGAACGCGGATGTGTGAGCAGATAGGAACCTGAGGACATCTGCAGTGACAGACACGTCCCAAGCAGTGTGGTGAAGCTGTTCCCAGCTCTGCTCCCCCAGGCCCCCCAGGAGACAGTCACGTGGATCTCCTTCCCGATGGTCACCGCCCCGTGGGTGAACAGTTCCTAACAAGCAGTGCGAGTGTGTCGTGGGGCTGGAGAGACAGGTGCCTGTGAGGAGGCCCAAGTGAGACCACACGTCCTGCCGGGGCAGCCTCCTGCCCCAGTGACACTGAACATGCCCTCCCCGCCCACCAGCCCCCGGCCCCGCCAAGGGAAGTCCTCCTGGCGGGCTCCTGCTCTAAGGCGCCCTTAACAGAACTGTCTTCGTAGAGAAACCGGTACCTTTCTTTCCCCAAGCTCCACCATTCCACCTCACCTTGCTTCCAACCATCTTTGAACTACGTAACGGTGACAGTCTGTGGGGCTCAGTTCCCTGGTACAGGTGCACCCCGTGCCGTGAGCGCTGAGCACCCCTGTTGTCACCGGTTGGCTGGGAAAGGTGGCTCCTTCCCCTTAGAGATGATCTCCCCCACCTAGCCACGCCCCTAACCCTGACCATCAGAGAAGAAACCATCAACTGTGCATCGATGTAGGTTAACCTTATTCAGGAGCAAAGACACTCCAACCACTGAGAAGAGGCACATTTTGAAGATACTCTGGGGAACATCAGAGAAGCAGCGCTATGATTAATAAGGGATTATGAGAAAGGACCTATGGAACAATACCTGAGGAGCTGGAATTCCTCAGCCTAAAGAAGACTAAGGAGAGGCTCAGCCAAACACACACGCGTATGAAGCACCTATTTTGCGCCCAGCGCTGCTGAAGCTCAAAGGGTGATACAAGAGACACAGAAAACATAGGTCCTGCCCGCACCACCTTGGAAGAGCTGCGGGAGGAGCAGCCTGCTGTCTTTTACCTTCCGTAAGAATAAAAGAAGCTCACGTTTTCACAGGAAGGGTTTAAGTTAGGCAGAAGAAAGAGCTTTTCTAAGATACCAGGTTGAGATGACCAAAAGTTGTGGAGCTGCTTTATACTGGAAGTTATTATTAGAAAGTGCTTACGCTAATACAGAAAAAAGGGTGTGCCTCTTCAGGCACTATCCCCAAGTCCCGCTGCCCACCTCCTGTGCCCCGGTTTCCCTTGGGGGGTCCCCCTAACCTTCAGCAGCACTGCCGGGGCCGTCTGGTCGGGGGGTCCCGGTGCTCTTTTTCCTCCGGTGCTTCTTCCGGTTGGAGTGGGGAGATGGGGGAGGCTCCAGCTTGGGGCTGGAACTGAGCACCTCAGCTGGGCCACTGGCTGGTGAGGGAGAGGTGGAGAAGTGTGGGGAGAGGGGAGGGGGCCAGCACAGGCCCTGCCCTGGGTGCTGGGGGCTCCACCCTGAACTGCAGCTGGGTGGCCCAAGCGGGGCGGGGTGGGGGGAAGGGGGGGGCACTCCCGCCCCGTCCGCACCCCGGGAGGGGTCTGCCCACAGAGTCCCGACCCCAAGGCGCCCCCGGCCTTGGAGGAAGGGAGGGTGGAGAGGAGCGTGTAGAAACCGCAGGCAGGGCAGAGCGAAGGGGAGGAGGGAACCGGCTTCTGCAGCCTGGAGGGCGGAAGGCGGCCGGGGGAACGCACTCAAAGGGAGCTGGAGACCCGGCAGCTCCGCACCAAATTTATCCTCAATCACACTCCCCGCTCCTCACAATTAATAGCAGAATTAGAAACAATCAGGGAGCTGCCTAATTACTGTCAATTAGAGCGCGCTAATCAAGCTCCCGTCTCCCACACCCCGCCCGGCGCCTCACCACTAAATGTCAAACTTCATTAGAGGCAGACACGCGCCCTCCCTCCCTGCCTTCCGCCTGCCAGACTCAACAGAGGGGCCCCACCAAGGCCAGCACAGGCCGCAGGACGGTGACCCCGGGAAGGGCCCCCGGCTGCCCTCTCAGGCCTCCACATCCACCCCCGGGGCGGCCTGGGCCGGGCCGGGGAGGTGGCGCAGACCCGGGGCTGTGGGCGCCCAGCTGCTTCCTGCTGTCAGAGCTCAGGCCGGGCTCCGCGCTTCTGCTGGGATGCGGGCCGGGGCAGGGTCTCTGGGAGGCAAGTCAGGAGGAGAGCTAACGCGCTGCTGCCCAGCAGGAGGGACGTGGGAGCAGCGGGTGTGCCCGGTCCCCAGGGAGTCTCCTCCCTCTCACACCCTCACTTAGGAGAGGAGGGCAGGGCGGCGCCCATTTCCCTCTAGCCTTCAGGACTGCTGATGGATGTGGGGCTATGGGTGAGTGAGGAGAGAGCGTGGAAGCGCTCGCGGGGGAAGAAGTGAGGGGAAGACGACGAAGAGGCCAAGGAGAGCAGGCGGAGGTGGGAAGGGAGAGTTCTCGACCCCCTAGACTGGGTGGGGCCTCAGCCTACCGAGGGGCAGCGCGGGGGAGAAACCACGTCTCCGGACGGCTCCCTGATCCTGTCTGCGGGACCCCCCTCTCCACGCGGGCTAGCTGCCGCCTTCGGAACGTGTTTCAAGCCCCCGGCCTCCGACCTCCCCACTCCGCCGCTTCCCCGTGCCCCCCGCGGAGAGGCTGATGAGCCGGCTGCGCGGGGGGCTGATGGGGACGCGGGAGCCGCCAGCGCCGCCTGGGGACAGCGGTGGGCGGCGGGGAGCTGCGGAGGGAGGGTCTCTAGCGCCAGCCGCTGGCGCGGGCCTGCGGGCAGCACAGGGGCAGCTACCCCAACTCCATGCCCCAGGCGTGGCACTGGCTCTGCCACAAGCCCTGGAGGGCTCCGCCGGGCCCCCTTCCCCATCTCGGCCTCCCGGGCTGCCCTCCTCTGCGGCTTCACCGGGTCCTGCATACCTGGGGGCAGGGCAGCGGCCTCACTCCACTGGTCGGCGCTGGAAACAGAGCAGGAGCGCTGGTGCAGCCCCTCTGGGCGCGGGCCAGCCCAGGCTGGGCTGCTGGCCGAGTGGGGGGCACCTGGGGGGGGGGGTGGGAAGGGTCAGACTGGGAGAGGAGGCCGGGGGAAGGGCACCCATAGACTTTCCTGAAAGTACAGCTACGGGCAGAGCTTGAGAACTTCCAGCAGGATACTGACCCAGGATGAGGGGCTCCGGGATTCACCAGGCACCGGGCCAGGATCACTGGAGAACCGGAGGCCTCCCATGGGCCCAGACTTCACACCCCCACCTTGTCTCCAGGGTCCATGCCTCTGTCCCCTCCCTGTGATCGGGAGCCAGAAGTCGGGTGAGCGGGACAGTCCCCCCATCACCGCCGAGCTGCTCCCCCGCTATCCCAGCCCCTGCCCCTCCTGGCCAGGCCCCGAACCCCGTCCCAGGCCACGTATGCCATTAGCTGTGCCTCAGCTTTGCTGCCATTCTGACGAGGAATAAGTGTATCAAATTCAAGTAATCATGTCTAATTAGTATTAGTAATTATCCTGTGGGGCCGGAGAAAATTAATCTTTCGTTTCCCATCGGGGAAGAACAGCAGAGCCAGGGGAACCGAAGGCTCCAGGAGCGCCAAGCCCGGGGCGGCGGGGCCGGCAGTGCGCGCCCTCCCCGGGCCCGAGTCACCCGTGGGGAGATGGTGGCAACGGCCCCCGGGCCTCAGGGCCGGCCGCGGACAGCGACACTGCCCTCTCACCTCAGCCGACCTGAGACAGGGTGGGGCCTGAGGCCAGAAGGCCACGGCCGAGGGAGGTCTGCACTGAACGCTGGGCAGCTGGCCGGGTGCCCGGCGTTAGTGACAGGCAGAGACAGGCCCTGAAGCTGAACAAGCCGGAGGGAGGGGCGAGGGCTGACACCAGGCCCCGGACCAGCCCCGCAAGCACAAGGGTCAAGTTTCTGGAAGCCAAGGGACAGGAAGATGTGCGCAGAAGCCACTAGAAGGTAAAGGAACAGGCCAGACGTCCCTGATGCTCGCTCCAGGGACAGCACGAGACTGAATGGTGGGGGCGGGTTTTGTGTTTCTCTTGTATCTGTCATAACACCCCAGGCAGGACCAGACACACAGTTAAGTGCTCGTTAACACACGTGTGGCACCCGTGCCAGCCCCCTCCCACTCTGCCTAACAGGTCCCTGCAAACTTAGCCTTTCTTGGGGTCCCCCCGCACCGACCCCCGTCAGGAAACCTTCCAGGGGAGCAGCCTCGGGTCCTAACTTCTCAGATGCTGTGCTTCTTGCCACCCCTCGCCTGCTTCCATCTCCCCCGGGTTCCAGATCTTATTCCCCCTCCCGCCAGCCCCACCCAAAGACAGCACAGGCCCAAGTTCCTCCCCAAGCCCCCCAACCCAAAACCCGAGGGAGGGAAAGTGCTTTCCCTTTTCTTTGTTAATTCTCCCCTCATTACGCCTGCAATCCCACAATCAGTGTGCACTGTAATTGTCGAATTTGATGCTAATGATTAATGAATTAAACATGGAGCCATCAATTAGTCCTCGGAGAATAATTCTGCATAAAGCAGCGGATAATGTAATTACAGTAACAAAGATAATGAGATGTTAACATCGCCCGGTGAGCGGAGACATGTGTGAGTGTGTGCGAGGTCGGTGCGCGGCGGAGGGGACGCGGCTCGGGTGGCGCCTGGCCGTGTGTTCCCGGGACGTGGCGAGCGTTTGCGGGTACTGGCAGTTAACGTGGGCGAGTGTGCCGCGCACCCCCTTCTCCACGCGCCACTCCCGCTCCCCAGGTGAAGGTCTTCAGGGACCAGGAATGTGACAGGACAGAGTGTCTTAGGCCTTCCCTCCCTCCGAGGGAACAGCTAGCTCTCCCCTTGCTGCCTGCCTGCAAGCAAAGGCTCCCCTTCCATCCAGTCACGCTTCCTGCTCCCTCTGGTGTCATCTGAGAAACCCCAAGCCAGTCCACAGGCAGCTCCGGGAGGTCCCCAGCCCCGCCCCGGCCCTTCCCTTCCCCAGCGGCCCCGCCCCTGCCCCGCGCAGAACACCCAGGACTGGACCACGGTGGCCTGTTTCCACCGGACCGCCTCCCCGCCCCCAAGTGCAGCCCCACGGGCGGCTCCCGGCGCCCTACCCATCTTTCTTGCCTTTCTGTCCTTAGCTTCCTTCCTTCCTTCCCTCCGTCCACTAGCTCCCTCTCTGTCTAATTCAAGGGCTCAGAGGACAGAACATAGCTTCCCAAGTCAGGCACGCGCAGGTTCAAACCCAGCTCCACCACTTCCTGTGGGATTTTACAGACAAGTTATTTAACCTCTCCGAACCTTTGTTTCCTCATCCACAACATGGGGAGGATAATCTCGACTTCGGATCTACTGCACCCGGCACCCCTGCACCAGCGGGGTCAGTGCCCGCCACCTGCCCCTTGCAGCGCCTCCAGACTGGGGGCAGTGGGGGCACACGCGGCAGGGCGGGGTGCCGGCCCCTCACCTCCAACAAGGAGTGCGCTCAGGAAGCTCCGCCGCTTCTGGACACGGGGCAGAGGCCGCTCGGCCTCCAGCTTCTCTCTGAACTCAGTCTTCTCTGAGCAAAGACCCCCCCCCCACCCACCACCGCCTCTCACTGCAGACCTGAGGACGGTTAGCAGGTTCGCCCCAGGCAGCTCTGTCCCCTCCCGCCCATTTGGCAAACTTGACTGAGATGTGGCCCTGGTGCCAGAGGGCCCCGGCGTCCCCACCATCACCTGCCTCGGCTCCAGACGCTGGTGCCACCTGTCAGCACGAGGCTATCTGTCCCCATTCTGATCTGCCAGGCGGTCCGCTGGCCGCCACCTCTACTAACCCCACGAGGGCAGCGTTTTGGCGACTGCGCTTGGCTGAGCTGATCCCGAAGCAAGACACCGGGTGGCCGGCGTGTTTGGAGCCCTGAGGACCCGGCTGGGGAGGGGCGCAGCCCCACACGCCTCCCTTCCGGGGCCCGTCACGGCGCGCCCCGCTCTCCCAGACAGACGAGGCCACGGCAGCCACACGCCCCCCTCCCACCTCAGCAGCCCCCTCACCTGTTCCCCCACCCAGCTGTGCGCTACTCCGCTCCAAGGCCAACCCGTTGGCCCGGGGGCTGGTGCCAGGGGCCGTGGCCGGCGTGGCTCGGGGCAGGCGCTTCCCTGGCACTTTGACCGTGGTCCGCAGCAGGTCAATCTCCTTGCCGTGGATGTTCTGCATGTAATCCTAAGGCCACGTGGACAAGACAGAGGAAGACTCGTTAGGACAGGTCACTCTTCGGCAGCACCTCATCTCTGACCCTCCCAACTCCTGGGTCTCTCCCCCGTGCTGCTGGGGGGGGAGGAGGGGGACAGCCCGAGTTCTGTGGAGCGCACAGCACACCTCCAAGGCTGCCCGCGTGCGGCTCGGTGCGGGGCTCGGCCGGGAGCGCGGCAGGGGCGACAGAGGGTCGAGAGCCAAGAGCTGAGGCTCGGGGCTCCTTTAGGGAAGACGGCTCAGGGGGCAACGCAAAGGAGGCCAAGTACTGAACCAAGATGGGATTTAGGGAGAGAGGGCATATGGCCGAGGAGAGGCACCGCCAGGCTCCGTGGGATGTGGACGCCTGGGTTGCCCCGGGCCCTGGGTGGCTGGTCACCAAGGACTTCAGCCCTCTTTTCAGAAGCTCCCACCACCACTTGGGACTCTGAGAACTTGTAAAGCCTAGAACAGCCCCCAGTCCTTAGACTGGCACCTGACGATAAATATCTGTTGAACAGTTAAAGGGAAGCCTTTGATTCTTTTCGCTGTTTTTCGGGATATTGAGACAAGTCCACGGTTCCACAGATACCAGTGAGTATCCCAACGGCAGAAGAGTAACAACCACTGACAACATCACATCGCCCGCCCAGCCGCGTGCCAGGCGTCCACTGAACCACAGCTGTGTATCGCGTCTACATCTCATACACCGCCTCACGGAATCGTCACAACCACTAGGAGGACGGTGTTACTATGCCCACGTTGCGGGTGAAGAAACTGAGACTGACAAAGGTTAACCTGCCCCAGGCCACACAATCAGCAGGTGACGGAGCCAGATTCAAGCCCAGGCTTTTCAGGTGCCCAAGGCTCTGCACGGAAGGCAAACTTCCTCCTCGGCCCAGGAGCAAACCCCGCCTTCAAGTCAGTACCGCGAGGGCCCTGGAAGTGGACGAGTGGGGAGGGACCCTGAGAGCGGGAGCCACTGGGTGCTGAGCCC
Source organism: Eschrichtius robustus (assembly GCF_028021215.1). Classification (NCBI taxonomy): domain Eukaryota; kingdom Metazoa; phylum Chordata; class Mammalia; order Artiodactyla; family Eschrichtiidae; genus Eschrichtius; species Eschrichtius robustus. Next base: position 124,429,924 of record NC_090831.1, on the reverse strand, counting down.
CACCATCCGCTGTCTCGACCTCAGCCTGGGACCACCCCCGACCCCGGGGAGTGGCACCTGGAGGGGCCGGGGGGGCCGGGGCGCAGGAGGTGGGCGATGCAGAGCATAGCCCTGCCCGCCCTCTGGCTGCTGTAAACCCCGCCCGGCCTGGGCCCCGCTCTCCCTGCTGCTTCTGACCTCTCCTTCCAGGCTGCTGACTCCTGCTTCCCTGCCCCTGGCACCAGCGAGTTCCGGGGCAGTTGCCAGCAAACGTCCTCCATAAAATGTGGCAAAAGCTCCTTCCCGGGGGCAGAAGCTGGGCCAGGGGCACCAATCTAACTTTGGACGGAATTCCACCAATCAGACTGGGGACGGGCGCCTCTCCTCCCTCAAGAGAGCCTCTGGGATGTTTTGCATCCAGGGCGCTTCCCTGAGCGGCTGGCTCGACGGAGTCTTCGTGTCCTTCCAGGCGCCACCCCTCTCACCCTACCCACTTGGAGCATCACTCCTTGTCACCCAGGCGCCCTCCTACCTTCTCAACTTTCAGCTTCAGGGAAAAGGGACAACGTCCTCTGCTGAAAAGAGCCGAAGGGGAGTGCTGCCTGTTGGGAAGCAGGGCCAGGGCGGGCTGGCGAGGTGCTCAGGGGCTGCCCTCGCTCTGTGAATGACCGAGAGGACATCAACTAGAAAGGGGTCACCTGGCCCTAAGGAGCCAAGAGAACGTGGGAGTTTCCCGTCGTGAAGAGAAGTGAGAACAAGGAAACAGAGCACCCGGCACCAGCCCTGCTCCTGCACTTCTGCGTCGGGCTGGAGTTCACCGCAGGGCGCGTCATCGAGGGACCAGCGTGAGGGCCAGCGGCAGGACTACCAGGAGGCCCGTGGGGAGGACGGGGCACCACCGATGCTGGCACGCTGGCCTCGCCAGTCAAGCCCGGCTCCCGGAGGCCTGGCCGGGCCTGTACTCACTCTTTATTCTCCAAGCGGCTCTTGACGCCTTCACAGGCAGATGGCCCTTCAGAAAGACAACAAGGGCATAGCCAGCCGGAGGGGAGGAGCTCCTTTCCCTGCAGCTTTGCGCTGCGCCCGTGCCCTCCTGCCACCGCCTAGTCCTGCCTGAGGGACAGTGCCGGGTGCCTGGCCTCAGGCAGCCTCCGCTCCGAGGGGTCTGCTTCATGTCTCAGAAGCACAGAACAACATCACTGAGAAGTCGGTGAGGGCGGGCTCCACCCACGGGAGGACCCCCTCCCCGCCAACGACCTCTCACCCCTGCTCTGCTGAGCGCTGCCAGGGCTCCGTCCCCCTGGTCCCTTCTCCAGCAAACTTGGCCCGCCCCACCCAGTGGCCGCTGGCCCTTTGGTCTTGCTCTCGGCCCAGCATCCAGCGTGTGACTCCACCGTCCTGGCCCTCCTCACTCCAGGCCCGACAGCCCACCGACTCGGCTTCCGCACGCACCCAGGACCATGCGCACAGTCACATCTAGCTCAGTGGCTCCAGACGACTGTCAACAGCTGGCTGGGCCGAAGGCACAGCTGCAGTCCCTTTCCTGGGGGAGGAGCTTGGGCTGCTCTAGTTCACAAGGAGGTCACAGCAGCTGCAACAGTTTTCAGGCCCCACGACAGCCCTGGGATAACCAGGCTGGGACACGGCGGGAGAAGCTGACCCCAGGCCAAGAAAAAGAGCCACACGGAGGGACTCCGTTCAGGGCCAAGGAGCCAGCAACCAACGTCAGGGGAAAGCACCGGCCCTCAGCATCCCCGACCACCTTGGACGGACGGGCACTGGTTGCTCGGGGGGTGCGGGGAGCAGGCCAGCACCCGGCCAGCTGCAGGCCCGGGCCCAGAGGCGGAGCCTGGCCCCAGGGAGAGTGCGGCCAGGAGCTCAGAAGGCAGCAGCAGGGACGGGGCATCCGGGGCAGAGCAACAGCGTTTCCCTCCGTCAGCAGAACGGGGGGCTCGGCAGTGGCGGTGGGAGCGGCTGCTCCGGAGAGCGGTCACCACGGCTGCCTTTATTACCCACCATCAAACAGCAATTTCTTCCCCAGCCTCCTCGCTAATTACCCAGCCAGCGTTCTCATCTCGTTTTATTACTGGAATTAACAACGAGTTCAGAGCGTGGAAAGCTATTAAGATGTGTGATTAAGCCACATTCAATTAGTTTCTACAAACAATTTAATTGATGTTGCAGATAGAATTAACAGAAGGTGATTGTGTGAATGGCTTCGCTGGCTGCAAAATGGGAGAGGCTGTGGCGGGCTCTCTGGGGCTAGGCAGGGGCTGGGCGTGAGGCTCGAGGCCTGCCCACCAGCCCTTCCTCTGCAGCCCGGCCCGTCCCGCCAGGCCACCCGGCCTCCATCGGGAGGCGGGTCCCCAGCACCGCTGCCCTCGGGTCTCCTGGGCAAGGCCGGGCTAGGCCAGGAGTTCCCGGACGGGCCTTCCTCTCCGGCTCCCTAACAGGAGGGCGCCTCCAAGGGAAGCGGGCAGCTCCGGGGACGGAGGGTCCCTGCTCACTGCTGGCGGCTGGGAAGCTTGCTCAGGTTGGAAAACACGGCATAGGGGGGATGGAGGTGGGTGAGCTAGCAGCAGGAGTGCGGCGGCCACCAAGGATGGAAACCGAGAGGCGAGGAGCGGTTGGAGCAAAGCAGCATCTGTCAGGAGGGAACTCAGGTCCCTGGGGCCGCGCACGGAGACCCTTGGCTTGGCCTCCCTCGTGCTTTCACTGTCACCACGGTGTCGAATCTGATTCGTGTCTCCTGAATGAGAAGAGAAGCATCTAGAGGGCAGGGAGGCCGCCATCTGCGCGTGCTAGTTGCTCGGGGCATCCAGCATGTGGGGAGTTGGGGAACGACGTGCACTTTGACCCCGGAGCCAGAGGGCAGCCACTGAAGCGCTGACGGATGGGGAGGCCATGCTCTCAACCTCCTCGCCGCGTCCTGCGGCCCGGCGGGGGCCAGCAGAGCCGGCGGCCTCTTCGATTCACCTCGCAAGAAAGCAGCGACAGCCTGGAAGTGCCTGCCGCCAGACCCTGTCCCGGGCCCGACACACTAAGCCACACACAGTTCACAGGCAGCACAGCGCTGGACGGGACTCCGAGAGCGTCCGCCGCACAGCCGGGCCGGGCACGTGGGCTGCCGGCTCCCCCCGCCCCACCCACCCAGCCACCTTACTTGCCCCAGTGGTAACTCTCCAGCGACTCTCAGGCAGCCCCGAAGGGAGGCGCTCCTGGCACATACAGAAAAATCTGGGTGACGCTCAAAGTCGTGGGCCAAGTCTCAGCCCAGCCACTGGCTGGGTGACTGATGAACCGGCAAACCCCAGCGAGCCTCTGCTCTCCAGTTTGTTAAGTTGTGTGTAAAAACAGCAATCCCTCAGGCCTTTACCTTCCCTTCCGAAACCAAAAGCGAACACAACGCCGGGCACTCTCCTCCCCGCTCCCATCCCTCTCCTCCTCTCTCTGGGGCGCTCCCATCCCTCTCCTCCTCTCTCTGGGGCGCTCCCATCCCTCTCCTCCTCTCTCTGGGGCGCTCCCATCCCTCTCCTCTCTCTGGGCCGTGGGACCAGCAGGGGGCACAGTGCAGCGTGAAGCAGGAGGAACAGGTAAGGATGCAGCAGAGGGGAGGGTGAAGGCCACTGCCACACAGGTGGGGAAACAGAGGCCTCAGACAGGCCAGCCCCCAGCCCAGCAGCCAGGAGGTGCCTGGGCGGGGACCCGTGTGTCCTGCCTGGGCTGTGGGTGCTGGAAGCCAGGAGGGCCCAGACCCTCTCTGCTGGGAAATACCGCGGTCCTGCTCTTTCTGGCTGGGGGCGCTGCACCCGCGGACGCTCCCTGCTCCCTGAGACACGGTGCCTCTCGTCAGGGCTCTGCCAGTAGCCTTGCTGCCTCTTGTCCTGCGTGGACTCAGCAGCGGGACCAGGTCCTGGGCGAGGAGGAGGCTAGAACGGGGGAGAGGACGGCACCCAGGAGCCTTTGTGCTGAATTCCCAAGGTCCCCCGGCCGTGGCCCCTCGTCTATAACCCCCCTCAGCCCCAGTATCGTGGCACCAGCTCCCGCCCTGTGGAGTAAGAGGCCCCGAGCTGAGGGGAAGGGCCAGCTCCAGAGGCACCCAGAGGGCCAGGCTGGGCTCTGGCCTCACTGGAAAGGCCCACACCAGGCCTGTGAGCTTTCTCAGCCGTCCTGGGTGGTGTTCTCAGGATGGAGCTATGGCCGAACCGCGGACCCCAGCACGTCTCAGGTCGGGGACCCCTGACACCTTGTGCAGATTCAAAGGCTGGCGAGGGACCCTCGGAGGCAGGCCTGGGGCCTCCGGGCCGGGGGTGGAGCCAGCCCACGTGCTGCGCTTCAGGGGCTTCACGGGAGAACTCATTAGCCCCACAGTGGGGTGGTGACAGAGATAGATTCTGGTGACAGCTGTGTGCTGGAGCCACGCAGCGAGGGGGGGGGGAGGAAGGAAGGGTGGGGGAGCTGCCACGGGGGCCACGCTACAGTCACCGCGCCCCAGCCCCTCCCCGGGCATCGGCCACACCCTTCCAGACCCCTCTGCCCTACCAACAGTGCCCCCGACGCTCCTCTTCCCAAGGGGGCCTGTCCAGGCCCGCCAGCCCAGCAGCCCTGGCTTAACTGCCCTTTCGCTCCCCATCACCCCAGGAGCCCAGGCGTAACCCCAATGGTGCGGCTCCCCGAGACACAACTGTTGGCAACACCGACCCCCCCAGCTTGAGCAATTCCATGTGAACGGGCCCAATCCAGCTCTTAAAACAACTAGAGTGTAGGATGTAGAACCTGACTCGCACACCAGCCTAGCCCAGGGGTGACCGTCCCCGGGGGTGAGTTTACTCCAAAGAGCTCGGCCAGGACTTCCCTGGTGGCGCAGTGGTTAAGAATCCGCCTGCCAATGCAGGGCACACGGGTTCGAGCCCTGGTCTGGGAAGATCCCACATGCTGCAGAGCAACTAAGCCCGTGTGCCACAACTACTGAGCCTGCACCCTAGAGACCACGAACCACAACTACTGAAGCCCGCGTGCCTAGAGCCCGTGCTCCGCAACCAGAGAAGCCACCGCAGTGAGAAGCCCGCGCACCGCAAGGAAGAGTAGCCCCCGCTCGCCACAACTAGAGAAAGCCCGTGCGCAGCAATGAAGACCCAACGTAGCCAAAAAAAAAAAAAAAATTAAAAAAAAAAAGAAGTGAAAGGGAGTGACAAGGTCATCCCTTTAAAAAAAAACCCAAAAAACAAAAAACACAAAGGGCTCAGCCAAGACTCAGCGCTTTCGTGCAGTGTTCAGCCTGGGCCTGGGTTTCAGTGTCTGTGCAGCTCCCAAGCCACCAAAGCGAGGCCCTTTCTCGAGGAAAGGTCTTTTTGAGCTAAGGTCGCTTCCCTCCGGCCCTGGAGTCAGCCCTTCCACATCCGCTTCTCGTTCTCCGCGCCCAGCCTTCCCCAGGCGCAGCCCCCGGACTCACGTGCAGGCTGGGGTGGTAGGTGAGCAGCCCATTGTCACACAGGGTCACGTACTTCTTCTTCCATTCCTTGTTCAGGGACTTGCCACTCCGCTTGAGCAGGATGCCCTGAGGACAGAGGCTGGATCAGAGACAGAAGCCAGGCCCACACGTCACAGCTATGGAGAAGGTCTCGGTGTCCACAGGTCACAGCATCCTCCGCCCCCCGTCCTCCCGCGTCACTGTGCTTATCTGCATGGAGAGGCCACACGGGACTAAAACTGAACCAGGTAGAGCCAGGCGGATGAACCCATCTATGGCACTCGGCTGCCCCTGACCGTCCTCAGGGAGCAGCCTGGAGCCCACCTCTCCAGTTACCATGGACACCGTCGCATGGCAGGGGGGTGTCCTCTCCCCCAGGTTGTGGAACTACGTCAGCAACGGGAGGCGGGGGTTCAGATGGCCTCCAGGCATTGCTGCTCCCACCCGCCGTCCCCAAGGATGGGGGGGAACGACAGCACAGAGACCTCAGGAGGGCCCTGGCCTCCCACCCCCTGTGGCAGCCCCAAATAGAGCAGAAAAGCCCCTACCGTCCCCAGAATGGCCCAGTCTCCCCCAAGGCAGGCAGTGGGAAGACCCAACCGTACAGCCCGACAACCAAATCTCCCGTGTGAGCTGATAAGACACTGGGCGTGGAGGTGAGATGGGCATCAGGATGAACAAGAGCTCCCCAGGGGCAGGGATTTGGGAGTGCTGTTCCTCGACACCCTCAGCACCGCGACACTCCTGGGATGCAGCAGACGCTCGGGGAACAGCTGGTGGACGGGGCGGGGAAGAGCCAGCCGAGACCGGGCGGCTGTGGGAGGTGCTGCGAGTGGGGCGTAGACCTCACCGAGGCAGACGAGACGTCCACCCACACCCCAGACGACCTCTGCTGCCCTCCCCTGATGATAACCCCCGACGGTCCCTCACCCACTGGCTCTCGCCTGGAAACAGCAGACAGCACGGGAGAACGGCGGAGGATGGAGCTCGGGTCGGGATGGGACACGGACGTGCACAGGCGGCAGGTGCCCCAGGGCCGGCATCACCCCTGTTGGGGCCCCCTCCCCAAATTCAGGAGGGCTGAGAAGAGGCAGTGCTCCCTGGACATTCTTGGACAGAACTCCTGGGGGGGCAGCCCCCTCACAGCGGGACTGCCCCGGCTGGACGAGAGCGGGCAGCACGCCAAGTCCCCAGCGGGTCGCAAAGGAGCTGCCAGAGCCCCCGTGCCTCTCCTACAGGAGGGGAGGGCCCTGCCCTCAGACAAGCCGGAAACAGGGGTCAAGAGACTCACGGTGAGAGAGGGTGGGGGGTAAACCCCGGATTCCGTGGCCCCCTCCCCTGCTAAGGCTTCCTACTGGAAGGCTCAGCCCTAGGGGGATGAGATTAACAAACAGGTGGGCTGGGATTCCCGCCCCACCTCTCTCCACAACAGGGCCTGAGGTGGCGGTAACAAAGGGCTCTACGTTCCAGTCCCACTTCCCACAGGTGTTTCACATCCTTGCTCCCCCATTTCCTTCGTCTATCCTCCTCTTCCTGCCCCCAAAGACGGATGCAGCTGCGGGAAGTGAGGCCACCTAAGTCGTAGGCCACCTAAGGATACTGCTGCTACCTGGTCCCCTTTTCCTCACAGTGAGCTTCTGAAGGCCGAGGGTGTGAACAGGACTTTTCACTAGACAACAGGTTGGCTGGAACATCCCAGAAGGCCACCGGGACCCCTGCTTCGTGGTCCGTCCGCGAAGGAGCCTTAGGCGACCGGCCTCTGGGCGTGGCAGCCATCCCCTCACAGGCCAGGAACGTGGAAACAGTTCAGCCGCTGCCTCTCCCCTGAGTGTGGACCACGGCCCCGAGGACTGCCGGCCAGACTCTGGAGAAGTCGGCCCAGGCCCATCCCGCTCCCCTGGGAGTGGCCGCCACGGCTGGCTCGCCTGCGCCCCATCTCACTCCCTCCTTTCCCACCTGCTCCCCAAGCCTGGATGGAAGGTTCCACAAGGGCCTCTGTTCTCAAATCTTTCACACCTGAGCCCGCCCTCCCTCCTCTCTCCCTTTATCTTCACCAGGTTCCCTCCTGGTCAAGCGAAAGGGAAACGTGACTCCGTGCCCCGTTCTGCCACCAACTAGCTCTTAACATCAAGCAAGTCGTGTCTCCTCGGGAGCGCGGACTCACCGACAGAGCCCCTCCCCCTCCTCCCCCGCCCCCATCGGGAAACCAGGAGCCAGGAGGCCGAGGGGGCCGGGGTAAGCGGGAAGCCCTGCTCTACCCAGAACTCCTTCTCCTCGTTCACCTGGGCCCCTCTCGGGAGGAGGCCCAGGAGGCCCAGGCGCCGCGGACGGCGCTAATGATGCTCTGACGCTGCTCTGACGCTCGTTAGCAGCGGGCGTGGGAGGAGCGCCGGGGCGGGGGGCGGGGGAGGAGCGATCGCGGCCGCTGGGGCTTGACCCGCGCCCACGCGCTCAGCCCGCCTCGCGCCTGCCCGGCCCGCTCTGCCCTGCCCTACCGGCGCCTCCGGCCCGCTCACAGCCCGTTCCGAGGAGGGAGAGCGAGCTCCAGGGGTTCCTGCTCCCCTCCCTGGCCGGCCGGCCGGCTGCGCACGGCGGAGCAGGAAGCAATCTGGGGCGGAATGGGAGCGGTGCGGAGGCGACAGCCCCCAGAGGACCCGTTCCCGCCGCCGCCTCCCTCCCAGCTCCGCCAGCCGGCTTAATTGCGGAGTCCGGATTGATTGGGAATGCAAATGGCAACTGAAATGCAATCTCCACTCCCAGCAGGAGCAGAGGGGGGAGAGAGGGGAGGAAAGGAATGGGGAGAAGAACGGGACAGGAGAGCGGGGAAGGGGTCAGCCCGGCCCTGGGTCGGGGAGGGAGGGGGAGGAGGGAGGGGGAGGGGGAGGGGGGAGGGGGGGCGCGCAAGGAATGGCCACTGGCCGGTAGAGGGGAGAGTGGTGGAAGGACGCGGTCCCAACGGCAGGCACGCCCTCAGCCCCCGTGAGGTCGGCGCGGCTAGGCACCTGCCTCCAGCGGGCAGCTTCCTGGCTGGTGCCTCCTCCTCCGGAGTGTCCCTGAGGTTTGGGGGGCCTGTGACATTCCAGGGCCCTAGCTGACCCCTTTGGCCGGGCTTCACCCCCCACCTCACAGCCCCGCCTTCCCGTCCACGTGGGGGGACTCAGGGAACAGATAAATCAGACCTACCCCAGACAGGAAAGGGGGCGTCTGGGGCTGACTTATCTCAGAGCACGGGCGGGGGGGGGGGTGGGGATAAGCGTTGTATCTGTTAAATGTTTACGTGCGCATGTGTGTGTACTCAGAGCACAAACCCCAAAGCGGGGAGTGACAGTCCCCTGCCTGGCCTGGCGAGGGCCCTGTGAGGAGGCCTCGGTCAGCACAGCCCCAGAGACACTCAGTCACACCATCAGCAGGTTTATGGACCAGTTCTGTGCCCAAACACACACGGCGACGGGGAGGAGACTGCCCACTGCCATTCTCCCAGGGCCTCCACGCACCCCCAGGCAGGCTGACCCAACTAGAGCAGTGCCTGTTGGACGTCACCATGGTGACACTTCAGGGGAGGGCTGAAGCACAGACAGAGGGCGTGGAGCGACACAATGCTCCTCACTCTGTCCCCTGGGCCCCGAAACCCTTCCCGAAACCCAATGGACCTTCACTGTGGGGTCAGAAACCCCCATCCCTAACACCAGAATTCTGGTCACACTACCTACAGGCTCCAGGAGCCCCAGTCTGGAGAGCCAAACCTGACCACAGGGCCCTGGCCAGGCTGACCTCAGGTGCTCCAGCCGCACCAGTCTCCTCTGTGGTCAAAAACGGACATCACAGCCCCTGTAGACACAGCATCTCTAACCACCGGCTCCCAAGAAGATCTGGGCCAAGTGCAGCACCCTGTGGGTACAGCGGACTGACCACCAGGCCAGCTCAGCAGTTCTAGAGCCCTGCCTGCCCAGCACACCATCAACTCTGCACAAAGACCACTCCATCACTCAACGTCTTTTTCCAGCAGAGAGACCCACGACAGGAGGTCTGGGAGGATCCAACACCGGGCAGCCCAGCCCTGCCAGGCAGTGACTCAGGAAGGAGGTGAGGGAGAGGCCCTACCAGGACGTGGCCCCTGCACTAAATTTCGTCTTTACAAACAAACAGAGGCTCACGTGGTAAGACTGGGCCAGTGAACGCAGGGTAGGAACAGCCCTCGGTAAGCCCTTCAACGCGTACTCCTCAGGGTACTCTTTTGAGAATTCTCTTCTTTTTCTGGGAGGAGGGGAGGGAGGCCAGAGAGACCAAACCCTCCTCCAGGGCCGCCCACCTCCAGAACCACCACCAGCGAAGAGCCCCTGAGGATGGCAGGCGGCTCTCTGCTGCCCCCCTGTGGTGGCAAGGAGGAACTGGCAGCGTAAGGGTTCCCGCCACCCTTCCCCGCTGTGCTGGGAGTTCTTCTCAGCAGGAGAACTCTCCTTGTTAAGGATTCAGGCCTGGCAGGGGCAGGGCGCTGGCCTCTCACCATCTTCCAGAGGCCCCGAGAAGAACCATCATCTAACATTTCCTGGGCTTCGTCTCAGCTCCTCTCCAGCCCCAGGGGAAGGGAGTGCTGACCTGTTTAATGGGGATGGCCCGGCCACTCCCGATGCTGTCCACCTTGCACTCGGTGGCTTTTTTCTCCCGGTCCAGGTCGGCGCCCTTTCGAGACTGGAAGAGAACAGAAGAGGCGTGTTAAAGGGGCCCAGGGTCTGCGGGGTCAGCAGCCCACCTGGAATCCCCAGCCAGCCCTCCCGTCCTCCCTCCTCCTGGGCGGGCCCTAGCCGTGGGGCAGGGCCGGGGCGGCGGGACCGGGAAGGAACTGAGACCACGAGTATTCCAACGGGTTTATTCTTACACACGGCACCATACAGAGCAGCACAGGTCACTGGGCCGGGCCCGCCCCTTACAAAAGAGCAAGGACACGAGATACCGAGGGCGTGAGGAGCGCGCAGCCCAGGGGGCTGGGGCGTAAGAGACGGGAAGGGGCGAGGAGAGGTGGACGGTGGGGCTGAGGGACATGGCCGGGAGCACAGGGCATGACCACCAGGGAGAGCGAAGTCCAGAAGTGAGCGGGTAGCGGCCCGTCTGCGGCACAGACACCACATGGCACATTACGCCGAGCACGGCGGCGTGGCCCGAGGGGCACAGTGGATGGAGAGAGAGAGGAGAGAGGCCAGAAGAGGCCCTGCACCCCTGCCGGGCTCCTGGGGCAGAGCCCGCCCGAATGCGGATCCTAGGAAATGGGAGGCCAAGAGAGGGGAAGGCAAGCGCGGCGGCGTGGCTGCGGCGTCCGGAGCGGAGCAGGAACGGCAGAAGTCCATGCAGGAAGGAGCAGAGGAGGGGAGGGGCAGGGGAGCTCCCCCAGGAGCAGCTGGACCGCCGGCCGGGCGGGCGCTCGGACGCCCCGGCCTCTGGGCCTTGTCGCTGGCCGGCGCCGGGCGTGGGCCGAGCTCCCTTCTTCTCCATGCAGCGAGCCTGGCGCAGCGCGTCCAGCAGGGCTGGTCCCTGGCAGCCCCCAGCCGCGGGCTCCGGCGTTCCTAGCCTTCCCTGGGGGTGGGGGTTAGTTACAAAGGTTCCTGTGGGTCTCTGGAGTGGGGAGCACGGCGGCCGCTTCTCATCTGAGAGCAGTCCCAGGGCCCGGCCCGCCTCCGGCCCCGCACAGGGGAGAATGTCCAGAGGTGCTGTGTGTCACCACCTGGTCTTCTAATTTGGAAGGAGTTGGAAAGGCCTTTTTGTTGATGAAAAGTTGGAAACAGTGGCACATATCTGCAAATATCGAAAGAATAAAGATTTTGGCAAGTTATACTCAAGCCCCGCATAGTCGGTCAGCACTGGTGAGGGCAGAGACCCAGGCGCCTGGGGAGAGGCGGCAGCGGGATGAAGAGGAGGAGGAGGAGGAGGAGGAGGAGGAGGAGGAGGAGGAGGAGCGGGGCAGGGGGGAGATGGCGGCAGCAGTGGCGGGCCGGGCCGGGCAGTCCATCTCAGCGGGGAGTGTTCTCCACTCCGGGCCCTACATCCTCCTGCTCACCCAGGCTGCCAGGAGCCAAGGGCACAAGGAAGAGGCAAAGGACTGCAGCTGCAGCGCGGGGGCAGCACAGCCAAAGGAGCGGAAAGAGCCGGGCCAAGGGCCACCGCCCGCGGCTCCACCGTCAGCGCCTGCCCCGGGCCTCTCCTGGGCGCCACAGCCTCTGCCCCTTCGGCCCAGGGGGGAGGAAGGTGGATGGGCCCGCTGCCACCGGGTCCCCAGACAGAAGAGCCGGTCGTGGGGAGCAGGGTGCAGGCTGTCCCAGCCAGGCTGGCGAGCAGAGAGGCCCCAACCACCAGAGGATCCCTGGGAGCCCAGAGGGGCACCCCCCCAGGACGGGAGGCAGGGCAAGAGTGGCAACGAGTACATGAAGTCATGGGGGAGACGGGGGACGTCAGCGGCCATGTCCAGCGGGAGAGTCACAGGGGCGCCAGCCACAGAACAGGCGTGGCCCTGCTGGGGAGGACGAGGAGGGTGAGGGGGTGGCCCCAGCAGCGACGATGAGAAGGGGAGGTCCCGAGATGCACCTCTAGAGACGGACATGTCTTGAGGCTGCCTCGGGGACAATGGCGCAAGTGAGGTCACCATGGAAACAATGGAAAGAAAAAATAAGGTTGACACGGTGAAGATGGAGAGAATGAAAGGGCCCGGGGGCCGGCTGTGCCCAGGACGCGCGCGGCGAGGCGGGCGGGCGGAAGCAGCTCAGCGGAGCAGGCAGCAGAGCGCGGGGAGCATGAAGGCGCTGGCGAGGGCGCCCGGGGCCCTGGGCCCGGGCGGCAGAGGGAAGAGCGCGTGCCCGGGGGTGTTGCGGGACCAGCGGCAGAGGAAGGCAGAGGAAGGCGAGAGGTGAAGAATGGTGTGGAGGGAGCAGGTGACTGAGGCAGGACGTCAGGGAGCAGGTGCTGAGGGCATGGATAGCAGTCACTGCAAACACAGGTCGCCCACGGGCTCTACGGCGGCAGCGGCAGCAGCAGGAGGTGTGGGCACAAGCAGGCAGCCCAAGGCGCTGTGCGTCTCAATGGGCTGCGAGTCCAAGCAGGGTTGGGGCTGGGGGCGGGGCGGCTGTAACGCACGGCGGCAACTGGCAGCAGGGAGGGGGTCGGTCAGCATGGCCGGGGAGGGCGCGCGGCAGGCACGGGGCGGACAGAGGCAGGCAGACTGGGCAGAAGTGCGCTGGGCAGGCGGAGGCGAGGACGAATGGGCGAGGCCTGGGGAGCACTGGCTCTGTCTGGACGGGGTTCCTGAGAGCCTGGCTGGGGCCTGACCTGGTGGGCTGGACTGACAGCCAAGCCCTGACGCTCAGAAAGAGGCACGTGGAGTGACGCAGGAGGACAGGGCGACCTCCTGAGAGTCCACACGGGCAGCTCACCCACCTGTGTCTGACCCAAGACTCCCGGAATGGTCCAGCCAAGTCCCAGCTGGACGGTGAGTTTGGGGGTGGGCACTGCATGTCAGATGCAGGCTCAGGACACCTAAGAGCTGACGGGCTGGGCCCCTACGGCGGAAGGCGCACGGGACCCTGGGGGCGGGGTCTGCGGGGACGGGGAGAGGAAGAGCTTGTGGGGGGCCCGAGGCAGGGAATCAGGAGATGGAGGCCTGGGGAAAGACGGCTAAGCCTTCGTTAGGCCGATGGCAGCAGCGGGGTGGGAAGCGTGGGAGAATGAAAAGAGCGGGCAGGTGCACTGGAGGCCTGGGCCCTGTTCGTTCTAGCTCTGCCAGCAAACGCTTCCTGTAGCCTCAGGCAAACAATCTTGGGGCCTCAGTCCACAACTGAGGAATCACGGGTGCCTCAGAGTTAGAGCAGACGCGTCCAGAGATCCCTCAAGCTGGCCAGGAAGCCCTACGGGGTTGGGGAAAGGGAGGGTGTGTGTGTGCAGCCGGGAGGAGGGTCTGTGTGGATGCGCGGAGGGCGGCCCCGTGGGCTCGGAGGAACAGTCTGGAAGAGTCTGGGTGTGGACGGGGGGCACCGGTAAGGAGCCGACGGAAGCGGCGCGCCATCAGTGGGGATGGAGGTCGGCAGGTGGCATCGTCCTGCCTGCTCCCTCCCGGCCGGGGGCTGGGGGCTCGGCCCTGCCCGTTCGGTGAAGGCGGCCGGGCAGGCGGGAGGGGCGGGCACGTACCGTGAAGATGTTGGAGCGCCGCTTGGACTGCTTGCGGATGGGTGTGGGGGTGGAGGAGGCAGCGATGGTCTCGATGCGCAGCTCCCGCTGGCTGATGCTGGGGGTGGAGGGGACTGAGGATGAGTAGTCGCTGAAAGCGCTGCTGCCGCCATTCGTGGCCTAAGGACAGAGAGGGCTGCTGAGGGCGGCTCCGGGAGGGGCGCAGGGCGGGCGGCAGGCGGGAGCTGGGAACCCTGTGGGGCGGAGACTTGGCCGGGGGCTCGTGGGGCAGCAGAGGGGCCACTAGCTCCTACAGGTGGTACCAAGGGGAAAGGCAGCACGGCCTGGAGGCCAGCAGGACCCGGTGGTCACCGCACTGGGCTGCCCCACTAGGGCCCCAGCAGGGGCCATTCGGGGTCAGCCAGGGAGCTGAATCGGAGGCAAATGCTAGCAGGTTGGAGTCGGTGACAGAGGCCAGAAGAGAACAAACTGTGGAGTCTTGGCTCACAGGTGGGTGTGCCGCGAGGTGGCAGGTCACCCTGGATGAGCTCCCCAAGTCAGTGACAAAGAGCAAGGCTGCAGGAGGCCGGGGCGGGCCTCAGAGTGCAGGGGGAGGATGCGGTTTGCTCCTAGGCAGCGTGGGTGACAGAGCACAGGATACAGGAGGGCCGGGGTGGAGAGCAGAACAGCTAAGACCGCTCCAGAGGAAGCAGCAGGTGAGGGAGAGAGGCGGCAGAGGATCTCAGCAGAGAGACAGCAGGTGCTTGGCAGTGTCTACTCCAGGACTCGGGAAACACAGTTTGACAAGGCCATCCCCTAATGGCCCATCGGATGATCACTAAATAGAGGACGTGTCCTGCCCTGGCAGCCTCCTCGAATCCTAACCCGTACAAAGGGAACAAAACACCTGAGCTGCTGCCCCTCGGCGGGCAGGGCCCCCGTGCACAGCTGATTCTGCAGCTGAGGCAGAGCCGCTCAGAGACAGTGAAAAAAGACCTTCCGTGCCTCCTTTCTTCCACGGGGGAACGCTTACAGGGGAAGCCCTGACGCCTTCTAAAGCGCTAAAGGGAGGGCTCTCTGGAAAAGTCACCAGGCTGTCATCAGGACACTGGTGGGCCAGGGGGCCTCAGAAAGACAATGGCCCTTGGCAGAAGTAAAGGAGTGGCTGTCGGCTTGACCACTCAGCGCGCACACCTGTGATGTGGCCCAGGGCTTTCCGCCGAGCAGGGACTGAGCGGGGAGATGCAGCTACGGAAGTACTGGTCTGCCTGCCAAGGGCCAAAAAATAACCAGGCAGTAGGCCCAGGAAGTGGGTGGGTGTCCAAGTGGTAATACGGGAGGAACCCTGGCAGGACCCGGCTCAGAACACCCCCGCTACCCCACACGTCACAAATGCCACTGGCCCTTGCGGGTGAGTGCTGCCCTTCTAAACGCAAACACCGAGAGGAGAGCCAGCAGGGACGAGCTCAGCTTAGAGCCTCCTGAGCACGGCTGCACGGGAAGCGGGCACTGAGATAGCGCTAACGTGGCTGACCAGAGCAAATGCTTAGGCGGCCTCAGCTGCTGCAGCTGCGGGGCGAGAAGAGTGTCGAGCAGGGATGGGAACTAGCGGGAAGGCAGTCACCACGGGGTACAGAGGAGGCCAGGCCAGGCCAGTCGTGCAGGTTAAGGGAACTCGAGCCAGTGCTTTCAAACCATCCGCAAGGTGGCAGACCAGACGAGGTGGGGACAGGCAGGCAGACAGACAGGATGGCGAGGCAGGGCCGCGGCGGGCGGGGTGTGCGGTGGCGGGGGTGGGGGAGGCTGGCCGCACCTGGTTGATATGCACGGCCGGGATGGAGGCGGCGGACACGGCCGAGTGGCTGGGAGAGTTGGGCAGTGACTTGCAGGGCCCGATGGCCAGCTGCTGCTTCTTCCGCAAGGCCACTACCTTCTGGGCCACTGCAGGGGACAGCACAGTCAAAATTACCCATCTGGGGAGGAGGGAGGAGCCCAGCTTAGAGCTGCCCCCCCCCCGCCCCTGCCCCCCTGACCCCACTCTGCGGGAGCGTCCCCAGCGCCGAGTTACCGTCCTGGAAGACGCGCTCCACGTTGAGCCCGTAGGTGGCGCACGTCTCGTAGTAGGTGCAGCGCTTCAAGTCTGTGGACAGCTTGCGGGCCCTGCTGTCGTCGATGACCCGCGGGTTCGCGGCACTGATGGCGTCTGTTGGAGACGGGAGAGTGGGGACTGACTCAGCCTGCTGAGAAGCTGAGGCTGCTGGCCGGTGGGCCGTTCGGTCAGAGGGTGGGTGGGCAAAGAGCCCGGGCAGCGGACGACACGGAGCACGAGAATACGGGTGTCTGGGCCTCGTTCCAGCTCTGCCACCGACTCACTGGGTGGAAACGAGCCGGCCACTCTGTTTATTCATCTCAAAATGTGGACACGACCACCACACGGATGGCAGGATCTTAACTGGGGAAGGCCCAGCGCGTACGGGGCAAAGAGGAGGCGCCCTCTCTAGGGCAACACGAAAGGGCTGGTCCAGCGCCAGGAGGGCGGGGGAGCCAGGCTTTCTCGCACCTGCCACCTGGGGGCCCAGAGCCCCCGCGTCACCCCTGCTGGCCCGCTCACCCTGCGTGCCCACCAGCACCATGGGCACCTCGCTGGCGTTGCGGAAGCTGCAGAGCCGCAGGAAGTAGTTGTACACCGTCTGGAAGCTGATTTCATCCTCCAGGCTGAACACAAACACCACGGCGTCCACCCAGGCAGCAAACTAGGGGGGACCGAGCACAATTACCACCCTCACCTGGGCACGGGCGAACGGCGTACCCCTCTCCCCACACGCAACCTGGCCCAGTCCCAAGTGGGAACCTCGAGAAAGGGGCACCACAGGCCAGGGCTGGGGACAGGAGCATCACCTGGAGCTCGGGGGGACCTCCTTCATCTCGGATCAGCAGCAGGTAACTCTGGCCATCCACCACAATCTCCTTCTTAAACCGACCCCCTAGGACAGAGTTCACGGTCAGGCCCAAAACCAGAAGAGCGAGCCCACGGGGGCCAAACAGAAGAAATCCACAGCTTCCAACAGAGAAGACGGGAGCACTGAGAAAGACAAGGGGCTGGAGCCCCCCTGCACAGACAACGGGAAGGAGGGATGGCGGCCATTAAGGCCGGCCCGTAACGCTCACCTTCTGGGGACTCCTCCTGGACATAGGTCCCCGTCAGATAGCGGTGCACCAGGGCCGACTTCCCACTAGACAGGTTCCCCACAATGCCCTGTGGGACAGGAAGGCGGGAGAGCAGCGGTCAGAGGGCAGGACGGAGGACGTGGGGCAGGAAAGGCTAATACATCAGGAAGGAGAGGGGCCAGTGCTGAGGATGGGCGAGCAAAGAGAAACAGGGAGGAGAGGGGTGACGGGAGAGACCAAGCCTAGAGACGGAGGGGACCGGAAGCAGGGGAAGCAACGCCGGCCCACCACTCCAGCCCGCACCCCCAGCCCCTGGGCTGCCTGGGCCTCCCATGGGCCTCACTCACCACTTTAAGCTCCGGCACCGAACGGCTCAGGGTCCACTCCTGGCTGTTCACAAAGGAGTCTGCGGGAGAGAAGGCCGCCTGTCAGGACTGGGACGGGACACACACCTTTGCTATCCACCACCTGCTGCCTCTGACGCTGCCCCTTCGCAGGCCAAGGCCAGAAAACAGCACTCACGCCCTCGTTTCCTGGGAAGCAGCAGGAACGTTCTGCGCGGGCGGGACGGAGCGATGCCAGCCCTCACTTCCCCTAGCCTGGACCTGATCCCTCCTCTTACTGCTCCAGCGAGGTGAGTAGTTACTACCTCGAGCCACACCTGGCCTGGTGCCCCCCACCTGGTGAGAGGCCTCCAGTGGGTCTCAGCCAGACCCAAGCTGGGCCGCAGGGCTGCAGCCTGTGCTGCAAGTAGGAACAGCACACCCTTGCAGGGTGCGGCCGCCTACCGCGTTCCTGGAGGCTGAAGAGGGAGGAGCCTTTACCTGGCCCTGTTCTGTGAGAGGCAGGTCCAATGGGGAGCGGCCCTCGTCCCCAGGCTCCTCCTGGGCAGGAGGCCACCAGCCTCTCTGTCCCAGAGACCCGCCTCCAGGGCTCCTCCTCTCCAGTCCATCCTCAGCTCCTGCCGGGCTCCAGCCACCCAGAGCCCCGCTCTCCTTTATCCTCTAGGCTGTAATGGACATCCTGTGGTCAGCTCCGGGCAGCTTGGGCCTGGGCCAGCCTCTCTGGCTGGGCTTGCTCCCCCTCCCCAGGCTGTCTCAAACAGTGCTTATGACGGTCAGGTCCACAAGCATTCCCCAAACTCATCTGCACAGGCAGCTAGAGGTGAGGGCGTCGGGTCCACAAGCATTCCCCAAACTCATCTGCATAGGTAGCTAGAGGTGAGGGCGCGAGCCTCGCCTGGGAGCTAGAAATGCTGCTGTTCTAGGGTCCCACCCAGAGCCCGCTGGCTCCGAGTGAGTCTCCATCCCTCCCCTCCCGGGCCCCAACTCCCCAGGCACCCAAAGTGAGAAGGGGCCCTTCCTGAGCCGCTCTCATTCCACCACGCTAGGGCCACGGGCGGGAGGCCCTGCCTGGACCCACCTGCAAGGCCGCCTCTCTGCCACAGACACCTTCTCCAGACCCACCAGCGACCCCAGAGCCTTGCCTGCCCGGCGCTGATCCCACTCGGCCAGCCCGGCTAGCCCCCAGGCCCACACGGCACGCCCGCCTCTCCCAGGTAGGTTTCCAGTTTGTTTCACACCCGCCCTCAACCCCGGACGCCAACCAGGGAGGCCACGCAGGCCGGGGCTCTCCCCGCTTACCGCTTGGCGCGCCCAGGAGCCCAGGGGCCGCGGCCGCCCGGCGGCTCCACAGCGGCTCGGACGGCGCGGGCGCCGGCTCCCTCCGGCGGAAGCGGCTGGTGAGCAGCCTCCAGAGGCCGGCGGCAGTGCGGGGCCGGCCCGGCTCTAGCGCGGCGCTCGGGGCCTCGGCGCCCAGCAGCAGGTCGCGGCGGCTGGAGAAGGCACCCAGGGAGCTGGCGTCGCCGTCGCTGCGGGTGCGCGCCCGGGGCAAGAGCCCCGACTCGGCGCGCCGGATCTCCTGGCCGCGGCGCAGGCGGAAGCTGAAGCTCTTCCTCAGCGCCGACAGGCCGCGCCGGGGGCCCGGGGAGCTGCGCCCGCCGCCGCCGCCGCCGCCGCCGCCGCCGCCGCCGCCGCGCAGCACCTGCCAGCGCTGGCTGCTCCACAGCGAGGCGCCCCGCAGGAAACCCGCGCTGCCCGCGCGGCCCAGCCCCGCGCCAGCGCCCTCGGCCTCGGCCGCCAGCTCCAGGCGGTTCACCTCCAGGAACGTCATGCTGGTGGGCCGCGGCACCTGGGCCCCCCGGGGGCGGCTGCGCCGGACCGGCGCGGGGCTGGGCGCGGGGCTGGGCGACGGGCTGGGCGCGGCCGAGCCGGGGCTCCCCGAGGACGCGGGCCGGGGAGCCGGCGGGAGGCCGTCGGGGGGGCCGCGGCGGCCGAGACGCGGGCGCAGGAGGCCGAGCAGCAGGCCGCGGACGCCAGCGGCCGGTGGCCCCGGGCCGCCCGAGCACACGCTCCGCGGCCGCGCCGGCTGCTCGCGCACGGCGCACAGGGCAGAGGCGGCGGGCCGCTCCCGGCTGCGGCTGTCCCCTGGCGGCCAGCCCCGCTCCATGCTCAGGGCCCGCGGGCGAGGGCCAGGCCCATGGTGAGGGGCGCGGGGCTGGGCCCGGGCCGGGGCCGCGGCCGAGGCGCACGGACCTCCGGCCTCTTGGCACTTGGTGTCGGCTGACCGAGTCCCTCAACGCCTCCACCTCGCAGCCGGCAAGCCCAGACCTGGCGAGGCCGGGGGCCAGCCCAGCACCGAGAGAGAGGTGGCAAGCCTGGCCTGGAACACCCAGGAACGGCGGCCGCAGGGGAGCCAGCCTGCTGGGGCAGCCCCCGAGCCCTGAGAAAACAGGAAATTCCAGCCCAGGGCTCCTCCTCGGTTGGGGCAGGCAGGTGAGGAGGTGTCATTAAGAGCAGGCCAAATAAGTAACAGTCCCCGGCACACCACACACTGAGTTCGGTTTTGGAGAGAAGCAGGCCATTGGCTCTTTCTCCAGGGAAGAACCAGAAGGTGACCCACCAGGGTGGGAGCCAGTAAAAGCCTAAATTATGAGTCAGGAGTTATGCCGACTTCGGGCCTCAGTCTCCTTATCTGCAAAGTAGGGAGCCTCTACGAGGCAATCCTGTCTTAGGTTGGGAAACTTGCAAATCCGAGTTGTTGGATGTTTCAGTCAGCTCTTCTGTTAATAACCGAGGCTGTCTTCTTCCTTGGAGGTTATAAAATCATCTGTACTAGGTTAAGTGTTGTCCTGCCCAAGGGCAGCAGAAAATCGAAAGATAACCTCTGGACCTGGACCATACAGTTCTGGACGAGTGCCTCACTTCTGAGCCCCTGAAGTCTCCAGCCTCCACCCGCTGGCTGGTTCTCACCTCCTGTCCAGAGGCTGTGCAGAGGTGAAGCTTCACACTGCAGGACTGGTTGGAGCCTGACGCTTACTTCGAGCACGATGCCCTGTGAATTTCACGTGTGTCGGCTGCAGCAGACACTCATTAAGTGCAGGGATCACTTCAGGACGGGGGCAGGGGGCAGGTAGTTGCTGTGCTGTGCTCTCCACTGCAGTTTAAACATCAGTCCTCTCCAAGGCGCTGGAGATGAGCCAGGTTACCATAATCCACAAGGACCCCCAAGCAGATCAGGAGAAACCAGTTTAGGCAGTGGCAAGGAGGAGGGGGCTTGCATTTCCTTTAAAGACCTAATACTCCCAGGTTTCCTCCACCCCCAGTCCAACCCAACTCCCAACGTTCCTGTCCCTCTCAGCTTTAGAATTCCACGGTCCTGGTCAGAAGCAAAGTACAAGATAAAAGTGGCACATTCCTGAGGGGGCTGGGGTGGGGGAATGCCTGAGAAAGGCAGGGCCTCTCCATCCTAGGTGCTCCTGGGGAACCCAGAGCTGGAAACTCCCAAGTCCTGGGCTGGATCTCCCAGGCCTGGAGAGGCCCCGGGGCTGATTTCGTATTTTCCTGGGACTAGTTATTAACAACAATGAGGATGGCTTCTTCCTCTCTGGGATGCATACCCCCACATAATAGTCGGTCCTGCAGAAGAGCCTTTCCCAGGCTCCTTCAGGCGTGGAGATGGGAATGCAACCCAGGAATCCTGACTCACGTTCCCAAGTTTAAGTCTCGTACGCTGAACTTCCCTATCATCGTATCTGTCTCTCTGTCCTCTCTCACACACGTCGTCGGGGATTACCCCTCCCGCAGAGAATAAGGCTGCTCATTCCAAACCCTCCCCCCAAGCCAATGAAAATGCAAGCACAGAACAGCAGCTATCAGAGACAAGTGGGGACTGAGGGGGAACAGAGGACAAGGTGCCGAACAGGGGATGGGCTGCTTCAGAACCCAACTGGCTAGCCTCAGGGGGCGAGGAGCAGGCTGGGATAGGAGAGTAAAAGGCCCCCAGTTACACACACACACACACACACACACACACGGACTCCAGGACATGCAGCAGTGCCCAGTCCAGGAGGTGAACGAACGTGCTACATTCTCAGAGGACACACCAGCTCCTGACCCCTTGTACTGCAGAATCGGTCCAGGCGAAATGCTCAGACTGGGTCAATCCCAAACCTGGGACAGCTTCCTCTTCCTCATGGGGCTGCCTCCTTCCTATTCCTGCTTCCCAGAAACCTTTCCTGACTCAGGGAAACTAGACAGAGAAGGGCACCTGCCTGCACATAAATGTCCCAGGACATCAGCCAGTCAAAGACCCCAGAAAGGAGATCGGTGTAGGCACACACCTCTCTCCTTGTTGGTGTCACACACACACCCCCGCCCGGGACAGGGACAAGGTCTCTGTGTTCCATCTGCAAGATTCTACTCCAGAGACATGTGACAAACAGCTTACTACTCAACACAGCCCAAAGGAAACTAGGACAATCCTAAAAAGCATCAGGCTGGGGCCACGTAAACCGTACAGAAATCCCATACAACTAGCCCTCGTGTCAGTTCTCTGACTCTTTTTTTTTTTTAATTTACTTACTTATTTATTTATTTATTTATTTTTGGCTGTGTTGGGTCTTCGTTTCTGTGCGAGGGCTTTCTCTGGTTGTGGCGAGCGGGGGCCACTCTTCATCGCGGTGCGCGGGCCTCTCACCATCGCGGCCTCTCTCATTGCGGAGCACAGGCTCCAGACGCGCAGGCTCAGCAGTTGTGGCTCACGGGCCTAGTTGCTCCGCGGCATGTGGGATCCTCCCAGACCAGGGCTCGAACCCGTGTCCCCTGCATTGGCAGGCAGACTCTCAACCACTGCGCCACCAGGGAAGCCCCCAGTTCTCTGACTCTTAAGGTCATCAGAAACACCAGGCTGAACCTGTCGCGTAGGGGTGAGACCCCACAGAAGCTTCTGGGGGAATTAAAGATGCACTCTCTCACAATGCCTGCAGCGTGCATCCTGGGTGAGGATGGACACGCTTCCCTGGAGGCTGAGCGTGCAGAGGCTGAGCACCGAGCAACCCCTTCTGTTCTGAGCGCAGGCAAATCAGAAGGAGAAGCGCCGACTCTAGAGCTGGGTGAGCTGGGCTGGCTGCTCGGACCTGAGAGAGGAGGGCGCCTGCGTGTGCAGCTGTGGCCTGGGGCGGCAGGGCTGCACCGCTGAACCCAGGGTGTCTAGGGAGAAAGAGAAAGACCCCTGCATAAAAAAGGCATGAGCTGTGAGGCACTGCACAGAAACGGTGCACTGGTGGGGGGAAAAGGAAGGGCGGCCTCTGGCCCAGGAATCCCACAGAACCTTGTACCTAGCCTCCCTCAAATATTTGCTGGGTGATCCATTGATAAGTGTCGAGGCTCGCCCAGCTGAGGCCACGCGGCCGCAGAGAGCCAGTGGAGGTCCTTCTCAGAGCCCAGGAGGGGCTGGCTTTCTGCAGAAAGCCAAAGGCTGCGGCTTCCTCCCGTGGCCAGAGTGGTCCCAAGAGCCACAGGGCCCTCCGACACCGGTCGGGATCTTCTTGCCCACAAGGTGGCAGCAACACATCTTCCTGCAGCCAGGTGGCCTCCAGCTGTGTGGCGAGGAAGGCGGTAAGGACCCCAGCAGTGGCCTGGCGGGTTGGCCAAGCCCTTCGACCACTGAGCTGAGGGAGGCGACGAGTGTCACACCCGGAGGATCGAAAGGCCTGCAGGTCTCTAGCAAGTTCTGTTCTCTCTGCAGGTCACCGGGTTGGGGATTAGGGAGTCCGCGGAGACCCTGGGCTGCCCCCGCAACGACCCGCCACTCACAGGGGCGGCCTGCAGGACCGGCCTCCTTACAGGTTTCAGGAGTTGTCCACAGCTGTCACAATATTCACCTAACACTCATCCCTCTCGGGTATTTTTCGGGTGTGTTTAATGCTCCCCTGCTAGAACTCAGCCGGGCACGCAGGTGGTGGGCATTGATTCTGTGAATGAACGAGTGAATGAATGAATGAACGTACATCTTTGCTGAGCATGAACTGTGCGCCCCAGCTTTTGTTCCCCCTTGTGGGGAGGGAGGCAGGCTTTTGAGAGATGGTCCCTGGCTGGCACAGCCTGTTGAAATAAATCACAGCCGAGATCAGACTGCAAGTGGAGAGGTATAGGGGTGCGCTGGCAAAACACGTGCTCTGGAGTCGAGAGAAGTGGGTTCAAATTCAGCCTCTGGGGCTTCCCTGGTGGCGCAGTGGTTGAGGATCTGCCTGCCAATGCAGGGGACACGGGTTCGAGCCCCGGTCTGGGAAGATTCCACATGCCGCGGAGCAACTAGGCCCGTGAGCTACAACTACTGAGCCTGCGTGTCTGGAGCCTGTGCTCCGCAACAAGAGAGGCCGCGATAGTGAGAGGCCCGTGCACCGCGATGAAGAGTGGCCCCCACTTGCCACTAGAGAGAGCCCTCGCACAGAAACGAAGACCCAACAGAGCCAAAAATAAATAAATAAATAAATAAATAAATAAATAAATAAATAAAAATTCAGCCTCTGGCACCTATTAGCTGTGTGCCCGTCAAGTCACCTGAACCTCACTGGGTCTCGGGGCTTGGTCTGTAAATTGGGGATAATCCCACCTTTCCAGCTGAAGTTGCTATGAAGACCAGTGGCGTGATTGTGGAGGGTACGGGACAGTGCCTGGCACGCAGCAGGTGATCTATAAAAGCAGCCGTTACTACTGGGCAGGAGAGAGTCACACTGGACACAGGAACGACTTAGACCAGCGCCAGCTTTCTTCAAGTTGGAAATCTAGCTGGACGCCTCAGCAGTTCCACAGCAGCTCAAGCCTGTGGATTACCAGTCCCTCCATCTCTTCTTCTCCAAGAGACCGCAGAGGCGGACCTCAGAGATCCCCGAGGCCCTCTTGGATCACATCTTTCTCTGAAAATCTGATGAAAGTGGTTATGGGCTGAACTGTGTTCCCCCCAAATTCATATTCTGGAGTCCTAACCCCCAGTACCTTAGAATGTGACCTTATTTGGAAACAGGGTGGCTGCAGATGTAATTAGCTAAGACGAGGTCACCGTGGAGGAGAGTGGGCCCTATTCCCATATGACTGGTGTCCTTATAAAAAGGGGAAGTTTGGACACAGAGAGTCACGCACAGAGGGAAGACGATGTGAAGAGACATGGGGAGAAGACGGCCATCTACAAGCCAAGGAGAGATGCCCGGAACAGATCCTCCCTAGTGCTTTAAGAGGGACATAAAAAACACACAAAAGCTATAGATTCAAGGAGGCGGGCTCCTGGGGCCCGGCAGGTATGACCGCACAGAAAGGAGCCCCTTCCTGGACCCTCCCAGGGCTGCTCAGAGGAGCTGGGAATTCGGCCCCATCTCCCAAGGTCAGGCATCAGAGGGCTCCCCTCCCCCCATGGAAAGCTGAGAGGATCAAAGCCCACCCTCTGTGGGGCAGTCATCCCAGCCTGGAAATGGCCCTTCCAGCGCCAAACTAGCTACTCGATAGCAATTTCTTCGTTTTTTCTTCCTGTCCACAAAGTCTGGGCAAGGCACCATCCCTCTGTACGCCCCCAACCCCCGGCCTCCTAACCTCATCCTAAAACCCCGAGGCAGACCCAGACAGACAAGACACAGCTCCCTGGTCAGACCAAGAAGCACCCGCGTCTGAGGACCACGCATGACGCCAAGAAAAGTCTGCTGCCTTCCCACAGCTCTCCCCAGAGCAGAAGGGAACAGTGTGTGCACCCCGAATCCCTCACAATCCTCCAACGACCCTGAAGGTGGTGTGAGCTTCACTGCTGTGGGCGGAGGGAACTCTGGACTCAAGGTAAAACTGCACGCTCCCTTGAGGCACTTTGCCTTTTCATCCCAGTTTTGACACGTGTCCTGCATTTCATGTCTTCTTAAAAAAATTTTTTTAATATAAATTTATTTATTATTTATTTTTGGCTGTGTTGGGTCTTTGTTGCTGCGCGCGGGCTTTCTCTAGTTGCGGCGAGCGGGGACTACTCTTCGTTGTGGTGCGCGGGCTTCTCACTGTGGTGGCTTCTCTTGTTATGGAGCACAGGCTCTAGGTGCGCGGGCTTCAGTAGTTGCGGCACGCGGGCTCAGTAGTTGTGGCTCGCGGGCTCTAGAGCGCAGGCTCAGTAGTTGTGGTGCACGGGCTTAGTTGCTCCGCGGCATGTGGGATATTCCCGGACCAGGGCTCGAACCCATGTCCCCTGCACTGTCAGGCGGATTCTTAACCACTGCGCCACCAGGGAAGCCCTCATCCGTCTTTAAAGGTTGTTCTCTTCCTTCAAAACTGAGCAACGGTCCAGCCGAATCCCATGAGCTAAATATCTGCCTCTTCCAGTCCAACAGGCTTTGAAAATGCCTTCAGTCTGTGGCTCTTCATTCCATATCAGCAGTATCAACAGGCTAATAAAGTTTGCTTTCATCTTTTTTACAGAAGTAAAATATTTTAATAAAGGGAAGACACAACACAGTATTCAAATAATTGCACCATTTTTGCTCTAAGACGGCGGAGCTGTGCCCCCATCTGGGAACTCCAGTACAGATACACAAGTTCTGGGTCTCAGGGAAAGGGGGACTGAGGGTCAGTGTACACTATTAAGAATAAAGACAGGTAGTTTGAGAGTCTAATGGACGAAAGTTTAAAAGCATCTAAATTCCAGGTGGGTGAAGGATGGATTGGGAGTTTGGGATTAGCAGATGCAAACTATTTATATAGAACAGATAAACAACGAGGTCCTACTGTATAGCACAGGGAACTATATTCAATATCCTGTGATAAACAATATTGTAAAAGGAGGGACTTCCCTGGCGGTCCAGTGGTTAAGACTCCGCGCTTCCACTGCAGGGGGCGTGGGTTGAATCCTTGGTCGGGGAACTAAGATCCCACATGCTGCTCAGTGAGGCCAAAATAATAATAATAATGTAAAAGAATATGCAAAAGAATATATGTACGTGTGTAACTGAATCACCTTGCTGTACACCAGAAACCAACACAACACTGTAAATCAACTATACTTCAATAAATTAAAGTTTCAAATAAATAAATAAAAGCATCTGATTTCCCATTATAAATTTTGAAAGCAGGGCCTACACTGAGGCCCAGGGCTCTGCCCCACTGCCAAGGCCAAGCCTGCCCATTGCCCCCAGCATCCAACACATACGCCCAGACCCCGGGAGGCCTCTGGACGGGCTCCCCATCAAAGGAAGCCACAGACCTCTCAGGCCAGACCCAGGCTGACAGCAGCAGGGCCTGGACGTGGAGGCCACCCCCCTCCCCCCGCCAGCCCAGCAGGAGCTGTCAGTCAGCACTCAGCTCATGCCCGCTGCCACCACAAGCCCTCCTGGACCTCCCGGCCTCCTCTCACTGTCCCCACTTCACCTCGTGTCTTCTGTAGATGCTAATATCTAATCTGCTCTCACCTCATGGGGGCCTGAGCTCCCGGGCACAGAAAGGTCACAGATCCCTGCCCCTGTGGCTCAGAGCCAGACTCGGGCAGCCCTGGGGACGGCAGAGCCATTTTGGTGCCCTATACACCCAAGGCAGCAGCCACAGGGGACAGCACTGGTCACCCAATAATAGTGGCCACTTACTGAACATGATAGGCTCTACTCTGAGCACTTCACACACACAAAACCATTTAACCCCTCTGAGAAAGGTACTGGTTTTCTTTTTTAAGAAGTATTTATTTATTTATTTATTTATTGGCCACGCCTCGCGGCATGTGGGATCTTAGTTCCCCGACCAGGGATCAAACCCGTGCCCCCTGAAGTGGACGCTTGGAGTCCTAACCACTGGACCGCCAGAGAAGTCCTGAAAGGTACTATTTTGTTTTTTTGTTTGTTTGTTTGGCTTTTTTCGGGCTGCGCTGGGTCTTCGTTGTTGCGCGTGGGCTTTCTCTAGTTGTGGCGAGCGGGGGCTACTCTTCTTTGCAGTGCACAGGCTTCTCATTGCTGCGAAGCATGGGCTCTAGGCACGCGGGTTTCAGTAGTTGTGGCACGTGGGCTCAGTAGTTGTGGCGCACGAGCTTAGTTGCTCCGCGGCATGTGGGATCTTCTCGGACCAGGGCTCGAACCCGTGTCCCCTTCATTGGCAGGCGGATTCTCAACCACTGTGCCACCAGGGAAGCCCACAAGGTACTGTTAATCTCCCCATTTTACAGATGAGGACTCTGAGGCACAGGGGCCAAGTAACGTGCCTAAGGTGAGGGCTGGTAGGTGGCTGAAGCTGACCTTCCAACCTAGGCCACCTGTCTGGCCCCGAGCCCTGGGGCCTGCTGAGCCTGGTGAGATTTCTGCTGGCACACAAGTTCATCTTGCAGGCAGCCCTCACCCATCTTCCTTTCCTCCTGCCCTGGTACCCACATCGGGGTGGCCCAGCCTTGCCCTTCCCAGAAAGGGAACCTCCTTCCCAAAAGACTCCCCAAGGTTCCTCCTCACCCACCTTCCAAACAAACTCCTGCCCCCAAATCCCACCCTCCCAGCCCTGGATCAGTACGAGGGGCTGACACAAGTTCACGAGCCACCCCTGCCAGGCATGTATGGCGTTCACAAAGGAGAAGCCACCTCGACAGGCAAAAGGGGCGCTGTCTGGGGCTGATGGGCCCTCGGCACACCTCACGTTCACGCCATGTAGACAGAGCCCAGAGCGGCCAGCCCGGGCCTGAGGTCAGACCACCCTCCTGAAGTGAAGACGCTTCCCTGGGCGACTGCCATCTTCCTGAGCCCTTCAGGTACCCAGCAACATGTGACAGTTAATTTCCTACTGTGAGACACACCCTCCCCTTCTCCCCCCGCAGGGGGTCCACTGCCCAGCGCTGCCCAGGCCACACACAGGACTGGAGTGGGGCGGGGACAACCAGTTGAGGCCCCTGGGAGCGCAGGGCTACCCCCGTCCCACGCAGCTGGTTCAACTGCACACTTTTCCGCTCAACACCAGCAAGCACTCCCAGGCCCACCCGTCCTCCCGCATCACAGAGCGACTGGGAGTGGCGATCAGAGCTTTGGCGCCTGGCAGTTGGGTTTCAGACTTTCCTCTTTTTTTTTTTAATGTAAAAAGGGTTTTATTTGGAATTCCCTGGTGGTCCAGTGGTTAGGACTCCGCTCTTTGATCCCTGGTCAGGGAACTAAGATCCCGCAAGCCACGTGGCACAGCCAGAAAAAAAAAAAATGGGGGGGGGTGCTTTTATTTGCAGGGGAGCAGGACTCGAGTTGAACAAGCCAAATGCCACATCGTCGTCTGACTCCTCGGCCTCCTCCTCCTTCTCGTCTTTCTGCAGATCCTGGGGCGGTGGAGACAGCCACAGCCCCGGCAGCGGGCGCGCCGGCCAGCATGCCGATACCCCGGGCAATGACGCCCTCGATGTCCTTTCCGTTCAGCTCACAGATGACCTTGTTGAGCCGCTCATCGTCCACCTCAGTGCCGCGCTGCCCAGGATCTTCTTGATGTCCTTGGCGCCGGGGGAGGTGCTGTCCCCGAGGGCGGCCGGCAGGTAGGAGGCGACGTAGCGCATCTCTGCGGCGGCGAGAGGCCTTGCACGGGCGACCTCAGAGGCACCAGGGACACAGGCTTTCCTCTTAATCCTACTCTCATCTGTCTTCAGCCTGAGGACTCACCGCCCCACCGGCCCGTCAGCTCTCAGACCTGGGCCCCCGGGCCACACCATCGCTGTGAAACAGCGTCAGGG
The DNA here is from genome assembly GCF_028021215.1 of Eschrichtius robustus. Taxonomy (NCBI): domain Eukaryota; kingdom Metazoa; phylum Chordata; class Mammalia; order Artiodactyla; family Eschrichtiidae; genus Eschrichtius; species Eschrichtius robustus. The sequence goes on along the minus strand of NC_090831.1, from coordinate 124,401,126 downwards.
AACCCTGGTGACCGCGTGGGCGTGCACGGGAGGCCACCTGGGAGGGAGCCCTGGAGGTCGCGTGGCCGACTGCAGCCTCCCCCAGGGCCCTTGGCTGCGAGATGAGAAGGGCACAGAGGTCAAGGCCGTGTGCAGAGCTGCCGTGCTCTTCGAACTTATGCCACAGGCAGAGCCGACCAGGAGCCCCCGGCAGAACCCCTGCCCAGAGAGCAAGGGTCCCCGGTCCGTCAGCAACAACTGGGCAGTGGGGATGACACGCAGTGCAGAGGTGGAGGGGTCCCTGCAAACCATCTTCACAAACGCCCATCTACAGCCTGCAGACTCCACGTGGGCGGGTCTCCTTCACCTCCCCTCCTGGCACCTTCACCTGTGCTCCTCTGTGCAACGGCCTCACTCAGCCCACCTCCTACCCGAGGCCTGGGACCTCAGCCGCCGGACCTCAGCCGCCAGCCCTCGCCCCAACCTCGCCGAGCCCTGCACAGCTTGGCCAGGGAGCCGGGGAAGCCCACCGGCCATGGAGTCTGCGTGGAGCTACGGCCGAGCCGCAGGAGAAGCTGTGCTGGACCCTGGGAGAGGCGGAGGCAGGACACAGTTTGCAACAAGGTTCCTGGGTTTAAAGGATGGAGAGAGACGATCGATAGATTCACTGCATAAAAATAAAGTCCTGAACGATTAAAAAAAAAATTGTAAAAAAAACCTAAGAGAAATATAACTAAAGGGAAATCAACACCTGGACAAAAATGTGACTATGCTGATGGGTTAATATCACTAATACATGCAAGCGCACAGATGTCACTAAAAAAAAATAAATAAAATCTTGACAAAGTAAAGAAAGTACAAACAGCCAAATTCACGTGGAAATCACTCGCTCTCACTTGGGACTCAATGAAATAGAAATTAAAAATGAAGTTCCAGGGCTTCCCTGGTGGCGCAGTGGTTAAGAATCCGCCTGCCAACGCAGGGGACATGGGTTCGAGCCCTGGTCCAGGAAGATCCCACGTGCCGCAGAGCAACTAAGCCTGTGCGCCAGAACGACTGAGCTTGCGCTCTAGAGCCTTCGAGCCACAACTACTGAAGCCTGTGCCCTCTAGAGCCCACGTGCTGCAACTACTGAGCCCGCATACTGCAACTATTGAAGCCCGCGCGCCTAGAACCCGTGCTCTGCAACAAGAGAAGCCACCGCAACGAGAAGCCCATGCATCACAACAAAGAGTAGCCCCCGCTCGCCACAACTAGGAATGAAGACCCAACGCGGCCAAAAATAAATAAATAAAATTAAAAAAAAAAAAATGAAGTTCCACTTCTCACCTACCAAAGCCTTAACATGACTTTTGTGTCCGTGAGGCCCAGTGCTGGCAAGAATGCGTGTGCCCAAGCCCCCTCCCCAGCAGCTCAGCCCTTTGCCCCTCGTACTAAATTAGCCACAGGGACTCCAACAGAGACCGTCTGACATGGACACAAAGGTTTAGGCCCAAAGAAGTCCAGCACTTCCAAAAAAGTGAAATCAACCAGAGTGTCCACCAATACGAAAACAAGGGAGTAAGCGACAGTGTCTCCAGATGGTGGGACATCATTCAGCCACTTAAAATAACATCTGCAGGGGCTTCCCTGGCCGTCCAGTGGTGAAGCCTTCACCTCCCACTGCAGGGGGCATGGGTTCCATCCCCGGTCGGGGAACTAAGATCCCACATGCTGCACAGCACAGCCATAAATGAACAAATAAATAAGTAAATAATCAAATAACATCTGTAGAGACTTTTTTACTCAGCACAGCAGCAACACTTGTGATCGTTTTTTAAAAAAAGCAAGATACAAAATTGTACATAATGTGGACCCAGGTAAAAAACGCAGGGAAAAAGGAACATATCAAAATGAGGACAGAGGCCAACTGTGGCGGTTAGGACCTGCAGTGATTTTTTTTCTGCCTCTTTCTATTTTTCTGCAAAATGTACATTTCACCCTGTTTCCTAAAATGTTTGTAGAGAATACACTACAAAGAAAACAGAAGAAGCAGAAGTGTTTCACCTAGGGATGAGGGCTGGGTGAGGGAAGAAATGGCTCGCCAGAAAAACGCGTGGGTTTGCGCTCTCCCGGCTGAACCCTCGGCCCCCAAAGGCCCCCGAGCCTCCACACCTGCAGCGGCTCTGGGTCACCACACAGCCTGACTGGGGCTCACGAAAGCTTTCCAACTCCAGCTCTGCGTGGGACACAAAAGAAGAAAGCGGGCTGGGACTAGTCTAATAAACATGCACTTTGCCCTTCGTTTTAGAATTATATTTTACAGTATAAAAGCACACTCACAACACGCTGGGAAAGCTGCTCTTGATCCTCTGCCCCCTTTCCTTTCCTTCACATGGAAGCTTCCAGAATGAGTGTCCCCTCCCGTCCCCAGAGCCCCAATGCTAGGACTTGGACTTAGCATTTCACCACAATGCCCGGCCTGGGAGCAAGGAGCAGCTACTTACACAATACGCTGGCAGGCGTCCCCAGCCCCTGGGTACGGGCCTCACCCATCCATCAACCAGCCGTTCCCCTACTGAGGGCCATTCCGGTTGCTTCCTTTTTTTTCTTTAAACCTCTACAAGCAAGGCTGTAATCAACACCTGTGTACCTACGTGTTTTCTTTCTTTTCTTTTTTTATAAATTTATTTATTTATTTTTGGCTGCGTTGGGTCTTCGTTGCTATGCGCGGGCTTCTCATTTTGGCGGCTTCTCTTGTTGCGGAGCACGGGCTCTAGGGGCGCAGGCTTCAGTAGTTGTGGCTCTCGGACTCTAGAGCTCAGGCTCAGTAGTTATGGCGCACGGGCTTAGTTGCTCCGTGGCATGTGGGATCTTCCTGGACCAGGGCTCGGACCCATGTCCCCTGCATTGGCAGGCGGATTCTTAACCACTGCGCCACCAGGGAAGTCCCACCTATGTGTTTTCTTTCCACAGGTTACATGCCCCAAAGTAGAAAAGTTGGGTTCAAAGAAAAATATGAATTTTTCATGTTCATGGATAATGCCTGATTACTTTTCCAAACAGGAGGCAGCAATTCACTGCCCCCCCATTCCCCCACCAGCAACATATGAGAACACCCACTGCGCCACTCTCACCAGCATCAAGAGTCATCAGCTCACTTTCTGCTACTGAACGAGGAACCCAGTACCTTGCTCTTCAGATCTGTGTTTCCCTGATGACTCTGAGGCTAAGCATCTTTTCACGGTCATCAACAATTTCCATTTCCTCTTCTCTGAACTGTCTGCCTGGTCCTATTCTTTGTCCACTTGTCTTTGAGTTTTGTTTTTTTTTTAATTAATTTATTTATTTATTTATTTTTGGCTGTGTTGGGTCTTCGTTTCTGTGCGAGGGCTTTCTCTAGTTGCGGCGAGCGGGGGCCACTCTTCATCGCGGTGCGCGGGCCTCTCACTATCGCGGCCTCTCTTGTTGTGGATCACAGGCTCCAGACGCGCAGGCTCAGTAGTTGTGGCATATGGGCTTAGTTGCTCCGCGGCATGTGGGATCCTCCCAGACCAGGGCTCGAACCCGTGTCCCCTGCATTGGCAGGCAGATTCTCAACCACTGCGCCACCAGGGAAGCCCGTCTTTGGGTTTTTTTGTTTTGTTTTGTTTTTTGGCTGCACCGGGTCTTAGTTGCGGCACACGGACTTCTTAGTTGCAGCATGCTAACTCTTCGTTGCGGCATGCATGCGGGATCTAGTTCCCTGACCAGGGATCGAACCCGGGCCCTCTGCATCGGGAGCATGGAGTCTTACCCACTGGACCACCAGGGAAGTCCCTGTCTTTGGGGTTTAAAAAATCCTTTTCTTAACAATTTAGAGGAATTCTTTGTATAATAGGCATCTTAACCATTTATCTGGCATATGTACATGGCAAGCAAATTCTCCTACTCTGTTCTACAAAAGTGTAATTAAATCTGTTAATTTTGTAATTGATTATAACATCTGAACAACAAGAACCACAACAAAAATCCACAAGACAAGAGTGATACTAAAAAAAGGCAAAGGGGGCGGGGGCGGCCTTCTTGACAGAAGAGTACCAGCTAAGACTTGCGGAAGGAATGTCCAGAAGAGAAAATCACCACCTGGCAGCCCCAACAGAACAGATTCAGGCACGATCACTGAGGCACTGAAAACCACGGACTCAAAGTTGTGGGGAGCAGTTTACTTCCAAGGTGCAGAAGTCTCACCCTACGGATTACCAATGAATTACAAAGGGGGAGGCAATGGGCCTTCAGGATTAGGAGATCTGGTAATTATGTCCATACCACCACTAACAGCAGGGCCTGATGTGACACAATAGGAGGTATTCCTGTCAAAAGGGTTTAACCTGGATCTCATCAAGCCCCTGAGCTCACTTCAGGTCATGGGCAGCAAGCGGGATACGGGCACAAGTTAAGTAACGCCAAGTAGCCACAGCGCCCGAATCAGAGCGCAAACTTCTACAAGAAAACTGCCCCAGACTCTTTAACAGTCTGTGTGATAAACTGGTCAGAATGGCCATCATTAAAAAGTCTACAGGGCTTCCCTGGTGGCGCAGTGGTTAAGAATCCGCCTGCAGGGACTTCCCTGGTGGCACAGAGGTTAAGAATCTGCCTGCCAAGGCAGGGGACATGGGTTCGAGCCCCGGTCCGGGAAGATCCCACATGCCGCGGAGCAACTAAGCCCGCGAGCCACAACTACTGAGCCTGCTCACCTAGAGCCCGTGCTCTGCAATAAGAGAAGCCACTGCAATGAGAAGCCCGCGCACCACAACGAAGAGTAGCCCCCGCTCTCCGCAACTAGAGAAAGCCCGTGCGCAGCAACAAAGACCCAACACAGCCAAAATTAAATAAATAATTAATTAATTAAAAAAAAAAAAAAAAAAAAAAGAATCCGCCTGCCAATGCAGGAGATACGGGTTCGAGCCCTGGTCCGGGAGGATCCCACATGCTGCGGAGCAGCCCGTGCGCCACAACTACTGAGCCTGTGTGTCACAACTACTGAAGCCCACGTGCCTAGAGCCCGTGCTCTGCAACAAGAGAAGCCACTGCAATGAGAAGCTCGCGCACCGCAACGAAGAGTAGGCCCCGCTGGCTGCAACTAGAGAAAGCCCGCGCGCAGCAACAAAGACCCAACACGGCCAAAAGTAAATAAATAAATAAATTTATGTTAAAAAAAAAAAAGAAGTCTACAAATAATAAATGCTGGAGAGGGTGTGAAGAAAAGGGAACACTCTTAACACTGTTGGTGGGAATGTAAACTGGTGCAGCCACTATGGACGACAGTACCGAGGTTTCTCAAAAAACTAAAAATAGAGCCGCCATATGACCCAGCAATCCCACTCCTGCGCATATACCCAGACAAAACTATAATACGAAAAGACACATGCACCCCTATGCTCATAGCAGCACTATTCACAATAGCCAAGACATGGAAGCAACCTAAATGTCCATCGACAGATGAATGGATACAGATGTGGTATATATATACAATGGGATACTACTCAGCCGTAAAAAAGAATGCTGGGGCGAAGTGAGAGTAGCAGTGACATATATACGCTACCAAATGTAAAATAGCTAGTGGGAAGCAGCTGCATAGCACAGGGAGATCAGCTTGGTGCTTTGCGATGACCTAGAGGGGTGGGATAGGGAGGGTGGGAGGGAGGCTCAAGAGGGAGGGGATATGGGGATATATGTATGCATATGGCTGATTCACTTCGTTGTACAACAGAAACTAACACAGCATTGTGAAGCAATTATACTCCAATAAAGATGTACCAAAAAAAAAAAAAAAAAAAAGAAAGAGGGGCTTCCCTGGTGGCGCAGTGGTTAAGAATCTGCCTGCCAATGCAGGGGACACTGGTTCGAGCCCTGGTCCAGGAAGATCCCACATGCTGCGGAGCAACTAAGCCCGTGCGCCACAGCTGCTGAGCCCGCGCTCTAGAGCCCGCGAGCCACAACTGCTGAGCCCATGTGCCACAACTACTAGAGCCCGCGCGCCTAGAGTCCATGCTCCGCAACAAGAGAAGCCACCGCAATGAGAAGCCTGCGCACCACAACGGAGAGTAGCCCCCGCTCACCACAAGTAGAGAAAGCCCGCGTGCAGCAACGAAGACCCAACGCAGCCAAAAATAAATTAAATTAAATAAATAAATTTATTAAAAAAAAGAATAAAATAATGCCGTCGGCAGCAACATGGATGGACCTAGAGATTATCATACTAAGTGAAGTAAGTCAGAAAGAGAAAGACAAATACCATATGATATCACTTATATGTGAAATCTAAAACATGACACAAAGAAACTTATCTACGAAACAGAAACAGACTCAGACACAGAGAACAGACTTGTGATTGCCAAGGAGGTGTGGGTAGCGGAGGGAAGGATTGGGAGTTTGGGATTAGTAGATGCAAACCATTATATATAGGATGGATAAACAACTCCTATTGTAAAGCACAGGGAACTATATTCATTACCCTGTGATAAACCATAATGGAAAAGAATATGAAAAAGAATATATTTATATATAACTGAGTCACTTTGCTGCAGAGCAGAAATTAACACAACCTTGTAAATAAACTATACTTCAATAAATTTTTTTAAAATATTAAAAAAAAGAGTCTGTGTGATGGGGAAAAGCATCACGATGAGTCCTGTGCCGTCCTGATCCCATCCTGATGTGGAAAAACAAAGAGGTTATTATATAAAGCACGTGGGGGTTACTTGAGGACATTTGGTTATGGATGAGCTAGTCAATGATGGTTGAGAGTTCTCACTCATCTTTTTAGGTGTGACACTGGTATTACATCATGTAGAAGGACTGTCTGTTGGTAGGAAATGCCTGCTGGAGTGCTTGGGGGGAAGCACCCACAACTACTGACCATCACCTCCACCAAAAAATGTGTGTGTGAGAAACAGAGGGAAAGCAAATGGGATAAATGTTAACTATGAATCATTCAAGGTGGTCATTTCTCAAAATAAAACGCTTGGGGAAAAATCTGTCTGTCTTTCCCTCTATAAATTCTGGGTTTCCTGTCTGGCTTAAGAGAATACCTCTTATCCCAAGATTAGACAATATTCTTTTAACTTTCTTCTGTATTTTTAAGAGCTTTATCGTTTCCAGGGTGCAGCAGCGCATGCCAGCTCAGAACACAGAATCTGAGAACGGACTCCCTGGGTCCAGGTCCTGCCTCTGCCATTGTGAGGCGAGCAACCTTGGGCAAATTCCTTTACATCTCTGTGCTGTCAGTTTCCTCACCTACAAGATGGGGATGAGAACACCCCCAGGAATGTCTCAAGAACTACAAGCAAGCACGGAGGGCAGGGCCTGGCACATAAGGAGCACTAAGAGAAAGCTATTCTTTTGAGTTCTTTCTGAGATACCAGATCTGATGCAGCCACCCTTAGTTCAGAACCCTGCAGCTCCCTGGCACCTGAAGCAAGAGCTGTCAATCTTGCGATGTCTGCAGCACAAACAAAGTGCTGGAGTGTGGGGTGGCACACTTGAATAGTTTCAAAACACACTACGCCAGCAATTTTCATAATAAAATCACGACTCTGGTAAAACAGCGTCTCGCGGTGCCTATCAAAGCAGCCAGGCATGCCACAGGGCTCCCCCCACGTCCCTCCATGATGGGTCACTGGGTAGAAACCCCATTGAGGCCCTGGCGTGTGGCGCGCTCTTTCGGAACTATGATTTTTCTTTGGTGCCAACTCAGCATCACCCAGCCCATCCTCTCCTGCTCGGAGCAAAGGGACACCCCACTCAGCCCACTCCCAGCGGGGCTGCACCAGGCAGCACGGGGACCTGTACCCCCGCTTGCCGCAGAAATCAATGTCACCCTTGATCGAGTTCAGGGGGCACCCTGGAAGGAAAGGCAGTGGCAATGCCCAAGGCACCCAGTTCGGAATTCAGAAGGGCCTCCCCCTCCTCCCCCCACCCCACGGCTGCACACAGCTCCCTCCGCCTGGACCGCCCAGCCCTCACTCTCCAGGATGGATTTTCTCTTGCAGACAGAGGGGAAGGACTCTCTCCCGTGCCCCCCGGGGACCCTGCCCCCTCAGTGGGTCTGTGTTAAGCTGTTTGGACTTGGGTCAGGGTCTCCGTATCTATGCCATTGGTGCCCCCAACCTGGACACAACTGACTGCCCTGGACCTGCACAGGGCCTGTTCCCCCTGCACCCACGGGAGAGACCCAGGTGGTGGCCGGTGGCCCTCCCTTGGCCTCACACCCACTGTCGCCAGGCAAGGGTCACACAGTTGGGGCAGAACGTGGCCGCCTCCCGGGGCCGCAACCCAGGGCAGCTTTCTCCCCAGGCAGGTCACGACCTGTCAGAAGCACATGCCGGAAAGCAGGACACCTTGCTCGCGAGGACCTGGCAGCTCTGACCCCTGGAGGAAGAGGGCAGAGAACTCCGCGCACCGCCCCTCCTCCTGGTCACGCCAGTGCCTGCGAGGCACAGGCTCGCAGCCCAGACTCTGCGGGGAGGCACAGGCCTCAGAGAGAGAAGTTAGGCCCCTCCACAGACGGCCCCCTCTCCACCCTGCTCTGGGGGCTGCAAAGCTCCACCTCAGGGGCCTCACAGCCCACAGGCCCCCTGCCCTTGGCTGCTCGGGGCCAGCGGGCTGGGAGGGGGCCCCACAGGCAGCACGGTGGCCCTGGAGGGGACGGAGCAGTGTGATACAGGCGAGGGCTCCCTGAGCCACCTCCAGGCCCACCAGGGCCCCTGGGCTGGGTACAGAGCAGGGAGGGCCCTTGGTCACTGGTACCTGCCAGGCCGGTACTGGGCTGGGGGCCCGAGGCCCACCGGCCACCGGCTCAGTGTCCAGAAGGAAAGCAGCAGATGAGGCCGACACCAGCTTGGGGCCAGCGGGGGGAGAGCACCCACTGCTCCAGGCCCCACGAGGGACCAGGCCAGGGGAGACTAGGGGCTGGGGAGGGACACCCAACAGACCAGGGCCTCGAACGGGAAAGGTGGGTGATGGAGCTGGACAGAGGCAGGTTTAGATCCCAGTTCTTCTCGCAGGTAAAGGGCAGTGATGGCCCTGGAGGGGCTGCCGTGCGCTCAGGGCCCACTGAGAGAAGCGTGGCCCAAGGGCCACAGCCGGCAGGGGATGGGGGGTACCCAGGAAGGGAGGTGAGAGCCTGTTAACGCAGTTTCAGGATGGCGTGTCCGCCCCCCCACTGCCCACCCCCCACCCCCCACCCCCGAAGAGAGTGACAGCCTGGGAGAGAATGAGAGCTCTGCAGGGTGATAGGCTCTGTCTTCTCTGGGTTGGCTGGAGGGGCCTCAGGACATTCCATCCAAGATGTCAGTCACCAAGGGCCTGCTAAAGGCAGAGAGCTGCCCAGCCCAGCCCATTGGCAGGTTCCCTGCTGGCTCCCCGGACAAAGGTTAACAAGAGGGGGGTTGGTGAATGCAGTGCAACAAGATGCTCCTTCCTGGGTGGCCCCACAAGCATCTCAGCTCCAAGCAGAGGGGGGAGGGGGAAGGTCTCCCTATTTCAGGGCCCAGAAGTGGACTGAGAGACAGAGCAAGGAAGCCAACCCAGGCTGCTGGCTGAGAGGGGCCTTATCCTGTGCCACGTGTTTTCACAGAGTACGTGTACATTTACGAACTTTCCGCTATTATATACACGTTACTCAGCGTAAAGACAAAACACAAACCAAAAAAAAAAAAAAAAAAGCTTACAAAAACAGCTCCTGCCTAAGACACCAGGATGGGGTGTGACTTTGCTGGTGACACACCCTGGCACAACTGCTGTGGGTCACGGCTGAGGGGGACGTGGCCAGGATCACCCGGCCCGCCTCTCCTGTGAGCTGGAAGGAGACAACCATGGCGAAGGGAAAAGGCCCGGGGCCTCAGCCGCCCTGCTGCTCAACAGTGACCTTGAATCCCTGGTAGGTGGCTTCCACCCTCTCTGGTCCGCAGAGCGAGGGCTGGGCTCACAGTCTGCGCGGCTGGCCGGCCTACGTAATCGGCACCCTATTCCCTAGTGGTGAGCACTTCACAATCCAGAACTTTAGTCCGTCACGCGTGCAGAGGATACGCAGAGGGCGGCCAGTCCCCGGACCGCGCTGTTCACACGAGCTCGGCCCACCAACAGGCTCGCCGGCTGGCACGTCCCCTCCCGGTCGGGCCCACCGGCCCTTGCCCCCCAGCAGATGGAAGAGCCTTTCCCTGCCACCTCACTTCCCCTCACCCTAATTCAGGATTAGCCTCGGGCTGTGATGCAGAGGGGGCGGGCGGGGACGTAAGTAGGGCACAGTGGCAGCCACGTGGGGTGAAACCACCAAACCCAAGTGACGCGAGCCACGCTGGGGCCCGTGGGCGACCCATTCTCAACCAAGACGCTGACCAAGAGGAGCCTGGACGTGATCCCCCCAACAGACACGCGCCCTCTCCTCCAGCTTCTTGCAAAAGAGCGGGGTCTGGGCTCACTCGCCACCTTCCGCCTTGAGCAAAACTGTGTGAATCTCGGTTCCAAAACTTGAGAACCCCTGGGCGGGAACACGTTTCGGGGCCGAGCCCCCTCAACAGTAGTTGTGCTTCCGGGTTTTAAGAAAATCCACGGCGACAAAAAACTACTGTGACTTCAGTAACACTTCTAAATAGATTTATCTGCTACCCATCACCACGGCCTGAGCAGGTACTCAGGAGTGTTTGTTGAATGACTGAATGAAAACGGCAGGATATACATGAAAGGCACGTTACTTAAAAAATTTTAATACGATACTTTAGAAAGATGAATCCAAAAGGATATACTTCTGTATTCAATTTTTCCAACAAATAGGAATTCTTTTGTTACCTTATAGGCTAAAGAGCTGTTCTTCCAATACCAGAGACACTGGCCATGCATGGCTCCTGAGCACTTGAAATGCGGCCAGTCCCAATGGAGAGGCACTGAGTGGGTGAAACACAGTTTGAAGACTTAGTTGAAAAAAGAATGTAAGATGCCTCATTAAAACTTGTTATAGGGGCTTCCCTGGTGGCGCAGTGGTTGAGAATCTGCCTGCCAATGCAGGGGACACAGGTTCGAGCCCTGGTCTGGGAAGATTCCCACATGCCGCGGAGCAACTAGGCCCGTGAGCCACAACTACTGAGCCTGCGCGTCTGGAGCCCGTGCTCCGCAACAAGAGAGGCCGCGATAGTGAGAGGCCCGCGCACCGCGATGAAGAGTGGCCCCCGCTTGCCGCAACTAGAGAAAGCCCTAGCACAGAAACGAAGACCCGACGCGGCCAAAATTAAATTAATTAATTAATTAATTTTAAAAAATTGTTATATTAATTAATTTATTCATTTACTTATTTTATTTATTTTTATTTTTGGCTGTGTTGGGTCTTCGTTGCTGCGCGCAGGCTTTCTCTAGTTGCAGTGAGCGGCGGCTACTCTTCATTTGCGGTGCGCGGGCTTCTCATTGTGGTGGCTTCTCCTGTTGCGGAGCATGGGCTCTAGGCGCGCGGGCTTCAGTAGTTGTGGCGTGCAGGCTTCAGTAGTTGTGGCTCGTGGGCTCCAGAGCGCAGGCTCAGTAGTTGTGGCGCGCAGGCTTAGTTGCTCCGCGGCATGTGATCTTCCCAGACCAGGGCTCGAACCAGGCGGATTCTTAACCACTGCGCCACTAGGGAAGCCCTGTTATATTAATTTGTTAATTGCACATTGAAATGATAATATTTCAGATACAATGGGTTAAATAAAACGCATTATTAAAGATAATTTTTTTTTGCTTTCTGAACATGGCTACTTGAAAATTTAAATTTACACATGACTCACATGTGTAATTGGTGCTGAATTAGAGGAAATACTTTAATCGACGGGCAAGCAATCAGATGAAGGCAATGCTGGGTGCCTGTGTGACACACTCATTGTGACCAGCTGTGGTCCAGGGTCTGCTCCAATCAGCTGGAACGTCGGACAAGTCTGGACCTGGCACCCCTCCCTGGGGCCTGCCAGGCTAAACCAACTTACCCCAAACTCTGCCCCGTCAGGTTCTCCCGTTCGCCCGCTCGGGTTCAGGGAGCATGACTGGGGAGCCACCGCTGCAGGTGCCATGAGGGACACTCCCTCCCTCCCCGAGTCCTCTCCGCAGCCCTGCAAAGGCCGGAGCCACTGTGAACACTTCCGAGGGGCCGGGGCTGGTCTAAAAGCTTTGCACGCGTTAACATACTTCATTGTCACACCTACACAATGAGATGGGTGCTTGTTAACCTCATATTAGCAACAAGGAAGCCAAGACACAGAAAGGTTGCACCACTACTAAGTGTTAGGAATGTAAATCTAGGCAGCCTGGCTCCAGAGCCGGATTGTACCCACTACCCTGTACAGACTGTGACAGAGAAGGAATGACACCAGGCTCCATTCTATCACATCATCCAACCTAAAACAGTCTAGAAGAGTCTAGAAGCAATAACCAAGACGAGTGGGGCTTCAGAGGGACTGAGAGCCACCAAATCTTCACAGTGCTTCTTAGCAAAGGACCTTCATCTAGGGCCTGTTTAATCAAAAAAGTTCTCTGGGCAGGGAAGTGTATCTGCCCCTCCCTGGAAGAGACCACACACAGAGGAGGGGCCGGGAGCTCCCACCAGGAGCAGAGCAGAAGCCCCGAGTGGGGTCCAGCTCTCCCGGCCTCCCAGCCCTGCCGCGCACACACAGACCCACAGACACACAAGGGGAGGCCACGACTGGGCTCGAATCCCACTCTACCAGCTTGGGCTCCAGGTTCGCAAGCCAACAAAGCATCAAATTAAAAGGCAAAAGAGAAAATGCTGTGGGCGGGTGCACCAAGAGTGGCAAGGAGGGGTGCTGACAAACAAGAAAGAGAAAGGAAATACACACTATAAACAGGCACGAAAACAGCAAAGGCACATACATCCCTCTGGGACCATGTGCTGTGGGCTCACTCACCTCGGTGCCCAGGGCCCCGGGAGGGCCAGAGTGCCGCCAGAGAGACCAAGACCGCGGCTCCCCTCCAGCAAACAGCAATGTATGCCTGAACTATGTTTGCAGATTAAAACTGTCCTACACAGCGGCTTCCCTGGCGGTCCAGTGGTCAAGACGCTGCGCTTCCACTGTAGGGGGTGCGGGCTCGATCCCTGGTGGGGGAACTAAGATCCCACATACCGCACAGCCAAAACAAAAACAAAAACAAAAACAAAGCTATCTTACACTTATTAAGAAAAAGAGTAACAAACCATGAGGAAGATGAATAAAGGATACGAAGGGAATTCAACAAAATACAACAACCAAAAACATTATGTTTCATGTTGACTCTCACTAGTAATCAGATACACACAAGATAAAACAACAACAAAAATCATTTCATCATTTCTCTTCACCTTTCAAGTGGACAGGTTGGGGGCCGGGAACAGGCAGTCTCTGCCCCAGGGAAACGGGAAGGGCCTTCCTGCAGGGCAGTGTGGCGCACAGAGAAAGTCCCCAAAAGGTCGTGCCTGCCCGACGGCCCCACTGTTTTCTTCCACTTGGGAATTTGTCCAAAGGAAATAATCAGACAAGTGTGCAAAGATCTAGGTACCAGGAGACTTGGACCAACTGCCCGCAGCCTCTCAGCTCACCGCGAGCACGCACTGGGTGCTCGCTCTGTGCCAGGCACCGCTGTCGGCACCTGCTGCGCCTCACCCCATCACACTGTCACTACCCCTCCTTCTCACCTGAGGAAACTCAGGTACAGAGGCGATGACCAGCTCCTGGAGGGCTCCCGGGCAGCGCGTGTCATATGCTGCGCACAAGAAGGCAGCCTCACAACCTCCCACTGAACGGAGTCTGGCCTCCCTGGACCAGGGACCCAAGACTGAGATGGTCCAAATGCTCGAGGGCAGGGTCACGGTGAGCTGTGCAGATGAAACCAGAACTGGGTTCTAGGAGAACAGGCCGGGGGGATTGGGGGCACCTTTATGACATGCCCGAGTTCTCACAGCCAGTCGGTGGCAGAACAGGAATGAGAACCCAGGTATCCCAACTGCCCCGCAGGGAGCTGCCAGACGGGTGCATTAATGCAGACGCCTTTTTTGAAACTGTGACTCTGGTTCCCTTCTCCCAGTGGAGTATTTCCCACAGAAGTCCCACTTTCGCTGTGAAACGCCAAGAGTATCATCAATCATGCAGCAGTAGATAGTAGCTATATATAGGAGAGAAAGCAGATGGGAAAGACACCCGTCAGACAGACAGACAACAGCAGGTACCTCGGGGAGAGGTGGGGGGCACACACATTTCTTCGACTTCCTTTCCACATTTGAATGTGTTATAACCAGCATGCGTTATTTTTGTCATTTAAACATATATTTAGGGGCTTCCCTGGTGGCACAGTGGTTAAGAATCCACCTGCCAATGCAGGGGACAGGGGTTCGAGCCCTGGTCTGGGAAGATCCCACATGCCGCGGAGCAACTCAGCCCATGCGCCACAGCTGCTGAGCCTGAGCTCTACAGCCCGTGCGCCACAAGTACCGAAGCCCGCGCGCCACCACTACTGAAGTCCGCGCACCTAGAGCCCGTGCTCTGCAACAAGAGAAGCCACCGCAATGAGAAGCCCGCGCACCAGAACGAAGAGTAGCCCCCGCTCGCCGCAACTAGAGAAAGCCCACGCACAGCAACGAAGACCCAACGTAGCCAAAAATTAATGAATTAATTTTTTAAAAAACGAGTTATTAAAAAAAAATAAAATAAACATATACTTAAACTTTTTAAATGTTCAAATATCTTGGAGTGTTTCTTGATCAAGCATCTTTCTCCTACACACAACATCCATGCTGCTCATGGAAGGGAGAGCCCCCCTCCAAGAGCCACCATTCAGTTGGGGATTCAAGACACTCAGAAGAAAACTATGGCAGGAAAGAAGAGCTCTGGGTCACCCTTAAGTGATACTCTAAAAGCTTCCAGAAGTTCAACTCAAGGTCAAAACCTTGCCTGAGAGGCACCCAGAAGGGCTGGCTGGGTGTCCAGCCTGGCCCAGCAAAGCTCAGTCAGCCCATCCGTGTGAGGGGAAGAGCGCCAGGCCTGGAGATGAAAAACCAGGCAGAGCCGCTGGCTGTGCCGCTCCTGCGTGGCCTTGGGAAGTGACTCCATCTCAGTCCTAGGAGATCTCATTTGCAAAATGGAGATGATAGCTGCATACCGGAGAAGACTGCAAAGGACTGCAGAGGCCTCGAGACCATCTCCAGCAGGCAGCTGAGGAATGTAAACTGGTGGAACACTGCACAGCCCATGGTCCCCATCCTCAAAGCAGGAGATCCCGGTCACCTCCCCTTCCCGCTTCCGTAAGCCTACAGCTCAGCTCCATGCACCAAAATTAGCTGCCCCTCACCCCTGGCCTGCGTGGTGGAAGTTGGCTAGGCCTCAGGAGGAATGCTCTCCGGTTCAACTAATCTCGAGTTACCTGCATATTAAAAAGAGAATGGGGGCAAGCCAAAGGGTCCTGAGTGGGTGTTCAGGCGACGCTGAGTGGGGACACAGGAGTTCTCAGGGCCCCCGGGTCTGCCTCCCCCAGGCTAGGGCCTCCTTCCCCCTCCACTCCTGAGGTTCTGAGGCCAGAGGCCCTCTGACAGCTGCTAGGGAGGGCTCACAGTCAAATGTACGGCGTGGGCACTAAAAGCTGATTAATCCACCTCTCCTGCCTGCTCTCCCTGCGGCCCCGCTCCCTCTGATCCAGCGGGC
This sequence comes from Eschrichtius robustus, assembly GCF_028021215.1. Classification (NCBI taxonomy): domain Eukaryota; kingdom Metazoa; phylum Chordata; class Mammalia; order Artiodactyla; family Eschrichtiidae; genus Eschrichtius; species Eschrichtius robustus. The sequence goes on along the minus strand of NC_090831.1, from coordinate 124,385,482 downwards.
ACTGCACAGAGAGTAAGTTCTCAAATGCAACCCGCTCTCAAATACGACCTGCCGGTTGGCTCCTGCTTCAACCCTCCCGTGACAGCCCATCTCCTGCAGGCTTAAGCGTCACCTCGTATGGTCTCCTGGAACAAGGTGAGGTGTAAATGAATTAATACAGGATAAAGCATTCAAAACTCCCGAACCGGGGTCCTCCTGCCTGTCTCCCCTGGACTCAGTGCTCCAGGCGCGCAGACCAGCCTGCTGTTCCTTGAACCCCGACCCTTGCCGCCTTTGCCAACCTGTTCCCTCTGCATAGAGCATCTCTCAGACCCTGCGCCTGGCACACACATTCAGTTAAAGAAATAAGTGGTAGAGGAAAGTTAGGGTATGTGCCAGCCACAGGGTGTTTCGGAGCAAGGACCGTCTTATCTATACGGTGCCTTCCACCTGGCAGAGAGCTGGAGCGCAGTGAAGGAGGCCTGAATGGGGGGCGGGGAGGCTGCATCTCGAGGCTGCCCCAGTTCCTGCGGGCTCGGGGTCTTGACAAGGCTTCCCTAGTCTCTCATCTTCGTCCTGCTTTTCTTAAAACCCGGCCTTTATTCCTGCCACTCCCAATTCCCCCTCTGGCACCTCCTACAGGCTGATCCATTCACCTTCAGGGTCCAGAGGGCTGGCTCAGCCCCTTCCCTCCCCTCCCGCTCTCCACTGTGCTAGATGCAACTGGACCACACAGTAGGAGCTAAATAAATGTATCTGGAACAAATGCGGCTTTCCCAGGCCACTGGCACCCACACCGATAGCCTCTTTTTCAGAATTCCTAGAGCTCTTTTGTGCAAAGTCCTAAATAACCAGTCCCCCACCAGGCACTCATTCCCCAAACCAGCTAATTACCAGAATGGGCCGGGGAAGTTACAAACGCAGATCCCTGGGCCCCCATCCCAAACCCACAGAATCAAATCCCTTGGAGGGAGCCTCAGAAATGCGTACTTGAGCAAGTCCCACAGGTGAGGATTACCAGCAGGTTGGGGAATGCCCACCCCGAGGAGCAGGCAGAAGGGAATCAGCTCAGGAGAGGGCTTCTCTGTCTCCGAAACGTACACAATTCTTCTCTCTGCCTCAGAGCGCTGTTGCTGGGATCTAGCCACAGCACACAGACAAAACAGGGGACAAACTCTAGAGCCCTGGGCAGGCCTGCAGGGAAGGATGTAGATGCTGAGGCTGCCCCTTCTGACCGCCCCGCCCACAGCTCCGGACCCCCTTCTCTCTTTAGCCTAATTTTGAACCAGACAGGAAAACCCGCACCTCTTTTTACCTGAGTCCTTTCAGAATGTTACCAAGCCCGGAGCCCACAGAGGCAGGCAGACTGTGCCTCTGTGAGTGAGGGCGGAACAGGCCAGCTGGGGTGCTGGCCGGTCCAAGGAATTTCACTGCTTAAAAACCCCTGGGGGAAAACCAAGGGCCACGGGAACAAGTCACCCAGTTGACAAAGCCGGGTTCCTGCCACAGCAGTAGCCTCCAGGGGCCACAGTCCGCTTCCAGGCCCTCCATACGGGCCTCCCCTCGGGCAGACCTCCCCAGGTTCACATCTACTCAGGGACAAGCCTGCCTTTCCAGGCCAGCTGCTGGGACCCCAAGGGCTGCTTCTCCCAATACCTCATCCTGGCTTCCGGCTCACTGGCCCAGCATCCCTGTGTTCCGCGTGCCCAGACTGTCCCCCATCTGGAGCAAGGCCTGGTTCCTTCGTGTCCTCTTTCTAGGACACAGCCAGGACACCCGAGCAAGCCCCAGGAGCGCCCCTCCCTGCAGGTCCCTCTCTTCTCTGAGTCTCGGTGTCCCCACCAGGGAGGTGAGAGTGGCTCAAAGGCTCCGCACGCAGTGGCCTGTCTAGCCCTCCGTCCCAGCTACTGGTGACATTCCGCTGTTCCTTAAGAACGAAGGGTGGACAGGTTTTCTCTTTCCTTGGCCTTTGGTGGGAAAAGGAACTCCCTCCCTCCAGATCCTGTCCTGAAACACAGGAAAGCTCAAAGTTCCTCTGCTTCTTCCTGCCCTGGCCACGGGGTGAGAGGGGCTGAGAGAAGCAGAGAGAACACAGGAGGGCAAGGTGCCACCACGCTTCCTCAGTCCCAAACGCATCCTGACCGCATCTCCGCAGTCACCTTCAGGGCTCAAATGCACCCTTCACTAAAGTATTACTGAGTGAGGCTTCTTACACACTAGGAAAATGTCATCCCTTCCCCGTAAGAGGCTCACCCCTAGTAAACACAGGATCAGCCTCCCAGGCGGTGAACGTGTTTATATAACAGTCTCGACCCAGGTCTGCTGGGCCCTGGCAGGGGCCTCGGTCAGGCTCAGAGAGCGAGCAGGGAAACGCCCGCCAGAGAAGCTGCTGCCCTCCCTCCACTGAGAAAGAAGGTGCCGACGCTGCTTTGCAGGACAGCGGCAATATGGTTTGGCAGATGGGGAGAGGAAGGATATACGGCAGAAATTGGAGAAGGAGTTTTCTGGGGTGTTTTTTTTTTTTTTTTTTTGATGCCTGCCTACAGCAGAAAAGCTGGGGCGACAGGAGTGGGAAAGCAAGGGTGCGGTGGGTAGTAAAGATGGGTTCCAAGAGAGAGGCTGGGAAGAAAAAGGGGAGAAGGAAGAAAGAGGTGGGAGGCCTTGCCAAGAAAGAGCAGGGAAGTAGGGACCAGGAGAGCTGGGAACGGATGTGTGAGGAGCAGCTGGGCCCTGGTGACAATGAAACATTGGGTCCCAGGATCCGCAATGGTGATACCAAGCTTCCAGGCTAAGCAGACAGAATGTGGGGTACTTCCAAACCGCAATGGGGAAGTTGGTCACGGGGGAGGGATCTAAGAGGGGAAATTCCGCCTATCATGTTGGATTCAAGATGGGGGTGAAAACCCAAGTGTGTCCCAGGAACTCCGGCCTTCACATCACAGAAGATGCCGGGCCAGAGACCTCCTGAGCTCGGGGTGGGGCGGGGGTACTGTTAAGGAAGCGGGAGTCAGATGTGGAATCTAGCCCAGTCCTGCCTCTCCCTGCTCTGGATGCCATTCTTCACCCCTCCTGGGGCTGTCCCACCCCCTCCAAAAGGGGCTGTGAGGGGTGGGGGAGGCATCTTGGTGCTGATCAGGAACTTACTTCCTCCGGGGAAACAGGGAAGCTGCAGGGAATGGCATTTCTCACCCCCCCCCCCACCCCTTCAGATCTAGGAGGAAATATTGGTCATCTCCTCTCTTTGGGGCCCCTGGCTCACACAAATGCCATCTCCTGGTCCCCAGCCACACTGATGATTCAGGCCATTTACTCAGATCCATGCTAATGAGTTTTTTTCTGTCACCTAATTAGTTCACAGTGAACTCAGCCTTGAGAGGAAAGAGATGCGATGCGAGAGAGCTGAGAAAAGGACAGAAAGAAGGCAGACGGGAATGCTACAAGAGCAGGACCCCAGCTCTAAATGGGGTCCCCTACCCCCAAAAGACCAACTATGCCTTCCTCAGCCATGGGGACCTCTGAAAGCAGAAACGGGGTGCTCAGGTGAAGGACCCCCCCGCCAAGAGCCTCACACAATGAGAGAAAGATGGGAGTGCGGCCCTAACTGTGAGGCCCAAGTACTAGACAGGGCCCTGCCCACAACTCCAAGTCATCAGCGAAAGGCCTTGCACTCTGCCTGCATTTCCGAACCCACCACCTGCTGGTGGGCGTCCCCCTGCAAATGGAGCCGGAGGAGGAAGCAGATGGCCCAGGCCCAGGCCCATCTGCCCCACATGCGTTCAAAGGTCACCACGCCGCTGGGGTGCCTGCAGGTGCTGCCCGTCCCCACCACACCCGGGGTCGTGGTACATCTGCCAGCGGCGTGCACCCACTTCCTCTGCCCCTCAGTAGCCGAGGTCCAGGGCCCGAGAGCCTAGAGAAAGGAGCGCTGGGCAGCTCAGTGGCCCGGCGTTCTAGTCCCCGACGCCTGGCGCTGTGTCCCTGGAGGTCGGTCAGCGCCCACCAGCCCCGAGCCCGCTTCTCGAGTGGCTCCCTGGAGAGCAGCGGCGGGTGTCCGGCGCGCGGGGGACCCAGCGAAGGCGCCACTGGCCCGGCCGGGGCTTCCCACGCGGCCCCGGCGCCCAAGCCCCGCGCCAGGCCTGGCCCGCGCCCGCCGGGCCGCGGCAGCGTGGAGGGTGTGCGTCGGAAGAGCGAGCCTCGGCGAGCGCCACCCTCCGGGGCCCGCGGGCGCTGGGCCCGGGAATGCTGCCATCCACTAACGGGAGGCTCCGATCCACCGCTCCACCGCGGGCAGGGCCGGGACAGCGGCTGAGACGCCTCTCCGGCAGCGGCCCCACCTCCCGGCCCGCCGAGGCCCTCCGCCGCGCCCACCCTCCCCGGCCATGCCTGACCAGACCTGGCCCCTGGACCCCGGAACCTCTGCGGCTCCGAGCGCACCCGTCCCCGGAGCGACACCATCCTCACGCCCTGGAGCATTAAGATCAGAAAAGCTGTCCCCTGGCACGGGACCTGCCCCCAGCCCCAAAGTGTCCCCGGACGAGAAATGGTGAAGCCTGGCCGCCGGCTATGCAGCGCCAGCGATCAGCAAACCGCGTGGCCCCGACCTCAGGCGCGAGAGGACCCCCAACGGCGACAGCGTGGCCGGAACGGGCCAGCAAAGCCCCCGGCCGGCGCCGGAGAGGCCACCGCGCCCCAGCTCCCGCAGCCCCCGGCTCAGCTCACCCTCGATGGAAATGACGTGCTCCCGGATCTGGTTCTGCAGCGCCAGGTCCTCGATGCGCTCGATCAGGTCGTAGATGGCGTAGATATTGGGATGCACGGACTCGAAGCGCTGGATCTCGGCCCGGATGGCCGCCGAGTTGGAGAGCGCGAACTGCTGGGGAGGCCCGCCGGCCAGCTGCTGCGAGGGGCCGCCGCCGCCCCCGGCCCCCGGCCCTGCGCCGCCGAACTGACCGCCGCCCCCCGGCGCCGCCAGGCTCGGCTGCTGCTGCGGGCTCTGCCCCCCGCCCGCCTGGAAGTTCATGGCTCCGGAGCCGCGGGGCCCGAGGCGGGCCCGGCCGGGTCCCTGGGCGGCGCGGCGGCGGCGGCGGGCGGGCGGGCTCGCGGGGTCGGGACTACGGAGCCGGCGGCGCGGGGCTAGTGCATGGGGCCGGGGGCCGGGGGCCAAGGCCGGGAGGCGCCGCCGCGCACGCTGTGGCCACCGCTGCCGGGCGCTTCCCGGCGCCGCGATCCCGCTGCCTGGGAGCAGCCTCCAGCGGCAACAACAACGGGACCGGGAGCGCGCGGCCCGGGCCCTCCCCCCGCGTCATGCGCACGCACCGCCGCCCCCGCCGGCTCCGGCACACGCAGCCCGAGCCCCCCTCCCCGCCGCCCCCGCCCCCGCCTCTCCTGCGCGCGGGCCCCAGCGCCCCCGCCCCTCGCTCGCTCGCTGGCTCTGCAGCCTCCACCCCCGAGCCGCGCGCTCCAGCCCCAGCGGCCGGGCCCCTCCCACCCAGCTTCGGCCCTTCCGCCTCTTCTCCAGCCCCCACCTACACCCGCCGCGAGGGCCACTCGCTTCGAGAGGACAGCTGCCCTGCCCCCCTCCCGGCCCCGGCTGTCGCTTTCGCCTCCTTGCGCTGGTCTGGGTGGGGTGTCCGATCTCTGGGCAGTGCCCGCACAGTGCCCTGCGCCCGAGGGTACTGATGAACGCGGCTGATTGGCCGAGGAGGGTTGCCAGGCCAGGCCCAGTTGCGCCTCCCTTACATCGCCCTGCCTTCAGTGCGGCACAGGCTCCCCTGTCCCAGGGCCCTGAGGTCAACCCTAGAGACCACGCCGACCCAGGGTTCTCTCTCAGGCCCTGCCTGGACTCTCCATTGCCGGCTGCAGCACATAGGCTGGAAATCTGGATTGCCGGATTCTATTTCCAGTTCTTCCTGAGGAGAGCTTCATCTGCGGGGCCCTTGGAAATGACACTTTAAACAACAACGTCCCCACTCTCATCTTCCAGCCTCTCCTAAAAGACGCCCACTGCCGGACTGGGAGAGGACCAGTGAACACAGCTGGACCCCACTGAAAGGGGGAAGGAAGAAGAGAAAGGAATCAAATATTATGCCTTCTTTCCCACTCACCCCATTCAAGACACTCACCGGAGTCCACATGACTGTCTCAATTTTCTTTGTCCTCTCTGCCTTGTCTATACTGTGTTCCTGTCCACTCCTGGGGCCAGGGAGTTCCCTCAACGTCCTAGTTCCTCTGCATCCCCATTGCTTAAGCTGTATGCAGTTGTGTTAGCCACCCCCCCCCCAACTTTCCTAAACCCCCTAAGAGGTGGCATTTGCAGAGCACTGGTCCCAGCCAATCAGCCTGCCAGCCCGATGTCCTCTGGCACAGTCATCCTTTTTACATATCCTTCCACTCCCCAGGCCAAGCTGGGTCTTTTCCCAGCAAAAAGTTGCCCACCGTTCAGCTACCTACACAACTCTACCCCAGTACCAACCAAGTCACCATTCCTAAGTTTCTTGTACCTTCCAAAGAAGCTGGTGCGAGCTAATCAACACCAGGGGCCTCCCAAGCTCCTGAGGGATGTGGGTTCTACCTACCTGCTTGACCTTAAGAATGTCTTGCACCCTCTCTGGGCTTCATCTGCAAAATATAGTAGTTGAACAAATCACCTACCCTATGTTCTGTAAATCTAAGAGCAATATCTAACATATCTTTTAGAAGCTTAATTAGAATTGACAGCAAGAAGTTGCACCAGGTACCTCCCAGTAGAGCTGTTGAGGGTAAAGAGTCCCTCAAAAATGTTGCCCCGGCAGCCAGCACATACCTGTTTTAGCACTGGTGGGCTACTTGTCTCCTTTATTAGTATATGAGCCACATGAGGGCAGGGATAGAGTCTGATTCACTGTACTCTCAGCATCTCACCCAGTGCCCAGCACATAGTGTACATTTAAAAAATATTTCTAGAATAAATGAATAAGTGGGAAGGAAGGAACTGGAAATAAGTTAGTTCTGTATGTTATAAATCTAAACTGACTGTCCCAAGGCAACATTTGGAGTGCTTGCTCCCACAAGTAAGCATTTGCTATTAGAACACTAGGGTGCATTACTTTTAATCAAGACTGGTCTATACAATCTAGGATGTAAGATCTCTGTGCCTCTCTGTGGCTATAGGAGCCCAGAGGAAGGAGGGAAAACCCATGGAAATTAACTGGCCTGGGCCAGGCTGAGGCTCAACGTTCCCTGTACAGCAATACTCTAAGGACCTAATTTCTGAGCCCAGATTTGGGTGGAGGAAGTGTTCTAATACCAAGTGAACAGATATCTACTGTGTGACAGATCCCCTACATAGTTTTCACACTTGTTTAATAAAACACCTAATTTTTTCCTTACAATCGTCTTACGAGGTATGTTTTAAGAACGAAGAAATTTAGGTTCAAAGAGATTCAATAACGCACACAAGGTCATATAGTTGATAAGCACGGGATAAGGGATCAGCATTTGTGCCAGGTTCCAAAGTCCATGCTTCTTGCACAGTCTTACAGGGGCAAAGTGGAGAAGGGGACCAGGTAAATAAGGCAGCCCAAGCCGCGGTGGCCATTCCTTAAGATGGATATCCTCAGCCAGCCTGGTGGGGCAGCCCATGGATACTGGGCTCTGGGCTGAAGAGTCAATTTGGAGGGTCCAGGACGCCTTCCGGCGTCCACTCTGACGTAAGAGTAGGCCGGGGTAGGGACCACCTGAGCTCCCCAAAGGCTGCATCTCGAAACACCGGTGCTCTGACACGCTCCAGCTGACGTTGGTTTCTGGAGTGATACATGCCCTCGCTCCCGAGGGGGAGGGGAGGATGTTGCTGCCGCCCAAACCTCTGCGGGCTAGCACAACCCCCAAACACGCCCCCACCAGCCCCTCAGCGATTTGCGGGCACTGAGACCAGGCAGCCGAGCCCCGCACGTGGGTCCGCAGGGCGGAGGGCGGGGACTGCTCACCGCGCCGGACTACAAGACCCACAATGCGCCGGGCTGCGGCGGCGGCGCAGCGGTAGCGGCAGTGGCAGCAGGGAAGGCGGGGGTGCCTTCAGGTGTCTGCGACCTCGCCACCTCCCGCCCGGAAGTACCCAAGGGTCCGCTATGGAGCCAGGCGGTGAGTCCCTGCGCCTTGACCGTACCCACCCCGCCGCCACCTCAGCTGGCCCCCGCTCGCCCCGCCCCGGGATCGCCCTCGCCCTCCCGCCACTCGGGGGTGGGTGTGGGGGGCGGGAAGATGGGAGGGGTGATAGAGGATCAGGGTGGGGAGGGCGAAGTCTCGGATTCCCGGCCGAGATCTGGGGTCCTGCAGCAGGCTGAGTTTGGAGAGGCTTCCAGAGGAGGCGCGGGGTCGGGCCGCCTCGGGGTGGGGTTTGAGGACACCAGGAGGGGCCGAGTTGGGTGGGGGGTGGCAACTCTCGGAGGTTCCAGTTTGCTAAAGGGCGCAGTTTGACGTTTGGCGTGGGGAAGCCTTGGGAAGCGGTCCCGTGCCGCGGGTCGGGGTTTGGGTAAATGGTAACCGGGCGGGGGGGGGCGGGTGTGTGTGTGTGTGTGTGTGTGTGTGTGTGTGTGTGTGTTTCTTCCCCCTTGGAGAAACTTTAGCGACCCCCTTGGAGAAACTTTAGCGACGGAAGAGTAGATAAGCTTTGGGTGAAGTAGACGAAGGAGTAGATGAACTTTGGGATGACCTAGACTGAAAGAATAGGTAAGCTTTGGGGTGAAGTTTGGTGGAGGTTGAATTTAGGGGAGAGTTGCTTAGAAGGTCAAGGCCCTGACCTCGGAATAGGGTTTGGGTGAATTGGGCAGCTGGTTGAAGACCTGATCTCAGGTTACAAAAAATTAGGACTTGGGATTTGGTGATGGGAAGGGGTACGTGGGGCAAGTTTGGGGTAACTGGGTGTCAGAGCGGTCCGTGTCCCACGGTGGGGCTCGGGTATGCGGGCAGAGGTATGAGGACTGTGGGAGAGTTGTGGTGGGGTGGAGTCAGGAGCCCCCCCGAAGTTCAGAGGGTTCTTGGCGGGTGAGCCAGCCCCTCATGGGTTCTTTGTGCCTCTCCAGCTCGGTAGCGCAGCGGGCAAGGCAGGTGCCATGGCCCTGATCGAAGGGGTGGGTGATGAGGTGACCATCCTTTTTGCGGTGCTTGCCTGCCTTCTGGTGCTGGCTCTCGCCTGGGTCTCAACACACACTGCCGAGGGTGCTGATCCACTGCCCCAGCCGTCAGGGACCCCAACACCGACACAGCCCAGTGAAGCCATGGCGGTCACCGACAGCATCAGGGGGGAGGCCCCAGGAGCTGAGACCCCCAGCCTGAGACACAGAGGTCAGGCTGCACAGCCAGAACCTGGCGTGGGGCTCCCAGCAACACCGCCACCTCCAGACTCCCCCCAGGAGCCCCTAGTACTTCGGCTGAAATTCCTCAACGATTCAGAGCAGGTGGCCAGGGCCTGGCCCCATGACACCATTGGCTCCCTGAAAAGGTAAGCTGGGAAGAGAGGACAGGAATAAAGTGCTAAAGAGTGGGGTGGGAATGATCACAGACCTAGAAGGGCCACTGAGGATATCAATATCTGAGACTTATCCCTCCGTTTACAGATGAGGGAACTGAGGCCCCCAAATCACACACCGTATTGTTCCCCTGAAGCAGGAGGGGCCACCTTGGAGGCCCTGACTTGGGTGGTAGGCGGAGGACAGAGGTGAGGGTGGGAGAGTTATTCCGGGCAAGGGGCCAGGATTGCCTCTGAGACCTGCTCTATTACCCAGGTCCCTCTCTCCTCAGGACCCAATTTCCTGGCCGGGAACAGCACGTGCGACTCATCTACCAAGGGCAACTGTTAGGAGACGACACCCAGACCCTGGGCAGCCTTCGCCTCCCTCCCAACTGTGTTCTCCACTGCCACGTGTCCACTCGGGTGGGTCCCTCACAGCCACCGTGCCCGCCGGGGTCAGAGCCAGGCCCCTCCGGGCTGGCAGTAGGCAGCCTGCTGCTGCTGCTGCTGCTGCTGCTCTGGTACTGCCAGATCCAGTACCGGCCCTTCTTTCCCCTGACCGCCACTCTGGGGCTGGCCGGCTTCACCCTGCTCCTCAGCCTCCTGGCCTTTGCCATGTACCGCCCGTAGTGCCTCCACGGGCTCTTGGCAGTGTTGCTGGCCCCTCCGGACCTTGCTCCCCACGACACGGTGGGAGTTGCTGTCTGCCCAGGCCTGCCTCTCCGACCTGCCTCTTCCCACTACCCTGGAGCCCAGCCCTGCGCCGCAGAGCACTCCAGGGGCCAGCGGAGGCCCCTCCTTGTGACCTCCACGGCTCTGGGCCGCCCCCCGGGGCAGCTGGCCCTCAGCACCCACTAACAGTCGGCTCCTCCGGGTCAGACAGCTGCTGTCGCTGCCTTGGCCCTGGGCAGAGCCGGGCCACGCCCCTGGGCCCTTCTTAGTGTTCTGCCTGAGAATCCAGCCACCTCTAGTCCCTGACAGCTCCTTGGGCTGATTTAGGGACTCAAAGACTGTGAGGGGCTGGAGAAGGGGAGCTGGGAGGGGTGGAGGGGGTTCTCTGGAACATGTGCAGATTAAATAACTGTGAAGTTTTCACCCTTGGTGTGTGTCTGCGTGTGCGGGCCGGGGGGCCGGGGAGCTCTTGCCCACTGGGAGAGAAGGCATGAAGGGCGCCGACCGGGCACTTCGCTCTGCCCAACCTGCCCAGCCCGGGCGCTGACTCCCCGACACCTTTTCATCCCAGCCTCAGCCGCTGGCCCTTTGGCCCCGCCCCGGCCCCGCCCCCGCCCCATCGCCGCGCGCGCAGCTTCCCGGAAGCAGGGGGCGGGGCGCGCGGCGACCTGGCGCGCGGGGACTGACGGGAGCCACGTCTTTGCTGGCCGAGGACTGTGCCGCGGTTGGCGTCTGGGCGGCGATCCGGGGGCTGCTGGGAAGATGGCGGACTCGGTGGCCCCCCGATGAGGAGGCCGCGGGGGGAGCTCGGCCCCCGGGCCCCGAGACCGACTGAGGGAGCGATCTGCGCGGGGCCTGGGGAGCCATGTAGGGGTGGTGCCTGCGGGGCGGGCCGCGGGAGGGCGGCGGGAGTTGGTGTTGGCGACCGTGCCCACGGTCTCCTGGCATCCCCGGGCCGGGTGGGCGTTGCGGGGGGGGGGCCCTGACACCGCCGACTCCGCGCCCTGGCAGAGCTGCGCCCTCGGGCTCCACGGGCGCCCTCCAAGGTGGGCCCTGCGTTCTCGTTTCACGGGCGAGGAGGCTTGGGCAGAGAGACGAAGCCACTTGTCCAAGGTCACGCAGCTGGTAAGTGGGAGCACCCAGCATGGGAGCCAGGACCGTCCGGCTGCGGAGCCCGCGCTCCACCCTCCGTGCCGCCGCCGCCTCCTGCGGGAGGGGGAGGTGGTCGGGAGGGCGTATCGTCGCGGCGAGCTGGGCTCCAGGCTGGGCGCGACCACTAACCAGATTCGTGACCTCGGGCTTAACGTAACCCCCTCGCCTCTCGGGGCCTTGGTTTCTCCACCTGTGAAATCGAGGTAATGCCAGCCCTGCCTCCCTCCTCATAGGCCTGTGAGGAGGACGAGAGGCGATAATGCATGTGGAATTGCTTTGTAAATATCCCTACGCTGAGCACACTGAAGGATTACGATTGCTGTTTCAAAGGATGGAAGAAGGCAGAGAGGGGCGGGTTGGGAAGAGGAGCAGAGCAGTCACAAAGAAGGGTGCACATGAGTCAGGGTTGCTCTGACCCCAGGCTCCACCGGATGGGGAGCGAGGTGAGGAGTAGATAGCTGGTCTTTCTCACCATTGGAGAATACCTCACCCCCTTTTCTGGGCCACCCCTCAGGGTCTCCATCACCCAACTCCATGCTTCGAGTCCTGCTCTCTGCCCAGGCCTCCAGTGCTCGGCTGTCTGGCCTGCTGCTGCTCTCACCAGTACAGCCCTACTGTCTGGGGCCCAGCAAATGGGGAGACCGGCCTCCTGGAGGAGCCCCCCATGCAGGCCCTGTGCAGGGGTTGCAGCGGCTTCTGGAACAGGCGAGGAGCCCTGGGGAGCTGCTGCGCTGGCTGGGCCAGAACCCCACCAAGGTGCGCGCCCACCACTACCCTGTGGCACTCCGTCGCCTGGGCCAGCTCTTGGGGTCTCAGCCACGACCCCCTCCTGTGGAGCAGGCCACACTGCAGGACTTGAGTCAGCTCATCATCCGAAACTGCCCCTCCTTTGACATTCACACCATCCACGTGTGTCTGCACCTTGCAGTCTTACTTGGTGAGGACGGTGTCTGGGGGGTGGGTGGGCGTTAACGGAAGAATAGAGAAACAGCAGAGGACCCGAGATCGCTGACAGAACCCACCTCTCGGGCTTGCCAGGAACGGCACATACGCCGCCACACTTGCTGCTGCATCCATGGCAGACATCACGAGTCAAGCAGCAGGTGTTGCAGCTTAGCTAGGGTGCCACCCCAGGTCCCTTCTAATACAGCGCTCTAGGAAGCCCCTGCAGTTTGTTACCACTGGCAAGAGATGAGAACTCACTTGCCGCCTTTGTACAAGGCCTTCCCCACAGACCGTTCTGATACCTTAGTTCACGTGGTGTCTCACATTTCCCTAGTGTTTCCACGTGCTCTGTAGCAAACCTTCCAGCCCAGAAAACAGATGAGAAGGATTGGGAATTCATTAACTAAACTCCAGGACTGGAGCAGAGCAGAGCAGAGCAACTCCCTGTTGCTGGGACTGCCTCCTCTGACCCTCTTCTTCTCAGGCTTCCCATCAGATGGGCCCCTGGTGTGTGCCCTGGAGCAGGAGCAAAGGTTCCGCCTCCCTCCGAAGCCGCCTCGCCCTCTGCAGCCTGTCCTTCGTGGCGGGCTAAGGTTGGAAGCTGCTCTGAGCTGCCCCCGTGTCCAGCGGCATCCACAGCAGCACCTGATCCGCAGCCTGGCAGGTGCTGGAGGGGGTTAAGGTTCGCGGGGGGAGGGGAGCTGAGGCGGAGGCAGGTGGAGTCTGGTGGAGTCTAGTTGAGGGCTGGCCTGAGGGTCCGGCGTGACGGGCTGTTCTTCGCAGAGGCCAGGCCAGAGGATCTGACGCCCCACGTGGTGGTGCTCCTGGCCCAGCACTTGGCCCGCCACCGGTTGCGGGAGCCCCAGCTTCTGGAAGCCATTGCCCACTTCCTGGTGGCCCAGGAAGCCCAGCTCAACAGCAAGGTGGGATTACCTCCCTCCTTCCCACGCTCGTCTCCTACTCATCCCATCCTCAGACACCCTGGCGGGCCTAACCCCCATCCAGCTTGATTGGCTGCTTCTGTCTGCAGCAGACAACCCAGTTAGGCTCTCTGCTCTTTCCCGTGGGGTTCCACCTTTGCTCACGCCCTCGCTGGCTTGTCCAGCTCCCCAGCACGTATGCCTGGTTGTCTGCACTTCTCCACTCTTAGCCCCTGTCTGAGCTTGGTTGATCCCACTCTGCTGAGTCTTCAGGGACAGAACCCACAGCCACGTCTCCTCTGCTTGTTTGAAGACTAATCACATGGAGCTCAAGCAGTGCTCACGCTGTTGCGCTGCTGGTGTGTATGTAGAGGGACTGTCCTGCCTTTACGGTGATGCTGTAAGCTTGCAGGCCAAGCCTCCCTGAGGTTCAGCTTGGAAAGAGTACTGGAGAGCCATTTCACGCTGGCTGATGGGCTGCTCTTGCCCCACAGGTGGTACAGAAGCTGGTCCTGCCCTTTGGGCGACTGAACTACCTGCCTCTGGAACGGCAGTTTATGCCCTGCCTTGAGAGGATCCTGGCTCGGGAAGCAGGGGTGGCCCCCCTGGCAACTGTCAACATCTTGATGTCACTGTGCCAGCTGCGGTGCCTGCCCTTCCGAGCCCTGCACTTTGTTTTTTCCCCAGGTTTCATCAGCCACATCAGTGGTGCGCAGACTGGAGGGCTGGCTGGGTCCCGGGGAGCCGGTGGGCAGGGGAAGCAGGGTGGGGGTCTGCAACCCAGTCAGCCTTGTCCTGCTTTCCTGCAGGCACCCCTCACGCCCTGATTGTGCGGCGCTACCTCTCCCTGCTAGACACGGCCGTGGAGCTGGAGCTCCCAGGATATCGGGGTCCCCGCCTTCCCCGAAGGCAACAAGTGCCCATCTTCCCCCAGCCACTCATCACCGACCGTGCCCGTTGCAAGTACAGGTGGATGGGGCAGCTTTGGGGACGGGAGGGGAGCGGCCCGCAAGCAGCACGGGGTAGGCAAACCCGGGGGACCGTGTACTCTGCGTGCTGCTGCGCCCTAGGCAGTCGGAAAGAGCGGAGCAGCAAAGGCATTACCCCGGGGCGTGGAACTAGGCGGGAGGGAGCTAGAACGAGTGTCTTGGGGGCTTTCCTGATGCCGGTGTTCCTCTCCCCCTCAGTCACAAGGATATAGTAGCCGAGGGGCTGCGCCAGCTGCTGGGGGAGGAGAAGTATCGGCAGGACCTGACCGTGCCTCCAGGCTACTGCACAGGTGAGCTCCGGGTGGGCCAGCGGCTCGCCAGGCTCGCCAGGACACGGAGCCTCCGCTGAAGGCCAGCGGCTCTCTCTCTCCATGCCCTGCAGACTTCCTGCTCTGTGTCAGCAGCTCTGGTGCTGTGCTCCCCGTGAGAACCCAGGACCCCTTTCTACCGTATCCTCCCCGGTCCTGTCCCTACACAACCCGCGACCCTGCCCAAAGGTAAGGGAAGAGGGTGGGAGAGCCTCGCCTGCCTTCGTAGATGGCGACTCTGAGCCAGTCACTTACTTCTCTCTCCTCCAGGGTGGTACTGATGCTGCGGGAACGCTGGCATTTCTGCCGGGATGGCAGAGTGCTGCTGGGCTCACGGGCCCTGCGGGAGCGGCATCTGGGCCTGATGGGCTACCAGCTCCTGCCGGTGAGAGCCCTCCCCACGCCCACACACTCAGCTAGTGCCCCTCCCCTGGCCGGCCAGGCCCTGGGGTAACCTGCTACCCTCTCCCCCTGCAGCTACCCTTCGAGGAACTGGAGTCACAGAGAGGCCTGCCCCAGCTCAAGAGCTACCTGAGGCAGAAGCTCCAGGCCCTGGGCCTCCGCTGGGGGCCTGAAGGGGGGTGAGGGCGTGCACACGGGTTCAGGATGGCCCGCCCCCCATTGGGGGGTGGACAGTTTGCACTTTGGCTCCTTCTGCTTTGATTTGTCATTAAAGTCCCTTTCCTTCCCCGTTGCACATCTCGTTTCTGGGACAGAGTGGGCTGGATTCCGCCACCTCTCTTCCATTCACACCTGGCTGACACACACACAGACACACACACACACACACACACACACACACACACACACGGCCGGGGATAGGTGGGGGCCGAAGTGGGCTGGATTCCGCCACCTCTCTTCCATTCACACCTGGCTGACACACACACAGACACACACACACACACACACACACACGGCCGGGGCTAGGTGGGGGCCGAAGTGGGCTGGATTCCGCCACCTCTCTTCCATTCATACCTGGCTGACACACACACACACACACACACACACACACACACACACACACACACGGCCGGGGATAGGCGGGGGCCGAAGTGGGCTGGATTCCGCCACCTCTCTTCCATTCATACCTGGCTGACACACACACACACACACACAGAAGGCCGGGGATAGGTGGGGGCCGAAGCACTTTATTGCGGGGGGGCTGGTAAGGGGACTTTAAATTATTCACTTAAATAAAAATGAGGAGGGAGGAGGACGGGGAGAGCACCCCCCAGCCCGTTCCCTCTGTCCGTCTGTCCCTCGGCTGTCCGTCCCGGCAGCAGCTACACAGGCATGGGCATCTCATTGTACTCGTCCACACCCTCCCGCTCATCAAACACCGGCTCTGCCTCGTTAGCATCCAGCTGTGGTAGGGACAGAGTCGGGGAGGTTGGTGCTGAGCACGACCTCTCGGCGAGACCACGGAGGGGGCCGGTGGGGCTGGGGAGGGGCGCGAAAGGCTTACGCATTTCATCTCTCGCTCGGTGAAGATGCGGGTGAGCACCAGCATGCGGAGCGGCACCGTGAGGAGGAGGAGGAAGGGGAAGGCCAGGGAGGCAGCCGTGGACATGACGGCCCAGAGCACGGCCAGGCAGAGCAGCTGCAGGGCCGTGAACAGGTGCATACGGAGGGTCCGAACCTGGGTGGGGCAGTGCAGGGCAAGACAGGTGAGCCCAGGCTTCTCTCCAGCCTCGAGCGCCCCGGTCCCCGGAGGGCCATCCAGGCCCGCCACATCCAGAGGACGATGACCCCTCCACGGGGGTGGGACGGAAGCGCCTTCTTGGGTGCTTACCGGAGACGGGTCTGCACAGGCTGAATGGCGGCTGGCCAGAGTGGGCAGACGGGGGGCTGGAGGGTGACCCACACAGACCAGGAGGGGGCAGAGGCATGGGGCCCTTCCGAGCCGGGTCTCACCTTCTTGACGTAGGTGACGTCTGGGTGGTGTTTGGGTGGCATGAGCAACAGGTGCAGCCGCTCATAGAACTGGATCCCGTTAAGGGAGGTAACTCCCATGTACAGGAAAATCCCGAAGAGCACAGCCAGGGGTATCTGCCGGAGCAGATCCCCGATGACCAGGGAGAGGCCTGGGGGAGGAGGAGAAGGAACAGCTGGCCCCAGGGCTCTCCACCCCAGTGGCCCCAAGACCCCTCCGGGAAGGCTGGGCGCGAGAGGTGGACGTACCCACAAGCAGGGCGACCAGCAGCCCCGTCACCCGCTGCTCCTTGACCTCCTGGATCTTGGGCTTGTCCCCGGGCGCCACAGCCTTGCTCATGACAGTCAGCGCGTTGGCATGCGTGACGGAGCGGACAGTGGCAGCAGCCAACCAGGGCAAGCCAAAGAGGGCACAGATGCCGCCCATGGCCACGATGAGCAGCAGGTCCAGGTGGAAGCCGGAGCCCTTCTGCAGCATGCGCTCCTTCTTGGAGATGATCAGCCTGAGCGGAGACAGGCACGCACTGAGCCCCGGGCCCAGCTCGGCAGACAACTGTGTCTTTCCAGAGTGCCCGGTCAGCGACCTCCGTCTGTTTTTGGAACCTGATGGTCCCTGCCTCTTCCGTCAGGGCGAGGGTTCCATCACGGAACTGAGTCCTATCTGGCCCTCCCCACCCTCCTGGACAGCTTCCAGCCCATACTGTGCCCGTCCGAGCAAACGTCAGTGGGGTTTTCTGCTGCCTACAAAGTAAACTCCAGCAGCCAGCCTGCCGGGGGCTCCAGCCCCTCCACGCAGCAGGTCGTCCCCGTCTGCACAGCACCCCGCCTCTGCCAGGACCACTCACGTGGTGATCTGTGTCTCCATGAAGATAAGGATGAAGACCAAGATGGCGGGCAGCAGGCTGGCGACCATCATCCACACGGGGAAGGAGCTGTGCTCCCCCAGGGGGTTGATGACCCAGCCCCGCTTCTCTGGGGCTGTCACTGAGAATCCGCTGGGCACGCTCAGCTTCTGCGGGGCAGAGGGTGGGGCCGGGGGCGGGTGAACCTTGGAGGGAGTGCCCTGAGCTGCACTGGGCAGGGTGGACGCTGAGGGCGCGCTGTGGGAAAGGCCTGGTGTCTGCCCAGTTTAGAGGCAGCTCTGGACTTGGGGGCCGGGAGGGGAACATCCAGAGTCCAGCACCGCCTCACTGCTGCGTGCGCTCCGCCGTACCTGGGTATAGGTGTCCTCAATACTGTAATCCACAAGCACCATGATGAGGATCGCGATGGGTACCCCAAAGTCCCCGATCACTCGCCGTACCTGCGGGCGAGCACCACGCTCAGAGGCCCCACGCCTCGCTCCGGCCCTGACTCCGAGTCGCCCCTCTTCCTGCCCCCAGATCTCGCCTCCCTCGGGCCTGCCAGCCCACACACCCGGCCAGGGAAGAACCGGCTGTTCTTGAATTTGCGCAGGAAGAAGGCTATGAAGAAGGTGCCAGCCATGAGCACCAGCGACAACAGGGCGGTGTTGGGCTGGCCCCGGGGCCTCCCCTGCCTGGACGGCCCGGCTGAGCTCTCATTCCTCGGCCCCAGCGTGGCTCCTGCTCCTGCCCCAGCCCACGTGGCGTTCTCGCTACTGTCTGCCTCGGAGCTGTTGGAGACCGAACAGCCGTGGAGGGGATGTTCCTGGAAGATCTGGGGAGAGGACAAAGGATTCTATCAGCTTAACTGGTGAGACATCCGGGACTCAGCTATGTGCTGAGTGGGACAGGTAGGGCTGGGGGTGGCTGGCCTGCCCTCAAGGAGCTTGTCTTGATTAAGAAAATGACCCAGGTGACAAGATGTGAGCACAAGACAACTAGGAGTTAAGAGAGGGGCTGGTCTGGGACTTCCCTGGCGGTCCAGTGGTTAAGACTGAGCTTCCAATGCAGGGGGTGTGCGGGTTTGATCCCTGGTCAGGGAACTAAGATCCCACATGCCACCCGGCGTGGCCAAAAAATTTAAAAAAAAAAAAAAAGAGAGAGAGGGGTTGGTCTAATTCGGGAAAGCAGCTGCAAACGAGGCTCCAGCCAGGCCTGGAGGAGCAACACAGGGAGTGTGGTGGACCTTGGGGGCACATCTTCTCCTGATCCTGACACAGACGCAGACATGGGTCTGATGCCCAGACTGTGACCCTGTCTGTCATCTTGCGGGCCGTTCCCTTTGACATTCTGGATTGTTCGCTGCTTTAACAAAAGCACAGGGACTTCCCTGCTGGCACAGTGGTTAAGAATCCACCTGCCAATGCAGGGGACATGGGTTTGAGCCCTGGTCCGGGAAGATCCCACATGCTGCGGAGCAACTAAGCCCATGCGCCACAACTACTGAGCCTGCATTCTAGAGCCCGCGGGCCACAACTACTGAAGCGCGCACACCTGGAGCCCGTGCTCCGCAACAAGAGAAGCCACCGCGGTGAGAAGCCCGCGCACCGCAACGAAGAGTAGCCCCCGCTCGCCACAACTAGAGAAAGCCCGCGCATAGCAACAAAGACCCAGTGCGGCCAAAAATAAATAAATAAATAAAGTTATTCAAAAAACAATAAAAACAAAAGCACATATTACCTTCGTTATTAAAAATACGTGAGTCATCCACCTAGATATTCAGCCTCACAGGTAATGAAATAATTGCAAAGGAAGCTCATAAGGATCCCCCTTTTCACATCTTAAATTTTTGAAAATTTATTTCACAGAAGATACTGTGAAATATACGTCTCATATGCTGTGAAGCATGTGTACTACTTTTGCAAGAATGTATTTGCAAGTTAACAAACAAAACAAAACGTGAGTCTTTAAGACTGATCTGAAGCTCTGGTGTATATGTTGGTGACACGGAGGGAGGGAGGGAGAGCGGGGAGGGGGTGGGGGCAGGAGGAAGGACCAGCCTAGGTTCTGTGGCTCCGTGGGGCAGCCGGGCCTCACGCTCGGAGAACAAAGGGGCAGGATGCCCCCGGCTTCCTCCAGTCCCAAAGCCTCACCCCTCCTGGGCCAGGTCCCGTCGGACCCACCCACCTTAACCAGCTTGTAGAAGGTCTCGTAGATGAAGATGAGGGAGATGAGGAAGGCGAAGATCTCCTGGGTGAAGCGGGAGACGAAGCGCACCAGGAAGCTCCCCTCCAGGGCCACCATGAGCAAGGCCAGCAGCACCAGCCAGAAGCCAATCCACACGCGGCCCACCAGGTACTCCAGGCTGTTGCTGCTGCAGAACTGGGGCGGGGTGGGCAGTCAGGTTCGGAGCCCGGGGCGGGCTAACAGGGTGGCGGGGGGTGGGGGGGGTGGGAGTGTTCGGGGAAGAGGAGGGGGAGCTGAGCTGGGCAGGAAGAACCAGCCCGGGTAGCCCGTGGCCCCTCACCGAGAAGAAGGCTTCCTCGAAGACCAGCAGGGGCCCCGAGAAGCCGATCACCAGCAGCGGCTGGGCCCCCAGCAGGCAGAAGATCACGCCCTGGATTGCCGTGGACATGATCAGCTCCGATACTCCAATCAGGTCATGAGTCTTCTCTCCTACGGCGGCAGGAGCCAGCTCAGGGGCTGGCGGCCGGGGGCACCCGTGCGCTCCCCGCCCCGACCCGAAGCCTCTCCTTACCCAGAAGCCCCCCGAAGGTGATGGCAGGAGACAGGGCCGCGAAGTAGATGAAGATGACGGCGGCCAGGCACTGGGGGTCGAGCGCGTCTCGGAAGTCGCTCAGGTAGTGGGGATAGCGGCGCCGCACATCTCGGATCAAGCCCCCAAAAGGCCGGCCTGTCCGCCGAAGGGGATCGTCTTCCACCGCACCTGCCGCCTCTACCATCTGCAGGAGCGCTGCAACCCGGGCCTCCATCAGGGCGCCCGTCACAGCCCTCTTCCTCCCGTCCCGCTCTCCTCCGCGTACAACAGACCACCCTCCAGCCTAAACCCCAACCCCCCAGCCTGCAGCCCGGACCTGGCCCCCGGCCTGCACTGGCCCGTACCCTTATCTTGGGCTGACTTGGGCTCCAGCCCGGCCCCCGGGGGCAGCAGCCGGCCCTGCTCCTCTCGCTTCTTGAGCATCTGGCGCTGGAAGTGGGCAACAGATCGCAGCAGCTCCTCGCCCTGCACCTCGGAGGGCGGCAACACCACGCTGCAGTCCAGGAAGGCGTTGATGGCCGTCAGCAGGTCCTCCCGCTCGTCTGCCAGGTAGGCGGCCTCGTGGAATTGCTGCCAAAGCGGGACCGGGGCTAGTGAGGACATGGGACGAGGGCCGGGGGGCCTGGGGCCAGGCTGGGCGAGCTGGGTGGGGGCATCCCAAGTGGGCTCTGGGGCACGAGGCCCGGCCGGGCGGCGGCTGACCTTGTCGGACATGAGGGTGGAGATGGAGCGGCCGATCTCGTGGTAGTCCATGTTGGCGCTGCTCGGGCCCAGCAGCAGGAAGAGGAAGCGCACGGGCACCGGCACCTCCAGCACCGCGTCCAGCTCCGCTGCCTCCCGCAGCCGCACAAAGGCCATGGTGGGGCGGGAGAGGAACTCCACGCAGCCTGGGGGCGTGCAGCCGGCATGGGCGCGGGAGCACCGGTCGCCTCCCAGCCCCCAGCGCAGGGGCGCCACCGAGGCAGGCCCGGCCACCCGCACCCTGCCCCCCGAGCTCGCCCCACATACCCACAAGGACCACCGTAGCCTCGGCGTTCTCAGGGATCTTCTCCAGAAGCTTCAGCTCATGCTTGGACTTGGAGCGGGTGATCCCAGCCGGAGGAGCTGGAGGAGGCAGCTCACGCTGGGGATGCAGGAGAGCAGAGCTCAGCCTGGCCACCCCCCACCCCCGGCCCCGCACGTTCCCGCCCGACTCGCTCGTGGTCCCGCAGCCGCGGTGGCGGCCGGACCTGACCCAGGCAGGGTCACTTTCTCCCCTCACCTCTCGCTCCACCTCCAGCCGGGTCTCGGGAACGCCTCCAATGAGAGGCTCGGTGACGTGGGGGTCGCTCTCGGCCCCCTGGCCATGGTGATGCCCCAGCAGGGAGCCCAGGGAGCCGGCCGAGATGTTGCGGGGAAAGGAGAAGTCCTTCTCATCACTCGGGTGGCTGGTGGGGCAGCAGGCAGGAGGTGAGGAGGGGCCGGCGGCCGGCGCTGGGCACAGGCGGGCGGGCAGGGTGCGGCGGGCGGTGCCTCACCTGTGTTTCAGCAGCAGGGCCCTCAGCACGTTGGCTCTGTCCTCGGCCTTGATCTGGTCAGAGATGACCATCTGCTCCACCACCTGGTGGGCCACGCCAGGCAGGGTCTGCTGGTCCAGATCCAAGAGCACAGCCCCTGGAATAAGGACAACCCGGAGGGGCCCTCATCCCCAGGCAAGACGCAAGGGCGGGGATGGGAGGGAGGGAGGGAGAGCGGGAGCGAGGGCAGCCAAGTAAGTGTGGCCCAGGGATGGAGTACCAGCCCAGGAATCAGTGAGCAGGGCCCAGCTCTGCCCGAGGCCCAAGTCCCACGGCCTCTCTGACCCATTTCTTCCAACCCCCCTCTCCCCGCAGGAATGCTGTGGGGCTCAGCAGAGGCCAGGGAACCCCAGCCATCAGAGAGGCTACCGGGGCCGGGCCCTGCCCAGATGCCCCTTCCGGGAAGCACGCAGCCGGAAGTGCCCCGGGCCACCCACTCGGCCTAGACTGCTCTCCACTGCCACCAAGTGCCTCCTCTGAGTGAGCTGCCTCCTCTGACTTCACTCTAGGGTCCTAGTTCTGCCCTCTGGAGCACGACACAGCCGGTCTGCGGCCTCGTCCCCGTGGCAGCCCTGGAGCCATCTGAAGACGTCCCCCTCCAAGTCCAGCAGCTGCTCAAGGACAGTTTCTAGATCTCTCCACCCCGTCACTGCTCTGAGCTGCCATTTCATATAGAAATGAAGGTCCTTTCAAAAGCCACCAGGTCATTTTTCCGTCAAGGTCAACTCACAGGAACACAGAACTAAAGAACAAACAGAACCGAAGGCCCCCCGCCCCCGAGCAGCCAAAACCGAGATCGCAAAGCCTGGCGATAAAGCACCCGCATTCTGGCAGCTTACCCCAAGCCCTCAAGCCTCACTCAGAGCCTAGTTAGTTTCTGCTAGTTTGGAAATAATTCTGACAGCAGGTTTCTGAGTCCTCAGCTGCTTAGAAGCAGGCCTGCTGACAGCAACTGGGCGCGATTCCCCAACAGGAAGGAGGAAACAAGCAAACAGCAGAACATCAGACACAGAGCTCGCGAATCCTGCATCCGTGCTCATGCAGTCAAGTTTACACAGCCCTACTACAGGTTAGGTCACATTCCCCAGAATCTCTAGAATTTCAGAAAGCGTTCCACCAAAACTGTCTGACAACATTGTAGCATCCAAAACATACCAGCTTCCGTTATCTGAAAGTATCACTTAGAGAAGCTGCTTGCTGAAGATGCCAGACAAGAGAAGAGGGTCAGTCCTGCCCTGCAGTCACCCAGTGACAGAGCCCGAGGAACGGCAGGCATCGTGAGAGGTGATATCATGACAGGAGATGCTCCCTCCTGGGCTCTGGTGACATTACACACCCTGTTGCTCAAGACAAATGTGGGACCATGTGGTCCTCAGAGAACGGGCTCGGCGGGCAAGGGGAGCTCCTGGGGCGATGATGGGCAGGGGGTGGGGTGTGGGTTACCGTGGGCCAGGGTCCGGCGCAGCTCCAGGAGGCTGCGGAACGAGAGGGAGGCCACGTGGGGCTTCCCCCAGCGCTCCGTCTCCTCCTCCACATCCTCCTCGAACTTGATCCAGCGCGCCGTCTCCCGCCACTGGGGCTCCTGGTTTTTGTCCAGCAGCAACTCATTCAGTTCCACAAACACCTTGGGGTGAGATGAGAGGGCATGGCAGGACGGAGGGCACAGGGCACAGGCATGGAGCCTGGGCGAGTTATTAACCCATCTGAGACTGTCCCTCGTCTGTAAAATGGGAGTAATACCACCCCCATTACTAGTGTATAGCACAGGGACCTCGTGTATAGCACAGGGATCTAGACTCAATATTTTATAATAACCCATAAGGGAAAAGAATCTGAAAAAAATATAAATGTATGTATAACTGAATCACTTTGCTGTACACCTGAAACTAACACAACATTGTAAAGCAACTGCACTACAATAATAATGATAATAAAAAAAGGGCTCTAATGAGGGCTAAAAGAAAAAGTATACAAAACATTTAACACAGTATATGACTCTTAGTAACTGTCTGATGAATGGTCACTACACACACACACACACACACACACACACACACACACACACACAAACTGGAATTTTTTTTTTTTTTTTGGCCTCGGCATGCAGCATGCGGAACTTCCCTGACCAGGGATCGAACCCATGGGAAGTGAGGAGTATTAACCACTGGACCACCAGGGAAGTCCTACATTGGAATTCTGTAGGATTCATTTATATGCATTCAAGAACTGGCAAAACTAACTGAGAGTGACCGCAGAGCGGTCACCTCTGAGGGTGGTGACTAGGCAGAGGCCTGAAGGAACTTTCTGAGTGTGGGAAATGTCCTAGATCTAGGTAAGGTTGGCCAGGCATTTACACGTGCAAAGTGTCACAGAGCTGTAAGCTCAACCCGAGTGTGCTTTACTGTGTCTGTTCGACCGCAATAAAAAGGTTACCAAAAAAATCCACTGCAAGGGTCAGGATTCAGGACCAGAGCCCTGGAGTCTAAGGTGGGCAACGTCGCTAAGCAACTGAGTGGCCTTGACCAGTCACTGCCCCTGATTTATGGCTGATGCAGCCTGGGCCGTCATCCTCACAGGTTATGGGAGGGCTGGATGAGCACAGAGGTGACTGGATTCTGAAAAATGAAACGCGCTGCTCCACAGAGCTGCCTCTGGCCCAAACGGTCCTCAAACACCTCGCTGCCAGCTGCCAGCAAACGGGCATGAAAGAGAAGCCAACCTGTCTAAGATGTGAACCAGAACTGTGAGGCCCACACCAGCAACAGCAGGTAATACCGTAATAACTGGGGACAGACGGCTACTAGACTTACCGTAGTACACGCTTGGTAATATGTTTAAATGTTGAATCGTTATGTTGTACACCTGAGGCTAACATAATATTGTGTACCAACTATATCCCAATTAAAAAAAAAACACTGGGGCTTCCCTGGTGGCGCAGTGGTTGAGGATCTGCCTGCCAATGCAGGGGACACGGGTTCGAGCCCTGGTCTGGGAAGATCCCGCATGCCGCGGAGCCACTAGGCCCGTGAGCCACAACTAACTGAGCCTGCGCGTCTGGAGCCTGTGCTCCACAACAAGAGAGGCCGCAATAGTGAGAGGCCCGCGCACCGCGATGAAGAGTGGCCCCCACTTGCCGCAACTAGAGAAAGCCCTCGCACGGAAACGAAGACCCAACGCAGCCATAAATAAAAATAAATTAAATAAATAAATAAATAAATAAACAGGAGCTGTTGTTTAAAAAAAACAAAACAAAACACTGTTTGAAGATGTGTATATCGCAGTCTTGTGCAGTGTACAACCTTCAAAACCATACATGGCAACTCTGGTGCTCGAGATTACCGCAGGTCCGAGAGGGGGCGGGGGCTGTGGGGAGAAGACGGATGGGGAGATGCTGGAAGACCGTGAAGCGGAGAAATTACCTCGTGGGGCTTGTGGGGGGCCCGGGGGCGGGCCCGAGGGGTGGGGCCAGGCTCTCGCCCTTCCCGGCCACTCTGCACAGACGCTTTGGCATTCTTCCGCACCAAGTGTCGCCGTACCCCAGGAACGTCCTCAAACCGGTGACCTGTGGGCGGGGGGTGGAGGGACAGGGTCAAGCGCCCCTTCCTCTTACCCGCACCCTCGTTCCCAGCAGCTCCGGGCTTGGCCCAGGCCCAGCACTCACTCTTCATGAGGTCTAGGTCGGCCGTGGCCAGCGTCTGGGCCTCGCTCTCGTCCGTCGGGACCCGGGGCAGCAGTGCCTGCTCAGCCCCAGTCATGCTCCCGATGCGTCTCCTCTCCTGCAGATTGTAGCTGCGGTGCCCAGGCTGCGCTTTGGCCGGGGGGCGCCCAGAGGCACCCCCGTCATCACCTCCCGCTGTGACACTTGCCACGGCCGCCACCTCTTCCACCAGGGCTCTGGACAGACAAAGCAGCCGTGAGCCTGAGAAGGCGGGCCCCTCCCCCTCGGCCGGGAGCCACACAGGAGGGACCCAGGAAGGGGACCCCGCTGGACCTCACCCCTCCTCGCTCCCCACTCTCGGTAGGTGCGGATGTGAAAGAGTGAGGACTCTGGAAGCACACTGCCGCATCTAAATCCAGCTTGACCATTAACTAACTGGCTGTGCCACCCAAGCAATCACACAAGCCACCCGGAACATCAGCTCAGCAGCAAAGTGGAGCTGAGGGCAGCCTTCCCAGGTGTGGGGAGAGTGAAGTCGGAAAAGTACCCCGAGTGGGACCTGCTTCCCCTCCCAGGCACACCCCTAACAATGGACTCGAGGTTCACAGGGTCCCGTGTTTCTAACCAAGTGGAGTAAAGTACATGGAAATGGGCCTTTGAAACTGTAGACACCCCACCCCTACCCAACAGTCATAAGGAGGATATGAACCCCTGTCCCTTACAGATGCCAGCTTCTGCTCCTGTCCCCCAAGCTGCGATGCCTCCTTTCTCTCTGCCACTGCCAGTGGGTCCCTGTCCCTGCCGCACCATTCCTAACCATTCTCCCGGCAGCTCACCTCCCACAGCTCCAAGCCCCCATCCCCTGCCCATGACCAGTCCCTCCTCTGCCAGGCTTTCTCCACCTACACCTACCTTCCGTGCCCTCGCTTCTGCTCGCACTCCTGCCCACAAATCTGACCCACTTTTCCAACGCCGTGCTCTCTCTGGGGCTCTGCCACCTCCTCCTGGCCGTCCAGCCACCTGCAGGCCTGCGCCCCCAGTGCAGACGGCCAACGTGGACCCAGCTCCATCCACACTGTCCTATCTCTCCAGCCAGTCCGTGCCACCCTGGAGGGGCAACTCGCCCTTCACTTCCCCAGGTCCTTCGCACTGCCTGGCACCCAGAAACCAACAGGGAGGTGACAGTAGTGACCTTGAGACCTAGTTCAAAGTGATTTCTTCCAGGAAGGCTTCTCTGGCTAACAACCCAACTCCAATCACCTACTGGTACTGACACTACACCTGAACCAGGTCGTCTGGCACAGTGACTTGTTCTGATACCATTTCATGAGACCACAACCAGGGGGGACTGGCAGCTCCCCACGAGCAAGGGGGGGGGAGGTCTCCGACTCCTCTCACACCCTTGGGGTCCCGGGGGTGCTTGGAGGTCACCCGTCCAGTCCCTGATCCGGGGTTTGATGCCGTTCCACCTGAAGCCATGGGCGGGGGGGTGGCAGGGGGTGGGAGGAGGCGGCTTAGACCACACATCTCTCCCGTGCCAGGCTGACCCATACTTCAACTTCCGTTCACACCACCCTTTAATCCCTGCTACCACCCTGTGAGAAAAGTTCTATTATTCTTGGTTTATAGATGGGAAAACAGGCTCAGAGACACTGTGACTTGTCCAAAGTCAAATCGCAGCGGCAGGACTGGGATTTCTGAACCTGTCTGAGGACCTCAAGGCTCTTGCTTTTTTCCCCACCTCAGCTCGCTAGTGCCGGCACGGGAGGTCCCTGTTCGGGGACACTTACCCAGTCTGGGCCCCTTTGGTGGCCCGGGGAGCTGCCTCGTGGTGGGGCAGCATTGGAGGGGGAGACGGACTCGTCGTTTCCGCCTTCCGGTCCGCACCTTCATCCTCCTGGAGAAAGAACTAGAACAGGGGCCCGTGTGAGCAGATGAGGCCAGGCCAGGGGTCCCGCAGACATCCCCAGGAGCCCTGCCCCCGCTCACCTGCACGGAAGAGGGTGTGGACGCAGGGGACGGCTGGGTGAGTGCCCGGGCCCCCTCGGCCTCACTGGCCTCATCTTCCTCTTCCTCGCCCTCCTCGATGGTGGGGGTCTCCCCAGTCGGGGAGGTTCCAGGGCGCCTGCGCGGCTTCCGTCCTGGGCCCTGGGGTAGCTTTCGGCGCCTGGCGTCGGGAGGCAGGTGGGTGGACAGCGGGTGGTGGATGTGGTGGGAGGACTGCCGGTGGTCTGCAGGGAGGAGGGCGCTTGGCTGCCGGCGGGCACGGCTCCCCGCTCAGCTGGCCAGCCCCCAGCGCCCCCCCCAGGCCCCCGACTCCATCCTGGCTCCATCCTGGCAGCCAGAGCACCCCTGCCCCCCCGCTCGCCCCTGCCTCCCCGAGCCCCCTCACATTCAAAGTCTGCCTCCCCGTAGCTTCGGCCCGGCTCCTCCCCTCCTCGGGACCCGGCCTCCTGTAGGATCTCCTCGAAGCGCTCCACGCCCAGGGTGCGGTGAAGTTCATCCTCCTCCTCCTGCTCAGGGAAGCCAGGCGTCGCAGGGCCCAGGCTCTCTGGCTCCGGCTGTGGAGAAGAAGGGGCGGTGAGAATGCACACACGGGAGTCATTCCTCGAAACCCCACCCTGCCTAGCGGCAGAGTCCAGTACCACCACACACACCCCCCCCCCCACCGGCTGCCCTCCCCTCGAGTGCCAGGGACTCGGGACTCAGCACCCACCCCCCCAGCAGCCCGCCCCCCGGGTTCCGGGCTCTCAGGACCCCAGCTGGGCGCATTCCAGTCAGTTCTAGGGCAGGTGGAAAGTGTCTGCCCTGGAAGCCTCAGCAGAAATCCTGTGTGTCCAGCCCGCAGGTCAAGGTCGGGTGTGTGATCTGGGCCGTTCACATGGCTGATAGTAGTGAACGCAGCCCCTGCGCTCGGGGACAGCGACTGAGCCTGAAAAGTAACTTCTGCAGGCGCCGGAGCTAACTGACCCGGGCTTGGTCTGAATCAAACCAGAGCCCAGCTCCCGGACAGGGATGCAGCGCTCCACCTTGTGAGGAGAGGCCCCCGTTGGCAGCAGGGGCAGCCCACCCGCACTGAGTCCGGAGCCCGGGCCCTCAGCCGCTGCGGGCCCCGCCCTGCCCCCACCCTCACTCCTCCCACCTGAGTCATACTGCAGGAGCCGCGGGACTGTGGTGGCGCTTTGGAGAGCTCAGCCTAGCTGAGCAGCCGGCCGCCCAGCCCACGGCCTTGGTCCAGCCCCCCCCCCCACCCCTCCCCCTCCCCCCGCCGGCGGTCTCAGCTCCAGGCACCGCTAAATATTTGCTCAAGAGCTTCTGGACTTGAAGGGCATCGAGATCTCCAAGGGCAGGGGTACCAGAGCAAGGAAGAGCAAGGGGGAGGTAGGCTGGGAAGAAGGGCGGGCCTTGGAGAGTCTCGGAGGTGGGGTCACGAGCAGCTGGGGGTGGCAGGGACACTGGGCACGAGAGGGTGCAGGGATGAAGAGTCTGCCTCTCCCCAGCCCACCTCCGCAGCTCTAGCCCGGCTCCCCACGGCACTGGGCCTCACTCTCACCAGAATTAGCACGCGGGCTAGCCCGGGGTGGGGGGAGGAGGGTCAAGAACCCCTCGCACCTGAGGCTGCAGGAGGAAGTCCATGGCCGGCAGGGGTGAACTCGGGAGGGAGGGGGAGGGGACCGGCCGACGCCTCTTCCTGGTCACGTGCCCCGCTGGGCCAAAGTGACCAATAACGGGCTGATTATGGCACTGGGGTTAATCATTAGCCTTCCCAGGAAGATGGGGAGGGGGACACGTGGGGTGGTGGCCACGTGGGGGCCAGGAGGGGCGGGGCTGAGTGGCACGTGGGGCCGGGGGTGCAGCTGGTCTGCCCAGAGCTACCTTGCAGAAGACTGGCGCCGCCTCTAAGACCCAGTCAGAGGGGGGTCGCTGGCTTAGAGACCCAGGCTTCCCAAAGTTCCTCTCTCTCTGAGGCTAAACAACCACCCGGGTCTTCAGGACACAGCCTCAACTCCCTCCCTAGGACCAGAAGCTGTCTGACACCCACCCCCCAACCGATACCTGTCCCAGACCCAGCGCCCCACGCAAGGCCCAGAGCGGGGATGGCGGTGCCCCTCCCAAGTCCCTCACAGGCTCCCCTCCCAGGCCTCTCCGGACACACACGCCCCTGTTTGACACAGACCCGCACCCTGGCCAGAGCCCCGGGGGTGATGGTGGAGAGGGACAGAGGGGCAGCGGGCAATACTCACAGTGCGGAAGGAATCTGCGCCCGAGGCAGGGCGCCGGGGGGCGCTGCTCATGGCCAAATCCTAGCCCTTCTCGCTGTAGCTGCGGCTTTCAGGGCAACAAGGCGGCGGCATAACCTGGGGGGGTGGCGGGGGAGGAGCAATCACTGTGTGAGAGAGGTGCCAGGCCTGCAGGGGCACCCCAACGTTGCACAGCCAGGGGAGGGCAGGGCACGGGGGCTTCACGGAAGCCCGCTGGCCACGAGGGGTCTCCTGGTTGCACAGGATCCTCCCAGACTATGAAAGGCCTTAGAGTGGCCCTTGGAGGGTGGGGGGAGCAAAGAGAGTTATTTATGGGAAGAAAAGAGAGGAACAAAGAGAGACAGAGGCAAGGACTGAGGCACAGGAGGCCACAGAGGGCCAAGGGACTAAGCGGAGTGAGGGGGAGAGAGCCGGGGGTGAGAGATGCTGGGGGAAAAAAAAGGCAGACAGACAGGAGTCAAGGCCCAGACCTGGAGAGAAAGCAGCAGAGATCAGGGAGGGGAGACAGAGGAAGCAGGGAGGAGAGGCCGAGCCAGAAACGGGAGCGGTGGGAGCGGTGGCCCAGTGGTGGCACGGCAGGCTGAGGCGGCCTGAGACCAGAGAGGGCTGTGCTGGGGGGAGTGAGACACCCCTTGAGGCAGAGACGACGGGAGGATGAAGGAAGGGAGAAAGAGAGCTCTGGAGAGAGCCCAAAACAGCAAGCAATGGGGCTGTTCATGTGCCCCCTCCTCTGAAAAAAGCCCAGCCCCGAAGTGTGGCGGGGGGGGGGGGGGGGCGGCTCCCTGGGGGAGGGGCAGGAGCCCAACTCCACTCACTCAGTGGGAGGGAGGAAGGGAGGCTCGCAGGCACAGGCCCGGCACGGCTTTATAATGGGGGAGGGGCACGTGACGACCAGAAGGAGGGTGGGCACAGGAACTCTGAGGTTCTGCCCTCAGGAGCAGTCCCGATCCCTCCCCTCCCCAAGCCTGGGGCCAGGAAAATCTGAGTGGCAGGGCTGACGCCCTCCTGACTCTGACTGTAGGGGTGTCTGGGGAGGACACTGCGTGGGGGGAGGGCAGCAAAAGAGCTGCGGTTAGGGAACCTGACCAGGGCCAACTGGGGTACCTATTCCTAGTGGGGGCAGTGCTGGGGACACCCAAGGCTCTGCGATGGCAAAAGTACCGAAGCTCCCCAGTGTGTCACTGGGGGGTTGGGGTTACCGGATTTAGGGCCAACTCGGGGGTAAGACAGGTCAGTGCAGGGTCAAACAATGTAGGTCTGGGGGTCAGTCCAGGGTGGGAAGCCTGGAGCAACACATTCCTGGCCGGTCTTCCAACTCAGCTGACTGCCCTCTTCACCTCCCCCTAGCAGGCCCTCCGCCAGGGCAAGTCTGGTGCGGGGGAGAGGGGTGCTGGGGGAGGAAACCCGCTCTGGGAAGGAGTGCCGGCACCTGCCGGCGCCACACTCCCCGCTCCAGGCTGTGCCCTCAGTGTGCTCCTCCATCCTCCCCTCCTCCCTTTACCTCCGCCCCCCCCTTCGCCCCCGCCCCCACCATCCCAGAACACAAAGCAGCCTCTGTCCAGAGCATCGGTGCCGATAATCCGGGCTGGGGGCACATTCCGGGGACCAGCCCCGACCGGCCCGGAGGATTAGCAACTCTCCCCTGCCCAAGGGATTAGCACTCCGGACCCCCTTGGGGGGCATTAACCACCCCCCAGGTGAATTCGCACATTCCACAGCTCTTCGATGTGGGCCTGGCGGGAGTGGGGAGCGAAGGGAGGAGGGAAAAGTGGACCCTGGATTTCAGGCGGCGCCGCCCCCCACACCCAGCACAGAGCTCCCCACCCAGACAAGCCAGCCCCCCAGGAGCTAGGTCGAACTCTCCGCGCTCCCCTTTCCCATCCCCACCCAGCTGCTCCCTCTTCTGCCCGACCCCTTGTCCTGACCTGACCCGCCAACCCCTTCCCGGCTCCGCCTCCCAACCCCGAGATCGGGGGCAGAGGCTTGGGGCAACTCCTGGGCAGGGCACCCTGGACGGGCCTGAAGGATAGAGTAGGGGACCAAAGGGGAGGGGTGTCTTCTTGGAGTCCGCCCAGGAGTTGGGAGGGCCGGCGGCGCCTCCCAGAGAGTACCCTCTCCTGGTGGCAGGGGGCGCGGCACCCTCGCTTTAGGGAACTCTAAGAAGCGGACCCTGGATCCCGCTTCCTACCAGCAATCACTCCTCTCGCCTCCCCATCCTTCTCCCCAAGACCTCGCTTCCCCGCGCCCCAGTCTCCGCCCTTTCCTGCACTTCCACTCCCTCCCAGCTCCGAGTGCCGAGTTCCCCCCTTTCCTTTCCCCTCCCTTCCTCCCTCCGCGGCCCTGGCCCTCCCCCTCCGCCACCTCTCCGCTTACCCGCTTCCTCTGGACTTCGTGCTGCAGGGGTCTCGGGGTCTCTCCCCCTTCTCTGGAGCCCTCGCGCGCTCCCGACGACTCCCCCGTGCCCACCTTGGGGCGCGCCCCCGTCGCTCCCAACTTCTCCCAACTCAACTTTCCCCCGCGCCACGGGCAGGCCAGCCCCCTGCGTGCGCGCCCCCTGGCGCACCGTGCGCGGCCCCGCCGCAGCGGGTTGGGAGGCGCGGAGTGGGGGCCGAGACCCGGGGGCGGAGGCGCGCTCCCAGGCACGGCCCGGCACTGGGAGCCCAGCGCCGAGGAGGCCGCCCCGGCCGTCCCTCGTCGCGGCCCAGCGAGGTTGCCGCCCCGGGCTTCCCCGCACGGGCGCCCCGGGGACGTCGTCTCTGGGCCCCATTAGGCACCTCTGGGCGGAAAGGGGCCCGCCTCATGCTGGGGATCCCAGGCAGGAAAAAGGAGGCACAAAGATGATCAGGAGATTCGAGGCGGAGGAAGTTGAAATATAAATGCCTCGGGGTCAAGATTCTCTCGCGGCCGCGGGCGTCCCCCGCCTCCCACCCGCAGTATCCCCAGTGCCTCCAAGAAAGCCCCTGTCTTTGCCAGGAGGACGGGGACGGGAGGCGGGGGGAGCGCGAAAGGGGTGATGGCGGGGGTGGATGCCCATTACCCTGAACTGACTTAGACTTTACGAACCGGGGAAATTCTGCCTCGGAGAGATTCCCTGCGGTGACCTCCCTTCTCGAACCCTATTCATAGTCATCACCTGTCATTTAAAGATCTCTGTGTGTACTTCTGGTTTTCTAATAAATTATAACTTCTTCCAGATAAGGAATATACGTTTCGCTTCTTTAGTCTGCCACCGGCTGAAGCACTGCAATGTGTATGCAGAAAACGTTCAGATATAAACGAGTTAATTAACAAATGTTTAGCACCGACTTTGGTTCCGGCGCTGAGGAGTGCTGTTTGGGGCAGTTATCATCCAGTTCACATCCCTCAAGAATGCAGTCATGAGACAATTAGAGAGAAGCCACAAGAAACATCTATAATCAACTCCTTAAGGGATGAGGTCAAGGCTGCTTCAAGTGTAGCTTCTGTCTGTCCTTCTGTCTGTTGAGGGCAGTAACCAACCTGCCAGCCCTCGGCCACACCCTGGCCGACTCCAGTGGGCCCGGGCTCTGCAGGGGGCGGGGACACCCTCCCCAGGGTCCAGCCAGCTTGCCTCGGGATATCAGAGTGTAGCGAAAGGCTGGAGTTGGGTGGGCTCCGAGACGACAAACGGGGCTCACAGGAGAGAGGAGTCTCTGGCGTTTGGTAAATCCAGTCTCCACTGGGGCACACCTGCCTCTCTTTCCAGCCCTGCGGTCAGCTGGTCCCTGTGAAGTCATCATCAGCAAGATATGGCTCAGAGCCATTCCCCAATCAATCCTGAGCTCACCAGATGGCCTAGGGAGAGGTGGAAACCCGTGCTGAGATTGTCAGGGAGTCGATGGAACCTCAATATCATCAACCGGGGCAGAGCAGGGCCACCTGGGCTCAGGATGCAGGCCGCCAAAACCCAAACCTTAGAAAGCGCCCCACCCCCACCCCTGCTGCCTTCTGGAATGTGTAGTCCCGGAGAGGTCCTCTTCAAATGAAGGTTGTAAGCGCTGAAAACGAATAACACTAGCCGGGCACACTGGGAGCTGCGCGCGACGGCGGGGAGCCGGGAAAACGGACACGCGATGCTTCCTGGGACTTGAAGTCCAAGGGTTGACTCCGCGGTCGAACAAGAGTCCCGGGAGGCAAGTGCTGCAGAGAGCCTGAGCGCAGCCTGCTGGGGGTTGTAGTCTTCTTGCTGTCTAAGGCCCCGGGCATTACTGGGAAACCTGGCGCCCTAGGACTACAAGCCCGAGAAGCCCATGCGCAGGCAGGGGGGCGGGGCAGGACCGGAGGCTGGGGTGCCGCCTCCTCTGCAACGCCGGGCCCGGAGTCTTAGAACCCAGGGCCCGCAAGGGTCCTCGCGCGGCTACCGCGATGCAGAAATACGAGAAACTGGAGAAGATTGGGGAAGGTAATGGGACCACGAGATGTTCCTGCAAGATCTCCTTCTGCAGACCCTTTAGCATTCCTTGCAGCCCGGCCTGCTGTACCGTCAGCAATACCCCCAGACTCCAACCTCAGCACTGGCTGCAGCCCTGGCCCTGAGCTCAACACCCCTTGCAGACACCAATCCTCCCCCTGTTAGCATTTCCCATAGACGCCCCCCTCCCAACCTTAGCACCCCTGTAGACCCACCTCCGACCTCTGCACGTGCTGCATTTCCTACCCCTATCCTCAGCGCCACTTGCAGAACCTCACCCACCCCACAGCCTCAGTTCTCGCTGCAGACCTCCAACCTCAACGTTCCTGCCGGCCCTCATTCCTCTCCCAGACCCCTGCTCCCTATTTTCAGACGCTCCAGAAGCTCGGCCTTTATTATAGACCTCCTCACCCAGCAGCTGCAGCCTCTCCCTGTTGCAGACACCCCTGAGCCATCTGCAGGCTCCTCTCTGCCACATCCCTACTCACAAAGCTCTTCCATGCCGAGCCTTCACCCTGAATCTCTTCCCCCACTCCTCCAGGCATCAGAAGTAACACACTCCCACGCTGCTTGCTCTCCCGGCAGGGACCTCCTGGGTTGGGGAAGGGTGCCCCATCCTTTCCCTCAGTCCTGACCTCCTTCCTCTAGGCACCTATGGAACAGTGTTCAAGGCCAAAAACCGGGAGACTCATGAGATCGTGGCTCTGAAACGGGTGAGGCTGGATGATGATGATGAGGTAGGACTGGGGCATTGGGGCCAGGGAGGGGTTGAGGGCCTAGGCTGGGTGGGGTGTGACTGTGGCGCACCTGGCCCCCTCCAATGTGTAGGGAGTGCCGAGTTCTGCCCTTCGGGAAATCTGCCTCCTCAAGGAGCTGAAGCACAAAAACATTGTCAGGTGTGTAGATGGGTGGGGTCCTCCTTGCCTGTGTGGTCCGGTGGTGGGGGCTTCCGAGATGGGCTGGGCTGATACTGGGGTAGTAGGTGCAGACTTGGGGGCCTGCCTGGCTGAGCACTCGCTTCTCCCTAGGCTCCACGACGTCCTCCACAGCGACAAGAAGCTGACTTTGGTTTTTGAGTTCTGTGACCAGGTGAGAGGGGGACTTGAGGGACAGTAGCCTTGGGAGGATATAGGGGCCCAGACTGAGGTTACACTCTATCCCATCCCCCACCCCCATCCCTTTTTTAGGACCTTAAGAAGTATTTCGACAGCTGCAATGGTGACCTAGATCCTGAAATTGTGAAGGTGAGGACACTGGTTTCCTGGGAGCTCACTGAGGCCGGGGTTGGCGTCCGGATTCAGTGGACGTGCTCTCAGGCCCTGCACGGGGACACTCGGGGCACGAGGGGAGGAGAAAACCCTGGTTCTGCCTCCGAGAGCTTCCATCTTAGCAAAATCACTTTCATGTGATCGCTTTGACCTGAAAGGAACACTCTGACGTCAGTGATAGGATTTACATTTGAGAGGCGGGAAAATGAGGTTCAGAGAGATTCATTCATTCAGCAAATACGTACTGAATGCTCTGCAGTGTGCCAGGCACTGTTCTAGGCCCGGGTTCCGGGGCAAGGAAGTGCTGAATGATAAGGCAGCACAGTACATGCCTTGTTGGTTATGATGTTCGGTTATGATCTCTCCCCTACCTGGCCTCATCATAACCGTTCAGACGGTTATGATAAGGCCAGGTAGGGGAGAGATCAGTGTGGGCTGGGGAGGTAGGAGGGCCCACCAAGTTGTCAGTTCCAGAAAGGTGGGGACCAGGGCCCCCGTTCACCTTTCAAGTACCCAGCAAAGAACGAAGTAGGTCCTCGATAATGAAGGGGTGATGCTGGGCCGAGCTTGGGGCTGAAAGACTGCTGGGGTTTCAAGGCCAAGCAGAGGGGAGTGTGACCCACCGTTGGGCCCGCTTCCCACCCAGACGGTTCGGTGACCTCCTCCCTGCCCCTCCCCCAGTCGTTCCTCTTCCAGCTGCTGAAAGGCCTGGGATTCTGTCACAGCCGAAACGTGCTACACAGGGACCTGAAGCCTCAGAACCTGCTCATAAACAGGGTACCTCTGGGGGAGAGGGCGGGACCTCAGGGAGGCTGGCGTGGGACGAGGGGAGCTGGACGGGAAGGCGGGAGCGGGGGGCCTGCCCTCAGACTGTGGAAGAGCCCCTCTCCGTGCCCCTCCCCTTCCCCCTCAGAATGGGGAGCTGAAATTGGCTGATTTCGGTTTGGCTCGCGCCTTTGGGATCCCTGTTCGCTGTTACTCAGCTGAGGTGAGCTGCGGGGCGGGAAGTGGGGGTGAGGGAGGGAGTCCCCAGCCAGCATCCCTCAGCTCCTCCTCCGGACTCCTCTCTGAGCGCTCTCCTCCCCAGCCCTCTAACTGGGGGTCCCTGCGGTGGGGTCTTCTCCAGGTGGTCACGCTGTGGTACCGCCCGCCAGATGTCCTCTTTGGGGCCAAGCTGTACTCCACGTCCATTGACATGTGGTCAGCGGGCTGCATCTTCGCAGGTGCCACGCCGGGGTCTGCAGGGGCACTCCGTCTCCCGTTTGAATGGATAGAGGGGGTCTGGAGGGGCCCCTCTGGGGAAGGGAGTGGGGCCCCTGGGTGGGGAGGAGGCACGGCAGGGCTGTGGGAGGGAGGGCTTCTTCGCCTGTCACCCCCCCCCGCCCCGCCTCTCTCCCAGAGCTGGCCAACGCGGGGCGGCCCCTGTTTCCCGGCAACGACGTAGATGACCAGCTGAAGAGGATCTTCCGATATTCTTCCATCTCCCTTCACCTCAAGCCCTCTGGGAGGGGATCTGGAGCTCAGAGTGCAGGCAGGGAGGGCGGCGGTGGGCTGGGCTAGGCCTGGGGCGGCCTCAGGGCTTCTCCTGAGGGCAGAGGGTGGTGGGCGCCCTCGTTGTCACGGGGCAGGTGCCCGCCGCCAGCTGGAGAGCATGCAGCCTGTAGGCAAGGAGGACTCACTCCTCCAACTGAGAGCCAAGTCCTTAGGCTGAAGGAGCCGAAAGGAGCAGGGGGACGATTAGTGAGAGTGGCGGAGCGCTGACTGCTTCATCAGGACCACGGACCTCAGGGTTTAGGTCAAAGTCGTTAACGGCTCTGAAGCACCTGGCCTGCAGAAAACAGCACGCAGCTGGGACCGCGTATGAGGGTCGCATGGGCCGGGGGCCGCCTTCTGTCGTGAGCTGGGGGATAAAGTCAGGAGGGCAGGGGTGGGTATGAGGAATCCCCCTTCCCCAGGGGAAGAGCCCCTCACCTGCCCCTTTCCACCTGAGTGATCCTTGACCCCGTGGACACGCTGCTGGGGACACCGACCGAGGAGCAGTGGCCCGCCATGACCAAGCTGCCAGACTATAAGGTGTGACGGGTAATGGGCTTATGGGTGGTTCATCAGTGGCCCCCCCTTAGTTCCTGGCCTAGCAGCCTCCACGCCCCCCCGCACCCCTGGCTGACTCACCCTGCCCCCCACAGCCCTACCCGATGTACCCAGCCACAACGTCCCTGGTGAACGTCGTGCCCAAGCTCAATGCCACAGGGAGGGACCTGCTGCAGGTGACCAAGGGCAGGGTATGGGGGCTGGGGCCGGGGCACTTGTCGGGAGGGACCCGGGGAGTGCGGGGCTCTGGGCGTGAACCTGCCTCGCCTTCTGTGCACCCAGAACCTCCTGAAGTGTAACCCCGTCCAGCGCATCTCGGCAGAGGAGGCCCTGCAGCACCCCTACTTCTCCGACTTCTGCCCCCCCTAGGCTCCAGGTCCCCGGCGGCCAGGCTGGGGCCTGGCCTATTTAAGCCCCCTCTGGGGAGGGGAGGAAAGGCAGGATGCACGGTGTGCCAAGCTCCAGCTGTGCTGGGCCCAGCCAGGGTGGAGGTGCCCTAACCCGTGTTCTTCACTCCCTCCGTGGACTTTATTTAATTTCATAAATTGGCTCCTTTCCCACATTCTGGCTGATGTGGTGGTAAAGTGGCTCTGGGGGCGGGGGGGCGTGGTGCTGGGGGGGCCTGAGGCTCTGTTTCGCTTCACCACCCTCTGCAGCCCTGCTTCCAGCTCCAGCACAACCCAACTGTCCGGCCCTGGCTCTGCTACTCTTAAGTGGCTGGAGGCTGGGGGTTGGAGGCTATGACCTTTAGCCTTAGGTCTGCACCAGGGGCGGCGCTGCCACCACACGTGTGCTGCCACCACACGTGTGCGTATGCCCTCGTGCCCTTCCCTTTCTCTGCCCAGGAGGCGTTAGGCTCCCAGTGTCTGAGAGCAAGGACGGGCTTCCACCAGAATGGGGGGAAAAGAGCCGGGCCTTTCCTTATGGTCCCTGTCCCACGTGTACCCACCCTGCCTCCTCCCTCCTCGTGCCCCCCACACCCAGGCCCTCAGGCTGGGACGGGAGGCACCCAAAGCGGTGGTTGGGAACACCCCCTCCCCGGCTCCCTTATTTGTCATTTTCCAGTATTTAGGGTGCCCGAGAAGGAGCCGAGAAAGCGGGCCTGGGCGTGTGCTTACTGGCAGGGGTGGGAAGGGAGGGCCTGGCCTCCCCCCGCAAGCTGGGGCCTGCAGCTCTCGTGCAGCGGCTGCGGAAGCAGGAGCGGTTCCTGTACGGGGCGGGCAGGCTGACACTCGGTCCCAAGTGTGAGAAAAAGTCACGAACGCCTAAGACAGGACAGCAGCTTGTGTTCTTGGAAGCGGGCTAGCCACGCCAGCTTCTCCCCACCTGCTCCGCCGCTTCTTGCCGGGCTCTGGATCAGAGACTTCTGCCAGCCCTTCCCTGATCGGACCCCAAGTGCGGCTGTCCTACCACCGCCTCCTCTGCCTTCACACCGGGCTTTGGGCTCCGTTCACTCTCAGATGTCGGTTTGACAAACTCATTCACACTGAGGTTCAAGTGACCGATGCCCGCTTACTATTCTTCTCTCGTAGAGAGATTTCTGGAGGTTAACATTTCAGACATCACGTGTGCTGGGTGATGGCTGGCAGAGGCCTTCTTGTGCCCGAGTAGGGCTGACTGTGGCCTGGCTGGTCTGCCTGTAAGTGGAACAGCTGAGGCTGAGGTACTAGAACTTTATTTGGGGTGAAGGTGGCAAAGACACGTGCGGGCTGGCCACGTCCAGGATGTCAGGGTGCGGCCCTGAAGACACAGACGCCCCATCTAGAGCCGGGTGACGAGGTAGCAGGTGCGTTGAGAGGAAGAGAGCGTCTTGGTGACGGCACAGGGAGGGGTGGGAGGCCTGGGGAGACACGGACCACGGCCCTGGGACAGGAGGCCTCTCGCCCACTGCCCTGCCCCTGCCCTCTGGACTGGACCTGCCCATCTCCCTTGACCTTAGGGGGCCCTTTCTTGTTACCTGGGGCCCAGGCTGAGGTGGGGAACTGGGGTTCGATGGCTGCCCAGCCCTTCCTGAAGCTGTGAGAGGAGGGAGAGGGTCAGAGGTTGGGGGTGTGGCGGCGGGGATCCTCCCTCCCAGGGACCAGCCAAGGTCACTGCACGCCCCTCCCCCATCACTTTTCTCAGCTGGGTAGGGGGGGCGTTCTACACTTAGGAGGAGGGGCTGAGCACCCGCAGTGGAGACGGCAGGGGAGGAGGAGGAGCTATTACCAGGTTGGCGCTGGAGTGCCTTTGGGAGCGCTTTCGGTTCCAGAAGTATCCCAGGACTCTGTCCCGGAAC
This sequence comes from Eschrichtius robustus, assembly GCF_028021215.1. Lineage (NCBI taxonomy): Eukaryota > Metazoa > Chordata > Mammalia > Artiodactyla > Eschrichtiidae > Eschrichtius > Eschrichtius robustus. The sequence goes on along the minus strand of NC_090831.1, from coordinate 124,345,935 downwards.
ACCTGGGGGAAGCAGTGCTGGAGGTGGCCAGCGCATACCTGCCCCCTGGATCCTGTGGCTTGGCTCTGCCCCCCTCCCAAGGCTGGAGCCCAGGCCCACCCACCTCACAGAGGTAGTCCAAGATCTCCAGGACCGTGAGCAGGCTGGCGCCGACGAACAGCCCCATCTGGCCCCCAATGTCACCTGTGGAGACCGGGTCACCTGTCAGCTCACTGCTACCCGCTCTGCCCGCAGCTCCCCAGGCCGCAGGTTGCCTGCACGCGCGTGCACACACACACGCACACGCACACGCACGCACCGAGCAGCTCCGACATTTCGTAGGCCTTCTTCTGCTCCACCGTCTTGTAGTTGAGGGCCTCAAAGAAGATGTCCAGCATCAGCACATTCTCCCTGGAGGAAGAGAGGCCAAGAGTGTTCGCCGGACGCCCCTAGTGCCAGCTGCTGGCAGGAACCGGTGCCCCATTCTCTGGTCTCTGAGTCCTTTCCTGAGCCCTGGGGAGGGGTGTCACCGTCCCCATTTTCGGAAGAGCCGGCGTCAGAAAGGTTAAGCAGCTTGCCCAGAGTCCCCGAGCCCGGTAATGATGTGTAGCTTGGTGTCCCATCCCTGGGCGCTGCGCACGGAGGCTCGGCGCTCGCCTCGCCCCCGGGCTCCCGGGCCCCGGGTCCCCGGCCCCCTGCGGGGCTCACACGATGTAGGCCTCGCTGCGGTTGTGTTTCCGGGCCAGGTAGCGGGCGGCGGCGCAGCTCGGCATCCGCACCATGGAGAGCTCCTTGGCGTAGCGCGTGCTGGTGCACGGGTTGGGGCAGGTGCACGCGTCCTTCCGCAGCATGGCGTCTGCGGGCCACAGGCGCCTGGGTCAGGGCCGCCCGCCCCGCGGGGTCGGGGTCGCGGGTGGAGCGGGGTGGGGACGGGATGCGGGAGAGGCTTGCCCCTTACCCAGCGCCGGGTGGGCGCAGTCCTTGTACTGGTGGGGGCTGCACACTGGCGCGCCGCCTGCACGGGGGCGGAGGAGACAGCTTCAGGAGCGGCGCCCCCCAGGCCTCCCCGCCTCCTCGGACCCCCTCCTCCGCTGCCCCCAGCCCCTTACCTGGCATATGCATCATTCGGCAGCCGCACTTCCGAGCCACATAGCGGCTCTCGCAGGCCAGGCGACACCCTATTAGACTATAGGGAGGGCTGGGGCCTGGGCTGGGACTGGGGGCACCCAGAGGACCAGAGGGTTCTGGCTCAAAGTCAGGGTCCAGAGAGACAGAGCTGCAGTCACCCCAGGGTGGCGGCAGGAAGCTCAGCTGTAGGCAGACAGGTTAAGGAGGCTCTGGGAGAAGTGGGGGCCTGGGTAGAATGCGACATCACTGGGACAGGTCTGAGGAGCTGGGGTTGGGGTCTGAGGTGGTGTGGGCTGAGGAGGGAGTCGGAGCCTGGTTTTGGAGGCACCAGAGAGGATGCTTGCTGCTTCTGGCAGGACACAAAAGTCTGGTAGCCAGGGGCCGCCCCGAAGCCCAGCTGGTCAATGAGTGGCGGCTCCTCCTGGCTGTGGATCTGCACTCGGATCCCCACCTCAAACGGCGTCTCCTCTGCAGGGAAGGGGGGACCCTGAGGCCTGAGTCCCAAGAGGCCCCTCCTGCAGCCCCCTCTCCCCAGGGCTGTGACCGGCTAAACCCACCCACTTCCCACAGGAAAGGACAGGCCTGGGGCCCTCCCCGCACCTCCACTTCTTCCCGGGGCCTTCTGCACCCCCTCTGCCACTCCCCGGCCTCACCCGTGCGCCCCCGTACCCGTATCCCTCCACATGGGCAGATACTCATCCTGCTGCACGTCCAACATGACCTGCAGCCCACTGCCCGCGCCGCCCTTGGGAGTGGTGAGCAGCTCTGCCCCTTCGGCGCCAGAGTTAAAGGTGTAGCACTGCCCCATGCGGGTGAAGACCTGGGGGAGGGCAGACAGGGGACAGGCCTCGCCAGGGAACCAGGAGCTCAGCCAGCCCTTTCCCCTGGGCCAATGCGAGGACCGTGGGACCCCTCCCTCCCCATCCTCTATTTGGGCCTCTTCTTTGAACACTGAAGCCCACATCTTAACACCCCCAGACCCTCCCTCAAGCGGCACATGTAGCTGGACCCTCACTGACTGTGACCAGCTAACCCTGCCCCTTTCCCACAGGAAAGGACAGGCTTGGGCCCTCCAGTTCCTCACTCCCACCTCCACCCCCAGCCCAGGGCACAGTCTGCAGGGCAGGTGTTTCTTTGGAGACTGGCATAAAAGGAAGAGGGGCCCAGCTGCCCTCCTTCAGGTCTGGCGGAATGTGGAAGAGGCAGCGGAGAAAGCAGCCCCCTCCCCCTGGCAGAGAGGAGGGTCTCCTGCCCTAGAACACCAGATCCCCCCACGCCCCAGCAGCAGGCTCTCCACAGACCGGACCTTGGGCCCAGAGCCAGCCTGGGTGGGTGCCCCTGGCTGGGAGGCGTGACCTTGCACGCTGCAGTCCGGCTGAGCAGCAGGGAGGGGCCCGAGGAGGACAGCTTCCTGGCTGAACAGAAAGGCACTGGTGGGGTGGGGGAGGAAAGGATCCCCCAGCACGGCTGTTAAGCTTCCCTGGCTCTGGGGGAGTGTGGGCCGGCCAGGCCCGGCAGGGACCGCCTGGCGCTCCCGGGCCCCCGGCTGGACGGATCGGGCGGCCGGCTCACCGTGGTGAAGTTCTCGGGCCCGCACGGCCAGCCTCGGTAGCGGCAGGCCAGCAGCATGTCCTCGAGGGCGTGCCCGGCCCGGGCGTAGAGCCGGGCCACGTCGAAGGTGGGGCTGGGCATGAAGCCGGGCGGCGCGGGGGGCCGGCCCAGGGCACGCAGGTAGGCGGCGTGCTCGGCGGGCTCCAGGCCCAGCAGCGCGGGCCCGGCCCAGTGCAGGTCGTTGGGCGTGAGGCGTGAGCGGCGCAGCGGGTTGATGTTGCACAGGGTGACGGCCGGGAAGGTGAGCCGGCGGCTCTCACGCTCCTCCAGGGCCGTCTCGTGGTGGAACTCCCCGTAGTAGCGCACCCTCCCAGCCACCTGGTAGAGGAGGGTGGCCAGTGCCAGGAGCACGGCTGCGGTCCACAGCCCCCGGCGTGCCGTCGGGCCCCCCGGGCCGAAGACGTGGCCCAGGCCGTGCATCGAGCAGCTGCTGGCGAACACGCGGATGTCTGAGGCCGGCGGCTGGGCCTCCTCCGGCCCTGAGCGGGGCTTCATGGCCGGAGCCCGGGGCGCGGGGGGGACCAAGCTACAGAGGCTTAGGAGGAGGAGAGAGGGTCGGTCCGAGGACTGGAGGGGCTGAGAGGGGGTTCAGAGTGTCAGGCAGGGGTCACGCGGGTGTTCGGCCAGGAGAGGAGAGGGTGGGGAGGTACTGGCCTGGCGGGTCCAGCTCGGCCTCCTCCAGGACCTGGCCGTGGCTCTGCTGGGCGCGGTGCTGGGCTGGGGGCTCCGAGGCTGAGACCAGGTAGGGTGCAGCTGATGTGGAAAGCAGGGCGGCTCTGCTGGAGGCTGAGCCAGAGCTGCGGCAGAAGATTGGGTTTCAGCGGCGAGGGGGTAAGGGGGCTGGCAGAGCAGCCTGGGGGGCGGGGAGGTCTCTGGGGCCCCAGGCTGAGCCATTAGTGCAGCGTCGTGGGGGGAGGCCTGGCTGTGGAGACCAGAGGCGCCAGCAGGAAACCACAGCAATCCGGGGTAGGCTTGGGGGGAGCCGAGAGATCAATTGGGGCTGGGGGGTGCCCTCGGGGCCCTCTAGGTTCCCAGCTGCGGCCCCTGTATGTTGGGCCTGAGGGTCAGTCGCTGACGCTTGGCCCAGTCCCCGTCCTCTGCCCTCTCCTCCCTTCCCCCTAACCTCACGCGGGATCATCTGCTCTTTCGCAGAGCGGAGCTGGCTCCTGACCAGGCTGGAAAGTGGTGGGAAGTTGGCACCAGCGGACTCTTCTTTCTGAGCCCCCAGCGTCCCGGCCTACTCTGGGTGCCAGGGTCTCTTCCGGCCCCAAGTCCAGAGGTGGTCTGTCTCCAGTGACCCTCTCTCCCACCTCCCCATGCTCAGGCCCTCGTGTCTGGGGGGCTGGCCTCTGCCACAATGATGGTGACGGTGGGCTCACCTGTCGCCCTTCAAGTATAACACGGGTGCCCGTGTGCCGCCCTACCAGGTAATATGGATGCCCTATGATTTCACATCTTTTTTCACTTGACAACATATTCTGGAGACCATGTGGTATCCAGTACCTGGAAAACTTCCTCATTTTCTAAATGGCGGCATAGCATTTCATTTATGTGGATGTACCATCATTTATATAACCACACCCCTGTTGATGGGCACTGGGGGTTTCCAGTCTTCCATTACAAACAGTGGTGCTCTCAGTAGCATCGTACAGACGTAAACTCCCAGAAATAGAACTGCTGGGTCAAGAAGAGGCAACTGCATGGGTAATTCGATAGCACAAAATTCCCCACCATAGGCGTTATTACACCACTGTGCGCTCCCATCAGTAACATGGAGTGTGCCTGTTTGGCACGGGGGCTTTTCTAAAGGAGGAGAGACGCTGCCCCCAAACCGGCTGGAGTGCCCTGGGCCACAGTGCCTAGCACAGCATGGCAACACTGGCCTTGAGGGGGCAGAGCCGGGGCATTTGACTGACGATGCGGAGGAGACGCTGGGTCGGGCGGGGGAGGACTCCCAGAGGCTAGAGCGGACATCTCCAAAAGGCAGAGCTGCCGTCTGCAAGGCCTCAAGCGGGACTCGGGTGTCTTGCTAATCCAAGGTACAAGGGACGGGAGGCAGCTGCTGAGCGCTGCAGCTGTCGCGGAGGACTGTCAGGGCTGCTCCTTGCTGGCGTCAAGCCCTGCGTTTGGTTAAACGCTCACCTGCCCCCGTGGAGCTGGGAGTTGCACTGCAGGCCTGAGAGAAAGCAGATTTATCTCCACTAATTTATTTACTGCAATTTATTTCTACTCCGTGTCCTTCCACAAAGCATTACAGGCGAGGGTCCACGGGCTCTCGGCAGTGAGTGGAACGTAGTTCGCCAACTGACCATGATCACGTCGCGCTGTGATCGCCTGGCCTCCTGTCCGTCCTCCTGATGAGACCGCCGCAGGTCTCAAGGCGGCAGGGATGTCCTCATCCCCCCCACCCCGGCAGACAGGGCGGCACACAGCAGGTGCTTAATGAACACACACCTTGAAGGAGTGAATAACATGGTTTATTGCACAGATGTCACCAGCTTCTGAGGCTAAGTACCTTACCACCGATTATTCTAATTAAACTAAAAGAAGCTCTCGAAATTAAGCACAGCTAGGTTTACGATCCGCGTGGAATAGCTGCAGGAGCCAAGGTTGAGGTTAAGGCTACACAGCAAGTGTGCAGCTGACCACAGGGCCTTCCAGCTCAGGGCTCGCCATGGATCTCACTACTTCCCTAAAGAGGGGATTGGGGGGGGGGCAGGATTTGGAGAGGCCACCCTGCAGAGGTAAGGAGAGACCTAGAATCTGGTGTCAGGAGACGTCTGGGTGGCTGGAGGCTGCGGCTGGTGCTGGTAGAGCACGAGCTGGCCTTGGCCGGGAGGGGCCAGGCAGGCCAGTGTGGACTTGGCCGGGGAGTTGAGGCCTGCCCTTGGCTGCCCTCACTAGGGAGGCGTTTAGTGGCAAAGCAACCCGGAGCTAGCCCGTGCTCTGCTTCCCGGGCCGAGCCTGCCCTTGGGTGCGACTCTCATCAGTAAGAAAGCAGGGTATCAAACCAGGGTGGCTTTGGCCCTGGGATATTTAGGGATATTTCCCTAAAGTAGCACCTGGTCCTAAACTACACCCAGAAGAGGCTGTGGGGACTCTCACCCCGGCTCCTGCACTCACACCTGAGCCGCTGCAGCCTCCTCCAGGCTGGCCTCCAGCCACAGCTGCCCCTGCACCTCCTGCCAACCCCTGAAACATGGCATCGTCCTTCTATGCCACGGGATAAATCCAAAAGGTCTGGCTGGCCTTGAAAGTCCAGCACGGGCGGCCCCTCTTCCTCAAGCCAGGGCGCAGGACTCATGATGGAGTCCTCAGCCCAGACGTGGCTGTGAAGGGGGAAGGTTTCCTGGTGGGACGTGACACGAGCAGAACCAAGGCAGGAGGGGTGCCCGGTTCTAGGAGCTGACCAGGGCTGGGGGCAAACCCTGGCTGCTCTTAGGTCCCCAGAAGCGGACAAAGGTCCAGCCCCACCCCATTCACAGCTTTGGAGTCACAGGCTTGTGCCACCCGGGCAGCCGGCCTATCCTCTTTCAAAGTGAGGCTCTGGTCCCACCTGCTCCAGGGAGCCTCTCTGACCACGCCGGGAGGCTGGTCTGGCAGTGACTGCTGCCTGTCGGACTGATTTTGTACTGTCAGCCCAAGGAGCTTAGCACCAGCTGCTCCTTAGTGGTGTGGTGACTGTTAGCACTGAATGTCCCCCGTGGCTGGAGTTTGGGGTGCATGTCCTCTTCTGTCCCTTTCAGAGGTAAGTGTCCTCACGTAGAGGGTGGCGGTCCACAATCTCACCAGGTGACAGGCTCGAGGCGCACGGGGCCGGGGCAGAACCTCTTGTGGATCAGACCACAGCTGCCCGCCCCCCCCTCTCCCTCCCCAAAAGCCAGGGGGCCTGTTAGGCACCCGTCCCGTTTAGACGGGGGGAGGGCAAAATCTAGAGAAAGGACTGTGTAAAGGAGCAAGGAGAAGGAAGGGAAGTTGTTCCCAAGATGTGGGCTGAGGGTTTGAAGGGTTGGCTCAGCGGGTGGGCGCCTTCTCGCAGGGCCCCGAGAGGCCTGTCGGGAGTCAGTGGAGGAGGCTGAGGTCCCGGTGTGGGTGTGGGACGAACCCTGGGGTGAGTCCCTGCTCCCACCCCCGATGCTGACTTGTGAAAATTCCCTGCAGCTGCGGCCTGCACACCTTTAGCCTGTCGGGTACAGGGGGAGACTCGGCAGGGTTGGGAGAGGGGTCGGGGAGGGCTTGGCAGAGGAAGGGAACAGAGCAGGGGCCCGCTGTGCAGCCCAAGGACTCTCAGCTCTGGCAGGAGGGGCGCAGCAGCAGGAGAAGCGCGCCCAACCTCCTCCCAGCCCGGCGCCTGGCCCGGCTTTCGCTGCGAGCAGGGGGAGCAACGGCCCCCACCCCAGCGTGCTGGCCCTCCTGGGGGCTCGGTCCCCGGGATTCCCCCCGAGCTGGGCCCTGGCCCTGGGCATGGATGCTCGGCGGTGACCAGACCTCTCAGGACTTGGGGTGCTGCTTCCCGGGGCCCCTGGGCGTCTCCGGAGGCGGGGCATCTAGGGCCTGTCTCCGGATGAGCTCCGAATAGAGCCTGCCCTTCTTTAGGAGCTCCTCATGGGTCCCCACCTGGAGAGAGGAAGGAGGGCAGACGGTCACCCCAACCCAGCTCGGAGTTCAGAGCCCTCGGAGGGCCAGCTTCTCATGAGCCGTTGGGCACGGCTTCGCCTAAGCCACTGTCAGTCCTGAGAAGAGTGTGAAACCAAAGCACAGCTGATTGCGGATCGCCACTGGCGCATCTGCATTTGTCAGCTTAGCTGGATTGTGGAAGAGCATCTGGGTGCCCCTGTCCTTCTTACGGGGCCCAGTGCGAGTGGCCAGGGGGCGGTGAGCCGGGCCCCATACAGCCCCCGAGCCCTGCTGCAGGCCCAGCCTCTGGGGTGCTGCTACTGCCTGGGCCCTGATCAGGGTCCCTGGTGCGGCCTCTTCTGTGCCTCAGCCCCTGGGCCCCTCCCTCGGCAGCAAACGCCTCTCCGAGAACTTTCCCCTTTGACCCTGGGAGCCACGCTGCAGCTCTACTCACCGCCCCGCCCCAGGGGACAGAGGAAGAAGCTGGGGCCCCGAGAGGCCAGGGCTTATCTAAGGGCAGAACTCCTGAATCCACACGGGTGCTGCTTTCAGACTGTGAGCCCCAGGCCCAGGGCCAGGCCAGACCCTCACACAGCCTGGCTGAGCCACCCGTTCCGCTGTGTCCGTGGCTGAAGCCGCGCCAGCCCACCGCCCTGCTCCCGGGGCCCCAGCTGACCTCGCAGACCCGGCCGTGGGCCAGGACGACGATCTGGTGGGCCCCACGCACGGTGCTGAGCCGGTGGGCGATGACCAGCACGGTGCGGCCGGCGCTGGCGCGGTCCAGGGCCTCCTGCACAAGCCTCTCAGACTCCGAGTCCAGTGCGCTGGTCGCCTCATCCAGGATCAGCACTGAGGGCTGCTTGACGAGGGCTCGGGCGATGGCCAGGCGCTGCTTCTGGCCACCAGACAGGGTTGCACCCCGCTCGCCTGGGGAGGAAGGGGATAGGGCGGGGGCCTGAAGTGGCGCTCAGCTCTGCACTTGGGGGCGGCCCTGCAGACGGTCACCGGGGCCGCCTGGCGCTTCCCATCTGGCCCCTCAGGGCCCTGCCCTGGCCCCGTGCGCATTCGTCCTGCCTCTCTGAGGGCAGGGGTGACGCCTGGCAGCAACCCGATCCCGTATCCCCGTGCAAACGTGCACACGCGCTCACACGATGACAGGGGTCGCGCACGCAACGGGGCTCAGTGATGCCCAGAGGTGTCGCTGGGCTCCACCCACGCACCAGGGCAGGGGCTCGGAGCCATGACGGGCCTGGGTCCCACCCCCCACCCTGGCCCGGCAGCGCTAGCCGCCTTCTCCTGGCCTCCGGGGTCTCTGCTGCTGTGGGGACATCCAGGATCCAGATGTGACTCCTGCGGTGGGGTAGGGGGTGGCAGAACAGTGGGATTCAAAACCCACCCGGGCATTCTGGGAAGACCATATCTGGGGTCCAAAATGCCCACAGAGAACAGCAGAGGTGGCAGTGTGGTTGCCAAAAAGAGCCTCAGGTGACTCTGCAGTCACAGAGCGGGAGGGCAGGCTGCAGCCCTGGACAAGCCCGCGAGTACACTGGGTCGGGGGTACAAGGAGCGTGCCCGAGAGGAGTGGGCCCGGCTCCCAGTCAGGGCGGGGTCCACAGGAATCCGAGCAGTGAGTAACACGGGACACGAAGGACGGCTACCCACAGAGGGGGCACCACTCGGAAGGCTAAGCTCAGCCAGACTCAGGACTAGGTTTCGAGAAGAGTTGAGAACCTTGGATATGCCTGTGCCGTGAGATATGCTGGAACATTCTGCAACAGAGCCAAGAGACTCTGGACGATAAACATGAGCCCAAAGGCTGAAAAAAAAGACCTCTGAGATGAACACACAAAGTGCAAGCCGCACTATGAAGACTCCAGCGTGATGCTACAGTATTGCAATGTTCCAGAACCACCAGAGCCCTCTTCTGGGTAAGTAGGAAGACAGACTTGCTCAACCAAATCCATCCCTATGGATAACCAGGGGGAGCACCTTTCGTTGAAGGATAAAAGGATACAGAAGGATAAACAATTACAAGGAGGTACCACCCCCTTGCTTCTGGTCAGGTCTTGGGAGCTGACGTGGTGAGCTCTGAAGAGTCCCCACGTCACGGATCACTTGTGCCCCTGCCCTCCATCACGCTCCCGTCCCTGCAGCCTGCTTGTGCCTGAACTGCATGGGCCCCGTCTCCCCTGTCCCCACAGAGTCGTCTCTGACCCACTCGGCCATGGTTGTTGTCTGGTCTTCCCCGATGCCGTGACTGTGTTCCTGCCCCCCGGATCCCAGCCTTGCACGTGGGCCCCGCGGACCCCAGCAGGATGCTTTCTCTGAACTCACCCACGACGGTGTTGTAGCCCTCGGGGAAGCTGGTGATGAACTCATGTGCGTTGGCTTCCCGGGCAGCTGCGTAAACCTCTTCGTCAGAGGCGTCCAGCTTCCCGAAACGGATGTTCTCCATGATCGTTGTTCCGAACAGGACTGGCTCCTGGGGGTGGGAGGTGGAGGGTCCATCGGAAACATTGATTTTGCCCTGAACCCCTGAGGGGCGCATCAGGAGAGGCTGTTTCGGCCAGAACAGGACCACTTGGAGGGCAGGTAGGGGCAGTTCAAAGTTACAGGTCAAACACAGACAGAGAGGTCCATCAAAGGGGGGAGAAGCCGAGCTCCTGCATGGCACGGAGCCCCTCGGGAAGGGGAGCGGGAAGGCGGCTGGGAGAGCAAGGCCAGCTGGCCCGGCAGGGTCCCCCCTCTCTGGGGAGATGGGCAGGGAAGGGTTTTACAATTTGGCTTTCTCCTGCCAAAAGGGCGCCCTCTATCCACACTTGGGGGGGTGGGGGGAGGTGGACCCTCGCTGGGAAAGCAGTGGGGCTGAGAGCTTCAGAGCGGGGCTGCGGGGCCTTGCTTAGTGGGTGGGTGAGCCACCAGCAGTGCCCGGCAACACCGTGTGGTGTCCAGACCTTTTGGACACCACAGAACCCAGGGATCCTAAAACGGCAACCCCATTTCCACCTGCTTAGACCTTTTACGTTGAGGAACAGAGCTCCAAGGGCAGAGCTGCAGTCGCTGGGACCCCAGTGAATGCTGGGGACCAGTGAAAGAGAGCCAGCTCGCCCCCCAGTGCCCCCAGGAGGGCAGCAGGTGACGGGGCTGGGAAGGGGAAGGGGCCCAGGCCGCAGGGACTGAGAGAAGCAGGCACCTGGCTGATGAAGCCGATGACCTGACCCCGGAGCCAGGAGGGGTCGAGGGTGCGCAGGTCCTGCCCATCCAGCGTCACCGTGCCCGCCGTGGGGTCGTAGAAGCGCTCAAGCAGGGAAGCCACGGTGGTCTTTCCTGGAGGTTCGGGAGGGGGCATGGGTTTCTGGAGTGTGTTCCGGGAGAGGGACGCCCCCGGTGGCAGTGGAGGGGCCCCTCCTTCCACACTGAGTGGCTCCCACAGGGAGAAGTCACAGGTGGGAGGGTGGCGGGCTCCTCTTACCTCCCCCAGACTGGCCCACCAGGGCCACGATCTTGCCCGGGGGCAGCGTGAGGGTGAAGTCTCTGAGCACGTGGAAGCCAGGGCGGCAGGGGTAGCTGGGAGGAGCCAAGAGACCCTCAGTCAGACCGGGTTCCCGGCCCCTTGTTGCCCGGGTCCCTCCCAAAGTCTCCCTGCACCCCCGAGGGGGGCTTACTTAGAGGGAGACATTGACCCACAGGTCCCCAGACAGGCTCCCTCTCCCGCCCTCAACCCGGAGAGAACTACCCCTGCGCCCACCACTGATGCTGACCTGAAGCAGACGTTGTGAAAGGTGATGGAGCCGCGCAGGTGCTCCCTGGGGATGCAGTGGCCCCCGGACAGCGGGATGCACGGGCTCAGGGTCATGTACTCGAAGACCCGGGTGCCTGCACTGAGCCCCCGCACCACCTGGGGAGGGGGGTTAAAGTCTGCGTGAGGGAGGCATGGGGTCCCAGGGAATGGGCAGCATCTTCTGGACTCCCACTTGGCGGCGGGGGAGGGGCTTGTGGTATCCCCTCCGCCCGACACCCAATTCCCACGGCACACAGGTGACGTCAGTGGCTGACGGGACTCCAGCCCAGGTGCTGTGTCCACATCCTTGGACCCACCCAACTCTGCCACTCACCTGACCAAACAGGACAGAGAGGCTGGCCATGGACCTGCGAGTAAAAGAGGAGCGTTGAAAGAGGGGGACGAGGAGAGCCTGAGAGAAGGCGGGCCGGCGCCAGAGGGGCAGGTCTGGGTCTCAGCCACGTGGGGGACGTGTTGGGTGAGGCGAGGAAACAGGCGGCTGGAAGCCAAATGCAGAGGTAATTCCCGAAACCTGGGGCCTTAGGAGCCCTGGGATCCGGCACCCCTCGGGAGGTCACCTGGCAAGTAACTTCCCCTTTCAGAGCCACGTTCCCTCCTGCCCCGGATGCGGCTGACAGTCATCAGCTACCTGATGGCCGGGCTCCAGGGAGGAAACAGGGAAGGCAGGCGCAGGGCGCAGGGCGCAGTGGGGCTGGACTCCACGCTGCCCGCAGCCTGCAGGGAGGGGCTGTGAGGCCCACCAAGGGGGTCAGGCCTAGCGCTGTCCACTCCCGGGGGAAGCAAGGGCTAATGAAGGTGGAAAAAACCATGTTACTCTTTCTAGAGAAAGAAGGAAACAGAAGACATTGGACCACAGGGGGAACTCTGGGGGGACCCCAGACAAAATTCCCTCAAGACATGTCATCACGGGCTCCGCCCTGTGTGAGTGGGGAGGGGGGGGCAAGTGTCTATCTGTCCAGATGGTGGGTCGCCTCCTCGTCGCCGTGCGGGGCTGCCGGCTGCTGGGAGGAAGGTGAGTCACTGCTCCTGAGTCACCAGCCCCCGGCTTAGTCACGGGCCAGGCCAGCCCGTGACTGTGCGTCTCCGATTGTGCGTGCGGGTTCTTCTCGAAGAGAAGAAGAGGCAAGACTGACTCCCCAGGATCTCACTTCTCCCAGCACCGGGGGTGGGGGAGGGGGGAGGAGCCCGCAAGGAACCGGCCCAGAGAACCTCCCGAGAAGGAAGAGGCAGGACAGCAAGTTAGTCTGCGCCTGAGGCCTGTGGCTGGGGAAGCCGCCCCACCTAGCACCTAGCAGCCTGCGAGACAGGCATTCTGAAGTCTGTGACACAGCTCTGCCAACTGGCTAGGCAGTGCAGCGGGGAGGAAAGGAAAGGGTCTGGACGCAGGCCATAAAGGGGAGGGGGCCCAGGGCAAGGCGCGTCTGAGGGAGCGGGGCCAGGCCTGGGACGGATGGCTGCCCTCCGCCGGGGGAGGCTTTCTGCCCCTGCTCCGTGGAGCACGGTGGGGTGACCGTGAAGGGAGCCAGTGGTGTTCGTCCAGGTCAGCACTGGGGGAGGGGCAGCAGGGGGCGGCCCAAGTTCCACCTCAGTACAGCCAGACCCTCTTAGTGCCAAGGCCACCAGGGATCAGTTCCTGGGCCTCCGGGAAGGAGGGGTGAGGCTGCCCAGGACCAGAGAGGGTCTGAATGGGCCCAGATTAGGAAGCACTGAGCAGACACGGGTGGCATCTGGTCTCTGGGGAATGCTGGGTCTGGGGCTGAGAAAGGGAGTCTTTTCTACCTGCCTGCCTCCGGCTTAGCGCCATTCTGCCCAGGACAATAATAAGAAGGCCGATGGTGAGGGATTCTGGAAGGAACGGCTGACACTGACACAGGTGGTAAGACACGGGGCAGAGCCATGACACGACGACCATCGGCATTGGGAATGACGAGGAAGGGACCCAGAGGGGCGTCTGAGCTGACGTTCTATCTTCTGGACGTAGTTGGCTGGTAACACAGGTCTTCACGCTTCAATTATTTATTCTATCATGTTTACTGTCATCGTTTATCTAACGTGTATTTATGTTTTATGTGTTTTGGTATATGGGGGGGAAACAGTGAGGAGAAACAGCGGAAGAAGCTGCTAGGAACTTAGCTTGGAAGGGACAGGAGAGGGGAGGAGGCCTGCCCTGGGCACTCGTGTGGCAGAGCCAGCGGGGAGCTCTGGTGCCTGCGGGCAGACGGGGCCGGTGGAGCCGTGGACACGGTGAGCCAGCAGGGTGGGACCTGCAGGGGAAGGTCAGGCAGAGGGTGGGAGGCCAGCTCTTAAAAAGCGTGTCAAAGGTGGCCTATCCATACATGGAGTCCTATTCAGCCTCAAAAAGGAAGGCAGTTCTGACACCTGCTCCAACGTGGCTCAACCTGGGCGAGGTCACGCTCAGTGAAATACGCCCGTCACAAGGGGACAGATACCGTATGATCCCACCTAGATGAGGACCTAGAGCAGACAGAGTCAGAGACAGAAAGCAGAATGGGGGTTGCCTGGGGCCGCGGGAGGGGGGGAGGGGGGTTCTATAGGTGCAGCATTAAAGTTTTGCAAAATGAAGACATTCTGAAGATGGATAGTGGTGATGACTGCACAATGATGCGAGTGTATATAACGCTACTAAACTGTGTACTTAGGGACTTCCCTGGTGGTCCAGTGGTTAAGATTCTGTGCTTCCACTGTAGGGGATGCAGGTTCGATCCCTGGTCAGGGAACTAAGATCCTGCACGCCGTGTGGCATGGCCAAAAAAAAAAAAAAAAAAACCACCAAAAACTGTGTACTTAAACACAGTTAAGAAGGTAAATTCTGTTATGTGTATTTTACAAAAAATTTTTTACAAAGCCTTGGGGGATTTCCCTGGTGGCACAGTGGTTAAGAATCCGCCTGCCAATGCAGGGGACACGGGTTCGAGCCCTGGTCCGGGAAGATCCCACATGCCACGGAGCAACTAAGTCTGTGCGCCACAACTACTGAGCCTGCGCTCTAGAGCCTGTGAGCCACAACTACTGAGCCTGCGTGCCGCAACTACTGAAGCCCACGCGCCTAGAGCCCGTGCTCCACAACAAGAGAAGCCACAGCAATGAGAAGCCTGTGAACCGCAACTAAGAGTAGCTCCCACTCAGCAATGAAAACCCAACGCAGCCACAAAAAAAAAAAAAGGCTTGGGACTTCCCTGCCGGTCCAGTGGTTAAGACTCCGCGCTTCCACTGCAGGGGGCACGGGTTTGATCCCTGGTCGGGGGACTAAGATCTCACATGTCATGCGGTGTGGCCGAAAAAAAGAAAAGAAAAAAGAAAAAAAAAAGGCTCATCGAAGAACTGTCTGGAAGGTGAAGATGGCAACTGCGTTTCTAAGTGTACGGTCAGCGAGTTAGGATGCAGGGGCTGCTGGGAGCCCCGAGCGGGCTCTGGACGAAGGCACGGGCTCCCCATCCCCAGCCCTGAGCTTCGCCGGGGGACCCGGTAGCTGTCCCCGCAGCAGACAGGCACCCCCAGCCCCTGGCCCAGCTGGGCCCCTTAGGAAAGGGAACGGCCCCACACTCACCTCTGCACTGTCTGCGAGGCCACCAGGAAGGACATGAGGTCTCCCCCCGTCAGCTGCTGTCCGGCCACGAGGGAGCCCCCAATAAACAGGGTGCCCAAGACCATGCCTGAGTGGGGCAAGGACAGGGGTTCAAGGAGGAAGCAGCGGAGGGCAGAGGACAGAGCCTGGCCCACGTGTTGGTCCCCTCTGGCAGTCCCTGCGGTGCTCCCAGCTGACTGGAATTTAGGTAAGTCACTTGACTGGTCTCTGCCTCTGTCTTGTCATCTGGCAACGAGTGGGTTGGGGGCACCTCCACGGCTCCCTCGGGGGCGGCCCAGCAGCGCGCTGTACACGGCTCGGCTGTGACACTGGGCCTCCCTGCCCACTGCCTGCCGGCGACAGCAGCCTCCGTAGACCAGCTGAATGGCCCTCGAGAGACATGTGAAGGACCTCGGGCAGGTGGAGAGCTGCCCGTCGCCCGCCCTGCTGGGACCCGTCCTTCGCTCCTCCGAGCTCAGCCCAAGCCACAGCCCAGGTCCCCCGGCGGGTCCTCGCTCACTCACAGTTGAAGGCGATACTGGAGAGCCCCTGGAACAAGGCGATGCCTCTGCCCAGCTCCTCCGCCTTACAGCGGGACCCCCCCAGCTCCGCTCCATAGAGTCTGCGACAGAAGCCGAGCCCAGCCCTCAGGAAGCAGGCAGGCTGGGACGCGGGGCGGGGGGAGGTGCATCTGGGGAGGCCGCCCCCTGCCACCGCTCTGGGCTCCACCCCTGCCCGGCACTCACTCCTCTTCCCGCTGCTCCATGGCGAAGGCTCGCACGGTCCGGACGTTGCCCAGGGCCTCATCTGCCACAGCCGTTGCCCTGGCGACCTGCGAGGAGTCCAGCAGTCAGGGAGCCAGGATGGAGACAGGGAGGGGTGACAGAGGAGTACAGGGCAGAGAGGAGGAGGACGGGCGGGAATTCTGGTACCTGCTCCTGACACTGGCGAGACAATTTTCTGAGAGCTGAGCCCATCAGGGTGCCGGCGCCCATCAGGGCAGGCGTGGCCACCATCAGCAGCAGGGTGAGGCGCGTGGAGAGCATGGACAGGGTCACCAGGCAGCCGGCCACCTGCGTGCAGCCTCGCAGCCCCTGGGGAGTGGAGAGGAAGGCTGTCTGGCATCAGCAACGTGATGTGGGGGGCTTAGCAAGAGTCAGCTGGCTACAGCTAGCTCTCCACTCACAAGGCCAAGGCCATAGGTCCGACCCCCGGGAGGCCAACCGACAGTCCACTGGTCACAGAGCGTAACCCCTTCCTGATGAGCTGGCATGAAGGGGCGGGGTGAGAATGCCTGCGGACCAAGGCGTCCTCCCCCTGGACAAACCCCACTTTCATTCTCTTCTGCTCTAGAAACTGAACAGAAAGAGAATCGCCTGGGGAATTCCCTGGCCGTCCAGCGGTTAGGACTTGGTGCTTTCACTGTGGGGCTCGGGTTCAACCCCTGGTCGGGGAACTAAGATCCCACAAGCTATGAGGCGCGGCCAAAAAATAAAAAAAGACAGAATTGCCTGGTGATGCTGCCCAGGGACGGCTAGGGGTCAGTGACAACGTGGGGGGAAGAGGAGAGGACATCAGGAATAGAGCAGAAAGCCATAGCTCCCTCTCCTGTCAGCGTGCCAGGCATTCCGGGGGCAAGGTGGTGATTCTGCTCTGGGCAAGCTGGGTCAGGAAAGGCTCTTGTCTGAGCCTTCCTTCTTGGGAAGGTTTTCCGGGGAGGTAGGATTTCAGAACAGGAGAGAAACAGCCTGTCCTGACCTTGGACGCTGCCGTGGCTCCTCCCTGCTGTGAACTTCCCTCTTCCCTCACCCACACCCTCACCAGACAGCAGGCTTCTCGCTTCGGGGTGAGCCTGGGCGCAGGGCCCAAGGGTGGGGCGGGGCGGGGGCTGGGCAGGACCGGCCTGCTGCATCCGCACTAGGGAGCGTGCGCGTGTGAGGGAGCGTGGGGGGACCTGGGCGCTGACCTGGGAGATGACGAGTTTGAAGGATGATTTAAACTCCTGCACGTCAGTCGTCAATCGGCTTACCAGCTGCCCTGTCTTTTTAGCATCGAAGAAAGCAATGTCTTGTCTGGCGGTGGGACACGGGGGCAGCGGGTGGGGGAGAAGAGGGAGACACGACCTCAGGATGAGGCCCCGCCCCTAGACATTCACCCAGAGCCCCCGAGGGCCCCTTGGTCCCCGCCACCACTGCACCCCATGGCCTGAGGCTGGAAGTACCGGAGCAGGTTGCTGAAGAGGGCCCTCCGCATGTCCGCGGCCACGCGCTCGCCGACGCGGGACAGCAGCACCAGGTACCCGAAGGTCAGCAGGCCCTGGAAGAGAGGCCAGGCTCTCAGGGGCGCCCGCGTGGCTCCTCTGGCGGCCCCCGGGCCCTCCCTTCTGCTGTACCTGGAGGCCGTAGAGGATGAGCAGGTGGGTGCCGAGGTTCCGGGACTCCGTCAGGAAGCTGCCCACGTGGTCCCTCGTGTACTTGGCCACGATCTCCACCAGCTGACCCAGCAGCAGCGGGATCTGCACGTTCACCAGTGCTGCGCCCAGTGCCAGCTTCGGGGGTGGGAGACAGATGTTTACAGGGGGACCATGCTCTTCCCTACCCCTGGCCCTTCCTCTCCCACTACTGCCCATGCTCTGGGGGCTCCTGTGTCTCTCGGAGAGTTAAAGCCCAGCTGCCAGCCCCCGGGGACCCCTGGACCCTGTTCACCCAGCTACCCTGTGCAGGTCCTCCTGGTGACCCCCAGCACCGCTGCTTCCCGAGGTCTCCTCTGAGATTCGGCCAGGCAGGAAAGCTGTCCCTAGGCGGCTCTGGCTGGGGCTTCCGTGAACCCCTGGCTGGATTCTTCCCTGTCCCTGGCGTGGGGTGGGGCGGGAGAAGACCTCACCACAACGGCTGCCCCCAGGACCAGCAGATGGGGGCGTAGAAACTGCCAGAAGAGCTTCCAGTTGAAGCGGGGCTCCACGACACCGGGTCCGGAGCGGGCCGGAGGGGCCGCTTCTGCCTCACAGAGGGCCACAAGGCCGCGGCGGGGGCACTTACTCAGGACCACGGGGCCCAGCAGGACTCCCCCAACCCAGTGCCAGGCAGAGGGGCTGCGGCCGGGAGCTGGGGGGGCCCGAGGGAGGCGGGCCCGGAGCTGGGCCCGCAGCCGGGCCACGGCCCTGAGGAGGCAGGAGCTGGGGTGGCCATCGCGGGACCTGCAGGGAGAGAACGGCACTGAGGGCTCGAGGGCCCAGCTGGCCCTCAGCTGAACAACAAAGCGGCCGAGCTCTCGGCTCCGCCCTCTGGAGAGCAGCAGCCCCTCTCCCGACGGCCCACCCTGCCCTTCTCAGGGCGGCTCTTAAGCAACCTCAGTTTCTGAGATGAACACGCCCGGTGGAGAGCAATCGAGTGGTAAAGGTGTTCTCCCTGGCTCGTCTCTCAGACGGCGGGCCCTAGCCAGTGACCATCTCCAGCCCCTGCTCTCTCAGAATCACAGGACCTCAGAGCTGGACGGCGCTCCTCTTACAGTGGAGAACACGGAAGTTCCCAGTGAATGCAGCTCAGAGCGGACAGTGCCCCCCGGCTCGCCAAGTCATCAGTCTGCTCTGTTTGATCCTCACATCCCTGGGAGGGAGATGCCAGTATTCTCACTTGATAGATGAAAAAATCCTGCAGGGCTGAGAGCTGAAATCATTTGTCCCCAAGCAGCAGAACTCGGACAAGAGAGGAACCCTGCTGTCTGACTCCAGAGTCCAGGCTCATCCTCTGCTGCCATGTGTGATGAGCCCAAGGTTATGTGTGGCAGGGCCAGGACTGGACCCAAGTCTCTGACCACTGGTCGGAAGCTTATTATATATCCCATCGCCCTGTCTCCTTCCTGGCCTTGAGTGCTTATGTGACAACGCAAGGAAGGAAAGGGTGACAGACTCCCTCTCTGTCAGCTGAAGGAAGAAAAAGAAATAAAATCCAAATAACGTATCTTGTCATCTTGGATAGGCGAAGATCACCCCTTTCCTGCAGTTTCGGTACCTGTAGATGGCAACGTAGGGCCGCCAGCCTACTGTGCACCAGTGCTCTGCTCTGAGGAACAGAAAGAGGAGGCGAACAGTACAGACCAAGTAACTACCCTGTGGTAGTTAAGCTTTAGTGTGTGTGTGGATACAAACAACTAACGACAAAGCTTGCTGAGGCTGGAGGGTGGGGGTGGGGTGGGGGGAGTCATTACCGTCCTTTTAAAACACCTGGGCTTGAGAGGGCAACGAGGACCATAATCATAATTGCATTTTTTTTAATTAAAAAAAAATTTTTTTTAAACTTATTTATTTAATTTATTTTTGGCTGTGTTGGGTCTTCACTGCTGCGAGCGGGGGCTACTCTTCCTTGCAGTGAGCGGGCTTCTCATTGCAGTGGCTTCTCTTGTTGCAGAACACGGGCTCTAGGTGCGCGGGCTTCAGTAGTTGTGGCACGCGGGCTCAGCAGTTGTGGCTCACGGGCTTAGCTGCTCCGCAGCATGTGGGATCTTCCCGGACCAGGGATTGAACCTGTGTCCCCTGCATTGGCAGGCAGATTCTTAACCACTGCGCCACCAGGGAAGTCCCCATAATTGCATTTTAAAGATCATAGCAGAGCGGAGTGAGCTGGAGAAGGACAGGAGTGGCTATAGGGAGGGCTGTTAGAAGCATAAGTTATCTGGCCAAGAGTACATGGTAGGACGATCAAAGATCCAAATGAGATTATTGATGAGGAGAGGCTTTTAAAAAACAAACAGATGAAAAGTTTCTTCTTTACTATGATGGCCTTTCATATTTCCAGACCCTCCTAACTGCACACTCCATCTCATCCTTCCCTTGTTTCAGGGAGGCCTTGGCTTCTTGCCACCTCTATATTACACCTCCCCCGACCCCATCCACCTGCCTGTCTTCCACTGTGTACTTTGTATCTATCCAAAATATAAACGGAGAAGCTCAATGTCTTTCTGCCCTGTGTAAATGCCCCTCTTCCCCATTAGACCATATATTCCTTGATGGCGGGAAGCCCTATCTTATTCACCACTGTATCCCCAGCACTTAGCAGAGCTCTTAGCAGAGCTCTTAGCAGAACATATCAGTGTTCAGCGAATGGTTATGTTTGTTGAGCACATGCTCTCATTAGAAATGCAGAACAATCTGCCCTGACTCGCTGCTGCAGCGTTTGCGAGGTTTTAGACTTACTGTGGATAACAGTAACAAATATGTTTTACGTTGCGATCCAGCACAACGTCACAGAAAACTGAAATGCTTCACGAAACAATACTTCCTCTCATTTTTTTTTGGCTGTCCTGTGCGGCTTGCGGGTTCTTAGTTTCCCCACCAAGGATTAAACCCGGGCCCCGGCAGCGAAAGCGCCAAGTCCTAACCACTGGACCACCAGGGAATTCCCTCCCTAATTTTTAAAATTAATTGATTCATTTATTTTTGGCTGCATTGGGTCTTCGTTGCTGTGTGTGGGCTTTCTCTAGCTGAGGCGAGCGGGGGGTTACTCTTCCTTGTGCTGCGCAGGCTTCTCATTGAGGTGGCTTCTCTTGTTGCGGAGCATGGGCTCTAGGCGTGCGGGCTTTAGGAGTTGTGGCACGTGGGCTCAGTAGTTGTAGCTCATGGGCTCTAGAGTGCAGGCTCAGTAGTTGTGGTGCAGGGGCTTAGTTGCTCCGCGGCATGTGGGATCTTTCCGGACCAGGGATCGAACCCATATCCCCTGCATTGGCAGGCGGATTCTTAACCACTGCGCCACCAGAGAAGTCCCCCTACTTTGTTTTTAACATGTATTCCATTATATTCACTTTTAAATGATTCAGACTGACTAAATTCACTTTATGATCTATTGTGTTGTGACCTGACGTTTTAAAAACACTACACTATGAACACACAAATACTAAAACATTGTTTGATGTCTTTACTGGAGTTTCGCTCTAGTTAAAAAACATCGACACCCTTACTCTTTTCCTAAGGACTGTTTTCAAGCCTTTTAATAATTTACCATGGCCACTTTCCAACTTTTCTCATCTTCTCCAAACTAAGGTCTAAGCAGTGCTTGGTCACTGCCAAGAACTGGCGGATTACTTCCCAGCACCGGTACTTCTAACTGCAGCTCCGCCCATCTCGCCCTCCATCAGTCAGATGGGTTTTCCAAAGGACACAAGTCCACATCCACCCGCCCCTGCGAATCTGCTGCCTGCCTGGCTCTCGGGTTCTTCACTCCAGGATTAGAAAGGAATCAGTCGCTTCTCATAAAGCATTTACAGCGGGGAGGCAGTTTCAGGGTACATGTTCGTTTCCCACCTGTGTCTTTCTCTCGAGACCAACGTGTGTAGACCATACAAGAACACATACATACGCGTTACCAAATTGACTATATCTGCTGAAAGTATCCCGATTTAGGAACCATTTTTGTTCAGTTCACACTGAATCTTTGGAACAACAGCAATACTAAATGTCTCTGGACACTAATAATTTTCGCCCACATCGCCAGACCAATTCCAAGAACGAGCACTGGGGCCGGAAACAGGGGCCCGACACCTGTGCAGCACGGCGCCCGCTGGTGGGGAGGAGACGTAGCGTGGTCACCGGCCAGAGCGCCCCCTCCGTCCAGCCCACGCGCAGATACAGACGCGCCGAGCCTCCTGCTGGCACCTGGGTCTCCCTGTAAATAATTGAGGCCAATCCCCGGGGGAGTGACATTCAACCCCGGGCCGGGCCGGCCTACAACTCCCAGCAGGCCTTGCGCGAGCCCGGGACTCCATCTCCCGGCGGTCCCCACGCCCTGCCGGCGGGTCAATGGCCCGCGCTCCCAGTAGGTTTGTCCCTTTTTACCTGACGGCCGAGAATGTCTGGAAGCGGAGGGGTAGTAGCGGCTTGCCTGGGACGGGGCTACCCCGAATCCCGACCCGAAATAAGTGCACCAACATGGTGGGGGGGAGAACAGGAGCATCCGGCAACAGCAGCTTCACCCTTACTCCACTGTGGGCTCCATGTTGGCTCCGGTCCCCATCCCGACAAACCCCTCGCGACTCGGCGATGATTGTTGGAAAGAAGCATCAATTTCATTGCAAGCTGTGATTGGAGAAAACCTTGTTAGCCCCCCTTCTGGAACTGTGATTGCAGAGTGACGCCTGTCTCCCGCCCCCAGTTCCGGGCGGGCCCTGCCCTGTGCCGGCCGGCCGAGTCGGCTATGGGGTGACGTTTTGAGGGTGTGCAGAGTGCGTCCCCCCGCCCCGGGGTATCCATAGTAACGCGTCAGCTGCTGACCTCCGGGTCATTCTCTTATGGGTGCTCCCGGCGGACTCTAGATGTTCCGGAGTCTCCAGGGAGTGTAGACCGCTGGTTCTGGGCGACTGAGGGACAAAAATCGTTTGGAGTTTTTGCAAAACATGTGCACGTGCTTTGCCACCCACCCCGCTCTCCTAGGCGAGTGAGAGCTCCGGGGACGGCAGCCACATATATTTGGGGGGAAAAAAAACCCTGGTGGTTCTGATAAGCTGCCCCTACTCAATGGTTTAGAACCGCTGGCGCGACCCTAGATCCATCTCTCCCACAGATGCCTTCCTACCGCAGTTAGGCTGACTGTGCCTGAAGCTGCCACCGCACAGCTCTTACACCTCTGTTTCGCTCTTAGTTATTTCTTCTGTGTGATTACTTGTTTGCATAGCTGCCTCCCCACTGGGCTGTGACTTCCTTTTGGGTAGTGGCTCTGTCTCATTTATCCGTCCCCTCCTTCCCCTCCAAATGCCTGGCAGGGAAAAGTGTCCTTAATAATAAATTGACGTGAATTGGGGCCGGTGGTAGGGAGGCTGTTCATCGATGAATCTGGAGTGAAACTGGGTAGGAAAACGTGTCAGGATTAGTCTGAGTTTGGGCTGGGTGAGGAGGCTGTATGGGAGGGTCCTAAAGTGAGTATGGTGGAATATCAGGGTGAGTGAGGTTGGGGAGAGACCAGAGGAAACCCCACATATCTGATTTTGACAGATGTCTCAGAGATATCATGGGAATTTCCTAGCCCCTCTGCAGTGTGGGATTCCATTTTGGGCACCAGGAGTCTTGTTTTCATAGCTCTGCCTCCTGCTCGGGAATAAAGCTATGCAAGTCCTGAGCTACTATGACAATTCCCCTCCCAGGAAGGAAGCACAGGTTCCTCCTCTAAGTTCCTCCAGTGGGCAGTCTGGGATGTACCCTGTTCCTCTGTCTCCATGTCTTGGACACTGGTCCCTACATCAGCACTTGGGCTTAAGCCCTGGAGGCCCTGACACCTGGGTGGCTGAGTCAGCACCTCAGGAATGGACTTCAGTAGGAAACCTGATGATTCAGGGCCTCAGGAATGGCATTGGACAAGCCACCATACCAGATGCCTGGGCCTCCGCCTCCTCCTTGAGGTGGCAACAAGGAACTCAACTCAGCTCATCCCTGGGGCATCCAAATTACCTGCCCTTCCAAATTCCAGACCTTCAGCTGCCCTCTGCTGGGTCAGCCCTGATGCTTCTCAGGGGGCCCGCAAAACTGGATCAGAACTTGGTAGAGAGGGTTTCAGAAGGATAAATAAGTAAACATAATAGAGCTTCTGAGGAACCCCACTTTCCTACTGTGAAAGCTCCAAGAACCACCTCACATCCAAAATAATTGCCTCGCCTCTCTTCACTTGCTCCTTCTCCTCAGTTTCCTCCACCCTGGCTGCAAAGTCAGACGGTCTCCCCTTTTCCATTCCTTAGCACTGTCATACAAGCAAAACATGTAGCCTTTTTCATTTTCTTTTTTTCTTTTTGTTTTTGGTCTTAAAGTGTTTCTCTGTTGATCACTCTGTGTGTGTGTATATAGGGAGGGGAGATAAGTTGTTTTGTTTTTTTCTGAGATAAGGTTTTAAGAAACTAAAGCTGTGTATCTTGGCCCCATAGCCCTATAGTCCTCACTAGGATTCTTTCTGTCTTTGTTCTTGGCTGCTGCTCTCTGGCCTCCCCGCTTTAAGTCCACGGGGGGTCTGAAGGTGGGACCGTGGGGATCTCCTTCCACCTGCTGCTTGTCTGCTCCTGCCTCTCAAGGTACTGCCCTGCCAGGCATGGAGGTGGGGCCCTAAGAGGTTTGGCCGCAGGTTGCCCTGGAAGGGGTGTGAGTGGTCGGACTGGTGACTGCGAGTTGGGACGCCTGAGGCCTCCCCCAACTGAGTCACCGGGCTGTTGTTGTCACCGTGCTGGTTGTTGAAATCCCCACTCAGCAACGCAGACCTCTTCGGAAATGGCAGCAGCTCCCATCCTTCCAAGCTTTCAGGAGATGCCGCTGGCCTGATGGTGAGGCAAATGGGCGGGGGGTGGGGTGGGGTGTGGACCACGGGGCGGCTGGGGCGGTGGGGAGACCTGGGGCGTGGATCCGTGCCCCTCCTCCCCGTGCCACTGCCTCCTCTTCCTCCTCCTCCGGGTCGGGGACCTGGGGGAGGGAGGGTCTCCATCTTCTCTCTGGCCCCTGCCCCTCACACAAAAAGCACCCCTTCCTCAGCTCCTTCTTCAGCCCCGGGGCCCCCCTTCCCAGCGGTGCAGGCCCCAGGGGCTTCTCAGCCTCGCTCTAGTACCCTCCCCACTCCCGCTACCCCCGCCACGCAGCCCCGGCCCGCAATGACGCCCATCTCTGCTCCCCCTTCCTGGGGGTCCCACTCTGCCCCTCCCCCACGCCGATGCCCCCAGGACCCTCCTGGGCTGCGGATAGGCCCTCTGGTCCCTGAGCAGGTTTATGAGCGGCTGGATGACTGTGATCCTGAGGGGTCCCAAGATTCAGCCCTCCATGGGGAGGAACAGCAGCCCCTGCTTCATGTGCCTGAAGGGCTCCGAGGTGAGCGGGCGGGTGTGGGGCTGGGGAGGGCCTCAGGGCTCCAGAGTGTCCCCCGGGCTGGGCCTCTGGCAGAGGCTTGAGGGCACGGAGTCAGGGGAGTCCCAACGCTCTCCCCTCTGTGCCCAGGCTCCTGGCACCACGTCCAGAACCTGGACAGCTTCTTCACCAAGATATCCTTTTGTGCTCTGCCTGGCAGAAGGGGCACGGGAGGCAGGGAGACAGGGGTGCAGTGGGTTGGGGACTTGGGGGCTGAGGAGTCGGCGTCCTCAGGAAAGGCCCATCATGCCGTAGGCTTAATTCTTGACGCCCTGCCACATCTACAGCTACCACCAGAGGAGTGGCTTTGCCTGTATCCTGCTGGAGGATGTCTTCCAGCTGGGGTGAGATGCTTGTCCCAGACCCCAAGGTCTTCCCCTTGCTTCCTCAGCAGTGCCTGCTGAGTCCGCCAGCGCCTTCCCAGGCAACCCAGGGGCTCAGCAGGATGGGTTAATCCGCGCAGGCCTGGAGGCTGGGGCAGGAGCCCTCCCAGCCCTCAGGCCTGACCACTGCACTCCCTCCTGTCCCAGACAATTCATTTTCATTGTCATCTTCACAACCTTCCTTCTTCGCTGCGTGGATTACAGCGTTCTCTTTGCCAACCAACCAAAAAACCGAACAAGACCTGGGTCGCTCCACAGCAAAGTGACCTTGTCAGATGCTATCGTACCCTCATCCCAGTGTGCCCAGCGGTGAGTGACAGCTGGTGGGGGAGGTGACGGGGGAGAGCAACCGACAAAAGCCTCCCCTCCTTTTGTTCCTTGGTCTAGATCAGCCATTCTCCAAGTTTTTAGTCTCAGGCCACCTTTAATACACTTAAAATTGATTGAGAACCCAACTCCCAAGAGCTTTTGTTTATGAGAATCCTATCTATATTTACCTTGTTAGAGATTAAAGCTGAGAACAGCTTTAAAACCTAAGAACGTACAAACACACATTCCATCGACTGTGACCGTGATGTCACGTAGCCTCTGGCAAAGGCCACTGTATACTCTTGGGAGAATGCGAATGAAAATGGCAGAAAACCTTAATATTATATGAAAAGTTTTGAGTTTGCAGACACTCACAAGCGTCTGGGGACCCCTAGGGCCCACACTTTGAGAACCACTGGCCCGGCTGGGTCCCCTCTCCAGGACCGCCATCGCTCCCCAAGCCTGGTCTCCCTTGCCATGGGGCCCCTACTTTCTCTCTTCTGTCTGTCCCACCCGGCACAGGATCCGCTCCAGCCCCCTGCTGGTCTTCCTGCTCATCCTGGCTGCTGCCTTCTGGCTCTTCCAGCTGCTTCGCTCGGTCTGCAAACTCTTCAGCTACTGGGACATCCGGGTGTTTTACAGGGAGGCCCTGCGCATGCCCCCAGTGAGTTGGGTGAGCGTGTCTGTGGAGGGGTGCCATGTCAGGGGGCAGAGGATGGGAAGGAGTAAGGGGGCTGTACGGACAGAAGGATCCACTGGGAAGAGGGCAGAAGGCCTGAGTGACACCTACCCTTGGCCCCGAATAATGTTAGGAAGTGGGGTACCTCCCCTTAGAACACAAGGTCCTTACTGTTGTGGAGCGTAGTTGATGTAGATGGTTATGGAAGATGAGGTACAGTCACGTGCTTGTGGTCCAAACAATGGGTCTTTAGAGGGAGGGCAGTCACCTGACTTTACAGAGCAGGAGGAACTGGGGTTGGGCTGGGAAGGTTAGGAGGTGGGGAGGCATTCCAAACCCCAGGCAGGGGAAGCAATGAGCATCTTTGGACAGCAGTAAGGAGACTGACCCACCAGCCTGCAACTGAGTGTTCAGGCCCCCGTCGGTGAGCCCACCCCGCTTTCTGGCCCGTTTGCAGGAAGCTACTTCGTCGGCCCCTTCACTGTCCCTGGTCACGCTTCGCTCTTTCCTCTCCGTCTTGCTCCTGCTCCTTCTGGCTCTGCACGCAAGTTCTTTCTTTAAGGCACAGCGCAAAGGCTACCTTCAGCAGCCGGCTCTCCTTGCTCCTCTCAGCAGTGCAGAGCCTTTTACATAGCCCTCCTGTGCAGCAAAGGGGAGAGGTTCTCAAAAGCCCACCTGAGTACGGAAGCACAAGCCGTAGCACAGGGAAGAGCCGCGAGGGCTGGGGATGGAGGCAGGGAAGATCAAGAGCTGGACCACTGCTCCTCCAGGAGGTGCCTGACCCTTCTCTTTCTCCTTCCTTCTTTCCCCGCTTCCTTCCAGGGGAAAGGGAGACCCTGGGATGGACTGGAGAGGCTGGCCTGGAGGGACTTGACTAAGCTGGACTGGGGAGGCTGGGTGAAACTGGGCGAAAATGAGGTTTGCAGATGAGCTCCAAGTGAGATCTGACAGCCTCCACCCCAGATGGGGACACGGCCATTGTCTTGGGAAGGTTAACCCGATGGAGTGGGATGGGGCGGGGGTGTGTGTGTGTGTGTCTCAAAGCATGCTGAGGTAAGAGTTTGGGGGCTTCTGGGCCCAGCGGGCTGGTACCCTAGGAACGGGCAAGAGACTGCCTTGTTACCTGCAGCTGTGATGTACCTTGTATGTGTAGGGCTGTGGGCATGCGGGGGGGGGCGGGCGAGCGGTGGCCAGGAAAACCTGCTCTTAAGGAGCTGAGCTCAGATACCTGTAGAGTTTGGTTTATGAGCTGTTCCTGGGAAGCACATGACTCACGGCCTCAGGAGGGGCAGGGCCCTGAGGAACACAGTTCAGAAGGGGATGTGGGGAACTAAGAGGTGCCCCTTGTTGGTGGCAAGGCGAAAGGAGGGCGAGGGGGCAGAAAGCAAAAGGTGGCAGCTTTCGTGCCCGAGAGACACTGGGTGAGGACGGCGGGGATGCGTCTCTGGTCACGGGGAGTTTGGGCATCGCCGTGGAGAGGAATCCAGGTGGCTGGCGCTCAGGCGTCCCCTCTCCGCAGGAGGAGCTCAGCTCGGTGCCCTGGGCAGAGGTGCAGTCCCGCCTCCTGGCGCTGCAGAGGAGCGGGGGGCTGTGCGTGCAGCCGAGGCCGCTGACGGAGCTGGACGTCCACCACCGCATCCTGCGCTACACCAACTACCAGGTGGCGCTGGCCAACAAGGGCCTGCTGCCGGCCCGCTGCGCCGTGCCCTGGGGAGGCAGCGCGGCCTTCCTCAGCCGCGGCCTGGCGCTCAACGTCGATCTGCTCCTCTTCCGCGGGCCCTTCTCGTTCTTCCGCGGCGGCTGGGAGCTGCCCGACGCCTACAAGCGCAGCGACCGGCGGGCCGCCCTGGCCGCGCGCTGGCGGCGCACGGTGCTGCTGCTGGCGGCCGTGAACCTGGCGCTGAGCCCGCTGGTGCTGGCCTGGCAGCTGCTGCACGCGTTTTACAGCCGCGCGGAGGTGCTGCGGCGCGAGCCCGGCGCGCTGGGGACGCGCCGCTGGTCCCGCCTGGCCCGCCTGCAGCTGCGCCACTTCAACGAGCTGCCGCACGAGCTGCGCGCGCGCCTGGCCCGCGCCTACTGCCCCGCCGCCGCCTTCCTGCGCGCCGCCGCGCCCCCCGCGCCCCTGCTCGCGCTGCTCGCCCGCCAGCTCCTCTTCTTCGCCGGCGCGCTCTTCGCCGCGCTGCTCGTGCTCACCGTCTACGACGAGGACGTGCTCTCCGTGGAGCACGTGCTCACCGCCATGACCGCGCTCGGGATCGTGGCCACCGTGGCCAGGTGCAATGGGGGAGATATCCGGGGAGGGGGCATTCCTCTGTCCTGGGGCTGAGCCTCCCGCGCATCCCCTACCCCTCCCACCGCTAGTGGCCCCCGAGCCCTGCATCCCAGCCGCGCATCCTCTGACCGGCAGGCCCCTTCTCCACCCCGATCCCGCCCTCTAGGTCTTTCATTCCGGGTGAGCAGGGCCAAGGTCGTCCGCCGCAAATCCTGCTGCCGGCGGCCTTGGCGCACATGCACTACCTCCCGGAGGAGACCGGCCCTGCCGGCAGGACCAGCGCTTACCGGCAGATGGCGCGGCTGTTGCAATACCGAGCAGTGAGGGTCACGCCCGTAGCGGGGCTGCGGAGGAGGCTTGGCTGCCCGCGGTGTCTGGGGACAAACGGGCTCAGGGCTGGCCCTCCCGGGCGTCAGGGAATGAGTGGGTTGGAGGTTTCCTGCTTGGCGAGTTTGGTTGCCCTCAGCAGCCCTTCCCAGCCTCACCCCTGCTTCCCCAGGTCTCCCTCGCGGAGGAGCTCCTGTCGCCTCTCCTCACCCCACTGTTTCTGCTCTTCTGGTTTCGCCCTCGCGCCTTGGAGATTATTGACTTTTTTCGTCACTTCACTGTAGATGTGGCCGGGGTTGGGGACATCTGTTCCTTTGCCCTTATGGATGTGAAGCGCCACGGCCACCCTCAGGTGAGAGCCTGACCCTGGCTGAGCGGGGCTGTGGTTTGGTAGGAGTTTGCTTGCCTCACTCAGAGCAGAGCTGGGTTCCACCCCCAGCTCCACTGCTTGCCACCTGTGACCTCGAGTTAGTCACTTCACTTCCCCTTAGGGCCCTCATTTGTCAAATGCAGACAATGACTAGCCAGTGCGTGGGACTGTTAGGACGATTACGTGAGGTGACGTGTGTAGAGCCCTGCCAGAGGTCCCAGCATGTCGTAAACACCTGTAAACGGGAACGAAGACCATCAGAGAGGCCGAGAAACGTCTCGGTCAGTGGACGGGGCTGGAGTCAGGCCAGCCCTGGTATCCAGTGCGCACAGGTTTGGCAAAACACTGAGGTCACGCCCCATCCTAGTGCTGAGTCTGGACCCAGGTGCAGTTCTGCGGCTGTGTTTTTGGGTGGTCTTGAGCTAGTCCCCATTCTTTCCAGTTCACCTGGAAAGAAGGAATGGGGGGCTAGTGTCCCCCGTCCTGCCTACCCCAGGGGACACCCACTGCAGCTATAAAAGTGGTGTTCACGGGAGTTCCCCGGTGGCCTAGTGGTTAGGATTTGGCGCTTTCACTGCTAGGGCCCGGGTTCCATCCCTGGTAGGGGAACTGAGATCCCACAAGCCACGTGGCACGGCCAAAAAAAAAAAAAAAAAAAAAAGTGCTGTTGGCGGCACCTGAAGGACTGTGGTTGCTTTCAGTGGCTCTCGGAGGGACAGACGGAGGCTTCACTGTCAGAGCGTGCCGAGGACGGGAAGACTGAGCTCTCACTGATGAGGTTCTCCCTGCTTCATCCACAATGGTGCCCCCCAGGCCACAGCTCCAAGTTCCTGGGGCACCTTCGAGGCCGGGTGCAACAAGACGCGGCCGCCTGGGACGCCAGCTCGGTTCGCAGCCCCCCCAGCCCCGGGATCCTCAGCAACTCTGCCTCCCCTCTGGTGAGTCGAAGCCTGGCCTGCCCTGCTGCCCTCACCCCCTGGCCCCTCCCCTCCCTCTGCCTCACCTCTTGTATTAAGAGGCTTGACAGCCTGGTCTCCTGCCTTCCTTAGACCTCCGCCTCCCCTCCTGTCCTCTCTTCTGACCCTCTCTTCTCTTGCACGCAGCAGGAGGCCTTCCCGGCCAACCTCTCGATGCAGCCCCTCGGGCCCCCCCAGGACCTGAGCCCCATAGTCCCCTGCCCAGCTGCAGCCACGGCCAGCCTCCTGGCCTCCATTTCCCGAATGACCCAGGACTCAAGGTGAGGGGTGGGGGCCTGAGACGCAGGGAGCAGGGCTGATGGGGCTGATCCTCCAGGAGAAGGGTGCAGGGGCATGGGGGGGGGTGATCAGGAAGGGGAGGTGAAGCCTGGCCCTCCCTGGGGCATGTGGGGACCGGGGGACATGTCTTTTTTTTCATCCACTGTGCCCTCTGTTCTAGCTGTGTGTCCCCAGGAGGCACTGGGGGCCAGAAGCTGGCCCAGCTCCCAGAGGTTGCGTCTGCTGACATGAGTCTCCACGCCATTTACTTGCACCAGGTGAGTAGAGGGGTGCCAGAAAGAGAAATGCGGGGAGAAAGCAGCTGAACAAAATGGAGAGTGTGGAGGGGCTGGAGTGTAAGGAATTACCCAACAGGAAAGAACACAGTTCAGAAGAGGGTGAGGGGAACTAAGAGGTGCCCCTTGTTGGTGACAAGGCGAAGGGAGGGCGTGGGGGCAGAAAGGGAAAGAAAGGTGGCAGGTTTTGTGCCCGAGGGACACTGGGCGAGGACGCGAGGACACGTGGGTGTTCGCACTCCTCTCCTGTAATCCTCTTAACAGCCCCACCCACTGGCTAGTCTTTGTCCTCATTTGACAGATGAGGGCACTAAGGGGAAGTGAAGCGACCAGCTCGAGGTCACAGGTGGCAAGCAGTGGAGCTGGGGGTGGAACGCAGCTCTGCTTTGAGTGAGGCAAGCAAACTCCTACCAAACCACAACCCCGCACAGCCAGGGACAGGCTCTAAGCTGAGGGTGGGGGAGGAGATTTCAGCACCCTCTGCACCGAGCCTGGGGGCTGGGCCTCAGGCTGCAGGGCCGGAGGGAGCCCCTCATTCTCCTCCTTTCCGTTTAGCTCCATCGGCAGCAGCAGCAGGAACTGTGGGGCGAGGCTTCAGCCTCCTCCCTGTCCAGGCCCTGGTCCAGCCTGCTGCAGACACTCTCGCCGGAGGAGGAGAAGCCATCCTGGTCCAGTGGTGAGGCGCTCAGGGTGTGCGGGGGACAGACCACGGGTGAACCGCAGGTATCATGGCACTGCCCAGCTGATGGCTTTTCTCACCGGGCTCCAGTCCTGCTTCCAGCCCCAGACAGCAGTGGAGAACCCAGAGGACCCGGAATCTGTTCCCTGGAGGGTTTCAGGAGCCCACAGACACCCAGAAGGAGCCTGGCCAGGCCACTAGCACCGACTGAGAGGGCTGCTGACGCTCAGTATTGTCTAACGGGTGGAGGCGGGGCAATGAGTAGGACACTGGGTGGAGTCAGACTCGGAGGGATGGGAACAATGGTGGGAATTTGGGGTGATGGGGATGGTCATCTCTGGAACCTAAACCCCTGGACTGCTTGTCAAGAGTTTTTCCTCCCCCAGGTTCCCTGGCTTCTTCTCCAACCACAGGAGATCGGATGAGGTAGAGTGGAAGGGCACGCCGAGCCCTCTTTAAAGACCCCCATGGATGCTTTAGCTGGGCAGAACTTGGGAGTCAATGAGGAACTCGCCCCGGAGAAGAGAGAAAGGGTAGGAGAGGAGATGCCCAAGGCATCGGGAAACATGTCTTAGAGACAGTCCTCACATGTAGAGGCTAAGAGACAACTATCTATCTGTCCTGGAGTGGTCGTCTGGGAAGAAGTGCCCGAGGGACCTCAAGTTGGAGGGCAGAGCCAAGATGGAGGCCAAGCTACACCTAAGGGAGCCATGAGGGACTGGACCTGAAAGGCAGTAGGTTCTTTAGACACATCTGGACTTTAGGTTCCCGTGGGACTTGTGGAAGGGCATGGGGACCGTGAGTGGAAAGACTAGAGAGGCCTGACGTTTTGGGGGTTCACGTTGGTGTGACCTCTGAGGAAGTGGGTCTGGCCCCTCATCCTGTCTGAAACAAGCAGTAAAGTTTGCTCACGGCTGTGCTGCACATCTTTGTGACCTTAGTCCTGGAATCCCCACTCCTGTCAGCTGACAACTGCACCTGCTTCTCAGTCCAGATCAGGGGAGCAACACAGAACTGCCCGTGATTGGCTGGAAACCACGACTGTTCTCCAGGACTCCCTGTCAAAGAATTACCACCTCCACACTGCACAAGTTCAAAGACAAAGCTTGTCATTCATTCTGTAACTGTAATTGACAGCGCTGGGTTAGGCATCTTAGTAGCTCTCATAACTTCTGATCTGGTCTCTTATGGTGAATCTTCAGTAATAAATATTTGAATGATTTAGAGATCAGGCTTCAAGATAAGATACTTCCGAGAGAGGTGAGGGGAATCTAAAATTCACCTAAATAACACAAAAGGGCTCTGGAATACCACTGCTGGGAGACGGCCTTCCAGATTTACTCAGACCTAGGGTAGGGAAACAGACCTAGACAGAGAAAGAGATATTCCCGGGAATCAGGCCGGTCTCCGCAGACTCTGGACAGAGGTGGGACGGCACCTCGGGAGGGGAGGGAGAGGTGGCCGGTTCCGGTCTGACGGCCCCTCTCTCCGCGAACTGAAGCGGAAAGCAAGAGGGCTCTCAGGGGCCAGGGGTGTCTGGGCCGGGCGGGTCGAACGCCCAGGGCACTGCGCCCCGCATATGCCGCTCCTGCAAGGAAAAGCTCTGGGTGCGTATGCGGCTTGTCACCTCCTGGGTGCGCAGCGTGAGCCCGAAAATGTCCTCGTGATAGCGTTGCTGATCCTGGCGGGGGAAAGAGGGCGGGAGATCAAAACCCAAGTCGGAGTTGCCGGTGGGAGTGGGTGCGGCCCCCGGCCCCCGGTCCCGCCCCTCCGCACCCGCAGCACGCCGATGACGTCGCCGGCCTCATCCAGCTCCATGTCGCCCTCTGTCGCCAAGATGCGCTGCACCGTCTGCAGGACGCTGGTTGCCATGGTGACATCGCCGCAGACAAACATGTGGCCCCGCTCGAGGCACAGCACGCGGTGCACCTCAGCAGCCAGCTCCGTCCGCAGGATGTCCTGCACGTAGGTCTGAGGGGAGGCGGGGTCAGGGGCAGACCCTGGCGGGGCACCAGGCAGGGAAGGGCAGGCCCCGGGGGTAGCGGGTAGGGCGGGTCCTGGGTGCGGGAAAGATACCCAGCGCACCTGGTGGGGCCTTGGTGCGCTGGGGTGGGGTCTCAAGGGACGGAGCCAAGTAAGGGGCGGGGCATGGGTGAGGGTGGGTGAGACCCAAAGGGGCCTTGGCGTGAGGGTGGGGCCGAGGGGGGGCGGGCGTCTGAGCGCCACTGGGTGGGAGCTGAGGGGTCGGGCGGAGGGCGCGCACTTCAGGGGGCGCGGCCGGCCTGGGCCTGGGCCTAGGCGCGCCGCTGGAGCGCACGTCGGTTCTTCCCCTGTCCCTCGCTTCGGGTTACCCCTGCCCCCTCAGGGTCCCGCACCTTAGGGCTGTCGGGTTCCCGGGAGAAGGCGGTGAGGACGCGGCCAAACACCCCGCGCTGCTGGGCATCCTGCACCTCCTCGCGGTAGAGATGGTCGAGCTGGGAGCACCGGCAGCCGAACACCAAGGTCATGGGGGCAGGCTGCAGCCCTGCAAGCATCACTGCGGCTTGGGAGAGCCCCCCAACCCCCTCCTGGGGACACAGCCCTAGTGACACCTCCCACTGGCTACCCTCACCCAGGCTGAGGGGCCCACCCTTTCCGGCAGAAACAACCACTCAGCTGTTCGGCCTCTAGGAGGGTCGGGATGCTTTCACAGAGATCCTGCCTGACGCTGATTTACAGAGAAGCCGAAGGTCACAGGAGGTGGTGACTTCCCTCTGGTGGCATGGCCAGTAGTGACGCTGTGCTACGCCTGGGGCTTCTAACTCCATGCCCTTTGCACCATCCAACGCTGCAGTCTGAGACTGTCTGGCCCCTTCCCTGCTCCAAGCCCATATTCTCCCACACCTTCAGTTCCTGCACTCTACACCTTCCTCTTAGTCACAAGCTCCCTTCTTTTGATTTACCAGCTCCCCTGGGCACCCCATGCCCAACCTGAACACTCTGTAGCTTCCTTGGGTCTCAGACACACCTAGGTGACCTCTGACACCGTCCAGAGTCCACCTGGGGCATATCTGTCTTCTGAGTCCCAGCCCCATCTTCTCCAGACATCCGGGTTCCCTTTGTTGTTAATCCAATCCAACACTACTTTGTGCTGGGCACCAGGAAGCCAGACCAACAGGGCACTGCCCTTGCCTCTAGGCCCCCGACCCCCTGGTCTAATAAACTTCTTTTCACCTTTGTGGCCCTGTTCCTTGCCCTCTTTCCGACCCGGTTCCTGCCGTCTAGCCCCCCTGCTCTTTTGTGCCCCTAAGTCGTGTGGCTCCCTCCTGCTCTCCAGTCATTCCCTTGGGCCCCGGCCTCACCTTTGCTCTCGATGTCGTGTAGCCGCTCCTGCCAAAATCCCCGGAAGGGGGCGATGCCAGTGCCCGGGCCCACGAGGATGCAGGGCAAGCTGGGATCAGGCGGCAGCCGGAAGGAGGGAGCCCTAGCCAAGAGACCCTCCGTCAGGCCCACTTTGTTTCCCCACATCCCCCATTCTTATCAACCTCAGCAGGGTTGAGAGAGGAGAACTCAGCTTCCACTGAAAATGAGTTAATGCATGTGTCTAGCTCATAGTAAGCGCAAAGTGTTCAATAAAATAACTTTGCTGATTGGCAGAAACTTCCTGGACCTGTGGTTTCTGGAGGCTGGGTCAAAGGAAATAAAGCTTAAATTTGAATTGAAGAACGTTTTGATGTGTCAGTTCAGGAGATATAGAAAGTATGGGGAAGGGAAGGACAGACAGCCTTTTCGTTCATAATGGGTTCACTGAGTGTCTTTATTTTAAACCATAGCCTCGACATTGGCATTTGGTTTGTGTTCACTAGATCGGCAGTTTATCTGTAATTTAGCCTGCTGGATGGGTTTGGGTCACTAGGCCTAGCTGGTGCCATCCTGGGAACTGTTCTTTGTCCCACCTGAGACTTCCAGGTCCTGGGTGCCGGATGGGGCAAGACTTCTGAACACAGCAGGAGGGAAGGGTATCCTGAGATCCTTCACTTTCCTTGGGTGCTCAGTGTTACTATGGTAACCTAACCAGTTCTCCCCGGACTAAATGCGGATGGGGCACAGTTCCCAGGTACCCTGCCTGCCAACATCAGACTGACCCCAGAGATGTAGGGAGCGACACAGTACACCGTCTAAAAGCAACAGGGCCTGCTGGATCAAATCCCAGCCCCGTCTCTGGGAACTGCAGTTTCAAGATAGGACCCGAAGTCCAAATTAGTGAAAGGCCCCAAACTTAGCCAGAGTTGTGAAATGGGTGCCCCGTCCTGGATATGTTAAGTGGGGCGTCCCTGCTCCCAATCACACCCTTCACCAAAGCTTCTGCCCTCACCCTGTGCAACTGCCGGCAGATCCCTCCACCTGTCCTCAGCCATCCATGACGCACTCTGCCACCCCTGCTGGGACACTCTCTTCTTGGTGCCCCTCCTGCCCCCATCCCCCGCAGTGCCCACTTACCCCCTGATGAAGCAGGGTACGGGGTCTCCAGTCTTGAGTTGGCTCAGCCATGCCGAGCAGACTCCGTAGTGCAGGGGACCCAGCCCATCTAGGGGGGTGGGGAGGGAGGGGGCCAGTGAGGGGTCCATCCCGGCCGGGGTCACTGTGTGGTCCTGGCCCTGCCCCTGCTCCCCAAACTCACCTTGGGTCCTGTATGCCAGCACAGCTACTGTGAGGTGGATCTCTCCTGGATGGGCGCTGGGTGCTGAGCTGACCGAGTAGTACCGGGGCTGGAGCAGGGGCAGCTGGGTGAGGAGTAGCGGGGCAGGCAGTGCCACGGATGGGAACTGCTCGAGCACCTCCAGCAGGGTGGGGCAGCGGAACCACTTCCACTCCTCGTAGCGCCGGGGGTCCTGGCGGGGGCAGGGGGCGGTGAGCTTGGAACCTTCTAGCCCTGCCTGATGACCTCCCTTCTTGACCCCTCCGGAGCTGAGCCTCCTGGGGTTTCTCCCTCCTCAGTAGTTCAGGCCAACAAACATTTCTTGAGCACCTTCTCCGTGCTTTTTTTTTTTTTTTTTTTAATCCTTTTGGCTGTGCTGTGTGGCACGTGGGATCTTAGTTCCCCAACCAGGGACTGAACCCGCGACCCCTGCAGTGGAAGCACGGAGTCCTAACCACTGGACCGCCGGGGAAGCCCCCTCCGTGCTTCTTTAAGGCGAGAGGATTCAGAGATGAGTAGCAACTCCGGAGCTGGGTCTTAGAGCCCCAGCGCGATAGCCAGGTGGGCTCCCCTGCTGGCCCGCCCTGCCTCAGCGGCCCCTGCGCCCCACTGGGGTGTCCCCACCTGGCTGAGGGTCTCGAGTTGCTGCTGCTCGCTGGGCTCTTCCGCCAGGGTGCTGAGCAGCCGAAGAAGTTGAGGGCTGGGCGGGGAGGTGATGTCCAGGAAGAAGGTGAGAGCCTGGCGCAGTGTACACGGGGGCAGCCGGGGGTCCCGCACCCAGCCGGGAGGAGGGCCACCTGGAGGGGGGGCACGGGGAGTTCTGAGGACGGGGCCGAGCCGGAATTGCATTGTCTGGGGAGTACAGGGGGACTAACCACCTCACGGTGTCTTATCAGAGGCCTGGCCCTCAAACAGTGGTGGTGGGCCTGTATGGGCAGCCCCCGTGCACGTGTGTGTGTGTGTGTGTGTGTGTTTGAGGGCCCCTGCTGGACTGGGGTGGTCTGGGCTCCTGCCTTTCCCCACCCAGCTTGTTTGAACTCCAGGCACTGGTGCAGCAGAAGGTAGACCCGATGCCAGCTACAGAGCGGGCTAGGCTGCCGGGGGTGGGTGGAGTGGGGAAGCCTTTGGAAGGAGCCCAGAGGGAGGGGCGGCCTTCTGCGGGGGGATGTCGGGGAGTTCTGAGAAGGGAGCTGCCCTCAGGGGACCGTCCAGCAACAAGGCCAGCCCGTCAGGAGGCGGCACAGCGCCTGTGAGTGGAGGTGGCCACTTTCCACCAGATCCTGAACCTGAGGGGACCCTGGGGACCAGAGGGATGGAGCCCCCTGACCTGGGCTGCCCTTCTCCAGCTGCTCCACTGCCACAGACTCGGTGGGCGGCGGCGGGTCCTCCACGCGGCTCATCAGCGCCTCCACGAGCCCCGGCCGGTTGGGCGGGCAGATGCCTATGTGGTCCCCCGGCTGGTACTGGAGCCCCTCCTGGCCTCCAGTGTCCAGGCGCACCAGGATCGTGGCCCGGCTAGGGGTGGGGAGAGGGGGCAGTTATAGGAGGGCTGGGCAGGAGGGGGGCGGAGCCAGGGTCTGGGGGAGGAGGGGCAGGGGCCGGCGTGGTGGGGCCGATTGGTCCTCCTCACGTGGACTTGCTGCTTTGCAGGTTTTCCACCAAGAGGACTGTGGCCTGGAACATCTTCCGCCTGTGCACGTGGATCAGGCCTGAGGGGCGGGGGGCAGATGAGACAGAGCCGGAGCCGGGGACCCGGGCTTGGCCCCTGAGTAAGTCGGTCCCGGGGCCCCGGGGGAGCTGGGGGTCCAGCAGAGTCAGAGTGAAATCAGGGCCGCACCTGGCAGCAGCTGGAGGCCCTCGGCCTGGGCGCTCAGCCGGTACCTCTGGCGTTTCCAGCTCCGTTTGGGGCTGAAGATGTCCTGGGCCGCGGCCTTGGCATCCTCCCCCACGCAGAACGTCTCACAGGAGGCCTGGGGGGTGAGGAGGTGAGGGCTGAGGCCCTCCAGCCACCAGGGAGGGCCTGGGCGGCGAGGAGCTCAGCGGCGCTGATGCGGGAGATGGAGCTGGGCCTGCTGGGGCCCCAGTCGCCACCTTCCATCCCTGGGGCTGCCGGAGCAGAGGCGCCCGTCTCAGGCTTGCACCTGTGGGACAGGCAGCCCCTGGGGGCAGGAGGGAGAGTGGAACCGAAACGGAGGCTGAGGCTGACGGCATCGTGTCCTTCAGCCCATTTCGTGTCTTGGCCGCTGTGTTAGCTATTCCTTTGCATGTATTTTTGTCACATCCACTCGTTAGTTAATCTGGTGAGTGTTAATCTCGTGTCCCAAGGAGCACAGAGCTTGGCACACGGAAGCTTCAGCGAACGCATCTATGCGTTCAGACCTGTGTTCACATTCTCACTCCTAGACTTAACAGCTTGCAAGCCTCCGTGTCCCCGTCTTTACACCTCCTTAGGGTCTGCTGACATGCTTATATAAAGCCCTTAAGTGGTCCTGGAGTGGGCACAGAATTCCGGGGGCCTTGGGAGGGGTCTCCGGCTGGTCTGTCTTCCCCTGCACTGCACACCAGGGGCTAGAGGGGGCCCCTGGGGCAGGACCCCTGGGAGGGTGTGTATCCTATTTGCTTCTGCTCAGGTGCAAGCCTGGCAAACCGCTTGGCCAGCCATCAGCTTGAAATCTAGGGCTCACCCATGATTGGTTGCTCCCTCTCCTCCCATCCGTACCACCAGTCCTGTTAATCTTTCTTTTGTGTGTGTAAAGCCTTATATCTCTTCCTTCCTTCCTTGGCCCCCTCCCTTCCTTCCTACCCCCACTTCTCCCACCCTGGTTAGCTCAGAGCCTTCCTGCTTCTGGCTGGATGCTCCTCTCGTTGGCCCTGGGTCTCTAAAGTGGTGTCCCCAAGCCTCATGCCCGCTCCTCCCTTCTCGGCCCACTCCCAGCTTCCTGCCAATTCCCTCTGTCTGGATTCTTTAGTCTTGTTTCCCATTCCCTCTTCTTCTCCCCAGCAAATGCTCCACCTGTGCTGGCCGGCCCTCCTCCTGGGATGCCCTCCTGCTGGGATGCCCTCCTCCTCGCCATCAGTCCAGACCCGCTGAGCTCAAGCCTGGGGACCTTGGCGGGGCCAGCGTTGCCCTGG
The DNA here is from genome assembly GCF_028021215.1 of Eschrichtius robustus. Classification (NCBI taxonomy): domain Eukaryota; kingdom Metazoa; phylum Chordata; class Mammalia; order Artiodactyla; family Eschrichtiidae; genus Eschrichtius; species Eschrichtius robustus. Next base: position 124,306,993 of record NC_090831.1, on the reverse strand, counting down.
GGCAGTGTTAGGACTGGGAGAAGGAGCCCCGTTCAGCTCCAGGCGTAATCCCCAGACCAGGCAGGGCTGCTCTGGAGGAAGCCCAGGCTTAGAAAGTCATAGCCCTGGGCTGGCCCCTCCTGTACTCCCCTAGCCTAGGACCCCCTGCAGTCCAGGCACCGCCGCAAACCTGCCTAGCCTCTGGCTTCCTGTAGTTTCTCAGCTTCAGCCCTTGCCTCTGACTAACCCTCTCTTGATCCTTCCCTTCTCCCTCCATCCTGCCCTGCACCCCTCCCTCTGTGCCCACGGGGGAGGGTGCGGGCAGCCCGTGCCTGCCTGAGGCTCCCGCCTGCGCCTGCAGGGGCCCTAGCTGCTCCACCCGTGCTGTCAGGGCCATGTTGTCCCTCACCACTCAGGACTCAGCCAGAAGGGCTGGCTGTGCAGTGGCAAAACGAGGGTGGATTTTGGAGGAAGAGGAAGGGGCCAGAGAACACAACGAGTCCGGGCATCAGTGAGGGCCCCGCCTCCGTAGGTACGGCAGGTCTCCGGAGCAGATGTCCAGGCTGGAGTGACTCAGAATTGGGGGGGAGGGTGGCGGGGGCTCACCTGGAAGGCAGCCTGGGCCCAGCCGCGGAAGGCCTCCTCCTGGCCGCATAGCTCATCGCCCTGGCCCAGCTGAAGCAGCCGCTCCCCTCCCAGCTCTTCCAGCCGCGTGTCCACCGCACGAGCAAAGGCGCAGAAATGGGGGTACGCCCGGGAGCCCAGCCCAAACACACAGAACCTGGGGTGCAGGGAGCCGTCAGCGGAGGCCACCTCGTCGCCCGCTCCCCGGGGCCCAGGCAGCTTGCCTCCCCCGTCGCTCCCCTCGCCGAGCCTCCCCGGACCTGAGGGTCCCCAGCGCCCCTGCGCTGTCGGTATTACTGGACTCCTTCCTCTTCCGCCGCCAGGAGGACACCAGCGGGTCTGAGCAGGAGATGCTGTTGAAGCGGATTTTGTAGCTCCTGCAAGAGAGGAGGGAGACGGGGTGTCACAGGGGACTGGAGGCCAGGCGGGGCCCAGACGCGGCCAGGGGACAGCCTCAGGGTCTCCGGAACAGGCTTGGGATTGGGGCTGCGGCCCCAGGGGGTCTCTGAGCCTCCAGGCCCTGCCTCCTCTCCTGTCTCTGAAGGAGACCTCAGGACTGACGGCCCCTTAGAGCCCCGGGGCCTGGAGTGGGGGGATCACAAGGATAGAGGGTGTCCTGAGGCTGCGTGAGGGCTGAGGCCTCCGCTCAGCTGTCCTCCAGCTTGTTGGGAAAATGACGTGCGGAGCAGCGGGAGAATTCTTTAGACCTCCTTTCCCTTTGTGTCTCCAGATGCCTCACTGTCCCCCCGCCCCCAAAACTCCCATCCCTACTCACTTGTGTTGTTCTGGCCGAGGGGAGCTGTTGTAGGGGCCTGACATCTCCATCAGGGCCGCTGCAAAACTCTGGCGAGGGCAAACGTTGGCATCACGATTAGTTTTGTTTTATTTCAAACTATACAGAAGTTCATACTACACTGGACTGGCCCTTGTTATTATTATTATTATTTATGACCTTAAATTTTAATTTGTTTTGAACATTTCAAAAAAAGAGGTATTGGCTTTTTGAAAACATTACAGAAGGGTGTAAAGTAATAAAAGAGAAACTCTTCCCTTCCCTTCCCTCCAGTCTCATCCCCCAAGGCATGTGTACCATGGACAGATGTTAAACTTTCTACAGTTTATTTTTTAAAGTAAAAATGGGACCATATTATGTTTACCTGCTTTTTGTCAATAACCTGTCATGGATATCTTTCCAGGTCAACACACCAAGATTGACCTCATTCTTTTTTTTTTTTTTTTTTGGCCGCACCATGCGGCTTGTGGGATCTTAGTTTCCTGGCCAGGGATCAAACCCGGGCCCCCTGCAGTGGAAGCACAGAGTCCTAACCACTGGACCGCCAGGGAAGTCCCAGACCTCATTCTTTCGAATGACTACATAGCACCCCATCATTTGTAGGTACCATCATGTATGAGACTTCCCCCTGCCTGGGGACATCTGGATGGTCTATGCACAATGCTCGAACACTCATATACGCCTGTTTCCTCCTTTGCATATTTCAGTAGGGTAGTCCTTAGGAGTGGAACTGCTGAGTCAGAGGATTTAAAAGCTTGGTGGTGTAGTCAAATGGTCCTCTAGCGTCAGGATAGAGGAGTGCTCTTTCCTCACTCCCGTCCACACTGGATGTGACCAGTCCAATCTGATAGGTGGAAAATGGCTCTCAGTCTCCCTGCATTGCCCTGATCACTAGTGGCACTGATATCTTCTAGGAAGCTGAGCTGTATCATATGCTGCCACGGAAATAGCTTAGAACTACATGCGACAATCTTTACACAGGAAAAAACAAAATGTGGCAAGGCCATAATATCCTAGGGTTAACTGTAGATGCATTTAGATGGTGAGTCTACAGGTTCACCATAATGAGCACGTACTACCTTAATTTTATTTTTGAACATTTTCTTGAAGTGTAATGTACATACAGAAAAGCACCCATGTTATAAATGCACAGTTTTACAGATTTTCGTACACTGAACCTACCTATGTAATCAGCATCCCATCAGGAAACATCACCAGCATCCTAGAAGTCACCTTGGTGTCACCCCACCCCAGTTACTCCCCACCCCCTCTCTGGGGTAACCACCCGGTCTCCTGATTAAAACCCCACGGAATTGTTTTGCCTCTTTCTGAAGCTGATTCAAAGTGAGTCCCATGGTCTGATTCTTTCGTGTCTGGCTTCTTTCCCTCTGCGTGATGTTTGAGATTCATCTGTTTCATTGTGTGTGGTTGTAATTTGTTCACCCTCATTGCTGCATTGCATTTGAATAGACCACGATGTATTTATCCATTCTACGGCTGAGAGTCATTTGAACTGTTTCCAGCGTGGGGATATCATGAACAGTGCTACTATAAATATTCTTGTTTGTGTTGTTAGTAAATATATGCCATTTTCTGTAGGGCAAATTCCTAGGTTTGCTCCATTTAGAAAAATTTGAGGTAAAATGTACATACATTGAAATGCACGGAACTTAAGGGTGCAGTTCAATCAGTTTGGCTGTACGGCAGTTTCATTAAAAAAAAAAAAGTTAAACATAACATCTACCTACTGACCTAGCAATCCCACTCCTAGGTATTTATCCAAGAGAAATGAAAACATAAGGCCACAAAAGCCTTGTACAGAAATGTTCATAACAGCTTTATTCACAATAGCCAAGCGCTGGAAACGGCCCAGGTGTCCGTCAGCAGTGAAGGAGAGAAATAAACTGCTCATGCCATGGGCGTGGCTCAGCCATGGAGAGGAATGAACCACTGAACCACTCAACAGTGAGATGAACCTCCAAAGCAGGGTGAGTGAAAGAAGCCAGAATACCGTGCTCCCCTATCTATGATGTTCTAGACCAGGCGACAGGAATCAGGACGGTGGTCGCCTCTGGTGGGGAGATTGGGAGGTGGATTGACCTGGGGAGTTGACAAGGGGACTTTCTGAGTGATGGAAATGTTCTCTGTCTTGATAGGGTCGTGGGTCACATGGATGTAACTATTACTTTTATACTAAAAAAAGTTAGTGAGTCTAGTTTCTTTAAAAGGCAGATCAGAAGCAGGACTGAATGGGCAGCAAGGCAGGGGAGAAGGCTTCCATGGGCATTCTGCTCTAGGGGACTTCAGGAGGTACTTAGTGCTAAGAAGGCATTTAGAAAGAGAAGCAGATAAGGGCTCCAGAAATGAATGTTCCTGGGGGCGGCCAGAGACAGAGAAGCAGGAAAGACAGTGATTAACAATAAAGTGTTCAGTGGTGGGACTCTAGTTTGTTTCTTTCAAGATTTGTTCAGAAAGTGAAGTTTCCTAATCTCTGTTGGCATCTGAGCAGTGCTCTTTTCTTTTGTTAAGAAAAGAAGAAATGACACTAGTGGGAAGCAGCCGCATAGCACAGGGAGATCAGCTCGGTGCTTTGTGACCACCTAGAGGGGTGGGCTAGGGAGGGTGGGAGGGAGGGAGATGCAAGAGGGAAGAGATATGGGAACATATGTATATGTATAACTGATTCACTTCGTTTTAAAGCAGAAACTAACACACCATTGTAAAGCAATTATACTTCAATAAAGATGTTAAAAAAAAAAAAAAAAGAAGAATAAATGACAAAGCTGAGATCTCGCTTTGTGTCATCTTTCCCATTTGTCAATGCCTGGCCAGCCAGGAAGTGCTTTCCGTGTATTAAACACTTGCTCTGATAATGGAAATGACCTGGGGACCCGGCTAAGCAGGTGTATCTGTCTGTGTGTGTGTGTGTGGGGCAGCCGCAAGGGTGGGCCTGGAGTGCGGCTTGTGCAGGCCCTTGGGTCCCAGTGGACTGTCCACGTTCCTACTGTCACGGCATCTCCGCTTTCCATCATGGGGTTGGGGGTCCTGCCCTGCCATTCCAATTTTGAGTCTCCCCTCATTCCCAGCGGCCCCTTTCCTGGCAGGCCTCACCTCTCCGTTCTCTGGGGGATCGCCATTCCCAAAGGTGCTGGTCACCACCAACACCAGCGTCTCGTGCTCCAGGGACACCACGTCATACTCATCCATGCACAGGACCTGTGGGCAAGGAGAAGACCATGTCCTGGGGACTTGTGCTGCGCTGCCCTGGTTCTTTTTATTCTAGCCCTCCCGGCAGGGCAAGATTCAGGCCCCGACTCGATCCCTGAATCCCTGAGGATCCCGGGGTTCCTCGTGGGCCCTGCCTTGTGACCCTCTCCTGTTCTCCAGGGTGTGTCTGAAGGGGGGGGCAGACCCCCCCCCCCAGCTTCTTTTCAGATCCCTGCCCTCTGGGCTCAGTCCTACCCGAGGGTCGAAGGCCTTCCGGAAGAGCCTCCCCAGCTGCTGTGCGTAGCTCTGGGCCCGGCCGGTCTCGGAGGCGTACAGAATGGTCGCCTTCACTCGCTTCGCCATCACGGTGCCCATGAGTGAGGCAGAGATCTTCACCGCACTGTGGGCAAGGGTGGGGTGAAGGGGTCCCAGGCGCACGGAGACAGGGCCTCCCCAGGCGCGTGACCCAAGCAAGGTCTTGCTGGGTGTGGAGGGGTGGAGTGCCCAGACCACTGCTGGCGACGGGGGGAGGGTCTGGGTGGTGGGGGGGAGGGCAGCACTCCCAGGGCACCTACTTGGCCACTTCCTTAAAGGTCTTCTTCCTGGTGATGCCGGTGCCCTTGGCTGTGCTCCCCTTCCAGGGGTCTGGCTACAGGGAAGCGAGGGGGGGGGGTGGGAGTGGAGGGAGAGGTAAGGAGAGAGAACAGAAGGTTGGAGGCCCCCGGGGCTGCTCAGTTAGAGCTGGCATGGTGGGCAAGAGCCAGTGGGGTGGGCACCTGGTAGCGGAAAGCGGGGGACAGGACATAGTTGACCATCTCCTGATGGAAGACTGGGGTGAGGCTGCCCGAGATGGGGGGCACGATCCAGGCCCAGTCGGCAGGGCAGCCCCCCCTGGCCTTTTGCTCGTTCTGCAGGTGCTTCATGAAGGAGGCTGTGGCAGCGTGGTGGTCCACGACGGTCACTTTGGCGAGCTGGGGCGAGGGAGGGAAGGAGGGACGGGCTTAGACTCAGCCCACAGACCCTGCTGCGCTTCCGTCACCCCAAACCCGACATCTACCGTCTTCCCTGAACCAGTGTTGCCCCTAAGTGCGGCACGCGTGGCCAGGCTCCAAATCCAGCAGGCAAGAGGAGCTCCAGTCTGTGCCCTCTGTATGCCTCCCACACCAAAAGAGCCGAAACTCTCGAGACCACGTAGAGGTGCTCAGCAGGCACTAGCTTCCTCAAATTACAGTGCTCAGTGTGCCCTCGTCCTGGAATTAGAGTTTCCAGAATCCAGTGGGTCCCACAAACTGCCATACCCACTATGCCCTGGGGACCAGAATGGCCGAGCATGCGCTAATCGGCTAGGTTCCCATAATTACAGCGCCTGGGACTACAGGCCCGGCGTGCCCCGTGGAACTCTTTCCAGCTTTCTCCGACCCCCGGCCCGGTTTCTAAGTGCCTCCCTCTCTTCCAGCCCCAACCCCTTGCGCTCCTGGCCAGTCGGGGCCTGTGTACCTGGTAACTGTGCAGCACAGCCAAGTTGATTTCCACGGCTGCCTTGTCTTTCCACAGGGATGAGGTGGTCCGGGTATCCAGGTCCATGCAGACGGCCACATCCTGGGAGCAGGGGTGCACGGCAATGGTTGGCAGGGGGCGGGGGAGGGTGGGTGGAGAACATCTTTGTCTCCAGCTCGTGAGTGGAATGGGTGAGGGTGGGTGGGTGGCCAGCAGGAGGCCTGACTGCTTCGTTTGGGGCTGATTCAGGTTCCTGCCTGCAAAGGCACCACAGGGCAGAGAGGGACCCTGGGGCCGGCCACTTCTCGGCCCCAGGCCTTAATTTCTCATCTCTAAAATGGGTTTTAACATGTTTTGAGTCAAAATATGCTTTGAGAAACTGATGAAAGCTATAGCTACGGCTCCTATCCCCAGAAAAATAACTGCATCTTCGCACGCAGGCACACACACCCCTTTGCCCTGACCTTGGTGGTTCCAGAACCCTCCTCTGCAGTTCTAGGTCAGGAGGCAGAGCGGACCTGACCTTGTTCAGATTCTCCACGTTGCCGACATCCTATACGTGCCCCCAACCGCCCCGCCCCACTGGTCCTCACCTCCAGGATGTTGTAGCGGTGAGGATCACACAGGTTCCGCGTGCCAATCTCCGTGCTCATGTACCAGCCGCTGAAGGGGGCTGCAGGGAACTCCAGGCCCCCAATTTCCAGCAGCATATTGGACACTGCTGGCAGGGCGTACCAGCGCAGGCCCAGGGCCGAGAACCACTCCAGCCTGGGGGCGTGAGGCCGTGGGATCAGCCCCGCGGAGCCTTGCCTACCTGGCCACCCCCTGGGCAGCCCCCGCCTCCACCCGTCCCGGCCCCTCTCGTGCTCACGTGGGGTGCTCCAGGGGCACCTCGAGGACCAGTTCGGGGGGCAGAACAAAGAGTTCTGGAGCCTCATCTGGGGCCTGCAGCAGCAGGGGCAGCACATCAAAGCGGCCGTTTCCCGGGGTCCAGCCGTGCTGGATGCAGAGCTGCGGGGAGAGGGGCCGGAGGTGGGAGTGAGGGGCCCAACCTTGTGCCCTCCTCAGGGACCCCCTTCTTTGGCATCTCCCATCCTTCATCTCAGTGAGGTCCCCTCTCCCTGCTGCGCTGACCGCTCTTTGACTGGACCCTTTTGCCTCCTCCCAGAGCCCTCGGGCTGGCCTCCCCGTTTCCAACCGCCCACGCCCACCTCGGTGATCTCCACGTTGGCTGGGTCCCCCCTCACGGAGCCGTCCTGCTGCCTGTAGCCCGCGTAGCGCACCAGTTGGCTGTTCCAGATTCGGAAGTCTCCGCGGCCCGGAGTGCGCTGGGGGAACACTGTGATGGCCGAACTGACGTGGGGACGAGAGCGGGTCAGAGCCCAAGTTCACTGCCTGTGCCTGCCGGGGGGGGGGGGTTGGGGTCTCGAGCAGGGTGGGGGGCACTCACCGGAGGTTGCCCCGGTTGGTGGCGTACTTGATATGGTTGCAGATGCAGGTGAACATCTCCTGTGCAGAGCTGCAATCCCGCGCATCGAACACCTGAGCCATCCGAGGCGGGGAGACAGGAGGGAGATGGGGGTCTTGAGTCTCAGCCCCAGGAGAAGGCAAGGACGCAGGGCAGGGACTAGTGACCTTGTCTGCAGCCTTCGAAGGCTGGGGGGGGTGGGTCACAAGCTGTGAACCATGGTACCTTCTCCTCTCGGGAGCCTCCCTGACCGTTTGCACCCACACTGACCCTTCGCACCCACACTGACCCTTCCTGCCCTGCACCCCACACACCCGGCGTAGTCTGGCCTGTTTCTTATCTGCTTGGCGGGGCGAGTGTCTCCCCATCCCCACAGGAGCTGACTTGGCACCTGGTACAGAGGAGGGACCCAGTCACTGCCAAACTGATGATCGGGGAAGGGCACCAACTGATGGGGGTGCCGCCTGGGGGTGTGGGTGGCGAGTTCCCCATTTCTCATGGTGCTCGAGCAAAAGCAGGTGACCCCAGCCAGTCTTCTGACTCTCCTTGAGCACACTGATGATGGGAAGGGGGGTGGCTGCAGCAGATGGCCTCCGGGGACGCTGCCCATCCTGACATTCCGAAGCAAGGAGGAGCCATCCTGACTGGTGGGGTGGAGGCCCCAGCAAGAGACTGGGAGGTCCCTTTCCTGCTTCAGGGAGGAGGGGACTTGCGTTGGTGATAGGGGCAGCGGTGACAGTGGCTGGCCTGGGGCCAAGAGCGGGGTCAAATACGGAATCTCTGTTGGGTTCAGAGTTGAGCTAGAGCTTTGAACAACTTAAAGCATTTTGTTAAGTGTCAGACAGGATTGTTCTGATTTTATTTGCGCCTCATTTGGGATTTACTCAGCACATGGCTTTCTTCCAAATTCTCTGGTGTCCAGTTACAACTAAGGAGGCCAAGGTCATGGATCCAGCTCCCCTGTGGGTCAGATTGCTTCTTGTAGTGCCGGGACACAGGCTGTTCCAGTAACCCACGGGAGCTGTGAGTCATATGGCGGGGCGTGTGAAGGAGGGTGTGAGGCCGAGGCTCTGGGGGGCCGGGAGGGGGCAGTGTGTTCGGGGTGAGGACGCTGGGCTGGGCAAGCGGGGGCCTTTTTTGGAAGACTGCTCCTGTTGCTCTGACCATACCCCCCAGGGATCACCGCTCAGCTGTCCTCACCTACTCAGTGCGTCCGTCTGTCCATCTGGGTGATTCTCCCCCCCAGACAGCTAACAACCAGGTGTTAGCTGCTGGGCTGTGGGCTCCCCTGGGGTACCAGTCTCTAAGGGAATGGGTGGGGTCTCCCCACTGCTCGGGAACCCCCCCGGGAAGCCTCAGGAGATGTCGCACCCCATCTTTTCCTCTCCTGTGTCCCCCTGTCCCCACACTGGGTGCTGGCTAGCCAGCCACACCTGCAGCTTCCCCCACTGGATCCGGCCCACGCAGCGGGGGGCGTTGCGCCAGGCCTGCTTGGCCCCGAACACCAGCTCGCTCTCACGAAGCTGGTAGGTGCCCGTGGCCCCCACCTCGGCTTCCACTTCCTGAAGCCGCTCCTTGTGAGCCTGGGAGCCGCTCCTGGGGAGGAGAGGGGAGCAAGAGGAAGTCGTGGGCCGGGGAGGGCCCCCAGGCTTGGTGAGGGTTTGGCGAGTGTGGCGGTGTTGAGCTCCGGCCCCACGTGGTACCGGGATGGGGGGAATGCGAGGGGCCCCGGGGGGAGTGTCACCGTCTCTAGGTCTCAGCAGGACCGAGGACAAGGGTGGGCTGCGGGTCTTGGGGTGGGGGGCTCACCTCTTGATGGAGCTGTAGTACTGGTTGATGAAGTCCCTGGCTTGGCTCAGCAGCTGCTCAGGGGGTGGAGGGCCCTGGGAGGGTCGGCTCTGCAGTTTCCGTGGAAACACCAGGGAGCCCAGGCAGCGTCTGGGGGTGCAGGGCCCGTCCTGGGTCGGGGTGGGGGGCGGTGGCCGAGAGAGCAGGGAGCATCAGGTCAGGACCAGATCGGGGCTGGGGGGCAGGGCCTGGAGGCAGAGTCCGGGGCAGAGGGAGGGAGGGTCCCGGGAGGTGTGGGTTGGGCCCCCCGCCCTCCGCTAAGACTGGAAATAGCCGGGAGGTTGGGCCGGGTCAGGGAGGCTGAGAGTGATCAAGTCCCTTGCACGTTCCTTGGCTCCTCAGGTTCTTCCCGGTCTCCTCTCCCTTAGAGGGGACGGGCCTCGGCCATCTTGACCTTGACTTGGGATAATGGGGGCTCCAGGCCTTACCTGCTGTGACTGCGCACACAGAGTGTCGTACGTGATGCTCCCCACCTCCCAGTTCTTCACACGGGGGAACTTGGGCCCCTCTGGAGGCCGGGTTAGCTGGGGGCTGTTGGGAGCCGGGCTGGGGTCATGGGAGAGAAGTGTGTGACCCTTTGGATGTGTCCCAGAGACCTCTCCGACAGCATTAAGCATCCAATGATTGCTTGCTTGCTTGCCATGTACTTTCTCACCCTTCCTCCCAGCCCTCGCAACAGCCTTGGAAGGTAAGCAGTATTGCACCCTGTTTACAGATGGGAGATCTGAGGCTCAGAGAAGTTAAGGATCTTGCCAAGGGCCGCACGGGCGGAGCTGCCCCTTCTCCACCCAGGCCCGCCTCACTCCTCTGGATGCTCAGCCAGACCCTGGGCTCCCGGGGCTGCGGCGCTGGGGTCCTGAGACCCTGGCGCAAGGCTGGGTCCTCATCCCCACTGCCTCCTCTGGACATGGGGTGTCCAGCCCCCTGAGGTTGAGATGAGCCCGGCCTGGAGGGGACGGAGCCCCAGGAAGCCCCGGCAGGGATTCCTCAGTCCAGATTTCCCTCCGGCCTCAGAGGCCTTATCACTTCCTCCCAGGGCTGCCAGCCCAGCCTCGGGGAGGAAGGGAGGGACGCAGGCCTCCGTGCGCCTGTGCGGCCAGGCCCCCGGCCCCTTCGCCCTTCCGCGCAGAGCTGCCTGCAGCCCGGCCACCCCGGCTGGCCGGTCACCCCACCTGGCCTCGGGCTGCGTCCTTACTCTCTCCAGGGACCGCTGCCCCAGGGGTGCCCCTGCTGGGGTCTGGGGCTGCAGGGTCAGTTTTGGGGCTGATGGCCAGTGGGAGGAGGGGCCTGGAGCAGGGGAAAAGGGCCTAGCTGCTCTGTCTTCTCAGTTCCTCCCGAGGGCCTCAGTCTCTCCCCCATCCTCTCACTCCCTTGTACCTACCTCTCCCCAGCTCCTTTCCACTCCTGTTAAATAATCATGGCTGTTTGTCGGTCTTGCCGTGAGCTAGAAACTTGCAACAACTCCGTGGGGTCAAGTACTGCTATATCCATATTTTGTATAAACGGAGGTTCAGAGAGGTTAAGTAACTTGCTCAAAGTCAAACAGCTCTTGGCAGCAGAGCAGCATTCAAACCCTGGCCATTCGCACCTGGTAAGCTGGAACCCTTACCCCCGACCTTCACCTGTTGCCTGCCGGCCGGTCTCCTGTCTGAGCCTCCCTGACCATCTTGTTCTGTCCACGCTGACAGCCGTTTGGGTTGGCGACCTGGCCCTCCTGACTGGGCTGCAGGCTCCAGCCCTTCCAAGCTGGGTCTTTAGGCCTTGACATCTGCCCCCCTGCCACCTGTTCCTAGCCTCTGCAGCCCTCACCTGTGGTCTGGCGCGGGCGGGGGTGCGGGTGCCGGTGCCCGGCTGGGCTCGGGTGCTGGGGAGGCCGGGCCCTGCTTGCTGCACAGCCCGAGGCCCAGCCCTAGCCCCAGGCCGCAGGGTGGCCCGGGCTCCTGGCCCACGCTCTTCAAGTTGCCCATGTCGGCTTCGGCCGCGTCTGCTCTGTGGCTCCCGGCAGAGCCTCAGCCTTTTCCTTAGGAAGGGGAGGGGGCAGTGGGAGGGGGCTCTCCACTGCTGGCCCTCGCCCCGCCCCTGTCCCACACACAATGGGACAGGAACAAGGCCGGCTGGGAGGCTCGAAAGCCTCGGCTCCATGCCCGCAGGCCCGGAGGGTGGAGGGCCGGACGCCTGGGTTCCGCTCTGAGGACGAGGGAAGATAAGTGGGAACCCAGGTGCCTGGCAGACCCCTGGGGCCAGAGTGCAGGAGCTGGGGTGCAGGGGAACGGTGGGGTGGGCTAGCCAGAGCGCCAGAAAGACCCTTCTGTGGTATCTGACCAGAGGGCAGGTCTTCCACCTCACCCTTGCTGGCCTTGCCCTGAGGGGTCGGGCAGAAGGGGGGCACTGTGGCAGTAGCAGGCGATGAATCCCTGCTCTTAGTGACCACAGGGACCTCTAGGGTCACCCCGGTGCTCTCCTTCACCACCTTCCCTACATCTAAGCGCTCCTGGACTCCTACCTTTGAGTCTTTGGGGGTTCTTGGGGGTACAGGCCCAGCAAGGATACAGTGACCCTTTGTCCTTGGGTCTGGCATTAGGGTATCCCTTTCCCTCCCAGCCCCAATTTCCTGGAACCCCCGCCCCCTGTGACTCAAGTGGGGGACACAAAAGGGCAGGAAGCTGCCATCCAGGGCCTCCACGCCCACCCTGTCATACAGTGACGCATGCTTCCCTGGGGGAGGTAGGTCAGCAGACAGACCCAGCAGTCAGGGCTGGGGCAGAGACTGACTACTGGGGAAATCTTGGGGCCCTAGCAAGAGCGGGGTGGGGTGGGGTGGGGTGGGGGTGAAGGGAAACTACAATTCCCAGAATGCAAGTGGTACACATGGGCACTCTTCAGGTACCTCAAGGAGTAGTGCGTGCTGGGGTTTGTAGTTCTAAGCCATCTAGGGGCTGGAGAAAGGCCATGAGCTGGGGCTCCTGGGTCTACAGGGATCCAAGCCTGGCGGATTTGAGACCACAGAGGCTAAGAGAAACTGTGAGAAAGAAACGGAAGTTGAGAGACTGGGCTAGGCAGAGACAGGGAGAGGCAGACCGGCAGACAAACAAACATGTAGATTTGTGTTGGCTGGACTACTTTGAAAAGCAGTGGAGGATATGATTGGTGTGGGCCTGGGTGGGGGGCGGGCAGGCGGACCCGCCGGAAGGAACGGGCCGTGCTGGGAGCTCTGGGATCACACCAAGAAGGTGGGGTCTGCCAGTTTGGAGGGAGGAGGGTGAGGGGGCTTTGTAGACACGGACAAGCCTGAGCTCCTGGGCTTCCAGAAAACTTTGCTGCCCCTCCCTCAGCCAAGGGGCAGGTGAGATGCAGAAGCACAAGGCCTGTGCTCATCCCGGCTTGCCCCCCATGGCCCTGGAGCCCAAGGCCCCACCCCAATCGCCTTCCTTTCTCAGGGAGGCAGGAGATGGGAGCCAGGCGCCTAGCTCTCAGATACTTTTCCCCACCATGGCTGAGGCAGACAGACCCCACTTCTGGCTCCCATTCAGGCACCAGCTAACATGCACACGACTGAGAATGACTCCTTTTTCCAGATTCCAGTTAATGGAGCTGTGGCTGGCCTCCCCTGGGACAAGGTGGCAACAAGCATCAGATGCTGAAGTCTTTACGACCTCTCGCCTGCAGCACTGACCATAGCCCTTCCCTGTGGACTCCGGACCTTGGGGTCTCCCCTCCCATCTGCGCTCCACACTACGGCCAGATTCATCTCGAAGTCAGGACTAACGTCATGCTTTGGCTCCCCCTGAGACCTTCAACCCAAGGTCAACACACTGGCCCAGCCCTCAATTTCCCAGATGTGCTACTCACACCCTCTGTTCTAGAAAAATGGCCTTCCTCACAGATTCCCAAACTGTCCTTGTGTTTTCCTGCCCCTGGGCCCTTGCTTATGCCGCCCCCTCCTCCTCTCCCTTAGCCTTCTGACTAAAGGAGATCTTTCTTTTCCTTCCTCATGGCCCAGCCTTGGCAGCCCAGGAGGACCAGAGGGGACCTGCTGCAGGAGATACAGGTATAATGCCCTCAGACTCTGCCCAGCAGCCAACCCAAGACCACATGCTCCCCCAAGGCTTCAGAAAGTCCCTGAGCCCCGGAGGTACGTGGGCTCACATCGCTGCCCACCAGGGGCCTCTCCAGGTGGTCTTCCTGCGGCATTCCTGTTGGCCTGATGAGACCATCTCAAGGCTCCGTGTGGTCTGAGGCTGTTCCCATCCGGTCCTCCCTCCCCTCTCCTTTCACAGGTGTCAGACCTGCATCCTGTTCCAGAGGCTTTCCCTCCCTCTCCGTTATCTTTCACAGGCATGAATCTCCTATGCTTCCAATTCTTTCTTGGTGTGCTTCCTGGAGGATCTGACCAACACATGGCCCCGCTATGTTTCCTCTGTGAGGTCTTCCTCCAACCCCCTTCTCCAGGCTCCCCAGGCCACGGGAATATCTCTTGCTCTGGTTCCTCCCAGCGGCAGTTCTTGGGCAGCTTGCTCTGTCCGATCTGTCTTCCAAATGAACTTGTGTGCTCTGGAAGCACACGGCAAGTTCTGCTCATTTGCTCTCCTCAGGCCTGCGTCTCCTGCACCAAGGAGGCGCTTTGTGAACATTGGCTTGTTCAGCTGCAAATGTGTGCAGCCCCCCAGGGGCCCGCAGCTGTGTTCCAGAGGCAGTTGGAGAGGGGCCGCTGAGAAGGGAGTCAGCGAGACTGGTGGGTCGCGATGGGCAGAAAGCACGGGTGATGGAGCCAAGAGGGGGCCTTCTCTGGCCACAGAGAGGTTGGGGACAGTTCAGTGCGGTTGCACTGATGGCGGGGACCAGGGGGGTCTGAAGTTTTGGTGGGGACCTGGGTAGAGGGAGCCACAGCAGGGATTTTAGGAAGAGAGGGAGAAAAAGTAGAGCTAGAGAATCAGAGGTGAGGCTTTTACCACAGGGAAGTTTCCCTTTGGCCGCTTTTCCTGGAGTTTTGGCTGGCACTGCCCCGCGTGTCTTAACTTCCATCAAAACGGACTCTGGCATGCCTGACGGTTTTTGACTCTTCCACCTCTGGGATGGGGCCCTTCCCATCCCTCCCCAGGCCCTGCCTTGCTCTTGGCTGGCCATTCCCATTGGGCATTAAGGCTCAAGTGGCTCAGTGGCTGACTGCTCTTCTTAGCTATCGCATTTTAAAGAATAACTGCTGGACTTCCCTGGCGGTCCAGTGGTTAAGACTCCGCCCTTCCACTGCAGGGGGTGCGGGGTTCTATCCCTGGTCAGGGAACTCAGGGGAACTAAGATCCCACATGCCGCATGGCCAAAAGAAAAAAAAAAAAAAAAAGTAATTGCTGAAAAAACAATAATTTCAAAACCCGCAGAGTTGAAGTTTCCACCGGTAGGAAAGAATTTTAAATTAATTAATTTATTTTTTCTTAGCCACGCTGCACGGCTTTCAGGATCTTAGTTCCCCGACCAGGGATCAAACCTGGGCCCCGCAGTGAAAGCACTGAGTCCTAAGCACTGGACCGCCAGGGAATTCCCAAGAATTTTAATTTCAAATTATGGTATTTCAAGCTGGAAGGGACTTTGCAGAGGATCTGTTTGGGAATCCAGCCCTTCGGTCTCTGACAGTGGCGGTGTTTTCTGCAACTGGGTGGTGGGGGGTGCCCAGCCCAGCCCCCAGCGCCACCAGTCCTGGTCCGGGAGGGTGACAGACCGTTCTGTGGGTGAGTAGCCGGGCCCTTGGCGCCTCCTGCCCCCTCAGAAGGCAATAAGCCTTGCTCCTGACTTCCCTCTTGCAGCAGGAAGGCGCGCAGGGCTTGGGGTGGGATGCGCTGACCTTGGGGGAGGGAAGGCCTGGCTCCTGGGGTGTGTGCAGGGGCTGTGGAAGGTGGCGGGAGGAGGGAGGAGGCGCGGAAGGCCCTTGCTCTTTATAGCCCAACCCGGGGTTGTTCAGTGTGAGCTGGAAGTGCCCCACCCTCCGCACTATGAGCAGCTTCCTTCCTGCCTGCTGGCAAGCCTGGGTGGGAAGCCGAGGGAAGGGAGGCGGGGAAGCAGGCAGAGGGGAGTGGAGCAGCCCTCTGTGGCCCAGGGAGGCCCCTGCCCTCCGCAGGATGTAACTCCTGTTGGGAGCGGAGAGGTTTGCTGAGCTTCCAGACTGCAAGGCAGAGGCCGGGTGTTTGGGGAGGGGCTTTGGGCAGGGTCCGGGGTGTTCAGGGCTCAGGCTTTGGAAGACGTTGCCTGTCGGAAAGGGGCTGCTGGCTGGCACTGGGGCGGCGTCGAGCAGCCCGGCCCTTCTTGAGGAAGCCACATGGGGGCAGCAGAGAGCTGGAGAGAAGAGATCGGAGCAGAGGCCTGAGCTCAGACACCCAGACCCTCAGACAATGAGAGCCAGCGTGATGGAGGGACAGTGCGGTGTGCCTCTGGCCCAGCTCGGGTGGTGGGTCCACACTATGCCTCTGGGACTCTGAAGTGGTTCGTCTGCGTAAGCCTGAGGTTCCTGATGATGACTCTGACCAGCCCACCCCCAGACCTTCCCTTGGGAAAGGCCCTGCTTCTGCGCAGACCACAGGGGTGTGGTGAGCTGAAAGCGCAAGGGGCACGTCCAGTGGGGCCCAGGGTGTGAGCAGCAGGTGCCCCCTGGCTCCCGTGAGAGGACGCAGTTCTGGCAGCTGCTGGGGAGTCGTGGTTAGGGTTAGGGTACTTGTAGATGCCACCCCATCCCACAGGTGGGCTCCCTAGGGCACATCGGCCCTGTTCTGGAGACTTCTGCTTCCTGGCTCTCAGACTGGTAAGAAAGTCATGGGAGAATCCCAAGACCTTGCCCTGGGAGTGACAGTGACCGTCGACCTTTGGGAGCTCCTGGGGAGATGGCACTAACTTCCTGAAGGAAACCTGGGTGTCTTCAGGCCTTGATTCTTCTTGAGGTTTAGACTCTTCCTTCTGAACTGCAGCCCTGAGTGGATCCTGTGTGTGTGTGTGTGTGTGTGTGTAAGTATGAGTATTTGTGATTGTGTATGGATGTGTGTGTCTATCTGAGGGTGTATGTACGTGTGTATGTGTGTCTGCGTGTGCATGCACCCTTGGGCAGTGTGACCTGGGGCTCAGTCCGTGACCTGCCTCTCCTTCTGGTCCCTGACCTTCCAAAGCTAATTTGGGCCAAGAACATCAGGGTGGGTATAAATGTTTTCACATCCTTGGGGACTTGAAAATGCCCTTTGTTCCTGGGATCCAGAGTGAAAACGAGGAGTTTTTGGGGTCAGGCTGAGGCTTCTCGATTGATGACCATGGGGGCCCCTATGTCAGGCCATGGGGGCCCTATGTAGAAGGCCGTGGATGTCAGGGATCAGTCTGACAGGCCCTACCCCCTTCCCCTCTCCTCCTCTCCTTCAATCCCTCAGTCTGACCCAGGTTGCTGGTGTGGTTGCTGTGGTGCTGGGTCTCTCGGGAACTAGGGCTTTGAGCAACCAGTGTGCCCAGCATGGAAATTCCGTAGCAACCATCACTGGGGATTGGCTGGGCAGAATCCCTTCCCCCTGGCTCTCAGGTGCCCGGGGTGGGGGCAGGCACCCTCTCCAAGCCAGTGTGGGAGGAGAAGACTTTATATCACTGCTACTGATTTGTGAGACAGAGAGACCCTGATTCCAAACCCTGATACACCTTCAGTCATTGTGTTGTCTTTTTTCCTATCCTCCCAACCAGATTATAAGCCCCCTGACCCCTAATGACCAGCAAACGAGCCATTCCTGGTATATTTGCTGTCGATGGTGATCTGGGACTTTCCTGAGTCCTCATTCTGTTGTCTGGCTTCCTTAATTCTAGTCTAGGCTGCTGCAGGAATTGGTCTACCTCTGCTTTAGAGGAGCCTGATTTAGATGGTGTTCTGCCTTGTGGGTCCAGAAGGGGGAGTGCCTCCAATCCCTTTTTTTTTTCTTCCCCAGGGGAGAAAGACAGAATCCTGGCTTCCTGGACATTCTGGGCCCCCTGCCCCATGATTGGCCTCTGCTGTCACTTTCACACCCTCACCAGCTTTATCTTCCTATAAGAAGGCCCCAAGCTGGACTGATGTTCTTCAGAGGGACAGAGATGAAGTGTCCTGACCGCTGTTCTCAGCTCAGCCAAATTCTCCTCAAGCCCTGCTCCTTTGTGAAGCCTTTCCTTCCCTTTCCAGCCTTAAAATGATCTCAACCTGTTCTGAAGTCAAAGCGTTCATTGTCTGAACCATTACTTGGCACTTGGGGTCTAGGACCATGTGACTCATCTTATTGGCTGCCATTATTTGTATTTGGCTCCTGTAATATTGTCTATTCACGTGTAAGCATCTTTTCTTCCCAACTAATTGCAAACTTTTTAAGGCCCAGGGGCTGGATTGTATGCCATATATTTCTCTAGGGGTCCCTCACAGCATGGGACACATAGAAAGTGAGGGGTAATTGTTTGTCAGTAGATTGGGGAGATGATGGAGTGAGAGACCTGGCTGGATGTGAGTTCTCTTCTCTGGTCCTTCATGTTGGCTGATGATTCATGGGGTGGAATGGATACCCTTCAGGATATGGAGCTAGTGTTGGGTTAGCATTCCCAAGCTCATCCCTCCCACCCAAGCTGGGGTAGGCTCTAAATTCTGCCTGATGAGTTTAGCAGAATGAACAAGGAATAGTCCTGGAGAGCTGACATAGCCACCTCTGTATCTAGAGCTCTCTGGGTCTTGTATCTTCTCTCTCTCTCTCTCTCTCTCTCTCTCACACACACACACACACACACACACACACATCTTGAATTCTCAATTTCTTTTAGCTCTTGTTATTATGTGGTATATGATCCCTGACCTGGCCTGGTGAATGCGATGGGGAAATCACTTGACTGAGGACTGGGGGACCTGCTTCTGTTTCTCACTTGTAGCACGACCTTGAGGAAGGGCCTGTACTGGTCCGAATCTGTTTTCTCATCTAAAATATGAAAGTGTTTCTTTCTGGCTCTAGTATTTCATAAAGCAACAGAAGCCTTCAGGGGAAAGAGTTGCAGGCGTAAAGGTCAGAGGAGGATTCATATCTTTTCCTTGATGACTTGTGTGGAGGTGAGGGAGGAAGGCACATTCTGGACGTTTGGAAGAGAGACTTGAGGCTTCCCAGCTCCGACTGGCAAAGCCAGCTCTTGCTTCACCATATGCTTCCTCCTGGAGCTGCTGTCCAGTTCCAGAAGCATTTTCATGGTTTGGGGTGACTGTCTAATTCACTGTGTCTGGAGGAGAGCCCCAGTCTTGGTCACCTGAGCTGCCCTCCCTGGTTTCCTGCTGAGCCTGGCATGAAGGGCTTTCAGCACCTTGGACAGAGACAGAGCTCCTGGGAAGCCAAGAGCGCTTGGGATCGCCTGCCAGGCCAGCTTTCCTGGCGCAGTGGCACCAAAGCGTGGTTTGCTCCTTAATGTTTTTCAGTCTCTCAAAGACGCTCTAAAATAACCCCCCAATCTACGTCAAAACAGTGCACTTGTGCTGCAAACTGAGGGCATTATTTAACAACCACCACCCACCGCAACTATATCCTACAACAGTGTCAGGTACCTAGTAGGTGCTTTGTAAATACTTATTTTAAAAGAATATATGAAAAATTCAGCCTCCAGACAAGTGTCTTACTCTCCCCCCCACACCCCCCCCCCCTCGCTTTATAATCAGTTTGCCCCTCCTCATCAGTACCTATATAATAATTCTGGAGCTTCTGCTACTTGCGTTTTGGAGCCTCACTTAAGTCCCTTCTTGTGTCTGAGGAGACTGAGCCCCACCCTTAAATCAAAGGGACAGATGGCTGTTAAGCTCTCAGGGAGAGTAAACTTAAACTGGCCCCTCCTCTTTTTCATTTGGGGGTAAGTAGATGGAGGTGAGAACTCAACGCCTGACTCCTATGGGATCTAGTTTTATGAAGATGTTCACTTCTTTCCTCTGTGCCTGAGAAAACCCTTACAATCCAGGAGGGCCCAGTATTCCCAGGAAGCCCTCCTGGCTGCCCCAGCCCACTCAGAGCCCTCCCTCCTCTGGACTCCCTTGCACATATTGTCAGCAGCACAGTGTCACACCAGATCATTTTCATGACATTTCATGCCCATTGGTTCTCTCTCCCCAGTTAGATTATGGTGGAGCCCATGCCATATGTCTGTTTGTTCTCAAGAGACCCTCCAGTGAGGAGCACACAGCAGGGTGGAGTGGAAGATGGATGGGTCTGAGGGTCTTCTCACCTGCCCTTAAGATGTCTCCCACTCCACTTATTTTTAGTCTGAAATAAACATGTAGGATGGACCAGGGTCCTATCTGTGGAGTAACCATTGGCCTCAAGGGCACCTCGATCAGAGAACAAAGGCAGGAGGTGGAGGTGGAGGTGGGTATTGAGGGAAAATGGAGAGTCGACCGATGGGGGGAGAATGTGGTTGTGTAGAATTAAAGAATCACTCACTGTTGGGGCTGGAAGGGATCTCAGAGATCAGCTTGTTTGGTCTCCTCATTTTACAGGTAAGGAAAGTGAGATTTAGCGATCCTCCTACAGTTACCCAACAAACGGGCCCCTTTCCATCACCTCTGACCTCGTTCACGTCTTCCACATCTCTCCCTGGACTACTGCACAGCTTCATGTAGCTGATTATATTTTTCCAAGATGCTCACGCCAAAAGATCACATTGCACATGCTTTTCTTATGTCAGTGACACTCCTCCATTGAGAAGTAGGGGTCTATGTTCCTCTCGTTGAATCTGATGGGCCATGATCACGGCAGAAGTTATTCTGTGTGACTTTCTAGGTTGTTATTAAAGGTGGTACAGCTGCTGCCTGGACCTCTCTTGGGACACTTGCCCTTGGAACCCAGCCACCACGCTGTGAGGAAGCCAGGCAGCCACGAGGAAAGGCTTCATGTAGGCATTCTGGCCCCAGTCCTGAGAGCCCAGCTGACAGCCAGTATCAACCACCAAATGTGAGTGAATGAGCCTTTCAGTCCCAAGTTGAGTGGAGCAGACACAAGTGGTCCTGGTGGAACCGGCCCAAATGGCAGACCCATGAGCAAAATAAATGCTGTCATTGATTTAAGTCATTGAGGGTTGGGATGATTGAAACACCTTATATCTGCCTCAGTTTCTCCAAACTATCATACACATTTCATTAATTCAATAGACCTTTATTAGATACTGACCATATGCTAGGATCTGTACAAAGACAGACATGATTTCTATATTCAGGGACAATACATTTCAGCTGCCGCCACTGTTCCTTTGCACACAGAAGAAAATCCATACTCCTCAGCCCTGTGTTCATGGCTCCAGCCTATCACTCACCGACACCACACCAAACTGTTTTGTCCCCAGATCTGATCTCCATTCTCTGCTCTCTATGCCTTTGTTCATGTTGTCCCCGCCCCTGCAGTGCTTCTGCCCTGTCCCACCTCAACCTTCAAGCACCTTCGCTCTGAAACCTTGTCCCCTCACAAGGCCCTCCCGGGCTCCTCCAGCTGAAAGTAATCGACACCGCCTCATCGTCCCACGGCATTTACCTCAGATTGCACAGTTTCTGTCTGCACACCGCCTCTCTCAAGCTTCAGTATTCTGTGAATCCCTGGAGGAGGGAACCTGGCTTGTCCCTCCTGTACCCTCACAGCATCTGGCATAGGGCCCAGTAATATGAGGCCCCCAGTAAACATCTGTTGATGCGACTCGTAGCAGAACCAGAATTGAAAGTTAGGTGTTCTCCAGTGCCTTACTTGCTTCTTTGGATATTACCACGGCAGGGGAAAAGCCCCATCAATGGAGGGTATCAGGTGGGTGGGAGAGGACCTTGGTTATGGCTGGGAGTTGACAGGATCACTGCACGTGGAGCTGCAGGTGGCCATGAATGGACAAAGCTCTGGCTCCTGGCCAGGGCTTTGTGGTGGGTCCCTCCCTCTCTTCCTTCTCTTCGTGCTCTCAGCAAGCCTTGAGCACCCACTTCTGGACGGGAAACATGCTGTTTCTTTGATCTTCCTCTCCTCCGACCCCAGTTCACTTCTGAGAACATCTTCCTTCTCAGGACCCAGTCACACAGAAAAACGGGCCCCGCCGTGCTGTCTAAGCCTCCCCTGGCACAGCGAGGGACTGTTCCGTGTCCTTCCCCATGGGGTCTCTGAGGAGCCATTCCATGAGCTGTGTTTCCTGCGCCCACCTGACTGGAACTGCTTCCTGGTCCCCTGCGATTGTCGCTTGCTCTCTTGGGCCCCATTCTGGCTGCATCTTGCCTGGCCCGTCCCTTGGCGGTACCCCGGCAGGGGCAGGCTTCAATCCCTTTTTACCTCCCAGGACAGGATACCTCAGACTGAGCAGGGGCGGAGAGTGGGGTGGGCAGGATGTTTTCCAAAGACTTTTCTCCCTAAACTGTCTCTTTCTGGAAGCTGGGAAGTGCCTCTGTGTCTCCCAGTTGGTACAGCCTCCCGCTCCCTCCAGCACAGTCACGTCACAGGCTGGGTGGGAGACAGCTCTTTCTAGGACTGATCCCTGCAAATGGCTCACTGAGCCCCAGTGGGGGTGGGGCGGGTTCTGGTGGCTTGGGTATTAAGGTTGAGCACTTTCCTCTCTCTGAGGGATCTGAGGTTAGTGGAGGTGGGGAGGTGGTGGCAGGGAGGCTTCTCTATAAGCTCCTCTGCTGCCCCTTACCTCTTGGGGGCTGGTACCTGTGGCCCCACGAAGGATGCCTTTGGGGGACCTCATCCCCGTCTCACAGTCTCTCTTCCTTATCCCGGTCTTGGCTGTGGGAGCGGCTCCGCGGGGCTGCCTTCAGGCTCTCTCCTCAGCCTCCAGGAAGGCAGAAATCTGCATTCAGCTCTGACTTCTGAGGTGTGTGTGTGTGTGTGTGTGTGTGAGCGTGTGTGTGTGAGAGAGAGAGAGAGAGAGAGAGAGAGGGAGAGAATACACAGGATGAGGGCTACTCTGTGTCCAGTCTCCTCTCTATTGGGAGGATCAGTGGTCCCTCTGATTCCTTCATCCTCCCGAGGGATAAGAGCAGAGGCCTGTCCTGGGAACATGGGAACCTCAGTGCGGACAGCTGGCCAGGCTAGATGAGATGCCCCTCTCCACTGCCTCTCTTCCCATGCCCATTCTCACTGCAGGCCCCTTCTCACGCTCTCAATCCCTTGACCTGGAGGGGAAGACACCCCAATCGTAGGTTAATCACGCTGGACTTAGTGCAGGCAAAGCAGCATCCAGAGGGGTGGTCCCGGGGTGGGGGAGGAGCTGGACCAGTCATCAGCTTGGTTCCTCCCAGTACCCAGGTGGGTTGATGTGCCTGATGCCAGGTCACAGAGGAAGGGGAGTCTGTGCCACAGAAGGCCCTGGGCATCTTGAAGTGTGAGTGAGGAAGCTGCCGGAGGTGGAGAGGGCCTCGGGGATGACTGTACAGATAAGAGCCTCTGGTCTTTTTTAGCATCAGCTGGTGGAGCCACCCCCTTCTCTCCCACTGGCTGCCTCCCTGAGTCACTGCCCACCCACCAGCAAATTAAAAAGGGGTGTCATCTGCTGGCCAATGGCCCCATCTGGCCCCAGGGTTTGCCTCTTTTTGCTCCTGGGTGGAAGGTGAAAGTCTGGGTAGGGTGGTCTCACCAAGACCTGTTCCCCTGGGCCTTTCTCTTGCCAGACTCTGCTTCCTTCTCTGCCCTTTGTTCCCCCCCCCCCCCCCCCCCCCCGGCATCCCAGGATGGTTCTCCCTGGTGACAAGACCCACCCCCTTGCTCCAAGGACAGAGGCAGCTGCAAACCCTCAGGGGCCCCCACATGGCCCCATCCATCTCGCCGGTCTCTGATCTGGGCTGCAGGGGAGGGGACCCGCGGAGGGCAGCTCAGTTGCCGACTCCTCCCCACCGGCCAGCTCAGCTGTCAACACTCGCCTGCCGGCCCTGGCCGTCCTGAGGCCCCGCCTGGCTGCTCAGGCCGGGGACACTGCGCCCCGGAGACCCTCAGTCAGACCCAGGCAGGCGGTGGGCAGGCGGCAGGCAGACACCCTGCCTGCCCTTGAGCATCCTCAGGCCTCCTTGCCTAAATAAGGGAGCTGTAGCTGGAGTGAGCCAGCTGGCGGCGGGGAGGGGCCTGCGGCTAGGCCAGGGTTTTCCGAGGGGCTGGGCCGCCGCAGCGCCGCAGGGCCCCGAGCCCGCCGATTGGGCCTGCACCGCTGGCCCCGCGCAGCAGAGGGAGGGCGGGCTGTTCGCACAAGGGGATCCCCAGGCTGGAACCTCGCGTTCAGAGGCCTCTCTTTGATCCCGAGGCTAGGAGGCCGAAACTCCTGTCAGAATGTCCCGCTCTGGGCAGGAGGGCCTGGAATAACCCCAGGGAGGGCTCTGTGTGTGTGTGTGCGTTGGGTGGCGGGCGCCCCTGCTCTGGGTGCGTGCCCCTCCTAAATCTCACCCACCCTTATCTCAAATCTCGGTGGCCTTAGGCCTCCAGATTGTCTTGCCCTTCACTTTTCTCGGGTCTCCCCTGACCCTGGGCTCGTCTTCCCAGGGCCCAGGCCTCGCCCGTGGCACCTACAGCGGGCACTGAGCGCAAGCTGTGTGTAGGAGCCCGTGCTCGGCGCGGTGGGGGACCAGGGCATAAGGGACCGGCCCTCTCTCTCCCTTCAAGTCAGGTCCCCTCGGTCCTTCCAGCGGGGAGAGGGGGGGAGGCGGGGCGGGGGCGGAATCCCCAGGCTCCTCCTTGGCCGCCTCAAGGCCGGCCGTCGCACCTGTCCTCACGGTTCCCCTACCTACGGGTCCCTTCCCCCTCTTGGGGCGCGCGAGTCCCGGGGGCTCCTGGGCTGAGCGAGGGGCTGGGGTGGGGGGCAGCCCTCGGCTCGGCTCAGCCAATGGGAAGGGCGGGCGCGCGGGGTGTGTGGGGGGAGAGGGCGGCGCTGCGGGCGCGCGGCGGGCGGGAGGGAGCCGGGAGGCGGGGGCCGGAGCCCGAGGGGCGCGCGCCGCGTTAACCCTTCCGCGGCCGGGCCGAGCAGCAGGCGCAGCCCGAGCCGCGGGCGCCGGAGCGGCTGTCGGCACAGCGGGCGGGAGCCGGGAGCCCGGCGCTCGAGCAGGCGGAGCGCAGCGCGGAGACGCGGCGGAGCGGGGCCCGCGGCTCGGCTGGGGCCGGCAGACAGGTGTGCGGGCGGCCGGGCGGCCCGAGCTCAGGCAGCTCCAGGCCGGGCCCGCGGTCCGGAGCCGGCGCCGAGCGGAGACCCCGCGCCCGCACCCCAGTCCGGGCCCCGCCCGTGCTCTGCCTGGCCGCGGGGTGCGGGGACCACGGCCGGGTCGGGCCACCCGAAGCCTGTGTTGGGCCGGGCCGGGCCGGGGTGGGTGGGGGTCCGCCCGGCCCGCCCATGGGCTCAGGATGCCGGTGCGGAGGGGCCACGTCGCGCCGCAGAACACCTTCCTGGACACGATCATCCGCAAGTTTGAGGGCCAGAGTGAGTGGGGGAGGGGGCGGGCGGGGAGGGGGCTCTGGGGGCGGGCCGAGCTCTCCCGAGTGTGAATGGGGGGGCGTGCCCAGGCCGTGTGCGTCCTGCTAGTGAGTCTATGGGGGCTCGTGACCCCAAGGCACTGGCCAGGGGTCGCGGGGGCAAGGCTTGGTGCTGGGGGCAGTGGGCTTGGGGCCAAGGGGCCTGGTGTTGGGGAGCGCGGCAGGAAGCTCAGCTTAGGCTTCCGGGATCGGGGAGTGTGTGTATGTGACAACCTGAGTGTGCAGGGAAGGGAGGTGGGATGGGAGTGTGCAGGTATCCTTAACTCTGGGTGCCTGGATGTGAGTGGGGCTGTGTGGATGCAAGAACGGGAGAATGTATACGGCCCAAACTGTGGGCCCCTAAGAGTACCGTGCATGTGCCCGTCCAGACTGTGTTGCCGGAGACTGAAAGGCAAGCGTGTAGGGTCAGTGCCTAACACGCTCTTGGGTGTGTGTGGGGTGTCTGTGTGTCACCCATGCGTTTGACTCTGCATGGGCGGTGGGGAGGTATCTTTGACAAGGCTGGGAACTGTGGGCCCTGGGGTGAGAGGGAGCCAGGGCTGAAGCTGGCCTTTGGGGGCCTAACAGGCTCCATGCGATGACCCTGTGTTGTTGCTTTCCCTCTCCTGAGCCCCTTTATGGGGACTACAGCAGCCCTAGTGCTGGCCTGGTAGGGGAGCCTTCCAGAAGTGTCCCAGGCTAGGTGAATGCTCTGTGTGTGGGTATTTGCACCCTCCTGGCATGCGTGTGTCTGTCCCGAAGGCTGCATGTGCCCTGGTGGGTGTGACTGCCAAGGGCCCTGGGAGGGGGTGACATTCCTTGCCCATGACCCTGTGAGCACAGGACAACGTGTGCTTGTGACCGTGGTGGGGGAAGGGAGGGGTCAGTGTGCCGGGCAGCATTGTCTGAAGCAGAGGAACAGGATGATCCTGAGGGGGAGGAGACTGCAGTGGTGGAGGGCAGTGAGGCCGGGGCTTTCACTCCCACAGGCTCCGGGAGCCTCTGTAGGCTGGAAGCTGGGGGGCCTGCCTTCTGGCCCCACCTTGCCACTGACTGCTGCGTGACCTTGAGTGACTCTCTTCCGCATCTGGGAAGGAGGGGGCGGCCAAAGGGGCCTTTCAGGTCCCCTCTGTCTCGCTTATTCTAGGAGCTCAGGGAAGGAGGCGGGGGTGGGGGGGCGTGGGGGGGGTGGGGCCTGCCTTCGAAGAAACTCGCTCTCCTCTCCAGGCCTGGGAGCGGGGCCCAGGTGGTTTTTCCTCTCTGAAGATGGTGCGTACGTGGCTGGTACGTGGCTGCTACTCGGGACTGCCTCGGGCTCAGGTGGAGATGGAGGCTCAGTCAGTAGTCTTTTCCTGTGACAGGGAGCCCTGCCTTCTGGGGCTGATGGCTGCCTGAGAGTTTTGGGGGGCCTGGGGAACTGACCTAAAGATTGACCCAACTTCAAAAAAGTAACTTCCTGGAGGCCAGGGTAAGGGAGGGGGAGGAAGGCAGGAGGAGGCCAGATCCTGATGCAGCAGCCTGGGCCTTGCGCATGTGATTGCCCAGGGCTGCAGCCTGAGGGCTATGCCCACTAGGAAGCGGGGGGGGGGGGGGGGGGGGGGGGGGGGGGGCAGAGTTCCGACTGCTACCCAAAGCACCAGCATTAAAGGCCAAAGTGGCCGGAAACTTCTGTGTTTATAAAAAGCTCGTATCCTCAGAGCATCTCTCCTGGCACGAGCTGGGGCTGCCACCCGCCTGCTGCTCACCCACCAGCCTGGCTCTTGGGGCACGTGTGAAGGAAATGAGCCAAGTCTAGCTGCAGTGGGTCCATTGGAGCCTCCCCTTGATGGGGCCGAACTGAGGAAGGCCTCACATCCCTGGAGAGCCGCTTTCGTGGGTCTGTCTGTTTACAAGTGGGCCGCTCTCTCAGGCCAGCCTGGGCTCCGGGTGTTTCCAGGGTTTGGAGCTGCAGGTCCCTTTCCTTGCTCCCTATGACCTTGGGCCTCCGCCCGTGACCCTCCGCTTATTCCTCCCCTTCTGCCAGACCTACGTTCGAAAGCGGGCTCTATCTTTTACAAGCTGCAAGATGAGGGCAAGAACTTCTTTTGAGTCTCAGTTTCTTCATCTACAAAACGAGGATAACGATGGGGTTGTCAGAGTATTAAATGAGAGAAAGGATCGTAGGTGCTCACGTGGTACTTCTTCCCTCATCCTCTTTGGCGCGCCCACTCCCCAGCTGCTGACTGCCCTTGGAGGGGTCGCAGAAGTCCCAGGAAGTACTGACCTGGCAGGGTCCGCAGATACTTGGGGGAGTGATTTCCTAGGGGTCCCCGGGGTAAGGAGTGCCCAGGGAGCGCCACCCAGTCTAGAGAGCGGGGGTCAGGAAGAGAAGCTGGAGCGGTGCAAAGGGAATGCTGGCCGCCATCTCTGGCCCTTCTCAGGCTCCCTCTCCAGGCCCAGTGTTTATCCCTCCGCCGCGGCTGCTGACACGCGTTGCTGACACCCGCCCAAGGCTGGCCTCGGCCCCGGGCGCGGAGGGGGCGGCGGGCCGCTGGCAGTCCGCCCGGGGGAAGCCACGCAGCCAGCCCGCGGGCCGGGCGGGGGAGGGGGCGCGCCGCCGGGCCGGGCCGGCCGAGGCACCTGTGTCCGGGCACAGCTGCGTTCGTCCCCTGCTGGGCACCCCAGGCCCGCTGTGCTTCCTGGGGCGGGGAGTCCCCGGGCGGGCAACTGTGTAGGACAAGAGAAGGCGGGGAAGGGCTGGGAACCCTGGGGGCAGGGGTCCCTGCTCACGTGCCCGCTTATCCCCGCCCCCCAGGCCGCAAGTTCATCATCGCCAACGCTCGGGTGGAGAACTGCGCTGTCATCTACTGCAACGACGGCTTCTGCGAGCTGTGCGGCTACTCGCGGGCCGAGGTGATGCAGCGACCGTGCACCTGCGACTTCCTGCACGGGCCGCGCACGCAGCGCCGTGCCGCCGCGCAGATCGCGCAGGCCCTGCTGGGCGCGGAGGAGCGCAAAGTGGAGATCGCCTTCTACCGGAAAGATGGTAGGCGCGGGCTGGGGCGGGGCGGGGCGGGGCGGGGCCGAAAGGCCGGGGTGGGGGGCGGGGTCTGTGGGGTGGGGGCGGCCGGCGATTGGCCGGAGCTCCGGCCTGTTGCAGGGGGGCGTGACCTCAGCAGGGACCTTTGGGGTGCGCCAGGTGGGAGGCGCGGGCTGGATATTGGGGCTGTACGGCGGTCCGGGTCTCTTTACCCCAAGCACTCTGGTGGGATGGTTTACGGGGTGCCCAAGGGGCTGCTTGGCTGTGGTCTGGAGCCTCTGGTTCCTTCCTCCCTGGGCAGATGTGGACAATGTTGAGCTAGGTGGGTTGGAGTTTGACGGCAGCACCGGGATGGCAGGTGTGTGCATGGATGGGGGTAATGGAAGTCCAGGCCGGTGGCTGGGCGCCGACCTCCGCCCACAGGCCTCTAGCTACCCTCGCCCCTGCCAGGTGACTGACTGGTCTGGGGAGTTGTCGCTGAGGGCGAGGCGGGGAAGGGCTGCAGGACTCTGGCTGGCTCTCTGCCGCCCCTCTCCTGCCCCCTCTCTCTTCTGCCCTTCAGCTGCACCTGGCGGGAGGTGTGTGCCTCTCCCCACAACCTCAGTTCCCTTTGTCCCATCTTTTGAGCGCCCCGCCCGCCACCCCTTCCTGCGCCAGGTGTCTCTGCTCGGCCACCGGGGCTCCCCGCCCAGCTGCGCTGAGCTTCCGGAGAGCGGATAAACAGCGCCCTGGGCCCCTGGGCGGGGCTGCTCCCACACCGCCCCTGCCCTGGCGGGGTGGGCTTTGCTCAGGGAGGGCAGTGCCGCAGGGCTTGGGGGGACCTGCAGGTATCAGAGGGCTGGGGAGGGGGCTCTGGAAGGTGCCGCAGGACTGCCCACCGGTGCCCAAAGCCTGCCGCTCACCAGTGTGTATCTGATGAGCATTTACTGAACCCCTGTGAGCCAGGTGCAGCAAGGTCTTGGAGATGGAGCAGTGTACAAGACAGAAGAGGTTCCTGCCCACAGCGAGCTTACCTGCTGTTGTAGACAGCACTCTCTGTCTCTTCCTGGGGCAGTGAGCCAGCAGCCACCGTATGCCTCTGTCCCTGTCCCTTGGTACCTCCCCTGTACGCTATGCTCAGGGTTGGCTGAGGCTGCCCTGCAAAGGATTACATGCCCTGAAGACCCTGCTTTTGCAGGGGTGCCCAGCTGTGAGATCCCTGGACAGAATCAGAGTGGGGGACAGTCACTGGGGACCTGTGGAAGAGGGTTTGCTCACAGCAAATGGGCCTCTGGCTGGGAGCTTAGATGCAAACTCTGAAGGCAGGGCCTCCTTTCTGGTTCTTCACTGATATCCCCCCAGAACCTTCATCAGAGCAGATCTGCTTTTATATCTGCCTGGCTACCTAGTACTAGCTAATATCAGTGGGTGCCTTCTATGCGCTGGACACTGGGCCGATAATGTTTCACTTGCATCGTCTCATGGAATCTTCACAACAACCCTGGGAGGTAGATACTATTTTTTCTCCATTTTGTGGATGAGGACACTGAAGTTCAGAAACTTCCCTAGAGAGTGCAGAAACTTCCCTAGAGAGTGCAGAGCTGGGAATGGAACCGTGTCTGTCCGATCACAGCCCTGTCCACTCTGCTCCGCTGTCATGTATTAAAAAGGAGGCAAAATAGTTACAGGTATATCTCTATACTGCACGTTACTTTATGCACACTTTTATTTTGAAAGTTTGCAAACAATTGGTGTCATGAGAAGAATGTGAATACACACGTCCTGGGTTCAGGTCTAACACCAGAGAGTCTGTGATATGGATCAAGTTGGTTAGTGCCTTGAGCCCGTTTCTGCTTCTGGGACAGTGTGCCCGCCGGACCCCTCGGCGGCAGGGGCCTGAGTGCTTCTGCCTTCCCTGTAGTGTGTGTGAGGAGCCACCCTCCCTCCTTCCTGCCCCAGGCTGGCTCCTTTGGGAGAGGATGGCCATGGGACCCCTTCTGCAGAGGTGCTATCATGGAATCTTGGTGACCTCGAGGATCACTTAATCCAGCCCACTCAAGTTACAGATGGAAAAACTGAGAAGCAGAGGTCAAGTTACCAGCGAATCAGTGGAGGCAGTGGGATTAGAACCCAGGCCTCCCAGCCAAGTTCAAGCTCTTTCCCCACCCCCGGTTACTACTCCAAATGGTGCTGTGACCCAGAAAGTCCTATGCCAGCCATCTTGGCCTGCCCCCTTCTCCGCTCTCACCTAGTTTCCATGGGGATCAGGTATCTCCTGGTGGCCAACAGGCTGGCCTTGGCCCTCAGGTTATGTGGGCCGCTGCTTGTCCGGGCACCTGAGGCCTCGGGTGCAGACAGATTTCCTCTGCCTCCCGCCCTCTCCCTCTGCTCAGTCCCTTGGGCAGATCTCTGTGCCTGACCTGGACGGGGGTGTGTGTGTGTGTGTGTGTGTGTGTGTGTGTGTGTGCATGAGCTCACAGGCTCACAGCCTTGTGCGTGGACAGAGGAGGGAGGTAGATGTGAGGAAGGCCAATGCCACCTCTTGTTTCTGTCCAGGCCTTTCTCAGGGTCTTTGCCTGGGCCGGCCATGGCAGAGCAGGTCCCTGGGCTTTAGCCCCAGGGAGGCGGGTGGCTGGGAAGGAGGCGGGGCCTTTTGCTGGCAGGCGCCACCGTGGACAGCTGTACTGTGTCGGTGCCTCTAGCCTAGCTCTGTGCAGTCTCAGGGCCTGGAGCCAGACAGCCCCATTATTTAGCTGCTGGGACTGCTGGGAGGTGGGGAGGCCAGACTGGGGGATGTGGGCTGGAGGCAGAGACACGAGGTGCCAGGCCCTCACTGGCCCTGTGTCCATGCTCCTTCAGGTCAGGCCTGGGATTAAGGTGCAGCTGGGATCAGGGCCCAGCATCGTGGGGCTGGCAGGTGGCGGCATCCCCTTGGGGCTCTGGGCCGCGCCTCGGCAGCAAGTGATGCTGGTGTACACCTGCATTCCCACATTGCCCTGGGGAGGCTTCGGGCGCCTTCCACCATGGCTCCTCCTCACGCTCCCCTCCTCTGCCGGGCCTCGGGGAGGTCCCCTGCGCTCTGTCCCTCCTGTTCTCTCTGCTCTTTGTTCCCGCCTCTCTGCCCCGCCCCTGCCATGCTCAGCGGCCGCCTGTGCCCATGGTCTCTGCTTCTCTCCCCACCACTCAGGCCTCCCTGCCGGCTCTGTCCCCCGTGGTCTTTATCTCCCTCTCCCTGCAGCTGTCTCTCTTCTTCCCCCCCATTCCGTACCCCTGTGCCTTCCTCCCTGCCTCTCTCCCTCTGCCCCGGTGGCCCCCGCCTCTCTGGGCTCCATCTCCAAGTCTCTGTCTGGCTCCACGTACCTCTGCCTGTCCTGGCCTGGTCTCCATGTCCCTGTGTCCCTGGGAGCCTGTGCGTGGGTGGGGACGGGGGTGTCTCTAGAGAAGAGTCTGTTGGCTTCTCCACTCCAGCTGCAGGCCGGTTGTCATGGTAACAGGGTCAGAGGGCCCCCCGCTGCAACAGCTGAGCTGTGGGCTGGGGGAGGGGTGGGGACAGAGGGCCAGCGTGCTCCCCAGTGCCCCCAGAGCCCATGGGGAGCCAGAGCCCCAGAGGTGACCCTACACCCACTGGTCTGTGGTCCCCAGACTCAGACCTCAGCCTCCCAGGTGCTTGCGCAGGTACTCCTGGCACCGGTGGCACTCCTTGGGGCCTCCCGTGACTCTCCACGGACCTCAGGCCATTTCGCTATCTCCTCCCTGGTCCCTGAAATCTGACTCCTCACTGTGACCCTCCCACACCACCCCCTTCTCCATCATGGCCCCAAGCTCAGACACCCACTTCTCCCCTCCCAGCCCTGTCCCCTCCAAGCCGTGATCCTCAGGTCCCCACACCCCCATCAGTCAGGGTGGCTGGTGAAGGAGCCCTTGGGTATTTTGAGGCTGGCAGGCAGGTCAAATGGAGGCTGGTACCTGGGTGTGTTCTGTGTCCTTGAGATGGAGCAGGCCGGGGTGAGCCCCGGAGGAATGAGGTTAGACACAGGTAGCACTTTACTTAGGGGGGGTGGGGAAGCCATCGAGGGGCCCCCTCCACCTTGGGCCTTCTGGTCAGGACCTGGGGCAGCTTGGAGTCCGGCAGGTGCGCACACCTGCACGATGGTGGCCGGGAGCAGGGCTCGGGGGCTGCGTCAGAGCCCAGCAGCGCTTTCCCTCCGTGGCTCCAGGGAGCGGAGCTGAGCCAGAGCAGGGTGCCCTGGCCTGCATGGGGGCTTCCTGTCCCAGCCCCAACCTGGGGGCCGGGCGGGCCTGCCATGACCGAGGGTGTGGGCCACTCCTGGCCTCCTCTGGGGTCTGGAGAGTGTCGGGCGGGTGGCTCCTCTGTGTTGTGTCTGCTGTAGCCCCTGAGAGGAGCTATGTAAATATTTGTGCAGAGGCGTCTGGGATGGGAGCAGATTTTGACGGTGTTCTCGGGCTCTGGGGAGGCGGGCCGTGGGCAGCAGGAGGGCCAGCATGGGGGTGTGAGACCGGGTGAGCCTCAGCCTCTTTTCTGCCCAGTGGTGGCTTCCAGGGTGGTGGGACTTCAAGGGGTCCAAGAAAGTCCTTTCACAATTAAACATCTTCCCCGAGGGTGCTTGAAATGCCTCTATGTGGGAACTTTTCGCTTGGGTGGAGAACGAACCTTTTTCTTTAAAACGACATTTTCTTCTCATCACCCCTCCCCTGTAAGCAGGGAGGAGTGTGGAAATAGCTGGCCCTCAGTGTGAAGGAGTTTCACAGAATCATTCCTCCTTGACATGGGGAGGGGCCCATGGGGTCAGGGCCAGAAGAGGGGGCACAGAGGGACACCTGGGACAGGTGATGAGTATGGGAGAGGCTCTGGATGAACCGCTGTCCCCCTAAAGTCCCTTCCTGTCCTTAGTCCAGGGGCCCATAAAGATCTCCACGCTGTGAACTGTGGTTGGCCTCGAACGGACTTCTCTCCGTTTTGGTCGCGTGTCTACTGGACTAAAAGCACCTTGAGGGCCGGGACAGTGTCTTCTCCTTAAGCCACCATCTCCCTCACTTACAGCTCTGGGCAAGGCTGCCATGTCCGACTCCCCCACTAGATTGGAAGCTCTGGGAGGGCAGACAGCGGCCTGTTTTGTTCTCTGTTGTATCTATGTGTCTGCTGCATAGTGGGAGCTCCGTTCATGCTCCCACTGAATGAAGGATTGAATGAATGTGGTGGGCAGTGTGCTGTGTTGCAGAAACCCTATACCAGGAGTCAGAGCCTTGGGAGCAATTTCTGGTTTAGTTATAGTCTTGCTCTGTGACCTTGGGCAAATCACTTCCCATCTCTGGGCCTTGGTCTCTCCCTCTGTGAAAAGCCTTTGAATAATAGAATGCCAGGACTGGGAGGGGTCTTAGAGGATGGGGAGGCTACTGGGGCCAGAGGAAGGTGGGCCAGGGAGAGGTGGCCTGAGGTGGCCACTGAGCGAGCTGCAAGTCCTCCACCCCTGCCGTGTGGGGGGCATTGTGGGGTACAGGGAAGGCATCTGGGGATTCTCAGCCTTCCCGCCTCAAAGATGGACGGAGGAGGCCTGGATGGGGGAGCAGAGCTGGAGGAGGGGGCGGTGGCAGCTGCACTCATTGGCACCCTCACTGTTGTGACTGCACTTTTTTTTTTTTTTTTTGGCTGCGTTGGGTCTTTTTTGCTTTGCGCGGGCTTCTCATTGTGGTGGCTTCTCTTTGTTGTGGAGCTCGGGCTCCAGGTGCTCGGGCTTCAGTAATTGTAGCGTGTGGGCTCGGTATTTGCGGCATGAGGGCTCAGTAGTTGTGGCTTGCAGGCCCTAGAGGGCAGGCTCAGTAGTTGTGGTGCAGGAGCTTAGTTGCTCTGCAGCACGTGGGATCTTCCCGGACCAGGGCTCGAACCCGTGTCCCCTGCACTGGCAGGCGGATTCTTAACCACTGCACCACCAGGGAAGTCCCTGTGACTGCACTTATAGTTTGCAAGCTGGGACGCATGCTTTGTGGCAGGTGGTCCTTAGATGGGGCCTCCTCGCCATCATTTTACAGGCACCAAACTCACTTAGAAAGGCTAAGGGGTCTTAGCCAGCTGGCAGGTACCTGAGTGGGAACTCCAGTCCAGTTTTCCTCTTTCCACTCGAGTCCTGCCCAACACGGAACACCACTGCACAGGCTGTCTTGCCCCAGAGGGCCCTTTGGGGTCATGATGGGCTCAGAGCCCCAGGAAATTTGGGCTTTAGCTGGGGTTCCCAGAGCTGCAGTTCCTCATTCGCTAAGTGGGATCAAAACACCTGTCCTCCCGCGTACTGCTGGGAGAGGTTCAGCAGATAAGAGGATAGGTGCAAAGCAGTGTCGAGTGCCAAGGCTCTTGGCATTCTACTTGCCATTAGGCAGGGCATCACCCATGTGGCCGCAGGTTCTAGTCAACCAAGGAAGTGAGCTGACCAAGGGTCTCAGTATCCCTGTTCCCTACGGCCATCACCCTATGCCCTGCTCCACCCCGGCCTGCCTCTCTGCCTCTCTCCGCGGGCTTCTGTTGGTCCAGCTCCTGCTTCTTCCACAAATCATAGAAACCAGGATATTTGTGTTAATGGGTTTCTTCTTTCTCTTTCATTGGTTTTTCTCCTTTTCCTTTTTTCTCACTCCCCAGTCCCATTACCCTCCCCTTAGGCAGCCATTCAAATGTACTTCCTGTGAATGTGCTGCTTGCATATGTTCTTGCAAAATGTGTGTTTTGTCTGACTGCATATAGGTTTAATTTATGTAAATGATACGTGCTATATATTGTATTCTGGTGTTCACTTTTGTTGCACAGGAGTCCGCCTTTAAGTCCAGCCAGCTTTTTCCTTGATATTGAGCCTACAGCTCCATGTTCTCTGGTGTGCTGCCCCCTCGTTTTACCCTGTCCACTCTCCTGGGGAGGGCCCGCCAGGTTGTCTCTATAAATGATGCTGCAGTGAACATCCTCATGCGTGGCCCCTTTTGGATTCATGTGAGGATGCCTTTGGGATTTCTCCCCAGGAGTGGAATTGCTGGATCACAGGGTATGTGGACACTTAATTCAACGAAGCACTATCAGGCTGTGCATGAGCGGGGCTGCGTCTATTGCCACCCTCCTAAGCAGAGCATGGGATTCCCCTGCAACCCTGCCACACGTGGCATTACCCACCTTTCTAATTTTTGCAAGTTTAATAGGTGGAAGTGATATCTTTCTGCTTTAATTTGCATTTCTTTGATTTCATGCGAGTCCGAACATCTTGTAGGCAGCCGTTCAGGTTTCTTTCCCATGAATTCCCTGCTCATATCCTTTGCTCACTTTTCCATGAAGCTGCTGTCTTTCGTTCTTATTGATTTGCAAGAGTTGCTTATTGATTCTAGAAATACAAATGCATACAGTTAAATATCCAGTGTGTATTCTGGATATTAATCCCCGTTGAATCAAGATTTTGTAAATATCTGCTCCCATTCAGTCGTCTGTCAAATTTATCCAACAAAAATTCTTAATTTTGATACAAACAAATTCATGGATTTTTAGCTTTCTTCATGCTTTTGAAGTTTTGTTTAAGAAATCCTTCACTGTCCTGAGGTTGCAAAGGTCTACATTTTCTTCTGTTACCTTAATTGTTTTACCTTTCTCAGTTGGGTCTTTAATCCATCCTGACCCTACCTCTGTCTGTGGTGTCAAATAGGGATCAAGTTGTATTTTTTTCCGTGTACTGAGCCAATTTTCCCAACACATCTAGTAAACAGCCTATTCTTTTCGGTTGGCTTGTGGGGCTACCTTTACCACTGGTTAATTTCCCATATATCCATGCGTCTGTTTTTGAGCTCTCTGTTCTGTCCAAGTATTTATTTGTCTGTTCTTGCATCAACACCATATTAAAAAAATACAGCAGTTAGTATGTCTTAGTATCTGGAAAGGCAAATCTTCCCTCTCTGTTCTTCTTTTGAAAGGTTGACATACATATTTGTGGACCTCTCTTCTCCTTTGCAAACTCTAGAGAAGGTTTATCAAGTTCCTGGGAAGAAAAACCCCACTAGAATCTTGGCTGGAATTAGATTGGTTTTATGGGTTAATTTGGGGAGAATGGACGTCTTTCTAATATTTGTCCCATCTGAGAGTCTGTAGTGTCTCTCTATTTCTCAGATTGTTTCTGCATCCTTTATTAGTTTAAGGTTTTTTTTTTTCTCCCCCGTAGAGACCTTGTGCATTCTTGGGCACTTCCTAGACACTTCATAGTTTTGTGTTTTTTTTGGCCATGCCATGCAGCATGTGGGATCTTAGTTCCCCGACCAGGGACTGAACCTGTGCCCCCTGCATTGGGAGTATGGAGTCTTAACCACTGGACCACCGGGGAAGTCCCCACTCCATAGTTTTTGTTGCTATTATGAAAGAGATCTTATTTTTGACTACCTACTCTAATAGCCTTCTGCTGGTGGAGGGGGGGCTGATCTTGTATTTGGTAGCCTCACTGGATGAAGTCTCTCATTAGCTAGTTCTGATTGTTTATCTGTTGATTTTATTGGTTCTCTAGGGAGATGATCCTATCATCTGCGAATAACGCTGGTTTTCTCTGTGTACGTTTGGGTCATTGCCATATGTGTTGACGTTGGAACGTTCCATCTGCCTTTTTCAGCAGGCTTTCACAGGCACTTGTATCTATTTGTTGGAGTCCTGTGAGGTGGGTGAGTCAGGGAGGGATTGCAAGTTTCGGATTAATGATTGAGAAGCTGCGGCCGACTGGGTGACCGATGGGACAGGCCCTCTGGGGTATGCCGGGAGCCAAGGCGGGAGCAGAGCTCTAGAAGCTTGCGGGGCCCTGGAGGAGGGCGGGGACCGCCACTGTCTCCTAGTGGACCTCGGCTCTGTGTGCCCTTGCTGCCCGTGGCCTGCTGTGTGTGGGTCACAGAGAAGAGGGCTGGTAGGGGTCTGAGGCTCAGAGATACCCCAGCCCCCTTGCCCGGAATTCCTGGGCCGTCAGCCTCCGTGTTCCGTGCTGTTGACCAGATTGAATAGTGCTTCAGCAAAAGACGCCACCTAATTCCTGTGAGGGTTCTGATTGCTGTCCAGACTCAGGGTGGGTTTGAAATGGGCAAATCCTGTCCTGAAAGCATAGTCAGTCAGTGCCCCTGGATCTGAAAGGGAGCTTAAAGCGTGGGGAGATGGCCCTGTCCCCATCTGCCATCCGTGCAGGTCCCTGCCCCAGTCTGTGATCGACTGGACACCTGTTCACCCAGTTTGTCCCGTGAAGCCAGCCCAACACTGGCCTCAGGCCTCCGGCTCTGGGCAGAGGGCGGAAGCTCCCCCGGAAGCCAGCGTACAGTTACCTCTCTCATTAGGAACATAGTGTTAGAGGAGTTTTCAGTGAGAGACATCCCTGTGGCCAGATGGAGCTGTCAAGAAAATCTTTGTAGAGGGGGGTCCTGCGGGGGCCTAGAGGGGCGGGAGGAATTGGAGGGAAGCGGGGTGGGGCCGTGGGGAGTGGGAGGGTCTGTGAAGCTGGGGCACACTGGAGGGGGCACTGGGGCCAGCCTGCGTGTCCAGGGACGGGAGGCCCGGCTGGGAGGGCACCTGAAGGATGTGACATGGCTGGGAACAGGGGGTTCTGAAGGACTCTGAGGAGGGACAGGCTCCAGGAAGCAAGAGGAGGGAGGTTAAGCGTGGAGGCCTCAGGGAGGCGGGGAATGGGATGGTGCCGGAAAGAGAAGCTTTCCCCGAATAAACATGGCCGGGTTTCACCTTGCCGGGGCTTCTTCGGAACAGGGCAGGGCTGTGACTCCCAGTTTACAGACTGTGAGGCTGCATCCCCCACGGAGGTCGAGTAGGGCTGAGCCCCAGAGCTTTTCTAGAAAGAGCTCTTCTCCTGAGGCCGTCACAGTGGCCCCTGGGAAAGGTAGCACAGACAGGCCACATGCGATGGGCTCGGATGGGCATCTGGATGACTCACAGAGGCCCTGAGGCCCTCCGTGTGGCCCTATAAATCTCTGGGAAGGTGTTAGGCTGGAGGGGCTAGGGGAGGGTCTGTCTGGAGATGCTCATTCCGGGAGAGCTGGGGTCTGGATTGTGGCTCCCCAGCCCTGGCCCTGAAGTGAGTAGTCCTGGGGAAATCTGTCCCACTCAGCTCCTGGAGCCATGGGGATAGGATTGGCCTCTCTTTCTCTCTCACACACACACGAACACACACGTGCACACTCATTCACTGGCTGGCCTCTCAGGCTCCCCCGCTCTGTCCCCTGGGCCTGTAGTGTCCCTGGCCTTCCTTAGGCCCCCACTGCCCAAGAGAGCGACGTTAGCGACACGGTGGCCCCTGGCCAGGAGCAGCTCCAGCTGCATCTTCCTGTCGCCGCCACCAGGCTAAATATAACCTGACACTGCACAGCCCTGGGCCGCCGTCGGAGACAGCCTCTGCTGGGGGCGGACAGCCCGACTGGAGCCCCAGCCTCCTGCCCTCAGCGTGACTTTGGGCCCAGCTCCTCCTGCCCCAGCAGGGCAGGACGGCGACCGGGGCGAGGATGGCTGCTTCCCCGAGGTCACCTTCCCTGCAAGGACCCGGCACCCTGCCTCGTTACAGCTCTGAATGCTTCCACAAGGCCATCTATCATCTCATCTGGCACCCAGGGTACGAGTCACTTGTCCCTGCAGTACCCACAGGGAGTCTGCAGCTCAGAGAGGTGGCTGACCTGCCCACAGTCACACAGCGATTGCCCAGGTCTCCTGAGGGTCGGGGCAGATCAGCTCGGCTCAGCTCCCCAGGACCCCTCTCTCTGCCAACTCATCCCGGGCTCCAAACGGGGGTTCCTGTTGACTCCCCGGCTCAGTGAGGGTGGGTGGCACGCCTGTCTTGTTCACGAGGCCCTGAACGCTTCACGTGCGTGTGCTCAGCGAGTACTCGAGGGGGATGAAGAGCCACCTGCAAAGGAGCTGTGATGGCACCCAGTTTGCAGACGAGCCACTAGAGGTTCTGACCCGGGGAGCTTGTCCAAGGACACTCAGGTCACCCGCAGGCCTCCCTTTCCCCACCTGCCCGGTGCTGCCCCAAGAGATAAGGCCTGCCCCCGCGGAAGCCAACGGCGGCTCCTGCCTGGGGACCAGCCAAGGCTTCCCAGAGGTGGGCAGTTGGGTTTGGGACCGGGGGTGGGGCCCCTGGATGGGTCGGGATGCAGGGCAGGGACGATGTCCCAGGTACACTGTCGGGTGTGGGTTGGCACCAGGTGAAAGCAAGCCAGCGTTGCGTTCTGATGAAGATGGCGCCCTTCCCCGGGGTCGGGAGGAACTGGACCTGCTGCACCTGGAAGGTAGCCAGACCTGGTCCCCTGGGGCCCTGCCCCTGCCCCCCCCCCCCACCGCCCCTTTCTCAGTGGCCTGTGGTGAGCTGCATGACCTCTGCGGCCCTTAGACTCCGAGGCGCAGAGGATCCTGTCCTTGTGTGGGGCTGTCGATCCATGACTGCCTCTCCTCTCCTGGCCTTCATTCTCACAGGGCCCGGGTGCCCCAAGCCCAGGAGGCAGGCCGAGGCTGGGTGCCCGGATGCCTTCAGCTGGGGCTGGGGTCGGGGTGGGGGGGGTGGGGGGTGTGAGTCAGGTTTCTTCAGCATCAGCCACGTGAGCCAGGCTGGCCCAGGGGGCCTTCTCCCTCTCCTCCTTCTCCAGTTACCAAGATCTCCCTTGGGGGGCTTCCCTGGCGGTCCAGTGGTTAAGACTCCGCGCTTCCACTGCAGGGAGCGCAGGTTCAGTCCCTGGTCAGGGCAACTAAGATCCTGCAAGGTGGGCAGCGGGCAGCGTGGCAAAAAAAAAACCCCCCACAAACAAACAAAAGCAAAAACAAACAAAAAAACCTCCCTTGGGCTCTCCTGCTTCACAATGTTCTGTCATTCATCCCCCTAGCCCACTGGGGCAAGGTCATCGTCCTGTATTGCAGGTGAGCTCCCTGGGGCTGGAGGAGGGCAGGTGACTTGCCCAAAGTCATTCTGATGCAATGAGCGAAGGCCACTTAACTCCATAGCCTGTGCCCCGCCCTTTTGCGCCCGGGAGCCCCACAGCCGTTCTGTGGGCAGGGCAGGGGTCCTCCGCTCCCCTCCAGTTCGATCCCCTGCAGTCCGTTCCCTCCTTCCCCGGGCGCTCCAGGCTCTGGCTGTCTCGGGAGCGCGGGCCGCTCCTGCCACAGAGC
The DNA here is from genome assembly GCF_028021215.1 of Eschrichtius robustus. Classification (NCBI taxonomy): domain Eukaryota; kingdom Metazoa; phylum Chordata; class Mammalia; order Artiodactyla; family Eschrichtiidae; genus Eschrichtius; species Eschrichtius robustus. The sequence goes on along the minus strand of NC_090831.1, from coordinate 124,266,967 downwards.
GGCTCTCGGCGGAACTGCAGCCTCCCCCAGCTCTGGGCTGAGGTCAGCCTCTGCTCCGCGGAGCTGCTCTGTGGGGTGGGGCGGGTCGGAGGGAGAAGAGGAACAAAGAGATGAGCAGGGTCTGGGTATGTAGGAGCAGGGCTCATGAAGGGTGAGGCACTGGTCCTGGCGTGCGGTGCCAGCCCAGGGCTCCGGGGAGGCGGCCCAGACGCTGACTCTGAGCGTTTCTTCTCTGCTGAGAAGTTGTGTGAAGGTCACAGCCCCGCCGCCTGCAGGCTGCGATGTGCTTTGTGCCGCTGCCCAGTTCTGGCTGTCCCTGTGCCCTACCCCTGGCCTGCTGACCTTCAGCTGCCCTCGGGGACCCCACCCGCCAGAATTCCAGCCAGTGATGGGATGGGGTCCCCTGGCAGGTCTGGCTGAAGAGCTAGGGGTGGGTGATATGGCAGCTCACGGAAGACCCAGCCAGCCAGGCAGGATGGGCGGGAGGCAGAGCCTCTCGGAGCCCTGGCTGACCTGGGGCTACCCGCTTTCCTTCCTTCCGTGTCCCCTCGAAAATAGTAGCTGGAGCCTAACACCCCCCCCTCCTCCCCCCAGCCATCAGGCAGGACTCCAGTTCACATTTTCGGAATAACAAGGGCTTTTACAGGGTTATTTGAAAGGAAAAATTCCTTGAATGTCGACAAAGGGAGAGGACCAAGGGGGCTCCGTGTGTGAGTGTGTGTCTGTGTCCAAGGGCCGGGAGTGGGCCTGTGCTGTAAGGGGGCTTATATCTGGAGTTTCTGCGGCCTGGCGTGAAGGGGGGTGCAATTTGGGATGTCAGGGTCCTGGGATGTCAGGGTCCTGGGCTGTCCGGGCTGCAGAATGCAGTTCTGGCCTCTCTTGCTGAGAAGCTGGAACTGAAGTGGGCACGGGGTGTTGAGGCCTCAAGTTCAGAATCCTGAGGCCGTGCCCTGGGGGCAGGATCCCCAGGCCATCCTGAAGGGTTGGGCTCATCAGGGCTCCAGACTCTGGACTTACGTGAGATGAGTTTCCCAGCGAGGAACCAAGACCAGGGGCCTGGATCGCTGGGCTCCCAGGGGGTGGGTGTTGGGGGGGTCTCCAGGGCTAAGGTTTCCTGGTCTCTGGCCTCTCCTTAGTCCCTATGAGGGCCAGTCCCTGTTCAGGCTGCTGCCGGCCATCACCATATTAGGGCATAAACGCTAGGCGGGCTGTCTAGGTGCCAAACGGTCTCCAGCTGGGCCCGGCCTCCTGCAGCTCCCAACACCACGGCAGTGTTTCAGCCGGGCCATGTCAGAGGCTGGAGGTCAGGGGACAGCAGCAGCTACTGGAAGGAGACCCTGAAAGAGCCCCCCCAGCTCAGGTCCCGTGGGCCAAGCCATGAGGGCCTGGGATGCGGTGAGTGGAAGGGCTTTGGGGTAGGGCAGAGAATTCTCGGCCAGCCCCTGCCCTGGCCCAGCTCCCCTCATCCCGGTGCCATCCTGTTTCCCTTGGTTTCAGAGGATCTCCGTCCACAAGATTAATCCCACAGCAGTTAGAATTGCTCCTCAGCTCCCTCTCAGCCCTGTCTCTAGCAATCGTCCCGGAGCCCGGCCAGCATCTCCTAGGAATCAGGCCCTTTACGCCTGGCCTTCTCAGGTCTGTGGAGAAGCTGTGGCTGCACTTCCCAGGGCTAGCCCACAGGGCTCATTGGCCATCGGCCCCTCCAGCTTGTTGGCCTTGACTCAGTTCACCCCAGCCACGTCCTCTCCACCAGTCCTGATCCTCAACCCCTCCCCCGCCGTTAGTCCCACCCCATCACCAACACCACTGGCCAGCGCCTGCTCCCTGGTGCATTGTTCTGGGCGCTAGGCCCTTCAGAGGGGACACAGACACTGGTGAGTTAGGACCCGGCAGTTCAGAGAAGACAGATGAGCACCAGGAAAGAAGTCTCTGCCCCGGGAAGAGAAGATGAGGAACATGCTTGGTCCCCACCAGGTCCATGGAGTAGGAGGAACAGGATGTTAACACGCCTTCTTGTTGCATCAAGGAGGGCTTCCTGGAGGCGCGGGTTCTGAGCTGGGCCTTAGGCAGAGCCTGAGAGCGCACCGGGGTCTCTTTCAGAAATCAGTAGAGAGGAGGGTGTGGGGGCCGTGCGCTGGTCAGAGGCAGAGGCGGAACAGGTACATTGGCCTGGTGAACTGACATCAGCTGGAATAGGGGGCCTGGTGGCCAGAGAGAGACATTGAGAGGGAAAAAAAAAATCAAGAGCAGAGAAAAAGACGAGAGACAGAGATGAAAGATCTAGAAGCAGCGCTTCTCAACTCTGGTGAAGGATCAGTTTTGTTTCTAACGTGTCACAGACCAGTACTTGTGTGAAATACGGAAGTCACATGCTTGGATATTGCGGCAATGCCAAATTGCTCTAAAGGTTTTGAAGCTCTTGCTCTCAACTTCCGAACTTATCTTTTTGTGGATGACACAACAGTTGGGTACTAACGAAGAGGAGCAAAGACAGACAGAGAGACAGAGGGTGATCGCTAACCTGTCTCTAGTGTTTGACACATGCCAGGCACTGCCCTAGGCGGCTGGCACGTGTTGACTTATTTAATCTTTACAACTCATGAGGAACGAATTATTTTTTATTTTATTTTATTTTTTTAAACAAGTCTGTTCTTTTTTTTTTTTAATTAATTAATTATTTTTGGCTGTGTTGGGTCTTCGTTTCTGTGCGAGGGCTTTCTCCAGTTGCGGCGAGTGGGGGCCACTCTTCATTGCGGTGCGTGGACCTCTCACTGTCGTGGCCTCTCTTCTTGCGGAGCACAGGCTCCAGATGCGCAGGCTCAGTAGTTGTGGCTCACGGGCCTAGTTGCTCCGTGGCATGTGGGATCTTCCCAGACCAGGGCTCGAACCCGTGTCCCCTGCATTGGCAGGCAGATTCTCAACCACTGCACCACCAGGGAAGCCCAGGAACGAATTATTATCGTTCCCATTTTATAGATGAGGAAAATGAGGCACAGGGAGGTTAAAAACGTTAAGAAAAATGCATCAATGACAAGGCAGCAGAGCTGGGATCTGAACCCTGAGATCCTGGGCTTAAAGTGTGTGGGCTTAACCTCCAGGCTGCACTGGCTTACATGAGGAAAAGCAAAGATAGAGTGTGAGAGGATAGGGAAAAAGGTGAAACAACCCAGGAAGAAAGGAGCAGAAGCCAGTGTGAGGAGAATGCACATGGGGAGAGAGGGCTGGAGAACCAAGGCAAGCAGAGAGAGAAAGGGAGAGCTTTGAGAGCGGAAAGCTGGAGCGGCCAGATTAGGGAAGCAGCTCTGGCCGGCATGTGGCAGGAGGAGGGGGTGGGGCAGGAGGCAATGGCGAGAAGGGGCAGGACTGTGTGTGGGAGCCGTGGGGGAGGCAGAGGTGGACAGGCCCCTTCAGGTTTCGGGGGCCCATTCCGCCTGGTGCCACAGTGGCTGTGTCTCCGCTCTGCAGGGAGCTGCTTCCTGTGCCTGGTGGATGTGGTACCCGTGAAGAACGAAGATGGGGCTGTCATCATGTTCATCCTCAACTTTGAGGTGGTGATGGAGAAGGACATGGTGGGGTCCCCAGCCCGTGACACCAATCACCGTGCCCCTCTCACCAGCTGGCTGGCCTCCGGTAAGTGCAGCTGTGCTCTTGGGCTGGTGCAGGAATACATGGTTTCCCTTCCCTGGGGCCGTGAGGCTGCCCAAGGGCAATGCTCTGTAGGAAGGGATGCGGAAGGGATCCTTTCAGAGATGGGGGAGAGAACATGGAGGACACGGCCGGTCCCCTCTAGCTCAGCATGGACAGGTGAGGTGGAGGGACTGAGCCCAGATTCACAGGTCCCTGGGGCAGGATCATGGCTGGTTTCATAGCCTTACCCGCTTGGGGTCCCCCCACAGCATCCCCTGGGAGTGGTCCTCTCTCCAGCCCCAGGGATGGGGGATTCGCCCTTCCCTGTTGGCCCTGGCCACTTCGGGGCAGCTCCCTCTGCTCATGACAAGGCTCCGTCTCTCGTGGACTCAACTCTGTGAAATTTCTCTCTCGGGTCCTTGTTCCCGGACTGGCCAGCTCCCTGCTGTGGCCTTGGCTACTTGAGAAGAGGATGTGAGGGGACTGCTGCCTGTGGCTGGAGACGTGCAGGCCTCACCTCATCCTCCCATGACTCAAAGGCTCAGACACCTCCTCCTCCCCCTGCATGGCCTTTTTGGGTTTAATTTTAAATGTTCCCTCAGAGTCATGGCAAAAGAAACAACCTCTTGGTTTCTCAAGCTCTAAAATGGCAGCATCAGTAACGCCCTACCTATTCCATGGGTGCCACCTGCAAGGTGGCAGGGTACGGCAGGAACCCGTGGCATCACTCCTCCATTTGGATGCAGGCCCTGCCATTTACTGTGCGACCTCCAGCAAATCACATAACTCACTGACGCCTAAATTTCCTCAAGTCTAAAATGGAGATAATGATACCCACTGGGTGCAGTTGTGAGAGCCACAGGTGGTTTATGTAGAGACCACCGGTGATGTGAGGCTCAAGAAATGGTGGTTTATTATTGGCGGAGTCTTAGATATGATTGCATTCTAGACTTTTCTGGAGACTTGAGTTCTGTGCAGTAGGAGTTGGGGTGGAGGGGTGCCGGCGGCTGTCGGGGCTCCCACTTTCCCTCCTTCCTCCCCTTGGTGACTGGGCTCCAGCTGCTAGGCCTGGCCCTCTCCCGGGCTGCTGGGGCCCATGCACCTCCCCTGTCCCCGCAGGCCGCGCCAAGGCCTTCCGCTTGAAGCTGCCCGCGCTGCTGGCCTTGACCGCCCGGGATTCGTCGGTGCGGCCGGGTAGCGCGGGCGGCGCCGGTGCCCCGGGGGCCGTGGTGGTGGACGTGGACCTGACGCCCGCGGCGCCCAGCAGCGAGTCGCTGGCCCTGGACGAGGTGACGGCCATGGACAACCACGTGGCGGGGCTCGGGCCGGCGGAGGAGCGACGCGCGCTGGTGGGCCCCAGCTCGCCGCCTGCCTGCGCGCCCGGCCCGCACCCGTCGCCCCGGGCGCACAGCCTCAACCCCGACGCCTCGGGCTCCAGCTGCAGCCTGCCCCGGACGCGCTCCCGAGAGAGCTGCGCCAGCGTGCGCCGCGCCTCGTCGGCCGACGACATCGAGGCCATGCGCGCTGGGCCGCTGCCCCCGCCGCCGCGCCACGCCAGCACCGGTGAGGGTCGGCCCCACCCCTGCAGGAACTGCCCGGCCGCGTCCTCACCCGCGGGCCTGTCCATTCCAGGACCTCAGCTTCCTCCCTCTCCGCCCTGTCCTGTGTGCCTGGGAGATGGAAATCCTATTAAGCGCTTACTTAATCCCATTAAGTAGCCTTTTATTCCATTAAACGTGCATTCATCCCATTGCATTCTTCCACTCTCAGAGCTGGTGCTGGCCCGAGGAGCTGGCTCTCCCACCAGCTCCCAGGCTGGCCTGGACCGGGGATGCCCACGGGGAGTCGGGAAGGCGGGAGAGGCATCTGGGTCCCTGCCACCACCTGGGCCTCGGGCAGGTTCCCAGTGCCTGCTGAACAGGCCGCGTGGAAGCTCTTTCTCCTTCCTCATCTCATAGCTGCATCAGGCGCGCTTCCTTACGGTGGGGACGGGTCTGCCCTCACTTGCTTCTCAGGGACTCCACCCCTGTTTCCTGAGCTGGCCTCACTGAACCCCACGGCCTGGCTCCTGCAGGGCCCGTCTCTACCTCAGCTCTGTGTCGTCGACCTGACGGCCTTTGCCCCTGCCTGCCTGCCACCCTGACCCCCTTTCCCCTCCACCCCAGGGGCCATGCACCCCCTGCGCAGCGGCCTGCTTAACTCCACATCAGATTCGGACCTCGTGCGCTACCGCACCATTAGCAAGATTCCCCAAATCACCCTCAACTTTGTGGACCTCAAGGGCGACCCCTTCCTGGCTTCGCCCACCAGCGACCGGGAGATCATAGCCCCCAAGATAAAGGAGCGGACCCATAATGTCACTGAGAAGGTCACCCAGGTAGGTGTCCAGCTCCCTGGCTCTCCGCTCACGTGGGAGGAGCTTGGAGGGAGTGGAGTGGGAGTGGACTGTAGTCAAAAGGGGGGGTGGCGGGGTGCAGTCAGTGAGGGCCTCCTAAAGGTGGCGGACGTGCTGGCTGGGGGCGAGGGTGGCGTTTCAGAGCTGGGACGAGAGAGATCCTGGAGCAAGGGAGGCTGGAGGGGGGTGCCCATGGGAGGGGCAGATACAGAGGACAGGTGGGTGGGGCTCAGGGAGGACAGGGCAGCTGAGGCCGGGCACCTGGCAGGGTGAGGGTGGGTGGGAGAAGGTGGCCACGGGGCACAACAGAGTCCTGGGGGCAAACCAACGGGAGGTTTCACGTTAGAAGGGGCCACAGAGGTCAAGGGTGGGGGTCCTGATTCTTCTAGGCCAATGTGATGAGCCAGGCAGAGGGTGGGTACCCAGTGCTAGGGCCAGGGTGGCCTAGAGGTGCCCACCCCTGTCCCCAAACCACGGGAGAGGAGAGTTTCCTTCCCAAGTCGGGAGGGGAGGGTACGGAGTTGGGGGCACAGACACAGACGGGTCAAGTCCCCGAATCCCAGACCAGAGAAGATCGCCAGCCCTGGGGGGCATTGCCCAACACTGCCCAGTGGCAGGGCCAGCCTGGTCTCCTGCCCCCTCTTGGCAGCAAGATCGTCTGCACCACCCCCACTGCCCAGTCCATCCCAGCTCCTTCCCGTCCTGGCCTGGCGGTGGGGTGGGGGAAGGTCAGGACTGAGAAGCCAGGGACAGAGGGGGCTCCCGTGCCACACCTGTCTCGCCTCAGTCGCATCGCCCCCTCCCGCTCCTTCGGGCTCCCTGAGTCGGCCCGAGTGAGGGAGCTGTCCGTGGGCTGCCGTGGGCCTCCTCAGCCCTCCTCCTGGCCCCGCTCCCGCGGCCACCTTGGCTCTCTGGGTCCCTGCCAGGTCTCCGGCCCCTTGGCCTTGACTCCAGAACGTTCCCCCCACCCTAGGCCCCATATTTGGCTGCCTAGCCCTCACCCCCTCCCACCCCTGCCTCTCTCTTGTCCTCACCTGGAGCCCTGCCGGCTGCCCTGCCCCTGTGCCCACAGCGTGTGCTGTCGTGTTGTGGTCTGTGCGTGCCAGCGTGAGCGTGTGCTCCTGGCTCTTTGGTCACCGGGCGGTCGCTCCATCTCTGGGTGTCTGTGTGACTCTGGCTGGCTGGGCACTGGACCGGCGGGGCGGGGGTGTCGGGGAGACCATTAATCTGCGGTGACAGGCCGGGCTGCCGGGGAGGGGGAGGGGCACGGGCTGCGGGAGTGGCTGCAGCAGGAGCCCGGAGCGGGCCGAGGGGGAGGGGGCCTCTGGCCGGCGGGCGGGGCGAGGGAGCCCGGTGTCGGGGCCGGGGTGGGGACCTGGGAGGAGGAGGGGCCAGCTGGAGGAGCCGAGGCTCCTACCGCGGTGCCCGGGCCGCTGCTGGGCTGGCAGCGGGCAGAGCGCGGCACCCTGGCAGCGGGGCCCGCACCACGGGGCCATGGGCAGCCTGAGCCGGGCGGGCTGCTGTCCACGCTCACTGCCAGGGTGACCCCAGCCCCGAGGCCCAGCCCCAGTGACCCTGGCTTCGTGCCAGAGGCTGCCCTGGGAGCCAGGCCGCCAGCGCCTGGGGCGCAGCCCGGGCTGAGGCTGCTGTTGAGCTGCAGGTGAGGCGCTGGCTGGGCCCTCGGGGCCCCGGGCAGGCAAGCTGGGGGGAGCCAAGTCCTCCATGGCGGCCCCAGCGGGGGAGGCGAGCAGGACAGGGGCTCTGCAGCCCAGGGCCCAGAAAGGCCGGGTGAGGCGGGCCGTGCGCATCTCCAGCCTGGTGGCCCAGGAGGTAGGTGATCCCCCCAGCCCCTCCCCCTCCCTCCGGGGCGGGGGCACCGAGATGGGTGCGGCCCAGAGGGCTCTGGCTCCAGGCCGGGAGAGGGCTTCTGAGATGCAGGATGGGTTGGGGAGCCCTGGGGTCTGTGGCCCCGCTCATCCCACTCTTGGCTCCAGCTTGCTCGCGCTTCTCCAGACCCGCTGGGCCTAGGTGGACGGTGTTTTTCTTGCCAGGGCTTCCCTTCTCCTTGGGCTTCCGTGGCCCAGCCTTCTAGCTCGAAACACAGAAGGAGGAGAGGGGAGAACAGGAGCGAAGTGGGCGCCCGGAGAGGATGGCGGGGAGACGGGGGAGGAGAGGAGCCGCTCCCACTCCCACCCCACCTCCCCCAGCGAGCGGGCTGCAGCCGGGCCTGGCACAGAGGCGCTGGGGCTCCCCAGCTCCAGCACTCTGTGTGTTGTGAGTGGACCCTGCGGCGGGCGAGGGAGGCGTGGGCTGCTTCAGGGGTCCAGGTTGGGGGGCTGGGGTCAGAGGCCACTGGATGAGTGGTGAGGGCGGGCTGAGCCGGGCGCCTGGTCCACCTCTTCTGGGGCAGCCTGAGGTGCTGGTGGCTATGCTGTGGTCCCCCAGGCTGCTGACTCTATAGGCACCTCCTGGGAGCCACCTCTGCACCCCCCGGGGGCTTCTGTCAGAGAGCCGGGAGCCAGCTCAGGCAGGATGGCAGGGGGAGTTGGAGGCGGCTCCCGGGTGGGTCTGCGAATCCCACTCCTGTCGCCACCACCAGCACCTAAACTCTCTGCCTTGGCTCTTGTGCTCCGCCCAGCTGGGGGACAGGGATGCGGGGGGGTGGGGGTGGAATTCTTCCCAGCCACAGGTGAGGACCCGGGGTTTGGCTTAAATGAGCTTTAGGATTCTGTGTGACAACAGGTTATGTAACAGGGGAGGTTATATACCGGCCCAAGGCCGTGCGGCGAGCAGTTGCAGAGCTGAGCCCGGCGGCCCCTGTAAGAGGAGGTCTGTGGCTCCGGGTCTCGTGCCCCGGGCTTGCCCCCGGCACGTGTGCTTGTGGACTCGGTGGTGGTGGTCCTGCTGTGGGCCGACTCAGGTAGGGGGCAGGACCCCATTTGTCAGGTGTGGTTCAGCACAGCCTCAGGGGGCCTGGCCTCAGGTGTGGTGAGGAACCCCATCCAGGAACCTTCTTCTGCCTCCTCATCTGTGAGGGCCCTTCTCAGTCCCCACTTGACCCCTGAGAGGTCACCACCCATGTTTTCTGCCTTAAGGAGCAAGGGGCTCGGGCTGAAGGCAGGGCAGAAGCGGGGGCCTAGGAGCCACGTGCCCCTTCCCCTGCCCCAGGCCCCAGCTGCCCACCCCACCCATCATGTGCCTCTGGAGCCCCTGTGGCCAAACCCCTAACTATGGCCCATCTTAACTTCCAGTTACTTCCACTAAGGAGAGGCTCTCCACACGGTCCATCTGGTGAGGGTGGTTCCAGGGGGTCCCCAGCTTGAATATGAATGGGAGTCTTTGCGGCTCCACCCACCACGGCCCTCCCCAGCACAGAGGCCTGAGGATGCGGGGCCCTGGCACTTAGTACTGCTCCTGCAGGGCCGGCAACCTTGGCTCTCAAGGGGGTGGGTGAGGCCTTGGGTTTGGCTGCCCAGGGATGGCAGGGCCAGGCTGGGAGAGTTTGGGGATTCTGAGGGGCAGGGGAAGGCCGCAGGGGGACAGACAGAGGCTCCTGGGACAGCACGAGAAAGGTGGTCTCAGCTCTTCCTAGTTTGGCTTGGGGAGAAAGTGGTGTGACTGCTGCCCCCTGGTCTGGATGGCGAGCCTGCCTCTGCCTGGGTGATGAAGGGGCAGGACATGAGGTGAGCCAGTGCCGGGCTGGGTGGTCACTTCTGAATGGCTGCCCTGGGCCAGGGTGAGTAGGGAGGGGGAGCGAGTGTCATGGTCTCTCTTTCCTGGATGCCAAAGGGCCTGAGGCTGGGTGGCTGGTATCCTTGGGCCAGAGGCATGAAAGGACATTTAGGCTCTCAGTCCCTGGGCCACCAGCAATGGGACTTGTAAGGAACTGCAGTGACCACCACCATTGACATCGCCAAGGCCGGAAGCTGTAGTCCTTGGAGCATTTTCTGGACAGAGACTGTAGCATATGTGGGACGTGTGTGTGTGTGTGTGTGTGTGTGTGTGTGTGTGTGAGTGTGTTTGTGGTGTTTGGGGGTGTGGGCAAGATTGCACGGTGCGAGTTATATCCATAGTTATCGGTCTGTATTGCTGGTGGGGAGCAGTACTTGTGGGTGATACTGCTTGGTGCCCTGGACTCAGATAGCCAGCCAGGAGGTCCCGTGCCACATGGGGAACTCTGGTGAGTGGCCGTGTCCACTTGTCTGAGGGTGGGCTTCCCCGCTTACTCTGCTTGGCCTCTTCTCTGGAGGGCCCAGCAGAGATGGTACCTGCTCCTACCCTGGAGGGCCCCATGGTCTGTCCTCCCTGCCCAGACCCTGGCTGGACACCATACCCTTACCTCCACCTTCCCCGCCGGCTCAGGTCCTGTCCCTGGGGGCCGACGTGCTGCCGGAGTACAAGCTGCAGGCGCCACGCATTCACCGCTGGACCATCCTGCACTACAGCCCCTTCAAGGCCGTGTGGGACTGGCTCATCCTGCTGCTGGTCATCTACACGGCGGTCTTCACGCCCTACTCGGCCGCCTTCCTGCTGAAGGAGACGGAGGAGGGCCCCCCGGCCCCCGACTGTGGCTACGCCTGCCAGCCGCTGGCCGTGGTGGACCTCATCGTGGACATCATGTTCATCGTGGACATCCTCATCAACTTCCGCACCACCTACGTCAACGCCAACGAGGAGGTGGTCAGCCACCCTGGCCGCATCGCCGTCCACTACTTCAAGGGCTGGTTCCTCATCGACATGGTGGCCGCCATCCCCTTTGACTTGCTCATCTTCGGCTCTGGCTCCGAAGAGGTGGGTTGGCAAGGAGGCAGGGGCAAGGGGAGGGCAGCAGGGGGCGGGGTGAAGGGGTGGGTGGCGACAGAAGGAGGGTGGCAGACGCGTGGCAGAGCCCCAGCTAACCCGCACCTGCTCCCCTTTCCATACGAGCCACTGCCCGGCTGTAGCGGTCCAGAGGGCTCACCTTTTCCTAACGTGTCTGTCCAAAGTGGCCACTGTCTTTTAGTTCACATGAAAGTGCCCTGGAAGCTAGTGGGAGCTCTGGCCGGGCGCCTGAGGGTGGGTGCACCTTTCCGAGCCCCAGTTTCCTCATTCTGGCCGTGGGCACCGCGAGCCCTTTGTCACAGAGCTGGCACGAAGGTGAATGGGGCTCCGTGCTGGGCCCAGTGAGTGGGAGGCGCTTCTATTTTGAGGAGGTTATGGGGAGAGCTCCTCGGGGATCTCACCTCCGATGCCCCCCGAGAGCTGCAGTGCCCCCACTCTTCGTTTGCCCCCCTCCCCCACTGAACATCCGCCGACCCCCGTAGCTGATCGGGCTGCTGAAGACGGCGCGGCTGCTGCGGCTGGTGCGCGTGGCACGGAAGCTGGACCGCTACTCGGAGTACGGGGCGGCCGTGCTCTTCCTGCTCATGTGCACGTTCGCGCTCATCGCGCACTGGCTGGCCTGCATCTGGTACGCCATCGGCAACATGGAGCAGCCACACGTGGACTCCCGCATCGGCTGGCTCCACAACCTGGGCGATCAGATCGGCAAGCCCTACAACAGCAGCGGCCTGGGCGGCCCCTCCATCAAGGACAAGTACGTCACCGCCCTCTACTTCACCTTCAGCAGCCTCACCAGCGTGGGCTTCGGCAACGTCTCACCCAACACCAACTCGGAGAAGATCTTCTCCATCTGTGTCATGCTCATCGGCTGTGAGTGCACCCCCGGGGCGGGCGCGGGGGGCTAGCCGGGGGCCCGGGGTCTGGGAAGAGCCCGAGACAGAGGAGAGGGAGGGCGTTAGAGGAGCCAGAGTGGGGCCCTGGGACTTAGAGACCCCAGGGGCCTGCATTGTGGCATGTTTGGGGCTGGGACACCAGGGTAGAGGCACAGGGCAGAGCCGAGGGGGGTGTGTGCCTGGGCTTTTGTGTTTGTGCGTCTCGCGTGTGTGCTTACAATGAGACGTGACTGCACGTGTTGCTGACCCAGTACAGGGGCGGGCGGGGTCCCTCAGATGCTGACGGCCCCACTCACCCCGCCCCCAGCCCTCATGTATGCCAGCATCTTCGGCAACGTGTCGGCCATCATCCAGCGGCTGTACTCGGGCACGGCCCGCTACCACACGCAGATGCTCCGGGTGCGTGAGTTCATCCGCTTCCACCAGATTCCCAACCCGCTGCGCCAGCGCCTCGAGGAGTATTTCCAGCACGCCTGGTCCTACACCAATGGCATCGACATGAATGCGGTGAGGCCACTGGGCTTGGCCTCCGGCTGATGGTGGGCTGGAGGGAGCAGCATGATGGTGGGGACTTCTCCTGACGTAGCGGGCGTGTCTCAGACCGCCAGAGTCACCCTCCGTGGTTCAGGTGGTCCCAGTTAGTGGCAGGCAGGACCCTGAGAGGAACGTTACCCTCCTTTTGCCCATGGAGCTCGTTTACTGGGTTGAGCGGTCACTCTGCGGCAGGCGCTAGACCAGGCTCTGGGTGATCGTGTTTAATCCTTATGACAGCCCCAGGCAGGAGCTGGTCTCCGAGCCTCACACATTAGAACGTGGAGGTTAGAGCAGTGAGGCGTCGTCCCCAGGGGTGCATGGCTGGAAGGGGTGGAGCTGGAGTGGGCACCCAGGTCCTTCCCCTGATACCGGACGCCCTGGTGCTCCCCGCTGGATCTCCGGGTGGGGGTGGGCGTGGGGTCCCGGGAGAGGGCATGCTGAGCTGCCCCCTGTCTCCAGGTGCTGAAGGGCTTCCCCGAGTGCCTGCAGGCCGACATCTGCCTGCACCTGAATCGCTCGCTGCTGCAGCACTGCAAGCCCTTCCGAGGGGCCACCAAGGGCTGCCTGCGGGCCCTGGCCATGAAGTTCAAGACGACGCACGCGCCGCCAGGGGACACGCTGGTGCACGCTGGGGACCTGCTCACCGCCCTCTACTTCATCTCCCGGGGCTCCATCGAGATCCTGCGGGGCGACATTGTCGTGGCCATCCTGGGTACGGCAGGGACCGGGAGCTGGGCCCGAGGTGCCTGCCGAGGCCTGGAGAGGTCCCAGCCCGTTAAGGACACAGCCCTAGGGGCTGTGGCCCCGGGACTACCCACAGGGACCCTGGGCTCCTTTAACTCACCCAAGCTCAGGTCTTCCAAGGGGTCGGTGAAAAGGACTCTGGGGGTTTCCAGATTCTGCTTCCCTTCAGGGTCTCCTCACGGGCAGTGACACTCTTGTTCCTTAAAACAGGACCAAATCCAGATACTCCAAGGTAGACAGTGGAGGGAGGTTGTGCAGCTGATTTTACTAAGGGCCGCGTGGTTCCCTGCAGCCTCAGGCAGTACAACCAAGCCTTCGCCTCCAAAGCAAAGGGAGTCCTGCCCCTCTTCCCCTCACACTCCTTCTTCTCTGCCCTACCTGTGCACGTGGGCAGGTGTACCTGGGCACTGGGACTTCCTGCCCTCTGCCTGTCCTTCCTTTGGCCCTGGACACCTCAGGGCAGATGTGCCACGGGGGGTTCTTTATAGATTTTTATTTCTCAGTCCGGCATAAACACATGCTCATGCCACAAACACCCCAAACACAAGTGAAACCAAAGTTTTGCTAAACAACAGTCGCCTTAACTACATTCTGGTGTTTTCTGTTCTATGCTGTGCTAAGCTATGCTATCCTGTTTTCTTTCAGTAAACAAAATGCTGGTCTTGATTCACTACTGTGTTTGATCTGTAGCTTGAAGAACGTTGTTTATGGGGGTGCAGTGTTTGGCCAGGGGGGTGTTTGGGACATGGGCTTTGGGGGGTACCAGAGGAGTTAGAACCCAAGGAGGAAGCCAGGGCCACGGGCAGAGCTGGGCATCCGGGCTGGAGCTGCTGGCTGGCCCAGGAGCTGGGGGGCACAAGGTTCCTGGCCCTTTACCCTCAGGGCACTGCACTGCATGCGTCCTGCCTTTGCGAGCTGGGGGAGGATGGGCTGGTTGATGCTTCCCTGGCGCTGGGGGCTGGGGCCCCGCAGCCCGTGACCAGAATGAGGGGAGGCGCCGGCCAGGGTGAGAATGCCTGGAAGACAGGTGCCTGCTGCCTCTGCTGCCGCCCCAGGGGCTGAGCCCCCCTCTCGGTGGCCTCCAGGGAAGAATGACATCTTCGGAGAGCCTCTGAACCTGTATGCGCGCCCTGGGAAGTCCAACGGGGACGTGCGGGCCCTCACCTACTGTGACCTGCACAAGATCCACCGGGATGACCTGCTGGAGGTGCTGGACATGTACCCCGAGTTCTCTGACCACTTCTGGTCCAGCCTGGAGATCACCTTCAACCTGCGGGATGTGAGTGGGCCGCGCGGCTGGCTGCACGCTGGGTGACCTTCTCTCTGGGCTTGTTTCCCTGTCTGTCAGATGGTATCTGGGTCAGACCAGGTTGTGAACGCCCCAGCCTCAGCCCCGGTCCTGGGGCAGAGCTCACACCCCCAGAGCCGGCACTCCCAGCCCCACCTTCTCTGCTCGGGAGGGGGTCTGGCCGGGACCGGGCATGGCGGGTGGGCGCGGAAGGGCCCTGACACCGTTCTCGGTTCCAGACCAACATGATCCCCGGCTCTCCCGGCAGCGCGGAGCTGGAGGGCGGCTTCCACCGGCAACGCAAACGCAAGCTGTCCTTCCGCAGGCGCACTGACAGGGGTGAGGCGGGGGGGGGGCGGGGTCCAGGTGAGCCGGGAGGCGGGTGGGGGGCGGGGTCTAGAGGAGGCGGGGCGGAGGGCGGAGCGCGGGGTCCGGCGGGTCTGCTCCCCCCAGGCTACACAGACCATCCGGCCCTACCTTCAGTGCCCCCCCCACCCCCGCATCACCGCATCCTTTCAGGCCCACTTGAAATGTCGCCTCCTCCAGGAAGCCCTCTTCCACACTCCAAGACAGGGGCGTGCCTAAGTTTCTTTGGTCCTCACACGGCTGGCGTCCTGGTGGGCACTGCTTTGAACTGATGAGGGGAGGAAAGACAGGACAAAGGAGGGCAAGGAGGCCAGCACGGGGGCTGAGGGCCCGGGGTCCCAGCAGTGAGAGCCCCTCTCAGCAGTGCCACTGCCCGTGCTTGGGCAGCCAGCGGTCACAGACGACCTGGTCCCGCCCTCGGAGTTCTCAGTCCCCTTGAAAGTGGGGGAAAGAGAGCGGAAGAAACAACTGGGGACAAACCAGGGCGTCCAGCCACGGTCGTCTCCCAGACCTGCTCCAGTCCCCTCCCCTCTCCTCCCCTCCCCTCCCCTCCCCTCCCCTCCGTGCCTCCTGCCTGCTCTGAGGCCCCTTCTCTGTTTCCCACAGACCCGGAACAGCCAGGGGAGGTGTCGGCCTTGGGGCCGAGCCGGGCGGGGGCAGGGCCGAGTGGCCGGGGCCGGCAGGGGGGGCCGTGGGGGGAGAGCCTGTCCAGCGGCCCCTCCAGCCCTGAGAGCAGTGAGGATGAGGGCCCAGGCCGCAGCTCCAGCCCCCTCCGCCTGGTGCCCTTCTCCAGCCCCAGGCCCCCCGGAGAGCCGCCCGGTGGGGACCCCCTGACTGAGGATGGCGAGAAGAGCAGCGACACTTGTAACCCACTGTCAGGTAGGGCGAGGGCCCCCTGGGCGGGCGGGGGGGGGGCGTGGCCTCTGTCCCGGCCTCAACCCAGCTCTCTGGCTCCAGGCGCCTTCTCAGGAGTGTCCAACATCTTCAGCTTCTGGGGGGACAGCCGGGGCCGCCAGTACCAGGAGCTGCCTCGCTGCCCCGCCCCCGCCCCCGCCCCCAGCCTCCTCAACATCCCTCTTTCCAGCCCTGGCCGACGGCCCCGGGGCGATGTGGAGAGCAGGCTGGACGCCCTCCAGAGGCAGCTCAGCAGGTGAGGGTGGTCCCTGGGATCAGCCTAGGCCCAGCTGTGTGTGTCTGGGGGGGCGGGCTAGTAGGGGCGGGGCACGGGCGTATTGCAGTGTGGTCTGTGGGTTTCGGGCAGTGTTGTAGGGTGAAGTGGGTGTCTGCTCTGTCTAGGCCTGTCCACGTGTCCAGCAGCTTGACCCTCTCCTTGCATTCAGAGCCGAGCCAGGGGCTGCCACACCTAGAATGAAGAGTGGACCTGGGGTTGACCAGCTGGCTGTCCACAGGGTAGTCCTGAGGCCACAGTCACTGGCGTCTCCACTTCCCTGAGACCCAGAACATCCTCCTCCTTCTTGCCCCAGGCTGGAGACCCGGCTGAGTGCAGACATGGCCACCGTCCTGCAGCTGCTGCAGAGGCAGATGACGCTGGTCCCGCCCGCCTACAGTGCTGTGACCACCCCGGGGCCCGGCCCCACCTCCACCTCCCCTCTGCTGCCCGTCAGCCCCATCCCTACCCTCACCCTGGACTCGCTTTCTCAGGTAAGTTCCAAGCACCCCAGCCCTGCCTCTTCTGCACCAATTCCACCCCAGACCTGCTTTGCTGCCCTTTCTGCTTGGCCTTGGGCCCCAGCC
The DNA here is from genome assembly GCF_028021215.1 of Eschrichtius robustus. NCBI lineage: Eukaryota > Metazoa > Chordata > Mammalia > Artiodactyla > Eschrichtiidae > Eschrichtius > Eschrichtius robustus. The sequence continues at coordinate 124,250,544 of NC_090831.1, read as the reverse complement.
TCCTCCCACCCTGTTCCTACCCTCCTCCCAGGCTGTACTGCTGGAGGAGGGCTGCCCTAGGAGCTGCAAGCACGGAGCAAGGCAGGAGAGCCCCCAACAAAGCCCCCAGACAGCTGGGCCCAGGAAGCCAGGAGGCCGAGTGGCATTCGCTCCCCTAGTGTCACCTGAATGGCCAGATCTACTCAGGGTGCCTGTGTCATGGCTGTGGGTGGAGGGACTGTTGAGCCAGGGGTCTGGCGGTGGGTGCTGGGTGCCAGCATGCCCTTGGGATAGGGTCCCAAGCCCCTACTGCGACTGATACCCCCTGGGTCTGGTTCTACTGCCAACCGTTGACTGTCATGCTCAGCGCTTTGCAGGGTTGTCCTGAAGGCTCTGGCTAAGCCCCAGGGTAGCACTTCCGGCCCGCATCTCTCCCCTCCTGCCAGAGATGGGCCTCTGTTGCCCTTTGTCCTCTCCTAAGTGGACACGTGTGTTCCTGGCCTCCTGACAGGACAGCTGTGTCTGGGTCTCAAGAATGGGGCTCCTCTGGCGACAAGAGGTGGCCTGGGATCTGCTCCCCCCTCCCTCTGGCATCTGCTCCCCCCTCCCATCTGCCACCTGCTCCTGTTTGCAGACACCAGGGCCCACGTCAGCAAATGTGCCAGTCTCCCTTCACAGCCTCCTCCGCAGAGATCTCACAGCAGACTCGTCTGCACCCACAAAGCCCCTCCTGCCTGCCCTGGCACTCTCCCTGGCCTTCCGAGGCCTGGCCGCCCGCCTGCCTCTGTTTCTAGGTCCTCGAGTTCTTTCTAGATTGGAGGAAAGAACCCTGTCTCTCTTTCTGTACAGCTTCTGTGCCAGCTCAGGGCCCCTTATTCTGGATTGGGTTTGAATCCAGCGGCCATGTTCCCTGGGGAGGGAAGCGGCTGTGGCCTCAGGCTCTCCCCGCGTCAGGCAGAAGCTCCCGAGGCCCCCAGATGCCTGGTCTGGCTCTTGCCCACCCGGAGCGCGTTTCTCCCAGGGCAGGTTGGAGTCCTGCTCTGTCTGCCTTGGTCCCTCTCCTGTGCCCTCCAGGCCTCTTCTGTCTGTCACCAGGGTCTCCTGACCCTCTCTATCCTCTGACCCTCCCCTGCCCCTTGGCTTCTAGCTTCTCACACTCCGGTTTCTTTGCAGGTTTCCCAGTTCATGGCGTGCGAGGAGCTACCCCAAGACGGCCCTGCTCGACGCCTCTCCCTGCCGGGCCAGCTGGGGGCCCTCACCTCCCAGCCCCTGCACAGACACGGCTCAGACCCGGGAAGTTAGTGGGGCTGCCCAGTGTGGACACATGGCTCACCCAGGGTTCAGTGCACTGCCTGGGCCCCTCCTGTGGAGGACCTGCCCGGGAGGCCCTGGCCGCTGACGGGAGAGGACTAGGAAGGCACAGCCCCTCCTCCAGCCCTTGGGACCATCTCCTCCTGCGGTCCCCTGGGCCCCGTTGGTGGGGGGCGGGGCGCAGGGGCAGGGACAGGGCCGGGCAGTGGATGGGGGTCTGTGGTCCCCTCACTGCCCTGGGGGCAGTAGCTGGTCTAACTGCCCGGCGGCACCCGGCCCTGGGCCTTAGGCACCTCAAGGACTTTTCTGCTATTTACTGCTCTTATTGTTAAGGATAATAATTAAGGATCATATGAATAATTAATGAAGATGCTGATGACTATGAATAATAAATAATTATCCTGAGGAGACTCCAGGGGTGCTGGGAGGGTGCAGCCATCGGCACGCTGTATCCCATGTTCACGTTGATAGTGTCCGGTGCACTGGCCTCTCTGAGGGAATCCAGGCCGATCTGTCTGTGTGCACAGGGCCTGCAGGGGCAGCTCCGACGTCTGGGTGTGGAGTCTGTGCAGTTGGGGTGCTCCCTCGGGGCTGACACAAGTCACCTCCAGGACCTCTTGCCTCCGGAGGGCCCTGCTTCCATGTGGTCCTGGATTCAGGAGGGCAGAGGGCCACCTGGACTCTTTTACATATAGAGGTTGTCCTAATGGGATGCCAGGCCTGGGGTCCCGCCCCTCAGGGTCTTGGTGGCTTCCTGGGTGGCACACTGGCCCCCAAAGCTGTCCCCAGGCTGACTGCTGTCAGAGTACAGATGCGCTGTACTCTTCCCTCACACAGCTCATGAGCCCGGCCCGTACTGACTTTAACCTGGGGCTGTATTTGGCCAAGCCCCCAACTTGGCCTTATCTTGACCTTGACTCAGACTCACACGGATCCTATAAAATTGGCCCCCCCACAGCAAACCAACTCTGGGCACGCTGGTTTTCTCAACCCTGACCAGAGCCCCCGCCCCCTGGTGTCTGGCTCCAGACGGGCCTCACCTCCATCACCTCCATCACTTGGTCACCTGTGATCCTCGACCAGAGGAGCTGCCTGAAGAGGGTGGAAGTTTCAGGGCGACTCATTCCCATTATCGGAGGAGCAAGTCGGAACAGATGTCCTGGGGCCAGTGAAGGGTGGTGGCCGTGTGTGTCCGTGTGCTCGTGGGTGTGCGCGTGTGCGCGCGTGCACGTGCCCTGCCGGTCTTGCGCGAACACCCAGCCTTTCAGAGGAGCTGCTGTGCAGTGGCCGTGGTAGGGCAGCTGCCAGCCAGCAGGAGGAGCCGACGGGCAACAGTGCTACCCAAGGCCTCCAGGGTCGCTTAATCCTGTAATCCCTGACCCTCTGAGGTGGGTGTGTTAACCTTGCTTTGACCAGAGCCCATTACCTCCCGTGCCCGGGACGGGGAGGGTGTTGCGGGGAGACCCTGGTCTCTGAGCCAGCTGGAGGGTGCCCTCTTCCCAGAGCGGGTAGGAGAGAAGTTCCTGGTGGTTCTGCACCAGGGCCTTGGCTCGCCTACCAGGGGGTGTGACCGGGGAGGGGTCCCTGTGAGTTCAGTGTGCCCTGGGGGACAGGGCGTGGAAGATGGGCACGGGGAGTAGAGATGGGGAGAAGGATGAGACCCCGGGTGGTGGGGAGGGGTGACACAGAGAGGTGGGCCAGGCAGAAAGGGCAGCTCTGTGCGACAGGATCTGGCACATGTGTACGCGGGTGTACACGTGCGCGTGAGCATGCATCTGTTCGTGGTTTGGGAGCGCACACGCAGGCCTCCCTGGTGGATTGATGTGTGTGGGCGTGGGGTGGGGTTCTAGCTGGGGGGATGCCCTAGATTCAGTGTCAGCTCACGGATTCCGGGCACAAGCGGACACCGTCAGGATCTCAGCCCCGGACACTGGCAGAGGCCCCCGTGAGGTTGATGGTGAGAAATAAAATGACAGACGAAGCTCGCTGCACTTGGCACGCGGGGGCCGAGGTGCTGGGCCAAGTCCCCGCTCTCCATCTCTCCATCTGGCACTCTCTCCATCCTTCTTACCAACTGTCCTGTCCTTAGGGCATCTTCATCTGGGAGCTCAGCCCCGATTCGCAGCACTCTGTCCAGGTGTGGCGGTGAGGGCTGGGGGAGCCTGGGAGAGCCTGCGGGAGGGGCTGAGGGCCAGCGCAGGGCCCCGTGCTGCTGGGCGTGGGGAGGAGAGGAGGTGAAACCTTGGCCCGCACTCCCTAGGCTTTGTATCACGTTGGACACTGGTTATTCTCTGGGGCACATGCCGGCGTCCACAGTCAGCTGCCCGCCTCCAGGGGAGGGCCCTGCCTGGGCCTGCAGGCCTGATGTGTGCGCTTCCAGGGATGAGTGAGTGTGTGTGTGTGTGTGTGTGTGTGTGTGCACACGCACACGTCTGCGCTCGGGGTGGGGGCTGGCCCCGCAGAGGGGAAACCTCTCCGTGCTTGTCCTCGATGGAAGCACATGGGTGCCCAGGGGCTGGTCTGCTCAGTCCGGTTGAAGGAGCTTCCGGCGTGGCCGAGACACCAGTGCCAGGTCCCTACCAGGAGCCACCCCTGAGATCTGAGAGTGGGCGGAGGACAACGGTCACAGTGGCTCCGCTTACGATGGTTCCACCTGCCCGGCTGTGTCACTTAACCCCTAACAACCCGCAGAGGTGGGTGTCGCTGGTCCACGTGAGGGGAGTCAGGCTCAGGATGGTCGGTGACTGACCAGTGTGAGTGCTGCGGGTAGGTGGCAGTGCGCAGCTCCGGGCTTCACTGGAGGGGCCGCAGTGGCCCTCGGGGCACAGCACTGGGGCCAACACTCGCCGGCCGCAGGGTGTGGGCTCGGACCCGGGCCTTGGGGGACCTGAGAGGCCGGCGGGGGTGCAGTGAATGGGCAGTGCAGTCCAGTGTGGAGCCCAGCAAGGAGACTGCCTGCCTCCCTTCCCAGCCTGCTCCACCCTCCCCTCTCCTGGCCAGGTGGCAGCGCACCCCCTCCTGCCAGTCTGGGACTGTGCTCCACCCAACACGTGAATGGTGCCATAAAACACAGCTGTGCCTGTGACCCGGGCGCTCTCTGTTGGGCGGGATCAAGTTCTTGGGCAGGGTCTGCTCAAGGCTGAAGGCTGCCTAGAACCCACAGGGGGGCCCCAGCCCTCATGGGGTCCTGCTGCATCCCTGGGACCGGGCGGGCTCTCAGGTGTGTTGGGAGGGGTGGGTGGTAATTCTGGGGGCTGGCTGGGGGTACAGCAGGCTCTTTTCCTCCAGGGACCACCTTTGTTCACCATGCATTGATGCATTGCCCACTCTTTTAAGATCCAACCTCATCTTTTTTTTTTTTAATAGAAATCAGTACAAATGCTTTGGAAGGAAGACGAAGGACCATCAGAAGCCAGTAGCCTGTGAGGCTGGGAGAAGGGATGCCTAAGGGGCATCTCGTTCCCGGGGCTCAGGAAGAGAGGAGAGAACGAGGTGTGGGGACCACTGTGCCGCCACTCTGCACCCTAGGACAGGTTCCATGGTCAAATGAAGGGCGCTTCCCCTGCTGGCCTGAAGGCAATAAGCTCTGGACTATCAGCTCCGTGCGGGTGGGGCTAGTTTGACTCTGCAGTGCCCGGAGCAGTGCCGGGCACTGGGATGTACTCAGTGTTTCCTGAATGACCGAAGGAAGTGCCATCCTTCTCCCCGGAACGGAGACCCCTGGGCTCGGCCGGCAGGGCTGGGGAAGTCCTCCTGCGGCTGGCAGAGCAGAAGCGGGGCCTCTGCGCAGGGCTCTGGCCCTTCACCCTGGACCCGCGGGTCACCGTGCTCTACTCCATTCCTGTCCTTGGGCCTGTGCTGCCCAGTTCCGTGGCAACTGCCCGCTGCCCCAGACCTCATCCCTGGCCTCCCCCGTCACCTGGGCTCCTGGAGCCACAGGACTCTGGTGATGGGGGGCAGGGCAAGGGTGCAGTCCCCTCCTCTCCTGCACGGCCAGTCACCAACAGCCGGGGGTGGGCTGTTGTGCAGAGCGGAGGGTTCTCCCAAACCAAGAGGGCCAGAGGGGTGGGGCGGGAACTGGAGGGGCCGTGGCGGGTGAGGAAAGGTCCACGCAGTTGCTGATGCACAGGAAGGCAGGTGGCAGAGCCTGGAGCCGGAGTCTGGTCAGGGGCGGGGGACAGGAACCGAGGGGCAGGCCCGGCCTGCTTTCCCCCACCTCCACCTGCATTCCCCCACCTCCACCTCTGCACCTAAAGGTCCAGGAGCGGAGTGAGGTGCTGGCGGTGCCTCCCGGCCTCGTGACTCAGCCACTGCCCGGGGTCCAGGTGCAAGCTCGCCCCGCCCTGTCCTCACCTGGACCCCCGCTCCTCTCAGCCCGGGCAGTGGCAGCTCTCACGTTTCAGTGACAAGTAAGAGTCATCGATACTCATGGAGCCCATCTTTTGTGGTGAGCATTATTCTGACTGCCTGAAACCCAAGGCCCAGAGGCTCGCGGAACCTGCCAGCGTCCGCGGCTCCTGAGGGTGGAGCTGAAGCGTGAACCCGGGCAGTCTGAGTCCCCCGGGCTGGCCCGAGCCGGGGGCACACCATCTCCCTTAGGCAAGGCAGTGACTAGGAGACCTTTGCAAGTGTCTGGGATTTCTAGGACCTTCTCTCCCCTGCAGACTTTTGTACCTTCTGTTCCTTTGCCTGGAGTGCCCTTTGTCTGGTGAACTCCTGCTGGTCTTTGGGTGGCTCTTCTAGGGGATGCTTGGTGCGCCCCCTCCCTCGGGCTGGGGCCGCCTTTGTGCTCTTGCAGCACCCTCTGCTCTCCCCGCCCCGCCTTCCCTACCCTGGACTGCCAAATCCGGGGGCTCGTCATCTCTGCGTTACACCATCCCTGTCTGTCCCCCAGCACCACGCGCAGTGGCTCCCCCAGAGCGAGCACGCAACGGTTTACTAAATGAACATTTCTGGATTTGGGGAGTGATTAGCAGTAAAATCCTTAATATCCAAAGGGCCGGTGTGCTTGACTTTGGGGGCTGTGACTTCCTGTGCAGCCAGGCTTGGGGTGCGAGGGCTGAGGAGGGGGCTCTGGGGTAGCTGGCACTCCCTGAGCCTCCTCCGCTGATAGGCAAATGTGAGGTCTCGTACCCCAGGGATGGCCCCTAAGGGCCCACGGGGTTTACGTTTTCTACCGCACTCTGTTGGCTCAGCTCAGCGCCTGGGGTTTGGTCCTTGCTCTGAGTTACGATCAGGGAACTTCTCTGGTGCCACCTGGAATCCCTCCTGGTGGGCATCTAGGGGCACAGCTGGATATCCCGTGATGGCCATTGCTCACCTGAGCTTTGGGGAGCCTCTGCCTTTGCTTCCCATCACAGCAAGATCATCACCCTCTCAGATGCCCGGTCCCTGGCCTGGCGATACCTCCGGGGGCAGCCCCTGCAGGCCTCTGACTTTTCCAGGCTCTGTTCTGCCACAGTGCAGGGCAGGAGGTCTTGTGCCAGGCCCTTCCTGCAACCCACCTGCCCACGTCGCAGGAGCAGATGGACCGAAGCGTGCCCAGGTCCTGACGTGACAGATGGCTCCTTCCTCTTTGCCTGCAGGACAAAGCCCTCCACGTCAGCCTGGCACAGAGGGTTCTCGTCTTCCTTTCCAGACCCACCTGCCTTTGTACCTCCTGCTGCCACGTGCCCAATACTCTAGCCACATGAGATCACGTCCTGTTAACTATGCTTGAGTTCTCCCTGCGTTTGCCTGTCTTTCCCTCTTCTTGTAAACAGACTCTGTCCTTCCCGGCCTGGAGAAACTCTTCGATCCTTCAAGTCCTAGCTCACACGTCACCTCCTCCAGGAGGTCCCCTCTAGGTGTCTCAGTGGATCTAAACCTCCCATCGCACTGGGCTCAGGCCTTTGTCAGCGCCTCCACACACCCTGCCTGTTCTCCTGTCTGTCACCCGAAAGAGGACTGGCTGAGTATTGGTCATCTTCTCATCTCCCTTGGAGGCCTCTGTCGTGGGGCCGGGGAGACGGCAGGCACTTTGCCGGTGTGTCTTGCTTCATCTCCACTTCCCAGCGGCCTCTGCGTGGAGGGCTCCTGCCCACTGTCCTCTGTGTGGCTGCTCATTTGTCCTTTGATGGTCAAGGCTGAGAGCGATTTCTCGTAGGGCTTTTCTGTTTCAACCTCAGGTCTGAGGGATCCCCCTTTCTCCCCAGTGGTGGCCAGTCCAGTGGGTGCTCAGCCTGGCAGCTCAGGGGGACCTACAGGGCTCACACGGTGGTCCGACCACACAGGGACCATCAAAAGCACACAAGTAGCGGGTCTAGTCTATCTCAAGTGCTCAAAAATGTCGAAACAAATTTGAATCATAGGGCCTTTCAAGGTGACTATTTGGAAACACTTTTAGATAATTGTATATCATAAAAGAGTGGTTGGTGTAAAAATCAATAAGATTTCGTAAAAGACTGAATAGTAACAGGTTTTTTTAAGCCGCATAGGTGCATGATATTAAACCCTATAAAGACTCAGTTTATCTTGATCATCTTATTGTAGTAGCATTTAAAATAAAGTGATTCTTGATACTTTATTTTCTAAAAGTCTAAGTACAGGTCAAGCCCTTTTCCTTTCTTTTTGGCTAACTTTTGTCTTTCAAAAAAAAAAAATGTGTTCTGAGGCATTTGTTTAAATAATCAGCTTCATTATTTCTAATCACACCTTATAAGTGAGTTGGAAGTTGGCAAGAGCCATCGCTTAGAAACCAGAGCAGAAGAATTTAGCTCAGCTGTCTTACCATTATTTTAAAATTAGCAATAGCATAAGGTCTGGCTGCAAAAGGCTTAGGTGCTAACTGGCAAGAGAATCAGTCATTAGGGAAATAGCCTGGAGAGGGTAACGGCTTGACTTCCTCTTTCTGCTCTGCCAGGTGATGACAGCTGGGGAATCAGAGGGAACGCATTGGTCAGGGACACCAGGAAGGTCAAGTGAAGCTGATCTCATGGTCTCAAGAGGCCTAAGTGGAATGAAACCCTTAGCAGATGGGAAAATGAGAGTAGAGAGCTTTATTTAAAGTCAATCTTCCCCAGGCCCCCGGAATTGTGACTGTCCCGCAGGGAAGTTGGGCTCCATGTGAGGCTCTGAGTGGCCATAAAGAAGCGTTATTCTCAGGGCCGGTGAAAGGAGCATGGGGGGAACGAGGTTAAACAGCGATTGTGCCATGACCCAGCGGCCCTGCGTCCTCCAGCGCCCAGGGAGCCCTTCCCTTAGGGTGCTGAGAAGTGGCTGGTGCCCCATCCAGGGGAGAGTAGGGTGTGCCTCGTGCCTCCCCGGGTCTCTGGGGATGCCCTGGGGGTGAGGCTTCTGATCTAGGCTAGCTGCCCTGTGACCTGTGAGACACCTGTCCCCTAAGTGTGTGGTAGTTCCTGTGCCTGCTGCCACCTCTTTTCCAGGACACTCTGACTTAAGGTGGACACCCCTCCTCTCATTATCCCAAAGCACCACTAATTAAAGGTGTTGCACATAGTGGATGATTAATAAAGATCTTGGAGGTCATTGTGAACGCTGGGGAAGTCATCTCACTGTACAGCCCAGAAAACAACCTAAAAGATGATCTCAGACATTCCAGTCCTAAATTCTTGGCTGCTTCCTTGTTGGTGACTTTCTCATTGGCTGACCTCCTTCCTAGTCCTTCCAAGACCCTCTTGGTCAGTTCCCATTTTCTGAAGACCCTTCTCTGCCTCTTCTTTTTCCCACCTCCCTGGCCTGCCCCACATTGACCCTCACTACCTTGGGCAGATCCGTTCAAGTGTCTCCAGGCTGCTCTTCGCTGACCTTGCCCGGGGCGCCACCCTTCTCCTTCCGAGGCTCTTCCAGACTCTCGGGATGCTATCCAGACACGCACCCGAGAGACCCGGAGTGAGCTACCCGTGCCCCTAGTGGGGGGAGGGGGCTGCAGTAAAGCTGGCTTTCTTTTCCCTTCCTTCCTTCTTTTCTTTTCTTTTTTTTTTTGGCCACGCTGCACGGCTTGCGAGATCTCAGTTCCCAACCAGGGATTGAACCCTTGCCCTCAGCAGTGAAAGCGCAGCGTCCTAACCACTGGACCACCAGGGAATTGCCCCTTCCTTCCTTCCTTTTTTTTTTTTATTATTATTTATTTATTTATTTGGTTGCGCCGGGTCTTAGTTGCTGCAGGTGTGCTCCTTAGTTGAGACTCGCCGGCTCCTTATTTGCGGCTTGTGGGCTCCTTAGTTGTGGCATGAGAACTCTTGGTTGCGGCATGCATGTGGGATCTAGTTCCCCGACCAGGGATCGAACCCTGGCCCCCTGCATTGGGAGCATGGAGTCTTAACCACTGTGCCACCAGGGAAGCCCCCCTTCCTTCCTCCTTCCTCCCTTCCTTCCTTCCTTTCTTTTCCTTCCTTCCTTCCTTTTCCTTCCTTCCTTTTCCTTCCTTCCTTCCTTCCTTCCTTCCTTCCCTCCCTCCTTCCTTCCTTCCTTCCTTCCTTCCTTCCCTCCTTCCCTCCCTCCCTCCTTCCTTCCTTCCTTCCCTCCTTCCCTCCCTCCCTCCCTCCTTCCTTCCTTCCTTCCTTCCCTCCTTCCCTCCCTCCCTCCCTCCTTCCTTTCTTCCTTCCTTCCCTCCTTTCCTCCCTCCCTCCCTCCTTCCTTCCTTCCTTCCCTCCCTCCCTCCTTCCCTCCTTCCTTCCTTCCTTCCTTCCCTCCTTCCCTCCCTCCCTCCCTCCCTCCTTCCTTCCTTCCTTCCTTCCCTCCTTCCCTCCCTCCCTCCCTCCCTCCTTCCTTCCTTCCTTCCTTCCCTTCCCTCCCTCCCTCCCTCCTTCCTTCCTTCCTTCCCTCCCTCCCTCCTTCCTTCCTTCCTTCCCTCCCTCCTTCCTTCCTTCCTTCCTTCCCTCCTTCCCTCCCTCCCTCCCTCCTTCCTTCCTTCCTTCCTTCCTTCCCTCCTTCCCTCCCTCCCTCCCTCCCTCCTTCCTTCCTTCCTTCCTTCCCTCCTTCCCTCCCCTCCCTCCCTCCTTCCTTCCTTCATTCCCTCCCTCCCTCCCTCCCTCCTTCCTTCCTTCCTTCCTTCCCTCCCTCCTTCCTTCCTTCCTTCCTTCCCTCCTTCCCTCCCTCCCTCCA